>NC_091463.1:64558612-67058612 GCF_027789765.1 Dendropsophus ebraccatus
CCTTATAATGGAAGTCAATCGAAAAACATATCAAAACGGATTCACACAAATGCATCCGTTTGTCATCCGTTTTTTGCAAAAAACGGAGGAAAAAACGGATTGCAAAAATGCAGTGTGAACCTAGCCTAAGGTATCGGCGTAAATGGAACCCATCAATCCTTGCAGATTACTGTTGGACAGTTATCAGAGACAATCCCATGTATGAATACAAAAGACATGTGTAAATGCACCGAGAAGCCATTGAATAAGGACCTACATTCCAGAGTCCAATAAACATAATTAATTTGTGAAAGTTCTTAGATATGCCTGTAAATTGTAGTTTCCTATGAATTTATTTAAAAAGTTTATGAACAGTAAACTTGCTTCCTTATGATTGCATAAGTAATAAATATGTAGGCTATTATAATGTATTCTATACAATTCACAAAACAGTAACATGAGAACTCTTCGATATCATAGAAACTAGAGCCAATTAACATTTTTCCTTGTGATATTTGAATTCTGCACAGAAAAATCATTAAGAAATGGATAATTTTATTTCTGAACCAAACAACTTTTGAAAATTTGTTGACCAGTGTAAT
This sequence comes from Dendropsophus ebraccatus, assembly GCF_027789765.1. Classification (NCBI taxonomy): domain Eukaryota; kingdom Metazoa; phylum Chordata; class Amphibia; order Anura; family Hylidae; genus Dendropsophus; species Dendropsophus ebraccatus. Next base: position 64,559,194 of record NC_091463.1, read on the forward strand.
CGGCCGAATCGGGCCGATTCATCCGATTATCGATCCGTGGATTAGGCTCCTAAGGGCACTGCCCGCCCCGAAAGTGGGCCACATCTGCACTATTGTGGCAGGCAGTGCTCTTACAGGTGCCCCAGTGCTCCAATGGCCTTACTGGACCATTGGGCATATGACCGACAATATTGGAAGGGCACCAAGGAGGAAGGTAGGAGACATACCTTTTCTCTTAATCATCTCCTGTGCAATAGGGACATATCAGCAGGTTAGATTTGTCTAACCTGCTAATAGTTCCCCTTTAAAAGGTGTATTGGTATTGGCAAGTACCTAGTAAAAATTCACCAAAACATTCACCAAAACATGTTTTAATTAAAATTTTTCTTGAAATCAAAGATGTTTAATTAGCATTAAATTAGTAAAGGCACAACCCTTACCCATAAGGATTGTTTCTGAAATCAATGGGAATGCATTCGATAAATAAGATTATTGTCCTGAATCAGACTGTAAGTGATCTTATTGGAAATTTCTTTATTATAATGACATTTTAAAAAACTCTGTGTTCCAGACAAGTAATTATATTTCAATTATGTGACATGAATACTGTATGTCAATTGTGAAATTATGTTTCTATTGCTATTGCCCTTTCAGGTTTATTTATGTTTAGATATATTTTATTAGAGCCTCCATTTTCCATTATATCCATTTCTATATTTAGACAATATTATTCATCTCTTCATAAATAGAAACTGGCCTAATATGTCTAGTATTGTAGGAAATTGCCACTGCAATGATCTCTAACATTTTGGATCTGTGGGCTGATTTCTTAAGAAATTTTTATGTTCTATAGTGCCATTCTACAAAGAAACATGAAACTTGAATAAAAGCATAACAAGAACTTATGCGGAACAGGTTAAGACTTATGGAGAAGACAATGGTGGTACCTCTCTGCTGAGGTTATGAGCAGAAACATCAAGTGAACGAGCAGTTGCGGGAATCAGTAGCCTTGCTGTTGAATGACTTGAATCAACAAGAATTAATACCCTCTAGATCCTCACTGGTAGAGACAGAGATGCCATGATGCAGGTCTTAAAGAGAAAGCTGGCCCCCACGTGCTAAGAAGTGAGCTCAGCTCCTGAGCTCACGTTATAGCGCCGCTGGACCCACTGGTGTACCGGTACGCCATGAGTCCTTTAGGGGTTAAAATGCAAAAATAAAATCTTTTAAAAAATTAAAGTGATCACATTGCTTTTTGCTGCAGTTACAGTAATTATGTGATTTATCACTGCCAAGTAACTACAGACCTAAATCAGCACTGTGACTTTGTGAACCACTAATATAATGTTAAAATATCCCTTAGGCTTCCTTATTTTTTAAATCAGAAAAATACACTGCATATTTTTGGGTGTGTTGTGATAGATAGATAGATAGATAGATAGATAGATAGATAGATAGATAGATAGACTAAATAAATGAAATCAATACAAAGAAAAAAATAGCAACACTCCCACACACTGTAGCTACAACCCTGCCTAGAAGATGCAGCACTACACTGTTGGTCTTTACAACATTTAGGTTATGTTTTCCCACTTTACGGACGCCTTTTTGGATAGTCAAAAGTTCACACTGAGCAAAGCAGGCGGAAATACTGAGCGGAAACAGTCGGAATCTATCTTTCTCAATGTGACATGTCAATTCTTTGAGCGGAGGCGCGCAAGACATTACATTGCAACAAATAGGGAGGCAGGATTCCGAGCAGATTACATGCAGAGTCCGCTGCATGGGTTCCACTCGGAATTTCAGTCTATTTTGCTCAGTGTGAACGGGCCCTATATGTGGAAAGAGTGAGCACCACTATTCTCTATGTCCTATGACTGTCAGCCCTCATGATCAACAAAGCAATCAATCCAAACAATAAAACAAAGCGAACAAGCATAAAAGGACTGTACCTAAACATAAAATACAAAATATGATTTACTATTACGGTACAGATACCAAACATTAAAACACTTAGGAAAATACAAGCACAGATCTCTAATAAGGTCATGTGACCTGTGACAAACCCTGCTATGAAGGTATCAAATGTAAACTGTGAAGCAGATGTTAGCAACTTTATGTTTATCCTGTTTTGTAAATTTTTCACAGGTTGAGCAACCTGTTTTTCATTTCAGCACCATTCTATTATTTATGCTATTTCATTGCTTTGATATCAAGGTTCCTATCACATAATTACCTCCAGCTATACAGTACAGTTTATTGTTATTTTAATATTTTGTTACTGAATGTTTAAATTCTGTTATACAAAGAATTTGCGGCCACTGTGGTATTGCTAGATTTTGCTTTTTCTTTATACCGTAGTTACCTTTAAGCAATTTAAAGACAGGTAGATCATCTGAAGTCTAGGCACAGTGTAAGAAAACACATTTCTCTACCAGACACCCTCTGGGACAGCTTTTTCTTTGTTTGTTTCTTTGTGTTTCATTTGGTCACTCACCTCAAACAAAACGTACTGTTCCAGAATAGTTCTATATTTTAGTTTCGTACTTCAGCTTTGAATTTTCAACAGAAAAATACTTTTTTTTTCAGACTAGAGGTATAAGGTTTTGATATCCATTCATATTCTTGAAAAGGAAACACGGCTACACAAAAATCAATATATGTATCTGTCTAAGAACTAAGGTTACTAATTTAGTTGAGCTCAGCTCAAGAAATACTGGAGGAAATGTACATCTCACCAAAGGAAAGCTGAGCAAGTTAAAGAAAATGTGTCACCTAGATTTTCTTTTACTGATTAGAGCCAGATACTTTTTTTTTCTAATGCATTTCAATCTTCCTATTGTCATTTTTGCACATTGTTATGAGGGCTGCCATTTTACCCTTGTTATTTTTAACAGCATTTAGTGATATGCTTTACAGCGAGCCTCATGGACATAGATGACTATAGACAGGATCTTTACCTTTTAGGTGAATATGAAACATTACTGAGCATACTCTTTGACTTTTGAAGAGGTCATTCCACAGGGAGCTGCTATTGTTAAATAGGACGCTATCTATCTATCTATCTATCTATCTATCTATCTATCTATCTATCTATCTATCTATCTATCTATCTATCTCACCTGTTATGCTGTACAGATCATTTTACAGCGGCTTCCTGTTATCACAACATACAGAACAAAAAGTTGCATTTTATTTTTTTATCTAGTTTGGATAAAATTCAGGATTTCTGTTTTATTTTATAATATACTGTAAATAGTCAAATGGAAAATCTGAAAAAAATGGCATGAAAATGGGAATTAAAAAAATTGGTCATCTTTCTGATGACATATTATCTGTAAATGAACCCAGGTTTGCATTACAACAGGTCACGCTGATTCTACACTCAATTATTGTGATATGCCAGCACAACATGCATAACCCAGGTACAGTACACAGCTAAACGCTCTTTGCATAGTACTGTGTACTGTAGATATCCAGGTCTGGAAATGCAAGGACTGAGCCAGACCTTGGGAATCAATTCCCAGCCTAAACTTAAAGTGTCACTGTCATATTATTTTTTTTTGTTGTTGTTGTTTTTGTTGCAGAAATCAATAGTACAGGCAATTTTAAGAAACTTTGTAGTTGGGTTTATTAGGCAAATATGGCATTATCTGCATTTAAAAAGACTTTTTCCTAGCCCCCCCCTCCCTCATCTCTCTCTCATTCACTGCTTATTATCAGAAAATCACATCTTGTTGCATCAGACATGCCCCTGTCTGTTCTATAGAGAGGGAAGGGGGGAGGAGGAAGGAGGGAGATTAGTTGGCAGCAGAGAGCAGAGAACAAATGATTACACAGCAGGTGCTGTGTGAAAGTGGTATTCAGAGGTCAGAGAGGTCAGTGCTGACTTCAGAGGAGATAGCCCAGTGATGTAGCTGTAAATTAACTCTTTGTTGTCCTGTTTTGGTGCCTCATCTCCCTCCACCCTTCCTCTCTCCATAGAGAACAATAAAGACAGGGGAGAGAGCTTCAAACTGCTTTTACATGATAGAAATGCATTTTTCGGCTAATAAACCCATTACAAAGTTGTTGTTTTTTAAATCGCCTGTTCTATTGATTTCTGCAAAAATAAATAAATAAACAACAGGTACACTTTAACCCCTTAACGACATTGGGCGTAGATGTACGCCCCAGCAGGCTGGGCCTTAACGCAAACGGGCATACATTTACGCCCAAAGTTTCCCTGATCGCTCTGTGTACACACACAGCGATCGGGGAAGATGTCCTGCTATAATGTATAGCAGGCAATCTCTGCTCATCGGCACCGGGGGTGGTTAACCAAACCCCCGTGTCAACGATCGCTGCTATAGGTTGATCAATTCAGATCAGCCGATAGCAGCTTAAAACAGCTTTCCGGGTCATCGGTGATCCGGTGACCCAGAAAGCAATGGAGGCCAATTGGCGCTCCTTCCCTTTGGAGGCTCATCCTGCGACCGCTTGGCACTTTATGTCCACATGTGGGGTATTACCATACTTGGGAGAAACTGCGCTTCACGTTTGGTGTTTTTTTTTTTTATCCCCTTGTAAAAATGAAAAATTGAAGGCTAGAACAACGTTTTAGTGTAAAAAAAAAAATAATTTTTCCCTTTTCACGCCCCATTGTTCTGAAAATCTGTAAAACACCTGTGGGGTCCACATGCTCACCGCACCCCTTGTTACATTCCTTGATGGGTGTAGTTTTCTAAATGGTGTCCCTTTAGGGGTGTTTTTTTAAGTTTTGGCACCCCAGAGCCTCTGCCAACCTGAAGTGGTACAGTCAGAAATGACCAAATATAACGGAGGCTTTGAAATTCACTAGGCGCTCCTTTATATCTGAGGCTTGTGGTTGCGTCAAATAGCGCAATAGGGCCACATATGGGGTATTTCTATAAACTGCAGAAATGGGGCAATAAATATTGGGGTGCATTTCTTTGGTAATAGGTTTACAATTATGAAAGATATTGGATTACAATAAAATCTCTGCTAAGAAAATTTTAATTTTCTAATTTCCTACACACTTAGCTTTTATTTCTGTTACTCACCTAAAGGGTTAACAAATTTTCTGGATAAACTTTTGCAGAGTTTGGGGGTGCTGTTTCTGAAATGGGGTGCTTTGTGGGGCTTTCTAACATACAGTCCCCTCAAATACACTTTAAGGCTATGTTCACACTACTAAAACTACGGCCATAGTTTTGAGGGTGGAACTAGGGATGAGCGAACTTTTGAAAAGTTTGGTTCGGTTCGATCCGGTGAACTTTCATGAAGTTCGAACCGAAAACGAATCTTGCTCTAACGGCTGAATAATTGCAGCTACAATAGTGGGAGTGTGATAGGGTATAGTTTCGTCTAGTTTCAGTTGCTATTACAATGAAAAAAGTGGAAAAAATCAAAGTGCAAAAATAGTGGGAAAAAAATGCCAGCAATAATACTGCACTAGTGATAATCAAATAGTGAAATAGAGGTAGCATATGAACCATCCCAAAATGACAGCAAGCAAGGTTACTGTGTATTTCCATTCAGTGACAGCAAACAAGGAAACTGTGTGTTTCCATTCAGTGACAGCAAACAAGGTTACTGTGTGTTTCCATTCAGTGACAGCAAACAAGGACACTGGGTGTTTCCATTCAGTGACAGAAAACAAGGTTACTGTGTATTTCCATTCAGTGACAGCAAAATGTTCAGCCTTGGAGTGGTGGCCTGGGAATCCTCGATGATGATGTTGGTTACTGCACTTTCCAGAATACGGACGATTGGGATGATGTCCTTGATGCCTGCCCACAGAGTCGCGTCCTCAAAAGGGATCCAATTGGTACGCCATATTCGAAGAAACCTGTGCACTATGAGGTTTATCACATGTGCCATACAAAGTGTATGACTCCCTGCTGCACTGCAGAGAAAAGGTCCCTCCCTTTGTGGGCTACAACACTTCCCACTGTTAGTTGACCTTGGGTCAGCCATTCATATATTTCCTACCTGATGGTCCGGAAGAGCTCCTGCCCACTGTGGCTTCGTTCACACAGCATTACAAGATGGAGGACAGCCTGAGAGTGTCGGGCCTGACATCGTTGGTAAGACACCGGGGCAGGTTGGACTGCAGTCAAAGCGGTGGATGGTTGCAAGCTGGCGGAGGCAGAACTTGTGCAGAACTGGCCCCCTAAAGCACCGGGGAGGTGACAGTGGCAAGAATGGGCTAATTTTATGGTGGTCTTCTGGGGGAATGTTGACCCAATTGGCACTAACAGACATGTACTGCCCTCGCCCATAATTAAAGGACCAGACATCGGCACTGGGGTGCACGGTCCTGGACACCAAGAATCCCAATGAGTCGGCAACATTTTTCTACACAACTGTGCAGTGGATGGGACAGATGATGGGACAACCGATGGGACTTTTTTTTTCTCGGACTGTGATGGGACTTTTTCGGGGGCTTTTTTTTTTTTTGTTTCTCGGACAGTGATGGGACTTTTTATGGACTTTTTTTGTTTCTGGGAGAGTGATGGGAATTTTTTTTTTTTGGACTTTTTTTTAACTTTTTGTTGTTGCAGCTAAACGGGGTTCTTCTATTTTTTGAACCTGATTTTGAAGCTATGAACTGATTTTCACTTAATAAATTCGATAAGCTTGAAAATTAAAGTTGCTTTCATGTGTCTTGGTTAATACACACAGACAGCTGTCACATTACATTTTTGATTAGGCAGCACCCAGGTATATCTAAGGAGACTAATTTAAGGTCTCACCCTAACAGTGGTGACGTCACACATCTTGATATTCACAGAAAACCAGGATACTAGGTATTATAGGAGTAATAATCCTTTGTATCCTGGTCTATTCTGTGAAAAAAGTACAATTTTGCGTCACCGTTGTTATTTTTTCCGAACCAAACTTTTTGCAAAGTTCGTAACAAATCCGGTTTCTACCGGTTCGGTTCGCTCATCCCTAGGTTGAACATAGCCTTATTTTCAATAGGATTCCGGCCGGAGCGTACACACATCGCATGAGCTCCGGCCGGGAGCCCATGCAGCACCGGAAAAAAAGGACATGTCAGTTTGCTGTGGCTGGAATTCTGTCAGTTCACACAGTGAAGCAAGCGGCTCCGGCCGCTCGCTTCACTGTGTGCTATGGGAAGCTTTGATGCGGGCGCGTGATGATGCACCCGCATCAGAGCTCCGCGGCCGGGGTCATGGAACTGCCCGGTGTTCACGTAATGTGAACATAGCCTAAACCTGAAAAGGTCCCTAAAAATATCTGATTTTGAAATCTTACAGAAAATTTGGAAAATTGCTGCTAATGTTTTAAGTAGAGATGAGCGAACCTCGAGCATGCTCGAGTCCATCCGAACCCGCTCGTTCGGCATTTGATTAGCGGTGGCTGCTGAACTTGGATAAAGCACTAAGAATGTCTGAAAAACATGAATACAGCCAATGACTATATCCATATTTTCTACATAGCCTTAGGGCTTTATCCAACTTCAGCAGCCACCACTAATCAAATGCCAAACGATCGGGTTCGGATGGAGGTTCGCTCATCTCTAGTTTTAAGCTTTTTATTGTCTAAAAAAAATGAAAGATAGTTTATTAAATGCCAACATAAAATAGACATATTGCTAATGCTATTTAATATATAATTTATGTGGCATAAGCATTTTCTGTACAAGCAGAAAAGTTTCAAAGTTGGAAAAATGCCTTTTTCACGTTATTTATTTATTTTTTTTCATAAGGATTCGTTATAAGTATCGACTCCAATTTACAAGAAATGTAAAGTACTATATGTCACGAGAAAACCATCTCAGAATCAGCCGGACAGGTAAAAGCACTCCCAAGTTATTAATGAATAAAGTGACACAGGTCATATTCATAAAATTTGCCTTCGTCCTTAAGGCCATTTCAGGCTCTGTCCTTAAGAGGTTAAGCAAGCCAAAGCTGGTATATACAGCATTTAGCTATGTTCACACAACGTTTTTTTAAATAATGGATGTCATTTAGCTGTCTAGCCTTCCTTTAGTGCAATGACAATGACCCCAAACACACCTCCAGGCTGTGTAAGGGCTATTTGACCAAGAAGGAGAGTGATGGGTGCTATACCAGATAACCTGGTCTCCACGGTCACCAGACCTGAACCCAGATGAAACAAGATGGTTTGGGGTGAGCTGGACCATAGAGTGAAGGCAAAAGGGCCAACAAGTGCTAAGCATCTCTGGGAACTCCTTTAAGACTGTTGGAAGAACATTTCAGGTGACTATCTCTTGAAGCTCATCAAGAGAATGCCAAGAGTGTGTAAAGCAGTAATTAAAGCAAAAGGTGGCTACTTTGAAGAACCTAGAATATTGTTTCACACTTTTTTGTTAAGTATACTGTATAGTTCCACATGTGTTAATTCATAGTTTTGATGCCTTCAATGTGAATCTCCAATTTTCATAGTCATAAAAGTACAGAAAACTGTTTGATTGAGAAAGTGTTTCCAAACTTTTGGTCTGTACTATTTGCTATTAATTAGTACGCTATTCACTCTATTCGATTGCGTTCAAATCTTCGAACGATAACGTGGTAAAAATTTGATTCTACCTACCATCCCCCTGTGCTTTTTTCCAGACAATAACCATGCAGGGGAGAAGGGACAGGCAATACTTTACACATCTAACTCTAAATCAACAGCCTAAATTAACCCCTTAAGGACAGAGCCTGAAATGGCCTTAATGACAGAGACAAATTTTATGAATATGACCAGTGTCACTTTATTCATTAATAACTTCGGGATGCTTTTACCTATCCGGCTGATTCTGAGATTGTTTTCTCGTGACATATTGTACTTTACATTTCTGGTAAATTGGAGTCGATAATCATAACAAATCTTTATGAAAAAACCCCAAATAACGTGAAAAAATGTAAAAAAATTCATTTTTCCAACTTTGAAACTTTTTTGCGTATACAGAAAGTGGTTATACCACATAAATTATATATTAAATAGCATTAGCAACATGTCTACTTTATGTTGGCAGCATTTATTAAACGATCTTTCATTTTTTTTAGACAATAGAAAGCTTAAAACATAAGCAGCAAATTTCCAAATTTTCAGTAAAATTTCAAAATCAGATATTTTTAGGGACCTGTTCAGGTTTAAAGTGTATTTGAGGGGCCTGTATGTTAGAAAGCCCCACAAAGCACCCCATTTCAGAAACTGCACCCCCCACACTCTGCAAAAGCATATCTAGAAAGTGTTTTAACCCTTTAGGGGAGTCACAGAAATAAAAGCTAAGTGTGTAAGAAATTTGAAAATTTTAATTTTCCGTGCAGAGATTTTATTGTAATCCAATATTTTTCATATTTATAAACCTATTACCAGAGAAATGCACCCCAATATTGATTGCCCCGTTTCTGCAGTTTATAGAAATACCCCATATGTGGCCCTATTGCGCTATTTGACGCAACCACAAGCCTCAGATATAAGGGAGCGCCTAGTGCATTTCAATGGCTCCGTTATATTTGGTCATTTCTGACTGTACCACTTCAGGTTGGCAGAGGCTCTGGGGTGCCAAAACCTAAAAAACACCCCTAAAGGGACACCATTTAGAAAACTACACCCCTCAAGGAATGTAACAAGGGGTGCGGTGAGCATTTGGACCCCACAGGTGCTTCACAGATTTTCCGAACAATATGGCGTGAAAAAAGAAAAATTTATTTTTTACACTAAAATGTTGTTCTAGCCTTCAATTTTTCATTTTCACAAAGGGATAAGAGGAAAAAAAAGACACAAAACATGTAGTGCAGTTTCTCCCGAGTACGGAAATACCCCACATGTGGCGATAAAGTGCCAAGGGGGCGCAGCACGAGCCTCCAAAGGGAAGGAGCGCCAATTGGCTTTTGGAAGCTAGATTTCACTGGAATGGATTTCAAGGGCCATGTCGCATTTACAGAGCCCTCGTGCTGCCAAAACACTGGAAACCCCCCACAAGTGACCCCATTCTGGAAACTACACCCCTCAAGGAATCTAACAAGGGGGGCAGTGAGCATATGGACCCCACTGGTGACGGGCACAAATGTAGAAAAATGTGACGTGAAATTGAAAATTTTCATTTTTTCACTTTCACGGCACATATGTGCCCGTCATCCAGCGGTACATATCCTCACTGCACCCCTTGTTAGATTCCTTGAGGGGTGTAGTTTCCAGAATGGGGTCACTTGTGGGGGGTTTCCAGTGTTTTGGCAGCACAAGGGCTCTATAAATGCGACATGGCATTCATCATCTGTTCTAGCCAAATCCAACCTCCAAAATCCAAATGGCGCTCCTTCCCTTCGGAGGCTTGCCCTGCACCCACATGGCGCTTTATGTCCACATGTGGGGTATTTACGGACTCAGGGGAAATTGCTCTACACATTTTGTGGCTTTTTTTCTCTTTTAACCCCTTGTGAAAATGAAAAATTCAAGGCTAGACCAACATTATAGTGTAAAAAATGTAATATTTCATTTTCAAGCCACATTGTTCCACATTTGTACCCGTCACCAGTGGGGTCCATATGCTCACTACACCCCTTGTTACATTCCCTGAGGGGTGTAGTTTCCATAATGGGGTCACTTGTGGGGGGTTTTCACTGGCTTGGCAGAACAGGGACTTTTTAAATGCAACATGGCCTTTGAAATCCATTCTACCGAAATCCAGCCCCAAAAAGCTAAATGGCGCTCCTTCCCTTTGGAGGCCCGTCTTGCGGCTGCATAGTGCCTTAAGTCCACATGTGGGGTATTTCCGTACACGGGGGAAATTTCTCTACGCGTTTTGTTTTGTTTCTTCTCTTTTAACCCCTTGTGAAAATGAAAAAATCAAGTCTAGGTCAATGATTTAGTGTAAAAATGAAAACATTTTTACACTACATGTTGGTCTATACTTGATTTTTTCCCTTTTCACAAGGGTTTAAAAGAGAAAAAAAGCTCAAAGCGTGTAGAGCAGTTTGTTTCGAGTACGGAAACACCCAACATGTGGACATAAAGCGCATTGCGGCCGCAAGACGGGCCTCCAAAGGGAAGGAGCGCCATTTGGCTTTTGGAGGCTGGATTTGGCTGGAATGGATTTCAAGGGCCATGTTTCATTTACAAAGACCCTATGCTGCCAAGACAGTGGTAAACCCCCACAAGTGACCCCATTCTGCAAACTACACCCCTCAAGGAATCTAACAAGGGGTGTAGTGAGCATATGGACCCCACTGGTGACGGGCACAAATGTGGAACAATGTGACGTGAAAGTAAAAAATTTCATTTTTTCACTTTCACGGCTCAAATGTGCCCGTCATCAAGGGGTCAATATCCTCACTGCACCCCTTGTTAGATTCCTTGAGGGGTGTAGTTTCCAGAATGGGGTCAATTTTGGGGGTTTTCCACTATCTTGGCAACACAGGGCCTTTGTAAATGCGAGATGGCATTCACCATCCATTCTAGCCAAATGGCGCTCCTTCCCTTTGGAGGCTTACCCTGCACCCGCATGATGCTTTATGTCCACATGTGGGGTATTTCCATACTTGGGGTAAATTGCGCTACACATTTTGTGTTTATTTTATCTTTTAACCCTTTGTGAAAATGAAAAAATAAAGACTAGATCAATGATTTAGTGTAAAAATATATATTTTTTTTACACTAAATGTTGGTCCAGCCTTGATATTTTTCATTTCCAAAAGGGGTTAAAAGAGAAAATAAATGCAAAATGTGTAGGGTAATTTCCCCTGAGTACGAAAATACCCCACATGTGGACATAATATGCCATATGGGCACAGGGCAAGCCACCAAAGGGACAGAGCGCCATTTAGAGGCTGGAATGGAGGACGGAGGCCATGTTGCATTTACAAAGCTCCTGTGCTGCCAAGACAGTAGAAACCCCCCACAAGTGACCCCATTCTGGAAACTACACCCCATAAGGAATCTAACAAGGGGTGCAGTGGGCATATGGACCCCACTGGTGACGAGCACATATGTAGAACATGTGCTGTGAAGATGAAAAATACTATTTTTTTCACTTTCACAGCACAAATGTGCCCGTCACCAGGGGGGCATATCCCCGCTGCCCCCCTTGTTAGATTCCTTATGGGGTGTAGTTTCCAGAATGGGGTCACTTGTGGGGGGTTTGTACTGTCCTGGCCGCACAGGGGCTTTCTAATTGCACCATGGCATCCTCTAATGGGAATGGGGGCCATGCCTATTTAGTTGGGGAAAAGGAACAATTTTAATTAATTTGGGGGTATTGGGCCAATTAGAAGTTTATAAGGTTGAAAAGGACAGGAGTCCATCAAATTCAACCTGTGTTGATCCAGAGGAAGGCAAAAAACCCTCGTGAGGCAGAAAACAGTAGCCTCATCACAGGGGAAAAATTCCTTCCCGACTCCATAATGGCAATCAGACTAATCCCTGGATCAACGTGACCCCTGAAATAAGAATAAGGGACAGAATATTGAAAATTTAGAACTCCAATGACGTGTGGTACGCCTTGAAGCAATCCTTTATGCAGAGGCCGGGGTGATCAGGACAGGTGTCACACTGGTAAATGGTGTCCTTCCTGATCCCCCTTTTGTGGCACACTCTGCACTTCTTTTGGGATCTCCCCTTTTTTCCAGTGTGGGGGACTTCACCTGGAAAATGTTGTCCCTCTACGATACGGGGTCCTTCATATCCAGAAGCGCTGGGGCCCGCTCCGTGGCTGCAGAATATCAGGGCTTTGATTACTGCTTCCTGGAAATCAAGGAATTTCCCCTGGTGGCCGGCACATCGGTACAACACAAAAGCGTTGTACATCGCTGTTTGTACCAGATGTACGGCCACCTTTTTGTACCACGTTCTGGTTTTTCGCGTGGCGTTATATGGCTTGAGGACTTGATCTGAGAGATCAACTCCTCCCATATACTGATTGTACTCTAGAATACAATCAGGTTTGTTCACCACGTTCGTGGTACCACGTACAGTGACAGGGGTGGTGCTATTCCTGTGAATTGTGGTCAGAATAAGGACATCGCGCTTGTCCTTATATCTGACCAACAACATGTTTTCACAGGAATAGGCCTTGCACGCACCCCTTCTCATCGTTTCTCTAACAGGGTGACTTGGGAGTCCTCTTTGGTTTTTTCGGATCGTGCCGCAAGCTACTGTAGCTCGGGCAGCGAGTGACCGAAACAGGGGGATGCTGGTATAAAAGTTATCAACAAACAGGTGATAACCTTTATCCAGCAGTGGGAAGATCAGCTCCCAAACGATCTTCCCACTAACTCCGAGGATGGGGGGGCATTCTGGGGGCTGGATTTGGGTGTCCCTACCCTCATACACTCTAAATCTGTAAGTGTACCCTGAGGTACTCTCACAGAGTTTGTAGAATTTCACGCCATACCGTGATCTTTTGTTAGGAAGGTACTGGCGGAAATGGAGTCTTCCTTTGAAGCTCAGGAGGGACTCATCTACTGAGATGTATTTCTCTGGGATATACATCTCAGTAAATTTGGCTGAGAAGTGCTCTATGACCGGCCGTACTTTGTACAGTCGGTCATATGAGGGGTCATCTCGTGGGGGGCACCTTGCATTGTCATTGTAATGCAAGAATTTTAGGAGGGTTTCGAATCGTACCCGTCCCATGGCCATTCTGTAAAGTGGGGTATTATATATAATATCCCCACTCCAGTATTGCCGCATTGTGGGTTTTTTTACTAGGCCCATGTGCAGCAGGAGCCCCCAAAATTTAGTCATTTCGGCTGCATCAGTAGGGGTCCACGCCATGGGCCTAGCAAAAGAAGAGGAGGGGTTCTGGGCCAGGAATTGGTGCGCGTACAGGTTTGTTTGCGCCACCATCAAATTTACAAGGTCACCAGAGAAATAGAGTTTGAAAAAGTCTATTTCTCTGAGACCTGTGGGGTTAACCTGGATTCCCGCCGTTGCCGTAAAGCCAGGAATCCAGGGCTGATGATTTTGGGGGTCTGGGGTCCAGATGGGGTCACCTGTCTGGGGGACAGTGGGCGGGATTGGGTCACCTGTCTGGGGGACAGGGGGTGGGATAGGATGACGTGTCTGGGGGGCAGGGGGCGGGATGGGATGACTTGTCTGGGGGGCAGGGGATGGGATGGATTGACGGGGGGCAGCCCGAGGCGTTCTCCTTGGACGCCGTGGTGGATAATCATCATCACTGGATGATGATGATGAGGATGAATGGAGGAATGAAGGATCCCCCCATTCATCCTCACTGGCTGTTTCGGTGTCAGAGGCGATAAGTGCGTACGCCTCTTCCACCGAAAATCGTTTCTGTGACATTTTTATACGGGGATTGGGGTAGGGGGGTATGTAAATGTAATGTGGTGTAGTGGTGTAGTGTAAAGCTTTATTAGATGTATTGTAATGTAATGTGTGGTAGTGTAGTGTAGTGTTTTGTGTTTTACGTGTTTTTCACAGTAAGGGGGGGGGGGGGAACCTACGCCAAAAAAAGAGTTGCTGATAAATGTCGCACTTATGTGCGGTACTTTTCAGCAAACAGTGGCAGTAGGATATAGAAAAAAAAGGGTGAAAAGGGGGGAAAAAAAACCCCTACGCCAAAAAAGCGGAGTTGCTGATCAGCGGCGCACTTACGTGCAAAGCTGATCGGCACTCAGCGGCGAAAGGACGCAAAAAAAAAAAAAAAAAAAAAAAAATGGAGGGGAAAAAAAAAAAAAAAATGCTATTTCTTCACCCCAAAGCCACTGATTAGTGTATGATATACACTAACCAGCCGCTAGGGGGCAGTACTACGTACCTGACGGAAATAGCCGAAGATCTCCGGAAAAAACGCGACAAGACCCGAACGAAGAAGCCGAACGATGACGTGGAAAGAAGCCGACGCCGAACGAACGCGGACGCCACGGAATCGCCGATTCGCCGCACCGGACGCTACGATCAGGTGAGTATGGTGCACTACACACCACACACACCTGCTCTGCTCACCTCAGGTAACCGACTGAGGCGTGCAGATCAAAGTAAAAATATTTATTTTTACTTTGATCGCCGCTATTGGCCGGCCGGGCTTGGCCGGCCAATAGCAGCGATCTGGGGGGTGGCACCATGGCCCCCTCTAGTATACACACTAATGATGATTGGTGCTGTCTCGGACAGCACCAATCATCATTAAATTCCGGGTCCCCGGGTCACCGATGACCCGGGAACCGGAAAATCACTGTAGTTGGCTGATTTGGATAAATCAGCCAATTACAGCGATCGTCGGCACGGAGGGGTTAATCACCCCCCCGTGCCGGCAAGCTACGGTGGTCTGCTGTTAGTAACAGCAGCCATCATTACCCGATCGCCGCGTGTTTACACGCAGCGGTCGGGTAAACATCGGGCGTAAATTTACGCCCTGGTGCGTTAAGTACCAGGCTGCGAGGGCGTAAGTTTACGCCCGATGTCGTTAAGGGGTTAAGGAGAAGTTTAGCGAAAAATGTTATCCAAGTATTGTATTTCCCTCAAAAGTTATACAAATCACCACTATTACAACCACAATACAATCATACACTTATTACGAAAAACTTTTTTCCCTGCACTTACTACTGCAACAAGGCTTCATTTCCTGGGTAAGGCCATGTGCACACAACATATATTTTAGTAAAATACAGCCGTTGTTGTCAATTGCAACAAAGGCCGTGATTAATACGAAAATATACGTTACCTTGCTGTCTATGAAATCACAGCCGGAGCGTATACACATTGAATTTGCTCCGGCCGGGATCTCTAGTGGCGCCATAGAAAACTGACATGTCAGTTTTCTGCGGCCGCTATTCAGTGAATAGTGGCCGCAGAAAACCCTGTCATCGCACACTCTCTGGCCGCTCTCATCGCTCTGGCCACTCGCTCCATTGTGCGCTATGGGAAGTTCTGATGTGTGCATGCACAGATGCGCCTGCATCAGAACTCTGCAGCGCTTAAGATCATCCAGCCGGTACTGCAGTACCGGCCGCAATGATATTTTCTGAGACCTGCCATTTTGTGACCCGGCCAGTCTCATACTACGTCTGAACATAGCCTAAAATGGTAAAGTCATGACCCGACTCCGAGAGCTGTGTGGGCTGTGGCTGCTTGAGAGGGCGATGGTAGGAGGATGCTCGGTGTCCCTCCAGTGCCCTGTGTCCCGCAGTGTCTCCCTGCCATCATCCTCTCCAGCAGCCAAAGCCCGCACAGCTCTGGGAGTCGGGTCGTGACATCACCATTTTATCCAGGAAGTGAAGCCTTGATGCAGTAGTAAGTGCAGGGGAAAAAAACACTGGGTCAGAAAGCTCAGTGCTGCACTGGGAACTTGGTGAAATAAGATTATAGGATGATGTGTTGTGCAGGGCTGCCTTTTGTCCTCTTTGTGCTCACTCAGCCCCCTCAGCCCCACCCCTTCCATAGACTAAAATGGACACAGAAATCCTGCTTTTTCTGAAGTGAGGGGAGAAGTTACAAAACAGCTTTTTGAGTACAGAAGGAAACTCTTTTGTCAAAATCCAGGACTGCCTTTAATACTTATGTGGCCTTAGGCATAGAGATTAAATTCCCCCCCAGTATTTATTCTGACCCTAGCCTTAACTAGGGTCGGAAAAGCACAGACCCCTAAAATAATACAAACTAGTATCAGGCTCCCACTATAATGCAATTCCCAGTGTCAGAGCCCCAATTTAATATGAACTTCAGTATGAGACCTGAATGTAATACAGACTGAAGTATCAGACCACCAGAGCTAGGACCTGGAAGTTGTGGGTGGCGGCAGTTGGTTGGATAATCCTGTCTTTCTCAGCCAGCACTGAACGGTAGTGCTTCTAGCTTCAGAAGAGTAGGCAGCAGAACATAGAAGCTGGTTGCCTGCTCAACCTATGAGGCCTCCTGACAATTGTAAGGAGAGAGGGTAACCCTCCCTTTCCTCCCAGTGCACTAGTAAGATGCCGTGCAGTCTGTCAGTGGCTAGGAAATGTTTGTCGGTGAAAAAGTTTGCTGGAACATGTGCTACTTTCACCACTATTTTTTTTTTCTGACTGGTTAGGGGTTGCCCCCATAAGATGCCACGCAAAGTAGTGGATCACCATTCTATCTTTTGATTTGGTTTATTTCTAGGAAATTGAATCAAAGATTCGAGCGCTATTGATCCTGGCGGTTTTCAGCAATGATTTAAATCTGTATAACCATTTTGCTTATTCGATCAGAGCAGTGTTATCATAATCATGAAATGATGGCATATTCTAGCAATATTACTGGTGTTATATGCCCATAGCAACCAATTTCAGCATTTTACCAGAGTTTTTACACATGAAATCTGATCTATAATTGGTTGCTATAGGCAAATTACATGTATTTTTTTTTCTTTTACACAGATTGGTAAATCTGGGTCACTATTCTTTTCGTATGCCTCTTGAGTGAAGACTAGTGATGAGTGAGCATGCTTGTCCGAGCTTGGTACTCGTTCAAGCATTAGGGTGCTCGATGGTACTCGTTACTCGGATGAGCATCTTGTGATACTCGAGAAAATCTCATCATTGGTTTCCTGTAAGTTACGGCGCTTTTTCTCAGCCAATAAACATGAAGGACACTCTTTGGTACATCCTGTGATCACGTGGGACCCATACATACATAGCAGCGATTGGTTGGCCAGATCAGATGACCCTGCCATATAAAAATCTGCGCCGGTAAGGCTCGGCTCACATGCATGCTGGAAGAGATTAGGGACAAAGCTGTTGCTGGTCAACGCTCTGTTAGAGAGGGAATTAGCGTTCCAGTAGGCAGGGAAAACTAGCGAAACAACCAAGCAGCCCTTGCAAGGGCTTCAAATCGTTTTTAAATTGTATTACTACAGACTGCTGGCTGGGAATTGCAGTGCAGGTACCATATTTTCAGCGGCACACTGTGGTAATTGGCTGCTGGCAGAAAGGTGACATTATGTGTTGCATATAGACCCCTAAGAAGTGCTCAGTACTATTTTATTGGGACCTCTCCTATATTTTCTGATTTCTGTATTTCTTACATAAGGCATATCTAAGTTCACTACTGCTTGCACAGTGTAAAGAGGGTGTCACAGAGTGTGTATAGGTGCAGCAACCAACAAATTGTATAACACAGCCTCCCAAAAACTAGTGTGACCTGACCACCAGCAAATTTTCTTATTTCTGTATTTCTTATTGTAAGCATATCCAAGCTCACTGCTAATTGCCCTGTGTAAGTGGTGCTATACACCATATAGCAGCGCTTACACACAGACTCAATACAACTACCTCCAAAAGTAGTCTGAGTAATATATTTTCTTGGCTTGCTGTGATCTGTAGTGCAGCTATCTCAGTCTTGACTGTGCAGTGTCCATAAAATGGTGACGCCCAGGGGTAAGGGTCGAGGGCGTGGGTGTGGGGTTCCAAGCGATGCAGTGGGCAGAGGCCGGGATTCTGGGCAGGGTGACACAGCAGCACCTGTTGAGGAGGGAGCTGTGGCACACCGCAGACATTCAATCCCTAGCTTCTTCTCACAACTTACAGGGTCTCAGGGTAGACCACTTTTGAAATTGCAGCAGAGTGAACAGGTGCTGACGTGGATAGCGGATGTGTCCAGTAACTTATTCACCACCCAGTCTTCCACGCAGTCTACCCACACTAGCCAAGAGAGTGGAACCCTTGCTCTAGAAGCTCAGTCTCCTTCCTCACAGCCACAGGGAAAGGAGGGATTCAGAATTGGAGGAAGGGTTTTTGGTGGATGAGGACAAAGTGACTGACCCTAGCTGGGTGGATAAGCCTAGTGACAATGCTTCCAAAGGGGGAGTCAAGTTCAGCCACAGGACAGGTTGGAAGAGTAAAAGGGGTGGGCAGAGGGAGAGACAGGACCAGAGCAAGTGGATCAGCAAATTCCCATGGGCAAGCCTAGATGTTCACAAGTCTGGAGGTTTTCTAAAGAAACTGCGGATGACCGACGGACTGTAGTGTGCGACCTGTGCCATGCCAGAATAAACAGGGGAACCACCACTACCAGGCTAACCACTGCCAGCATGCGTAGGCATATGAGTGTTAAACACCCCACTCATAGGAAGCAAGGCCGTTCACTTAGTTAGTACTCCTTCCCCTGTGTCACATACTGGCTCTGTCAGTTTCCCCACCCAGGCCCTAGGCACGAGCACCTCCAGCCCTACACCCATCCCTTCACCTCCACTATGCTCAAAGTCAGACTTCAGACTGCTGGATTGGACATGCAGTGCAGCTACCAAGATTTTAGAAGCACACTGTGATGATCAGCTGCTGGCAGAAAGGGGACAGCAGGTGTTGCAAAAAGACCCCTAAGAAGTCCTCAGTACTATTATATTATTATCATTACTATTATATAGTATATACCACCATCTTTCACAGGGCAATTAGCAGTGAGCTTTGATGTGACTGCAGTCATAAATGATGAAATAAGAAAATATACAGGTCACATTAGTTTCTGGAGGTTGTCGTATACAATCTGTGGGTAACTGCAGCTATATAGTATATGCCACCGCCATCTTTCACAGGGCAATTAGCAGTGAGCTTGGATGTGACTCATCACTTCTCCCCAACGCTGATTGGATTTTGAGTTTAAGTTTGACTTTTAAGGTGCTGGGCTGCCCTGCACCTAGCATGTTGTCAGAGCGGGTCTTCAGTGCAGCTGGTGGCATCATCAGTCACTAATAAGCGCACCTGCCTGTCAACTGACAGAGCTGACAGGCTGATGTTTATTTTTTTTTTTATATTTATTTATGTCTTATTGAAGCCATATCCAAGCTCACTGCTAAATA
Organism: Dendropsophus ebraccatus; assembly: GCF_027789765.1. NCBI lineage: Eukaryota > Metazoa > Chordata > Amphibia > Anura > Hylidae > Dendropsophus > Dendropsophus ebraccatus. The sequence goes on from NC_091463.1 coordinate 64,578,932, forward strand.
CCCTGTGTAATTAGCAGTGAGCTTGGTTGTGTGTGACAAGGGGCGTAACCTGGTGGCAGCTCTGCAACTCGGCAGCCTCACACAAGTACCATGCCTGGCCCACGTCTTCAACCTAGTGTTGCTGCCATTGCTTAAAACCTACCTTAATTTGGCTGACTTGCTCACCAAGGTGCTCTGCATCTGTGCGCATTTCCGCAAGTCAACCAGGGAAAGTTACCCCAACTGCTACAGTCAAATTCAAAGTGAAATTCAAACTTAAAACAGCGGTGGGAGTAGAAGTGGGGAGTTACATGATGCTGATAATGTTTCCCCAACTGCTGCAGTCAAATTCAAAGTCGAAACAGCGGTGGGGGGAGAAGTGGGGAGTCACATTATGCAGGGAATGTTAACCAAACTGCTACAGTCAAATTCAAAGTCGAAACACTGGTGGGGGGAGAAGTGGGGAGTCACATTTTGCAGGAAATGTTACCCCAACTGTCAAATTCACAGTCAAATTCAATTTAGCATCCATGTCTTGTCCATTTCAAACCATATTATCTGTGGATGTCATCTTACAGGTGACCTCTGCCGTCCTTTCACCAGTACCTTCTACCTTTTTTCAATGCTGTAGCCGTTTTGAAAGCAGGATTGACCAGGCCTTTCAACAGTAGCTTCTATCCTTCCTTGGATGTTGTTGTATCATTTTTAAAGGCAGGATTGACCAGGCATTTCAACAGTACCTTTTACCTTCCTTGAATGTTTTAGCCGTTTTAAAGGCAGGATTGACCAGGCATTTTACCAGTAGCTTCTATCCTTCCTTGGATGTTGTTGTAGCCTTTTTGAAGGCAGGATTGACCAGGCCTTTTCACAGTAACTTCTATCCTTCCTTGGATGTTGTATTAGCCGTTTTAAAGGCAGGATTAACCAGGCTTTTCACCAGTAGCTTCTATCCTTTCTTGGATGTTGTTTTAGCCTTTTTGAAGGCAGGATTGACCAGGTCTTTCAACAGTAGCTTCTATACTTCCATGGATGTTGTATTATTATTTTTTTTTTTTGAAGGCAGGATTGAGCAGGCATTTTAACAGTAGCTTCTATCCTTCTTTGGATGTTGTATTAGCTGTTTTTAAGGCAGGATTGACCAGGCATTTTAACAGTAGCTTCTATCCTTCTTTGGATGTTGTATTAGCTGTTTTTAAGGCAGGATTGACTAGGCCTTTCACCAGTAGCTTCTATCCTTCCTTGGATGTTGTTGTAGCCTTTTTGAAGGCAGGTTTGACTAGGCCTTTGAACAGTAGCTTCTATCCTTCCTTGGATGTATTAGCCTTTTTAAAGGAGGATTGACCAGGCCTTTTACCAATAGCTTTTGTCCTTCCTTGGATGTTGTAGTAGCCTTTTTGAAGGCAGGATTGACCAGGCCTTTTACCAGTAGATTCTATCCTTTCTTGTTTGTTGTAGTAGCCTTTTTGAAGGCAGGATTGACCAGGCCTTTTACCAGTACCGTCTACCTTCCTCGGATGTTGTAGCCTTTTTGAAGGCAGGATTGACCAGGTCTTTTTAATAGACAAGTTACAGCACTTGCCCTCTCTTAGAGACTATTTAAAGGATTGATCGATCAAATCAAATTCCGGGCCTCTTAAGAAGACTGTATTGTTATTCTTCATCCCTACCTCCAAAGATATGCCTCTCATGCACAACTGCATGAGGGTGTGAGGCTAAATCTAGCCACAATCTAGGTATTTTTATTGTATGATTGTACTGTCCATCTTGGTTTGGGTCTGTGGTGTCAGGCAAAGTTTTTGGGATGTTCATATGATACTTGTGTTTGAATGGTTCCCTGTGTCCTCACCGCCATGCTGTGTCAGGCTAAATTTTGGGGTAGTTCATATGCTACCTCTGTTTTTAATGGTTCTCTGTGTCCTTACGGCCATGCTGTCTCAGGCTAAATTTTGGGGTGGTTCATATGCTACCTCTGTTTTTAATGGTTCTCTGTGTCATCACCGCCATGCTGTGTCAGGCAAATTTTTTGGGTGGTTCATCATATGCTACCTCTGTTTTAATGGTTCCCTGTGTTCTCACTGCCATGCCATGAGTTTTTGGGTCATTCATATGTCTACCTCTGTTTTAACCAGGCTGTTGCTCAGAATTTGGCATATTGGTGCGATTAGGCAGCCTCAGAGGCATCCATGCATGCTGCCCCTGCTGTTTCCTGTCCATTTCCATTGTGTTTCCATCATTTTCTGAGGTTGACAGGTTTTCACACGACGTTCCCTCTACCGAACTTGGGTCCCCTGCAAAAATGCTCGAGTTTCCCATTGACTTCAATGGGGTTCGTTGCTCGAAATGAGCACTCGAGTATCGGGAGATATTTGTCTCGAGTAACGAGCACCTGAGCATTTTAGTACTCGCTCATCACTAGTAAAGACCAAACAAGGAAAACACATTAAGTTACTGACTTACTACATTATGCCATCAAATCCCAATATTATTTTTCACAACTAGGTCACTCCCATGTAATGACTACAGAAGAAGTTGACGGCTGTATTATCACCCTATAGGCACTCCAGCATTAGGACTATGACAGCGTACTGGAATAACATGGCTTGAGGGAAAAAGCATTGATGGAGAAATGGAAGAATAAGGAAAAAGCCTGGGGTTTACAGTCACAGTGATTTCACAGCTTGACTGTATGAGAAGCTACTCACTGTTCATTGTAAACATCTGCAGTCACTGAGGACCTCCTCATTTAATTAACTTGAAGCTTTGAGATAGCAATTCAGTCAATGCAGAACGCTTGAGTTTAAGAAAAACAGCTTGGGTTTGCAGCAGTTTAGAATAAAAAAAGACATCCAAATGTTTCTTATCTATTTTAAAGATCTTTCAATTACTAGTATCAGTTGTATTTATCAGTTTAATATTAGTGTATTAGTGATTGTAGAAATTAATATTCATTAGTAAATTAATCCTTATAAAGGTTGTTCAGTATTAGGATAATATGGACCCTTTTTTCAGAGACAACACAAGGCCTTTCCCTTCAATGGGGTTGCAAAACCCCATCCAAACTGGAGACAAGAGTCATGCTGTCTGCGGGAAAAAAATGTTTTTCTTACACTGGATAACCCCTTTAATGTCCACTCCTCCAGTTGGTGCCTTGAACGTTATGCAAAAACCTGTGCACAGAGTTAAAAGTTCATCAGAAAAGATCTTGCCGAGCATCTTGCCACATTACCAATCTTTGCAGAACTTGGGTTCAGACCAACTGTGGGTGCAAACTTTAATAGTATAGTACTTATACCGATGTGTCCACTCTGATATTACCTGTAAACTGAATAAAATTAGTGATCCAGATTGCTACATAACCAGCTTTCAACAGTAACTTGAGTACACGAGAGATAACATGGACATTATTACCTAAATAAGATTTGTTGAGTCCGCTGATTACCATGGTGAAAGACTGTCATGAAAAATTATTTTCCATACCTTATCTAAGGGAAAGGCCTGGCTTAATACATCTGTACATGTTGCCCAACTAACTTTGGCTATCACTTGTTTTAGTGATAATTGCACATGAGACCTGTCCTGGGGCTTTGAAGATTAAGCCTTGAGGAGACCAATACCGAATTTAGTCCTGTGCCACAATTGTAGGTTCTTTGTCCAGGTTGTGCCAGGGAGCTCTTTGGTGAGAAGCATAAATCTGGGAGAGGACCCCTCTTCCCTGGTTAAATCACTGTGAAAAAACTGCTTAGCACAGTTGATTATAACCTGTTCCTTGAAGAATGTGAGTTTTATTGTATAAATGGTAGGTGGAGGAACTTAGACTTTTACCGAACTAATCAAAATCTGTAGTCTGCAATGTTTAGGACTTAAGGCCCTATTACAAGAATCGATTACGGCTGATAATCATCTCATGTAATTGAAGACAACCATCAGCTGACATGAACAATGATGGCTGATCGTTGTCTTTCAACATGTTGAAAAATAATCAAGATAGCAGCGATATGCTATAGTCGCCCTGTGTAATAGGAGTAATGATGATCTAGCAATCACCCAGGCAGCCTCCCCCTCTCCCTGCAGCCCCGCAGTCCCCGGGCTCTTACCCGCTCAATGCTGGTGAGTGTAAAAGTGCCAAGTCTGTCATCCTAGAGGCCGATTCTCTTGAAGGTGAATATGGTATTGAATAAATACCCACCATCATGATAGACACACCAACTAACATTGTTTGCATGCTGGAAGGGCCCCTTCCCCGACATCCTGTGTAGGAGACCCTACACAAATATGTAGTATAGAACTGTGGTTTGCTCTGTATGACGGAAACTACACAGAACATGTATATACATGCAATACATAAAACAATACAGAACATTGTGTGATGTGCCATTATTTTGTTGCATACATTAGTAGCGTAAAAGGAAAAAAAATGTGTCTAGCAAACCTAACAACATGTTCCAATTCAAATCTACTAAGTTACTATGATATATTTGACATGGGTTTTGTATATCTCACCTAGTTTTTTTCTTTCTAAATTAAAGACAGTATTAATAAATATCCATCACTGTGTTTTTCATAGCCCATTGTAATACTTGATCGATGTCCAGAGACACCTCAGGGCATAAATGACATTTTCACTTAAAAACCTTTTCATCTTGCATGTGGTTTGAACATCTATTTTTACCTCAGAAATCTTGAGTGTTATGTATGATTGCAGCATTTTCCACACTAAAAGACCAAGAGAAGTGGCCAGGTACTTAAAATGAAGCCTTTCCTTCCTATTTATGGCAATTTCCCCCTTTAGGACAAGAAAGAGCTAGCATGTTTTTCTCTCTCTGTTTTTTTAAGGTTTAAACAGAAAACTATGCTTGTTAATATTCATAATATTCATAGCCTTGTACTAAAAGATTTTAGTACAAGGGAATGTTAACACTATGTAAAAACAACGGTTGTTGTTTCTATAAAAACGACCTTTTGCAATATGGCCATTGTTATTACACAGTGTAAACATAGCCCTGGTTCACACTATGTATGACAGCGGCCGTTCTGTGACAGTTCTGTCAGTGAAGTTCATCCTGGCCGGTACTGCAGTACCGGCGGGATGAACTTAATATCTTTTGAATTGGAATGCGGGCACATTCGGGTGTGCCCGCAATCCAATTCACCATAGCTGACAATTTAAAGTGCGGCCAGAGCTACACTTTACATTGTCTGCTCTATCAGTCTTTTATCTGATACGTCAGTTTTTTGTGCAGCCGCCGTATATTCACTCATGACAGGATTTCTTTGACATCAATGCAATGTATATTTTCATTTATTAATGTCCGGTGTTGCAATCTGCATCAACGGCTGTTATTAAATGAAAAAATATGTGTGAATATAGCCTTAATGTGTGTATACAAAATGCTTTAAATGCTAGCATGACTATCAAAGAAAGCAATTGCAGAATTTCTCCTAAGTGGTTTCACCTGTCAATAGAGATTTTTGTTCTCCCACATCCTATGGCAACAACTATTGCACTCCAAAAACTGCTAGCTTTTACTGGTTGAAAATATGTTTATGGCAGTTTTTATTACTTTCAACAAACATGTTACATTCAAGAATGCTAGTGAAATCTTACTAACTTCTGCAGTATATTAAAGCCCCCAGGAATTGAAATGCTCTTTAGATAGGGTGCAAAACAGACATGACAAATCCACTATAACATCTAGCCACTACTTAAAAGCAGCTTAAGGTGATGTTCACACACTGTATGATTTCAAAGGGAACCAATCAGCATGATTGTGCTCATATAGCTCCTAGCTGCACCCAATAGATCTCTTATGCAGATCTCCTACCATACCGCCAGTGTCTGCAGCATTATCCATATATCCAGGAAAAACATATTTTATTCCTGCACGTGAGGCCGGAGAGGGGAAGCAACTAGTCATCTGGGCAGAGAGACATCCGTGAATAGTCATGACTCTCTGTCAGCGCGCTCTACAGGGATGATTAAAAGAGAGTCGTGACTTGTCACTGACTGCTCTCTGCCCAGGTGAATGAGAATAATGTTTCGGTCGCTGCCACAGTAATGATGGCTGCTCAAAAAACATTCTAAACCATGGCCGATATTTGACACGTGAAACATCTGCTATTGTTTTGAGCATCAAACAACAGCCGTTGAAAAACACTGTGTAAACATAGCCTTTAAAATTCAACAACAAAAAAATTGAAAAGTCTGAACAAGGCCTCAATCAAATTTTTGTGTCACAGTTAATGTAATTTTACACACACTTGAGCCCTCTCAAGAGGGTCAGGGGTCCCTTAATTCAATTAAATTCCAAAACCCACAGGCCGTAGCCCGGGGTAAAAAAAACCCTTTAATTTATATCACCCCCCTTAGTAAAAATTAACTTTTATTACATATCTTAAAAATAAATATGTGAACTTGTTTAAAAACACAACACACCCAGTACTCCTATCACTAGCCAATACTAGATGATATATAGGGATATGACTATCCTCTTTTACTGATTATCTGAATCACTATCACAGTCTGCAGTCCTGTATAGAAGGTAACTAGGAGATACTGGATGTCTGCTATCTTAAAACCACAAATAGTGCCCGCTCTCTACATGTTTCGTTGCCACAGCAACGTCATCAGGAGAAAAATTAGGCAATTAGGCATCGTTGCCTAATTTTTCTCCTGATGAGGTTGCTGTGGCAACGAAACATGTAGAGAGGGGGCACTATTTGTTATTAAACAAGTTTTTAAACAAGTTCACATATTTATTTTTAAGATACGTAATAAAAGTAAATTTTTACTAAGGGGGGTGATATAAATTAAAGGGTTTTTTTTACCCCGGGCTACAGCCTGTGGGTTTTGGAATTTAATTTTACAGTTAATGTAATTCCCAGTGCTAGGTAAGCAGTAAAGATCGTGGTACTGCACTGTAGCTGTTAACAGCATTCAGAGGTAAGTTTTACTTTAGTCAAATGGAATGTTTGTTCATGCTATATTCTGCAACCTGTGAAGAAATCATTGTGCAGGGAAGGAGGTAACCCTGAGCATCACCCATTCTAGATTGTAAACCTGCAGAACAGTAATAATGAAAAAGAATAATTAAAAAATAAATCTTAAAAAATATATTCAGCATAAAAACTGTTACATCTTTAATAGGTAATTTTTCTAAATAATAATTCAGAATTCTGGAATATTTTTTTTAGAACTTTGTGTGGAAAATTGTTCCTCGTGGAAATAAATAACTATATAAATAGGTGTTATTATTTCTCTTAGAAAGACATGTCCCTTCAAACTATAAAAACTAAAAGTGTGCCAAGGCTTATTGACATTTCTATTTGAAAATATACTGTAGATCAAATGCAGATGTGCAGTGTCCAACCAGAATTGAGTGCGGTGACTCTGAGACCAGTAGACATCTGGGAGAGATATAGTGTCTGTTGTCACTAGTAGTAACGTCACAGTTGCAGAAGCAGAATGAAGGCAAGAACACATTGTCCAAAGGTTGATCTTTCAACAAGACAATGACCCTAAGCACACACCTAAAATAACAAAGCAGCGGCTTCAGTAAAACACTGTGACCTTTTTTGACTGACCCAGCCAGAGCCCTGACCTAAACCCAATTTAGCATCTCTGGAGAGACTTGAAAATAGCCGTCCATTAACGTTTACCATCCAACCTGAGAAAATTGGACAGAATCTGCAAAGAAGAATGGCAGGTGTGAAAAATTTGTTTCATCATTCCCAAGAAGACTCATAGGTGTACTAGCTCAGGCTGGGTTCACACACAATATATTTCAGTCAGTATTTGTTCAGTATTTTGAAATCTCAACCAGGAGTGGATTGAAAACATAGAAAGGCTCTGTTCACACAATGTTGAAATTGAGTGGATGGCCGCCATATAACGGTAAATAACTGCCATTATTTCAATACAACAGCCGATGTTTTAAAAACAGCAAATATTTGCCATTAAATGGTGGCCATCCACTCAATTTCAACATTGTGTGAACAGAGCCTTTCTGTGTTTTCAATCCACTCCTGGTTTTGGTTGCAATATGAGGACCACAATACTGACTGAAATATACGTAGTGTGAACCCAGCCTTAAAATGTAACTAATGAAAGGGAAACCCTGTGAGGTGCAAACCCTGGGCCTGAATACTTATGACCATGTGATATTTCAGTTTTTCTTGTCTAATACCTTAGCAAAATTATTTACTTCTTTTCTGTCAAGATGGGGTGCAGAGTATACAATAATGAGCAAACCCCTTTTATTAACTTACCCTATGACTGCAGAGAAACAAAGAGTGAAAATATTTAAAGTGTCTGAATATTTTACATATCCAATGTATTTCATTCTATGTTTATATCAAGAAATGGAACAAATGTACAAACTAGAACTATACCTATTGATTTGACTAATGGTGTGTTTACACAGGTAGATTTATCTGACAGATTTTTGAAGCCAAAGCCAGGAACAGACTATAAACAGAGAACAGGCCATAAAGGAAATATTGAGATTACTTCTCTGTTTAAATATATTCCTGACTTTGGCTTCAAAAATTTGTTAGATAAATCTGTCTGTGTAAGGCCTAAGAAGGCACCAATATGCATTATTGAAACATGCCGGCTGTTAAAAATAAAAATAAAATGCTGTGCATGAAATGTGTGCATATAAACGATGGATGTGTGAATAAAATCAGTTAAATGCATTTGACATTATTTTACCAATTAAACAGATTGGAAGTAGAGATGGGCAAATCACATAGAAACAAATCTCATTAAAAACAGCCCTTCCTCACCAGCTGACCTCAGACCTGGACACCATGACTCATCACCCAAACTGACTGAACTATACACCCTAATGAAGACACAGTGCCAGGATTACAAATCCCCTGGCTCCTCTTGTATACTTTGGGAACATGATCCACTTCTTTCCTGTGGACATGGGACAATAAAGGCTGTATTGTGTCTGATTGTATCTTTGCATCCCAGTGACTGAACTTAATACACAGGATATCTTATGAAAATTGGTGAATGTACACAGGATTTGTTGTATCCTAAACTCTCCTGGGAATCTAGGGTCTGGTCCTTTACATAGCGGGACGGAGCTGAACTGAACAATCCTTTTTCACACACAGAGCTATCCTTTTTTACACATCTACTCAACAGGGACACTGGAATTGATCAGTCTGCAGTGACCATCTTAACCACTGATGACCAGTAAACCTATATTTATATCTGACCCACCATTTCCCTGAGGAAGCCAGCGTCAGAAACAGGGTCAAGAACAACCCATAGATTGTGGGATTGACTACACAAGCTATCGTAGACTCTAAGAGAATCTTATTATTGCATGCAAAATAGGAATTATATCTCACTGTGTATCACTGGGAGATGAGCGAACCTCGAGCATGCTCGAGTCCATCCGAACCTGAACTTTCGGCATTTGATTAGCGGTGGCTGCTGAACTTGGATAAAGCCCTAAGGCTATGTGGAAATCATGGATATAGTCATTGGCTGTATCCATGTTTTCCAGACAACCTTAGAGCTTTATCCAAGTTCAGCAGCCCCAGCTAATCAAATGCCGAGCGTTCGGGTTCGAATCGACTCGAACCCGGTTCGCTCATCTCTAATCATAACATTCGAGGTCACACCTCCTTGCATACACCTCTCAAAACATGTCACCAATTCAGAGTATGTAGGGTCAGCCTGCCTGGCCTAGGGGATACCTACACCGGGCGGTCCATAATAGTTGCAGGCAGGGACTTATAGGGCTTAATCTCAACCATTCACAAAATACACATAGAGCACTGTGGAACTGTATGTATGTTTGTCCATTCACTCTCTGAACTGATTTCAGAACAGCAAATAAAAGCTGTTTGATCTTAACGAACTGTCAACCACAATTACAGAGTAGCACTGTTGCTCTGATAGTGTGAAAAAAAAAAAAAAAAAGTCAATCAGACTGTCAATCATTTGATTTCCACCATAGACAGTAGTGGACGTTGGTGGATCAGCATCAAAATATCCTTTTTTTTCCTATGAAAGAAGTACACTGGTAAATGAGCACATAGTGAGTTATTATGACAATGTGACACTGTGTTCACTTTGACTTCCCATAATGCACATCCAGCACCCAGTGACTTCCTATAATGCATACCCAGTGACTTCCTATAATGCACACCCAACACCCAGTGACTTCCTATAATGCACGCCCAGCATCCAGTGACTTCCTATAATGCACACCCAACACCCAGTGACTTGGTATAATGAACAACAGTTACCCAGCTACTTGTTACACTGGACAATGACTTCACTGCTACAACAAAAAACACCCTCAATACACCCTCCTATCCTTTCCTCTATGTCTCTATCTTTCTGTATTTCTCTCCCTGCTCTAACTGCCTGCTGCAACCTACAGATGTACTGCATTGATCTCTATGAGAAATCAGTGCAGTTATCATAGAAAAAGAGACTTCAAGTTACAGTAAAAAAAAAAAAAATCCTATCCCATGATACATTTTTAAATCACCCTCATTTTTCCATTTTATAAATAATAAAATAAAATAAAACATATTTGTTATTGCTGCATGAGAAATTGCCTGAAGCATTAAATTATCACATTTCTGATCGCCCAGTAAACTGTAATAGCACAACAAATTGCCAAAATGCAACATTGCAGATTTTTTTTTTGTTTTTGTTTTGTTACATCGCTTCCAGAAAATTGTAATAAAAAATTATCAAAAAGTTACAGACAGAGAGTACAGTTCATGGCACAAACAATGACACTTCACACAGCCCCATAGACCAAAAAAAGTGTTATAAGGATAGTAATGAAGCGAGTGTTCATACGTCTCCTACCGGCCTGCCTCTTCTAATGACTATTAGTCAAGCTGGCTGGCCGAAGACTGAGTGGAGCAGAGCTCTTGAGGAGCTAGCCCTGGCCCCAATTCTCTAAGAGACTTACCTTCATCCTCAGTGCCTCATGTGCAATAAGCAGCTATTAGATCTGTGTAACCTGCTGATAGTTCCCCTTTAAGACAAGCTTACGAATAAGTTAGGACACAATTGTGTCTTACGGAATCACAACACATGAAAATAATAGTAATAAGCCTTTTAAAGAAACTATTTCAGACCAAAATTTGGTCTGTTTCTGTGTTGTAAAGGTGTATTTCAGAGTAGCTACTATGTGTTGAGAATATGTGAAAAGGAGAGCAATATCTGCTGAATTAAATATACAGGTTTGATTTTTTTTTTTTTTTTTAAAGCTTCAGCACAATTTCAGATATTTTATGCTTGCAATGTGTTAATAGTTACCATTGTTTTATATAGAGTAAATGAGTTACTACACAATATGATTGTTTTTATATTATGTTTTCTAAAATATGTCCTTCCATATGAGTTTGTAAAATGATCTCTGTGGATGCTGCATGATCATAATAAGTTGCCATTTTCTTCTTTATATTATATTCAATATATATTTCCTTTGCTGTCTATGGCATATCTCAATTTAACACCTGCTGTTAAATTACTCTCCTGAGCCAGTTCCAAATTGTTTTTTAGCTGAGCAGGTCCTTGAGTTAAATATAAAGTGGTACTCACCTTTTCATTGCTAAACTACTTTACAACTAAAATGCACTCCTTAAGCATTTGTGCCAAATACTTCATTAGATGTGAGTAGGAAACCATGCAAACAATAAGACATAACGAAAATGTAAAACTCACTAAAGATTCTGAAAAAAAAAGTAGAGTTAAATAAAATGGTGGAATTTAAAATGGATTGTATGTATGAGAAAATTCCTTTAGTGCATAAGTAAATAGTGTGTTAGTAATTCTAGTATTAATGTCCATACAGTAATAGTGCCCCCTGTGTTTCCATACAGAAATATTACTTCCTGTGTCCCATCTAGTAATAATGCTTCCTTCTTCCTACATACAATTATAATACCTCCACTATCACAATACAGTAGAAATGCCTCCTGTGCCCCAATATAGTAATAGTGCCCCCCGCTGGCCTCATATAGTAATAGTGCACCCTGTGCTCCTTTATAGTAATACTGCTATTGGTCCTCTAATATATAAATAATGCCCTCTAATGTCTCCATATAATCACAGTGTCCCCTCATATAGTAACCATGCCCCCTGTGCCCCATACAGCAAAAATGCCCTCTGTGCTTAATAATAATAATAATAATATTATTATTATTATTATTATTATTATTATTATTATTATTATTATTCTGTACTTCTATGAAGTAACAATGATCCCTTATTCACCCATAGAGTGGCATGCCCATTGTGCCCCTATGTAGTAGCATGGCCACCTGTGCCCCTATACACTATATTATTAATGCTCTCCTGTGCCTGCAATTTGTAATAATGATCCATATGTCCTTATTTAGTAATAATGCCCCTATGATGTAATGTGCTCCCTGTGCTCATAAAGCAATAATGTACTCTAGTTCTCCCATACGGTAACAATATCCACTGTGTCCCCCATATTGTAACAATGCTGCTTGTGTCCCTGTATTACTAATGACACACTGTGATAAAAAGATAAAATGAACCTAGGGCTCCCTGGCACGATGACGCCAGCTAGTGTAGGTATCACATCCCATCAGCTCATAGGCGGCAGGCCTGAAGTGTCTGCCGCCTTTAAGAGTGAATGAGAAGCAGGGAGCTGATACTGTGTTTGCATCTTCAGGACTTTCAGGGCACAAGGCCAAATAAACAGGGTTTGCACCTCACAGGGTTTCCCTTTCATTAGTTACATTTTAAGGCTGGGTTCACACTACGTATATTTCAGTCGGTATTGTGGTCCTCATATTGCAACCAAAACCAGGAGTGGATTGAAAACACAGAAAGGCTCTATTCACACAATGTTGAAATTAAGTGGATGGCCGCCATTTAATGGCAAATATTTGCTGGTATTTTAAAACAACGGCTGTTGTATTGAAATAATGGCAGTTATTTACTGTTATATGGCGGCCATCCACTCAATTTCACCATTTCACCATTTTCTGTGTTTTTATTCCACTCCTGGTTTTGGTTGCAATATGAGGGCCACAATACTGACTGAAATATACGTAGTGGGAACCCAGCCTTACTGTGCATCTATTTCTCTGGCAGGACAAAGGACCAGGTAACCATATCCTAAGGATCCATAAACTTTCCTATTGCATACATTTATTAATCACACATTTATAGTATGGTATATCCTATAATAGGGTAATAGGTGAGGAATTGAAAAGGAAAGGTTTCTGTTTGAAATTTCCTCTTCTGCTCTGGTGGAATAGACATGTAATAGGCACGGAATTGGCGCAGAATTTGAGCAGAAAGTAAAAATTCAAAGCCCCAATGATTACTAGTGGAATCTGCCCAAAGACATTTGACATTGACATGTCAATTATTTGGGTGGAAAGAACTTTCCGTGTGTAAATTCCACCGTTTGAGCAACAGAAATCCCATTCAACACAATGGGACACTGCTCTGTACATATTTTACAGATGGAATTTCAAGCGGAATATGCATAAAATTAAGCACAGATTCAGCTTGAAATTCCTCGCCTGTTCCTCAGTGTGAACATACCCTTATAGGGTAAACCTTTAAGTTCAAATTCCAGTTAACATCAATAAGACCTGTATACAGTATACAGTAGGAGGAAATTGGTTTGTGATCGGATTGGTGTAGTTTATAATGTATTTAATGAAAATGAAAAGAACCTTGGATCTGTGCTAAATATTGCAAAGTTGGCTGATCTGTGCTGGATGTAACACACAGAGGCTGCAATGCTTTCTAGAATAAGTTTATTGTCTCTGTGTGTCACTAATGCTCTGGATGCTGTCATTTTTCTATCTAATTAGTTGTTACTCTTCTCTCCTGTTACTCTATTGTTTGTTATTTACGGTATATATAACGTGTACATTATTTGTGGTTTCTCCATTTATTGTGCCACCCTATCATGACACATTTATCTCTTTTCAGATTTTTATGATGATGATGATAAAGGTTCTCTGGGATACTACCTATCTATATCTACTTTGGGCAGGTTTATTTGTATTTCTTTGGTTACATTTTTTTTTATTCTGCCATGTACACAAAAATATTTGAACTGTGATTTTTATCTTGTCTTATTCTCTGTATACTAATAAAGCTAAGCCTTTGTCCGTTATATGCTGTTCCTTTGTTTTGGCTCATCAATTTTTTTTTAATTGGCTTAATTTACAATTTTCTACCATTTTGTTGCCGCAGAATCTGAGTTGACCCTTTATACTGGACTTCTGCTATAGAACTGACAGCACTGACCTCCTAGCTGCTTTCGGCTTAAGGCTCACCTTATCTACCTCCTTTACTGACATCCTGCTTTCTCGGCTCTACATCTCTCTTTACACTGTAGAACAGTTATAGAGACTTTAACATAGCAAAGAGAGGGAGCTGTACACATCACATCAGAGTTTAAAAGGGAGGAAAGCACTCCTTGCTATCCTGTAGTTTGGATGGTTGTCCAGAGAACCTATGTCCATCCAAACAGGCCACTTTATAACACTCTTTTGCACCCATTAATCTGAGAATCTGGGACACTAGTCTTTGAAAGCCACTTTCAACTTGATGCCCACAAGGACATATGGTTGAAGGCTATTAGTAGAAGCCAGAGACTGCACTAAACCAGTGGCCTACGCTGAGAGCAGACCAAGACATCTGCACCATAAAGGCCCTATTCCACGGAACGATTATCGTCCGTATAGAGTGCAACGATTAGCCAACATCGTTCATGTCAGCTGATCGTTGCAGTTGCTTGTTTTTCAACATGTTGAAAAACAAGCGACTGATATAGCAGCGATCTGCTGCCGGCGCTCCGTTGAATAGGAGCATCGGCAGCAGATGCTGCTATATCCTATAAGCTGCCCGGACGATCAGCGATCCTCGGAGCAGCCCCCCCCCCCCCCCCCCCCGCAGCTCCCCACTTCCCCTCCCGCACTCACCCGCTCGCTGCAGCCGGATTTAATAGCGGCGGCAGCGAGCGGGGAACGAGGAGCAAACGAGCGCTGAGAGCGCTCGTTTGCTCTTCTAAAGACCCTTGTAATAGGCCCTTTACAGTGCCGACACTGATGATATCAATTTTCTGTGCATTCATTGTTGAGGATGAAGGAGATGGCCAGGCTGCTCTGCATGGGAGATTTTTTTTTTTCTGTGTACAAAGGGGACTATCTGATAATAGGGAGATTACCTACTGACTGCTGGACATAACTGTCAAATGGAGGAAAACTTTATGGAAAACTAGCAAATTTGTTCTAAAAACTCATAAATGTCATCCTAAAATGAGAAAAAAAATTATATCAAAGGTAAATAAGCAGATAAATAACAAAAATAAATAAAGTTCTCACACATAAAACCAGATAGTGGTATTATTTGTAACATTGGTCTATGTACAGTGATTACTGCTTAGTCACAGTCTGAAAGTATTATTCAGTCACTTCAGCATTGGTAGCATGTGGTTATAGTGTGGTGACATTCCCAGTGTAGTGTTAATAGGGGTACTGGCATACTGGTTGGTCAAAAATTTAGAAAGGTGGTGGAGTGCTTAAAATGTTACTTTTATTGTACTGCATATAAAAAACTCAGTTACCATTTATATACCATATACTGCATGAGTTAATCTCAGCATACAATTATGCACATCAGGAACTAGAGTCACCTACACTGACATGAATCAAACCACCACTGGTCAAAGCAACCTACTAGAGACCTCACCCAACATATTTCTGATTCTAGCACCTGTGACGGCATCAGGGGTGAAGAGGTTACAAATGCACAGTAATTGTTATGGACATAACCAATACATGTATGCCCCAAAGTATAAACACCAAATGCAATATATTTTCCTATTATAGAGCACACCTGTATTGGGTACAATAATTTAAAGAAAAGTTAATTTAGTTAAAGGAAGTTTATGCTAGCAACATAATTTTACAAAAAGATTTCTGCATGCTGCTCTGTGGCCACTGACTATGTAGTGTTATCAGTGTCAGACTGGCCCACCAGAGAACCGGTAGATCCTCCGGTGGGCCCCCAGCTTTAGAACCGGCACAAACTGACATGTTGTTTCTCACTGGTTCTTTATTGGTGGGCTCCTAGGATCGTTTCCTTTGGTGGGCCCCCAGGATCATTTCCTCTGGTGGGCCCCAGATACCACAGTCAGACACTGAGTGATATGTTTTGTTTATGGAGATTCTGTCCTATAAAAGCAGTGAGAAGCTGTGGATGTATCTCTCTATAAGTGTTGCAAAAGAGAGCCAAAAGTATTAGCATAGTTGTCAACCTGTCTGGTTGTTCTCTTGCTAAGCGGAGATCTGTTCAGTTCATTCTGCAGTGGCCATAATATATACTATGTATCAAAAGTGTGATTTTTCTTGTAGTCACAAGTTGCAATCTAACAATATAAAACACACTACATTATGAAAATAATATAGTAATTAAATTGAATGGATTTCCATAGTTACTAGGACTTTGCTCTTTTCTATTCCACAATTATTAATAAAACAATTCTCTGCAAATCTTTCCCTGCAAATGCTTTCAGCACGTTTATTAGAAATGTAATTATAACTGCTCCAAATTTGCTTGTGTATACAAAACAGTATTCAGTTATCAATGATAATAATAGCTACTGAAATACAAAATCCTTTCACATTTGTAAACTAATCTTAGAAGTAATTGTCTTACTTCAGTTCACAAATAATTAAAAATGAAAATGTGATATTGCAGGAAACATTTAGTATCATGTAAAATAACATTTACATTTGAACATTTTTAAATGTTTCTACTAACTCTCTGTATGTTATGTATCACCCTGGCTTCCTTGGAGCTAGTACCTCGGCACATAGAAGCCATACTGTACATCACCCTTGTAAGTTTGTCCATTTGATATGTTTTTTTTTTAGTCCATCATCAAGTGTCATATGTATAGACTGATCATTTCCTAGAAGCAGGCCTCCATTCCCAGAGCATATAGTAGAGTAAGAACAGAATTTTTATCTTTTAAATCTTAAAAGAGAGCATTTACAATCTAAGGCATACAGAGGTACACTTAGGCTTACTGATTCCTTTTCTTCTACTAATGCAATACAAAAGTGTATAAACATTGAGGCTACGTTCACACAACGTACCTTTTCTATTAGTCACGGCCATTGCGGCCATCATTAATAGAAAAGTTATGTTGCACTGCAGTCCCGGAATCCCTAGCGGCCACAGGAAAAACTGACATGTCAGTTTTGTGCAGCCGCTATTCATTGAATAGAGGCCGCACAACGCTGACAGCTCACACAATGGAAAGTGCGGCTCGGGCCTCACTCTCCATTGTGTGCTATGGTGAATTGGGATGCCTGTGCACAAAGATGCGCCCGCATCCTAATTCAGCACAAATGAAGTTAATCCGGCCAGTACCGCAGTACTGGCCGGGATGAACTTCACTGACACCGGCCATTCTGTGACACAGCCGGGTCACAAAACGGCCGGTGTCTCACGTAGTATAAACCTGGCCTTAATCAGTTCCAGGACAAAAAATATATATTTTAATGTGACTTTCAATCTAGTAGATTTCTCACTGATGTTATTGATGAACAATATAGGAAACCGGTCAGCAAAATCAGTAAAAATCCTACAGCGAGTTGTTCCTGGGAACCAGGCGACTTTGGATGCCATTATAGCAATAGGATTCTTTGAGGAACAAAAAAAATATCACCTTCTATGAATCCTGCACTTTCCAGCAGCTTACTTCTGGCGTGATCTCCTTTCAGCTCAACTTCTTACCTGGCTTGAAGGGAATGGACTGAGAAGGTGGGGCATGTACAATGTGCTCATTCTCTAACGAAGACATGGACTGAGATTTAATAATTAGGGTTGAGCGAATACTAAAATGCTTAAATGCTTGTTACTCGAGTCCAGTATTTTCTTATGCTCCAGTGCTCGTTTTGAGTAACAAACCACAGTAAAGTCAATGGGAGACTCAGCATTTTTCAGTCACCTTGTATTTGACAGAGGGGAGGATGTCTGGTCCACCTTAAAACCTCACTCTTTCCTGGACATTTACTTGTATATAAAACCCAAAAAGAAAAGAAAAACAATCCTACACCCCTTTAAACGCTGGCCCATCTCTCACCTTTGTTCCCATCATCTCTGACTACAATATATGCTATAGACAAGGGGGAACTCAAACTATACCAACCAGTAACTTTCATTTCGTGTGTGACATGGTCAGACTCATTCTATTTCAATTTTGAAAGAAGGACTCAGACTCATCAAGTCATTGTACCAAGTGCAGGGGCTGCCAAAAATATGTTACAAAACCGCTCCGAAGCGGTTGTGCTTTTAAATATCCCCCCCCCCCTTTTTAAATTTAGATTTGTTGCATTTTATGAAGTCTTTTACTTCTTTTGTCTGATCTGTGCTTTATGTAAGCTGTGTTCATTTGAAGTGGAGTGGATGTTTCGGTATGGATTACACTGGAAAATACTTCATGCCAGATGTTTTTTTCTAGTCCTAAAAAGAACTTTACTATAGTAGCGGAATGTGGTTATAACTGATGATTACTACAACCTTTATACCACTATACTATTTCTTACAGTATTGGTAGACTGTATGGAATGAGTTGGTTCCGTCACACTGACTAATTGCTACTACTAGTCCGTGAAAGGACTGTTGAGTATGTTTTTAAGCTAAATGCCTGCTTAACTACCCAATCTAAACTCTCTAGCAGGTCTCCTTGTCAGCTAACAAAATGCAAGTAAATCGAGCATCTGGTGAATTGAGTCTATGCAGCCGGCCAATCGCTGCTATGACAGCAGCTAATGTAATTGTAGGACTAATAACATATTTGTAGAAGTAGTGATGTTATTGGCTGATTACAGCCACTAAACATGTGGGGAGGAGACTATTAATTTTAATTGTGCACAACATGGTACTTGTAAGCGTACAGAGAACATTCAAATACCTCAATTTTAGAGCAAATAGTGAGCTTTTTCACTCTAGTATTAATCTGTCTGAGACAAAAACTCAGCCACATTTCTTGTCCCTCACAGATAACAACCAATAAGGCTCCATTTTTAAGAAGTGAAAACTGAGCTATGATTTTTTTCCCTATGTCCTCAAACACACAGATTTAAAAATCTGGGCAATTATATGAAAAAAGAAAAAGAAAAAAACAAGATAGTGAATAAAACATATTAGCCCAGCTCTAAAAATGAGATTTTTGTTGTTTTATTTACTGTCTTGTTTGTTTCTGAATAGTAACAAGAGTAAGCCATAGAAGATATCCCTCTGTATAAACTGATATTACAGAGATTAAGTTATCTATTTACATGCCAACAGTGGTAAACAAATATTCTGTTACTCTAGGCATTAAGGAATTATTCAAGAACAGCTCCTACACCAATGTATTATTCTCATTTTTTTCTGATGGATTAGTTTATAATCAGAGCCTAAGCTGTTCATACAGTATGTATAAAAATCTAGAGCAGGAACATAATATTTATGATCTATGATCTTATGACACAAACTCAATTTTGGTGGCAAAGAATCTTTATTGATTGCACAGAATGACTGCTGAATGATAACACCCCCCCCCCCCCCCGCCTACCATCACATAGGATACTAATCATACCAAGCTTGGGAAGGAAACACACAGCTGTCATGTACCCCCAGCAGCTTGTACCACAATAATATATTATGGTAGCACCTGATAAGACAACATCAGTGATAGCAGATGCCAGAAGCACTGTATTCTCCTGTATCCTATATAAGTAATTATAGAAAAGAAAAATGGTTGTCCCCACTGCAGTCTCGCTAGTGACATTAGATGAGTGCAGTCACCATTATGCCTATTACAAATACATAATTTATAAACATATATCACCTGAGAAACCTGGATACATTAAAGATCATTATTCATTTGTTCATTTTCTTTGCCAAATTATGAAGATAGACTATGCTTGGGCCTCACCTACCAGTACATGGAAATGTCTGGGTCTCACTATTGGTCACTGATTGTGGACATGTCACGGGAAAAGTGCTCGAGGGGATGTACATCTCACCCAGGTTGATACATAGTGTGAGATGGTGAGTCCAGGAGGCATCTGTGCTCAGCAGTGTTATGCTGCTGAGCTATTATTTATTATTGCCGGGCCTGGACTTACATGGAATGGCAGGTAGGTTTTGGTAGTGGGACTTGCCATTCCCTCCCCCTCGATCCAGTGTGGGTTTTGGGATCAGGTGAGCTCTGATCCCAATCAGCCTGAGAAGGCAAAAGGTGCTCAGTGTACAGGTCTCTAGCTCTCAGCCAGGAGTGAACAGCCTGCATGCTGTTTGGTGAGAGCTGGGAAGACAGCCGCTGCTGGGGCCTGTTCACACCCCGCAATACTGCCGACTGAAGTGTCAGAGAGGTAACCTGCTTTTGTTAGTTAGCGCCCAGACGGGCAAGACCTTTTGTTTTGTTCTTAAAGCACAGTGTTGCTATATTTCTGTTATGGACTGTTTATGCTGAAAATAAACGCCAAGCTGTTGTTTTACAAGTCCAAGTCTGCTGTGAACTGTGTCCAAACACACCATCCCCCGGGAAGATCCCTACAATTGGTGCTGCGGAGCGGGCAAAGCGGTTGCTAGGGGCAACGGTGTGCATCAACTTGGCTACAGCTGCGTATGTCCTGGGTGAAGGCTGCTGCTTCACTCCAAAAACAGTCAAGCAACATGGAGGAAATGATGAAGCAGCTAATGCAAGTGAGTCTGCAACAGCAACAGGCGTTGGTCGCACAACAACAGGCTCAGGCAGCCGCTAAGCAGGATCAGGAGGCTGCTAACCTGCGCCATGAACAGGCATTGGCTGCACACCAGCAGGCTAATCGGCAGCAACAACAGGCTCTGGCAGATGCTAATCTGCGCCACGAACGAGCGATGGCTCAACAACAGAGACTTATTGAGCACCTGATAGCGAAGCAAGAGGCGTCTGCAGGTGCTAATCCCCAGCTGGTGGCAGCAGCCGCGCCAGAGACTTTGTCTGTGAGAAGAGCTGTGCAGCGTGCGCTGCAAAAGATGACTGCTGATGACGATGTTGAGGCCTATTTAACTGTCTTTGAGCGTGTGGCTGAGCGAGAAAAGTTACCCTCCCCTGAGTGGGCAGAGGTCATTGCTCCCTATTTAACAGGCGAACCTCAAAAGGCCTACTATGACCTCAGTGAGCAAGAGGTCAAGGACTATCCTCGGCTAAAAGCAGAGATACTCGCCCGACTAGGAGTTACTGCTGCTGTCCGTGCCCGGAGAGTCCGCAACTGGAGCTACAGTCTGGACAAGTCAGCGAGGTCCCAGATGTATGACCTGATTCATCTGGCAAGAAAGTGGTTGGAGCCAGACACCTCTACTCCTGCACAGATCCTAGAGAGGGTCGTGATGGATCGCTACCTCCGCGCACTTCCTGCTGATCTGCAACGCTTGGTGGGACAAGGCGACCCTAAGAGTGCCGACGAACTTGTCAGCCTTGTGGAGAGGTTCCAGGCGACCGAGGACTACCTCCGTGATGTTCCTGCAGCACCGTCACCTCCCCGGAGTGCCAGACCTGTGCCGTCAGCTGGTAAGAGACTTCCATCTATTGGGGGAGTATGGAGGGGTGCTGATAGAGGGAAGAGCGCTCAGGAGGCGTCTCAGGGGCAAAAGACTGGTGGTGGTCCCCGGTGGCTAAGTGGCCCTAAAAAGGACTCCCTGCCAAGGAGACCAGGCCCTATCCAGTGCTGGAGATGCCATGAGATGGGACATGTGTCTGCCCATTGCCCTCTTACCACTGAGCCCATGGAGTGTGACGCTAGCCGGCGTCAGTCGCTATTTGCGGAGCCGTCTTTTGTTGCAGTCACTGGACTAGAGACTGAACCACAAGTCTGCAACATTACTGTAAATGACTTTCCTGTTAAGGCGTTGCTGGACTCAGGAAGCCTTGTCACCCTGGTGCATGCCAGCCTGGTGACTGGGGACTTTGTGCCAGCAAGACATATGAGTGTGGTATGCATACATGGTGATACAAAGGTTTACCCTATAGTACGGGCTAATGTCGGGACTGAACTAGGCGCTGTACAATATGAAGTGGGTGTGGTTAAAAATCTTATGCATAATGTGATATTGGGGCGTGATTTTCCTTTGTTCTGGGCTCTATGGGGAAAACAACAATCCCCTGAAAGGAGTGAGGAGACCCCTAAGTCTATTGCATTACCCACGGTAAATGATAAAAATGTACAGGATGAAAATGATGCTTTTCCTTTGCAGGTCCTGGCTGGGGAGGAAGAGGCTCCTCCCACTGCGCAAAATGTTCCAGACTTAGAGGTGTCTAGGGATAATTTTGGTACTGCACAATTACAGGACCCCACTCTCAAAAATGCGAGAGAACAGGTCACTGTTATGAATGGGGTACCTCAGGAACCAGAAGCTGAGAAAAAATTTCCACATTTTTCTATGACTAATGATCTCTTCTATAGAGTCACTAAGATTAATGATGAGGTGGTGGAACAGCTTCTGGTGCCTAAGTCGTACCGGCGTCAGGTACTCGACATGGCCCATAATCATGTCCTTGGGGGCCACTTGGGGACAGATAAAACACAGGAGAGAGTCCTCCAGAGGTTTTATTGGCCTGCGATTTATGCTGACATAAAAAAATACTGTGAGTCGTGCCCCACATGTCAGCTTAGCGCTCCAGTGTCGCATTTTCGCAGTCCTTTGGTCCCACTCCCCATCATAGAGGTACCTTTTGACCGGATCGCAATGGACTTGGTGGGTCCCATTGTAAAGTCGGCTAGGGGACACCAGTACATTCTAGTGGTGTTGGACTACGCGACCCGCTATCCTGAGGCTGTACCCCTAAGAAACACTACCTCTAAAACAATTGCACGGGAATTGTTTTATATGTTTTCCAGGGTGGGGATCCCCAAGGAAATCTTGACTGACCAAGGTACCCCATTTGTGTCAAAGGTAATGAAAGAGCTATGCAAACTGTTTAAAATCTCACACCTACGTACCTCTGTATATCACCCACAGACAGACGGGTTAGTGGAGAGGTTTAATAAAACCCTGAAACATATGTTAAAAAAAGTGGTGGAAAAGGATGGTCGTGATTGGGATCACTTACTACCTTACCTGATGTTTTCTATTAGGGAAGTACCCCAAGCGTCCACAGGGTTCTCTCCCTTCGAATTAGTCTATGGTCGTCACCCTAGGGGTTTGTTGGATATAGCGAAAGAGACATGGGAAAGTGAGTCCACCCCATACAAGAGTGTTATAGAGCATGTAGCACAAATGCAGGACCGTATAGCCACTGTAATGCCCCTAGTAAGGGAACACCTCCAGAGGGCGCAAGAGGGCCAAAGCAGAATTTACAATCGTTCTGCAAGAATCAGGACCTTTAGCCCAGGTGACCGGGTACTCATACTTGTTCCCACGGTAGAAAGCAAATTCTTAGCCAAGTGGCAGGGTCCCTATGAAATTGTAGAGAAGATCAGTGAGGTCAACTACAAGGTACACCAACCAGGTAGAAGGAAGCCTTTCCAAGTTTATCACATAAACTTGATCAAGCCCTGGAAAGACAGGGAATCCTTGGTGGCGACAAAGCCTGTTGGTCATCTGTCACCACCAATCCCTCCGGTCAGGATTGGTGACACCCTATCAGTATCCCAGAAGCAGGAAGCTAAGGAGTTCCTGCAGAGAAATAAAGACAAGTTTTCTGACCTACCAGGGCGTACGCATCTCATTAGTCATCATATTGAAACTGAGCCTAGAAGCAGAGTAAACCTGAAGCCCTATAGGATACCAGAAGCACGGAGGGAGGCGGTATCATCTGAGGTAAAACGTATGCTTGACCTAGGAGTCATTGAGGTGTCCCAGAGCGAGTGGTCCAGCCCGATTGTGTTAATCCCAAAGCCCAATGGAACTTGGAGGTTCTGTAATGACTTTAGAAAGTTAAATGAGATCTCCAAGTTCGATGCCTACCCCATGCCCAGGGTAGATGAGTTGATAGAAAGGATGGGTAATGCCAGGTACATAACTACCCTCGATCTCACTAAGGGCTACTGGCAGATCCCACTCACTCCTAAGGCTAGAGAGAAGACTGCATTCTCCACCCCTGATGGGCTCTTCCAATACGTAGTGATGCCATTCGGGTTACATGGAGCCCCTGCCACTTTTCAGAGGTTGATGGACTTGATTCTGCGACCACATCGTGATTACTCCGCTGCCTACCTCGATGATGTGGTCATTTTTAGTCCGGATTGGGAAAGTCACCTCTGTAAGGTCCAGGCGGTGTTAGATGCCATAAGTGATGCGGGGTTAACCATCAATGCAGAGAAGTGTGCACTAGCCTTAGAGGAGGCCAAATACTTGGGATACATTATTGGGAGGGGGTTAGTGAAACCACAACTAAATAAAATTGAGGCAATACAGAATTGGCCTCAACCCCTCACAAAGAAACAGGTCAGAGCTTTCCTGGGTATTACGGGCTATTACCGAAGGTTTGTGCCGAATTTTGCTTCAGTTGCAGCCCCACTAACTGACCTGACAAAGGGTGCGAAGTCCGCAATGGTGACATGGACTCCAGAGGCTGAGAAGGCTTTTCAAAGCCTTAAGTCTGCCTTGTGCCAACAGCCTGTGCTAGTTACCCCTGACTTTAGGCGAGAGTTTCTAGTACAGACAGATGCCTCTAACACAGGGTTAGGTGCCGTCCTCTCACAGGTCGTGAATGGCGAGGAGCACCCGGTGATGTACTTAAGCAGGAAACTATCCCCGGCCGAGAAAAACTACGCCATAGTTGAGCGAGAATGTCTGGCAGTGAAGTGGGCCCTAGAATCCCTGAAGTACTACTTACTAGGCAGGAGGTTTAAGTTGGTGACAGACCATGCCCCCCTAACATGGATGAAATTAAACAAGGAGAAAAATGCAAGGGTGACTAGGTGGTTTCTTTCCCTCCAAAACTTTAATTTCATGGTGGAACACCGGCCAGGGAAATTACAGGCAAATGCTGACGCCCTATCTAGGGTACACTGTCTGTGGGGACAAAATGCTCAGCCCTCCGGTCTGAAGAAGAGGGGGGGGATATGTGGACATGTCACGGGAAAAGTGCTCGAGGGGATGTACATCTCACCCAGGTTGATACATAGTGTGAGATGGTGAGTCCAGGAGGCATCTGTGCTCAGCAGTGTTATGCTGCTGAGCTATTATTTATTATTGCCGGGCCTGGACTTACATGGAATGGCAGGTAGGTTTTGGTAGTGGGACTTGCCATTCCCTCCCCCTCGATCCAGTGTGGGTTTTGGGATCAGGTGAGCTCTGATCCCAATCAGCCTGAGAAGGCAAAAGGTGCTCAGTGTACAGGTCTCTAGCTCTCAGCCAGGAGTGAACAGCCTGCATGCTGTTTGGTGAGAGCTGGGAAGACAGCCGCTGCTGGGGCCTGTTCACACCCCGCAATACTGCCGACTGAAGTGTCAGAGAGGTAACCTGCTTTTGTTAGTTAGCGCCCAGACGGGCAAGACCTTTTGTTTTGTTCTTAAAGCACAGTGTTGCTATATTTCTGTTATGGACTGTTTATGCTGAAAATAAACGCCAAGCTGTTGTTTTACAAGTCCAAGTCTGCTGTGAACTGTGTCCAAACACACCATCCCCCGGGAAGATCCCTACATGATATATTTAAAAATTGATCCTGAATTGACAGATAAGCACAAAATCAACAGTATGAATGCTGAAATGCTCAACTAGTGCAACAATATTTTTTTTTCTATTGTTTACTATGGGAAATTGGTGTGATTCAGTTATAAACCACAATGCAACCAGGTCAAGTAATTACAGGCTAGTTTTATACTCAGTAACATTTTAAGTAAAAATAAAACAATGTGTAAGCAAATTAAAAAAAAAGAAAACTGTCATGTTTCACTAAAGCAACTGCTAACCAGTTTCCTATTGTCCTCAATGGAGTGCATCAATAAGTTAAAAATGGAGCTATATTTTAACATCAAGATTATGGCCGTATTGTTCTTTCATTTTATGGTATGTGGTTATAGCCTGCACAGAGCCCAGAGAGTGAGTGGGCCCCATCACTGTAATGTTCAGCCCGCTCATTGTAGTGCAAGGTGAGCAGGCTGAACATCAAATGGTATAGAATAGAGGAGCAGAAACTGTCTGCATCCTGCTCCTTTCAGGCAGCATTCTGCACACAGAGAGGAAAAGTGATTTCGCACTAAAGTCAAATAATCATGTTAGGAGAATGGTGCCTATTCGACCGCGTGGTTACTGACTGGAAGTGAAGGCCACGGTAGCGTTTCACGGGTTTTTACAGAACATGGTAGTTATAATATACAAATAATATATTTTTTTTGTGTGTGTGTGTGGGTGGGGGCGTCCCGAATAATTTCATTGTAATTATTTTGCGTTCAGAAGACAGGGACTTTTCGACCGTGTGGTCACTGACCTGAAGTGATGGCAGCGGAAGCCAGCGCCACGTGTCAGCGAGCGCTTTACGGGTTTCTTTCATAGAGATTTTTTTTTTTTGGGGGGGGGGGGCCTCCCCGAATTATTTAATTGTAATTTGGTTCGCGCCAAGGTCAAGATTTTGCGTTCGGAAGACAGGGACTTTTCGACAGCTTTTACTAACTGGAAATGACGGCCGCCGCATCAAGTTTGAGCACAGTAGTCATATATACGAGTTGTTTGGGGGGCTTCCCCAAATGTAGTCTCCCATAAACGAGGTGTTTGGCCAATGTTTTGTAGCCCTTTTCGACTGCGTAGGATACAGAGCGTGTTTGTAAAATAATTTATATTATACATTTTTGGGTATTTAGTGATGTTCGTTAATCCACTACTATTACCAATTTAAAAAATTAATGAATAGAAAATGAAGAAACAAGTATGGAAGTATGGTCCCTGTCAATCAATGTGTGTAGCCAATAGAATTTGCACTTGAGCGCACCCACTAACAACCAATGAACGATCAAACATTTTTTTATTCCACGGAAAAATGTGCGAACGATGTACGAACAAGCAACGATAAAAATAGGTCCAGGTCTCTTCAAACGATCAACGATTTCTCATTCGGTCGTTAGTCGTTAAAAGCTATTCAAAAGAACGATTATCCCTTAGATTCGAACGATTTAACGATAATCTGAACGATAATCGTCCAGTGGAATAGGGCCCTAGGGACCTAAATCACATGGCCTGCAGGTCCTCAATGTTACCGTGTGGAGCGATCAGCCTAAGTACAGAGAGGAAGAGGGGGGAAACTGAGAGCTGAAAGTGCTGTGCATATGTGTGTTTCAGTGTATGTGTATCTACTGTTTGTATGTATGAATGCACAGTACTGACCAGAGTACAGAAGAGTTTACTGTATTTTCATGACTATGAAAATTGTAGATTCACACATAAGACATCAAAACTATGAATTAACACATGCAAAATTATATACTTAACAAAAAAAGTGTAAAACAACTGAAAATTTGTCTTATATTTTAGGTTCTTCAAAGTAGCCGCCTTTTGCTGTGATTACTGCTTTGCACACTCTTGGCATTCTCTTGAAGAGCTTCAAGTGGTAGTCACCAGAAATGGTCTTCCAACAGTCTTGAAGGAGTTCCCAGAGATGCTTAGCACTTGTTGGCCCTTTTGCCCTTTTTTTTTTTACTTTATAAATTTTTATTAATTTTATGAAACAAGAAGCAAACCCCATAAAATCTCATCCACAGTACTACAGCATAAATAACCCTACCCCCCCCCCCAAAGAACAATTATCCAGACAAGCCCTCCATCCTTACAAAACTTATTTCTCCAGCGGAGTCACCCCGCGAGGCACCAACTGACACTTTATAGGGTATAAACATTTATTCTCTATCTCCACCTTTTCATCTCCTAAATCTTACTCGTTATCTCTTTACTCTATCCGCACAAGGGTGCCACACCCGCCCGCCCGGCAGGGCCCCCTCCCCTGGCCAGGCCAAAACCGGATCCCACAACACGTTGAGACAAAAACAGACAAAAAAAAAAGAAAAAAAAAGAACACCCACTGTACCCATGGCTCTCATCAGCAGACCAAGTCGAGTCAGCTCTCCTCACTCATCAAACCCTCTCACACCTTGAGCCCGCCGATGCCAGGCCCTTTTGCCTTTACTCTGTGGTCCAGCTCACCCCAAACCATCCCGTAGCACCCCATTACTCTCCTTCTTGGTCACATAGCCCTTACAGAGCCTGGAGGTGTGTTAGGGTCATTGTCCTGTTGAAAAATAAATGATGGTCCAACTAAACGCAAACCGGATGGATTAGCATGCCACTGCAAGTTGCTGTAGTAACCATGCTGGTTCAGTATGCCTTAAATTTTGAATAAATCCCCAACAGTGTAACCAGCAAAGCACGCCCACACCATCACACCTCCTCCTCCATGCTTCACAGTGGCAACCAGGCATGTAGAGTCCATCCGTTCACCTTTTTTGCGTCGCGCAAAGACACAGTGGTTGGAACAAAAGATCTCAAATTTGGACTCATCAGACCAAAGCACAGAATTCCAGTGATCTAATGTCCATTCCTTGTGTTCTTTAGCCCAAACTAGTCCCTTCTGCTTGTTGCCTGTCTTTAGCAGTGGTTTCCTATCAGCTATTTTACCATGAAGGCTGCTGCACACAGTCTCCGCTTACCAGTTGTTGTAGAGATGTTTCTGCTGCTGGAACTCTGTGGGCCATTGAAATGGTCTCTAATTTAAGCTACTGTTAACCTGCAACTTCTGAGACTGGTGACTCGGATGAACTTATCCTCCACAGCAGAGGTGACTCTTCGTCTTCCTTTCTTGGGCCGGTCCTTATGTGAGCCAGTTTCTTCGTAGCGCTTGATGGTTTTTGCAACTGCACTTGGGGACACTTTCAAAGTTTTCCCAATTTTTCGAATTGAATGACCTTCATTTCTTAAAGTAATCATGGCCAGTCGTTTTTCTTAACTTAGCTGCATTTTTCTTGCCATAATATAAGCTATCAGCTGTGTATCCACCTGACTTCTGCACAACACAACTGATGGTCCCAACCCCATTTATAAGGCAAGAAATCCCACTTATTAAACCTGACAGGGCATATCCGAGAAGTGAGAACCATTTCAGGTGACTACCACTTGAAGCTCATCAAGAGAATGCCAAGAGTGTGCAAAGCAGGAATCAAAGCAAAAGGTGGCTACTTTGAAGAACCTAAAATATAAGACCTATTGTTAGTTGCTTCACTATTTTTTGTTAAGTATATTATTCCACAAGTGTTAATTCATAGTTTTGATGCCTTTAGCGTGAATCTACAATTTTCAATACAGAAAACTCTTTGAATCAGATGGTGTGTCCAAACTTTTGTACTGTACTGTATGTATGTGTCAGCCAGTGTGTGCATGTACATGATGTATACTGTATGGCCGGGTTCACACTACGTATGACACCGGTTTTCCCGGCGGGGGACTCCACTACAGAGCAGCTACAAAACAGCCGCACACCTGTTTTCCACAAAAATGTAAACTTTTTAATTTGTACCGCTCAAGGCTCTTTTCTGATTAATCAGAGAAAAGGTTTAAGCTGTATAATGGCGTAAATTAGAACTGAAAGGTGCACACACAGCCAATACATTTAATGATTAGTAAAAATCTAAATTAATTTGCCTGAAAAATACAAGTCAAGCCTGATTTAATTTCTACTAAATACCTTCTAATAAAAATGCTATTTATTAATACTGCACATAAGTTAAAAAGATAAAACATTCAGACTAACCGTTTTACCATAAAAAAAAAAAAAAAATGTTCTACCTTACTTCACTTTCAACATTTCCACTATTACATAACTGTTATCTTTAGACCTGTCTTAGTAATACAATTGAACGTTGTGACTGCATTGAATGTACTTTAGTGTTTCGTGAATCATTTCAATTAAATACCAAAGAGGATAGGATAATTGTACAATAATTATATAGTCTAGCAAACAAAATGTAAGAATTTATTATAGATTTTTTTAATAAATAAAGTTTGACTTCATTCAAAGTCAATTATAGAAAAAGATTTTCAGTTAGCATTGGTAGTAGCTGCCTGTACTGCATATAGACCAGAACCCATGTGTGTGCAATGTTATCTTATGATTAAAGTATATAGATGCTATATGACCCATGTTATTTGACATGTTCACTGCTCTGCTCGTATAAATCACCAGAGTCTGAGAAATGCAATTTTCACAGTTTTTCATTAGGAAATGCCGCATTGCTTTCCATCTACTGTATCAGCCTAATGTCAAGTGGTACATTCTGCCTATCTAAATTTAGTCATTAATAGCTAAATGCATGAGTTACTTAAAAGTAATGTAAATTTTATTTACAATCAGCTGTAGTCCCGAAATGCTTAAGTAGTAAATATTGCATGCACCCTCGCTAAATAAAAACTTTGTTCAAGTAATTGTTATCATTGACATGCATTTAAAGAGGAATAGATCAACTAATTCCCAAAAGTCTACGTGCAGAAAAATGACCTTTAAACATTGATTGTTGTTTCTTACAATTCATTATCAGTTGCTCCAGACACAGACTCAGCTGGCTGAATGAGGGTTATAAGCCTTTTATTTCACATG
The DNA here is from genome assembly GCF_027789765.1 of Dendropsophus ebraccatus. NCBI lineage: Eukaryota > Metazoa > Chordata > Amphibia > Anura > Hylidae > Dendropsophus > Dendropsophus ebraccatus. The sequence continues at coordinate 64,609,519 of NC_091463.1, forward strand.
GTATTGAACACAGTAAGACGTAAATAGATGATGGGGGGATGGGGGATTGTGTAACAGTGCAATGTAAAGTAATAGTGACGTTACTTTGCATTGTAATGTTTTTTTAATGAATTCTAAACAATTCCTAAAAGATATAGAGGGGAACATATCATCTGCGTGTTTTTGGTGCAATTTTTGCCTAAATCAACGTGCTTAAAAAAAACATATAGTATGTAACATATTGTATGTTATGTTGGTGGTAAATGTTGGGTAAAAAAAAAAATGCATAGTGTAATGAAAATTTTGCTTTGTTATACATTCAAAAAAAAGTTATTTGACATTTACTATATCTCTATACTATGTTTGCATTTTTGAACATCCTTTTATTCCTCTAGGATGTGAAAAAGTTTTTAAATTTTGTAGGAAATTTAAGTCACACTGACCAATTGCAGCAGACGCAGGACTATTTTGATTGGTTCCTGGGCATCTTCTAGTGATTGGCTGCTCTCAGCACAACTTTGTCACCTCATATGGTAACAAAAAAAAACCTAGAAATGCTAAACAGTACATGTACTGCTGCTAACCTTAACCTCTTAAGGACCCATGACGTACCGGCACGTCATGGATCACTGTCACTTAAGGACCCATGACGTGCCGGTACGTCATCCCTTTAAACGGGCGCCGCGGCCGGCCGGGTCCCGATCGGGGGAGATAGCCTGCTATAATACATAGCAGGCCATCTCTCCCTGTCGGCATGGAGGGTTGTTAACCCCCCCCATGCCGACGATCGCCGCTATTGGCTGATAAGCCCATAGCGGCGATCGGAACCTTTCCGGGCCATCGGTGGCCCGATGACCCGGAAAAAAATGGCGGTCGGTGCTGTCCGAGGACGGCACCGACCGCCATTACTGTAAAAAGTAATGGTGGTCACGGTACCACCGTCCCGATCGCCGTGAACGGCCGGCCAGCCGGCTGGCCGTTCACGGCGATCAAAGTCCCCACAAGTAATAAATACCTGCTCCGGACCCCTCAGCTAGGTAGCTGAGGGGTCCGGAGCAGGTATTTGTACATTACTCACCTGTCCCGGGGTCCTGATCGGCGTCTTCCGGGTTCCCGGCGTCCACTTCCTCTTGTCGGGACTTCGGCTTCTTCCGTGAGTCCCGATCGGCTGTTTCCGGCTCCAGCGTCGTCTATTTTCGTATTTTTCCGGCTCCAGCGTCGTCTATTTTCGGATCTTGCGCTCTGCTGCCCCCTAGCGGCTGATAAGTGTAATACACGTATCAGCCACTACAGGGATGTTCAGAATGTAGTAAAAAAAAAAAAATTTTTCCCAATTTTTTTTTTTTCTATTTTCCGCACCCTATCGCCGCTGAGTGTTGATCAGCATCGCACGAAAGTGCGCTGCTAATCAGCAACTCCTCCTTTTTGGCGTAGGGTGTTTTTTTTTTATATCCTACTGCCACGGTCTGCTTATAAGTGCCGAACATAAGTGCGGCATTCATCAGCAACACCATTTTTGGCGTAGGTTTTTTTTGTATACTTACTGTAAAAAACACGTAAAAAAACACTACATTACACCACACTACATTGAATAAAGTTTTACACTACACCACTACATACCCCATATACCAATCCCCATATAAAGATGGCCCCCAGGGTGTTTTCGGTGTCGGACGCATACATTATTATTGCCTCCGACACCGAAACAGCCAGTGAGGATGAATTGGGGGGATCCTTCTTTCCTCCATTCATCCTCATCCTCCTCATCATCCAGTGACGTGTCTGGGAGTAGCGTAGCGTACGCTGCCCCCCAGACACGTCTTTTCCGCCAGTACCGTCCCAATAAGAGATGACGGTATGGCGTGAAATTCTACAAACTCTGTGAGAGTACCTCAGGGTACACTTACAGATTTAGGGTACGTGCACACTGCGGAATGGCGAAGGATAACCCTTCGTGCATTCCGCAGCTGGCACCCGCCGGCGGACTGATGCAGGGGCGCGTCTCCGCCTGTGTCATAGACTCTATCCTATGCATGGGCGGATTCCATTATCCGTCATTCCATCAACACGTTGGACGCAGAGCGGAATCCGCCCGTGCATAGAATGGAGTCTACGACACGGACGGAGACGTGCGCCTGCATCAGTCCGCCGGCGGGTGCCAACTGCGGAATGCACAAAGGGTTATCCTTCGCGATTCCGCAGTGTGCACGTACCCTTAGAGTGTATGAAGGAAGGGACACCCGAATCCAGCCGCCAGATGCCCCCCCCCCATCCTCGGAGTTAGTGGGGAGATCGTCCGGGAACTGATCTTCCCACTGCTGGATAAAGGTCACCACCACCCGTACGGGGATAACTTTTATACCAGCACCCCCTCTTCTGGTCCCTCGCTGCCTGAGCTACTGTAGCTTGCGGCACGATCCGAACATATCAGAAATAGTAATAGCGCCCTAATATTTAGCAGCCATGGAGCGGACCCAGCGCTTCTGGATATGAAGGACCCCGTATCGCACCAGGACAACATTTTCCAGGTGACGTCCCCCACACTGGAGAACAGGAGACCCCAGAAGAAGTGCAGAGTGTGGAGTAACAGGGGGATCAGGAAGGACACCATTTACCAGTGTGACACCTGTCCTGATCCCCCCGGCCTCTACATACTGGATCGCTCCAAGGCGTACTACACGTCATTGGGGTTCTACATTATCTAAATTCTGTCCCTTATTCCTATTTCAGGGGTCACGTTGATCCAGGGATTATTCTGATCGCCATTATGGAGTCGGGAAGGAATTTTTCCCCTGTGATGAGGCTACTGTCGTCTGCCTCACGAGGGGTTTTTGCCTTCCTCTGGATCAACACAGGTTGAATTTGATGGACACCTGTCATTTCCAACCTTATAAACTAATAATTGGCCTAATACCCCCAAATAAATTAGAATTGTCCCTTTTCCCCAGCTAAGTAGGTATGGCTGCCATTCCCATTAGAGGAGGCCATGATGCAATTACAAAGCCTCTGTGCGGCCAGGACAGTAGAAACCCCCCACAAGTGACCCCATTCTGGAAACTACACCCCATAAGGAATCTAACAAGTGGGGCAGCGGGTATATGGCCCCCTGGTGACGGCCACATTTGGGACGTGAAAATGAAAAAAAATGGTATTTTTTATTTTCACGGCACATGTCCTACACATGTGCCCATCACTAGTGGGGTCCATATGCTCACTGCACCCCTTGTTAGATTCCTTATGGGGTGTAGTTTCCAGAATGGGGTCACTTGTCGGGGGTTTCTACTGTTCTGGCAGCACAGGAGCTTTGTAATTGCGACATGGCCTCCATCCCCCATTCCAGCCTCTAAATGGCGCTCTGTCCTTTTGGTGACTTGCCCTGTGCCCATATGGCAAATTATGTCCACATGTGGGGTATTTTCGTACTCAGGGGAAACTACCCTACACGTTTTGTGTTCATTTTCTTTTTTAACCCCTTGTGGAAATGGAAAAAAATCAAGGCTAGACCAACATTTAGTGTAATTTTTTTAAAATTTTTACTCTAAATCATTGATCTTGTCTTGATTTTTTCATTTTCACAAGGGGTTAAAAGATAAAAAAAAACACAATGTGTAGAGCAATTTCCCCTGAGTACGGAAATACCCCACATGTGGACATAAAGCGCCATGCGGGTGCAGGGTAAGCCTCCAAAGGGAAGGTGCGCCATTTGGTTTTTGAAGGCTGGATTTGGATGGAATGGATTTCGAGGGGCCATGTTGCATTCAAAAGGCCCCTGTGTTGCCAAGACAGTTAAACCCCCCACAAGTGACCCTATTATGGAAACTACACCCCTCAAGGAATGTAACAAGGGGTGTAGTCAGCATATGGACCCCACTGGTGACGGGCACAAATGTGGAACAATGTGGCGTGAAAATGAAATATTAAATTTTTTACACTATAATGTTGGTCTAGCCTTGAATTTATCATTTTCACAAGGGGTTAAAAGAGAAAAAAACACACAAAATGTGTAGAGCAATTTCCCCCGAGTCCGTAAATACCCCACGTGTGGACATAAAGCGCCATGTGGGTGCAGGGCAAGCCTCCCAAGGGAAGGAGCGCCATTTGGATTTTAGAGGTTGGATTTGGCTAGAATGGATGATGAACGCCATGTCGCATTTACAGAGCCCTTGTGCTGCCAAAACACTGTAAACCCCCCACAAGTGACCCCATTCTGGAAACTACACCCCTCAAGGAATCTAACAAGGGGTGCAGTGAGGATATGGACCCCTGGATGACGGGCACATTTGTGCCATGAAAGTGAAAAAATGAAAATTTTCACTTTCACGTCACATTTTTCCACATTTGTGCCCGTCACCAGTGGGGTCCATATGCTCACTGCACCCCTTGTTAGATTCCTTGAGGGGTGTAGTTTCCAGAATGGGGTCACTTGTGGGGGGTTTCCAGTGTCTTGGCAGCACGAGGGCTCTGTAAATGCGACATGGCCCTTGAAATCCATTCCAGTGAAATCCAGCTTCCAAAAGCCAATTGGCGCTCCTTCCCTTTGGAGGCTCGTCCTGCGCCCGCTTGGCACTTTATGTCCACATGTGGGGTATTTCCGTACTCGGGAGAAACTGTGCTACATGTTTTGTGTTTTTTTTTCCTTTTATCCCTTTGTGAAAATGAAAAATTGAAGGCTAGAACAACATTTTAGTGTAAAAAATACTTTAGTCTTTTTTCAAGCCATATTGTTTGGAAAATCTGTGAAGCACCTGTGGGGTCCAGATGCTCACCGCACCCCTTGTTACATTCCTTGAGGGGTGTAGTTTTCTAAATGGTGTCCCTTTAGGGGTGTTTTTTAGGTTTTGGCACCCCAGAGCCTCTGCCAACCTGAAGTGGTACAGTCAAAAATGACCAAAAATAACGGAGCCATTGAAATTCACTAGGCGCTCCCTTATATCTGAGGCTTGTGGTTGCGTCAAATAGCGCAATAGGGCCACATATGGGGTATTTCTATAAACTGCAGAAATGGGGCAATCAATATTGGGGTGCATTTCTCTGGTAATAGGTTTATAATTATGAAAAATATTGGATTACAATAAAATCTCTGCACAGAAAATTAAAATTTTCAAATTTCTTACACACTTAGCTTTTATTTCTGTGACTCCCCTAAAGGGTTAAAAAACTTTCTGGATGTGCTTTTGCAGAGTTTAGGGGGTGCAGTTTCTGAAATGGGGTGCTTCGTGAGGCTTTCTAACACACAGTCCCCTCAAATACACTTTAAACCTGAACAGTTCCCTAAAAATATCTGATTTTGAAATTTTACTGAAAATTTGGAAATTTGCTGCTAATGTTTTAAGCTTCCTATTGTCTAAAAAAAATGAAATATAGTTTAATAAATGCCGCCAACATAAAGTAGACATGTTGCTAATGCTATTTAATATATAATTTATGTGGTATAACCATTTTCTGTATAAGCAGAAAAGTTTTAAAGTTGGAAAAATGCATTTTTTCACAATTTTTCACGCTATTTTGGGTTTTTTCATAAAGATTCGTTATAAGTATCGACTCCAATTTACAAGAAATGTGAAGTACAATATGTCACGAGAAAACAATCTCAGAATCAGCCGGATAGGTAAAAGCATCCCGAAGTTATTAATGAATAAAGTGACACTGGTCAAATTCATAAAATTTGCTCCGGTCCTTAAGGCCATTTCAGGCCCGGTCCTTAAGGGGTTAAAGAAGTTGTCCAGGAAAAATTTACTTTTCCCCTATCGACAGGATAGAGAAAAAGTAGGAGGTCACAGGACGTCCGTACCCCTTGCTGATCTCTGTATCGGGCCCTGTTGACTCTGTGATGAATAGAGCCGAGGGTCTGGCACGCGACCCACGTCTCTATTCATTCCTAGGGAGCGACAGAAAGAGTCAATTATGCAGGAAGAGCAGGATAGTGGAAAAGTGAATTTTTCTTGGACAACCTCTTTAACAAACTACTTGCAGAGCAGTACATGTATTTTGCTGAGGGTTAAAGCGACTCTGTACCCACAATCTGTCCCCCCAAACCACTTGTACCTTTGGATAGCTGCTTTTATTTCAAGATCTGTGCTGGGGCCCGTTCAGAAGGTTGGTGCAGTTATTGACCTAAAAAAATCAACTTTTAAACTTGCAGCCCTGTCATACTGCCGTGGCTTAGAATACCTGTGCCCTAACCTTGCACCACCCCTCGGTCCCTCCTCCCCACCCTCTTCATCATTAGAAACGCCACTGGCAGGATTTTTCCTATTCCTCTGCAGTGAACACTGCACAGGTGCTTTAACTATCCAGCCCATGTGCAGTGTTCACACAGCTGATGAATAGGAGAATACCTGCCTGGGGCATTCCTAATGATGAAGAGGGCGGGGAGGATGGACAGAGAGGTTGTGCCAGCCTAATGCACACACACTGTAGGCCACACCAGTTTGACACAGGGCTGCAAGTTTAAAAGTTGTTTTTTAGGACAATAACTGCATCACCTCCCGAATGGACCGCAGGACAAATCTTGGATTAAAAGCAGCTATCTGAAGGTACACGCGGTTAGGGGTGGGAAGATTGTGGGTACAGAGTCGTTTTAAGGAGTTAAACTGCATGAACCTAGCCATAAAAATCTATTTTCTTGTTAAAGAACTCTACATTTCCTGCATACCCATAAAGTTCTGTCTGATTTGAGACAACAGTAGAGGAAGCTAAAGTGTATGTTGTTTATTGATTGAATTCTAATACCACATATTAATTAGTAAGCTACTAAACAAACCTAATTTTAGTACTTTAATCGATATCTATGCAATAAGTGGGCTCATAAACAATCAAAGATAATGTGGCTATTATAATGATGTATTAAGAAATATTTGACCTAAAATTAACATTGTGGTAAAAGCAGGATATTTACATTGAACTGTTGTCATTGACAGAATCTGCTCTCATAAGCACATCAATACATTCATTTGAATACCCTTATTCATTTTTTCTATTTCACATAATTACTTTGCTCATCTGGTGTATTTCTATGTTGGGTTATATTTTATTGATGTCATATTAGAATTAATGGGATTTGCTTACAATGATAGTAAAAAAAAAATGATGCAATTAATGGAGGAAAATCATTCTCAATATGGAGGGTGATCCCTCAAAGACTTCATCCTGTGGGGCTAAGGTTCCCCAGTTTTACATGACTTGTTTTCAAACGGAAACAAAACATATAATTTTACGTTTTTCTTAGGAAAGCTACATAAATTCCAATAAATATTCTTGGAAACATGTTGCCCAGTGTAACAATAAACTACATATTTAATTAAAACTATAAATCTTTTGAACGAGTTGCTCTAGCATTAGCATCTTCAAGTTCTACAGCTAGGTAGTAATAAATAGTTCTGTGGAATATGATTCAGTACAACTTATACTCAAATATACTGACCAGCCATAACATAACCTAAAAAACATCTTCCTTATGAGGTATACTGTAGATCTCCCTATGTTGCAACATCTTCAATCTATTGAAAGTGTCCAGTAAGACTCTAACGGTACATCCTGGGAGATGAAAGTTGGGGACTCCCTGGATCAGTTGTTAGACCATATTTGTTTCACAGATGATAAATCAGATTAAAAGGAAGATGTAAAGACTGGTAAAGTATAAAAAAAAATAACCTAAAACTGTGTAGCAGAAAGTACAGTCTCTTTATTTCTTCTTATTCATAAATTAGTAGCATCGAAAAGCAGATTAGGTGGTTTTACTATGCTTAAAATTTTTAACATACTGCTAGGGCCATAGAAAAAATTAAGAAAGACCTTACCTACCTCTGGTTATCTGTTGATCTACCTACAGCTTGTCTACTGTAGCTTTATTTTGAGCTGCTGGTTTTATTCTGTGGTCACCAAAATTAATTGATAAGATTGTTTTAGCATGCTTTTAGCAGATGTAGTCCGGCATTGAAAGAAGAGCATCAGGCTAGGCATTCTGATGATTGCAAGGTCTTATCTTCTCTCCTGCTACTAGATTTCTCACTGGCACTAAAACAAAGGGTTAACTGTGCATGTTACCTCAGAGTTGTCCCTCCTCTCAAAAACAAAACTATCACAGACTAGTGTCTCCCTCTGTCTTCTCCACCAATCAGTTAGCTTCCTGAGGCCTTTATATATTGGTGGAGCAGATTATTGTAGTTGGACTTTTCAAGTCAGATTCAGTTGAGACATGGTGCGAGAAGAAAACAGAACCTAAGAGAATTAACAGTGCCTAGGTGCATACAGATCCTTATTTATAAGCACCCCTGCACACTAGCCATTGTGGGCTTGTAAACCTGTGTTGAGGCTACTATCGATGTGCACCAAGGCCTATCTTAACTGGAGGACTCTCTCCTCTTCTTCTCAAGAGCCATGCAAAGGTCTTCAGGACCCACACAAGCCAGCAGTTTGGATATAGCAACTGAAGCTAAGTAACTCTTCTGCAACTTGCTAGGACCTAAGGAGAATTCCAATAACTAGCTTGCTTTTTCAATGGGACCAGTGTTCCTGTACTGTGTCACTTATTGCCCTTGACCAGCAATAGGCTGACGTTTCTCTGTACCAGCATGTAGCCGACCCCCAAACCACTGATACCACATAATAGAGGTCCTCGCGCTGGGTTCGGGGGTTGGCCTAAACTACTTTTATTGCTGCAGCAATTTATTGATAGGGCAGCGATTCAATCTGGCAATGCCTAGAGCATCCATGCCTGCAGTGCCTCTCTCCGCAGACCTAGGGCATGGATGCCTTAGTTCATGCCAGGTTGACTTCTGCTGCAGCAATAAAAATAGTTTTTCTTCAAAGTACCAAGAATGGGAGAAAGGCTTTCCCCCGAACAAAGTGGTTAGCGTCCCCTATAGTTGATCGTCAGGATAGGTCCCCCTTAAGGTAGCCCATTGTAATCTTGTCTCAAGTGCAACCTAAAGTACGAAGTAACCACCTCCTAGGAGACTTTGCTTAAAACCTTTAAACTCAGTATATCTGCTTGCAGCAGTAATTTTTCAAGAAGCTTAACTATTTCAAGTACTGTACCTTCAGTATACCTGCTAAATCAGTGAGTCAAGTATTCCACATTATTAAACGTATAAAAGAAATCTTAGCCAGCCAACTCTCAACATTACCCTATAATGCACCTTGGTGGTTTTCCTACTGCTTGTATTTTCTCAGTGGGATCAGAACAGACAGATTTGCCTTTGCTCACATTTTTGTATTAATGATATTTGGTTGCCCGTGACCACATTTTAGTGAGTCACAAAGCCTAGCCATGACCATTAGAGCTTGTAATTCACTGATAATTGTGGACTTCATTTGAATTTTCCACTTTTTTAAGCATTAAATCCAGGTCTTAACTGCAATTTAAAATCGCAAATGCTAGTGCCAGTTAATGTGGCTAGTATTTCATGAAAGAGTACCCTGAACGATACAGGTTATTGGTGTTTATAAATATGTGTAAATAATCCTGCACAAAATGGAATTTATTCACCGCAGTGTTTATAGTGTTTATTCATTCCTGACTTCCCACAATATGGACATTGCATAACTATATATATATATATATATATATATATATATATATATATATATATACTAGAAAATGTACCCGGCGCTGCCCGGGTATAAAGTGTCAGTGTGTTAATTAGATTTGTTCTAAGGTGCCCAGGAGGCCAAGCTAAAGGTATTGTTTCATCTGAGTTAATCAGTGGAATTAGTGTATACCTGTAGTGCATAGTTGGAGGGGTTCTGTATACCCACAATGTATCGTTTTTAGGGGTCTCGCATATCTGTAGTGCATAGTTGGGGGGGCTGTATACCTATAGTGTATAGTTGAGGGAGGTCCTGTATACCTGCAGTGTACAGTTGGTGAAGGTCCTGTATACATGTACTGTATAGTTCTGGGGTCCTGTATACCTGTAGTATATAGTTGGTGCTGTATACCTGTAATGTATAGTTGGTGGAGGTCTTGTATACCTGTAGTATATAGTTCGGGGGTCCTGTATACCTGTAGTAAATAGTTTGAGGGTCCTGTATAATTATAGTATAGAGTTGGTGGAGGTCCTGTATACCTGTAGTGTATAGTTTGGGGTCCTATATACCTGTAGTATATAGATGGTGGAGTTCCTTTATACCTGTAGTATATTTGGGGTCCTGTATACTTGTAGTATAGAGTTGGTGTAGGTCCTGTATACCTGTAGTGTATGGTTTTGAGGTCCTGTATACCTGTAGTTTATAGTTTGGGGTCCTATATACCTGTAGTATATAGTTGGTGGAGTTCCTGTATACCTGTAGTGTATAGTTTTGGGGTCCTGTATACCTGTAGTGTATAGTTTGGGGTCCTGTATACCTGTAGTATATAGTTGGTGGAGGTCCTGTGTACCTGAAGTATATAGTTGGTGGAGGTCCTGTATACCTGTAGTATATAGTTTTGGGGTCCTGTATACCTGTAGTGTAAAGTTTGGGATCCTGTATACCTGTAGTATATAGTTTTGTGGAGGTCCCGTGCACTTGTAGTGTATAGTTTTGGGGTCCTGTATACCTGTAGTGTCCTGTATACCTGCAGGGTTGTATTTACCCGTATGGCAGTGTTATTCAGTCACAGTGTGTTGGTATTGGTCATGTCTGGTGTGGCGGTGTTATCCAGTCACGGTATGGTGGTATTGGTCAGGTCTGGTATAGCGGTGTTATCCAGTCACAGTATGGCAGTATTGGTCAGGTCTGATATGATGGTGTTATCCAGTCACAGTATGGTGGTATTGGTCAGGACTGGTGTGGCGGTGTTACCCAGTCACAGTTTGCCGGTATTGGTCAGGTCTGGTATGGCAGTGTTATCCAGTCACAGTATGGCGGTATTGGTCAGGTCTGGTATGACAGTGTTATCCAGCACAGTATGGCGGTATTGGTCAGGTCTGGTATGGCAGTGTTATCCAGTAACAGTATGGCGGTATTGGTCAGGTCTGGTATGACAGTGTTATCCAGCACAGTATGGCGGTATTGGTCAGGTCTGGTGTGGCGGTGTTATCCATTCACAGTATGGCGGTATTGGTCAGGTCTTATATGACAGTGTTATCCAGTCACAGTATGGCGGTATTGGTCAGGTCTGGTATGAGAGTGTTATCCAGTCACAGTATGGCGGTATTGGTCAGGTCTGGTGTGGCAGTGTTATCCAGTCACAGTATAGCGGTATTGGTCAGGTCTGGTGTTACTGTAACGGTCTAGTGGTCTAGTCTGGGTTGGAGCCCAATAGCAATAACAACACTGGATGTAGACAAAAGTACAAGAGACTAACCTTGGTTAGTTGGAGGTCGCTACACAGGTTGCAGTGAAGTGGTGGAGACAAGCGTGGTCAGCAGTCAGCCAGAAGTCCATACACAGGTAGCAGCAATGTGTTTGGAGGTTTATACAAAGCGTAGTCAGATACTTAGCCAGAGTCCGGTGCACAGAGAGCAGCAATATAGTTGGAGGATAAGGCAGAATCGGAGTCAGATAACTAGCCAGAGTTCGGTACACAGGTAAGTAACAACAGCAGAGCAGAGGAAGGAGTAGCTTGATTAAGGGCAAAAGCACAATAATCTCACAAGGAGGAAGTGGAAAGGCTGGGTTTATATAGGAAGTCCAGGGGTGGAGCCAATTAAGGATTCAAGACTGGGAACTAAAGAAACATGATCTTGACCAATATATTCAGAACTGGAGCTGTCCAGCAAGGTTCAGTGGCTCAGTGAGTAGAGCTGCAGCCTGGAGTGCAGGAGTCACTAGGTTCAAATCCTGACAGTTACAGTGTTATCCAGTCACAGTATGGCGGTATTGGTCAGGTCTGGTGTGGCGGTGTTACCCAGTCACAGTATGGCGGTATTGGTCAGGTCTGGTATGGAGGTGTTATCCAGTCACAGTATGGCGGTATTGGTCAGGTCTGGTATGGCAGTGTTACCCAGTCACAGTTTGGTATACCTGTAGTGCCCTGTATATACCTGTACTGTATAAATGGAGTAGGGGGTCCTGTATATACATGTACTGTATAGATGGAGTAGTGGGCCCTGTATATACATGTACTGTATAGATGGAGTAGTGGGCCCTGTATATACATGTACTGTATAGATGGAGTAGGGGGTCCTGTATACATGTACTGTATAGATGGAATAGGGGGTCCTGTATATACATGTACTGTATAGATGGAGTAGTGGGCCCTGTATATACATGTACTGTATAGATGGAGTAGTGGGCCCTGTATATACATGTACTGTATAGATGGAGTAGGGGGTCCTGTATATACATGTACTGTATGGATGGAGTAGGGGGTCCTGTATATACATGTACTGTATAGATGGAGTAGGGGGCCCTGTATACATGTACTGTATAGATGGAGTAGGGGGTCCTGTATATAGATGTACTGTATAGATGGAGTAGGGGGCCCTGTTTATACATATACTGTATAGATGGAGTAGGGGGTCCTGTATATACATGTACTGTATAGATGGAGTAGGGGGCCCTGTATATATATGTACTGTATAGATGGAGTAGGGGGTCCTGTATACATGTACTGTATAGATGGAGTAGGGGGTCCTGTATATATATGTACTGTATAGATGGAGTAGGGGGTCCTGTATATATATGTACTGTATAGATGGAGTAGGGGGTCCTGTATATACATGTACTGTATAGATGGAGTAGGGGGTCCTGTATATACATGTACTGTATAGATGGAGTAGGGGGTCCTGTATATACATGTACTGTATAGATGGAGTAGGGGGTCCTGTATATACATGTACTGTATAGATGGAGTAGGGGGTCCTGTATATACATGTACTGTATGGATGGAGTAGGGGGTCCTGTATATACATGTACTGTATAGATGGAGTAGGGGGTCCTGTATATATATGTACTGTATAGATGGAGTAGGGGGTCCTGTATACATGTACTGTATAGATGGAGTTGGGGGTCCTGTATACATGTACTGTATAGATGGAGTAGGGGGCCCTGTATATACATGTACTGTATAGATGGAGTAGTGGGCCCTGTATATACATGTACTGTATAGATGGAGTAGGGGGTCCTGTATATACATGTACTGTATAGATGGAGTAGGGGGTCTACCAGTTATTACTGTGGATGCTGTGAGGCAGCTTCCCTAGCAACCATTGCTCCCTATGAAAATGAAAGCAGTAATCCTATTGGTTGCTAAGGCTCCAACTGCCGTGTCTGCTGCAGCTAATTATATCACCTGTGTTTGCAGTGAGGAGATTTTCCCTTTCATCTCTATAGGGCGCTCTTCCCCCTCCCCCTCCTCTGCTGTACATCTGGCGGGGACGGGACCTTCGCAATAACCTTCCCGGGCACCCAATGTATCTGTGTGCCAAATTTGGGGTCAAACGGTTCAGGCGTTTGGAAGTCTATAGAGGACAGACAGACGGACAGACAGACAGACTTTGATTTTTATGATATATATATATATATATATATATATATATATATATATATATATATAACCTTTTAGATTCATGAATGGTTTGGTCTGAGATGTTGTTGCTTCTGTCTCCTAAGTAGCCTGTCATGTGACCTAAAATGTAATTGCATCATTTTCAAAATGAAACATTTGAAATTACATGGAGAGATAACAGACACAGATCAGTGATTCTGAAATGACTTTGCTACACAATATGCTAATCTGAAATGCTCAGTAAAGCGTTCATTAAAAAGTAAAAAAAAAAGAATAGCTTTTTTCAAGCATTTCAAGTTTGTATACTAAAAAAAAAAATCATAAATTATTGATTGTGATAAATATTAAGGACTATGCATTATGCTAATTTAAAAAAAAAAAAATATGGATTTTGACTAGAAACACATTAAAGTTTTCTTGTATTGAAATGTATTGAGCTGTAAAGAAACATTTATCTTATTTTTACCCGCTCTTCCATTTTCTATAACCATCAGTCTTGGACATGTTCTGTAACCAGAATGTCCACAAAGTAGAAGAAAGCTGAAGAGTAGAGATGAGTGAAGCTCGAGCATGCTCGAGTCCATCCGAACCCGAACTTTCGGCATTTGATTAGCGGTGGCTGCTGAAGTTAGATAAAGCCCTAAGGCTATGTGGAAAACATGGATATAGTCATTGGCTGTATCCATGTTTTCCAGACAACCTCAGAGCTTTATCCAACTTCAGCAGCCACTGCTAATCAAATACCGAACGTTCGGGTTCGGATGGACTCAAACCCGGTTTGCTCATCTCTACTGAAGAGTTTGTTGATGTTGTTGCACAAGAAATCTTAGCCCATGAAGAGAATAATATGTTTATTATCTTTTCAGATGTACAGACACAGATCATGAGGTAGATTTATTAAGACCGGCACATAAGTATGGCGGCCCTAAATAAGGCTCTGCTAAATGTACTCAAGCCTCTCAGTAAAACCATAAAACTGGAGGGACCTGCATCTGTCACAAGGTTTGCACAGAAATCTACACCTTCTCTGAAGCAGGTTTAGATTTGTGACATAGTTTCTGTTTCCAGGCATAAACCACAATAAATCGGGCGCAGGAGAAGCTGACTGCTCCTCCTCCCCACCTTGCCACACAGATTAACAAATCTGCCCCTATATGTTTTAGGGTTGGACTAACCCATTCTTCACATAAAGATATACCAATTAATTATTTTCTTATCTCTAAATTCATAATATCCTGAGATGAATGACATAAGATTATTGGATTTTCATAATAACATGACTTGGTAAGACTCTCTAATGTACAGTATATGCTGTGTATTACCATGTGTGAACACCCAGTGATTCCTATATAATAAAGTATCTGATAATATTTTGTTGAATTGGTTTCATTAGAAATTAGAGTACTTAACCAAATACAAAAAGCTTAGCATTAACCTTTTATCGCTAATTCCAATGAACTAGTTGCGAGAGTAAGTGTTCCATATACTGCTATTCTTCCATTTAAAATAATGAATACCATGTTGTATATATATCTGTCATCCGCTAAAATCAATGGTAGTGCATAAATTCTCAGTGTAGCCCAGTCTTTAAAACTATTGTGATGTTTTTGTTTTTGTTTTGCTTTATGCATACCTTTGTTTATTACAACCTGTATTTATTTCCATTTCAGATAGAACATTTGTAAATACGATTCCAAACTACCTGAAGCCAGTGAATGTAAACCAGTCATTTTAACATGAGCATTTAGGATGATCCTGTATATTTATACTCATTTAAAAGTGAACAAACTACAAGGCTAAATCATGTGTTTATCACATGCAGTAAACACATTTTGTAAGGTTATAATCTATTTTAAAACAGTAGAAAAACATTTAACCATTGAAATGAACAGTATATAAGTAACAATCCTTTTTTCTTGTTCCCTTTTGGCAAGACGGTCTGCCTTTTCATTTCCTGGATTGATACAGTTCCCTAGGACATTTGTCCATGTGACATTGAGCTCTTTGCACAGGTAATCAAGCTTTTCAAATTATTTCTTATTGACTACTCCTTCTCCATACAAGGTTTTCCATCCATTTGCCTTCCATCTTGGAACCTTTATTTTAAAAAACTGGCCTTTAGTATGAACATTAATATTGGTAATATTGTGGTCAATGGCCTGTTTTACTGCTCTGCTGTCCAGTCCTCTTATGGGTCTGTCCCCCATACAGTCTTTCTAAGACGTCTAATAGATAGTAAGCATATTTCTGCTTTGGCCCCATATCTTCTAAACACAGCAATCGCTGAGCTCAGGGAGACCAGCGACAAAAAATCAAATGGAGTACTCACTGAAGAGTCTCAATTGATACATTGCCCCCAATAAACTTAAATATGCAAAAGAGGGGTCTGTGGAGCCTCAGTTACAAGTCTCAAAACACAGGAATAGCCAGATATCCCTCCAGGAGAGGAAAGCCTATTGGCAATAGGCTTTCCTCTCCTGGAGGGATATCTGGCTATTCCTGTGTTTTGAGACTCGTAACTGAGACGCCACAGACCCCTTTTTTGCCCCATATCTTCTGTTGTGAAAACAGCAATATAGACACTGGCTTATATGGACACTGGCTTGCATATGCATAGCAGATCACCTGTTCTTTGCATTCTTCTCAGTTGTAGTAGACCCTGGGCTAGCAGCCACTGTGCATAGTGTAATAGGATGAGGTGACTGGATAGAGGTGAATATATGAAGACAATGAGGTGATGGTTTCTCTTGGTTCATCAGTTAAAATTCATTACATTCATTCATTCACTTATCTACTGCACCTACTTAGAATATTATTATAATAAAGTAAGAATAACCATATCAAGGCACATATTTACATTGGGGGAATATAATTTAAACACTCTGGCTGAAAACAGCTATAGAGTAATTGAGATTTGGTTACAAAACATGCCTATTCCCTGTCAGTTTGAAGGTAAGTTAAAAGGGAGTCTACTAGACACAAATTTGTAGGAAAACTGTATCTGGGTCAACATCTTTAAGGTCTATGTCTGATAGAAGGAAGTATGGGAAAGTGTGATCTAGTGTGAAACAAAAAGGGGTTCCTGTCAATAAAACAGGACCCAGATACTAATCTGTCATGTTAAATAGTGTTATACAGATATACAGTGGTACCTCGGTTCTTGAACTTAATTGGTTCCGGAAGGCAGTTTGAAAACCGAGTAGTGTCTTTCCATAGTAAATGATGTAAATGTGTTTAATTGGTTCCAGCACCCAGCAATAATTACCTACAGTGTCCATATATTACACTGTATAGTGTCCAGTATAGTCACTGCAGTACATTACAGAGCAGCACTATACTGTACAGTACAGGACAGAGCAGCACTATACTGTACAGTACAGGACAGAGCAGCACTATACTGTACAGTACAGGACAGAGCAGCACTATACTGTACAGTACATTATATACAAAAACAAAACCAGCAATTATAGAACAGTAGTCACTAACTTCTCAACCATCCTTTACTGTATAGCGTCCCCCCCAGCACTGTAAGGGGTGGGAGATGGTGGTGCACTGACTGTACTACTACTGTACTGTATATGCACTCCAGCAGTCTTATACAGTACTGTACAGGATGGAAGATGGTGGTGCACTGACTCTACTAATACTGTACTGTAAATGCACTCCAGCAGTCTTATACAGTACAGGATGGGAGATGGTGGTGCACTGACTGTACTGTATATGCACTCCAGCAGTCTTATACAGTACTGTATGTGAAGCCTCACCAGTGCTAAATTCACCAGGTACAGCCCATTATACACGCTTGCAAAAACGTTAGGATACTGAGTACTTCAAGACTGGGTGCCTGAAGTGTTTGAGAAACGAGCAAGAGTTTGAGAAGCAAAGCAAACTTTTCTTGAAAATACAGTTTGAGTTTCAAGCAGTTTGATAACAGAGCAGTTCTAGAACTAAGGTACCACTGTATTTCCTTACTTTGGCCCAACATGTCTTGATATGAAAAGTGACCATGATATTGTAAGACTCTATTAGGAGTTGATAATATTAGATGTCTATGAGTTATCACTAGAGATAATTGAACCTCGAGCATGCTCGAGTCTATCCGAACCCGATAGTTCAGGTTTTGATTAGCGGGGGCTGCTGAAGTTGGATAAAGATCTAAGGTTGTCTGGAAAACATGGATACAGCCAATGACTATATCCATGTTTTCCACATAGCCTTAGGACTTTATCCAAGTTCAGCAGCCCCAGCTAATCAAATGCCGATTGTCAGGGTTCGGATAGACTTGAACCCAAACCCGGTTCACTCATCTCTAGTAATCACCCAGTAGTTCTCAATTGCAGCATTTCAAGTGTTTTGAAAGCATTTTATGTCAATGTATGGAATTTGTATAATGAGAAACTAAAGTCCTTAATAAAATTTGCAGAAAGAAAAGGGTCAACACTAGAGATGGTTGAATATTCTGTTTGTTGCTCAAACAGACTGTCAGATTTTCACAGCAGCAAGGAGTCTTCAAAATCCAGGATTACTTACTTATTCTATACATTGAGCATGTACTGATCCCAATGGTAAAAAAAAAAAAATATGTATACCACAAGGTATGCATGTTTTTCACAGTGATCATCTGTTAAAAAATCATGTTTAACAAATGTACAATGTACCTCAAGAGCAAACATAGTAAACACACCTCCTGTGCTCTTATCCTAAGACCAATAGGAATATAATGTATTAAGAATTAAGAATTAGAATTAAGATAATATTATGATGTTTCTATTTATTACACAGACTACATGTGAGAGCAATGTTTAAAAGTATCCCATAACAGTAATCATCATAGAAACTTAACTGGTGCATTACTAAAATTAAAAGATGTTGAATGAAAACAAGGTCAAATGGACATTGACTGTTCATACACACTAAAGCAGAGTTATCCAAGGCATAATCACATTTGTGTGTACAATAGCTGATGCATCTGCAATAATTACAGATCTGCATAGTAAAAATCTATATTTTGGCATTCATTAATAAATGACTTAACCTCTTTCTTTTTTTTTTTTCATTTCATTCATTTATTTATTTTCATATATATAAAAGTCAAAGTGAAAAAAAAAGAAAAGAAAAATTAGGAGTGTTCTTGAGAGACTACAATTTTTTTTCCATATTTCTATACATAAGAGAACACTAGTGCACTCGATACCCCTATTACCAACCTATCCATATTTTAACGTAATAGAGCACTGATCTATTGCATAAGTTTATTTCTGTAAAAACTGTGGGAGAGATTTAATAAAAGGTATAAAACATACACTGGTGTAAACTTCCCAAAGCAAGCAATCACAGTTCAGCTTTTAGCCCTGGTAAAATGAAAGAGGAGCTGTGATTGGTTGCTGTGGCCAGTTTACACTAGTGTATATTTTACACCCTTTTATAAATCTGGGCCTGTCAGCGCAGTCATGTATCACCTAAGTTGGTGCTTCTGCAAGGTGACTGCATTTTAAAGTCATAAAAATACTTATAAGGTATTAATGTGTTACACATTAAGAAACAATAGCCTCGTTATTTGTGCATGTAACTTATAACTTATATATAAATGACAAAAAAAAAAAAAAAAAAAAGTTGAATACATTTTAGTTGGTCATAACTAGAATATAAAAATCAGGGATATCAATTAAACATCTTAGTTCATCTTAGTACAGTAGCTAGTAGATTTATTTTCCACAGTACAGTCTTGTGTTGTATAAACTGATTACTTGCTGTAAGACAAAAATTATTGCAGAGCTCAGTAGCCCATAACATTTTTAAATATTGATTTCAAATATCTTGAATTATTTAACACTAAACTAATCAGTTCTATTTCATAAAGATTTCATGGCATATCTTTCACTGAAACAAAGAATATTTGATCCTTGCGGTAACAATTAGCCAAAAGTAGCTTAGCTAAATAAGAATTGAAAATTTCATCTTAAGGGAATATAATGGCTATTAATATTGATTGCATTTTGGGCACAAACTTTTTAAATTTATTTCTTCATATGTTATTTATTTATTTGGCCTCCTCCCACTAAGACCCTGCAGTTCTGCTGTACATAAAGTATTAGATTTACCAACATCATGCTATTGGAAATTAAACATTACACAATTCCCATTGAAATCAATAATTTGTCTGGGTACTAAACAGACGACGGTGCGACCCTCCCCATTAATGGGGTTGTCAAGAAATATATTTTTGTCTGAATAGTAAAAGTCCCATAGTCCCATAGGCATACACTTTATTTATTTAAAAAAAAAAAAAAAAAAAAGTGTGGAAAATAGCAGGTTCACCTTCCACTTTATTGCTGTGTGTGTTCTGGATATATGTATACTGGATTTTTTCCTCTGAATCTTCAATAGAAGTGACTGTACTCACAACTTAAAGCATCAACTTTCCAAAATTTGTATTCCTGGTACTCTAGTACAGCCTACAAATATGGCACAAGTCAGGCAAGAAGATCAGGGCAGGCACCAAAAAGGAGAATAGCAAGGATCAGAAACAAGTCCAACCAGAATATAATCAATGTGCTAATGCTTGCTTGGAGCTGAGCTCAATAGCAAGCTGTAAAGGTAGCCTCAGCTAAACACTTATAGGGGACCAGAAGATCGAGGGCTGCACCAAGCTCCACAAAGGTAAAGTACTGACAGTAAGTATGCATACCAGCAGGCATGCATGGTAGTGCAAGGAAGAAAAACTGACGGAATTCAGCAAAACCAAAAACAAGTCCTGCACTCACCGATGTAGACTTGCTGATTCACTTCATCAGAGTCTTCATACAGGGAGAGGAACAGGTAGATTAGGTGCCGGCGGGCAGCCTGGTGACAGCCTGTTTCGGGTGTGAACCCTTCTTCCAGCCAGAAATCTTGGCACTTTTAAACACATGTCAAATAATGCTGGTCACTAAGACAGATAACCCCAAGCAAGAGTTTGTTTTTCATGACTGCAAGAAGTTGCAGGAATGAACTACAAAATCTGAAAAAATGCATCGCTGAAACAGTGCAAATTCAGAGGCCTGTTTTGGAACAAATAAACACTGTATACTGATGGCTGAATATGCACTGAGAGTTGTAATATGCCTATAAGTACTCTTTTTTATCCTTCCAACATTTTTTCTTCCATTTGGTGGGACATAAGGTAATCTTTATCTAATCCTTATAAAGGTGCCTAGGAAGAACTAATTCACTAAAGGAACAGATTAATAATAAACTTTAAAATGGGCACCTTTTCATAGCTGTGGTTCATCTACACGCACATAATTATTATAAGGCTACGTTCACACTACGTAAGTTTACGGCCGTAGCGCGTTCCGTGAATAAGCGGCCGGAAACTTACGTAGTTTGCGTACAATGGAAAGTATACGATCTACGGGCGCACAGTTCACACTACGTACGAACTTACGCCCGGATCGTATGCGGCGCCGTAAAAAATTAACCAGACCATTGTTTCGGGATGGAAATGCCGTAACTTACGCCCGTAGCGTAACATGCGGTCCCGTACGTAGTGGTGATTTCTTCATTTTGCCAGCTTTTTGTTCCGATCCAAAAGGTTCTGTGGGGTGTCCGGGGCTAGGCGTAGATTTCCAAGTAAAAGACCGCTGTTAGATCGCTACGAAGAGCGCTCGGGAAGCGTAAGTACGCTACGGGCGTAAGTTCGCGGTCCGTATGTATCCGGCCGCAACTTGCGTAAAGTCCAGGCCGGAGTTTCATACGTATATGTCCGGCCGCGAAAAATATGCGGCCGGACATATACGTAGTGTGAACCTAGCCCAAAGGTGTATGTTTAGAGTAATGAGTTGTTAATGATACATGGTTGTTCAGTATTTTTATATGATCTTAACAGGTAGGGCATGAAAAAATGGGGTTAAAATTTGTACATCTCATTTATTTACACAGTGTATTTTGAAATCATGGGAGAGATGTATAAAAACTGTTATTTAATTTCACTGCAAAACTGGGTCTATAATTTGATGCTAAATGGGTGATTTTCAGATCATCCAAAAATATATTTATATTTTCCTCACAAACATTGCCTTAGTCATGTCATATTTCTGGAATAAAAACAACATATTCTGAACTCATTTTGGCACGGAGCAGACTGTGCACCATGGAGAGATCTTAGCAGCTCCCAATTCTACATCTGCATAGCTTTTAACGTTTGTCAATGATATGTTAATGACCAGTTCTTTCAGAGGAGATATATAGAGAAATGTACAATTGTTCACTGATTGATGTTTTTAAATGTTCAGTGCAGGTTCTGTTTTTGCTTTTCACCTTAAGCCATTTCTGTAATTTGTCTCTTGTCTTTGTTTTCTATTTCGCATAATTCTTCACTTCAATAAATTAGAATTGTTTAAATCCTTTCCAACAACAGCAACAATAATAATAATTCTTAAAGTAATTATTTCTTAAAAGCCAATTGTATCTAAAACATTTTTTTTTTATTTTGTAGTGTGTTCTTTGCAGTTGTGCCTCGGAATCCAGAACAGATTTTTATGAATATGGACAATTATGTGGCACAGAAAATATTAGGCATACTATATAGATTTTACACGTAGACAAATTCAAATGCATCCCTAACTAAATGTTGTCCATATTCTTTTAAACAGAATAATACATTTTCAATTTTGTATATTTTCACTTGAGCCAGAACCTCCATGGAGACTGCTTCAGGTTACCGAGACACAGATTAGCTTTATTGTATAAGGGTAATTTGTGTTCAATATCACAAGTCTATGGCCTATAATTTTAAATTTTGGAGTAAATATCACAAACTATAATGTTTGCCTTTACTGATACTTAAGGTAGTAAAAATATCTACAGTGATTTGCAATAAATTAGAATATCAACAAAAAGTTATTTTTTTCCAGTTATTTAATTCAAAAAGTGACCTCAGATATTCTATATAGTCATTACATACAAAGTAAACTTTTTAAAGCGCTTATTTCTGTTAAAGTTAATAATTATGAATGACAGGCAAGAAAAAAACAAAGGTCAGTATTTCAGAAAATTAAAATATTATATAAAACCAACTGAAAAAAACAATGTTTTTTACACAGAAATGTTGACCAAATAAAAAGTCTGTCTACATTAAATGCCCTCAATACTTGGTCGGGGCACCTTTTGCATGAATGACGACATTAATGCGGCGTGGCATGGAGGCGATCAGCTGATGGCACTGCAGAGGTGTTATTGAAGCCCAGGTTACTTTGATAGCAGCCTTCAGCTCGTCTGCATTGTTGGCACTGGTGTCTTTCATCTTCCTCTTGACAATACCCCATAAATTCTCTATGGAGTTAAGGTCTGGCGAGTTTGCTGGCAAATCAAGCACAGTGATGCTGTGGTTAGCAAACCAGGGATTTGTACTTTTGGCAGCGTGGACAGGTGCCAAATCTTGCTGGCATCCATCCATCTCCAAAATTCTTTTCAGCGCAGGGAAGCATGAAGTGCTCTAAAATTTCCTGGTAGACTTTGGTGTTGATGAAACACAGTGAAACACAGTGAAACACAGAAGCTGTCAAACCAACCTAATATGTTTCTATGAAGAGGTAAGTAGAAGCCTGGATGGCGGCGCGGCTGTGGATATTGTGTACCTGGATTTTGCAAAAGCGTTTGACACAGTTCCTTACTTACCCATCAGTTACGTCTGATGGGTAAGTTAAAGTCTATTGGTTTGGAAAATTTAATGTGTAACTGGATTGAAAACTGGCTTAATAATTGTACCCAGAGAGTGGTGGTCAATGATTCCTACTCCGAATGGTCCCCGGTAATAAGTGGTGTACCCCAAGGGTCAGTACTGGGCCCTCTTCTGTTTAACTTGTTTATTAATGATATTGAGAATGGAATTAACAGTAATGTTATGCACCTGGGTACTATTAACCCACATGCATCATATGTCCTGGGGGGAGTTACTCTGGGAGAGTCGCTGATGGAGAAGGATCTGGGTGTACTTGTAGATAATAAACTACAGAACAGTACACAATGTCAAATATAGAAGAGGTAGGGGTGCACAACAGGAATAATTGGTGCTAATTATGGACGGATTTTTCATCCAAATATAGTCCAAAGAAGAATCCGAAGCACTCGTTTTTCATATGCAAAAAGTGTTCATAAGTTTATTTACAGCGTGCAAAAAGGTAAAGCCAGGAAAATAACAATACTTTCTTTAGAAAGACAATTTTTTGTTTTATAGCGACTGTGGACATTTCGATCCTATCCAGGATCTTTCTCAATGTCGCTGGGGTATAGTCTGCAGGGATGCGTTCCTGGCGCTATCTTATGGCGTGTCATGCGCTGTGACACATGTTATATTTACCGACTTTTTTTTTTTTTACTGTTCTTGTAGCTAAAATGTTGACCTGACTACTTATGTAAACACTGCTGGGACTTTGTCAAAAGGAACTTCTGCCTCCACCTTACAGCATTTGTTGGAATGGATTGGAGTTTAAAAAAAAAAAAGAAAAAAAAAAAGAAAAAGAATTATGTTTTATTGAAAAGATGTAGCATACTTTTAAGGGTATTGCTATGGGAATAGGACATTTGAACACTGATTTTAAATATATTCACCTACTCAAAAAGTCTCTTTTATCAGAAAACATCTGAGTTATCCTTTAATCAAGACATAAACTGGCAATTGCTAGCAATGCTGAATACCACCAAGGCAATGGTACAAACATGTTTAATCTTGTTAGATTAGGAACATGGCTATTTTATTGTAAATAAAATTTGTCCAGGGATTTTTTGTATTGCTAATTAAATGAGCTTGAGCTTGAATATGACAAACATCCTATCTTTTTGTTTTTATGTGTATTAAAATGTGCATCAATTATCCTTACAAACTTTGCAAAAATATATAATACCAAACCAAGCTTTTTGCAAAGTTTATAACAAATCTTGGTCCATAAGTGTCAGTTCGCTCATTTCCAATTGTGAGCCCCAATGAGGACAGGGAAAGATTGAACATGTATGTATGTAAGTATGTAAGGTGTCCTTGATTTCTTTACTTATAAAGTGCCAACATATTCCACACAACTGGACAGACTCCAGTTGTGTGGAATATGCTGGCACTTTATAAGTGCATGAGTTCAGCACAGGACAGTCAACGTTAAAAAACACCCCCTCTAACATTACACCTATTCTAGCAGGATACGGATATGGTAAAATAGACAGAGAACCTCACCCTCAGAATCCATGGGGTGAAAAAAGGACATTTAAAAACGTACAGATTCAAGAAGGCTTTACCCCAGTTCCATTATCCAAAAATACGTGTCCAATTTTCATTAAATTGACACCTCACTGGCACTTGCTTTACAAATTGAAGCAACTACTCTGGTGTCAAACCTGTTGAATCTGGGCCTATGGCTGTTGGCGATACACAAATATATATATTTTTTTCTTAACACCAGTTTGATGTCCTAACCGGGTGTAGCGTCCAATACAATGGATGTATGCTTTTTTTTTTTTTTTAAGTGCTGTCACCAGCTGGCTTAAAGGATAAGTCTGGTCAATTAATAAGTTTCTGGGTCAAGTAAGGGTACAGAAAGTTATTGACTGCCTGGACTTATCTTTTAAAGTGGGTAGGGGAAAAACCCCTGATGGGGTATGGGAGTGACCTCCCACCCTCACTTTTGTCACTCCCAAAAAACCTCACACTATGGGTACCATTACATGTGGCTGCGGGTCTGCTGAGTAAAATCCACAGGGCCTTTTTATACCGTTCACCAAATGGCATTCAGTACTAGGGTGCCGGCCGGACATACGCAGTTCTGCGCTGAACTGGGTATTTGCGCCCAGCCCCATAGTACTGAAGGTGGCATAAAATCAGCCAACGATGTGCTGTGGATTTTAGCCAGCAGGGAACCACAAAAAAGCCTCCTATTGTAAAGGCACCCATAAATAAAGCAAGATAACCTGCCTTTCAGCAACTGTTTGTTGCTGTAACTAACTGTGGTGGTTTTTTATATCACAGTTGAAGGACAGCAGCCTTCGTGATATATACCCCATAGACAGCCTTATTCCACGCGTGACTGCACAAGAGGCTTGAAATAATTTGCACACAGAAGAACCCCCATCGGGATTTACGGTGCAAGATTTCACTACTCTCATGATATCCACAAAATACCTCAAGAACAGTTAGTACCCACTCACAAAACGGTGAGTAGTGTTCCTTGGCACGGGTGCCAGGGATAGAACCCCACGGCTATAGTTCACAAAAGATGAAATCCACACTTTTTGAAGCATAGTCGTGGGAATTATTTTAGGGTTGATACTGTTCTTGGGGTATGGGTTGGACGGTGCACTGGAGCAAGGCATTAATCTGGTGTGGAGATAAAATTAAGATTAAATGGCCAACACACCATGGGCATCAAATTTGGAAATGGGGATCTGTTATTTAAAATGTATCTGAATTAAGTAGGGAATTTTTAAGATGATTTTTTAAAAAAATTTGGGGTCTAAGGGGGGAACATTACTTAATAAGTTAAATTACGGATTTTTACATTGGGCACATAATTAGGATATCAAGGTCAATTTCTTGGACACACGGATTGCCATGCAAGACGGGTGACTGATGACTTAGTCATTCACATCAGGCAGGGGGGTGGTATAATCCGATGTAATCCAGGCACGATTCATCTTAACAAAAGTGAGCATCTCCACACTGGCAAGAGAGCCTCGTTCTTTGCGGTGTTATAATATTACCCGCCGCACTAAATACCCTCTCAGACGCCACACTACTGGCTGGGCAGGACAGCAGAGCCAAGGCAAACTCTGCCAGTTGAGGCCAAATCTCGAGTTTTTCTGCCCAGTACTGCACGGGGTCGGTGACACTTTGGGGCAGGGTAGAATCAAGGTAGGCAGTGACCTGGTGGTTGAGCTCATGCTGGTCCACGCCATGAGTCCAGTGCTGTGTCCTTTCTTCACCAGCTGGCTGCATGAAATCGCTCATGAGGGCTTGCAGGCTGTAGCGACTTCTGACGCCTCCAATAGTGGTGGTGGGAGTGGAGCGCACTGGTTCCCCCCCAGAGGATGTTTTCTGGGAACCTGGCTGGTCTCGCAGGTAGATTGAGACCAACTGACTGGTAAGCATGTCCCTGTAGTACACCAGTTTAGCCTCCCTCTGTGATGGCGGGAAGAATTCTGCCATTTTGCGGCGGAAGCAAGGGTCCAACAGGGTGGCCAGCCATCATTGGCCCCTCTGGCGGATGTCCACAATCCGGCTATCATTCCGCACACACTCCCGCAGACACCTTGCCATCTGCACCAAGGACAATGACCGCCTCTCCTCTACACTGTCCTCGGTGTAGTTCCAGGGTCTGCTGGGGTCTTCCTCCTCTTCTTCTACCACCTCATCCTCCATATCCTCCTGTAATGGAGAGGCAGAGAAGCCAGGTGGCGGTGTTCAGAATGGCTGGGCGTAGACATCTTCCTCCTCCTCAACCTCCATCTGCACTTCATCCAGCTCTGGGCTCAAGGCGATGTTCAGCCTTGAAGTTGTGGCCTGGGAATCCTTGCTGATGATGTTGCTCAGCGCACTTTCCAGAACATGGAGGAGTGGGACGATGTCGGTAATCCTGCCTGCTCACAAAGAGAGTCGCGTCCTCAAAAGGTTATCAATAATTGGCAGACTTCCCGCATTAACTGCCAGTGTGTTACTTGGAGGTCGCAGTGTGGCGTGAAGCTGCCTGATTGCCCCATGAGGTAGTCTGTTACGGCTGACCTTTGCTCGTACAGGCGGTCGAGCATATGGAGGGCAGAATTCCAGCGGGTTGGCACGTCGCAGATTAGCCGATGTTGGGGCATACCGCGCTGTCTCTGGATTCTGAGCAGGGTGTTCCTTGCAGCGTAGGAGTGGCTGAAATGTTTGCACACTCTACGTGACATCCTCAGAAGGTCATGTAGTGCATGAAATGATCGGAGAAACCTCTGCACTATGAGGTTGATCACATGTGCCATACAAGGTGTATGAGTCAGCCCTCCCCGCTGAACTGCAGAGACAATGTTCCTCCCGTTGTCCGCTATGACACTTCCCACCGTTAGTCGACGTGGGGGTCAGCCATTCAGCTATCTCCTCCCTGATGGTTCGGAGGAGCTCCTGCCCACTGTGGCTTCGTTGACCCAGGCTCACCAAATGGAGGACAGCCTGAGAGCGACGGGCCTGACATCGGTGGTAAGATTATGGGTAAGGTTGGACTTCAGTGGTGGCGGAGGCAGAACTTGTTCTACCAGCTGCTAGCCCCCTAAAGCACCGTGGAGGTGACAGTGGCAAGAATGGGCCAAGTTCCTGATGGTCTCCTGGGAGGATGTTGACCCAATGGGCAGTAACTGCCATGTACTGGCCTTGCCCATAATTAGAGGACCAGACATCAGCACTCAGGTGCACGGTCTTGGACACCGAGAGTCCCAATGAGTCGCCAACCTTTCTCTTCACATAACTGTGCAGTGATGGGACAGCTTTGCTTGAGAAGTATTGGCGGCTTGGGACTCGCCATCTGGGGTGCGCACACGCCACAAAATCCCTGAAAGGCTGGGAGTCCACAAGATTAAATGGCAGGGACTGAAGCACCAGCAGCTTAACCAGGTGTCCGGCCAGTTTCTGTGCCATGGGATGGCTGCTGGAGTACACCTGACGTTTGCCTATGGACTCGGTCAGGGATTGCTGCCTCATTAGGGGTGTACATGGCAGTGAGACTGTGCTGCTGCTGGCAACTGAGGCTGACGAGGCCTGAGTTGCAGTGACAGGATGCTGCATGATGGGATCTGCAGTGTATGGTGCATCCTGACAGGAGGTGGTATTGGGGTCACATTTTTTCCAGGCCTGTTGGGGTTGCCTTTCCATGTGCTTCCTCATGGATGTTGTCCCAAGATTATCACCCCTGCCACGACTGACCCTCTTGTTGCACAGCAGGCACAGAGCGATGTGCTTATCTGTCCCCAGCCGAAAGAACTGCCAGACGACAGAGGACTGTGGTTTGCTGCCAGCCACGAGGGGTCTTGCGGCCTGTTGGCTGCCACTGCTGCCCGAGGGTCCCCTCTCAGGACCAAGGCCTGGAGGTAATGGACTCTGCCTGGTAGATTGTCTTCTACCCCTCCCTCTTGTGCCTCGCTTCCTTGCAGCAGTGGGATGTTGCTGCTTCGGTAGCACCTCACTTTTCTCCCCTGATGACACTGAGGATAATGGTGCTTGGGGGCGCCATGTCCGATCGGCGACATCATCATCTCCACCACTGCTACTGTCCTCCAGTGGCTGGGAAGGGATCTCAGGTGTGGCACTGGATGCCCCTCCCTGGCTTACAGCCACCACCTCTTCTGCAGTCTCTGCACGTTCCGCCTTCTGCCTTTGGTGGACTACCTCATCCTCCTCATCATCATCACTAAAAAGTGGTAGAGAATCCAAAGGCAGATCAAGATTTGCCAACAGTTCACTGGAAGAAGGTGCCCCAGAGGTGGGTGGCATAGTAATAACAGGGGATGGGGCAGAGGACTGTCGCTGACCCTCCCATGTAAGGGTGGTGTCGGATGATCCAGCCGACCTCGTTTGGGAGCTTTGGGCGGTGGAAGTGGAGGATTGGGTAAGCCAATCTAGAACCGCTGGCTGTGTGGTTCTTACAGAACCACTGGGTGTCTGGGGTAGCTGCACCCTGCTGCCACGCCTGTTGCCCCGGCTGCCGCCGGGCCTGGTGCTGCCACTTCTCCTACCCTCACCGCCTGCCGTTGCAGTCCTTGCCTGGGAGGTGCTGGAAGTAGGACGCTTGGACAGTTCTTTGGTTGGTGTAAATTTTGAAAAAGAAATAATCTATTGGCCAGAAGGCACAAATTTTCATTGACTATTGCTTTGTGGGTTGGAGGCACACAGCAAAGCAGAAATTTACAGGTTATCCCAAAAAAACAATTTTTTTTTTTTAACTTTTTAAGTTGCAGGTGGCTAGAGGGGTTTGACGGCAACCAGCAGAGCACAAACGGACAGCTTTTGTAGGGCGCTGACTTCGCCTCCAATAGAACAAGCTTATCACAAACAAACAAACAAACAAACCAACTTTTTTTTTTTTTTTTTGAAGGTTTTTTTTTTTTTACTTTTTTGGCTGCGGGTGGCTAGAGGGGTTTGACGGCAACCAGCAGAGCACAAACAGACAGCTTTTGTGGGGCGCTGACTTTGCCTTAAATAGAACAAGCTGATCACAAACAGACAAACAAACAAACCAACTTTTTTTTTTTTTTTTGAAGGTTTTTTTTTTTTTACTTTTTTGGCTGCGGGTGGCTAGAGGGGTTTGACGGCAACCAGCAGAGCACAAACGGACAGCTTTTGTGGGGCGCTGACTTCGCCTCAAATAGAACAGCTGATCACAAACAAAAACAAACAAACAACTTTTTTTTTATTTTTTTTGAAGGTTTTTTTTTTTACTTTTTTGGTTGCGGGTGGCTAGAGGGGTTTGACAGCAACCAGCAGAGCACAAACGGACAGCTTTTGTGGGGCGCTGACTTCGCCTCAAATAGAACAGCTGATCACAAACAAACAAACTTTTTTTTAAGTTTTTTTTTTTTTTTACTTTTTTGGTTGCGGGCAGCTAGCCGGGGTTAATGTCAACCAGCAGAGCACAAACGGACAGCTTTTGTGAGGCGCTGACTTAGTGTCATCTAGAACAGCTGATAACAAACAAACCAATTTTTTTTTTTTTTTAAGTTTTTTTTTAAACTTTTTTGGTTGCGGGCAGCTAGCCGGGGTTAACGGCAACCAGCAGAGCACAAACGGACAGCTTTTGTGAGGCGCTGACTTAGCATCACCTAGAACAGCTGATAACAAACAAACCAATTTTTTTTTTTTTTAAGTTTTTTTTAAAACTTTTTTGTTGCGGGCAGCTAGTCGGGGTTAACGGCAACTAGCAGAGCACAAACGGACAGCTTTTCTGAGGCTCTGACTTAGCGTCACCTACAACAGCTGATCACAAACAAACGTCTAGCGTCTCCTCTTTGTCACGGAACAGTAGCTGGTTCAATGCTACGTGTCCTGACTCCTGAGTGACTCTTCTTACTTTTCTCTCCCTATTTCTTTTTTTTATCTCCCTATCTCTTCCTAGATATCCCGATTTTTGAGTTAGATGGCTATCTCTCCCTCTCTCTACCTAACTCTTGATCTCTCAGCCTCTTTCACTATGTATGAGCTTATCAAGCTTTCCCTGTATCTTGCGATTTTTATTTTTTATCTTTCTCTCTCCGGCTTCTGTCACAAACAATATATTCTCCTTCTCTATCTCTCCCTGTACTTATCCAGTTGTTTTGATATGTAAGCTATGTGTTTTCCCTCTCTGCCTAACATAGGCCTCCTCTCTCTCTGCAGTCTAGACACACAATGAGAAAGAACATGGACGCTCAGGCACTTCCTGTTCCTGGAGTGACATCACACACCTTGATATTTACATAATAACAGGATACAAAGGATTATAGGAGTAATAATCCCTTGTAGCCTGTTCTATTCTCTGATTAAAGTACAGTTTTGCGACGCCGTTGCGATTTTAACGAACTTCGTCACAAACTTTTTGAAAGTTCGGTTCGGTACCGAACCAAACTTTTTGCAAAGTTCGTAACGAATCTGGTTCGTAACGGTTCAGTTCGCTCATCCCTAGTAATTACTGTCAGCTCACTGAAGTGTCAGGTTATGGCGACTCATAGAGTCTGTTAAGATGGGAGTTGGTAAGAGGTAGTTGCTGGAGAGAGACAGAACCAGATAGATAAACTGCAGAGAGGCTATGACACATCTCAGTAATGATTAAATCTCATCCCAGTGTATTATGTACATACTGCTCTAAAATGTCCTCTATCTTGCTGCTTCTAAGGCTACAAAGATATAGGAGAGCAGGAACAATTTTTTTTTGTGTGTGTGTGTATGTTCATTGTATGGGAAACATTGTAGAGGCTTGGTCCCACTAGCTTGGGGAGAACTGAAAAATTAGAGAAGCCTGTAGAGCAGAAATCTGGTTAAAAATACTATAAGTTATGTAATGGCCAGAAATAGTGTTACCCATGATGAAAGCTTATCCTGAAAAGTTTTTTTTTTAAATGGCAGGTAAACTTTAGTGGTAAGCTTCCCAGTGAATCAACCAAAA
The DNA here is from genome assembly GCF_027789765.1 of Dendropsophus ebraccatus. Lineage (NCBI taxonomy): Eukaryota > Metazoa > Chordata > Amphibia > Anura > Hylidae > Dendropsophus > Dendropsophus ebraccatus. The sequence goes on from NC_091463.1 coordinate 64,641,055, forward strand.
AAGGTTGCAGTAATGTGGTTAAAAGTTGGGCCAAAAAAGGAAAATGTCAACCATGAAAGAGAAAAAAAAAAACATCACTTTACATAATGAATTTATTCTATCTGTTGCCAAATCTAAATACATGTGTCTGCAAATTTTTTTCCAGGCCACATATTTGCAGTGACGTAGACTGTATCCTGCTAATGAGTGGTTCTATAACACTAGATGGCTTTGCACCTAACTAATGAAGTCCCCCACATTACTGCTCACCCTCCTGTGATGTGGCATGTTCCAACAGAAGCATCTAAAGATCCATCAAAGTGATCACTGAACATAAAATCCTACACCATGATCCCTGAGCATAAGCCTTTAAAATATAAAATGCAAAATAAAGATGAAGGCACATCTTTATTTTAAAGGGAACCAATCACACACAAATTGGCCATAAAGATAAGGAAACGTGCTGGTACATCAGCCAGCACGCTTCCTAACCATCCCCCTGTCCCCTCCGTCCCATGAACATTCAGCCCGCAAAGTTAGTTTAATAGTGTCCCGCGCTGTATGCAAATTACCATGTAAGTGGTCAAGTAGTCCCGGTGGGCGGGGGCTTCGTCATGTAGTCACAGGCTCCTGGGCCGCCTCCGGTGCTGTAATCACGCCCCTCCGGGCGTGTTGTAAAGCGGCTCCTGGTGACGTCACTCGGGGGGGCCGGCATTGCACGTCGGCCACGCCGACGTCTTTACTAAGCTGCGCATGCGCAGTGCAGCCTGAGAAGACGCTGCTGTACTGCGCTTGCGCGGCGTAGTACAGCAGCGGCTTCACCCACTGTACTGCGCACGCGCAGCTTAGTAAAGACGTCGGCGTGGCCGACGTGCAATGCCGGCCCCCCCGAGTGACGTCACCAGGAGCCGCTTTACAACACGCCCGGAGGGGCGTGATTACAGCACCGGAGGCGGCCCAGGAGCCTGTGACTACATGACGAAGCCCCCGCCCACCGGGACTACTTGACCAGCCGCCCGCCCACCTTGACTACTTACATGGTAATTTGCATACAGCGCGGGACACTATTAAACTAACTTTGCGGGCTGAATGTTCATGGGACGGAGGGGACAGGGGGATGGTTAGGAAGCGTGCTGGCTGATGTACCAGCACGTTTCCTTATCTTTATGGCCAATTTGTGTGTGATTGGTTCCCTTTAAGCACTGCCATAGAATATAATAGGAATATTTTAGAAAAAAGAAAAATGGCTGTAACAAAAATGCAAAAGGTTTCCATTAGCAATGTCTATGAGTTGGTGCACATAGAAATAAGATGTGTCTATGTATGAAGCACTTTGGCACGGTTTGAAGGCAGTTAATGGGGCTATATTTAATCAAGATTTGGGGCAGAAATATTTAATGTTTTGAATGCAGAAAATCAGCATATTTTCCACATACAAAACAGTGCATTTAGCTGTGTGAACATACCCTTGTGAACAGTGCATTTAGCTGTTTGAACATACCCTTAAAGTGTCACTTTTGTTGTAACTTTCACAATCTAAATCAACAGTAGATGTGATAGAAAGAAAGTTTGCAGTATACATTCATTTTGTTGTTGTTATCATGATTAGAGATGAGCAAACCTCGAGCATGCTCGAATCTATCCGAACCCGAGCATTCGGCATAGCGGGGGCTGCTGAACTTGGATAAAGCCCTAAGGCTATGTGGAAAACATATCCATGTATTAATGTTTTCCAGACAGCTTAACAGCTTTATCCAACTTCAGCAGCCCCCGCTAAGCCGAATGCTCGGGTTCGGATAGACTCGAAAATGCTCGAAGTTCGCTCATCTCTGATCATGATGTAAAAGAAACTTACCAGAAATCCAGGTCCAGTCTCCTGAAGGCAGATGTTCTGACTTATGCTGGTTGAGAAAAAAAAATAAAATAAACACAGGAATTGGGGCCAGTACAGAGAGTCACGGCTTAATATGTCTGTCAATCACGTGACTGCCTTCTCTCTGTGAGCGCTCAGATGGCCTAGGATACACAGGACTTCCTGTTTTCTGACTGTTTCCTTTTCTTGTGTTTTCAATGATAACTAAAAAAAAATGTAAATTGCAGACTTGCTTTGTATCTATATCTACTGTTGATTTCGATTTTGAAAGTTATAACGACAGTGACAATTTAATGCACTTAAAAAAGGGATGATATATGGATGCCAAATACTGTACACCTTCCTGAAAGTGGCTTCAAAGGAGTTGTCTGGTAGTAATGAAAGCTGCAGCAGGAAACATAACAGACGTGTATAAATCCATCCAGCTCCAACGTTGCTGCTGTGACGTTTGGCATTGTGAAGGCATGAGATGAGCACTCAGCATAGATCTCTGTATGTTTTCTAAGCAGAGAGTTCAATTCCTGTCTCAGGGAACATTAGTGGATGTTTTGAAGAAGAGGATGGCAGCAGACACCAGGGCAAACTGGAAACTATCGGGAGCAGCAAAGTCGGACAAGCATATATGTCTGTTATACTTCCTGTTGCCTCAGCAGCAGCAGGATATGTCATGGACCCTCTCGGGGGGCTTTAAAGAGGGGCCATGCTGGCGATTGGCGTAAACACGAGCCCCCCCCCTGAATAAAGTTTCTTCTTCATCGTCTTTTTGTTTGTTCGTTTGCTTTACTGCTTTACTGCTTTACTGCTTTACTTTATTTCCTTAATTTCCTAATAAATAATTGCTCTATTAATAGACATTATGTATAATACAGTAGAGAAGACACAGAGAAATAATTTGCCATACCCCTTTAAAATCACATATTATATTTGCATATATGACTTGCCATGATCTTATGCTAATAACAGAGGTCAATGTCACCAGGACAACCATGTTACATTTTTTTTTTCTGGAAAAAATGACATATTTAATAAATGACTCAATCACCTTCATAGTAACACATATACATCAAGCCCTTTATTAAAATATTCAACTTTTCCCTAGAATACTAAATTATTCAACATTTCTCTGCATTTCAATAAGAAAAACTGTGGAGCTTAAACTATATAGCTTTTTATAGGTAATTGTGTAGTATATAGCTTAGATTGGCTTAAACCTGTTTGAGTATGTATCTCTTATTAGGAATACCTTCAAACTCTCCAACGACTAAAAGTAAAATCAAAAGACCAAAAAAACAAAAAACACATTTGATGTTTGCCTAATGTCATAATGTCCAATTGTAAATTTAGTTATATATTTCTAGAAGCATATTTGCCCACTGGTCAACAATGTTGCTTTGCAGCACCAAGATGCTGGAATCAAACTGGAACAAGAGCACCATCTAAGAGTGTTTTTATGTTCTTCCTATTATCACAAGTTTGGGGTTTCTAGTTTCCTCCAAAAAATACTAATAGGTTTATTTGGATTTTGGATTGTGAGCCCAATTGCAGACAGGCGGCAATGTGCCCAATGGGTGCTCGCTTCTCACCCATGCTAGCTGGATTGTACATGGCGTGGTGGGAAGAGAAGCACATTTTCTCATCAGACAATCCGTTCTGCCAGTCCATACGGTGGTATGGTCGTTTCATAGACGACATACTCATCGTATGGACTGGCAACCCTGCAGATATAGCTAATTTTGTGCAATATATCAACCAGAATAATTTATATTTACATTTCACACATGAAGTACAAAATTCTCAGATTCCATTTTTGGACATTAGCTTAACTGCTTCTGTATCAACAGGACAGGTAACAACATCCTTATACCGTAAGCCCACGGCAGGGAACACTATACTGCATGCTAGTAGTGAACATCCAGCCCACACGATACGAGCTATACCAGTGGGCGAGTTCACACGCATCAAAAGGGCATGTTCTGACGAGGAGTCTGCAAAACAACATTTGAATGAAGCATCCGTACGCCTCATTCAACGGGGTACAGTCTCAAAAACATCCAGAGAGCACGTAGTATAGTTGCAGGAAAATCGAGAACTGATTTACTAAAGGAAAAACAACAGAAAAACAAATGAATAAAATAGTAAAAACATATATAGCTCACAAAAGGATGATAGATTAGGAGAAGGAAAAGATCAGACAAACACAACACCCATAACCTTCTCCACTTGTTACTCTCAGCAATACCATAAAATTGTTAAGATACTACATAAAAACATTCACATTTTAAGACAGGATGAGACACTTGGCAACATAGTAGAAGCAGGATATCATTGTGTTTCCCGTAGAGGCAAAACACTGGGGGATATGATATCACCCAGTATGTTAAAAATTAATTCCCCACAGACATCACGGGTGAGTTGCATGGGCTCCCACAAATGTGGACAAATACGTTATAGTACGTGCAGATACACTCAAAGCACGTACACATACACTAATGGCTCATACACAAATGAACGCCAGATTCGGGATTTTATTAATTGCGAATCACATCACAAAGTATATGTTATAGAGTGTACAACATACAAACTTAAATACGTAGGATGCACAATTCGCAAATTAAAAAACCGCATTAATGAATATTTAGCGGATTTTAGAAAGGGCACATCCTGTAAATCTTTAGGAGAAGCCAAACACTTCTCTCAAACACATGCAGGCAATGTTTCTTCTTTCCTTTTCTATGGTATTACAAAAGTGAGCAAACCCATTAGAGGTGGCGATTGGCAAAAAAATTGCTCCATATTGAAGCTGAACACATATTTTGTTTGGACACAAGGGCCCCAAAAGGTTTAAACTTTAAAAATGATCTTTTGTTCCATTACTAATATAAACATCAGAATCTACTCATTTTATGAGTCTACACATAAATAACCATCAGAACTTAGAAACATATTCAGACTATATGCGTTTTCTTATATCACATCATGCCTTAGTGTTCTTGCTATAAGTTGATTTGCTCTCATATAGAGTCACATTTATTAATCTGCCACATACATCTATCCTCAGGCAATTGAGGAGTTTCCAAATATTATGGTTGCATCAAATGATTTATACACATATATTTACTGTATTTTAGATTTTGTATTTGTATTTTGGAGACTATAGGTATGCATGGTATTTAGCCGTGATAAGGCACGTAACTCGTCTGCTTTTGTGATGTGCTCTCACGGTACATTTGGAATAGTGAACAGTACATGTTTGTGATGTTTGTTCATACTATGAAGCGAACATTGTTGCAATTGCGTTTTGTGTATATATATATGTGTCATGCTTGTCTTGACACGCAAGGGAAAACAATGGTAGTGCAAGTATAAGTATAAATATAGATGTTACATGCTTTAAACATAAGACATACGTGCTTGCAATTACGGAGTTCAACACAACTGTGATCCCGCGTAACACTTGCTCACAAACATGTGATACACTACAATTGCTCCAATTGGCCAGTTTTGGTCTTTTAACCCACGTATCTGGTTGTGGCTTGTAGACATGATTAAGCGCGCATGCGCGAAATGCGTAGTCCAGCCACCGCACTCCCAGTAGTGCACTACAGCTTTTTAATCAGGATGAAATAAAGCATGAAGTTTTAGCAGCATTTATTTTTCTTTTGGATGTGGTGGATCCAAACACTTTTTTTCTTTGGAAGCTCTTTGAGTTAGCGGGCTGGCTACCCAGGATCCGTGCACCCCCTCCTCATTCAATTAAAGGTCCGGGACTAGGACAGGTGAGCTGACATCCATTTTTATATCTTTGTATGATGTAACATATTTTTTTCTGGAAAAAATGACATATTTAATAAATAACTCAATCACCTTTATAGTAACACATATACATCAAGCCCTTTATTAAAATATTCAACTTTTCCCTAGAATACTGAATTATTTAACATTTCTCTGTATTTCAATAAGAAAAACTGTGGAGCTTAAACTATATAGCCTTTTATAGGTAATTGTGTAGTATATAGCTTAGATTGGCTTAAACCTGTTTGAGTATGTATCTCTTATTAGGAATACCTTCAAACTCTCCAACGACTAAAAGTAAAATCAAAAGACAAAAAAAAAAAAATACACATTTGATGTTTGCCTAATGTCATTATGTCCAATTGTAAAAAACATATTTGCCCACTGGTCAACAATGTTGCTTTGCAGCACCAAGATGCTGGAATCAAACTGGAACAAGAGCACCATCTAAGAGTGTTTTTATGTTCTTTTTATTATCACAAGTTTGGGGTTTCTAGTTTCCTCCAAAAAATACTAATAGGTTTATTTGGATTTTGGATTGTGAGCCCAATTGCAGACAGTTGACTGTCGTAACTTGTGTACAAAGCCATGTTCACATGCTGTAAAATAACTCGATGGTGCTTGTTACTCGGATACTCTAGACAATTGCATATTCCTCTTCCTGCATGTTTGGCGGCTTTTTCTCAGCCAATCATCATACAGGAGAGGCTTTAAGATCCTGTAGCATCACGTCGGAACCTTACATGTTGATAGCAGCGATTGGCTGGCCAGATCATATTACCTGGGCATATAAGAATCATGTCCCGCGATGCTTGCGTCAGACACAGGCTGGAAGAGATTAGGGAGAGAGCTGCTGTCTGTCAGGAAGACTGAGCGAGACTTGACTTGAAGGGATATCTCTTTGCTTAAGAGGTGTGAGAGCTACTTTGCATATTCTTTCTTCCCAGAATTCCTAGTGGAGCAGCAATGGTCTGTAAGCCTCCACACGTCCTTGAGACGGGCTCTCCTTAAGGAGAGTCATTACCCCTTTGACCCACGTCAATAGACCTCTCACTGGCCAGCCAACACCCTGCTCTGCACTGATGAGGATCAAAAACCCGAAATAGCTATCTGCAGATGGGAAATCTTTCCTTTTGGAGAGAGAGTTCGGCTTGGCATAAAATCTCCAGTCAATGTTCTAAGGCTCCTTGACTGAGCGAGACTTGACTTGAAGGGATATCTCTTTGCTTAAGAGGTGTGAGAGCTACTTTGCATATTCTTTCTTCCCAGGAAGAGTGTTAGGCAGGGAATTAGTTTGCGGTTAGGCAGGAATATGACACAATTCAACAGTCCTTCTAAGGGCTTAAACATTTTAAAACATAATTTGTTGCTACTCTTGGCTGTTGGCTTGGACTTTTTTGTCCTGTTACTGACATTCTCTTGGCTGGCTGTAATCTGTAGTTCAGCTACACCTATCCTCACTGTGCAGTGCCCTGTGCAATGGGTGCCTTAAAAAAACAGCACCAGTTTTACACATACTCTTGCCCATCGTGGTCTGGTTCAGCAAAATTGTATTGAGGGCCACCAACCGGCTGTTGCCCATAATTTGGCATAATGTTGCGATTAGCAAGCCCCAGACACGTCCATGCATGTTGCCCCTGCTGTTTCCTGTCCATTTCAGTGTTGTTTCCATCGTTTTCTGAGGTTTCCAGGTTTTCACGCAACCTTCCCTGTGCAGAGCTTTGGTCCCCTTCAAAAATGCTTGAGTTTCCCGTTGACTTCAATAGGGTTTGTTACTCGAAATGAGCACCCAAGAATTGGGAAATATTTGTCTTGAATATCGCGCACCCGAGCATTTTAGTACTCGATCATCTCTAATTTTCAATGATTTTCATTAAAATCTGTGGAAACAACGGCTGTTGGTGCACACAATGTATAAAATAGCGGTTGCTGTTCCCAGCGGGCATCCAACTAATGTTTGTGTCATTAATTTAGGGCCATTATTGCGTTAACAGCGGACGTTATTTCAAGTTGCTCACACACGGTTTATTAAATTTATTATCCTTTCACCGTCTCTTTCATTAAATTTAATGGACCTTTTAATAAAAGACATACCCAAAAGTGCCATAGAATAATGTTTCAACGGCCATCATTGCAATAACGACTGCCAAAACATGCTAAACCATGACCGTTGTTTGATATTTAAAACAATAGCCGTTATTTTGAATATCAAATAACAACCATTGAAAAGTAATGTGTGAATATAGCCCAGTGCTGCAATTTTTTTTAAATTGAAGAAGAATAATAGAGAAGGAAAAACACAGTTCTAATTTTATAAGCAAGACAAGTATTTACCAAAACAGACTCCCCAAGAGATATGACAGGTCCTATTAAAGGGAGAACCTTGAGTTTTAGATCTCTCCCTCTTTGGGTATGAAGGATGGGACAGACAGAAATATTAAGGACCACCGTCAAGGCTAGTGGTGCAGACAGTATTAAAATTATGACATGTTCACTTTAAGTGCGATGGCTCATTCATAGCTTTCATCTTTCCTAAGATTGATAAGGATTGGTCCTTTGTCCTTTGATCATTTTATCTTATATTCTAGCAATATGTACTTTCTTATATAATGTTACAATACTTTGTAACTACAGAGGGGGGGGGGAGTAAAAAAAACTTTCCTTATTCCTAAAGCTTTAACATCTATGCGTTAAGCTATTTCCTGCAGCTCTATAGTTAATCCATTGGTGCTATTTCACCCTTAAATTAATCCTTCTATTTTAAAGTCAATAACTCACGCTTCCAATGTGTCACATATTTCAATCACACCACTGCATCGTGGAATTTATAAATCAAGCTGGGGGAAAAAACAGGAGCAATTGCCCATTGATGGACCACTCTCTATATGATTAATACTGCTACCTTAATCATATCCAATTCATATGCCAATCAATACTGTCATATTTACAGCCTCTACTGCAGCTTTGTTTAGATTTCCTTACCCATGAGATATTGCATTTCATACAGTGCGTCCATATCATCTATATGTATATCAGAATCTAAAAGTCAGCATGATTATTACTCCCTGCTTGGTATGAAAATGAAGAAGGAAAAAAAAAGGAAAATAGTATTTAACCTATTGGTTCCCTGTAGGTGGTTCTTAAATTAAATCTGCTAATTAAGAGCCCATTATATTTGGGCAATTTTGTTGCTGATCTTACATATTTACAGTGCTTTAAAACTACTTAAAAATAGTTTGAGGAAGGGGTTTCCTCAAGATTTCTTATGTTTAATGATAACTAGTATTGAGCTAGCATTTAAATGCTTGAGTGCGTATTACTCGAGTCAAGCATTGCTCAAGTGCTTGATTCGATCGACAAACCCCATGGAAATGAATGGGAGACTTGAGCATTTAATGATGTGCTTCTTGAAGGGCTGTTTAAAAAAATATATACAAAAAAAGTAACAAAAAATGCAATAAGTTTGCTTTTCTATGCTCTATGTAATGCCGCAGAGAACTAAAAATAATATCCCATCTTTAGAAGTAAACATAGTGGGGGAGATTTATGAAAGGGTGTAAATATACACCTGGTGTAAACTGCCCACAGCAACCAATCACAGCTCAGCTTTCAGCTCTGGTAGAATAAAAGAGGAGCTGTGATTGGTTGCTGTGGGCAGTTTACACCAGGTGTATACACCCTTTCATAAATCTCCCCTAATGACTTCTAGTTATTCTTACCATGCGATATCCCACCTCCCCCCCCCAACAGAACTCGTGTTTATTGAAGCCAGTCTACAACAGAGGAAGGCTTGGTGCTCATGAGTGGAGCACTGTTTGGCCCACACTCTGAGCTTCCTTCATAGAAGGTCCTCAGTGTTAATGACGGGTGAAAGCGGGGGCACAACATTAACCCCTTTAATCCCACTGATTGCGCATTTTACTGTCAGTGCTGCATTCCTGACACTATCCATTCGGGACCCCCACAGTAACATGCAGGTTCCTTTTCCTTGACTGCTGGAAGTCTCTGTGCAGTCAGCTCTGTGATCTTCTGATAGAGTCTGCCGCAGGAAGACTCTAAGTAAAGATTGCAGATAACACTAATAAATGCAATGTAATGGCAAAGCATTGACCAGTGTATGCAATGTAATCATTGTGTGTAATAGTCCCCTCGGGGGACATTAAAAAACAAAAGTAAAATAAATAACACTATATATATATATATATATATATATATATATATATATATATATATTGATTTATTCCCATTTCCCCTATACCTCTTTTATTCCATAGTCTGCCAATTACACACCAAGGAATAGCAGCTTTACCAGAATGGAAAGAGGCATACGTATTGCACTCTAAGCTAATAGCCTACGGCACCATGGGAACCATTTAAAGTAGTACAGATGCAGACTTCGACATCCCTACTGCCCACTGCTGTTGTGTATGTATGTATAGGATGGCACCACTATTATCTTTATCTCCAATCTAAGGGTTAAAACTGAGGATGAAGTGTGTAAACTGCATTCATGTATATCTTCTATTGTGAGCTATTCAGTGACTGCAAGCACATGCAATTAGTGTTGCAAGGGTTACTCTGTGTAATTTTCTGTCTGTAACATGCTTGAGAATTGGTTTGTCAGGTAATAAGTGTGTCGAACAATCACAATAAAAGACACCCAGCAAAACCTACTTTCTTGATTGTCCAGCCTATCAGAGCTCACGCCTTCTGTCTACTTAGGCCCCTCTCCACCAATAGGACATGGCCCCAAAGTCTATAAGTTAGGGTGGAGAGGGCTATGTGCTCAAGTTTTTTGTCTAGTTAGTCTCGAAATCAGTGTTCCAGTTTCCTGCTACAGTATCCAGCTATCCTTAGAGCCAATGAGTGTTCTACACAGGGCCTGGCCATCTGACCAGTGCCTGATGCTACTGAGGTGTTCTGATTCCTGATTCCTGTGTTCTTGTTTGTCCAGCTATGACTGGCTAGAAAAGCCTAGGGTTTGAGTGCTGCTGAAAAGGGACAAAGGCTTGTCCATGCTGAGGGGGTTATCCAAGTCTTCCGAGCCCCGCAATCCACAGAGCTTAAGTCGCCAGACCACGATTGGAGAAGCTTAGTGTCTTGCTGCAATCTCACCAGGGATCTAAGAGCTCCTCCTGGGGCCTGTGCTACTGGACTTGACACTCTGTGTACGTGTCAAAGCATTGATGGATTTCTTCAGACCGTGAGTATGGTTAATTCTCTCAAGTGTATGCCAGTGATCCCAAAGTTGTTAGAATACCCTGCAGCATAATGCCATGTATGTTCAGGGAAGAAAAAGAGTGCTGCACCACACACCTATGGCTGATACTAGTGCCCCTAGGCTTAATAAAAAACACATCAGAATTTTGTGTATGAATTGATCAAGCCATACTGCCCCATGTACCATCGTGCAGGTATCTGATACACAAGGGTCCCTACACTAAGTCCACACCGTGCCAGTCAGTGGCTACCAACCCCGCAGGCGTGCACAGTCAGGGAACGGGGGCCATGGGAAGGCCCTGCGACCCCCGTGCCACAGGACCAGACCCAAAGACACCACACCAGAACCCGGCCAGAACTGCTGGTGGAGAAGGTCACCCCTAAATAGCACAAGTCTGGATGAGGTATTGCGCTGACCATAGCTGCTGCAGACAGAATGGGAAAAGACAGGAGGGATTAAAACCATGTGCACTCAGGTGTCTCCTGCTAATTGCGGTCATGTGGGTCTCACCAGGAGGAGTGCAAAACACGGAGAAAAGAGTGTGGACGGTGTGGACTTAGTGTAGGGACCCATGTGTATCAGATACCTGCACGATGGTACATGGGGCAGTATGGCTTGATCAATTCATACACAAAATTCTGATGTGTTTTTTATTTAGCCTAAGGGCACTAGTATCAGCCATAGGTGTGAGGTGCAGCGCTCTTTTTCTTCCCTGAACCGCATTTTGTTTCTCTCTTTTCTCCGTGTTTTGCACTCCTCCTGGTGAGACCCACATGACTGCAATTAGCAGGAGACACCTGAGTGCACATGGTTTTAATCCCTCCTGTCTTTTCCCATTCTGTCTGCAGCAGCTATGGTGAGCGCAATACCTCATCCAGACTTGTGCTGTTTGGGGGTGACCTTCTCCGCCGGCGGTGCTGGCCGGGTTCTGGTGTGGTGTTTTTGAGTCTAGTCCTGTGGCATGGGGGTCGCAGGGCCGTCCCATGGCCCCCGTTCCCTGACTGTGCACGCCTGCGGGGTTGGTGGCCACTGACTGGCACGGTGTGGACTTAGTGTAGGGACCCATGTGTATCAGATACCTGCACGATGGTACATGGGGCAGTATGGCTTGATCAATTCATACACGAAATTCTGATGTGTTTTTTATTTAGCCTAGGGGCACAAGTATCAGCCATAGGTGTGAGGTGTAGCGCTCTTTTTCTTCCCTGAACCCCATAATGCCATGTATACTTGGACAGGTCCACTCTAGGTAGTCCACTCTGTCACTAAAGTCAAGCCCAACAAAGTTACTATTTAAAGAGACTTTTAAATCTCAACTATGTCTAAACTCTGTCTTCCTGACACTGCAGTGATTTTAAGCACCTTAAAGAACAACAACCCGATTCCTCTAAAAACACACCGTGTGAATAAAGCATTTATATTGACTGCACTGTGCCTTTAAGAAACTGGTCAACTAAAGCTATTTGTTTTGCAACAACCTCTGACTCTCTGCATTTAAGTTCTCTACTATTTGCACTGCACAAGGTGGTAACAGAAACACCTAAACACTTTTTCCCCCCAGAAAATAACATATTGTATTATCAGTTGCTGCTGATTTTGTTGCAGAATGTTACACAACTGTTCCTATTATCTGAAGAGAGTCTTCAGAAATCCATGCACTTGCTACGAAAAATAACTCCATTCAGATAATAAGAATTAATTTTCTATCGCCTAAATTTCTGCCACAACTCTGATCTGTGTGAACATACACATTTCTATTCCAGATCTGCGATACTGCACAACATATTTGTATTCTTCTCTTTAGTAGAATCACCCTTTTAGAATGGTTCCTAATGCACCAGCACACAGAACTGTGATCTCCTATGCATCCTAATGAGATTCCTACTGTATAACGTAGTCATTTGCTGTATAGAATGCTATTTCCAAGGTAATGATTCAGCCTGTGATATTTGAAAAAAAAAAATCTGTTTTTAATTTTATTACCCTTCTCACCTTTATTATGCAGAAGAAATGGTTGTCGTAGATTGTTGCGTTAATGAATTACACTGTGCAAACATCTCCTCTTGTAGTTTAATTTCCTTCAATTGACTATTCACACTTTAATTCTTTTTTATTCCTCCGTTTGACTTTTAGCCTGCCTAGAAATAGAATCTATTTTCAGAACAATTGTTGGGAATATCTAGGACCTTAACCACCTAATACCTATTTCTTAAATTGAACTCATTAAAGCTCAGACATGAAACATACATATCTTTCTGAGAATGTTTATTTGAGAGGAAGGTTTATCAGTGTGGCTATTTTATGGCCTACGTTTAACATTTGCATGTAAGAATTGGTATATAAATCCCTATTTTATCTCACTGCTTGCTGCCTAGTGGTACATTATGTATGAGGTATTAAAATGTTGCAGTATGGGAATTCTGCATTTAAAAGGCTATTGTCAGTGCATAATACTTAGCATTACAAAAAAAAAAAATGTTTTTACAGTTTTTATTGTGTTTTCAGGTCACCAGTCCTTTTTATTTTACGGGTTTTTTTTTATGTACAAACAGGAAATCATTCCATCCTCAAACTTAAACCACATTATGACATGCATTCTCTACATTTTAAGATTTGTTATGTCTGTTATCTTGTTAATTAAAGGGAACCTATCATGTTGAAATTAATGTCCAATCTGCAGGCTGCATGGTATATAGGAACAGGAGATAAGCAGATTAAAGGGGTTATCAATGGAAAATATTTTTCTTCAAATCAACTGGTTTCAGAAAGTTATATAGATTTGTTACAGGAACTGTCCAGAGCAGCAGCAAATCCCCCCCCCCCCAAATCTCTCCTGCTCTGGACAGTTCCTGTCTTGGGGTATGTGCACACTGAGCAATTCTCGCGGAATTCCGCCCGAATTCCGCCATAAAAAGCGGGCGGAATCCGCGTGGAATTCCGCCCGTGTAAATGCAACATTGCGCCTTCCATAGAGAACAATGGGATTTCCAACTGCCCGTGCACACAGAGTAAATTTCCGTCCGGAATTCCGCACAGAATCCGCATTCCGCCCAAAGAATGTACATGTCAATTCTTTGGGCGGATTCCGCTAGAGGAATCCTATAGAAGTCAATGAGGTTTGAATTCTGCTGGTAATTCCGCTTGCATTACGCTTGATTTCCGCGCGGAGTCCGCTCGAATTCCGCTCAAATTCCGCCCAAATTCCGCTTAAATTCTGCCAGAGCAGAATAGGCGAGGAATTTCAAGCAGAAATCTTTCAGCTACAATTCCTCGAGAATTGCTCAGTGTGCACATACCCTTGGACAGAGATGTCAGCAGAAGGCACTGGGTCAGACTGAAAAGAAAACACCACTTCCTGCAGGACATACAGCAGCTAATAAGTATGGGAAGACTTAAGATTTTTAAAGAGAAGTAAAATACAAATCTATATGACTTTCTGAAACCAGTTGATTTGAAAGAATTTAGCTGGATAACCCCTTTAATATATTGATTCTGGAAAAGAGGATTTTTCAATTAGCTCCTTGGTCGCCGTTATTTTTGCCACCGAACGGTTATACAAGCGATCCGGGGTGAAGCACTGGAGGAGGGCTATTCAAATTCATCTCCTCCCATTGCCTGTGATGTGCACCGCTTCCTTGTAATATGCACACCTCCTATGTTAATCTGGCAGGTCCTACAGTGTGCCGCACAGCCTGCCTCCTGTTTAGTCTAATCCTATTGTGCAGACTCATACCCCGCACTGATGTCTGCACTCGGGATGATGACAGAGTGACCAGGCCAAAAACAGGAGACGGGCTGTGTGGCACACTGTATGACCTGCTAGATTAGCATAGGAGATGTGCATAATACGAGGAAGTGGCGCACGTCACGGGCAGAGGGTGAAGATGAATTTGAATAGCCAGCCTCCAGTGCTTTACCCGGGCTCGCTTGCCTATCCGTTCAGCAGTGAAAATAACGGCCACCAATGAGCAATTTAGAAAATGCTCCACACCAGCATATTGTACAAGTCAGCGCCAACAGTATGGTATGTATATCTAAATATTAGAGTTGATCGAACATCGGAAAATCCTAGGTTCGATCGAACTCGAACATTCCCGAACCTTTCGCATTAGATTGCTTATGCCTTCCCGGTCCGTGCGGAGGGAAGAGCGTGCCCGGGGACGGCCTGGAATTCCGCACGGGAATCTTTAAATGTGCCAGTTTTATCAGGCTGTTTGATAAATCTGTCACACTTAAAGGCTATGTTCACACAACGTTTTTTCATGTCTGTTTAAAATGATGTCAAGCTGTCTGGCCTCCCCTTAGTGCAATGATGGCTGTTGGTACATTATTCCAGTTTGGGGTTACTAATTGGAATTTTAGTTTATCTTAATTAAAAAGTCCATTGAATTTAATAGTATTTTTGACATTTTGTGAACGTAGCCAAAACTGTCTTCTTGTAGTTTACCCCAACTATTACATGAAGTCTGCCAGAATTTTCAGCCAAATTAAGATGTATTTGTGGTAGAACTCCGGCCACTCACCTTTTTTTACGTAAACTACTTTCCTTTTTTTACCCGATGTAAAGTGTCTAAAAATCCTGGAAAAAAATGTTTAAAATGCATATAAATGTGGAGACAAGTCCTGTGCACCACATTTTAGGCCAGAATTCTGTCAGAGACCCATTAGTAGATTTGGGCCACTGCCTTGTGCACACAGTATTCACATCACAGGCAGTAAACACCGGAGCAGTAATAACTGGTTAGCAATAGCCTTACCCCATCTACAGAAAGAGCTTTGGAAGTAAATAAGTGTCAATAACATACTACATAGCACTTTTAGTAGTGTTTTTTTTATTTTTTAGCAGGTCACAAATTTTCTATGACAAATTTATCATGTATTTATGTTTTTTCTTTTCCACTGAGACCGACAAAGAAGCTTAAAGTGACACTGTCACCCCCTTTTTGCATTCTGACATATCTACAAAGGTGTAAAGGGTAAATTTAGCGGTTTTCATACCTTATTTTATATCATACATTATGGTGCTTGTTCAAGTAAAAAGTGATCTTTTATCAACTGCAGATTGTGTGTGGGTGGGGCCTCGCGGCATTAGCGCCACTTATCCCCACCCACAACATCACAGTTAGCCCCTCCCCCTCGCCGACAATTAGAACAGGCTGGCCTAAAGGTCTAGACCTCACCCCCTTTACTTCGACCAATGGGCGTCAAGGAGGCGGGGCCGACTGGTCGTTGTGGGTGGGGCTAAGTGGCGCTAATGCCACGAGGTCACGCCCACTTAATACAATCTGCAGTTGATAAAAGGACACTTTTTACTTGAACAAGCACCATGACGTATGATATGAAATAAGGTGTGAAAACTGCTAAATTTACCCATTACACCTGTGTAGAGATGTCAGAATACACAAAGGAGGTGACAGTGTCACTTTAAAATTCTGAAAACAAGATGCGTCTTTAGTTGTCTTAGATGTCCCGATAACTTTATTAAGGGTTTTCTTACAGTTTTCTGTGTATCTACTTGGCACTCAGTTGACCAAGTGGCTAGTTTTAAATAATTGACATAACTGCTGCAGTTTAGTGCAACATGGTGCAAATAGGCACATCCTAAGGGCAATTGGACACATAATAAATTTGGCTGGATGTGTAACTCTGATGGAGCCTTTACACGGAACGATTATCGTTAAAATGTTCGCGATAAAGATCACAGTTGAGTGATAATCCGCTCTTGTAAACACAGTGAACGTTCAAGCGACAAGCGAGAAATCGTTCATTGTGATCTTTCAACATGTTCTCAGATCATCATTGGTCGTTCGCTAAAAATTCGCAGATCACTTCATGTAAACAGTCTTTCACTGATTCACCCTATGTGTGAGATGAGATTAAGCAATCTTAAAACGATCGCAATAACGATTTTTCCAAACTTCATAACATTCCATCAAAACACTGATCGTTATAAAAAAAACACATTACTTCAAAATCGTTAATCGTTCGATTAGGTGAATTATCGCCCCGTGTAAACACAGCATGAGGTATGAGGATTTTGAAAACATCTGAAAGCATCAGATATCATGGTTATAGATGATATTTCACAAGTAAAGTTTTTACTGGAGTTTCCATTTAAAGACACTAAATCTAAATCCACTAGAGTCGTGTAAAGTGATTTTCAATGTTTAAAGAACACAACTATATGTAGCCATGGTATTTAAAAAAAGAATGATCCTGTGAGTTATTCCATCAAGGAGAAATTTCTAAAGAAGCTTGTTGTTTGAAAAAGAGGTCTTGGATTTTCCGAGTCTGCTTCATTGCTTTATTTTGGTGATTCAATCTGGTTTAAAAGTCACTGTTTCCATAGTTACCTTTTTGGGACTTTTAAATCTCAGTATGCTGCCGATTTTAACACACAATCTTATGCAGCAGTGTTTGATCTTCACAGAATTTTCTGTTGTGCTCAGTTTCGATATTTAACAGCCCTTTTGGAACCTGAATTTTAGTATTTATTTTTGTCTTTGTGTAACAAAGTCACCTTCTGAAACACTCCAGATCTCTAGTAAATGGGGGAAAAGACATACATACGTGTTTGTTCCTTAGAAGCATTTAAGCTTCTTCCCATGCTGAATAATACAATATATTTTTGCAACAATATTTATCAGTCAGATCAGTAACAATTAATTACATTTCCTAATAAAGTACCTAACTAGATCAGGCAAAATAAATAAATAAATAAAATATAAAAAAAACACCATACAACAAAATTTTTGGGGAACCTAAAGCACTAGTAGTTAACTGCAAGCGGCTAATGCTTGATATTCCCCAATAATTGTGGCTGGCATCTGGGCTTTACGCAGCTTAAGGCTATGTAAACTACGGCCGTTGTTGCCGATGGTAACAACGGCCGTAGTTTTTGCGCAGCGGAACATAGCCTATTAAGCAATGGCCGGGTATACGCTCCGGCCGGGATCTGTGCGGCCCCGCAAATAACTGACATGTCAGTTTTCTGCAGCTGGAATTCAGTGAATTCCGGGCGCAGAAAGACATGTCAGTTCACACAGTGAAGCGAGCGGCTCCAGCTGTTTCACTGTGCGCTATGCTTCACTGTGCATATGGGAAGCTCTGATGCGGGCGCGCTCTGATGCGCCCGCATCAGAGCTCTGCGGCCGAGGGGATCATCCGACTGGTACTTAAGTACCGGCTGAGATGATCCTTCAGAGACCTGACGTTCCGTGACCCGGCCGGGGTCACGGAACGGACGGTTTCTTACATAGTGTGAACATAGCCTAAAGTAGCAACTCTAGGTTCTGACTGCGACACCTGACACGTGCAGCAGCCTCTTGGGCTAGACTTTGAAACTGCGAAACAGAGAAATTATTTTTATGAATTATGAGATAATTGTTGCATAAATTTTCTGTCTTATGGTCATTTTTAATGTGCTCAGCATTTGCTTTAAAACAATGCATAACTTTGCAACTATTTGTCTAGTGGCTTTCATGCATCCAGAAGAAAAAGAAAAGACCTCCTACAGTTTATGTCTATGGCTCCACAGCAAGCGTATGTGTCTCCGTTGACAAATCGAGTACAATCTGATCCTGCAATCATATTTGTGCAAGATCAGACAACACAAGTTTGTTGTAATTTTTAATCAGGGAGATTGCATTGATGCTGACATTTTTATACAGAAAAAAGAGGAATGAGATATAAAAGCGCTCTGGAATCTGTTGGTGCTATACAAATAAATATTATTATTATTATTATTATTATTATTATTATTATATGGTCGCACTAGATACTTTGTTTGATATCTATTATATTTCACAAAAATGATACATCTTGTTTATATAACAATGTAGCGCTAAACACATTGTTTACTTGTTGTCCTTGAGTTTTGAACTTATTGTATTAAAATAACATGCTTGGACACGAGGTATAACAGCACATCACACCAAAAAACAAAGTCAGCTCTACTGTATATC
This sequence comes from Dendropsophus ebraccatus, assembly GCF_027789765.1. Lineage (NCBI taxonomy): Eukaryota > Metazoa > Chordata > Amphibia > Anura > Hylidae > Dendropsophus > Dendropsophus ebraccatus. The sequence goes on from NC_091463.1 coordinate 64,659,884, forward strand.
TGTATCATATAGTGATGTGTTTGACATGCGTTGTATTATAAAAAACAGACTTTCATGTTTTACAACCAGGAAACAAAGAATCTGTGATGGTGAAAAAAAAACATAAAACAAACACCACATTTACGCTTTGTTCTATCACAGAAATAAACTCCCTTACATTAACCCTTTAAGGACAGAGCCCAAAATGGCCTTAAGGACTGCACAAATTTTTAGTTTTGCATTTTCATTTTTTCCTCCTTGCCTTTTAAAAGCTATAACTCCTTGTTATGAAGAGGTGTACTTTGTAATGGCATTGTGACTTTTATAGCGCTTTTATTTTTTTCACGCATGGGGCTGTTTGGGATGTCTTTTTTTTGCACCATGAGCTCTATTTTTTATTAGTACTATATTTGTGTAATCAATTTTTATTAATTTAAAAAAAATAAAATGTAATAAAAAAATCAATCTTTTTTTTTTTTTTGTTTACGCTTTTTGTTTATGCCGATCACTGTGCGGGAATAATATTGATTTATTTAAGTAGATCAGACAATAACGCATGCTACGGTATATAATATTTATTTATAAAAATGTAAAGGGGAGTGATTTAATTTTTTTATTGGGGGAGGGGCCATGGTTTTTGTTTTTTTTTACTTAAATTTTTTTATTTTATTTTATAATTTTTATGTCCCTTTAGGGAACTTTAACATTTTTACAATAGATCAGTAACACTGATTATTGCTATGCCATAGCAAAGCATTGATCAGTGCTATCTGCCTGTGGCAGGCTGTATGCATTGATTGCCGATCTGACTGCCGAGAGGAAGGTAAGAGACCTCTGGCAGTCATATGGAATGATCAGAACCCCCACAATCACACAGTGGGGGCCCCAATCGGTCAGTGACAGGAGCATAGCTCCTGTCACTGTTGTAGGTGCTGCAATCATGGCACTGCAGGGGTTAATGGCAGGCTGCAGTGTGATGGTGGCAGCTCGTCATTAACAGGGAGGACCTGGCTGCATATAGCAGCTGGTCCCCATGTGCTATGAGGTGAACTCAGCTCCTGATCTCACTTCAGAGCGCCACTGGACCCACTAGCGCACGTCATGGGTCCTTAGGTCGTTAACATATTTATTTGTATTTCTATAATTTCTCTTACCATGCTTTAAAAAAACCTTTCCACAAGTGTTTAGCTGGTGCTACTCCAGAGATGCACCTTAAAGAAATTTTTAGAGAAAGTCCAGGACATTTTAAAGTAGAAATATAACAATGGCTTAAAGGGGTATCCAACTCAAACATAACTTTTGATACTCTTGAGACTCTGTAGTGTGAGTAGTGACATCATAAAATACACGGGAGAACGCAGATACTGCTGAATTCTTGCTAACGGCCAGGGCTCGCTGCCAGTATGGATTTCATGTAATATTTTTTAAAAATATTTTTTTCACACTTTATAAGTCCCCTAGTTTTTACTTATATATGCAATCATTAGCATGCATATACTGATTAATGCTATGTTATTGCATAGCAGTGATCAGTATTATCAACACTTTTCTCATAGAGTTTGCCTGAGGCAGACTGTATGAGAAGATCGGCGATCCGACAAGATGTAGGTAAGTCTTCTGGTTAAGAAACCTTTGCCCTCTCTGGCTTAAAAGAAAGGTTTTTCGAATGATATCTTGGGCAAAGATGTTTGGTTTTATCCTGTTTGTTTCTCGGCTTGTTTTCTGACCTCTTCTGTTTGCTGCCTGCCTGGGCCTTTCATGAACCCCCTATGAAGCCCTATGAACTTCTGTTTTCTGTAATATTGACTGAACTTCCTTTTTGGTACCACGCTTAGAAACATCAGTTGTTGCTATACAAGTACTACCCTGATGATTGTTGCCTTAAAACCCTGCTGTAATAATAGTACAAGAGTAAAAGAGAGATCACAGTAAAGGGGTTAAGGAGTGAAAATAAGTGATAAACTAGACTCTGCTTCCCATTATTGACTTACACCATATCTGAAGCAATCCAGCACATCATCCACCTGGTAGGCCTCCAGTCACAGCTTTATTGTCATTTAGTCAATTGGTAAAGACAAGAACTGCGATCAAATGTCTTAATTTTGATGAATGATTGCTATCATTTTTCAGTTGCTTTTTTTTTTTTTATTAACTCATAATTCAATGCAAGTATAGCTTTAATCTGGTGTCATCATTGCATTGAGTGGCACTCATATTACTTGATATATATATATATATACACTGCTGTTCAAAAGTTTGGGGTCACATTGAAATGTTCTTATTTTTGAAGGAAAAGCACTGTACTTTTCAATGAAGATAACTTTTAACTAGTCCTAACTTCAAACAAATACACTCTATACATTGCTAATGTGGCAAATGACTATTCTAGCTGCAAATGTCTGGCTTTTGGTGCAATATCTACATAGGTGTATAGAGGCCCATTTCCAGCAACTATCACTCCAGTGTTTTAATGGTACAATGGGTTTGCTCATTGGCTCAGAAGGCTAATTGATGATTAGAAAACCCTTGTGCAATCATGTTCTCACATCTGAACACAGTCTAACTCGTTACAGAAGCTACAAAACTGACCTTCCTTTGAGCAGATTGTGTTTCTGGAGCATCACATTTGTGGGGTCAATTAATCGCTCAAAATGGCCAGAAAAAGAGAACTTTCATCTGAAACTCGACAGTCTATTCTTGTTCTTAGAAATGAAGGCTATTCCATGCGAGATATTGCTAAGAAATTGAAGATTTCCTACAACGGTGTGTACTACTCCCTTCAGAGGACAGCACAAATAGGCTCTAACCAGAGTAGAAAAAGAGGTGGGAGGCCGCGTTGCACAACTAAGCAAGAAGATAAGCACATTAGAGTCTCTAGTTTGAGAAACAGATGCCTTACAGGTCCCCAACTGGCATCTTTGTTAAATAGTACCTGCAAAACACCAGTGTCGGCTGCAGGATTTTGGGCTTCAGGGCAGAGTGGCAAAGAAAAAGCCATATCTGAGACTGGTCAATAAAAGAAAAGGATTAAGATGGGCAAAAGAACACAGACATTGGACAGAAGAAGACTGGAAAAAAGTGTTGTGGACGGATGAATCCAAGTTTGAGGTGTTTGGATCACAAAGAAGAATGTTTGTGAGACGCAGAACAAATGAAAAGTTGCTGGAAGAATGCCTGACGCCATCTGTTAAGCATGGTGGAGGTAATGTGATGGTCTGGGGTTGCTTTCGTGCTGGTAAGGTGGGAGATTTGTACAGGGTAAAAGGGATTCTGAATAAGGAAGGCTATCACTCAATTTTGCAACGCCATGACAATTTCATCCTACAACAGGACAATGACCCTAAACACACCTCCAAATTGTGCAAGAACTATTTACAGCAGAAGCAGGCAGCTGGTATTCTATCGGTAACGGAGTGGCCAGCGCAGTCACCAGATCTGAACCCCTATCAAGCTGTTGTGGGAGCAGCTTGACCGTATGGTACGCTAGAAGTGCCCATCCAACCAATCCAACTTGTGGGAGCTGCTTCTAGAAGCGTGGGGGGCAATTTCTCCAGCTTACCTCAACAGATTAATAGCTAGAATGCCAAAGTTGTGCAATGCTGTAATTGCTGCAAAAGGTGGATTATTTGACGAAAGCAAAGTTTGATGCAAAAACAATGTTATTTCAAATACAAATCATTATTTCTAACCTTGTCAAAGTCTTGACTCTATTTTCTATTCATTTTACACTGTATGGTGGTGAATAAGTGTGACCTTTTATGGAAAACACAAAATTGTTTGGGTGACCCCAAACTTTTGAACGGTAGTGTATATTAAGAAATGTGGCAGGTGAGTGTTTGAGAATATAGGACTCCTTAATAAGCTACAGGCTCCTGGCTGTACTTTACATTGTGTTCAACACTTAATTGTATTGCGGGCACACCAAAATGTCTTAGTAAAGGTCCACTATTTCAGTGTCAACCTGCTAGGTGAATCTCTGAGGGACTTTGCTGACTTGCTGGGTCATTCTCTAAGTCTCAGAGACATTTTGCTTACTTGAGTCCCTCTGATGTACTTTTTTCCACGACTACAATCCCCTTATTTGATGTCCTGACCATCATGGTGACGTCTGGGCTTTACCCTGAGGTGTTAGTCAATGCAGTCAAAGCAGGACAGGGGTCAGAGGCACAGGTCTTCCTCTGTGAGAGAGTGCTAGGTTTAACAGTGTCAAATAGAACAGCACACAGGTGTGCTAGGAAATGAGCACCACCGTAAACAAATTGTAGGGTACAACATCTGTAAGGAAATACTGTGTAATACGTAAGTGTAATAGTTAGGGATGGGCGAATCACTCGGAAATTCGTTTTGTGAAGTTCATAAATATTCGCACAAGTTCTCAAATTGCATAAGAAACAATTTCATTAAAAATGATGGCAAGCGAACATGTTTGTAAATGTTCATATGTTCGTAAGAACATGCCGCTAATTGTCTGTGATTGCCAGTAGAGACAATTTGTTCAATGATCGGAATCATTAAAACAATAAATTTCGAACATGCAAACGTTTATATTGTGATGTACGTAACTGCATAACGTTTGCAACTATGTGATATTCGCAACTGTGTAATGTTCTCAACTTCGTAATGTTCTAAACTGCAAAATGTATACAACTGTGTAAGCCAACGTGCATCCGCAATTGCGGCCGCCATGTTTAGCGAATTTGCAAATCTAACCTGCCAAATTTGCGAATCGCAATGAGGCGGATTAAAAGCCCAATTCGCTGTGAATCAGAATTTGTCAGATTCGCTTCACTCATCTGCAATGGCAAAAAGTAAATGATATTAATGATAATAATAACAACTGCAAGTGAGAATTATATAAAACAACAATCACTGTTATTTTTACCTAATTAACATGAAAATAGGCTAAATGAATGACATTTCCGTCACAGTGGCCTTTTTAAAACCATAAATACTTTTCTTGTAAAAGAGTATGACAATGAAGAGTAGCATTGTTTTATGATTTACAACTTACATATTCAGTTTTTCCTTTTCAACCTTCTCTTCTGATAAATCTCCATGGCAACACACAAACGAGACAATGCAAGCGAGGCTGTTATAAAACAAGAAATATTACATCAAGTTCACAGTTGCATATGAATAAAATCTAACATACTCCTACATTTATAAGGCATAAAATACGGCATAAAATGTATAAAATTTGATTTAAATTTGATATGTGTTACAGTTATTGTGTACTGCAAGGATGAGATGTGTACATTTGTTTGATATACAATGCCAATGTAATGGGTATTATAGATGAAAAAGCATATACATGGTCATTTACAAAAGTCTAGCCACCCCTTGTCAAAGTATATTGATCATGTTATGGGAAATTAACATGATCTCTCTGGAGAGAACAGGGAAAAATACACATTTCTTCAACTGTAAATGATATTTTATTTACCGCAGAATGTATCATAGTGGAAAGAATGAAACACCAGATTTGGTAACAAAATATTAGATGCCGTTGTGGGCAATCCAATAATATTTTTTAGAATTAACTGACCCTCAGAATTAAATCAACTTTTATCATCCGCCTGGATTATCTTTAGCGCAGCTGAGTTCTGATGCGGGGGAATCCGTGCACGCCCGCATCAGAACTCTCCACTGCACACAATGGAGCGTGCGGCTCTGGTGTGCACTGACAGGGTTTTCTACGGCTAGTATTTATTGAATAGCGGACGAAGAAAACTGAAATGTCAGTTTCACGCAGCGCTGCTAGGGGTCCCGGCCGGAGTGTATACTATGGGGGACATTTATAAAGTCCGGCATTTTTATGTCGGGCTTACAAATGTCCTCGCAGCTCTGCAGCTCAGGGGATCCCGATCAAACGAAACCAGTCCGTGTGAAAATTTTGAAACCTATGCCAGCTCAGAGCTGGCGTAGGTTTCACTATAATTTTTTCATGGAAAAGCCGCACACACCCCGTAACGCCCCCTCTCCGCCCCATTGGCAAAGGTGGCGCAGATGCCAAAAAAATATTCACAAAAATATTGTTTGCAAATATCTTTACGCCGATTTGCCTCCTCTGCACCTAAAAAAGGCATTTACACCTTTTCATACATGTTCCCCTATGTGTATACTCTCCGGCCAGGATTCCTACAGCATGCAGCACAACGTAAGTTCCGTACTAAGTACTAATCAACAACGGCTGTGATTACTGCAGAACTTACATTGTGTTAACATGGCCTTAGGGTGGAAGTTATCGCTAGTACAGTAAATGCAATATAACTAGAGATGAGCGAACCTCGAGCATGATCGAGTTAATCTGAACCTGAGCATTCGGCATTTGATTAGCAGAGGCTGCTGTAGTTGGATAAAGCTCTAAGGTTGTCTGGAAAACATGGATACAGCCAATGACTATATCCATGTTTTCCGCATAGCCTTAGGGCTATATCCAACTTCAGCAGCCCCCAGTTAATCAAATGCCAAATGCTCAGGTTTGGATGAACTCAAGCATGCTCGAGGTTCACTCATCTCTTAATATAACCCATTGCTGCTGCCCAAGATCCTAACCAGTTTAAGCATCCTCACCGCTATAGTATGGAATGGATTGATGGGTGGTAGGAGTGGGGCGTCACTCAAGATGATGAATCTGATGTTTATTTGCATAGAACAATGTGTTTCGAGATCAGAAAGATAGTATATGAGATAGTATATTACTATGTGTATACACTTGTAGAACAAGTGGGGGGTGGGGGTTGTATGTTTAGGTCTCGTATGGATGTGAGGCCTGGAGCTATTACCTACCGATCTACCAATCCTGTGTTGAGAATTCCATCAGACAATATGCAGACGGCTCTTATGTTATAAGCAGTTAAAAACCATGAAAATGCAATTCAGGCAATGTTTCTACATGTAAAGAAATGCATGTGGCTATAACCACGCTCCCCCACAATGGGGCGTCTTCAGGTTGTGTGCCTAGGGCAGCAGCAGCTGTTGATACGATATAAAAAAATGAATTACCTACATTTATTGGCTGGCTAAACCATGTGACATTTACATTAATGGAAAAGTGTATTTGAGATTCGTTTTCAGATGAGACTTGGAGCTAAACAGGGAGACAGTGTGTAGCAGGGACAGTCAGGTATTAGGTTATTTTAGGCAGGAGAGACCCCAAAAGCCCTTGTTAGGGCTAAAGCTATAGAAGGAACTCATTTATCTAAAGATATAAAGCTATTAAACTGGCTAGCAGCACATAGGTCACATAGGTGTGTTCAGATAGGCAGGCAACTGGAGTGTATTCACTGTGAGAATTAGGCTGCAGTGTATTTTTCTGTATAGGGTATACGGCTATATACTCCTTGTATGCCAAGGCAAAAAATATAGTGTGGTGCTATTGTTCTGCGTGCTGTGCGCCACATTATAAAGTCAAACGCCTGTTGCCTGCTGTACAGCATTTTTATTATACATCAGAGAGGGTATACAGCTGTATACTCCTTGTGTGCCAAGCCAAAAAATATGAGTATGGTACTACTGTTCTACTTGCTGTGCGCCACATAATAAAGTCGACTGCCTGTTGCCTGCTGTAAGGCATTCTTGTATCACATTAGTAAGGGTCCTTTGGTTCTTAACCCCTTAGTGACCGCCGATACGGCTTTCTACGGCGGTCACTAATGGTCCTTATTCTGCTGCCATCAGCTTTTTACGGCGATGGCAGAGAATAAGGCTGCGGGGCCGGGACGGCCCCCACCCCATCCCCCCTGCTACCGGAGGTAGCTGAGGGGTTGGGGCAGTGTGTGCGGTCCATCCCGGCCCCCCCCCTTACCGACGATCGCCGCTATTAACGTTATAGCGGCGGCCGTCGGTAAAGGGCATTACCGGTGCTGCCGCCGCCTTTCATCTCCCCCCGCCGTGAATCTACGGCGGGGGGAAATTAAATAAGTGTATATCAGACCCCAGATCAGACCCCCCTAGTGCCCCGATAACTAACCCCCCTCCCCCGGCGGCCATAATTTCCAAGATGGCCGCCGCCATCGCTGTGAACCGACTAACGTCGGTTCACAGCGATGAAGAAGTTAAAATGAATGAAAGCCCCATGCTCTCCGCCACCGGAGGTAGCGGAGAGCATGGGGCAGTCATCGGGGACCCCCCTGTTTGGTCCCGGTACAAGCGATCAGCGGTATATACTATATACCGCTGATCGCTTGTACCATGTGCTCCCGGCACTTTTTATCCCCTGTCACCATGAATGATTGGTGACAGGGGATAAAAAGTGATGTCCCCCCCACCCCCCAAGTCGCCCCCCACCCCCCCTGTCGCCCCCGTCCCCCAGTCACCCCCCCTTCCCCATATACTCACCGGATCCACGGAGCTCCTTCCTCCTCGACGTCCTGGCTGGTTATGAAGTGCGCATGCGCTTCACAACCAGCCAACTCTGAAAATTTAAAGTGACAGAGACCAATTTGGTCTCTGTCACTGAACTATGATTACTGTGATAGAAAATATCACAGTAATCATAGTAATACAGTGAACATGAATGTGTAAAGTACAAAAAGTGACAAACATACAAAAAATAAAACACACACTTTTTATTATAGTAATAATTGCAGTTTTCTCCCAAATTACCCCTAACCCCTCCCCAGATTACCCGTAACCACCGCACGTTGCCCATAACCACCGCACGTTGCCCGTAACCACCACACGTTGCCCGTAACCACCGCACGTTGCCCGTAACCACCGCACGTTGCCCGTAACCACCGCACGTTGCCCGTAACCACCGCAAATTGCCAGTGACCCCCTCCAGATTGCCCGTAACCACCCCAAATTACATGTACCCACCCCAGATTACCTATAAGCACTTCAGTTTATCAGTAACAATCCCAGATTGTCTGTAACCCTTCCAGGTTGCACATAACCCCCCAGGTTCCCCGTAATCATGCCAGATTACATGTAACCCCCCCAGATTGCACGTAACCACCGCGCGTTGCCTCTGACCACGCCACGATGCCTCTGACCACGCCACGATGCCTCTGACCACGCCATGATGCCTCTGACCACCGCACGTCGCCTCTGACCACCACACGTCGCCTCTGACCACCACACGTCGCCTCTGACCACCACACGTCGCCTCTGACCACCCCAAATTGCCAATGACCCCCTCCAGATTGCGGTGCCCATGTCAGATTACAGGTACCCACCCCAGATTGCCTATAAGAACTTCAGTTTATCCGTAACCACCCCACGTTGCCCGTAACCACCCCAGATTGTCAGTAAGCACTGCAGGTTGCGCGTAACCACCCCACGTTGCCCGTATCCACCTCAGATTGTCTGTAAGCACTGCAGGTTGCCCGTAACCAGCCCACGTTGCCTGTAACCACCCCAGATTGTTTGTAAGCATTGCAGGTTGCCCGTAACCACCCCACGTTGCCCGTATCCACCCCAGATTGTCTGTAAGCACTGCAGGTTGCCCGTAACCAGCCCACGTTGCCCGTTACCAGCCCACGTTGCCTGTAACCAGCCCACGTTGCCTGTAACCAGCCCACGTTGCCTGTAACCACCCCACGTTGCCGTAACCACAGCAGGTTGCCCGTGACCACCACACGTTGCCCATAACCACCACACGTTGCCCGTAACCACCCCGCGTTGCCTGTAACCACAGCAGGTTGCCCGTGACCACCCCATGTTGTCCGTAACCACCCCAGATTACCTGTAACAACCTCAGGTTGCCCATAACCACCCCAGGCTGTCCGTAACCACCTGTAATCCGTAACATTACCTGTAATCTAATTTTTTTTATTTTATTTTATTTTAGTAACTGCGCTATTCTAATAACCATTACTAGCTGCGGTTTTGCTCCAGCAAATTGGCGCTCCTTCCCTTCTGAGCCCTGCTGTGTGCCCATACAGTTGTTTATGCCCACATATGAGGTACTGTTTTACTCAGGAGAACCTGCGTTACAGATTTTGGGGTACGTTTTCTCTCCTGTTCCTCGTCAAATTGAGAAATTTCAAACTAAACCAACATATTATTGGAAAAATTCGAGTTTTTCATTTTTACTGGCCAATTTTGAATACTTTCCTCTAATACCTGTGGGGTAAAAATGGTCACCACACCCCAAGATGAATTCTTTGAGGGGTGCTCTTTCCAAAATGTGGTGACTTTTGGGGGGAATGTATTCTGCTGACACTACAGGGGCGCTGCAAACGCACCTGGCGCTCAGAAACTTCTTCAGAAAAATCTGCACTGAAAATGCTAATTGGCGCTCCTTCCCTTCTGAGCCCGGCTGTGTGCCCATGCAGTGGTTTATGCCCACATATGGGGTACTGTTCTACTCAGGAGAACCTGCTTTACATATATTGGGGTGACATTTCTCTCCTGTTCCTCGTGAAATTGAGAAATTTCAAACTAAAGTAACATATTATTGGAAAAAATCGAGTTTTTCATTTTTACTGTCTACTTTTGAATACTTTCCTCTAATACCTGTGGGGTCAAAATGGTCACCACACACCAAGATGAATACTTTGAGGGGTGCACTTTCCAAAATGGAGTGACTTATGGCGAGATTTTACTCCGCTGGCACTACAGGGGCACTGCAAACGCACCTGGCGCTCGGAAACTTCTGCAGCAAAATCTGCATTGAAAAAGCTAATTGGCGCTCCTTCCCTTCTGAGCCCTCCTGTGTGCCCATGCAGTGGTTTATGCCCACATATTGGGTACCATTGTACTCAGGAGAACCTGCGTTACAAATTTTGGGGTACTTTTTTCCTCTTGTTCCTCGTGAAATTGAGAAATTTCAAACTAAACGAACATATTATTGGAAGAATTCAAGTTTTTCATTTTTACTGTCTTCTTTTGAATACTTTCCTGTAATACCTGTGGGGTCAAAATGGTCACCACACACCAAGATGAATTCTTTGAGGGGTGTACTTTCCAAAATGGGGTGACTTATGGTTTTTTTTCTCTCTGCTGACACTACAGGGGCACTGCAAACGCACCTGGCGCTCAGAAACTTCTTCAGCAAAATTTGCATTGGAAAAGCTAATTGGCGCTCCCTTCCTTCTGAGCCCTGCTGTGTGCCCATACAGTGGTTTACGCCCACATATGGGGTACCGTTGTACTCAAGAGAACCTGCATTACAAATTTTGGGGTGCTTTTTCTCTCATGTTCCTTTTGAAAATGAGAAACTTTAATCTAAACGTATATATTATTGGAAAATTTAAATTTTCAATTTTTTTACTGCCTAATTGTGAATACTTTCCTCCAGCCCTTGTAGGGTTAAAATGCTCATTATACCCCTAGATTAATTCTTTAAGGTGTGTAGTTTCCAAAATGGGGTCACTTATGGGGTTTTTCAGGATACCAGACTTCTAAATCCATTTAAAAAAAGAACTGGTCCCTAAAAAAATCAGTTTCACGAAAATGTGATAATTTGCTGATAAATTTCTAAGCCCCATAACACCCTAAAAAAGTAAAATATGTTTACCAAATTATGCCAGAATAAAGAAGACATATTGGTAATGTGACTTAGTAACTAATTTATGTGCTACGACTTTCTTTTTTTAGAAGCAGAGAATTTCAAAGTTCATAAAATGCAAATTTTTTTTAATTTTTCATGATATTTTGATGTTTTTCACAAAAAACACACAAAGTAGTGACCAAATTTTGCCACTAACATAAAGTGCCATATGTCACGAAAAAACAATCTCAGAATCGCTAGCATACGTTAAAGCATCACTGAGCTATAAGAGCATAAAGTGAGACAGGTCAGATTTTGAAAAATTAGCCTGGTCATTAAGGCCCAAACTAGCTGCAGCACGAAGGGGTTAAAGAACTTTAATCTGTGATTGCAGCCTCCCTGACAGATCTGTATAACCGATCCCTTCTAACAGGAAATGTTTCTTATGATTAGAGAATGGCCATACCCGTTAAGAAGAAGGATAGCAGAGAAAAGCCCAGTAACTACAGACCAGTTAGCTTAAAATTTCTAGTAATAAAAATTATATAAACTATAATCAACTATTTAATGGATCCCAACCATCATGGCTTTACTGCTGGCAAATTATGTCAGACTAATCTCATTGATTTATTTGATTATGTCACAAAAGTGTTGGATGAAGGTGGTGCTGTAGATATCGCCTATCTGGCCTACAGCAAAGCCTTTGATACAGTTCCCAATAAAGAGCTGATAGAAAAAAATTGGATATCAGAGCCATGTTGTTGGTATATCTTCTGAACAGAGACTGTTTCCAAGTGCCACAAGGGTCTGTTCTGGCTTCTATTCTTTTTAATATGTTTGTAAGTGACATAGTAGAAGGTTTGATAGGCAGCAAGGTTTTTCTGTTTGCTGATGTGCAAGAGGGGTGATATTCCTGAAGGTGCCAGTAATATGGAAAATGATTTCGCTTTACTAGATATGTGGTCCAACAATGGAAACTGCAGTTCAATGTTTCTAAATGTAAAATAAAGCAGTTGGGGAGGAGGAACCCTCTATCAGAGCATCCTCAGTTCTGTGTAGGCAAAGACTTCAGAAGAGGGGTTGAGATTTCTAACAACCTTAGGCTATGTTCACACTACGTATGAGACCGGCCATCTCTGGCTGGATCATCTCAGCCGGTACCGGCCAGATGATCTTTCCGGCCGCAGAGCTCTGATGCGGGCGCATCAGCGTGCGCCCGCATCAGAGCTTCCCATAGCCCACGGAAAGCCGGAGAGCCGGAGCCGCTCGCTTCACTGTGTGAACTGACAGGTCTTTCTGCGGCCGGAATTCATTGAAATCCAGCCGCAGAAAACTGACCTGTCAGTTTTTTCCGACGCCGCACAGATCCCGGCCGGAGCGTATACAATGTGTGTACGCTCCGGCCGGGATCCCATTGCACATAGGCTATGTCCCACCCCGCCTTAGGCTGGGTTCACACTACGTATATTTCAGTCAGTATTGTGGTCCTCATATTGCAACCAAAACCAGGAGTGGATTGAAAACACAGAAAGGCTCTATTCACAGAATGTTGAAATTGAGTGGATGGCCGCCATATAACAGTAAATAACTGCCATTATTTCAATACAAAAGCCGTTGTCTTAAAATAACAGGAAATATTTGCCTGTAAATGGCGGCCATCCACTCAATTTCAACATTGTGTGAACAGAGCCTTTCTGTGTTTTCAATCCACTCCTGGTTTTGGTTGCAATATGAGGACCACAATACTGTAACACTAGATAAGATATAAAGCAAGTTTGTAATATACATTGATTAGTTTATTTTATTTTTTTGTATCATGCTTTAAAGGACAACTCCGGCGAAAAAAATTTTTGGCTTATTTAACACACATTACAAAGTTATATAACTTTGTAATGTGGTTAAATACCCGGTCTGGCCCCCTTCCCCCACTTTCCGACCCCCGACCCCCCACCCCGGAAGTTAAAGAATATATACATTACCTATTACGGTCGTCACGGTCCTCTTCTCCGGTGTCGGGTGATGTCAGAGCTGGGGGCGGTCCGGGTCTTCTTCCTCCTCGGCGTCTTCATTGAGAGTGAATGGGAGAGAAAAGGCTGCTGGTGCACATGCGCACCAGCAGCCTTTTCATTGGCTGGAGCGCATCACATGGCTTCCAGCTTGCTCAGCCCTGATTGGCTGAGCTTGCTGGAAGCCATGTGATGCGCTCCAGCCAATGAAAAGGCTGCCGGTGCGCAAGCGCGCTGGCAGCCTTTTCTCTCTCATGGACCCGGAAGAAGGAGACATCGCTGGACGGCGGACGCAGGTGACGGTGAGGCGGACGGCGGCCGAATGGAGTGGCGATCGTCACCGGAGGGATGGTGAGTATGGTGTCTGTGTGTGTCTGTGTTTTTTTTTTGGGGGGGGGTCCCGCCGGAGTTGTCCTTTAACCCCTTGCCTCTTCAGCCTGTTTTGGCTTGTCTGTCTTTACGTAGTTATAAAAACAGTGATGCTTTTAACTATCGTGGTTATTCTGAGATTGTTTTTTCATGACATATTCCTCTTTATGTTTGTGGTATACTTTGGTTGATACATTCAGTAGCTTTTTGAAAAAAAAAACAAAAAAACACATTTGCGCAAAAATTAGAAAAATTTACATTTCTTTATATTTAAAAGTCTCTTTTCCTAAGAAAGATAGTCATGCCATATGAACTAATTAATAATGCAACAACTACAATATGTCTACTTCAAGGTGACGTCATTTGGTGAACCTCCTTTTACTTGTTAGGATGTTAGAGGACTTCAAAATTTTATAATACAATTAAGTGCACTCTATAGCGCTATCCACTTATATATTGGTCACCCTGGTGATGTGACCACGATACGGAGCTGCATATCAGTGTAGAGCTATTACCTGCAAATATCCCGTAATGATATTAACAAAGTTCAAAGTATCTGATCGCGCACCTCCCTATTAATGAGTCTTCAGGGCGTTAACCTATGTATAGGTTAATGCCCTGAAGACTCATTAATAGGGGGGAGTGCGATCAGATACTTTGAACTTTGTTAATATCATTACGGGCTATTTGCAGGTAATAGCTAAGATGATTTGGATTTCAAATTTTCATGAAAAGTTCAATTCTCATTTTATTAGGGACCAGTTCAGTTGTGAAGTGAATTTGTGGGGCCTGTATGTTAGTTACCCCCATAAATCCCTCCACTGTAAAAACTGCACCCTCAAAGTATTCAAAGTAACATTTCATAAGTTTATTAACCTTTTAGGTGTTTCACAGAAATTTAAGCAAGTTAGAGGGGAAATTTAAAACTTAAATTTTTTTGGCAGGTATTCTATCTTAATTAAATTTTTACACTAACACAGCAAATACTAACTGAGAAATACCACGCTCTATTTATTCCCCTTATTCCAATGTTTCTAGAAATCCCCGATATGTGGCCGAAGTGCGTCATGTGACTAAACTACAGGCCGCTGACATGACAGAGACCTGGTGAATTTTGGAGCCTTTTTTTATTTCAGTTTTTTTTAGCCATTATACCATGTCACAGAGGCCTTGTGGTGCCAAAATATTTGTGTAAGACAAGTTAACATTTCCTTCGTACCAGTCTGAGGGACTTGTGGCACCTAATCATTTTTATAAATTTTTCTTATGAGTGGTATGAATAAAAAACACAATTTAGCAGAAGTTTTTCACCATTTTTTTGTATGCTGTTTACTATACGGTACATATGACATGTTATTGTTATTCGTCAGATCAAAACTATTACAGTGATATCCATTTTATATAGCTTTTGTAATAGTTTATGGCATTTAAATCAGGGCTGTGAAGTCGGAGTCAGAGCTAGTTTTGGCTGGAGTCAAAATCGGAGTCAGAGCTAGTTTTGTCTGGAGTTGGAGTCGAAAAAAATGTAGCGACTCTGACTCCAGCTTTATAAAAAATCTTTAAAAAATGTAGAATTTATTTTTGATATGAATTTTAAAAGTTTTGCTCATGAATATATATTATGAGCAACATTCTAATAGGACACTGGCCCTATTACATAAGGGTGGTCATGGAAAAGTTGTCGGTCCCTTTGTTTCTGAGCTGGAAGAGTCTATTGTGTGGGGGTAGATCTGTGCTGTTCTCTTCCTGGATGCTGGATGACTGTATATGAGCAACAGTGAAATATGAAGATATCCTGTGTAATATAGAGGAGGTGGAGAAGATATATGTAGTGTAGCAGTAACCTCTGTCCTCAGTGTGGTGTTTTCTCTCTGGGAGAAGATTGTGTGTTTTTCTTCAGTGTTCTATGGCTGCAGCTGTGTGTGTGTGTGTGTGTGTGTGTGTGCACGTGCTATGGCTGCAGTAGGCTGTGTGTGTGCTATGACTGCAGCAGGCTGTGTGTGTGCTATGGCTGCAGCAGGCTGTGTGTGTTTGTGTGCCCTATGGCTGCAACAGGCTGTGTGTATGTGTGCTATGGCTACAGCAGGCTGTGTGTGTGCGATAGCTGCAGCAGGCTGTGTGGGTGTGTGTATGCTCTGGCTGCAGCAGGCTGTGTGTGTGTGTGTGTGCTATTGCGTGCCCCCACAGTGACCTTCTATTTCACTATGTGACCTCTATATCACTATGTGTGACCCCTCTCTATATCACTATGTGTGACCCCCTCTATATCACTATGGCTGACATCTATATTACAGGTATCTGGCATTGTTAGCAGTGTTTCATTAAGTATGGTGAATATTTAGTTAGAAACATAGAAGACTGTCAGCAGGAAAAGACCACCTGCTCCATCTAGTCTAGTTGTGAGTAGTTCAGGACATGGAGGCTGGAGACTGTCTGCATCCACTGCATACACAGGAGAATCTGCTTTATATACAGTATTCCTTTATTCACTCAGAAATCGCCCCAGGATCATGTAGGACATTAGGGAGAAGCTGCTGAGCCAGTGTGATAAATAACTCCACTGGTATATGACTGGCCATTTATGAACGAGCAGGAGTTGGGAGTTGGAGTCGGTCCTGATAAAATTCAGGAGTCAGAGTCGGAGTTGGAATCAATCCTGATAAAAATCAGGAGTTGGAGTCGGATCTGCGGCTTACCGACTCCACAGCCCTTATTTAAACTATAAATACTGTTTGTGTCCTGCATATTGTAAGAGCAGTAATACTTATTTTTTCACCAAAGGAGTTATGTGAGGGCTTTTTTTTTTTGTGACATAGACTGACGTTTTTAGTGGTATACCTTTTGGGTACATGTGAAGTTTTGATATCTATATTTTTTAGCGGGTGGGGTTAAAAAAAAATTGACATTTTGATTCCCTTTTTTTTTTTGCGGCGTTAATCGGGTGGGATAATTAATGTAACTGGTTAATAGACGGGGTCTTTACGGATGCGGCGATACCAAATATATGTATCCCATTTAAAGGGGATCATTTATAAAGGGGAAGTGGGAATGTGTATATTTATTTATTTAATTTATTAATTCATTTATTTTATTTATTTATTTGTGTATACACTTATTTATGTATGTATGTATGTATGTATGTATGTATGAATTTGTGTGTGTTTTAACTTTTTCAGGTACCTCTAAAATATATTACAGCGCACGATCAGTGCTTTAATGTATAATAGAAGGAATGGGCTGTCAGAAAAGCTCATTCATACGATCAGGTCCCTGTCTCATTACAGGGGCCTGATCGTCTTATACCATAGCAGCCCAGACGCATTAAATAGCGTCTGGGTTGCTATGGTAACACTCCTCCCCCCGAGCTGCGCGAATGCTTGAGCGGCTCCCGGGGGTGAAGGGGGGGGGGGGTCAGAGCGAGCGGATCTCCCTCTGGCTGCCCCAAGACACTGTGGTCCCACGGACCGCGGTGCCTATGGGGTTAACTGCCCAGGGGGAGCGTGGCTCCCCTCTGTGCAGGGGTAGTGGGAGGAGGCTGTGTGACACAGCCTCCTCTCGCTGCCTGATAGTTGTTAGGGACAGCGGGGGGAGGCAGGGAAAGAATGATGTTTGGGGAACGTCATTATGCAGGAACTACCTGCATTACATGACCTTTCCCAAACGTCATTTTGTGGCAAGGGGTTAAAAGAAAGCTTTACTTACCAGAAATCCAGGTCCAATCTCCTGAAGCTTTTTAGTTTTGTTCTGGTTGAAAAAAAAGAGACTAAATACATGAAGTCTGGCCAGTACAGAGCATCATGGATCAATGCATCCATGAAGTGCGCAGATCACCTGAAAAACATGGAAATTCCTGTGTTTAGGGTCTTTGGGAAAAAAAGAAGTCTAAACAGGAAATGCCATGTTTTCCATAATAACAAATAAAAAAAAAAAGAATGTAAATTGCAAACTTGCTTTATTTCACATCTACTGTTGATTTAGGTTTTGAACTTTATAACGACAGATACACTTTAAAATGAGTCACCATTACAACCAGGCAGCTACAGTAATTGTATGCTGTATACCTAGAGGTATAAACAGTAGGAAGAGGGAAATTGTGATCCCGCTGTATAGAGCCCTATGTCCAGTTCTCAGCTATAAATATTTATTGATAAAATAGAATGGGCTACAGAAATAAACTTAAAGAGAACCTATCACCTAAAAATCACTGTCCCTATTATTAAAGGTCCTCTCTCCCTAAGTCTATTCCTGAAGATACAGACTGCCTTTGCAGTCTGTATCTTATTCTTTACCTAATCCTCTTCTTCGGTGTAGTAATGCCGGGGCGCCCCGGCATTACTGCACCGGAACAAAGGAGTAGGTAAAGTATAAGATACAGACTGCAAATGCAGTCTGTATCTTTATGAAGTCTATTTATGAAGATACAGACTGCATTTGCAGGCTGTATCTTATACTTTACCTAATCCACTTGTTCCGGTGGAGCAAGGCCGGTGTCGCCATCTTGATGACGTCACTTTGCGTTCCACCGCTGGAACGCAAGTGACGTATTCAAGATGGCGGTCGGCCGGCCTTACTGTACCGAACAAGAGGATGAGGTAAAGTATAAGATACAGACTGCAAAGGCAGTCTGTATCTTCATTTTGTCTATTTATGATAATACAGACTGCCTTTGCAGTCTGTATCTTATACTTTACCCAATCCTCTTGTCCGCTGCCGGGCGCCGCCATCTTAATTTAGTCACTTGCGTTCCAGCGGTGGAACGCAAAGTGACGTCATCAATATGGCGGCGCCCCCGGCATTGCTGCCACTCTGCATGACGGGAGCTTCCTGTCTCGCGCCGGCTCTTTTGAAAAGAGCCGGCGCGAGACAGGAAAGTAATGTGTGTATATCTCAAAAATACAGTTATAAAAATAATTAAGTGTATTTGCAAATATTAATAAAATTTAAATGTACAGCTAATTAGCAAAAAAAAAATTTTTGAATTTCGGCCATGATTGGTTCTCTTTAAGGATTTGACTTAAGGTTCAGGAGGGAAGCGTTTTAGAAAAAAAAAAAACTGAACTCAAGAAACAAGGGGACACAGTCAGGGATTAGTTTGGGGAAAGATCATAAGCAATGTGAGAAAATATTACTTTACTAAAAGAGCAGTAGATTCTTGGAACAAACTTCCAGCAGATGTGGTTGGTTAATCTAGAATCAAATCAAACATGTAAACATGTCTATATCTATCCTAAGATAATAAGAAAATAAATACTAAAAGGGCAGACTAGATGGACCAAGTCATCCTTTTCAGCTAAAAATGTTCTGTGTTTCTAATTTTATTTATATAGCGCCAACACATTTTTTTTTTTTAGCAATTTGCAATTCTGGGAGTACAAAATCTGACATTACCAACTACTGTAAGGGAGAATGAGATGCATTTGCTTTGGAAGACTTGATTATGGCTGTATTATTATAAGTAGAGGAAACTTACAGTAAGTTCAGGTTAGCTGAAATTCAAACACTCTGATTTGAATCCCACTGCCTTGAAAAGATGGATGCATACCTAGGGCGGCATCTATCTTCTCTAGGTAGCGGGATCAAATGCCAAGCATTCAGCTTTGCACGAACCCGAAATTACTGTAAATTCGCTCATCTCTAATTACAAGGTTGGCACGTCATATAGTGTAATACTACCAACTACTAGTGATGAGCGAATAGTGAGATATTTGAAAATTCGATATTCATACGAATATCCCGCGAATATTCGATCGAATATTCGATCCCATTAAAGTCTATGGGAACAAGTATTCAATTAGTGAAAAACATCTATTTGACCATTTTGATGGTAAAACCGGAAGCTGGGGGATTTGAACGCTTATTAACCCATAGCTGCACCAGGACGTTATTTAACCTCTTAAGGACATAGGACGTACCGGTACGTCCTATGTCCTCACTTGCACTTCAAAGCGGGGCCGCGCGGCGGCCCCGCTTTGAAGTGCCGCGATCCCGGGTGCCGCGTGTAGCCCGGGACCGCCGCTATTAGCGGGCACGGTCTGATCGCCGTGCCCGCTAATTAGCTAATCGGAGGCAGCTGTCAAAGTTGACAGCTGCCTCCGATTACCGGAGGCAACGTTTCCCTGGTGTCTAGTGGGGGAGATCGCTCCTCCGGGACCTTGTCCCGGAGGAGCGATCTCCGTTACTGATGCCGGCCGGGGACGCGTCCAAGATGGCGCCGTCCTCGGCTCGGCACTCGTTTACTTCCGGCTGCAGCAGCCGAAAGCAAACGAGTGCCGATCTCATGGATCTCTGCAGCATATCTATGCTGCAGAGATCTCAATGAGAGATCCAAGTGTATATACTAGAAGTCCCCCATGGGGGCTTCTAGTATATGTGTAAAAAAAAAAAAAAAAGTGTTGTTAATAGTAAAAAGCCCCCTCCCCTAATAAAAGTCTGAATCACCCCCCTTTTCCCAGGTTTTAAATAAAAGTAAACAAATAAATAAATAAATAAACATGTTTGCTATCGCCGCGTGCGTAATCGCCCGAACTATTAAGTAATCACATTCCTGATCTCACACGGTAAACGGCGTCAGCGCAAAAAAATCCCAAAGTGCAAAATTGCGCATTTTTGGTCGCATCAAATCCAGAATAATTGTAATAAAAAGCGATCAAAAAGTCATATATGCGCAATCAAGGTACCGATAGAAAGATCACATCATGGCGCAAAAAATGACACCTGACACAGACCCATAGACCAAAGGATAAAAACGCTATAAGCCTGGGAATAGAGCGATTTTAAGGAACATATATTTTCTTTAAAAGGTTTTAATTTTTTACAAGCCATCAAATCAAATAAAAGTTATACATGTTACATATCGTTGTAATCGTAACAACTTAAGGAACATATATAACGAGTCAGTTTTACCCCAGGGCGAACATAGTAAAAACAACCCCCCCCCCCCCCCCCCCAAATAAAAAAAAAAACATTTTTTTTTTTCAATTTCACCACACATATAATTTTTTTCTGGTTTCCCGGCACATTTTAGGCAAAAATTACATCTTCCATAGCAAAGTACAATTAGTTGCGCAAAAAATAAGGGCTCATTTGGGTCTCTAGGTGGAAAAATGCAGGCGCTATGGCCTTATATACACGAGGAGGGAAAAACGAAAATGCAAAAAAGAAAACTGGCTGTGTCCCCTAAGGGTTAATATTTGTCGAATATTTGCGGGATATTCGTACGAATATCGAATATTCGAATATCTCACTATTCGATCGAATATCTATTCGATCGAACAGTATTCGCTCATCACTACCAACTACTATTTCCCTTGCAGTGGCCATGGTAGGAAGACAAAGAAGCCAGCCAAAACTTCCCCCAGCTAGTGCTATACTTTATTATTAAATTACTTATTCAGCATGCTTCATGAATTAAATAATATTTAATTGTCTGTTGCCCATGTGAATAAAGTAGAAAGATGTTTTAGTTTGGATGATGCTCCATATTCTTTGAATAAATGTAAAACATAGCACATTTATAACTGAAAAGATAAATTAAAAATAAATGTGATTCAATAACATGTGAAATATGTTCTCATATAGGAATTCTGCAAAAACTATTCCAGATTTTAATCTAAATACCACCTGTTCAGCAGAGCAAAACACCAATCAAATTTCTACATTTTTCTCATGGACAGCAGGCACATTAGATGTGAAAGCTGCTATGACCCCACTTCAGTCTCATAATGTGTGAGAATTAAAGATCTCCATGTAAAGCCAACCAGCCAGTGAGAGAGAAGTGACATTTCTAGGTTTACTGTAGCCAGAGATCACAAGCACAATTTTATACAAAAATGTTTACATGTAGCAACATGAAAATATAAGATCTTGTCTAATTTGAGAATATATATATATATATATATATATATATATATATATATATATAGAGAGAGAGAGAGAGAGAGAGAGAGAAAACCCTTAAAAATTCAAGTAACTTGGTTTGAGAATGTTTTGCAAGACAAGCTAGCAATTTAAAGAAGAAATAGCTTGGTAACCAAGCAAGATTTCTTAATACGCCTTTGCCCCCATCCTGATACTGTACTGGGTAGAAGGCAATCTTATTTTTACCTACCACTACCTGATCAATTTACTGTAGATGCCTTCAGGATCTCCTCTGGTGTCTTCCCGCGTGACTATGGTGTTTTCAGCCATCTGTAGCATTGTGCGTGGAGTTGTTTGGTTCAGGTCCAAGGACCCGAACACAGGGATTCGGGTATGGACCTGAACTGCAAAGTTTTACCCTTAACCCTAATCACAGCAGGCCTTACTGCTTAGACCTGCTCTGATCAGAAGATATAGCTGCAGAGAGATCGCGGTAGCGCAATCTGCTCATTAACCAGTGAGACCCAAAAGTTATTTATAGTGAGAGTGCCTATTGAAGGAATGTGCCCCTCAGAGCTTTAAATGCCATCAAAACCATGGACCAGACTTCCATCAGGACAATAAAAGTTTCATACTCCAAGTCCTACCCCAACAATATACAGTCCCATTGGTTAATCTTCCCCCAACATAACTCTTTTACTGTGTCCTTTTGTGAATACACATGTCTTTCTTCAGTTATTATCTTACACCATGTCCGTTATTCTGAGTATTGGCCAGTCGTCAGTGGGATGATGGCTGTTGATACATTATTCTAGTTTTGGTGGACTAATTGGCCTTTGGGTGTGTCTTTAATTGAAAAAGTTTGTAAAATTTAATAGAAAAAAGGATGGTTGAAACAGAAAAACTGTGCGTGAATAACTAAAAAAGAATGCCCAGTGTTTGCAAAAGACGTCTAAAAATTATTGACATGATCATTATTCTGACATCCGTGCAGATAACGTCCGGCATTTTATACACTGTGTACATTGGATGTCCGTGGGGAAGGGAAAGCTGAAAACACAAATAGGCGCTCCCTGGGTGAATCAGTATAATAAAATTTGGCACAGTTATGGTGCGGATTGCACTCACCTGGTGGTGTTGTACTAAGGGCACAACACCTACAGTAGCATCAGGAAACAAAAGACTTCATGCAGCCGCTCCGGAACGCCAGGACGGGTGGCTACCAGTCGGAGGACGTCAAAGTTCTGGATCAGTGGTGCAGGAGGATAAGTGTAACCCAAAATGGGAGTTCACTTAGCCGTGGAGCTAAATGGCGCAAATAAGTCTCAGCGGCAAATGTATACCGTTAGGTATATTTTATTGCATGGAGTGGCAACGCGTTTCAAGGCTATAATGCCTCTTTGTCAAGCCAGATTTTTCAATGCATATATGTACATACAATGCAGGAGTATATATGGGCATAGGATAAAGAGCAGAGCGCGCCCAGGTGTAGTTTGGGGCGGGGTTACTCTTCAGTTCCGGCCCATGTAATAAAAAAATACAAGCAAACACAAAATATATAAAATTCATAATGGCAAATACTATAAACACTTTAAAATGACTGTGACGAAAATAAGAGGAAGAATGAATAAGGACTGACTTACTAAATGATACTGTGTTGGCGTGGATGATGCGCATGCGCTGCGCTTGCGTAGTCAGGGGTTTGAAGAAGCCAAACGCTGATACCAAAATACAGATTTCGCGCAGGCGCAGTGGGATTTGCCTGGTGTCCGTAGATTAGAGTAGGGAAATATCCGCGCAGGCGCACTGTATTGGTAGTTTCGCGCAGGCGCAATGGGAGCATGACAGCGGGATTGTAAGAAGGATTCGTATATGCGCACTGGGACTCGCCCGGTGTTCTGGCCATAGTAAGGAGAGACAAGTTCGCGCAAGCGCACTGTAGTGGTAAGTGTGCGCATAGGAACTCGCCTATCGCTGTCCGCTAAACTTATAGTACGGTTAGGGTAGAAATGTCCTTTGGACAGACATCGCGCAAGGTTTACGTACAAGTCTGTATGTATTGAGACAATATCAAGACTGATCATAAGTGTTGTTTGTAAATAGTTATTAGTAAATGGAAAGTGTTGTTGCGATTCAAAATAAATTATTACTAACGGTAGGTTCTTGGTTGAAGAGGTTAGAAGTGAGGTTTAGAGGGGAAGTGAAATGAGGGGTGTTTAGATATTAATTTCAAAGGCTTCGTTGAGACCTCCCGGCATTAGTGTGTTTACTTTGTAGATCCAATACATTTCCCTCCTTTTTAGTGTTTGGAAACGTTGTTTTGTGTCTGCAGGGACGTGGTCAATTGGACATACCGAGAAGTTAGCAAAAGAGCAATTGTGCATGGTAAGTGCATGTCTAGACACGCTATGGTTTTCAAAACCATTTTTAATGTTCCAACGATGTTTGTTGATTCTCATTCGAAGGGGCATCGTGGTCCTACCGATGTATTGGAGACCGCAAGGGCACGTCAGGAGGTAGATCACGTAGTTCGAAGCGCAGGTAAGTGGGTATTTTATTTTAAACGTTTCATTTGTTGTTCGGCTTTTAAAGTTGTTGGTAGGAAGGAGATTCTCGCAACATTTACATCTGGAGATTTGGCATCTTTGGCTGCCGGCAGGTTCGGTGGCAGATGATGTATGTTCTTGGGTCCCACGTAACTTGCTTGGAGCGATCATGCTTTTAAGAGTTCTGGCCCGACGGAACAATAACTTTGGTCTCTGGGGGATAAATTGTTCAATATATGGATCATTTAGTAGGATATTCCAATGTTTCTGTAATATTTTTTCTAGTATGTTATGATTACGGTTGTAAGTGGTCAGAAAACATGTATTAAAGCGTTCATTACAGGGAGAGCTAACGGGTTTTTTTCTTGGTTGTAGGCACTCAGTTTGAGTGAGTGCATTTGTCTTATTGTATGCTGCCGTGATAACTTTTTTTGGGTATCCTTTTGCTGAAAATCGGGAGATCAAAAGATGACTTTGCTCTCTGTAGTCAGTGTCATTAGTACAGTTACGACGAATTCTTTTGAACTGGCTGAAGGGGATGTTGTTCCTCCAGGTCCTCGCATGAGCACTTTGGTAATCTAGGTAACTGTTACTATCGACCTTTTTGAAAAAGGTTTTTGTTGTGATACTTCCTTCTGAGGTACTGATGTCCAAATCGAGATATTCGATGTGAGTGGTCGAATAGGTAGCTGTAAATGACAAGCCCCATGTGTTTTCATTGAGGCTAGAGATGAAACATTTTGCTTGTGTAGCATTACCGCTCCAAATTATTATCAAATCGTCGATGTATCTCTTGTAAAAATGAATGTAGGGCTGCCATGCGGTGTTCTGGTGTATAAAGATTTTTTCGAACTCGCCCATGTACAGACACCAGGCAAATCCCACTGCGCCTGCGCGAAATCTGTATTTTGGTATCAGCGTTTGGCTTCTTCAAACCCCTGACTACGCAAGCGCAGCGCATGCGCATCATCCACGCCAACACAGTATCATTTAGTAAGTCAGTCCTTATTCATTCTTCCTCTTATTTTCGTCACAGTCATTTTAAAGTGTTTATAGTATTTGCCATTATGAGTTTTATATATTTTGTGTTTGCTTGTATTTTTTTATTACATGGGCCGGAACTGAAGAGTAACCCCGCCCCAAACTACACCTGGGCGCGCTCTGCTCTTTATCCTATGCCCATATATACTCCTGCATTGTATGTACATATATGCATTGAAAAATCTGGCTTGACAAAGAGGCATTATAGCCTTGAAACGCGTTGCCACTCCATGCAATAAAATATACCTAACGGTATACATTTGCCGCTGAGACTTATTTGCGCCATTTAGCTCCACGGCTAAGTGAACTCCCATTTTGGGTTACACTTATCCTCCTGCACCACTGATCCAGTACATTGGATGTCCATCATTCCATTCACTTCAATGCATTGCAGTCCGTTTAATTACGGCAATTACGGACGTCTTTTTTTTTTAATAGAAAAAGCAGATGCCTTTTCTCTTTTTTTTGACGATGGGTGAACATAGCCTTACATGGTACACAAATGCTTTTTTCTATTAGTTTTTGCCATCATACTATTTCCTGTCAAAACACAGCCATTTGGGTGGAAAATCAATAAAAAAAAGCCATCTATTCAAAACATCCATGGTTGAATCAGCGGCAATATCCTATCTCCATATAGAAATTGTCCATGGATAAGAACACGCAAAAAGACCGTAATGTGTGCGACCCCTATTCCAAAGGGGGTTGCACACTTTATAGTCTCATTACATGTTGTATCCATGGAGCCCTGAAAGGAAATGAATGCTGATTTGGCGGTTGTGCTGACAGATACACTTTAAGGCTCGGTTCACATGTTGTAACAGTGCGGCTGTATTTGCGGCTGTAATTGTGCGGCGGTATTTTTGGTGGTTCGTGTGTATGCTTGGAAGTATAGGATATGCGGCTGCACAGTGCACACTATGTCTGAATCTACGGCCCTATCGTAAACGGACCCATAAAAAATTAACAAGACCATTGTTTGCGGCTGAACATGCGGCCGAGGATTGACAGGCGGTCCGTACGGAGTACTTCAAAAATAGCCGGCAATGATGCCGAATGCAGATGCCTCTAATAGTTAACCCCTTTGTGCTGCAGCTAGTTTGGGCCTTAATGACCAGGCTAATTTTTCAAAATCTGACCTGTCTCACTTTATGCTCTTATAGCTCAGTGATGCTTTAACGTATGCTAGCGATTCTGAGATTGTTTTTTCGTGACATATGGCACTTTATGTTAGTGGCAAAATTTGGTCACTACTTTGTGTGTTTTTTGTGAAAAACATCAAAATATCATGAAAAATTAAAAAAAATTGCATTTTATGAACTTTGAAATTCTCTGCTTCTAAAAAAAGAAAGTCGTAGCACATAAATTAGTTACTAAGTCACATTACCAATATGTCTTCTTTATTCTGGCATAATTTGGTAAACATATTTTACTTTTTTAGGGTGTTATGGGGCTTAGAAATTTATCAGCAAATTATCACATTTTCGTGAAACTGATTTTTTTAGGGACCAGTTCTTTTTTTAAATGGATTTAGAAGTCTGGTATCCTGAAAACCCCCATAAGTGACCCCATTTTGGAAACTACACACCTTAAAGAATTAATCTAGGGGTATAATGAGCATTTTAACCCTACAGGGGCTGGAGGAAAGTATTCACAATTAGGCAGTAAAAAAATAGAAAATTTAAATTTTCCAATAATATATACGTTTAGATTAAAGTTTCTCATTTTCAAAAGGAACATGAGAGAAAAAGCACCCCAAAATTTGTAATGCAGCTTCTCTTGAGTACAACGGTACCCCATATGTGGGCGTAAACCACTGTATGGGCACACAGCAGGGCTCAGAAGGAAGGGAGCGCCAATTAGCTTTTCCAATGCAGATTTTGCTGAAGAAGTTTCTGAGTGCCAGGTGCGTTTGTAGTGCCCCTGTAGTGTCAGCAGAGAGAAAACCCCCCATAAGTCACCCCATTTTGGAAAGTACACCCCTCAAAGAATTCATCTTGGTGTGTGGTGACCATTTTGACCCCACAGGTATTACAGGAAAGTATTCAAAAGAAGACAGTAAAAATGAAAAACTCGAATTCTTCCAATAATATGTTCGTTTAGTTTGAAATTTCTCAATTTCACGAGGAATAAGAGTAAAAAAGTACCACAAAATTTGTAACGCAGGTTCTCCTGAGTACAATGGTACCCCATATGTGGGCGTAAACCACTGTATGGGCACACAGGAGGGCTCAAAAGGGAAGGAGCGCCAATTAGCTTTTTCAATGCAGATTTTGCTGAAGAAGTTTCCGAGTGCCAGGTGCGTTTGCAGAGCCCCTGTAGTGTCCGGAGTAAAATCTCCCAATAAGTCACTCCATTTTGGAAAGTGCACCCCTCATAGAATATATTTTGGGGTGTGGTGAGCATTTTGACCCCACAGGTATTTGAGGAAAGTATTCAAAAGTAGACAGTAAAAATGAAAAACTCGAATTTTTCCAATAATATGTTCCTTTAGTTTGAAATTTCTCAATTTCACGAGGAACAGGAGAGAAATGTCACCCCAATATATGTAAAGCAGGTTCTCCTGCGTAGAACGGTACCCCATATGTGGGCATAAACCACTGTATGGGCACACAGCCAGGCTCAGAAGGGAAGGAGCGCCAATTAGCATTTTCAGTGCAGATTTTTCTGAAGAAGTTTCTGAGCGCCAGGTGCGTTTGCTGAGCCCCTGTAGTGTCAGAAGAATACATTCCCCCCAAAAGTCACCACATTTTCTAAAGAGCACCCCTCAAAGAATTCATCTTGGTGTGTGGTGACCATTTTTACCCCACAGGTATTAGAGGAAAGTATTCAAAATTGGCCAGTAAAAATTAAAAACTCGAATTTTTCCAATAATATGTTGGTTTAGTTTGAAATTTCTCAATTTGACGAGGAACAGGAGAGAAAATTCACCCCAAAATCTGTAACGCAGGTTCTCCTGAGTAAAACGGTACCTCATATGTGGGCATAAACCACTGTATGGGCACACAGCAGGGCTCAGAAGGGAAGGAGCGCCAATTTACAGGAGCAAAACCGCAGCTAGTAATGGTTATTAGAATAGCGCAGTTACTAAAATAAAATAAAAAAAAATGAGATTACAGGTAATGTGGGGTGGTTACGGGCAACCAGGGGTGGTTATGGGCAACCTGAGGTGGTTACAGGTAATCTGGGGTGGTTACGGACAACATGGGGTGGTCACGGGCAACCTGCTGTGGTTACAGGCAACGCGGGGTGGTTACAGGCAACGTGTGGTGGTTACGGGCAACGTGTGGTGGTCACGGGCAACCTGCTGTGGTTACGGCAACGTGGGGTGGTTACAGGCAACGTGGGGTGGTTACAGGCAACGTGGGCTGGTTACAGGCAACGTGGGCTGGTTACAGGCAACGTGGGCTGGTTACAGGCAACGTGGGCTGGTAACGGGCAACGTGGGCTGGTTACGGGCAACCTGCTGTGCTTACAGACAATCTGGGATGGTTACGGGAAACGTGGGGTGGTTACGGGCAACCTGCAGTGCTTACAGACAATCTGGGGTGGATACGGGCAACGTGGGGTGGTTACGGGCAACCTGCAGTGCTTACAGACAATCTGGGGTGGTTACAGGCAACGTGGGCTGGTTACGGGCAACCTGCTGTGCTTACAGACAATCTGGGGTGGTTACGGGCAACGTGGGGTGGTTACGAGCAATGTGGGGTGGTTATGGATAAACTGAAGTTCTTATAGGCAATCTGGGGTGGGTACCTGTAATCTGACATGGGCACCGCAATCTGGAGGGGGTCATTGGCAATTTGGGGTGGTCAGAGGCAACGTGTGGTGGTCAGAGGCGACGTGTGGTGGTCAGAGGCGACGTGTGGTGGTCAGAGGCGACGTGCGGTGGTCAGAGGCATCGTGGCGTGGTCAGAGGCATCGTGGCGTGGTCAGAGGCATCGTGGCGTGGTCAGAGGCATCGTGGCGTGGTCAGAGGCAACGCACGGTGGTTACGTGCAATCTGGGGGGGGTTACATGTAATCTGGCATGATTACGGGGAACCTGGGGGGTTATGTGCAACCTGGAAGGGTTACAGACAATCTGGGATTGTTACTGATAAACTGAAGTGCTTATAGGTAATCTGGGGTGGGTACATGTAATTTGGGGTGGTTACGGGCAATCTGGAGGGGGTCACTGGCAATTTGCGGTGGTTACGGGCAACGTGCGGTGGTTACGGGCAACGTGCGGTGGTTACGGGCAACGTGCGGTGGTTACGGGTAATCTGGGGAGGGGTTAGGGGTAATTTGGGAGTAAACTGCAATTATTACTATAATAAAAAGTGTGTGTTTTATTTTTTTGTATGTTTGTCACTTTTTGTACTTTATACATTCATTTTCACTGTATTACTATGATTACTGTGATATTTTCTATCACAGTAATCATAGTTCAGTGACAGAGACCAAATTGGTCTCTGTCACTTTAAATTTTCAGAGCTTGGCTGGTTGTGAAGCGCATGCGCACTTCATAACCAGCCAGGACGTCGAGGAGGAAGGAGCTCCAGGAGCAGGTAACGTATATGGGGAAGGGGGGGTGACTGGGGGACGGGGGTGACAGGGGGGGTGGGGGGCGACTTGGGGGGTGGGGGGACATCACTTTTTATCCCCTGTCACCAATCATTTATGGTGACAGGGGATAAAAAGTGCCGGGAGCACATGGTACAAGCGATCAGCGGTATATAGTATATACCGCTGATCGCTTGTACCGGGACCCCACAGGGGGGTCCCCGATGACTGCCCCATGCTCTCCGCTACCTCCGGTGGCGGAGAGCATGGGGCTTTCATTCATTTTAACTTTTTAATCGCTGTGAACCGACGTTAGTCGGTTCACAGCGATGGCGGCGGCCATCTTGGAAATGATGGCCGCCGGGGGAGGGGGGTTAGTTATCGGGGCACTAGGGGGGTCTGATCTGGGGTCTGATATACACTTATTTCATTTCCCCCCGCCGTAGATTCACGGCGGGGGGAGATGAAAGGTGGCGGCGGCACCGGTAATCCTCTTTACCGACGGCCGCCGCTATAACGTTAATAGCGGCGATCGTCGGTAAGGGGGGGGGGGCCGGGACGGACCCCACACACTGCCCCAACCCCTCAGCTACCTCCGGTAGCCGGGGGGATGGGGTGGGGGCCGTCCCGGCCCCGCAGCCTTATTCTCTGCCATCGCCGTAAAAAGCTGATGGCAGCAGAATAAGGCTCATTAGTGACCGCCGTAGAAAGCCGTATCGGCGGTCACTAAGGGGTTAATATATTAAATTACTAAAACACATTTTCTTTGTAATCAAGACACTTTCGTTGGTCAATAATTTATTTCTAACGAATCCATCATTGTGCAATTAAATATACTGTCAAAAAATAAATATATATATAAATATACATTTATTTATATATATATATATATTTATTTTAACAGTATATTTAATTGCAAAATGATGGAATCGTTTACATTTAATTATTGAACAATAAAAGGGACTTTATTAGACAGAAAATGTGTTTTATTAATTCAATATATTAACCATGAGAGACATTGGCATTAGTGCAGAGGATCGCAAACCCCGGTAATAGCGATTCATGTAAACTGTTTTCCTGCTTTCCCAGATGCATCCAGAGGTGTTTCCATCACTTTCTTAACATTTTATTTGTTATTTTTAGTTGAACCAGATTTCCAAGTAAATGACCGTATGTTTTGAGCCGCATGTCTATTTTTTCCCACGGCCGGAGTTTCACCCGCACATTTACAGCCGCATAAAAAATACAGCCGCACTGTTACAACGTGTGAACCGAGCCTAAGGCTGGGTTCACACTACGTATATTTCAGTCAGTATTGTGGTCCTCATATTGCAACCAAAACCAGGAGTGGATTAAAAACACAGAAAGGATCTGTTCACTCAATGTTGAAATTGAGTGGATGGCCGCCATTTAATGGCAAATATTTGCTGTTATTTTAGAACAACGGCTGTTATATTGAAATAATGGCCGTTATTTACTTTTATATGGCGGCCATCCACTCAATTTTAATATTGTGTGAACAGATCCTTTCTGTGTTTTTAATCCACTCCTGGTTTTGGTTGCAATACTGACTGAAATATACGTAGTGTGAACGCAGCCTAAAGGCCCCTATAAACCATAGTCCACCCAAAAATATTTGTTTAGTATAAAACTTTACCTTAAGTTATTTCTATTTGCTTTTGACTACAAGTAGAATGAAGTAAACACTGGATTTTTTTCATAAATGAATCTACTGAAGCATTTTCTATGTCCTTGCAGCAAACTTGTCACGTCCCATTGATTCCTTTGTAAAGTTTAGCACTGTAGCCATAATGTTTTTTTTTTCTAATAGTTATAGAACATTCTTTCCTTTCAGCAACAAACCAAGGATGACAGTTATGAACAAAAAATAACATCCTTAATTTTTTTTTGCTCACAAACTCACACAGATCCCCCCCTTTTCATGACTATTCCTGTTTATTTGCCTAATACATTATTTAAATGCTAATCCCTCATAGCACAACACATTTTCTTGTTCAGACCAAAATGCTACCTGCATAGCTTCTCGGTTAGCACAGCGTTTACAAACATGTCTAAATTGATTCAGTGTTAAGTAAAGTTCAGCCTTTAAATTGAATTCAAAACGCTCACTGTTAAATCCGCTCTTCACTTGATCCACTGCCATTCTGGAGAATCTCTTAGCACATCTGTTTATGGCAATTGCAAGGTAACTATTTTTTTCTCATGCACCATAAAATAAAATCAGCAAAAATTGTTCTTGCTGTATTTATTAGTCCAAGGACAGGATATATTTTAAATTATATCTTATGTGACCTTATCTAATGCTTAAATGGTGTTTAGAGTGCTTCCATGCTCCCTCAAAACAAAAGCAGATGAAGACAGGGGCAAATAGAATAGAATAAAAAGAAAGTGTGATAATGTAAAAAAAAAAAAAAAAAATGGTTAGTGTGTGTAACAGAATCAATAGTATCACAGACCATTTAACAAATTTAGTGACCAGTCAACTCAATAGAACATGATTTGTAAAACCTTTCAGGGTAAATTTCCAGATTTCAGCAATGCTATGGATTTTACCTACAGATGTGTACAGGTAAAATCTGCAGTGGAATACAGAATTCATGCATAGGTTATGTTCACACAACGTCTTTTCATCTCCGTTTAAAATGACGTCCGTCATTTTGAGTCTAACATAGCGGACGTTATTTAGCAGCCTGACCTCCCCTTAGTGCACTGATGGGTATTTGTACATTATTCTAGTTTGGAATTACTAATTGGCCTTTGGGTGTGACTTAATTGAAAATTCCATTGAATTTAATAGTAAAAACAGAGACAGAACGGTGACAAAAGGAAAACTGTGTGTAAACTACAAATAAAAAATGTCCGCTGTTTGCAAAAGACGTCCGGAAATAATGATCATGTTCATTATTTTGACGCCCGCGGCCGAAACGTCCGTTATTCAATACGCTGTGTGCATTGGACGTCCGTCTTCCCATTGACTTCAATGCATTGCATTGCAGTCAGTTAAATCTCGGTAAAAATGGACGTTATTTTAAATATGAAAATTGCTGCGATGTAACTGACAGCAATGGCAATGCATTGAAGTCAATGGAAAGACAGATGTCCAATGCACACACTGTATTGAATATTGGACGTTTTTGCCACAGACTTAAAAATAATGAACATGATCATTATTTTCTGACATCTTTTGCAAACAGCGGACGTTTTCTATTAGTTGTTCACACACAGTTTTTCTTTTTCCACCGTTCTTTCTCTGTTTTTACTATTAAATTCAATGGACTAAACTAGTATAATGTGCAAACACCAGTCATTGCACTAAAGGGAAGCCAGACAGCTAAATGACGTCTGTTATTTTAGACTCAAAATAACAGAATTCATTGTAAACTAGCTGAAAAAACGTTGTGTGAACATAGCCTTTTTCTACAGGGAAATTTATGTGATGGAAATTTTAAATCCAAAACATGTCAAACCGTTCTGCAGCTCTTTACTTGTGATGAGCGAATGTCCCGAACACGAACATTAAAAAAAAAAAATGATTGTGATCGGTTCATGTTCATGTTCTCCGAACATTCACAAACAAATAGCGGACATACAATAGAAGCATACGTTTCGGTTTACTCATATGCGTACAGATTATAAAGTGTAAAGTGTAAGTTACACAGTTGTGTACGCATTTGCGTACACATTTCATTTGCATTCATTTGCATACACAATTGCACACATGCGTACAGATTATCGGGCGCAAATTGTAAATTACATAGTGGCGTACGTTCGCAAGTCCCAATATGTTCGAAAATGATGGTTATAACCATTCCGATCATCAAACAAATTTATCATGAATGGCAAAAAACAAAATTTAGCATCATGTTCGTATGAAGATACGTACATCTACAAACATGTTCGCTCATCACTAATCTTTACCTTTTGCAATAAAATTTAATAAAATATGCAGCAAAATCAGAGATTATGTCCAAGGATTGCTGCAGTTTTACCTTTAACCCCTTTACGCCACAGACAATTTTTGTTTTTGCACTTTTGTTTATTCCTTAGGGCCAGTTCACACAAAGTAAAACTGGCAGAATCCCCCCAGCCTCTGTGTCATACAGGTAGTCTATGGGAGGGCTTGTGCAACTCCTTTCTCCGCACCCCTCTGCTTGGAAGAATTGACATGTCAATTCTTTTGCGCGGAGAGAGGAGGCGCAAGCCCTCCCATAGAATACCTGTATGACATGGCCTGTATGACATATTTATGCTTTTTGACCTGTGACATGTTATTCAAATGAGTACAATTACAATAATAGGAAACATATAACTTTTATTTTATTTGACTGATTTAAAAAAATTTAAACTTACAAATGCATTTAACCCATAGCTGCACCAGGACGTTATTGAACGTCCTCGTGCCGCTATGGGAGTTCAGAGGGGGGTCGCGCGGCGACCACCCTCTGAACTGCCGCGATCCCGGGTGCCGCGAGTAGCCCGGGCTCGCGGCTATTAGCGGGCACGGTCCGATCGCCGTGCCCGCTAATTAAGTACTTAGAAGCAGCTGTCAAAGTTGACAGCTGCTTCTAAATACTTGCTAATCTCCATACCTGGTGGTCTAGTGGGGGGATCGCCCCCCTGCGGCGCGATTGCGGGGGGGCGATCCCTGCATCCATACCGGGCCGGGGTCTGCTCCGTAATGGCGCTGATCCCGGCTCGGCATTCTATTACTTTTGGCTGCAGCAGCCAAAAGTAATAGAACACCGATCTCATGGATTCATGCAGTATAACTATACTGCATGGATCTCTATGAGAGATCAGAGTGCATATACTAGAAGTCCCCCAGGGGGGCTTCTAGTATATGTCTAAAGTAAAAGAAAAAAGTATTTTTAATAACACAAAATCCCCTCCCCTAATAAAAGTCTGAATCACCCCCCTTTCCCCATTTTATAAATAAAAATAAATAAATAAATTAATAAACAAACATGTTTGCTATCGCCGCGTGCGTAATCGCCCGAACTATTAATTAATCACATTCCTGATCTCACACGGTAAACGGCGTCAGCGCAAAAAAAATCCCAAAGTGCAAAATTGCGCATTTTTGGTCGCATCAAATCCAGAATAATTGTAATAAAAAGCGATCAAAAAGTCATATATGCGCAATCAAGGTACCGATAGAAAGATCACATCATGGCGCAAAAAATGACACCTCACACAGACCCATAGACCAAAGGATAAAAGCGTTATAAGCCTGGGAATGGAGCGATTTTAAGGAACGTATATTGGTTAACAACGGTTTGAATTTTATACAGGCCATCAGATACAATATAAGTTATACATGTTACATATCGTTTTAATCGTAACGACTTGAGGAACATGCATAACAAGTCAGTTTTACCCCAGGGCGAATGGCGTAAAAACACATTTCCCCCAAATAAAAGAAATGCGTTTTTTTTTTCAATTTCACCACACATATAATTTTTTTCTGGTTTCCCGGCACATTTTAGGCAAAAATTACATCTGCCTTAGCAAAGTACAATTAGTTGCGCAAAAAATAAGGGCTCATTTGGGTCTCTAGGTGGAAAAATGCAGGCGCTATGGCCTTATATACACGAGGAGGGAAAAACGAAAACGCAAAAATGAAAACTGGCTGTGTCCCCTAAGGGTTAAAATTGTTCTATTATAAAATTGATCCTTATAAGGTATTTTTTTTTTGTCTATAGGATTGTGTAAGACATTTCTTTTGTGCCATGATTATGAGACTTTTTGATTACTTTTTTTTAGAATAAAATACAAAAAAAAAAAACACTTTGTAAGCAGTAATGTTACTAATATGAGAACAGGCTTCACCACTCACTCCAGCAAAACACCCAAAATCAACTTGGTCAGGTTCACTTTACTCTCTGGAGGATCTCAATCACTGGTATTGGCAATCATACATAGAAAAAGAAAGTAAAATGGGGAGCGATCTATTTCTTACTGACCAATATTTATAGTTACAGTAGTTAAGTTATAGTTATAGTCCCTCATCTCCAGTCATTATCAATAGACAGCCATCATTTCATGCGCAAATTCCCATACTGGGGACATAGCCTTAAAAGGATTCCTCCCCCCCCCACCCCCGTGTTGGGGCAAAGCCCGACCAACCTCCGGTGCAGACCCATATACTTACTGCTTCCACAAAGTCACGGTCCCAGAGCCCGTCCCACTGCTGAGATATCCCCCTCCGAAGCCACGCGTGCTCATCAGATATGGGTCCGACGCCCATAGAGAATGACGGCTCCAGTCATTCTCTATGGACGGCAAACTCATCTCTGGGGAGCGCGAACGCGGCTCCGGGCGGGGGTATCTCTGTGGCGGGATGGACTCCGGGACCGCGACCTCGTGGAAGCAGTAAGTATATGAGTCTGCAACGGGGGGGGGGGGGGGGGGGGGGGTCACCAGGCTCTGCCCTGTCACGGGGGTGACAGGTTCTCTTTAAGTTGTATTAAAAATGCTACTAACAGAATGCAACAGACATAATTTAGGCAAATTAATACATAATAAATTTTAGATTCCATACCGAATAAATCTTACATTTCAACAGTATACAAACTGAATCAGAAATTGTTGCCCCTTTTTCTGTTACATACTAAATAATAATAGGTCATTATCATGATTCGTGATTCGTGATTCAAAGTAATGAAAATTGATTAAACAAAAATAATAAAAATAAAAAAATATACATTTCAGTGATTGATATGGAAACCATTCTGACCTACTGTATATCAGAATAGTATGAGTTGTAATCAGATTAAAAGACTGAGTCCACTTATACATCTCTATCTAGCACAGATTTGTTTTCAGATATTTACTGATATATCAAATCGGTAACTTAAAATTATGTTAGTAATTTCTATTAAAATTTTTAATTAATTACTTCTATCAAACAGGAACAAGAAATGTGTATTTGGAAATATTTAATTTATGCTTGAAGCAGCTTTCATGCTCAAAACAAACAGAAACTATGAAAGAATAAAACTTTTGATGGTGGTAGACGGTTTACAGATGTAACAGAAATAGAACAGGACACAGCAGTAACCATGACAACTGTATTTACTTTTAAAAAAATTTGCATATAAAAGTACAGGTCTGTCATAGGTAAAGTGTATAGCTGTGGTATTATTTTCCACTGCATTATTTTGTGAAATAAAGCATTTAAAGGGAGTGCATCACACACATATATATATATATATATATATATATATATATATATATATATATATATATATATATATATATATACACTAGTAAATGTACCTGGCGCTGCCCGGGTATAAAGTGTCAGTGTATTAATTAGATCTGTTCCAAGAGTGCCCAGGAGGCCAATCTATACCCTTTTCTTTCTTTCTTTTTTCTACTTTAAGGGGAAATCGCCAGGAGCCCTATATACCCCTATTTACCCGAAAGTTCTGTACTGTTTATGTAAATTGTAGCTTGTGCACATTAGAAATTAAAAACTTTAAACATCCTAAATACCTGATAGCCAAACTGAGATGTAATGTGATCGGACTGTATACAGAGCCTGGTTATATACAACACTGGCAGTGTTATTTACAGAGCCTGGTTATATACAACATTAGCAGTGTTATATACAGCATGGTTATATACAACATTGCCACTGTTATATACAGAGCCTGATTATATACAAAATTGGCAGTGTTACATACAGAGCCTGGTTATATACAAAATTGGCAGTGCTATATACAGAGCCTGGTTATGTACAACATTGGCAGTGTTATATACAGAGCTTTGTTATATACAACATTGGCAGTGTTATATACAGAGCTTTGTTATATACAACATTGGCAGTGTTATATATAGAGCCTGGTTATGTACAACATTTGCAGTGTTAGATACATTCAGATTATATACAACATTGGCAGTGCTATATACAGAGCCTGGTTTTATAGAACATTGTCAGTGTTATATACAGCCTGTTTTTCTACAACATTGGCAGGGTTATATAGAGCCTGGTTACTGTATATACAACATTGGCAGCGTTATACAATAAACAGCCTGGTTATATACAACATCTTCAGTGTTACATACAGCCTGGTTATATAAAACATTGGCAGTGTTATACAGAGCCTGGTTATATAAAACATTGGCAGTGTTTTACAGAGCCTGGTTATATACAATACTAGCAGAGTGTCATGACTGGCAGGAGTAGACAAGACAAGAGATAGTGGGCCCTAGATCTGAACCCACCCACTGTCACCTGCCTACTTGCCTCGGTCGACCCTAAACGGTCGCGGACAACCACGGAGTCGGTCCCTACACTGTGTAGGTGAATACACAAAACGTAGACAGACAAACGAAACACAATAGAGGATAGTCAACTAGCAGGGTCAAAACCAAACAGACAACGCAGTACAAAATCAGAAGGAGAGCGGATAGTCAAATGTCAGGCAAGAGGTCAGAATACGGGTAGAGCAATAGCAAGGGGATTAGGACAGGGAACGCTGGGAAAGGAGCAGGGGAGCTGGGACTAGAAACAACTAATAACCAGCAGGGAACTGAGGATCTGACTGCTTTTTATCCTGGATCAGAGACTAGGTCCAGCAGCTGATTGGACCAGCCCTGATCCCAGCACCAAGCTCAGCTGAACAGATCTAGCAGTGCAGTAACCCCTGCACTGCCAGAAGTCTGACAGGCAAGGCAGGTGTGGCTGGAAAGTAAAACACAGTTCATTCAGTGCAAACACAGACAGAAATTCAGCGCTTCCTCGGCCGCCCGGCACGGACTGAGGAGAGCAAAGTCACATTCCTAACACAGAGCCTGGTTATGGACAACATTGGCAGTGTTGTATAGTTTAAGGTGCTGTATATCTGTACTGTATAGATTGTAGAGGTTCTGTTTACCTGTATTTTATAGTTTGATGGTCTGTAGTCTATAGTTCGGGGTCCTGTATACCTGCAGTTTATAGTTGGTGGAGGTCCTGTATACCTGTAGTGTATAGTTGGGGGGGGGTCTTGTCCAGTGTCGGACCGGGCCACCGGGGGACCGGGGATTTCCCCGGTGGGCCCCGAGCAGGAGTAGGCCCCGCCCCCCAGTCAAAGGACTCAGGGCTGGAGACCACATCAATGTGGTCTCCACCCAGTAAGCCCAGCGGGGCCCCCCGTGCTCCTGGGGGGCCCACTCAGCCGCCGACTGCCGCCCCTCACCCTTTTAACTGGAAGCGATCGCTTCCAGTTAAATGTGGCAGTCTTCCGATTGACAGCGCAAGAAGCCATAGGCTTCCCGCGCTGTCAATCACTCTTGGGACCGCAAGCAAGAAGCTGCTTGCGGTCCCAAGAGTGATTGACAGCGCGGGAAGCCTAAGGCTTCTTGCGCTGTCAATCGGAAGCGTACCTCCGCCACCCCTGACAGATGCACAGCTCCTGGTCCCGGGCAGCTCCGTCACCACTGAGCTCTGTGTGCGATGCGGCAGCTGGGACTTCCGGTACACGCAGCGCATACCGGAAGTCCCAGCCACTGCGGCGCGCACAGAGCTCAGTGGTGACGGAGCTGTCCGGGACCAGGAGCTTCTCGTCTGTCGGGGAAGAGAGAAGAAGAGGCCCGCGACCGACGTCGGAGCATGGTGACAGGTGAGTTGGGTTTTGTTTTGTTTTTTTTATCATAGGGGGACATCACTGGGGGCTATAGGGGGGGATGGACATCACTGGGGGCTATAGGGGGGGGGGATGGACATCACTGGGGGCTATAGGGGGGGATGGACATCACTGGGGGCTATAGGGGGGGGATGGACATCACTGGGGGCTATAGGGGGGGGATGGACAACACTGGGGGCTATAGGGGGGGGATGGACATCACTGGGGGCTATAGGGGGGGATGGACATCACTGGGGGCTATAGGGGGGGATGGACATCACTGGGGGCTATAGGGGGGGATGGACATCACTGGGGGCTATAGAGGGGGATGGACATCACTGGGGGCTATAAGGGGGGGGATGGACATCACTGGGGGCTATAGTGGGGGGATGGACATCACTGGGGGCTATGGGGGGGGATGGACATCACTGGGGGCTATAGGGGGGGGATGGACATCACTGGGGGCTATAGGGGGGGAGATGGACATCACTGGGGGCTATAGGGGGGGGGGTCATGGACATCGCTGGGGGCTATAGGGGGGGGGTGGACATCACTGGGGGCTATAGGGGGGGGGATGGACATCACTGGGGGCTATAGGGGGGGGATGGACATCACTGGGGGCTATAGGGGGGGGATGGACATCACTGGGGGCTATAGGGGGGGTGGACATCACTGGGGGCTATAGGGGGGGTGGACATCACTGGGGGCTATAGGGGGGGATGGACATCACTGGGGGCTATGGAGGGGGGATGGACATCACTGGGGGCTATGGAGGGGGGATGGACATCACTGGGGGCTATAGGAGGGGATGGACATCACTGGGGGCTATAGGGGGGGATGGACATCACTGGGGGCTATAGGGGGGGATGGACATCACTGGGGGCTATAGGGGGGGATGGACATCACTGGGGGCTATAGGGGGATGGACAATATAAGGGGGGCTATAGGGGGAATGGCCAGCATGAGGGGGCTATAGGGGGGATGGACAATATAAGGGGGGCTATAGGGGGGAATGGCCAGCATGAGGGGGGCTATAGGGGGGATGGCCAGCATAAGGGGCACTACGGGGTTATGGACAGCATGAGGGTGCTACAGGGGTTATGGACAGCATGAGGGGGGATGGACAGCATGAGGGGGGCTACGGGGTTATGGACAGCATGAGGGGGCTACAGGGGTTATGGACAGCATGAGGGGGGGCTACGGGGGGATGGACAGCATGAGGGGGGCTACAGGGGTTATGGACAGCATGAGGGGGGGCTACGGGGGGATGGACAGCATGAGGGGGGCTACGGGGGGATGGACAGCATGAGGGGGACTACGGGGGGATGGACAGCATGAGGGGGGCTACGGGGGGATGGACAGCATGAGGGGGACTACGGGGGGATGGACAGCATGAGGGGGGCTACGGGGGGATGGACAGCATGAGGGGGCTATAGGGGGGTGGACAGCATGAGGGGGGCTACGGGGGGATGGACAGCATGGGGGGCTATAGGGGGGTGGACAGCATGAGGGGGGCTACGGGGGGATGGACAGCATGAGGGGGGCTACAGGGGGGATGGACAGCATGAG
This sequence comes from Dendropsophus ebraccatus, assembly GCF_027789765.1. Taxonomy (NCBI): domain Eukaryota; kingdom Metazoa; phylum Chordata; class Amphibia; order Anura; family Hylidae; genus Dendropsophus; species Dendropsophus ebraccatus. Next base: position 64,700,864 of record NC_091463.1, read on the forward strand.
GGGGGCTAGGGGGTTATGGACAGCATGAGGGGGGCTACATGGGGGATGGACAGCACTGGGGGCTATAGGGGGGTGGACAACATAAGGGGGGCTATGGGGGTGGAAAACATAAGAGGGCTATATGGGGGGGGAATGGACAACATAAGGGGGCTATAGGGGGATGGACAACATAAGGGGGCTATAGGGGGATGGACAAGATAAGGGGGCTATAGGGGGATGGACAACATAAGGGGGCTATAGGGGGATGGACAACATGAGGGGGCTATAGGAGGGAATGGACAACATGAGGAGGCTATATGGGGGGAATAGACAACTTGAGGGGGCTATCTATATTGAAGAAGGACAACATGGAGGGGCTATATATATGGGGATGGACAACATAAGGGGGTCTACCTATATGGGACATGGACAACACTGGGGGCCAACTATATGGAGGACTGAACAAAGGACCATCTATAAAGTGTCTACACAGAGGGGACCATATACTATAAGGGATATATATTTTATATATTTATATATATATATACATACACACACATACATAGAGTCAGGGCTACCCACCAAATGAGGGTGTAAAGGGGCCAATTCAGATGTGCAGTTAGTATAGAGATGAGGATGGTGACAGAGTGAGGAGCCTAATATTGTTTGTCTGGCAGATTCTGTGGATTCGTGGCTCGGAGAAGTTCTCATAATGGCCCAGGACAGATGGAGAAGAACAAGAAGAAGAGGGAAGAACTCTGATTAGAGAAGACATCCCCTGTGAGTCACCTGATATAACTGCACTGTAATGTATATGGTGTATAGAGCCTGTGTAGAGCTGCGTCCACCTCTATATGACTGGATGAGGTGATAGTGATCTATGTACGGAGGATTATTCAGTAGCAGCGATGGTATTAGTCAGTATGTGGTGGTGTTAGTCAGTATGTGGTGGTGTTAGTCAGTATGTGGCGTTGTTAGTCAGTATATGGTGGTATTAGTCAGTAGATGGTGGTATTAGTCAGTATGTGGCGTTGTTAGTCAGTATATGGTGGTATTAGTCAGTAGATGGTGGTATTAGTCAGTATGTGGTGGTATTTGTCACTTGTAATCCGGTACTGTGTTTTATTGGTCTCAGTATACTGGATTTGGTCAGTAACAATATGGTAGTGATGGTTGTGGTGTGGTGTAATATTTCCCCCTTGTATTCTGGTATTATTGGTATACAGGATTTGGTCAGTAACAGTATGGCGGTAATATGTATGATGATAATAATTCCCCCTTGTATACTGGTATTATGGTAATATCACTCTCAGTATACAGGATTTGGTCAGTAACAGTATGGCGGTATGTGTGGGGATATTTGCTCTTTATATACTGGTGCTATTGGTAGCATACAGTAGTATACAGTGTTATCATGCAAAGAAAATTGACTTATAGCCCAATTACACTGGCCAATTATCGGTAACAAGCGCTCCTAGGAAGCCCCATGTAAAAGTGCCAGAGATCAGCTGACAAGCGAGCAAATGGCCGATAGTCGGCTGATTTGATCTTTTGTGCGGCTGTAAAAATCGTTGTTGGCCGCACATCTCTATATAATCCTGCCCTGCTGATTAGCAATCGTTTGCAGCCTTACACTGCCCCATATCACGCCGTGTTACTGGACCCTTATTAATGTTACCATAGATAAGTATGGTGGCAGAAGGGTGGGCCCCAAGAATGATTTCCCTTGGTGGGCCCAAGGACTCCAGTCCGACACTGGTCTTGTCTACCTGTATTGTATAGTTGGGGGAGTTCTGTATAACTAGAGTGTATAGTTTGGGGTCCTGTTTACCTGTAGTGTATAGTTTGGGGGGTCCTTTATACCTGTAGTGTATAGTTTGGGGATCCTGTATACCTGTAGTATATAGTTGGTAAAGGTGCTGTATACCTGTAGTGTATCGTTGGGGGGTCCTGTATACCTGTAGTGTATAGTTTGTGGAGGTGCTGTATACCTGTAGAGTATTGTTTGTTGGTCCTTTATACCTGTAGTGTATAGTTTGGGGGTCCTGTAGTATATAGTTGGTGGAGGTGCTGTATACCTGTAGTATATAGTTTGGGGTCCTGTATATCTGTGGTATATTGTTTGGGGGTCCTGTATACCTGTAGTGTATAGTTTGGGGGTCCTATATACCTGTAGTGTATAGTTGGAGTAAGGGGTCCTGTATACCTATAGTATATAGTTGGTGGAGGTCCTGTGTATAGTTTTGGAGTCCTGTATACCTGTATTGTCCTGTATACCTGTACTGTATAGTTGGAGTAGGGGGTCTACCATTTATTTCTGTGGATGTTGTGAGGCAGCTGGCCCTAGCAACCAATCAGATTCCAGCTCCCTTTTAAAATGAAAGTAGTAATTCTATTGGTTGCTAAGGCGTCCAGCTGCCACTACTGCTGGGGAGCTGCAGTGCTAATTATGTCACCTGTGTGTGCAGTGTGGAGATTGTCCTATTCATTTCTATAGGGCAATTTTCCTCCTCCCCTCCTGTACATCTGGCAATTTTTTTTTAGAAACTAATACATTTTTTCTAATGTTATTGCTATTTTTTTTTCTAATGTGTTTTTATTATGTAAGTAAATATTTATTTTCTGTATTTGATTATGGGGGCAGTCATTGTGTTTGTACAGCTGTTAACAGCGTTCTGAGATATGATTTACAGCAGCCTCAAGGGCAAAAGGAACCTGAAAAATGGAGAAAAAAAACTCACTGGACCATGTTGTTTATTGCATAGTCTGTGATTTTTTTTGCATGTTACAACACAGGATAACACATTACATTTAGGTAGTCTTTATTTTATTTTATTTTTTGTCAAAACCTTAAGGTATTCAAAAGGAGTGGTAAATATAAGGGAAGACTTAGGCTATGTTCACAAAATGTTTGTTTTACATACATATTTTTAGACGGTCGTCATGTTGTGGTGAAGAGACAGGAGCATTCTGATATTGACTGCCGCAAAGAATGATAAATATTTGTGGCCATAATTATGAAAATAAATGCCATCTCTTGGCATTAAAATGACCACCATCTAAAAGGATAGACAAATAATAATTGTTGTGTGAACATAGTTTGAAGCTCATTTCACACTGTGTACAAACAATGGCATTTCCCCGTGAACAGCTACGGTTTAACGTTACCTACAGTTGGAATTAATTATCATGATCCTTAATTCAAGCTGTAGGTAATGTTAAACAATGACTATTTATACAGAACGGCCATTATTTGTATAGCTTGTAAAGTGTAACTGTCATTTCAGGGGACTTTTCAGGATGCACTGTTCTGAGAGTGTATATGAGCAGCAGGATTATATCTGGCCTTTTTGTCACTTGTATATGTCCTCTTCACCCCATTTCTGGTGAAGATGGCTTTGCCTTGAAAATTAACAGATAAGAAGTGTGTGGTGTGTGTGTGTGTGTGTGTGTGTGTGTTTGTGTGGTGTGTGGTGTGTGTAGGGCCGTTTTCTGAAAAATGCGGCATTTGACAAATTTATGGGTGTTTGCAGCATATTTAAGTGGTAGTTTTTTAAGCTTAAGGGTGCCTTCACACCTACCGACTCGCAGCGTTAGTAACGCTGCAAGTCGGCTAGGTCCTGGCAGATCATTGTCATTACATACATGCAGTGGTCTGAACGACCGCTGCCTGTGTGTAAATCTGCCGTCCGCTTAACCCCTTCTGATGCCGCCCGCCTCCCGCTCCAGCTCTGTATACATTACCTGTCCTCGCTCCACTGGGTCCCGGCGTCCTGCTCTCGCGGCCGGCATCAGAAGGAGTTAAGAGACCAGACTGTTTGTTCAGACGGCTGCGTGTATGTACTGACAGTGATCTGCCAGGACCTAGCCGATTCGCAGCGTTATTAACGTTGCGAGTCGGTAGGTGTGAAGGCACCCTTAGACAGAAAAGTAGAGATGAGTGAGCCGGGCCGAGATTTGGGTTGGTAAAAACCTGAACCATTGGCATTTGAATCCTGCTGTCTGCCTGCTCTGTGGGGAAGGTGGAGATAGGGACAGAAAGAAGAGGAGAGAATTGTGGGTTGATTGTGGGTGGTTTGCTGTAAAAGCTGTGCAGCCAGTGTCCAGAATACAAAGTTACTGGATGCTGGATGTGCATTATAGCAAGTCGCTGGGTGCACATTATACCAAGTCACTGGGTGTGCATAACAAGTGACTGAGTGCAGGTTGTGCATTATAGCGAGTCGCTGGGTGTATATTATACCAAGTCACTGTGTGTGCCTAACAAGTGACTGGGTGCAGGTTGTGAATCATAGCAAGTTACCAGATGTACAGTACATTACACCAAGTCACTGGGTGTGCATAACAAGTTACTGGGTGCAGCTTGTGTATTATAGCAAGTCACTGGGTGTACATTATACCAAGGCACTGGGTGTGAATAACAAGTGACTGGGTGCTGGTTGTGCATTATTCCAAGTCACTGGGTGCTTATAAGACATTTTGCATTACAATTAAAAAATTGCTTGGTTAAGTTTAGAAATAAACTAAAAATGTCCAAGCGTGACAAAAAATCTGGCCCTTCTCAGGGTACGGCCAGTGTCAGTGACCAAGGTGGCACAGAAGGTGGTCCCAGTCAAAGATAGACTCATGGGAGTGGTGATTGGTTGTCTGAGACCCTGAGGTGCTGGATTTGGCTGATCTATTGGAGTAATCTCCTGAGAGAAAGGGATTTGTAAGAAGCGTTTAGACTCCTGGAGTTGATACACCACAGAACAGTGAGGAGAGCCAAGCAGGGGCAGCTTCTGGATGCAGTGCGGGATTGTACTGCATGGTTATGGAAGAGGAAAGTTTGGGAGGAGACAAATTTGTCTTAGATGACGATGAAAACAATGACATTTCAAACACCACGTGGAATTTACATCCAAAAATGACATTTTTGACGTCATCATCAGAGGATGTGTCTGACATCAGCGATGACATCAGTGATGTAACAGGTCTTCCATCTTGGTTGTGGAAAAGACCATTCCGCTACATGTAACACTCTACTGCCTGGAAGAACCAGGACCCCCAGTGCATGTGCCAGTCTCCATCAAAGTAAAGTGCCTAAAAATAGTATTGCTGACATAGTGATCTCTCACTTTTTTTTAACATACCAAGTAATTTAACGTCGCTGATCCAGCGGCGTCCAATGATGTCCATGGAAAAAAGCTAAGTATACACCTCGGATTCACCAACGTCTATTGCTGTCCTAGGAAAGAACTTCATTTGATGCAGCTAGTCCACAATATCAACTGCTGTCCTTGAAGGAAATTTATATTACGCCGCTGATCCACCAAGGACTACTGCTGTCCATGGCGGAAATTAAATGATTGACTGGCTGAATGACATTTTTTTTTTTTTTATTTTCCAATTTTTGACACTGTTACAACAACACCTGTTGCAAGAATAATATGTATAAAATACTAAGCTTCTATAGTTTGTCTGTTTCAATGAGATTCGTTTGCATGTGATTTGCTATTTAGCACAAATGTGACCCAAAATTTGTAAACCTCGGGAAACAAATTTGTGACTGCTTCGCTCTTCACTCTCTCTCTCTCTCTTTCTCTCTATATACATAATTTGTGTTGATTATTATTAATGATTAATGTGGGTCACTTACTTCAATGGTAATGGAGTGTTCTAAGTATTGTCTGGGACCTGTGCATCCTAAAAATTAATAAAATCCAAATTCATTAGTTATTCACTAACACCCAACAAATTTCAAGCACACTTATAAGAATGCTAAAAGCACTTGAATCACATTCATTAGGCATTTGTGGATAACCTATAATTGAATTTTAATCACTATTTATTTCTAGAATCTTTTGGAGGTTTTCTATACTGACTTACATAATAACAACACCATTTTGTACCAAAAATGTACCTCATGACTAATGAATTAAGTACAGAAACATAGAACATTGCTCGAAGAAAAAGACCACTTGGTTCATCTAGTCTGCCCTCTTAGTAATCACTTTCTTATTATTGTATGACAGATATATGTTAATCCCAGCCATGTTTTTGTTTTGTTATTGTAGATTAACCCACCACATCTGCTGAAAGTTTGTTCCAAGTGTCTACCACTCTTTTAGTAAACTAACCTTTTACTGTGTCCCAATGTTCTTGAGTCCTTTTTTTCCCTTAAAACACTCTTGAACCTTATTTAGTCATTTAACATATTTAAAGGTTTTGGTCACCTCCCCCCTACTTTTTTCCTCTAGACTAAAAAGATTGAAATATTTAAATCTTATGTTTTATGCCTGACACCCTCCAGGGGTCTCAAGAACTGGACACAGTATTCCAGGTGTGGTCTCACTAGAGCTCTATACAGCAGGATAACTAGCTTCCTCTTCCTACTGGTTATACCTCCAGCTATACAGTCCAGCATATGATTTGCTTTCCTTACCACCTGGTTGCAATGGTGACTTATTTAGGGCTGTCAGAAATCACTAACCTAAATCCTTCTCTGCTGAAGTCTTTGCCAACACCCTTGATACATGATACTCAGATAATGAATTCCTTCTCTCAAAGTGCATTATTTTTGGGAATATAAACTGCAATTTTCATTGTTTGTACGACATATCTAGTACTGCCAAATCATTTTCCATATTACTGACACGTCCAGGAATATAAAAATTATTGCACATATTTTCGTCATGAGCAAATAGATTAATTTTGCATATCAAACCTTCTCTTACAGATGGATCCCCATGCAACCTCTCTTAACTATTTGGGGACCAGACTGAGCAAACTGGCCCCCAGAAGGTTAAGTGAGTTTGCCCAGCACTCAAACATTCAAAAATATTCAACTTGAGTAACAAACACTCAAACATTTTAATGCTTGCTCAAAACTAGTGATGACGTAATCATGTAGTTCACAGGAAATCAGTTACACAAAAGAGACTGACTTCCTGTCTACAACTTTATTCCTGTAAGTTTCTTGTAAAAACGGTTGACACACAACCCAACTGTGTCCATGAAATGTATTGATTCAGCTGAGCTGGGGTAAAACCGATACTGCTGCCGGTATAATGATCGTTAGTATTATATGAGTAAAAAAAAATATTTTTAAATGTTAGCACATTATTACCAACACTATTGTGTTGCAGTCAGGGCCGTATTTACCACTAGGCCCCCGTGGTACGGTGCCTAGGGCAGCACCTTCTAAGGGGGCATCACCAGTGATCAGGGGGAAAGAAACAACTTTTTTTTTTTCCTCCCACCTCCAGTTCAGAATTGCCGGTAAATCTGGTGTCTTTTCGAGGGGGGGAGGTATGGTATGGCGGTGTTATCCAGTCACAGTATATCGGTGTTGTTCAGGTCTGGTGTGGCGGCTTTGACGCCTGAATCTATTTCTTACCAATCTACCAATCCTGTGGTGAGAATTCACTCAGACAATATGCAGACGGCTCTAATCATTGATTCAATGTGATTTTTTTTTATGTTTCAAGCAGTTAAAAAGCATGAAAAATGTGATTAAGACAATGTATCTACATGTAGACAAATGCATGTGGCCCAGGATGGGGCGTCTTCAGGTTTAGTACCTAGGGCAGCAGCAGCTGTTAAATGGGTTGTCCAGGGGAAATATTTTTCTTTCAAATCAACTGATATCAGAAAGTTATATAAATTTGTAATGTACTTCTATTAAGAAATCTTAAGTCTTCCCATACTTATTAGCTACTAAATGTCATACAAGAAATGTTATATTTTCAGTTTGACACAGTGCTCTCTGCTGACATCTCTGCCCGAGACAGGAACTCTGTCTCGATTTTCTTTGAATCCTCATAGAAAACCTCTCCTTCTCTGGACAGTTGCTGTCTCGGCCAGAGATGTCAGCAGACAGAAGTGTGTCAGACTGGAAATAAAACATTTCCTGCAGGACATACAGCAGCTAATTAGTATAAGAGGAATTGAGATTTTTTAATAGACGTAAATTACAGATCTATATAACTTTCTGACACCAGTTGATTTGAAGGAAAAAGATTTTCACTGGACAACCTTTTTAATACAGCTCTGGTTGCAGTATGTACTAAAACCATTTTAAAAAGTGCATCTCTGAATAAGAAAAAATATGGTACATCTGTCTCACTGTTTTCAGACTGAAAGTAAAAATTTGTTGAAGTAGACATTCAAAAAGCAATATATCATGCTGCTTCCCCTGTCTGGCACTGAGGTCTTTTCAGTCTCCGTTATATAGCTGTGCCCTATATGATGTAATAGAATGTGACTGCAGATTAGAGGTCAGGATGACACTGTCAGAAACTGTTGTCCCAGAACATACACCCAACACAGATTCTCTTTTATACTTTAATCTATAGAACCCTGGTGTTTTTTCTAGACATTCTGACCAGTTTCATATCCTAAATTCATAAGAATTGCAGTTTCTTGCATGAGCTCTTGTATTTTTCCTCTTTCCAATCATCAGATTTGCTCTTTTCCCTTTTTATATTTATTTGTACTGTACATTTGCTGCCTCTAAGAATTATTAATAACCAGTAAATGTACCCGGCGCTGCCCAGGTATAAAGTGTCAGTGTGTTAATTAGATTTGTTCTAAGGTGCCCAGGAGGCCAAGCTAAAGGTATTGTTTCATCTGAGCTAATCAGTGGAACTAGTACTTGGTATAGAGAAAAGAGTCCAAGTGCACTCACCATTGTGGTTAAAAAGACTTTCTTTATTCGGTTCCTGTATTCATCATAACATGGTGCGGGTAGAGGGGGAGAGGGACGCCAACACCTTCCACTGGGGATTACAGCTGTTTCACGCCTCCTAATCGGCGCTTCTTCAGATCCCGCCCCTTCGGTCACGTCACCTCACATAGTCACATGACATGACGTGTCAGATAGTGGGCGTTACAATATGTATTAAAAATATCAAAAAGTTACTTGTGTAAAGAGTAAAAAGGAAAGTAACAAGTACTAGACATGTATTTACAAGAACATACTTAGGTCCGTACGGTCATTTAGACCCATGTGACCTTGTGCGTTTGTAGCGAGTATCAGGCGCGATTCACATTGGAGTAGCTGCCGATTGGCGTCTCCGTTTCCTTTGTAGTGCGCTCGTTTTAGTCCCATAAATTTGAGATCTCTTATGTTCCCTTTGGGAGGCATTTATTAAGTCCGGCGTTTTTTACGCCGGACTTAAAAATGCCCCCGCAGCTCCGGCGGTACGGGGATTTATGTAGAGGCGGACTGCCTGTACATAAATCCTGTGCGCGCCGGTGCGCACCGCCGAAAACCTACGCCAGCTGAGGACTGGAGTAGGCTTTCTGTGTACATTTGGGCGGAACGGATGATAAATCGGGCGGACTCTGAGTCCGCGCCCTCCGTTCCGCCCACTTCCCGCCTACTTTCCGCCCCCTTTCCGCCCCCTGGCGTACTCGGCGGAAAGTGCCGATTTGCGAATATTTTATTCGCAAATCGGCCATTTGCGTATAAAAAAATACGCAAATCGGCACTTTCCGCCAAAAATAATCCGTTCGCCGGATGATACATGTGGCCCTTTGTGTTTTTGGTTCATGTGATCTATCAGGCGTGGTGCCCCCTGCCCTGTACGCAGAGACCTAATATGTTCACTGAACCGCTTATTCATAGGGCGAATAGTCTTCCCTATGTAAAAGAAGCCGCAGGTACACATCAGGGCGTATACATTTTTTATTTTGCAACATATCAAATCAGAAATGTTGCAAGTATAACCGCCCAGATTTACTGTCTTACATTGTTGTATATTAGAGCACCATTTACAACTGTCGCATCTGTAATTACCGTGTAGAGTATTGCTAAGCCAGTTATCTTTCTTTTGCATATCTCTATTAGAGTATTTGCTACGAACTATGGTGTACGTCTAAAAGTAATCATGGGTTTCTTTGTATAGAATTTTGCAAGGAGTGGATCATGTAGGATAATGTACCAGTTTTCGGAGATAACTTTACGTATGGTATCTGCTAACGGGCTGTATTTGAAAGAGAAGACAAAGCGTGTTTTTTCATCTATATTTTTGTCGTGCTTTTTTGGCGTTTTTTTGAGAAAAGCAAATCTCTTTGCTGTTGTTTATATGCCCTATCATTTGCCTTTTTTAGTATCTCATTTGGATATCCTCTTCTAAGGAGGCATTCTGTTAGTTCATTAGCCTGTGTTAGATGTTTAGTCAGAACTATTAATTCTCCGCAGACGGAGATATTGTCCGTATGGGACAGCTGTTTTTGTGTGCGGGGGATGGTAACTGGAGTAGTGAAGGATGGCATTTGATGCTGTGGGTTTTCGATAGCTTGTGGTGTTTATGTGATTATTTTCTATGGTTATAAGAACATCCAAAAATTCTATTTGTGTGTTGTGATGTTTATATTGTGATATTCATATTGTTGTTGTTTAGGTAGTGGACAAATAGAGCAAACTCTTCAGCTGTTCCTGACCAAATAACAAAAACGTCATCCACAAATCTTTTGTAGCACTGCAGGTGTCTTAAGTGGGGGTTATTAGTGGAGAATACGATTTCCCTTTCCAGCATGGCGAGGTACAGGTTGGCGAGGGTACAAGCGACGGGCGTACCCATCGCTGTACCTTCGCCCTGCCTGTACCACTCGTCATCAAACTGAAAACAGTTGTTTTGCAGGATGAAATATAGGGCCTCACAGATAAAATCTATGAATCCCTTACTTTTTTCAGTTTTTTCCAATAGCTGATGTATTACAGCCACACCTTTTTCGTGGGGTATACGAGTATATAAACTCTCTACGTCTATGGTGCCTAACAGGGCCCCTTGTGGCCATTCTATGTCAGCTAGTGTCATCAGAAATTCGTTGGTATCTTTTACCAGGGATGGTACGCCCTTCAAGAGCGGTTTTAGCAACCATTCCAGGTATTTAGACAACGGTTCTGTAATGGAGCCGATAGCGGCAACTATAGGCCGTCCAGGAGGTGGGGTTATCCCTTTATGTAATTTAGGCACATGATACCATGTAGCACTTTTTGGATTTACAGGGAGCAATTTTTCAGCTGTTTTTTTAGACAAGATGTTACTTTCTACGTATGTACGCAGAAGTGTTTGTAATTTCTTTTGTATTTTGGGGGTAGGGTTTTCTTTTAGCTTGGTGTATGTAGTAGTATCACTTAGCTGTCTTTTCCCCTCCATCTCATAATCTTTTCTCCACATCACTACTAGATTTCCCCCTTTATCTGCTTTCTTAAAGATGATTTCATTATGTTGTTGTAACCATTTTAGTGCATTTTTTTTCCTGTGGTGTGATGTTGTCGGGATCGTGTGGATATATGAGTGCTCTTACTTGTTCAAGAACCTTTTGCTGGAACAGTTCCGAATTGCTGTCTTATGGGGGGAGAAAATGTACTCTTAAGACCAGGGGCGGTCTTGGCATTTCTGGGGCCCCAAGCAAAGTTATGTCTGGGGCCCCCCCTCGACACGCGTTCCAAAACAATAGACCGCTGTGTGTTGCCCCCAGTAGTAAATACCCCTTGTGCGCTACCACCAGTAATATAAACTCCTTGTGTGCTGCCCCCAATAGTATATACCCCTTGTGTCCTGCCCCCAGTAGTATATACCCCTTGTGTCCTGCCCCCAGTAGTATATACCCCTTGTTTGCCTTCCCCAGTAGTATATAGACCCCTGTGTGTTCCCCCAGTTATATATAGCCCCCCGTGTGCTTCCCCTGAAGTATATAGACCTCCTGTGTGCTGCCCCAGTTGTATATAGACCCCCTATGTGCTGCCCCCAGTTGTATATACCCCCTGTGTGCTCCCCACTAGTATATAGGCCTTCTGTGTGCTCCCTTAGGGGTATTTAGCCCCCCTGTGTGCTCTCCCACTTGGATATAGACCTCCTGTGTGCTCCCCCACTTGGATATAGACCCCTGTGTGCTCCCCCAGTAGTATATAAACCCCCTGTGTGGTTCCCCCAGTAGTATATAGACCCCCTGTGTGCCCCACCAGTATTATATAGACCCCTTGTGTGCTGCCCCAGTAGTATACTGACCCCTGTATGCTCCCCCAGTTATATATAGACCACCTGTGTGCCTCACAAGTAGTATATAGACCCCCCTGTATGTTCCCCCAGTAGTATATAGACCCCTGTGTGCCCCACCAGTAGTATGTAGACCTCCTGTGTGCTCCCCCCATTTATATAGACCCCCGATGTGCGCTTCCCCAGTTAAACAGACCCCTGTGTGCTCCCCCTCCCATATAGTATATAAAACAATAAAACAAACACTTATACTCACCTGGGTCCGGGCGTCTCCTCTTCTCTTCACTCTTGTGGCCGCAGGAAGAAGCCGCGCTCCCCTTGACCTGGCGCCGATGCTCCAGTGATGTCACTGGAGCGCCGGCACCGCAGGGACAAAGTGACTGACAGGAAGGGGGTCAATGTCTCCCGCCCTGTCAGTGCTGCTGCATGTAACTATGAGCGCTGATTACGAGTGCTCATAGTTACAGTTCAGATGGCAGCAGCGAGCGGGGCAGCGGCCCTGTCCAGCGGTCTTAAGCACAAGAGCGGGGCGTGGGGGCCCCCTGGATGTTGGGGGCCCCAAGCGATCGCTTGGTATGCTTGGTGCCAAAGACCGCTACTGCTTAAGACCTCCTGTAAAGTACTGAAATTCATGGTTATTGCAATATAATTCATCACTCCCAGACAGATACAACAAAGTACTAAGTCCCTGTCTATCCTGTTCATTATCTGACCCTGCTAGAAAAAACCCCAGAGATCCTATTCCTACCGGTTTATCACCCTCCACTTCTTTTCCAGTATCATTAGAGTTAACATTGGAAGAACATATCTATTTGGAAATCCACTATATAAAACTCTTCAGTTAGACAGTAATTTAGTCCTTTGTTTAGCACGGATAGTACTGAGTCACTCAGATCTAAATCGGTAAGATTTACCACTAGCGGAGGTTCGTTTTTTAAGGTATTGTTCACATTATCTAACGCTTCCACGACACTTGCTTCCGTTTTGTTCCGATTCTTTTTATTTCTTCGTCCTCTTCCTCGTCGGGTTTTCCTTTTTCTAAAGGGAGGAGTTCCTTAGATGTTGTGGCCACTCCTGTTTTTTCTTTTAGATTTTTTTCTGTTTTGTGATATCCTTGCGGATTTTGTTTTTCATCATTAGAGGAAGTGTTAGATTCAGTTGTTCAATAGTCACTTGTCTTTTTCTTTCTTCCAAATTGTTTCTTATTTTTATTTTTAGTATTATTGGTATTTGGTTCAAGTTTGTTATATCTGTTTGAAAAATTTTGGAATTTTTTCTTTTCAAAGGCCCGTCCTGTCATATAATCGACCTTATCCCGGATACATTTATCCTTTTTGACTTCTTTTATCTCATTTTGTAATCTTGTTAGTTTCTCATCAAGCCTTTTTTGGAAGGCTGAAAAGTCACTCTCTTGTAACCTGGTTCTTAGCTCTGTTTTTGTTTTAGGTACTTCAGTTGAACTAGTGTATACCTGTAGTGCATAGTTGGAGGGGTTCTGTATACCCAAAATGTATAGTTGTTAGGGGTCTCGCATATCTGAAGTGCATAGTTGGGGGGGGGCTGTATACCTATAGTGTATAGTTGGGGGGTCCTGTATACCTGTAGTGTGTAGTTGGGGGGCTGTATACTTGTACTGTATAGTTAGGGGTCCTGTATACCTGTAGTATATAGTTGGTGCTGTATACCTGTAATGTATAGTTGGTGGAGGTCTTGTATACCTGTAGTTTATAGTTTTTGGTCCTATATACCTGTAGTATGTAGTTGGTGGAGTTCTTGTATACCTGTAGTATATAGCTTTGGGGTCCTGTATACCTGTAGTATAGAGTTGGTAAAGGTGCTGTATACCTGTAGTATAGAGTTGGTGTAGGTCCTGCATACCTTTAGTGTATAGTTTGGGGTCCTATATACCTGTAGTATATAGTTGGTGGAGTTCCTGAATACCTGTAGTGTATAGTTTTGGGGTCCTGTATACCTGTAGTGTATAGTTTGGGGTCCTGTATATCTGTAGTATATAGTTGGTGGAGGACCTGTATACCTGAAGTATATAGTTGGTGGAGGTCCTGTATACCTGTAGTGTATAGTTTTGGGGTCCTGTATACCTGTAGTGTCCTGTATACCTGCAGGGTCGTATTTAACATTAGGCATCCATGGTCTGGTGCGTAGGGTAGCACCTTGCAAAGGGGCACTACCCTCCCGTTCAGACTTGCCAGAAAATCTGGTGTCTTTTCAAGGGGGTATGGCGGTATTGGTCATGTCTGGTATGGTGGTGTTATCCAGTCACAGTATGGCGGTATTGGTCAGGTCTGGTGTGGCGGTGCTCTCCAGTCACAGTGTGGTGGTATTGGTCAGGTCTGGTATAGTGGTGTTATCCAGTCACAGTATGGTGGTATTGGTCAGGTCTGGTATGGCAGTTTTATCCAGTCACAGTATAGCGGTATTGGTCAGGTGTGGTATGGCAGTGTTATCCAGTTACAGTATGGTAGTATTGGTCAGGTCTGGTGTGGCGGTGTTATCCAGTCACGGTTCTGGTGGTATTGGTCAGGTCTGGTATAGCGGTGTTATCCAGTCACAGTATGGCGGTATTGGTCAGGTCTGGTATGGCAGTTTTATCCAGTCACAGTATAGCGGTATTGGTCAGGTGTGGTATGGCAGTGTTATCCAGTTACAGTATGGTAGTATTGGTCAGGTCTGGTGTGGCGGTGTTATCCAGTCACGGTTCTGGTGGTATTGGTCAGGTCTGGTATAGCGGTGTTATCCAGTCACAGTATGGCGGTATTGGTCAGGTCTGATATGATGGTGTTATCCAGCACAGTATGGCGGTATTGGTCAGGTCTGGTATGTCAGTGTTATCCAGCACAGTATGGCGGTATTGGTCACGTCTGGTGTGGCAGTGTTACCCAGTCACAGTTTGGTATACCTGTAGTGCCCTGTATATACATGTACTGTATAGATGGAGTAGGGGTCTACCAGTTATTACTGTGGATGTTGTGAGCCAGCTGCCCTAGCAACCATTGCTCCCTGTGAAAATGAAAGCAGTAATCCTATTGGTTGCTAAGGCTTCCAACTGCTGTTTACTGCTGGAGACATGCAGCTAATTATATCAACTGTGTTTGCAGTGAGGAGATTTTCCCATTAATTTCTATGGGGCGCCGCTCTTTCCCCTCCCCCGCCCCTCCTGTACATCTGGCAGGGACAGGACCTTTGCAATAACCTTCCCGGGCACCCAATATATCTGTCTGCCAAATATGGGGTCAAACGGTTCAGGCGTTTGGAAGTCTATTTGGGACAGACAGACAGACAGACAGACTTTCATTTTTATTATATAGATTTTTTCAAAAATAAAAATATGTCTCAGAGACAGACTACATATTCCAGTCCTTTAAAGTACATTCACACAGGGCAGACATGCCAATATTCAGCTGCAGATTTATATGCAGAAAATCAGAAGCTTATAACAAATTCCCAGCAACTGGTTCCCCAATCTATGTGATCGTGACCGTAGGTAGGGTAGCCTGAGAAGAGGTGGGGAAGGATATAGCCAGCAGACCCTAATCTGGTTCCACCAGCTTACCCTTTCTAATTGCCTCAACCATCCTAGGCAACTGCGGAAAACAACGGAGATGGCCCCTATATCAGGTGATAACACAGAACAAGGACAAGACTAACTTAAAAACATGGTGGGACAGCTATAGATGAGTGTGAGCCTGCTAACTGGACTGAACCCACATCCTAAAAAAAATCAAATAAATGCAGGAGACAGCATTTCAATAGAAAATGTGTTTTTACTTAACAAAGTAATTTCAGTGTTTTGGCTTTAAAGGAAGCCTTTCTCAAGCATTTTGTAAAACCAAAATGTTGCATTCGCAGTGTGGACCTGCCAGACACACAATACATGTCAGCACATGCTCCGGCCGGGAGCAAGATACAGAATGTCCAATGCACACTTTTGCCAATTGTGTGGCTGCCAGAGTGCACTCCTGTGGGTCCAGGGCAGTGCTCCAACTGACAAGAAGGAAATTGCTGGAGTGTGGGCAGGTAAGTATCCAGGTAAGTATCTTACAATATGTTATTGAAATACAGTGGTGTTAGATCCCCATAATGCAGTAGCGTAGTAAAACAGGCTAGAATTACCTCCACAGTCCTGTCCCCTGATGCAAGCCCCAGCCTGAAGTGGATCTGCTATGATTTCGAAGGTGAGGGAGACTTTCTGGGTCCGAGTATTGTGCTTTAGACCCCGCTATGAAGATCATTCCCCTCTCCCACTCACCCTCCCACCCAGTACAGGGAGCTCTTAAACCAAAGAAATGCTCTTAAACCAAGTTACAATTTTGAAAAACTGATGCATCTTCTTGCAAAACGCTCTTACTCCAAGTTACTCTTAAACCAAGGTACCATTGTACTTCTTAATTTTGTGGACTTCCCTCCTTGAATACAATTAGGTAGTTAAAAATCCACAATAGATCAAAATTTTTCAAAATTTTGCTGTGGAACTGCTCATACTTAGTACAAATCCACAAGGGCAGATTTGAAAAACATGATTTATTTTTTTTTGTTTACATTTTTAAGACAAAAAAACACAATAAGGTTATGCTCACACAACATCAAAAATAGAGAAAAGGCGGCCGATTTTCATATTTAAAAAAACGTCAGTTTTTGCCGCGATTTAACTGACTGCAATGGCAATGCATTGAAGTCAATGGAAAGAAGGACGTCCGATGCACACAATGTATTGAATAACTTACGTTTTTACAGCAGACATCAACATAATAAACATGATCATTTTTATGGATATCTTTTGCAAACAGTGGACTTTTTTATTAGTTGTTCACACACAGTTTTTCTTTTTCCATGGTTCCATAGTTTTCACTATTAAATTCAATAAACTTTTTAATAGACTTTTCAAAGTCTAATTAGTAACTCCAAACTAGAATAATGTACAAACACCAGTCATTGCACTAAGGGGAGGCCAGACAGCTAAATGACGTCCGTTATTTTAGACTCAAAATGACGGACGTCATTTTAAATGGAGCTTAAAAAATGTTGTGTAAACATAGCCTAAATCTGAAACACATTATGCAGGTTAGCGGCTGTGGATTTAATTACAGAAAAACTGAAGATTTTTATATATAAAAAAAGTTGCTGCAATTATTTTAATGTGGTTCTGTAAATTAAAACATTACATATTTAATGCCGGGAAAACTTATCAATCCTGATTATTGTCAGTCCACTGTCTTGGTCTCCACTGGAAACATTAGAAATTCTAGCTTTTTCTATTTTTCTTTTGCAGCACTCATAATTTGTGTGTGTGTGTGTGTGTGTGTGTGTGTGTGTGTGTGTGTGTGTGTGTGTGTGTGTGTGTGTGCTTTACGAGCATGTTTAGGCAAAAACATGTTTCTAATTTTTTTCTAATTTCTGTTTCTAATTATGTTTCTAATTTCTGTTTCTAATTTCTGTTTCTTATGCTGCGTTTACACGTAACGATTATCGTGCGAATTTGCCCATAAATGATATTTTGGGGTTTCCGTAATTACTTTTATGGTAGACTGAAAGGCTGCATTAAAAAGAACACCTGTTCCTAAAAAAAAACAAGATCTCACAAGGCTCTGTAGATGGAAAAATAAAAGTGTTTTTGCTTTTAGAAGGCGAGGAGGAAAAAACGAAAATGCAAAAATGAAAATTGTTGCCATCCTTATGGTCATTTTGCGCGCTGTCCTTAAGGGGTTTATAGACTTTTTTTGCATGATCCTTTAAGGTAAACAATAATTTACATAAAAAAAGTACATAAAGTTGTAACCACGCCTGGTCTGTCTGTTTTACCAAATACAAACGATGCCCATGAAATAACAATTCTGTAATGTCTTTTTTCTGTGATGGCTGTTTCTTTCTTATTCTTACTAGAAATGTGTGACTCATAAACTAAATGTGTGTTACCGATTGGGGGCATATACTCTTACTGTCTGGGATTATACAATCAAGGCTGACAGTTTCAGACTGTGTTGAGACACACCTCCAACTAATAACACCAAGGTTATTGAGTCTTACATCTCTACTAAGAAAAAGAGAAGAACGGGACATGACAGAGCTGTAAGAAAAGACCAGTATTTGCTATAATAGACAGGTCTGGACTGATGACAAGTCCTCTTTTAGTAGAAAGCATTCTTTTTTTTATTTATTGTTGGGTGTTTGTGTGTGTGTGTGTGTGTGGGGGGAGTCCAAGGTTGCATTTGGCATTCCATAGTCCTATATTTTTCCTATACTATACCTGTACTATACAAACTGTTACTTGATCTGTAATCAAAATGACATATTGTTTCTATTATGGTAATGAATATTTTATCAGGATACTTCCCTTGTTGAAGCTGCGAAAGGTTATCACTTTCTTTCGAATCTGCCGTTCCTATTATTCTGTTAATAACTATCCAATAAAACAAAAGCTGCAAATTTAAACTTTCTCTGGTATTTATAGGGCAATAACTTTTCTGTGTAAGTAACAGGAATTGCACGGCAATATATAAAACAGAATTACACGTGAAATTCATTGGCAGGTGGATAAAGGAAAATTACAACTCTTTACACGTCAATGTCATTATTGACTGGTTAATTATTAACACATTCTCATGATGTTTTAGCCAACAGCTTCCAGAACAACAAGCAAGCATATCACAAATGAATTCCCTTTTCTATTTTCTCTTTTGCATATTAAAGTAAAACAACATTTCTACTTTCTACTACACTTTATTTGAATACTGTAGAAATCCTTGATTCACATAGAATCACATGACTTGTGGTGGGGAAAAACAATTGAAAAAAAAAATGTCACAAAACTGAATGCACTCACAATTTTAGAAGCCCCTTTTTATACATTTTTTTGTGGCTTTTTCCCCATAATAATGTAAGAGCGTGCATTTAATGGCTTTTATTTGTTGTTGAGTTCCTCTTTACAAGTGATATAAGTTTTTAATCGTGTGATTCAAATATTCCATTGAAGAATGTGAAACACACACACACTTAAACACACACATATATATATATATATATATATATATATATATATATATATATATATATATATATATATGTGCGTGTGTGTGTGTTGTTGTTGTTGTTTAACCCGGGGGGGACTAGGGGGGGGGGGGGGGGACTAGGGGGGGCGAACGCAATAGCTACATCATGATGCATTTAGGAAAAATGCTACATTTAGGAAAAACTACCTCTGAACAAAAAAACAGCCATGTGTGAAATCATTCTATAGTGGCTTAAAGTGGATTGAAATGTTGCTTCAGTGTGGGCATTTATAGAATATTATTAAGGTATGTCATGCATGTCCATACTGGCATATACTTAAAGGGGTTGCCAGACAGCATGTTTTTCAGACATATGCTCAGGGACAGTGGCGTAGCTACCATAGAGGCAGAGAAGGCGGTTGCCATGGGGCCCTTGGAGGGAGGGGGCCCAGGGAAGATAAAAGCCTCCTGTGTCATTTTGCTTATTTACTGCAGTGTGTAAGTGAACCAGTGTTCTCCAACATGCTGCAAAACAAAAAAAAGGGGGTTGATACAGAAGACAATTAGCTCTCTGCCTGACTACTCTGATAACCTCTGACCTCCGTTCTCTGAGTTCCTGCAGAGGTCAAGGGTTATCAGTGCAAGAGTAGTTAAAGGACAACTCCCACAAAATTTTTTTTTAGCTTATTTAACACACATTACAAAGTTATATAACTTTGTAATGTGGTTAAATACCCGGTCTGGCCCCCTTCCCCCACTTTCGCACCCCCGACCCCCCCGCCCGGAAGTTAAAGAATATATACATTACCTATTACGATCGTCACGGTCCTCTTCTCCCGGGCGGCATCTGGTGACGACGACGTCAGAGCTGGGGGGCGGTCCGGGTCTTCTTCCTCCTCGGCGTCTTCATAGAGAGTGAATGGGACGGAAAAGGCTGCTGGTGCACATGCGCACCAGCAGCCTTTTCATTGGCTGGAGCGCATCACATGGCCTCCAGCTTCGTCAGCCCTGATTGGCTGAGGTTGCTGGAAGCCATGTGATGCGCTCCAGCCAATGAAAAGGCTGCCGGTGCGCAAGCGCACTGGCAGCCTTTTCCATCCCCAGGACCCGGAAATCAGAGACATCGCTGGACGGCGGACGGCGGTGACGGTGAGGCGGACGTCGGGCGAATGGAGTGGCGATCGTCACCGGAGGGATGGTGAGTATGGTGTCTGTGTGTGTCTGTGTTTTTTTTTGGGGGGGGGGTCCCGCGGGAGTTGTCCTTTAAGGAGAGAGCTAATTGTCTTTTGTATTAACCCTTTTTGTGTTGCAGCATGTAAGAGAACACCGGGTCACTTACACACTGCAGTAAATAAAGGGTCTGCTCCTGCACACACACACACACACATATATATATATATATATATATATATATATATATATATACCTCTGGCCACAAGAGAATTTATTTTTGTTGGCCTCATCACCGAGTATATATATATACATATATATATATACTGTATATGGGAGGGGGGCCCCATACAGTTTTTTGCTATGGGGCCCCATGAATCCTAGCTACGCCCCTGCTCAGGGAAAGCGTAGTTATAAAAAAGAAAATATAAGCACTTAACATCCACCCTCCCACATGATTGTCTGTATTATGGAGCTCTGTTCCCTGCTGTCGGGGCCTTCTGGGTTGAGGGACATGATGTCACAGGCCTGCTTTGCCACCTCCCTAAACACAGAAATACCACACAGTAGTGACTGGAGCGCCCTAATGCCAGCAGAGGTAAGGGGGTGAGGAAGGAAGGAGTTTAAGTTTTTAACTCCCCCCTTCCTGAGCATTTCTGACAAACACAGGACAACTCATTTAACAACCACACAGTGAAGTGTAGCTAACAGACTTAAGTAAACAAATCAGTAAAATAACACATATAATGCTGTAAGTGGTTCCTAATAGAGCTGCTAAAGTGTTCTCTTACTATGCTTGGTGTGCTGTCCTCCGTTAGGGTAGATAAAAGATAACACTGTTTTATTCCAGCATGTGCTGAAGAGAGACAGTAAGCTCTTTGCTTGTCAATCTAACAGGACTCTTTGCCTGTCAATCATCCCTACAGAGATTGCTGAAAGGCAGATAGCCATGACTAGTTACAGCCTAGACAACCAGTTCCGGCAGAATAAAACAATGTTTTCTCCTATATACCCCCAAGGAGGATGGCACACCAAGTATGGTAAAAGAATGCTTTAACCCCTTCCCGCATATGGACGTGCTGGAACATCTAAATCTGCATACCGTTCCTGCAGATAGAGCTGGACCTGTGTCATCCGCGGGGGGTGAGGGTGGTGGGTGGGGGTTGCGGCTGTCAGTGATAGCCGAGCACACGTGGCAACTGCCGAGATCCGGGCCGATCTCAAATCGGGCCAGATAACCCTCCCTTCCTCCTTCATCGGGGCTGTGCGGTGAGATCACACAGCCCCGATAGTTGCTGTGACATCAGGGGGCTTCCCTGAAGCCTCCTGGTGTGACAGCTGTGGAAGCTGATCATGCTCAGCCTAAGGCTGAGTCTGATCAGCTTTGCCTATTACAGGCATATTGTATTGAAGTGCTGATGAGCACTGCAATGCAATATGCCTGTAATCAGGCAATAGTACAGTAAAGTCCCCATGGTGGGACAATAAAATACAGTGAAGAAAACACACACAAAATACTAAATTAACCCCTTAACGACATAGGGCGTATATTTACGCCCTATTGCCGGTAAGGGAGTTCAGAGCGGGGCCGCGCAGCGACCCCGCTCTGAACCGCGGCGGTCCCAGGTGCCGCTTGTAGCCTGGGACCGCAGTTTTTAGCGGGCACGGTCCGATCGCCGTGCCCGCTAATACAGTAATCAGATGCAGCTATCAAACATGACAGCTGCATCCGATTACCGGATTCAGCTTATCCCTGGTGTCTAGTGGCGGAGATCTCTCCCCCGGGACGTTATCCCGGAGGAGCGATCTCCGTTTCTGAAGCCGGCCGGGGACTGCTGCAAGATGGCGCCGTCCCCGGCTCGGCACTCGTTTACTTCCGGCTGCAGCAGCCGGAAGTAAACGAGTGCCTATCTCATGGATCTCTGCAGCATATCTATGCTGCAGAGATCTCTATGAGAGATCAATGCACTTATACTAGAAGCCCCCGGGCTTCTAGTATAAGTGTAAAAGTAAAAAAAAAAGTGTTGTTGTCAATAAAAAGCCCCCTCCCCTAATAAAAGTCAGAATCACCCCCCCTTTTCCCAGGTTATAAATAAAAGTAAATAAATAAATAAATAAATAAACAAACATGTTTGCTATCACCGCGTGCGTAATCTCCTATTAATTAATCGTAATTAATCGTAATCGAACTATTAATTAATCACATTCCTGATCTCACACGGTAAATGGCGTCAGTGCAAAAAAATCCCAAAATGCTAAATTGCGCATTTTTGGTCGCATCAAATCCAGAAAAAATGTAATAAAAAGCGATCAAAAAGTCGTATATGCGCAATCAAGATAC
Organism: Dendropsophus ebraccatus; assembly: GCF_027789765.1. Taxonomy (NCBI): domain Eukaryota; kingdom Metazoa; phylum Chordata; class Amphibia; order Anura; family Hylidae; genus Dendropsophus; species Dendropsophus ebraccatus. The sequence goes on from NC_091463.1 coordinate 64,723,348, forward strand.
CGATAGAAAGAACACATCATGGCGCAAAAAATGACACCTCAGCCCCATAGACCAAAGGATAAAAGCGTTATAAGCCTAGGAATGGAGCGGTTTTATGTAACATATATTTGTTGACAATGGTTTGAATTTTTTTGCAGGCCATCAGATACAATATAAGTTATACATGTTATATATCGTTGTAATCGTAACGACTTGAGGAATATATATATATCAAGTCAGTTTTACCCCAGGGCGAATGGCGTAAAAACACATTTCCCCCAAATAAACAAAATGCGTTTTTTTTTTGTTTGTTTTTTTTCAATTTTACCACACATTTATTTTTTTTCTGGTTTCGCAGTGTACTTTATGCAAAAATTCAGCCTGTCATTGCAAAGTACAATTAGTGACGAAAAAAATAAGGGCTCATGTGGGTTTCTAGGTGAAAAATTCAAGTGCTATGGCCTTTTAAGCACAAGGAGGAAAAAACAAAAACGCAAAAATCGAAATTGGCTCTGTCTTTAAGGGGTTAAAATGACATATAATCCGCATAGCCCCCAATACAATAATAAATGTTGGGGGGGGGGGGTACACATATTTAGTATCGCTGCGTACGTAATGACGCTGGCAATACGATTATTACATGAGTAAACCTGTGCAGTGACCACAGAAAATTTAAAACAATAAAAATGCTATTTTTTTTCATGAAAAAATAGCATTTTTCACATAAACCTTTTTTTTCATATAGGCATATCTCAGAATCAGAAAGAAAAGTTATAGCATCGAGTAGCTACAACCGCATAAAGTGAGACAGATAGGATTTAAAAAAAAAATGGGCTCTGGTCCTGAAGGACAAAATCAGTCCAGTCCTGAAGGGGTTAAAAGCTCTCTTAGTTCAATAAATGGTGAGTTTCCTTTAAGAGGCTCAGCTCTTTCCTAATGTCACTGCTACTTCTATTTGGCAACAGGAGAGGTCACTAAGATGTGCAAACCTACCAATAGAACATTGATGTACTGAGAGCACCTTTAGCGTATAAGCAACTACATAAACCATTAGTAAGGGAATCTGTCAGCACTCAGACCCGACCCGAGTTGCTGACAGTGTGCTTTAAGAGACATAGCCATAGCGATCTTGGTACCTTGTGTAAGCTCTCGGTACTGGCAATTTATTGCAATCTCGACTTTCTTACTGTAAAGAACAGTCAAAGAGAAAGGGATTGCTGTTTGTGCCACGCTCTGGCACGCCTCACTACTGTTTTTACCTTCCTCTGCTCTGGGCATAATCATTGCTGCTCGGTCTCAGGCCTCGGCCAAGAGCTGACAGATCCCTTTTAATTTGTGATCCCTTCATATAATGTAATGACTTTATCTGCTTTTTTCCATTCTTGATTTGAATAAACATTAAACTACTTTTAAGTTGAGTTTTGTGGAAAGAGATATAATGTTTGCAGGTACCTGTTTCTTTTGTGAAGATAAATGCTTTGTACAAATTATTATACGCCAACTCAGTTCAATTATCACCTTCATTTATGTAAATAAAGCATTTTGCTGAACAAAATATATTATAAATCTACAACACAAAAAGGTAAAGTGTATAAATAAATAAATTTAATTGCAGATAAAAGTTAACAAGTTTTTCCTGCAAGTAAAAGAAAATAAATAAATAAATATTGAACAACAGTTAAAACAACATTTACAATAAAATGTAACTTAATATTTTCTCTTGATATGAAGGAAACCATGACACACTAATTTCTCAGCAAGCTTCTTGATTGGCAGCAAAGCATAAGAAATATATATATGACCAAAAAGTTTTTACATATATAATCATTGCTAGACAAACGCTGTAGCTGGGCTTTGGCATATGCAGGTACAGTAAGGAGCAGTGCCGACCAGTAGTGTGCATAGAACATTTATTTATGATAAAGAGACAAAAGTTCAAAAAAATTCCTCACCGACAGGAGTTTGTAAATGTGTGTACATCAGTAACATATATAGTGCACGCCATCCTGTGTCCTGTGGCTTTCACACTTGCCTGGCACAAGACAGGTGCAATGCAGACAAATCAGGCATGTCAAACTCTGGCCCACAGGACGTCATAGTATATTATAATATTAGTGGTCATGACAGCTGCCCGGACCACCTATATTAAAATCTGGAGAAGAAAAGAGAACATATGTGAGGTCAGCACTCAGACGAATATACAGTCATGTCTCCTGGCTTGATTGCCTGAAACTTTTGAGCACGGAGAGACTTCCCCTGGACCCCGGGGTATCATATACAAAAAGAAGACAGAATCCTCACCAGCTCAGATAATATTGAATGCTTTATTGGACATACATATAACACCGACGCGTTTCAGACCCTACTGGGTCCTTAGTCATGGTTTTCTTAGATATATTTATCATTTATTTACTCCCTAGGAGATGTTAATACAGTAATTCACCTCATCCGTTTATTCTATGGACGTTATGCATATAGCAAAATATATCTAAGAAAACCATGACTAAGGACCCAGTAGGGTCTGAAACGCGTCGGCGTTATATGTATGTCCAATAAAGCATTCGATATTATCTGAGCTGGAGAGGATTCTGTCTTCTTTTTGTATATTAAAATCTACTAGGCCGCAGGCAGTGACAATGAGAAGGCAAAGCTTCCAGCGCAGTGCTAAAATATATCCATGGCAGGTGCGGCAGCATAATGTGGAGAAAGTTACTGAGTTGCGGTAGGAGAGGAGGCTGCCATCGTTATTGTTTACATGTGCTGAGCCATACCATCGCCTAACCACACACACCCCAACTCACCCAGGGTAATGATTTACATCCCCAGATGAGCGGCCTTAATAAACCATCACATGACTGGCACCACATATAGCAGGTAAACAAAAGAGTGAAAGTTATAGTCACTGTTCACACTGCACAATATCACCTTCCCCAGTACAAAAGATCTTATAAATGGGCAGATTATCAGGTAGATCAACATATGTAGGGATTTCTGATACAGCCAGGGATCAGCCAATGATTGAGAAAACGCTGATCACATATTTTGTAAGCCCAATGGAACTAGGTGGCACTATTGTGGCAGTTAATTACATGTTGGGCAGTAATTACATGTTGGGCAGTATAGTGGCACCATTTGGGGACTCGTGGGGGGAATTGTGGGGCAGTAATGTGCTATTGGGGGAATTAATTACTTGTGGGGCATTATTGTGCTATAAACCACAATAAACAGAGGCCAGCTGTATTTACTCACATAAATCTGCCGGTTGCACAGTATACTTCAAGCAGGATTTATGATCCAAAAACTATGGCCCAGCACCAGTGCAAAATATTAACTATTTCTAGGGCATTATTGTGGAACTGTTGCGGGAATTAACAGTTTGTGTGTGTGTGTGTGTGTGTGTGTGTGGGGGGGGGGGGGGTAAGGGCGACACTATTGAGGGAATTAACTACTACATAGCGCACTATTATGCGATTACCAACTAAGTGGGGGGAATATACCTTGTGGCGACATCTACTTTATGTGGCAGTATTAGAGGGTTCTATTACAAAAACTAATACCACGTGGGCTACACAAGTGGGCATTATTACCATTTTGGGTACTATGGATGGAGAGCTTGTATATAGGTGGGTAGGAGGTGTTATGAAAGTGCAATACCTAAGGTGAACTATAGATATGACATGGGGGAAAGTTCTGTGAATAGCCTAAGGCTTATGGTACAGTTAATTCACCACTGGAGTTCATGTCACTGCCGTACGTACCGCTTATGACTCTGGATGCCGCCTGTCATAGAGAACCCACCATACATCCCTAAAGGATGGCAGTACTTGCAACAGTGAGGTGGATTCTCCCTACCCTAAACTTTTCTTCACCCTGCCCTCTACCTTCCCATTCTATACTTGTAATGTCATAGCAATTTATGATATACTTTATATCATGAATGCCGCACACACAATTGCTGCAACTTGGTGCAATTTTTTTCATTTTGGCCCATTATATATTTAAGTTTGATACCCCTGATGTAAATGAACAGCAATGCTTACTGTGTGCATATTTGGTCACTTAATATTTGCCAGGTCAACTGAGAAAGAAGCAAATATGCGAGCTGCAATCCATACAGTTCTGCAAGTATCCAGCTGCAGAAGATGAAACTTTTCGAATAAATAGTATTCCTTTAAAGGGGAACTGCGGTTAAGAAAAACTTGTTTTCTATTAAAAGTACATTAAAAGTTAAATATATGTGTCTATATAATGCATTACGGTATCTGTAGGGTTCTGCCACACGGGTAGCTGATAGAAATCCAGGAAGTGAAAAAAAAATGGCCCCTGTGTAAATCCACATTGTCTCCTGCTCCTTCTACTATTCCCCCTTAGGAGACAAATCTTCCATGCCTCTTTCTCACATTGTATGTGTTTGCTGAGATCAGACTGATGATGCAGACAAGGTGCAGGGCGTGATGTCCCAGGAGGCTTGGCTGGATCCCCCAATCCCCTGAGTGATTCACCATCTCTGACCTGCCAGAAGCAGGTGTTGCACTGATTTCTCTAATTGTGCATAAGTGTGCAGTGAAATTAAGGCTATGTTCACACATGTTGGAGTGTCATTGCAGTACTTCAGCATATTCACAAAAATGATGCAGTAACACAAGTAAATGATACTAAACTGCAGAGAGGATCAAAGCCTTATTGTGGGGCTCAACATCAAAGATAACAGATGCTTGATCATAATATGTGCATGGAAATGAAAAGAAAACAAAATTCAAAAAGTTCTTTACTTTATTCCAATATCAGCGTTACAGGTAGAGAATACAGCGTGCTGTGTGGTGTTACAGGTAGAGAATACAGTGCTGTGTGGTGTTACAGGTAGAGAATACAGCGTGCTGTGTGGTGTTACAGGTGGAGAATACAGAGTGCTGTGTGGTGTTACAGGTAGATAATACAGCGTGCTGTGTGGTGTTACATGTAGAGAATACAGCATGCTGTGTGGTGTTACATGTAGAGAATACAGTGTGCTGTGTGGTGTTACAGGTAGAGAATACAGTGCTGTGTGGTTTTACAGGTAGAGAATACAGCGTGCTGTGTGGTGTTAGAGGTAGATAATACAGCGTGCTCTGTGGTGTTACAGGTAGAGAATACAGTGCTGTGTGGTGTTACAGGTAGAGAATGCAGCGTGCTGTGTGGTGTTACAGGTAGAGAATACAGTGCTGTGTGGTGTTACAGGTAGAGAATACAGTGTGTTGTGTGGTGTTACAGGTAGAGAATACAGCATGCTGTGTGGTGTTACAGATAGAGAAAACAACGTGCTGTGTGGTGTTACAGGTAGAGAATACAGCATGCTGTGTGGTGTTACAGGTAGAGAATAAAGTGTACTGTGTGGGGTGGGACCACAATGAAATCATATATTACTGCAAATAATTCAGTAACACAATGAAACAGCAATGTGTGAACACAGCCTAGATGTGAGGAACATGTATAACATGTCAGTTTTTCCATAGGAAAAACACCCAAAGAAAAAGAATTGCGTTTATTTTTCTATTTCACCGTGCACATAATTTTTTTCTGGTTTAGCAGCATATTTTATGCAAAAATTAAGTCTGCCTTTGCAAAGTACAATTAGTGACGCAAAAAAAAGGGATCATGTGGGTTTCTAGGTGAAAGAATGCAAGTGCTATAGCCTTTTAAAAAATGAGGAAAAAACGAAAACGCAAAAACGAAAATTGGCTCCGTCCTTAAGAGGTTAAACAATTATAGGGTATAATACCATCTATATATTAATTTCTGTCATGCTTCTTAGTGGTTGATACAATATGGTTTTATGAAGAGAAAAAAAAAAATGAATTCCACTGGTCATCCATAATGTCCAATTCCCATTTATCTTGAAAGCAGGGACACCCCAATCCACTTCTCTCAACAGGCAAATATAAAACATGTGCTGCCATTCTAGACCACTTATTTGCCTAAATAATTTTAAGGAGTAACTTTTTCAACTTGGAAATAAAGTGTTCGGGGACAGAATGGGAAGATTCCTAAAGGATTCCTAAAAAAAATTCGGGAGCAGCATTATTTTCATAGCTGCCCAACCAAGAAACAGGAAAGGTAGAAAATGATTTATGTCTTTCTCCACATTAGCTAATAGGTTCTTATAGTTAATAGGTACTAATAGGAATGGGCAGGAGGTAAGGGTAATGCCTAGATATGGGATACTTATAGTGGACTACCACCATGAGCTCTTGCTTCATTTAAACAGGAAGATTGAGTGCTAACATGCTAGATTTGAAAATGTTGAGTTTGTACTAACTAGCTTAACTGAAGGTGTCAATAATATCCATTACTGGGTCTAAGGATGATGTGGGAAATTATTACATCATCGGTAAACAATCCTAGGCGATGATCTGTGTAAATAGGAATACCTAAAATTGCAGGTGATGTTCGTATATGTTGGGCAAACTGTTCCATAACTAACACAGAATTAATTGGGGACAGGGGGCACCCCTGCCTCGTACCATTAGTTATTTTAAACACCAAGGACAATGAACCTGTGGTGTACACTGATGCCGAAGGCAACGTGTTTAAGGACATTATAGCAGCAGTAATGTAAGGCAGGAGTCCAAACTTCAAAACCACTTCTATTAGGTATCTGCAATTCAAGCAGTCGGATACCTTCTTTTCATTCAGAGAAAGGAGCAGAGAAGGCATTTGCTGCACACAAATTTCTGAGATATTTATAAATGTCTGAATCCCATCAAATATTTGGCTACCCCTACAAAGGCCACCTGGTCTTTCTCTACTACAGATGGTAACACGTCAGCAAGCCTAGTGATGATTATTTTTGCAAATAACTTAAAGGGGAACTATCAGCAGGTTAGACAAATCTAACCTGCTGATTGCCCCCTACAGCACCCAGGACGCTAAGGAGGAAGGTATGTGTCTTACCTTCTTCCACGGCGCCGGTCCCACGCTTTAGTCAGTATAATCTTTGGCCAGGAGCACTGCCAGCACTGAATTCAATGCAATTCATTGAGGCCAATTAAAATGCGGTCTTTTCTCACTTAATATGAACATAGCTATAGGGTGGTTTTACACCTAACAGCTTTGTAAAAATGGCAAAATGTTAGGGACTTTTTTTTGTGGGTGTGCATGCGGATTTTCATTTAGGCATTTTTATTAAGGCATTACACATGAGATTTAAAGGGTCACTGAATCACAGGCAGAAAAAAAAATTATAATAATAAAAAAAAGAAATTGCAGGGCCTTAAATGAATTTGAGAAAGGTCCATTTTCTTGCTGTGACCATAGAGCATTTTATAGCAAAAGGACAGTGAAAACATGAAGGTTAATGTCCAGGTTGAGCCAATGTTACAAATTATTTACTGTTGTAGCTTAGCAAAACTTTACAATGACCTTGCCTGCAAGAAAATAAATATGTGACTGGTGCTATAGAATTATAGCACAGATTTGCATATGAAAGCTATTTAAAGTTCAATTAAACAAGAAAATATATTTGTAATTGCTGCATTCATTATGTTACCTGAATGGGCCAATATGCAAACAATGTAACTGCAATATGTTATGTAATTGAGATAAATTTCCTCTAAGTATGATGATCTGTAAGACAACTGGTTTGTGCCTAAGAATGGAGATGAGCCAGTGCTTAGTTATCTCTACAATCCACTCATCAACCTACTACCATTCAACTCATTGCCGCTCCATGCCACTCCGCCCCGGGTGATGGGAAAGACTGGGTCCAGTCCTGGGAAACTGGAAGAAGTTTGATGGTTGATAAGTGGATTGCAGAGATAATGAAGTGATTTGCTTGGTTATTACTGTAAATTTGATCATCTCTACTTATGAACTTTATCTCATATCTCAGTTTAGTACGATATATGGCTATGTTCACACATAATATTTCCATCAGTCTTTTGGTCAGTATTTTTTTCATCCAAAATTAGGAGTTGAACTGAAAGGACAACGTTATAATAGAAAGATTTGCACAGTTTGGCTATGTTCTAACATCTTTTTTTGTCCATTTTGTGGCCCTTTTTTGTCATTTTTATGCAATTTATGGCCATAATTTTCATAAAATGGCTGCATCCTGGTGCCAAAATGATGGCCATCCAAAAAAGCAGCCACAAAATGGCCAAAAAGGCCATTGTGGGAAAATAACCTATGGCTATATTCATAGATAATATTTATTTTTAAAACCAAAATCAAGAATGGAACTGACAGGGCAAAATTATTATGGAAAGATTTGCATAGCTTCTGTATTTTCAATCCACTCCTTGTTTTGGTTGAAAATAAACTTAATGGGGGAGATTTATCAAACATAGTGTAAAGAAAAACTGGCTCAGTTGCCCCTAGCAACCAATCAGATTCCACCTTTCATTTTCCAAAGAGTCTTTGAGGAATGAAAAGTGGAATCTGATTGGTTGCTAGGGGCAAATGAGCCAGTTTCACTTTAAACCATGTTTGATAATTCTCCTCCAATATGTTTACCTTTTATAAACATTCTTCTATTATAAAAATCAATATAACAAAATATACACCACAGCGCCAGCAATGACATTACATTGGGTGCCGTAATGAGAAAATACATTACACTAATGGCACCTAAAGGATAGCAGGAGGGAATTTAAAATTTCTGTCAGTTCTGCATCTGTTGGTATCCTACTGCTCTCATAACACTTTTACTCTGATCTTTACAATTGTGGAACTTTAAGACTAGATTCAGACACAGTGATATAAAAGCAAAATACAACTGTAATTTTGAGTAAAAATAAAACAATGTGCGAACAGATGGGGAAAAAAAGATCATAATTCAGGTCCCATATTATGAGCATGTTTATTATTTGGACAGTTAGTAATCATGTGAGCACTGCCGGCAAATTTTCCATTGAATTCAACAGAGTGCATTATTATATTGAAAATACCTCAGAATTACAGCCATATTTTACCTTTATTTTGCTGTGAGTACACATAGCTGAAACCATAAACAGTCAGAAGTAACTAATGCTTTTCCTGTTATTTATTCAACCAGTTTGCACATAACTTAAATGTATGCTGAGGATTTGGTTGAATTTATTTCTTAAAATAAAATTAGATCACAAAGAGCACATGAACACTAGAGATGAGCGAACATGCTTAATCGAGCTCACTTTTTGCTTGAGTATTGGGGTACTCAAAAGTACTCAATACCTGAATGAATGCAGCATGAAGCTTGAGTAAAATCTATAGTCTCCACCGTGCATATTTGCCAGCTAAAATTAGCCAATAAACATAAGTGGAAGGGGCTGTTGGCCGCCAACATAGCAGTGATTGGCTGGCTGCATCAGGTGACCTGGGTGCATATAGACCCAAGTCACCTGATGCTCACTTGCTTGCTGATAGCTGTCAGGAATAGCTGCTGGAGCAGAAACAGAGGTAGTGTCGGGCTTAGTTTTAGGCAGGTAGGCAATTAGATTCCCCAAAGACCCAACAGTCCTTTGCAGGACTAGTAAAGTCTCATTGTCACACAAAAAAACACATTGTCCATACAACATAAAAGTATTGTAATAAATATTGAAAGGGTTATACAGATCGGCAGTAATCCACAAATACCCCAAAGTTCTTTTTAGAACTAATGTTATTCCTGTTGCTGTGCACCTGTTAGTCTGTCTACCTCATCCAGAGGTTCAACTCCCTGCCTTTCTTCCAGAGGTTCAACTTCCTGCCTTAACCCCTTAACGACCGCGGGCATATGCTTTCATCCTGCTGTCGTTTGGGAAGTTCAGAGCGGGGCCGCGCGGTGACCCTTCTCTGAACCACTGCGGTCCCAGGTGCCGCATGTAGCACGGGAGACAGTCAGCGGGCACAGTCAGCAGCATCCGATGCCCTGATGCATCCGTTACCTGGTGTCTAGTCGCGGAGATCGCCCCCCTGGGACAATGTCCCGGAGGAGCGATCCCCGTGTCTTCACCCAGCAGGAGTGTGCGCCGTAATGGCGCTGATCCCGGCTCAGCACTCGGTTGCTTCTGGCTGCAGCAGCCGGAGTGCCTATCTCATTGATCTATGTTGTATATCTATGCAACATAGATCTCACTGAGAGATCAGTGTACTTATACTAGAAGTCCCCCAGGGGGGCTTCTAGTATAAGTGTAAAAAAAAAAAAAAAAGTGTTGTTATTAATAAAAAGCCCCCTTCCCTAATAAAAGTTTGAATCACCCCCTTTTCCCATGTTATAAATAAAAATAAACATGTTTGGAATCGCCGTGTGCGTAATTGCCCAAACTATTCATTTATCACATTCTCGCACGGTAAATGGCGTAAGCACAAAAAAATCTCAAAGTGCAAAATTGCGCATTTTCGGTCGCATCAAATACAGAAAATTTGTAATAAAAATCCCCCCCAAATAAACAAAATGCTTTTTTTTTTTTTTTTCAATTTCACCACACATTGAATTTTTTCCTGATTTTGCAGTGTACTTTATGAAAAAATGCAGCCTTTCATTGCGAAGTACAATTAGTGGCGCAAAAAATAAGGGCTCATGTGGGTTTCTAGGTGAAAAATTGCAAGTGCTATGGCCTTTTAAGCACAAAGAGGAAAAACAAAAATGCAAAAAACAAAATTGGCCCGATACTTCCGGGGTTAAATGTGAATTAAGTTAATGTGTAAATAATCCCCCAGTAAATCACCAGCCTGTTTAGTTCAATGCAGTTTCATCAGCACTATATAATAAGCCAAGACATAACATAGGCTAGTAAGGAAAAATATGGTCCCGGTATGAGTACTGCACCAAATAGCCAAGTCCTCTGAAATGAAGAGTAGCTAGTAAGTACTAAAACCCTCTTGTCACCACTGAAGAGTCAATGTAACAAAACCTTGAAACTTGAAAAAATAAAGTAAAAAATATATAGCACAGCTGCATATTATCCCCTACAGGACCGGAGTGATTTAATGATGTAATAATTTTATTGCCAGCATCATTACGCATGCGGTGATACTAAATATGTGTACTTTTTTAATTTTATTTTTTTTCCAACATTTATTATTGTATTGGGGGTTCATTTATTGTCCCACCATGGGGACTTCACTGTGCAATTACCTGATTACAGGCATATTGCATTGCAGTGCTGATCAGCACTGCAATGCAATATGCCTGTAATAGGCAAAGCTGATCAGACTCCGCCTAAGGCGGAACCTGATGAGCCACCATAGCTGAGACACCAGGAGTCTTCAGGGAAACCTCTTGACGTAACAGCAACTATTGGGGCTATGCAATCTCACCACCCAGCCCAAATGGGAGATGAAGGGAGGATTCTCCCTTCTTGCAGCACTATAGGTTATGCGATTGCACTGATCGCAGCACCTATAGGGTTAACTGCCGAGATACGTGCCGGTACGTGATTCTGCGGGAAGGGGTTAAGGTCCTGGAGAGGTCATTTTGACAAAAGGGATTGTGCTCATATGTTCTGTTGATGAAACGTAAAATTATTTAAAATCCATATTTTTTTAACGGATGTCCAAATTAAAATGTTGTTGCGTGCAGGTAGGGTACACCACCAGTCTAGAACAAGGGTACTTTCTAGCATAAATCATCAAATAATAAGTGAAAGTAGCTATTAAGACATAACTTTTATTGGTATATCTAAAAAACACCAAAAGTGATTCCTACACCAGGTAGCTGCACATAGGACTCTCTTTATGCAATTAACTGCTTAGGGGGCTTTGGTAATTTGCTCTAATATTTCCCTTGCAGACAGCGTCAGACTGGGCCACTGAAGGACCGGAGGATCCTCTGGTAGGCCCCGATCCCCAACGCTTGCAGCACACAGTCTGTCGGGCGGCAGGGCCCCCCGACAGTGATACATTGCTGCCATCTGGTTAATGCTGTCATCTGACTGGCCCCTCACTTACCCAGTCAGATGACAGCATCAGTGTTCATCCCGGCCGAATCCAGCAAAGGAGACCGGAGAACCTCTCCCAAATGGCGCCGGCGTGGGCCCCCCCCCCCCCCCCCCCCAGGCACGCACACCCACCAAACAAGCGGCCTGTGTGGCTTCCCCTCCTCCAGGGACCATGGCTGTGTGCCGGGGCTGGTGAGGGGGTGGGGTATGTGTCGGACCCTGCCCAATTCACCCTCAGCTGTTCCCCCAGCTGTCCTCCTGTCCTTCCAGCATCCCCAGTCACCCCAGCTGTCCTCCAGTCACCCCCACTGTCCTTCAGTCACCCTAGCATCCCCAGTCACCACAGCTGTCTCCAAGGCACCCACAGCTTTCCCCCAGTCACCCGAGCAGCCCCAGTATCCTCCAGTCACCCCAGAAGCCCCAGTCATCCCCAGCTGTCCCCAGTCACCCTCAGCTGTCCCCCAATTACCCCAGCAGTCCCAGTCACCTTAGCTGTTTCCCAGTCACCCCTAGCTGTCCCCCAGTCACCACAGCTGTCTCTCAGGTACCCGCAGCTTTCCCCCAGTCACCCCAGCAGCCCCAGTCATCCCTACCTGTCCCCAGTCACCCTCAGCTGTCCCCCAATTACCCAAGCACCCCCAGTCACACCAGCTTACCCCCAGTCTACCCAGCTATCCCCCAGTCACCCACAGCAGCCCCAGTCACCCCAGCTGTCCCCTAGTCCACCCAGCTTCCCCCCCGTCACCCTAGATGCCCCCCAGTCACCCCCAGCAACCTCAGTCACCCCAGATGTCCCCCAGTCACCCCAGCTGATCCCCAGTCACCCCCAGCTGTTCCCCAGTCACCCCAGCTGTCCCCTTGTCACTTCAGCAGCTGTAGTCACCCCCAGCTGTCCCCAGGTCATCCCAGCTGTCCCCCTTTCACCCCCAGAAGCCCCAACTGTTACCCTGTCACCTCCAGTTGTCCCCCTGCCACCCCCAGCTGCCTCCCCTCCCCAGTCACCCCCAGCTGCCCCCCTGCAAACGAGTCATTACAGTACACTAGCGCAAACTTTTAAACTGCCTTGGAGCTCCCAACATCAATTCTACAAACCCGTGAATGACCCCTTAGTCAGTATGTGGTGGTAATGGTGGTGTTTACAGTAGGGTGATAAGATTTTTTTTCTTATATACAGGTATTATTGGTAATCTCGTTCTTGGTTTTGTGGATTTGGTGATAAGATGGTAACAGTGTGAGGGTATGGTGATAATATGGTAGGGGTAGATGTTCTTGTTCTATCCCCTATCAGTGATGTTATGGGGTCACTTCCCTACACTGAGCCCCCACAGATCTATGTATTTTTATATGCCACAAAGCATCCAGTGTATGATGCACCTTGGACACAACTACAACAGCTGCAGGCACTACAACTCCCAGCATGTACTGCAACCCTCGGCATATGGTGGGAGTTGCAGTAGAGTAGTACAATCCTCTGATAACTGCCCCTGTAAACAGATGTATTGCTGGACCTTCAGGGCTGTTGGTTGTCACCCACCGATTGCAGCCACCAGGAGACTCTGCACACAGTGATTTATTATAAGATTGTCCACTCAGAAACTACAACTCCTAGCATACCCTGAGAGTTTTATAAATGTACGGTGTTCTGAGATTTGTCACAGATACAGACGAATCCAGGAAAGGACGGGGTCAGCATTTCGTGTCTCACTGGTTCTATATAGGTGGGTCTCAAGGATCATTTCCTCTGGTGGGCCCCTGGTGCCCCAGTCCGACACTGCTTGCAGATTCCGCTCTATCGAACCCCGAGCACACTACCAGTACTGAGGTGTAGTGAGTAGCCGAATGGCATGCAACTTTTAAGTTCACTCACCTCTCGCACACTGTACATTTATTTAACCCCTTTCTCTCCCCTGATGACGTCATGCCAAACTTATTACAGAAACGCGTTGGGGGTACGGGTGTGACACTGGAACACTTTTATGTGGTTGACATGACCAAGTGTGCTCTAATAGATGTTTTATTGTACTGTGGATACTTAGATAGACTGTAATGCACCTTCTATTGTGCACGCCAATCACTGACTTCTCACCCACGCCAATCTCACCCACAGCAGGATCATGGTAGAAACTAGAATGGAGTGTCCGGAGGGAGGTGTAAAGGACCTTTGATGACGTCATGGCCATGTGACCAGTGTGGGAGGAGCAATCTTCCTCTGCTAGGCTTTCTATGAGGCAGCTGGTTTCCCAGGTTCAGCAGGAGGTAAGCCACACTGAGGGCTCTGTTCTGCAGGTCAAGTGTGTGTGGGTGCGATGTTCTGCAGGTCAGGTGTGTGTGGGTGCGATGTTCCGCAGGTCAGGGGTGCGTGGGTGCGATGTTCCGCAGGTCAGGTGTGCGTGGGTGCGATGTTCCGCAGGTCAGGGGTGCGTGGGTGCGATGTTCCGCAGGTCAGGGGTGCGTGGGTGCAATGTTCTGCAGGACAGGGGTGTATAGGTGTAATGTTCTGCAGGTCAGGGGTGCATGGGTGCCATGTTCTGCAGGTCAGGGGTGTGTGGGTGTGATGTTCTGCAGGTCAGGGGTGTGCAGGTGCGCTGTTATGCAATGTTCTGCAGGGTCATGGTGTGTGGGTGCACTGTTATGCAATGTTCTGCAGGGTCAGGGGTGTGTGAGTGCACTGTTATGCAATGTTCTGCAGGGTCAGGGGTGTGTGGGTGTGATGTTATGCAGGTCAGGGTGTGTGGGTGCACTGTTATGCGATATTCTGCAGGGTCAGGGGTGTGTGAGTGCACTGTTATGTGATGGGGAGAGCGGCCTCTTGTGACCGCAGGCAAAACGCTGCCACAAGAGTTCAGTGAAGAGAATGGATGTAACTGCGCTCTGTTATAGGGTTGTAGCGATAGTGGTCATGGTGTGGCGGTATTATGTAATGACATCATTGGTGATATCTTCCTGTTTTTGTTCAGAGCAGTATTCATGTAATATGTAATCACTGTATGGTGGTAGGAAGGTTATAAGAGAACTACCGCAGGGGGGCCCATTCAGTACATTATACTGTGTGGGAAGCACCGATTCTGATGGGGGGGGGGGGTGCCATTTGCCTCCTCTGCCTAGGGCACCAAAACTCCTTGTCTCGGTCCTGTACCTGGCCTTGGTAAAGGAAGAGATGGTAAAGGAAGAGATGATAATTCAGCTGTGTTAGCTGCAAAGTGGTTGACACTTTGTTTATAGTTAGTATAGCTGTTGGCAGTCAGCTGGTCCAGGACGTTTCTTACTGGGAGTAGTCAAAGTGTTGGGTGGGTGACTACTCCCCATGTTCCAGGACACAGTTTGCCCAGCCTTTAAAGAGCTAGCTAGTCAGATGGATAGGGGGTGTGGCTGATTATACAAAGAAAAGTGTTTGTCTGCTGAGCTGCACTCAGAAGGTACCTGTATCTCCTGCAAGGTTTGGGTTTTTGCTATAGTGATAGGGAGGGAACTAACACCATGTGGGCAGTGCTCAGACGAGCAAGTTTTTATTTTACTGTTTGTTATTTTGTACCTGTTTCCATTGCACCTCAACTGCTGCCAATAGAACTAGAGTTTACCACATTTGAACTGCAACCATGTCTGTGTCTCTCAATAAATGGACTTTGCCCAAGATCCCAGGGCTCCAAACGTTCACAATGAGAAGTTAGAAAATGGGTCGGCTAAAGCAAATTGCCCTCTAAATTTTGTGACTTTGTTACTGTTATAATTATAGCCAAGGCATCTACTTTTAAGCGCATAGACAGAACACTGTACTTGTTGTGATGAGAGTCTATTAGTTTGTATACTGTCTAGATTTATCATGTGGATTCCCATTTCAGGGGGAAAAATATTAACTTTTCTCTGATGTCCTGCAAACAAGATTAGGAGCAAATGTGGAGGAACTGCTTTCTTTAAAATTCATATAAGGCATCTATGTTTAGAATATGAGGAGAAAAGCATAAAACATCCACTTGATGTTCCATAATTCTCCACTTTATAATGTTATACCATTAAGATAGGGGAACTAGACACAATCTTTAAAGAAGCTGTTGTAAAGGTTGTACAAAGTGAGCAGTACTCTTCATGTACACAATATATGACTACTTTTGGCCTGCTCTGATGTAATGATGCATGCTATTCTGGTAGGGCTTACTGCTCATCATTCATTTTCATTTAAAAGCCTCATTTAATTTGACTTCCTGAATTGTCGTGATGATCTGCTGTTGCCCTGGTTACAGTGATGAAAGCATAAGGACAGCTCATCCTTCATCGAAGAGAGAAGAGAGATATCACAATAAGTAACATTCAAAATGAATGGGATATGAAGAATATTTCAGCTATTAAGATAATTTCATTTTCAATTGAATCTTTCACACTGCGCATATAAAGCATGTGTCTTCACCACACAAAGGAACTATCATTGTCTTTTAATAGAAGTTTATATTCTTATTGATAAACTTTGCTATCACATTTTCGAAGTTCCGAGGATCCAATATCCTATTTGTATTGTTTTCTTCTAGTCTTGCTGTATAATAGTAAAGGTGAGAAAATCATAGATTTGTATTGTTACATTCTGCAATGTCATTAATGATTTACGACTTTCTATTGGCTGGAAGGTGGCTTTTGGTATTGCCTGAATATGTATATTTGCGATTAAACCATCTAAATCAAATATCCTCCAAACTGTGCATGTGCTTGCCCCCTGAAAGGTTAAAAATCCATACATCCGCACAGTGTTCTTGTGTTAAAATGTGTTTTTTGTTTTAAGTTCTGCTATGCATGGGTAAGAATAGTAAAGAATATTTAATAAGAAATAAGACAATTTTTATTTTTTTTTCTAATTCAAAACATTTTAATAGAATCAACATTTTTGTAGAGATCTTGGATGCAAGATCCAAAAGGAAGGAGATGTATTGGATCTTCAAACTGAACACTCTAACACCTAGAGGTCTAAATGAGGCATACGAGATTAACATCTAAAATGACCCCTAAAACCATCTCTGTGTCCCTTTGTCTTAGTTATTTACATCCAGGCATCGATCTTATCTAATTCCACGATACGTCATACATAAGTTCTTTGGGAGTACTAGTTTAGCATTTTTCTTCTACAGATCGCGTTCCTTACTGTATCCCGCAGACGGCATCCTCATATGCAAGATGTTTCATCATCATCCCCTTCGGTTCCACCTCGTATCAGACCAGTAGTTATTATATAGGTTGCTCTTAAGCCAGCCTTACTTGCTTATCTCGTAATAGACATACGAGCATTTCTCCCGTTCCCCAGTTGCGCATGCTCCAGCTACACTGTCCCACACTGAGCATGCGCCACGCACACCTCTCACCACGCGCGCGCTGCAGTTTTGCCAGATTGGTGACCTCATAGTGAATCTGGCTTTAGTGCGCGCACGCAGAAGCACAGCGTCATCGCACATGCGCACACTTTTAATAGTACTCGGACTGAGATATCTGCACATTTTATTCTGTGTACCCCGGCCTTGAGTCATTGCGCGTGCGCGCACACCCAATAAGAATCTTAGCCAGTCTTATGCATCCAACTCACTCATGTATTTTTATCATTCCACCATTTTGGAGTAGCACATCCCCTAGTGCTTTACATGAATAGATCACATGACCTCATCATGTGATCCCCTAAAGCCCGATAATCACTCTATCTTTACATATACATTACAAACATAACCATATTCCTTCTGCATGTTTATGATTAAAGGTTTTAGAAGCTTTACAACAATTATTTTATGTTTTTATGTCATATATTGTTTTATATTGAAATAGATTGCTGGCTGACAGCTAGCCCCGCCCCCTAATTACAGTGTTGGCACGTTTTCTTTGCTCTTTAAATACCCCTATGCTGCTACTGTATTCATGCATTTGGCTTGAAAAAGAGGTTTTGTAGCCTAGAAACGCGTTGCCTTCATGCTAGATTAAACTATCTTGTTTCACCACGTTGTTCTGGGAACCTCTGTGCGCCACAAGATCTCCTTTTTGGAAGTGCCGATCAATGTGCCAGCACTTCCTTTTGCACACCTCTCTGCATTTAACTGACTGTCGCTCTGTTTAACTCTTCCCCTCATCAGCCTGCTTCCATTTAACTGACTGTCGCTCTGTTTAACTCTTCCCCTCATCAGCCTGCTTCCATTGAACTGACTGTCGCTATGTTTAACTCCTCCCCGAGTGCTGGGAAAAGCTGGATCCAGTCCTGGTAAACTGGGACAAGTTTCCCAGGACTGGATGCAGATTTTCCCAGCACCCGGGGAGATGGCATACAGAGCGACAGTCAGTTAAATGGAAGCTAGCTGATGAGGGGAGGGGAGGAGTTACACAGAGCAGCAGTAAGTAAAATGGAAGCAGGCAGATGAATAGATTTCAGAGATAACAAGGTGTTTTGTTTTATTATTACTGTGAATTTGCTCACCTCTAATTATGACTATCAGAGTAAGATAAGGTGAGGTCCAACTTTGACTTCAGCCATTGCAAAAACTAAGGATCCCTAAATTTTTATTCATGTATCTAATGCTGCGTTTACAAGGAACGATTATCGTGCGAATTTGCACGATAACAATTGAATTCGAACGATAATCGTACATGTAAACACAATGAACGATCGAACGACGAGCGATAAATCGTTTATTTTGATCTTTGAACATGTTCTTAAATCGCCGTTCACAAAAAATTCGCAGACCGTTCCATGTAAACAGTCGTTCACCTATTTTACCTATGTGCGAGATAGGCTTAAGCGATCGCAAAACGAATTTTCCGTACGATATATTGTTTCGTCTAAACACTGATCGCTATAAAAGAAAAATTGTTACTTCGAAGTCGTTAATCATACGATCGGGGGAATTATCGTTCCATGTAAACGTAGCATTAGTCAGAACAATCAAGCCCCCTTGCTATTTTTCATTGAGATGATTGACACCATCACAAATAGATGAATAAGCATGCTCAACTGAACCCACTACGCATGTCAGAAAAGGCCACTCATGATACCCTGATTAAAAGACAGAGAAACCGCTGTACTGCATTATTCAATGTCCAGTATTTTTGCCATGTTTTATTGAAGGCAACATAAAGTTTTGGTACACACTGTAAACTGTGACTTTCAGTCCTTGAGAAAAAATGACATTACCAAAATTACCATTTGTTATTAGATCATAAAATAGTGTGTCCTGTCAAGAAAGTTGGATGATTTTTACTCGTAGTGCATTTTCTTCAGTTTTCACCAAATGCCCATAAGTATATACACTAATCTGTTTGTAATGTATATTTTTTTTATATAATTATGGCCGTTGTTGCAATTTGCAACAACGGCTGTGATTAATTTAAAAGATACTTTGCATTGGAAATGAATAGAATCCCGGCCAGAGGGTACATACATAATATACGCTCTGGTCGGGATTGCAAGCGTCCACACAAAAAAACTGACATGTCATTTTTGTGAGCATACTATTTATTAAATAATGGCCACACAGAACTGTCAGTTAACTCAATGAAAAGTGCGGATCCGGCCACACTTTCCATTGTCTGCTATGGTGAATAGGGATGCAGGCACACACAGATGCGCCCGCATCCCAATTCAACATGAATAAAGTTCATCCGGCCGGTACTACAGTACCGGCCAGGATAATCTTCACTGACACCCGTCGTCCTGTGACACGGCCGGGTCACAGAACGGCTAGTGTCATACAATGTGTGAACGCGGCCTCAAATGCATTCTGTAGCCAATACTTTGATTAGTTTAGTTTATCTTTGTGTGAATTTTTCAGACACGTTACAGTTCTATTATGATAAATACACACACACACACACACACACACTTCTTTGCTTCTCTCAGCTCTGTTCTGCATAGGTTTTCTATCCAGTTCAGTGTATGTTTCATTGTAATATGCAGCCTGTCCGTCTAGTGATGAATGTAACGAGATACAGTACCATCTAGTAAAGCTTCATTCTTATGCCGCTCAGCTAACAATCTATGGACACTTACCTGTCAATTATGTTTGAGGTTTGGGCATTAAATTGTACTAAACATCTTACTATTTCTGAAGAAATGTTCTAGGTAGGATATCTCTGAGGTGTTATATCTAGTTAACACTTAAAGAAAGTCTCAAATACAATTTGCATTGAAATGAGAATTTGGACTGCAGTCAAGAAATCACCCATTATTTTTAGATCTGGAAGCACCTATTAGTATGTAATGACTTTCTTTAAGATTTGCATAGTCATATTTTTGAACATATTCATTGATAAATTACCTGACATTTTATGAGAAGTGGTAAAACTGGTGGTAGCTAGTAATGAGCGAGCATGCTCATCCTAGCTTGGTACTCGTAACTCGGATGAGCATCTCGCGATACTCGAGGAAATCTCATCATCCGTTTCCTGTAAGTTTGGGCGCTATTTCTCAGCCAATAAACATGCAGTAGACTCTTTGGTACATCCTGCGATCACGTGGGACCCATACATGTCGATAGCAGCGATTGGTTGGCCAGATCAGAGGACCCTGCCATATAAAAAGTGCGGCCACCGCGCCTCTGCTCACATGCATGCTGGAAGAGATTAGGGACAGAGCTGCTGCTGGTCAGGGAGAGCGTTAGGAAGGAAATTAGCATTCCAGTAGGCAGGGAATACTAGCGAAACAACCAAACAGCCCTTGTAAGGGCTTCAAATCCTTTTTAAGGCTGGGTTCACACTACGTATATTTCAGTCAGTATATTTCAGTCAGTATTGCAACCAAAACCAGGAGTGGATTAAAAACACAGAAAGGATCTGTTCACACAATGTTGAAATTGAGTGGATGGCCGCCATATAACAGTAAATAACGGCCATTATTTCAATATAACAGCCGTTGTTCTAAAATAACAGCAATATTTGCCATGAAATTGAGTGGATGGCCACCATTTAAACATTGTGTGAACAGATCCTTTCTGTGTTTTTAATCCCCTCCTGGTTTTGGTTGCAATACTGACTGAAATATGCATATACTAACTGAAATATACGTAGTGTGAACGCAGCCTTAATAGTATTACTACAGACTGCTGGCTGGGACTTGCAGTGCAGCTACCACAAGTTCAGCATCACACTGTGGTGATTGGCTGCTGGCAGAAAGGGGACATTAGGTGTTGCATACAGACCTCTAAGAAGTACTCAGTACTATTTTATGATTTTGTGGCTGGTGGTGCTGCTGTACTACATTGTATTGCTGTGATTTGTAGTACACCTGCATAGAACTTCATTGCTCATTGTAAGGGGGTGTCACAGAGTGTATTGATGCAGCCACCACCAGATTGTATCTTACAGCCCCATAAAAAATTAGTGAGCCCTCTACTATATTTTCTGATTTCTGTATTTCTTACTCAAGCCCTATTTAAGTTCACTACTGCTTGCAGAGTGTACAGGGGGTGTCATAGAGTATATAGGTGCAGCCACCACTAGATTGTATCCCACAGCCCCCCCCCCCCCCCCCCCAAATATTGGAACCACTAGTATATTTCCAGATTTCTGTCTTTCTTACTCAAGCCATATCTAAGTTCACTACTGCTTGCACAGTGTAAAGGGGGTGTCACTGAATGCAAACTCCCAGTAACCTTGTTTTCTGTCACTGATTGAACACACACAGTAGCCTTGTTTGCTGTCACTGAATGGAAACACCCATTAAACTTGCTTTCAATGAAAGGAAACACACAGTACTCTTGTTTTGCTTTCAATGAATAGAAACACCCAGTAGCCTAGTTTGCTGTCACTGAATGGAAATGCCCATTAACCTTGTTTGCTGTCACTGAATGGAAATGCCCATTAACCTTGCTTGCTGTCACCAATTTTGTGGTGGTTCATATGCTACCTGTGTTTTAATGGTTCCCTGTGTTCTCACCGCCATGCTGTGTCAGGCTAAATTTTGGGGTGGTTCATATGCTACCTCTGTTTTAATGGTTCTCTGTTTCCTCACCGCCATGCTGTGTCAGGCTGAGTTTTTGGGAGGTTCATCATATGCTACCTCTGTTTTAATTGTTCCCTGTGTTCTCACTGCCATGCTGTCAGGCTGAGTTTTTGGGAGTTTCATATGCCTACCTCTGTTTTAACCAGGCTGTTGACAAGAATTAGGCATAATGGTGCGATTAGGCAGCCTCAGAGGCATCCATACATGCTGCCCCTGCTATTTCCTGTCTATTTCCATGTGGTTTCCATCATTTTCTATTGTTAACAGGTTTTCACACAACCTTCTCTCTACCGAACGTGGGTCCACTGCAAAAATGCTTGAGTTTCCAATTGACTTCAATGGGGTTCATTACTGAAAATTCGTCTCGAGTTCCTCAGGTGCTCGTTACTGAGATATTCGTCTCGAGTAACTAGCACCTAAGCATTTTAGTACTCGCTTATCACTAGTGGTAGCACTTTAACCATTTGTAGGCCAAACAATGTAATAATTATACACCAACATATTCCACAGCAATTTACAATACCAAGGATACATATACAAAACATATACAAAAATCAGTTGTTTCAAAATGACACATTCTTAATTCAAAGAGAGATAAGGGCTCTGTTTGTGAGAATTTACAATCCATGCGGAATACGTTGCAGAAAGTGCTTTAGTCATACAACTGTCCAGCCAGTTATAAATCGTGTAAATAACATAGAGGTGATTGAACCAGTCACAAACCAATCTCTAGGGAGATATACATTAATAAGGTTGAAAACCTCTTTTTAACCATTTCACGACCTGGGGTCATTGACGCCTCAATTCCCAGGTCATTTTAGGATATTAGCTTATGGCATCATAATGATCCCATAAGCTGATGCCCCTTGTCTGCAGCCTCTCCTCTGTCCCCTGCCACTGTTGCAATCTTGTGACAGCGGCAGGGGATAGAGAGGGGAGGGGCAGAGCTCACGGGCGCACGCCCCGCAAGCTCAACCTTCCCTCCCCCGCAAACCTCCTTAGCCAGGAGGCTACCATCGGGTCTCTGTGATCACTTCGCAGAGCCCCGATGGACAGCTGACAGAGAAATTTTCCCTCTGTAGAGGGAAAATTTTCTGTCAGAAGCTCTATAGGTGCTGCAGTCCTGCTGACCTCAGTAACTAAGGGTTAACTCTCAACAGTGATGCGCGGCTCCGGTGCTGAGAGTTGCGGCGGGTCTCTGGCTATCATTGATAGACGGGACCCACTGCGGATGACACAGGCGCAACTCCTGCACCTGTGTCATCCTGGATCGTAAATTAATGTTGCTTCAACATCGGGCATAGGCAGCAGCAATGTTAATTTACTGTGGAGCGGCGGCATGAGGTTAAGCATAGATAATCAAATATATAAATATTTATACAAGCAAAAACAGTTAAACCTATGTATAAAAAACACATATAAAGCTCTAAAGTTTTGAAGATATGCAATATAGTAAAAAGTGGAACTGTTATTAAGTTTTCAAGTCTTGCGGTGTCTGGTTATACAGAACCTGTCACTTAGGGTGGATTCGACCTTGTACAGTATTCACTGTTCGTGTTTAAAATATGTCAGTCATTGTTGTCTTTCACTTATGAGAGCATACAATATGTCAAAAAGTGGATTAAAGTAACTATGGACTATGATTCAACTATCAGGTTGAACTTTATAACATTCTATGTTTCTTGTGACTCACTCCCCACTAGAAGTTGTACGTATGTAGAAGGTGTCTAGGAATTGGCACAGTTTATTATATAGTGAAAATCTAAATCTTTTCAAACTTTTAAGAAACTGAAGACATGTAGCATCTAAAGGATGCAGCCAATAATTGTCTTTACATAGAGCAGACCTGAAATGTGTCCGGGGAGCCGGGATATATACACACACATATATATTAGTGATGAGCGAGTACTAAAATGCTTGGGTGCTCGTTACTTGAGCCGAGTATTTCCCGATACTCGAGTGCTCGTTTCGAGTAACGAACCCCATTGAAATCAATGGGAGACTCGAGCATTTTTTGAGGGAACCCACGTTTGGTAGAGGGAAGGTCGTGTGAAAACCTGTCAACCTCATAAATTGATGGAAAAACAATGGAAATGGACAGGAAACAGCAGGGGCAGCATGTATGCATGCCTCTGAGGCTGCCTAATGCCACCATTATGCCTAAGGCTATGTTCATACTGCGTATCAGACCGGCCGTTCCATGACCCCGGCCGGGTCATGGAATGGCCGGTCTGTTCCCGGATCATGGCGGCCGTTATTTAAGTACTCAAGCGGGCGCCCGTATCAGGGCTTCCCATAGCCCACAGTGAAGTAAGCGGAGTGGAGCCGCTCGCTTCACAGTGAACTGACAGAGCTTTCTGCAGCCGGAATTCATTGAATACGGGCCGCAGAAAACTGACATGTCAGTTTTTTTCCGGCGCCGCACGGGATCCCGGCCGGAGCGCATACGATGTGTGTACGCTCCGGCCGGGATCCCATTGCAAATTAGGCTATGTTACACGGCCGTAGTTTTACATAGTGTGAACATAGCCTAATTCTATGCAACAGCCTGGTTAAAACAGAGGTAGGCATAGGGACCCCCCAAAAACTCAGCCTGACACAGCATGGCATTGAGAACACAGGGAACCATTAAAACAGAGGTAGCTTATCATGAACCACCCAACAATTCAGCCTGACACAGCATAGCAGTGAGGACAGAATGAACAAGGTAGAAGCGGTAGCCAGTCAGCCTTACAAAAATTATGCCAGACCTAGCATGGCAGTGAGCTCACAGAGAACCATTAAGTGAGTGAGGAAGAAAGTGAGCCTCCCCAAAATCAGGCCAAACCATAACATTGAGCACACAGAGAACTGCCGGGATCAGCAGTAGCCAACATGGAGGCCAGGCAGGATCAGCAGTAGCCAACATGGAGGCAAGGGCAGGCACTACAGTAGTTAGCAGTAGTCAACATGGATGCCAGTAAAGGCCCAGCAGTAGTCAACATGGATGCTAGTTAAGGCCCAGCAGTAGCCAACATGGAGGCAAGGGCAGACACACCAGTAGTCAGCTGTATTCAACATGGATGCCAGTTAAGGCCCAGCAGTAGCCAACATGGAGGCAAGGGCAGGCACACCAGTAGTCAACTGTATTCAACATGGATGCCAGTTAAGGCCCAGCAGTAGCCAACATGGAGGCAAGGGCAGGCACAACAGTAGTCAACATAGATGCCAGTAAAGGCCCAGCAGTAGCCAACATGGAGGCAAGGGCAGCGCGGTGGCTTAGTGGTTAGCACTGTAGCCTTGCAGCGCTGGAGTCCTGGGTTCAAAGACGACCAAGGACAACATCTCCAAAAAGTTTGTATGTTCTCTCCATGTTTGCGTGGGTTTCCTCCGGGCACTCCGGTTTCCTCCCACACCCAAAAACATACAGATAGGTGAAGCGCTGCAGAATCTGTGTGCGCTATACAAATAATAAAAAAAAAACCAAGGGCAGGCAGAGCAGTAGTCAACGTGGATGCCAGTTAAGACCCAGCAGTAGTCAACATGGATGCTAGTTAATGACCAGCAACAAGGATGCAAAGACAGGCACACCAGTAGCCAACATGGATGCCAGTTAAGGCCCAGCAGTAGTCAAGGCCCAGCAGTAGGGATGAGTGAACCGAACCTTTACAAACCAGATTCGTTACGAACTTTGCAAAAAGTTCGGTTCGGTACCTTTCAAAAAGTTTGTTACGAAGTTCGTTAAAACCGCAACAGCGTCGCAAAACTGTATTGTTTTCACAGAATGGAAGAGGATCTAAGGAATTATTACTCCTATAATCCCTTTTATCCTGTTATTATGTGAATATCAAGGTGTGTGACGTCACTACAGGAACAGGAAGTGCCTGAGCGTCCATGCTCTTTCTCATTGTGTGTCTAGACTGCAGAGAGAGAGGAGCTCCGTGCTAGTTAGGGAGGGAAAGCACATAGATAGATAGGCACACAAGTAGATAGCTACAGGGAGGTAGAGAGAGGGAGAGATAGGCAGAGATAGGAAGTAAAATACTTGTGATATCCAGGCAGAGATAGGGAGATAAAAAAAAGACAGAGAAAAGTGAGAAGAGTCAGAACCAGCTACCGTTCTGTGACTGAAAGGAGACGCCAGTTGTTGCTGCTGTGGTGGGTGCAGTCAACCCACGTATAGCTGCAACCAAAAAACTTCATAAAAAAAAAAATGCCAAAAAAACTAAAAAAAAAAAGTTTGTTTGTTTGTTTGTGATACCCTGTACATTGCAGCTGTGTTGGGTGCTGTTAACCCCGTATAGCTGCAACCCACAAAGTTGTTAAAAGAAAACAAAAAAACTAAAAAAAAAGGTTTGTTTGTTCGTTTGTGCTAACCTATACATTGCTGCTTTGTTGGATGCTGTCAACCCCGTATAGCTGCAACCCACAAAGTTGTTAAAAAAAACCCTAAAAAAGTTAAAAAAAAAAAGTTTTTTTTGTTCGTTTGTGATAACCTGTACATTGCTGCTTTGCTGGGTGCTGTCAACCCCGTATAGCTGTCTGCAACCACAAAAGTTCTTAAAAAGTTCATTAAAAAAAAAGTTTAAAAAAAGTACAAAAAAAACACAAAAAAGTAAAAATAAAAAAAGGTGTTAACCTGTACATTGCTACTTTGCTGGGTGCCGCCAACCCACAAGATTGTCAATGAAAGTTTGTGCCTTGCGGCCAGTAGCTTCTTTCATTTTCCCCCAACAAAAGAACCATGTCCAAGCGTCCTACATCCAGCACTTCACAGGCAGGGACTGCAAGAGGCGGTGAGGCTAGGAGAAGTGGCAGCACCAGGCCCGGTGGCAGCTGGGGCAACAGGCGTGGCAGCAGGGTGCAGCTACCCCAGACACCCAGTGGTTCTGTAAGAACCACACAGCCAGCGGTTCTAGATTGGCTTACCCAATCCTCCCAAACGAGGTCGGCTGGATCATCCGACACCACCCTTACATGGGACGGTCAGCGAGAGTCCTCTGCCCCCTCCCGTTATTACTATGCCACTCACCTTTGGGACACCTTCTGCCAGGGAACTGTTGGCAAATCTTCATCTGCCTTTAGATTCTCTACCACTTTTTAGTGATGAGGAGGAGGTAGTCCCCCAAAGGCAGCAGGTGGAACATGCAGAGACTGCAGAGGAGGAGTTGGCTGTAAGCCAGGGAGGGGCATCCAGTGCCACACCTGAGATCCTGTCCCAGCCACTGGAGGACAGTAGCAGTGGTGGTGGTGATGATGATGATGTCACTGATCAAACTTGGCACCATTATCCTCAGCGTCATCAGGGGAGGAAATTGAGTTGCTACCGAGACAGCAACATCCCACTGGTGCAAGAAAGTGAGGCACAAGAGGGAGGGGTACAAGACAATCTACCAGACAGAGTCCATTACCTCCAAGCCTTGGTCCTGGGAGGGGACCCTTAGGCAGCGGTGGCAGAGAACAACCAGCAAGACCCCCCGTGGCTTGCAGCAAACCACGGTCCTCTGTCGTCTGGCAGTTCTTTTGGCTGGGGACAGATAAGCACATCGCTCTGTTCCTGCTGTGCAATGAGAGGGTCAGTCGTGGCAGGGGTGATAATCTTGTGACAGCATCCATGAGGAAGCACATGGAAAGGCAACACCAACAGGCCTGGAAAAACCGTGACCCCAATACCACCTCCTGTCAGGCTGCACCATACACTGCAGATCCCATCATGCAGCATCCTCTCACTGGAACTCAGGGCTCGTCAGCCTCAGTTGCCAGCAGCAGCACAGTCTCCATGCCATCTACACCCCTAATGAGGCAGCAATCCCTGACTGAGTCCATGGCCAAATGTCGGGTGTACTCCAGCAGCCATCCCATGGCACAGAAACTGACCGGACACCTGGTTAAACTGCTGGTGCTTCAGTCCCTGCCTTTTAATGTTGTGGACTCCCAGCCTTTCAGGGATTTTGTGGCGTGTGCGAACCCCAGATGGTGAGTCCCCAGCCACCACTAATCCTCTGGCAAAGCTGTCCCATCACTGCACAGTTATGTGAAGAGAAAGGTTGGTGACTCATTGGGACTCTCGGTGTCCAAGACCGTGCACCTGAGTGATGATGTCTGGTCCTCTAATTATGGGAAAGGGCAGTACATGTCCGTTACTGCCCATTGGGTCAACATGCTCCCAGGAGACCATCATGAAGTCGGCCCATTCTTGCCACTCTCACCTCCACGGTGCTTTAGGGGGCCAGCAGCGGGTAGCACAAGTTCTTCCTCCACCACCACTGCAGTCCAACCTGCCCCGGTGTCTTACCACCGATTTCAGGCCCGGCGCTCTCAGGCTGTCCTCCATTTGGTTAGCCTGGGTGAACGAAGCCACAGTGGGCAGGAGCTTCTCCGCACAATCAGGGAGGAGATAGCTGAATGGCTGACCCCACGTCGACTAACGGTGGGAAGTGTCTTAGCGGACAATGGGAGGAACGTTGTCTCTGCAGTTCAGCGGGGAGGGCTGACTCATACAACTTGTATGGCACATGTGATCAACCTCATAGTGCACAGGTTTCTCCGATCATTTCATGCACTACATGACCTTCTGAGGATGTCACGTAGAGTGTGCAAACATTTCAGCCACTCCTACGCTGCAAGGAACACCCTGCTCAGAATCCAGAGACAGCGCGGTATGCCCCAACATCGGCTAATCTGTGACGTGCCAACCCGCTGGAATTCTGCCCTCCATATGCTCGACTGCCTGTACGAGCAAAGGTCAGCCGTAACAGACTACCTCATGGGGCAATCAGGCAGCTTCATGCCCCACTGGCAGTTAATGCGGGAAGTCTGCCAATTGTTGATCCCTTTTGAGGACTCAACTCTCTTTGTGAGCAGGCAGGACTATAGGATCAACGACATCATCCCACTCCTCCAAGTTCTGAAAAGTGCGCTGAGCAACATCATCAGCGAGGATTCCCAGGCCACAACTCCAAGGCTGAACATCGCCTTGAGCCCAGAGCTGGATGAAGTGCAGATGGAGGTTGAGGAGGAGGAAGATGTCTACGCCCAGCCATTCCGCACTCCGCCACCTGGCTTCTCTGTCTCTCCATCACAGGAGGAGATGGGGAATGAGGTGGTAGAGGAAGAGCAGGAAGACCCCAGCAGACCCTGGAACTATACCGAGGACAGTGGAGAGGAGAGGCGGTTATTGTCCTTGGTGCAGATGGCAAGGTGTCTGCGGGAGTGTGTGCGGAATGATAGCCGGATTGTGGATATCCGCCAGAGGGACCAATAGTGGCTGGCCACCATGTTGGACCCTCGCTTCCGCCGCAAAATGGCAGAATTCTTCCCGCCATCACAGAGGGAGGCTAAACTGGTGTACTACAGGGACATGCTCACCAGTCAGTTGGTCTCAACCTACCTGCGAGACCAGCCAGGTTCCCAGACAACATCCTCTGGGGGGGAACCAGCGCGCTCCACTCCCACCACCACTAGTGGAGGCGTCAGAAGTCGCTACAGCCTGCAAGCCCTCATGAGCGATTTCATGCAGCCAGCTGGTGAAGAAAGGACATCGCACCGGACTTATGGTGTGGACCAGCATGAGCTCAGCCACCAGGTCACTGCCTACCTTGATTCTACCCTGCCCCAAAGTGTCACCGACCCCGTGCAGTACTGGGCAGAAAAACTAGAGATTTGGCCTCAACTGGCAGAGTTTGCCTTGGCTCTGCTGTCCTACCCAGCCAGTAGTGTTTCGTCAGAGAGGATATTTAGTGCGGCGGGTAACATCGTAACACCGCAAAGAACAAGGCTTTCTTGCAACAGTGTGGAGATGCTGACGTTTGTGAAGATGAATCATGCCTGGATTACATCGGATTATACCACCCACCCTGCCTGATGTGAATGACTCATCAGTCACCCGTCTTGCATTGCAATCCGTGTGTCCAAGGAATTGATGTTAATATCCTAATTATGTGCCCAACGTAAAAATACTTTAACTTATTAAGTAATGTTCCCCCCTTAGACCCCAATTTTTTTTTTTAAAAATCACCTTAAAAATTCCCAACTTAATTCGGATACATTTGAAAAAAACAGATCCCCATTTCCAAATTTGATGCCCATGGTGTGTTGGCCATTTAACATCTCCACACCAGATTAATGCCTCACACCAGTGCACCGTCCAACCCATACCCTAAGAACAGAAGCAACCCTAAAATAATCCCCACGACTATGCTTCAAAAAGTGTGGATTTCACCTTTTGTGAACTATAGCCGTGGGGTTCTATCCCTGGCACCCGTGCCAAGGAACACTACTCACCATTTTGTGAGCGGGTACTAACTGTTCTTGAGGTATTTTGTGGATATCATGAGAGTAGTGAAATCTTTCACCGCAAATCCAAATGGGGTTCTTCTGTGTGCAAATGATTTCAAGCCTCTTATGCAGTCACGGGTGGAATAAGGCTGTCTATGGGGTATATATCACGGAGGCTGCTGTCCTTTAACTGTGATATAAAAAACCACCACAGTTAGTTACAGCAACAAACTGTTGCTGAAAGGCAGGTTAACTTGCTTTATTTACGGGTGCCTTTATAATGGGAGGCTTTTTTGTGGTTCCCTGCTGGCTAAAATCCACAGCGCATCGTTGGCTGATTTTATGCCACCTTCAGTACTATGGGGCTGGGCGCAAATAAACAGTTCAGCGAAGAACTGCGTATGTCCGGCCGGCACCCTAGTACTGAATGCCATTTGGTCAACGGTATAAAAATGCCCTGTGGATTTTACTCAGCAGACCCGCAGCCACATGTGAAGGTACCCATAGAGTGAGGTTTTTTGGGAGTGACAAAAGCGAGGGTGGGAGGTCACTCCCATACACCATCAGGGGTTTTTCCGTAACCACCTTAAAAAGATAAGTCCAGGCAATCAATAACTTTCTGTACCCTTACTTGACCCAAAAACTTATAAATTGACCGGACTTATCCTTTAACCCCTTAAGGTCAAAGCCTATTTTCGTTTTTGCGCTTTTGCTTATTCCATTTTAAGTTTAAAAGTCCATAGCGCTTGCATTTTTTCACCTAGAGACGTATATGAGCGCTTATTTTTTGCGAAACCAATTGTACTTTGCAATGACAGGCATTATTTTTCCTTAACATATGCTGCGAAACCGGAAAAAAATCATTTGCGCTGTCAAATTGAAAAAAAAACGAATTTGTTTTGATTTCGGGGAGTTTTGCATTTACGCCATCCGTCCTATGGTAAAACTGACTTGTTATGCATGTTCCTCAAGTCGTTACGATTACTATGATATATAACATGTATAACTTATATTGTAATATATCGGATGGCCTGTAAAAAATTCAAACCATTGTTAACAAATATACGTTCCTTAAAATCGCTCCATTCCCAGGCTTATAGCGCTTTTATCCTATGGTCTATGGGGCTGTGTGAGGTGTCAGTTTTTGCGCCATGTGTTCTTTCTATCGGTACCTTGATTGCGCACTTTTTGATCGTTTTTTTATTACATTTTTTCTGGATTTGATGCGACCAAAAATGCGCAATTTTGCACTTTGGAATTTTTTGCGCTGACGCCGTTTACCGTGCGAGAACAGGAATGTGATTAATTAATAGTTCGGGCGATTACGTGTGCGGTGATACTAAATATGTTTATTTATTTGTTTATTTATTAATTTATATTTATAAAATGGGAAAAGGGGGGTGATTTGGACTTTTATTAGGGGAGGGGATTTTTTATTAATAAAAACACTTTTTTACTTTTTTTTTTACTGTAACTAGAAGCCCCCCTGGGGGACTTGTATATAGACAGCACTGATCTCTCATAGAGATCAATGCTGTGTATATACACAGCAAAGATCGATTACATCGGTCATAGATTACTATGGCCTGCTGCAGGCCATAGCAATCTATTGCCGAGCCGGGATCAGCGTCATTCCGACGCTGAGGCCCGGCACGGGCAGAAGAACGGATCTCCCCCCCGCGATCGCATCGCGGGGGGGAGATCCGTCCCACTAGACACCAGGGACGTGAGGTCTAAAGCCTCTAAGTGAGGTCTAAAGCCTCTAAGGTTTGACAGCTGCACTTAGAGGCTTAATTAGCCGGCGCCGGCTAATAGAGGCACTGCCCGGCTGCACGTGTCAGCCGGGATCAGCGCCGTTCAGAGCGGGGTCCCGGCGGGACCCCGCTCTGAACACCCCGAGCGGCACCATGACGTATCAGATACGTCATGGGTCGCTAAGGGGTTAAGCCAGCTGGTGACAGCACTTAAAAAACACAAAAGCATACATCCATTGGATTGGATGCTACACTCGGTTAGGACATCAAACTGGTGTTAAAAAAATATATATATATAATGTATGTGTGTGTTTGTGTGTGTGTGTGTGTGTGTGTGTCGCCAACAGCCATAGGCCCAGATTCAACAAGTTTGACACCAGAGTAGTTGCGTCAATTTGTAAAGCAAGTGCCAGTGAGGTGTCAATTTAATGAAAATTGGACACGTATTTTTGGATAATGGAACTGGGGTAAAGCCTTCTTGAATCTGTGCCTTTTTAAAAATGTCCTTTCTTCACCTCATGGATTCTGTGGGTGAGGTTCTCTGTCTATTTTACCGTATCCTGCTAGACTAGGTGTTAGAGGTTTTTTTTTTTTTACGTTGACTTTCCTGTGCTGAACTCTACATCAACATGTTGTCATTTTTAAAGAATGATTTTTACAAACGTGCTTATCCTTAGCTTCAAACTTCAGTTGTCTGTACTAGGTCCTTCTGGGTCCAAAAGAATACTACTCCTACTAATGTCCCCACCGTCAATTGTATATTTGGAAACATACTGGGTGGAATCAAGAGCTGCAGAAGCTGCCATCTCAACTTGTCTGTTTTTAACAATACTGGCCTGAGAGCCATCAACTGCTGCCTTCTTCTGCTCCTCAACTGGTCTGTTTTTAATAATACTGACATTGAATCAATCAACTGCTGCCTCCTCCTCCTCAATTAGCCTCTCCTCGATAATACTGGCCTTGAATCGATCAACTGCTGCCTCCTCCTCAAGTAGCCTCTCCTCAATAATACTGGACTGGAATCAATCAACTGCTGCCTCCTCCTGCTGCTCAACTTGTCTCTTCTCAACAAGACTGACCTGAGAGGCGACCAATCCACTGCTGCCTCCTCCTGTTCCTCGACTTGTCTCTTCTCAACAATACTGGCCTGAGAGGCAAGCAATCAACTGTTGCCTCCTGCTGCTGCTCAACTTGTCTCTTCTCAACAATACTGGCCTTGGTGCAATCAAGTGCTGCTGCATCCTCCTTGTAAACTTTTCTTTTTCCAATATTTTTTGTCACTATTTTGTCACTTTTATTCACTATATTTGATTAAATATTTGATTATTCCTATTCGTATTATTCCCACTTTTTTATTTGTAATATCAATTCATCATTCAAAAATCATTGTAGCTGCAATTATTCAGCCGTTAGAGCAAGGTTCATTTTCGGTTCGGACCAATCTGAACTTCACGAAAGTCCGCCGGATCGAACCGAACTTTTTGAAAAGTTCGCTCATCCCTACCCAGCAGTAGTCAACATGGATGCCAGTTAAGGCCCAGCAGTAGTCAACATAGATGCCAGCTAACCCTTTAAGGACGGGGCCCATTTTCGTTTTTGCGATTTTGGTTTTTCCTCCTTGTGTTTAAAAGGCCATCGCACTTGCATTTTTCCACCTAGAAACCCACATAAGCCCTAATTCTTGCATCACTAATTGTACTTTGCAATGACAGGTTGAATTTTTGCATTTGGTACACTAAGAAACCAGAAAAAAATTCAATGTGTGGTGAAATTGAAAAAAAAAAAACGCATTTCTTTTATTTGGGGGAACTGTGTTTTTACTCCATTCGACCTGGGGTAAAACTGACTTGTTATGCATGTTCCTCAAGTCGTTACGAATAAAACGATATATAACATGTATAACCTTTATTGTATCTGATGGTCTCTAAAAAATTCAAACCATTGTTAACAAATATACGTTCCTTAAAATCGCTCCATTCCCAGGCTTATAACGCTTTTATTCTTGGGTCTATGGGGCTGTATCAGGAGTCATTTTTTGCGCCATGATGTGTTCTTTCTAACGGTACCTTGACTGCGCATATATAACTTTTTGATCCTTTTTTATTACATTTTTTCTGGATTTGATGCGACCAAAAATGCGCAATTTTGCACTTTGGGATTTTTTTTTGCGCTGACGCCGTTCACCGTGCGAGATCAGGAATGTGATATATTAATACTTTGGGCGTTTACGCAGGTGGCGATACCAAACATATTTATTTATTTGTTTACTTTTATTTGAAACCTGGGAAAAGGGGGGTGATTCAGACTTTTATTAGGGGAGGGGGCTTTTTACTATAAACAACACATTTTTTTTTTACACATATACTAGAAGCCCCCTAGGGGACTTCTAGTATATATACTTTGATCTCTCAGAGAGATCTTTGCTCAACGAGTGCCGAGCCGGGGGCACCATCTTGGACGAGTCTTGGACGAGTCCCCTGCCGGCATCAGACAGTGAGATCGCTCCTCCGGGACAACGTCCCAGAGGAGCGATCTCCCCCACTAGACCCCAGGGAAAGGTTGCCTCAGGTAATCGGAGGCAGCTGTCAACTTTGACAGCTGCCTCCTATTAGCTAATTAGCTGGTGTGCCTGCCATTTCCTCTATGTTGGCTACTGCTTGGCCTTAACCTCTTAAGGACATATGACGTACCCGCGCGGCGACCCCGCTTTGAAGCGTCGCGGTCCCGGGTGCCGCGTGTAGCTCGGGACCGCCGCTATTAGCGGGCACGGTCTGATCGCCGTGCCCGCTAATAGCGGCGGTCCCGAGCTACACGCGGCACCCGGGACCGCGACGCTTCAAAGCGGGGTCGCCGCGCGGGTACGTCATATGTCCTTAAGAGGTTAAGGCCAAGCAGTAGCCAACATAGAGGAAATGGCAGGCACACCAGTAGTCTACATGGATGCCAGTTAAGGCCCAGCAGTAGCCAACAAGTAGCCTTCTACCCCCAGCACCCTTTCGATTTTCAATTTGACTGCAGCAGTTGGGGTAACATTCCCTGCATAATGTGACTACTCACTTCTACCCCCGCCACCACCCTTTCGATTTTCAATTTGACTGTAATTCCTGCATAATGTGACTCACCACCTCTCCCCCCCCCCCCACAGCTGTTTTGATTTTGAATTTGACTTTGATCCTTGAGGATCTGGCAATTGTCTCATTCAAAGGGATCATCACTTGAGGAGTAGTGTACTAGAAATCCCAGCAATACAGTATAGTACCCACTAGTTTAGGGGGGCTTTACGGTACAATCTGGTAGTGGCTGGACCTAGACACACGCAGGGATACCCCCTTACAATGAGCAGTGAAGTTTTATGCAGGTGTACTAAAAAAATCCCAGCAATACAGTATAGTACCCACTAGTTTACGGGGGGCTGTACGGTACAATCTGGTATTGGCCGGAAAAATACAAACTCTGTGACCCCTTTACAATGAGCAGTGAAGTTCTATGCAGGATGCACTACAAATCCCAGCAATACAGTTTAGTACACACTAGTTTAGGGGGGTCTTGACAGTGCTATCTGGTATGGGCACCAACTGTATACACTTTCTGTCACCCAAATACAATGAGCAGTGAAGTTCTATGCAGGATACACTACAAATCCCAGCAATACAGTGTAGTACACACTAGGGGTGCTATCTGGTATGGGCACCAACTGTATACACTTTTTGTCACCCCTATACAATGAGCAGTGAAGTTCTATGCAGGATGCACTACAAATCCCAGCAATACAGTGTAGTACACACTAGTTTAGAGGGGCTTGACGGTGTTATCTGGTATGGGCAACAACTGTACACATTTTGTCACCCCAATACTGAATAATGAATATTCGCAAATTCATGCAAATATTTGTAAATTTCGTGAAACAAATTTCCAAATGATTCGCTCATCTTTCTTCTTTCTTTTTCTTTATATTTGCCTTGTGGGGTACAAGATAAGGGGGGCAAATATAAGAGGACAACATGGGATCTCTCTACAAGGGGGGAGCAACATATGTAAGGGGACAACAAGGGGGGCAACACAGAGGGGCCCATCTATAAGGGGGGGGGGGTAACATAAGGTGGACAACACAGGGGGCATGCATAAGGGGCATCTACAAAGGGGGGAAACATAAGGGGGGCATGTATAAGAGGACAACACGGGGGGGGGGGCATCTACAAGGGCGGGCAATATAGGGGGAACAACAAAGAGGGACCGTTTATAAGGGGGGCATCTATATAGGGGACAATATAAGGGGGCATGTATAAGGGGACAACACAGTAGGGGAGCAACACAGAGGGGACATCTGTAAGGGCGGACAACACAGGGGGGAATGTTTAAGGGAGACAACACGGGGGACATCTATAAGGGGGACAAAACAGGGCCTTCTAAAAGGGGGAAAAGGGGGAAAACACAGGGGGCATCTGTAAGGGGGACTACACAGAGGGAGCAATATATAAGAGGGAATACACAGAGATGGGAAATCTGTTCTCATAATGGTCCAGGGCAGAACAAGAACAAGATGATGAAAAGGGAAGAACTCTGATCAGAGAAGACTTCCCCTGAGAGTCACTTGATTGAACTGCACTGTAATGTATATGGAGTACAGGACCTTTGTAGAGCAGGGTCAGCCTTTTATATGACTGTATGAGGTGATAGTGATCTGTGTACAGTGGATTATTCAGTAGCAGCGGTGGTGTTAGTATGTGTTGGTAATATTTGATACTTTTAATCTGGTACTGTGTTTTATTGAATCTAGTATACAGGATTTGGTTAGTAACAATATGGTGGTGATGGTTGTAGTGCAGTGGTAATATTTCCCCCTTGTATACTGGTAATATTGGTCTCAGTATACAGGATTTAGTCAGCAACAGTATAGCGGTAATATGTATGGTGATAATAATTACTATATACTCCTAAATAATCTTTTATCAATACATCTCTTATCTATCATCTATCTATCGCATTGCTTGGTCGAGGAAGGGGGGCTCAAGTTGAACTCTTGCGCCATGGCCCAAGGGACATAAGCTACGCTCCTGCCTGTGCTGTATTCCATGCCCACCCCCACTTTTGATATCACCAGGGGTGATCCTAATACAGCAAGAGACGGACCAGGGTAGACAAGAATCAACGCCAAAAACTGTACCTACCAGAAGGAAAATGACAGTATTGTTTTAAAGTAATTTTCATATAATCCATTGTTTAACAGTCAGAGAGACCAAACTTTTACCATCCCATGACCAAAAGTTGATGGAGCCCAATCCAAATGATACATATAATTGCATTTAAACCAGATTCTACTTGTCATTAAAACATTTTCTATGATGCTCTTTATAATTGGAAAGCTTAAGAAACCGCGTGACAGCAATAAAGCTTTAAAAATAAGATTACATTTATTTGAATTATATCACGCTCAAATAAAAAATAACAAGAAAATGTATATTATATATATCTCAACTGTTAATGTGTTCCTTTTTTTCATATTTTATTGACCATCTAAGAAAAAGTTTTAAGTGCTGAACATCTGTCTCAATTTTTATTTAAATATCATATGTACATTTGTTCTGGTACCAAATATCAAAATTATACTGTACAAATTGAAAGGGGTTGGCCACTTTATAGTAAAATTATTCAGTATACAGTATTAAGCCATGTTCACATGGCGTAAGACACTGGCCGTTCCGTGATCTGGCCGGGTCATGGAACAGCCAATGTCAGAGAAGATCACCCCGGCCGGTACTGCAGTACCCCCCCCCCAATGCAGCGCGGTCCGGGGCCGGGGTGAGCTTCCGACACACACAGCTTGACAGAGGCCGGAAGCTCACAGCTGTAGCCCCGCGGTCCCGGACTTCTTCCCTGCTCGGCGGCGCTCACGTGTGTGTGCCGAGCAGGAAAGAAGATCGGGCATCACAGAGCTGCAGCGGTGAGCTTCCGGCCTCTGTCAGGCTGTGTGTGCCGGAAGCTCGCCCCGGCCCCGGAACCTGGCCCCGGGCAATCAATGACACAACCCCCCACCCCCCGGCGCGGAAGGGGGTTTAAAAAAATAAATAAATAAAAAAAGTGTTCCCTGCGGGTGCACCCCCCCGCAGGTCGCCGCCCTAGGCATCGGACCACAGGTGCCTAGTGGCAAATACGGCCCTGTGTGGAACATTGCCTCTTGTTCTATGGGATCCCGGCCGGAGCACATCGTATACGCTCCGGCCGGGATCCTGTGCGGCGCCGCAAAGAACTGACATGTCAGTTTTCTGCGGTCACAATTCCATGAATGTCGGCCGTAGGAAACCCAGTCAGTTCACACAATAAAGCGAGCGGCTCCGGCCGCTTGCTTCATTGTGCACAATGGGGAGTTCAGATGCGGGTGGCGCTGATGGGCCCGCGTCAGAACACTACGGCCATAGAGATCGGCCGGGATGATCTTTGCAGAGTCACAGAGCGGCTGGTCTCTTGCATAGTGTGAACATAGCCTAATACTGTACAATGAACTATTTTACTAGAAAATAGCCTCATTCGAGTACTTAAATGGATTTGGCATATCAGATCTACTTTATTTATAAAAAAAAAATATGTATTGTGTCTTTTCTGGTGCATTGACAAAATACTAAAAGTAAAAGCAACTAAACAAACATATATGAATATGTTAACAAAAAAATACTAAGTGACATCAATATACAATATCCTACCTCCTAATATGAATGTGTGAAAACACAAATATACTGTATCTTTAGAGCTGTAAATGTCACAGCGGGAGTTCATGCAGAAAGAAGGTCAAGTAATATTATGTGCACTTGAAGCCATTTTGTTTTTGACAGGTGATATGCAAATAATGGTAGAATGTCATTGGGCATGAAAGATTCATTGTTACCTTGTGCAACTTTACTTTAGAAACTGCATATGCACAGTAGACATTTTAGGAAAAGTGCTCTAAATGAGTAATGATCTATTTAACCTACTGAA
The DNA here is from genome assembly GCF_027789765.1 of Dendropsophus ebraccatus. Lineage (NCBI taxonomy): Eukaryota > Metazoa > Chordata > Amphibia > Anura > Hylidae > Dendropsophus > Dendropsophus ebraccatus. Next base: position 64,762,137 of record NC_091463.1, read on the forward strand.
ATGTCAGCCGTGTGGCAACTTCAACTAAAGTAGGAGCGAGAAATTATGCATTCAAAGAATAGGATATATAGCAGCACAAGGTTGGTAGTAATACTAAGTTGAAGTGCATGCTTTTTAAGGCAATGTCTGATTTATAAGCAGGTACCTGATGTATTTTATATATATTTTTTCCCCCTCGACATGACAGCACCAACCAGAGAGAGGGACTCCGCCCCCACAGGGACAGGAAACCTAGAGAGATAAAAGAGCAGGCCCTCCTCTTCCTCCTCAGTGGTTTTCCTGTCCCTGCAGGAAGCCTGGAGACTACGTATCAAGAAGAACGGAGCTCCCTCTATTCCCTGGGGCTGTGAGAAGGCTAAGGGGGATGCTCTATGGGCCGTAGTTGCGGCCTAAGACCTACTTACCACCGGTGGCTGGTGCCGCTTAGGGCCATAAGCAGTCAGCAGGCCGGAAGTATCGGAGCTTCTTAGGTTGTTGCGCGGTGTCGCACCGAAGCTCTGATTACTAAATTGAGCTGGGAGGCATTGCGGCTTAGCTCCGGAACTTCCGGAAGTGACGTGCGGTGACGCGTCAGGAAGATCCAGAAGCCGCGGCGCATGCCGGAAGTGACGCCAGACACCGGAAGCTCTTCAGTGAGGAGCGCTCCAGGGGTCAGTGAGGCGGGCGTGCGGCGTTGGTGCCGTGGTGGTGAGGAGGCCGGTCACTGGCATGAGTGGAAATGAGTGAGAAGAAGGAAACAGCGGGGCCAGCAGAAAAACCCAGGGTACCAGCGGGCTGAGGGAGGCTGTATAAGGTAAAACAAAATTATATGTAAACTGAATGGATGTGATATGTTCTTAGGAGGATGAGCATAAAAGGTCCTCAAAGAGTGCTAAGAAGGAGTGTAGGATTTGTAAATGCAGATTGCCTTCAGACTTGGATCGTCCTACATGCGACTCCTGTGTAAGCAAGATGGTGGCAGCAGAGGTTCCTAATATGTCCTCTCTACTGGCATCTATGAAGTGAGTGTTCCCTCATATTTAGACCTGAATTATGCTGGTAGTATTTGCTGATCTTATTAATAAGTCAGCACATGGCTAAATGTATGTATATTTTCCTGTTATAGGAAAATGATTAAGGAAGAAATCCAAAGCTCCTTAAAAGTAGTCCCAGCTGCTATAGCTCCTCCGGCAGTGAATACAGCAGGTGCCTCACATTCAGGTGCGGCACAGTCTGATCATGAAGTGGAGGGGAAAGCAGAATATAACGACTCAGAAATAGAAGAGTCTAATATTCCAGAGGAGGATACATCAGGGAAGCCATTATGTCCCTTGGAGGACGTGGACTTTTTAGTAAAGGAAGTCCGTTCTACTATGCAACTAGAGGAACAGGTGGTTCCAAAATCTGTGCAGGATATCATGTTTGGGGGGCTGGAAGAGAAAAAGAAAACAGTTTTTCCAGTCCATAAAAGTATCTCAGCCCTTATTAAGAGGGAATGGTCTAAGCCGGATTGAAAGGGATTTGTGCCAAGGGCAGTTAAAAGGAAATACCCTTTCAATTATTCAGAACATCTGGGTTGGGAACATCCCCCAAAAATAGAGTCTCAAAAAAGGGTTCCCTTCCATTTGAGGACTTGGGTACGCTGAAGGACCCGATGGATAAAAAAGCGGATGGATTCTTAAAGAGAACCTGGGAGGCCGCAGCAGAGTCCTTTAGGCCTAGCATAGCTAGTACCTGCGTCGCCAGGTCCATGTTAGTATGGTTGTCACAATTAGAGGAGGGGCTGCAGTCAGGGGAATCTAGCGCTAATCTGTTGGCATCCCTGCCTCGGCTAAAAAAGTCAGCATCCTTTTTAGCAGACGCTTCTGCAGACACCTTGTATTTTGCGGCAAGGTCGGCAGCTCTGTCCAATTCAGCCTGGCGTGCTATCTGGCTTAAGAATTGGTCAGGAGATGCGGCGGCCAAGACAAAACTATGTAGCATTCCCTGTGAGGGTAGTATTTTGTTTGGCTCAGAATTAGAGGATTTGTTAGAGAAAGCAGGGGACAAGAAAAAAGGTTTCCCTGTTACTTATCAGCTGGGAAGGTTCCAGTCCTTTCGTGCACAAGGAAGGGGAAGCTTTCGAGGCAGAGGGTCAGATAGAGGAAGAGGAAGAGGGGCAAGCAGATCCAGAGGCTACCTCTTCAGCCAGAAGTCTAACCCAGGCAAGAAGCCAACCTCCCAGTAAAAGAGTGGGCAAAAATCTGTGGAAGCACATGGGTCATGAGCTATATCCGAGAAGGAGTTATTTTTTATTTTGTATCACTACCACCTACCCGGTTTTTGGGGACGAAAAGTCACATGGGGGATTTAGGTCAGAAGACCTTAGAAGGTGAAGTTGTTTCTTTGATAAATAAAAATGTCCTGGTGCCAGTGCCAGAGACTGAAAGGTGTCACGGTTTTACTCCAATCTTTTTTCGATTCAAAAGCCAGATCGGTCCTATAGAGTTATTATTAATTTAAAGCCCCTAAATAAGTACCTGAGATATCAGAAGTTTAAAATGGAGACGATTAATTCGACAGTTAATCTGCTCACAGAAAATTGCTTCATGGCATCCATTGACTTGAAGGATGCTTATCTCCACGTCCCCATTCATAAAGATTTTCAAAAATATCTGCGCATTGCTATTTCTATAGATGGTTCTTTGTTTCATCTTCAATTTCAGGCTCTACCCTTCGGCATAGCCAAAGCACCCAGGGTGTTTACCAAAATCGTGGTGGAGATGGCAGCGCTTGTCAGTGAAGGGCCAGGTTTGTTTATCCCATACTTGGATGATTTTCTTTTGGTAGCAGATTCTGCAGTAGCTTTACAGTCACTAGTAAACAGAACCTTAGTCATCTTAGACAAGTTGGAGTGGATTGTAAACTATGAAAAATCTTTTCTGTCTCCAGCGCAAAAGAAAAAATTCCTGGGGATTCTTTTAGATTCTTCTGTTTAAAGGTCTTTTCTGCCAGAGGAAAAAATTCAGAAGATACAATCCACAGTGTCGCTGGTCGTAAAAAATCCCAGGCTCACAATCAGAAGGGGTATGTACTTATCGGGGTTATTTACTGCAGCTATTCCAGCAGTCCCGTGGGCACAAATACATTCCAGACCACTCCAAACACAGCTCCTGAGTCTTTGGGATGGGTCCCCGGGGGGTCTAGATAGATCCATTGAATTGTCCAGGGGAGTAGTAGAGAGTTTATCCTGGTGGTTGGTCAGAGAACACCTTACAGTGGGAGTGTCCTGGGTTAGGAAATGCCCCTTGTTAGTTACTACAGATGCTAGTCCCTCAGGTTGGGGGGCGCACTTGGGTATTCTAGACTTCCAAGGGTCGTGCGGAAACTCTATTAGGGAAAAATCCTCAAACTTTAAGGAATTAGCGGCAATTTATAAAGTGCTTCAGGTGGCTGAAGAGTATGTTAAAAATTCTAATGTTAACATTCTTACAGATAACTCAACTGCAGTAGCCATAATAAATAGGGCACTACAAAGAGTGAAGGGTTATTGAACCTATCCTATAAAATCTTTGCTCTTGCAGAAAAAGTCTCTCGGCAGTTCACCTAAAAGGGACACTGAATGTAAGGGCGGATTATTTAAGCAGGAATCTACTAAAACAAGGAGAGTGGAAGCTGAGCCCAAAAATTTTCCAAAAAAATGTCCTTCTGTGGGGGTTTCTGGAAGTGGATTTATTTGCAACAAGAGAAAACCGACAAGTAAATCAGTTTTACTCACTGTCTCCCAAGGACAATCCAATAGCAGGGGATGTGCTGTCACAAACATGGAGGTGGAACCTGTCATATGCCTTCCCACCATTAGCAATCCTGCCAAGAGTCCTAAGGAAAATCAGACAGGATCAAGCAAAGGTCATTCTAATCGCCCCGTTCTGGCCTTGCAGGGCTTGGTTCTCATCCCTCAGAGACATGTCTATCTTGGACCCATGGGTGCTGCCAGATCTGTTATCTCAGGGGCCGATTCTGCATCCACAAGCAGAGCACCTCCACTTGACGGCTTGGCTCTTGAGAGGCTAATTCTCAAAAATAAGGGGTTGTCAGAGGCAGTAATTACAACCTTGTAGATGAGCAGAAAGCCGATTACTTGCAAAATTTACTTTAGAATTTGGCAGGCCTCCTTTATTTTTGTAGGAACAGGGCAAATAGACTTCAGCAGTCCAAACATGGCAAAGATTCTGGACTTTCTGCAAAAAGGGTTAGAAAATGGGTTAAAACCTGAAACCTTAAAAGTACAGGTTTCAGCACTTGGGGCGTTATATGATCAACAGCTACCCAGACACCCCTGGATCATAAGGTTCTTCAGAGCCTTGACAAAAATATGCCCTAAAATAGTTAACAGGATCCCTCTGTGGGATCTAAATGTGGTCCTTAATGCATTAATTAGGGAGCCTTTTGAGCCGTTATCAGAGGCCTCCTTGAAAATGTTAACATTAAAAACAGACCTACTAGTAGCTGTTACCTCGGCTAGGAGGGTTTGTGAGTGCATCTCTCTAGCACAGAGCCATACACAAAGATACTTTCTGATAGAATTGTTTTCAGACCGGATCCCTCTTTTCTGCCAAAGGTAGTCTCAAGTTTCCACAGATCACAAGACATAATCCTCCCATCCTTCTGTGAGAATCCCAAGAATGATGAGAGAGAGAGTATCACCTACTTGATGTAAGGAGGACAGTAGTAAAGTATTTAGAAACTGCTAAACCTTTCAGAAAAGCAAATTCCCTGTTTGTTCAGTATGCAGGGCCTAACAGGGGTAGTAAAGTTTCTAGGGGGGCATTAGCCAGGTGGATCAGGCAGGCCATATGTCTTTGTTACTCGTCCTCTGGTCTTTCTCCTCCTCTCTCTGTAAGAGCACACTCTACACGGGCAGTGGCTACCTCCTGGGCAGAAAAAGGGGATGCCTCTCTTGAACAGATATGCAAGGCAGCAGTATGGTCTTCACCCCACACTTTTTTTTCGTCACTACCGTTTGGATCTTTCATCTACATCTGAGGTGGCTTTTGGGAGAAAAGTCCTGCAAGCGGTGGTCCCTCCCTAATTCTATCTCTGGTATCCTCTCTGGTTGGTGCTGTCATGTCGAGGGGGAAAACGGAAATTACTCACCGGTAATGATGTTTCCCGCAGTACATGACAGCACCATGGTATAACCCACCCTTCTGTTAGTCTTTTCTTTGACACTGGTGTGATCACGTGGTGGTTTAAAAAAAAAAGGCAGTTGTTTGTTGGTGACTGAGTTGTTACGTTCTATGATTATATTGTTACTTATGATTCAGGCTCTCTTTGGTCTCGGAAATTCACTAGGGAGGAAGAGGAGGGCCTGCTCTTTTTATCTCTCTAGGTTTCCTGTCATCTGTGGGGGCGGAGTCCCTCTCTCTGGTTGGTGCTGTCATGTACTCCGGGAAACATCATTACCGGTGAGTAATTTCCGTTTTCTATATCATGAAGCATAGTCTTTATTATTTAAAATAATGTAGAGGCTTTTTTGCATTCCTTGTGTCTACCTGTTTTAGTTGATTCTCTCTGTATGAGCTGTCTTGGCTTCTTCTGCTTTTATGTAGTTCACTTAGTGACACTGTCGCCCCCTTTGTGCATTCTAACATCTCTACACAGGTGTAAAGGGTAAATTTAGTGTTTTTCATACCTTATTTCATATAATACGTCATGGTGTTTGTTCAAGTAAAAAGTGTCCTTTTAGGAACTGCAGATTATATGAAGTGGGCGTGGCCTCGCAACATTAGCACCACTTAGCCCCGCCCACAATGGCACCGTTGGCCTCACCTCCTCGCCGGCCATTGGAACAGGCTGGCCAAAAGGTCTAGACCCAACCCCCTTTACATCTGCCAACCAATGGGCGTCAAGGGGGCGGGCCAATTGTGTGTGTTGTGGGCGGGGCTAAGTGGCACTAATGCCACAAGGCCACGCCCACCTAATACAATCTGCAGTTGATAAAAGCCACCTTTTACTTGAACAAAAACCATGACGTATGATATGAAATAAGGTATGAAAATGCTAAATTTACCCTTTACACCTGTGTAGAGATGTCAGAATGCAAAAAGGAGGTGACAGTGTCACTTTAAGGGTAGCGTCACACACACTGTATCACAGCGGATTTTCTTATCTCATAAGCTTCCTTTCTCCCTCCTCCCACCCGGCCTGTTGGCAGCTGCTGCAGGTGGTCAGGAAAACAAAATCAGCCAAAGTGAGGAAGTTACACAGTTTGGGTAGCTCTTATTGACTTTAATAGGAGTTACACAAATATCATAGGCCCGCAAGCTAAACTTTTTTTTAAATATCTCTAGGAGTTACATAAACAACATGTCATAGGCCCGCAAGCTACACTTTTTAAAAAATATATTTTCAGGAGTTAGTTTGAGGAGGTTTAGAGGTAATATGACTGCTTGACCCGGGATATTTGATTTTTGAAGCACCTGTGGGTCCTGATTATAAAGCCGAGAAGTATTTATGTTTGCAATAATCTGATGAAGAATGCCACTATCGAAACGTATGGTTTTTACGTCATATTAATAAAGGTGTCCAGCACCACAACTCCCATCATCTATCGGATTACTATCCGTGGCTGATTCGCTCTGTGCCAGGCTTCCAGGGACTCTGCGCATCGTACGTCAGATGAGTGAAACTTTCTTGGATCTTCTCACCGAATTTACGGACCCTCGGATGGGCAGTGGGCATTGGTTTAGCTAAAGCTTCAGGCGGTGTCGGGCTCATATGCTACAGTAATAGACTATCTGCGTCGGGTGCTGTCTTCTGTTTCCAGTATAAACAACATGCGTCATTTGCACAATTTTTGCTACAGTCAATGGGAGTTACGCAAATTACTTAACTTTCCAGCTTTGGCTGCTTTTGGTTTTCTGACCTGTTGCTTGGCTGCTTTTTGGCTTCCAAACCACCTCCACTATTCACAAATAAGACTATATACAGTAAAACTATCAGTTATGTTTTTTTAGTTGTTTACCAATACAATATTTATCAAAACATTTAAACTATTCCCTTATTTGCCACATAAGACCTATGGTGCATTTACACGGAGAGATTTATCTGCCGCATTTTTTAAGCCAAAGCCAGGAACAGACTATAAACAGAGAACAGGTCATAAGGGAAATACTGAGATTTATCTTGTTCTCAAATCAATTCCTGGCTTTGGCTTAAATAATCTGTCAGATAAATCTCTCTGTGTAAACGCACCATTACTTTACATTTATACAATAATGCAGTGGTCCCTCTAGTAATAACAACAAATGTTTCTAGGATGACCATGTAACTTGAAAATGTTGTAAATTCAAATATATACCCTTCCAACTAATAGGATATATATACATGCACCAATCTTTCTGTGAGATAGACTTTCTGTGAGATAGACTTAAGTGATCGCAAAATGATCGCAAAACTAATTTTTCATACGATAGATATATCGTTCCGTCTAAACGCTGATCGTTATAAAAAAAAGTGTTACTTCAAAATCGTTAATCGTGCGATTGGGCGAATTATCGCTCTGTGTAAACCCAGCATAATACTAACAAGTAAAGTATGTCGATGTTTTCATATATAGTTCTATGTGTAAGTATTAGAGATACTCGAACATGATTGTTCAAGCTTACTATTCGCTAAAGTATCAGGGTACTCAAAAGTTCTCAATACTCAAATAATTTCTGCATGGAGCTCAAATAAAATGGATAGTCTTCTCTAGAGATGAACGTAGTTAATCTGGCAAATCAAAATCACTGCCATTTTAGGAAGCAAATTTCCTACGATTAGTTAAGGAAATTTGCGGAAAAAAAAAAGCTGTCCAATCAGCTTCAAGCCCCTCTGATGTCAACATCTTTTCTCACCTTCTATCTAAGGCGGTTTCATAAGGAAGTGTGTTAAGGAGGTGGCCAGTTGTCTGTGTGTGGAGGAGAGAGCAGGATCACAGCAGGAAATTAGAGCAGAGCAGGGAGAGACTAACAGAGCAATTTAGGGACAGAGAGGAGAGGATGGGAGAGTTGATTTTGGGTGATGTCAGCACCTTCCACCGCCCTCTATATAAGATGGTTCATTAAGGAGGTTTGTTAAGGAGGTGGCCAGTTGGCTGTGTGCGGAGGAGAGAGCAGGAATGCAGCAGGCAGTAAAGGCCCTATTCCACGGGCCGGCAAGAGGAGCAAACAAGCGCTGTCAGCTCCTCGTTTCCCCGCTTGCTGCCACCGCTATTCCACGCAGCAGCAGCGAGCGGGTGAGTCTGAGGGGTGGCCACAAAGAGCTCTGGGGGGGCTGCCTGAGTGATCACTTGATTGTCCGGGCAGCCCATACGGATAGCGGCGGTCTGCTGCCGCCACTCTTATTCCACGGAACGACGGCAGCGGATCGCTGCTATCCCAGTCGTTTGTCTTTCAACATGTTTGAAAGACAAACAACACAACGATCAGCTGACATGAACAATGTCGGCTGATCATTGCCTTCTATTCCACAGGATGATTATCGGCCATAACGGACGATAATTGTTCCGTGGAATAGGGCCTTTAGAGCAGAGCAGGGAGAGACTAATAGTGATTTAGGAACAGGATAGGATAGAAGGGCTGATTGAAGAGCATAGGATAGAAGGGCTGATTGTGGATTTTATCAGCATCTTACCTCTATATAAGGTGGTTTGTTAACGGAGGTGGCCATGCTGTGTGTCGAGGAGAGAGCAGGTACGCAGCAGGTGGCTAGAGCAGAGCAGGGAGAGACTAACAGAGTGATAATGGGACAGAGGGAAGAGGAATAGCAGAAATTTGATGGTTGACTGGCTTATTAAGATTTTTTTGAATTGTGATTTTTCGATTTTTGACACTTTTGCAACAACATGCTTTAACAAATTAGCCCTTCTGTAATAGTCCCAGTATTGTAGATACTATAGTTTTGCCTGTTTTAATGAAATTCATTAGGATTTAATTTGCAAATCTTAACAAGTTTGACTAAATTTAGAAAGCTTCCGCTGCTGTAAAAGACAGCACAAAAATATTTTTGACTATAAGTATCAATTAATTTAAAGGTGGTCTGTCAGCACCTGGGCCCTACATGACAGTGCTGACAGTGTGCTGTAGCTGGCAGTCCCCTAGTAAGCATGGTGCCTGCTGGTAAATTGTCTGTACAGTGGATTATGCATTATCACAAGTCCCCTACTGTATTGAAGTGTCAACCAGTAGTCCTTTGTGCCTAACTCTGGCACACCTGACCATTCATTCCTCCTGCATCTCCCTCATGAATAATCAATGCTGCCCTGCCTCCTGCTCTCTCAACTGTCAGACAGTGTATCTGATTGCAAATCAGTCCTCTGTAGGAAGTTTATGTCTGAAAGAAACCCTCACATATAGTTGAATCTCTGAAACCAAATGTGAGGTGTGCCAGAGTGTGGCACAAACAACACTTTGACACTTGATTACAGTAGGATGGTTCATAATCCACTGCACAGACAAATTACCAAAAGGTACCATGCTTACTAGGGGACTGCCAACTCCAGCACACTTTCAGCACCTTAGGTAGGGCCACCAGATCTGACAGATTCCATTTAAATTTTGTCTAGTTTACTTGTAATAGTTATTACCAGTGTCTATGAGAACTGCAGTTTCAATAGGAAGTTATCAACATGAAAAGAAAGACTACACTGGTTATTATCAGTCTCCTTCAAGCTCTTATTTTATTTTAGATTATTATATTTCATGCTTTATCCACTAGGTACAGTTACATTAATATAGTTTCAATTTTGGGAAATTTAGTTTTCATGTTATAAGGATTCTTATTTTCAGCAAGTTCAGATTGACATAGATAATAGAGTTAAAGTAGACAAGCTTCCCCTTATAATCTCACAAAAAAAGCTGCAGAAGGTAAAATTTAATGGATTTACTTAATCCTGCAGACAGGGTTTAATTGAATTAGTGAGATATTCCTAAAGTTTATGAGAAGGCATATTTCAGATAAAGATAAAGAAACTATTAATAGATTGTTCATTTATATTTTACATATTCGTTTTAACACGCCAGCTATATGCTGGGACTAAAAAATATGTTTAGGGCTCCCAATTACATATATATTAATGTTATATATTGTACTTTTTAATGTTTAAATATAGTATACAATAATAATAATAATAATAATAATAATAATAATAATAATAATTAATAATAATAATATTATTAAGCTGTAGTTGATGAGAATAAAATGCGAATCTGGGGGGGGCGGAGCGAACCACCGATGTGAGCGGTCGCACGCCTGCAGAGCTCCCGCTCCACACAGCTATATTGGCGGCCCCACACTGCTCTACTCACCCCTGCTGATGGGCAAGACTGCCAAGAGGACCCCGAGACCCCCCGTGCTGACCGACGGCCCCCGGCGGCGCCCCCACACGCTAGACCGGTACCTGACCAGAGGTGAGGGTGAAGACGCGGCCCGGCGCCACCATCCGCCTGCGGCCTCTCCTCATCCGGTCACGCGGCCGACCCGTGCGGCGGCTAGAGCCGGCAGCCTACCTCCTTGGGGCTCCCGGATCCCAGATACAGAGCGGTGTCCCCCCGCCGGCCCGGTGGACGGACGTGAGGCGCGTGAGGCCTTGTGCCCGGAAGTGCCGGCGCCATCTTGGATCGGAGGTGAGGGAGAGACGGAGCTGCAGCCTCGTGCTTTAACCCCTCCCGCCCCGGTGGCTGGTGAGACATCCTACGCCTCCCCCCTGTCTCCAGACTGTACCCCACCAACCTCCTCTACCCTGCCAGAGACTGCAGATAGGGGGACTTCTGCTCCGGTTGTGGGCAATATGGCCGCAGTACCCAAGCCACAGAGGGGGGACAAAAAGGGCAAAGATGGGACCCGGGCCTCAACCTCTAAACACCAGCTCAACTCCGCTAGGGATCCTGTAGACCCTGAGCTATGTGGCGCATATCACACTGAATCTGACTCAGACGTTTCCTGTGCTGGGGGGAACTCACACAATATTCACTATATGCTTTCTCAACTACCTACTAAGAATGAGTTCCACTCTCTTCTCACAGATATTAAGGACACACTTAAAACTGAAATCGCTGCAGTCAGGAAAGACATCAAGCATATTTCCTCTAGAGTTGAGTCCCTTGAGGGAGAACATGATGATACAAGAGCATATATAGGGGCCTTACAGTCTACCATTGGCTCCCAGTCGGCCACTCTGGAAGGAATGCAGCGCCACCTGGAGGATCTTGATAATAGGGGACGGCGAAATAACATCAGGGTCAGGGGTCTCCCAGAGGCTACCCATGATGAGGACTTAGTGGACACCTTGGAGGGACTGTTTAACACCATCCTGGGCGAACCCTCCTCACATAAGATAAAATTCGATAGGGCTCATAGAGCTCTCAGACCCCGCCCTACCTCGGGCCCCCCAAGGGATGTCATTTGTTGTTTGCAGGACTACACCATAAAGGAGGCGATCATGGCCAAATCCCGGGCATTGAAGGATCTTGACTTTGATGGGGCGGCTATTCAGTTATTTCCAGACCTCTCATGGATTACCCTGCAAAAGAGACGCCTATTACGCCCCCTCCTTGTTGCCCTGCGGGACTACGACATCCCCTACAGGTGGAACTTTCCATTTGCTCTCTCTGCCAGGAAAGATGGACGCTCTGCTGTATTACGATCCCTCATTGATCTCCCCAAGTTTTGTGAGGTCCTGGATATCCCAGTCCCGAAGATCACTGATTGGACCCTTGATCCACCTCCTCCCCCGCTGCCACCTGTTTGGGAGTCGGTCCGCCACAAGCGTAGGCGTGAGCGGTCTACTCCCACCTCACCCCAAACGGGTTCTCCTGGACGCCCTCCTGTCTGATGCTGGGGTGGACCTCTCTCCAGTCATTTTTTGCTAACTACCCTCTTGCCTTTTGGTCTCATTGTTTTTTATGTCTGACCAAGGGAACAAGTTATATGGGGTCTTTGATACCCATTCTGGGCCTACATTTTGTTCTATTCACCTATGAAGCTGTGTGGATGCGTTCTGCATGTTTGGTTTGTTGATAGTGTTGAAGCCATATTGGTCTTTCCTCCTAACCCTCTGGGGCTGTTTTCTCTCTGTCACCATGATGTTAATTGTTTACCAGGGGACAGACTCTGATCCCCAACAATATTTTTGCCCCCACCGTGACATTGATTGTCTAGGTTTTTGGTCGTGTACCAGTGCTCTATGTTGCATCTCTAGGTTGTTGTATGCTTGTGTCCCCTTGTCTTCCTTTCCCTTTTGTTCCTCCCTGCAGATCCTGTTATTCCAGATACCGATTGTTCATCCTTGGTGCCCTCCTACTAGTGGTATGGTGAGTAATGGCATTAGAGTGTCCTCTCCTTCTATTTACTCCAATGGTTAATTGTGTCTCTCTTAATGTTAAAGGCCTGAATACTAACTCCAAACGCCGCCTTCTCCTCAGGGAAATGCGAGCACTGAGGGCTGATGTTGTCTTCCTACAGGAGACTCACTTTGACTCTGCGGCCTCTTTCCGCTTTGCCCGTCATGCATTCCCAATCTCCTTCTCTGCCACTAGGGACAACAAGACGGCTGGGGTAGCTGTACTGTTCTCCTGCCACTGCCCTATCCAAATTACCTCATCCTACACGGACCCTGGGGGGCGGTTTATAATTGTGGAGGGAAAATTGCGGGGGAAACCTATTGTTTTTTGCAACTTGTATGCTCCCAATAAGGCCCAAATTCCGTTCCTCCGAGGGGTGTTGGCCAGGCTTGCAAAGTATCCTCAGGCTGCTAGGGTCTTGGGAGGGGATTTTAATTTGCCCTTCTCAGACGTGAATGATAGGCAGTCAGTATCGGGTAAACCGCTGTCGGCCGCTCAGGCTAGACTATCGGTTGAATTCCGCAAGTTAATCCGTTTCCATAAACTGTATGATCTTTGGAGGCTGGACCACCCCACGGAGAAAACTTTTACTTTTTATTCCCACCCCCACAGAACCCATTCTCGTATCGACTATTTTTTTGGTAATGTTCCTACAGTTCGCCTCCTCAGGGGAGCTCAAATCGAACCCATCTCTTGGTCGGATCATGGACCTGTCTGGATTGAGCTGGCTGATCTTGATACGCCCACGAGAGTATGCCACTGGAGGCTGAACGAGTGCCTTCTTAAGAATCAGATCTCGCGAGACTCCATCCAGACTTGTATTTCCACATATTTCCTTGAGAATGAGGGTTCGGTCTCCTCTGAATCAATCCTATGGGAGGCCCATAAGGCTGTGGTTCGGGGACATTGCATAGCGTTGAGCTCACGCCGGAAGAGGGATAGGCAGGCGGAATTGTTGTCTCTTAAGCGGGCGGTTAGGACCTTGGAGCGGTCTATGGGTGTGCGCCCTTCTCTGGCGACTCTGGGTAAGCTGGTCGCTGCTAGAGCTCGTTTGAAGGATCTGGCTCTCGACAATGTGGAACGTCTGCTTCTTTATTCTAGACAGCGTTTCTATGAAAAGGGCAACAAGGCCCATACGCTTTTGGCACGGATGCTCAATGACCGATCGGCTGCCCAGTCTCCCCAGGTTGTGCGAGACCACACTGGTGCCCTGAAATTCCATCCCAAAGACATAGCCTCTACGTTCCATAGGTTCTACTCTAATCTCTATTCCCTATCCTCTACTCTCCCCTCAGACCCGGTGGCACGGAATGCGCGTATAAATGCCTTTTTAGATGACTGTCGCCTTCCGTCTCTTACCCCTCAGGCGGTTGAAGACCTAAATTCCCCAATTACCACTGAGGAGCTTTCTGAAGTCCTCAAAGAGCTGCCCTCCGGTCGCTCACCGGGTCCTGACGGCTTCACATATTTATATTACAAGACCTTTTCCTCTGAACTTTCCCCACGTTTGCTATCGCTCTTCAACTCCTTCCTTCAGGGGTCTCCTATCCCCCCTCCAATGCTTCATTCATACATTACCTTGATTCCTAAGCCGGATAGAGATCCCCAGGAGTGTGGTAACTACAGACCTATAGCTCTACTGAACTCAGACCTAAAGCTATTTACGAAAATCCTTGCCAACCGCCTGAGCTTTTGGCTTCCGTCCTTAGTGGACAAGGATCAGGTGGGTTTTGTAACAAACAGGCAGGGTGGAGACAACACCAGGCGTGCCATTGATCTAGTGGATGCGGTTAATTTGCAGTCAGATAGGTCCTTGGTCCTGAGTCTAGATGCTGAAAAGGCTTTTGACTGCCTTGGATGGCCATTCCTGTTTAACACCTTAGCCCATTTTGGGCTTTCGGGGCCTTTTCTGACTGCGGTTAGGTCCCTCTATACCTCCCCCTTGGCAACACTTAAATTCCCGCATATGCTCTCTGAAACCTTTGCTCTTTCGAATGGCACTCGCCAGGGTTGTCCACTATCACCCCTACTGTTTGTCTTATGCATCGAGCCCCTGGCGGCTGCCATCCGGAATTGCCCTGATATTAAGGGAGTCTTGGTCAGAGGCAAGGAATATAAAATCATGTTGTTCGCTGATGATGTTCTCCTCACCCTGTCGGAACCACTCACCACTTTGCCTGTCCTGCACGAATTGTTGACAACCTTTGGGACTCTCTCCGGCTACAAGGTCAATACGGCTAAGTCTGAAGCAATGGCCCTTAACATGCCTGATGATGTGGTGACCCACTTAAAGTCCACCTTCCAGTTCCGCTGGTCTTCATCCTCTATTAAATACCTGGGGGTTCGTTTGACTCCCAAATATTCGGCCCTATATGGAGTGAATTACCCCCCTCTATTTCGAGAATTAAAATCCCTTTTGACCAAATGGTCAGGCCACTATATCTCCTTCTTAGGACGTATAGCGGCGGTCAAAATGTCTATTTTGCCCAAGCTCCTTTACTTCTTTGAGACCCTCCCAGTTAGAGTCCCTCAGTATGAACTGAAAGCGATGCAGAGTGCCATGTTTAAGTTCATCTGGCACTCGGGGAGACATCGTATCCCTAAATCTGTAATGACCAGTAGTAAGGCACAAGGGGGTCTGGCAGTACCAAACATTCTCCACTACTACTGGGCTGCCCACTTGAGGCAAATAATGGCATGGTCAAAATATCACGCCTATAAAAAATGGGTGGAAATAGAAAAAATCTGGTTTGCACCATATCATCCCAACTCATTTCTATGGCATGTCTCTCCTCCCTCTCACTCCCACTTGTCTCTCCTGGGTCCTATGCGGTTCACCTTATCGGTCTGGGCCTCCTGTGCTGTGAAATTCGGCCTTTCCTCTTCTGCTTCCCCCCTCAATTCCTTCCTACTCTTTCCAGACTTCTCTTCGAGTCTTGACTCAGACACTGTTCGGGCCTGGGGCACGAGGCAGCTGTTCCAGTTCGCAGACGTAGTAGACCCAGTGAGTCGTACTTTACTCCCCTTTGAAAAACTGGTTGATAGGAAGGAACTTATGGTAGAGCATAGATCCTTCTACTCAGACGTTCGTCACTTCATGCTTTGCCGCTTGGGAACGCTTACGGTTGCTAAACCGACGGCGTTCGAACAACTGGCGCGCATGGGTACTTCGACTGCTGGACTGATCTCAACTATTTATAGCATTCTTAACTCCCCTGCTTCTGATGCTCCCGTGCGACATAAATATATGGACAGATGGGAAGCTGCTGTGGGCAGAGTGATCTCTCCTGAGTGCTGGAGCATTATCTGGGATAGGGCGGCTACTTCTTCCATATGTACTACATACAAGGAGACACACTATAAGGTCATGATGCATTGGTACCATACCCCCGAGCTCCTCAATAGACTCAATAGCTCCATCTCTTCCCTGTGTTGGCGTTGTAACAGAGCGACGGGGACATTGTTCCATATATTCTGGGAGTGTTCATTGATTACTGGTTTCTGGGGGGAGGTCTGCTCCCTTGCTACTAGAATTCTCGATTATCCCATTAGTATAGACCCGGTAGTCTGCTTGTTAAATCTGTCCCCTAAACAATTGAGGAAAAAAGCCTCTAAACTACTTTTAGTGATACTGACTGCAGCTAAGTCCTTAATTGCTAGGTCCTGGAAGCAGACCTCCCCTCCCTCCCTCTCATGCCTAGTTGATAGAATGAAAGAACTACGATCTCTTGAGCGTCTCACGGCCTCTCTAAACAACAAAATGGAGTTATTTGATCAGGTATGGGCTCCCTGGGATGAACACTACCCCCCCGTCCGATTGTAACTGACAGAATTCTGCCTCCCAACCTTGCCTTCCTTTCTGTCTTTTCCCTTGTCCCCCCCCCTTTGTCTATTGTGCTTGTTATGGCTGGTCTTCTTTTGGAAGTCCAGTTTGTCTGATGGTGAGTGAGTGTTTGTCTGTGGATTCGAAGTTACTATGGGTTACTGCAATGCTACATACAGCCTGTATTCCAGATTTGATATATGGATGGTGACCCGTCCCGGGCCACTTGGTCTCTACTGTATGTAACTGATAACTTTACTTTTTGGAATTTTCCTGTTGTCTTTTATATGTTTATATTGAAAAACCACTAATAAAAATTACATTTATAAAAAAAAAAAAAAAATGCGAATCTGAAGAAGAGGCTGTGCCTTGAAACGCGTAATTCTTGTAATAAAGCTTTGATTTTACATCAAGTACTACTTCTCCCATCATTGAAGGAGTGATGTCCATCTGATGCCATCAGCACCACCAAAGTCCCGGATGTCCTTGCACGGTTGTACCTCCAGCTGGCATAACGTTCTCTTGATTCTCCATCGGGATCTCGCGACCCCGCGGACTGGCTGCAAGAGGCTCAATATTTAATTATGCAATCGACGGCGTCGGGCTCGTAGCATGACCACCCCAGGTGAGTGGCTACAAAGCCACCATTTTTATTTGAATATTCAGTTTGCAGTAACACACTATGTGCGCCCCCAGTGTTTTCTAATCTTTACCGAATAATGCCCTGTGAATTATATTAACCCCTTAACGACATCGGGCGTAAACTTACGCCCTCGCGCCCTGGTACTTGGCGCATCAGGGCGTAAATTTACGCCCGATGTTTCCCCGATCGCTGCGTGTTCGCACACAGCGATCGGGGAAGATGGCCTGCTATAAATCATAGCAGGCCATCTTAGCTTCTCGACACGGGGGGTGGTTAACACCCCCCGTGCTTACGATCGCCGCTATAGGCTGATCAATTCAGATCAGCCAATAGCGGCGATCGGAACCTTTCCGGGTCATCGGTGACCCGATGACCCGGAAAAAAATGGCGGTCGGTGCTGTCAGAGGACGGCACCGACCGCCATTACTGTAAAAAGTAATGGTGGTCACCATGCCACCGGCCCGATCGCCGTGAACGGCCGGCCGGCCGTTCACGGCGATCGGGCCGAAGGCACGGCCATCAGAGTCCCACAATATAGTAAATACCTGCCCTGGACCCCTCAGCTAGGTAGCCGAGGGGTCCAGAGCAGGTATTTGTACATTACTCGCCTGTCCCGGGCTCCTGATCGGCGTCTTCCGGGTTCGCGGCGTCCTCCATCTTTCCGGCGCCTCTTCGGGTCTTTCCGGCGGTCCCCGTCGTCTTCTTTCGGCTATTTTCGGCTCCAGCCTCGTCATTTTCCGGATTTTGCGCTCTGCTGCCCTCTAGCGGCTGATATGTGTAATACACGTATCAGCCACTATAGGGATGTTCAGAATGTAGAAAAAGTTTTTTTTTTTTTTCCAAATTTTTTTTTTCTTTTTTCCGCACCCTATCGCCGCTGAGTGTTGATCAGCATCGCACGAAAGTGCGCTGCTAATCAGCAACTCCTCCTTTTTGCCGTAGGGTGGTTTTTTTCTATATTCTACTGCCACGGTCTGCTGATAAGTGCCGCACATAAGTGCGGCATTTATCAGCAACTCCTTTGTTGGCGTAGGTTTTTTTTTATACTTACTGTAAAAAAAACACGTAAAAAACACTACATTACACCACACTACATTGAATAAAGTTTGACACTACACCACTACATACCCCATATACCAATCCCCGTATAAAGATGGCCCCCAGGGTGTTTTCGGCGTCAGAGGAATAAGTTATTGCCTCCGACACCGAAACAGCCAGTGAGGATGAATGGGGGGGATCCTTCTTTCCTCCATTCATCCTCATCATCCTCATCCTCCAATGACGTGTCTGGGGGTAGTGTAGCATACGCTGCCCCCCAGACACGTCTTTTCCGCCAGTACCGCCCCAATAAGAGATCACGGTATGGTGTGAAATTCTCCAAACTCTGTGAGCGTACCTCAGGGTACTCTTACAGATTTAGGGTACGTGCACACTGCGGAATGGCGAAGGATAACCCTTCGTGCATTCCTCAGCTGGCACCCGCCGGCGGACTGATGCGGGCGCATGTCTCTACCCGTGTCATAGACTCTATTCTATGCACAGGCGGATTCCGTCGTCCATCCAAAGAATGAATACGTTGGACGGAGAGCGGAATCCGCCCGTGCATAGAATGGAGTCTATGACACGTGTGGAGACGTGCGCCTGCATCAGTCAGCCGGCGGGTGCCAACTGCGGAATGCACGAAGGGTTATCTGTTGCGATTCCGCAGTGTGCACGTACCCTTAGAGTGTATGAAGGAAGGGACACCCGAATGCAGCCCCCAGATGCCCCCTCCCCCCCCCCATCCTCGGAACAAGTGGGAAGATCGTCCGGGAACTGATCTTCCCACTGCTGGATAAAGGTTACAACCTGTACGGGGATAACTTTTATACCAGCACCCCCTCTTCCGGTCTCTCGCTGCCCGAGCTACTGTAGCTTGCGGCACGATCCGAACATATCAGAAGCAGTAATAGAGCCCTAATATTTAGCAGCCATGGAGAGGAACCAGCGCTTCTGGATATGAAGGACCCCGTATCGCACCAGGACAACATTTTCCAGGTGACGTCCCCCACACTGGAGAAAGGGAGACCCCAGAAGAAGTGCAGAGTGTGGCGTAACAGGGGGATCAGGAAGGACGCCATTTTCCAGTGTGACGCCTGTCCTGATCCCCCGACCTCTGCATACTGGATCGCTTCAAGGCGCACCACACATCATTGGGGTTCTACATTACCTAAATTCTGTCCCTTATTCCTATTTCAGGGGTCACGTTGGTCCAGGGATTATTCTGATCGCCATTATGGAGTCGGGAAGGAATTTTTCCCCTGTGATGAGGCTACTGTCGTCTGCCTCACGAAGGTTTTTTGCCTTCCTCTGGATCAACACAGGTTGAATTTGATGGACACCTGTCATTATCAACCTTATAAACTAATAATTGGCCTAATACCCCCAAATAAATTAATAATTGTCCCTTTTCCCCAGCTAAGTAGGTATGGCCACCATTCCCATTAGAGGATGCCATGATGCAATTACAAAGCCTCTGTGCGGCCAGGACAGTAGAAACCCAGCACAAGTGACCCCATTCTGGAAACTTCACCCCATAAGGAATCTAACAAGGGGGGGGCCCCTGGTGACGGCCACATTTGGGACGTGAAAATGAAAATAATGCTATTTTTTATTTTCTCGGCATATGTTCTACGTAAGTGACTGTCACCAGTGGGGTCCATATCCTCACTGCACCCCTTGTTAGATTCCTTATGGGGTGTAGTTTCCATAATGGGGTCACTTGTCAGGGGTTTCTACTTACCTGGCAGCACAGGAGCTTTGTAATTGCGACATGGCCTCCATCCTCCATTCCAGCTTCTAAATGGCGCTCTGTCCCTTTGGTGACTTGCCCTGTGCCCATATGGCACATTATGCCCACATATGGGGTATTTTCATACTCAGGGGAAACTACCCTACACGTTTTGTGTTCATTTTCTTTTTTAACCCCTTGTGGAAATAGAAAAAATCAAGGCTAGACCAATATTTAGTGTAATTTTTGTAAAGTTTTTACTCTAAATCATTAATCTTGTCATGATTTTTTCATTTTCACAAGTGGCTAAAAGATTAAAAAAAACACTAAATGTGTAGAGCAATTTCCCCTGAGTACAGAAATACCCCACATGTGGACATAAAGCGCCATGCGGGTGCAGGGTAAGCCTCCGAAGGGAAGGAGCGCCATTTCGTTTTTGAAGGCTGGATTTGAATGGAATGGATTTCGAGGGGCCATGTTGCATTTAAAAGGCCTCTGTGTTGCCAAGACAGTTGAAACCCCCCACAAGTGACCCCATTATGGAATCTACACCCCTCAAGGAATGTAACAAGGGGTGTAGTGAGCATATGGACCCCACTGGTGACTGGCACAAATGTGGAACAATGTGGCGTGAAAATAAAATATTACATTTTTTACACTATAATGTTGGTTTAGCCTTGAATTTATCATTTTCACAAGGGGTTAAAAGAGAAAAAAAACACACAATATGTGTATAGCAATTTCCCCCGAGTCCGTAAATACCCCACATGTGGACATAAAGCGCCATGTGGGCGCAGGGCAAGCCTCCGAAGGGAAGGAGCGCCATTTGGATTTTGGAGGTTGGATTTGGCTAGAATGGATGATGAATGCCATGTCGCATTTACAGAGCCCTCGTGCTGCCAAAACACTGGAAACCCCCCACAAGTGACCCCATTCTGGAAACTGTACCCCTTAAGGAATCTAACAAGGGGTGCAGTGAGGATATGGACCCCTTGATGACGGGCACATTTGTGCCATGAAAGTGAAAAAATTAATTTTTTTACTTTTACATCACATTGTTCCACATTTGTGCCCGTCACCAGTAAGGTCCATATGCTCACTGTGCCCCTTGTTAGATTCCTTGAGGGGTGTAGTTTCCAGAATGGGGTCACTTGTGGGGGGTTTCCAGTGTCTTGGCAGCACGAGGGCTCTGTAAATGCGACATGGCCCTTGAAATCCTTTCCAGTGAAATTCAGCTTCCAAAAGCCAATTGGCGCTCCTTCCCTTTGGAGGCTCGTCCTGCGCCCCCTTGGCACTTTATCGCCACATGTGGGGTATTTCCGTACTCGGGAGAAACTGCGCTACACATTTTATGTCTTTTTTTTTCTTTTATCCCTTTAAGAAAAAGAAAAATTGAAGGCTAGAACGTTTTAGTGTAAAAAATAAATTTTTCTTTTTTCACGCCATATTGTTCGGAAAATCTGTGAAGCACCTGTGGGGTCCAAATGCTCACTGCACCCCTTGTTACATTCCTTGAGGGGTGTAGTTTTCTAAATGGTGTCCCTTTAGGGGTGTTTTTTAGGTTTTGGCACCCCAGAGCCTCTGCCAACCTGAAGTTGTACAGTCAGAAATGACCAAATATAACGGAGGCATTGAAATTCACTAGGCGCTCCCTTGTATCTGAGGCTTGTGGTTGCATCAAATAGCGCAATAGGGCCACATATGGGGTATTTCTATAAACTGCAGAAACGGGGCAATAATTATTGGGGTGCACTTCTCTGGTAATAGGTTTATAATTATGAAAAATATTGGATTACAATAAAATCTCTGCACAGAAAATTAAAATTTTCAAATTTCTTACACACTTAGCTTTTATTTCTGTGACTCCCCTAAAGGGTTAAAACACTTTCTGGATATGCTTTTGCAGAGTGTGGGGGGTGCAGTTTCTGAAATGGGGTGCTTTGTGGGGCTTTCTAACACACAGTCCCCTCAAATACACTTTAAACCTGAACAGGTCCCTAAAAATATCTGATTTTGAAATTTTACAGAAAATTTGGAAATTTGCTGCTAATGTTTTAAGCTTCCTATCGTCTAAAAAAAATGAAAGATCGTTTAATAAATGCCGCCAACATAAAGTAGACATGTTGCTAATGCTATTTAATATATAATTTATGTGGTATAGCCTATTTCTGTATACGCAAAAAAGTTTCAAAGTTGGAAAAATGCAGTTTTTCACATTTTTTCATAAAGATTCGTTATGAGTATTGACTCCAATTTACCAGAAATGTAAAGTACAATATGTCACGAGAAAACAATCTCAGAATCAGCCGGATAGGTAAAAGCATCCCGAAGTTATTAATGAATAAAATGACACTGGTCATATTCATAAAATTTGTCTGTCATTAAGGCCATTTCAAGCTCTGTCCTTAAGGGGGGTAAAGGGGATGTCCAGTAAAATTATTTTTCTTTCAAATCAATAAATATCTGAAAGTTACTTATAAGCTGCTGTATGTCCTGCAGGAAATGTTTTATTTTCAGTCTGACAGTGCTGTCTGCTGACATCTCTGGCCAAGAAAGGAACTCTGTCTCGGTTTTCTATGAATGTCCATAGAAAACCTCTTCAGCTCTGGACAGCTCCTGTCAGTAGAACGCACTGTGTCAGACTGAAAATAAAACCACATTTCCTGCAGGACATATAGTAGCTAATAAGTACGGGAAGACTTGAGATTTTTTAATAGAAGTAAATTACAAATCTATATAACTTTCTGATAACAGTTGATTTTAAAAGAAAAAGATTTTTGCTGGACATCCCCTTTAACACAGTGATTACAACAAGGGTTTTGTGACAAGGTTTTAGAGGTTAACCAGTAGACAGCCCACTATGCATCCATAATGTTGCCTTATTTTTTCTTGACTTATGCTCAAACTCCGAATTGAAGTCTAATCATCTATGTTTTCATTCTTTATCATGATCTAGGATGCAGAAGCTGGATTTCTGCTGCTGTTTATAAGTGGTGAATGGCAATACAAGCCAGGCAGCCCTATCCCTTCCTGGAGGGATATCTGGTTAGTCCTGTGTTTTGAGACTCTTTAATGAGGCTTCACACTTTTTTTTTTTTTTTTTTTTTGCTTATTTATTTTTCCCAGGGGGCAATACGCCTAGGATTTCATTGCAATGAGCACTTTATCTAGCAGCCGGCAGTGTTATCTTTGGCTGGTCTCCCTCAGAACAGAGCTCTGTTTCTCTTATGGCTCTACTAGGCATTGATCCCACCTAGCCAGAATCCTGCTCCACACTGATGAGGGGCAACACACCGAAACAGCTGTATGAGGATGGATATATGGCATTGGTTTTTCCCTTGTCATAATATTGACATATAGGGTCACTTAATATGGTGGTTTTGGTGGTTTCCCTACAGGAGCCACCCCTTGGCTGGGTCCCCCCTGGAGGGATATCTGGCTAGTCCTGTGTTTTGAGACTCTTTAATGAGGCTCCATGGGCCCTTCTTTTGCATATTCAGGCAGCTCTAGTGGCAGACACTGGGAATACAGGTGAAAATTAAGCTGATGAAAAGGTCCACAGCTTCAAAGAGACAGCAAGAGACATAGCAGGGTTAAGTAAGAGATACACATTTTAGCAGAAAGCAACTCTAATAGGTGCTGCTGGTCAGTAGTAAGAGGTTGAAACCAAGAAAGGATTAAACAGTCACAAGAAGTAGAGGAAGCAGAGCTGAAGATATTCTGGTAGGAGGATGAATAGCTGAAGATATACAGGTTCAGTTTCAGTGTTGCCGTCATGCTCAGGACAGTCAATGATGTACACAAAGGTCAAGCAGAGACAGCGTCAGGTAAACAGGCAGAGGTCACTATGATTACTATGACAAAAACACAATATTGCTCAGGCACAGTGGACTGGGCTGATGAGTCTTAAATAGGCAAGTGTCCGTGGAGGACACATTAATTGATATTGTTCCTAGATGGTAGAACAGACTGCAGGAGAAGCAGCAGGAGAGAGGCCATAGGAGGAAGCCTGGAGCAAACGGCATGCAGGTGGAACAGACAATGTAGCTAGGCGGCAGTGTCTGCACACAATGAACCATGAATGAACTGAACCATGTTTAATGCTTTTCAGAACCTGGAAAAAAAATAATAAAGATAAATATCAAATTTTTTCTTTTATATTCATAATCCCTAGATACGAGCAAACCTTGAGCATGCTCGAATCCATCCAAACCCTAACTTTCGGCATTTGATTAGCGGTGGCTGCTGAAGTTGGATAAAGCCATAAGGCTATGTGGGAAAACATGGATATAGTCATTGGCTGTATCCATGTTTTCCAGACAATGTTAGAGCTTTATCCAAGTTCAGCAGCAACCGCTAATCAAATGCTGATCGTTCGGGTTCAGATGGACTCGAACCCGAACCCGTTTCGCTCATCTCTAATAATCACTAGTTTGTTGATTTACAAAGACATAAATCTAAACACACTTAATGTATAACTGTATGTATTATGTTCATCTTTACTTAAACTTACTGACTTACTCACAGTCAGTATCTCCTTGGGTGATTCCACTAATCTTCCCTGATTTGGGATATTTTATTAATTATGACGCTATGTGGGCAATGGTACATGACATTCATACTTATCGTAATAAATTGAAACAAGCACAGTATGTAATTTGCATGATTAATGGTTCAAGTAGAGCTAAAAGGCATCTCTGCAAATTATACATGGACTGAATATTTTACCTTTTGTAGATTTTCTCGTTTCATAGGTCTCTACTCCAAACAAAGTCTCCATTAAAATGTCAAAATCTATTACCTGAGCATAATATTGTCATTTAATAATCAATGGTTAGGCTTGAAAGCAAAGAAAAATAATAATAATAATAATAATAATAATAATAATAATAATAATAATAATAAAAAAAAAAAAAAAAAATATATATATATATATATATATATATATATATATATATATATACATATACCTTCGGGCAATACTTTTTTCCTAAACAGTTTGCACAGGTGAAAAATTAGAAGGGAGAAAATTTACTATTTAACAAAAATAGATAATAAATAAAATGAGGGCAAATAAACAAATAAATAAATGAGGGTAAGTATATAAATAAATAAATAAATTAGGGCATAAACTTAAAGGAAAATATTAAGAAAGGATATCCTCCACTGTTATGGCATCTAGGGAAAGCATCAGGTCTCCTTCGATTGATAGCCATTGTGTATAAACAGTAATGTCCCTTATAGGATATTCCAATAGATAACATTTATTGCTGATTTGTTGCTGAGGGTACAAAAACTGGGACTGCCACAGATTTATTGAACAGGCTTGACTGCTGGTCCATGCATAATCCTTGTAGATAGGTAATTAGTGTTATCTTCTGGATCATCACCAACAGGAAAAGAGGAAAACTTGAAAATGAGTACAAATTAAATCACAAAAAGCTTGCCAAACCTTTCATTATATAATGAATCAATTTAATTTATATAACAAGTGTTTTTTCTTCATATAAAACAACAGTCAACGAATGCAGCATAACTTTCAGCAAGCTTCTGTCAACACATCAAGAATTATTGTCATTTAAAGGCTATGTTCATACAATGTCAAAAATAATGAAAAGGCAGCCAATTTTGCTTTTTAAAATAACGTCCGATATAACTGACTGCAATGGTAATACATTGAAGTCAATGGAAAGAAGGACGTCCAATGCATTTAATTGAATAACGGACGTTTTTACCGGGGACATCAAAATAATGACCATGATAATTTTTTTCAGACGTCTTTTGCAAACCGTCCCAGGGGGACTTCAAATTAAAGTGAAAGAAAAAAAGAGTTTCCATTAATAAAAACCCTCCTCCCCTAATAAAAGTTTGAATCACCCCCCTTTTCCCATTTTATGAATAAAAATAAATAATACCAAACATGTTTGTTTGTCGCGTGGGTAATCGCGCAAACTATTAATTTATAACATTTCTGATCTCGCACGGTATATGGCGTAAGCACAAGGACCCGCCAAAGTGCAAAAATTGGAAGGGGTTGTCATCCCGACCTTTTGGGAGGTATAATTTTATGTTCCTTATATTGCCAAAGGCAAAGTACCTAGTTTACCCAAAGGTTTAAAACGTAACTTTTATTGATAATGAATAAGAAAGACTATACCCAGTTGTGTAACGTGTATATACAGTGCTCTTGTTAAAATAGGGACATCATAGCGCTCATATATGTTTATGGTAGTAGTAGTAGTATTGTAGTCTGCTGTGTACACACAGTATTCACTAATTAGTTAGGGATACAATGTTACAAAAATGATCTCTCCTTTGCTGCTCGCTCATACCTGGGGGTTACTTCACCACCGCAGTGTATTTGAAATGCAGAGCCCATTTATTGTCACTGTTCAGCGTACGTGTAGGGAGAGAGATTGATTCAGTATGGGCATCGCAAGATATGTATCGTAATTTACCGTATCACGGCTATTGTGGTTCCCCGTGTCAGTGCACAGACCTAGGGATCCAAATCTCCGTATCACCGTGCGGTACCTTATCCAGGGAGTAACCACAGCGGGTGTCTCCCGTATTGTGACCGGGGTGAGTGAGTGTATTTGTATCTAAGACGATGCGCAGATTAAGCCCTGATAGCAGGCTGATGGCGCCGGTCTCACTCGAGACTCTGATCTCTATCACCTCTGATCACTAACTCCGATGCCATTACTTATCAATGTAACTAACTTGTTCCCTCAATACATGCGAGCATCTCTATGTTATGTCCCTAATTAAAATTGCCAAGCCTGCGGTCTTGGCAATTTTAATTAGGGACATAACATAGAGATGCTCGCATGGTATATATAACACTAGAGTAAATAAATTACTAGGTAACTTTACCTAATTTAGAAGGCCTTTTTTATCTGACAATTCCTGGAATCGTTTTGTTCAGTTGGGTAATGTGATCTTATGGAAATGACCTGTATTTCTGCACTCTCAGGCTATGTTCACACAACGTCAAAAATAGAGAAAAAGCGGCTGCTTTTGCAGTTTAAAAAACGTCAGTTTTTTTCCACGATTTAACTGACTGCAATGCATTGAAGTCAAAGGGATGACGGACGTTCAATGCACACAATGTATTGAATAATGGATGTTATAGCTGCAGATGTCAAAATAATGATGACAATTTTTTGGGTTGCTGTTTTGCAAACCGTTTTTTATTAGTTGTTTACACACAGCTTTTCTTTTGTCACCGTTCTTTCACCGTTTTTACTATTTAATTCAATGAACTTTTCAATTAAGACACACCTAAAGGCCAATTAGTAACCCAAACTAGATTAATGTACCAACACCAGTCATTGCATTAAGGTAAGGCTAGACAGCTAAATGATGTCTGTTATTTTAGACTAAAAAATTAGCTGAAAAAACGTTGTGTGAACATAGCCTCAGTGAGGTCATAATCTCAGCTAGCAGAACTTCCTATATGAGGAAGTTACATAGACTGTTCCACACAAGCTCTACACATGGGAGGAGGAGGAGGCAGAAACCAGTGGCATAGCTACCATGGAGGCAGGGAAGGCTGTTGTCCCAGCACAACACAGCTGTAGTCCTTCCATAGTACATATAACATTCACTATCAGAGGTCTGCAGCAGGTGCCCCCACCTCCATGGCTGACATTATCCTACAGTGTTATGAGAGCAGATGACTGTGTCTAATCCCATTGTGTGTGATACCATCTGCTGGGGCTCTGTATCTAATCTTACATTGTGATACTGTATGGTGGGGCTCTATCTGATCCTGCTATGTGTAAAACATCTGCTAAGATGCTGCTCAGTGAATGGAGGGACCCAGCCAGGGAGATGAGGGATAGGCCACTTTATCTCCGCCAGGAGAAAAATTCATTTATTCTTCTGAGCCAAACTACTGGGGATATCTCAGCAAGCGTACATGCTATCAACGCAGTTTAGGGCTCTTTTTAAAAGGTAACACGAAGGCTTTTTATTTGAGGAATTTCATTTTTTGGCTACTGAAATTATAGTTGCGCTTTAACATATGGCGTCAGGCATTCTTCCAGCATCTTTTCATTTGTTCTGCGTCTCACAAACGTTCTTCTTTGTGATACAAACACCTTAAACTTGGATTCATCCGTCTACAACACTTTTTTTCCAGTCTTCTTCTGTCCAATGTCTGTGTTCTTTTGCCCATCTTAATCTTTTTCTTTTATTGGCCAGTCTCAGATATGGCTTTTTCTTTGCCAATCTGCCCTGAAGCCCAAAATCCCGCAGCCGCCTCTTCACTGTAGATGTTGAGACTTGTGTTTTGCGGGTACTATTTAATGAAGATGCCAGTTGGGGACCTCTACTCTGGTTAGAGCCTGTTTGTGCTGTCCTCTGAAGGGAGTAGTACACACCGTTGTAGGAAATCTTCAATTTCTTAGCAATTTCTCGCATGGAATAGCCTTCATTTCTAAGAACATGAATAGACTGTTGAGTTTTTTTCTGGCCATTTTGAGCGTTTAATTGACCCCACAAATGTGATGCTCCAGAAACACAATCTGCTCAAAGGAAGGTCAGTTTTGTAGCTTCTGTAACCAGCTAGACTGTTTTCAGATGTGTGAACATGATTGCACAAGGGTTTTCTAATCATCAATTAGCCTTCTGAGCCAATAAGCTAACACATTGTACCATTAGAACACGGGAGTGATAGTTGCTGGAAATGGGCCTCTCTACACCTATGTAGATATTGCACCAAAAACCAGACATTTGTAGCTAGAATAGTCATTTACCACATTAGCAATGTATAGAGTGTATTTGTTTAACCCCTTAAGAACAGAGCCAATTTCGATTTTTGCGTTTTATTTTTTTCCTACTTGTGCTTAAAAGGCCATAGCACTTGCATTTTTCCACCTAGAAACCCGCATGAGCCCTTATTTTTTGAGTCACTAATTGTACTTTGCAATGACAGGCTGGATTTTTGCATAAAGTACACTGCGAAACCAGAAAAAAATTCAAAGTGTGGGGAAATTGAAAAAAAATTTTGTTTATTTGGGGGAAATGTGTTTTTACGCCATTTGCCCTGGGGTAAAACTGTTATACATGTTACATATAAATTTAATCGTAACGACTTGAGGAACATGCATAACTTATATTGTATCTGATGGCCTGTAAAAAATTCAAACCATTGTCAACAAATATACGTCACTTAAAATCGCTCCATTCCCAGGCTTATAGTGCTTTTATCCTTTGGGGCTGTGTCAGGTGTCATTTTTTGCGCCATGATGTGATCTTTCTATTGTTACCTTGATTGCGCATATAGGACTTTTTGATCACTTTTTATTACAATTTTTTTTGGATTTGATGCGACCAAAAATGCGCAATTTTGCACTTTGGGATTTTTTTGCGCCGACGCCGTTTACCGTGCGAGATCAGGAATGTGATTAACAGTTCAGGCGATTATGCATGCGGCGATAGCAAACATGTTTATTTATTTATTTGTTTACTTTTATTAATAACCTGGGAAAAGGGGGGTGATTTAGACTTTTATTAGGGGAGGGGGCTTTTTACTATTAACACTTTTTTTTTTCTTTTACACTTATACTAGAAGCCCCCCTGGGGTACTTCTAGTATATACACTTTGATCTCTCATAGAGATCTCTGCAGCATAGATATGCTGCAGAGATCCATGAGATAGGCACTCATTTACTTCCGGCTGCTGAGCGCCGAGCCGGGGACGGCAGCATCTTGGAGCGGTCCCCGGCCGGCTTCAGTTACGGAGATCGCTCCTCCGGGATAACGTCCCGGAGGAGCGATCTCCCCTCTAGACACCAGGAATGACGCTGCGTCTGATTACTGTATTAGCGGGCACGGGGATCGGACCGTGCCCGCTAATACCTGCGGTCCCAGGCTACAAGCGGCACCCGGGAACGCCGCGGTTCAGAACACGGCCGCCACGCGGCCACGCTCTGAACGTCCCTAACGGCATCAGGGCGTAAATATACGCCCTATGTCGTTAAGGGGTTAAAGTTAGGACTAGTTTAAAGTTATTTTCATTAAAAAGTACAGTGCTTTTCCTTCAAAAATAAGGACATTTCAATGTGACCCCAAACTTTTGAACGGTAGTGTGTGTGTGTGTATATATATATATATATATATATATATATATATATATATATATATATAATATATATATATATATATATTGTATATACATACATATAATTACTGTGTAGGGGAGGGGGGCCCCATAGCTTTTTTCTATGGGGCCCCATGAATCCTAGCTACGCCCCTGCACTCCCATTAACGTTACTAATGATGATGATACAGCTCCTGTCACTCAGTTATAATGGATTTGAACTTATAATCTCTTATCTTATTTAGAGATATATTGAGGTAGGGTTATTACACTGTCCTTCTCACAGGCATATATGGCACTGGCTTTAGCTGCTCATATGATCCGGTGCTAATGCATCATGGGATTGATGGCAGATTTGAAAGGGAAAGGATGAAGGGGAGAGGTCACACCACCCATATACAGAAATATATGTATGGATCCAGTAGAGGTGGAATAACAGCATTATATGGGCAATAAATAGTAATAAAATGGAAAAAAATAATAATAATAATAATAAGGCCATGTTCATATT
Organism: Dendropsophus ebraccatus; assembly: GCF_027789765.1. NCBI lineage: Eukaryota > Metazoa > Chordata > Amphibia > Anura > Hylidae > Dendropsophus > Dendropsophus ebraccatus. The sequence goes on from NC_091463.1 coordinate 64,792,336, forward strand.
TCGTGCAAGACTGGCCGCTCTGTGACCCGGCCGGGTCACAGACGGCCGGACTCAGTGAAGATCATCCCGGCCGGTACTGCAGTACTGGCCGAATGATCTTTAGCTCCACAAAGTTCTGATGCGAGTGCATTCGTGCACCCCCGCATCAGAACTCCCCACAGCACATTATGAAGCGTGTGGCCGGAGCCGCTCGCTCCACCGTGTGCACTGACAGGGATTTCTGCATCCGCTATTCAATGAAAACTGACATGTCAGTTGTTTTCGGAGAGTCAGACAGCCGGTATAACACAGAGGTTGTCGGATTCAGCCGCGGACCTCTCCGATAGTTTTCATTGTGTGAATTGGCCCTTAGGCTGCTGACTCTATGCAGGGGGAGGATACTTTTTTGTCACCGTTCTTTCTCCGTTTTTACTATGTCTGCTGCCTATAAAAAGCTCTAGTTTATTATCACTTTTTTCTGAATTGCACAACTACAATAAGTTGTCTTAACCTTTTATATAAGCAGCTTAAAAATAAGCTTTAATTATATTGGACTTTTCTAATTACTGTTTAAACAAACTATTAACTAAGATTTCTAATAAAAAAAAAATAGTAGAAAATGTATTTAATGTACTTTTATAGTAATGAAAAAATATACATTTAAAGTTAATTGTGTTAAAGTCATATGAATACTAGTAATTACCACCAATGGTATGATTCATTGGGATGTTGCAATGGAATTAATAATGGACAGACTATGGCTTTGTTCACACAACGTAAAGTTAAGGTAAAGAACGGACGCTGATTGCAATGGAATCAGGGCATTAAAACAATGTATCAGCCTATTTCCGGACGCTGTTCAGTGAACAGCGTCCGGAAATAATAGCTGTTCATACAGTGTAATGTGTAGCGGCACATTATATTGAAGTGAATAGCTAACTGATTTGCAGGCACACCCAATGTTATTTTTTTCATAATGATCAGCATTTAGACGGTCCGATATATCGTGCGGAAATTCGTTTTGCGATCGTTTAGCGATCGCTTAAAGCCTATCTCACACATTGGTTAAATCGGTGAACAACTGTTCACACGGAACGATCTGCGAATTTTTTGCGAACGATCAACGACGATTTGAGAACTTGTTGAAAGATCAAAAGAAACGATTTCTCGCTCGACGTTTGATTGTTCGCTGCGCTTACACGTACGATTATCGTTCGAATTCGATCGTTATCATGCGAATTCGCACGATAATCGTTCCTTGTAAACGCAGCATAACAGTTTGAAATTACGTCCGTCATTTTGAGTCTAAAATTACAGACGTCATCTGTCTGACAACCTGTCAGTGCAATGACTGCTGTTGGCACGTTAATATAATTTGGGTTTACTAATTGCCCGTTGGGTGTGTCTTTATTTGCAAAGTCCATTCAATTTTTATTTTATTTTATTATTGTTAAAAATAGTGGCAGTGAAAAAAGAAAAACTGTGTGTAAACAACTAAAAAATAACGTCCGATGTTAGATGTCCAAAAATAACTAACATGTTTATTATTTTGACATCTGTGCAGACAATGTCCGTTATTTTATACACTGTATGCATTGAATGTCCGTCATATTGTTGACTTCAATGCATTGCATTAAAGTCAGTTAAATCGTGATAATAAAGGATGTTTTTTTAAATAGAATAAGCGGACGCCTTTTCTCCTGTTTTTGACATTGAGTGAACATAGCCTTATGGTCAGAAGCCAAAAAAAAAAAACTTCTAACAGTAGTAGTAACACAATTTACAGTAGAAGTATTGTGTAAGTTTATAATTTTATATTATTTTTTTAAACAATTTTGAATTTAAAAAATAATTCCATAATTTTGAGTTCAAGACTATGTCTGTCATTTCACCTTTTGGACACCTTTATTACATTGACTGCTGCTGGAACATTATTCTGGCCCAGGTGGACTGGGTGTGAACACCCAAAAAATAATGTTTGTTATTTAGTATTTTACTAAGTGTGAACATAGCCTATAGCAGATTATCGATTACCTGAATCACAGGTGCATACCCACCAGGATTAGATGATGATCCAGAGCTTTGATTAAAGCAGTTATCCAGTGCTACAAAAGCCACTTTTGCACCACTCTTGTCTCCAGATTGAGTGTGGTTTAAAACTAATTCAATCCCACTAAAGTAAAAGGAGCTTAATTGCAAACCACACCTGAACTGGAGACAAAAGTGAGACAAAAGTGGCCATGTTTTTGTAGTGCTGGATAACCCCTTTAACTCACTGTCAAGGTTTACTGACAGGTCAACCAGATCTCATAATAGTACAGCTGGTAGACATGATTACCCAGCTCCAATGATGTTCCAAACCACCTTGATTAAATGAATTGGAGTTATTATGCCACATCAATTAAATGAGTGTGTAACTATTTGAAGCCACTTAAATGTGCAAATCTTGAGTCTGTTTTTAGATTTTTCTATACTCAAATTTTTCTTAGCATTTTTTTTTTTTGGCTACTGTTTCGAAAGTAACATTTCTCTCCAGGTTTGTACTGTGTGTACTCACAAGTGTTCATCTTATTTCCCCTGAGCCTTTAACCTCTGATTCCAGCAATCATTTTTCTGAGTAATATGTTTCTATTGTATGTTTTAACCAAACCTTTAATAGCATGAATTGTTGGAGACAAAATAGAAATAAATCCCTTATGTTACTCTTCAAGGGTATCTCACACGGCAAATAAATGTTTTTGATGAGATTGGATCAATTTTACTCACACAATTCCTACCACACTTACATTGTGCTGATAATTCCCATCTGTTTCGCAGCACTATAGTTACTGAATGGTCCCAGCATGCCTGTTACATTAACATTAAAAGGGTCACTTACATGCCTGAGTTTGTATCTTACTTGTTAGGGGTGAGTAAAACATCTATCCTAACATTAAAAGACATTTTATAGCTGCCCCAAAGCAACTTAAAAGCATCTAAAAGAATTATAGGCTTATGTCGATAGCTTCTTCTATTAACAAGTGGTTTTGTTCTTTATGAAGTGAAAACTCTCTTTAATGTTTGAACACATAAAAGCCTGTAAACACTTTTATTTAGTCCTTTTTAGATACTTCTGTTTGGGTGACAACTAGTGTTGCGTGAGCCTGCCTCGTGGTGCTCGGGTAAAGGTGGCCATACATCTTCAATAACTGACAGCCAAATAGTTATCAGTCGATATATCTCCGGCCCTCTGAAATATACATGTAGTACATGAGTGAGAGGCAGAAGGTCAAGGCCGGTGTCCACAGTCTCAGAGCTGGCAGATTTGTGTTTACAATGAGAGTTTTTATGAGGTTCATCATGTTAATCCGAGATGGCTCATTCATGGTAATTTGCATCCCTGCCCCCCTGAATGTTTCCATTTTAAGGGTATGTGCACACTACGGAATTCCGACGGAACACTCGCCATGGATTCCACAGATCACCCCTGCTCGCTGACTCTGGCAGCCGCGCATCTCCGCAGCTCCTATAGACTCTATTCTATGGTTTTCCAGATTCCGCTGTACGCCCAAAGAATGAACCAGCTAATTATTCGGGCAGAATCTGGCAAACCATACAATGAAACCTATGGGAGCAGCGGAAATGTGCACGGCCGCCAGAGTCCGCGAGCGGGTGCAAGCTGTGGAATCCGTGTCGGATGTTCCGTCGGGATTCCGTAATGTGCACATACCCTAATAATGGGGCTTCTTTTAATAAAACTGTCCACCATAACAGCCAATAACCATAACACCCTGGTGAATGAAGATCCCACCCTGTGTCAGAAATTTAGCATCTTTAACCTTTATCTTCTCAGCACAAATTAATATCAATTGTCTTCTCATTACCGAGAGCTATGACTGGAGTTACTTTTTATTATGGTAGCGTATGAGGATAAAATTGTCAATAGAAATAAGACATTCAAGTTTTGGCACTGTCTGATTTGGGGTATAGCACCAGAGGCCCCAAAACATACACATAATGGAAGAATGTGATGTCATACCTGGACTATGCCTCATTTCCTAATAATGGTCACAGTTCGGCTGCAGCATGAAGGGGGGCAAAAATAAATGCAATGTTAACCATCTAAATGGTCATACATCTTCATTATCTGACCTAACAATCAGTAATATCTCCCACCCACCCCAGTAAGGTATTGCATTTTTCTTTCTGAATTTTGCATATTTTGTCCCTTAAAGTCTTCAGGACTGAGCTAATTTTCATTTTTAACTTTAAAATATAACTAGAAAAAAAAGTTGCACAGTTAAATTGGAAAGGAATACAAAAAAAGGCTTTTTTGTTTTAATTTTGGTGAGTTTTGTGTTTATGCCATTTACCCTTTGGTAAAACTGACATGTTTTTGATGTTTCTCAAGTCAGTACAATTACAACAATATGCAACATATTTAATTTTTATTTAATTTAACTGCTTTTTAAAATTACCATCCTTTAACCCCTTAACGACATCGGGCGTAAATTTACGCCCTGATGCCGGTAAGGGAGTTCAGAGCGGCGGCCCCGCTCTGAACCGCGCCGGTCCCGGGTGCCGCGTGTAGCCCGGGACCATAGGTATTAGCGGGCACGGTCCGATCGCCGTGCCCGCTAATACAGTAATCAGATGCAGCTGTCAAAGTTGACAGCTGCATCCGATTACCGGACGCAGCGTCATCCCTGGTGTCTAGTGGGGAGATCGCTCCTCCGGGATGTTATCCCGGAGGAGCGATCTCCGTAAATGAAGCCGGCCGGGGACCGCTCCAAGATGGCGCCGTCCCCGGCTCGGCACTCGTTTACTTCCGGCTGCAGCAGCCGGAAGTAAACGAGTGCCTATCTCATGGATCTCTGCAGCATATCTATGCTGCAGAGATCTCAATGAGAGATCAAAGCACTTATACTAGAAGTCCCCCAGGGGGGCTTCTAGTATAAGTGTAAAAGTTAAAAAAAAAATGTCATTATTAGTAAAAAGCCCCCTCCCCTAATAAAAGTCTGAATCACCCCCCTTTTCCCAGGTTATAAATAAAAGTAAATAAATAAATACATAAACAAACATGTTTGCTGTCGCCGCATGCGTAATCGCCCGAACTATTAATTAATCACATTCCTGATCTCGCACGGTAAATGGAGTAAGCGCAAAAAAATCCCAAAGTGCAAAATTGCGCATTTTTGGTCGCATCAAATCCAGAAAAATTGTAATAAAAAGCGATCAAAAAGTCGTATATGCGCAATCAAGGTACCGATAGAAAGATCACATCATGGCACAAAAAATGACACCTGACACAGCCCCATAGACCAAAGGATAAAAGCACTATAAGCCTGGGAATGGAGCGGTTTTAAGTGTTGTATATTTGTTGAAAATGGTTTAAATTTTTTACAGGCCATCAGATACAATATAAGTTATACATGTTACATATCGTTTTAATCGTAACGACTTGAGGAACATATATAACAAGTCAGTTTTACCCCAGGGCGAATGGCGTAAAAACACATTTCCCCCAAATAAACAAAATGCGTTTTTTTTTTCCAATTTCAACACACTTTGAATTTTTTTCTGGTTTCGCAGTGTACTTTATGCAAAAATTCAGCCTGTCATTGCAAAGTACAATTAGTGACGCAAAAAATAAGGGCTCATGTGGGTCTCTAGGTGGAAAAATGCAAGTGCTATGGCCTTTTAAGCACAAGGAGGAAAAAACGAAAACGCAAAAATCGAAATTTGCTCTGTCCTTAAAGGGTTAATAATGCTTTTATTTTTTGGTCTATGGGACTATTTTAGGTGTCATTTTCTTGTGCCATGATCTGTACTTTTTATTGGTAGCTTGCTTGTGTATGTGCATTTTTTTTTGTCACTTTGCATTAAATTTTTTTCCATATTTGATGTGAGCAAAAATCAGCAATTTTGCATTTTGGCACATTTGTGAGCTTACACCATTTACCATGTGAGATCAGAAATGCAATAATTTAATAGTTTGGGCAATTCTTCATGCAGCTATAGCTTTTTTTTTTTTTTATATTTATTTATATTTATAAAATGGGAAAAGAGGGGTGATTTAAACTTTTATTATATCATGAGATTTTTTTTTTAATTAATAGTAACAAGTAAATAAGGTTGAAAGAAGACAAGAGTCCATTAAGTTCAACCTTGGGAAAGCAAAAACCCCTATGAGGTAGATCATAATTGCCCTATCAGAAAATTCCTTCCTGAAGCCAATGGCAATCAAAATAGTCCCTGGATCAACGTATCACCGGAAATCTAATGTCCATAACTTGTAATATTATATTTTTCAAGAAAAGCATCCAGGCCTCCCTTGAACTTATTCAATGAATCGGCCATGACAACAGAGAATTCCACAGTCTTACCGCTCGTACAGTAAAGAACCCGTGTCGATGCTGATGGTGAAATCTTCTTTCCTTTAGACGTAGAGGATGCCCCCTTGTCATGGTTACAGACCTAGGAGTAAAAAGATCACTACAAAGATCTCTGTACTGTCCATTCATATATTTGTACATTGTATGCAGATCGCCCCTAAGACGATGTAAACTTTTAACTGTAATTTTCGTAGAGATCAATTAAAAACATATGTACTGCATTGAGATAGGTTCTTGATTACTATGGGCTTCTGGTGCCCAGAGTAAACGATTGCTGAGCCGGAATCATCATCATAGCGTTACTGAGATCTGTCCCAGACAGAAGCATGTATAACTTCTCAGCGATTGCATCACGTATGTTCAGGGGGCTGGGGAAGAGATCCGCCATTAGACCACCAGGTGCTGGGGTCTTAATTAGCCAGGCATGATGGATAGTAGCCGGAAGCCACACGGCTGTTCTAATTTTTTGTATATTTCTTCCCTTGAGGGTGCCAGGCACATTATTTATAAACTCCCTCCACTGAATTTCATAGACTAAAATTGTGAAAGTGATTTCTGCTAATTATGACAGTGAATCTGCTCCGAAAGAGAGCATGGTGCCAGTTTACCTTCAGACAACTAATCCAGCATTTATTATGTTTTAAAGCTATGGTCACACTTTGTAAAAACAACAACGTATTTCATAACAGCAGCCGATACACAAAGGCTGTTGTTTGGGGCTAAAAACAATGGCTGTTGTTTGGGGCTTAAAACAATGGCCGTTGTTTTGTGGATGAAATAACGACCATTGATCTAAATTAAAATAGCAGTGAAGCTGGCAGGGGCTCATGTTGGCTCAGTGGTTAGCACTGTAGCCTTGCAGCCCTTGAGTTCTGGGTTCAAATCTCACCAAGGGAGCATCTGGGAGAATCTGCAAGTTTGTATGTTCTCTCAGTGAGTTTCCATGGGTACTCAGGTTTCCTTCCACACCCTGTGGAATCTGCGTACGCTAATCAAATATAAACAATTATTATTATAAAATAATTGACATCATCATTTCGACGGTCTAAGGCTATGTTCACACATGTTCACTTCAGAAATAATTTTCAAACAGCCGTTGCTAATTCATAGTCTAAGCATGCCTAAAAGTGATGTCACTCAGCTTTTTCAGACTTTACTTACATAAGGATATATCACCTACATCCTATACTACCTTTTCATACATATAACAAAATTAGGATAAATAAATAAACAACTGACTACTTTTACAAGAGTTGTTAACCCTTTGAGGACCAGGCCCAAAATGACCCAGTGGACCGCACAAATTTTGATCTTTGCGCTTTCGTTTTTCCCTCCTCCCCTTCTAAGAGCTCTAGAACTTTCAGTTTTCTATCTACAAGGCCATGTAAGGGCTTGTTTGTTACAGGAATAGTTGTACTTTGTAATGGCGTCTTTCATTTTACCATAACATATATGATGGAATTCCAAATATATTATTTATGAAGATATAAATAGGTGAAATCGTAAAAAAAAATGCAATATGGTAACGTTTGGGGGGTTTCTGTGTCTACGTAATGCACTATATGGTAAAAGCAACATGATACCATTATTCTATAGGTCAGCCAGAACACAACCATATGCAGGTTACACAAATTTTCTAATGTTATATATATATATATATTTATTTTTTAATGAAATCCTTTTTTTTTGGCAATTAAATATTAATAAAATGGGCCTATTGTGACGCTTATAACAGTTTTATTTTTTCACCTACGGGGCTCTATGGGGTGTAATTTTTTCCGCCATGATCTCTAGTTTTTATTAATACCATATTTGTGAAGATTGGACGTTTTGATCACTTATTAGTTTTTTAAATATATAATGTAACAAAATCGGAATTTTTTTCCCTCTTTTCGTCTACGCCGTTCACCGTTCGCAATGCCGCTTGTTATATTTTAATAGATCGGACAATTATGCACGCTACGGTATATTTATATGTTTATTTTTATATGTTTTATTTATATAATGGGAAAGGGGGGTGATTTAAACTTTTATTAGGGGAGGGGCTTTGGGGTAGTGTGTTAGTGATTTTTAACTTTTTTTTAAATACATTTTAAGTCCCTTTGGGGGACTTGTACATACATAACTTAGATTTTTACACTGATCACTGCTATGCCATAGGCAAAGCATTGATCAGTGTTATCGGCGCTCTGCTTATTGAGCCTGCCTGTGCAGGCTCAGTGACCAGAGTGCCGATCGGATCGCACGGAGGCAGGTGAGAGACCTCCAACGGTCCGTTTTAACGATCGGGAACCCCGCAGTCACACTGTGGGGGTCCCGATCGGTAAGTGACAGGGGACTCCCCCTGTCACTTAAACGCAGCGCCGCGATCGCGGTATTTAAGGAGTTAATGTCATGCTGCAGCGCGATCGCTGCAGCGTGTCATTAACGGTGAGGTGCCGGCTGCTATGAAGCATGCTCTGCTCCGTAGCGCACTTCATAGCTCAGGACATACCGGTACGTCCAGGGTCGTCTGGGGACAGACTTCCAGGACATACCGTTACGTCCTAGGTCACCTAGGGGTTAAAATGAGATTACACTATTCTGCAAAATAGAATCAAACAGTACAGAAATAACATTACTATTGTGTTGTCCTGATTCATCCACCAAGAGGTAAGAATAGAATGCTAAAAATAAGCTCAAAAACATTGTGACTGGTATGAGTAGCCCTTGCAATAGTATATAGTGTGTTGTCAAAATTGTGTTCAAACAAGAAGGGCTACACGTTATTTTTGTGTTTAAAGCAAATCTACCATCAGGTACATTTGCTTTAAGTTTTGCCTAATGATAGAGCGGTGCCAGCCCGGGGAAGCCAGTGCTGCGGTCCTTTTTTTGAATTGCGTCCCATTTCCTACACGCGGTGCTGTTCTATTCATGGGCACGGGCCTGGGGTGAAGCACTGGAGGCGGCCGGCCCGCCCCCAGTGGGAGTAAATACCCGCCCCTCCATGATGTGGCTCCATTGATTCTATCATTCTGATGGTACAGTAACTTTAAGGCCGGGTTCACACTACGTAAAAAACATGGCTGTATTTTATAACCACGCCCGTATTTGTGCAAAGAACGGCCATTATTTGCAAATTTTTTGCATTATTTGTTATGAAATATGGCCGTGTTTTTTATGTAGTGTGAACATAGCCTAAAGGTTAAAACATTACAAATAATGCAGTATAAAACTTATTAATTTCTAACTATAACTCTTGTACTTTTTTTTTAGATATTGTATATTCATATGTTACCAGCTGTTTGAAACTCTGAAAATATACTTATTTTGTCTTTTAACCAGGCTCCCTAGGTTTAGTTATTTCCCCTCATTTGATTCCCTGTGTGTATCTTATTCCTCACCATCACCTTCTCTATTTTATGTTTCTATTACAAAACTAAAAACAGATAGTTATGGTTTCGGTGAGGTTTTCTCTAAAATACAAGTGTAGCTATAGAACCATGAATATTTGAAACAATGTATACCTTTTTTAGGAATTTGCTTTATTTTGAAATTTGATTAAATTTGATTAGTGCTGAGCAAACACTAAAATGCTTGAGTGCTCTTTACTTGAGTCGAGCAATTTTCAATGTTCAAGTGCTCGACTCAAGTAATTCACCCCATTAAAATCAATGAGAGACTCGAGCATTTAGCCAGGTGCCCCCTGCTTGGCAGAGCGGTAGATCCCTGGTTAACCCATTGCTTTTTATGTTCAAATTTTTGTGTATTATATCTCTTAACCCCCTCCCGCCGCTGCACTGTAAATTTACATCGCTGCAGCCTATGCCTTGTGCTGCAGCGACGTGAATTTACTGCAGAGGGTGACACAGGCATAGGAGCTACGTCTGTGTCATCTGTGGCGGGTCCTTGCCATGATCGCAATACTCACACCTTGAGTTAGACGTTGAAAAAAAACAGCCACCCTGTTGTTTCTCTATTAATGTTCCAATACTCGCAACCGAGGGGGAATTAAGGGGCTATCTATCAGGGTGGTGTGGTGCTCTCCCCATCATGGAGCCACCCCTTGGCAACAAGCTAGAGATATCTGGCTATCCCGTGTTTTTAGAATCGCAACCGAGGCTCCACGGACTCTTGTTTTGCATATTTAAATTTTTGGGGGCATCAGTGGAGACTCTTGATTGAGTACTCCATTGGAATTTTTCACTGATCTCCTTGAGTTCAGTGATAACTGTTTTGTTGGTTGATTTGTCATTGCCTAAACTAGCCAGAATCCTGTTCCACACTGACGAGGGGCAATACCCCGAAATGGCTGTCTGTGGATGGATGCCTGCCTTGGCAAGCCCTTGTCATGATCACAATACTCGCACCTTGAGTTAGATGTTGACAAAAGGGGCCACCCTGTTTCCCTATTTATGTTCCAATACTCACAACAGAGTGGGACTTAAGGGGCTATCAATCATAGTGGTGTGGTGCTCCCCCCAACATGGAGGCACCTCGTGGCAACAGGCTAGATATATCTGGCTATCCCGTGTTTTGAGACTCAGAACCAAGGCTCCACAGACTCTTGCATATTTAAATTTTGGGGGGCATCAGTGGAGACTCTTGATTGAGTACTTCATTTGAATTTTTTCACTGATTTCCTTGAGTTCAGTGATAAATGGATTTAGTTTTATTAAGCATAGACAATGCTCTGTGAGTTAAGAACCTCAGCAGCTGCACAAATCTTCCTGGTACTTTTCTACAATTTTTCAATGCTGCTGTCCTGGTTATCTAGATCATAGCACGTTGCTTAGTCAGGATACAATTGTACTGCATCCAATTGTCAGCTAAACCCAAAAGTGGCTATGTTCAGGTTTCAGTCTTAGGCTATGTTCACACTACGTAAGTTTCATATTGACCCTTAGGGGACACAGCATCAAATCTGATGCTGTGTTCAGTTATTTAACTGAAATCTGCTGCAGAAAATCAGCTGCAGATCCTGTAGGTGTGAACGCACCATAAAAATATGTTCCTTAAAATTGCTCTATTAACATGCTTATAACTCTTTTATCCTTTGGTCTATGATGCTGTTTGAGGTTTCACTTTTTGTGCCATGATCTTTTGTTACCATGATTGTGCATATGCGACATTTTGATCGCTTTTATTAAAAAAAATTTAAAAACGTTGTTTACAGTGCGAGAATGGAAATGTGATCATTTAATAATCCAGGTGATCACGCGTGCAGCAATACTAAACATATTTATTTATTTATTATTTATAAAATGGGGAAAGGGGGGTGATTAAAATTTTTTTTAGGGGAGGGGTTTATTTATCAATTAAAAAAAAACATTTATTTACTTTTTACACACATATACTAGAAGCCCCCCTGGGGGACTTTCTAGTATGACTGCTCTAATCTCCCATACCTATACTGCATAGATTCATGAGATAGTTACTCTATTGCTTTCGGGCGTGGAGCCAAAAGCAACAGTGCCGAGCCGGGATCAGCGCCATTATGGTATAGACCCTGGCTGGTAAAAGATGCGGGGATCGCTCCTTCGCGATCACTTCACGGGGGGGGGGGATATGTATTTGGATGCAGCTGTCAACTTTGACCGCTGGCATCTAAATACTTAATTAGCGGGCATGGCGATCGGACCATGCCCCCCGCTAATAGCCACGGTCCCTGGCTGTATATAGTACCCGGGATCATGGCACTTCAGAGTGCCCATGGTTATACTCATGAGCTTTATACTCTGTCAGCTCCAGAAACGTCATTCTGGACCTCCCCCTTGGTCTTTGTTTTCTTTGTGTAGCAAATGTTGACATGTTCATATACCAGAGGTTGGCCATAATCTATCACTGGCTTCAGCATTATTGTGCCATATATCACTGGGGCCAGTGATTGTCTGCTTATGCTGGGTTCACACTATGTTTTTCCAATCTGTGTGTTTTTTTTTTTTTTTTTAAACTGCTGAAAAAAAAATGCATTTTTTACATTGACTTTCATTATAAAAAACAGATCAAAGAGGATCCTTTTTTTAAAGGACACAAAAATGAGGTCGACTACGTTTTTGTTTACAGTAAAAAAAATATTAGTTTTTATCCCTTTAAAAAAAATAAAATAATGGAAGTCAATGGAAAACTGGATCAAAACGGATGCATTGTTTTTTCATCATTTTTTTTTTTTTTTTTTTTTGCAAAAAACTGAAAAAGAAATGGATTGCAAAAACGTAGTGTGAACCCAGCCTTAGATCACACAGGTATTTGGGCATGTCATAGCTGCAGCCAAGTAGGAGGACCAAAATGGTTGTTATGTAACAAAAAGTCCAAGCTGTAAGCACATATAGGAAAAACTACTTTATCATGGCTGAATCAATATACCAAATTGTATCCTGTATAGAGATGCCTAAATATTCATTTTATTGTATTATCTATTGTATTACTATTTTAAACAATGGTGAGGCAGGGGAATGACTTTTATAGCTCAAGCATGCCTCAATGACTGCAACAGCTAAGATTCACCACCCTGTTTTTCAATGTTGTGATGTGCTGAGAGTCAAAGACATAGATTTAACACACATAGAGCTCTTTGAAAATGCATTTTTATGAACTAATATACTAATTGTGCTAATAGACAGTGTTGAGTAATGGGAACACAGATGTTTTCAGGGCTCCATTAACTGTGATATTGATATGAGAATGGTGCTATCAACATTGCTGTATTTACACAAATGTTGCTATTAGTATGTAAATGTAACTCTCGGAATGTGTACAATGACCATTCAACCTTTTTACATTAGTGACAATGTCACCTTAAGGCCCTATTGGTTTATTAAACTCTAGCTTTTGAGTGCATTGTAGTCTAAGGTTTAGTGTACCAATTATTATTATTTTGTTCTTTTTTTTTTCTGTGTATTGATTAAAGTCTGCAGAAGAGAATCATCTGAGGACGGCTACTAAAAAGAACAACTAAACAAAGCCCCACTGAAAAAAAACTGGGAAATCAATAAGAAGTGTTTTGAAGCTTGATTGGAAATAGTGAACTTGATTTACCACTTAGGGAAAAGTCCTGTGGCCAAAATCACATTCACAATATGCGGAGCATGCAAAGAGCATTGAAGACTAACAGTCTGATTTGTAATTCCCCTGATGCTACTGAGAAGTGATAACGGTGAAGTGATAACGGTGATTATGGTACAAATAGAAATAAAAACAAATCTTATTAGGGATGGTCCGAACCTGCCGAGGTTTGGGTTCGTATGAACCCGAACGCTCGGCAGCAGATTCCCGCTGTCTGCCCGCTCCATGCAGCGGGCGGATCCAGCGGGAGTAACGCCTGGAAAACTGGGATACAGCCTCTGGCTGTGGCTGTATCCCAGTTTTCCAGGCGGTCCTCCCGCTGGACAGCGGGATTCATTACTGAGTGTTCTGGTTCGTACGAACCCGAACCGAACTCGGTTCGGACCATCCCTACTGCTTATAGTTAAATCTTCCACTATGACATTTCCTTGAACATGGGATATGAAACAGAACTGTGATCAAACAGTATTTATAACAGTGTGCAAATTAAAACATCCTTTACTACCATTGATCTTTTTTTTTTTTTTTTTATAATACTAAAGTATCCAAAATAAAAGCTGATATATTCCAGTAATAGAAATTTATTATAAACCAGAACAAAGAATCTAAGTGCTCCAGTATAGTCCGGCTAATACCTTTATTACCATTCTGGCAGCGGAATGAAAATTTCAAAAGTAAAGAGTAGGTTCACCTCTCGACCATAATTATGCTCATCCAATGGTTGTGGTTCATACCTTGTAGAAAAGTGTCTTATAGGATCCAGAGCGGTGCAAACAAAGTCCAGGAGCTTGCTGGACATGCAGTACATCAATCCAAAAAGTTTCCGTAGCACTCAAGCTCTTAAAATCATGATCCTTTATTTTTCACAAACACATATACATCCAAAAGATACACAAGGAGTGTGCAGCAACGCGTTTCAACGTGACCGTCTTTTTCACAGCTTATACACCAAATACATAAAAAGCTCATATATATATATATATATATATATATATATATATATATATATATATATATCTATATCAAAGAGTAAAAACAAAAAGGAAGTTGACCACTTACCCCCTCCTCCAACTGAGCGTCTAGGTGAATGTAATGCGCATGTGTCAAATCAAAACGCGCTTGTGACACCTGTATACAGACGCTGTGGTGGTGGGGTTAAGTGATCCTCCTAGTGGATGAACATAAACATTACACACTGCATTAAAGAAAGAAAAACAAACGGAGATAAGTATTTTCATAATCTAATTTCGCATTATAATTTAGCTAATAAATGTACATCAAATCTGTTTTGTAGTTGAGTCCTTTGGGGAAGTGAGTGTCCATATTCAATATTCAGAAGGCTTCTCAGTTGAGAACCTTCTGTGACCAGTTCCCTCCTCTGCAATCTTTATAAACTTTTTCCAAACCAAAAAATAAAAAATATTGCAAATCGCCATTGTGCACAGTTATAAAATGCTTTGCTGCACCTGATACGTTTTCGCCTTTGCGGCTAATATCATAAATATGTTCCGCAATGCGAGTTTTTAATCTTCTTGTGGTACAGCCTACATATGATTTACTGCAAAAAGAACATGAAATGGCATAAATTACATGGTCTGTATTACAGTTTAAAAAGGACTTGATACAAAAACTCTTTTTCTGGTCGTCTGTATTAAAATTAACTGTTTTTTTTTTGCATATTTGCATATATTACACCGGGGTCCTCCACATGGGAAGAAACCCTTGGGACAACCAGGTTTTTCCCTTGTTCACATTATGTTCTGGTACTGTGGGGGAAATGATGTTACCAATCATAATCCCTTTTCTAGCAACTACATCACACCCCCCTTCCAAGATCTTACTTAATTTCTCATCTTGATACAGGATTGGTAAATGTTTGTTAAAAATCTTTTTTATTGCAGAAAATTGCAGACTATACGGTGTACTGAAGGTTATTCTTCTATTGGATCTATCATCTCCACTGCTGTCTCCATGGGTATTTGAAGAGAACAGTAGAGACGAACGATCCCTGTCGGCCGATAGCCGTTTAGCTCTGTCTAGCATCCAGGGGGCGTATTTCCTTTTCCGTAATCTCTCATCTATCCTTTTTGACCTCTCTGGCATAGTCCTCTTCTCTGGAGCATGCTCTTTTTGTCCTGAGATACTTTCCTTTTGGAATTGCAGAGATCACATGTTTAGGGTGACAACTAGTAGCCTCCAGAATGCTGTTGCAAGCGATCAACTTCCTGTATATAGAAGTTATAACCACACCATTCGCCACATCTCCCGTAAGAGTAAGATCAAGGAAGTCGACCGTCTCCAACAGACTGGTACTGGTAAACCTAATGTTATAGTTGTTCCCATTGATGTATTCAATGAAATCCTCTATGGGCGGTACATTGCGATCCCAAATGAACAAGAGATCGTCAATGTACCACCAATGAAAATTTCGCTGAGGCTATGTGACCCATTTAGCTTCACATTATCACGATCTGCAGCAAATTTCACTGCAAACACGCAGCGTGAAATCCGCTGTGGATAAGGTACGTGAGAAGCAACCCTTAAACAGTTTTGGACCTTTCTGAATCTTAATGAGTGATGATGCCACTTAACACCTTCCTTGCAGCGGTGGGCTCAGTGCACTCAGATCATTACATAAATCAAAATATGACCCTGTTGTGTGTGTATGTAAAACATTTTCATTTAACCCCTTGGGTGCTAGACTGAACACTCTGGCCTCCACAGGGTTAAATGAGGCATCCCCATTTAATCCCTTGGAGGCCAGGTTAAACAGTATGGCCCCAGGGGGTTAAGTGAGTCATCCTTGTTTAATCCCTTGAACAAGTTTTGATCTGTCCGGGTTGGGGAGAACAAACCGAGAGAAGTGCGGGGAGAAGATTCACTGAAGCACTTCTTCTCCTAGCTTGTTTTCCCGACCAGTACAGGTCTGAACACTCAGACTCGGGCCGATCAAAACTTTTGACATGTCTCTGACAGGTAGACTTTAAAGAAATTAAACGTCCGCCTAAGGCTATGTTCGCACTCTGTCAAGATGACAGCTCTTTCTATTGGATGGCTGTCATTTTTAACGGCCATTATTTGAATAATCACAGCTGTAGTTATAGAATAATGGCCTTCATTTGGCATTAAATGATGATTGTCCCATAAAAGCTACCTTCATTTTAACAGTGTTTGAACATAACCTAACTATTACTAACAAACTAATCAATCAGGTTTTATTTTCAGAAAGTATAAATGACCCAAACAGGATTCATACTACAGTTTTTCACATTTGGAAACGTAACTGACAACTTACTCATCTGTAAAAAATTCAAATGAAAGGGACCTTGCCAGGCACGCTTAATACACTCACAAAGCTTAAACCAAACTGCCATATCAAACAGCCTGTTCCTTTTAGTGTCAAATTAATGTTCATAATCAGGAGATTATGTTTTTATTATCTTCTCCACGTCTTACCCGGAGGAACACGGAAAGTGATGGTACTGAATTCTCTTTCTAGGCAATGGACTTTGCTGGGCACTATAGAATAAAAAGGCATTGCTCATTTCATTGAATAACCCTCTTTGACAACTTGTACATTGTGAATAAAAAGAAGCACTGGACCGTGATACATGAGCAAGAACAGAATTCATATAACAAGTTTTCCTGTCCGCTTAGAATATGCAACCATATGGAAATGATGAGACTTTAAATTTTAATTTAAAACTCTAAAAATAAATACTATTAAGAAAATCATTGTTAATCTACAGAATAATATACTATGATTCTTAATAGTATACCTACTTCTGCTACTTACTACTACTTTTACCACCATTACTACTACAACAATTATTAGATTCCCTACTGGTATCAGCTTCTTTATTTGTTCCTAAAAAGGTTATTTTACCGTAATTATCCTTTAGGATCCTTTAAGTATCCTTAGAGGTTGTCTGACCAATTTATCTTATTGGAAAGGAGAATCATTTGTAATCCGTCCCTTTCTCTTAGTTGTTTCCTCCAATTTTTTTTCCTTTTGAGTCCTTTTTTGTTTCTACTTACTATACGCATAGGCGGGAATATATATGTCTCAGTGGTTAGTGTTGTTCCCTTACACTTCCAATGCACTCATGTACATTTTAGTAGTCCTGGAAGACATATACATTACAGAGTAGTAATCAACAAGGAACAGGCGGCACTCCAGGTTCAAAGTGAAAAAGTGCTTGATTTATTAACCTATCACCAACATTTTAATTCTGCTATAAAGTCTTTTTCAAGCTCTGCTTTTGGCTACCTGGGGCGTGCTCCCACCTCTCCATATTACCCTGCCTGGCCACTGTAGATCTTTACAGCACAATAACAACAATATTGTTGCTTTATTTATATAGCTCCAACTTATTTTGCAGTGCTGTGCTTATTCTCAGTGGGGCTTACAGTGTTTTGTAGTGTGCAATAAATCCATGCAAACATCAAAGGACATACATGCGCCTGTTATCCTTGGTGGCATTTGACCCCAGGACTCCAACACCACAAAGCAACATAACTTACCTCTGTGACACCCACAACATTGCTATCCCTGGGTCTTCTCCATTTCATGCTGCCTTTACTGCTGTAGTTGCTATAGGGCTCAGATGTTAGCTCCTCCTACAGGGGTGGGGTTAAATCAATGTGGATGCATGACCCACCTGATGACTCACTGTTCCCTCACTGAAATCACAGGAAGAAAACACGGGCAGACTGGTCATGTGACTGAGCTTCACTACAATTTAAAGAGGCTTTCAGGGCAAAATGGACTGATCAGGGAAGTACCTACACCTAGCACCAGCACTAATCAGCTGTTTGGTGCCCGCACTACACAGTCGTTACACATCACCACCCCTACACAATACAGAGACAAACTCTCCAATAAGAGCTGAACAGTCACCAGACACAGACATTATTATGAGAATTGAGCCAGTGGCTCCTGACCCCATTTACAGCATATATCAAGGTGCAGCGGTCCTATGAAACAGCTAATCAGTGGGGTCGTGGTCCTGAAAATAGACCATCAATCATTTCTGCCCCCAAAAATTCCTTTTAGAATTTTTAGCTATAATAATACATTCATATATATAATATATTCATAAGCTATCCTGTGGAGGTTTCTGTGTAATAACACTACTTCTTTTAGTGTAGCTTTGTATTGTTTTTCACAGCATTTGAAAATTTGGTTCTTGTTTATTTCCAACGTGCATAGTTTTCAAAATAAACACAAGTTTAAATAAATCTCTAAATCCCATTGTTCAGAGATCCTTAAATCTACTTCAAACCAAACAATTCACGCCTTCACCGGTGACAGAAACTAAACAAACAGAAAACTAAAGGAACAATAAGCCCTTTTTTTCCAATGATGCACTGTGTCGCAGTTTGTCACAGAATCTACAGTTATTTCAATTTTTAAACATTAGAGAATTGGTAACAACTATTGAAAAGCATCAGATGCAAATAATGTGTAAATAATCTACCTATTGGATTAGGGTATGTGCACACTGTGCAATCCCAGCGGATCACCTCCTGCGGATTCCGCAGCTTGTGGCGTGCATCTCCGCTGGTCCCATAGGCTTCTTTCTATGGTTTGGCAGATTCCACAGCCAGCCCAGAAAATAAACCCGCTAATTCTTCAGGTGGATGGCGAACTCTGCGGAATCTGTGGTGTTTGATCGATTATGTAGTGTGACCATACCCTATTCCAGTGAGTAGATTATTTACACATTATTTGCATCTGAAGCTTTTCAATAGTTGTTACCAATAATGTTATTATTAACATACCCTAAAATACAGCCTAAAGTTGTGTGAACATAGTCTTAAAGGGGTACTCTGGCGGGGGGCTATTTTGGGATCTGGCCGGGGAGAAGGTGGCTGA
Organism: Dendropsophus ebraccatus; assembly: GCF_027789765.1. Classification (NCBI taxonomy): domain Eukaryota; kingdom Metazoa; phylum Chordata; class Amphibia; order Anura; family Hylidae; genus Dendropsophus; species Dendropsophus ebraccatus. The sequence continues at coordinate 64,811,611 of NC_091463.1, forward strand.
GGGAAACTACATCCACTCACCTTCCCAATTCCAGCAGCGGGTCCCGTATCGCGGCGCTCCAGTCCCCAGTGCCCGGCCGCTTTCTGGTGTTTGACGCGGGCTCGAGACGTGACGTGACGATGAAAAGGATCCTGCCACTGTAACTGAGTGGCTGAGTGGACTTGTGATGTCACGTCTCGAGCCTGCAACAGACACCAGGAAGCGGCCAGACACCAGGGACCAGAGCGCCGTGATACGGGACCCGCCACTGGAACCGGGGAGGTGAGCGGACGTCACTTCCCTCAGCCGCCTCCTCCCCGGCCAGATCCCAAAATAGCCCCTACCGAAGTACCCTTTTTAATGTTAACTGAATAATTTACAATTGTTTTGTTACATGTGCAAAATCAATAGTGTGTATACGTTTTATGCAACAGCCTGAGGCTATTGGTAACTCTTGTTGATCACATCTCTACTATGGACATTAGAGTGGGGGATCATGGGACCATATGACTAATTATAAAATAAAATAATAAAAAGCCATATTTCTCCGCTTCATCTGTTACCCTGGGACGACTACTTCACTTACTTCTTTGCTAACAATTACGATGCAACCCTCCTCTTTGCTTCCTGTCGCAACAATTATGGACCAAGATTAACTTAACTACAAAAAAAGGGTAATTTCTCAAGAAGTAAATAATTTGCCAATGACAACTACAAGATGTATTTTTCTTATTTTTTTTTTTTTTTACTCTGATTATTCAAAAACATTTTCAATACAGAATTAAGCGCTTCAGATTTCTATGGAAACTGATTTTTTTATGTGCCATATGGGTGACAAGTCAAAATCATAACACCTCATGCAATTAGATATTGCTAAATGACAAACATTTCTGTGGTGTGAAACGACGTCTTCAGTGGATATTGTTTGTGTGAACAAAATGATCAGATTTTGATCACTAGATTTTTCTCCCTTCAGTTTAATTTCCTGTCTTTAAAAAAAGAAATGCAAAAAAGTGATAAAATAACAGTTGGAAAATGTCAAGAACATTAGAAGCAAAACTTGTGTTTCATGCTGTATTTTACTTATTTTATTTTTTGGAGGGGTTAGGTTTTCATAGTGCAAGGAAGCCTTTATGGCTTTGTTCCCACAATGTTTTTTGTTTTTTTTTTTTTCATAAAAAAACATCCATCTGTTGATAAAGACATATGTCTTTAATTATCATGATCAGTAAAGATGTCTGTCTTTAGCAAAAGATGGATTGTTTTTCACATAAAAAAAAGACATTGTGGGAACACAGCCAATATATGTAGTAACTGAAATATGTTCATAGACAAATCAAGGTCTTGGCTTTACATTTTAAAAGTATCTGCACAATTTAGCTAGTGGAATAAGATGCCAGGAGTAAGTTAATAAAAAATGAAATGCTTAAGTGTTTTTTTTTGTTTGTTTGTTTCTTTTATGCAGCAGAGAAGGGAAAAGAAATGAACAATAAAAAGTCCTCTTTTTGCCACCACTGGATTTCTTCACCAGAAGTGCTTCAATGAAGTCCCTCTGCACTAAGTATGTGACACTGCAGCCAATGACTGAAAGTGGTAACACATCACAAATAGAGCAGATCTGGTGGAACCAATGCATTGCAGACAGTTTTCTGAACTGTTTCAAAGTGTACCTATTGTTATTACTTTCAAAATCTAACTCAACAGTATATGTGAACTAAAGCAAGTTTGCAATATACATTCATTTTTTTTGCCATGCTGTAAAAAATTAGCTATACTTACCAAACATCTAGGTCCAGTCTCCTAAAGGCAGCTTTTTAGCCTTCTGCTGTTTGAAAAAAGAGACTAAACACAGGAAGGTCCCGGCCAGTACAGAATGTGGCGGCTCCATGCGTCCATCAATCAACGATTGCCTTCTCTGTGAGTGAGCAGATGACCAGGGAAACAAGACACCTCTGGTGTTTGAACTCTTTGGGGGAAAAGAGTCTAAACACAGGAAGTCCTGATGATAGCTTAACCCCTTAAGGACCGGGCCTGAAATGGCCTTAAGGACCGGAGTAAATTTTATGAATATGACCAGTGTCACTTTATTCATTAATAACTTCGGGATGCTTTTACCTATCCGGCTAATTCTGAGACTGTTTTCTTGTGACACATTGTACTTCCCATTTCTAGTAAATTGGAGTCGATACTTATAACAAATCTTAATGAAAAAAATAAAATAGTGTGAAAAATTGTGAAAAAATGCATTTTTCCAACTTTAAAACTTTTTTGCGTATACAGAAAGTGGTTATACCACATAAATTATATATTAAATAGCATTAGCAACATGTCTACTTTATGTTGGCAGCATTTATTAAACTATCTTTCATTTTTTTAAAACAATAGAAAGCGTAAAACATTAGCAGCAAATTTCCAAATTTTCAGTAAAATTTCAAAATCAGATATTTTTAGGGACCTGTTCAGGTTTAAAGTGTATTTGAGGGGCCTGTATGTTAGAAAGCCCCACAAAGCACCCCATTTCAGAAACTGCACCCCCCAAACTCTGCAAAAGCATATCCAGAAAGTGTTTTAACCCTTTAGGGGAGTCACAGAAATAAAAGCTAAGTGTGTAAGAAATTTGAAAATTTTAATTTTCTGTGCAGAGATTTTATTGTAATCCAATATTTTTCATAATTATGAACCTATTACCAGAGAAATGCACCCCAATAATTATTGCCCCGTTTCTGCAGTTTATAGAAATACCCCATATGTGGCCGTATTTCGCTATTTGACGCAACCACAAGCCTCAGATATAAGGGAGCGCCTAGTGCATTTCAATGGCTCCGTTATATTTGGTCATTTCTGACTGTACCACTTCAGGTTTGCAGAGGCTCTGGGGTGCCAAAACCTAAAAAACACCCCTAAAGGGACACCATTTAGAAAACTACACCCCTCAAGGAATGTAACAAGGGGTGCGGTGAGCATCTGGACCCCACAGGTGCTTCACAGATTTTCCGAACAATGTGGTGTGAAAAAAGACAAAAGTATTTTTTACACTAAAACGTTGTTCTAGCCTTCAATTTTTCATTTTGACAAAGGGATAAAAGGAAAAAAAAGACACAAAATGTGTAGCGCAGTTTCTCCTGAGTACGGAAATACCCCACATGTGGACATAAAGTGCCAAGCGGGCGCAGGACGAGCCTCCAAAGGGAAGGAGCGTTTGGAAGCTGGATTTCACTGGAATGGATTTCAAGGGCCACGTCGCATTTACAGAGCCCTCGTGCTGCCAAAACACTGGAAACCCCCCACAAGTGACCCCATTCTGGAAACTACACCCCTCAAGGAATCTAACAAGGGGTTCAGTGAGCATATGGACCCCACTGGTGACGGGCACAAATGTGGAACAATGTGACGTGAAAATGAAAAATTTCATTTTTTCACTTTTACGGCACAAATGTGCCCGTCATCAAGGGGTCCATATCCTCACTGCACCCCTTGTTAGATTCCCTGAGGGGTGCAGTTTCCATAATGGGGTCACTTGTGGGGGGTATCCACTGTCTTGGCAGCACGAGGGCTCTGTAAATGCGACATGGCGTTCATAATCCATTCTAGCCAAATCCAACCTCCAAAATCCAAATGGCGCTCCTTCCCTTCGGAGGCTTGCCCTGCGCCCACATGGCACTTTATGTCCACATGTGGGGTATTTACGGACTCAGGGGAAATTGCTCTATACATTTTGTGTTTTTTTTTCTCTTTTAACCCCTTGTGAAAATGATAAATTCAAGGCTAAACCAACATTATAGTGTAAAAAATTTAATATTTCATTTTCACGCCACATTGTTCCACATTTGTGCCCGTCACCAGTGGGGTCCATATGCTCACTACACCCCTTGTTACATTCCTTGAGGGGTGTAGTTTCCATAATGGGGTCACTTGTGGGGGGTTTCAACTGTCTTGGCAACACAGGGGCCTTTTAAATGCAACATGGCCCCTCGAAATCCAATCCAGCCAAATCCAGCCTCAAAAAACCAAATGGCGCTCCTTCCCTTCGGAGGCTTACCCTGCACCCGCATGGCGCTTTATGTCCACATGTGGGGTATTTCTGTACTCAGGAGAAATTGCGCTACACATTTAGTGTTTTTTTTACCTTTTAGCCCCTTGTGAAAATGAAAAAATCATGACAAGATTAATGATTTAGAGTAAAAATTTTAAAAAAATTACACTAAATGTTGGTCTAGCCTTGATTTTTTTCCATTTCCACAAGGGGTTAAAAAAGAAAATAAATGCAAAACGTGTAGGGTAATTTCCCCTGAGTACGAAAATACCCCACATGTGGACATAATGTGCCTTATGGGCACAGGGCAAGCCACCAAAGGGACAGAGCGCCATTTAGAGGCTGGAATGGAGGTTGGAGGCCATGTCGCAATTACAAAGCTCCTGTGCTGCCAGGACAGTAGAAACCCCCGACAAGTGACCCCATTCTGGAAATTACACCCCATAAGGAATCTAACAAGGGGTGCAGTGAGCATATGGACCTCACTGGTGACGGGCACATGTGTAGAACATGTGCCGTGAAAATAAAAAATACCATTTTTTTCATTTTCACGTCCCAAATGTGGCCGTCACCAGGGGGCCATATTCCTGCTGCCCCCCTTGTTAGATTCCTTATGGGGTGTAGTTTCCAGAATGGGGTCACTTGTGGGGGGTTTCTACTGCCCTGGCAGCACAGAGGGTTTATAATTGCATCATGGCATCCTCTAATGGGAATGGTGGCCATACCTACTTAGCTGGGGAAAAGGGACAATTCTAATTTATTTGGGGGTATTAGGCCAATTTTTAGTTTATAAGGTTGGAAATGACAGGTGTCCATCAAACTCAACCTGTGTTGATCCAGAGGAAGGCAAAAAACCCTCGTGAGGCAGATGACAGTAGCCTCATCATAGGGGAAAAATTCCTTCCCGACTCCATAATGGCGATCAGAATAATCCCTGGATCAACGTGACCCCTGAAATAGGAATAAGGAACAGAATTTAGATAATGTAGAACCCCAGTGACGTGTGGTGCGCCTTGGAGCGATCCTGTATGCGGAGGCCGGGGGGATCAGGACAGGTGTCACACTGGAAAATGGTGTCCTTCCTGATCCCCCTGTTACGCCACACTCTGCACTTCTTCTGGGGTCTCCCTTTCTCCAGTGTGGGGGACGTCACCTGGAGAATGTTGTCCTGGTGCGATACGGGGTCCTTCATATCCAGAAGCGCTGGGTCCGCTCCATGGCTGCTAAATATTAGGGCGCTATTACTACTTCTGATATGTTCGGATCGTGCCGCAAGCTACAGGGCAGCGAGGGACCAGAAGAGGGACCAGAAGAGGGGGTGCTGGTATAAAAGTTATCCCCGTACGGGTGGTGACCTTTATCCAGCAGTGGGAAGATCAGTTCCCGAACGATCTCCCCACTAACTCCGAGGATGGGGGGGAGGGGGCATCTGGGGCTGGATTCGGGTGTCCCTTCCTTCATACACTCTAAGTGCACGTGCACACTGCGGAATGGAGAAGGATAACCCTTTGTGCATTCCGCAGTTGGCACCCACCGGCGGATTGATGCAGGCGCGCCTCTCCGTCCATGTCATAGACTCCATTCTATGCACGGGCGGATTCCGCTCTCTGTCCAACGTATTCATTCTTTGGATGGACGAAGGAATCCGCCCGTGCATAGAATGGAGTCTATGACACGGGTAGAGACATGCGCCCGCATCAGTCCGCCGGCGGGTGCCAGCTGCGGAAAGCACAAAGGGTTATCCTTCGCCATTCCGCAATGTGCACGTACCCTAAATCTGTAAGTGTACCCTGAGGTACTCTCACAGAGTTTGGAGAATTTTACGCCATACCGTCATCTCTTATTGGGACGGTACTGGCAGAAAAAATGTGTCTGGGGGGCAGCGTACGCTACGCTACCCCCAGACATGTCACTGGATGATGAGGATGATGAAGATCTGAATGGATCTGAACTGATAAGTCAATAGCGGCGATCGTCGGCATGGGGGGGGGTTAACAACCCCCCGTGCCGACAGGGAGAGATGGCCTGCAGTGTATTTCTGCAGGCCATCTCTCCCGATCCTATGCGGCCGGTCCGCGGCGCCCTCTTAAAGGACCCGCGTACCGGTACGTCATGGGTCCTTAAGTGACAGTGATCCATGACGTGCCGGTACGTCATGGGTCCTTAAGAGGTTAAAAAAATGTGTGTAATTTACATTAAAGGGGTACTTAAGCAATTTTCTTTATTTCAAATCCACTTTTTTTCAGAAAGCTAAACAGATTTGTAATTTACTTCTTATTGAAAATCTCAAGTCTTTCAGTACTTTTTAGAGACTGTATGTCCTGCAGGAAGTGGGCATTCTTTGTAGTCTGACACAGTGCTCACTGCTGCCACCACTGTCCGTGATAGGAAATGTCCAGAGCAGTAGTAAATCTGTATAATTTTCTGAAGACAGTTGATTTGAACAAAAAAAAAGAGAAATTGCTGGAGTACCCCTTTGATGTAAATTGCAAACATGGTTTATTTCACATCTACTGTTGATTTTAGATTTTGAAAGTTATAATGCCAGTGACAAGGAGTCAAGGAGTTAAGGAGTTAACTATTGTTAAGGATTAAGGCTATGTTCACACTACGTAAAACTATGGCCGTAGTTTTGAGGGGTGGAACATAGCCTTATTTTCAATGGGATTCCGGCCGGAGCGTACACACATCGTATGCGCTCTTGCCGGGATCCCATATGGCGCCGGAAAAAACTGACATGTCAGTTTTCTGTGGCCAGAATTCAGTGAATTCCGGCCGCAGAAAGACCTGTCAGTTCACACAGTGGAGCAAGCGGCTCACTGTGGGCTATGGGAAGCTCTGATGCGGGGGCGCGCTGATGCGCCTGCATCAGAGCTCCATGGCCGGAAAGATCACCCGGCCAGTACTTAAGTACTTAAGGGGTCACGGAACGGCCGGTCTCATACGATGCGTGAACATAGCCTAAATTCTATAAAATAGAAGGGTTTTGTTTTTTTTAGCCTTTTGCGGGCAGTTTTCTTTTTTTTTTTTTTACATTTAAATGGGGAAATTACGTGACCAACAATCTTTCTGCCTGCAAACAGTCTTAGAGGGAGTTCACTACTGTATTTATGGATGTATACATTATGATCTGTAAAAAATCTGTAAACTCCCTATTGTGGTGGCTTCAGGCAAATGCTATAACTGCGTGACAGAAAGCAGAGTAAGCAGTTCTCCATGAGCCCCAAAGGAGTCTCATGGTCTGTCTTTATGGTATATGAAAGCAAGAGACAGATTTCATTTTATTTTAACTGTATTTATTTTTTTAATTTATTGTTGAACAAAAAGCCACTTAATTTTATACACATTAAGGCTATGTTTACACGTTAAAAATAGAGAAAAGGCATCCGATTTTGATATTTAAAATACCTCTGTTTTTGCGGTGATTTAACTGACTGCAATGGTAATGCATTGAAGTCAATGGGAAGACGAACGTCCAATGCATTGAATAACGGACGTTTTTACTGCGGACATCAAAATAATGAATGTGATCATTATTTAGGCTAAGTTCGCACAATGTCCTAAAAAGGCGTTCACTTTTTGTGTTAAAAAACACGTCCGTTATTGCATCATTTTTATATGCTTGACTAAAATGCATTGAAGTCTATGGAATAACGGACATCTTTTTCACACATTGTATTGAATGCGTCCGTCTCGAAAGATGTCCATTATTCAATACAGTGTGTGAAAAAGACGTCTGTTATTCCATAGACTTCAATCCATTTTAGTCAAGCATATTAAAATGATGCAATAACGGATGTCTTTTTAAATGCAAAAAGCGGACGCCTTTTTCTTTTTTAGGACATTGTGTGAACATAGCCTTTTAGACATCTTTTGCAAATAGTGGATGTTTTTAATAGTTGTCCACACATAGTTTTTATTTGGTCACCGTTGTTTCTCTGTTTTTACTATTAAATTCAATGGACTTTTCAATTAAGCCACACCCAAAGAGCAATTAGTAACCCAAACTAGAATAATGTACTAGCAGCCGTCATTGCCCTAAGGGGAGGCCAGACAGCTAAATGACATCCGTTATTTTAGACCCAGGCTATGTTTACACTACATAAAAGACACGGCCGTATTTCATAACAGCCGTATTTGGGCAAACAGCCGTTATTTGCAAAATAACGGCCGTTGCTTGCGCAAATATGGCCGTTTTAAGCAGTGTGAACCCGGCCTCAAAATAACAGACATTGTTTCAAACAGATTTGAAAAAACGTTGTGTGAACATAGCCAAATTATAAACAAGATAAAAGAATACGGTCTGGTAACCGCACTAGCGACAAGCATAAAAAAAAAAAATGATGTCCATGATCCAACAATGTGCAATTCATATAGAGACAAACAATATACATAGCAAAATTAACCCCTTAATGAACAAGAAAATGAATGTGGAAAAAATAGAGCTGAAAAGAAAATTTTTGTAGGTGTTTTATTTTTAAGAAAGAAACTCACTTGCTAGCTTATTCTGATGTTAAGTACGATTACAGAAATACCTATAACTTTTTTTAGGGGTTTACTACTTTGAACTACTCAATGAGAGGTGAAGTTGTATAATGTTAGATCAGGAGTTCAGCTTGTTTTATACTCTTAGTGCATTGGCCGTTCAGCAGTTGGTACTCAATGCTATTGACTGAATATACTGAGAAAAAATACTGTGCGTGAACATAGCCTTAGCATGTAGCATGTTCCCAATGGCGATACTGCAGTATCGGCAGTAAATACATTATTATTTTTACTTTGTGGATTGCGGGTACCTTCGAGTGCGCTCGCAATCCAATTAACCATTAGCCATCCGGGAGCCGTACTTTACACTGTGTGCACAAACTATTCGCTACAGCCTCTGTTTACAGAACTACTGCTGTAGAAAATAGACATGTAAACTATTTTCTGTGGCCACGGTGATCAACTGCCGCATTTTATACAATGTGCATACACCATGGCCATTGTCCAATTGAAATAAATGGGTTTGTATTAATTTAATTAAAAATGGCCGCTGTTAATTAAATACATTGTAGGAACTTAACCTTAAAGAGGCTACTTGGCATATTATTTTAAATTTTGCTGGTGGTGCTCTAAAAATTTAAAAAATAAATTGTCACCTACTGTACCTTATTTCTCCACAGCTTTCTGTGTGACCTATTCTGGTCCCCCCACTTAGCTTAGAGATGAAACACTGCTGCTGCCAGTGATTGGTGCAACTGATATAAATCTGTTTCAGAAGTGGCAATTAGTGTATTAGTTTATTTATTTAATTATTTTACTTCATTTATACTACTTTGTAATATAACTATATAACTTCATTAAAATTTAAAGTGCATATTTCTTTTGTTTATATACTGTATACAGCGTTCATGTTGGGACCTGCAGGGCTATTTAAGCCTTGCAGTTCCAGATAAACAGTACCTGGGGGAAAGCCGCCTGTCACTATCGCTGTCTGTAGCAGCCTCTGCACAACTAGCAGTGATTACTATTACCATATTACCTTCTAGAGCCACTATCGATATTGCTGTGTGAGGAACAGTGATTGCAGGAATTAGACAGCCCTGTAGTTGGCGACAGCAGAGGGGTCCATGCCGCCCCTTATTGCTGCCACTTCACTTAAACTGGTGTATAAACAAAAAATTATACATTTTATTTTTTTTAAAGTTATATTACAAAGTAATTATGCAATGTATTAATGCAAACTAATGCAGTGTTTAAAAAGAAAAATATTTTTCTTTGGAGTACCCCTTTAAGTGGGGGACTCGATGTCATCACACTTGTAGCTGTGGGGGAGTGAGTTAGGTGAGTGTGTCTTTCCTTTATTTTTATAGCTCCGCTGGTATAAAAAAAAAAAACATCAACAACTTGTATATGCTGTACCAAGATAACCCCTTTAATACTAATTTTCTCACATCACAAGCTCTAGCTATAAGGGCCACCGGGATGTGACACCCCAGCTGTTGAGAGACGCACATACCACTGTTCATTGTGGGCCCTGAGGATTTCATACCATTACTGAGCAGTAGAAATGTATAATGAGCAGTGCCATATCACTCCTTCATATTTTAATAGACTTTTCTCTTTGTGCCTTGATAACACCTGTCATATCTGAAAGGGATGAGACCGGATCTGCATACATACTGTAGGTATCCCAGATGTATACTTGTTATGATTGATCTGTTGTACATAACTCAGAAAATAACACACACATATCCCTCAGAGACATCCATACACTTGCATTTTCAGGTACTTTTAATGATTTAATCGAGTATGACGTTTTTGCATTGCTTTTATTTTGCCTGCTCTATTCTTTTATATTGCTATTCTTTTCAGCTGCTTAATAATACATAAAAAACGATTAGGGTGTTTAATTTACAAACATTGTGAATGGAAGATGATGTTAAATCCACAGATATATTAGTGCACAAAGGCAAGCCTAATGCTAGATATGTCAGTGAGCCAAGAAAAGCATTTATCACTGTTTACATGGTTTCTAAATCTTCCAAGCATTTATAACTTTGCATTCACCAGGGTAACAAAGCCACCATAGCTTTTTGTTCATTGTAAATCCGGCATCACATTTTTACTTAACATGTGCATTTCCCTAATAGCAGTATGTTAAAAGCGACTCTGTACCGACAATCTGCCCTCCCAATCACTTGTACCATCAGATAGCTGCTTTAAATCCAAGATCTGTCCTGGAGTCCGCTTGGCAGGTGATGCAGTTATTGTCCTAAAAAAGAACTTTTAAACTTGCAGCCCTGTGTCAAATTAACGTGGCCTAGAGTACCCATGCCCTAGGCCTGCACTGCCTCTCCATCCCTCCTCCTCCCCCTCCCCCTCTTTAGGAATGCCCCAGGCGGGATTTCTCCTATTCGTCACTTGTCTGAACACTGCACAGGTGCTGAATCAGTAAAGCTCATGTGCACAGTGATAACTAGGAGAAATCCTGCCCAGGGGCATTCCTAATCAAGGGGAGGGCGGGGAGGAGGTACGAAGAAGCGTCTCAGGCCTAGGGCACGGGTAATCTAGGCCATGCCAGTTTGACATAGGGCTGCAGGTTTGAAAGTTGTTGTTTTTTTAGGACAATAACTGCATCACCTGCCTAATGGACCCCAGGAGAAATCTTGGATTAAAATAGCTAATGGAACAAGCACAAATCCAAGATCTAAGTCGGCTATATATTCTTGAAGAAAATTGGTGTCTAAAAACAGTTACAGTATTTACGCTTATTGTCACAAAATTAGAGTAAAAGGTGTTAAAAAAGAGAAAATTGACTGTCTAATCCTGGGCTCTTGTCAACCTGGGGAAGGCCTCTGGACACTTCAGTCTACTTATAAGTAAAAAGGTAGCATATCTCCATAGTGAAAAGGCTGTGGAGATAAGAGGGAAAAAAATTAAAGTAAAACCCAGAATCCTTATGAGAATCCCTATATGCCATATCCTGCACTTACATAGTTACATAGTTAATACGGTTGAAAAAAGACACATGTCCATCAAGTTCAACCAAGGAGGGGATGGATACAGGGAAGGGGGAGGGATGATAAGTTCTAAATATATGCTTTTATATTATTTTGGTCTAAGAACTTGTCTAGCCCTATTTTGAAGCCCTGTACTGTTTTTGCTGTGACCAGATCCTGTGGTAGACTGTTCCACAGATTCACAGTTCTCATGGTAAAGAAGGCTTGTTGCCTCCGGAGGTTGAACCTTTTTTTCTCCAGGCGGAGGCAATGCCCCCTTGTTCTTTGAGGGGGTTTTACCTGGAACATTTTTTCCCCATATTTCTTGTAGGGGCCATTTATATATTTAAATAAATTAATCATATCCCCCCTTAAACGTCTCTTCTCTAGACTAAACAAATTTAATTCTTTTAATCTCTCCTCATAACTAAGATGCTCCATTCCCCTTATTAGTTTAGTTGCCCGTCTTTGTACCCTCTCCAGCTCTAGGACATCGTTTTTATGAATCTGGTTCCAAAACTGGACAGCATACTCCAGATGAGGCCGCACCAAAGCTTTATAAAGCAGTAATATTATATCACTGTCCCGAGAGTCCATGCCTGTTTTAATGCATGACAATATCCTGCTGGCCTTAGAAGCAGCTGACTGACATTGTGTACTGTTCTGTAGTCTATTATCTACAAGTATACCCAGATCCTTCTCCATCAGCGACTCTCCCAGAGTAACTCCCCCCAGGACATATGATGCATGTGGGTTATTAGTACCCAGGTGCATAACTTTACATTTATCCACATTGAACCTCATTTGCCAAGTGGACGCCCAAACACTCAGTGTGTCTAAGTCATCCTGTAACATCTGCACATCCTCCATAGACTGTACTGTACTACAAAGCTTGGTGTCATCTGCAAAGATAGAAATATTGCTGTTAATTCCATTTTCATTATCATTAATAAACAAGTTAAACAGAAGAGGGGCCAGTACTGACCCTTGGGGTACACCACTTAGTACCGGGGACCATTCGGAGTAGGGATCATTGACCACCAATCTCTGGGTACGATTATTAAGCCAATTTTCAATCCAGTTACACATTAAACTTTCCAAACTGATAGACTTTAACTTACCCATCAGACGTCCATGAGGAATTCAGGTACACGATATCCACAGCTGCGCCCCCATCCAGGCTTCTACTCACCTCTTCGTAGAAACATATCAGGTTGGTTTGACAGCTTCTGTCCTTAGTAAAACCATGCTGGTTATCACTTATAATACTAGCCACTACATATTCCTGGATGTAGTCCCTTATAAGCCCCTCAAATAGTTTCCCCACAATGGACGTTAAGCTTAAGGGTCTATAGTTACCTGGGGAAGTTCGAGAGCCCTTTTTGAAAATCGGCATTACATTTGCCTTACGTCAGTCCCTGAACGGCGCTGATCCCGGCTGACACGTGCAGCCGGGCAGTGCCTCTATTAGCCGGCGCGGGTCCCGTTGCCGCGCCAGCTAATTAAACCTCTAAGTGCAGCTGTCAAACCTGACAGCTGCACTTAGAGGCACTGCGCCGCACTTCCCTGGTGTCTAGTGGGACGGATCTCCCACTAGTGGGAGATCCGTTCTTCTGCCCGTGCCGGGCCTCAGCGTCGGAATGACGCTGATCCCGGCTCGGCAATAGATTGCTATGGCCTGCAGCAGGCCATAGTAATCTATGACCGATCTAATCGATCTTTGCTGTGTATATACACAGCATTGATCTCTATGAGAGATCAGTGCTGTCTATATACAAGTCCCCCAGGGGGGCTTCTAGTTACAGTAAAAAAAGAAGTAAAAAAGTGTTTTTATTAATAAAAAATCCCCTCCCCTAATAAAAGTCCAAATCACCCCCCTTTTCCCATTTTATAAATATAAATACATAAATAAATAAACATATTTAGTATCGCCGTGCGCGTAATCGCCCGAACTATTAATTAATCACATTCCTGATCTCGCACGGTAAACGGCGTCAGTGCAAAAAAATTCCAAAGTGCAAAATTGCGCATTTTTGGTCGCATCAAATCCAGAAAAAATGTAATAAAAAACGAACAAAAAGTCGTATATGCCCAATCAAGGTACCGATAGAAAGAACACATCATGGCGCAAAAACTGACACCTCACTCAGTCCCATAGACCAAAGGATAAAAGCGCTATAAGCCTGGGAATGGAGCGATTTTAAGGAACGTATATTTGTTAACAATGGTTTGAATTTTTTACAGGCCATCCGATACAATATAAGTTATATATGTTATATATCATAGTAATCGTAACGACTTGAGGAACATGCATAACAAGTCAGTTTTACCATAGGACGGACGGCGTAAATGCAAAACTCCCCGAAATCAAAACAAATTTTTTTTTTTTTCAATTTGACAGCGCAAATGATTTTTTTCCGGTTTCGCAGCATATGTTATGGAAAAATAATGCCTGTCATTGCAAAGTACAATTGGTTTCGCAAAAAATAAGCTCTCATATACGTCTCTAGGTGAAAAAATGCAAGCGCTATGGACTTTTAAACTTAAAATGGAATAAGCAAAAGCGCAAAAACGAAAATAGGCTTTGACCTTAAGGGGTTAAAGGCTAAAGCTGACCCCTCTGATTTGTATTTTTTGAATGCCCCTTTTTTCTCATTTATACCCCTTCTAACCTCGGTTGTAAGCCATGTGGGATTTGATTTTAACCGTTTATATTTGTTACCCATAGAAATATATTTGGCAGCACAGTTATTCAATGTGGATTTGAAGATTTCCCATTTATTAGCTGTATCAGTATGTGACAGCAGCCGCTCCCAGTCTATGCCCTGAAGTTCGGCCCTTAACCCAGGAAACGGTCACTAACCTTTTAAAAGACTTTTAAAGATAAGTTGTCATCTGTGCACATGCAGAATAACACACACACACCATCACCATCATAGAAAAACAGTTCTGAAAAATTCACACAGACAAATATTTACCTGCATTATTATAGTCTTACTGCAGGTATAGTGTAAAAGTAATTTACAATGGTATACCCAACAGACACCATTTATAAATATTTATGCATATAAGATTAAAACTTAAAGTGACTGTACCACCAGGCCCAGGCTGAAGCACTGGAGGCAGGCCAACTCACCCTTATTGGGAAGAAACCCCAGCCCCTCCATAACAGGGTTTCATTGATTCTAATGGAGTCACATCATAGAGGGGCTGGGGTTTCCTCCCACTAAGGGTTGGTCGTCCCGCATCAAGTGCTTCAGCCTGGGCCTGGTGGTACAGTCACTTTAAATAAAGTTTTTCTTTTCTAGCATATATCACTAACATAATAAATTACAGCAATACAATGCAATCATTATACAGCATTACCTCCAGTATTGTACAGGTAATGTAGTTATCATACATTAAGTGCATTACCTTCCGGGATGTCAGTCATGTGATTAGTTACATGACTGTGACATCACTAAAGGTCCTTCAGCTCTGTAAGTTGCCGTGCATATCCCCTCCAGATTTCTCTCCTGCGGGGCAATGATCTCACTGATCAGTACTGACAGAAGAAGGGAGAGGACTGCACAACTCATCCAGCCTTCCGGATCATCAGGGAGAGAGTAAAGGCAGTCTGACAGTGTCGGGCTGCCCTGTATCCTGAATATAAGACGCAGGCACTTTTTCAGGTGACAAGTATATACTGTATGGTAAATACTTGTAAGTCCTTAAATGAATCAAGGCTCACTCGACCTGGATGTGTATAGTCACAACCAACTTAAAGGGGTTGTCCAGTCAAAATATTTCTCTTTTAAATCAACTGGTATCAAAAAGATTATATAGAAAGGTTATATAGATTTGTTATTTACTTCTATTAAAAAATATCAAGTCTTCCCATACTTATTAGCTGCTGTATGTCATGCAGGAAATGTTTTATTTTCAGGCTTACACAGTGCTGACATCTCAAACTCGAGCATGCAGCATTTTATTAGAGGTTGCTGAAGAAGTCAGTTGCTGCCTGTTTGTTCAGGGTTTCCTAGGGCTGCAATCAACTTCTTCATCAACCTCTTGGGTTCATCTCTATTAGTGTGTAGTTCTTTTTCTGTTTTCAGTTGTTTTAAAATAGAGGTGTATCTTATAGCCAAGTGTGTCTTATGAGGTGAGTGTTGAGGGAGAATGTCCCATGCTACGTACTCACCAGTTTGCCTATGGTAAAAATGACATGTTATATATGTTCCACCAGTCAGTACGATTACAACGATGTGCAACTTATATAACTTTACTTTATTTTGATTGCTTTTAAAAAATTAAAACCCTTTTTTTTTTTTTTAAAGTTCCTAAAATTGCTCTATTACCTTAATTATAACACTTTTATCCTTTGGTCTGTGGGTCTGACTTACTATGTGTCAGGCACCGGCCGGCAGGGAGAAGGCAAGACAGTGAGGCCTGACGCTGAACTCAACTGTCCCTACCTACTTGCCTCAAATGGCCTTAGGCAGCCGCAGACAACCACAAAGGAGGTCCCTACACTAGTATAGGTGCACCCAGAACAAGACAGACAAATGAACACAATAAAGAATAGTCAACAGTCCGGGTCACAACAATCGGGCAGCAAAAGAACAAAATCAGAATCCAGTAAACATAGTCAAAGTACAGGCAATATGGCCAGGGGCAGGCGGCAAGCAAGGGAGGTCAAAGATTCAAAGGCAAAGATCAGGAGATGCAAAAAACAGAAGACACTAGCAGGCAGAGACTAAGTCAATAACCAGCAATAAGAACAAAGACTGGGGTTAGTTATATAGGAGGCCAGGGCTCTGATCCAGAACGTAATTGGAACATCCCCCTGATCCCCAAGCACAGACACCTGAGAACAAAACAGATCCACTGGCAGGATGACCTGCCAGTCACAGCAGAACCAAAACACAGAAACAGAACACAAGAAAATCAATGCCTTCTGGGCTGCACAGCACGAGCCGAGGGGCACATGACGCTCTGCAAAGATACAATCCTGACACTGTGTCTTGCTTGTGTATATGCTATTTTTTTTATTTTATTACAATTTTTCTGGATTTGATGTGACCAAAAATCAACAATTTTGCGCTTTTTGCATTTTATTGTACTTACACTGTTTACCCAACACGATCAGGAATATGAAAATGTAATATTGCTGGCCATTAAGCATGCCAAATATGTTTGTTTATTTATTTATTTTTATTTATAAAATGGGAAAAGGGAGGTGATTTAAACTTTTATGAGGGAAATGAATTTTTTTTTATTAATTATTATAATTTATTTTTTAACCCCTTAGCGACCCATGACGTACCTGGTACGTCATGGTGCCGCGGAGGGTGTTCAGAGCGCCGGGACCCCGCTCAGAACGGCACCGATCCCAGTGC
This sequence comes from Dendropsophus ebraccatus, assembly GCF_027789765.1. Lineage (NCBI taxonomy): Eukaryota > Metazoa > Chordata > Amphibia > Anura > Hylidae > Dendropsophus > Dendropsophus ebraccatus. The sequence goes on from NC_091463.1 coordinate 64,828,485, forward strand.
CTCTATTAGCCGACGCGGGTCCCATTGCCGCGCCGGCTAATTAAGCACTTCAATGCAGCTGTCAAACCTGACAGCAGCATGAAGTGCTTATGCACAACATCCCTGGTGTCTAGTGGCACGGATCTCCCCCCCGCGATCGCATCGTTCTGTTCTTCTGGCCGGCACGGGCCTCAGCGTCGGAATGACGCTGATCCCAGCTCGGCAATAGATTGCTATGGCCTGCTGTAGGCCATAGCAATCTATGACCGATCTGATGGATCTTTGCTGTGTATATACACAGCATTGATCTCTATGAGAGATCAGTGCTTTGTATATATGAGTCCCCCAGGGGGGCTTCTAGTTTATGTTAAAAAAAAAAGTAAAAAAGTGTTTTTATTAATAAAAAATCCCCTCCCCTAATAAAAGTCCAAATCCCCCCCCCCCTTTTCCCATTTTATAAATATAAAGTGCAAAATCAAAAATTGGCTTTGACCTTAAGGGGTTAAACAAAATGACTAGAAGTCCCCCTAGACCACCACTGATGGGGGATACAGGCCATTTAAATGTAGCTGTCAGTTTTGACTAAATGGCTAATTAGCAGAAGCTAATCGCTGCCGTCCTTGGCTGCTGGTAGCAGCCGGGAATGACGCAGCAGCCGGGAACGGGGCGTGACCCCCCCTCTGGACTTCCTTACCGGATCCAGGACGTACAGGTATGCCTTGGGTTGTTAAGGGGTTAATGGATTCCTAATAAAGGTTGCAAATTTTTCAATGTCAGTTGGTGTTTTTGCTGAGTTGTTAAAACCCAATACCAAACCCAAGAACACTTAAGAGTTGTGGAATATTGTCCGGTCAGCTTGGGCTGGAATATCTGTTGCCAAGTTCCAGATGATAGGTAACTCCATGCCACAGTCACACAATGTAAAGCAGTTAACAAAAGTAAAGGGTATACAACTTAGAGGCAGATGTATCAACGTGTTTACAGTCCTTTTTTTGGTGTAATATTTGCGTTTTGCATGCACTGTGTATTTTTTTCACAACATTTATCAAGGCAAATTAACAGGATTTCTATCATTTATGACATGCTCACCAATTAGCATGGATTCACATTAGCTATATTTTTCAGCTGATTTATCATTTGCAATTTTATTTTTGCCCAAAGAATTTTACAGCAGTACTTCACTGATATCCTAGCATAGTTTTTTTTTTTTTTTTTTTTTATAGCAAAGCTATTTTAGGTACAAATTGTGCAAAAATTGATAAGAATGATCAAGGCACTTGAGCCTAATGATAGTTTTTTCACAACAACCATAAAGTTTTGTTTAGCCCAAAAAAGGGCCACCTACTCAAAAACAATGCTGTCAGGAATGTGCAGTAGCCTGGTATGAACTGGGCCTGGTTTTTGCTTCTGTGTGAAACACCCTATTACTTTTCAGCTTCCGGCAATGCAAGAGTTACCACTGAACTCTCCCAGCCTTGATTGCCGCAACTGAGCAAGTCTGTTTGATTGATGTTCTTTGCTGCCTGTCTGTACCCAGAGGATCAGAATGCCGGTCCAATGGGGATTCGGACCAGGCTCTTGATCCTCATAAAAGAAAGCTGAGCCAGTCTCTCAGCGCTGGCTATTTAGGTTCATACCCTGTCTCAGCTCCCCCTGTCTATTCCTGCTATACCCATACCTAATCCCTCTGCTCGTTTTGACCTGTTATTTAACCCTCCGCCTGACCTCTGACTATCATATCGTTACTTGACTTTGTAACTTGACTTTGTGTTTGTTTGTCTGTCTTGTTCCGTGTTTGCACCTATACTAGTGTAGGGACTGCCTTTGTGGTTGTCCGCAGTTACCTAGGGCCGTTTGAGACAAGTAGGTAGGGACAGTGGGTGGGCTCAGTATTAGGGTTCACTGTCATGTCTTGTCCCTACCTCCACTGCCTGACAAATGCACAGATGATACATGACTGCCCCCCTAATATCAGTTCAATGTTTTAACAGAAAAGCTTAATCTGTAAACAATATTATGTTTCTTAACAGTCTATTATTCCAGTGTCTTCATTTTCAATTTAAACATTGATTTTTTGTTTGAAATTAAATGTGCAGTATTAAAGCTAAAGACTAGGTTCACATAGATAGCAAATAAAGAATTTGACTAGGTTCACACATCATTTTTTTGCCCGTTCAATTGTCATCTTTGTGGATGTCATTTTGAGAGAGAATAACGTCCGTTATTTAAAAAATAAAAAACCTGACGCTATTCAACCTCAAAAGGACGGACATAATCAAAGATGGACGTTGAGCAGCCAAAAAAAGACGTTGTGTGAACCTCGCCAAATTGTTCATTTACCATGGATCCATATGGATCTATGGATCCATAGTACAATCAAATGGCCAAATCACAAGGCACATTTACTTAAAAATATTTCACCAGCTTCTACATTTACAGTAGATTTGGTTAGTTTGTTTCTGGTTGTACCTACATTATGCATAAAATATATGATTTACAAAGCATTCCTGAATGATTTTGAACACATTTGATGTTGCTCTCATCTATTGGTGATGATGACGTATGTTTAGTCATCTGTAGGGGTTTGAGAAGATTTATATGGACAGGTTATACCCCTATTCCTCTAACACTGGAATTTTACTATTTGGTTACTTTTTGCACTTTTTCCTGAAAAGCGGTGTGTGAATTTGAGGCCAAAGGGCTGTTAATAAGAGTCATATCCCCCTGAGCCTCGCAATAACATTTCTTACTAAAATAAAGTTCATGCACATCAAACTATTCAGGCAAAAGTGCCGATAGTAAAACAAATAGTAATAAAATATGACTTCATTTTTTGGCTTTGAAGTGTTTTAGTGATATTTTGTTTAAAGTTATGACAAACAAAATTATGCAAAAAAATTCAATTTTCTTTCTTTCTTTCTTTCTTTCTTTCTTTCTTTCTTTCTTCTCTCTCTCTCTCTCTCTCTCTCTCTCTCTCTCTCTCTCTCTCTCTCTCTCTCTCTCTCTCTCTCTCTCTCTTTCTCTCCTTCTCTTTTTTTGTCCAAACTTGTTTCCATGTATGTCAAACTTAAATAATGACTTTATAAGACTTAGATAAGAAGGTGTAGCCATTTGGAAAAAAGAGGGTAAAATATTAACATGGTACATAAAGGGTAGCGGGAAATTGCTTTAAACAAAGATAAAGGTTAGCCAGCACCTGACAATTGATGGTGACACATGAAGCGATCTGTTCCGGAGAAATATACCAAAAGCTAGATAAAGTGATCATATTAATGTGAGAGAGAATTAGTCATTTGGGAATGGCCGACAGAGTACTGTAGGTTAGAAGAGCAAATTTAGAAGCAATGAAGTAAATTGTCTGTTAATAAGGATGTTGAAGGCACCAAGTGTAAAAGTTTGAATTTCAGACGAAAGAAATTTGCATCATCTATTCAGAAGGACATTTATTATCTAGATTGACAGTGAAAGTTCAGATGATACATATAACAAAAGTTAAAGATATCTTTTCTTATAAACGTGTCCTTGACAACAGAGAAAGACAAGTCTGCTAGGAAGAAGTTATAGACAAAACAGAGACATACGGTTAACTGGAAACAATAAAGAGAATCTGTGTGATGAAATCTACAGACAAAACAGACATCTGCTGTGTTCTTAAGGTAGACATTCAAATAATATTGTTTACAGAAAATATTTTTTTTTTATATATTTTTACCATTATAACTATTTTGTATTATATATAAAAAAAAATACTTCCAAGAATTTATATTAAAGTAATAAAATCTTTTAGGAAATTATCTGCTACTCAGTAATGTCCGGGGATCATAAGCTGCCATTTATTTTCTGCTTGGCTGATTTTCAGCTCAGCCCTCTTTGCATTATTCCAAACTCAAACTACAGCCTAACTACAGTGCTTATAGGCAGTCAGAGGTGGTCTGAAACTTTATTGGTTCAGATTAATCATCTTTCCCTCCGTACGATTAACAGTCTACTGTAAGTTGATCATCTCCCCTAGTCAGAGAATAGAAAGCTGCCTACAGCCAAAGTAAAAAAGATTATAAATGTGCAGGTTGATAAACTACCAAAGAAAAAAGATGGACCTCACGTGATTAACCCCTTTGGGACCAGGCTAATTTTCGTTTTTGCGTTTTCGTTTTTTCCTCTTTGTGCTTAAAAGGCCATAGCACTTGCATTTTTACACCTACAGACCCACATGAGCCCTTATTTTTTGTGTCACTAATTGTACTTTGCAATGACAGGCTGAATTTTTGCATAAAATATGCTGCAAAACCAGAAAAAAATTATATGTGCAGTGAAATTGAAAAAAAAAACAACACAATTCTTTGGGGGATTGTGTTTTTACGCTATGTGTCCTATGGAAAGACATGTTTTATATGTTCCTCAAGTCGTTACGATTAAAACGATATGTAACATGTATAACTTTTTTTTTATCTGATGGCCTGTAAAAAATTCAAACCATTGTTAACAAATATACGTTCCTTAAAATTGCTCCATTCCCAGGCTTATAGCGCTTTTATCCTCAGGAATGTGATTAATAGTTTGGGCGATTACGCACGCGTCGATAGCAAAATGTTTATTTATTTACTTTTATTTATAACCTGGGAAAAGGGGGGTGATTCAGACTTTTATTAGGGGAGGGGGCTTTTTCTTGACAACAACACTTTATTTTATTTTTTTACACATATACTAGAAGCCCCCCTGGGGGACTTCTAGTATATACACTTTGATCTCTCATTGAGATCTTTGCTGTATAGTTATACAGCAAAGATCAATAAGATCGGCATTGGTTTGCTTTTGGCTGCTGCAGCCGAAAACAAACGAGTGCCGAGCCGGGGATGGCGCCATCTTGCATCTTTGACAGCTGCCTCCGATTATCTAATTAGCGGGCACGGCGATCGGACCGTGCCCGCTAATAGCCGCGATCCTGGGCTACATGAGGCATCCACGATTGCGGCCACACCCACACGAGGACGTACAGTTACGTCCTCGTGCGGGAAAGGGTTAATACACATATCAAAGTTTTTGTAAAATATGTAAGGTATTAGGCTCTTTTTAAATCCACTACAGAAGTTTTTCACCTATCTGAGATCTAGTGTGAACAGTATAAACACAACCAACTCTACAGAACTTTTTTTTTCTATCAAATCCGTCACATTGCAAACATAATGTTAAGATGTCATGAGCATTGAGTTTAAAACAGTGTGTCTAAATTTCGCAACAACGGCCGTGATTATTTCAAAAACAAACCTACAGTGAAGTTAGAGGGAATCCTGGCGGGAGTGTATGCACATAGTATGCACTATGGCTGTTATCCCTAGCGGCCAGGTAAATAACTGACATGTCAGTTTTGTGTGGCCGCTATTCATTAAATAGCAGCAGCACAAGCCTGACAAGTCACACAATGGAGCGTACGCCTGCATCCCAATTCAGCACAAAGAAATATTATTTGGCCAGTACCGCAGTACCTGCCGAGATGATATTCACAAACACCGTTCGTTCTGTGACATGGCCGGGTCACAGAACGGACAGTGTTTTACGCAGTGGGAACATGGCCTTAGAGTACATGAATCCTGTCTAGTGTTTCTAGTTATGACATTTTGCCATATATTTATTAAGATTGTTCCATGGTGCTTTCTTTGTCTCCTGATATTTCTGCTTTCTGTGGCACATCTGAGAATGTTTTGCCTCTATCTCTTGCTATGATTTGTCTCTTGGGTTATTCCATCTGCTGCCTATTTCTTAGTTCATGAATATATTGCTTGGGTTGCAAGTTCAATCTACAGTTATAACCTTTACTCCATGCCAGAAGAGACAACAAACTGGTGACTAGTCTGGGAGCTATGATATAGGTATCCCATGGGAAAAATCATATCTTCTTGCCAGGGTTTAAGGGTGAAGAATGAGCATTAGGCAATGAACTATCTCTCCTGATCTCCTCATACATATGAATATCCAATACGGCCAAACATTAATTTGCTAAAAATAGGGAAGTAATTTGGCAGTTGAAAAAACAATATACCTGATCTTCCTTTTTCGGACATCATTTGTCAGGAGGTTGGTTACACAAAAGTCCACAGGTTCAGTCAAGCTTTGGAATAAAATGAATGGGGACCTTCAGAACCTATATCTCACTTTAGTTGTAGACTTGAAAACTTAGTAAGGATTGCATCATCCACATAAGGTTGAAAAAATACAGAGGTCTACCCAACCATATATTGTGTTGATCTAAAAGAGGACAAAAAATCCTTTCATAATATTTATGGTAGTACTAAATCTAACAAAAATAAATACAAAAATATAAATGTTCCAGTTTCGGTAAAGCAATTGGCACGTTTTATTGTAATTCAAAATAGGCAGCCGTGCTTAAATTAATATATATTTTTTCTCAGACTACAAAATATTTGTATTTTTCTAAGGTACTCTACATCAGGACAATGATAAGAAAAAAATAAATAAATTCAGGGTCCATTTAGTCATGTTGTACACAATACTAATCATTTGCCTGAGTTGCTAATAGTTTTTCTGAAAAAGATGTTTATATACAAACCTTTCTAAGACATTCACAAATTCTCAGAAATAAAGATTTTTTTTTTTTTTTTAGTAACTCTGCCAATGCATAGATGGAAAAGACAGCGCTCTCTGTACTACATAATACTATATGGTAGAGATGAATAAGTGGTTTATTGTTAGTAATGTATATTTAGAACCTTTTATGGCAATGCCAAACGCAAGTTGATTCAAGGAAAGTCTCATTGTAAACATAGATTTCTGTTATAAAATGCAGAGATATAATTTTACATGATAAAAAAATACTTTGGAAGTGCATAAAAATGCATCATTATTAAAAGGACAGACAAACATTTGCATAGAAAAAAATGGAAACAAGCGGGAAACAAGAAAACAAAATCAAATAAGGTCTATTTTTAGGGTAAGCCATACCTCTAAGTGAAAATAAAACAGTGTGTGAACATCGCAACATCGGTGCGCCTATGTTCTCATCACGCCGCCTACAGCACAGAATGTGACTTGCTGTACTGCTCATGTACAATGTGATGAGAAGGTGGGCATGCTACTGCACACCTCTGGATGACGTCACGGCTTCACTTGAGTTTGAATATTGCCCCTCATGCCCAGAACCACCCAGGGAATGTGACAACCTGCAGATGACTACCGCCCAGATGACTACTTAGGGGTCATTAACATACGGCGCACGGTACTTTGTAAAAGTAAGTTTACAAGTTTTACTTTGCAGGAACGGAGGATATAGGGACAGGTATGGGAAGTGTGCTGAGCGATTTATCAGCACATTTCCCTAGCTTAACCCCTTAAGGACCGGACCTGAAATGGCCTTAAGGACAGAGGCAAATTTTATGAATATGACCTGTGTCACTTTATTCATTAATAACTTGGGATTGCTTTTATCTATCCGGCTGATTCTGAGATTTGTTCCTCCTGACATAAAGTACTTTACATTTCTGGTAAATTGGAGTCAATACTTATAACGAATCTTTATGGGGGGAAAAGACTAGAAAAATTGTGAAAAAATGCATTTTTCCAATTTGAAACTTTTCTGCCTATAGAGAAAATGGTTATGCCACATGCATTATATATTAAATTGCATTAGCAACATGTCTACTTTATGTTGGCAGCATTTATTAAACGATCTTTAATTTATTTTAGACAATAGAAAGCAATAGAAAGCAAAATTAGCAGCAATTTTCCACATTTTCTGTAAAATTTCAAAATCATATATTTTTAAGGACCTGTTTGGGTTTAAAGTGTATTTGAGGGGACTGTATGTTAGAAAGCCCCACAAAGCACCCCATTTCAGAAATTGCACCCCACAATGTAAGAAATTTGAAAATTAAAATTTTCTGTGCAGGTATTTTATAGTTATCCAATATCTTTCGAATTATAAACCTATTACCAGAGAAATGCACCCCAAAATGTATTGCCCCGTTTCAACAGTTTATAGAAATACCCTATATGTGGCCCTATTGCGTTATTTGACACAACCACAAGCCTCAGATATAAAGGAGAGCCTAGTGAATTTCAATGCTACCGTTATATTTGGTCATTTTTGACCGTACAACTTCAGTTTGGCAGAGGCTCTGGGGTGCCACAACATAAAAAACACCCCTAAAGGGACACCAATTAGAAAACTACACCTCTTAAGGAATGTAACAAGGGGTGCGGTGAGCATTTGGACCCCACAGGTGTTTCACAGATTTTCAGAACAATGTGGTGTAAAAAAGAAAAAATTTTATTCTTTTCACTAAAACGTTGTTCTAGGCTTTAATTTTTCATTTTTACAAGGGGATAAAAGAAAAAAAAAACACAAAACGTGCAGCGCAGTTTCTCCCGAGTATGGAAATACCTCACATGTGGACATAAAGTGCCAAGCGGGTGCAGGACGAGCCTCCAATGGGAAGGAGCGCCAATTGGCCTTTAAAAGCTGAATTTCACTGGATTGGATTTCAAGGGCCATTTCGCATTTACAAAGCCCTCGTGCTGCTAAAACAGTGGAAACCCCCCACAAGTAACCCTATTCTAGAAACTACCCCCCTCAACAAATCTTACAAGGGGTGCAGTGAGCAAATGGACCTCACTGGTGACGGGCACAAATGTCGAACAATGTGACGTGAAAGGGAACATTTTCATTTTTTCATTTTCACGGCACAAATGTGCCCGTCATCAAAGGGTCCATATCCTCACTGCACCAACTTGTTAGATTCCTTGAGGGGTGTAGTTTCTAGAATGGGGTCACTTGTGGGGGGTTTCCAGTGCCTTGGCAGCAGGAGGGCTCTGTAAATGCGACATGGCGTTCATCATCCATTCTGGCCAAATCAAGCCTCCAAAATCCAAATGGCGCTCCTTCCATTCAGAGGCTTGCCCTGCACCCATATGGCGCTTTCTGTCCATACGTGGGGTATTTACGAACTCAGGGAAAATTGCTCTACACATTTGTATGTTTTTTTCTCTTTTAACCCCTTGTGAAAATGAAAAATTCAAGGCTAAACCAACATTGTGGTGTAAAAAATGTAATATTTCTTTTTCACGCCACATTGTTTTACATTTGTGCCCGTCACCAGTGGGGTCCATATACTCACTACACCCCTTGTCACATTCTCTGAGGGGTTTAGTTTCCATAATGGGGTTGCTTGTGGGGGGTTTCACTGTCTTGTCAACACAGAGGTCTTTTAAATGCAACAAGGCCCTCGAAATCCAATCCAGCCAAATCCAGACTACAAAAGCCAAATGGCGCTCCTTCCCTTTGGATGCTTACACTGCATCCGCATGGCACTTTATGTCCACATGTGGGGTATTTTCGCACTCAGGAGAAGGAGGATGGGGGAGCATCTGGGGGCTGAAATCAGGTGTCCCTTCCTTCATACACTCTAAGGGTACGTACACACTGTGGAATAGCGCATGATAACCCTTTGTGCATTCCGCAGCTGGCACCCGGCGGCGGACTAATGCAGGCGCGCATCTCAACCCGTGTGATAGACTCCATTCTATGCACGGGCAGATTCTGTCCAAAGAATCAACGTGTTTGAATCATTCTTTGGGCGAACGTCAGAATCCGCCCGTGCATAGAATGGAGTTTATGAGACAGGTGGAGACGCGCGCCCTCATCAGTCAGCCGGCGGGTGCTAGCTGAGAAATGCACAAAGGGTTATCCTTCACCATTCCGCAGTGTGCACGTTCCCTAAATCTGTAAGTCTACCCTGAGGTACTCTCACAGAGTTTGTAGAATTTCACGCCATACCGTGATTTCTTATTGAGAAGGTACTGGAGGACGTGTTTGGGGGGCATCATACACTACCCCCAGACACGTCACTGGATGATGAGGATAAATTGAGGAAAAAAGGATCCCTTTCATTCATCCTCACTGGCTATTTCGGTGTCAGAGGCAATAATAGCATATGCCTTCTCCACCGAAAAACACCCTGGGGGCCATTTTTATATGGGGATTAGTATATGGGGTTTGTAAATGTGCAATGTAGTGTAAAATGTTATTTCATGTAATGTAGTGTTTTTTATTTATTTATTTTTTTTTACAGTTCAAAAAATATATACCTACGCCAAGAAAGGAGTTGCTGATAAATAACAAATATAAATAAAAAATACTTTTTATCCCAAAACAACTGATCAGTGTGTAATATACAATGATCAGCCGCTAGGGGGCAGTAGAGCGATGCTTCCAAAAATTTTCCGAAGATAGGCGATGGAAGAGCCCGAAGTGCCGAAGATAGCCAAAGTTAGACGACAGGAGCCGAAGTTAGACAACGCCGAGAAGAGGACGCCGTGGGACCGCCGGATCAGTGCTCGGGACGCCCGGATCAGGTGAGTATGGTGCACTACACACACACATAGCTGTTCTGCACTTCTCAGCTACCTAGCTGAGGGGTGCAGAACCCGGTAACACTTTTTTAAACACTAAAGTCGCCATGATGGGCCGGCCTATTACGGCGATCGTGGGGGTGGCACTGGCACCATCTTTTCACAGTACACTAATGGCGATTGACCAATCGCCATTGCTTTTTCGGGTCACCGTTGACCCGGAAAGCTGTTTATAGCTGCTATCGGCTAATCTGATTTGATCAGCCAATTTTTAATGTGATTGATTCCCTTTAATGCCTCTCTCAAACCTCTGTAGTTGGCTCACGTACCCTCTCTCCCCCCATATTCAATGTCCCTTACTGTGCATCTTCTTACCAATATTGCCTTCCCTGCAGCTTGTGTTCAGAAGGTGGGAGGGGAGCATAACAAGTCTAACACTGGTTGGCTGATGTTCAGCCGCCCAATGTCAGGGGTCTGGTCAGCTGACTTTAATTAGGGCTTATTTTTGGAGTAGGGAATATATGTCAAGCCTTTTTCATAAAGCCTGCAATATAAGGGTCTTATTTTCAGTGAAACTTGGTAAATATTGCAACCACCAGTCACTGTACTGTTTCTGTTAATACGGAGGAAATTTTGGGAAAATAATCTCTACAGAACATCATCTTAGCTTAGTTTTTAGCCTAATGTCCAGAATGTAAGATTTTAGGATTATTTTAAAATTGTACATTGTAAAATATAAGATGGAGGGGTGGGGTGGAATATAAGCAAAAACTAGTAAAAAAAAAAGTGTATTTATTTTGTTATCATGGAAAAGACAGCACTTCCTGTTTTCTCTTTTTTTTTTCTAAAAAAGCAGGAAACAGTCAGAAAACAGGAAGTCCTGTGTCTCACAGGCCATCTGAGTGCTAAAAGAGAGAAGGCAGTCATGTGATTGACAGATCGAGTGGTTACTCTGTACTGGCCGGAGTTCCTGTGTTTAGTCTGTGTTTTTTTCAACCAGAACAAGTCAGATAATCTGCCTTCAGGAGTCTGGACCAGATTTTTTGGTAAGTTAAGCTTTGTTTTAGAGCATAACAACAACAAAAAATAATAAATGTATTATTGCAAACTTTTTTCACATCTACTGTTGATTTAGATTTTGAAAGTTATAATGACAGTGACACTTTAACCCCTTAAGGACCGGGCCTGAAATGGCCTTAAGGACCGGAGTAAATTTTATGAATATGACCAGTGTCATTTTATTCATTAATAACTTCGGGATGCTTTTACCTATCCGGCTGATTCTGAGATTGTTTTCTCGTGACATATTGTACTTCACATTTCTAGTAAATTGGAGTCGATACTTATAACAATAAAATTGTGAAAAAATGCATTTTTCCAACTTTAAAACTTTTCTGCTTATAAAGAAAATGGTTATATCACATAAATTATATATTAAATAGCATTAGCAACATGTCTACTTTATGTTGGCGGCATTTATTAAACTATCTTTCATTTTTTTTAAACAATAGAAAGCGTAAAACATTAGCAGCAAATTTCCAAATTTTCGGTAAAATTTCAAAATCAGATATTTTTAGGGACCTGTTCAGGTTTAAAGTGTATTTGAGGGGACTGTGTGTTAGAAAGCCCCACGAAGCACCCCATTTCAGAAACTGCACCCCCCAAACTCTGCAAAAGCATATCCAGAAAGTTTTTTAACCCTTTAAGGGAGTCACAGAAATAAAAGCTAAGTGTGTAAGAAATTTGAAAATTTTTATTTTCTGTGCAGAGATTTTATTGTAATCCAATATTTTTCATAATTATGACCCTATTACCAGAGAAATGCACCCCAATAATTATTGCCCCGTTTCTGCAGTTTATAGAAATACCCCATATGTGGCCCTATTGCGCTATTTGACGCAACCACAAGCCTCAGATACAAAGGAGCGCCTAGTGAATTTCAATGGCTCCATTATATTTGGTCATTTCTGACTGTACCACTTCAGGTTGGCAGAGGCTCTGGGGTGCCAAAACATAAGAAACACCCCTGAAGGGACACCATTTAGAAAACTAAACCCCTCAAGGAATGTAACAAGGGGTGCGGTGAGCATCTGGAACCCACAGGTGCTTCACAGATTTTCCGAACAATGTGGCGTGAAAAAAGACAAAAGTATTTTTTACACTAAAACGTTGTTCTAGCCTTCAATTTTTCATTTTCACAAAGGGATAAAAGGAAAAAAAAACACAAAAAGTGTAGCGCAGTTTCTCCCGAGTACAGAAATACCCCACATGTGGACATAAAGTGCCAAGCGGGCGCAGGACGAGCCTCCAAAGGGAAGGAGCGTTTGGAAGCTGGATTTCACTGGAATGGATTTCAAGGGCCACATCGCATTTACAAAGCCCTTGTGCTGCCAAAACACTGGAAAACCCCCACAAGTGACCCCATTCTGGAATCTACACCCCTCAAGGAATCTAACAAGGGGGGCAGTAAGCATATGGACCCCACTGGTGATGGGCACAAATGTGGAACAATGTGACGTGAAAGTGAAAAATTTCATTTTTTCACTTTCACAGCACAAATGTGCCCGTCATCAAGGGGTCCATTTGCTCACTACACCCCTTGTTAGATTCCTTGAGGGGTGTAGTTTCCATAATGGGGTCACTTGTGGGGGGTTTCCACTGTCTTGGCAGCACAAGGGCTCTGTAAATGCGACATGGCGTTCATCATCCATTCTAGCCAAATCCAACCTCCAAAATCCAATTGGCGCTCCTTCCCTTCGGAGGCTTGCCCTGCGCCCACATGGTGCTTTATGTCCACTTGTGGGGTATTTACGGACTCGGGGGAAATTGCTCTACACATTTTGTGTTTTTTTTTCTTTTTTAACCCCTTTTGATAATGATAAATTCAAGGCTAGACCAACATTATAGTGTAAAAAATGTAATATTTCATTTTCACGCCACATTGTTCCACATTTGTGCCCATCACCAGTGGGGTCCATATGCTCACTACACCACTTATTACATTCCTTGAGGGGTGTAGTTTCCATAATGGGGTCACTTGTGGGGGGTTTCAACTGTCTTGGCAACACAATGGCCTTTTAAATGCAACATGGCCCCTCGAAATCCAATCCAGCCAAATCCAGCCTCAAAAAACCAATCCTCTAATGGGAATGGCGGCCATACCTACTTAGCTGGGAAAAAGGGACAATTTTAATTTATTAGGGGGTATTAGGCCAATTATTAGTTTATAAGGTTGAAAATGACAGGTGTCCATCAAACTCAACCTGTGTTGATCCAGAGGAAGGCAAAAAACCCTCGTGAGGCACACGACAGTAGCCTCATCACTGGGAAAAAATTACTTCCTGACTCCATAATGGCGATCAGAATAATCCCTGGACTAACGTGACCCCTGAAATAGGAATAAGGGACAGAATTTAGATAATGTAGAACCCCAATGACGTGTGGTGCGCCTTGGAGCGATCCAGTATGCAGAGGCCGGGGCGATCAGGACAGGTGTCACACTGGAAAATGGCGTCCTTCCTGATCCCCCTGTTACGCCACACTCTGTACTTCTTCTGGGGTCTCCCGTTCTCCAGTGTGGGGGACGTCACCTGGAAAATGTTGTCCTGGTGCGATACGTGGTCCTTCATATCCAGAAGTGCTGGGGCCGCTCCATGGCTGCTAAATATTAGGGCTCTATTACTGCTTCTGATATTTACGGATCGTGCCGCAAGCTACAGTAGCTCAGGCAGCGAGGGACCGGAAGAGGGGGTGCTGGTATAAAAGTTATCCCCGTACAGGTGGTGGTGACCTTTATCCAGCAGATGGAAGATTAGTTCCCCAACGATCTTCCCACTTGTTCCGAGGATGGGGGGGGGGGGCATCTGGGGGCTGCATTCGGGTGTCCCTTCCTTCATACACTCTAAGGGTACGTGCACACTGCGGAATGGCGAAGGATAACCCTTCGTGCATTCCGCAGTTGGCACCCACCGGCGGACTGATGCGGGCGCGCATCTCCGTCCGTGTCATAGACTCCATTCTATGCACGGGCGGATTCCGCTCTCTGTCCAACGTATTCATTCTTTGGACGGACGATGGAATCCGCCTGTGCATAACATGGAGTCTATAACACGGGTGGAGACACGCGCCTGCATCAGTCCTCCGGTGGGTGCCAGCTGCGGAACGCACAAAGGTTTATCTTCGCCAATGCGCAGTGTGCACGTACCCTAAATCTGTAAGTGTACCCTGAGGTACGCTCACACAGTTTGTAGAATTTCACACCATACCGTGATCTCTTATTGGGACGGTACTGGCGGAAAAGACGTGTCTGGGGGGCAGCGTACGCTACGCTACCCCCAGATAAGTCATTGGAGGATGAGGATGAGGATGAATGGAGGAAAGAAGGATCCCCCCATTTATCCTCACTGGCTGTTTCGGTGTCGGAGGCAATAATATCGTATCCCTCTGACGCCGAAAACACCCTGGGGGTCATCTTTATACGGGGACTAGTATATGGGGTATGTAGTGGTGTAGTGTCAAACTTTATTCAATGTAGTGTGGTGTGGTGTAATGTAGTGTTTTTTACGTGTTTTTTTACAGTAAGTATAAAAAAAAAAAAACTACGCCAAAAATGGTGTTGCTGATAAATGCCGCACTTATGTGCGCCACTTATCAGCAGACCGTGGCAGTAGGATAGAGAAAAAAAACACCCTACGCCAAAAAGGAGGAGTTGCTGATTAGCAGCGCACTTTCGTGCGATGCTGATCAACACTCAGCGGCGATAGGGTGCGGAAAATAGAAAAAAAAAAATTGAAAAAAAAAAAAAAAAAAAAACTTTATTACATACTGAACATCCCTGTAGCTGCTGATAAGTGTATTACACATATCAGCCGCTAGAGGGCAGCAGAGCGGAAAATCCCGAAAACCCGACGCTGGAGCCGAAAATAGCCGAACGTGACGTCACGGAAGAAGCCGAAGACCCGAACGAGACCACGAGGACGCCGCGAACCCGGAAGACGCCGATCAGGACCCCGGGACAGGTGAGTAATGTACGAATACCTGCTCTGGACCCCTCAGCTACCTAGCTGAGGGGTCCGGAGCAGGTATTTATAACTTTTGGGGACTTTGATCGCCGTGAACGGCCGGCCGGTAGCGGCCGGCCGTTCACGGCGATAGGGCCGGTGGCACCTGGCCACCATTACTTTTCACAGTAATGGCGGTCGGTGCCGTCCTCGGACAGGAAAGGTTCCGATCGCCGCTATTGGCTGATCTGAACTGATAAGCCAATAGCGGCGATCGTCGGCATGGGGGGGGGTTAACAACCCCCCATGCCGACAGGGAGAGATGGCCTGCAGTGTATTTCTGCAGGCCATCTCTCCCGATCGCATGCGGACGGTCCGCGGCGCCCTCTTAAAGGACCCGCGTACCGGTACGTCATGGGTCCTTAAGTGACAGTGATCCATGACGTACCGGTACGAAATGGGTCCTTAAGAGGTTAAAAGATAAGTCACTTTCTGACCCATGTGGCAATAAACTAAGAATATTCATGTACATTTTTTATAAGGTAGAATATTAGTTCTGCAAAATACTGAATTAAGGAGATTGAAGAGCATAGTACTTACAATGTTGTACAATACATCTTATTGGTTTTGTTATCTATCTTAAGTTTAATAGCTTGTAAAGATAAACCTGGGACAATTGAATGGATCAGTTTAACATCAGAGAAATTATAATAAGTGTTTCATCTTATTACTTACTTGCACAGTCCCAGTGCTCGAGTTGGTAGAACAATGACTGTATTAGGTGATAAGTGCTCTTCAGATAAATGTATGTAGCTCCAAATCATTTTTCGAAATTTACATATTCCTCCATGTTATTTAAATAAAACAAATGTCTTAATGAAATAATGGGTTTTCCAAAATTATTACTTGACTTTTCTTGTGTCATCTATTGAGGTATTGAGGGCAACAAGGTCTGTCCTATATTGTTTTATTAATTTAGCAATGATTTTTAACTACGCAAGTTGCTATTAGCATCACCCGAAGTGTGTCAAAATCAAAGCCAAATGCTTAATTGTCAAATATATAATAGATCTAAAAATAATTGAGTTTCTTGTCGTTTGACCTAAGTTTTTTCAAGAATGAAGGGATCATCATAAACCTCATTTTTAGCAAACTCTGATGTGCACTTTTTTTTTTTGTCAATTCCACAAAACTAAAATGTCAATTTATAGTGTCAGGAGAAATATCTGTGCTGTCACCATTGTACTGATATTACCTCTTACCCTTTATTCTGTTCACTTTACTTTTACCCTTTGTTTAAAAAAAAATAAAAAAATCAGCATAACTCATTATTTAACCCTTTCCCCATACAAGATTGTTTGTAAACTCACATATACATTGGCAAATAGATTTTACATTCTTTATTTTATCATAAAACATATTTCAAAATAGAAGAAAAAAAATTGTGGTGGGGGGGGGGGGGGGAGCAGGAATTTTGCTCCTACCTTGAGCACTTAAATAAATGCAATAAATGTTCACACAATGTCAAAAATAGAGAAAAGGCAGACAATTTTTAAATAAAAAAAAACGTCCGTTATTGCCGCGATTTAACTGACTGCAATGGCAATGCATTGAAGTCAATGGCAAGCCAGACTTCCAGTGCACACTATGTATTGAATAACATACTTTTTTACCACGGACGTCAAAATAATGAATGTGATAATTATTTTCCTATGTCTTTCTCAGACAGCGAAGGTTTTTTATTAGTTGTTCCCACACAGTTTTTCTTTTGTCACAGTTCTTTCTCCATTCTTACTAGATTTATCGAACATGGTGTAAAGTGAAACTGGCTCAGTTGCCCCTAGCAACCAATGAGATCCACCTTTCATTTTCCAAAGAGTCTGTGAGGAATGAAAAGCAGGTATATACTATATATATATATATATATATATATATATATATATATATATATATATAAAGTGTTGTAGACATGTCACTGGAAAAGTGTTCGAGGGGAGGTACATCTCACCCAGGCTACTGCATATGGTGAGATGGTAAACCCAGGAGAGATCTGTCACTCAGCAGTATTATGCTGCTTGAGTTGTTGTTTCCATTTTCTGGGCCGGGATTTACTGGAATGGCGGGTAGGTTGGTAGTGGGACCTGCCATTCCCTTCCCCCCGATCCAGTTCGGGTGTTGTGGCCAGGTGTGCCCTGATGAGCCTACACGAGGGTAAAAGCTCTCACAGTGTGCAGAATGTTAGCTCTCAGCCAGGAGAGAAGTGTCACAGCAACAGCCGCAGCACCACCATGTATGACAATCAGTTAGAGCAGGCAGGGGCAGGAGGTGCAGCTGTGGCTTGGCTCCTCCTCGGACACCTCAGCTGGAAATGAAAAGGAAGATTATAAAAGTTTACACTGGACTAAAGGTCCTGTCACTTATATTGTATCTCCCCCACACCTGGTATAGACTTCAAAGATTCCTTTTAAGGGCACGTACATACCTAATCCACTGTAGATTTGATGCTGCTGTAATACATAAATATGCAACATCAAATCCACAGCAGATTGTGTTGTATCTTAATTTTTATGCGTTGATGATGGGGTTCACATATTTAAGGAAGTTGTGAGGAACGTGGTTAATTGAAGCAGAATTCATTATAGCATATAAAGTACACTGCTATCTATAATATATCAGGGAGGATACACTATGTGGGCTGCTCGTGTGAGTGCCAGGGCTGAATTTTAGTCCCAGTCCGGTCCTGCGTAGATGTAACCCTCGAGCAGCCCTAGCAAACAGTCGGGACCCCCTTTTTTTGCTGCAGGGGTGATGATTGGAGCCCTGACTGGTGGAGTACCTGACAGGGCTCTATGTGCATGCTGTGAATAATATTAAATGCTGAAGTGCACTCCTGGTATTTGCAGACAGGTGTCATTTGTAACAAATACAGTAGCTGACAACCACTGCATATAGCATGGACTGAGTGCCATATCGGTTACTCCTTAAGGACATATACGGCTAATAATTAATACAATACAATATTAATACAAAAATATCAGACACGCGAGGGAGGCGTTGCCTGGAACACTGGAACACTGGAAACCCCCCACAAGTGACCCCATTCTGGAAACTACACCCCTCAAGGAATCTATCAAGGGGTGCAGTGAGGATATGGACCCCTTGATGACGGCCACATTTGTGCCGAGAAAGTGAAAAAATAAAAATTTTCCCTTTCACGTCACATTGTTCCACATTTGTGCCCGTCACCAGTGGGGTCCATATGCTCACTGCACCCCTTGTTAGATTCCGTGAGGGGTGTAGTTTCCAAAATGGGGTCACTTGTGGGGGGTTTTCGGTGTCTTGGCAGCACGAGGGGTGTGTAAATGTGACATGACCCTTGAAATCCATTCCAGTAAAATCCAGCTTGCAAAGGACAATTGGCGCTCCTTCCCTTTGGAGGCTCGTCCTGCGCCCGCTTGGCACTTTATGTCCACATGTGGGGTTTTATCCTACTCGGGAGAAACTGCGCTACACTTTGGTGTTTTTTTTTTTCTTTTATCACCTTGTAAAAATGAAAAATGAAGGCTAGAACAACATTTTAGTGTAAAAAATAGAATTTTGGGGTCCAAATGCTCACCGCCCCCCTTGTTACATTCCTTGAGGGGTGTAGTTTTCTAAATGGTGTCCCTTTAGGGGTGTTTTTAATGTTTTGGCACCCCAAAGCCTCTGCCAACCTGAAGTGGTATGGTGAAAAATAACCAAATATAACGGAGGCGTTGAAATTCACTGGGCGCTCCTTTATATCTGAGGCTTGTGGTTTCGTCAAATAGCGCAATACGGACACATATGGGGTATTTCTATAAACTGCAGAAACGGGGCAATCAATATTGGGGTGCATTTCTCTGGTAATAGGTTTATAATTATGAAAGATATTGGATTACAATAAAATCTCTGCATAGAAAATAAAAATTTTCAAATTTTTTTACACACTTGGCTTTTATCTCTGTGACTCCCCTAAAGGGTTAAAACACTTTCTGGATGTGCTTTTGCAGAGTTTGGGGGGTGCAGTTTCTGAAATGGGGTGCTTTGTGGGGCTTTCTAACATACTGGCCCCTCAAATACACTTTCAACCTGAACAGGTCCCTGAAAATATCTGATTTTGAAATTTTACAGAAAATTTGGAAAATTGCTGCTAATGATTTAAGCTTTCTATTGTCTAAAAAAATGAAATATAGTTTAATAAATGCTGCCACCATAAAGTAGACATGTTGCTAATGCTATTTAATATATAATTTATGTGGCATAACAATTTTTTGTATAAGCAGGAAGGTTTCAAAGTTGGAAAAATGCATTTTTTCACAATTTTTCATGTTATTTTGGTGTTTTTCATAAAGATTTGTTTTGAGTATCGACTCCGTTTTACCAGAAATGTGAAGTACAATATGTCACGAGAATCTCAGAATCAGCCGGATAGGTAAAAGCATCCCGAAGTTATTAATTACTAAAGTGACACAGGTCATATTCATAAAATTTGTCTCTGTCCTTAAAGGAGAAGTCCGGCGAAAATTATTTTTTTATATGTTATTACTTATGGAAAGTTATACAATTTTCTAATGTACATTAATTATGGGAAATGCTCATATACTGCTATTTCCCTTAATTTAGTGCATCAGGAAGTGTTAGAATTATCTCTGAAGCAGTGACGTCACGACCAACGGTGTAATTCCTATGGAGTGTCCAGCAGGGGGCGCTCTATATATAGAAGTCAATGAGTACCATTGACTTCTATATATAGTGCGCCCCTGCTGGACACTCCATAGGAATTACAGTGTATGTAATGTAATGTAATGTAATGCACTGTACTGTTGTGACTTTATGAATACATTTATGGAATACTTTGGGGAGCAAGTGTCCTTGCTCCCCAAAGTATCCCATAAATGTATTCAATGAATACATTTGCAGGGCACCGACCAGGGAGGGAAAGAAGTGCCATCTACCTCCCCCCTCCCTGCTCGGTGCTGGGAACATATACAAAGTACTACTCCCCCATTATCTGCAGATAATGGGGGAGTAGTACCTGTGCTATCCCTATCACCGCCCGCGCCGCCGCCGCTCACACAGGGGCTGCTATTCATGCCCCCCGCCGCTCCCCCTCCTCCTCCTCCCGGCATCAAACTTACGATCGCGCCGCTGATTCCCCACCGCCCGCGCCGCTCCTAACTACCCGCCCGCTCGCTCGCCCGCCCCGTTCCTGGCCGCCGCTCTCTGCTCATGCCGGCCGCGTCAGCCCGCCCTCACCCCGGCCGGGGACACCAGGAAGCGCCGTGCTCCCGGCCGGGGTGGGGGTGGGCTGACGCGGCCGACATGAGCAGAGAGCGGCGGCCAGGAACGGGGCGGGCGAGCGAGCGGGCGGGTAGTTAGGAGCTGCGCGGGCGGCGGGGAATCAGCGGCGCGATGAATAGCAGCCCCTGTGTGAGTGGCGGCGGCGCGGGCGGTGATAGGGATAGCACAGGTACTACTCCCCCATTATCTGCAGATAATGGGGGAGTAGTGCTTTGTATATGTTCCCAGGACCGAGCAGGGAGGGGGGAGGTAGATGGCACTTCTCTCCCTCCCTGCTCGATGCCCTGCAAATGTATTCATCGAATACATTTATGGGATACTTTGGGGAGCAAGGACACTTGCTCCCCAAAGTATCCCATAAATGTATTCATAAAGTCACAACAGTACAGTGCATTACATTACATTACATACACTGTAATTCCTATGGAGTGTCCAGCAGGGGCGCACTATATATAGAAGTCAATGGTACTCTAGGAATTACACCGTTGGTCGTGACGTCACTGCTTCAGAGATAATTCTAACACTTCCTGATACACTAAATTAAGGGAAATAGCAGTATATGAGCATTTCCCATAATTAATGTACATTAGAAAATTGTATAACTTTCCATAAGTAATAACATATAAAAAAATAATTTTCGCCGGACTTCTCCTTTAAGGCCATTTCAGGCTCTGTCCTTAAGGGGTTAAGGTGCCTTCACACGTATCTGATCTGCAACGGATTTTACGCTGTAAGTTAACCCCCCACTGGCCGAAGCAAGCTGGAGCACAGAGCAGGAACAGTTTGCGCTGGCCAGTGCGGGGTTAACTTACAGATTTGCAGAGGGATGTCAATCCTACTATGAGTATGTATTCTCATAGAAAATAATTGGCAATGAATGTGCAACGGATTTCGCTGCGAATTTGCAGCATGAAATCTTCTGCGGATCGAGCACCCTAAATGATAAACACACGGTTAATTCTGCGGGACCTGCGCCTGATCAGCTCAGATTTAGACCCGTTTGAAGGTGTAATTTATTGGGACCCTCCAACGGACCTCAATCAAGCGTTATCAATAGGTGTGCGTGGGGGGGGGGGGGTCACTTTTTTTTAGATTCGTCCTGTTGCCAAAATAGTCTAGAAACTGCCCTGTGTGAACATAGCCTTAAAGTTTTAAAAAAAAAATTACTTTACAAATTGCTGTAATATTCAGTTATAAATTGTTTTAAATGTTCTTGTCCTTTTTTTTTTTTTTAAATAATGTTGAAAAGCAGCAAGAAAAGATTTTCTGTTTTTAAACATACAGGAAGAACCCAAGGATAAGACCCTACAGAGTTAAAGGATGTTACATTGTAAATCTCAGCTTCTGTAACACAATTTGAAAGCTGAAGATTAAGTGCAAATGTGATATTTAACTGAACCATCTTATTACCTAGAATTGTGTGAATGTGTAAGAGTAAAACAGCAAGAAATGAACAAGGTGTGCGCTGATATATTTATCCCTACAGTAAGTGATTGTACATGCTGACTAAAAAGAAAAATATAGGGTAAAATAAAAGTTGGTTCTGCACATTTGGACTTTTTGTAAAAAAAATAAAAAAAAAAATATATATATATATATATATATATATATATATATATATATATATAAAATGTGTGTGTGTGTCTCAAACGTTCAAGTAGGGAAATGAACATACAAAAAAAGCTCTATTCTAATATGCATGAAGGTGCAATGAAGAACAGACTGTTACCACCTACCTGCTGGCGTCTGCCACGCTGATATTAGCATCCTGTATGTCCTGTTTTATATGATGAAATCAAAGCCATAAACTGTGGGACAAAATTAAGGGACAAAGAGGAGACAATAGGATAGGAGGGCTGATTGTGGGTGATTGTTGTAGCTGTCAACCAAGTGTCCAGTTTACCAAGTAACCATGTGCCTATAGGAATTCACTGAGACCAGTGAAGACACAGCCCATATTATTCACTCACTGGACACTGTAAACCCCTGTAAACTTATATGAATTTGAAGTAAAATTAGCCAGGTTTGGCACCACTTTTGGAGCTTGTGTTACACCTTTGGCCATATCCCATTTTATCCAAGGTCAGTCCCCTCTTCAGAGCCCAGTGGTGTCTAAAATCCATAATCAATATGGAGAAAAGCTCAGTGAGCCACTTTTTAGCCAGAATTCTAGCCCAGGTACATTAGTACATCTGGACCAATACCTTTTGAGGTGTACATGAATATAATCAGATTTATCCCAAACTGACAACACAGAGTAAAGCCCGCATTTTGTGTGACTTGATGCATATAACATTGCCTTTTTTTACTGTAGTAAAAACTTTATAAAGTTTCTAAGACTTGAGACATGTGTACTGAGTGTGGGATCCGGGCAGTGTTAAAAAAAAATTAATCGCAACACCGGGATCCACGCACCCATGCTGAATTGCTACTGTAAGAAAAAATGATGTACATAATGTTACTTTCACTTTAAGTTGTGTGCAGCTTACGTAAGTCACATTTAGTTATTTCAAAGCTACAATACCTTTTGCTGTTTCTTCTTTATCTGTTTTAGCATTATTACGTCAGAAGGCATGGTAAACATGAGTTAATGTGTAATTATTTGTTGTGTTACAGTATGCTTCAGTATCCAGTATGTCTCTACAGGTGCTACAGGTGCAGAAGGTGGTTATAGCGCCATTATTCCCCAGCATGCTAGCGCTTAATGTGGCATAACCAGAAGAAGGCTATATTCTAGTCTGGGAAACAATATATCATTATTACTACACTGTCGTTGTCAAGTACTATATACAGTAGTTGATCTGCTGCTTATTTAGTTTAGAAGTTATGTTGACAATCAGTCACACATATTTCTTGTTGTATTTTTTTTTTTTTACATCTATAATTCTACAGAGTCACAGACGCTTACACCTCCCATGGCCAGAAACAGACTGACATTAATGATACTTTGTCAATAACCATTTAAGACTCTTAAAGACTTTTTCGGCTCATCAGCTTGGATCCCACGAGCCTCATTATATACAATCTGTGGCATGTTCAGGATCCAGCCCTAGTCAGGAGAAGTTAAAGTCCCAACTGTATGGATTTAGCTTTTCCCACGTGGCAAGTCACATTGATGCTGCCAATTTGAGGGCTTTGTTAATATTGGCGTCCTTTCTTAAAAATGTTCTATCTTCATTTTAAATTCCAAACTTGCAGCATATCAAACTTCTTCTAACAGTAAGAAACGGTTATATTTATTTTTGTCTGTGTTAAATATTGAAATATTTTACACTAATGGGAATGTATATTTTAAAGGGTTCTCAAAAATGTCAAAAATAATAAAATGAAGTATCTAGTGATTTTAAAATTGCAGCTTAAAATGAATATCAGTTCAGTATATTAGTGGAAATACATGCTGATTTATTTTACTGCATTTTCTAGGACTATAGTTTATAGGCAAAATGTATATTATACTTGAAATTACTTGAAATAATTGATAAAACCAAAGATATTTGAAGTGAAAGAGAAAGTTAGCATACTCCACTGATCTAGAAACTCTTTAGGGTGCGTTCACACGTACAGAATCTGCAGCAGATTTGATGGCGCAGATTTGAAGTTGCAGATTTAATGCAAAGTAACTGCAACTGAGACTGCTGAAACTGAGACTTTTATTCCAGCATGCTCTTCAGTATGATTGACAGAAGAGGCTTCTAATAGGTCATAGGTCAATAGCGGAATATAATAAACATTTATGCGGAATTAGGCTATGTTCACACTACATAAGAGACCGGCCGTTCCGTGACCCCGGTTGGGTGACGGAACGGCCGGTCTCTGGCCGGATCATCTCGGCCGGTACTTAAGTACCAGCCGGATGATCCTTCTGGCCGCAGAACTCTGATGCGGGCGCATCAGCGCATGCCCGCATCAGAGCTTCCCATAGCTCACAGCCGGAGCCGCTCACTTCACTGTGTGAACCGACAGGTCCTGCACACATCAGTGTCCGGGAAGCCGAGGATAATGACAGGCAGTTGCGATCCCGCAGGGAAGGGGTTAAATACTTTTAAGAACTTTCTTTTTAAATTACCTTTTTTTACTCTTTTATTTCAATGTAAATCATGCAATGATTAGATTGCATATACTGATCAATACTATGCCATAGCATAGCGAAGATCAATGTTTTCGTGCATAGAGCCTGCCTGAAAGTTATAAACCACATATCAGGAACAGAAACTGTAATAAAGGGTGTAATAAGTGTACCCTAAGTTATTTTTATGATAGTAATGTCTCTAAAATGGTAAGTCTTGTGGGATTTCCCTAGTGTACATTGGTTACTACCAAAAGTGGCTCAAGAATGGCAATCACTGACACGTCATGACATGTAAGAGGTATTCTAAATGAAAGTTACACTTTAGGCTTCGTTCTCACTGTGTAAAAATCACCCCCCTTTCCCATTGCCATTTTACAAATAGAAAAAAAATATCTAAAAATAAAAACATTTACTATTGTAGCCTCTGGAATTGTCCAAACTATTAAAATATAACAATATTGTTCCCACATTGTTACGTCGAACAGTGTAAATGAAAAGGGAAAAAAATGGCAGGATTACATTAAATATCAGGAGAAAAAGATTTTAAAAATTCTGATCTACATCAATATTCTATTGTGGTGGAACAAATGAGTCCCCAATTAGTTGTATTCCTGTGTGTCATATCTGTGTACTGGTAGGGATGCAAACAATTCCCAGAGAGGGAGTGGTGGCATCCTCTTTTCCAGGAGAAATGCGGGGATCAGGACCGACAGCATTAAGGGTAAAGGGAGGGGCAAATCTTTACTTGAACTGGACTGTTGTAATAGCAGCATTTAGAATGGAATAACACGTGATAAAGTAGATAAAGATAACATAGATAGTTTGAGATAGAATAGAAAGTTGTGCACTCAAGGGAAGCTACATTTCGGAGAAGCTGTTGCAAGGCTACACCATCTACTGAATACCGGAAATGTATGATAAGTAAAAAGGTCTGGCATTTTCCCCGCCCATAGGAAGGATGACAATAAAAGTTTGGCAAATTTTGAAAAAGTACTAGACACTAGCGACTTGAAGGTATATAAGAATTGTGGCAAAATGTAAGTTTTGACGTAATTCTTGCAACCTGTCCAGAACACAAAAGGGAAATTTAGTTTGGTGAGGATGGTTTTTATTTTATTCAGCATAGGAGTATAATTGGCTGAATAAAGGGTAGATGGGCCTGGGGTAATATAGGTTCACAAATACTTTGTTGACCCTTTTGTCCAAGTAAAGGGGAGAGTAGATTTAAGCCTATTGATTCTATTAATGGGGTGTTGAAGGAGAAGTCCGGGGAACATTTTTATTAAAGTATTTTATTGCCCCTAAAAGTTATACAAATCACCAATACACACTTATTACAGGAAATGCTTATAAAGTGCTTTTCAATACTTTTATAAAAATCTTCACCGGACTCCTCCTTTAGTGTTCATGGCCTCAAAACTATAGGGATTCATTTAGGTGCAGGTTGAGTTGGTGATAAAAAAATAGCAAATCATCCGCAAATGCGTCTATCCTATGCTTACTTCAACATTTTAATTCACAGTGCAAAAAAGACCTAAAGGGAATCTATCAAGACCAAAACAAATAGAGACCTTATGGTGGTGATAACTGTTGTGATGCTGCATTCTAGTCTGCAATTTTTATCTGCAATTTTTATTCTAGTCTTATTTTTTTTCTTATTCTGCTCCATACCTAAGATATGCACTAAAAACAAGACATAATGTCCACTTTCCCCGATGATATTACAAAGTGGGAACATAGCCATAGTACAATTGTGACACTCATAATAATGACACTAATTATAATGTTAGCATGTTCAGCGACTCTCACTACACATGCACCGCTCCATTGGGCGCCCAGAAGAGAAACAATTCCGTTTTCAGGAGTAAGTGTCATAACAGTATTCCATGGGACTTTCCAAGACCCAGACCCACGTCAGAAGCAGAGCTCAGTATAAATATTTATTAGGAGATAGGCACAGCAGGTGGCAGTAATTGTACACTGGGGGAGGGGGCAAACCTTGCATTATTACAAATTTGCCTATCCTGGATTTACTATCTTGGGAACGAAGCAGCAAATAAGAATGAAAAAAAGTTATAAAAATTGTGTAGCACCACAGCAGTTATACCCCAACAATAGGTCAGTATGTGAGTTATAGATTCCTTTTAAAGAATACCTATGATAAGAAGAAGAATTTCTTAGCGTATACAACCTCTTTGAATTTTGTTTACTGGCACTCAGTAATACAGGATCATCATTAGAGATGAGCGAACCTCGAGCATGCTCGAGTCCATCTGAACCCGAGCATTCGGCTTAGCGGGGGCTGCTGAAGTTGGATAAAGCTCTTAAGCTGTCTGGAAAACATTAATACATGGATATGTTTTCCACATAGCCTTAGGGCTTTATTCAACTTCAGCAGCCCCCGCTATGCCAAATGCTCGGGTTCGGATGGACTCGAGCATGCTTGAGGTTCGCTCATCTCTAATCATCATACATCCTCCAGGCTGTGTGTATAAGGCTGAAAATATTTTCCAGGGTTTTCTTGGCTATATTATAGTACAATATCAAACAAAGAACAGAATTTATAACTGTGTAGCAAAACGGTTAAATGTTACAAATCACTGAGCTATACCACCCACAAATATTCCGAGCTGTCCTACATCATTTCTTTGACTCATTTTGTTCCACCCACTCAAGAATATATGTGAGAAGTTAATTCATACAGAAGTTAATAATAATGAAACATTTATTGTTCAATCATTTCTGAACAGTTGTGTACATGACCTAGTGAATGCAATGACTTAACGAATGACGTTTTCCCAGCTACTAATAAATCTTTAGCGTAAGGTAATATTATTTTGCAAAAGAGGAGGACAATTTTATGTAGATGAATTATTGATTTCAGAGAAATCTTAATGGCAAGTTCGTTTTCATCTTCGTGAAACATGACAGGTTTTTAATAGATTTCCTTACCTGTAAAGCATTGAACATTGTCTTCTAGGTAATAAATTGTGTCTATTGCATATCCTTCTGGTATTGTTTTCTTTTATCATAATTCTTCTAAACACAGGAGGATATCTAAAGGGCATTTACTGCCAAATTCAAGTAAGATCGCTGATTACATAATCAAGGTTAGTGAATAGCTCTTAAAAAATTACATAGGTTATTCCAAAAAAGTGTTATACATGAACTAAAAAACCTTTTAAATAAGTCCTGTCAAATTGTAATAAAAAAGTATTTTTTTCTGTGCTAAAATAACTAACATTAGCGAGTTCTGCCAATACGTGCATCCACATTTCTCTATCAGACACCAGTGGACATGTAACAGTTGTTGTTTTAAAATAATAGCCATCGGCTATGTTCACACAACATCAAAAATATAGAAAAGGCATACTCTTTAGCAATTTTAAAAAACGTACATTATTGCTGCAATCTAACTGACTGCAATGCAATGTTTTGCAGGCAACGAGAAGACGGACATCCAATGCACACAATGTATTGAATGAAAGATGTTATTGCCACGGACGTCAAAATAATGATTATGACAATCATTTTGACGTCTTTTGCAAACACCGGACATTTTTTATTAGTTCACACAGTTTTTCTTTTTTCATCATTTTTACTATTAAATTCAATGGACTTTTCAATTAAGACACACCCAGAGGCCAATTAGTAACCCCAAACTAGAATAACTAGAGGCCAAACAGCTAAATGACAGACGTTATTTTAGACTCAAAATGACGGACGTCATTTTAAACAGAGCTGAAAAGTAGTTGTGTGAACATAGCCATCTACTAAATTTCAATCCACTCCTGGTTTTGGTAGCAAAATACTGACCAAAAAATTGTGTGTGAACACAGCCTAGAGCTGCACATTCCCTTATTTCTTATGATTTGGCCTAGTCATTGAACCTATGTACTAAAATATCAACTCCATTGGACTGGAATTAAATGGAGGGGGAAAAAAAAAATCAAGCTTTCACAGAATTCACAGAATACATATGGAAAAAGCATTTTTTTGTATGTTGTTATTTTATAATAAAGTATTTGTTTTTAAAATAGTAAACTAGCCTCAATATGGTTCTTTTTGTATAAAATATGGAAAAAGCAATAGATTAGTCTTAGGCTATGTTCACACAACATAAGATTTCAGTAATGAACAAATGCTGATTTCAATGGAATCAGCGTCCGTTCTTTACTGCAGTAGCGGCATTGCATTGAAGTCAATGCCATGCCACCCGCTGTGTTCACACAGCGTTAACTTTAGAATGGTTGTTAAAATAATGTACTTGCCTATTATTTCCGAATGCTGTTCAATGTTCAGTGGGCAGAGGGAGAGGGCAGCCGATAGCAAGTGTTCCCACAAGTGGTCCCCGGAGCACGCGGTCGAGGAAGGGCAGCTCTTCTGCAGTGTGGCACTACTTTGATGGGAATCCCAAAGACAAAGGCTCCTGTGCGAACATCAGCAAGGGAACCACCATGATCAGGCTGACCACTACTGGCATGTGTTGGTACATGTTAGCAAAGAACCAAAATAGGTAAGATAAAGGCAGTGCTCCCAAATGAGCAACTGCGGGTCATACCACTGCCTCTTGCTTCTCACGCACCCCTTTCAGCCCCGAGTTTTTAGAGAGTCAACACCCACATTTTTTTTTAGATGGTCACACTTTGCTCCCGCCCAGAATTTTTTTAGAAGATCATAACCTGCTCTTATCCACAACCATAATGAAGTTCAAAACCAGCTCTTACCCACAATTATATTCAGGGTTACCACTGGCTCTTATCCACAATTGTTGTTATAAGGTTTTTCAAAATTGTGATCAGGTTCACAACCGCCTCTTAGAGACGATTTACACAGAAAGATTATTTGACAGATTATCTGCCAAAGATTTAAAGCCAAACTTTGGCTTCAAGTCTTTGGCACATAATCTGTCAGATAATCTTTCTGTGTAAATGGACCCTTATCCACTGTTAGGCTATGTTCAAACTAATTAAAAGTACAGCCGTTGTTGCCATCAGCAACGATGGCCGTACTTTGTACGGGTTAACACGCCGCATGTTCTTTTATTGGATCGGTTACTGGTAAGTGTAGTTTATGTTTCACCATGTTTACAGCATCTTTGGTTGTTAGAGATGATGATAACTGAGGCGAGAAAT
Organism: Dendropsophus ebraccatus; assembly: GCF_027789765.1. NCBI lineage: Eukaryota > Metazoa > Chordata > Amphibia > Anura > Hylidae > Dendropsophus > Dendropsophus ebraccatus. The sequence continues at coordinate 64,858,352 of NC_091463.1, forward strand.
GGGCCAGCTTTTAAAAGGTGTAGGAATATATTTTTTTCCTTTTTGATTTCTTTACAAGTAAATGTACAGTAAAGTTAGGAGTGTTTCCTAACCATTTTCCCCACTTCAAATTGGACTTTATCATGGGGTGGGTGGGCAACATTGTCTATCTGCAAAAGTGGCGAAATTCATTAATGCATGCTTCCCCTGCTGTGCCAGTTCCATTTCTGTGCCATTTTCTTCACTTAAGGTTTTCAGATGCACCAGACACCTTTCCCTCTGCTGAGAAAGAGTTCCCTAAAAAAAAAAAAAAAGGTTTCTCATTGACTTTAATGAGGTTTGTTACTCGACTCAATCCAAATCACATTTTTAATTTTAACACGGAGCACTGCAATGTTGCCATTTCACATAAATTTAATTCTATAAATGTCAAGTACTAGTAATGTGGAGATCACAATAAAATAAGTACATTATATAAAAACTAACACAAATAGCACATCCCTTGAAAGATTCTGTAATTTGAAAGTTTTCAGCTAAAGTTATTGTCAGTGGTGGATTTATTTCCAAACTTTGACAGACTTCAACTCCAGTGAAATAGCTGAGAAGTTATGTTTTATGAGACAACTTAAACATTTGAATAGAACAGAATGTCACATAAAAGGTCAAATATCAACATATGATTTGACAATGATTTTACGAACAGACAATATGAGCTATGATACTGTCTTAAAGCCTAGCTCTTACATGTAATAAATGAAGCTCGCAAGATGAAATCCTTCCTAAAAGGGTACATCTAGAGGTGCAGCTGTACATAAAGAATAATAAAGAAGCAATACATGCATAAATAGGATGATTGCATTAGCGGGAAATATATAAACAGTATGAACAAGGGATCATTCAAAGGGTAATAACAATAGATTTTACCTTGTCTCTCCAGCACTAACATCCTTTTTTTATTTTTATGATTTAAGTAATAATATCACACTTTGTTTATCAGAGCATAAACTATATTTCTTATGTAGTTTTTTGAAATGTCTATAACTATTTGTATTATGCATATTGGATGTTTGATTTTTTTTTCCTTTTGCACATTTTTAGGCTCTGTTCACACAACGTAAGTTCAGCAGTAATTACGGCCATTGTTGCCGTTTTTTAACAACAGCCTTGATTACTACTGAACCTAGATTGTGCTGCAGGCTAAGGAAAACTCTGCCGGAGTGTATGCACATAGTATACACTCCGGCCGGGATCGGTAGCGCGCCACAAAAAACTGACATGTCAGTTCTCTTTATTGAATAGCGGCCGCAGAGAACCTGTCAGTGCTCACAATGGAGTGAGTGGCTCTAGCCGCATGCTCCATTGTGTGCAGCGGCGAATTGGGATGCAGGAGCGCACAGCTGCGTCTGCATCCCAATTCATTAGAAGTGAAGATCATCTAGCCAGTACTACAGTACCGGCCGGAATGATCTTCAGTAACACCGGCCGCTGTGTGCTGTTTTACTAAGTGGGAACATGGCCTAAAGGGGTATTCCCATCTCAGCTTATTATTCATAGGATAGGGAATAACAAACTGATCAGTGGTGGTCCCACTGCCTTTAATAGGGAATGTTTTCAGCCTTAGTGCCTAAGACAGCATGAGTTCTGTGTACAGTCCATAAATGTGATAGCAGTGTTTTGAGCTGTACTGTATAAGCAGTTAAATGATTGTGTATAAAACCTCCCTTTACCATTTTGCAGTTAAAAAATTAAAAGCAAAGAAAAAAAAATATTTTGCATCCCTGCCTGCAGAAATTTCACAATTATTAAAATATAATTTATCCTGCATGGTAAACCACATCCCTGAAAACCACATATCAGAGAAAAATTTATAAAAAGCAAAGAAACATATCTTCCTTATGAAAAATACCAGAATGCCATCTACATCTAAAACAATTCATGGTAAAAAAAAAAAAAAAAAAAAAAAACATAAAAAATTCATATCTTTTAAAATTTTCAAAAGTAGCAAAATAAAATAGCAGTTATGTAAATTAGGTATCCTTCTAATCGTATTGATTATTAGAATAAAGATAACATGTCAGTTTTACCATAAATAGCTTTATGTAAAAATACCCTCCTCCTACAATTAGCAAAATTTGGCTGTTTTTGTTATTTTATTTTTATTTTATTTTTTTCATTTTATAAAGCAAAATTTCCAACAATTTCCTATGGTAAAACAAGCTTGATAACTTAACTAAGAAATGTACTAACGATTAGAGATGAGCAAACTTTCGGCATTCTCGACATTTGATTATCTGTGGATATATCCATGTTTTCCAGGCAGCCTAAGGGCCCTATTAAACGGAGTGATAATCTTCTGAATCAGGCTGATCAGTTGAAGATCCAATCCTTGGTTGATTATTATATTTCAACATCATTAAAAAATCATTGCCCGTTGACCGTGCATCACAACGTATATTAGCGATGCGTGGCTGATGACACTGTATGAAAAATAATAATGTTTATATGTATGTGTCCAGGCTCCCCTGGTTTCCTGCAGCCTTTACCCTGCATTTCCTGCTCTAATCAGACTCCTCTGAAACTGACAGACTGCTCAGCCAATCACTGGCCACGGAGCTGGAATGTTCACATTGTGCAAATTTCTTTTTGCATTAAATAGATTTCTAATTGGGTAGGCTATCTGAGGTACCCTATTACCTTAGGTTGGCTCATATCCTAAAAAAAAGACACACAAAACACATTCCAGTAGAGAAAACCTGGAAGGGCTTCCTGAGTGATGTCATAAGGACAATCTAACTTGAAATGGGGGAGACAACAGGGACCAAGGTTCTCTCCAGAGTCATGCTGCCTTTGAGTATAAACATTTTAACCACTGGAATCTGCTCTGTGTCTTTTTTAGGATATGAGCCATCTTCACTTAAAAAAAAACAACAAAAAACTATATATACACACACACACACATATATATATATATATAATATTATTTTAAAAATATATATATATATTATAGAGGATTACAAACTTAGGCTAGGTTCACACCACATCAAATGACTGCTGTTAAAAAAACTTCTTTTTTTGCTGCAATTTAACTGACTGCAATGGCAATGCATTGAAGTCAATAGGAGGACGGACGTCCAATGCACACAACGGATTGAAAAATGGACATTTTTACTGCGGCAAAAACGGCCGTTTTTCAGTGCGTTGTGTGCATTGGATGTCCGTCCTCCCATTGACTTCAATGCATTGCCATTGCAGTCAGTTAATAAAGGCAAAAACGGACGTTTTGTAAAATATCAAATATCGTTTTGGATGTTGTGTAAGCCTAGCCTTACAATTAAACAATAATTATGTAGAAAAGAAACTAATTACTATAGTATGAGAAACTAATACTATAATAATTTTGGTTAAAAGTTTAAAGGAATTGATATACCTGTAGTACATACATTTCTGAGATAACCTCAGGATAAATTATATATATATATATATATATATATATATATATATATATTTTTTTTTTTTTTTTTTTTTTATTCAGGCTTTTCACATACATCCCATCCATTAGTTTCTAGCATCAAACCTAAACAAAGCAAGTTATGCTGCATGCACACTAGCACACTAGTTACTTGCAACAGTATCTGCTAAAGAAATGGCCACTATGCAACCTTTATATTCATTAAATATATGGATACTGCCCTGAGTAACCCCTTCCCTCCTGGGTCACTTTTTTAATTCTTACCCTTTCATTTTTTTCTCCTTGTGTTTAAACGGCCATAGTGATTGCATTTTGTCACCTACAGACCCTCATGAGCCCTTTTTTTTTTTTTTTTTTGAGAAACCAATGTTACTTTGCAATGACAGGTTTTATGTTTCCATAAAATATGCTATGAAACTGGAAAAAAAAATATTTGAGCAGTGAAATTGAAAAAACAACAACACAATTTTGTTTATTTGAACGTGGCCGTGGTTTTGTGTTTTCCCTATGGTAAAACTGGCATGTTATCTATGTTCCTCAAGTCAGTATGATTACAATAATATGCTACTTATATAACTTTTATTTTATCTGACTTCTAGCTATTTTATTTTCAATCTGACACAGTGCTCTCTGCTGACATCTGTGGCCGAGACAGGAACTGTCCAGAGCAGGAGAGGTTTTCTATAGGGATTCCCATAGAAAACCTCTCCTGCTCTGGACAGTTCCTGTCTCGGCCACAGATGTCAGTAGAGAGCACTGTGTCAGACTGAAAATAAAACAGCATTTCCTGCATGACATATAGTAGCTAATAAGTAAAGGAAGACTTGAGATTTTTTAATAGAAGTAAATTACAAATCCCTATAACTTTCTGACACAAGTTGATTTGAAAGAAAAATATTTTTGCTAGAGGGACTGGCGTAAGGCAAATGTAGTGCCAATCTTCAAAAAGGGCTCTCGAACTTCCCCAGGTAACCATAGACCTGTAAGCTTAACGTCCATTGTGGGGAAACTATTTGAGGGGCTTATAAGGGACTACATCCAGGAATATGTAGTGGCTAATAGTATTATAGGTGATAACCAGCATGGTTTTACTAAGGACAGAAGCTGTCAAACCAACCTAATATGTTTCTATGAAGAGGTAAGTAGAAGCATGGATGGCGGCGCGGCTGTGGATATCGTGTACCTGGATTTTGCAAAAGCATTTGACACAATTCCTCATGGACGTCTGATGGGTAAGTTAAAGTCAATTGGTTTGGAAAATTTAATCTGTAACTGGTTTGAAAACTGGTTTAATAATCGTACCCAGAGAGTGGTGGTCAATGATTCCTACTCCGAATGGTCCTCGGTAATAAGTGGTGTACCCCAAGGGTCAGTACTGGGCCCTCTTCTGTTTAACTTGTTTATTAATGATATTGAGAATGGAATTAACAGCAATGTTTCCATCTTTGCAGATGACACCAAGCTTTGTAGTACAGTACAGTCTATGGAGGATGTGCAGATGTTACAGGATGACTTAGACACACTGAGTGTTTGAATCTCATTTGCCAAGTGGACGCCCAATGTGGATAAATGTAAAGTTATGCACCTGGGTACTAATAACCCGCATGCATCATATGTCCTGGGGGGAGTTACTCTGGGAGAGTCGCTGATGGAGAAGGAGCTGGGTGTACTTGTAGATAATAGACTACAGAACAGCACACAATGTCAGTCAGCTGCTTCTAAGGCCAGCAGGATATTGTCATGCATTAAAACAGTCATGGACTCTCGGGACAGGGATATAATATTACCGCTTTATAAAGCTTTGGTGCGGCCCCATCTGGAGTATGCTGTCCAGTTTTGGAACCTGATTCATAAAAAGGATGTTCTAGAGCTGGAGAGGGTACAAAGACAGGCAACTAAACTAATAAGGGGAATGGAGCATCTTAGTTATGAGGAGAGATGAATAGAATTAAATTTGTTTAGTCTGGAGAAAAGACGTTTAAGGGGAGATATGATTAATTTATTTAAATATATTAATGGCCCCTACAAGAGATATGGGGAAAAGATGTTCCAGATAAAACCCCCTCAAAGGACAAGGGGGCACTGTCTCCGCCTGGAGAAAAAAAGGTTCAATCTCCGGAGGCGACAAGCCTTCTTTACCATGAGAACTGTGAATCTGTGGAACAGTCTACCACAGGATCTGGTCACAGCAACCACAGTAGAGGGCTTCAAAACCGGCCTAGACAAGTTCTTAGAGCAAAATAATATAAATGCATATGTATAGAACCTATCACCCCTCCCCCTTCCCTGTATCCATCCCCTCCTTGGTTGAACTTGATGGACATGTGTCTTTTTTCAACCGTATTAACTATGTAACTAGATAACCCCATTTAGTATCAAATGCTGCACTATATAAGCTTTATGAGATGCTTCTATAGACTGAACATCTATTAATACCTGAACTAATGATAAAAAAAGACAATTTGGTGCCTGCTGAAAGTAAGGTTTACATAAAACTAGAAATGCCTCCATTTGCATGTTTGAAGGTGATTTAGGACTCCATTACTTTAGTGGGGCTGCAAGCACTGCAGTTTGCTATAGGATCAGAATTGTCAAATTGTCATTCAGCATGTATTCCATGAATTTCAATTTGCCGTCATTATTCACAATTTCTATAAATTTTATTAAGTTCATAAAAATCCTGAGGAACCACCATCTACTGTTTTAAAGGATATATATATATATATATATATATATATATATATATATATATATATATATATATATTCATTTTTAATGTATACATTCATATTCATCATGATTTCAATAAAGGACTCCTACATGTAGCTGATCTTCTTAAATTTAATAAAATGAGATAGAATTTTACATATCATTAGTGAATTTTGACACTGAATAGGATTGACAGAATTTGCCAGCCTCCAGTCCTCAGGATACACCACTGTGCAGCTGTTAAGAGTTCATCTTTAGCTCACGAGTATCAATCAGTCAGAGCAGTCATCTTTACAAGTTCACTTGCTCCTCTGTATATTTGTAAGATACCAATTAGAAAATAACAAAATTCACTTTTTTTTAGCAGTTCCAGCAATATATATATATATATATATCTCCCAATAAAATGAATGCACCGTATTGTAACATGCAGTTTGTTGACATATAAAAAAGGAAGCATCAATTAAATATACTTTAAAAAGTGTTCCTATGATTTTGTACACCCATCCAATTGGGAAGCACATTGAGCTGGAAAGTTGTTCAGGCAACCATACAATGCAAAATAAATAAATAAATAAATAAGTAAAATCAAAAGCATGAATTCTTTGTGCTCGCCAATACAGCTTTCTATGACTGTCACTAATGGGCTTTATTTTGACACTGTCGGCATCTTATGGTGGGGACAAAATAAGTACCGTATTTTTTGCTGTGTAAGACGCACATTTTATCTCCCAAAATGGGAGGAAAGCGCAAGTGCATCTTATAAAGCGAAGATGAGTGGTCAGAACACAGGAGGGGGAGCACTGCAATGTGCTGATAAGCTTACCACACCAGGAGCTGTGTGTCTGGTGTGTCTGTGCCGTTACCGGGGGGGATAAGGGGGCGGACTCCTCTCTGCCTCCACTCCTGACGAGGGCTGGCAGCTCCTATTCACTGCTGTGGTGTTGCTGGAGCGTGGGGGGCGGCCCACAGGCACCGCATCACATGATCCGGGGGATGAAGGGGCGGACTCCTTGCTGCCTCCTCTCCTGACGAGGGCTGGCAGCTCCTATTCTCTACTGTGGTGTTGCTGGAGCATGGGGGGCGGCCCGCAGGCACCGCATCACGTGATCTGGGGGATGAAGGGGCTGACTCCTCGCTGCCTCCTCTCCTACCGAGGGCTGGCACCTCCTATTCTCTGCTCCGTTATGGTGTCCGTGGAGCATCACGCATCACGTGATCCACGCTGGGCATGCGCTCTGGCAGCATAACTTGCCCTGAGCTTGCCTGCCAGAGCGCTTTTGGTACGTGTTTGACTACAATTACTATCATGCCTGACCAGCCTTTTTCTGCCCAGGCATGATGGGAATTGTAATTTTGCAACAGTTATGGGGTCAAAGGTTCCCCATCTACCGTAAACCATAGTGACAGCCTTGGATGTTATACAGTGAAAAGCCCAAAATCCCTGTCTCTCCATCATTCTATAAAACACAGGTAACACACAACATACAGTATTAAATCACATTTAGTGCTGAGGAGGGACAACAATTTCATGCACATGAATGATTTAAACTGTGTCTGAGTTATTCTTTCCTCTGTTACAGTAATAATGGTTATTAATGCTGCTGTTGACTATTGTTCATGTTAACATATTCTGTTGTTGAAATAAAGATTTTAGCCCACTTTTTGCTTCAAAAATATTTTTTTTCCTATTTTTCTCCTCTAAAATCTAGGAGCGTCTTATAAAGCGAAAAATACAGTATATATGGTGGTCCTGCACTGACATTGCAAGAGGACAGCTGATTCCCTGCTGCAACTACACAGAGCAGTTATTTACCACGCCCGGTAGTTTAACCCGTTATATGCAACTGTCAAGTCTTGAGAGCAGCATGTAACAGTTTGCTGTGGGTTGATAACCCATACTCACCTGAAGTCCCACAGTGAGGTCCATGTCTCATATTAGCTTCATGGCATTCCCAGAGACCTTTTGAAGGCCCTTGTGGTTGCTAATGATATGCCTCTACCCACCCATGCCAGAAGGATTGACGTGTGGATTGCTTGTCAACATAAGGCTATGTTCACATGTTTTTTCAGCTCTGTTTTAAATTACGTCCATCATTTTAAGTCTAAAATAAAACAGTCTAAAACATTATTTAGCTGTCTAGCCTTCCCTTAGTGCAATAACGGCTGTTGGTACATTATTCTAGTTTGGGATTACTAATTGGCCTTTGGGTGTGGCTTAATTGAAAAGTCCATTGAATTAAATAGAAAAAAATGGAGAAAGAACGGTGGAAAAAGAAAAACTGTGTGTGAACTAATAATAAAAAACGTCCAATGTTTGCAAAAGACGTCTGAAAATAATGATCATGTTTATTATTTTTATGTCCGCGGTAAAAACGTCTATTATTCAATGCATTGTGTGCATTGGACGTCCGTTTTCCCATTGACTTCAATGCATTGCCATTGCAGTCAGTTAAATCGCGGCAAAAATTGATGTTTTTTTAAATATCAAAATTGGCTACCTTTTCTCTATTTTTTATGTTGTGTGAACATAGCCAAATGCTGAAATAGACAATACATTGCACTACAGTAATGCAACAGTGTACAGTATTGTAACAGTGATCAGAAGATCATTGGTTAATATACACTAGTATAATACTAGTGTTAAAGTAAAAAAAAAAAAAGATTTGCAATAAAACAATAGAAAAAAATTCCCCTAACCCTGCCCAATAATAAAAATTAATTGTATTGTCCACATAGATTAAACTGTTACATGAAACGCACAAAAACAATGCACTTTGGTATTGCCATGTCCTTAACAACCCAAGCTATAAATCACTATCATTATTTTTACGGCACAATGCACTCTGTAAAAATAAAAAAATAAAAATAAAAAGCACCAAATTGCTATATTTTATCCATCTGCTTCAGAAAATGTCACAAAAGAGATAAAAACGTCATATATATGTAAAACTTGGTATCAATAAAACTACACATCTTCCTGCAAAAAAAGATCCCCAAACCAGCTCCATCACAAGAAAGATAAGAACGCTACAGATCTTGCAACAATGCAACAGCTTTTGTCATTTTTCAGGGAGATAGCTTGTATTGTGCAAAAGTGGTAATAGTTAAATTAAAGAAAGGAAAAAAAAAGAGGTATTAAAAAAATGAAAGAAAAATGATTTTATATATATATATATATATATATATATATATATATATATATATATTATTATTTTTTTTTTTGGGGGGGGGGGTTTGCAGGGCCATTCTATGGCCCCCTTTACCTGCTTGTGCATGCTTTGCGGGGTTGGTGGTCGCAGACCGGCACAGTGTGGAGTTAGTGTAGGGACTCATGTGAGCCAGGAGACCGTCACGTGGTACATATGGTTTGATTAAATTATATACCAACATCCTGGCATTGGTTTTTTAAATGTAGCTGAGTAGCATTAGTGTCAGCCATAGGTGTGAGGTGCCACGGATTATTATAGAACAAACTGTGAAGATCCCCAAATAATGTATAAAACTTAACTTTTATTAACTTTTATCCAGGCCGGGGATTTACGTAAGTTGCGGCCGACTACGTACGGTCCGCGAACTTACACCCGTAGTCTACTTACGCTTCCGGAGTGCCGTGCGTAGCGATCTGACAGCGGTCTTTTACTTGGATATCTTCGGCTAGCCCCAGACACCCCACAGAACCTTTTAAATCTGCAAATTAAAGTGCAAAAATGAAGAAATTACCACTCCGTACGGGACCGCATGTTATGCTACGCAAGTTACAGCATTTCTGTCCTGAAACAATGGTCTGTTTCATTTTTACGGCGCCGAATACGATCCCGGCGTAAGTTCTTACGTAGTGTGAACTGTGCAGCCGTAGATCGTATACCTTCCATTGTACGCAAACTACGTAAATCTCAGGCTGCTTATTCACAGAACGCGCTACAGCCGGAAACTTACGTAGTGTGAACATAGCCTTTCCCTGTACAAATCTCCCACCTTACCAGCACCAAAGCAATCCCAGACCATCACATTACCTCCACCATGCTTAACAGATGGTGTCAGGCATTCCTCCAGCATCTTTTCATTTGTTCTGCGTCTCACAAACGTTCTTTGTGATCCAAACACCTCAAACTTGGATTCATCTGTCCACAACACTTCTTTTTTTCCAGTCTTCCTCTGTCCAATGTCTGTGTTCTTTTGCCCATCTTAATCTTTTTATTTTATTGCCAGTCTCAGATATGGCTTTTTCTTTGCCACTCTGCCCTGAAGCCCAAAATCCCGCAGCCGCCTCTTCACTGTAGATGTTGACACTGGTGTTTTGCGGGTACTATTCAATGAAGATGCCAGTTGGGGACCTGTGAGGTGTCTGTTTCTCAAACTAGAGACTCAAATGTGCTTATCTTCTTGCTTAGTTGTGCAACACGGCCTTCCACTTCTTTTTCTACTCTGGTCAGAGCCTGTTTGTGCTGTCCTCTGAAGGGAGAAGTACACACCGTTATATGAAATCTTCAATTTCTTAGCAATTTCTCGCATGGAATAGCCTTCATTTCTAAGAACTAGAATAGACTGTCGAGTTTCAGATGAAAGTTCTCTTTTTCTGGCCATTTTGAGCGTTTAATTGTCCCCACAAATGTGATGCTCCAGAAACACAATCTGCTCAAAGGAAGGTTAGTTTTGTAGCTTCTGTAACAAGCTAGACTGTTTTCAGATGTGTGAACATGATTGCACAAGGGTTTTCTAATCATCAATTAGCCTTCTGAGCCAATGAGCAAACACATTGTACCATTTGAACACTGGAGTGATAGTTGCTGGAAATGGGCCTTTATACACCTATGTAGATATTGCATCAAAAACCAGACATTTGCTGCTAGAATAGTCATTTACCGCATTAGCAATGTATAGAGTGTATTTGTTAAAAGTTAGGACTAGTTTAAAGTTATCTTCATTTAAAAGTACAGTGCTTTCCCTTCAAAAATAAGGACATTTCAATGTGACCCCAAACTTTTGAACGGTAGTGTAGGTATGAATTGGCGGATTGTCTGGCTATAGATCGGGTAGGTGTGGGGGGTATAGTGCCATTTCAGTAGTTTTAAAATACCATGCCTGACGGCCTTAGATCACCACAATGATACAAAAGTGACTACTGATATTCGTCCACTAGGACTATTGTTTAAAATAAAGTGCCACGTCCGGCTTCATGCCAGCTGGGTCGGTACATGGCTGGGAGTGATGCCGCTGCCGCTATATGATGCGGATGCTCTCTGTTTCTATTGTCTGTCAATATAACATAAACATATAACAAACACCCGCCACCAAACCCTAACGTTTCACCACTTAAACTAGTGGCGTTCTCTAGAGGATTTCTATAATGACCGGCGCTGCGTGTTGTGGTAATATTTAAACCATATTATCGTAATAGGGTAACAAGAGGGGTTGTCCTCCCCCACATTTGAATAGGCTAACGAAAGCAACTGAATTTGACTGGCATTTGCATATGCCTATGAGAATTCCTGCAATGCAAATTAATAAGCCAACTAGAATCCCTCTTAGTTGGAACTACATCTAGTGATAATGACGTGGTATTATCGCGAGGAAGGAGCGATAATACCACATCATTATAACTAGACGTAGTCGCAACTAAGAGGGATTCTAGTTCAATTTCACATTATTTATCGCACAATTTTTAATTAAACCACTAATAAAAGTTAAGTTTTATACATTATTTGGGGATCTTCACAGTTTGTTCTATAATAATCTGTGGTATCTAAGTTGCATACAGCGTGAAGATCTGGGGCATTTATAATTTGTTCTCATAGGGGTGAGGTGCAGCAGCTCCTTTCTCTCTATGTCACATGTCACGAAAAAAACACTTTCAGAATTGCTAGCATACATTAAAGCATCATGGAGCTATAACCTCATAAAGTGAGACAGGTCAGATTTTAAAAAATAAGCATGGTCACTAACGCTCGAATTAGCTATAGCACGAAGAGTTAATTTAATTTTTTGTAAAGTAAAGAAATGTATGGATAAACGGATAGATGCTATATTTTTGTTAATGGAAATACCTTTTGTTATGCTTGATACACTTTTACCTGTTTTAAAATGATGAAAGATCAACACTTCAACTGTGTGTTCACTTTCATAATGTAGACACTAAATTTTCACTCATCCTATAGCCTGTCAAAATTCACACAATCTGTCAGAAAAGAGTAAAACAGCTTGAACCAGAAATATGATTACAAAATTTCTATGTCATCAAAATGCACATTGTCACCTCTCGTTCTTCTGCTTGATAAAATACTATTATCTTGACAGAGAAGCTGCAGTATGGAATGTACATTTTTAAAGAATTGCCTTTTTAAAACATTCGCTACTTGATTAAACAAGACATGAATAAATTTTGTGTTTAATGCGTGAATGTTGATAAAAAAAACAACAAAAAAACTTTAAAACAATAATCAACTCCTTCAGTCTTTTGTTGAAGTGTACTGTTTAACTGTTAACCCCTTCAGGACCAGACAAATTTTCGTTTTTGCGTTTTCCTTTTTCCTCCTCGTGTTCAAAAGGCCATAGTGTTTTAATTTTTTCACCTACAGACCCACATGAGCCCTATTTTTTGTGCTACTAATTGTACTTTGCAATGGCCTTCTTACTTTTTCCATACAATATTCTGTAAAAGCAGAAAAAAATCTATTCGTGCAGTGAAATTGGAAAAAAAAATTGTTTTCATTTTGGGGGGCTCTGTTTTTACGCTATTCGCCCTATGGTAAAACTGACATGTTATGCATGTTCCACAAGTCAGTACGATTACAATGATATGTAACTTGTATCACTTTTTTTTTTATCTGACAGCTTTTAAAAAATTAAAACCTTTAAAAAAATAAATGTGTCTAAAATTGCTCTATTCCCAGCCCTATAACGCTTTATCCTTTGGTCTACAGGGCTGTGTGAGGTGTCATTTTTTGCGCCATGATCTGTTCTTTCTATCGGTACCTTACTTGCCTATATACGACTTTTTATTACACTTTTTCTGCATTTGGTGTGACAATAAATGCACAATAATAATAATCGCGCTACACATGGCACCCGGGATCGCAACGGTTCAGAGGGGGGTTGCCGTCTCAGAATGCCCCCTCCCACATCAGGATGTACAGTTATGCCCTTATGCGGGAAGGGGTTCAACAATATATATTTTTTTTAAATGGAAAAAGAAAAAAGAGAATAGAGATGAGCAAATCCTAAAAATTTGGTCTATGATGCAAAATTCATGAATCGAATCTTAAAGAATCTATACTTACCTGGCGAAGCTCCCTGGTGTTCTCCTCTGTTTCTTCAGTCACCTCCAGCCCACTTAGGCAATCACTGATTGCGGGATAGCACCATGACCAGTGATTGGTTGAGCAGGCTGTCACAAGAGTGACAGCCCGTTTGGCCAGTAGCTGACTGCGGAACTGTCTCTTCTCAGTCAGTCAGTGATTGGAAGTGATCAGAAGACTTACTGAGAAGGGACAGTCTCGAGATTTACAGTCTGCTCAACCATTCACTGGCCTCGGCGCTGTCCCTCAGTCAATGATTGAGTGGGATGGAGGTGGCTGAATATACCGTAAGAGGACACCGGGGGAGTGCGGACATGTGAGCAACCCATTTATTTATTTTACACACTTTAATAACGAATTTAGCAGTGGTAGGGTGTTGGGTTAAGATAGATAGGTGCTGAGGATGGAAGGGCGCCCTGCAAGCATAACCACACGGAGAAAATGAAAAACCCTATACAATGATGAGGACTGTCTAGATGATATCAGACAGGAGTTATTGTAATTTATTTATTTTTTATTATTCTATTTAGATGGGGAGGTTGTCCGAGGAAGTTCCAAAGTGGGTGTTGGGTTGGTATGGGATCGGGTTGGGATAGGGGGGTATTGTACATGTAGAATTGAATTGTGTAAAATAAAGGAATTATTTTTTCTCAAAAAAAAAAAAAAAAAAAAGGAAATAAGGAACATGGCAGTTTTATTTGGGATAGAAACAAATAAAGAAAAGGTTTCATAAATAACGAATTTAGCAAGGATTCGCCATGCTCATCTCTAAAAGAAAAAGGCTTATTACCAAGTAAAGATGCGTAATTGATGTTTTTGTAGTGACCTCAACTAATAAATATTCATGTTATTGAGACAGCATGTTTAGTGTAAAAAACAAAACAAAACAAAAAAGTGATTAAAAAGGCATAGACCTGAAAATGTAACCTAAAAGCAGGCTGCTATCTAGCCTTTAATAGGCCAAAATAGGTTGTGTGCCAAAAAGGAATGTGTCATTCCCTTAAAGGAATAAGCTACAGTTGAATTCACATTTTGATGGTAAACATATTTTTTAAGATTTATTTTTTTCTAATTAATCATTCATGAACATGAAACAAATGTTATCCTATGGCTCCGTTCACAGTGTTGTAATGCGGACCGTTTTTTTGTGGCACGGATCTCTGGGGTAATGATGTGTGAACGTAGTGCTCCGTGAAGCACGGAGCACTACGGATAGACATACGGTAGTGCTGTCCGCGGCCGCGGGTGGCCTCACTTAACTATTCACTGTGCATAAACCTGAGAATACAATGCTAATCACTTTTCTGTCCTTACAAATCTCTCTTTAATGTTCATTTTTCTATCAATATTAATATATGTTTGTGTCTTGTGTTTATTTTTTTCCTGTCACACTTTTTTCTGCTCTGCTTCCTTAAAACCCATAGTGATTAGTATGTAATTTCTTCTGATCTGTACAAATGTTATTTATGATTAATATCAGCATATGCTTTGGGCAAGAAAATAATTCACAGATTGTTAAGCATGTTCATTGAGACAAGAGAACAGCTGATTTAGGGAGCCTTGATGTCTCCAGAAAATTGCATTTTGTCCCGATCATGTTCTTATGTATTATGTCAGTGTCTGTTCATGTATATCTTTTAAATGGTCAGATAATTTATTTGGAAGTTTGCACTGATCAACTTTCTGAAAGTCTAAAACTGTATGAAAAGGAAATTTGTTGGCTTAATAAGTTGACATAGAAGTAATTTGTTCTCTTGTTTATTACAGATAGCTCTTGCAGTGGGCAAGCAAGAGCAGGTTTTCTTAGTAAGCAATAACTTTTTAGCTTAACTTTTTTTTTTCCGTTCATGTGCATTCAACAAGTAACATTTTTATCAAATACATTTCTTTCTTTTTCTGCCTCTTTTTCCTTTAATGCAAAGTATGGGGTCAGTTGTATTATCCAATGTTCTAAGAAGGGGCTATAACATGTGGCCCTGTGTAATAGGGACAGCAATCAGATAAATGAGTAGATGAGCAATTATAATGTTAAAAATCATCAGCTATCAGCCGCACATATCCCCTTGTAATAGGAGATTAAAGGGCGAATGGCTATTATAACATTATATTATAGCAAAGGGCTGCACAATCTAATAATTGTTGGTGCAGCCCATCTGCCTGATAGTGAATACTTTTACTAGGCATTGTAAATGTGCACCGATCAGCAAGATCAGTGCTCTTTTAGGCTATGTTCACACAATGTCAAAAATAAAGTAAAGGCGAACGATTTTGATATTTAAAAAAAGTCCGCAATTTAACTGACTGCAATGGCAATGCATTAAAGTCAATGGGAAAACGGAGGTCAACTGCACATAATGCATTGAATAACGGATGTTTTTACCGCGGACGTCAAAATAATGAACATGATCATTATTTTCAGACGTCTTTTGAAAACAGCGGACGTTTTTTATTAGTTGTTCACACAGTTTTTCTTTTGTCAGACCAGGATGCTAAATGACATCCGTTATTTTAGACACATCATTTTAAATGGAGCTAAAAAAAACGTTGTGTGAACAAAGCCTTACTGTACTTCTTAGGCCAATGTAATAGTGTCCCTAGCTAAAGTAGCATTGGTTGTGGTGATTGGGTTCCGGTGTTCAAAGGGAACCAAAGGTGTGTTGTGTCTTTTCCATATATGAATAACACCTGTCATTGAATTTGAGGCTTAATTACAGATTTTGCATTGGGGTCCAGGAACTTTAAATTAGATCTCTGATGCCATGTCATAAACCAGGTGGCTACGTCACCAGAAAATACCTATTTTGTTTTAGTATCAGTACTGCATATTTGTGTTCCTGAACTACAGTCATGGCCAAAAGTTTTGAGAAGTCTACTGCTTCAGTTTTTAAAATGACAATTTTCATATACTCCAGAATGTTATAAAGAGTGATCAGCTTAACAGCAATTACTTGCAAAGTCAATATTTGCCTAGAAAATGAACTTTATCCCCCAAAACACATTTTAACATCATTGCAGCCCTGCCTTAAAAGGACCAGCTAACATTGTTTTAGTGATTGCTCCATTAACACAGGTGTGGGTGTTGATGAGGACAGGTCTGGAGATCAATCTGTCATGATTAAGTAAGAATGACACCACTGGACACATTAAAAGGAGGCTGGTGCTTGGCATCATTGTTTCTCTTCTGTTAACCATGCTTATCTCTAAAGAAACACTTGCAGTCATCATTTCACTGCACAAAAATGGCCTAACAGGGAAGAGTATCACAGCTATAAAGATTGCACCTCAGTCAACAATCTATTGCATCATCAAGAACTTCAAGGAGAGAGGTTCCATTGTTGCCAAAAAGGCTCCAGGGCACCCAAGAAAGACTAGCAAGCGCTAAGACCATCTCTTAAATGTGTTTCAGCTGCGAGATCAGGCTACCAGCAGTGCAGAGCTTGCTCAGGAATGGCAGCAGGCATGTGTGGGTGCATCTGCACACACTAGTGAGGTGGAGACTCTTGGAGCAAGTCCTGGTCTCAAGGAGGGCAGCAAAGAAGCCACTTCTCTCAAAAAAAACATCAGGGACAGACTGATATTCTGCAAAAGGTACAGGGAGTGGACTGCTGAGGACTGGGGTAAAGTCATTTTCTCTGATAAATCCCCTTTCCGATTGTTTGGGACATCTAAAAAACAGCTTATTTGGAGAAGACGAGGTGAGCGCTACCACCAGTCTTGTCATGCCAACTGTAAAGCATTCATGTGTGGGGTTGTTTCTCAGCCAAGGGAATCGGCTCTCCCACAGTCTTTCCTAAAAACACAGCCATGAATAAAGAATGGTACCAGAATGTCCATAAAGCAAAGGTGATAACTAAATGGCTCGGGGAACAAAACATAGAGATTTTGGGTCCATGGCCTGGAAACTCCCCAGATCTTAATCCCATTGAGAACTTGTGGTCAATCATCAAGAGACGGGTGGACAAACAAAAAACAACAAATTCTGACAAAATGCAAGCATTGATTGTGCAGGAATGGACTTCTATCAGTCAGGATTTGGTCCAGAAGTTGATTGAGAGCATGCCAGGGAGAATTGCAGAGGTCCTGAAGAAGAAGAGTCAACACTGCAAATATTGACTTTAACATTGCATTAACTCATTCTAACTGTCAATATAAGCTTTTGTTACTCATAATATGATTGCAATTATATTTCTGCATGTGATAAAAACATCTGACAAACAAACATAAAAACCAGAGGGCAGCAGATCATGTGAAAATATAATATTTGTGTCATTCTCAAAACTTTTGGCCATGACCGTATACTGCTTTGTTTGTTTGTTTGTGTATGTTTGTTTGTCCATAAAGTGACACTGTCACCCCCTTTGTGCATTCTGACATCTCTACACAGGTGTAAAGGGTAAATTAAGCGGTTTTCATAACTTATTTTATATCATACATCATGGTGCTTGTTCAAGTAAAAAGTGATCTTTTATCAACTGCAGATTATGTTAAGTGGGCGGAGCCTCGTGACATTACCACAACTTAGCCCGCCCACAACACCACAGTTGGTCCCACCCCCTTACTAGCCCCACCCACTAAACACAATCTGCAGTTCATAAAAGATCACTTTTTACTTGAACAAGCACCATGACGTATGATATAAAATAAGGTGTGAAAACTGCTAAATTTACCATTTACACCTGTGTAGAGATGTCAGAATGCACAAAAGGGGGTGACAGTGCCACTTTAAGCTATGTACACACATTTTTTTTTCCTTCATTTAAAATGACATCCGTTATTTTGAGGTTAAAATGATGTTTGTCAATTTGCTGTTTTGCTAACCATCAGTGGAATGACGACTGTTGGTAGATTATTTTAGTTTAGGTGTAATTGGCCTTTGAGTCTGAATAGAGAGTGGAAACAAAAAACTGTTTATTGAGCAACTGAAAGATAACGTCAACTGCTTGCAAAAGACATCCGAAAATAATTTGCTTGATCATTATTTTGACGTCTGTGCAGACAACGTCCGTCATTTTATACACTGTGTGCATTTGATGTCCATCATGAATGATCAATGCATTGCATTGAAGTCAATTACATTGCTTCAATAACGGATGTCTTTTTAAATAGAAAAGGCGGCCCCCTTTTCTCTTTTTGACGTTATGTGAACAGATAGATATGTATTCTGCACTGCACTACACTAATATATTACATATTAAATGCAATGGTAAATTGAGAATGGGAATAAAGGAAATATCCAGCACCCGAGCCTCATGATAAAACTTATGCTTCTCTATTAGAAAATCTTCACAAATCAGGAATACCAAAACAGTCTATGATTTTCGGTGCTTCCCACGCCTTGTTCACAACTGAGTATAGCATAGGATACAATTCTACCTAAATATATAGGGCAGGTATCTGCCATCACATGATCCATAATTTTAAAAAAGTAACAACACATGTTAAAAGCATAATTGGAAACAAACGAGCTGGTACTTACAACAGAGCAAAGGGGAAGTCACTTCTACGTATCATATAAGATAATATTTAGACAGTATTCACATTTCCACACAAGGCACAGGGGAAATACATTACAATTCTAAATTTGGGGAAAAGGACACACATAATCGTATCTATATTCAAAGACCCCAAATATATGCGCAACACATGACTAGTAGGTCAGAATTAGGTCGTGTCTGGTATTCAGACCATGCGGTACTCGGGATGCAAGTCTTAAAATTCAGAGCGAAACGTCTACATGAACCTCCTCTTTGTGATGGATATATTTTTTCTATGTCCAAAATTTTTAGAAACGTAACATCCCCATTATTTTTGTCCCTGAGAGGAAACATTCACTGCATTATTTCTGCAATAAGATATATGATATCTTATCCTAGTTTTAAGACTATTGGATGCACACCCGACATATTGTACATTACAAGATACACACGTAGCTAGATAAACTACATTTGTAGTATTGAAATTGATGTCTTTGTATCTTGTATATGCTGCCATTGGTGCAAGATTTAAATTCTCTAGAAACCATTATGTGTAAACATGTTGAGCATCTCTGGTGTCCACATCTATAAGAGCCTTTCACATCTAACCAAGTATTATCCTTGGGTTTTTCCCTTGTATATAAGGAAAGTGCTAAAGTTGAAGAAAGAGAAGAAGCTCTTCTAGAAGCCACCTTAACCCCTTGATGTGTGATATTATTGAGTGTTTTATCTTGCCACAATATAGGCATATGTTTGTTAGTAATGTGTCGGATTGAGATTGACTGTTATTTGCACAACTCTGCTACCTGTGAAAGCAGGGTGCTTGTATGTGCTTGTATAAGTTTATATGTTATTCCTGCACAGGCTTTCATGTGATCTCATGTGTGCTGAACAGGTGTGAGGGGGAGAGGATTATAGGGTGAGATATGCAGAGATAGCAGGACAATCCTAGGTGCAGACACATCTTCAACTCATCCTAATTCCTGTGAGTGGCTTTAGTTGTGACTACTGTCTAAGCTTGGTTTATCAGCACCTGGGAAGGTTGGGTGGTTATTAAGAAATGGCTTCTCTCTCTCTCTCTCTCTCTCTCTCTCTCTCTCTCTCTCTCTCTCTCTCTCTCTCTCTCTCTGTCTCCATGTTATTATAAGATCATAGTTATCCAGCTGTGATGAAAGCCTGTGCAGGAATAAAATATACACTTATGCCCTTATGTTTGATTTACACAGGCAGGCACCCAGCTTTCCCAGGTGCTGAGAAGTCACTGTGTGATTTTTATATTCCCTCTGCAGGCTGAGGTAGGAGGGGCTGTGTGTGTGTGTGTGTGTGTGTGTGTGTGTGTGTTGGGTTGTGTGATATGATATCCTGGGCTGATCATATTGGCCTCATTGAGGTGAGGAGGTGGGGAGTGGGCTGTCTTAGCAGCAATGGGTGTAACTGAGGGGTTACAAGTGTTGAAATCTTGTATATATGGAAATGGAGAGAATTTTAACTAAGATCGGTATCTCACACCCCTGTCCTTAGCATTCAGCTTTACAAAATGCTGCACTTTAAAATGTATGTTATCTCTCTCTCTAGCGTAGTTTTCTGTTACAACATATGCTAGCTTTCTAGTGTACACTTAGGCCACACTCACTTCCCAGAAAGCTTTTTTAGACTTGTTGTGACTGATGCAAACCAGCAAAAAGTAACAGATTTTTTGCGCAAATGAGAGCTTGTACAAAAAATTGTGACTTTTTCATGGAAAACTGCAAAGGGGGTAGTAAATTTACCCTATGGGTGATATTAATCAAACATCTGGGAGTGAAAAAGTTGCAAAATGTTGTGACTTTTCGACAACATAAGCTAATCATGCCTTTTTCTACTCAGGGTGCGTCTACACCTACAGGATCCGCAACAGATCCGCAGCAGATTTGATGGTGCAGATTTGATGCTGTGTTCAGTTATTTAAATGAAATCTGCAGCGGATCCACAGCAGAAAATCAGCTGCGGCTCCGGTAAGTGTGAACGTACCCTTAAACTGAAAGTAGGCATGATTTATCACGTGTGACTATATAAAATAGTCGCACATGGGTCAAAAATGAACTCCACATTAGAAGTGTTGTATTTCACCACCTGAGAAGGAGCCAGTTAGCTCTTTGAATGGGATACAGAGAGCTTGTTACATGGAGTGTAACTGGTTAAGTAGTGATGCAATAGTTTTCCTACTGGGGCTGTACAGTAAGAAGCAGTGCATAGCGGGGATTCCATGCTCTTCAGGGTCTCCGACCCAATGCAGAACGCTTCTGATTTTGAGCGATATATTTGAGATGGTGGAAGGGAAGATGGTGGCATGGTACATGAGGGGAGACAGAGGCATGGACATGAGGGGAGATAGGGCACGGTACACTTGGAGCCATGCAGGTACATGAGTATGTGTAGGGTACTTGTGATGTATGTGCAATGTATGTTGGCATATTAGACCATATCGAAAACCTGATCAGGAAATCCTGAAAGCAATTCCTGACGGTTTCCTGAAGGTAAAAACTGATTACTGTCAGGAAATCCTAAAGCTTTCCTGGAGCTTTTGGTGGTCTCCTGATTAGGATTTCCTGACAGTAAAAATCGACACGGACGTGTGAAGGGGGCCTAAGTCAGCTTGACAATTCTGAGACTATTTTGGGACAATTCTTAAACAAATAACTTAGCATCACAAAAACTAGACTAAGCTTACCCCTGATAGTAAATTGCACTTTTAATAGACAAGTCTATTATTGTCACAGAAGAAATAGACCACACAGAAAAATCCCATTGATAAATCTCCCTCTATATGTCTATACATCTACACCATAGTTATATATACACCAGCCAGACCACTACTTTTAGAGCAGAGCGGTGGTCAGAAACCTAGTCAACAAGCTGTAAAAAAAAAAATGGAGGAAGAGGAAAAGGAGACAAGTTTGCTTAATAAATGTATTTTCAAAAGTACCCCTTTAAGAAATAACGGGTGTAGAGACATTTATATATATTATAGGTGAAAAGCTTGCACGCAGTATTATCTCTACGTAAACTGCCCAAATCAGGTGCCAATAAGTTGGAATCTACTTTTCTTTCAATTGTTCTATACAATTTTGTTTTTGAACATCAAATGATAACAAATATTTTATTTGTATTTTTTCTGCAATCTAAGTATATTTAAATAAATAAATAATATGTTTATGTGCTGTATTAATATTGCTGAGTTAAATATCACTAAAATGTAAAGGCATACAAAGTGTTTTACTTATCAAACCATTGCGAACAATTCATCAAAATATATTATTGCAAGAAGGTATGGAAACCTATCAATATAGGGAAAGTATTCTTCATATTCAAGACAAAAAAATATAATGTAATCATAAAAAAAATGATCCGACTTTTCCTGGGATGAATAGCAAATAAACGTTAAAAGGTTTAAAGTGAGAAAAATGAAATTCCATTTTGTATAGACACGTTTCAATAAAAAAGAAGCAGAAATAGATCTATTTTTCAGCTCTTGGGAATGACAACAATGTGGAAGCAAACCATGGAAATGGCCCAATAGCTGAACTAGATACAGTGTGTGCTTAATTAGGCATAACAGGATTCTTTGGTGTTTTATATCAAATGGTTTGTGTCATCCAATTTCAAAAGAACTTTTATCTCATTTTCTGAAAAAGAAACAACAACTATAAATATTTTAAACAGCTTATAATTAAAACTGCATGTGCTTGACATCAAAACAACCACGACAAAGGAAGTATTGTTCTCAGATTGGCTTTCCAGTTGACAGTCTTCCTAGTTAACATCTGGTCAATAAGCAATTGGTATGTTAAGTATACAGTATTCTCACATTATTTATATGGTGTTAACTTCCTAATATACTGTCATGGTTATAGATATTTATATCAATAGAAACAATCTGTTATCATAGTTATAAAAAGTAATCAATAAGCTGAAAAAAAAGTTATTAAAAAACGTAATCAATAAACTATAGATCCCTTTTATAGATTCAGTATATAATATATGAAAGTTGCCACAATGCACATAACATAAACAGATATTTATAGTGACCCTAAGCCCTGCAGCAACTTATTTTAACTTTTGGATACAGGAATATAAGGCAACGGCTGTTTTGCATCCCTCAATGCTTCATACTGGCTTCAAGTTTTGAATTCTTTTTGAGGACTAGCCATGTATGAACATTGCTGCTCATTTCTTTGGTTGCTGCGAACCACTAGAACAAATAACCAGCAGGTCCAAAGTGCTGCAGAGGTGTGGGAGGCCATCAAGGCTGAGCGGACCCAGCAGTGTTTGTGACAATGTTTATACTGAATTTTGATAACTAACTTAAATCACTTACATAATGGGAAAAATATGAAATGAAACCTCAAAATAGATATTTTCATGGTAAAGCTTTTAATAAATTGTCACTGTTGTTTTAACTTTAAAAATATAAATCCACAGGGGATGTGAAATGCAGCATGCTTGCAATTTCATGTTTAGTTGTTGTTGTTGTTATTATTGTTATTATTATTATTATTATTAAGAAAGCTATCTTACTTGAAGCTTTAGTCTTGTGCAGTTGAAAAAAAAAAGACCAAACGCAGGAGGTTCCGGACAATGTGTCCATCAATCAAATGACTGCCTTTTCTGTAAGTACGCAGATGACCGGGACTATTTGGATAGACTGTTTGGCATCTTTAAGCCTTAGGCTAAGTTCACACAACATTTTTTCAGCTCCGTTTAAAATAACATCCGTTATTTTGAGTCTAAGATAACGGACGCTATTTAGCAGCCTGACCTCCCCTTATTGCAATGACTGGTGTTTGTAAATTCTAGTTTGGGATTACTAATTGAACTTTGAGTGTGTCTTAATTGAAAAGTCCATTGAATTTAATAGTAAACACTGAGAAAGAACTATGGCAAAAGGAAAACTGTGTGTGAACTACTAATAAAAAAAATGTCTGCTGTTTGCAAAAGAGGTCCGAAAATAATGATTATGTCCATAATTTTGATGTCCGTGGCAAAAACGTCCCTTATTCAATACACTGTGCGCATTGGACGTTCGTCTTCTCATTGACCTTAATGCATTGCCATTGTAGTCAGTTAATTCGCGGCAAAAACTGACATTTTTTGAAAAATAAAAAACGGCCGCTGTTTGAATTTTTTTGACGTTGTGTGAACATAGCCTAAGAATGAAATGCTTACTGGGCACACCGAATGCTACTTCTATATATGAAATCTATATTAAACCTTTTATTTTACTATAGTGAATTTCATTGTATTTTTGTACTATAATTAACCAGTCTTGCTATGTTCACACAACGTCAAAAATAGTAAAAAGGCGGCCGATTTTCATATTTAAAATAGTGTCCGTTTTTGTCGAGATTTAACTGAATGCAATGCAATACATTGAAGTCAATAGGAAGACGGACGTCCCATGCACACAGTGTATTGAATAACGGACATTTTTGCCGCGGGTGTCAAAATAATGATCATTATTTTTGGACGTCTTTTGCAAACAGCAGACGTTTTTAATTTGTAGTTCACACACAGTTTTCCTTTTGTCACCATTCTTTCTCCGTTTTTACTATAAAATTCAATGGACTTTTCAATTAAGCCACATCCAAAGTCCAATTAGTAACCCCAAACTAGAATAATTTACAAACACCCGTCATTGCACTTAGGGGAGGTCAGGCTGCTAAATAACGTCCATTACTTTAGACTCAAAATGACGGACATCATTTTAAACTGAGCTGAAAAAACATTGTGTGAGCATAGCCTTTATATGATATGAAAAGCATGAAAAGAACTTTCAAAATGCCATGCTTATACTTTCTTTTTTTTTATGTGCTGATTTGTGGAAAAATTTGCAACTTTTTGAAGATATGCTTCAAACACAGGGGTGATAAACTCTCCCCTCAATTTTTTCATGTTATTGTGCAGCGGAAGAATTTTAAAACCATGAAAGTCAACTGTATATTGCACAATATAGAAAATAAATCCAGTGTCAATAGCTTCTTTGTACTCACCTCATCTATAAATCAACAACTACTCTTTCAGTCTTCGACCATATTGACTCCAAAGCATTACCTATATAAGTGCAGCATAATATTAACATAAGGTCGCAGTGTAAATAAACTCAATTTATGTAACATAGGGAACTATGCAAAAACAAGACGCAAGTATACATGTATTTAGAGCTAGGGCAATATATTTTGCGTGCTCATTGCATCTCTTTATTTTGTAAAGTACACTCCATTACTCTGCTCAGCATTTTCCTTTATAGAGGCCGGGTTTTAAATGTGTCCAAAATGAAAAATGCGGCTTTCAATATGGATTTTGTTTATTATTTTATTGTTCCGAGTTTTAGGAGGGTTTATAAAATATGTAGTACTTTATGAATATTTAACATTCTTACTTGTGTTGTATAAATAGTTTTGCAAATCCCTTTTTACTATAGAGAAATCAATGTGAACTTCTTTACTGCTGTGAAAGATAGTTCTTCTTGCGCTGTAAGCTCTTCTTCCGTTCCACTTCTATGAACAAATTGATTGTTTTTATAAAGCAAATCTTTTGATAAAAGGTTGGATAACCCCAAGATGGCCAGCAATTATCCAAGGGCTTCACCTAGTGCATCGTCAGTGAATTATTTATTTGAAATTATTATTAGTTATTATACTAGGCATACTTTAGGAAAAATACACAGTTAGTTTATCAAAATGCTATATTTCAACATTTATTTATACATTTTAACCAAGTATGTAAGCCTTTTTTGTGTCCTGAGGCAAAAAGGAACCCTTTCTCCAATCTGGTTATTGGGAAAGTCCCTAGATGGACTGTCTATCAGCCAAGATGCAGCCCCCTAACAGACATGGAAGAGCGATGCCTCAGGCCAAACTCTCACCTGGCCTCATGGATTGAGCGCAAAAACCGCTAACAGGTCAGAACAGACATTAATAATATATTACATAGAACACATTCTGAAGCCCATTTACTTTAATATCAAAAGGTTTTTGACAATTCCAAATGTTTGCAGGGGTGTTATGCTTTTTTTTTGTTTGCTTTTATTTATTTATATTTTATTAATGTAAATTATTCTTTTAATGCAAAATACAGATATTGCTTTCCACTGCATCTGTTTTCTTTGAGAACAGACTAATTCAGAGACATTCAGAGACTGGGTACAAATTTGTTCTTGTTCTTAGTTAAGAAATGGGCACAACTGTGTAAGTCTAGTTAATGCTATCTAAAGGATGCCAATCTGAACACCACGAGTCCAGTTGGCTGTTACAAATGTGGACACTGTAAGGCATGTGCAAATGTCATGAAAACAGCAACATTCAGTAGCAACAGAACAAATTACACGTACAAGATCAAACAATTCATTAATTGTAGCTCAAAAGGGGTTATATATCTAGTGACCTGTCCATGCACAGCCAGATATGTAGGAAAAACTCTCAGAGATCTACGCAAGAGGGTGTTGGAACATTTGGGGGGCATTCGTAATCATAGAGACACCCCATTGGCCCAACACGTCAATGCGTGTCAGGCGGGAAGTAGGGGACAACCTATGTTTATAGGGATAGAGCTATTGCAGAGGTCGGCACGGGGAGGGGACATAGACAAGGTTCTCCTACAGAAGGAGTGTAGATGGATATATACCTTACAGACTATTGCACCAGAAGGCATCAATGAACATCAAAACTATTCCTGCTTTATCTAGAGACTTGTCTGTATCTATCCCCCCCTAACCCTCTTCCTACATTCTGGTCCACCGATCCCGTCCCCCCTTCCCCTCCTTCTCCCCCTTGCTGGGAATCCCTCTGATGGCAACTTTAGGCAGACAGGGAGGGTCTTAGTAGACCAATAAGCTAGGTCCATCAGATAGTTAAGATTTCATATTAGGGTTGGTCAGTATAGGTTCCAGAGTGGGACCGCCCTTTTTAGGGCGGCCACCCCACCTAGGAATAGGGCCTATCACAGTTTCTTCTAGGGTAAGATAGACCCGTCGCCTCATCATGCGGAGAATATGAATGCTAAAGTGTCCTTGCCCTGTGGTCCATATTTGAGCATATCTTAGCAACTGTGTATCCTTCTCCCATTTGCCTCCCCCATTCTCCCTTCCCCCCCGTTCCCCCCCCTCCCCCCCCCCAGAGTCCTTCCATCTCCCTCTTTAAACTGCCACAATAGCATAGACCTACAATGAGAATTAGCCCCACTAGCTAAAGTAAGTATCTATCCTATCCTGATGTATACATACATTTAATTATGTTTTCTCCTCTGCCTCTTTAGCAACCTAGGCCCATGAATTGCCCTCCCAAAATACCGGTATTATATTTACATAGCCAGCAAGTTTAGTTCTGTGGCAGGTTCCAAAGAACCTGTCACAACACAGCACCTCGGTCAGCACCTGGACAGCGGCGCCCCACCGCTTACCTGACACTCCTACCAAGTATCACGTGGGACCTGTTAGTGGGCAGGGCGTCCCGCAACGAGCATGTGACGATCTAAGTCACATGTCGGAGCGGGGGCGTCCCTTAACCTTAGCGGTACAGAGTGCTCCCCGCCCAATCAGTGACGCGATGTAGTCACATGACAAGGGGGGCGTTCCGACTCGGAGGCGCACGCCTCTGACGTAGGGGTGAGAGCCGGACGCGGCATATAAAGTTAGCGTCGGCGCGACTAGCCAGCTCTCTGCCACTGCAGACGCTGACTCAATATTATCCGGAGACCGTGTTGGGGAATAAGTAAGTAGAGAAGTGACTAGATGTGATAGGACACCCTGTTGTTGGTATCATAACTTATGAGTCCTGTTTTCACACTCTAGATTGTTGCTGTAGTGCTGCCAATGCAGCGATTAAGCACAGGCACTCTAGTTCTGGGGAGTACACAGTGAGTAACCCACTAGGGATCTTCTTTCTTTTAGACAATGACTATAGGTTGAATGGTAAAACTATATATTGTCTTTATTGCAGTGCTTCCTGGTACCG
Organism: Dendropsophus ebraccatus; assembly: GCF_027789765.1. Classification (NCBI taxonomy): domain Eukaryota; kingdom Metazoa; phylum Chordata; class Amphibia; order Anura; family Hylidae; genus Dendropsophus; species Dendropsophus ebraccatus. The sequence continues at coordinate 64,886,271 of NC_091463.1, forward strand.
CCACCCTGCATGGTTCTAAATAAGGGCCTGTGAGTAGCCGCTGAGCGGCAAGTATGGTCTTATGTACACTACTAAGCCCTTCGATAGCATACCCTGTAACTTAATAGGAATAAATAGCTAACAACAGACTCCTATTCTTGGGTATGCTTGTACCTTTAATTATAGGCACCTGTTTCCACCACTGTGGCACCTGTGCTGACACGCTCCCCTAATGACGCCGCGGTAACGAGTGGCAGAAACGCGTTGGGAGAATACAACGTTACCGTATTTCACTTTGGGGCTCACCTAGCCTCCAGACTGTTTAATATACCGAATTATATGTTGGTTGAGGACGCATTCCGGATATGCGACTATCCAAACCAATCATTTTAAAATATATAGCTTGGTGATGGGTACACTATTATTGGTGTTTCTTAATCATTATTAATAAAAGTTATGTTTTAGGCACTATCCCCTTTTTTCGTTGACCAATCTGAATAAAGGCATACTATAAGAATGTACTTTTAATATATCATGCATCTAGCATTTTATGTTTTACTGTATTACATAGCATAGTTGACTACACTATTTAATAGTGTAATCTCCCTGACTGGAAAGTTGTACCACTCAGCCAGGAAAGGATCAGGGGAGACACAGACAGTGGAGCCTGCCCTAGTGTCTGCCCACTGTCCCTGCCTCCTTGCCACTATTAGCCTTAGGTGGCTACAGACAACTGGGAGACTGTCCCTGCACTGGATAAGTGAAACACAGAACAAAACAAGACAGTGAAACACAATAACGGAGGGTCATGTAGCTGGGTCAAATCCAGAGGACAGCAGAGGTACAAAATCAGGGGTAAATGCATAGTCAGGTCATGTAGCAAATGGTCTGGGCAAGCTAAAGGCAAGGATAGTCAGGATGCAGATGCAAGGGTTAATAAAAACAAGGAATAACACAGAAAACCACAGAGGAGCTGGGCTAGCTAGGAAGAATACAGACTTATCAGCAAGGAGAAAACACACTGGAGAAGCTTTATAAGAGACAAGGAGTACGGTCCAGTAAATAATTGGGCCAGTCCCCTGATCTCCAACCACAGACACCTGCTAAATAAAAACACATTGACTGGCAGGAGACCTGCCAGTCACAGAATACGAAATCAAAACAAGGTTAAATTCAAAGTGGCCAGAAGGAATTCAGCAGAGCAGACATGGTTGGGACAATAAAAAAATATGTTTTTTATTGTTTCCAATCTAGAATGTGCAAGCTTCATTTCTGCTGCTAGAGAGTTCCAGCCACTTCCCAAGAGTTGGTCTGGTGTGGGTACTGGTTGTCCCAGTGGACCAGAAGACACTGGTACAGTTCAATAAAGACTAAGGTAAGACAAAATAGAGTCAATGGTCAATGGACTTGTCAAGCACAGGAGAGTCAGCAAGATACCTTAAACAAGAATACAAGCAGCATGGCACCCGTTCAGAGTCAATGTTCCTGGTCAAACACAGGAGAGGCAAAGGTCAAGCAAGAGCAGAGTCAGGAGAAACAGGTCATGCACAGCAATTTCCATGCAGCCCTTGCCCCCTGGTGCGGCCAGTGATTGGCTCAAACAGGTCGCTCTGAAGCTGCAGCGTGCGGTGGCAGTATGCATACAGTGCTCGACAGAAGACCAGGATCATGGACAGGTAATGTATTAACTGGGCAATCCTCAGCTATTGGCCGTGCATTGCTCTTACACATAGTGATTTGTGGTCGGTGGCCGCTAATTTTAGGTCTGCGTTTAAAGAAACAATTAGCCAATGATCTTTCATCCGCTGATCATTGTCTCTATTACAGGGAGTGATAATAGCAGCATCGGGCTGATTTGGCCACTTATTGCAGCTTGTAATAGGGCCATAAGAGAGAGAGCTGGTCAGAGATAGGGGTGGACAGACTAGAAGTACTGTTTGTGCGCTGTCTCTTTAGAAAGCAACAAGAGTACACGGGTGCATCTGCAGGGTGGAGGGTGCCTGAAAGAGTTGGAAAGGCATGGGCTTGGACTGGCAGTAGAGAGTGACCGTATGCTGATAGAAGTATCTGTCAGAATTCCATCAAACAGTAGGTCTGGCTGTTTGAGTTTTTTTTTTAATTGTTTTCTTTTCTGCAGAAGTGCTTGTAAAGTATTTAGCATAGGTTCTACCAGCAATTCCTATTGCTACTATCAAGTTTTGCTGCTTTCACACCATATAGAAATTGGAAATCCCTATTGCCTTGTATGTTATAAATGAAACATCCCTTTGACATGGTAGACTGATAAAAATGATGATAAGAAGATTGCTATTTGTAGAATTCTTTATTGGTGAAGCTTCTGTGTTCAGCAATGAATTGTTAGTAAGTTTGGGGCTTATCACGTAACAGAGTCCATATCTGAACATATAGTGTAGTGAAAAGTGCCATATATATATATATATATATATATATATATATATATATATATATTTATTTATTTATTTATTACACTTACAATAAGAACACAGGGTCTTCTACTTTTCCTATTATTTTAGATTTTTGTAAAGGAACAATGGAATACTTATATATACCTTACTGTTCTTCAAGACCTCATCTTGAGTACTTTCATTATATTCCACAGCAGAATGATTCCTTTGCAGGCTTACTGCAAAGGTCAGAAATATCTCATTTTCTTTCTAAAACTGAATGATAGTACAAGATCAGGTGTCTCCAGGGTTGTCTTAGGCTCTGTTCACATCCTATTTTTCACATACAGAGGCAGTACAAGCCAATGTATACCCTTAAATAGTATAGAAATCACATTTTTTAGGCAGTTTCAATTTATTTTTTATTTATTTTTTGGCAGATTCATCATGTACATAAATGAATGTTTTAATGGTTTTTATACTTCTTTTTATCAATGTGATGAGGAAATTGGTAATGGAAACACAATGCAGTTCCTGAGCAATGCATGTATTTTAGTCTGTGCTAGAAACCTTTTCAGCTCCATAAGATGAGTATGTATGTATTAGAGGTAATTTTTATTTTATTTTATTAAGGTGGTATGTATTTTGCCTCATGACATCAAGTTACAACATGGCATTTTCTCTACTTATTTAAATATCTTGCTTCTTGTAATTCAAAGAGTTCTTTCATTAAAAATAACTTCTGACATGTCATCAGGTAATTCAAAAGTTATCAATTGCAGAGGGTCAATCACCACTGCAATCAGGTGATACAGCAGAAGAGGGAGCACAGCAGCAGTGCAAACAACTCCCAAGCTGTATCTCCTGATCGCGTAATTTAGACATAGTAAATCTAGGAAGCTAAATCGTCGGAATAAGTGAGTAGCAAGTAGCAAGGGAGTGGAATGGTCTGCTGCTGCACTCTCTTCCTGGCTATATCTTCTGATCACAGCAGATATCAGCAGTGAAACAGGATGCAATCAATAACTTTTGACATGCCAGATGACGTGTCATATATATATATATATATATATATATATATATATATATATATATATACTACCGTTCAAAAGTTTGGGGTCACATTGAAATGTTCTTATTTTTGAAGGAAAAGCACTGTACTTTTCAATGAAGATAACTTTAAACTAGTCCTAACTTTAAACAAATACACTCTATACATTGCTAATGTGGTAATTGACTATTCTAGCTGCAAATGTCTGGTTTTTGGTGCAATATCTACATAGGTGTATAGAGGCCCATTTCCAGCAACTATCACTCCAGTGTTCTAATGGTACAATGTGTTTGCTCATTGGCTCAGAAGGCTAATTGATGATTAGAAAACCCTTGTGCAATCATGTTCACACATCTAAAAACAGTCTAGCTAGTTACAGAAGCTACAAAACTAACCTTCCTTTGAGCAGATTGTGTTTCTGGAGCATCACATTTGTGGGGTCAATTAATCGCTCAAAATGGCCAGAAAAAGAGAACTTTCATCTGAAACTCGAGTCTATTCTTGTTCTTAGAAATGAAGGCTATTCCATGCGAGAAATTGCTAAGAAATTTAAGATTTCCTACAACAGTGTGTACTACTCCCTTCAGAGGACAGCACAAACAGGCTCTAACCAGAGTAGAAAAAGAAAAGAAAAAGAAAAAGAGGCCACATTGCACAACTTAGCAAGAAGATAAGCACAATAGAGTCTCTAGTTTGAGAAACAGACGCCTCACAGGTCCCCAACTGGCATCTTCATTAAATAGTACCCGCAAAACACCAGTGTCAACATCTACAGTGAAGAGGCGGCTGCGGGATTTTGGGCTTCAGGGCAGAGTGGCAAAGAAAAAGCCATATCTGAGACTGGCCAATAATAGAAAAAGATTAAGATGGGCAAAAGAACACAGACATTGGACAGAGGAAGACTGGAAAAAAAGTGTTGTGGACGGATGAATCCAAGTTTGAGGTGTTTTGATCAACAAGAAGAACATTAGTGAGACGCAGAACAAATGAAAAGATGCTAGAAGAATGCCTGACGCCATCTGTTAAGCATGGTGGAGGTAATGTGATGGTCTGGGGTTGCTTTGCTGCTGGTAAGGTGGGAGATTTGTACATGGTAAAAGGGATTCTGAATAAGGAAGGCTATCACTCAATTTTGCAACGCCATGCCATACCCAGTGGACAGCGATTGATTGGAGCCAATTTCATCCTACAACAGGACAATGACCCTAAACACACCTCCAAATTGTGCAAGAACTATTTACAGCAGAAGCAGGCAGCTGGTATTCTATCGGTAATGGAGTGGCCAGCGCAGTCACCAGATCTGAACCCCATTAAGCTGTTGTGGGAGCAGCTTGACCGTATGGTACGCCAGAAGTGCCCATTCAACCAATCCAAATTGTGGGAGCTGCTTCTAGAAGCGTGGGGTGCAATTTCTCCAGCTTACCTCTAAAGATTAATAGCTAGAATGCCAAAGGTGTGCAATGCTGGAATTGCTGCAAAAGGTGGATTCTTTGACGAAAGCAAAGTTTGATGTAAAAACAATGTTATTTCAAATACAAATCATTATTTCTAATCTTGTCAATGTCTTGACTCTATTTTCTATTCATTTCACAACGTATGGTGGTGAATAAGTGTGACTTTTCATGGAAAACACAAAATTGTTTGGGTGACCCCAAACTTTTGAACGGTAGTGGAGATTTATCAAAGGGTGTAAAATTTAGACTGGTGCAAACTGCCCACAGCAACCAATCACAGCTCAGCTTCCAGCTCTGGTGAAAGAAAAGAGGAGCTGTGATTGATTGCTGTGGGCAGTTTGCACCTGTCTAAATTTTACACCCTTTGATAAATCTCCCCCTTTGAGTGTGAATATAGGGTACACCAGGTCAAAACGTGCATATCGCACCTACCTGAAGAAGGAGTCGTTCCGACTTTTTATTTGTTGTGCTGTGCTTTTTAAATAAATTCTTTATGTTTTTATATATAACAGAGTTTGCTTTTAGTTCAGATTAGGAAAGTACTGTATATAGTGTCTCCAGTGGAATTGGGAAAATGCCTCTTATAGGATGATGGTGTGTCCCACCCAGCAAAATTAAGTAATCTTAGCCTGCATTACCAGCAGGTGTATACTATATATTATAGATGACATTCTGTAGCAATGGCCAGGATCAGAGGTAACTGATCTTAGACAGTTTGGTCCTTTAGGGTGTCTTCACATGTTCAGGTCTTTAATTATTGAACAGAAAGCAAGGGATGCATTAGAAACAGTCTTTCCTTTATACTGTACATATTCTCTATTTCTCATCCACTCCTGGCTTTGTATTCACTAATCAGGTTAACAGAGGAGGATTCCCTTTGTCTCCCCTTCATTCCCCATTGAGTGAGTGTGTGTGTGTGTGTGTGTGTGTGTGTGGGGGGGGGCTAGTGCAGCCAGAGGCTGTGTGTTTGTGTGTGGGGGTGGGTGGGGGTGGGTGGGGGTGGGTGGGTGATGTGCGGAAATCAAGTGATTTCACAATTTGAAGAAGTCTAAACAAAAAGTTTAAAATTAACAAAGAATTGAAACCATGAAAAACAAATTCACGTTTTTTTTTATTACAAAAAAGTAAAAGCAATAAAAGCAATATATATATATATATATATATATATATATATATATATATATATATATATATTTTTTTTTTTTTTTTTACATATTTGTCTTCCCTTTACAGCCCAATCATGAAGAGATTAACTTAATTCAGAATCTTATTATGTGCAAGAGTAAGGCCTTACACACACATTATAGGGGCCATGTATGAAAAGGAGTACATGCCTTTTTTAGGCGCAGATGGAGCAAATCGGTGTAAAAACATTCGCAAACAGTATTTTTGCGAAAAAAAAAATTTTCGCATCTGCTGGGGCTACTCCACTACAGGGCTTCCCCTTCCATGCTGTCTGTGAAACACGGAACTTGTGTATAAGGCCTGGGATTTAAAGTCCAGTAAGGGGGTTTTACATTAAGGAATGAAACAATGTATAGTAAGGACTCCTATAATTGGGCAAATATATGAAGATTTTGCAAAATAAAAAATTGTTACGCATAGCAACTACTCATCACAGCGTATCTTTCACTTTTTATAGTGCTTTTGAAAATTTGCCCTGTGATTAGTTGCTACAGCCAACAAATTTCACTTGATTTTAACCAAATGTGCACAGATAGATTACCTTAAAGGAAAAGAATAAAAAGAAAAGAAAAAGATGTTACTAATAATCACAATCAGTCTTGCTACAACCTTCCCTTCTGTGAAAGAACAAGGACACTGGGTTAGATTTATCAAACTGGTGTAATTTAGAATTGTCTTAGTTACTCCTAGCAACCAATTAGATTCCACCTTAAATTTTTCAAAGAATCTGTGAGGAATGCAAAACTCTGTGCTTTACTGATAAAGGAAAAGAATCGCCTAAACAGCTGTCTACAGATAGGTAACCTCTAGATCAGTGCTCCTCATTTCCAGTCCTCAGGCCTCACTAACAAGTCATGTTTTGAGAAAATCCCATACAAAGGACACCTGTGATAATACTTGATGCACTGAGTATAGTTATAGCACCTGTGAAATACTAAGGAAATCCTCAAAACATGACCTGTTGGCAGGGCTGTATTTACCACTAGGCACCCGTGGTCAGGTGCCTAGAACAGCACCTTTCAGGGGGACAGCACCAGGGAGCACCTCCTGTTCAGATTTGCCAGTAAATCTGTTGTCTTTTTGAGGAGAGGTGGGGATATGATGGTATCAGTCAGGTCTGGTGTGGCGGTGTTATACAGTCACAGTATGGTGGTATTGGTCAAGTCTGGTGTGGCGATGGTAAATGTGACGCCTGGAGCTATTACCTACCAATCTACCAATCTTATGGTGAGAATTCCTTCAAACAATATGCAGGCTGCTCTAATTATTGATTCAATGTGGAAATTCGGTTATGTTTTAAAGAGGAGACAGGCTCCCGACCCCCCGCTAGAGCCCCTCATACTTACTTGATCGCCGCTGAGATGAGTCTGACGCTTATAGAGAATTAATGGAGCGTCAGACTTACCATTCATTCTCTGAGCGTCGGATTCATCTCAGTGGCGCGTGTGCCGGGCTTTCCGCGTGGATACCTCCGTTCCAGGACCAGCCGAAGAAGCGGGACCCGACGCGATCAAGTAAGTATGAGGAGTTCTAGTGGGACGTCAGGAGCCTGTCCTCTTTAACCCCTTGCCGCAAAATGACGTTTGGGAAACGTCATGTAAAGCAGGTAGTTCCCGCAACATGACGTTTCCCAAACGTCATGCTTTCCCTGCCTCCCCCCGCTGTCCCTAGGTGAGATCGGGCAGCGGGAGGAGGCAGTATCACATCGCATCCTCCCGCTGCCTCTGCCCGAAGGGGAGCCGCGCTCCCCCCGGGCAGTTAACCCCATAGACGCCGCGGTTAATGCGACCGCAGCGTCTATGGGGAGATAAGAACAATTGCGGCAATCGGTCGGCGATCGGGCGGCGGGAGGGGGCTGTGGCATGTTGCCTCCTCCCGACGCCACTACTGATGCCCCCCTTGGCCGTTCCGTGCTCCCCCCGGTACTGGCGGATCGCCGCTATTTCCGTTATAGCGGCGATCCGCCAGTACCGGCCATTACCGGCGCCGCCGCTGCATTTCATCTCCCCCCACCGTGAATCCATGGTGGGGGGAGATGAAATAAGTATAAATCAGACCCCAGATCAGCCCCCCCCTCCTAGTGGCCGATCCCCGGGCGGCCATCACATCCAAGATGGTCGCCCCCATCGCTGCGAACAAACGATGTTTGTTCGCAGCGATGGAAATAAAAAAATGAATGAAACACCTATGCTCTCCGCCACCGGAGGTAGCGGAGAGCATGGGGCAGTGATCGGGGACCCCCCTGTGGGGTCCCGGAACAGGCGATCGGCGGTATATACTATATACCGCTGATCGCCTGTTACCAGTGCTGCCAGCACTTTTTATCCCCTGTCACCATAAATCATTGGTGACAGGGGATAAAAAGTGTCAGTAAGTCGCCCCCCAAGTCGCCCCCCACCCCCCCCAGTCACCCTCGTCCCCCAGTCACCCCCCCCCTTCCCCACATACGTTACCTGATCCTGGAGCTCTGTCCTCCTCGACGTCCTGACTGCTTCTGATGTGCGCATGCGCGTCAGAAGCAGTTAGCTCTGAAAATTTAAAGTGACAGAGACCAATTTGGTCTCTGTCACTAAACTATGATTACTGTGATAGAAAATATTACAGTAATCATAGTAATACAGTGAAAATGAATATGTAAAAAGCACAAGTGAAAAACTGTTAATGTGAAAAAGTAAAAAAAACATACAAATAAAATAAAACACACATTTTATTATAGTAATAATTGCGGTTTACTCCCAGATTACCCGTCACCATCGCAGGTTGCCCGTATCCGCCCTAGTTTGCCCGTAACCGCCACAGGTTGCCCGTAAACACGCCAGATTACATGTAACCACCGCACGTTGCCCCTAACCACCGCACGTTGCCCTTTAACCACCGCACGTTGCCCCTAACCACCGCACGTTGCCCCTGACCACCGCACGTTGCCCCTAACCACCGCACGTTGCCTCTAACCACCGCACGTTGCCCCTGACCACCGCACGTTGCCTCTTACCACCGCACATTGCCCCTGACCACCGCACGCTGCCTCTAACCACCGCACGTTGCCCCTGACCACCGCACGTTGCCCCTGACCATCGCACGTTGCCCCTGACCATCGCACGTTGCCCCTGACCACCGCACGCTGCCTCTAACCACCGCACGTTGCCCCTGACCACTGCACGTTGCCCCTGACCATCGCACGTTGCCCCTGACCACCGCACGCTGCCTCTAACCACCGCAGGTCGCCCGTATCCACCCTAGTTTGCCCGTAACCGCCGCAGGTTGCCCGTAAACACGCCAGATTACATGTAACCACCGCACGTTGCCCATAACCACCACACCTTGACCGTAACCACCCCAAATTTCCAGTGACCCCCTCCAGATTGCCCGTAACTACCGCACGCTGCCTCTGACCACCTCACGTTGCCCCTGACCACCGCACGCTGCCTCTAACCACCCTACGTTGCCACTGACCACCGCATATTGCCCCTAACCACCGCCTGTTTCCTCTAACCACCGCACGTTGCCCCTAACCACCGCACGTTGCCCCTAACCACCGCACGTTGCCCCTAACCACCGCACGTTGCCTCTAACCACCGCACGTTGCCCCTGACCACCGCACGTTGCCTCTTACCACCGCACGTTGCCCCTGACCACCGCACGCTGCCCCTGACCACCGCACGCTGCCCCTGACCACCGCACGCTGCCCCTGACCACCGCACGTTGCCCCTGACCACCGCACGTTGCCCCTGACAACCGCACGTTGCCCGTGACCACCACACGTTGCCCCTGACCACCGCACGTTGCCTCTAACCACCGCACGTTGCCTCTAACCACCGCACGTTGCCCGTAACCACCCCAAATTGCCAGTGACCCTCTCCAGATTGGCTGTAACCACCCCAAATTACATGTACCCACCCCACGTTGCCCGTAACCACCGCAGGTTGCCCGTTACCACCGCAGGTTGCCCGTTGCCACCGCAGGTTGCCCGTTGCCACCTCCGGATTATCCGTAACCACCTCCAGACTGTCCGTTACCACCCCACATTGCCTGTAATCTAATTTTTTATTGTATTTTAGTAACTGCGCTATTCTAATATTTATTACTAGCTGCGGTTTTGCTCCAGCAAATTGTTGCTCCTTTCCTTCTGAGGCCTGCTGTGTGCCCACACAGTGGTTTATGCCCACATATGTGGTATCATTCTACTCAGGAGAAGCTGCGTTACAGATTTTGGGTACATTTTCTCTCCCATTCCTCATGAAATTGAGAAATTTTAAACTAAACCAACGTATCATTGGAAAAATTCGAGTTTTTCATTTTTACTGTCTTATTTTGAATACTTTCCTCTAATACCTGTGGGGTCAAACCGCTCACTGCACCCCAAGATGAATTCTTTGAGGGGTGCACTTTCCTAAATGGGGTGACTTATTGGGAGATTTTACTCCACTGCCACTACAAGGGCTCTGCAACCGCACCTGGCGCTCAGAAACTTCTTCAGAAAAATCTGCACTGAAAATGCTAGTTGGCGCTCCTTCCCTTCTGAGCTCGGCTGTGTGCCCATACAGTAGATTATGCCCACATATGGGGTACCGTTGTACTCAGGAGAACCTGCGTTACAGATTTTGGCATGCAGCTTCTTACCTGTTCCTAGTCAAATTGAGAAATTTCAAACTAAACGAACATATTATTGGAAAAATTCGAGTTTTTAAATTTTACTGTCTTATTTTGAATACTTTCCTCTAATACCTGTGGGGTCAAACCGCTCACTGCACCCCAAGATGAGTTCTTTGAGGGGTGTACTTTCCTAAATGGGGTGACTTTTGGTGGGGTTCTATTCTGCTGACACTACAGGGGCGCTGCAAACACACCTGGCGCTCAGAAACTTCTTTGGAAAAATCTGCACTGAAAATGCTAATTGGCGCTCCCTTCCTTCTGAGCCCTCCTGTGTGGCAATACAGTGGTTTATGCCCACATATGGGGTACCATTGTACTCAAGAGAACCTGCGTTACAAATTTTGGGGTGCGGATTCTCTTATGTTCCTTGTGAAATTGAGAAATTTCAAACTAAACGAACATATTATTGGAAAAATTCGAGTTTTTCATTTTTACTGTCTAATTTTAAATACTTTCCTCTAATACCTGTGGGGTAAAAATGGTCACCACACACCAAGATGAATTCTTTGAGGGGTGTACTTTCCAAAATGGGGTGACTTTTGGGGGGGTTCTCTTCTACGGACACTACAGGGGCTCTGCAAACGCACCTGGCGCTCAGAAACTTCTTCAGCAAAATCTGCACTGAAAATGCTAATTGGCGCTCCTTCCCTTCTGAGCACCGCTGTGTACCCATACAGTGGTTTATGCCCACATATGGGGTACCGTTGTATTCAGGAGAACCTGGGTTACAATTTTTGGGGTACTTTTTTTTCTCTTTTTCCTTTTGAAATTGAGAAATTTCAAACTAAACGAACATATTATTGGAAGAATTCGAGTTTTTCATTTTTACTGTCTAATTTTGAATACTTTCCTCTAATACCTGTGGGGGCCAAAATGCACGAACATATTATTGGAAGCATTCAAGTTTTTCATTTTTACTGTCTAATTTTGAATACTTTCCTCTAATACCTGTGGGGGCCAAAATGCTCATCCTACCCCAAGATGAATTCTTTAAGGGGTGTACTTTCGAAAATGGGGTGACTTTTGGGGGGGTTCTCTTCTACGGACACTACAGGGGCTCTGCAAACGCACCTGGTGCTCAGAAACTTCTTCAGCAAAATCTGCATTAAAAAAGCTAATTGGCGCTCCCTTCCTTCTGAGCCCTCCTGTGTGCCCATACAGTGGTTTACGCCCACATATGGGGTACCGTTGTACTCAAGAGAACCTGCATTACAAATTTTGGGGTGAGGATTCTCTCATGTTCCTTTTGAAAAGGAGAAACTTTAATCTAAATATATATATTATTGGAAAATTAAAATTTTCGATTTTTTTTTTACGGCCCAATTGTGAATACTTTCCTCCAGCCCCTGTAGGGTTAAAATGCTCATTATACCACTAGATTAATTCTTTAAGGTGTCTAGTTTCCAAAATGGGGTCACTTATGGGGGTTTACAGCATAGAAGCCTCCTAAATCAACTTAAAAAAAGAACTGGTCCCTAAAAAAAATCAGTTTTGGAAACTTTCATGAAAATGTGATAATTTGCTGATAAATTTCTAAGCCCCATAACAGCCTAAAAAAGTAAAATGTTTCCCAAATTATGCCAGAATAAAGAGGACATATTGGTAATGTGATTTAGTAACTAATTTATGTGATACGACTTCCTTTTTTAGAAGCAGAGAATTTCAGAAGTTCATAAAATGCAAAATTTTCAAATTTTTCATGATATTTTGATGTTTTTCACAAAAAACACACAAAGTAGTGACCAAATTTTGCCACTAATATAAAGTGCCATATGTGACGAAAAAACAATCTCAGAATCGCTAGCATACGTTAAAGCATCACTGAGCTATAAGCGCATAAAGTGAGACAGGTCAGATTTTGAAAAATGGTCATTAAGGCCAAAACAGGCTTTAGAGGCAAGGGGTTAACCCCTTAGGGAGCAAGCCTATTGGGTCTTAATGGCCAGGCTCATTTTTCAAAATCTGACCTGTCTCACTTTATGCGCCTATACTGTAGCTCAGTGATGGTTTAACATATGCTAGCAGTTCTGGGATGGTTTTTTTCGTAACATATGGTACTTTATGGTAGTGACAAAAATTGGTCACTGTCATGTGTATTTTTTTGTGAAAAACAAAAAAATATGAAAATTTTGAACAATTTGCACTTTACGAACTTTGAAATTCTTTGCTTCTAAAAAAAAAAAGTCACATGACAAAAATTAGTAATTCACATTAGCAATAAAAAATGTATTCTGTTTTCATTTCGTAAAAATATTTCACCTTTTTAAGGTGTTACGGGGCTTAGAAATGTATCAGCAAATTATCACATTTTCATAAAATTTCCAAAACAGTTTTTTTAGGGACCAGTTATTTTTTAAGTTGATTTAGGAGGCTTGTATGCTGCAAACTCCATAAGTGACCCAATTTTGGAAACTAGACACCTTAAAGAATTAATCTAGGGTTATGAGCATTTTGACCCTACAGGGGCTGGAGGAAAGTGTTCACCATCAGGCCGGAAAAAAATGGAAAATAAAAATAATATATTCAATATTTCCAATAATATATTTAAGATTAAAGTATCTCATTTTCATAATAAACATGAGAGAAAAGGCACCCAAAAATCTGTAACGCAGGTTCTCCCGAGTAGAACAGTACCCCATATGTGGGCATAAACCACTGTATGGGCACACAGCGGGGCTCAGAAGGGAAGGAGCGCCTATTAACATTTCCAGTCATCTTGGGGTGTGGTGACCATTTTGACCCCACAGGTATTAGAGGAAAGTATTCAAAATAAGACAGTAAAAATGAAAAAAAAAATAGAATTTTTCCAATAATATGTTTGTTTAGTTTGAACTTTCTCAATTTCACGAGGAACAGGGGATAAAACTCACCACAATATATATAAAGCAGGTTCTCCTGAGTAGGACAGTACCCCATACATTGGCATAAACCACTGTATGGGCACACAGCAGGCCTCAGAAGGAAGGGAGCGCCAATTAGCATTTTCAGTGCATGATTTTTCTAAAGAAGTTTCTAAGCGCCAGGTGCGTTTGCAGTGCCCATGTAATGTCTGCAGAATAGAACTGCCCCAAAAGTCACCCCAATTAGGAAAGTACACCCCTCAAAGAATTCATCTTGGGGTGTGTTGAGCATTTTGACCCAACAGGAAAAGTATTCAAAACTAGACCGTAAAAAAAAAAAAAAATTCCAATAACGTTTGTTTAGTTTGAAATTTCTCAATTTCACTAGGAACTGGTGAGAAAAAGCACCCCAACATTTGTAACAGGGGTTCTCCTGAGTACAATGGTACCCCATATGTGGGCATAAACCACTGTATGGGCACACAGCCGGGCTCAGAATAGAAGGAGGTTCATTTTAGTTACAGGCAATATGTGGGTGTTTACTGGTTATCTGGGGTGGAAATGGACAATCTTGGGGTGTTTACTGGCTATCTAAGGTGGCGACAGGCAATCTGAATTGGTTAGGGGCAATCTGGAGTGGTTAGGAGCAGTCTTTGCGAATCTGGGGTGGTTACGGTCAATCTGGGGTGGTTACGGGCAATCTGGGGGTGTTTACTGGCTATCTGGGGTGGTGATGGGCAATCTGGGGGTGTTCACTGGCTATCTGGGGTGGTGACAGGCAATCTGGTGGTGTTCACTGGCTATCTGGGGTGGTGACGGGCAATCTGGGGTGGTGACGGGCGGTCTGGGTGGTGACGGGCATTCTGGGGAGATTACGGGCAATCTGGGGAGGTTACGGGCAATCTGGGGAGATTACCGGCAATCTGGGGTGGTGACAGGCAATCTGGGGTGGTGACGGGTAAACTGGGGTGGTGACGGGTAAACTGGGGTGGTTATGAGTAATCTGGGGTGGTTACAGGTAATCTGGGGTGGTTACGGGTAATCCGGGGCACTTGACTTTGGTGACGGGCACCATTTGGAACGATCGATCAGCGGTATATAGCATATACCACTGATCGCTTGTACTGGGACCACACCATGTGGTCCCCCATCATTGCCCCATGCTCTCTACCACCTCCGGTGGTGAAGGGCTTTGATCATTTTTAGGAATCTGTTTTAGGAGCCTGTTCACATAGATGGCGGTGGCCATCTTGGATCAGATGGCCGTCCAGGGAGGGGAGGGTCAGTGATCAGGTCACTAGGGTTAATTCTGGGGACAGGGGGGGGACATTTTTTCATCTCCTCTCACCGTGGAAGAGATGAAAGCGTTCAGCTGCGCTGGCAATGTCCGTTACCGGTGGCCGCTGTTATACTGTTAATAACGACGATCGCCGGTGAGGGGACTGGCTGGGTCTGACCCCACACTGTGCCCTAACCCCTCAGCTACCTCCAATAGCTGAGAGGAGGGGGCTGCGGGCTTTACCGGCGCCGCTGCACAATTCTGTGCCATCGCCATAAAGAGCTGATGGCAGCAGAATAGAGCCCATTAGTGATCGCCGTAAAAATCCGTATCGGCGGTCACTAATAACATAATACATGTATTCTCTGGGTCACTACGGTTATGGTGCTACCACATTTGTAGTTTTTTTTTTGAACTATTACCACTTTGGTGCAATAGAAACTATCTTTCTAGCAAAAACCCACAAAAACTGTCGCCACATTGCAAGATCCATAGCGTTCTTATCTTTTGCGCGACAAAGCTGGTTTTGGGCTTTTTGTTTTGCGGGAAGATCTGTAGTTTCTATTGATACCAAGTTTTATATGTACAGTATATGACTTTTTGATCTCTTTTGTGACGTATTTTCTAAAGTGGATTGATAAATCCATTCTGGTACTGTTTCTTTTATTTATTTTTTTTACAGCGTGTGTTGTGCGGTATAATTATTGATATAGTTTTATAATTGGATTGCTACAAATGTGGCAAAATCACATATGTATAGAATTTGTGTTTTTGAACAGTTTGTTTCACGTTTTATAGTGTATGGGTAATGTAATGCATTTTTGTATTATTGTGGGGCTGGGGGGGATCTTTTGTGTGTTTGGTGCACTTTTTCCCCCCACTTTTACACTACTGTACACTAGTGTATTACTGATCAGTGGCCATTGATCACTGATACAATACACTGCATTACTGCTGTAATGCAGTGTATTGTGTCAGCTAATTGCTGACAGGCATCTGCTCGGCCATACCTCTGTATGGCTGAGCAGAGGCATATCCATGGTGAGCCCGGGGGCCTTCATTAGGACCCAGGGATCACCATGGAGACCGTTGGGGGACCGGACTTTGCCGCGGGACCTCCGATCATGTGAGTATACCCGTGGCGCCGTCCGGGACACGTTAGATGCCGCTGTCATGCTTTCACAGCAGCATTTAACAGGTTAACAGTTTCGGGGGGGGGGGGGGGAGGTGTCAGCTAATCACACGCTCAGCCGCCGCGAGGCAATTTATTTAAAAGCGTCCGCCGTTGAAAGGCATACACATCGGAATAAAGCCCATTATTGACCGCCATGAAAAGGCAGCATGGCGGTCACTAAGGGGTTAAGCAGTTAAAAACCATGAAAAATGGGATTCATGTTTCTCCATGTAGAGAAATGCATGTGACCAAAACCGGGCTCCCATTTCTTCCTCAGTAGTCATGTGCTGTTACCTGGATTATTGGCCATACGCCTATTGGTTAACGCATGAGGGTCTGGCATCTGCCGCATGTGGTGACGTACAGTAAATGTGGGAACTGACTAGATATCAATATGATGTTTACAAACTAGAAAATCATGATGCTAATTGGTGAGTGAAGATGGGCGTCTGCAGGTTTATTGCCTAGGGAAGCAGCAGCTGTTAATATGGCCCTGTCTGTTGGTGAGGCTTGACTGGAATTGAGAAGCACTGCTCTAGATACTGGTTAGGCTATTAATCCCAGGTGTACTAAAACTTCTTAAAAGAAGTCAAGCATAGACTTCAAGGGGTGTTATCCCAAATAGATGACAACAGAGAGCAGTCTCCTCTCTTTTCAAGAGAGAACTCCTCTTCATTTTCCTTATAATAGTGGAGCATGAATTTCCTCTAAGTCTCCAGTTAACTGTTAAAACTATATTTCCACTGTAGCTCTTATCTTTTGTTTTACTACAGTTTTTACTACAGGTTCTGTGTATACAGTATCTGCTACGCATCAGGGTCAGTATGATTCCCTGTTGATAACATACACTACAAGTAAGTGAGATAGATTTTTAATTATTAATTCCCTTTTCTCTATCAATTTATATATATAGAATTAGCCCCTGGAGTATAATCCCATGCTATATTATGCTGCTATTGATCATCTATCATGTTACAGTGTACTGTATGTGTAATTAGTCCCTGGAGTGTAATAATGTACAATATTATTTATCTATTGATTGTCATAATCTATTATGTAATATCTGTAAGTGACCCCTAGATTATTATGTACTATATTTTATTACCAATCTTTAGTCAGCTCAGGTACTAATCCCCTATATATATTTAACATATACTATGCATAATTAACTTTTGGACAATGATTCAGTAGTTAATGTATTAAGCTTTACCTGGCTCATTATACTCCAAAGAGAAATATTCTGTTACCATAGTTTATCTCATGGGTGGTAGTTATTCATAGCATTTTTTTTTTTTTGGTACAGACCTAATAAAACTGCTGATGGCTTTCATGACCTGTGTTATTGTTATTCATTGTTAATTCTAACACATTCTGTAATGGTTGTAATTTGTTGTTTTGTGAACTTTTTTTATATATTTATTTATTTTCATGACATGAAGGGTATTGTATTTTTGAAATATAAATAAGTTCATCCCATAATAAAAAAAAAAGTTATCTCTCACCTTTTACTATTTCATTTTAATATAATAATAATAATAATAATAATAATAATAATAATAATAATAATAATAATAATAATAATAATAATAATAAAGATAAACATATTTGGTATTGTTACATACGTAGTACTCGATTGGGTAGCTATTTGATCGAATATTGCACTATTCAATATATTTATTTTTGATCGATTATCTGAGCTAAAACACAGTAAATTTCTACTACCCTCCCACAATGGTTGCTGCTTTTTTCTAGCCAAGAACTATGCAGGGAGGCTGTGACGGGCCCTCGGAGCACACAGACATTATAAGATCAGTGTCTACATTCATTAGATGGCTTACTCATGTAACCTCAAACTATAACAATTCAGCTCCTGCTGCTCGTCATCAGATGCCATCTTGAACCTAGTGAGGGAGAAATCTTGGAGTAGGGGCAGTTGGGATTTAGGTGATTTTAGGGCTAATACACTTCATAGCACAGCATATATCTCCATCTATACAGTGAATAGGCCGTCAACCAGCACATCAGCTACCTATTCTCACAGACAGGCAGGCAACTGCTAATTGTGCAGAATAGGCTGCAGAAGAACTGTTTGCTCTTAGATTCTAATTGTCGCAGGACAAGTTGAGGGAGAGACCTTGGAGTAGGGGCAGTTTGGATTTTAAATGATTGCAGACAAGACCCCAAAAGCCCTTCTTAGGGCTACTACACAGCACAGCATATAGCTGAATAGGCAGGCTACCAGCATATCATCTACTTAGACCAGGCAGGAATTTCATAATTCTCCAGAATATGCCTGTGTTGACCTGTTTGCTGTAACATTTTAATTGTAGCAGGGGCCAATTTAATCTAATCAAATTCCGAGCCTTCAAGTAATTTACTACTCGTTCATTTCTAGTAAGCACAAAAATGCCTAATTTCTAAAACTGCAGATTTTTGGCCATATCAAGAATTGAATTTATTTTACATGGAATAATAATAATAATAATAATAATAATAATAATAATAATAATAATAATAAAAAGTTACGGCTCTAAAAATTGAAAATCAGCTGTGTTTATTGCCATCTTTGCTGTAGCCTGTGGACCTAAACATTAACCCTTAGAGGACCGGGCCAATTTAAATTTTTGCATTTTCGTTTTTCCTCCTTGAGCTTTAAAGGCCATAGCACTTGCATTTTTCACCAAGAAACCCACATGAGCCCTTATTTTTTGCGCCACTAATTGTACTTTGCAATGACAGGCTGAATTTTTTCATAAAGTACACTGTGAAACCAGAAAAAAATTCAATGTGTGGTGAAATTGAAAAAAAAAAAAAAAGCATTTAATTTATTTGGAGATTATTTTTTTTTTACGCCATCCGCTCTGGGGTAAAACTGGCATGTTATATATGTTCCTCAATTACAATGATATGTAACATGT
The DNA here is from genome assembly GCF_027789765.1 of Dendropsophus ebraccatus. Taxonomy (NCBI): domain Eukaryota; kingdom Metazoa; phylum Chordata; class Amphibia; order Anura; family Hylidae; genus Dendropsophus; species Dendropsophus ebraccatus. Next base: position 64,905,209 of record NC_091463.1, read on the forward strand.
ATAACTTTTATATTATGTGTTGGCTTGTAAAAAATTCAAACCAATGTTAACAAATGTATGTTCCTTAAAATCGCTCCATTCCCATGCTTATAGCACTTTTATCCTTTGGTTAATGAGGTGTCATTTTTTGCGCCATGATGTGTTCTTTCTATCGGTACCTTGATTGCACATATGCGACTTTTTGATCGCTTTTTATTACAATTTATCTGGTTTTGATGCGACCCAAAATGCGCAATTTTGCACTTTGGGATTTTTTTGTGCTTACGTTGTTTACCGTACAAGATTGGGAATGTGATTAATTAATAGTTCGGGCGATTATGCACGCGGCGATACCAAACATGTTTATTTATTTATTTTTATTTATAACATGGAAAAAGGGAGGTGTGGTTCACACTTTTATTAGGGGAGGGGGCTTTTTATTAATAACAACACTTTTGTTTTTACTTTTACACTTATACTAGAAGCTCTCCTGGGTGACTTCTAGTATAAGTACACTGATCTCTCATTGAGATCTATGCTGCATAGATATGCAGCATAGATCAATGAGATAGGCACTCGATTGCTTCCGGCTGCTGCAACCGAATGCCGAGTCGGGATCAGCGCCATTACGGCGCCGACCCCAGCCGGGATAAGACACGGGGATGGCTCCTCCAGACAACGTCCGGGGGGGGGGGGGGGGGGGGGGGTCCGGGGCGATCTCCGCCACTAGACACCAGGTAATGGCTGCATCAGGTAATCGGATGCAGCTGTAATCTTTGAAAGCTGCATCCGATTATCTAATTAGCGGGCTAGGCGATTGGACCGTTCCAGCTAATAGCTGCGGTCTAGGGCTATACGCACTACGCGGCCCTGCTCTGAACACCTGTGGGCGGCCCTGGACGTACGGGTACGTCTAGGGTCGCCTAAAGTTTAATACATATTTCTTGTCTTCTATGACTGAAGAACTAATCATGCGCCTGGACAAGGACATGATATAGCTCCTGCCAGAGACATTGAATAAGACAATTATATTCATGAGACAATTATATTCATGTTGGGAATGTAATGAGCCCCATAATGTTGGTCTGGTCTCTACCATTTTAGTAGATTTTTATTTATTTTTTCTCTATGGCTATGTTCACACAATGTTGCTTTTGTGACCATCTTTTTGGACTTGTGGATATAATTATCAAAAGATGCCTGCTTTTTGCCATCAAAATAAAGGATATCAAAAAAGACAGCTGAAAAACAAATGTTGTGTGAGCATAGTCTTGAAGTAGGTGAATGCCAGGTCATTACTCACTGGAGGTAAGTGCTGGGAAGGCTTCAGCCATCTTCAGCTCCCAGACATCCCATTTAACATGAGCCATATTTTAATTACTGAGGACAACAGGGGTGTAAAGGAAAACACAATAGGGCTATGTTCACACTGCGTATGATTCCGGCCGTAGTGCGAACTGCAAATATACGCACGTAGTTTTGAGGTTGATGCGTTCGCTTGAAAGTATACGATATACGCCCGCACAATGCACACTATGTATGAGCTTACAGCCGGATCTTATACAGCGCCGTGAAAAATGAACAAGACCATTGTTTGAGGACAGAAATGTTGAAACTCATGGCCGTGGATTTCCATGTGAATCTGGTTCGTTACGGTTCGGTTCGCTCATCCCTAATCAAGACAATTATTTTTGGACGTCTTTTATAAACAGCTGACTTTTTAAATTAGTTGTCCACACACAGTTTTTCATTTTTCACCATCCTTTCTCTATTTTTACAATTAAATCCTATGGACATTTTATTGAAGCCACACCGAAAGGGCAATAAGTAACCCATTCTAGAATAATGTAAGGGGTGGCCAGACAGCTAAATGACGTCCGTTATTTTATATTCATAATGACAGACGTTATTTTAAACGGAGCTGAAAAAATGTTGTGTGAACATAGCCTTTACCAGACTGCAAAGTACTGTAAATATATTACTACCAAATGTTGCTATAACATCCAGAAATTTACTCAAATATGCCCCCTCTCCTCCTTTTTAGGTGTGTTTCAAAGCTTACTGACAGCATTTATAAGGGGGTAAATAAGGGAAAGCCCTATTTACTTAAATGTTGCAGTTGACTACTTTTTAACCCAGGAAAATCTTCTCAAAAGTCAGAGGTTGTCTTATACACCGGGTGTTGTCTCATAGGGCGGGTGTTGAAAAACTTCGGAAACTAGACTGGAGAATTTGCGGTCGCCGCATACAGTGGGGGGAGCTAAAAACTGTCCGAATCCATGACAGTATGCAGCGACCATATGAAGGTCAAAGAAAGCTGCAGGCGTCTGGGGTATGGAAAAAAGAGATCTGGTAGAGTGGCGCGATGCCCAGAAAAACACACCTCTTTCACAGTCTGGCCACCCTCGTATCAGTATTACTGTACCTCCTTTTCTGCCTCTCAGATCTTGCAGCTGTCTGATGCTTTTTATTAAATTTTACTTGGTGTGCGTAGGAAAAGGGGTAGTCCTTTACAACAAATATGTCCCGAACTCTATATTTTAACTGGAAAACTTAAAAGTTGGGATTCGTCTTATACACCCGGTTGTCTTATACGCCGCAAGGTATGGTATATGCTTACCGTATGGCAAAGTATGTATGCAAAATATTGCCGTTTGCATCAATTGTTCATAGACTTTCATTGAAAAAAAAACAAATTTATACATTATACATACTGTGTTTCAACGTCATACATAATTTGCATCATATGGCTGTGTTTTGGTGCCAAAATGATTACCGTCCAAAAAGACGTCTGTTAAATGTCCAAAGAGGAACTTTGTGGGAACGTAGCCTATAAGCTGCTGCACAAGTTTATTTCATGTCAAAACAAGCAAATCAGGCGAAAAGGAAGTGCGAACAGAACTTTAATGTTTAGACATAAACAAAAAGTGCTCACTAACCTGCCTGTCCTGTTATCTATGTATCTATTGACATGCTTCATATACCTTGAGGCTCAAGGACACTTTTTTTTCCCAGCATGTGAGCACCTTACAATTGCTGATCACTTTGGCAGTTTTGTATTCAATTTCTGACAGTGCCTCAATAATGTTTTTTTATTCAAGGACATGTTCTCTCATATGAAAGACTTTTAGAAAAGCTCAGAGTTTACTTTCAAGTTATGACTTTGCCGATGTATTTATAAACAAAATGTTCTATTTTGAGAAATTGTTATCTCAATTATTTCAAGAAAAAAAATATTTGACTTATATGTGATCATGAATTAGAAATTTATTGAAGCTTATCTCTGGTTTAGTCAGTTACATTGGTCAGAATATCAGGGAATTGCATTATAATTCCCTAAATTTACTGATATCATCAGAACTACTTCTGCTTGATGTGGGCATATGTCAAAGACACAGGATAGCAAGCCAAGCTACCTTTGACTCCCCTGAAGCCATTCCACAGAAAAAGTTTATATCTCAAAGGCAGGTCAAATAAATGCTATTTCACTGATTTTCTCTATTATAAAGGTGGCCTGCATTTAAGTGCATTTAAGTGTGCTTGTCATTATATAAAAAAAAAAACTTTTTGACATGTCATACACACATGTGAACAGTTTTGATCAGTTGGGGTCAAAGGGGGGATTAATTAAGACTCTCTTACTCATTTGTCGGTCTTAAATTAGGCCACACCCCCTTCTCCCATGCCGAATTCACTAAGAATATTCATGAATCTACATATAGTAGGTGTTCACTCTGCTTGCTGCCATTTCCTGCACAAGATTTATAGACTTAAAGTGAAATTTTCAACCCCCCATTAGCAGAAGTGACGATTTCAGCAGCATCATGAACAGTGGATACTGCGTGATGTAAAGATACTTTTGTAAATGCTGTCTGTTTTATTCTAAAGTTATTCTCTGTTCAAAAAAAGAGATCAGACACAGGAAGTCCCAACCCTCTGCGCACTCATGCAAGGAAAGGCACCTGTCCATCAAGCAGGTTGTATATTAATAGTAGACATTAATTAATTAAGTTAGGGACCTACACGAACCAGAAACCTTTAAGCAATGTATGGGCTTATACACTTTGATCACATTGTAACTAACTCCTGATGTTATCACTGCCGCCTGATGATATACAATACCCTTCAATAGTCAAAAAATCTCACTGCCAAGGGTAAAATAAAACTTAACGTTTATTATACTTCAGTTAAAATTGTTCACCCAAATGATATAGTTTATGAACACCAACCAACACCAAACAAAAAGAAAATGAAGACAAAATATATATACACACAGCTATGACCTCGTTGTCAGACTGTGACATGTGACGTTGTGCCAGTACGGTGACCGGACTTACTCACCCACGACCTTATAAGCAAGATGAAAAAAGGAAATAGACACTATGGATGGCGGTCCCTATTCCTATTGGTGACGTGGTGACCAAGGATATCGGGCAGGTAGGTAGAGGGCGTGTAGGCCAGCTAGAGTTGGCGTGCCTATTCAGCCCTGAATCTTGTGTTCTACTCTAACCTGCCCTAGGCGGAGTTAACGTCCTTAGAAGGATGCCCCCCGCACCCGATCCTAACCCTAACTCTCCTCAATCTACCCCTAAAATAAGGAGGCTAACTGTCTCACTGGGGGTCCCTGAGCTAACTTATTTCTACTAATGACAGAATTACCCTTAGATGTATGAGTGTCACTCAAAAATCAATAGTTAAGTCACAGGTTCAGGCAGAGAGTAGGTTCAGAGATACGGGTTCCCACAAACAGATAGTTTGATATTACCACATGATTATTAATCAAAATTTAGTGGGTTATACTAGTCTGAACCCGTTTCTCCAGATACCAAAAAATGCCACATGAACTCATAAAAAGATACAGATGAAAACTGCCACAGCACATAAAGTCTGGTACATAAAGACTCTTATGATAAATGCAAGCAACATAACCTACTGTCAGCCGGACCCTATTTATCAAATATTCATTGAGAAGCGATACTCATCATTTGTCCGGGTGGCAGAGTGGTCTCAACGCATTTCTTGACCCCCATCAATCATCAGACCTAATGGGGGGGTTGATACAGGACATCTGTAAACATGATAGACGTGATGCTGTGATGAGAGCTGCTAGGCGTCTATGCATATCTCGCTGCCGGGCTCCTTTTTGTGTACATAACTCCTCCTACCCTTATTCTCATTGGTAGTGAGGAAATGTGTTATCTAATCAGGGCTCTTAACAGGTGGAGCCAACTGGCGCATGCGCACAAGAGAGACATACGGTTAATACAAAGTAACTACTCCATATGCGTATATAGTATGTAGGGACATTATTATCCTGCTTATGTAAATATACGCCGCTCTTCTCTTGTCCTCTCTCATATGCAACCCCACTTCACCCGAACCTAGTGATCACGATGCGCATGCGCCAAAGACGGCGCACGCGTACTAGTGAAGGGGATCGGGCGTCAGTGCGCCTGCGGGGGCTATACTAGTGACGGAGATCGGGTGTTAGTGCGCCTGTGCCGGCTTTACGCGTCACCATAATGGATCGGGTGACGGCGCCTGCGCACCTGTCCCATTAGCACTTAGAGATAGTTCTCAGTTACAGAGCTACCTGCGCATGCGTGAGCACTGCTTCCCGATGGTACGTATCAGCACTCTGTATGCGTATGTAACCGCACTCAACCAGAACATGCGTGAGTACCGCTTCCGGACAATAGGTACCAGCACCCCGCATATATATGTAGCCGCTCTCAGCCAGTCTTTGTAAAGAGAGCACATAAATTTTTTTTTTATGCAATGAGAAACTTCTTAAATAACCCGCATGTCTAATATTACAAATCACGGGATAAAAAACCTAAATGAGATAAATTGGATAACATGTTAATTGTAAACAATTCAAGGACAACTACAGTGGTGCTCTAAAGAGTGAGCAGTCCCACAGATATAAATAAAAAAAACTGATGATTGGTCACAACACGGACCTAGATAATACTGGTGTAATACACTTTACTGTGCTGATGATACACCCTTTGGAAAGATAAATCTACAGCAAACGGTTAGAGAGGCATGTAGAGGATATGAATTCGGATTTATTATCAGTTCACATCATTATCAGGAAAATCATTTCAAGTAAGAGATTTTGTAACATGCCGCACGAAGGGGGTCATATATATGGCACAATGCCCCTGTCCAAAAGACTATATAGGGAAAACATTTAGAGAATTTAGGAGACGGATCTGCGAGCATGTCGATGATATTCGGCATGGCCGGGAGACACCTCTGGCTAGGCATATAAATGAGACTCACAATGGGGATCTTGGATCTGTTACGTTTGCAGTGCTGGAAATCGTGAGACCATCAAGGCGCGGAGGTGATTTTAATAAAAGACTGCTGCAAAAAGAACTACAGTGGATATATAGATGCAAGACGTATTCCCCATATGGTATCAATGAAGCATTGTCCTTTGGATGTTTTATCTAATAATTGTGAACTGATAATAAATCCGACTTCATATCCTCTACTTGCCTCTCTAACCGTTTGCTGTAGATTTATCTTTCCAAAGGGTGTATCATCAGCACAGTAAAGTGTATTACACCAGTATTATCTAGGTCCGTGTTGTGACCAATCATCAGTTTTTTTTATTTATATCTGTGGGACTGCTCACTCTTTAGAGCACCACTGTAGTTATCCTTGAATTGTTTACAATTAACATGTTATCCAATTTATCTCATTTAGGTTTTTTTATCCTGTGATTTGTAATATTAGACATGCAGGTTATTTAAGAAGTTTCTCATTGCATAAAAAATAAATTTATGTGCTCTCTTTACAAAGACTGGCTGAGAGCGGCTACATATATATGCGGGGTGCTGGTACCTATTGTCCGGAAGCGGTACTCACGCATGTTCTGGTTGAGAGCGGTTACATACGCATGCAGAGTGCTGATACGTACCATCGGGAAGCAGTGCTCACGCATGCGCAGGTAGCTCTGTAACTGAGAACTATCTCTAAGTGCTAATGGGACAGGTGCGCATCATCGATCCGATCCATCATGGTGACGCGTAAAGCCGGCACAGGCACACTAACACCCGATCTTCATCACTAGTATAGCCCGCGCAGGCGCACTGACGCCCGATCCCCGTCACTAGTACGCGTGCGTACCCAGGTCTCTCTTAATGGAACCCATTTCGCTCTTAAAGGGACCCAGATCACTCTTAAAGGGACCAATTTCACTCTAAAAGGGCCCCAGGTCGCTCTTAAAGGGCCCCCGTTGCACTTAAACGGACCCAAATGGCTTTTAAAGGGACCCAGGTCGCTCTTAAAGGGACCCATTTTGCTCTTAAAGGGACCCATTTTGCTCTTAAAGGGACCCAGATCGCTCTTAAAGGGACCAATTTCACGCTTAAAGGGACCCATTTCACTCTTAAAGGGACCCAGTTCGCTCTTAAAAGGACCCATTTTGCTCTTAAAGGGACATATTTCGCTCAAAAAGGGACATATTTCGCTCTTAAAGGGACCCAGGTCGCTCTTAAAGGGACCCAGGTCGCTCTTAAATGGACCAATTTCACTCTTAAAGAGACCAATTTTGCTCTTAAAGGGACCCAGGTCGCTCTTAAAAGGACATATTTTGCTCTTAAAGGGACATATTTCGCTCTTAAAGGGACCCATTTTGCGCTTAAAGGGACCAATTTCACTCTTAAAGGGACCCATTTTGCTCTTAAAAGGACCCATTTTGCTCTTAAAGGGACATATTTTGCTCTTAAAGGGACATATTTTGCTCTTAAAGGGACCCAGGTCGCTCTTGAAGGGACCAATTTCACTCTTAAAGGCACCCAGGTCGCTCTTAAAGGGACCCATTTTGCTCTTAAAGGGACATATTTTGCTCTTAAAGGGACATATTTCGCTCTTGAAGGGACATATTTTGCTCTTAAAAGAACCCAGGTCGCTCTTAAAGGGACCCATTTCGCTCTTAAAGGGACCCATTTCGTGCTTAAAGGGACCCATTTCACTCATAAAGGGACCCAGGTCGCTCTTAAATGGACATATTTCGCTCTTAAAGGGACATATTTTGCTCTTAAAGGGACATTTTTCGCTCTTAAAGGGACATATTTTGCTCTTAAAGGGACCCAGGTCACTCTTAAAGGGACCCATTTTGCTCTTAAAGGGACCCAGATCGCTCATACAGGGACCCAGATCGCTCTTACAGGGACCCATTTTGCTCTTAAAGGGACCCAGATTGCTCTTAAAGGCACCCAGATCGCTCTTAAAGGGACCCAGGTCGCTCTTAAAGGGACCCATTTTGCTCTTAAAGGCACCCAGGTAGCTCTTAAAGGGACCAATTTCCCTCTTAAAGGGACCAATTTCACGCTTAAAGGGACCAATTTCGCTCTTAAAGGGACCCAGGTCGCTCTTAAAGCGACCCATTTTGCTCTTAAAGGGACATATTTTGCTCTTAAAGGGACATATTTCGCTCTTAAAGGGACATATTTTGCTCTTAAAGGGACCCAGGTCGCTCTTAAAGGGACCCATTTCGCGCTTAAAGGGACCCATTTCACTCTTAAAGGGACCCATTTTGCTCTTAAAAGGACCCATTTTGCTCTTAAAGGGACATTAAAGCCTGTGCAGGCTCAGTGACCAGAGCGCCGATCGGACCGCACGGAGGCAGGTGAGAGACCTCCGGCGGCCCGTTTTACCGATCGGGACCCCCGCAGTCACACTGCGGGGGTCCCGATCGGTAGGTGACAGGGGACTCCCCCTGTCACTTACACTTAAACGCCGCGGTCGCGCCGCGATCGCGGCGTTTAAGGAGTTAATGACACGCGGCAGCGCGATCGCTGCAGCGTGTCATTACCGGTGAGGTCCCGGCTGCTGATTGCAGCCGGCCCCCACCTGCTATGAAGCGCGATCCGCTCCGGAGCGCGCTTCATAGCGGGAGAAACACCCAGGGCGTACAGTTACGCCCTAGGTCGTCTGGGGACAGACTTCCATGGCGTAACTATACGCCCTGGGTCGTCTAAGGGTTAAAGGGACCCAGGTCGCTCTTAAAGGGACCCATTTCGCGCTTAAAGGGACCCATTTCACTCTTAAAGGGACCCATTTTGCTCTTAAAAGGACCAATTTTGCTCTTAAAGGGACATATTTTGCTCTTAAAGGGACATATTTTGCTCTTAAAGGGACCCAGGTCGCTCTTGAAGGGACCCATTTCGTTCTTAAAGGGACCCATTTTGCTCTTAAAGGGACCCATTTCACTCTTAAAGGGACCCAGGTTGCTCTTAAAAGGACCCATTTTGCTCTTAAAGCGACATATTTCGCTCTTAAAGGGACATATTTCGCTCTTAAAGGGACCCAGGTCGCTCTTAAAGGAACATATTTTGCTCTTAAAGGGACATATTTTGCTCTTAAAGGGACATATTTTGCTCTTAAAGGGACCCAGGTCGCTCTTGAAGGGACCCATTTCGTTCTTAAAGGGACCCATTTTGCTCTTAAAGGGACCCATTTCACTCTTAAAGGGACCCAGGTTGCTCTTAAAAGGACCCATTTTGCTCTTAAAGCGACATATTTCGCTCTTAAAGGGACATATTTCGCTCTTAAAGGGACCCAGGTCACTCTTAAAGGAACATATTTTGCTCTTAAAGTGACCCAGGTCGCTCTTAAAGGGACATATTATGCTCTAGAAGGGACCCAGGTTGCTCTTAAAGGGACCAATTTCGCTCTTAAAGGGACCTTGGTCGCTCTTGAAGGGACATATTTCGCTCTTAAAAGGACCCAGGTCGCTCTTAAAAGGTACCCGGGCCACTCTTAAAGGGACCTTGGTCGCTCTTGAAGGGACATATTTCGCTCTTAAAAGGACCCAGGTCGCTCTTAAAAGGGACCCGGGCCGCTCTTAAAGGGACCCAGGTCGCTCTAGCATGGGTCCCATACATTTTGGAGTGTCCCGTCCGTTTAAGAGCAACTTGGGTCCCGTCCCTTTAAGAGCGACTTGGGTCCCGCCATTTTAAGAGCAACTTGGGTCCCTTTAAGAGCGACATGGCTCCCGTCCCTTTAAGAGAGACTTGGGTCCCTTTAAGAGCGACTTGCGTTCCTTTAAGGGTGACCTGGGTCCCTTTAAGAGCGATCTGAGTACTTATAATGGTAAAGATCATTGCTCGGTTACCATGACAATCTTACTCATGTCGGGGAGACAAAATCGTTAAGGACCTTCCATATATTACATCTTCTATTGGCCAATAGTGGACATGTGACTGTGGATGGTGTGATACATTGCATGACGAGACCTTAGAGTTCCTATTGGCTGCTATATTTCAGCTATTTGCATATGTGCTGTGATTGGCTGTCAGCGGTTAGAGTGTAGCCATTATTTGCAATGGGCCATTATTTTCTATGGGAAATTTGGGGTCGCTTAACGTAAATTTCTTAAAAACGACAAATCCGATCGAAACGAAAAATAGATAGCACAAGCCAAAAAGACAGAAATGGCTGCACATCGCACCCATGGCTGACACAAAAGCTTGTTCAGCTACATTTAAAACCAACATCAGAAGTTAGTATATAATTTGGCCAAACCATATTCCCTCATGTACCACGTGCAGGTCTTCTGATACACATGAGTCCCTAACCAAACATCATCACTGTGCCGGTCAGCGACCACAATCCCCGCAAAACGTGCGCAAGCAGAGAAGAGGGGCCACGGAATGGCCCTGCAACCCCATTGTCACAGGACCAGACCCAAAAGGGCACCCCAAACCCCGCAGGCGCCACCGGCGGAAAAAGTGGACGCCAAGCAACACAAGTGTGAACAAGCTCTTACCTCTCTCCATTCCTCTGCAGGTAGAATGGGAGAATACTAGGAGATCCTCCCCTTATGTACACAGGTGCTTCCTGCTAATTTGGATCACATGGGTCTTACATAGCACGAGTGCTAGCCACAATGAAAAAAGGGACAGAATACATAAAATATGCACAAGCCAAAAAGACAGAAATGGCTGCACATCGCACCCATGGCTGACACGAAAGCTTGTTCAGCTACATTTAAAACCAACATCAGAAGTTAGTATATAATTTGGCCAAACCATATTGCCTCATGTACCACGTGCAGGTCTTCTGATACACATGAGTCCCTAACCAAACATCATCACTGTGCCGGTCAGCGACGACAATCCCCGCAAAACGTGCGCAAGCAGAGAAGAGGGGCCACGGAATGGTTTTAAATGTAGCTGAACAAGCTTTCGTGTCAGCCATGGGTGCGATGTGCAGCCATTTCTGTCTTTTTGGCTTGTGCATATTTTATGTATTCTGTCCCTTTTTTCATTGTGGCTAGCACTCGTGCTGTGTAAGACCCATGTGATCCAAATTAGCAGGAAGCACCTGTGTACATAAGGGGAGGATCTCCTAGTATTCTCCCATTCTACCTGCAGAGGAATGGAGAGAGGTAAGAGCTTGTTCACACTTGTGTTGCTTGGCGTCCACTTTTTCCGCCGGTGGCGCCTGCGGGGTTTGGGGTGCCCTTTTGGGTCTGGTCCTGTGACAATGGGGTTGCAGGGCCATTCCGTGGCCCCTCTTCTCTGCTTGCGCACGTTTTGCGGGGATTGTGGTCGCTGACCGGCACAGTGATGATGTTTGGTTAGGGACTCATGTGTATCAGAAGACCTGCACGTGGTACATGAGGCAATATGGTTTGGCCAAATTATATACTAACTTCTGATGTTGGTTTTAAATGTAGCTGAACAAGCTTTCGTGTCAGCCATGGGTGCGATGTGCAGCCATTTCTGTCTTTTTGGCTTGTGAAAAATAGATAGCACACCACACACCGCCGAGGGCTTCGAAACGCAGTTTGAACGGAGTGTGTGCACAAAGCGGTTCGGGCTGTATTACGCGCAGAAAAATGGCTGGAAGAAGAAACTGAAGAAGAAGAAGAATATGGATTACAATATAGTGCTTTTCAAGCACTATAATTAGCCCAGGACACAATCCACCAGTGTTCACACTAGGAATGACAGAGGTGAGCAGCACTGCGGCCGCTCACAGATAGGAAGACTGAAAACAATCTACTTTTAACAGGCAGCCTGAAAAAAACACACCTAAAAAAACAAGCACAATACAGTGAAAAGTCAGCATGAAACAGCACACCTATAACATAAAATAATAAAAGAATCAATGAGAGTGGAAGAAATCTGCAATGCACCATAAACAAAGCCTGTGAATACCAATGATAAATAATGCAATGGAATGGGTTCTAAAAGATAACAGTACAAAAGTAAATTCACATATGAAGAATTATGTCTTGGTGGAAAATAATCCATTAAATCAATCATTTTAAAGCCATGTTGTCTTGTTTTTATTTCTACACTCATATGAGTCCTATGGTACCTTTCATATATCCAGCTGGGCTTTCGAAAACATATAAAAATGCTTTTATTATTTGGTCAAAGAGGCTTTCTAAGCAACTGAATAGCTGTAAGCTGGAATTTCTACTCTCTCCCCCTCCCTGCTTGAAGTCCCAAGAAGGCTCAGGTATGGGAAAGGAGAGTAAGGTGTTACAGCTTAGAGCACTTTAGGAGCTCAGGAAAGCCTCTTTGACTCTTCTTACTAAAAAAAAGACAATTTAAAACTGAAGTTCTAATGTTTCTTGCAGAAAATAAACATATTCCAATGTTTCGTCTAATTTTTGTATGTTTTGTTTATATTCGTAATTCCAATAAGAATATTTCAGGTATTAAATCTTTATTAACATGATATAGTGCAGATAGTTTCTAGATCAAAGAAGATAGTGAAAAGAAATCGCTTTTGTTGGTGTCTCTTGTAGCATGCCAATGTTTCCTCAACGGGTTCAACATGAGATGAATACAGCATTATTTGGTTATAATAAATAGAGATGAGCGAACTTTTCAAAAGTTCGTTCCGACCGGACTTTCGGATTTTTTTGAAAAGTTTGGTTCGACCGAATTTCGGATTTCTTCGGATTTCATAGTTTAAAGCATGAATATGATACGGGGGTAGTGTATTTGGTTGAATTTAGGGTTCTACATGTCAGTAACATCATTATCTTTTCAATATCTCCAAGTCAATTTTTTTTTTAGACTTCAATATTCACCATTATAGGGTCTATGCACGAAATTAACCATTACAGGGTCTATGCAGGAAAAAGGTCACAAATGCAGTGAAGGAGCAGCAGTATTCATTGGAGGCCAGTGGAGGTCCAGCAATAGTCATTTGAGGCCAGTACAGGAGCAGCAGTAGTCAACATGGAGGCCAGACAGGATCAACAGTAGTCAACTTGGAGGCCAGGCAGGATCAACAGTAGTTAACATGGAGGACAGGCAGGATCAACAGTAGTCAACATGAAGGCCCGGCTGGATCAACAGTAGTCAAAATGGAGGCCAGGCAGGATCAACAGTAGTCAACGTGGAGGCCAGGCAGGATCAACAGTAGTCAACATGAAGGCCAGGCAGGATCAACAGTAGTCAAAATGGAGGCCAGGCTGGATCAACAGTAGTCAACATGGAGGCCAGGCAGGATCAACAGTAGTCAACATGAAGGCCAGGCAGGATCAACAGTAGACAAAATGGAGGCCAGGCTGGATCAACAGTAGTCAACATGGAGGCCAGGCAGGATCAACAGTAGTTAAAATGGAGGCCAGGCAGGATCAACAGTAGTCAACATGGAGGCCAGGCAGGATTAACAGTAGTCAAAATGGAGGCCAGGCAGGATCAACAGTAGTCAATGGTGCCACTATAGCATTTGGATATCTGTAGAGCACCTTTTTTAGAGTTTTATTCTACAGACATGCACAAGGTATATATTTGTGTCTCAGGAAAACACCTATGTCATATACACTCTTGCAAGGGTGCCAGTATAGTACTTGGATATCTGTATAGCACATTTTTGTTCTGTGCACCCTTTGCTCTCCTATGCCTAATCTATTTACCTATCTATCTATCTTTCACCTTCTCTATTTTTCTCTCTCAATCACTAAATGTTTCTCCTCTCCGCTTTCCTAATAATCTTTTTGTCTTTGCTTTTGTAGAATATCTTCTCAGTACGCCAGCGTGCAGCAGCGGCATTTTGTCACTGACGAGTTGTGTGCACTGGTAACAGTCTCCTTCCTTGCTCTGTTCAGACTGCCTCATGGGGTCATGTGACTGCTCCTCTTAAAGCTGTACTGATGTCACACAGGGGTTGGGCTAGTGCAACATCCCTGCTGATTGGATGTGTTCCGGGAATCATGGGAAAGCGCTTTTCCCGCCCGGAACACTTCCTGCTTTCTAAAATTGCGGCTGCCATTTTAGAAAGCAAGAAAAAAAATAAATTCGGAACAGACTTTCAAAAATCCGAATCCGATCGGACTCTGACTTTTTGGAAAATCCCACCCAGATCCCATACCAGCCGAACCGGTTTGCTCATCTCTAATAAACAGTATATTCGTTAAATGAATGACTATTATGGATTCTGTGCAGTGTCATCCACCACCTATAGACCACTATAAAATCAGTTTCATTGATATGTTTTCTTACAGGATCTCATCTATGGAATATTGTCATTTATTAGACTATTCCATACTTTATTTGTAACAGTATGCTGGCCAACAGGACACTTTTTTTTTGCCTCCATCAGGCTAATGGAACCCCACAGAAACATTTATATTGGAAGCTTTGTCTGTGTTTCTGCCTAAACATAGATGACAAAATATAATTTGAGAATTCCCTAAGGCTCATATGATAGTATAGCATAAGATAAGCTATTCTTGAAAAACAAATAACAGTTTTTATGATTCATTTTTGAGATTTAAAAAAAAAAAATAGGAAAACTATTTTGGGTTATATGTTTAATGAAGATGATTATTTAAGCTTGTATCTGAGGGCTGTGGATTTAGTTTAACAACTTTGTTATTTGAAGCTGCTGATATATATTACAGAATTTTGGCAGGTAAATATATTTAATAATTTATTACAGAACAACTTCCATTGCTCTTGAATTGTTGGAATATTTGCAAGTAAGTCATTGAGATACAGAAGCACATTCAATTTCTAAAATACTATTTTATGCCCATTACATACTGGGACGTGCCTAAGTAGCTTATTTTAGTCAGAACTAGTTAGTTAGATTTCAGTGATATTTATGTTCCTTTTAGTATATATTTGTAGAGGGGGGGGGTATCTGCACCATCTTTCATATGGCAGAAAATACTGTCCATTCCTTTTGGAGGTGCCCACCTCCTTAACAGGGTAGCCCCAACCATGGTAGTAGTCCCTACTCTAAAGTGCAAGAAAACAAAACAAAATTGGTGAAATCCCACATGCGTATTTACAAGGAGTTGTTAAGGACGTGGGCACACCCAAGGGGCAGGGGCAGTATTTTCAGTTGGAGAGATAAAAGTGCACTCCCCTTCCCTGCCCATTATTAGTTATGTCTCTCCCTATCTCAGTGACCTGGATAGTCATTGTGTTCATGTTGTGTTGTATACAGTTTGAGAAGTTTTTTCTATTGTTTTAAAAATTGATTACTTAAAAGTTTTATCTGTGCCTGTTAGTGGACATTTTTCCATTGATCATTAGAGTTTAAAGTTTGTGACCACAGAGCTGCTTGAAAAACTAGTTGGAGGTACAGATACCACAAAATTAATATTTCCATTGTGGCCATTTATTATGGACATATGGCTGGGGAGTGGATAGCACAGCATTTGTGCTCTCTCTCCCTGTATACAGATGTAGCCAGGGTTAACATGATCCCTGACGCAACAATTGTGTCAGGGAGCTGTGTTAAGTCAATTAGAGTGTCGAGTTAAATGTATATCTCCTGGTCACAGCATACCTTACTTTTTTATATATATGAAAGTCATTTATAAAACTGTAATAGATTTGGCATTATTGCCCTAAAAAAACCTTACCAAAGTTTTTGTGTAAATCATAAGTTGTTACTTGTCCTTGTTACCTGTAGAATTGCATGAGCACTATTGATACCAATGAGTTAATAGGGTGTGTGTAATGTTAGGAATATTACCCACATACAATAAGGGGTGATTAAGTGGTGTGGTTTGTTTGCTATGTGTTCAATTTGTAGCCTATGTAATGGGCTAGTATGATATTGAGCTGTGGTCTACTGTTTACCCATTAGGCTCAGTTCACACATCATATTTTGGTCAGGTTATTTTTATTTAGTGTAAACAAAAGTTACCAATAGATACACCAGGGTACAAAGAATTAGAAACACAAAGTTAGTGAGCACAAGGTATACAGTAAGCATATGAAACATGAATCAAGAATAGACATGAGCGAATTTCGAGCATGATCGAGTTCATCCAAACCCGAGCGTTCGGCATTTGATAAGCGGGGGCTGCTGAAGTTGGATAAAGCCTTAAGGCTATGTGGAAAACATGGATATAGTCATTGGCTGTATCCATGTTTTCCAGACAACCTTAGAGCTTTATCCAACTTCAGCAGCCCCTGCTAATTAAATGCCGAACAATCAGGTTCAAATGGACTTGAGCATGCTCGAGGTTCGCTCATCTCTAATCAAGAAGTGTCAAATAGAGCATTATATTCTTCTGTATCTTGTCTGGTGAGGAGGGATGGGGGTAGGGAGAGGGGTTGAGGGATTCTGTAGTGGAAGGTAATGAACATGGTCAGAAAACAACAATATACAAATCAGGTACTTCATAGGATGTTTATTAGAATATACTTATCTTTGAGAAAAACACAAAGCCACATGGTAAACAATCAGTTTAAGGGTGCCTTCGCACTTACCATTTCGCTGTGTAATTATCGCTGCAAGTTTCTTGCACATAAATCCACAGTGAGGCTATGTTCCCACTACATAACAGACTGGCCGTTCCGTGACCCCGGCCGGGTCATGGAACGGCCGGTCTGTGCCCGGATCATCGCAGCCGGTACTTAAGTACCGGCCGGATGATCCGTCCGGCCACAGAGCTCTGATGCGTGCCCGCATCAGAGCTTCCCATTGCCCACAGTGAAGCGAGCAGCCGGAGCAGCTTGCTTCACTGTGTGAACTGACAGGACTTTCTGCAGCCGGAATTCACTGAATTCCGGCCGCAGAAAACTGACATGGCAATTTTCTAAACTCCTTTCAGGGAGACCAGGATTTGTCAAAGTGTCACCCTTAGAGGGCCAGTTTTCAAATGACGGTGGTTCCACCAACATCCAGTGGAGTGCAATAAGTAAATTTGCAGTTGTAAGCATGCAAGTTGCTAGATCAAACTAACTAGGCTGTAAGGAGGGGAGAGGGGCCCGTAAAACAATCAGGGATTTGGAAAAGGGATAAGTTTTCTTTTGACTCTTTTATTGTAGCCAATATGGCATCCCAGTAGATTTTAATAAATGGGCAGTCTATTCATATATGAGAAAAAGTGCCTTAGCCCAATTCACCAAACAACTAATAAAAAGTCCACTTTTTGCAAAAGATGTCCAAAAATAACTATTTTGACCTATGTGGTGATAACGTTCATTATTCAGTTCATTGCATTGGACATCCATCTTCTCATTGACTGCAATGCATCGTATTGCAGTCAGTTAAATCGCGGCAATAACGGACGCTTTTTAAAATTGCAAAAGCAACTGCCTTTTCTCTATTTTTGACGTTGTGTGAACATAGCCTTTCACACTATTTTAAAAGCTGTGTGAGTGTTTTTATATTTTTGCTCAGCGTTTTTAACTAAAACCAATAGTGGAACCAACATGAAGAAAAACTAGAATGAAAAGATGTGCACCATTTTGTGTTTTGGAGTCACTCCTGCTTTTGGCTAAAAATACTGACAATTTATTAAGTGTGAAGCCAGCCTAATAGTTACACTCACATAAAGATGATTTATAAAGTTAGTTTAGCTTAAATATTGACACCTCTACTGAAAGTGTCTATTTGGAAATCTGTCTTTTCATGTTTTTCTTCGTATCTTTTTGCTTTTACCACAAGGAATACAAGAACAAATAGAAGATGTTCATTCAAGTAGAAAGGTTGTTAGATATACTTCACTTGACTGTGCTGCATTTTGTAGTTAGTTTTGTAGTGTACTGAGGGTTCTGGGGTTTAATGTATGTTTCAATGATGTCTGTGCATTGTGCATGTGTTCCTTCACCTTCAAACAGCAAATACTGTAGTGTTATAATACCTTTGTGGCTGTGGATGGTTTATTACTTTATGCTTGCTTTTTCATTTAGAATTCACTAAAATAAAAGTTTAAGGAAAACACACTTAAAATTTTAAGAAATACACTATAAAAAGAAGCTTATTTAGGTTGGTTAAGCAGAAAGTCATATTTGTATACTATCAGTAACATTCTCCGCCACAATACAAATGTTCTCCATTGTGGTTGTTTTTACTTAAATCAGCATGTATGTCATGGGTATGTCAGCAGCTTTACGTCATGCTCAGCCAATCAGTGTTCTTGCGGCGGGGCAGTGCTTTGATTGGCCAAGCGGGATGGTCTGGGAACCCCCGAAGCAAGCCAGAGCGTGAAGAAGATGGTGTATACGCTCCAGCGGCAGGCAATTAACAGGGCGGGCTGCGAGTTTGTCTACCCATAGAGTGTACAGGGCACAGATCTGCGGCGAATCCCGCTGCAAATCTGCTCAGTGTGTTTGTACCCTAAAGGACACTTAGGGGGGCATTTATTAAGTCCGGCGTTTTTTACGCCGGACTTATAAATGCCCCCGCAGCTCCGGTGCTACGGGGATTTATGTAGAGGCGGACTGCCTCTACATAAATCCCGTGCACGCCGGTGCGCACCGCCGAAAACCTACACCAGCTGAGGACTGGAGTAGGTTTTCGGGGTACATTTGGGCGGAACGGATGGTAAATCGCGCGGACTCTGAGTCCGCGTCCTCTGTTCCGCCCGCTACACGCCCCCTTTCCGCCCCCCTGGCGTACTCGGCGGAAAGTGCCGATTTGCGAATATTTTATTCGCAGATCGGCCATTTGCGTATAAAAAAATACGCAAATCGCCACTTTCCGCCGAAAATCATCCGTTCGCCGGATGATACATGTGGCCCTTAGTATTTTGGCTGCAATGTTTTTTAGACTGCGTTGATTGTTATTTTTGCCTAATCTTTTATTCCCTCCCCCTCTTCTGAGAGCCAGAGGGGTTTTAATTTTGTACCTGCACAGTTGTTTGGGGGCCATTCATAACTTTTGCGCCATTATCTCTATTTTTCATAGCAGCCAGGAGTCTGAGAGGCTGTAATAATTTATTAAATTATCTAACTTACTTTTCTACTATTATTGTATTTTATTTTAAAGGCGTATTCCTATCTGAGAGAATTATGTCCTATCCACAGTATGCACAGGAAAGGGAACCTCAGGAACCCAGAAATCCCTAGAGCAGTGGGCTGCTTGTGCGCACTGCAGTTTCATTCATTTACTATGGAACAACTGAACAGAGCCTTGTCTCTTCTGCTGCTCTATAGAGAGTTAATGGAGCTGTGATGGCCACGTTCAGCCCATTGTTCTATTTAGCAGGAGTTTTGGGGTTTCTGTTTTTGAGATCTTTGGGGGGCACAAGCAGTCAGGCACATTTTATTGCTTGCAATTGCATTTTGTCTTTACCTTTTTATTTCTCAGGTTTTAAAACTGTTATATGATGCAGGTTCTCCATAGCATGTACTGGAGTAATTTACTGTTTGTATACCATGACTAAGGGTTAGGCTAACCTTGGCTATGGTATATAGGGTGTTAGGTCCCTATTTCCATTTCTACTCACAAGCAGTCAGACCCCTTCAATGTCTTAGTTGTGCCCTATTCTGTGAATTCTGTAGGTATTGCATAAGAACCATAGATGGGAATACCCCGTTAAAGCTAATTGGGCTACTCTCTTTTTAATTCTGGCTGCTGGAGCTGCCCAAATCAATGGTATGGCCTAATGATATTACTTGTATAGAACTTTTTAAGGAGATTAATTTTACTAATATTTCTTAATGTGCTGTTTGGTTTTAAAGTTGCCTAGAAAGGAATGTTTTCGATACCTTATTATGAAAATGTTATGAAATTAACTTACACTTTATCTTCTTACATGATATGAGTAAAACTATTATAAATTTACAGCTCCTAGAAGGTTTAAGTCTTTCAGATAATACAGTGATTCCCAACATGCAATAGCCTCAAGATGAGATGGATTCAAGGTACGATGGCCTGACACCGGGTATCCCACGTTGAATACAGCATCCGGTTATGATGTCTCCCGGCATCTGTGATGTCATTCATCCCCGCTGGGACTGCCCTGCTTAGTTGCCCCCTGCAGAGATTACTGACTTCTGACATGGCCCAGCAGCTGGAGACTTTCACAAGCAAGCTATGAGCATAGGTAACAGTAAATGTATCTACAAGTTGCATCCTAGCAGCAGCAGTACAGGTTGCAGACTTCCTTACAGTCTGTGTCTCGGAATGTTTGTCTCTTTACCCTTCCTCCCCCCTCCCTGTCAAATCATTCTGGGCTGTTTGCTTATCCTTATATCTCTGCACCTGTGAGGATCCAACTGACTGTAAGGAGGGGGATGCCAAAGCTCTTTCTCCCTACACTTCTACTGGTTGTGCGCAGGCTACTGGTAGTGTGTGAAAGCTACTATAAGTGTGTGATGCCAAGACACTGGGGCATTCAGAAACTTCAGGGCCCTGCAGTGTCCATTGGCAAAGAGGAAAGAAGGAAGAGAAGACTGTGTGTGCCAGTGCTATTATGAAGGGAAGGGGAACACTGCAGTGATCCTTGTCAGGGAGAAAGGAAGGAAGAGCCTTGTCTGCCAGGCTAGATCCCAGACAGAGGCAGAGGATGGTGTCACGGATCATCACTTAAGTCCTTGTGAAAGTCAGTCCAAGGACTGCATGCCGATATCTGATTTGTTATGTTGGTGTTATTTGTATGTGATTGATGTGATTCCTTATATATTAACTATCTATCTATCTATCTATCTACACTTGACAAAGTAATGCAGCACTCAAGAAATAAATGGCGGGTGCCAGCCGTACACCGAAGATCAGTCGGCGTTCAAGTAGATATCCAAAGCAAAATACTGCGGCACTTCAAGGATAGTGAAAAATATTCAAAGTGGTTTATTCAATCCATATAACAGGTAATTAATTAATTCTGAAGGAGAGATGTTACATAATCAGGGAAGTAAATGAAAGGATGATAGTTACATTCATACTCGACAGTATCTAGGTGTGATCTTAAAATCGATATTCAGACTATTTGGTTTTAATGTTTGTAATTTAAAGATCCATGACAATTCTCTCTTTTTTAGCATCGCATGACGATCTCCCCCTCCCTGTGGTGGGGGGACCAGATCAATGATCATTACCGGAGGTCACTCTTTGTGTTGGGCTTCTGAGAAATGCTTTGAAACTGGTAAATCCAATCTGTTTTTACGTATCGTGTAACGATGTTGGGTTAATCTCGTTTTCAGGTCATAAGTTGTCTCTCCTACATATAGGAGATTACAGGGACATGATAGTACATAAATAATCCAATCAGAACTACAGTTTAAAAAGTGTTTCATCTTATACATTTCTCTTGTTCTAGGATGTGTGAAATGTGATCCCTTTTGTAGGTATCTACAACTGATACAATTCCCACATGGAAAGCATCCCAGTGGTTTAGCCCCCATGAAGGAAGTTGTGGTAGTAATAGATCATTTAACTGTACTACTCACTAGTCTATCCCTGAGATTTTTGGTTCTCCTATAAGACATGAGAGGTCGATTACAAAATTCATCGATGTCAGGATAACTCTGTTGCATGATTATCCAATGTTTATTGACAATTTTTGCAATTTCTCTACTAAGTGAATTATAAGTGGTCATTAGTGGAATCCTTGAGCTAGATCTCTCATGTTGTCTCCGGTTATGATGTCTCCCGGCATCTGTGATGTCATTCATCCCCGCTGGGACTGCCCTGCAAAGTTGCCCCCTGCAGGGATTACTGACTTCTGACATGGCCAGCAGCTGGAGACTTTCACAAGCAAGCTATAAGCATAGGTAACAGTAAATGTATCTACAAGTTGCATCCTAGCAGCAGCAGTACAGGTTGCAGACTTCCTTACAGTCTGTGTCTCGGAATGTTTGTCTCGTTACCCTTCCTCCCCCCTCCCTGTCAGATAATTCTGGGCTGTCTGCTTATCCTTATATATCTCTGCACCTGTGAGGATCCAACTGACTGTAAGGAGGGGGATGCCAAAGCTCTTTCTCCCTACACTTCTACTGGTTGTGCGCAGGCTACTGGTAGTGTGTGAAAGCTACTATAAGTGTGTGATGCCAAGACACTGGGGCATTCAGAAACTTCAGGGCCCTGCAGTGTCCATTGGCAAAGAGGAAAGAAGGAAGAGAAGACTGTGTGTGCCAGTGCTATTATGAAGGGAAGGGGAACACTGCAGTGATCCTTGTCAGGGAGAAAGGAAGGGAGAGCCTTGTCTGCCAGGCTAGATCCCAGACAGAGGCAGAGGATGGTGTCACGGATCATCACTTAAGTCCTTGTGAAAGTCAGTCCAAGGACTGCATGTCGATATCTGATTTGATATGTTGGCATAATTTGTATGTGATTGATGTGATTCCTTATATATTATCTATCTATCTATCTATCTATCTATCTATCTATCTATCTATCTATCTATCTATCCAAAGTATTCCAACAGCACTCTAGATAGTATAGCAAACGTGCAATCTGGATTCTCCTGCTGGCACCCACTACACCACTGAGCTCCAAGCTGTGCTGTTGACATTCTTGTTGTCTATCTATCTATCTATCTATCTATCTATCTATCTAGACAATAAAACAGAAGGTGCAACAGCAACCGACAGGTGCAGGGGCTCACCGTATATACTCCTCCCAGCGTACACACGATAAACACCTGCTCTGTAGATATTAAAAAGTGAGGATCTTAGCAAACTATTTGATCAGAGTGTACCATGTTGCCACGTTAAGGCGTCCTCGAGACATGGTCCCTACTCTAGCATTTTCACACTAGCAATGGCCTCTCCTGGGTTGAATAAGCCTTAACGTGGCGACATGGTACCCTCTGTTTGATCAAATAGTTTGCTTAGATCCTCACTTTTTAATATCTACAGAGCAGGGGTTTACCGTGTGTACGCTGGGAGGAGTATATATGGTGAGCCCCTGCACCTGTCGGTTGCTGTTGCACATTCTGTTTTTTTTTGTCTGTAATTAAGCTACAAGCAGCGTGCAACCTGAAGTGTGAACAGAGTCATGGATGTGCTGTCAATTTTTTCTATCTATCTATCTATCTATCTATCTATCTATCTATCTATCTATCTATCTACCTATCTATCCAGAGGCGTAACTACAGCAGTAACAGCCATAGGGACCGCTATTGGGCCCTTTGCATCAGTGTATTAAATAACGGAAATTTTTTGCACAGAAGTCAAAATAATAATTATGACAAATATTTGCTGATGTCTTTTGCAAACAATAGATGTTATTTTTTAGTTGTTCACACAATTTTTTTTCGCTGTCCTTTCAGCGTCTTTACTATTAACTTTAAGTCCACCTTAACTAAAATACTGTACAAACAGCCATCAATGTAATACCAGACCTCCAAAACATGAAATTACTGACAAAATTATGAACTCAAACAGAAAGAAAAAATGTCATGTGAACATAGCCATATGGTGCTAGGTGTAAACTTCATAGATATTCACAGCAAGGTATTCTTCTTCCCCAGCAGTCATATAGCTCTGCTATAGCAACATATTGGCATCCAACAATTATGTTTTTCAGATCTTGATGGAGTGACTTTGCTCATTTTGTAAAACTGTCTAGATCTATTGACCATTGCATTAAAGGTGTTTAACAGCCAGGCCAGGAGGTTTCTTTGTTCTTAGTCTTGCTGTCAATATTGATTGGATTCCTGTTGTTGATCATACAGGCACAGAATCTGTGCCCCCGCTGCATGATATGCAGTTATGCAATAATTGCTTGTGAGATTATATAATCCTGAATTTGGACACATTACTTATAGTATGATCCAAACGTGCATTTAAGCACTTATGCTATAAATGTACAGTTTGATATGTGGGGGGCTTTAAATGTAAGATTTATACATTTACCATACATATGGACCAGTTGGTTCTTGATTTACATAAAATTTTGCAACTTGTATACCAATGTCTTGGTGTGTATATATATATATATATATATATATATATATATATATATATATATATATATATATATATATATATATGTATGTATATATAAAATATTATATATATATATATATATATATATATATATATATATATATAATTTTTTTTTTTTAATGGACCTTATGTCGTAAAACATTAATGTACACCTAATATTCAGTAGTCTTCTACTTATTGCATGCATTCTAAAATGATGTTCTAGAGCTAAAGATTTAGAAAAACTTTCATTAGCAAGTTAGCTTTAGTCAGCATGAAACACTGTCATTTAATTACATTTTTATGTTGTGTTACGGTTAATTTTGAATTTTGCCATAAGTGTTCTACTGTTGTTTTAACTTTTTTTATTTTGTGTGGAAGGTATTTGTTAAAATAACACTGTATAAAAAAGTATGTATTCCCCCTGTACTGACTAAACATAACACAACATACAGGGAATACAGGACACAATGTTTTATTAAGACAACTTAAGAACAATCATTTTTTAAATTATTATTAATCAGCACTAATTATAGGTATTATTTAATTTTTACCAGTTTACATTTGTGGTACCACCAATATTCTGTAGCACCTTTTAAAGTTTTCATAAACATATTTTAGAGCTTTAGGTACAAACTATTTAACACCTGAATTCCTCATCAGAATTCAATGAATGTTTGTTTAGTATTCATATGTTATGGATATATATTTTTTTTTTAGTATATTTCATGACAAATCAGAATCTTTAATTTAACTAAAGAAAAGCTAAGGGTGGACACATCTGTATGTAATGAGGTTAAGTGGCATTAAAGTTTTTTGGGGGACTTTTGTCAAATTGTTACAGTGAAATGGTAGGATAAATAAAAAAGACTAACAAAAAACAAACAAATATGCTTACCCCTTCTCAAGTTCCCAGTTCATTATCAAAAAGATCTGTAGTCCCTGATGAAACTTTAAAGATAACATCTTGTACACTTTCATTGGACTTCTGCAGTAAATTAGTGCAGTAGAAGTTGAAGCAAAAAATTGCTAAAAAAAAAAAAAAGTTAGCATAAACCAGGTTCTAGTTCAGAGAGAGATATTCCTAATAAAATAAAAAATGACTTACCCTTGACATAGAAGGTGATCTGTATTTGCTGGGCTATACAGTATGTATACATGCATCTATGGGCTAAGTTTTCACAACAGGGTTTTTTGTCTGTCATTGCCGATAGCTGTGAAAAATATGTCCATTATTTGCCACAGATGGCTGTCTATAACGATCATGATCATTATAGACGACTTGCATTAGAAAATAACAAACATCTTTTTTATGGGTGTCGGCAATGATGGATGGAAAATATGAATTTTTATTTGTATTTGGTGTTAACTGTAGACCAGAGTTCACTACCTAGTAGTGCTAACTGTATCACATTATAAAGAATGTAAGCTTCTTCGATAAAGTGAACTATACTACGGTACTATGTACTGTCAACTTAACAAAAAAGGGGATGCCATTCTTAGAACACCTTGCTAAATCAATTACTTTTATGCAGACAATGTAGCTAGCCTTATCTCTTATATTTTTACATTTCAATACCAGTTTTAGCTGCAACAAAATATGTTTTCCTGAATACCGTAACATATTCTTTTTATTTGAGGAGGGAAAAAAACACAGCTCCCTTTTGTATGATATCACATGTGAAACATCTGCTTGACAATCATCATATTCCTCATTCATTATCATGAGAAAAATACTTTTTTAGAAATCAGTGTAATTCTTCCTTTGGAGGGTTACAGCAGATTAGACATCTGCTAAGGAATTGCCATTATTCTCAACAATGTATTTAATGTCTTTTCTGCATTACAAGTTATTGAAGAAATAATACTGGTGCCTTTCTTGTAGTACAAGGTACAGAGAACAATTTACATGAAATGAATCAAGAACAAATAGTCATATTACGTTGTACATTTATTTGTTCTGTTTAACTGCTTAATAAATTAAAATGAACATAAAGGAAACTTTGTGAGATAAAGTTATTCTCTGGATGAAAATGCATAATATAAATTGTGCAATTATAATCATAGACTGCTTGACGGAGCAATAAATGGGGCATTTCCACAATAGCATGTTCTGTCATTTTAACCAGAAATTCATGTGGATGGGGTCAGAGAGCTGGGATGCTAGCGGTGTCCTGAACTAATGAATGTAAGTGCATGACAACTTCTGTATTATGGTTATAGAACCAAGCAAACACTCTATTTTCTCTCTGATTTGGCTAAAGAGATGGATGCACGTTATTTGTTCAGATAATTTAATAAAAGAATACAGATGTATCTAGAACTTTTACAATTTGTAAACAATACAATGTAAGGCTATGTTCACACAACATTTTTTCTTGTTTCTTATAATTTTTTATATGACGTCCATTATTGTGAGTCCATTATTTTGAGGATTGGCCGTCCGTCAGTGCAATAACAGCTGCTGGTAAATTATTCTAGTTTTGTAAACTAAGTGCACTTGGTTATAAGTGTGTATTTAATTGAAATATTAAAATTGAATTGTAAAAACTGAGAAAGGATGGTGAAAAAAAAACTGTGCATCAACTGTTTGCAAAAGACGTCAAAAAATAATTGGCATAATCATTATTTTGATGTCTATGAAGATAACGTCCGTCATTTTAAACATTGTGTGCATTAGACATCCGTCATTCCATTGACTTTACAATAGAAAAAGCTGACGCCTTTTCTCTCTCTTTTTTTTTTTTTTCATTGTGTGAACGTAGCTTTAAAATGGATATTTAGAAATAACATGATCCATGGAAAAGATTACACTGCCCTAGTATGGCCAGGAAGAAATATGCTTGCCCCCACCCCATTCTTTCTTGCAGTTTTGCTGTGAACAAAATATCTGCACCATGGGGGAGATTAATCAAACATGGTGTAAAGTGAAACTGGTTCAGTTGCCCCTAGCAACCAATCAGATTCCACTTTTCATTTCTCACAGACTCTTTGGAAAATGAAAGGTGGAATCTGATTGGTTACTAGGGGCCACTGAGCCAGTTTCTCTTTATACCATGTTTGATAAATCTCCCCCCATGTCTTTCTGTCCTGAATTTTATTGCATAAATTGTATTTTCCATGGTGCTTACTGGTTGTTTAAACTGACTGTTGGTTTTACCAAGACTCAATGTTGCCCTGAAACTGATAACACCCATCCTGTTGCATAGCTCTATTAGGGTTGATGTTATTCTGTGCCCCCACTCAACAGGTGAAGGTGTTAGAAGGTGTTAAAGTGGTGTGATTCATGACCGTGTGAAAAGCATAGGTAAATAATAAATCTTCAAAGGTTACAAAATGACACAGAAGTCCAGATAGACAAAGAGATAGTCAACATTCTGAGAGCGGTTTTCAGGAGATAACATTATTGAGGATATTCTTATACCTGTGACATGGTGAGAGCTGTTGGATTAGGTATGTGAGCCAAAGTAAATGTGTAAAAAAAGCCCTGTGTGGGCTCCATAACTAAAAAGATGTTGTTAAAAAAAACTTAGGAAAGAGACTGCTGCCTCTACGCCTAAAAGGGCCTTCTGGGACAACAGGTGCAGAAAGCTGGTGGTGCAGTGAGCAGAGTGAACCCGAGTGGGTTGAGAGAAACCTTACCACATGAGTTTCACTCGAGGGAGAGCAAGGAAGGTGCTTAAATTAAAAATGTAGAAAGAACGACAAATTCAGATTTAGGCTATGTTCACACTACATAAAGAACACGGCCGTATGTCATTACAACAGCCGTATTTGCACAAACAACGGCTGCTATTTTGCAAATAATGGCCGTTGTTATGAAATACAGCCGTGTTTTTTAATTAGTGGGAACCCGGCCTTAAGCTGTGGCATAAACTAGAACAACACAGGATGGAAAAAATAGAGTGTGGTTGAAAGTGACACTGTCGTGAATTTTTTTTTTTTGCAGAAATCAATAGTCCAGGCGATTTTAAGAAACTTTGTAATTGGGTTTATTATCCGAAAAATGCATTTTTATCATGAAAAAGCAGTTTGAAGCTCTCTCCCCTGTCTTCATTGTTCTCCTATGGAGAGAGCTAAAGAAAAGACCAAAACAGGACAACAAAGAGTTAATCTACAAATCCCTCACGGGATATCTCCTGTGACAGTCACCAGTGACCTGTCTGAGCTCGGATTACAGCTGTCACCCAGCTCCGTGCCTGTAATCCTCTGTTATCTGCTTTCTGCTGCCGGCTAACTCCCTCCTTCCTCCTCCCCCCTCCCCTCTCCCTAGAGCAGACAGGGTACGACTCCTGCAACAAGTCACAATTTTCAGATTTTTTGGAGTGGATGAAAAAGAGGAAGGAGGAGGGGACCTGGGAAAAGGCTTTTTACATGCAGATAATGGCAGATTTGGCTAATAAACCCAATTACAAAGTTTCTTAAAATCGCCTGGACTATTGATTTCTGCAAAAAAAAAAAAAAAAATACGACAGTGACTCTTTTACCTTCTGGTGTGGTAATTACCTTCTACACCCCTTGCCCTTGCCAAACACTTTGACTTGCCACTTACTGCAGGCATACTTTGTACATTTTTTGCATCCTTTATATTACCTTTTCTTAGGAAGGCTATGTTCACACAACGTTTTTTCAGCTCCTTTAACATGACGTCCGTCAATTTGAGTCTAAAATAACAGACGTCATTTAACTGTCTGGCCTCCCCTTAGTGCAATGACTGGTGTTTGTACATTATTCTAGTTTGGGGTTACTAATTGGCCTTTAGGGGTGGCTTAATTGAAGAGTCCATTGAGTTTATTAGTAAAAATGAAGAAAGAACGGTGACAAAAGAAAAACTGTGTGTGAACAACTAATAAAAAATGTCCGTTGTTTGCAGAAGACGTCCGAAAATAATGTTCATGTTCATTATTTTGACGTGCGCGGTAAAAACGTCCATTATCCAATACATTGTGTGCATTGGGTGTCTGTCTTTCCATTGACTTTAATGAATTACCATAGCAGTCAGTTAAATCCCGGCAATAACGGACGTTAATTTAAATTCCAAAATTTGACGCCTTTTATTTATTTTGGACGTTGTGTGAACATAGCCGAATACTGTGACTATAGATAGTAAAGACTGATGCTAGCTTCCTTGATTTGAAAAGAGTAGCACAGTGTATAGTTGCTTACGGTTTCAGGATGTCTATTACGGGGAGCTACAGTGCATATCAGTATCATAGTATTAGAATACAGGGTTTTTTAGAAGATGGATTGAATATAATAAACATGGTATTCTTGTTAGGAGAATGAAATACAAGCCCATAAGTGACACTGAAGTTGAAATATGTGACTGTTCACAAAATACATTCATGGATATCATATATGTATTCATTTTGTTTTCGTAAGGGCGAAAGCTCAGTGAATACAGTGCAATAGCAATAGAAAGAGCAAAATATGCTTACTAAATCACACTTACACAGTATCAACCTTGCTGGAGAACACTTCTTAGACAGAGATAAATGTGATCTTTATACACCTTGTGAAATATCGGAGTTGCAAACTGTAGATGGACTAGTTTTTATATCTCAATGAATCTACCAAAGGCTCTAGAATGATACTAAAATAAAATATCGCTGAGACCTTTTAAAATGAGAGTAAAAAGTAAATTATTACATTGGTTTGGAAGAAGGATGATCTACAGCTACAGATTGGATGAACAACCTTAGCCTCTTCAGATGCCCCTGAACTACATTTTCCAGTAAGAGAAGGTTCACTGGCACTCTATTGAAAGGGCAACGCGAGCATTTGCCAGCATCGTTTTCATTTCCATTTCAATTTTTATTTTTATATCTGTGATTCTTAAGAGGTGGAATGTGCCCCTCTTAAAATACAGAGTGAACGCGCAAAGAAGAAATTAATTGAAATTTACTGAGTCTGTTCCTCTATATTATATGATGTACTGTATTCATGCGTCACTGCAACAATAGAAAATTCATTTTGCATTTGGATTTTTAAGAATTGAATATATACATGTAAATAAATCCTTACAGCTCACTGCAGGTACTTGCAACGTCTAGTGCAGATGATTCTATGATTATGAGTCATATAAATATATAAATTTTTTAAATCTGCGCAAACCTTCATATGTGTTCGTACTGACCTATAGAATACTGGTATCATGTCGCTCCTACCATATATTGCATTGCGTAGACACAGATACCCCCGCAAAGGGACCATATTGCATTCTTTTTTTCCAATTTCACCAATTTTTTATTTTTATAAATAATATTTTGGGGGTTCCATCATATATGTTATGGTAGAATGAAAAACTCCATTACAAAGTAAACCTATTAAAAAAAAAATAAGCCCTTACATGGGCCTGTAGATAGAAAAATGAAAGTGCTAGAGCTCTTAAAATGGGAGGAGGAAAAAAATAAAGCGCAAAAATAAAAATTGGTGCGGTCCACTGGGTCATTTTAGGCCGGGTCCTCAAAGCGTTAAAAAAAAAAAAAATCCCTTGTCATTAGATAAACAATCAATTAAGCAATTTATCTGTGTGTATAAAAGGACTAGTGATGAGCGAATAGAGCAAATAGAAATATTTGAATATTCGATAATCGTACGAATATCTCCCGAATATTCGATCGAATATTCGATTCCATTAAACTCTATGGGAACAAGTATTCGATTATTGAAAAACATCTATTCGACCACTTGGAGGTAAAAACCGGAAGCTGGGGGATTTGAACGCTTATCGAATATTTATCGAATATTCGGTGAACTATTCGATAATATTCGATAGATCGAATACCTTACTATTCGATCGATAGTAATAGTATTCGCTCATCACTAAAAAGGACCCTTAAGGTCCCTTTACATGGAGCGATTATCTTCAATTTTCTCAATAACAATTGCATTTGAGCGATAATCGGCTTGTGTAAACACTGCGTATGATTAAGCGACAAGCGATAAATCGTTCATTGTGATCTTTTAACATGTTCTAAAATTGTCGTTGGCCGTTCGCAGAAAATTAGCAGATTGCTTTGTCTAAGCAGTCTTTCAACGATTCACTCTATGGCTATGTTGACACAATTTCAAAAATATTGAAGAGGCGGATGATTTTTATATTTAAGATTTAAAATGACTGTCCAATGTCCAATGCACACAGTGTATTGAATAACGGACGTGTTTGCCGTGAGCGTCAAAATAATGAACATGATCATTATTTTCGGACGTCTTTTGCAAACAGCAGATGTTTTTCTTTTGTCACTGTTCTTTCTCAGTTTTTTACTATTAAATTCAATGGACTTTTCAATTAAGCCTCATCCAAAGGCCAATTAGTGACCCAAACTAGTATAATGTGCCAACAGCCGTCATTGCACAAAGGGGAGGGCAGGCTGCTAAATCACGTCCGTTATTTTAGACTCAAAATAACGGACGTCATTTTAAACAGACCAGAAAAAACGTTGTGTGAAATGTGTGAAATGATCTTAAAACAATCGTAATAACAATTTTTTCAAACAATTTATCGTTTCATTTAAACACTGATCGTTATAAAAAACACATTGTTCCTTCAAAATCGTTATTCGTTTAATTACGCAAATTATCGATCCATGTAAAGGGACCATAAGAGTCCTACTTCTAAATCTGCAGCTCTCTAGGACATGGCATGATAACTAGCATTACTTTATGTTGATACCTACTCTGTCTGCGATTCCTACCATGCATTTAGGTAGCTAGGAAGTTGTGTGGGCAGGGATTACTTTCACAGAACAATTTGGAGAATACAAACCGTTAACCATATATTGCTTAAAAGCCTTTCACACTCCTGTGTTGACAGACTCTCTATAATCTTACCACACTTAAAGAGTAAAGCCAGTCAGAGGATGACATTTTACTTCTGGACCAGTTATTGGCCACAGATTACAGTACTTTCCTGGATATTTTTTTCTAACAGTTATATTTAATGCTGTTGCAGCCATTCTCTCTACACTTTGAATCAAACACAAAATGAAAAGATGGACTGTGAGAATGAGATAATACACTGTTGATCCCTTTTGGATGAATAGAATGCTTGAAGAACAATTGACGTGATTTGATCCCAGAAACACTCATGTTTCAGCTTGCAGCACTAGTTAGCTTTTAGAGATGCAGGACAGTTCCTTTCTTTGATCAGTCTCCACTTTTAAGGCGGTTTTCTAATCAACAAGTTTTCTTTTCCATGTATGCTAACTTTACCCTTCTGACCCTCTCTATAAGTTTAACCCTTGTCCTCCCTGATTGTCAGATTATTGTTTATTCCTCTTAGCCTAATTGTATGCTTCCTATCCTTTAAACTGTTGCTTTCTATGGGCCCTATTACACAGAGCAATAATCGCTAAGTGTAATAGAGGCAACGATCAGCCGAAGAAACGATCATCGGCTGATTGTTTCTTTAGGCCCAAACCTATAATCAACGGGCAGTGACCACGCATCGCTACGTGTAATAGTAATGTAGGCCCGGCAGCTGACGATTCTACATACAGTATACATTATCCATCCATGCTCCAGGGCGCCTTCTGCGGTCTGCTTCCTATCTGATACACATGGGTCCCTACACTAAGTCCACACTGTGACGGTTTTTATCCCTCCTCTCTGTCCCATTCTATCTGTGAAAGCTATGATGAGTGCAATACCTTATCCAGACTTGTGCTGTTTGGGGGCAGCTTCCTCCGCCGGCGGTGCTGGCTGGGTTTTGGTGTGGCATTTTTGGGTCTGGTCCTGTGGCATGGGGGTTGCAGGTCCGTTCCATGGCCTCCCTTCCCTGACTGTGCACGCCTGCGGCGGTGGTGGTCACTGACCGGCATAGTGTGGACTTAGTGTAGGGACCCATATGTATCAGATACCTGCACGAGATACATGGGGCAGTGTGGCTTGATCAATTCACATACAGAATTCTGATGTTTTTTTTGCAGCCGAGAGGTACTAGTATCAGCCATAGGTGTGAGGTGCAGCACTCTTTTTCTCCCCTGAACCATATTTTGTTTCTCTCTTTTCTCCGTGTTTTGCACTCCTCCTGGTAAGACCCACATGACCGCAATTAGCAGCAGACACCTGAGTGCTCATGGTTTTAATCCCTCCTGTCTGTCCCATTCTATCTGTGATAGCTATGGTGAGTTCAATATCTTATCCAGACTTGTGCTGTTTGGGGGCAGCTTTCTCCCCCGGCGGTGCTGGCTGGGTTTTGGTTTGGCATTTTTGGGTCTGGTCCTGTGGCATGGGGGTTGCAGGGCCGATCCATGGCCTCCCTTCCCTGACTGTGCACGCCTGCGGGGGTGGTGGTCACTGACCGGCACAGTGTGGACTTAGTGTAGGGACCCATGTGTATCAGATACCTGCACGAGGTACATGGGGCAATGTGGCTTGATCAATTCACATACAGAATTCTGATGTTTTTTATGCAGCCGAGAGGTACTAGTATCAGTCATAGGTGTGAGGTGCAGCACTCTTTTTCTTCCCTGAACAGTTTAATACTATGTTCACACACAGTTTTTGTCAGTATAATATAACGGTAACATTATAATATAACTGTGACGTTGCCTTAAAGGGTAAATTGAACATAATTTAGTTACTGTTAGTAATTAGTCTTCCCCATTATCTTTCATGCATTTATGACAGTCCTTGTAGAGGGATTTCACATAAAAGTGTTAGTTTTGTTGATTATACTAAACTCTGTCAATTAAGTAATATGACAGAGGACAATACTATGTTAAAAATTTTAAAGGCTTTAGCTCATAAGTGGCATATTAGGCGTAACACTGATAATGTGACCAATTATTTTTTTTCCCCCTGTGTTCCAGATGGGGGGAGTGGCTGCCTCTACTTGGTCGTTCACTCCACCCATCCTACCCAGGTGGTGTAATTACTTTTGCCGGTATAAGATGGATCTAGCATGCCCAGAGCATAGGCTTATTACATGCCATGGAGGGGCCATAGTACAGTGTAGGGTCTGCCCTTAGCATGAGGCCACCTTATTGTGGTGGGGTGGTTTACACTGTTTGCAAATGGTAACCAAGAGCCTCATTATTTTTGTAGATTTTTTTTTTTTTTTTAGCAGTTTTGGGGGGGGGCTGCTGTTAACTATTTTCATGTCTGTAGTGGGTCTGTCTCTTGCCATTGCGGTGAGCTGTTGCAAAGCCAAATTGGTGCTATAATAGAAGACTCTGCCATCTGGTCAAGATACTGTATGCCTCCACTTCACCCAAACGTACATTTCATACTTCTTTCTTAGGGGATAATGAGATAAAGCCAATAAGGGACTGCAGAATAATAGGCTAAATGAAAAAATTCTGACACTTATGGAATCACCCAAATGGGGTGTGTTCAGTCAGAATGCCTGGGGCAACACAAGCTATAGATATGGCCATGTATACAAACACATACAACAGAATTCATAATATATGATACATAAAATATAATAAAACATATAATATAAAAATAATAATAATAAAAAAACACTAAATAAACACCATTGGCACTGCTTTGCCAAAATTTTTTAGTGCCATTTTGTGTTTTGTGTGCCTAAAAAAAGTCTATACAAAGTAAAAAAAATATGCAAAAAATGAATAAATAAAAGTAGCCTTTACCATATTAACCATATTTAGGGATTTAAATATATATTGTATATGTATGTATATATATATATATATATATATATATATATATATATATATATATATATATATATGTGTGTGTATATATATGTGTGTATATATATATATATATATATATATATATATATAGTACAAATTCAGTACTTTAGAAAAAGTCATGTTAACCTAGTTTTCCAAAAGTAAAGCACCAGAGATATTTGGAAATTACTTTCATGCTATAAATCTTCAAAGGAATCAGTGAAAGTCGAACTTGCTCATCCACACTAATACTAAGTTAAGCAGTTTCAAGTGATATTTTGTTTACTTTAAGAAATTGAGTGTATCTGAAACGATGTGCTTCTTGACCTGAAGAAAGATGAACATTTTTTTTTCTTTTAATGCAAGCAACGCTGTAAATCTATAAAATGAAAACAAAAACAGATCTTACTTATTTTCTACAATATTTGGCAGAACTTAGCAACATTAAAAGGGTATTCTTATGATATCTAACACTGTAAAAAATGAGGGCTCGTCAAGTTAGGCCATGTTCAAACAACATAAGTTTCGTACTAATCACGGCGGTTGTTGCAAAGACCGTGATTGGTACGGAACTTACAGTATGCTGCAGGCCGAGGGAATCCGGGCCGGAGTGTAAACACATGGTATAAACTCCAGCCCGGGATCCCTAGCGGCGCCTTAGAAAACTGACATGTCAGTTTTCTGCGGCCACTATTCATTGAATAGCGGCCGCAGAAAACCTTGTCATTGCACACTATGGAGCGAGCGGCTCTGGCCACACGCTCCATAGTGTGCAGTGGGGAGTTCTGATGCACACGGATGCATCCGCATCGAAAGTCTGCGACACTAAAGATCATCCGGCCAGTACTGCAGGATGATCTTTTCTGAGGCCGCCCGTTCCCTGACCCGGCCGGGTCACGGAATGGCTGGTTCCAAATTAAGTGTGCACACAGCCCTAAATTGTTGACAACGAGCTGTTAAGAGTGGTAGAAAAAGAGTTGCATATCAGGAGGAGACAAGATTTCTAAATGAATAAATTTGCCCTGATGGAAGATACATGCGTAACTATATTAGTTGAGATGGAAAAGCTCCATTAGGTAAACATAAATTGAATACAAAAATATTAAATCCATTGTTTACTCTTATACAAATGCTCTTTCTTAGGGTGCTTTTACACAGACAGATTTATCTGACAGATTTTTGAAGCTAAAACCAGGAACAGACTATAAACAAAGAACAGGTCATAAAGGAAACACTGAGATTTCTCCTCTTTTCTAATCCATTTTTGGCTTCAAAAATCTGTCAGATAAATCTGTCTGTTTAAACGCACCATCAGTGACAACAATATTCTTCTATCAGCCAGGTACAATCCAAACAGTAGCAGTCTGGCATTACCAGGGTGGGAACAGCCATTGATATTGGGCCTCCCCAGTCTATGAATACTAGCCTGCTACAGGCCCAAACCTTGAGCATAATTTTTGATGCTATGGCACTGCCAGTACCTGGCTCTTTCCAATACCCCTCATTGAAGGGGTTGTCCTGGAAAATTGCATAATTAGCCATGCTGCCAGGGCTGCAGGTAACATATCAGCAATGCATACTTAACAACACCATTCCATTGCATCTGCTGGTTCCTGGGCCACCTTCTCTCTACTGCCATCAGCATTTTGAAAACATCCAATGCTATCCCTTCTCTATGATAAATGGCTGTTCAGCATAAACTCTATGCAGAGCAGCTATTTCTGGTGGGAGCCACATGTCATCAGATGTTTTCAAAAAGCTGATAGTGGCAGATAGAGGGCAGTCCATGAACAGGCAACATGGCTAATTATGCATTTTTGTTAGACAGCCCCTTTAATAATTTTAACAGCTAATGCTAACCCCTGACTTATTAATTGAACACTTTCTATCATTTGACTTCCACTATTAAGCCACATATAAGTAAAAAAGAAAAATATATATTTTCATGTAAAGTTTGCAACTAATCTGATTTATTACAAATTGATTCACTCATCACTAATAATTTCAGATAGCTTACAAGAAAAGATGAATAAAAAAAATTAAAAAAACATGTTCCGTCTATAGAACCGTCATGCTCACATGAATGCAGAGTGGGGTAGCAAGCACACAACAGTATGCGCCTCTTCCCAATTGTTCTTCTGAATGTCAGCGGTCTGAGCGGTCAGACATCAACCAATAAAAGCTTTTAACATGTCCCTGTGACACATAAAAAGTTCATTTTGGCAACTAGTGTTTTTTTCAAATATTTAAAGGGTTAAATAAATGAATTAAAGAAAGCAACAGTATCTTGAAATCTTGGAAGACAGAACAATTAAAGTGTACCTGTCGTTAAAACTTTTAACGTCTAAATCAACAGTATATGTGAAATAAACCAAGTTTATAATATCATTAATTTTTTTTCTTTTAGTTATTATGCTGTAAAACAAAGCTATACCTACCAGAAATCCAGGTCCAGTTTCCTAAAGGCAGCTTTCCAGTCTTTTGCTGGTTGAAAAAAAGAGACTAAACACATTAAATCCGGACCAGTACAGAGTGTCATGGCTCAACGCGTCCATCAATCAAATGATTATCTTCTCTGTGAGCATACAGATGACCTGGGAAATACTGGACTTTGAAAAAAAAAAGTCATAACACAGGAAGTCCCGTGTTGTTCATGATAACTACAAAAAATAAAAATAAAATAATGAATCTAAATTGTAACTTGGTTTATTTACTGTCTACTATTGATTTAAGTTTTGAAAGTTATTACGACAGGTACACTTAGTAGTGATTGTACTTTTTTTTATATTACCTAATAGACGTCAACACGGGGATCCTGGTGGCGTGGTCCTTTTTTCAAAACACCAACTGTTTTTACATTTGGCACCATTCTTTTCCCATGCACTGGCCTGGCTTTCTGCACTGTAGGAAGGCCTGGCACCCACCAGCATGACAATGCCCCTCCATTGATTCTAGTATGTTGTCAAAATGTGCCAGGCCTGCCTCTAGTGCATAAAGACAGGCCCCTGCAAGGGAAAACAATGGGGCTGAGCACGGAAATCATTTTGAAGAAAGGACAACACCACCGGGATTCCTGTACCAATGCCGATCAGTAATGTAAAAAGTGATGAACCTGATGGTAATGTTTTCATGTAAAAAATGACACTGAAATTAATTCAGGTTGAAAGGGTATGTTTAGGATTGGCAACACAGTTAAAAAATTTTCCATCTACGGATAAAATATTCAATTTAATCTTGAGAATGGATAGATTTATTTTTTCTCCTTCCATATAGGATCCATGGGAAATTTGATAGATTGTTTTCCAAATATATCTAAATAAATCATTTTTTAAGACTGACATTCCTATGTTTTAATTGTAGAAACAAATATGACAACTTATTAAAAATATGTAACGTAGTAAAAAAAAAAAAAAAATAAGGGAAAAAAAACATTTAGGAACTGTATTTACATTTTGCAAACAGGATAAAATTTAGTTTAGAAGTTCATTTTTGACTTGATAGATATGCTTATGTCAGTGAAGAGCAATAGGGAGGCTAAGTAAAGCAGATAGTTGGGTGGCTGATTTAGTGCTTTACCTCAACACATCATTTTTCACTGAGTAAGAGACAAGTTGTATAGCCATTAAAATCGGCTGACAGTAGAATACATTTTCAAAAGATATATGTATAAAAAATATGTTGTCATCTGGACATAATGTAAGTTTATTGCAATAACAATTAAAATTGAAATCAATGAACGATATGAAAGAAAATAAAATTGGTTGAGAAGCAAAGGGTTATGACTGTTTAAATTAACAGAGAAGCTGTGACTGATGGAGGTCTGAGTGCTGAGACCTCCATTACTAAAACAAAGTTATCATATAATAGAATAACTAGTCACATTTGTTATCCATGGACCTGGAAAAAGCTGGATTAAGGACCCTGGGAGGCTGCAATTAGCAAATCTACCATGATATGCGCAAACTGCAATATTCTAACTCTACGTAATCGGATTTACATTTCAGAGTTAGGCGCCATTACCCCCAGACCTGCCAGAGCATCCCCATAGATGATCGACCATGCCTCAACCCGAGACTTGGGAGCGCATTCAGGTCTCATTCACACTCAGGTCTCATCTTGATCGGTGTAGTCTCTTGGCTTAGTCCCTTGTTGCTTCTTTCTCCTGGAAGACTGGAAAAAGGAAACAGCATGGGACTACGCCAATTTCACTGGTACTGTGCTAATTTAGATGAGACCTGAGACCTAAGTTCCCAGGTGGATATGCTGACAGGCTTGGGGGGGGGGGGGGGGGGGGGGTCGCTTATCTACGGGGTTGCTCTGGCAGGTGGGAGGGGTGGCTGCGCTAATCAGTTGGAATGTGCTGCCAGGTCATAAGGGGGCTGTGGGGATGCAGGTGAAAGCTCACAAGTGTCATGATAGGTCTGAGGGATCATGGGGTCCACGCGGGGGGGGGGGGGATCTCATTCAGCTTTGTTACACCTGGGGACATAGTGGTTACATCAGTGAAAACAACAGACACGGATGCAATTACGGATTCAATTACAGATCATTTACCTGTAATTGGATTGCAGAGAAAAAAAAGCAGAGGGTTTTGCAGGTCAGAAGAAACACTGAATATGTGAATGAGGCCTATTATTTATAATACAATCTTAAGGATTGCCTACAATTGTTTTTAGATATATTTTAATATTACCAATTATAGGTAGGGGTTTACCATTGACCTTGGCTATAGTTTTCTGGTGGGGTGAGCCACACTACTCTTTTTGAGAGCAGGTTTAGGCCCACGTAGACACTAGGACCTAGATTTTCCAAACCATGTAAACTAAAAACTGATGTTAGCTGCTCAAAGTAACCAATCACAGCTCAGCTTTTATTTTACCTAAGCTCCAGGCTGACCTGTGATTGGTTGGTATAGGCAGTTCACACCAGCTTTGGTTTTAAACAGCTTGGTTGATCAAGGCCAAAGTGTTTTTAGTTTTACCCATTTGCATGTTTTCTGAAAACTTCCAGACCGTCTCTATACTAGATAAATCATATTGCCACAGTTACAGGCCTGCAAGTACATAACTACAGGATTAGGCCATGTTCCCATGGCGTAAGACACTGGTCGTTCTGTGACCGGCCAGATGATCTTTATTTCTGAGTAATTGGAATGCATCCCAATTCGCCGCTGCACATAATGGAGTGTGCAGCCGGAGTCTGACATGTCAGTTTTTTGCGGCGCCGCTGGGCGCAAAATTGCACTGCACAAAGGTTGTGTTTTAATCACGGCCATTGTGGCACATCGGCAACAAAGGCCGTGTACACAATTTATGGAAGTCCGCAACAAACTTCGTGCCAAAGGCTACAAATACTCCATGCTGTATCCTGCTCGTCTGAGAGTGGTGGATGGTAATACTATCAAATTCTTCACGTCCCCCTCGGCTGCCCTGGACTGGGTGGAGGCGGCCCCGCGGGTTCCACCTGCTGATTGAAGAGTGTCCGGTTGGAGTCGTTGCTCGTTCCAGCTGTTCCAGTTATCTCAACACCCGAGACTGCCTGCCTGCATTAGACACTCAATGGGTCTCAGATTAATATCTGCTACTTGTTTTGCCCTTTTCCCTTTTTTTTGTGTGTGGGGGTGGGGGGGTGGGGTGATGTCCTTAGTTACTTGGTTAGGGGGGGTGGGGGGTAGTTTAGTGTGAGTTTTAGTTATAGTTAGAGCCTCTGCCTTGACAGCAACTGGCCCCATAGCTTAGTGTTCAGTTAGGGTCTAAGGTCTGCACTTATAGTTTTGTAGTGTTAGACAGGGAGTTGGGTACCCAGTCAGGTTGACTAGGATGTTTTTGCCTTTTATGTGTTTTATGTTACGTGTCTGTCTCCCGTCCGTCTTGTGTGGTATGTTGAGTGTTAGGTGGTGTGTGTGGCTGCGCCTTTCTCCCCCTTGGCCGATGGCTAGGTTGGGTCTCGCATATTACTACAGCCTAAGTGATGGCGTCCCTTAAGGTACTCAGCTGGAATGTGAGGGGCCTCAACTCTAAGTTTAAGAGCGCCCTCGTGTTGGACTTTGTGAAACGTCATTCTCCTCATATCATCTGCTTGCAGGAGACTCACGTGGTCGGACAGAAAACTCTGGCCCTGAAGAGGGCTTGGATAGCCAAGGGGTACCATGCCACCTACTCCACGTCCTCTAGAGGTGTTTCTGTACTCATCTCTAAAGCTTTGCCTATAACAGTCACTCAGGTGGCGTGTGACCAGTTCGGCCGTTTTGTGATCCTCCACTGTGCGTGTCAGTCGTTTGTCTTTTTCCCTGGTCTCATTATACGTCCCCCCTCCCTTTTCTGAGTCTCTCTTGGATGTAATCTCTGTTCAATTATCCTCTTTCCCTGCAGACCCGGTTCTGGTGGTTGGAGACTTTAATGCAGTGCCCAATCCCCTCTTGGACCGGATGAGTGGTGTGGACCCGGCCTCCGCACGGCTTAACGCCTGGTGTGCTGCTCTCCATTTGCAGGATGTTTGGCGCTGGAGGTTCCCGCAAACAGTGAAGTACTCATACTTCTCGCAGGTACATGGTTACTTTTCGAGGATTGACCTGGCCTTGGCATCTCCTGATTTACTAACCCGTATTGGGGAAATTTCTTATACCAGTAGAGGGATCTCAGATCATTCTGCCTTGCTAGTCTCTCTTCAACTGTCTTGCCCTTCCTCTTCTAAGCTGTGGCATATGCAACCCGGATGGCTGACCTCCGAGGTGGTGCAGGAAGCACTGTCGACTGCTCACTCCTCTTATTGGGAACATAACTCTGACTTTACGGATTCATAACTCTGACTCGGCAGGGTTGCCTGCTGTCTCTCCTACTTTTTGCCATCGCTATCGAGCCGCTGGCTGCGGCTGTCCGAGCCTCACCCTCTATCACGGGCCTTCAGAGAGGGTCAATAGTGGAGAAAGTGTCGCTGTCCGTAGACGATACTCTAGTCTACCTTGCAGATGTGGGCTCCTCTCTGGTATCGCTAATGTGAATTATTCATGACTTTGGTGCAATCTCCGGCCTGATGGTGAACTGGTCTAAGTCGGTCCTCATGCCCCTGTCATCCTCTCTCCCCTTGCCTGTCACCTTGCCGGATAGGTTGCTGGTGACCCGCCAGTTCCGGCATCTGGGGGTGGAGGTCACCGCCTCAATAGATAGTTATATGACACTAAATCTCATGCCTCTTCTGTCGACCACTGACCTTCGTTTACAAAAATGGGGGCCCTTACCACTCTCTCTGCTGGGTAAGATAAATATTTTCAAAATGATCTTTCTACCTAAATTCCTCTATCTCTTTCACGCTTCCCCTGTCTTTCCTCCTAGGCAGTTCTTTACAGCTCTAGCCAAAATTCTGAGATCCTTCTACTGGCAAGGCGGGTCTCCTAGGATTGGATACTCTCACCTCCTAGCACCTAAGCATCAGGGGGGCCTTGCTGCTCCCAATATGTACCACTACTTCCTGGCCTCTCAATTGCTGTATGCTAATTGGTGGTTGGATCTGGACCTCAGCAATGCAGCAGTGGCGTTGGCCGGGGCGTTAGTTGGGTCTCACGAGGGCCTGACGAATACCCTTTATAGGTACACCCCATCTTCACCCTGGCTTCCTCCACTAGCCAGGGTGCAGAGGGTGCGGAGGATTGTACAAAAACAGGTGCCTTCCTCGCCCCTCTCTCCTCGTACCCCCCTATGGCTTAACCCCCATCTCCCTGAACTCATAGGTCTCCAGGGCGCGGTTCTCTGGGGGAAGCATGGGGTTCGCTATTTGTCCCACGTTTTTTCCCCTGACAATGTGTTCCGCTCTTTCTCTGACATGTGTGAGCTGTATGGGATCCCATGCTCAGCGTTTTTTCATTATTTACAGCTGCGCCATGCTGTTTGTTCTCTGTTCGGCAGCCTCACGGTTCCCCTGGAGTTCACACAGGCGGAGAAGCTCCTGGGTTCCCCTGACCTGGACAAGCCCCTGATGCTAAGTTATCTAATGCTGAGCCCAGAGGATTCGTCCCCTTTCCAGAAGGCGTGCGAGAGATGGGTGGTAGAAGTCCCCTCCCTAGGCGATCAGCAGTGGAAGGAGGTTGTGCATACCTATTATCCTACTGTAGTCAGTGCTAGAGACCGGCTGATCCAGTTTCGCTTTCTAATGAGTACCTGCTACACTCCGGAGAGACTCAGAAAAATGGGAGCATCCCCCTCCGATACTTGTTTCAAGTGTATGTCAGATGTCGGCACCTTCATGCATGCTGTGTGGTCGTGCCCTAAAATACAATCCTTTTGGCGGTCCGTATTGCAATTTCTGTCCGATCATTTTGATTTTCCTTTTGTCTGTACCCCTTCCGTTTGCCTGTTAAGTCTTATTAATGGAATCACACAAAACAAATACTATAGGGTATTCATTAGATTTCTTTTATTCTGTGCCAAAAAAATTATTGCCATGGAGTGGAAGTGTACAGACACCCCTTCCCTGGCCCGCTGGAAGCAGCTAATTAATAAATATGTCCCGCTATACGAGGCCCTCTATGAACATCGCAAGTGTCCCAAGAAATTTAAAAAAATCTGGATTCACTGGCTCATGCTAGATGAAACGGCAGACGTGTAGACCTTTCTGATGGCTCTCTGGTTTGGGGGGAAGCGAGGCGCGGCGTTGTCTTGGGTGTATGTGTGCTTGGTTGTGTGTGTTGTCTCCTTTGTCTTGTCTTTCACGTGTGGTCAGGTGCACCCGCCCCCTGGCGGCTTCGATTCTGTAAGAAGCACTACATCTGTTATCTTTTACTACTTTATTGCTGTAGTTTGCCCAGACCTGTAACATTTGGCCCCTGCAGATGTGTCTTTGTTTACCATATGATGGGCGGATTGTGCCTGGCCTTTCTTTTGTATGGTTCTCAAAAAAAAAAAAAAGTTTAAATAAATTCTTAAAAAAAAAAAAAAAGTGGAAGATGAGTACATCAGGCATATCTTGTGTATCTATATTAGTATAATAGATTTTTTTTTTATTATCTAGTGTTGAATTATTTGTTCTTGTAACATATCTATTTCCTTTATTACTCATGCATACTTGTAGGTGACAAATAGAAAATCCAAAAATGTATTACTTCTTTCAAATCTGTCATAGAAAAAACGGTTTCCATAGAAAAAACCTTGTTTATTAAAAATGGACATTGTAACATGACACGCTGAGTAGATGAGAGATTGCTCTCTGACAAAAAAAGAGGCAGAAAAAAATGTACTCTGCAACAGGGGCCTTGAAATTCAATTTGCTTTCTGTGCATTTAAACATTCAATCCGGAGCTCAAAGACCTTCTACGGTACATACTTTTCTTGAGAGAATGTATGAATCAGTTGCTATGATGCTGGTAATTGAATCCAACTTCAGAACAAAACTGTAATGCAAGGTGAATACACTGGTATATATTTAAATGCATTAATGAAATGTTAATGAAAGTATCTTTCTGGCTTGTATCTTTTAGTTCACATTCTTTTAAGTAATAGCAAAGTAACTAATAGGAAATACACAGTTGTGCAAAAAGTTACCGACTAACTAACTAAAAATATCTTTTATTAATTCATTAAAAAAAACCAGTTATGAATCAAACAGCAAAGTGAACATACAGAGATAACAAAGTGCAGATTAAAGTGATTGTAACTGTAGCTTACGTCTGGCAAACCTGGGCTCTAGACCTCGGACAGTGATAAAAAAATATAAATAAATTGTACATCAGCCAGTGGGTGCTCAAACTAACACAGAATGTTCATATTTCATACAGGAGAAAAATTCACTACTAAGGGTGAGTGCTGACTGTTTTTACTATGTGGGATATGACCATGTAGATATAATGACATACAAATGTGTCCACCCGTACATTTTCTTTAGTTAAGAATTTGAGTTTCTCATAAAACCAATTAAACAAAATATCACAATACCATCATATCCACATCAGAACACCAAAAATACTCAAT
Source organism: Dendropsophus ebraccatus (assembly GCF_027789765.1). Taxonomy (NCBI): domain Eukaryota; kingdom Metazoa; phylum Chordata; class Amphibia; order Anura; family Hylidae; genus Dendropsophus; species Dendropsophus ebraccatus. The sequence goes on from NC_091463.1 coordinate 64,949,900, forward strand.
TTATATAATGCCTATCTCAGGGGGTCTGGAGAAAGGCATTTGCCGAAACATGCGTCAGGGCACACACTACTAGGAACTTCAGGAGCTTTACAATTGGGTAATATCATGCACAATTTCTTCTACTGCAATTGTTACCAATGGAGTACGTACCTATTATTCCTATGTGATTGACCTCTGGTACTAATGCTACGTTTACACGGGACGATAATTGGCCCGATCGCACGATTAACAATGTCGGAGTAACGTTTTTTTTAAATAATGATCAGCGTTTAGACGGTACGATATATGGTACGGAAAAATCGTTTTGCGATCGTTTTAAGATCGCCCGCCCGCAGCCCGACCCGTCCGCAGCCCGGCCCCCCGCCTGCAGCCCGGCCCCCCGCTCATCCTCAGCCCGGCCCCCCCGCTCATCCGCAGCTCCCTGCGCCATCCCGATCACCACCCCCGCCACTCCAATTGCCACTTCCGCCACTCCGATCGCCACCCCCGCCGCTACGATAGCCCCCGCTGCCGCTCCAATAGCTGAAGAGGAGCACTGATTGGCTGAAGAGGAGCTGTTTGAAATTCGCGGCTCCCATCTTCAGCCAATCAATGCACGGCAGCACTGATTGGCTGAAGAGGAGCCGTTTGAAATTCCCGGCTCCCCTTTTCAGCCAATCAATGCACTAAAGAGGGGAGCCGGGAATTTCGAACACCCACTACACCGAGCAGATAAGGTATGCTCATGGCCAGGGTGGCGGGGGCTATCGGAGCGGCGGCAGGGGCTATGAGAGCGGCGGCAGGGGTGGCAATTGGAGCGGCGGGGGTGACGATCGTAGCAGCGGGGATGGTGATCGGAGCGGCTGGGATGGCGATCGGGGTGGTGGGGTGGCAATCGGGCAGGCAGGGGTGGCGATCGAGCCGGCGCAGGGGGCTTTAGGATGCGTAGTCGGGCTGCGGATGAGCGGGGGCCGTGCTGCGGGCAGAGGTCGGGGCTGGGGGCGGGCGGACTTTTGCGACGACCGTTTACACGGAACCAACTTGCAAATTTTTTGCGAACGATCAACGATGATTTAAGAACATGTTGAAAGATCAAAATGAACGATTTCTTGTTCGTCGTTTGATCATTCGCTGCGTTTACACCTACGATTATCATTCAAATTCGATCAGTATCGTGCAAATTCGCACGATAATCGTTACATGTAAACGCACCATAAGGTACTTCGGCACTTATGTATGCCTTCAGAAGATCGATAGATAGATAGATTGATTGATTGATTTGTATGTCTGGGGTAGTGTTGCAATGCAAACACATTATTGCCTAGACATGAGTTAGGATTTGTTAGGTGAAAAGGAGAGGTTTTATATATTTATTGCAGTATGGGGCTGGGTTCACACAACGTATATTTCAGTCAGTATTGTGCTCCTCATATTGCAACAGAAACCAGGAGTGGATTAAAAACACAGAAAGGCTCTGTTCACACAATGGTGACATGAATGGCCGCCATATAACAATAAATAACTGCCATTATTTCAATATAACAGCCGTTGTTTTAAAATAGCAGCAAATACTGTATTTGCCATTAAATGGCGGCCATCCACTCAATTTCAACATTGTGTGAACAGATCCTTTCTGTGTTTTTAATCCACACCTGGTTTTGGTTGCAATATGAGGACCACAATACTGACTGTAAAATAAGCAGTGTGAACCAAGCCTAAATAAAATATGAAGCAATATGAAACAACAGTAGATAATGTACAAAAGAAACATACCTCTATCTATCTATCTATCTATCTATAAAACTTGGTCCATGGATATCAAAATATGTAAATAGCATTTTTTTAAGCATTTTTATTTTTAATTTTTTTATTAAAATATAATTACCATAAAGCTATATAAATCCACGCCTCCAGAGTTATATTAACATGTCACTTTTATCTCAGTGAATGCAGTAAAAATAAAAGTAGATTGAACGTTGGCTGCTTTTGCTAGTTCTGACCACCATGGACACATTTACAAAGTATTTCATTTAAAAGTGATTATTTTGTAACAAGCCACTGACACTGGCTGCTTTGTCAGAATCATCAATCAAGTGCCCATATTGGACATGAAACACATTTATCTTGCTGTGTGGTTCACTGTTTCCACATTGGTCAGAGCCTAAAGAAACATCCTTCAGAATTTTGGCTTTCTTGTGCTCCCCCCCCCCCCACCTTCAAGACAATATCATTGAAGACGCCAAATTTTTTTTTACTCATGGTTAGTGGTTTGGTGAAGCCATTCATTGTAAAACTACTAGGTTTTCTCTTTTTAAATTATAATAACAACCAAAAACATTCAAATGACCCTGATCACCAGTTTACATACCCCAGTTCTTAATACCGTGTTTTTCTGTCTCCAACATCAATGACAGCTTGAAGTCTTTTGTGGTAGTTGTGGATGAGGCTCTTTATTATGTCAGATGGTAAAGCTGCCCATTCTCATTAGCAAAAAGCCTCCAGTTCTTGTAAATTCCTGGGCTCTCTTGCATGAACTGCTAGCTTGAGCTCAATGATATTGAGGTCAGGAGACTGAGATGGCCACTCAAGAGCCTTCATTTTGTTCTGCTTTAGCCAATGACAGGTCAACCTGGCCTTGTGTTTTGGATTGTTGTCGTGTTGGAATGTCCAAGTACGTCCCATGCTCAGCTTCTAGGTTGATGAGTGCAAATCTGCCTTCAATATTTGCTGATAACGTGCTGCATTCAAATTTGACCAAGTTTCTTGTGCCTTTGTAGCTCACACATCTCCAAAACAAAAGCTATCCACCTTACAGTAGGAATGATGTTCTTTTAATCACAGGGCTTGATGATACCTCTCCAAATGTCATTTATTGTTGTGGCCAAAAAGTTCAGTTTTGGTGTAATCACGCCAAATGACCTTTTTTTTTCAGAAGTTTTGAGGCTTGTTTTGTGCTGTTTGGTGAATTGTTGGCAAGATACTTTTTTGGCCTTTGCGCTGTAATGACTTTCTTTTTGGCCCATGCAGCCCATTTTTCTTTAGATGCCTCCATATTGTGCATCCTGAAACAGTCACTCTGCTATTTTTCAGTCCTGTATTTTATTTGTTGTTATTTGTGGGTTCTTCTTTGATTCCTTGACAATTTTCCTGTCAGTTGTGGATGAAATTTGTGCTAGTCTACTTTACTGTGGTTTGGTTTTTACAGAGCCCCTGATTTTCAGTTTATTAATCACAATTTGAACACTTCTGACTGGCATTATCAATTTCTTGGATATCAGAACAAAGTGAAGGTTCTGGAGTGGCCATCTCAGTGTCCTTATCTCAGTCATTGAGTCACTCTGGGGACATTTCATGTGCGCAGTTCATGCAAGACAGTCCAGAAATTTACAGAAACTGGAGGCTTTTTGCCAAGAAAAATAGTAACATAGTAACAGAAAAAAATTCTGCCTGAGTATGTAAACTTTTGGGCACAAATATATATATATATATATATATATATATATATATATATATATATATATGTGTTATAACACTAGCGATGAGTGACCAGAGGGAGACAAATGGAAGCTTTAGCTGTAGATTATAAAGGATAGGTATCTAGTGCTTTATTCTTCTTTTCTATGACCCAAGCATTATATAAAGTTTTATGTACACTGGAACACCCCTTTAAAATGTACCTAACACAGTTCTTACCAAGATAGCAAAAGAGGGAGCAATAGATAGGTTCCCTTTAAAGTTTCACTGTTGTTTACAAAACTTTTTACATGTCATAGAGACATGTCGAAAGTTTTGTTCGGTTCGGGTGTAAGCGTGAAGACGCGTACCGATCGGGAGATCATGGTCCTCTACCGACTCTGTGTCATGTGATCAGTCGGACTGATCAATAGAGCTCCATTATAAGTCCAACTGATCATGTGACATAGAGCTGGGAGAGGACCAGGCTTAGTCTGATCTTCTCCCAGCTCCATCTCCGGATTGATATGGGTCTGAACACTCGGACTCGGACCAATGAAAACTTTTGACATGTCTCTATGTCATGTCAAAAGTTTTGGGAAACAACAGTGACACTTAAAATCTATTTGAGGATCTAACTAAACTTTGTAGTTATTGATGGATTGAACCACAGATAGTAGCATCAGTTTTATGTAAGCAGTAGTAAACTAAAATAATGATATCTTACACTGTTGATGCAAGATGTTGTTTTCGTGTTGCTGGATCTGGATAGGCAGGTGTTGGATATTTTACAGCAACCATCACAATGTAAATTAGCTTATGCATGCATCTGTTAAATGTTTGATATCTAAGTTACTTCGCAATGCAAGGAATGACATCAACAGTAGGACATTTTGCTAGCATTTTTTATTCTCGAAGCATACAGTAGTTTTAGACTATGCATATATACTTACCACATTAAACCTCAGTAGAAAACATGTCCCCTGGCAAGTGTAATGTGAAATTGTGTTTAGAAGAAAAAAACACTATTTGTAAAGAATGAAGCAACTGGCAAGGAGTTGTTTCTACTCTGTTTTGGGAAATTCATCTTAACATATGCTTGGTCTTACAGGGATAAAGTCCCAATGCAGTCAATAGATTTAAGTGAATTCTTGCAAATGTTTTCTTTGCAGCTAAATGAAACTAGCACCAACTTAAAATTGTCTTGCCTTTGAAAAACTGAAAAATATATTTGAACTTTCTGCATTTCTTTTCTATATCCCTACCTTTTTGGGGATGAGTGTAGAAGTCAGTCAGAGGTAAAAAAAAAAAAAAAAAAAAAAAAAAAAACATTTGGCAGAAGCATGTACCATTGTTTATCTGTCTCACCCAGTTCTGAAACGTCCTTTTATTTTGGAGTTTTTAGTTCTAATTGTTGTGGTTCTACTTCCTGTTTGAGCAGTTGCTCATTACTACAAGTTCCAGAATACATTGCTTTCCCTCTATTGTTCATCACAGTCCTCCACCCTGCCTACTCCTTTCCCAAAGCTGTTGCAGAACCTCTAGTACTACATTATTTTTGTGAAGACTCTGCAGTATTGTAACATGGCTGCAATAAAACACCAACATGTGTGAATATAGCCCTTCTTTCAATGGAGGTTATTGCATCAGTGACATTACAACACCTGCTTCTTGTCTGCTCAGATGTAAGCTGGAGGGGCTGGTCAGAGATGGTGAATCACTCAGGGGGGTGGAAGACAGGATCCAGCTAAGCCTCCTGTGACATCAGAGGATGAAGCTTTGCCACAGAAGAGACAGAAAAGCTGGGGTCAATACAAATTTTGTAGTCCTTCTATTTTCCATTTCCTGTCAGTGTCAAAGTACAGGAAAGCCACTGAATAGAGAACTTTTGGTAATAACATTAAATTAAAAAGATATAATTAAATAATTTAAAGTGAATGTAGGTACATCGCTATGGGCTTTTTCCATTAACAGACCGGTGCTGCAGTCCTTTTTTTGAACCGCCATCTAATTGCTGTGTGTGGCGTCAGTGCGGCATGAAGCACTGGGGGTGGGCTTGCTGGCCCCCAGTGTAAAAACACACCCTCCCCTCTATGAGGCGGCTCCATTAGAATCAATGGAGCTGCGTCACAGAGTGAAGTGGGGTTTCGTCATACTGGGGACCGGCAGGCCCGCCCTCAGTGCTTGAAGCCAGGCCAGTCAGAAATAGACCGTTGCACAAGAACCGGGCAGCAATTTAAAAAAAGGACCACAGCAGTGCCAGTGCTGCTCTATTAATGTAAAATACAATTTTCTTAAAAACTGGAGTATGCACTATGACTGTTAACTCTGCTAAATTTGTATGGGGAAACAGATATCGGACGAAGGTTAAGCAAATGGCTCTTGAGGATCATGGGGGACAAAATAAAATTTAGAACTTATTTTGTAAAGCTCAGACATTGTCCTAGATTTACTATTGCAAACAGACCTGACTCCTTTTACAGTTGGTGCCACTTTCTTACGTAACCTGTGCCACTTTTTTTTTTTACACAAAGGGTATGGCTGTCAAAAAGGGAGTGGCCTAAATGTATCACAAATGGGCCAAACATACTGGTTTGAGGTAAGTCAAATGATGATTTAACTTAGACTAGGCAGTCTTTCCTTTGTGTTGAGTATTTTTTAATACTCTAATGCTTGACTTAAGTAACAAAACCCATTAAAGTCAAGGGAAGATTCAAGCATTTTTTCAGGACCCCCTACTTGGCAGAGAAAGGGGTGTTGGGGCACCCAAAAGCCTCAGAAAGTGATGGAAACACCAGAGAAATAGAAAGGAAATATCGGGGGTGGGGCATATTTGGATGCATATAAGACTCTCAGGTCTCTGTAATAGCTGTATACTGTACCACTCACACATCAGACTTATAGAATGGGTAGGAGGGATTTGCTCAATCACCAGGCAGTATGTTTTATGCTTGTACTTTACCACTTGCTCCAGCCAGAAAACTGGATGCTGCTTATGTAGCTTAACTTTTGATATATAAGTACTGGCCATGGTATCTGCTGTGAGGAAACAGGGATTAAGCTTGTGCGCACTAGTCATTTTAACCTTTCATTGCTGTCACTATTAGGAGTGGTGGCGTCCCGGAGGATATACATCACGTCTGATATATAAGTACTTATGCAATGTCTCTAGGACCTTTGGGGTCAATAATATTTATGGGCAAAGTGCAATACGATAATGAACTGTATGTACTGAGTATTTATTATTACCTTTGAATGCTTTTTTGCACTATTACTTTTTTGCCTACATTGTATAAGTGTAATTGGTCGGGGACTGGGCATGTGCAATAATACTAGATTATAACCTATCATTTCCTCCGGGATAGCCACTGTTCTTTAATGTTGGTTTTTGTCTCTTTTTTATATGAATTGTTTTTAACATTGTTTCCAATAAAGATTTATTTTTTGGCTACATAATTCCAGCATTTTTTTCTTTAGAGGTATTGTATTGGTGAGCTGTAGTAGCAGTATAGCCTAACTGCAGAATATTTAGGGAGGCACTTGCCCTATATGAAATACTCATAAATATTGCATGAAGACAGAATTGTGGGTACACTATTAGACTCAGTAGACCATGTAATACTGGTATACTATACTGTGTGTTAGATGGCTTCTTTTGCTGTGTCACACAGGAATATCACTAGTCCTGAAAAGGACTTTTGAGTAGTTGTGGAATAATGCTAGTACTCCTACTGCGTACTCTAATAACACAAATTGTAGCACAGTGTACAACTGCATATACTAGATATATTACAATACTACCCAGGGCCGTATTAACAGCTGCTGCTGCCCTAGGCACTAAACCTGATTAGTATCATGATTTTCCAGTTTTTAACCCCTTCAAGACCAAGCCTATTTGCACCTAAAAGACCAGGCTCATTTTTCAAAATCTAACCTGTCTCACTTTATTGCCTTATAGCTCAGTGATGCTTTAACGTATGCTAGCGATTCTGTGATTGTTTTTTCATCACATATGGCACTTTATATTAGTGGCAAAATTTGGTCACTACTTTGTGTGTTTTTTGTGAAAAACATCAAAATATCATGAAAAATTGAAAAAATTAGCATTTTATGAACTTTGAAATTCTCTGCTTCTAAAAAAAGAAAGTTGTATTACATAAATTAGTTACTAAGTCACATTACCAATATGTCCTCTTTATTCTGGCTTCATTTCATAAACATATTTTACTTTTTTAGGGTGTTACGGGGGTTAGAAATGTATCAGCAAATTACCACATTTTCGTGAAAGTTTCCAAAACTGATTTTTTTAGGGACCAGTTCTTATTTTAAGTTGATTTAGGAGATTTGTATACTGGCAACCCCCATAAGTGACCCCATTTTGGAAACTAGACACCTTAAAGAATTAATCTAGGGGTATAATGAGCATTTTATCCCTACAGGGGCTGGAGGAAAGTATTCACCATTAGGCCGTAAAAAAATGAAAAATTAAAATTTTCCAATAATATATACATTTAGATTAAAGTTTCTCATTTTCAAAAGGAACATGAGAGAAAAAGCACCCCAAAATTTGTAACACATGTTCTCTTGAGTACTACGGTACCCCATATGTGGGCGTAAACCACTGCATGGGCACACAGCGGGGCTCAGAAGGGAAGGAGCGCCAATTAGCTTTTCCATTGCAGATTTTGCTAAAGAAGTTTCCGAGCGCCAGGTGCATTTGCAGTGCCCCTGTAGTGTCAGCAGAGAGAAAAAAAAAAACATAAGTCACCCCATTTTGGAAAGTACACCCCTCAAAGAATTCATCTTGGGGTAGGATGAGCAATTTGACCCCACAGGTGTTAGAGGAAAGTATTCAAAATTAGACAGTAAAAATGAAAAACTCTAATTTTTTCCAATAATATGTTCATTTAGTTTGAAATTTTTCAATTTCACGAGGAACAAGAGAAAAAAAGTACCCCAAAATTTGTAACGCAGGTTCTCATGAGTAAAAAGGTACCTCATATGTCGGTATAAACCACTGTATGGGCACACATCAGGGCTCAGAAGGGAAGGAGCGCCAATTAGCTTTTTCAATGCAGATTTTGCTGAAGAAGTTTCTGAGCGCCAGGTGGGTTTGCAGTGCCCCTGTGGTGCCAGCGGAGTAAAATCTCGCCATAAGTCACCCCATTTTGGAAAGTGCACCCCTCAAAGAATTCATCTTGGTGTGTGGTGAGCATTTTGACCTCACAGGTATTAGAGGAAAGTATTAAAAAGTAGACAGTAAAAATGAAAAACTTGAATTTTTCCAATAATATGTTCCTTTAGTTTGAAATTTCTCAATTTCACGAGGAACAGGAGAGAAAATTCACCCCAAAATCTGTAACGCAGGGTCTCCTGAGTAGAACAGTACCCCATATGTGGGCATAAACCACTGTATGGGCACACAGCCGGGCTCAGAAGGGAAGGAGCGCCAATTAGCATTTTCTCTGCAGATTTTTCTGAAGAAGTTTCTGAGCACCAGGTGTGTTTGCAGAGCCCCTGTAATGTCTACAGAATAGAATCCCCCCAAAAGTCACCCCATTTCGGAAAGTACACCCCTCAAAGAATTCATCTTGGGGTAGGATGAGCATTTTGGCCCCACAGGTATTAGAGGAAAGTATTCAAAATTGGCCAGTAAAAATGAAAAACTTGAATTTTTCCAATAGTATGTTGGTTTAGTTTGAAATTTCTAAATTTCAGGAACAGGAGAAAAAATGTACCCCAAAATCTGTAACGCAGGTTCTCCTGAGTACAACGGTACCCCATATGTGGGCATAAACCACTGTATGTGCACACAGCAGGGCTCAGAAGGGAAGGAGCGCCAATTTGCTGGAGCAAAACCGCAGCTAGTAACAGTTATTAGAATAGCGCAGTTACTAAAATACAATAAAAAAAATTAGATTACAGGTAATGTGGGGTGGATACGGACAGTCTGGGGTGGTTCCGGGTAATCTAGAGGTGGTTACGGGCAGTCTGAGGTGGTTACGGGTAATCTGGGGTGGTTACGGATAATCTGGGGTGGATACGGTCAACATGGGGTGGTCACAGGCAACCTGATGTGGTTACGGCAACCTGGGGTGGTTACAGGCACCCTGGTGTGGTTAGAGGCAACCTGGGGTGGTTAGAGGCAACGTGGGGTGGTTATGGGCAACGTGGGGTGAATACGGACAACCTGCTGTGGTTACAGACAATCTGGTATGGTTACAGGCAACCTGCTGTGGTTACGGACAATCTGGGGTGGTTGCGGACAATCTGGGGTGGTTACGGACAATCTGGGGTGGTTACGGGCAACCTGGGGTGGTTACGGGCAACCTGGGGTGGTTACGGGCAACCTGGGGTGGTTACAGACAATCTAGGGTGGTTACAGGCAACCTGCTGTGGTTACGGGCAATGTGGGGTGGTTACGGACAATCTGGGGTGGTTATGGACAATCTGGGGTGGTTATGGACAATGTGGGGTGGTTACGGACAATCTGGGGTGGTTACAGGCAACCTGCTGTGGTTACGGATAAACTGAAGTGCTAATAGGTAATCTGAGGTGGGTACCTGTAATCTGGCGTGGTTACTGGCAATTAAGGGGTGGTTAGAGGCAAGGTGCAGTGTTCAGAGGCAAGGTGCGGTGGTCGGATGCAAGGTGCGGTGGTCATAGGCGACGTGCGGTGTTCATAGGCGACGTGCGGTGGTCAGAGGCAAGGTGCGGTGGTCATAGGCGACGTACGGTGGTCATAGGCGACGTGCGGTGGTCAGAGGCGACGTGCGGTGGTCAGAGGCGACGTGCGGTGGTCAGAGGTAAGGTGCGGTGGCCAGAGGCAACCTGCAGTGGTTGCGTGCAATCTGGGGGGTTACATGTAATCTGGCATGATTACGCGCAATCTGGGGTGGTTATGCCCAACCTGTGGTGGTTACGGGCAACCTGGAGGGGTTACAGACAATGTAGAATTGTTACGGATAGAGTGAAGTGCTTATAGCTAATCTGGGGTGGTTACATGTAATTTGGGGTGGTTACAGGCAATCTGGGGTGATTACGGACAATCTGGAGGGGGTCACTGGCAACGTGTGGTGGTTACGGGCAATGTGCGGTGGTTGCGGGCAACGTGCGGTGGTTATGGGCAATGTGCGGTGGTTACGGGTAATCTGGGGGGTTACGTGCAATCTGACGTGATTACGGACAACCTGGGGTGGTTATGGGCAACGTGCGGTGGTTACGGGCAACCTGCGGTGGTTACGGGTAATCTGGGGGGGGGGGGGTAAGGGTAATTTGGGAGTAAACTGCAATTATTACTATAATAAAAAGTGTGTGTTTTATTTTTTTGTATGTTTGTCACTTTTTGTACTTTATACATTAATTTTCACTGTATTACTATGATTACTGTGATATTTTCTATCACAGTAATCATAGTTCAGTGACAGAGACCAAATTGGTCTCTGTCACTTTAAATTTTCAGAGCTTGGCTGGTTGTGGAGCGCATGCGCACTTCATAACCAGCCAGGACACGGAAGAGGAAGGAGCTCCAGGAGCAGGTGAGTATATGGGGAAGGGGGGGGGGGGGGGGTGACTGGGGGACGGGGGTGACAGGGGGGGTGGGGGGCGACTTGGGGGGTGGGGGGACATCACTTTTTATCCCCTGTCACCAATCATTCATGGTGACAGGGGATAAAAATTGCCGGCGGCACATGGCACAAGCGATCAGCGGTATATAGTATATACCGCTGATCGCTTGTACCGGGACCCCACAGGGGGGGTCCCGATGACTGCCCCATGCTCTCCGCTACCTCCGGTGGCGGAGAGCATGGGGCTTTCATTCATTTTTCTTTTTTGATCACTGTGAACAGACATTAGTCTGTTCACAGTGATCACAGCGGCCATCTTGGATCCGATGGCCGCCGCGGGAGGGGGGGTTAGTGACTGGGGCACTAGGGGCTGATCTGGGGTCTGATTTTTACTTATTTCATCTCCCCCCACCGTGGATTCACGGTGGGGGGAGATGAAATACAGCGGCGGCATCGGCCCATTAGTGACCGCCGTTTCGGCGGTCACTAAGGGGTTAATGGGGTCAGCTGCGGAATCGCAGCTGATCCTCATTATCTCCGGTGCTGTACACAGATGAGAGCGGGATCGCTGTCCCTGCAGCGATCCCGTTCTCATCACAAAGCCCCCTCAAGTCAGGAACGTATATGTACATTCCTACTGCACGGGGCATGTGCAATAGGAACCTATATATACAGATGGCTGACGTGAAGGGGTTAAATAGCTCTAGGCGTCACATTTAACACCACAAGACCAGACTTATACAACCATAACCCCCTTTCCCTTTTATAAAGACACCAGATTTACCGGCAAGTAAACAGGAGGTGGGAGACTAAAAAAAACAAACAGGTTAGCTAGTTGATGACCTATTGAAACTAAACTCTACATTACCTCTGTCCCTGCTCCAACAGCTTTCCCTGTCAGCTAGCATCAGGTGACCTGGGTTTATGTATAAGAGAAAATAGGTTGAATGATAAATACCAATAGTTTTAGATGAAGAGAATATATTAAATAATCAATGTTAAATTGGAAAACAAGTGTGTTTTGTGTTTATATAGCTTGAGATCTATGTCTTTTAAGAAAGTAATAGTATTTGTTAAAATCCTTATCTCTTATCTATTGGATTTTTTTTCCATATACTGTACATGTATTGTGCAGGCTTCCTCAAACCATTTTTCTATTTTAGAGCGTTCAGTTTCCAATATCTTGGTATAATGAGTTCACTGGCATTGAGCAGATGACAGGAACTAGGTTGTATCATAGAGAATTGTCTGACTTTTTTCTTTTTTTTACTTCTACTTTTTAATGTTTTAACACAGTTTTAGTCCCTATCTACTGCATTTATCTATTGAAATGATTCCCCCCCCCCCCCGGTCTAGTCCTATTGCACTCTGCCTATGACAATGTTGATGGTGATGATTGTCCCTAGCGTCCATAGCATTTATATATGATGCAGGACCCTATTACGATGTATAATAAATATGCCTGTGCTTTGAAGAAGTCATGGATCAGTGGGGCTTGGCACCATTCAGGGGTTACAAAAAAAATTCTGTGTGGGCAGTGACACGTTTAGGAGCCTATAGGCCCTGGACTGCTTCCCAAACAATTTGTCCCCTTAGCCTACAATTACTAAACATGAGCAAACAAAACTTCCTTAACCGAGATTCATTCTGAACTTTGCAAAATTTCTTAAATCAGTAACTAGCTGATTTTTTTAAATCAAAAGTTCATATAAAACTTTGCCCAAAATGGCAGCTGCACATAGTATATTACATTAAAGCAAAAGTTGAAAAAGGTTATCCACACTGACGAGGGGCAAATACCCCGAAACGGCTGTCTGTGGATGGATGCCTAGCCTTGGAAACCCTTGTCTTATGTCGTTATACTCGCCACAGAGTTTGACTTTGACTTACAGGGGCCACTCTGGTGTTTCCCTATTTAGGTCCCAATGCTCGCAACAGAGTGAGGACCTGAGGGACTATGTATCAGGGGGGTTTGGTGTTCTCCCCACTGGGAGGCACCCCTTGGCAATAGGCTTCCTTCTCTGGAGAGAGGGATATCTGGCTATTCCCGTGTTTTGAGACTTAGAACTGAGGCTCCACGGACCCCTTTTTTGCATATTCAAATTTTGTAGGGGACAATCAATGGAGACTCTTAAATGAGTACTCTATTGGATTTTTTTCACTGTTCTCCTTGAATTTAGTGATTGTTATGTTTTGTTGGTGTATTTTTTATTGCCCCCAGTAGCCAGAATCTTGCTCCACAGTGACGAGGGGCAAATACCCCGAAACGGCTGTCTGTGGATGGATGCCTAGCCTTGGTAACCCTTGTCTTATGTCGTTATACTCACTACAGAGTTAGACTTTGACTTACAGTGACCACCCTGGTGTTTCCCTATTTAAGTCCCAATGCTCGCAACAGAGTGATGACCTGAGGGACTACGTATCAGGGTGGTTTGGTTTTCTCCCCACTGGGAGACAGCCCTCGGCAACAGGCTTTCTTCTCTGGAGAGAGGTATATCTGGCTATTCCCTTGTTTTGAGAGTCGTAACTGAGGCTCCACGGGCCCCTTCTTTGCATATTCAAATTTTTTAGGGGGCAATCAATGTAGACTGTACTCCATTGGATTTTTTTCACTGTTCTCCTTGAGTTCAGTGATTGGTGTGTTTTGTTGGTTCATTTTTAGTCTCTGCTCCTTTATGAAGATTGTGTGGCATTCTAGGCGATCAGTGTACTGTGTCGCGAAATAGCAATGTCTAATGTTGGACTCTCTGCATCTGTACTGTAAAGAGATGCCACTGCTTTCAATTGACCTTAGCATTAATATTACTTGGTGGCACAAAAGGGGGTATTATTACTACTTGGGGCATTTTTACTATTTGGGGGTACAGAAGGTGCATTTTTATATTGTGGGGGCACATAACTAGGACTTAGGGGAACAGAGTGTGTATTTGTATAACCTGATGCACATATTGTGAACAATATTAAAATGTATGAATGTATTGAGACACAGAGAGGAACCCTAATAAAACACAGGACATTATTATAATGTGGGGGCACAGAAATGACATTACTTGGGGAAAAGAGGCATAGAAAGAAGTTTACTCAAGTGTGTGTGTGTGTGTGTGTGTGTGGGGGGGGGTTCTTACAGTATGGAGGCTCAGAATAGGCTTTTTTATTTTATAAACTTAAAGCAAATGTACCCACACATATACTGGTAAATGTTTTTCATACTCACTGATAAGCAGAGCAGCTCTGCTTCCAACAGTCTCATTCCTTTGGAGATTTGCGGCCATGTTCTGTAGTTATGACTAGCTCCCCCAGTGCACCAATGTCTCCTCCAATCCCCCTCTTGTGCCTTATTCTATTCATGTGAGGTGCAACAGCGATGGGAGGAGATATTCATGCACTGGGGGCACTGGGCCCACCTCCAGTGCACCAGACATGATGACTTACATATATTGAAAAATGGTCATAACTACAGAACAGGATGACTGATCTACAGTGAATGGCACCGTTTAAATTAGAGCAGCGCTGATCAGTATGATGAAAATACTGCCATAATTTGCATATTAAGCTTATATTTTGCCACTAAAATGACGGCCATCCGGACAGGCAGCCATTAAACGGCCAAAAAAGGTGTTGTGGGACCATAGCCTAACAGTAATAGAAAAAAGAGAAAAAAAAAATGAAAATGACAATGATTAGGAGAATGCATGTGCCATAAAAAGATTGTCCCAAAGAGCTGAACTACAAATTGAGCTCTGGTACTGTATATACCAGCTCTGGTACTGTATATACCAGCTCTCTTTAGCTACCACTCTTCAGTACATCATAGTACATCCTGGATGCTGCTGTCCCCTTACTTATACAATTATTGGTTACTGCCTCCAGGCAAAGATTGGTATTAAAAAAAAAAAAAAAAAGAAAAAGCTCATGATAATATACATATAGAAGAATGTCTTACAACTTTTTCAAAGAAAGAACAAGCATTTTCTTCTTTTCTGATCTATTCTAGCCAACAGAAAATGAGTCAACCATTTACACGCTATATGTTTCATCACTTTAGTATTGTTATAGCCAATAGTATAATGCTGCACTTGATCTTTATTTAACATCAGTTTCTAGGCAATACATAGGCAAGCGTCAAAGCTCTTCAGAAAAAAATTGTTGTACTTCCCTTACCTGAAATAGAGATGGAAAATCAAAAAGATGCTTGTTAAAGATTTCATATAATACCTAGCAAAAGGAAAATGACACGGAAATGAATGTATTGTTCCAGTTATTTTGTTATATCCATGCAAATCGCTATGTCCAATAACGCAGTCTGGACTGCTGCTACAGCGTAGATTCCGGGGACGTTTTTTTATATTCTGATGTTTCAGGGATAAATAATAGCAGGTTATATTTTTATGAATGACCAATATAAGCGGAATAAAACAAAATAATTCTGTACAGAAAACAATACAGCAAGTGCAAACAGAGCAAGCAGGTGAAATAACACGTCATAAAAATAAGTGATTGCGAGTAAAAAAAAGCTATTTACAGACTCTATTGTAAAAGGAAATTAAAGCAAACATGTTACTTTTTGAAGTGGGCTGTTCTGTTTGTACATAAGGAGTAACAGAATTTCTTAGCTTTATATGACTTTTCTGTATTTTTCAGAATTTTTCCCTCTACAGGCTTCATCTCAAATTGTTAGTTATTACTCACATACTACGTAGTAAAGGCAATGCAAGAGGCGCCAAATCACCAAACAAGTGCGGTTTATTCAAAACAGACACCGGTCATCGGTACACAGGCATGGCAATCGCTTTGTGTGTCCCACTGAGTTTACGGCCGTTTCACGCTTCCGCGCTTCAACTGGCCTCGTAATACGTAATGACGTGGATCTACGTGGGCTAAATACCCTCCTCTTATCCACGGAGAACCATGACGGCAAGTTACAGGTGTATTTAAAGTGACAGTGCACCAAATCATATCATACACAAATAAAACTTAACACATAGTATCAAACACATTATTTAACATATTATACAAATACAGATAGATCATTACGATCGTTCAATCCAAGGGGACCCAAGGATCCAGTCTTTGCGATCCACACTGCTTCTCTCTGCAGCAATATACGCTGGTGGTCTCTACCTCTCTTAGGAGTGTGAACCACTTCTAAGCCTGCGAATCGCAAAACACTGGGATCACCATCATGACTTTCTCTTACATGTTCAATTAGTTTAGGTGAGCCTATGCCTGACTTAACAGACTTAAAGTGCTCTCTAAATCTGACGTACAGATATCTGATGGTTTTTCCAATGTAAAAATACCCACACGGGCATATAACCGTGTAAACAACGAACTTGCTTTTACATGTTATAAGTTGATTGACACAGTGTTCGTACCCCCCCATGTATATATTTCTTGAGCTCATGTTGTAATTACAGAAACGACACTGTCTGCATTTAAAATTACCTTTAGGTACTGATTCCCTTAACCAATTCGGTTTGGATTCGGGAAGTACACTACTGGTTAGCGTGTCCCCTATAGTTTTTCCTTTACGGTAGGCTACTACGGGTTTATTTCTAGTGACTGTTTTTAGATCGTCATCTGCCTCCAATATGTGCCAGTGTCTTAAGATTGCGGCACGGACTCGGCTATCCATGCTCGTGTGTTTGAATGAAAAGCAGAACTTATCTTCCTCCCTGCTGGATCTATTCCTAGGTTGTCTATTCTCTACTTTTTGGTAGGCCTCATCTACCTTCCTTTCCGGGTAAACTCTTTCTATTAGTCTCCTTTTCAAGTCTATTGCTTGGGTTATGTAAGTTTCTCGATGGCTATTGATTCTTTTGAGTCTAGTGAATTGTCCAACCGGGATGGCACGTTTAACGTGCTCAGGGTGATAGCTTTTATAGTGCAATAGGGAGTTAGTGGCCGTCTCTTTCCTGAATCCTTCTGTGACTAGGATCTCTTCTCTGGCTGTCACTACTGTATCAAGGAACTCTAATCTATCTCCCCCAAACTTAGCTGTAAATAGTATATTGGAGTTATTGGTGGTGTTAAGGTAATGTATGAAATTAAAGAAGTCCTCTGGGGTGCCCGTCCATACAATGAAGACGTCATCTACATACCTATGATAGGTCCTGATAAACTTGGCATACATGTTTTTAGGGGTGTATATATATTCTTTTTCAAATGCAATGAGAAACAAATTTGCGTACGTACACGATACAGTAGTGCCCATCACTGTGTCGGTAGTCTGGAGATACCACTCATTATTAAACATAAATGCATTATTACAGAGAATTAGTTGCAAAGATTCACAAACAAAATCAATGTATCTCACAGACTTCCCGGCACTGGTTAGGGCACCACTGACCACTCGTATCCCGTCCTCGTAGGGTATACAAGTGTACAGACTCTCTACATCTATAGACACTAGTGCATCTCCCTCCATCCACATCACATTTTTCACAATGTCAAGAAATTCACCAGTGTCTTTCACATAAGACGGGGCCAATCCGAGTAAGGGGCGGAGGAGCCAGTCCAAGTACCTTGACAAAGGCTCTAACACTGAGCCGATCCCCGCCACAATAGGCCGGCCGCCCTATTATGGCGGGGATCGGACACACAAAGCGATTGCCATGCCTGTGTACCGATGACCGGTGTCTGTTTTGAATAAACCGCACTTGTTTGGTGAGTTGCCGCCTCTTGCATTGCCTTTACTACGTAATATTGGACTATCTGTACGCAGAGCACCACCTGTATAGTGCACCGCACATCATACATGCAAAGATTGCACGCCAGCAACCCCTAACACCGAGCGGATAGAGACAGTGCCAAGCGCTTTTTTTGCTCTTGTTGGATTGATTACTCACATACTGCTTATAAACAGAAAAGGACATCCGGCTTCCCTTTAACTCAATTGCTGAAACACTTTCCATTGTTTAAACTCTCTATGTTGTGCGGACCCTATTCAATGATTACTAGCTGCACAAAAGTGACACGTCAGTTTTTTGTGCGGCTGCTAGAAATCCTGGCTACAGTGTATACTATGTGTATACACTCCGACCGGGATTCCCTCTGACTTCAATGCAATGTATCTTTCCTATTAATCACAGACATTATTGCAATTTGCAACAACGGCCGTGATTAATAGAAAAAATATGTTGTGTGAACATAGCCTAAAAGTGTACATGAATGTATATATTTCAACATATTACTGCATTTTTTGTCCCAGTGGATTTGTTGAGATAAAAATAAAGTGAAAAAATAAGGTACTCACTTGCCCTTTTCCCCCACTGCTAGAGAAGAGCAAATTGATTCAATATTAATTGTATTTGGTCCAAATTTAACAAACATTGTTAGAATCCAAATTTGTTTTGATAGTTGAATATATCTCAGCTTTCCCGGGACTTGGCACTCTTTACTTCGCCCAGCAAATGTTTACTGCTGCTTAGGGTACTATTACACAAAGCGATTTTTCGACGATCGAAGATTAACGATAAACAATCTCAAGCGACCGATATGGTGAACATCCTGAAATCGTTCACACAATTACACGAAACAATGATCGTTACTTATTATCGTTCTGAACGACATCTTTTTACATGCGAACGATTTGCAAATGATTAACGATAAAAATAAGTTTCTCTTTGGTCGTTTAATCGTTAATTGCTATTACACTAAATGATTATCCTTCAAATCCGAATGATCTAACGATTTTCAAACGATAATCGTCCCATGTAATAGGGCCCTTACTCACTACTTCCTGTCCTAGTATACATCAAAAGTCCCACATTCAGATTATCACTGATTAGCTGAGCAAGGGCTTCCTTTAGGGACCAAGAAATAGTAAGCAGTGGGACTGTGCACCATCAAAGATAGACAGAGTAGGTGCTTAGCATTGTTTTTTTTTTTTTTTTCTCATTCCAGTCTGACCAGTTGTAAAGAGAAATTTAAAATGTCAGACAAGCTCAATAACACCTAAATGTTAATGAAAAAAGTAAATATAGGTTAATAATTCTCAACAATAAAAATCGAAAAATATCAAAGTGACCCAGTTGCTTCTTTTATACTTGAATGTGTAATAAGAAATTCCGAGCTGTTTTGACATTAATACATTCGAAAATAAATATATTGTTAGTTTGAACATATTTGCTTCTGGGTATTAAATAAACTATACAGTGAAGAGAGAGTAGTAATCGTCTTGTAAAAGTCACCATTAGTTGCAGCACACTGAAGCATGGACACATATAATGCACAGCAATAAAAACAGATTGATTTGGTGACCTGCTAAGAATGCACGCCTAAGCATGATAATTGCAACTGTTACATAGTTCTGGACTGAGGCATACGGCTTTTGTTATACGTACAATAGCGGCTATAAAAAGAAAGTTGAATATCACAACAGCGTGATCAAGATTAAATAGGGTTAGTTATGAACCTTAGTGGGAAAAGGGACAATGTGTGTATCAAATGAGGCAGACACAGCTCACAGCAAAGCCTTGACTGACACAATGCTTCCCAGAATTACTGTGATTTTCTGCCTGGCACAGAATGCTCCGACACTGGTTTTAAGAGTGTGGCTATAGAAAGCTTTGAAGTTACAGTTAATGTTTTATCAAAGGGGTGAAATTATTTTTCTTTCAAATTAACTGGTTTCAGAAAATTAGATAGATTTGTAATTTACTTTTATAAAAAAAATCTTTCCTAAATCCCAGTTTAGCAAAGGGTGAATAAAAATAGACTGATGTAAACTGCCCCCAGCAACCAATCACGACTCAGCTTGCATTTTACCATTGTTGAAAGCTGAGATGTGATTGGTTGCTGTGGGCAGTTTATACTAATCTATATTTTACACCCTTTCATAAATTTCCCCTTCTTTGCTACTCATTTCTGCTAAATGCGCTGACAGAGAGCAGTGACTAGACACGGACGAGGAGCCACCCAGATGACTAACTGCCAAGCCTCTTCCTGCGGTGTGCAGGGATTAAACTTAAAGTGTCACTGTCGTTATAACTTTCAAAATATAAATCAACATAAATGTGATATAAAGCAAGTTTGCAATTAACATTCATTATTTATTTTTTAGTTTTCTGGCTTTATTTCTCAAAAAAAAAAAGGAAAAGGAATCAGTCAGAAAACAGGAAATCCTGTGTATCCCAGGCCATCTGAGCACTCACAGAGAGAAGGCAGTCATGGGATTGATGAACACATTTCTGTTCTTACTGGAATTCCTGTGTTTAGTCTCTTTTTTTCAACCAGCACAAGTCAGAAAATCTGCCATCAGGAGACCTGGATTTCTGGTAAGTTCAGCTTTGTTTTACAGCATGAGAACGAAACAAAAAAATAATGAATGTATTTTGTAAAGTTGCTTCATTTCACATCTACTGTTGATTTAGATTTTGAAAGTTATAACAACAGTGACACTTTAATTTTCTTGGGTATAAAGCTGCTACTGCAGTTGTGGCTGATAGGTGCCACAAGCTGCACAGGAGCTTTATACTGTGCTCCAGAGGCCCAAATCAACCCAATTGGGTTGACGGTTCCTGGACCAGAGCCAGTTTTTCAAATCTGACCTGTCTCACTTTATCCAAGCAATTCTGATCATTCTTTTTTTTTTATTTAACATATTGTACTTTAGGTTAGTGGTAAAGTCTGGTTGATATCCATACAATTATCTTGTGAAAAAATGTCCCCCTTTCATGAAATAATGGCAAAATTAGCATTTTTCTATTTTTTTTTTCCCATTTACACCTTATTTCATTGTCCCACCTTGGGGCTTTCACTATCTGATTGCCTAATGGCAGGCATAATACACTGCAGACTGCAGATGGTAAACTGAGAATTCTACCCCGTTCTCCCTATAGATTCTGCAATAACACTGACCACAGCATCTATAGGGTTAACTACTGGGATCCAAGCATCGTAGTTTCATCCCCAATTCATCCACAGACACAAGTGTATGTCCATGAGTGGGAACACAACGCAAAAATGGACGTGTGATTGCGTTCACTATACTAAACAATTTAATATATTGAAATGTTTCAATCATGTCCCCTATTTCTTTTTTTTTACTTCCAGACTTTAAAGATTTAGAGCCAGTTCACATGGAGTAAAACTGGAGGAATTCTGCAGTGGATCTCTCTGCCCCAGAATCCCACCAACCTCCATGTCATACTGACAGTCTTTGGGAGTGCTCACGCCACCTCTCTTCACACGAAAGAATAGACATGTCAATTTTTCAGAGCGGAAAGGCGTGGAGAGAGGAGGCGTGCAAGCCCTCCCATAGACTGCCAGTATGACACGGAGGCTAGAAGGATTCCGCAGCGGATAGTTCCACTGCAGAATTCCTCCAGTTTTACTCCGTGTGAACTGGCTCTTAGATCTAGTCTTTCTTCATACGCCTTATGCTTCAGACCTTGCACCATTTTTGTTTTCCATATTTGCGCCTGTTCTATTTTATCAATATCTTTTGTAGGTGAGGCCTGCAGAACTGGGCACAGAATTCCAGCATGGCTTCTTCATCAGCTTCTGATATTTATACGATCCGAAGTCTGCATCCACACAGCCCCATACACAGGAAGCTGTGATGCAATGTGTTCTGTTGTGACACATCATAGCCAGCCACAACCCCTTTACCAGTTTACCATTAGTCCTACCTTGCCCAATTTAAGCAGTTACTAACCACTGTATACTGGAAATACCATGTCTTGGAGATGCTTTTCCCCAGTTGTTTAACCAGCAGAATTTGGCACTTATAAAAGCCACCCTGATCCTTATACTTAGCTATTATTTTAGCTTCTAACATATCTCCAAGAACCGTCTGTTCACTTGCTGAATAATATACTGTATTCCACCCCTTTACAGGTACAATTGTGATAATCAATGGTTTCACTTTACCAGTCGGTACTTTTAATGTTATGGCTGATTGGTGGGCTCATTTCCCAGTAGAGAAATTGTCAAGCATTAACAGTCAGTCTCCATAATAGTTTATTGCGGATTTGGAAACAACATGCTCACTATACCATTGCTGACTTATGGTTCATGTTATTTTTATTTTCTACAACACCCGAAAACAATAAAAATAAACAGAACTGCCAAAGACATGTCCATGCTAGATTTTTCACAGTACAAGAGTTGTAATCACTTGTCATGGCTACTGCATTTAACCGTGTGTCCTTTGCCACTCAATATCCTGAGCATCGATGGACATGGAAAAAGAAGCAATGAGCCAGTCAGAGATTCCTTGTACTAGAACAAATATTACAACATTGCATTTTTATATGCCCAATGCCGAAGGGATCTAAGTCGGTAAAATGCATTTAACTAAAAAAAGTGCATAGATGTTTTGCTATGTGTAGAGATAAAGAATATTACAATTCAATGTACAATAAGTCTCCTCAGTTGTCTTTGTGTTATATGATATTTTTAAAATATCAAAATTTACAGACCTTTGAGTCCGTTTTTTTTCTGACAGATTCACTAATACAGTACATCAAATGATTCAAGACCATCATATCCTCAATGTTGATGAAAATGTCTAGTTGGGGGGGTTGAACTTCTGTGAACTTTTCATATGCCATAACTGCACATTCTAATCACAAAATCATAGCTATCAACATCGGAGTGACAGTATAAACTCGGAAGATATGTCTCTGCATTGTACAAGGATAATCAGGTTTTTATGAACAGCATTGCTAAACCTTAATTTGAAAATCAACTTTGTGGTATTGTATAAGATACTTTAACACATTTGGAGGAAGGCTGGCAGTTGGTTCTAAGCACCTACTTCAGAAAAAAAATAAATATATATATATATATATATATATATATATATATATATATAAATATATGTATGTATACTGTGTGTATATATATATATATATATATATATATATATATATATATATATATATATATATATATATATATCATGTTGCTCAAGATCTTCCCCAAAACTAACCTCAGTTTGTGTTCCTTTATTCTTGGGTTCAGTTTATTTAGTGGTGGTGGGAGGGGGGGGGGGTGATAAGCTTACCTGTCTTCGTTCCCCTGGTGTCCACTGATTAGCTGAATGAGCAGTCACTCCTGAGATGAGAGTGACAGCTTGCTCAGCCAATCAGTTACTAAGAGGGGACGGCACAGCGGTCAGTGATTGACTGACTGAGCAGGCTGTCACTCGCTGGTCCCGAGGAACAGTGATGTGAAGGACTAGTGTCATGGATATATTTGTCACCTCCCGAGTTGGCACAGTGTAGCTGAAAGGCTTTCCTACCAGCAGTGCTCGATTGACCTCAATTAGAGATGAGCGAGTACTATAATTCTTGGGTGCTCAATACTCAAGACAAATATTTCCCGATTCTTGTTTCGAGTAAGGAACCCCATTGAAATTGCAGGGGACCAAAGCTCTGCACAGGGAAGGTTGTGTGAAAACCTGGAAACCTCAGAAAATGATGGAAACAACACAGAAATGGACAGGAAACAGCAGGGGCAGCATGCATGGATGCCTCTGGGGCTGGCTAATGGCAAAATTAAGCTAAATTATGGGCAACAGCCGGGTGGTGGCCTTTAATACAATTTTGCTGACCCAGACCAAGATGGGCAAGGTACATGTGCTGGCACATCTTAAGAAAGCACCCAACTAGGTGCAATGAAGCATGGCAGTGACAACAGAGTGATCAAGTTAGACTGAGGTAGCAGGCACCACGTGCACAGGACACAGCACAGTGAGCGTAGGTATAGCTGAACTACAGATCCCAGCCAGCCTAGAGAATGTCAGCAACAGGACAAATTGACTACTGACAACTGCACTACAATTCCAAGCCAGCAGCCAAGA
This sequence comes from Dendropsophus ebraccatus, assembly GCF_027789765.1. Classification (NCBI taxonomy): domain Eukaryota; kingdom Metazoa; phylum Chordata; class Amphibia; order Anura; family Hylidae; genus Dendropsophus; species Dendropsophus ebraccatus. The sequence continues at coordinate 64,973,711 of NC_091463.1, forward strand.
GTAGCAAAAATTTTTTTTTAATTTTAAGCCCTTAGAAAAATTGTTGGGTTCTTTGTGTCAGATTCCTGTCTAACCGCACACTAATTCCCTGCCTAACACTCTCCCTGACACACAACACCTCTCTCCCTAATCTCTTTTAGCCTGCATCAGCACAGCAGGACCTGATTCTTATATGCCCAGGTCATCTGATCTGGACAGCCAATTGCTGCTATCAACATGTAGAGTTCCCACGTGATGCTACAAGCTCCCAAAGACTCTCCTGCATTATGATTCGCTGAAAAAAAGCCACCACACATGCAGGAAGAGGAAGATGCCATTGTCTCAAGTATCGCAACATGCTCGTCTGAGTAACGAGTACCATCGGGTACCCTGATACTCGAACGAGTACTCAGCTTGGACAAGCATGCTTGCTCATCTCTAACTTCAATGCATTGCACTGCAGTCAGTTAAATTGCGGCAATAACGGACATCTTTTAAATAGAAAAAGCGGACGCCTTTTCTCTTTTTTTGATGTTGTGTGAATATAGCCTTAAAAATCATCATTTTATATAATTTATTTTTATGTGTTGTTAAAATTGCTGAACACTTGTTCTGTCTAGTCATTGCAATGTTAAAATGTTTGTATCTAGGAGTATTTTTGTGGAGAGTAGTACAAGGGATAGATGGTAGAGGTACACGCTAGTGACGAGCAAGCATGCTCGTCCGAGCTTGGTACTCGATCGAGTATTAGGGTACTCGATGGTACTCGTTACTCGGACGAGCATCTCGGGATACTCGAGAAAATCTCATCATCCGTTTCCTGTAATTTTGGGTGCTACTTCTTAGCCAATAAACATGCAGGAGACTCTTTAGTTCATTCTGCGATCACGTGGGACCCATACATGCTGGCAGAAAGGGGACATTAGGTGTTGCATACAGACCCCTAAGAAGTGCTCAGTGTACTCTTTTTTGATTTTGAGGCTGGTGGTCCTGCTGTACTACATTGGATTGGCTGGGATTTGTAGTACACCTGCATAGAACTTCACTGCTCATTGGAAGGGGGTGACAGAGAGTGTGTCTAGGTCCAGCCACTACCAGATTGTACCGTAAAGCCCCCCCCCCCTAAACTAGTGGGTACTACACTGTATTGCTGGGATTTGTAGTAGACCTGCATAAAACTTCACTGCTCATTGTAAGGGGGTGTCACAGAGTGTCTATCTAGGGCCAGCCATTACCAGATTGTACCGTACAGCCCCCACCCCCCTAAACTAGTGGGTACTACACTGTATTGCTGGGATTTGTAGTACACCTGCATAGAACTTCAATAGAATGTTAACCCAATTGCTACAGTCAAATTAAAAATCGAAAGGCTGCTGGGGGTAGAAAGCTACTAGTTGGCTACTGCTGGGCCTTAACTGGCATCCATGTTGACTACTGGTGTGCCTGCCCTTGCCTCCATGCTGACTACTGCTGGGCTTTTACTGGCATCCATGTTGACTACTGCTGTGCCTGCCCTTCTTTTTTTTTCTTTATATTTTCTTTTATTTGTATAGCGCACACAGATTCCGCAGTGCTTCACCTATCTGTATGTTTTTGGGTGTGGGAGGAAACTGGAGTACCCGGAGGAAACCCACGCAAAAACTGAGAGAACATACAAACTTTTTGCAGATGTTGTCCTTGGTCGTATTTGAACCCAGGACTCCAGCACTGCAAGGCTACAGTGCTAACCACTGAGCCACCATGCTGCCCTTGCCTCCATGTTGGCTACTGTTGGGCCTTTACTGGCATCCATGTTAACTCATGTTGTGCCTGCCCTTGCCTCCATGTTGGCTACTGCTGGGCCTTAACTGGCATCCATGTTGACTACTTTTGTGCCTGCCCTTGCCTCCATGTTGGCTACTGCTGGGCCTTAACTGGCATCCATGTTGACTAATGCTGGGCCTTCACTGACATCCATGTTGACTACTGGTATGCCTGCCCTGGCATCCTTGTTGGCTACTGCTGGGCCTTAACTGGCATCCATGTTGACTACAGGTGTACCTGCCCTTGCCTCCATGTTGGCTTCTGCTGGGCCTTAACTGGCATCCATTTTGACTACTACTGGGCCTGCCCTTGCCTCCTTGTTGGCTACTGCTGGGCATTAACTGGAATCCATGTTGACTACTGGTGTGCCTGCCCTTGCCTCCATGTTGGCTACTGCTGGGCCTTAACTGGCAACCATGTTGACTACTGCTGGGCCTGCCCTTGCCTTCATGTTGGCTACTGCTGATCCTGCCTGGCCTCCATGTTTACTACTGTTGCTCCTACCTGGCCTCCATGTTGGCTACTGCTGCTCCCGGGAGTTCTCTGTGTGTTCAATGCCATACATTTGGCCTAATTTTTGGGAGGCTCACTTGCTTCCTCACTCACTTTTAATGGTTCTCTGTGTGCTCACTGCCATGCTAGGTCTGGTATAATTTTTGGAAGGCTGACTGGCTACCGCTTCTACCTTGTTCACTCTGTCCTCACCGCCATGTTGTGTCAGGCTGAAATTTTTGGCTGTTCATGCTATGCTACCTCTGTTTTTATGGTTCCCTGTGTTCTTACTACCATGCTGTGTCCGGCTGAGTTTTTGGGTGGTCTATATGCCTACCACTGTTTTAACCAGGCTGTTGCACAGAATTAGGCATAATGGTGCCATTAGGCAACCTCAGAGGCATGCATACATGCTGCCCCTGCTGTTTCCTGTCCATTTCCCTGGTGTTTCCATCATTTTCTGAGGTTGACAGGTTTTCACACGACCTTCCCCTACCGAACTTGGGTTCCCTGCAAAAATAGAGTTCATTACTCGAAACGAGCATTCGAGTATCGGGAGATATTCGTCTCGAGTAATGAGCACCCAAGCATTTTAGTACTCGCTCATCACTAATACACACCCTTAGTAGACTCAGTAACCATTTGTCATGGCACATACATTGGTATGGGCACATGGTATGTTGAGTGTTTATACACATGGGCTCTCTTATCATTTATCCCTTTCAGGACTTGTCCAGATAGTGCCTTGAGGACCAGAGCCCCTCCCCCTTTTTTTTTTATCTGACGAGTTTTACTTTATGTGGTTATACCTCCATGATATAACTTATCTTAGCAATTCTGAGATTGTTTTCTTGCGACATATTATACTTTAGGTTAGTGGTAAAATTTGGCTGATATCCATACAATTTTTGTGTGAAAAAGGCCCATATTTTATGAAAAAATAGCAAAACTAGTGATTTTCTAGTGTCATAGTAACCATCGGGGCTGTGCTATTGCTTCTGCACAGTCCCGATGGGAATAGAGGAAAGATTCTCCCTCTATTCTACACTATAGGTGCTGGAATAGGCCTGATCGCACCACCTATAGAGTTAACTGCTGCAATCTGTGCTTGGCCGGGTTTGCGGCAGATGCGGTGGGTACCCAGCCATCGGCCGGGACTCACCGCGGGATGGCTCATGCGCCTGTTTTATCCCAGGATGTAGCTGTACATCCATGAGTGGTAACTCACCGCAAAAAAAAAAAAAGGAAGTACAGTTAAGTCCTTCATCCTGAAGGGGTTAATATATATTATACATGATGCATTTGGGAAGTTTTCAGCCCCTTTTACTTTTTTTTACCTTTTGTTTTGTTGTGACATTGTGCTTACAAAAAAAGCCCCCCCCCCCCATAGTTTTGCACTCTATATCCCATAATGACAAAGCGAAAATAAGATGTTAAAAACCTTTATTTATTTATTTAAAGGGGTGCCCTGATTATAACTTAATTGTTCCCTATCCACAGGATAGGGAACAAGTAAGAGATTGTGGGGGGTCCGACCTCCATACCACCAGATGATTTTCAAAAGGCCCCCCTCCCCAGCTCCTTTGTTTTGAATACAGCTCTATTGAGCTGCCGGAAAAAGCTGAGTGCTGTATTCGGCCCGCTCTGGTGGCTCCAAAAAGAATGCATAGAGCCATGGGTCACAGGGAACGATCTAGAAATTGCTGGGGGATAAAAAGGTTGGACACCCCCTGACAGTCTTTTACTTGTCCTCTATTCTGTGGATAGGTAACAAGTAAGAGATTGTGGGGGGTTGGACACCCCCTGACAGTCTTTTACTTGTCCTATATTCTGTGGATAGGTAACAAGTAAGTTTTAACAAAAGAAGCCCTTTAATTAAAAAAAAAAAAAGAAAGAAAAGAAGTATGGCTTAAGTATTTAGACCCTTTGCACTTTAAAAAAATAAATTCTCCAGTCGTATTAAGTATGATGTCACAAAGTTTACACACCTGGACTTGGAGATTTTCTGCCATTTCTTACCTTTTCAACCTCTGTGAGGTTTGATGGGGTCGCCGACCCATGGCTGTATTCAAAACAAAGAAGTTGTGGGGGGGGGGGGGGTCTAGAGATCTCTGGGGGGTACAAAGGGACCCCCCCCCCCATGGTCTTTTGGTTGTCTCCAATTTTGTGAATTGGGGAAAAGTAAGTTTTAATCAGAGAACCCCTTTAAAAATAATGCATTAGCATAAGTATTTAGACTCTTTACACACCTGGAATTGGAGATTTTCTGCCATTTCTCACCTTCGTAAGCTATGTGAGGTTTGATGAGGATGGTTGTTGGATACCATTTTCATGTTTCTTCAGAGATATTTAATTGGATTCAAGTTAGGGCTCTGGCTGGGCCACACTCAGACATTCAGGATTGTCCCTAAGCCACCCCTGTGTTGTCTTGGCTGTGATTATTGTCAATGTCATGTGAGAAGATTAACTTTCAATTTAGGGCCCTATTATCGTTCAGATTATCGTTAAAGCGGTCGAATCTAAACGATAATCATTTGGTTGAAATGCAGTTAACGATTAACGACCGAACGAGAAATCGTTGATCGCTTTATAAGACCTGGACCTATTTTTATCGTTGCTCGTTCGCAAAACAGTCGCAAATCGTTCACAAATCGCTCGTATTGAATAAGACGTTGTTCGGTCGTCTGCAGTAGATACGAATGCAATAGCGAAGAAATAGTGAAGAAAAAACGATCAATTATCGTTCCATGGAAATGAGTGAACGTTTTCAGGTCTTTCGCAAAAGAGATTGTTAATCGTTAACGATTATGCGAACAATAATCGTCCGTGGAATAGGGCCCTTAGCATTAGGTCTAAAGCACTCAGGATCAGGTTTTTATTAATAATATCTTGTTGTTAGCTTTTCCTCAACCCTGACCAGTCTCCCTGTCCTAGCCTCTAAAAAAAAAAAAAAAAAAAAAAAAAAATTAGGCAAGTGATGATTAGGTATCATAGGATAGGGTCTGAATCCTTACATTCATGCAAAATTTAGGTTTTTCCTTTTTAAGAAATTTCTAAATTTTAAAAACTTCTTTTTTCACATACTTATGTGATATTGAGTTCAATATTGATAGGAGAATTTTCGTTTTGATTTTTAAATGCCACAAGGCCGCAATTAAAAAAAAAAAAAAAAAAGTGAAAGGGTCAGAAGGATCTTTCTGAATGTATTGTATTCTGTTTTCTGTTACCTTGTTCAAATAAGGATTTACTAATAGAATATGAATAGAAAGCATTGTGTATTCAGTATGTATACCAAACATCCTCAGAATGATCAGCAATTATGTTGTTTTTGTGTTGTTTTACAATGGTAGCAACCATTTTAACTTGCATTCCACTTTCATATGCACATGAATGGCATACAGTATACCTAGTCAGACAAATATAAATGTTGGATGTTTTGCAGCTGATGTTGTTGTTGTAGTTATTATTATTGTTTTATTTTTATTTTTTTTATTCGATTCTCTAGATTTGAAAAACACTGTACAGTAAATGTTCCGCCTTTTAAACCCAGCACTCCTTAAGTACCTATTAATACTTTTCCTAAACACTAAAATTGTATAGGAGGGTTTCCGTGGCTTAAAATAGTGCTAAAAGTGTGCCCTTATGGTGCCACTCTATGTAGTTTTTCTGCTGCAATATAAAAAAAAACTTTGCTTTAACATCTGATTCTTCTTTTGTCTGTATTGTTCTCTTGAGATAGAAAGCTAACTAAAGCCTGTGCTTTAGAGAGATGCACTTCTTAAAAAATAGTCAAATTGTAAGGATTTCAAAGACATAAGTCTATAGTTCAACCTATGTTCTTCCAGTGTTGACAGAGGAAGGCAAAAAATCACCAGCATTTTTATCTGTTCTTAGAAAGTTAACAATGGGCTGAATGGAAAGAATTAAACCACTCCAGGGCTAACTTCAAGAATAGAATAAAAGTTCTCTTAAGTAACTAGTTTTCTTTTGTTCTGGCAAGCAGTAGTGGTGTGGTTACTATTAGAATGTCCTGGAAACATTAGATACCCATAACCCCTTCAGGATCGGTCTAACTTTTGTTTTTGAGTTTTTATTTTCCTCCTCGTGTTAAAAATGCCATAGCACTTGCATTTTTTCCCCTACAGACCCACATGAGCCCTTATTTTTTGTACAACTTTTTGTACTTTACAATGGCAGACTTAATTTTTCCATGAAATATGCTGTGAAACCAGAAAAAAATGATTTGTGCAGTAAAATTGGAAAAAAAAAATTGTTTTTATTTTGAGGGAGGTTTCGTGTTTACACCATTCACCCTATGGTACAACTGACATGTTATTTATGTTCCTCAAATCAGTACGATTACAACAATATGTAATTTATAAAACTTTTATTTAAAAAAAATTAAGACCTTTAAAAAAAAAAAAAAAAACTAAATGTTTCAAGTCTCTTATTGTTTGGTCTATGGGGCTGTGTTGTGTCATTTTTGGTGCCACGATCTGTTCTTTCTCTCGGTACCTTGATTGCATATATGCAACTTTTTGATAACTTTTTATTACAATTTTCTGGATTTGGTGTGATAGAAAATGCTTAATTTTGCACTTTGGCGTTTTTTTGCGCTTACGCAGTTTACAGTGCAAGATTAGGAACGTGATAATTTAATATTTTTGGCGATAACACATGCGAGGATACCAAAAATGTTTATTTATTTATTTTTATTTATAAAATGAGAAAGGGGGGTGATTCAGACTTTTATTAGGGGTGGGGATTTTTTTATTAATAAAAACGCTTTTTTTTAAACTTTATACTTTAACTTTGAGTTCCCCTAGGGGAATTTCAGTATTACTGCAGTGATCTCCAATAGAGATTACTGCAGAATACTTTATACAGCAATTATCAATTAGTTCATTGCTGTATTAGTCTGGTCTGCAGCAGACCAGACACATCCATCACTGAGCCGGGATCAGCGTCAGTGTGACGCTGAGCCCCAGCTCGGTAAGGATAAGGGATCTCCCCTCCCTGATCACACTGCGGGGGGAGATCCTCCCCACTAGAAACCATGGAAACCATTTAAATGTATAACTAGCGGGCGTGGTGATCGGACCGCTCCCGCTAATAGCCAAGGTCCCGGGCTACAAACAGTACCCGGGATCTCGGCGGTTCAGAATGGGGTCCCATACAAACCCTCTCTGAACGCCCCCACCTGCATCGGGACGTATAGTTACGTGCTGATGTGGAAAGGGTTTAAATAATATCCTTTAAACATAGGATCGTCTAGACATTTCATCTAGTCCTTTTCTTAATTTCAATTTTGCAATCGGCAACAACGGCCATACTTTGTAAGAAAACATATGTTGCCTTGCTTTCTATGGGATCTCAGCCGGAGCGTATACACATGGTATACTATCCGGCCGGGATCTCTCGCGGCACTCTCATAGCGGCCGCAGAAAAACCTGTCAGTGTACACTATGGAGCATGCGGCTCCAGCCGCTTGCTCCATTGTGTGCAGTGGGGAGTGCTGATGCGGGCGAGCACAAATGTGCCTGCATCAGAACTCTGCAGCTGCAAAGATCATCCGGCCGGTACTTCTGGATGTGTGTGAACATAGCCTTAAGAGGAAAGAGAAAGAAAGAGCAGCATATAGTACATGGAATAATATCAAATCTGTACCGAACTGGCAATAGAGTATAATGCATGAAACTAATGTAGGGGATCCCAGGGCCTGAATGAAAAGACAGAGGAAGACAGACAGATTGACCACTTGTGCTTGGTTAGGGACTGACCCCTTCCCCCATCACAGTCACAGGAATAAGGCACGGTGGCTGCTGGCACCATTGGGGGGGGGGGGGTTATAATGAGGGCAATCTGGGCAACGGGCCTGGGGCCCAAGGCTCTGGGGGGCCCAGCAAGATTGCCCCCATTATAATGCTGCTGCCGCTGTACCTCTGCCACTCTGCCCCCTGCTGTACCTGTGCCACTCTGCCCCTTTAAAACTGCCTCCATTAGGAGCAGACATGCTGCGCGTAGGCACGTCTACATCCCGTGATGTCACTTCCTGGATGCTGAGAAGTGAGGAGTGGTGGCCAGGAGAAGACGGCGGTAGCCAGGAGAAGAGGAGTGGTGGCGGCGAGAAGAGGAGCGGCTGATGGGAGCTCCAGGAGGAGAGAGATGCAGCTGGGAATCAATGTGCCAGGTCAGGTCAGTACACTTTTATTATTTTGTTTTTTACATGGGGCTGATCATGGGGATGCTGTGGGGGATTCATGTGTATTCTACAGGGGGGGAGGGGGCTAATTATGAGCATTCTACATGGGGGGTATTCATGAGAAATGCTACAGGGGTGGCTATTCATAGGGATTCTACAGGGGGGGCTATTTATAGGGATTCTACGGGGGGGGGGGTATTCATGTGTGATGCTATGGGGTAGGCTATTCATGGTAGATGCTATGGGGTGGGCTATTCACGGGGGATGCTATGGGGTGGGCTATTCATAGGGGATACTACAGGGAGGGATATTCATGGGGAATGCTATGGGGGGGGTTCATGAGGGATGATACAGGGGGGTATTCATGGGGATGCTACAGGGGGGTATTCATAGGGGATTCTACAGGGGGTATTCATAGGGATGCTACAGGAGGGGGCTATTCATAGGGGATGCTACAGGGAGGGCTATTCATGGGGAATGCTACAGGGGCTATTCATAGGGATTCTACAGGGGGGCTATTCATGGGGGATTCTACAGGGGGGCCATTCATGGGGGATGCTAGGGGGGCTATTCATTCATGGGGATTCTACACAAAGGGCTACACAAAGGGAGCTATTCTATATAGAGGGGATACTAGACAGAAGTGGCTTATTCTATGTGGAGGGGGGGAACAAAGTAGAGTTGCTTAATACTGTATGGGGACATAGCAAAGGAAAAGGCTATTTATTATATGGGGATCAGAGGGACAGACTACTATTTAGAGGCACAAACTGGGGCTAACTGGGTGCACGGTTACTGTGTACAGCAGATGGAGATGAGGATGATGCTGGAGCAAGGAGCCTAAAATGTTTGTCTGATAGATCCTGTGGAGATAAGTCATGGCCAGAGAAGTCTTCTTGATGGGTTGAGCCAGAAAAGGAACTTCAACTAGCAAAACGTCCCTTGTAGTAATTTGTGTAGAGAAGACGAGGCTGTGATTTACTGGATGTAACGCTCTATTGTAAAAAAAAAAAAAAAAAAAAAAGTCATGTGAGGTCTGTACCAGGTCCAGGACTACAGGTCCCAGCAGACAAGTGTTAGAGAGATATAGTGACATACCCACTGTCACCCTGTACCTGCAGCCGTGTACCTAGTATGGATCTCACAGGTTCTCCGTAACCCTTTGAGGACCAGGCCCAAAATGACCCAGTGGACCGCGCAAATTTTGATCTTAGTGTTTTCATTTTTTCCTCCCCCCCCCCTTCTAAGAGCTCTAGCACTTTCAGTTTTCTATCTACAAGGCCATAGAAGGCCTTTTTTTTTTTTTTTACAGGAATAGTTGTACTTTGTAATAGTGCCTTTCATTTCACCAAAACATGTATGACAGAATTCCAAAAATATTATTTATGAAGATATAAATTAGTGAAATCGTAAAAAAGAATGCAATATGGTAACTTTTGAGGGGTTCCTGTGTCTACGTAATGCACTATATGGTAAAAGCGACATGATACCATTATTCTATAGGTCAGTCCGAACACAACCATATGCAGGTTTACACCCATTCCCTAATGTTATATATATTTTTTAATGAAATCCTTTTTTTGGCAATTAATTATTAATAAAATGGGCCTATTGTGACGCTTATAATGGTTTCATTTTTTCATCTATGTGGCTGTATAGGGCATAATTTTTTCCGCCATGATGTCTAGTTTCTATTAATACCATATTTATGAAGATCAGACGTTTTGATTACTTGTTATTATTTTTTTTTTATAAATAATGTAATATCAGAACGGAAATCCGTGCACTTTTTTCCCTCTTTTCATGTACGACGTTCACAGTTCGCAATAACGCTTGATATATTTTAATAGATTAGACAGTTACGCATACTATGGTTTATAATATGTTTACTTATTTATTTTTAAATGTTTTATTTATATAATGGGAAAGGGGGCGATTTTAACTTTTATTGGGGGAGGAGCTTTGAAATAGTGTAATAGTGATTTTTACTTTTTTCTTTACTCATTTGAAGTCCCTTCGGGGACTTTCTCATACATTAGTTTGATTATTCAGACTGATCACTGCTATGCCATAGACATAGCACTGATCAGTGTTATCGGCGCTCTGCTCATTGAGCCTGCCTGTGCAGGCTCAGTGAACAGATCGTCGATCGGACTGCATGGAGGCAGGTGAGAGACCTCCGGGGGTCCGTTTTAACGATCAAGACCCCCGCAGTCACACTGCGGGGGTCCCGATCGTTAAGTGGCCGGAGACTCCTGTACGCCCTAGGTCGTCTAAGGGTTAATGCTTTCTTCACACTTACTGAATACATTGCAGATTTGATTATTTAATTGGCTTGAATTAATTGACTCATTGGCCACTGCTCAATGCTGCCCCACAGGCTAAAATGTGCCGGCCTGGGACAAACAGAAAACATGGCCACAGCAAAGCCCCAGTCATCATTTATAGGTCACATAGCCTGAGTGGGCTATATACCATGTTCATGTTCTATGTGACCTCTAAATGCTATGTAGGGCTTTTCTGAGGTAATTTATATGGTAAATGGCCACAGAAAATCCCGGTTAGTTGGGGCGTGGTTATTGGGATGGAGGCAGGGCTACAGGGGGTGTGGTTAGTGAGGGGGCCATAATTTCTGAACTGCCCGGGGCCCATGGTACCCTTAATATGCCCCTGGCTGGCACCATCTTCTGGGATAGCTGAAAGCCGCAAGTCTGTGTTGTGTTAAGTGAGTATGTTGGGGAGGTGCCTGTACAGGATCCATGGGGCCCTGTCTTGCTATGAGGCCCCATGAATCCTAGCTAAGCCTCTGCCCTTACCGATCCAAACTTTTAGTTTGTCTCTCTGATATGTCCAAAGTTACAACGGTATTCTCCAGTGACATCTTAGCTCATCTACTTTTCTCTTAGTGGTACCATTTTGTGTCTTTTAAAATGAAAATGAGCTTTTTTTTATTTTTATTTGTTTTTACAGTACTCTTATAGTTGAAACAAAAATGGAGAGCATAGTAAGTTTTGTTTCACTTTTATACAAAGTTTAATTGCAAATTTAACTGTCCCAATAATTGAAAGAAAAAGATAAATCCACAAGTGCAGTGCGTTTTTAACCCTTAGACGACACTGGACATACCCGTACGGCAGCCACGCTCTGAACTGCCGCGGTCGCGGGTGCCGTGGCTATTAGCGGGCATGGTCCGATCTCCGTGCCCGCTAATAAAGTAATTGGATGCAGCTGTCAAAGTTCAAAGCTGCATCCAATTACTTGAATGCAGCCATTCCTGGTGTCTAGTGGGGTGGATCGCTCCTCCAGGACATTGTCCCGGAGGAGCGATCCACACATCCTTCTCCGTCGGGGCTCAGCGCCGTAATGGTGCTGCAGGAGCCGAAAACATTTAATGAGAGATCAGTGTACTTATACTAGAAGTCCCCCAGGGGAGCTTCTAGTATATGTGTAAAAAAACAAAAAAAAAGTGTAATTATCAATAAAAAGCCCCCTACCCTAATAAAAGTCAGAATCACCCCACTTTTCCCCTGTTAAATAAAAATAAAGAAATAAATAAACATGTTTGGTATCGCCGCGTGCGTAATGCCCCAAACTATTGATCACATTCCTGATTTTGCACGATAAATGGCGTAAGCGCAAAAAAAAACGGAGTGCAAAATTGTGCATTTTTGGTTGCATAAAATCCAGAAAAATTGTAATAAAAAGCAATCAAAAAGTTGCATATGCGCAATCAAGGTACTGATAGAAAGAACACATCATGGCGCAAAAAATCACATCTCACACAGCCCCATAGACCAAAGGATAAAAGCGCTATAAGCCTGGGAATAGAGCGATTTTAAGGAACAAATATTTATTAACAATGGTTTGATTTTTTAACAGGCCATTAGATACAATATAAGTTATACATGTTACATATCGTTGTAATTGTAACAACTTGAGGTACATATATTAAAAGTCAGTTTTACCCCAGGGCGAATGGCGTAAAAACGAAAAAAACTAAATAAAAGAAATGCGTTTTTTTTTTTATTTTTTTATTTCACCACACATTGACATTTTTTCTGGTTTCGCAGTGTACTTTATGAAAAAATTCAGCCTGTCATTGCAAAGTACAATTAGTGGCACAAAAAATAATGGCTCATATGGGTTTCTAGGTGAAAAAATGCAAGTGCTATGGCCTTTTAAGCACAAGGAGGGAAAAACGAAAAGCAAAAATTGAAATTGGCCCGGTCCTCTAAGGTTTAACCCCTTCACGTCAGCCATATGATTACAGTATATACGTTCCTGCTATACATACCCCATGCAGTAGAAACGTATAAACGTTCCTGGTTGTGAAGGGGTTTTCAATGTGTGCAGGGCTGTTTCAATGTGATCAACCGTGCACACATTACTGTCCCTAGCTGCCTGTCATTAAACCCCTTAAACGTTGTGATGCACATTGATCACAGCATTTATGGTACTTAGTGACAGGACAAATATCTGTCACTGACTGATCAGGAGTCCCGATCACTTGTATTGGCAGTCATACAGTCTGCTCTCAGACAGACTCTATGTACAGAACGCTGATAATACTGATCTATGCTATGCTAAGGGACTTGTATATTCAAAACAAAATGTGTATATAAAAAATAAACGTTTAAAAACATAAAAAAACTAATAAAAATGCCCAGATAAACATTACCCCCTTTCCCATTATGTCCCCTGCATTTTCCCCCATATACTTTTAATAATGTCCCCTGCATTGCCCCACATATACGTATAATAATGTGCCCTGCATTGTCCCATATACTTATAATAATGTCCCCTGCATTGTCCCACATACTTATAATAATGTGCCCTGCATTGGCCCCTATATACGTATAATAATGTGCCCTGCATTGGCCCCTATATACGTATAATAATGTGCCCTGCATTGTCCCCTATATACGTATAATAATGTCCCCTGCATTGGCCCCTATATACGTATGATAATGTCCCCTGCATTGTCCCCTATATACGTATAATATTGTCCCCTGCATTGCCCAATATAAACTAATAATGTCCCCCTGCATTGCCCCCATATAGTAATAATAATGTCCCCTGCATTGTCCCCCATATACTTATAATAATGTGCCCTGCATTGTCCCATATACTTATAATAATGTCCCCTGCATTGTCTCATATACCTATAATAATGTCCCTTGCATTGTCCCCCATATACATATAATAATGTCCCCTGCATTGTCCCCTATATACATATAATAATGTGCCCTGCATTGTCCACTATATACGTATGATAATGTCCCCTGCATTGTCCCCTATATACGTATAATAATGTGCCCTGCATTGTCCCCCATATACATATAATAATGTCCCCTGCATTATCCCCTATATACGTATAATAATGTCCCCTGCATTTTCCCCCCGATACATATAATAATGTCCCCTGCATTGTCCCATATACGTATAATAATGTCCCCTGCATTGTCTCATATATGCATAAAAATATCCCCTGCATTACCCTTTCTCCTCCCCCCTTATAGATGGCCCCCTCTTCCCCCCTCCCTTATAGATGGCCCCTCCCCCTCCTATAGATGGCCCCCTCTCCCATCTGTGCACAGCAAATTTAAAAAACAACACACAACTCACCCGCTCCCCCGTCGAGCCTCTCTCTTCCTGGTCTGGCCCAGCTGATGGGCGGCTGCCGGGGGTGAGAAATCCCTGTTCGCCGGGGCTGGGACTTCCGGCACAGGGAGCATCTTAAACAAGTGCTCCCTGTGCTGGAAGTCACAGCCACAGGCGCACAGGGAGATCTCTGATGCACGTGCCAGGGATAGGACGAGACACCGCCGGCAGCCGGGCCAGTAAGAGCCATCATCTTGTGACCGAAAGCAAAACAATGCTTGCAGTCACAAGAGAGTGCAGTTGTGCGCTGAGTGCGCTGGGGCTGGGCACTGTCGAGCACTGCTGGGCGCCCCCTAGCTGTCCACGCCCCGTGCGGTCACCCGGCCCTAAAAACGGCCCTGATATATATATATATATATATATATATATATATATATATATATATATGTATGTATGCCAAGACCGACATTACCGACCAAATCCCGTTTACTGACCAATATTATTAATAATATCAGTATACAAGGGGGCCACGAATCCACAGAATCTGCCAGACAAACATATTAGGCTCCTCGCTCTGGCACCATCCTTATCTCTATAATAACTGCACATCTGTATTGGCCCCTTTACACCCACATTTAGTGGGTAGGCTGACTTATGCCCCTTATAGCGGCCCCCCTGTATTATCCCCCTTATAGATGGCTCCCCCTTATAGATGCCCACCATATATTCCCCCTTATAGATGTCCCCCCTGTATATTCCCCCTTTTAGATGCCCCCTGTATATTCCCCCTTATAGATGCCCCCTGTATGATCCCCCTTATAGATGCCCCTGTATATTCCCCCTTATAAATGCCCCCATCCCCCTCTATATTTCCTCTTATATATGCCCCCCTGTATATAACCCCTTATAGATGCCCCCCCTCCTCCCGTGCAAAGCAGTTAAAAAAAAAAAACACACCTTACAACACGCTCCCCCTGTCATGGCTGTCTTCTCCCCTGGCTGCTGCCCAGATCTCTGGCTCTGTCCCGTCTCATCCCCAGCAGCACATGCACCAGCGAGTTCAGTGTGCACTGGGGCTGGTACTTCAGGCACAGGAAGCATCTCTAACACGCGCTCCCTGTGCCAGAAGTCCCAGCCCCCGACGTACACTGAGGTGAGCTATCTGGTGCATGCTCTGGCCGTAACCTGAACCGGGGGCCTGGGGGCCAGAACACTGATGCTGTCCCCTGACTGGGTGAGGAATGTTCATAAGATTACAGCCATTGTTTTCATAATTATGCCAGTTATTTGATTCCTGTTTTATTCCTCAAACTATAATAACTTAAATATTGACTAAACAATTTCCCTATTTTCTTGTACCAAAACCATGTGCATTAAATACTGCAACTTAAAGGAGAAGTCCCCCGCCAGAAGGTATTTTGGGGTTGTGGTGGCGTCAGGGTCCTGTAGACCTGTGACTGGGGTCCTGTAGCGGCAATCTGGCACTGGAGAGGCACTGGGAGAGGTGAATATACCTTTTGTTATTTCTCCTCTGTACCTTGCCTTTAAAAAATAAAAACCCAGAGGCCAGAATTCTCCTTTAATCCAGTTTCTAAGACAGGGTCCTAATCCATATATATATATATATATATATATATATATATATATATATATATATATATATATATATATACAGTATATATATATATATATATATATATATATATATATATATATATATACTCCTTGCCTTCTACATTCCATAATTCCTTTTTTTTTTTTTTTATCTGCAGAGCCATATTGGGGCTTGATTTTCTGCTCATTCTCATTTTACTAAAAGTGGGTGATTTGAGTTTTTTGAGTTTTGAGGAGGGATGTTTTATTCTTTTTAAAACCGTTCTTTTACTACTTATTTTAAACTTTTTAAGTCCCCTATTGGTTAGAAATCATCTGATTGTTTAAAATCACTGTAATTTTAGAAATTGATCAGGGATCACAGCAGGCCCTGAGGCCACTAGACCACCAATGATGTAGGTAAATATGGTTTTGATGCCTCGATCGCTATTGATGTTAAATGACTGGCGTCACAGTGATCACAAATGTCAGTCATTATCAGCGAGTGCCTTCTTCAGGCAGTCTTGCTCCCAAGCCTTTGTCATGTTTCCTCTCCAAACCCTTTCCATAACCATGTTATGGGTTGAGAAGCAGTTAAATAGGAATTTGATAGACTTTGGTCTATAGGACTTAACCATTATCTCTTTATCCTCTGTTTATCTGGTTTCAAAATAACCAGATGTAGATGTATCACACATAGAAGCTGATAACCTCCCTGTTATGAGTCATTAAAGACCTGTAGTTAATGACTAAATTAAGACCATGATGGAGTAAGAGTGGGTAGATATCTGGTTAAATACATATGATGTGCAATTCACGTGTTTCTAAAAAAAAAAAAAAAAACAACACACACACCATTAATGATAGAATACCTAGCCCTCAAAATGGGCTAAAATTTGTTATTAAAAGAGTTCTGGTGTAACACAATGTTATTAGAGATTAGTTGAATTTTGTAAATACTAGCAAATAAAATTGGTTGGAATCGTTTAAAGCAAATGTTTTGTTCTGCCCCCCCCCCCCCCCTCCACCTGCCATGCTGTAACTGATTACAGGAGTCCCTGTGCTTGTGTAAAAGTAGGCTGGCTCCTCCCTGAATACTGTGTTAATTCTGGTGAGATACTAGGAGAGAAAGAAAGGGGGGGGGGGGGGTTAACCTGGTTAGATGCTCGAGTCTGCCATTGATTTCAATGGGGCTCGTTACTCAAGTCGAGCACTTGAACATTGAAAAGGCTTGATCCGAATAAAAAGCATTTGACCATGTAAGTGCTCGCTTAGCACTAGTTAATACTGGCTATAATAAAAAGTTGTTATCCCATCTTTCTGTGAAATGAACCATTGTAGGTTCAGACCAGTCAGAGCGCTTTCCCTATCTACTGCCATTTTTTTTTACTTTGAAGGGACAAAGGGTGAAAATGGCACATGTACATTGGTAAATTCTTATTTATTTGGGACAAGTTCACACATTTATTTATTTATTTTTTAAATTAAACAACGTCCGTTGTTGCAGGTTTGCATAAACGGCCGCTGTAAAATCCCTTTGGACGATCGCATTGACCCCTATGAAACCACAGCCGGGATTCCATGCAGCCGCACAGAAAACTGCAATATCTACTTTGTGCGGCTGCTATTCATTGAACAGCAGCTGCACCATATAGACCATGGGTCTCCAAACTGCAGCCCTCCAGCTGTTGCAAAACCACAACTCCCATCATGCCTGGACAGCTAAAGCTTTGGATTTGGCTGTCCAGGCATGATGGGAAATGTAGTTTTTCAACAGCTGGAGGGTCGCAGTTTGGAGACCCATGATATAGACTGTGCACACAATGTAAAGTGCGGCTCCTTGCTGAACTTCACATTGTGTGCTATGGCTAATTGGAGTGCTGGCACACCCGAATGTTCCGGCATTTCAATTAAGCTCAAGCAATGTTCACCTGGCCAATACTGCAGTATTGGCCAGGTTGAACATATCAGATAGTGGCTGTTCTGTGACACGGCCATGTCACAGAACAGCCGCTGTTTTGCCATGTGTGACCATGGCCTTATACGTACACAGCTATATTGAGGGAAATTGTAGGTGCACTTTTAAGAAAGCCAGTTTCAAATATCACTTAATGGTTAAAAGACCCACAATGGTAGCTAAATGGTTAATAAAATGTAAAATATAGTTGACACCTCTGTTTGGATTTTATACTCAGTTGTGAAAGCCAAACAATTATTTGAAAAGAATAACATGTCCCCCCACTTCTCTGTTACTTTTTGACAGGTAATTTAGGAAAAGTATAAATTGACTGTCCTGAGAAATCAAAAACATTACAGCCATGACAAGAAATGTCAGAAATCATCCATGAGCGTGCAGACTAAGGATACGTATTATAACTAGATTTACAATAATAAAAACAGACATTACAGTATCCAAGTGACAGATCAGCCATGTAGAAGGAAACTCACTGTTTGGTACTTTAAGTTAACATTATAAGGCAAAGTAAAGAGAACTTAGAAAAGGTGAAGATTTATTTGGAAATATACATAAAATAAATAAAATAATAATAATAATTAAATAACTTGAATGAATTTACTGTACATGCAGTGAGACTGTGGAACTCTGTGCCACATGGTGTTGTCATGGCTAATATATTAACCCCTTCCCGTCAGAAACATGTATATATACGTTCCTACTGCACATACCCCGTGCAGTAGGAATGTATATATACGTTCCTGACTGAGGGGCTTCTGATTTGTGCGGGACCTCTGCAGTGAGAGCGGACTTGTACACATCAGTGTGTCCGAGGCCGGAGGTAATGAGAGGCATCTGCGATACCGCAGCTTCCTCTCATTAACCCCTTAAACGCTGCGATCTATAACGATCACAGCATTTAAGCTACTCAGTGACAGAACAAGCTTCTGTCACTGAGTGATCAGGACCTCTGCAGCCATGCGGGGAGGAACATTGCATTAATGTGACCCGAGCATGAAAAGGCTCTGTCTTGAAGGGATTAAATAAGTTCAAGGGAAGTTTTGATGCTTTTCTTGAAAAATATAATATTACAAGTTATGGGCATTAGATTTTTGGTGATATGCTGATCTAATAAGCACTATGTTACAATTCAGACAAACAGAGCTGACGGGAAGTTTATATGGATCTATATAGAGATCTACAGACACATATAGTCCAAATAGCCACCTCTATAGAGGAATTACGTGTAAACAAACCCTTGCTTATACGTTGTTAGTGTAAGTTCACAACCACTCTAATTGGAGACCATGACTGGCATATCATGGGCCACAGAGGCAATAACTCTGAGTGCAAAATTCTTAAATGTATTGGCCACTTCTATGAGATATATGGATTGGCTATGATTATATATGTCATTAAAGTGGCCAATTTTTAAAGAGCAAGCAATGCATGGGCAAGAAAGGAAGAAAATGCAAAATGTATAGTATGACTGCTGAAAGCTACATATCTCTCACATATTCATGCTAAATATAACCCACCCCACTCATAAAAAAGCCAAAAGAAAGAAATAAGACATTTTCATACTTGTTCACTGATCCTACAAACCCTCTACTCCTGTCTGCTGTAGCCAAGGGTTTGCTCAGTTGCAATGCAGGTACTTCATCAGCCACAATCACCATAGTGAGTATTTTTCAATTAGTTCTGACATTACACAAGCTTGTATATATTTCATGGGTAATAACTGGTTGGGTTTAATATCCTGCTCTACTGTTAAGACCTGGGGGCATCTGAGTATCGGAAACCATTATGGCTGCTATAGGTCAGGATAACCTAGTGACCCACTAGTATTGTTACAATATTTTGCATCCAAATCTAATCTATATTAAAATAGTATTTGCATTATCAGGATCATTGGTGGTCCCTATGGTTGAACTCCCATTAATCATAAGTGAAAGCATATTCTATTGATAAGCCATCAATCAATAAAATGCAAGGCTGCCAGGGGATGCAGAAACTTAAAGGGGTTATCCAGCGCTACAAAAGCATGGTTACTTTCCCCCTACTGTTGTCTCCAGTGTGGGTGGCGTTTTGAAACTCAGTTCCATTGAAGTAAATGAAGCTTAATTGCAAACGCACTTGAACTGGAAACAACAGTAGGGGGAAAAGTTGCCATGTTTTTGTAGCGCTGGATAATCCCTTTAATAAACAATGTATACTTACCACTCCTCGTTCCTCCATAGCACCACTCCCGAGTCTCATTAAAGCCTGATGACTGTCATTTTAGTCTCTTTGCTGCAACATTCTTGCCCAGCTGACCAATAGTCTGCTCAGCCAGTCAGTCACTGGGGCTGTGTTTCACCTCAGTCACTGATTGGCTAAGCAGATTGGCTACAGATCATATCATGTTCCCACAGTCTTCTAATGTACACAGAAATTCTCTTCTAGACGCATTACTTCTAAAAAAGAATAGCTTCATACATACAGTGATCATACATGAGATGTGCAATGTAGCCTGAATGGCAGTGTGTGAATGCAGAATACAATGCAGAAAGGCATTGCTGGCCTCACACATTGTGCATGGGTTAGACTATGGGGGGTGGGGACCTATCAAGATCAGCATACTCGTACACCGATCTTAAATTAGCCCTGTACCCAATTGCCCCGCCAGACTTACTAAGAGGCACACTGGCTCCTGAGTCTGGCTCCTGAGCAGGTGTAGATTTCTGCCACGATTTCCCCCTGCAAGCAGGTGTAAATCATGGTAAATCCGGCATGGGAGGAGGCCACGTTTCCTCCCTGCCTTGCCACGGCCTCCCTGCCCGCCCATCAGATAAGTAGGGAATACGGCAGACATACGCCAGGGAGTAGGGGTGAATTTCTGCCTTCTCCCTGGCATATGCCCCGGCCGCAGTAATGATAAATCCACCCTTTCAGTATCTGAATTAAAAAATGAAGATACAAATCACAGTAATTTGAAGGAATAACTTGGATGCAGTACTAAAGTACATTACGTATGGAAGTTATGTTACTGGTTGTCTGGAAAGCATTTTCAAATGCAAAAAGATAATATTTAGTGATATTTGCTCTTTAAAAAAATTGTGTTTTTCTCTGCAAAATCTCCCTCTGCAGCCCGGCTTTGATCATATCCCCAGTCTGCAGCTAATGGAGAGTAACTGATGTAAAATATTTAGTACCAAATTGAGCTACAGTGAATATTACTGGTAATTATTCACAGTTAAAATCTCCGTGCTGATACCTTTACGCAATAGATTTAGCTGACAGCCCATAGTATATGGAGCCCATTACATCAGAAATCAGTGAGGGTGATTGAGATAATCAATACGAGCATGCTGTCAGTATTGTAATAAACAATGCTGACTGTCTAGGGTCATACACGCTACCTAAAAATACTGCAGAACCTTTAATAACGTGGACTGATGTACGGCCATGAGAGAAGATGCCTGCTATTCATTCAGTCTCTAATTCACGTCACACATGTTCGGGGCTGTAAAGAGTTACATTGTATTCTCTGCTTACTGAAGCTGCCAAATGACACATCCATAATGAAGAGAGTGGAGGTGGGCACGTGTAGCAAGCACATTGCCTATAAGATGCAACATTACAAACTAGGAAACGGATCAATTCTTCAGGCATCTTGAAATGGCATTAAACTTGGCGCTGCTAACTTTTACCGTTATTTTAAGACACCAGCAGTTTTTTCTTCTTCTTGTTAGAAAGATCCTGATTAAATAGTCACGTGTAATATGTAACAAGCACTGTGTGCTGGACTTTTTATAGAATTAAAGGGGTTGTTAACCAAAAAATGTTTTCTTTCAAATCAACTGGTGTCAGAAAGTTATATAGATTTGTCATTTATTTATATTAAGAAAATCTGCAGTCTTTCAGTACTTATCAGCTGCTGTATGTCCTGCAGGAAGTGGGGTATTATTTTAAGTCTGACACAGTGCTCTCTGCTGCCACCTCTATCCAGGTCAGAAACTGTCTAGAGTTGTAGCAAATCCCCACAGAAAACCTTTCCTGCTTTCCAGACTTCCTGCAGGACATACAACAGCTGATAAGTACTAGAAGACTTGAGATTTTAATAGAAGTAAATTAAAATTCTCTGGCACTTTGAGGCACCATTTGATTTGAAAGAAAACATTTTTTGCTGACCTACCCCTTTAACACTCCAGATACTATTTCACAGTTCATATTCTATACTATTCATATACCAGGTGCAAACATGAAAGGCAAAGATGTGTGTACCAGAAAGAAATCCCCTTCTATCTGCTATGTATTCTTTGAAAGGGACACTTCTAGTTGGAGGCATTTATTTTTCCCCTATGGTAGACTTATGTAAGGCGTATCCTTTCAATAAGCACCACATGATTAGCTAGCCAGTGAGATGTAAACCACACTGCTCTTCTCTACCACAAGGAAGTGGCAGGAAGTAAGTGCAGTATGTATGGTGGACTGAACTTTTATTTTTTTATTTTATTGTTTTATTTTTTCATATACATATACAGAGTGAACTGTTTTGCTGTCTCACAAAGGCTGTTTGCGTATACCGCATTGCCTATTAGCTGCCTATTATCAAACATGGTCAGTGGTGTAGCTACCATAGAGGCAGGATAGGCAGCTGCAATGGGGCCCTTGCAGCAGGGGGCCCAGGTAAAGGGGGGCGGGGAGAGGGTGAGAGCCATCCTGTGTCCTTCTGCTTAACCCCTTATGTACTACAGTGTGTAAGCGACCCAATATTTACTTACATGCTGCATCACCAGAAAAGGGTTAACAAGCCAAAGACAAATTGATCTCTGCTTCACTGCTCTGATAACCCCTGACATCTGTTCAGGTAAGAAAATGTACAGAGCTCTGTGCAGTGGTCAGGAGTTATCAGTGCACCTGCAGTAAAGCAGATATTTTGTCTTCTGAATTTTGGGTCATTTATACACTGTAGTACATAAGGGGTTAAGCAAAAGGTAGTCTGCTACTGCATCTATGTATTCAACCATAAAGGCTTCTAATGGGCCCTTATGGTTAAAAACAGTGGACTAAAAGAGCAAGCAGCCTGCCACATCACAGATTAGGGGAGGGGGGACCTTACAGTTTTTTGCTATGGGGCCCCATGAATCCTAGCTACTCCCCTAAACATGGTGTAAAGTGAAACTCTCTCAGTTGCCCCTACACTTTACACCATATTTGATAAATCTCCCCATTGTTCTACCATTTACTTGCTATTATTATACCTAACGTTACCTGTTACCAGTGGGGTTCACAATTTAAAAGGGTTTAGGCAAGGAGGTGGGGGTTACTATGTCAAAAAAATAATGTGTACATATGGGGATAAGGCCAGCACCCATTCATATGCAGTAAGGATATAAAGTAATCCGCAACTCACCCGGTATACAGTATGTGGATGACACTCTTCACCCACAACACCTAAATGTGACCACAGCGCTGAGTTGTCAATGTACATAGAAGGCTTGATAAAGGTGGATTTTGCCTGCTGAAACGTGTTGCCTAATTTTACCGAATAAACGGCAGAATTCCAAATCGGTGGTTGTTACCAGGTGTTTTTCACTGTGATAGTAGAAGTAAGTGCACCCCTCCTGGCTATTAACTATTATTATTGCTCCCTATCTGAAGTTTCCTTAAGCGCAGGACATTTTTTCTTTTGTATCTCTATATGTAGGAAGAATAGTAATAGTTACCCAGCAACTTACCCCTTGCTAATGTATCCCAGCACCCTATCCCTGCTGGCATCCTTTAATCATACGGACAGGAAATACCCACTCAGTGTTTGAACTCTATGTTGTCTATTCTCATCCCCCACTAAGCGGCATCTCCTGTCCATATGGTTTATCACCATAGTACTGGGCTCAGGAAACATATCAACAAGGGAGAGGGTCAGTTGAGTATATCTCCCTGTTATTTTCCTTGCAGCCTAGGCCACATAAAAAAAAAAAATATTTTCCTAGCCCAGATAACTACTTTAATTTCCTTTCTCAAATAAACACTAGATGCAATTTTATAGGAAATGACTTATGATATCAATATGTTTTGGAGTGTAGGAGGAAACACAAAACAATAAGAAGAACATCCAAATAAATGAAGGGCAAACACAAAGAGTCTGTGAGGAATGAAAGGTGGAATCTGATTGGTTGCTAGGGGCAACTGAGCCAGTTTCACTTTACACCATGTTTGATACCCCCCCCATAGTGTAACGTGAAACTGGCTCAGTTGCCCCTAGCAACCAATCAGATTCCACCTTTCATTCCACACAGACTCTTTGGAAAATAAAAGATAAAATCTGATTGGTTGCTAAGGGCAACTGAGCCAGTTTCACTTTACACCATGGGTCTCCAAACTGCGGCCCTCCAGCTGTTGCGAAACTACATTTCCCATCATGCCTGGCCAGCTAATGCTTTGGATTTAGCTGTCCAGGCATGATGGGAAATGTAGTTTAGCAACAGCTGGAGGGCCTCAGTTTGGAGACCCATGCTATACACCATGTTTGATAAATCTCCCCCAATAGCTTGGTGGTGGGCACTGCTGTTTTTTAGCTTTAGGTTTCTAGGTTTGAATTGGACCAAGAACAACATCTGCACAGGAGCTGTATGTTCTTATGTATTTGTGTGGCTTTCATGCAGGCTTTTTTTTATTATTTCATCCCACAATCCAAGAACATCCTGATAGGTTTATTGCTTTTCTATGAAGTGTGTGTCTCAGGTAGGAAAATCTGATTTGAAATCCCATTGGAGACTGAGACTGCTGTGAATTGTGACAATCTTTGCTGAATATGCTGGTGCTATATCATAAATAATTCATATATATAGTCGTGGATTCAAACGCAGGATCCCCATCCCACCAGGCAACAATGCTAGCCACTGTGCTTCCCTCAATGTACATCTTCATTTTAAGGAACTTGGAGCTGGGATTCACAATGAAAGCAGCAGCTCTAGTTTGTACTGGATTGATTCATTCCCCTCAAGGGGGGAAGAGCGCATTTAATGAAAAAGTCAGATTACCGAGGAATTATTCTGTAATTTATGATAGTGACCAGGCCATACTTCCCAAAGGGTGCCTCCTATAGAAGAAGGAAGCAAATGGCCATTTTAAGGCTGTAGTCTGCAGGGGGAGCTAGTAGAAAAGGCTGTCTGCTAGCAGGTGTGCAGAAGAGCAATGAGTGCAAGGAATTAGTTTGATGTAAGACTGACTTCATGTCCCTTATGTACAGCACAATATTCGAAGAATGAGCGGCACTGGAATCTTACCTGGGGCTTTGCAGTCAGATGTTATCAGAGTGTTTAGTAGAAATCCAGCAGTCTCTGTGCCTTGTTTATAAAGCTACTGTCATGCATAGATGTACGCAGGGACTGCTGCTGCTGCTGCTGCTGAAAGTCTTCAGTATTTCACACAGACAAGATCACAATACACAGTAAAATCCATTCAGGTTAACCCTTCCCCACCCCCTAACAGTATGCGTCGTGCTTAACATAAATTGCATGACGCAGGCAGGGTACCACACGACTGCATACAGTGCATCGCCTCCACTTAACGCTTTTTTCTCTCTTTTAATTTCTACATCTGCGTCTTATTTACTTTCCCATCAGCCTTAACACTTTCACCCCCATAAGCCACTTACACCATCGCTTTCCTAAGCCAATTTGAAACTGAGTGCTTTGCCTCTGGAGGTTAAACCACTCTCTCCAATGACCTTTTTATATTTAACCTCCATATTTCCTTTCTCCACATACATTGACTTGCCAACGCATTGCTTTGCTTTCTCATTCTAAACCTGTAATGCAAACTTCCCTTCTCAATAATTCACCCTTGCCAGCGCTTAACCCCTTCAGTGCCAGGGCTTACCATTTTCTCCTTCACTGTGTTGCCTCCTATTTCCAGAGCTTACAGGATCCCCTTAGGCTTGACTGTAAAATGTCTAGTGGGGAGTGAGCATATCTCCTTGCAGTATACATTAAAATATTCTATGAACATAAGTGGTGCTTACTGGTAGCAATACTCCTTTCTAGAGCTATAATATATATATATATATATATATATATATATATATATATATATATATATATATATATACATTTTTGCTAGCTTGCCTCTTGCTAGTGCAGTTGAGGACATGATAACGTCACATATTTGGAAATATCTATCTATCTATCTATCTATCTATCTATCCTTCACATTTTATTAATCCTTATCCAAGGAGACAGGTTTCTTTGGTGTGTATGCATTCTTATCTCTAGTATTGCCTGCATTCTAATAGCATTGGCACAATTTTAGTATTCAGCCTGAATAAGAGCTTGTTGCAGAGCTGGCAGACTGGACCATTTAAATATTGCATCAATTCTTTTGCATTTACAGCAATGCCAGGACTATGAGTGGTAATGTGCCATGTTTTGGCATCATTCGCAGGCTCACATTACAGATACCAGTGAAAAGCTGGTGACAGACATATTCGTGCTATGTAGAGAGCTGCACATTTCTCACTAGAAATATTGCAGGGAGAAAAAAAAAAAATCCCCAAATACCTTTACCCATCATAGCTCTGTACATAGCTCCAGTGAATGCAATGTGATCCCCCCCAAACACCTGCCTGACCAAGCACAGCAGGGGGAGTCCCAGTCCAGCTCTGCTTCTTGGTCCCAATAAACTCAACAGCAAAAAAAATCACATCAATAATGATTGATCTGAACACTCAGTCTTGATCCAGTGGATCCATGAAGGTGTTTTATTTTACTAGTTCAGCCTGCTCTGCGTTCTGCTCTAGGAGACTCACCCTCAGCAAGATTTCCAAATCTCCTGCAGTGGCTCTATGTGTGCTTGTATTTATTTATTGAAAGAGATCGATTGATATGTGTTGAGATTGTGGTCCTGTGTGAGTGCATATACTGTGTGTGTGACAGAAAAGGAAAAGAGAGGGGGAGAGAGAGAGAAGAAGAAGAAGAGGAGGAGGAGGGGGTGATAGAGAGGCAGAGAGAGAGAGGGAGAGCTTCAGGAGCAGGGAGAAGTCCACATCTCTTGGAGACAATCACAAAATGCAGAACAGTTTCATTTCCTTCCATGGATCCGGATTTTAAAGGTAAGAAAATAAGGCTGAGTGAGAAGAGTCATCTGTACTGGCTTCCTTAGAATGATTTCACATAGGGATAGAAAGGCTTAATAGGTTTTTACTTAGACTCCAGCATCATTAAACAAGGTGATGTTCTTCTCCCCAGCCAGGCAGCTCCTGCTTTTCCATCAAGTGGTTTCTTCCTCCAATACTGTCTGCTGTTTCCTGCTTGCATTAGCTTCTCTTGCTGGATGAATGCAGATTAGGGGAACTAGAATAGGGATCCTATATATGGGGGAAGAAAAAGGAAAATCCTGATAGCCATGCAAAGACTTTCTAGATCCTCCTGCAAGGGTTGGCAGCATGCATTTAGGAAATCCCCCCCCCCTTCTCTGTAGTTGTGTAGTGTTTTCCTATGATGTACCTGCTATTATTTCTAGGTCCGTGGCTTCCTAAAGGCATTGCTTGTCTGGATCTAGAAGCTGAAGGTTTACTTCATGGGTTTTCTTTGTGACTGATCGTTGGAAAAAGGGATCTGTCCTCCATCGGCAGCAAATGATCTCCCCCTCCCTCCCCCCCCCCTCCTCTTTTAACCACCAGACACATCCAGCAGCTATCTGACTTGAGAGACCCTTTCTATAAGCCTGACACTTGCCACCAGCAAACATTATCCCATGGAAACCCAGCTGACTGGGAAGCAAGAGCTTTTTTTTGCCATAGTGGGAGTCTCTTTGATGCAGATCTTATGACCCTCTCTCTTGCAATCCCATGCCCTCTGATCACATTGTGGACTTCCCTTTGCAGCTCAGACATAGGAGAAGAGAGACACAGCAAGTTGGACCTGTCCCAGACCCCTTGCATCCCCAGCATCCTCTCCCCATCATGGGGACCACTTAATTTATTCCAGGCTTTACCTGTTCCTAATTAGGAGGCTGCAGCAGAGACTGGAGGAGGATAGATTGCTGGCTATTGTCTCACATTACACTGGCAGAAAGGGATCTGTTCAGCAGCAGCAGCAGCATCTAACCTGCAGGATCTTCTCCTGGGGATCCTCTCCCACAGCCCTGCTCCATCTTCTGGAGGAGATATCTGATTGAGGACAAGAGCAGCCAGCAGGAGCAGAGATCATGCTGCGGCAAAGCATTGCAGTACTAATCAGTACTATCACAAACCTCAGGCATTTGCCACTGATATCATAGGTACTGCTGTCTACCACTGACCTAGCTTTCTCTATGTCTTCTCTTTCTCTCTGTGCAGTCTTGTTTTCCTCTCTGTCTCATCTTAACTAAAAATGTGAAGCCAGCATGTGCTATCTGTGAAAACCTGTTTTGTGCTGGGAGAGATAACTATTTAGCAGGTTGGCTGTGGTGTAAATGGTAGATAGCTGATGTGCTGCTAAGATCTATGTATGAGTTGACTATGTGATAGCTGAGATCATGCATGAAGAATCTAGAGAGGAAGCTGAGACTCCTGAATGTGAAGCTTAGTGGGAGATGAGGCTCATGGAAGAATAATGAAGTGCATGCTTGTAAGTGAATGCACTCATCCTATATGGAAGTCACAGCTCTAAGTTCATGTATGATGAATATGGTGATAGATGAGATGCAGGTATGTAGATCATAGTGATAAATGCATGCCTATAGAATATAGTGGTAGCTCTGATGGCTGTATGTAGATCATAGTGATAAATGCATGCCTATAGAATATAGTGGCAGCTCTGCTGGCTGTATGTAGATCCTAGTGACAAATGCATGCCTATAGAATATAGTGGTAGCTCTGTTGGCTGTATGTAGATCCTAGTGACAAATGCATGCCTATAGAATATAGTGGTAGCTCTGATGGCTGTATGTAGATCATAGTGATAAATGCATGCCTATAGAATATAGTGGCAGCTCTGCTGGCTGTATGTAGATCCTAGTGACAAATGCATGCCTATAGAATATAGTGGTAGCTCTGTTGGCTGTATGTAGATCCTAGTGACAAATGCATGCCTATAGAATATAGTGGTAGCTCTGTTGGCTGTATGTAGATCCTAGTGACAAATGCATGCCTATAGAATATAGTGGTAGCTCTGTTGGCTGTATGTAGATCCTAGTGACAAATGCATGCCTATAGGATATAGTGGTAGCCCTGATGGCTGTATGTAGATCCTAGTGACAAATGCATGCCTATAGGATATAGTGGTAGCTTTGATGTAAGTAAGGGGATCATAGTAAAAACTGGATGCACGAGTGTGGAATATAGTGATATCTTAATGGATCAAGGTAGATACTGATGAGATGCATGAAGACTGTAAGGAAAATTGAGATCCATGTTTGTAGAACAGAGTGGTATCTGAGAATGAGATACATGTACATAGACTCCATTGATTTATGGGATGCATGGATGTGGAGGATAGTTATAGCTCAGATGCATGCATATAAAATCATTGATGTATGCAGGCAGAGTGTAGATGCATGCAAGGATTTGTATAGTATAAGAAAAGTGAGATGCATGTATGTTTAGATTATACTAGTAGATTAGATCATCTATGTAGCCTCTAGTAATAGCTAAGGTGGAGGCATGTCCATTTTGGTGATAGCTCAGAAACATGCATGCTTTCATTCTCCTACTAAAAGAATATGTAGCACAAGATGTAGTCTATAGAAAGTTTAGTCACCTATGCATCTAAATATTACCCAACATTTACTACTCTGCTACTATGTGACAGCTCAATATTGCCTAAGCACTTCTCCAAACCTGCCTAATCTTCATCTATTAAGACTGGATTGGAGATGTGTGAATACAAATAGTTAATGGCAATGTATTCTACTCTGTATATCTATGAAATGAAGTGTGCTTAATGTTATGTTAGAATGAATGCCTTCAGTAAGACACAAATAGGTATATACAGTAAATATACACAAATACTTGCTACACACTATAGTGTCGGATAGTCAAGAATTAAACACAAATCTATGTATGTGTTTAAAAGCTTGCCTATGTATTGTACTATAAAGAGGAAATACACATACTATTACATTGTGGCATGAGTTAAAGATGTAGTAGGGATGGAAAAGAAGAATTCTACACTCATTAATAGCTAATTATGTGGCTAAAAATTCTATAAGATATATTGTATAATATAAATCATGTGTCTAACATTGGGGAATAGGGGAATGTAATAGATGCAATGCAGTAAAATTTATGTGCAACACATAGATATATATATAGATAGATAGATAGATATAGATATATAGACACATACATACACACTACTGCTGTTTATCATATATGTAGACCTGTTATATTAAGACAGTGTCTTTCTGTTTATCAGATGATTTACCCCACCAGCCTGAGATCTTATTGTCACTGCCTGAAGATGTTTCTGTGGCTTTTCCTGTTCCTCTCCACCCCAATCTCCTCCACCAACCCGGACTCAGAGCTCACCCAGGAGATCTGCAATGTCTGCTCTTGTCTATCAGTAGAAAATGTCCTTTATGTCAACTGTGAAAAAGTGGCAGTGTACAGACCCAACCAGCTGAAGCCCCCACAGTCCAATTTCTATCACTTGAACTTTCAGAATAATCTTCTGATCATTCTATACCCTAATACTTTCCTTAATTTCACTCATGCTGTGTCTCTGCAACTGGGCAATAACAAACTGCAGAATATTGAGGGAGGAGCTTTCCAGGGACTTAGTGCATTAAAACAGTTGCACTTGAACAACAATGAATTAAAGATCCTGAGGGCTGACACTTTCCTGGGCATAGAGAATTTGGAGTATCTCCAGGCTGACTACAATTTAATCAAGTATATTGAGCGTGGAGCCTTCAATAAGCTACACAAGCTGAAAGTCCTGATTTTAAATGACAATCTCATTTCTGCCCTCCCTGATAATATATTTAGGTTTGCCTCTTTAACTCATTTGGACATTAGAGGAAATAGAATCCAGAAGATGCCCTACATAGGTGTCTTGGAACACATTGGGAGGGTTGTGGAGCTGCAGCTGGAAGATAACCCTTGGAATTGTACGTGTGATTTGCTGCCACTTAAAGCTTGGCTGGAAAACATGCCATACAATATCTACATTGGAGAGGCTATTTGTGAGACGCCTAGTGATCTTTATGGAAGATTACTAAAAGAGACTAATAAACAAGAGTTATGCTCTATGGGAACTGGTAGTGACTTTGATGTCCGGATATTGCCTCCATCCATGGAGACAACGTTCACTACTCCTGGGGGGAATACAGCTCAAACATCACTAAATCGTCTGGTTACCAAGCCCCCCAAAACGACCAATCCATCCAAAAACTCTGGCATTGTGTCTGGCAAATCTGTAACCAACCACAGTTTTAGCCAGATAGTCTCATTTCAGACCAGGGTGCCTCCCTTGTCACCCTGTCCATCTCCGTGTGTTTGTAAAACTCATCCTTCAGATTTGGGATTAAGTGTTAACTGTCAGGAAAGGAATGTGCATTCATTAGCCGAGCTGGTACCTAAACCCATAAATGCAAAGAAACTTCACGTCAATGGGAATTACATCAAACAAGTAGAACAAACAGACTTTGCGGAATTTGAAGGTCTAGATCTGCTTCATTTAGGAAGCAATCAATTAACAACTATTCAAGGAAATGTTTTCTGCAATCTCACTAACCTGCGGAGGCTTTATTTGAATGGGAACCAAATTGAACGCCTCAGCCCTGAGATATTTACTGGCTTGCACAATCTGCAGTACCTTTACTTGGAATACAATGTGATAAGAGAAATATTGGGGGGGACCTTTGAATCCATGCCAAACCTTCAGTTGCTGTATTTAAATAACAACCTTCTAAGAAGCCTGCCAGCTTATATTTTTTCCGGAGTGCCCCTGGCAAGGCTAAATATACGAAACAATCATTTCATGTACTTGCCTGTAAGTGGCGTTCTTGACCAGCTCAAATCTCTCACACAGATTGATCTGGAAGGTAACCCATGGGACTGCACTTGTGATTTAGTTGCTTTGAAACTCTGGCTGGAAAAACTCAGTGAAGGCATTGTAATGAAAGAGGTCAAATGTGAGACACCGGTGCAGTTTGCAAACATTGAGCTAAGATCACTAAAAAATGAAATTCTGTGTCCCAAGCTAATAAACAAGCCACCCACCCAGTATACCAGCCCTATTCCAGCAATCACTTTTACAACTCCTTTAGGCCCCATGAAAAGTCCCCCAGGTGGACCTGTCCCTTTATCTATTCTTATACTTAGTATTTTAGTAGTGCTTATATTAACTGTTTTTGTTGCATTTTGCCTTCTTGTGTTTGTCTTGAGACGTAACAAAAAACCCACAGTAAAGCATGAAGGTATTGGGAATCAGGAGTGCAGTTCTATGCAGCTCCAGCTGAGGAAGCATGACCAGAAAGCCCTTAAGATGGATGGTATATCTGCAGAAACCTTTTTTCCACAGACCATTGAGCAGATGAGTAAGAGTCACACTTGTGGCATAAAGGATGCTGAAATGGGATTTCCATTTACTGATCACCAAGGACAAAAGTTGGTCCTCAGGAACATGTCTGACAAAGACAAAGATTCATTGCATGGGGATCCAAAAAAAAGACTTAGCACAATTGATGAACTGGATGAATTCTTTCCAGGAAGAGACTCCAATTTATTTATCCAGAATTTTTTAGAAAGTAAAAAAGAATATAATAGCATAGGAGTCAGTGGCTTTGAAATACACTATCCCGAAAAGCTACAAGATAAAAAATGCAAGAAATCTTTAATAGGTGGAAACCACAGTAAAATCGTAGTAGAGCAGCGAAAGAGTGAATATTTTGAACTCAAAGCCAAACTTCAAGGCACACCTGATTACTTACAAGTGCTTGAGGAACAAACAGCGTTGAGCAAAATGTAGGTCATGCAGAATAATTCTTAATAGAGACAATAATTCAATGATGAAAAGTGCCTTTGTAGACTTTTAACTTCCAAATATTATCTATATAGGCATAGATGCAGGTGATTTCAGGAGTGTCCAGTTGCTTATGGTTGCATATGTTGAAAAAAATTCTTTGTAGGTTCTAATTTTTCAGAACAGCTTCTTTCTGGATCTCTAGGATTGCACCAGACACTATTGCCAAAGGGATACATTGTTGTTATTATGACATAATACCCTCAACCAGAGAGGCATCTCCTGTATATTTTGTATTCAAATGCAAAACTTCTATCTCCCTGTGATTGGTTATTACAACAAAAACTGTGTCCAAGTGCAGGTATCTCTACCTTTACATCTACTTCCGAATGGATAAGCCTGGTGGAAATGTTTGGGTTATTGTCTCACCTCCGACAAGTCAAAGCATGCAAAGGAACACCAGTTTCTTTAAGGAAATAGAGTCAAATTTCTGATAATCTTAAACTAGGTAAAAAGGAAAAGTCATGTCGAAATGTGCAAGTGCATAAACCATGCTTTACAATTCTACAAAAAATAAATTCAGTCACTTGAACCATATCTGTCTACACCTGAAAAAAAAAAAAAGAATATATTTCACAGATATTTAACAGTATTTCTTTTCTTCTGCAAAATGTGAATCGAGTGAAAGCTTCTATATAAAAAAAAAAAAAAAAAATCAAAAACAGAATTAGGATTATTTGCAATCAGGTCGGTTGCACTGATTTTCTGGATAATGCTTGCTATGTGAGCGGGGTATAAAATATTTTTTTAAATAGAAAAAAGAAATTCATATACATGAAATACTTTGTATACTAAATAGAGAATCTATGTACTCCTTAATATGTATTTAAATGCCTGACTTGTTTCTGTGATCACAATGCATTAATCTTTAAAAGTTAAACATTGAGATATACCAAACCGATACAGGAAATGATTGATGTGTAAACATGACTTGATATAATGTGATCAGGTAAAAAAATAAAGGTTGTCCACCTACAGTTTTGTGGATTCTAGATTCTTTTGCCTTACTAATAATAGCAATGGTATGATATGGTTAAATGGCCCCTTAGTGCAGTTCTATCATTTGTTCGGCTTTAGTATTGTTGCGTAGTAAACAGAGCAAAATGAGACAGTCGATGGGCATGTTTGCAACCTATGATATCTCTTCTGCAAGAATTGTTTATTTAGTGTGTAAATCCGGTTAAATGGTGTGATCACTTTGCTATATATGTATTTATTGTAAACTAACAGAAGGGTATATGAATACATGAGCGGTGATACTATAAAATGATTTGCAGATTGGTGTGAATATTAAAAGTAGGTCCACATAGATAAAAGAGATGGCTTTCAGTACTAAATTGTTCCCAATTTAAAACCAGTTAAGCTAAAAGAAATAGAGGCATGCACTGCATTACAGTCTTTGCTGAGCTGTTTGTGCTGTGAGTTTCAGCTGGTTGGTTAGAATGATGGAAATTTTGATTGCAAAGGCTGGAGCGTTAGCTATGTACATTTTTTTTATGCTGATTTCCGAAACATATAAGTAGACAAGAATATCAGCATATTGTACACATACACCTCTGGCTTTCCATCTGTCATGAAGTACCAGTCTTAGCATGGCTTTACTTTCAATGTGATGAGACTACATTTTTTTTTCTTCCTATTTGCAAAAGGTGAAAATTAACATTTTCAGGGCATGCTTGGGTATACATTTACATTAGAGGCTTGAAACCTTTGTATTAATATAGATTGAAAAGTGTAACACCCCCCAAAAAATTAAACAAATGGGTATTAATAAGATTCACTATTATTTATTTATTATAAAGTTCAACTTGACCTTAATTTATTATCCACTGCTAAAATAAATAAATAAATAAATAAATTATTAAGTTAAATATTTTTATTTCAAAAAAGGTCAGAGCTTTGTTATTCTAATACAGAACCGCAAAGAAACTGCATAGGCATAATAAAAATCTTGCCCCTTGAGGGAGCTTAGGAGCTTCCTGCATACTCTTTATACATCAAACTCAATAACAAAAAAATTTGCATTGAGCTCCTAAGGCCCTTCTTGTATTATTCAACTCTGAGTCTATATAGTGGATTTGGAGCTATATTTTAGTAAAACACAAAACTTGGGCGGCTATTATATATAACAAAAAATTAATCAGCTCTGGATGTTGGACCTTGAAAAGTACCTGGAAACATATGTTTGTTGCAGTCCCCATAGAATAACAATTTCGGAGTATTTGTTCTTAAACCTCTTCATTGTACCATTAGGCTATGTTCACACTACCTATATTTGAGGCTGTATATTTGAGGCTGTATAGCAACAAAAACAAGGAGTGGATTGAAAACACAGAAAGGCTCTCATCACATAATGTTGTAATTGAGTGGATGGCCATCATTTAATGGCAAATATGTGCTGTTATTTTAAAACAACGGCTGTTATATTGAAATAATGGAAGTTATTTACCGTTATATGGCGGCCATCCACTTAATTACAACATTATGTCAACAGATCCTTTCTGTGTTTTCAATCCACTCCTGGTTTTGGTTGCTATGAGGACCTGACAAGAGGACCAAATATTGCCTCAAATATACATAGTGTGAACCCAGCGGCTATATTCCCACTTTGGGAAAATATTAGGTAATGGTGGCCGTCTTTTAACATAGATGGCCACTAATAATGATGATTATTATTATTATTAGCGGCCTTTTATTTAACAAGATGGCCACCTTTAATTGATATTCTCCCGAAGTGGTAACAAAGCCATAGGCTTTGTTCCCACAAAGTCTTTTTTGGGGGGGGCTGTTTTACAATCCTTTTTTGGAAAGATGTCATTTTGTTGTCAGAAAGAGTTTTTTTGCAAATTACCAAAAGAATGAGTGTCCAAAAATGTCCATGTAAAAAAAAAAATGTTGAGTGAACATTCAGTTGTCTGGTCTCCCTTTAGTGCAATGACTGGTGTTTGTACATTATTCTAGTTTGGAGTTCCTAATTGGCCTTTGGGTGTGGCTTAATTGAAAAGTCCATTGAATTTAATAGTAAAAATGGAGAAAGAACAGTGTCAAAAGAAAAACTGTGTGTGAACAACTAATAAAAAACATCCGCTGTATGCAAAAGACGGCCGAAAATAATGATAATGATCATTATTTTGATGTCCGTGATAAAAACATTCGTTATTCAATACGTTGTGTGCATTGGACGTCCTTCTTTCCATTGACTTCAATGTATTACCATTACAGCCAGTAAATTCGCGGCAAAAACTGACGTTATTTAGGCTGGGTTCACACTACGTATATTTCAGTCAGTATTGTGGTCCTCATATTGCAACAAAAACCAGGAGTGGATTAAAAACACAGAAATGATCTGTTCACACAATGTTGAAATTGAGTGGATGGCCGCCATATAACAGTAAATAACTGCTATTATTTCAATATCTCAACAATATTTCAACAACAGCTGTTATTTTAAAATAACAGCAAATATTTGCCATCAAATGGCGGCCATCCACTCAATTTCAACATTGTGTAAACAGAGCCTTTCTGTGTTTTTAATCCACTCCTGGTTTTGGTTGCAATATGAGGACCACAATACTGACTGAAATATACATAGTGTGAACCCAGCTCAAATAGCAAAATCAGCCACCTTTTCTCTATTTTTGACGTTGTGTGAACTGTGTTGGGGCACATTGCCTGACTGTGTAGGGGCACATTATGACAAGAGAAATGGTAACACCCAGGTGTCAATATTTCTAGAAATTATGAAAGAGCAACGGCACAACACCGTTCAGTAAAGATGTTCTAGAATTACTATCTTATGAGAACTACAAGTATCTGCAAAAATAGTAATGTCAGGAAAGTAATTTTCTACAATTTCTATGCTGAATTCATCTCCATAAAAAGTTAAGTAGCATTGTATAAACATAACATCACTTGCTTAATTCTAATTGTAGTTTACAGCCTCTGTTACAGTCATTGGCAATGTTTCCACTTTGGAAACTTTTTGGGTAAAGGCGGCCATCTTGTTTAATAGCTGCTATTTTTTTTTTTGTACATGCAAAGGGATACATTTTCTTCTTTTTCAGTTACCTAAATTTTGCACCACTTTTTCTTTATGTTTCAATTGACAGCACAACAGGGGGAATTGTATCAATGTTTTCACTGTAAAATTGGTATAAAAAAAAAAACTTTTTTTGCATAAGAATATGAATCTTCCAAAAATGATCTCCCTTTTTTATGTAGCCCTTCCCAGGGTCTTTATAATATTTATATTTCACTTATTGTGCCCTCACAATGTCATAATAAAAAGAAGAAGCATTTAATGAGTTTGACCTATTACTCACATGGACAAATTCAGCCTACCCCCCTTGAATATTTTGGTCAACAGCAGACATGTCCATTTTTAGGCCTAGGCGATGTTTATGCAACGTTTTTTCCTCTCCATTTTTTAAAACGAAAAATTAAGTCCGTAATTTTGAGTTTAATATGACGTCATTTCGCTGTTTGGCTGCCCATCAGTGCAATGACAGCTGTTGGTACATTGATGTAGTTAAGGTGGACTAACTATCTTTTGGGTGTGTCTTTAACTGAAAAGTCCATTGAATTTTATTGTAAAATCTGTAAAGGGAGAGTGAAAAAAGAAAAACTGTGTGCGAACAACTAAAGAATAGCGTCCGTTGTTTGCAAAAGACGTCCAATAATAATTGTTATACTCATCATTTCGACATCCATGCAGACAATGTCCGTCATTTTATACACCGTGTGCATTAGACATCCGTCATTCCATTGACTTCAATGCATTGCTTTGAAGTCAATTACATTGTGGCGATAACGGACATCTTTTTAAATAGAAAAGGTGGCCACATTTTCTCTTTTTTTGACGTTGTGTGAACATAGCCTTAGTATGAAGACACAATATAAGGCAACAAACACTTTGAATAATGAAAAAACATAGAGACTCTGAGTGTCAAACGAGTGTCAAAACAACACAATGCACAGGAAAAGTACGGTTTAGTTGTACAAACATGCACAATGAGGTTAATTTATTTTAATGCATGTAAAGAAATAAAAAGCGGAATGTAAATGTGTTATCCAGGATTAGAAAAAAAGCACAAATACTTTCTCACAAAACAGCACCACCCCTGTCCACAGGCTGTGTGTGGTATTGTGAATTAGCTAGATTTACTCTAGTGAAGTGCAAACCCACAACCAAGCTACGAACAGAAGAGGTGCTGTTTCTGGAAGTAGTCAGCCATGTTTTTCTTAGCCTGGACAACCCATTTAACAAGTTTGCATTCATAATTCATATACTTTGCAATAAAAATAGCAAAAGAAATGGCATTATTTTTGCCCTACTTTACTGGTAGAAAAGTGTGTGGCTTTGTAATTACTTCACTTTTAAATGATTCAGGTAGATTGGGAGCTGTTACATAGATAGTGCTTGGGTATAAATCTGTATCAATGAATGATGAGCTATACTGACCTATACAGTTATGTAAGGTCTAGTTTTAGTGTGATGTTACCATGTCCCAATGGGCTGTAGGCTTCACTGCATCAATTTTAGTGTACACCTTTCATGGAACCTGTACCAAGCCCAATTATAAGAAATGTATGACCATGAAATCTCCTGTGTCTCCACGCATTCTTGAAAGAGTCGATTTATTCTGTGTTTGCAGTGTACATTTACTATATTCACAGGCAAAGCTTCAGGTATATATGTCTATTTACCTGATGGAAGCCAGAATAGTGTCTCTTTGGTGTCTGTCAGAAAAGTAAATGTTTATAGCTTTCTTACAGACTTATGAGTCTCCATGTTAACAGACTACAAATTATAAGTAGTCTGATTCTATAGTCCCACTCTTTTCTATGCATTCATTACTTTTTGCTAATGTACATTTGGTAGGACAGCAAAACGTAGGGTTCAAAAGAATGGTAGTATGGCTGCTCTGTTAGATTATGCAGTTTTTTCTTGTCTGTTATAATTATTATTCAGGACAGCCGTAGACACAAAGCAAAATGACACTTTTAGGCTATGTTCACACAACGTAAGAGAAGATCTGAAAAGATCTTTGGCACCGCAGAGTTCTGATGTGGGCACATCCGTGCGCGCCTGCATCAAAACTTGCCACAGCATACTATGGAGCGAGCGGCCTGAGCCGCTCACTCCATTGTGTGCACTGACATGGTTTTCTGCGGCTGCTATTCAATGACATGTTAGTTATTTGCAGCGCTGCTAGGGATCCTGGCCGGAGCGTTTACTATGTGTACATGCTCCGGCTGGGATCCGATAGACGGCAAGGTAACATATATTATTGTAATAATCACGGCCGTTGTACAATGCCCATGATTTTATGAAAATATGTTGTGTCAACATAGCCTGAGGATGTGTTCACACGTACAGGATCTGCAGCAGATTTAATGGCGCAGATTTGAAGTTGCTGATTCAAAGCAAGTCTGCAACTTCAAATCTGCGCCATCAAATCTGCTGCAGATGCTGTATGTGTAAACCCTTAGACTATGTTCCCATAGCATAGCATTGATCAGTGTTATCGGTGCAATGCACATAGAGTCTGTCTGAGGCATGCTCTATGACCAGACTGCTGATCGGATTGCATGAAGGTAAGCATTAGACCTCCAGAACTTGGAAATCATCAGGTCCTCTGTAATCACACTACGGAGGTCCTGATCAGACAGTGACAGGACCCCAGCTCCTGTCACTGCCACTTAAATGCCATGATCTGCGGCATTTAAGGGGTTAGTGACAGACCTACCTACTGTGAAGAGAGCTCAGCTCCTGAGCTTACTTCATAGAGCATTTACATTTACATCCATTGTTGTTAAAGAGTTAAATCATTATTTTTTCACGTAGTAAACAATTTTGAGGAATTTATGTGACAGTGACGATTTTGCTGTGTCCAGGAAAAATTAAAGTGAACTATCACTTCTTACAGTACTTGCACTGATGTGACTGATTTAATTGCACATATTTCAAGGCTCATTGACGAGAATCTTTATCTTTATACAGTAAACATGTCAGTGTGTCGTAGGGTATAGAACATTCTACATGTATCTTTTTTTAGAGCATGGGAAGAAGATAGAAAGAAATGAAATTATTGGTTTCTATGGGCAACACTGATGCAATTTCTTACAACAGCTTTTCTACACAAGGCTAATTGTGTGACTCATTGCATTCCTATGGATGCAACAGAAATTTTTTCGTCACTTACATGTTAAGGCTAAATGTAATCTTTGAAGAGGTTGTCACACATTGGATATTGATGCATATCTCTAGAAAATGGCAACAGTGTCTAAGCAGTCAAAGATTGACCGCTGTAACCTTTGTTAGTCACTAGAACGAAGTAGCAGCAGTTCCATTTGTGCTCTGCTTGGCTTTTTTGAGGATGCAGGATCTGCCATTGACAATACAGCAATGTACAGATGATTTGGTTCCTGAAAAATCCAAATAGTGTATAGGAGGAAAAGTGGCACACTGTTTTCCTAGTAGTACTGCTATTTAATTGTAGCAATTGGCAGTACTAATAGTGCGTTTACACGAAACGATAATTGGCCCAATCATACAATTAACGATGTCGGAGTAACAATATTTTTTTCATAACAATCAGCGTTTAGAC
Organism: Dendropsophus ebraccatus; assembly: GCF_027789765.1. Taxonomy (NCBI): domain Eukaryota; kingdom Metazoa; phylum Chordata; class Amphibia; order Anura; family Hylidae; genus Dendropsophus; species Dendropsophus ebraccatus. Next base: position 65,013,938 of record NC_091463.1, read on the forward strand.
GGTACGATATATCGTACGGAAAATTCGTTTTGCGATTGCTTAAGCCTATCTCACATATTGGTTAAATTGGCAAACGACTGTTCACACGGAACAATCTGCTAATTTTTTGCGAACGATCAACGACGATTTGAGAACATATTCAAAGATCAAAATGAACGATTTCTCGCTCGTCATTTGATCGTTCGCTGCGTTTACATGTATGATTATCATTCTAATTCGATCGTTATCGCGCAAATTCGCACGATAATTGTTAAGTGTAAACGCAGGATAAGAGTGATCAGTATGTCACTGATCCAACATCAATGACGTCATACTAATAATAAAAAAAAATCTATCAGTCTCTAGTAGAGATGAGCGAACCTCGAGCATGCTCAAGTCGATCCGAACCCGAACTTTCAGCATTTGATTAGCGGTGGCTGCTGAAGTTGGATAAATCCCTAAGGCTATGTGGAAAACATGGATATAGTCATTGGCTGTATCCATGTTTTCCAGACAACCTTAGAGCTTTATCCAAGTTCAGCAGCCCCCACTAATCAAATGCCGAACGCTCGGGTTCGGATCGACTCGAACCCGAACCCGGTTCGCTCATCTCTAGTCTCTAGTTCTGGTTAAGATTCTGGTAATCTAAATACTGGTGTACTTCATCTCAACAAATATCCAAATATTTTATTGATTTTACTTGATTCTCCTTTTCCTTAAAGAATAAACAAATTAAATGGAAATGAAATTGAATAGATAATCAAGTGTGGGAAGGATACAAACTGAATAACCCAGAGTGCAGTGCTACAGCAAACAATGAAATACAGTACTGCTGCTCAGCTTTGTAACTAAACTGGATTAGGTTAGCTCCCTTTATTGTGGCTTTACATATACTGTATAGCTTACTGTTTGTTACTTTAAAAAAAAGGGGTGATGGTGGTAAAGAGGTTATCTGCTTTTTTTCCAGAAAAAGCAAGACTCATGTCCTTAGTGTTGGTGTGATTCTGTACTATAGCTCAATTACATTGAAGGGAATTGCAGTGCCGCACATGGCCTGGGTACATGTGTGGTGTTGTTTTTGCAAAAAAGTAGCCATGCTTTTTCTAACAACCATTTTACATAGCAAACCCATCTCTACTGCAGCTGTAAACAAAAAATAAGTGCCAATTGATCATCCTCTACCCTCTACTGCTTCATCCCCTTAATTAAAATGAAAAAAATAAATAAAAATAAGTAAAAAAAAATAGAGTAAAAAAAATTGGCCCAGGTGCCCCCTGCTTGACATTGTGGAGGGTGCATGTTCAGCCTATTTTTTTTTATTATTCTAATTTATGTATATTTCATCCCTTACAGGGATGCTTAAACAAATAAAAAATGTGTGACGGGTTGTCTAGAATTAGAGGAAATGGCTGCTTTATTCAGTTAAGACTGACATACATGTGAAGAGGTTATGTGTTGTATTGCGGTCCTGGTTTACTTGCTGTAACTTACTAAACAGATGTACTACAGATACTGAGCAAACCATAGCTTCTTTTGCTTAGAAATGTGCATTGAGATGTTTATCTGTTATTCCTCTAGAAAATGTATGAACACATTAATAACTGATTGTTGCTACTCCCATTTGGGAAAGAGGTCATGTACCTACTGTACATTGTATGATTGCGGAGCAGTTACTTCAGAATCAACAAAAATTCTATTGAAGTTTGATCTGTACTTAGCTGTTTATGGAGCAGGAGGTACTGTTATTGGCTGTTATGGCCGCTAATCGTTTTGTGTAATAGAAAACAACGATCGGCCAACATGCACAATGTTGGCTGATTGTTGCCCTTCATAATTTTGAAATCTGCTGCCATCTCTCCATGTAATATGAGCTGCAACAGCAGACCGATGCTGTCTTCTAATAACTGCACGCCTGGGCAGCCCCCCCCCTTGCAGCTCCCTATCCCCCTCCCTCTCTCGTCTCTTTTCCGCTCCTCTTCACTGTTGGCCTGTGTAATAGCGCCGGCAGCTGGCGGTGAAATGCGGAGCAAGTTTGCTCTCCACGTCGCCCCATGTGATCGGGGCTTTACTTTTAGGCTATATTTACACAGTTTTTTTTTTTGTTTGTTTTGTTTTTTTATGCCGACAATAGCTGTTTTTTAAAAAAATAATAATAATAAACTCTGTAAAATCCTACGTGGAACAGTGACCACTGTGCACACAATGTATTGCACAATGGCTGCTGTTCCCCTATGGCCGTGGAAATAATTGACTTAATTAGTTAATTATTTCTGGACAGCAGACTGTGAACAACGGTTGTTGCTCACAGTCTGTTCACACAATGTATGGCCATTCTCATGGCCTTACATTGTATTGAGGTCAATGGTTAATTGGTGTGCAGGCACAATCAATAATACCTGCAATCCAATTAAAATAAAATTATGTTCATCCAGCCGATACTGCAGTATCAGCCAGGTGAACATGTAAGACATACAACTGCCATTATTCCTACATAGTGTGAACACAGCCTTAATATATTCCCAAACTCATAATTGTTTTTTTTTTTTTGGTGACCTGCTTAAAATGTACCTGTTATTATATAAAAAAAAAAAAACTTTTGACGTGTCATAGAGACTTGTGAAAAGTTCAGATTGTTCTGGGTCAAACCGATAATGAGCCAGGAGAAGACGATGCTCACAATCCGTACAGGTCTGAACACACATACCCGTACCGATCAAAACTTTGGCATGTCTCTATAACATGTTAAGGCTGGGTTCACATTACATATATTTCAGTCAGTATTGTGGTCCTCATATTGCAACCAAAACCAGGAGTAGATTGAAAACAAAGAAAGGCTCTGTTCACACAATGGTGAAATTGAGTGGATGGCCGCCATATAACAGTAAATAACTGCCATTATTTCAATATATTTGCCATTAAATGGCGGCCATCCACTCAATTTCAACATTGTGTGAACAGAGCCTTTCTTTGTTTTCAATCCACTCCTGGTTTTGGTTGCAATATGAGGACCACAATACTGACTGAAATATATGTAGTGTGAACCCAGCCTAAAAGTGTCAAAGCTTAGCATGCCTCCTCTCTGCTCCTCCTTATTCCACTCTCCCTTGATTGGTCTACAGGGATTGGCTTATATGTCTGAGACCTGTCTATAAATCCTGCAACTGGCCTACCAATAGTGGCACATACATAAGGTAGTTTCCTAAAGCTCAAGCACAGGACTTGTAGAAATTTCTACATTTGTAAGTTGTGAAAGTCAATTAAAGAAGAGAAGGTAGATAAGTAGGGCCTTTAATATGGGTCGAATATTGGGAAGGAGAAATGCTAAAAACTCTACTGTGGCCTTGGCCCATGTCAAAGCAAAACCAATCAGGTGAGGATCTTGGCTGATCGTGTCTTTTCGGCAAGCTTTATAATTTATCGCCATTAACCACATTCCTTCCTGTTTTTAGATCTTCAGTTTCCAGTATACACAAGCAGTGTATACTTACTCTTCATGCTGCTTGTGATCTGGCATGTCTCTCCAGTTCTCCAGCTGTATCTTCAGGCCTCATCTCCTCTGGTTGTCAATCATTCAGGAGGGGGTGTGGCCTAAATATACTAAAAAATGGAGGACTGGAGAGACTAGAGAGCTAAGGCACTGCAAACAAGCACCAATCTTGCTGACTTGCACTCATTTGTGACCCCAACGGCCAATAAATATTTTTATCTAAAAGGACCTTAAAGAGGTTGTCCAACATTTTTTTCTTATTGGAAATGTGAATTATATGTAATCTGTCTCTTTCCCTTATTGGTTTTCTCTAACCTTTTTTCTCCTCTGAGGCCCTGGGCCTCCTCCTTTGTTGCTGCATTTTGGATTTGTGTTTGTTTACATAAAAAAAACTTCCAGGTCACAGGGGTCAGCAGTGACATCACAGCTCTGCAAGCCTGTAGCTCCACCCACTCTACCCATAGGCGGGTAATGTCTGTATTACTACAAGTGTCCTCACTTTTCACACTTTTATCTGCTGTAGGACTACAAACTCCAGCACACATGTACATGATAGGAGTTGTAGTCCTGGATTACATATACACTACAGTAGCCATCCTACTGGTGGGCGGGGTCTCAATGAGGCAGGATTCTTTTACCTCAGCAAGAAATAGATAGAATGGTGACTGCCATGAGGGGAAGTCTCCTCTCTCCTCTCCACATTACACACAGCACCAGCAGTGCCCTAACACTGTACATCTTTACACTACAATAGTAACAATATAGGGGAAGATTTAGCAAAGTCTATGCAGGGGAGCAGTTACCCAAAGCAATCAATCAGATTGCTTCTTTCATTTAAAAAAAAGGCCTTGGAAAATGAAACCTAGAATCTGACTGGTTGCTATGGGTGACTGCTTCCCTGTTCCTCTGAACAAGTTATGATAAATCACCCCCATAGTTCCTTTGAAAATAGGAGAGAGGAAAAGTAGAGTCCGGCACTACTAGTAAATCCGGCAAGCAGAGTGGCTATAGACAACACAGGGTGGTGTAGTTTAGTTATGGGCTTCGGGGTGGTGCTCTATGTACAGAGAAAAAGTCCAATGTAATGACAATCTACATAAGGCAAACAACATGGCACTCACCCCACTGGAAGTCTTCAGATAGATTCTTTATTTCGTATAGAAAAAGCACAGCAGACAGACATAGTGAGAGGACGCCTCTCCTATGTCTGTCTGCTGTGCTTTTTCGATACGAAATAAAGAATCTATCTAAAGACTTCCAGTGGGGTGAGTGCCATGTTGTTTGCCCATAGTTTCTTTATTTACTGTTTATAGCTCCAACCTATGCTGCAGTGCTGTACAGAGATTGTTGTCTATCATGCTGTCCTTACTGCTGCAGTTTCTTCTGGGTTCAGATGTTAGATGTTAGGGGTGTGGCTAAAGAAATATATGCATAACCCCACCCACCTGATGACTCACTGTTCCCTCACTGTCAGGAACAGGAAACAGAACAGAATTTCACAGTAAGTAAAGAAAACACAGGCAGAGTGGTCATGTGACTGAGCCTGAGAACACAATAAGGGCTCTAAATAAAAAATAGAAGTGTATGTAGAATATGCAACACCCACAGAGGTCAATGCAATGCTAGTTGATTTAAAAAATTTCGGACAACCCCTTTAAGTTTGAAATTAAGTTTGTCATTGTTGGGTTGCCACAGATTCCCTTTTAACTTTTGCTTATTCTAGGCTTTAGAGTCTAAGGAAAGCTGTGAATAACCTAATAAGATTGCTGAATGAACTCCTAGGACCAAAATGAACAGATGTATAATAAAAGGATGTCCTTCTGGTATTTTCTTCCTGTGTTTGTGGAGAGGTGCTCTAAGTCAGGAATAAATAGCAAGTTACAATAACTATTTCCGTACAAAGAACTTTGATGACTATGATTAGTTAATACATTTATACTGTAGGAGTTTTTCTCCCCATCCGATGTGTCTAAAAACATGCCTTAATTGAACGTGTAAATGTGTCCATAATTCAGTGCAAATTTCTTAACCCTTTCCTGATTACACAAAATTATGTTTTCTTACTCCTTTTAAAACATATTAACCTATTATGTTTTTTTCCCACTAACAGTGCTGTAAGAGGGATTTTATTTATTTATTTTTGCAGTACAGGTTGTACTTTTTACTGGTCCCTTTAATTTACTATATAATGTACATGTTAAATTTATTCTGCGTGTCACCTTGAATCCAACATTATCAAACTTAGGTAGGGTTTTTTTTTTTACTTTTTGAAATGTGCTGTTTTTTTTTGTTTTTGTTTCTTTGTTGCCCCCTCCCCCCCCCCAAAAAAAAAAAAAAAAAACTTTTTGAATGCTACAATGAAGAAAAACCTTTGGAAAAAGTAGGCACCCCACAGAGTGAGTAGAATTGTAGAATTTAAAATTGTTAAATCCTGAGGAACGATTTATACAAAATTCTGACTTTAAAACGTATCTTTATAAATAGTTGTTTAACCTTGTATTGTCATTTGTCGTATGGTACTAAAAGTAATTTCTGGTCATGCACATTAATGGCACTGAGACTATGCTTGCACAGTTATCCACAATAGGTGAGTTGGGATTGAAAGCCACCACCTTGTGGCATCGACCAAGTCTCTTGTGACAGTATGTGTTTGCGGTGTCTGGTGGGGTATGCCATGTATGTGCTACGTATGTGAGCCTGAGGTCCCGTCAGAGTCTGTATTGCACAGTACACTGCAATATCAGATTAGTATAGTGCATGATGTAAATGAGTCTTATAGCTGGTCTTTAAAACATTGAAAAAACAATGCCTGACTAAATTACTTACTAAATGATTCAATTTGAAAAACAATGGGTCCTGAATTGACCATTGCAAAATTTGTCAAGTATTCCTGTACTCCCAGAATTATTTTCCTCAAATGCTTAGAATCTATCTATCTATCTATCTATCTATCTATCTATCTATCTATCTATCTATCTATCTATCTATCTATCTATCGTAGATAGATAGACAGATAGATAGATAGATAGATAGATAGATAAGGCTCAGGTTGATGCAGGACTGAGATGAGTGCATTATCTTAACAATGCCATTGAATAAGCTTGTGATATACTCTAGGTATTACAAATAGTATGATAAAGTAACTCCATAAGATTGATAGCTTCATTGTGTGGTGATTTGAAACAGAAGCATCAAGCTTTCAGCAGGTACTATAAAATATGTTTACATGGATGGAATTAAGAGGCTGTTGGAGAGATAGGGGAACTGGATTACCTGTACAATTTCAGCTATGCTCACTATGCTGTTTGAGGCTCCAATGGCAGCTAGTCACTTCTGACAACATGAATATGACAGCATGCAGCTAAATTTATAGCCATCAAAACAACAGAAGTGTCAACAAAATTATTAAATATTATGAAGTTATTAAAGTTTGGCACAGAGTTGTGACTTCTATTATGAACGGTAGGTAAGATACACATGTCAATATCGTCTTAGGAGGACATAGCAGCTATCATAGTGTGGAAGGAGAAGAAACCATTAACAAAATATGTTAATAAGAGGAATGAATTGTCAACTATTTACAAAAATATTGTCTTTTTATTATCAAAATTTTCTAAATTCTTTATTTACACACACAGGATTTAATCACAGGATGTTCACACATAGTAAAACATAGCATATACAGCTCATGGAAAAATGTTACTAAATCATATACACTACCGTTCAAAAGTTTGGGGTCACCCAAACAATTTTGTGTTTTCCATGAAAAGTCACACTTATTCACCACCATACGTTGTGAAATGAATAGAAAATAGAGTCAAGACTTTGACAAGGTTAGAAATAATGATTTGTATTTAAAATAACATTGTTTTTACATCACACTTTGCTTTCTTCAAAGAATTCACCTTTTGCAGCAATTACAGCATTGCACACCTTTGGCATTCTAGCTATTAATCTGTTGAGGTAATCTGGAGAAATTGCACCCTACGCTTCTAGAAGCAGCTCCCACAAGTTGGATTGGTTGGATGGGCACTTCTGGCGTACCATACGGTCAAGCTGCTCCCACAACAGCTCAATGGGGTTCAGATCTGGTGACTGCGCTGGCTACTCCATTACCGATAGAATCCCAGCTGCTGCTTCTGCTGTAAATAGTTCTTGCACAATTTGGAGGTGTGTTTAGGGTCATTGTCCTGTTGTAGGATGAAATTGGCTCCAATCAAGCGCTGTCCACTGGCTATGGCATGGCGTGGCAAAATTGAGTGATAGCCTTCCTTATTCAGAATCCCTTTTCCCCTGTACAAATCACCCACCTTACCAGCACCAAAGCAACCCCAGACCATCACATTACCTCCACCATGCTTAACAGATGGCATCAGACATTCTTCCAACATCTTTTCATTTGTTCTGCGTCTCACAAACGTTCTTCTTTGTGATCCAATCACCTCAAACTTGGATTCATCCGTCCACAACACTTTTTTCCAGTCTTCCTCTGTCCATGTCTGTGTTCTTTTGCCCATCTTAATCTTTTTCTTTTATTGGCCAGTCTCAGTTATGGCTTTTTCTTTGCCACTCTGCCCTGAAGCCCAAAATCCCGCAGCCGCCTCTTCACTGTAGATGTTGACACTGGTGTTTTGCAGGTACTATTTAATAAAGATGCCAGTTGGGGACCTGTGAGGCATCTGTTTCTCAAACTAGAGACTCTAATGTGCTTATCTTCTTGCTTGTTTGTGCAACGCGGCCTCCCACTTCTTTTTCTCCTCTGGTTAGAGCCTGTTTTTGCTGTCCTCTGAAGGGAGTAGTACACACTGTTGTAGGAAATCTTAAATTTCTTAGCAATTTCTCGCATGGAATAGCCTTTATTTTTAAGAACAAGAATAGACTGTCGAGTTTCAGATGAAATTTCTCTTTTTCTGGCCATTTTGAGCATTTAATTGACCCCACAAATGTGATGCTCCAGAAACTCAATATCCTCAAAGGAAGGTCAGTTTTGTAGCTTCTGTAACGAGCTAGACTGTTTTCAGATGTGTGAACATGATTGCACATAGGTTTTCTAATCATCAATTAGCCTTCTGAGCCAATGAGCAAACACATTGTACCATTAGAACACTGGAGTGATAGTTGCTGGAAATGGGCCTCTATACACCTATGTAGATATTGCACCAAAAACCAGAAATTTGCAGCTAGAATAGTCACTTACCACATTAGCAATGTATATAGTGTATTTCTTTAAAGTTAGGACTAAATTAAAGTTATCTTCCTTGAAAAGTAAAGTGCTTTTCCTTCAAAAATAAGGATATTTCAATGTGACTCCAAACTTTTGACTGGTAGTGTACATGTAAAAAGCTGGTAATTGCAAACCATACATCTCAGCATATGTTGATCTTTGAGATGGGATGAGTGTTGATTACTCGCTACCCTACCGCTAGGACTTAAACTAATCATGAGAATGGGTGTGTGTGGGTGTGTGTGTGTGTGTGGGGGGGGGGGGGCAGATTAAATATAATTTCTACATAGAGTGTTTTGGAGTTTGTACATGTTAGCATTTCACTTGTATAAATACACTTGTAAGAAAAGTGCAAAAGAACAAATCATTTAGCTTAATAAAATGGGAATGGGTATTTTCCTAGACATATTTTCTTCTGTATACATACAAATACTCTTAAACTATTATTCTCATGAATAATAGAAACATTGAAACACTCTCAGTATTGTCTTGTTGTTCCTGCATAGCACATTTGTTCTTTTCCAATGTTCTGTTTCTGTGTACTAAGAAAGAGTCAAGACTGTTGTTGATTATTATTATTATTAATTATAATTATTAGTATTAATTATTATTATTAATTATTATTAATAATAATAATCTGATAATAATTAATCTGATATCACAAACACACAAAAACATACACAATATAAAACCAGGACTCCATGGCTACACATTAATGTCAGATCCAGAGCATTCCACCAATAGCCTCTTCCCGTAAATCTCACAGGGCAGAAAATGGTATTTCACTGCTCTTGTTCTTGCACTTTCCCTTTGGCTTAAATTATTTACTGCAGTCACATTTGTTCTCTATGCTGGACAAAGATCCACTGTGTTAATCTGTGTTCCCTAAAGATGAGGAAAAGGAAGAGAATAGTGCATAAGGCCTCAAGCGTTCAGATAAAAGATATTTTACACCATGAAGACACAATCCATTAAAATAAATGTGCTTTCACTTATAAAGTATAAAATATAGCATCTTTACAACTAATCAATTATTTATTACAATTCTGTGTCTACAGCTTTTATGCAGAATAATATGTCTCCATAGTTACAGGTTACAAACACAGCCTGGGCTAGTCTGATCTAGTCTTTGTAGTACCTTCCATCCTTCCTCTACGTCATACTAACATGCAGGACCTATGATACATAATGACAAATATTGTAAGATCAGACTACCATGACTAATTTATAGGAATGTGTTGTGGACACCAAAAGTATATAATAACTTTTCCCCTCTTTTTTCCCCACAAACATTTAACATTTTTTGGGGAAAAAAATGGCACAGTCCTCAGTTATGTACAGTCTAAACTTCTGTTAATTGAAACAACAAAAATCACCAATTTTGTTATATAGCTAAGAATGATATATGCTGCCATGTTGTAATGCAGATGGAGTTTTTCTTACAATAAGGGATGTTCATTAAAGCTGTTATAGATAGTAATCACTAGATATAATTGCAACACAAGGTCATAGGAAACAGAGTACTTTTTGGAACAGGTAGGTGGCAGTCTTTGCATAGTTTGTAACCACAAAAAAACATATTTAAAAGGTAAGTAGATTATTGCTTACTTTTTCACTTGTACTTGTGTTGATGCACTTTGCAGCATATGGCCGGGTTCACACTTCATAAAACACCAGCGATTCTGTGACTTGGCTGTGTCACAGAATGGCTGGTGTCAGTGAAGTTCATCCCGGCCGGTACTGCAGTACTGGCCAGATAAATTTAATTTCTTTAGAATTGGGATGTGAGCACATTCTGGTGTGCCTGCATTCCAATTACCTATAGCACACAATGTAAAGTGTGTCCGGAGCCGGACATTACAATGTCTGAACTGACAGTGTTGTGCGGCCGCTATTCAATGAATAGCGTCCGCATAAAACTGACATGTCAGTTTTTTTCTGCAGCCACAAGGAATCCCGGCCGGAGTGTATGCAGAGTGTATACAGTGTGTATACAATAGGATTCCATTACATTCAATGTAATCGACAATTTCATTAAATAACGTCAGTTGTTGCAAAACTGCAACTACGGCCATTGTTTAATAAAATTATGGTAAACATAAACTATGGCTGTATCCCCACAACATCTATTTTGGCAGTTTCAACTCCTTTTTTTGGTTGGACAATATTTTGGCACCCAAACTGGTTTATGCTTATTGGGGTTAAGTTGTGTGCATTGGACGTCCGTCATTCCATTGACTTCAGTGCGTTTCATTGAGGTCAATTAAAATGCTGTAATAATAAACGTCATTTGAAAAGGAAAAAGCTTTATTATTATTATTATTATTATTATTATTATTATTTTATTTTTTTCTTAGTGGAAACATAGCTTTAAAGTATGTTCACTCAGCTTTTAAACTTTTAGGGTATATACAAATGCACTAATGTTACAAAACTATGTCTAATGGCTAAACATTGTGGTCTCAAACTAATAAAAGTAAACAATTGTTTGCTAATGCCAAATAATTTTCTGGGGGAAAAAGGCAAATAGTATTATGTTGATCCTCATCAGGTTTTCATGATGGCTTGAATTCTGAAGGGCATGGGCTTCACTAGGTATAAACAATATTTTATAGCAAGCTGGGACAAAGAAAGCTTTTTTTTTTTTTTTTTTTTTTTATATATAGCAGTTGACAGATCAGTTCTTCAGAATGGAGCTTTAACATGGATGTATATTTGTCTGTTTTTTATTTCATTTTTTTTAATATAACTTTTTAGTTGGATTGAAATGGACTGTTTATTGCCCATCTTATTGATTTTTCCATAAATAAAACTTTAACGTGTGTCACTGTGTCAATAGAGACAGAAAACTGTCCAACATTTCTATCAACATCTCTGCATTCACTATAGTGGTAACAGGTATACACCACTCCCTCATCAACAGTAGTATTAAAAATTTATAGCTTGACATCCCTTTGCCCTCTACCTGACAAGGAATTCCATTCCATTAATTAGTGGGGAAATGTGATTGTTTTCTTCAGGCAGGCATCATTATATGTTTCATTAGAATGAGACAAGACAAAAGCTTCATCATCATCTCCTTCGTCAATGCAGATTGGTGATTGATCACTAAATATCACTTCTACCCAGTCCTCATGACTCTATGTTCCCGTTTTTTTTTACAGCTCTGTAACCTTGTCTTCTATTTAGATGTTAGCGCTGGTTTTTGTTTGACTTATATATATATATATTGTGTTTGGTCCAGCCAATTTCTGACAGTTCTGTCACACAGATTTTACACACAGCTGACTGGAAATATGTTTTGCACCATTTCATGTTGTATTTTTATTTTAAAGATTTATTCCTTGACAAAGTTTCTATGAAAAACTTGTTGAGGCCAAGTTTTTTTTCTGTAAAAGTTGGCATACACCTTTAGGCAATGTTCACATTACATAAGTTTTGTAATAATCATGGACGTTGTAATAATGTCCAAGATTACTACGGAACTTATATAGTGCTGCCTTCTAAGGAATCCAGGCTGGAGTATATACACATAGTATACACTCCGGCTACAATCCCTAGCAGCACCACAAGAAACTGACATAACTATTCACTGAATAGCGGTTGCAGAAAACCTGTCAGAGCACACAATGGAGCATGCAGCTCCGGCCGCATGCTCCATTGTGTGCAGCGGGGACGTCGGATGCAGGCACACACGGATGCGCCCGCATCTGAATTAAGCGTCAGTGAAGGTCATCCGGACGCTACTGCAGCGGGTCACAGAACGGCCAGTGTCTTACGCCATGTGAACATGGCCTTTATGTCTTCCACATACACATAACCATTTGGCATGGACCAACCTTCCTATGTGTTCTCTAAGGGTAGGGCAAGGGTAAGTCCCAGTCAGACAGCTCTGGTGAACATAGGGGTCGGGCAGTGATTTTCCATCGCACCCAACCCATATCTCGACCAACATAATCTGTCAGTGGAGTCTGGGGAAAGCCAACAGAATTATAAAGTGAATAGAGATCTTTAGTAAAATCCAACAATTTTGTAAGGTCTGTAGGTACTTTTTTCCATTAACTATTTTTTTTAACTTGATTGTTGTTTGTTTTTAAATAAAAATTCCACAATTACACAAAATGCACCAAAATGTGCCCAAATTAAGTCAAATCAAAAAAGTTGAAAACTAAAAACGGATATTTAAAAGAAAAAACACATTTTTAAATTGCTGGTACTACTTTAAAAAATCTGATGGATTTATAGAATGTCTTATTAGAAAAAAAAAAAGGATCACACAGTTTTTTAATTGAACAGAAAAGCTGGGTGAACATCTTGCTAGTGTGGACAATGTGCTGTACATTACTATTCTACTGTTTCTCTAATGAGTAAAACAACTATGTTGTTTGTGCTTAGAACTTATTTACTATGTATTGTATGTGTGTAAAACAAGACACTAACATAGAAAAACAAAGGTTTTTAGTCACCTGACTATATACATTATGCATGTTATGTTGACGTAAAGGCTAGAATTTACAAGATTGTTAGCAATTGGTTGGAATTGACTGTAGTCCATATGGTCAGAACAGCTTACTAGGATTTCTGAGTGCTTTATTTTAAATAGCTTGTCTGTACTACAATTGCTGTGGAAACCAAATATCCACAGAGATTCCCATATCAGAATAATAATGATGTCAGCTTTTTGCCATGAAGAAACAGTCAACATTACTGAATGCGGTGAAAAGCATCCCTAGCTGACTTTGTGTTTAAAATTTTTTGTGCTGGCAAAATAAAAACATTAAAACAGTATCCATACATTGTATTAAATTATGTATTTCCCTATTAGTTTTCGGAGATCTGCTTCTTAATAAAATAATATTATAAAGCAAAATATTAAAGTAGACCCCTCTGCACCGTTGGTATGAGTATATAAGGGATTATTCTAAGTGTGGTCATCTAGAAATAAATGTGTATTACAACATACAGTACCTACGACTAGTGATGAGCGAACATGTTCGTAAATGTTCTTATGATCGTACGACCATGACACTATTTATTCGTACAAACAATCTGTTTGATGATCAGAATGGTTATGACCATCATTTTTAAACATTCAAAATTGTGAAAGTTGCAACTGTTTAATTTATGCTTTACACATCGGAACATCGGGCTGTTTGCTCATCACTACCTACAACTCGGCAACAGCAACATTTAATTATACTAAAGAGTTAGCAAAGGTGGCCTTATCATGTAGAGTTGCTGCATATCTTTATTACAGATGGGATGCAATGTCTATGAATTTCCTGTCAACTTTTAAAACCTTACATTCTTATAGACGTTTCGGAAGGCTGCAGGTATTATCATGTATTAGATGTTTCTTGACACATCATTCAAAGGCCCAGCAAGCTTAGCAGTTACAGTAAGTGGTAAAATAACATGATTTTTTTATTTCATGTTTGATGGATAAATATTCTTTGACAGAAGTACTGTAAAAACTGTTTAAAAAATAAAGGGAGTCCCTAGTTGGGGCTTTGAGGATTATAAAGCTATTTCTATAGGAGGCCACCTACTACCATGTTTCCCCGAAAATAAGACAGTGCCTTATATAAATCTTTCTTCCCAAAGAGGCACTGTGTCTTATTTTTTGGGAATGTCTTATTTCTGTCCCCCTCGGCTCTTCCCCCAACCTACTTCCACGTCTCTCTCCCCCCCAGCCTCCCCCCTCGGCTCTCTCCCCCCGGAACCCCCCGGCATACTCACGTCCTGTAGGACCAGGAGACCAGGAGCGTGTGGGGGACGTCAAGATGTTGGTAAGTGCATCGGAGCAGCGGGACATCGGTATGTGCAGCGGGACGCCGGGGCGTGTGGATGGATGTGGGGCCCATGGAACAGTGTGCCTGCGGTGACAGCTATCAAGGTCCACAAAGGGATTAGGTGAGTGCGGTGGGGGGTGAGGCTGGATCGGTTGGGTTGGTTGTTTAGTGGTCTTACTTTTGGGGGAGAGCCTTACTTTCAGGGGTGCCATATTTTCAGGGGGGGGCTTATTTTAGGTTAGTTGGTAGGGTAGTGGGGGTGTCTTATTTTAGGTGGATGTCTTATTTTGGGGAAACAAGGTTCTGTACCATGGCAAGTATGTAGGTTACACCAGCCCTGTCACTTGTAAAGGGAACTAGTCACTGTCACTAACTTTCCCGGGAATTACCACTATATATATATATATATATATATATATATATATATATATATATATATATATATATGGTTCCTGATCATTGTTTGGTCACCACAATCTGACTACAAAGTCTGAATACTTACCCTAATCAAAAGGGGAATATAAAGTTCTCTAGTTTTCTTCAGGAAACAAGGATGGAACCGAAGTGCCCCAGCTGACCTAGTAACCTAGAATGGGCCTGATGTTACTGTGACCAGCTCTGAAAGGTTTGTGTGGTCTTATGTTGCTGCTACATAATGGGAAATGACAATGTATGTGAGAGAGCAGGATTGCTCTTTACTCACAGCCAACTGAGATACCATTGTGTACACTACGGATGATTACATATGGGCAAACCTCTGATGTGCACACAGAGTCATTCCTGCCGACCTGCAGCTTTTGTTTACTTGGGTACCCTAGATGCCAGAAGTAATGATGGTGACATAACCTGTGATGTCAGAGGTTCACACTTAGCGTGAAGCTAGCGTGCTATTGTATTTTATTTGTGAAATGTTTCATTGCTTAATCGAACTTCATATCCACCTCCATAGTAGGATCTGGTTACAAGAGCATGTTAAGTACTTCATTGTCATCCCTGATGTCAGCACTCATTAATAACACATATAAACAAGACTGTACCTGTCGTGGTGCTTTTCCTTTAGTTAATTTCTCCATCCTCTTAGGGGAGTTTTGTTAGAAATGTTACTTAATTTTTATCAACCATTATTGTGATCATCATGATCGGTTTCCAATTTATTATATTTTATTTTTTTTGTCCAAGTGTAGGTCTTCCTATGCATGGATTTTTTTTTTTAGTAACCAATAAGCCACTTTTCTGTTCTTATAGAGATAATTGGAATATCATACATGATCCATTAAAACAGTGTAAACAGTTACAGTGTAAACATAGACTAGACAGTCAAAACATGTGCCAGATTTATCAAAGAGACGTGCTGTTTGAAAATATGGTTCATCTTACATCTGTAGTTTAAATTGAGACCATCTATCAGCTGGCCAATTTTATACAAAACCAAAGAAGAATGCGTTTTTAGGAAAACTAAAAATATCTTTATTGATACATGAAAATTAAAACCCAACATTCTGGGTCTATGGAGCACAACATAATTGAAAATACTGACAAGACACAGAGACCCCACATACTGTACAACAAAAAGAGGAGACCCTGGAACAACCATCCTGAGTATAGTAAATGATGTGCAGTGTTCCCCCACTGGCAAACAACAATGGACATACAGTATGGACAGTGAGAATATATAAATCCATAAAGTGCAATAGTGCAGAAGTAAATACAAGATTCCAAAGTAAATCACAAAATGAATAATTAAATGCAGAGGGGAAAGGAAAGGAGGATCAGCCGGAAAAATGACAGTATGGTTACTGCTATGCCCAAATCAGCTACAAACCTGCAAATGTACAATTAAGTAAAAAACAGGGAATCCAGGGTCCCAAGACCTGACACACGTTTCACTGTGATGCAGCTTCGTTATGCCCACATTTTGCAACAAAATTATGGCACACATTTAGCCATATATAAAGCAAATGTATTACTAGGTACATCCATTTTTTTTTTTTTTTTTTTACATGAACAGACCAGTGCTGGTGCCGAGAGTCCTTTCCTTGATCCCCTGCGCGTGGCGCCAGTCTATTCCTGGGCATTGGCCCGGCGGGCTCGCTGGCTCTCGGTGTGACAATCTCTCCTCCCCTCTGTGACCTGGCTCTATCGATTCTAATGGAGCCTTGTCACAGAAGGGAGGGGGCTTTATCACACTGGAGGCCCGGCAGACCCACCTCCAATTGCTTTAAAGGGGTTATCCAGCGCTACAAAAACATGGCCACTTTCTTCCAGAGACAGCACCACTCTTGTCTCCAATTTGGGTGGGGTTTGCTACTTAGTTCCATTGAAGTGAATGGAACTTGATTGCAAACCACACCTGAACTGGAGACAAGAGTGGTGTTGTCTCTGCAAGCAAGTGACCATGTTTTTGTAGCCCTGGATAACCCCTTTAAGCAATGTTAAGTAATGTCTATATCTATTTACACCATGTCCTAGTTCAAAACAAGAAGCAGAAATGTCTAAAGCGTATTAAAAATGTGGTGCAAATCATGTATGTCATATTTTGGCACAGATTTCATCCAAATTTTGACATTTATATATTGGTCACAGTTTACAGGTTATATATAGGTTAAACAAAAACAAAACAAAAAAACGGAGTTTATACTGAGAAACTCGGACTTCTGATGACTGTTTATGCATGCAGAGGGAAACATCCACAATAGAAAACACTTGAAAGAAACAATGTAATAGAAAGCAATATTCTACTACACTCAGGAAAAGCAGTCTCATAGCCAAGGAATACAATTATATGTAATCTATCAATACAAGATATATTTCAGGAAGAAATGCTTTTGTCTAACTAGTGGATGTAGGATCTATTTTATTCTGTTATTTTTTTCTTTGTTCACGTACTGATTGGACATGTAAGGGTGTAAGGGTGTACATGTGCCAATCAGATGCCTCATCTTCATTTATGTACTGCATTAATCTAGACAGATTTTTGTGACGATAGTGGGAAAAAAAGATTGTTCTTTTAATTTATGAAGATAAATAAACTATTCCCTAGGTACACCATAAAAGAAAATTATTATCTATGCCCCTGCTACCACCTGGGGTATGTCTTAAATATAGAATCATATAACTAGTATTGTTTTGTATGAAATTGTAAGTGAATTGATTTACCCCTAGTGGTGGCTGCAAGCTGACAGAATTTCAAAGGTGTGTATTCGTAGGCTCTCAAGCAGCTAGGCTGAGATGACAGAGGTTCGGTCTGTTCTGAGGTATGTGGTATCCTGCAGGTCATGTTTCAGTGGGATTCGGCACTGGTATGGTTGTGCAGCATAGCCTCTCTTGTAGCCCGGAGACAGAATACATTATGTTGGTTTATAGCATGGGTGGGGGAACATCCGGCCCACGGGCCGCATCCGACCCCTGAGACCTCCATATGTGGCCTCCTGTAATGTGTGTTGCTCTGGTGGGGCAGGAGCCATACATAGCATTCTCCTGTGTCTGTGACAGCTGCCAGACACAGGAGAATGCTGTCTGTGCCGGCTCCTTCCCCACCAGAGCGGTGCACATCTTCTGTCTCCAGCAGGCTGCGTGTGATGACGTCATTTCATTGCGCGCCGCCTGCAGGAGAAGACAGGCACAGATTAGGAGAGAGGAGAACCTGGGCAGAGTGGGAGCAGAGGAAAGGTGAGTGAGATGTTTATTTTTTTACTTGGGACAGACAGTGAAGGCTAAGTACACTACCAGGGACATGACTGGGGGTTGACTAGACTACCAGGGCATCACTGGGGGGGGGGGTTAACTTTGACCAGCAGGACATCACTGAGGGGTTAACAATGACGAGAAGTGACATCACTGGGGGTTAACTATGGCTACCAGGCCATCATTGGGGGCTAACTATGACTACCAGGGGCATCACTGGGGGGTTAATTAGACTACCAGGGGCATCACTGGGGGTTAACTAGACTACCAAGGACATCAATTAGGTGGTTAACTACAGCTACCAGGTGAATAACTGGGGGTTAACCCTGGCTACCGGGCATCACTAAGGATTCACATAAGGTATTAGGAGCATCACAGAGGGTTAACTACAATAGCAGGGGCATTAGGGGAACAATAATTTGCCTTGCCCCGGGTGCACCCACGCTACCCCACCCAGTATAACATTGAGTGCATCCCTCAAATGATTTTATTAATGCCCGAATGGCCCTCGACAGGGAAAAAGTTCCCCCACCATGGTATCTGATATCACTGTACTAAAAGCATTTCTGGGGTCTACTCTCCCCTTTCCTCAATAGTTACAGATAGGCTATGTTCACACAACGTCAAAAATAGAGAAAATGCAGCCGATTTTGATATTTAAAATAACGTCTGTTAACTGACTGCAATGGCAATACATTGAAGTCAATGGGAAGACGGACGTTCAATACACATAATGCATTAAATAACTGACATTTTTACAGCGGACGTCAAAATAATGAACATGATCATTATTTTTGAACGTCTTTTGCAAACAGCTGACGTTTTTTATTAGTTGTTCACACGCACTCTCTTTTTCCGCCGTTCTTTCTCCGTTTTTACTATTAAATTCAATGGACTTTTCAATTAAGCCACACCCAAAGTCCAGTAAGTAACCACAAACTAGAATAATGTACCAACAGCCATCATTGCACAGCCATCAGTCATCAGGGGAGGCCAGGTTGCTAAATGACGTCCGTTATTTTATACTCAAAATGACAGACGTCATTTTAAACAGAGCACAAAAAATGTTGTGTGAACATAGCCATACTCTGTATATATCTTGCCACTATTGGTTATCCCTAAATAGTGGTCCAGACAGATCACAGCACAGTGCAGATATTTATGCCATACATAGATGTTTTATTTGGGGAGAGTTTCTTCATTTTCAATAAAAAAATAATAATAATAAACAAAGTAAACTCATCCATGTGCCTCTGTAGCACAATTCCAGAGTCCCGTTGACGACCGCTGAATGTCAGTTTTGGCTGGAATCCGGGTAAATCATGCACCAGGCTCTTCCATCTGCAGTGTCACGCTGTGGCTGAGAAACTGCCTACTCAGCCAGTCAGACACCGACCCAGTCTCTGATTGGCTAAGCGGGCAAACAATCACCCTGGGACGTTGCAGCTTACAGAGTAAAGGAAGCAGGAACAGAGGGAGTTCCGCTTCTGCCCTTTGCCAAGGTGTTGCTTGTCTAAAACTCTTGTTAAATTTGAAACAAGTCCTGTAAGGCAATTTATTTCTTCACACAGTGCACCAGAATTATTTAAAAAGAGAAATTACAAATCTTGGCCAATGAGTAGGATGAATGAAACCGCTTCAACTCACAGGGCTCAGGAGGGCATTTTGCTGTTCCAAAGGTAAACAGAGTGAGTCCGCTTTAATCATTACAACATGTCACGGTAGACCTGGTCCTTCAGGAAGCCCCGTAATCAGAAGTCAAATAGGATTGAGTTAGGGCTCATTCACACTATCTGTGCCGTGATCCGGATGAGGATCACAGCATGGATCCCCTAGCCGGAGCCCCCACCGCCGCCTGTCACGGATTCCCACACCTGGCTGCAGAGATGACAGGAGAGCATGATGCTCGATGCTCATCTCATCTACTACTCACCTATTACTACGCTACACGCACTCACCGGAAGTGGCCTGCACTACGCTGACAGGAGAAGGTAGCGTAGTACAGGCCATTTCTGATGAAGATGAAGCCGGTCAGCGCAGGGAGTAGTTGAGTAGTAGATGAGATGACAGGAGAGCACTTCATGCTCTCCTGTCATCTCTGCGGCTGAGCAGCATGGGGGTGATACGTGCCACGATACGCACTACGACATGTCCTATTTTTTCTTGGTGAAGGTCGCGGCACGGATCATGTGAATGGCCACATTCACTTCAATGGTCCCTAAATTGTCCGTGGATGCAGATCCGCGACCACGGACAATTTCACAGGACATGTCAATAAGTCTTAAGGAAGGATGCCAGGCTGTTGGAAAATAATGGCTGATTAATTATGCATCTGATCTGTTAAAGCCTCCATGTTAGGAACCGGACAGCAGGACAAGACAAGTCAGTGAGCCCTAAGCTCAGCCCCGCCCACTGCCCTCTACCTACTTGCCACAATCCGCCCTAAGATGGCGGCGAGCAACTGGGCGGCAGTCCCTGAACTGGCTAGGTGGGACACAAAGACAAGACAGACAGACAAAACACAATAAAGAATAGTCGACAGTCCGGGTCACAACAATCAGGCAGCACAGTACAAAATCACTATCCTATAATCAGAGTCAACAAACAAGCAACTGAGGTAGTTATATAGGAGGCCAGGGTTCTGATCCAGAACATAATTGGACCATCCCCCTGATCTCCAAGCACAGACAGCTGAGAACAAAACAGATCCACTGGCAGGAAGACCTGTCAGTCACAGCAGAACCAAAACACAGATTAACCATGACATGGCCAGACAGAACTCAGCAGGTGAAGTCGGGTGTGTCTTCCAACCCAGGTGAGCAATAAACCAGAGTTCACACACAGCAAAACAAAACACAGAAACAGGATACAAGAAAATCAGTGCCTTCTCGGCCGAACAGCACGAGCAGAGGGGCGCATAATGCTCTGCAGAGATACCATCCTGACACTCCATTTACACAAATACAGGTTGGCTAATGTAATGTAATTGCAATTATATATTTAACTTGATAACTTATTTATTTTTTTTAATATACTGTTGTGCCTTCTTTAATCATCCATTGATGTTCATTCTTCAGCGCGGACAGGGCAGGAGCGCGCGCCTCCCATAGACTCCCATTATGAGCGGGAGGCTAACGGCATTCCGCGGCGGACAATTCCGTTGCGGAATTCCGCTACCTTTCCTCAGTGGGAACGAGCCCTTAGGTCATATTGCTGAAATCAACAGAAAACGATAACAAAGCAAGATATGCTACAAAATAATCATAAACCATGCGAGAGGCTACTGTAGGTAATAAAGAATATTACAGAAAAGGGAAGAGAAAAAAAAAAGAGTGAACATCAATAAAGGAATAAAGAAAAAACTCTTTTAGGGATTAGAGATATTGGGAGGAGAGGAGGTAGGTAGTTCATGGGATAGCAGCCCACTTATTCCTAGCAGATCAAGGGTCTTTAAACCAGAAAAATGCTGCCCTATCTTGAAGGGTAACTGTTAGCTCTCAATCATGCTCAGAAATGAATGGTCAAGGAAGCTGTATTTAGCCCTAAGATGCATTCCTCCTACCTACCCTCCACCCCCACTCTTCTCTGTTTTGGCTGATTAAAGTGCTTAATTTAGTGCTGGAATACTACCTTTGCATGTCTTTCAAGGCAAGGAGGTGGGGTGGGAGGGGGTATGCATCTTGATGCTTAGCACAATGTCCTAGACCCTTCAGCTCTCAGCATGATGTGGAGCTGACATTTTCCCTTTAAAGGCTATGTTCACACTACGTAAGAGACCGGCCATTCCGTGACCCCGGCCAGGTCACGGAACAGCCGGTCTCTGGCCGGATCATCTCGACCGGTACTTAAGTACCGGCCGGATGATCTTTCGGCCGCGGAGCTCTGATGCGGGCGCATCAGCGCGCACCCGCATCAGAGCTTCCCATAGCCCACAGAGAAGCAAGCGGCCGGAGCCACTCGCTTCACTGTGTGAATGACAGGTCTTTCTGCGGCCGGAATTCACTGAATTCCGGCCGCAGAAAACTGACCTGTCAGTTATTTGCGGGGCCGCACAGATCCTGGCCGGAGCGTATACAATGTGTGTACGCTCCGGCCGGGATCCCATTGAAGATAAGCTATGTTCCACACCACAAAACTACGGCGTAGTTCTGCGGCGGCCGTAGTTTTACATAGTGTGAACATAGCCTAAAGGATTTCCAGAGTAGCATACGTATAACCTAAATAAATCTATCTTTGTCTTTAGCTAAAAGAGTTTCCATTTGCAACAAATAATCAATTTCAGTAATCCACCCTTTAATCGAAAGGGTCTAGGGACTAACTTCTAGTATCTTGGTATAACGGGTGTCTTTTTGTTTTTTCTTCTATGGTGTTCACTATGAAGCCTAAATGACTTGTCAACTGTATGTTTCATGCTGTTCTTATTACAGTATTACTAAATTTGTATAGTTTTTTATGTTTTACTACTTTTAGGGAAAAATAATAATAATAATAATAATAATAATAATAATAATAATAATAATAATAAAATAATAATAATAATAATTTATTCTTATATCTCTATGGACACTTTCAGTTAAAGGGTGGACTACATATTGCCATAGTTATAACTGTACAACTGTTAAACATTTCCACTGATTTCCATTTGGTTGCAAACAACATCTGCAACTTATTTATCAACAGACAAGTTGACAGATGTGGCTCATATTCCTCTTGGAGAGTGAGTGGTATGCCACGTGGACAGTGTGCCAGTTATAAATAAATTATCACCAGTGCATTAACGTCACATTGTGAATTATACTGTGCTGTAAGTAGCTTTTGGTTTTACCTCCTGAAAGTATAAGTAAAATGTACTCTGCTCAATGAATTTCGAACTTTAAAGGCTTTCAGAACAGTATGGGCTAATTAGATGTAAGACAATTACCTATTGTTTTAAAAGTAACATTACTAACAAAGACTTCTTGAAGATGAAAGTAACTGAACTAATTGGAAAATATTCCCATACAGATTTAATGTTATTAAGAATATCTGTACAATGAGTCTTACTTGTGCCTCTGTAGACTAGGGATGTGGTCTTAAAGAAAATGGGTATGGCTTGGAAGACAAGGTGTGTCTTATCTTTTTATGTACACTTGGTGCTTAAAGTGTACCATTTATGAGGGCTGCTGCCAGATCAGGCCAGCGGCCTGAAGGCCACTTTCTGGGTTGAAGTTTGGGTCTCCATGGCTAAGGACACGTATGATATCATAGTGCGTGTGACCACCATTGAGTAAGGATCTGACAGCAGCCCTCATTACAGGTACACTTTAAACCCTTGATAGGGTTATTTGTCGTTAAAGGACAGCCATCAAATAAAAAAAGGTTTGTTTATACAAACTTGGTTTTTAAAGCGTATCCATCATTAGGGCCACTGCCAGATCAGTGGTGTAGTCCACTCTCTAGATGAAATTGGTTAGATTGAAGCTGATAAAACAGTATAGGGCTATGTTCCCACACATTATTGTACAAATGACAGCCATCATTTCAAAATAACTGCCGCTATTTGGACTGAAATGACCAAAGAAAGAAGTTGTGTGAACATAGCCAAGTAAAGTAAATATTGTACTCATGGACTCATATAGAAATGTATACTTCAGCACTGATCTATTTCATGTTATGGCAGGGTGAACCATAATACTTCTTTTGAAATTGCTGTGGTTGAGGGGTTTGTACTAGGGTTAGCAAAACATTTCTTTGTTGTTTTCTAAATTACTATAGTGGTTTGCTGATCCTACTAAAATTATAGTATGTCAGAGTGCATCCTGTTCAATGCCAATTACTCCCTTATGGGATTCCTTTCAATTTTTTTTTTTCTTTTAGCTTGGACAGGATATCATAAAACAAATTATATTAAGAATATTGCTATATAAAACCTTACCACATTTATACATTGGGTATAAACCCTTGTAAATTTTGAGTCCATTATTAGAAAGAAAAATATTATATTTTTAGTTTAATAACATTAAAGTTGTTGAACACCCCTTAAGGAGAATTAGTAGCTCTTTGACCCACATTGATAGACCTCTCACTAGCCAGCCAACACTTTACTTTGAACTAAAGAGGGACAACAACCCCGAACAGCTGTCTGCAGATGGGAAATCTTTCCTTTTGAAAAGATTGTTTGGCTTGGCATAAAATCTCCAGTAAATGTTCTAAGACGCCTAGATTGAGTAAGACTTGATTTGAAGGGACATATCTTTGCTCAAGAGGTTTAAGAGCTATTTTGCATATCCTTTCTTCCCAGAATTCCCAGCGGAGCAACAATGGTCTTTAAGTCTTCACATGTCACGGAGCAAAAATGGCGAAACTGAACATGTTACATAGTTAATACGGTTGAAAAAAGACACATGTCCATCAAGTTCAACCAAGGAGGGGATGGATACAGGGAAGGGGGAGGGGTTATAGGTTCTATCCATATGCATTTATATTATTTTGCTCTAAGAACTTGTCTAGGCCGGTTTTGAAGCCCTCTACTGTTGTTGCTGTGACCAGATCCTGTGGTAGACTGTTCCACAGATTCACAGTTCTCATGGTAAAGGCGGCTTGTCGCCTCTGGAGATTGAACCTTTTTTTCTACAGGTGGAGGCAATGCCCTCTTGTCCTTTGAGGGGGTTTTACCTGGAACATCTTTTCCCCATATTTCTTGTAGGGGCCATTTATATATTTAAATAAATTAATCATATCTCCCCTTAAACGTCTCTTCTCCAGATTAAACAAATGTAATTCTTTTAATCTCTCCTCATAACTAAGATGCTCCATTCCCCTTATTAGTTTAGTTGCCTGTCTTTGTACTGGACAGCATACTCTAGATGAGGCCGCACCAAAGCTTTATAAAGCGGTAATATTATATCCCTGTCCCGTGAGTCCATGCCTGGTTTAATGCATGACAATATCCTGCTTGCCTTAGAAGCAGCTGGCTGACATTGTGTGCTGTTCTGTAGTCTATTATCTACAAGTACACCCAGATCTTTCTCCATCAGCGACTCTCCCAGAGTAACTTCCCCCAGGACATATGATGCATGCGGGTTATTAGTACCCAGGTGCATAACTTTACATTTATACACATTGAACCTCATTTGCCAAGTGGACGCCCAAACACTCAGTGTGTCTAAGTCATCCTGTAACATTTGCACATCTTCCATAGACTGTACTACAAAGCTTGGTGTCATCTGCAAAGATAGAAACATTGCTGTTAATTCCATTCTCAATATCATTAATAAACAAGTTAAACAAAAGAGGGCCCAGTACTGACCCTTGGGGTACACCACTTATTACCGGGGACCATTCGGAGTAGGAATCATTGACCACCACTCTCTGGGTACGATTTTTAAGCCAGTTTTCAATCCAGTTACACATTAAATTTTCCAAACCATTAGACTTTAACTTACCCATCAGACGTCCATGAGGAACTGTGTCAATGAACATGTTCATCAGCATGGAGATAGACTATAGACTATAGACTGTCATTATGACAGGGAGGCTGGCGGCATTCTCCACCGTGGAATTCTGCCACTTTTGCTCTGTGTGCACGCTGCCTTAAAGATAATTAGTACACCTTTTGACTCTGGATGCTGTTTTCAGCACTGTCATGAATCTGATGAACTTTCACTTGGAATATGAAATCCATTTCAGAATTCTTGTCCCACTATAAAATGGTATACAGGCAGGAAAAGGAAGCCTGATTGAACAATGTAAAAGAATTCAGTATGGGTCATTTAGAAGTTAAAAGACATACAGTGGTTTGCAATAAATTAGAATATCCACATTTTTTTTTTCAGTATTTCAATTCAAAAAGTGACCTCACATAGTCTATAGTCATTACATACAGATTGAACTTTTTCAAGTGTTTATTTCTGTTAAAGTTAATGATTATGGATTACAGCCAAGAAAAACCCAAAAGTTAGTATTTCAGAAAATTTTAAAAATTAACCCAAAAACCCTGCAGTGGCTTCCTAAGTGTTATAAAAGGTCCCTTAGTCTGCTTCAGTATGCAACACAATCATGGGGAAGACTGCTGACTTGACAGATATCCAGAAGGCAGTCATTCACACACTCCACAAGGAGGGCAAGCTCATTGCTAAAGAAGCTGACTGTTCTCAGAGTGCTGTATCAAAGCATAGTAATGGAAAGTTGAGTGAAAGGAAAAAGTGTGGTAGAAAAATGTGCACAAGCAACCGGGAGAACCGTAGTCCTAATAGGATTGTAACGAAAATGCTATTCAAAAATTTGGGACAGATTCCCAAGGAGTGGACTGCTGCTGGAGTCAGTGCTTCAAAAGCCACCACATACAGACGTCTGCAGGACATGGGCTACAAGTGTTGCATTCCATGTGTCATGCCACTCCTGACCAATAAACAACGCTAGAATTGTCTTATCTGGGCCAAGAAAAAGAAAAACTGGACTGTTGATCTGGGGTCCAATGTGCTGTTTTCAGATGAAAGTAAATTTTGCATTTCATTTGGAAATCAAGGTCCCAGAGTCTGGAGGAAGAGTGGAGAGGCACACAATGCAAGCTGCTTGAGGTCTACTGTGAAGTTTCCACAATCAGTGATGGTTTGGGGAGCCATGTCATCTGCTGGTGTAGGTTCAATGTGTTTAATCAACACCAAAGTCAACGCTGCCGTCTACCAGGAAGTTTTAGAGCACTTCATGCTTTCCTGTGCTGAAAAGATTTTTGGAGATGGAATTTTCATCTTCCAGCAGGATTTGGCACCTGTCCACACTGCCTAAAGTACCAAGACCTGGTTTGCTAACCACAGCATCACTGTGCTTGATTGTCCAGCAAACTCGCCAGACCTTAACCCCATAGAGAATTTACGGAGTGTTGTCAAGAGGAAGATGAAAGACACCAGACCCAACAATGCAGACAAGCTGAAGGCCGCTATCAAAGCAACCTGGGGTTCAATAACACCTCTGCAGTGCCATCAGCTGATCGCTTCCAAGCCACGCCGCATTGATGATGTCATTCATGCAAAAGGTACCAAGTATTGAGGGCATTTACTGTACAGACTTTTTATTGCGTCAACATTTCTGTGTTAAAAACATTTTTTTTTTTCAGTTGGTTTTATATAATATTTAAATTTTCTGAAATACTGACTTTTGGCTTTTTCTTGGATGTAATCCATAATCATTAACTTTAACAGAAATAAACGCTTGAAAAAGTTCACTCTGTGTGTAATGACTCTATAGAATATATGAGGTCACTTTTTGTATTAAATGACTGAAAAATAAATAAATTTTTATTGATATTCTAATTTATTGCAAACCACTGTATTTAAAAAAGCCAAAGTGTTATTTCCACTGTTGTTTAATGGTCAGAAAGTGTTAGTGGTTCTGGATTTCTTACTAGAAATACAAACATCCAGGACTGGGTATGTTAAAGTAAAGAGAAAGCTTACAGAAGCTTATGTAAAATACCCAATGGTTTTCCCAGCAAAATTGCAAGTCTTGTTTTAAGAAAACACTGTTCGTGTAAGAATCCAAAAAAGAGCTAGGTGGAATTTAACCTGAAATGGATAATGTAGTTTTTGTTCTAATTTAGTGATTTATTATAGTGAAAGTTGGGGATGGAGTTTTTATAGTGATTTTTTATTTTGATTTTGGATTTTGGCTATACACAAACAGACACACAGGTCTGCTTTACGCACATACAGCTTTGTTACACAAAAATGCACATAAGACTCTGCTGCACAAACACACACACACACACACACACACCACTTCTATAAACACACAACTCATCTACTCACAGTATACACACACACACACACACACACACACACAGTTCAATGATATGTATTTTTTGTAATGCTATGCTTTGTGTGACTTGGGCAATTTTGGGCATAATTTGGGCAGTTTGGTCAGTAACAGTATGGCCGTAATATGTATGGTGACAATATTTGCTCTTTATATACTGGTGTTCTTTAATAGCTCAAAAAGGCAGTAGCCAGCTCACCAGACCAGAAGTGCTGCACACGGTTCTTCACTCCAACAAGTGCTTTAGATAATCCAAAATTAAGCACAGGTCCAGCGTCTTGTTTGATTCACCTGCAAAACGCTGGTCCTGTGCATCATTTTGGTTCTTTAATAGCTGTATGTCTATTGTGCTTACTGTATATAGTGTTATCATGCATGGGAAATTGTCCAACCTATGTTTAAGCAAATCTGTCATCCCCATAATGCACACAACGCTGCTGATACCTTCATATAGTTGATGATAGACTTGCTGGCGCATTTATAACTATGCTCAGCCAATCACGGCTGAGCAGCTGACGACGCGCCAGAGGGAGGCCTGGAGCGGTCCGGCCGGCCTCCTGAAGATTAGGTCATTGTCCCAAGATGGCGGCCAGGGTTGACTAATGTGGTTAGTAAAATGCACCACACTTTCAAGGGTGGGGGGAACACAGGGAAGAGGGGCCATTCACTTAAATAACACACATTACAAAGTTGAATAACTTTGTAATGTGTGTTATTTAGTGAATAAATGTCGACCATCGCACTACCCCTTTAATCCAGCTTTATAAATATTGAGGATCTGCAGAAAAAGAAGAATGACAGATAATCCCCAAAGATATACAAACCGTGTGGCATCATACCTAAGAAGACTGGGGGATGTAATCGCTGCCAAAGGGCCTTCAACTAACTACTTATTAACCCCTACAGGACCCTGGGCGTACCCGTATGTCCTGGGCCGCCTAGGGTGCCGGGTTCTGCTTGTAGCCCAGGACCACGGCTATTAGCGGGCACGGTCCAATCTCCGTTCCCGCTAACTAGTCAAATGCAGCTGTCAAAGTTGACAGCTGCATCTGATTACTATATGCAGTCTGTTCCCTGGTGTCTAGTGGGGGGATCGTCCCCCCGCGACGCGATCGCGGAGGGGTGATCCATGTCCGCTACCTTCCGGGGTCTGCGCCGTAATGGAGCTGATGCCGGCTTGGCGCTTGGTTGTTTTTGGCTGCAGCAGTAGTGCCGATCTCATTGATCTATGCAGTGTAACTATACGGCATAGAACTCAAAGAGAGATCAGTGTACTTATACTAGAAGTCCCCCAGGGGAATTAACCCCAGGGGGGCTTCTAGTATAAGTGTAAAAAATTTTTTTTTTATTAATAATAGGGCCCCCTCCCCTAATAAAAGTTTGAATCATCCCCGGTTTCTTATGTTATAAAAATAAATAGATAAACATGTTTGGTATTCCCGCGTGCATAATCACCCAAAATATTAAATTTTCACGTTCCTAATCTCGCACGGTAAACGGCGTAAGCGCATAAAAATCCCAAAGTGCAAAATTGTGAATTTTTTTGTTGCATCCAGAAAAATTGTAATAAAAAGCGATCAAAAAGTCACATATGCGCAGTCAAGGTACCGATAGAAAGTACAGATCATTGTGCAATAAATGACACCTCACACAGCCCCATAGACTGAAGTAAAAAAGCGCTATAAGCATAATGCATTTTTTTTTTCAATTTCACCACACATTTAATTTTTTTCTGCTTTTGCAGTGTACTTTATGAACGAATTCAGCCTGTCATTGCAAATTACAAGAAATATGGGCTCCTGTGGGTTTGTAGGTGAAAAAATGCAAGTGCTATGGCCTTTTAAGCACAAAGATGATCGCAATATATCAAGATATTAAAAAAAAGGGCTCTCCCAATGCATTGTGTGCAAAGTATTTATGTAATTAAGATTTCGGAGGAAGAAGATTATTAAGAAGGTTACACATTTTTATAATAGAGCTACATTGTGTGGGATTCAGTCACTATATTAATAAGATCCTTTCACTAAATCAACAGAATTTATGGTACATAAAATGCAATTTATGTTTATGGAGTTGAGGGATTTTAATAAGATTATTGACCCATCAATTGATAGATGGCACCCAACAAAGAGTTATGTGAACAATTGTGTATTCAGTTTTTGGAAAATTGGTTAAGAAACAAGGCTGAGAAAAGAAAAAGTGCATCCACAGGTATGTTGCTATTCTTCCTTTTCTAACACATACTCATAATGCATACAGTAGTGTAAATGTATAGAGCTACAGTGTATATCCACTATATAAATATATCTACTATCAGACAGATCATTGCTTTTAGAATGATGGTTGTTAAGTTAGGCAACTACCTGCCAACAAGAGGTGGGTAAGATCAGGATATCAGATGGAGGCGAGTTTGCCAAGGCTGTGTTTACACGTGCATTTTCATTGCATTTATATTGCATTACCTCATCATTTAATTACAACAAATAATCATTTTATTGCCGCCCAGCCATCCCTTATTGCATTTGGAAATGCAACTCCAATGTGTGTGAACAAACCTTAAACATATTTGTAAAGATATTTAACTTGGAAAGTCCTACAAGTTTATCTTTATTGAGATGGGAATACTCTCTTAAAGGCAAGTTTAGGTAATGTGGACAAAATTGGTCAGCTCTCCTAGAACACCGTTTACACTAGGCACGTTGCTATGGCTATGGCTGAAAATTTAAAACACGTTGCTATGGCTGAAATTGAAAACACACAAAAACACAGAAAAATGCAATGCTCTGGGCATGCAAGATCCGTCTAATACCTGCAAAAATAATTGCACCACCTGGGTAGGACAGGTGGAGTGCACGACCAAGTAGAGGCAGCCACTCCCCCAACTGGAACACAGAAAAAAAGGACAAAATTGGTCAGCTCTCCTAGAACACCGTTCACACTAGGCAGGAGCACGTTGCTATGGCTGAAATTGCAAACACACAAAAACACAGAAAAATGCAACAGCTCACCGCAACAGCAAGATACAGACCCACCATAGACATGAAAATAGTCAAAAGCAGCCCCCCAACTGCAAAAAAAAACTCCCACAAAAATAATGAGTCTCTTGGTTACTATTTGCAAACAGTGTAAACTGCCTCACCACGGTATGGTGGACTCATATCGAGGCAGACCCTGCACTGTACTATGGCCTCTCCATGGTGTTCTTGGTGCTGTGAATTGGCTATAAAGACTTGGGTCCTGATGACTGCACCCAGGCAACCCTGTCTGTTCACCCCAACATTGTAATCACCAGGTTACTATAGTAGAGGGGCATTCAATAGAGATGAGCGAACCTCATTCGATTATTGGTGTGGGAAAAAGCAGAATGCAGCTCTATGGAGCCAAGGAAAACATGCATACAGCCTATGATCTATGGCTGTATTCATGC
This sequence comes from Dendropsophus ebraccatus, assembly GCF_027789765.1. Taxonomy (NCBI): domain Eukaryota; kingdom Metazoa; phylum Chordata; class Amphibia; order Anura; family Hylidae; genus Dendropsophus; species Dendropsophus ebraccatus. Next base: position 65,045,323 of record NC_091463.1, read on the forward strand.
TTTCCAGTAAGCTTTAGGTCTGCATTTATTTTCTTCAGCCACTGGTAGTTGAATGCTTGTTTGGGTTTGGACAGACCCAAACATACTCAGGGTTCACTCATCTCTATTGTTCAACTATAGTAGGGCTGTAACTAACTATAGCTATACTTTGGACTGGGTACTATCTATTGGACCTAAAGAACTCTGGTCCCAGTGAACATTCTGTTCTGTACCCATATTTACAATGATAAATATCGTCTGTCATAAATGCAGTACAAATGAGTGTAAGCTACTCAGACATTAATAAATTCATGTTATGTATATGTTAATTTTAGTTAACAACATACAAACTGTTGGTCATAAGGATTAGAGATAACTGAAGCGATTTCTGACAAATTCAGATTTGCCCCGAATTGGGCGTTTAATTGGCCTCATTGCGATTTTTGAATTAGCCAGATCAGCTTCGCAAATTCACTAAACATGGTGGTTGCAATACCGAACGTACATGTAAGCTTACACTTACGCAGTTGCGAACATTACACAGTTGCAAATACTACATTACGCAGTTGAGTACATCACAAGATAAACATTTGCATTTTCAAAAATGTTCGTTATAACCATTTCAATGATCAAACAAATTTTTCGTATCGGCGAACGCGAACAATTAGCGGCATGTTCGCTCGCCACTATTTTTAATGAAATTTGCTTGTATGCGATTCACAAATATACGTGAATTTGTGCGAATATTTCTGAACTTCGCAAAAAGATTACCATTACCATTCCCACCTGTTCAGGCAAATTTTGTTTCAGGTATTTATTTATAGAAAATTATATTGCATAGATCCTGGGAGATAAGTCTGCTATTCTGGATGCCTTTTTGTACATTGCACATCGTATGGAATTGTAAGGGCCCTATTACATGAGACGATAATCATGTGGAATATTGTTAAATTGTTTGAATTCAAACAATAATTGTCCTGTGTAATTGCAGCCAAAGATCGAGAAACTGTTCATGTGACGTTGATCACTGAATTAGACCTTAAAATAATTATTAATCGTTCGCTGTAATTCCTATATTTGTTCATTAATCGTTCAGTGTAATTCCAAAGTGTTCCTTTTTTTGCTGGGAACAGATGGAGTAAACGATCACCGTTACGATTATTGTAACGATCTTAACTAAAGACTATCGCTCTGTGTAATGCTACGTTTACACAAAGCGATAATTCGCCCAATCGATCGTTTAACGATTTTATAGCAACGATTTGGTTTTCATAACGATCAGCGTTATTATCAACGTTTTTAAGATCGTTTAAGCCCATCTTTTATATAGGGTGAATCTTTGAAAGGCTGTTTACACAAAGCCATCTGCGAATTTCTAGCGAACAACAAACAATGATTATCGGCCAAAGATTTGAAGCCAAAGCCAGAAACAGACTATAAACAGAGATCAGGTCTCAAAGGAAAGCCTGATATTTTTCTTCTTTTCTAATCCATTTCTGGCTTTAGCTTCAAAACTTTGGCACATAATCTGTCAGATAATCTTTCTGTGTAAATGGACCCTAATATGATGAGCGATTTCAGGTTAACGATAAACAATAGTTAAAAACAGCTTTGTCTAAGGACCCTAATGGTGCCTTTAGGGTCCATTTACACAGAAAGATTATCTAACAGATTATCTGCCAAAGATTTGAAGCCAAAGCCAGGAATGGATTTGAAAAGAGGAGAAATCTTTGGCTTTCCTTTATTACCTGTTTTTTGTTTATAGTCTGTTTCTGGCTTTGGCTTCAAATCTTTGGCAGCTAATATGTCAGATAATCTTTCTGTGTAAATGGAACCTTACACAGAGAGATTTATCTTACGGATTTTTGCAGCCAAAGCCAGGAATGGACTATAAACTGGGAACAGGTCATAAAGGAAAGATTGAAAATTTCTGCTCTTTTCAAATCAATTCCTGGCTTTGGCTTTACAAATCTGTCAGATAAATATCTCTGTGTAAAGGCACCCTAAGGTATTTATAGAGTATATAGGGAGTTTAAAGACATCATCATTGCAAATTTTGTTGCAAGTAATTATGTATTCATATAACAGCTGCACACTGCCAGAATCAATGTTGAAGGCATTGATTTTTCTGTACCTAAAGCAGGACAAAGACCCATTGGAGGTAGACTCATATCACCTCTTTTGGCAAATGTCCTAGCTAGTAGGCTCGCAAATTGTATCTTGTCAATAATTTATCAAGATCAAATGGGATACATGCTGGGCAAATCTATTAGCACTAATTTAAGGATATTGCATATAAATTTACAAATGATCTTGGATAATTTAAGTGATAAAGTGTTGGTTATTGTGGGTTACAAATATATTTGGCTTTGGGGAGGTATACATAAGCTGGATTCAGATAATGGACTCTTTCCTAAAAGAGAGATAAATATTAACTGTCAGTGGTTTACATTAGAGTATGGTACACACCAGGGCTGTCAGATGTCACCTCTGATATTTGCACTTATTATGGAACCACTGGCAGCAATAAAAACAAGGTTTCGGTATGGAGTGATAGAAGAAAACTTCGAATAGACATGACAGCATTTAAACATTTAATTGATATATGTGAAAAGCATGGTGAACTATCAGCAAAAAAAAAAGTTTTCTTTATAAACAACTGGTGTCAAAAAGTTATATAGATTTGTAATTTACTTCTATTTAAAAAATCTCAAGACTTCCAGTACTTATAAGCTTCTGTATGTCATGCAGGAAGTGTTTTTTTTTTCAGAAACAGTGCTCTCTGCTGATACCTATGTCCATGTCAAGAACTGTCCATAGCAGTAGCAAATCCCCCTCAAAACCTCTCCTGTTTAGGACAGTTCCTGTCTCAGCCAGAGAAATCAGCAGAGATCACTTTGTCTGAATGTAAATAAAACAACACTTCCTGCAGGACATGTAGTAGCTTATAAGTATGGGAAGACTCAATATTTTTAACCCCTTCCCGCATGAGAACGTAACTGTACGTTCTCATGCAGGTGGGGGAGTCCAGAGGGGGGCCCGTGCGGCGACCCCGCTCTGAACCGCCGCGATCCCGGGTGCCGCTTGTAGCCCCGGACAATGGCAATCAGCAGGCAAGGTTTGATCGCCGTGCCCGCTAATTAGCATTTTAAATGCAACTATCAAATACTGAATATTCAGAAGGTCAGAAGAATTATTATTCCAAATACGGTGACTGGTCTAAAGTCAACACTCTTCAGGAAATCAACCATCACAACATCATATGACAAAAATCCAAAGAAATCGTAGCTCTCCATTGCGGAGTGCTATGATTTTTCTGAATTTTTTATATTGTGGCACTTTGACCGGGCATGTACTCATGCACCCTTCCAAGTCGCTGCAAGTTGTACTGTCGTCTTTGCATGATAACATCATATAATAGAGAGATCCATAGCCTGACAGATCTTGTAGTAGTGAATCCCCATCTTTGATAATGGTAAAAACTTCTTTAGAGAATACACAGGGGTAGGTAGGAAGCTGAACAGTCAGCTTGGGCTTTGGGAAGTTAAAGAGTAGCTTTAGCAATGGAGAGCCGGAAAAGCTTATGTTTATGTGTTTGGTTCTTTCACAAACTCCATGATTAAGGTCTCCTAGATAGAAATGTCAGATTATTAACTTCCTTCTATGTCTGTGATGGGAAAAAAAGTGTCTGCAATAAATCGGTTCCCCTCATTCACAAGTACAACACGACTCTGTAAATTCTCTACTGGATCCACAGTGCAGTAGGTTATTGATAAACTATTTAGGATATTTCTGCTGTCTGACAACTGAGTGAAATCCTATTTCTAATCTTCTAGGGAAACCTTCTTTTCTCTAGTTATAGAAGATTTTCTCTTAATATGATAACAGATCTAGGTGTTAAAATATCATTAGAAAGGTCTCTGAACTCTCCATTCATATGTATACTTGTACTTAAAATTAGATTGTCCTAAGCCATCTTTTTCCATAGTGAATCACTCCATGATTTTTAATCTGTTTGCTACCAAAATCCAATTATTACCATAAACCCCTTGACGTAAGTGTATCACCTCTTGTTTATCCTCATACAATGTTCCATTTCTCAGCTCAAACTTCCAGCTTCCTCAGATTCTACTGTACTCAAATTATTAAGATTATTGTATTGAATAAATTAGCATTTATTGCTATTAAGTTTGGACATACTTATTGCTCAACTCCTGTAGGTGTTGAGTAATTCCATTACATTGATCCTTGGAAATAAGTTTAAAATTCTGGATGCCTTTGTGTACATTGTATGGGAAAAAAATTATCATATATATGCAGATAAAATACATACAGTAAGTGTTAGAAGCATGTTGGAAGTAAGTTTTCTTAAATTGTACACATGGTCAGAGAACTATAAAAATTAGGGTTTATTTAGATGTAACTCATTTTCAGAAAAACTAAGAAAAAGGAATTTATAAACCCCCATCCCCATGCACCCCATCGGATTTACTTAAGAGGTCTACGTAAATCACAGCAGGCACCAAAATCTACATCTGCTAGCAGGCGTAAATAAAATGTGGCAGAGGATATGCTTCCTCCTCGACAACCCCCCCTCTCCCCCATTCCCACACCCATCAGGTGAGCGGTACATTGGGGGGGGGGGGGGAGAGAGAAAGGCTCTGATTTTTTCACAGTACATCTGGTCGCACATTGATAAATTCCCTCTAAAGTGTTAACAGAAAACATGTTAACAGAAAACATGTACCTTTGGATCAACCACTAGATATAATTTATTTACTAGGTTAGGGATGTAAATATGGTAAAAGAATTGCCATCGTTAGATGAATTTTATATGAAAGAAAATACATCAATAATATATTCCATTTTTTTACTTGATTCATAGCTATCCATTCATAAAAGCAAAATAAAGATATTGGTTATACATAAGCAGCATAGCGTAAGGTAACAGGAAATAACAACATTGCCATTGTCATTCTCATATGCTATGAATAGAATATATATTTTATCCATATATTGTATTTTACGTTTATCTGTCTTTACATAAACTGGGTAAAAGAGAAAGTTTGAAGTGTTTTCTAAGCAAATGGACTTCTACTGTACATTTTATTGCAGAACTTAGTGGAAAAAGAGATTGTACTTTCTGTGTCTGATTTCTTTATTTGAACAGAGAAAAGACCAAATAATGAAAACAGAGAAAATTGCTTGCGATCACAACAACCCTTTGATTTCCTAGAGACATTTTAAAAAATTGAGACAATGCCTCTTTAACTGTTAGAAAGCAACAGGTTTTCTCATTTGCATCAATCATATTGCTTCTTTGTCTGTTGAACTCTTACGCTATGTTAACACAACATAGAACAGGCCAGGACACACAAAGGGAGCATGCACAGTCAGGTGAAGCCCTGACACTGTCCCACAATCACTGTCCCTGCTTACTTGTCTCAATACCACCCTAAATGATGGCGGACAACTAGGAAACATTACCCACCCTGGAATAAGGTGACATGTAAGATGAGACAAAATGGACAAAATGCAATGGCGGATGGTCAGCAACAAACAGGTCAGGAGCAGGAGAATCAGAATATAGACCAAATCGCGGAGCCAGAGAGTAGTAAGAAACAAGATGAGGTGAGATATAACAGGAGTTACAAATTTAGCAGGAAAAAGGAGCATGCAATAGGTAAAGCAAGTGAAATCCTATTGCAGGCATTATGCATAGGAAATTACAGAGCTTTATGAGATACAAAGTCTTAGTCATAGAGGTGATTGGAGAAGACAAGAAACCAGACAGGAGGACCAAGCTGTCAATCATGTAAAATAGCCAATTAGGAGATTCAGCCTGGGAGTGGATGACGTTGCTGCCACACTCTCTCCCAGACTATATGCCCTGATCTCAGCTGGTCTCAGCAGTGAGCAATGCTGCAATCAATAGCTTTTGACATGTCAAAAGTAATGTTGAACAAACTTGCTGAACGTTCGCTTTCAGAGCTGAACTCGAGCATTCGACAAGTTTGCCCAACACTAGTCAAAAGTTATTTTTAATGACAGGTACTCTTTAAGGTGAACAGACCGCAAATTAATAAAATTACAATTGTTCTTCTCTTACAGATCCCATAAAGGGTTAATATTTGTGTGTTTTAGTAGTACCAAAATTAATATTCAGAGGAAGGAAAAATAATGTCCTCTATGTTAAGGTCCTGTGGTGCTATATAAATAATAATAATAATAATAATAATAGAAGAAGAATATATATATATATATATATATATATATATATATATATATATATTAGGTGTTTTTACAAAATACATGATAGAGGGATTTCAATCACTTTAAAATTTTGCACCTCTAATTTATTTGGCTATTAAAAAACGGTGTCACTGTCACTCAATAATTCTCGTACCTGCAGATGCCTAACATGGTTCAATACTCAGCTACTCTTATTAATGCTTTAATATTCTTCCTTTTCATATTTACCATTGGATAATTTAATATCTTTGATGGTATTAATGAATTTTATGTCAACAGGATTAGTTACAGTGGATTCCTGCATATTATATCCTTGAAAGATTTTTAAGAACTCAGTAAAATATGTCACATGGTTGTCTTAATGTTTCATTATAAAACCATATAGTGGAGAAAACGATATGTGTTGTAAAATTATATGTGTATATGTAATTTATGGATGTGGGGCATGAAAAAAAGATATATTAAAATATTAATGATTAGGCCTTTGCTTAAATTTGCTGTTTTATGTAAAGTCTATGGGGCCATAGGAGATATCGAAATATTTTTGTCAGTCTCAGAGGTTTTTTTTTTTTTTACCTTGCAGATATACAAAAAGGTTATGTTTGTCTTTTTTTTTTTTTTTTTTTACTGAATATTTTTTATACTGTTCATGGTCCACCATAAATAGCTTATTAATTTAATGCCATGCCATGTTATTATGATGGTGTATATACCTAATACATATAGATTTTTCTATGTAATGTATTTGCACACAAAAAATATATTTTACACTAAATTATTGCATTTATTAATATTTTTTTTTAAATAATGCTTTTATTTAACTCTTATATTACCATGTTTGTGCTAAAACCAGTGACCTGATCAAAGCGACGTGACCACTTTGATAAAGCTGCACTCACCCCTGGTCCCAGCTGTGACAGCTCAGTATCTGTGCCTTATTCAAATGTTCTGTAAAAAGATTGTAAAAAGCCATGTTGGCAGTCAATTAAGGATTTAAGAAATAAAATAGCTTTTTCACATTTTAGAGAAACAAGGCCACTCACATAAAAATATGTTCTCATCCTAACCATGAGATTACCATTCACATACATATAGAATTCATTTTTAAACTTGTCCTGTCAGTCACTGGCAAAATATCAAGTTTACAATGCCAACACCTGAATAGAGATTAAATGAGCATTGATTTTGGATGACAGACAGAACAGTTGTATTATGAAGTGTCTTCTGTTGTTCTGTATAAGCATGCAAATATGGCTTTCTGAATGCAGTTAGATGCACTTTAAAGTGTAAAACCAGCTTTGAAAAACATGTTTACGTTTCATATAAATATACAGAATACAGAAAAAAAAATCACTTTGATGAGATGTGTGTATGGGGAAGTTGTGGCATTGTTGGGGCATTGAAGTGTTTCCAAACATTGGCATGTGTCATGCTGTTAACCTTCTCTACATCAAGCCCTACTTTGTTTTTGTAATCCAGTGAATAACCAACACATATTAGTTTTTATAGTAATTAAAGAAGTTGTCCAGGAAAAAATCACTTTTCCATTATCCACAGGATAGAGGAAAAGTAGGAGATCGCAGGGTTTCTATATCAGGCCTTGCTGGCTCTGTTTTGAGCAGAGCTGCGGGTGTGGCACATGACCCGCAGCTCTATTCATTCCTTTGGAGCGATGGAAAGAGCAGAGTACACCGAAAGGGCACTGTACTCGTCTCTTTCTGTTGGTTCTATAGGAATGAATAGAGCAACGGGACATGGGCTGGACCTGATGCTCTATTCATAACAGAGACGGAGGGGCTTGATATGGAGATCAGCGGAGGGTACAGAGGATGGACCCCCCCCCCCCCCCCCTATCTCCTACTTTTCCCCTGTCCTGTAGATAAGGAAAAGGTGAATTGTTTCTGGACAACCTCCTTAAATATTACTATTTACATAGGAATTAAATGTTATTATTACATATTAATTAGAGATGATCAATGCACAGTAATAACCAAGTGAAGAACTTATCACTGAAATCTGTTCATCAGCCATCTACCTTTTAACTGACTGACGCTCCTCCACATTTCCCAGTTTTCCAAGACTGGATCAAACTTTTCCCAGAGTGGCAACATAGTCATTTAAACTAAAATCATGGCTAGTAAACAATCTGCATCTCAAGCCAATCAACCCCTTAACCCCTTCGGGACCAGGCTAATTTTCATTTTTGCGTTTTCGTTTTTTCCTCCTTGTGCTTAAAAAGCCATAGCCAGGCCCGGGACAAGGAGCTTTGGTGCCCTAGGCAGAGAAGGCAAATTGCGCCCCCCCCCCCCCCGAACCCAGCGTTATCAGAATCGGTGGTCAGTTTCCCTAAAGGCCCTATTCCAAGGAACGATTGTCGGGCCATGTTCGGCTGATAATCGTCCTGTGGAATAGTAGGCAACGATCAGCCGACATCGTTCATGTCGGCTGATCGTTGCGTCGTTTGTCTTTCAAGCATGTTGAAAAACAAACGACTGATTCTATCATTTTACTGCAACACATACTGTACATGCCTTCACCACTGCAGTGGGATCCGGTGCCTTGCTAAAAAACATTTTTATCACAGGTTGAGAGTGTCAGGGAGGTGGGTCTGTGACAATGTCTGTGCACGCCCTGCTCTATGGCTGCTGCATCTTCAGGTCGTCTCCACTCCTCCAGCTGTCACTTATTCTGGAGGACGTGGCAGCTTGAAGATACAGCAGTGGCCAGAGAGCAGGGCGTGCACAGACATCGTCACAGACCCACCTCCCTGGGATAAAAATGTTTTTTAGCAAGACACGGGATCACTCAGCAGCGGGGAAGGTTTGAGACAGCAACTGTATTGCTTCCCACTGTGCCAGTGCTCCCCCTGTGCCCCCATGTAGTAGACAAGCCCTCAACGCACCCCATATAAATTGGTTTGCCAAATATGTGCCCCCATACAGTATAGGAGATCTTCTTTGTGCCTCCATTTAGGTAGGGTTTAGTAGTGGAGGTATTGTGGATAAGGGGTGTAGTAGTACAGGTATAGATGAGAGGTGTAGTAGTGGAGGTATAGTGGATAAGGGGTGTAGTAGTACAGGTATAGATGAGAGGTGTAGTAGTGGAGGTATAGTGGATAAGGGGTGTAGTAGTTCAGGTACAGATAAGGGGTGTAGTAGTTCAGGTATAGATAAGGGGTGTAGTAGTGGAGGTAGAGTGGATAAGGGGTGTAGTAGTTCAGGTATAGATAAGGGGTGTAGTAGTGGAGGTAGAGTGGATAAGGGGTGTAGTAGTTCAGGTATAGATAAGGGGTGTAGTAGTGGAGGTAGAGTGGATAAGGGGTGTAGTAGTTCAGGTATAGATAAGGGGTGTAGTAGTTCAGGTATAGATAAGGGGTGTAGTAGTACTGGTATGGATGAGTGTTGTGTCAGTACATGCAGGGAGTTGCAGTGTTGTCACAGGCTGACAGCTAACCTGTGACAACACTACAACTCCTTGCATGCACTGACAGCCTATGACATCACTACAACTCCCAGCATGTACTGGCAACCTGTGGCAACACTACAAACCTGTGGCAACACTACAAATCCCAGCATGCACTGGGATCCTGGGAGTCAGTACATGCTGGGAGTTGTAGTGTTGTCACAGGCTAGCTGTCAGTACATGCTGGGAGTTGTAGTGTTGTCACAGGCAAGCTGTCAGTACATGCTGGGAGTTGTAGTGTTGTCACAGGCTGACAGCTAACCTGTGACAACACTACAACTGCCAGCAAGTACTGGGAGGGATACACACACGTACACTCACTCACTCACTCTCACACATACATGCATACATCCACTCTCACACACACATTCCCATGCAGGCACTTACATTTCATGAGGGATCTCCTTCTATCTTCCCAGCACCTGCAGCTCCTCTGTCGTCCTCCTCACCGGCACTATGCTCTCCCGCCCCTCCCCCTCCTGTCCTGCACAGACAGGAGACTGAAGCCATGAGGTGAGAGCCGGTACGACCTACAGACTGCTGACAGGGAAGGGAGCACGACCCCAGACTGCATCCTAGTGAGAAGGACAGCTCTGTAAAAGTCTGTTCTTCTCACTAAGCAATGCAGTATACAGCCAGCAGCACCGTCCCCTCTCTGTGAGTCACCTGGCCCCTACAGCACTCCCGTCAATGCGGCCCTGGTTACAGTGCAGGGTGGGCTGGCGGGCGAGCGGGGGACAGGATGGATGGGTAAGAAAATTAATTACCCATCCAGACTGCGCCCCCTGTAGTTTTGCGCCCTAGACCATCGCCTACCCCTGCCTACTCTTTGTCCCGGCCCTGGCCATAGCACTTGCATTTTTCCACCTACAGACCCACATGAGCCCTTATTTTTTGCGTTACTAATTGTACTTTGCAATGACATGCTGAATTTTTGCATAAAGTATACTACGAAACCAGAAAAAAATGTGGTGAAGTGTGGTGAAATTGAAAAAAAACCCTGCATTTCTTTTATTTGGGGGAAATGTGTTTTTACGCCATTCGCCCTGGGGTAAAACTGACTTGTTATGCATGTTCCTCAAGTCGTTAGGATTAAAACGATATATAACATGTATAACTTATATTGTATCTGATGGCCTGTAAAAAATTCAAACCATTGTTAACAAATATACGTTCCTTAAAATTGCTCCATTCCCAGGCTTATAACGCTTTTATCCTTTGGTCTATGGGGCTGTATGAGGTGTCATTTTTTGCGCCATGAAGTTTACTTTCTATCAATACCTTGATTGCGCATATACGAATTTTCGATCGCTTTTTATTACATTTTTTCTGTAGTTGATGCGACCAAAAATGCGCAATTTTGCACTTTGGGATTTTGTGCTTACGCCGTTTACCGTGCGAGATCAGGAATGTGATTAATTAATAGTTCGGGTGATTACACATGCGGCGATAGCAAACATGTTTGTTTATTTATTTATTTATTTATTTATTTACTTTTATTTATAACCTGGGGAAAGGGGGGTGATTCAGACTTTTATTAGGGGAGGGGGCTTTTTATTGACAACAACACTTTTTTTTTTTTTAACTTTTACACTTATACTAGAAGCCCCCCTGGGGGACTTCTAGTATAAGTGCACTGATCTCTCATAGAGATCTCTGCAGCATAGATATGCTGCAGAGATCCATGAGATAGGCACTCGTTTATTTCCGGCTGCTGCAGCCAGAAGTAAACGAGTGCCGAGCCGGGGACGGCGCCATCTTGGAGCGGTCCCCGGCCGGAAGCACACACAGAGATCGCTCCTCCGGGATAACGTCCCGGGGGAGGAATCTCCGCCACTAGACACCAGAGATAAGCTGAATCCGGTAATCGGATGCAGCTGTCATGTTTGACAGCTGCATCTTATTACTGTACTAGCGCTCTTATTACTGTACTGCCCCGCTCTGAATGTCCGCACCCGCGCGAGGACGTACAGTTACGTCCTCGTGCGGGAAAGGGTTAAGGACCCATGAAGTACTGGTACGTCATGGGAGCCTTTTACTTAAGGACCCATGACGTGCCGGTACACCAGTGGGTCTGACGGCGCTATGAAGTGAGCTCAGGAGTTTGCTTCATAGGACATGGGGACAAGCTGCTATCAGCAGCTGGGTCCTTACTGTTAATTTCTTAAGGAATAAGCCAATGTTCTTTTTCATGCTTTTGTATTTTCCTCTTCATGTTTAAAAGGCTATAGTGCTTGAATTTTTTCACCTACAGACCCACATAATCCCTTATTTTTTGTGCCACTAATAGTACTTTACAATGACAGTCTTAATTTTTCAAAAAAATTAAAATTTATTGGAGGGGAGGTCGTGCTTGCGCCTTACGATAAAACTGACATGTTATCGGAACGATTACAGTGACAGGCAATGACAGGCAACTAGTATAACTTATTTTTTTATTTGACAGTTTTAAAAAATTAAACCTTTTTTAAAAAAACTAAATGTTTCTTAAAATTTCTCTATTACCATCCTTACAATGCTTTAATTTTTTGGTCTATGGGACTGTGTGAGGTGTCATTTTTTGCGCCATGATCAGTACTTTCTAGTGGCACCATCACTTTTTATCACGCAGTGTCATTTTTTGCGCCATGATCAGTACTTTCTAGTGGCACCATCACTTTTTATCACGCAGTGATAGCTAATATGTTTACTTATTTATTTTATTTATAAAATGGGAAAAGGGGAATGATTCAAGCTTTTACTAGAGGAGGGGATTTTTTTTTTTTTATTAATAAAAAAAACTTTTTTTCCTACATACATTAATTTTAAGTTCCAATACAACTGCACTGATCTCTCATAGCTCAGGGCAGTATATATTATACAGCACTGATCCATGAGATCAGTGCTGTATTGTTCTGGGCTATTGGAGCCCGGAGTAATGGATTGCTGAGTTGGGATCAGTGCCATTGCGACACCCGGCCCGGCTGGGTAAGATGAAGGGATCACCCCTCCGCGATCACATGGCACAATGGAGGGGGGACACAGGCCATTTAAATGCCGCTTTGACAGCTGCATATAAATGGCTAATTAGCTGGGCATGGAGAGTCCTTTCTGAGCCCTCTTGTGCACCCCGTGAGCCCTCTCTGCTTCCACTTAACAGCTGCAAGATGAGCATACTCGTCATAAGTCATTACGGGGTTAATGACAGGATGCCGTTACTGTCTGATTGGGAACACCACAGTGTAAAGGGGGGCCTAAAAAATGTAAAATAAAAATCTAAAAAAAAAGTTTTAAAAAACATGACATAGCCTCCCCCATTGAAAGTTTAAATCACCCCTTTCCCATTTTATAAATAAGAGCCAGTGGAGCCTCATTTAAAACCCTCAAAACACAGGACTAGCAAGATATCCCTCCAGAAAGGGCTCAGCCAAGGGGGGGGGGGGGGGGCTCCTATAGAGAAACTACCCAAACCACCATGTTAAGTGGCCCTTTAGTAGAACCATATGAGAAACAGATCACTGATCTCAGGAAAACCAACAAAAGATAACACTGTCAGTTGCCAGTTAAAGCGCTTAATACAGTGAAATCCTAGGTGCATTTCCTCCTGAGAAATACAAATATGCAAAAAAAACATACAAACCGTGAAGCCTCATTTAAGAGTCTAAAAACACAGGACTAGCTAGATATCCCTTTAAGAAGGGCCCAGCCAAAGGGTGGCTCCTGTAGGAAAACATCATATCAAGTGGCCCTAGAAGTCAATGTATTGACAGTGTAAAAACCAAGGTAAGGTATCTATCCACATAAAGCTGCTTGAAGGTGATGCCCCTCATCAGCGTGGAGCAGGATTCTGGCTAGGTGGGAGCAATACCTAGCCAACTTTGTCGGCTGCCAGTTAAAGCTGGCTAGTTCTGTGCTCTGAGACTCTTAAATGAGGCCCGAAGGGCTCTTATTTGCATATTTGTATTTCCCAGGGAGAAATGCACCTAGGATTTATCAGTTCTGAGCGCTTTAACCGGCCGCAGACAGTGTTATGTTTCGCTGATCTCCCTAAGGTCAGTGATTTGTTTCCTGTATATTTTATACATAAAACATATAAAGAAAAATATATATATATATAAAAAAAAAAAAAAAGATATATTATGATGTGCTTAATTGTCCAATCTTATAAAATAAAACAATATTGTTCCCATGCGGTGAACGGCATAAACAAAAAAGTAGTAAAAACTCCAGGATTAATTATTTTTTTATAATATTTTATATCATAAAAAAATAATAAAAATGTATTCATACGTCCTATCTACACAAATATGGTACTAATAAAATGTAGAGATCATGGGGCAAAAAATGACATCCCATACAGCCCCATAGGTGAAAAAAATAAAAGCATTATAAGAGTCACAATAGGCCCAACTATATAAAAATGCATAACGCTGTATTCAGACTGACCTATAGAATAAAGATATGTCAGTTTCTGTAAAGTGCATTTTGTAAACACAGAACCTCCCCAAAAATCTGCAAAATCATGACATGGCTTCATATTGCAAAGCCAGTGTCACTACCACATGGGCTAGTGTGGCCAGCGATGGGATGGGGTGGACACCTTCAGTGAACCCTGAACTTGTCCCTGTCCACTTTCCCTGCCTATTCTCCTTAAATAGTCCTAGGCAACTATGAACAACCATGGAGACAATGTAAAATGTGGAATAAAGAAAAGACAAACAAAAGCAAGGCTGGACAAACCGGCCAAGTTCAAACACTATCATGCTTCACAAGAAAGACTAATAGCAGGCAAATGGTTAACAGACTAAGAAATGATATATATAGGAAGTCAGGGGTCCACTCCAGCAAATAATTAGACCAGAGGTCCAGAACCCAGCAAAAGTAAGTAGAAAGACAAGATGTCAATTACATAGGTAAAACAGATTAGCTGTGAAATGGCCAAAGGGAACACAGCAGGGAATATACGGGTGTGGCAGATGAATCAATCAGCAGAGCAGAAGGAGTGGCACAGTGTTCAGACAAATGCAAAGACAAATAATTCAAACACAAAACATGGCTATAGTAACGATCTCAACTGTATACCACAAGCCAAGGACCATGCCGAATTCTGAACAGTCATTTACATGACAGCTTTTAAAGAAAGATGGAACCAGTTTAGTATAGAATATTGTTTGATATTAGTAATAACTGAAATAATTTTGGTTGTTGATTAATCTGTATTTTTTCCACCAATGTGCAGCAATTCTAAATGTTTCCACTTCTTGGCCTTATATTCTATATCTAGTGCAGATATAAGACAAGACCAGCATTTTCAATTGAACAAGATACATTATGAGCGCTCATCCACGTGAAAGGTCACTCTGGTGGGTATCTGTTTATGAGTCAGTAGACACAAGAAATGGAAAAGAAAAAGTATCTTCCAAAACACATGTTTCTTATCTGGGTTTTGGATTATGTGGGTATATGTTTGGAAGAAAAAATTGGAGTAAAGATATGGTATTTTAGATTGCATTTGTAATATGCTTTGTGCACATCAGCCCCCGATTTCTCTGCTACAGTAAATCATGTAGACACCTACAGTGCAGTAAATTACTTCCAAGGCTTGGGCTTCAGATCCATATTGTTCTTCTTGGGATTAGACAACCAAAGTTGTATTTTCTACACAGATATCTATGATAAGAGAAGGAGTTTGGTGTTTGGTTTTTCATGGAACAAGTGTAATGTATTAGACATCAGCACACACATGGCCCATTATCTGTAGTCTAAGATCTCAAGAATATATTTACTGAGTAATAGATTTGGCTCATGAAGAACGAGGTAACTAATTTTAAGTATTATACCATTGCTAACTGTCATATATTTTTTTTAATAAGACCTACTTTTTAGCAAGAAAGCTGTCAGACCGTGCTGACTCCTTTCCTAATGGTTGGGCACAGTGCTGATTCTACCATGTGCCCGACGGCTGGATGAGCTTTGCTACTTATAGCTGCACAGCCCTCTCCCCCCTTCTGCCAGACACTGATAAGGGAGATGAGTGCTAAGTAGGGGCCCGTTCACAACGAGTAAAACAGGAGCCCCCTGCTGCAGAATCCCAGCTGCCTCACCTGTGTCACACAATGTCTCTATGGGATGGCTCGCGCACCTTCACTTTCATCACTCGCCATTCAAATAATTGACATGTCCGTTTATTGAGCGGAGAGAGGCAATAGCGGAGGCGCGTGAGCCATCCCATAGAGATAATGAGACAGGGGGGATTCTGCCAGTTTTGCTCAGTGTGAACATACCCTAGGAGAGGAATCCGGAGGTGATGTGCATCACCTTCAGATTCCTGCACGTAACAACTCTTAGGGAACTTACCTGGGAGCTGAAGGACCTGCGGTGATGTCACAGACTAATCACATTACTGTGACATCACTGAAGTTCCTTCAACAATTGTTCTGGGTGTGCTCTACTTTGTAAGTAAATACAATTTGTATTCAAAGTGCACCTGTCATTTCAAAATTTAAATCAACAGTAGATGTAAAATAAAGCAAATTTCATTTCATTATTTTTTTGTTGTTATCATGCTGTAAAACAAAGCTGAACTTACCAGAAATCCAGGTCCAGTCTCCTGAAGGCAAATTTTATGACTTCTGCTGGTTGAAAAAAAAAAAAAAAAAAAGAGACTAAATTCAGGAATTCCGGCCAGTACAGTGAGTCACGGCTCAATGTGTCCATCAATCACATGACTGACTTCTCTCTGTGAGCACTCAGATGGCCTGGCATACACAGGACTTCCCGTTTTCTGACTTTTTGAGGAAAAAAAATACTGTGTTTTCCATGAAAACGAAAAAAAAAAATAGGAATGAACGTATATTGCAAACTTGCTTTATATTACATCTACTTTTGGTTTAGATTTTAAAAGTTAACGACAGGTACACTTTAAGTGTGTGTGTGTGTGTGTTGGGGGGGGGCGGTTGTCCTGTAAGTCTGTCTATGATATAGCAGAGTTGTGTGTAGATTGATGCAGAGCTGGGTGGGTATAAGATACATGCAGTAGAGCTAGTGGGTCTAAAGTGGTCTTGTAGTTTCAATAAACTTTGACCCCTTGACTACATTCTCGCCTTTACAGCCTTAGACCATCAGGGAAATTTAAGTAGCAGGATTTTTTTCTTTCTGTTTTCAGTTGTCTAAACCAGGGGTGTGTGTTACAGTCAGGTGCGTTTTACAAAGCAAAATATACGGTCATTTTAAATTGATGATGCTTAATTAAGGAAAAGAAGTTAGTGGCATTTTGCTAAGTTGTGTAAGGACATAGTAATCCTATTGGAGTCAATGGACGACCATGTGACCAACTGGAAGAAAAAAAAAGAGGAGCGCACTAGTAACAAAGTGGTAAGGCAGTTTCCGAGAGCCACTGATCATCAATGGTAATTGGTACCATACCCTACTGGTATACCACCGGTGCTTTTCCTGAAACCACTCTCTTTAGTCAGTCTTCAAATGGCAATAAATTATGGTATACCTTATGTGTAATTAACAATTAGCTTAATTTTGAAATAGATTAGGATATCATACTTCCTTAATTTGCTAATATAAGTGCCCCTTCTAAGCTGCACGTGGAGAAGGTGTCCCTAACATACAAAAAGCTGTTAGCAATGTCCCTCACAAACATCATATATTCATTTAAATGCTAAACAAACATTTGCATAGAGTCTTGGTATCTGCTTAACAGCTTTTGACCTTTGTTCACGAACATCCAAATTCAATCTGCAGCCCGAACGAAGAAGGTGAAATGAGTCCTTTCAACTTTGGTCTCACTATTGATACAGTTTATTCTGCAATGATCAAAAACTAAACTCTGTAATACTTTAACTGTTTATTAGGCATAATATAAATTATGATAATGTGAGCGCTCATACAGTCTTTGATTTGTGAAACAACATTTTTTTTTCCCTGTGTGGTTATCCCCAGCGGTAAAACTAAATAGAATTGTACTAGAGAACAGAGCTTTTGTTTTAATTTGAGCAGACCCAAGAGACATTGATATATGAAATCTCGCCTTTCCTTCAGAATTCTATAAAGATAGCAGAACTGTAGAACATTTCAAGGCAACTGTGTTTATTTGGAGGTTTAAGAGTACAGACTGCTTTTTTTTAGGAGAAACATTTTGTACATTTTCATGTTACTTATGCAAAAAGTAAATTTATAACTACTGTATATTAGAAGATTCTTCATGATCTCACTGAGAATTGGATGTCCACGTATACTATGGTGGATATCAGCCGTGAGAAAAAAAATATATGTATTGAAATGTACTTTTTTAGTAGATTTAAAAAGGATATACATTTATTTTATTTTTTTTTTATGTTTTTAACTAGTTTACTATGTTGCAAGTTATAAAATCTTCCCATTAAATTTTAAGCTATGGGGGGGGGGGAGAGAGCATATTTAATATAGCTTTAAGTCAAACACCAAATTGCTGGTGGCAAATCCATATTACTAATGCATAGCATGTCATGTCATATCATATCATATACATAATAAGTGGAAGGGAACGGAGCCTATAGCAATAAACCTTAAGACATAAAACACATCAGTTTATTACAAGACTATAAAACACTTGAAGTTATTGTTTTGTGAAGGCATGAACATGACAAGACATGAAACTTCTTGACATAAAGAACAGAAAGAGGGCATCACACATAATTTACATTATCACTGTGATATAATACCTTTGATTGTAAAGTAATTATGTCATCACAATATTCATTCCATGATGACATTTACTGAGGAGAACTTTTGACACAAATTATGGAGAAAAAAAATAAAAATAATAAATATATATATATTTATATATATGTGTGTGTGTGTACATAAATATGTATGTTTTTAGATTTAAAATAAGGCATTTTAAGCCTTTAACCCTGTAAGAGATGTCTTTTGATGACCCCCTTTCTAGCAATTATAACATAATTTGTTATAATACTTCATTGAATAAATTTGGAATCATTAAATTTTCACGTGTCATAGTTATATGTTAAAACTAGAGATGAGCAAATTTACAGTATTGGGCTATGTTCAGACAACCTAAGTTCCGCACTAATCACGGCTGTTGTTGCAACAGACTTGATAAGTGTGGAACTTACGTTGTGCCGAAGGCTGAGGGAATCCTGGCCAGAGCGTATAAACATAGTATGACATGTCAGTTTTCTGCGGCTTTCTGCCGATTTCTTATGAGGGCCCGCATCAGAATTTAGCGGCGCTAAAGATCATCCAACTGATACTGCAGTCACGGAACGGCCAGTGTTATACAGCGTCTGAACATGGCCTTAACGAAGTAAAGCACTTTGTTGCGTTTCTATTTAAAGCCTATGTACTGTAATTCTATCAGAGTTAGCCACAATTAAGACCTGTAATAGATTCAAACTCAATAAATTCATGTTTGTTCATTCATTTGTTTCATGAATATTAATATTTTTTAATTAAAGAGGTTGGACTCTAAGTAGACACTTTGATCCATTCCTCTTTTCTTTTTTGTGTCTTGGGGATTCTCTGGTCATCAGATATGTCTGAGCTTTTAAACAGCGTGTCTCACTGTGGAGACCAGCTGTGATCAGGAGATATAGCTGTGGAGAGATTGTGACAGAGCAATCCACTTCCTAGCCTTCAGCTCATTCTGTCAATATTTTCTCACAGACGTATCTTAAATATTGTCGAAATGAGTGGCAGGCTGGGGAGTGGATCACTCTGCCGCATTCTCTACACTGCTATGTCTTATGTTTAGAGCGGGTCTCAGCAGGTATGCTGTAATTAGAAATGAGTGAGCACTAAAATACTCAATTGCTTTTTATTCTTGTCAAGTATTTTTCAATACTCATCAATGCTCGATCAAGTAAAAAAAAAAAACATTAAAGTCAATGGAAGATCAGAGCATTTTTCAGGAGCCCCTACTAGGCAGAGGGAGGTGTCTGGTCCATCTAAAAATCTCACAAAAACGGGAACATGAACAGCAGGGAGAGCATGCATGGATGCAGCTAAGACTACCAGGTTGCGGTATTAGCTGCACTAGCTTAGGCTATGTTTACACAACATATGTTTCCTATTAATCTCGGCTGTTGTTGCCGATTTGCAACAACGGAAATGATTAATAGGAAACTTAAGTTGAACTGCCATCTATGGAATCACAGCCGTAATGTATACACTTAGGGGGACATGTATTAAGGTGGGTTTGGTCGGAAAGTGCCGATTTGCGTATTATTTTATTCGCAAATGGCCGATTTGCAAATAAAATATTCGCATATCGCCACTTTCCGCCGGGTACGCTGGGGGTGTGGGGTGGGGAGGGGGCGGAACGGGGAGTCCGCGCGAATTATCTTTTGCTCCAGGTTTTCTGCCGTGCGCACTGACGTGCACGGGATTTATGTAGAGGCAATCCGCCTCTACATAAATCTCCATAGCGCCGGAGATGTGGGGACATTTTTAAGTCCGGCGTAAAAACGTCAGACTTAATAAATGTCCCCCATAGTGTACACTCCGCCCGGGATCTCTAGTGGCTGCACAAGAAACTGACATGTCAATTTTGTGCGGCCGCTATTCATTGAATAGTGGCTACACGTCTCTGACAGGTCACATAATGGAGTGTGTGGCTCCGGCTGCACTAACCAATGTGTTCAGTGGTGGACTGGGATGCGGGTTCAATTCAATACGAATGAAGATAATTTGGCCACTACTGCAGTACCAGCCGGGATGATCTTTACTGACACCAGCAGTTCTGTGACAAAGCAGGGTCACAGTACGGCCGGTGTCATATGATGTGTGAACATGGCCTCATATTGTAATATTCTACCACTGTGAGACTGAGTAGACCATCTAATACTGGTATTTTATACTGTCAGATTCTTTCTTTTTTTTCCTGTGTCACACAGGAATATCACTAGTCTTAAAATGCCCTTTTGAGCATTTGTGGAATAATACTAGTACTCCCTACTGCACTGCACTGTACAACCCCCCCCCCCCTTCCTGTATACATCTGTGCATTTTGCATACCACTACTGGTATAATTATACCATGTTTTACTGATATATTGTATGTACATTTTTTAGTTTTTTGTTTTTGTTGTCACACTGTATGATTACTAGTCCTAAAAAGTACTTTTGGGTGTTGATTTTAGAATAGTTAGGTAGGCGACTAACAAAGCCCTACACTAACTCTGTCCCTCCTCCAGCAGCTCTCCCTTTAAGCTAACAGAATGCAAGTTAATCAAACATCAGGTGACCTGGGTTTATATACATTCAGGTTACCTGATGCAACCAGCCAATCACTGCTAGATCAACAGCTAACGTGGCGTGGCATAGCAACATGTTCCAGCCTCTCCCCACATTTTTATTGGCTAATTTAGGCCGTCAAACATGTGGGGAGGAGACTTGCTATCTTAGGCTACATTTACACAATGTATTTTTTCACTAACTAATGGTCGTTGTTGCAGGATTGCAATAACAGCCTCTATTTAGTAAAAAAAATTAAACAACATTGTTTTCTATGGAATCCTGGATGGAGTGTATACACTGGTGTGTGGTTCCGGACGCACTTTACATTATCTGCAATGGTTAATTCGAACGCGGGCACGGCCACTGACTTACGAAGTGTGAAACTGGCCTTACACAAGTACCATGCAGTATGTAGAGTTAAATTATGAAGTATTTTTTAGCACCCCCTAATACTTGAGGGAATATTTGAAGAAGCATATTAACTTTTCTCTAGCTGTGATAAATAACTTTTGTCAAAAGTTATTTGTAGTGACCGGTACACTTTAAGTTTTTACCATAATTAGAGGCCCTTTTTAATATGTGATATGAACCACCTCTTATCCATTTACATTGTTGCATATCGCCTTGTGCTTAACCCCTAGACGACCCTGGACGTACAGTTACGTCTTGGATGTCCGTCACCAGATGACCCTGGACGTAACTGTACATCCTGGGTCTCTAAGGAGCTATGAAGAGCGCTCCGGAGCGGAGCGTGCTTCACAGCAGGTGGGGGCCGGCTACAGTTAGCAGCCGGGCTCTCACCATTAATGACAAGCTACAGTGGTCACGCTACAGCCTGTCATTAACCCCGCTGCAGCCTGTCATTTATAACATATAAAAATAAACAAATGAAAATATTATATACCATAGCATGCGGAATTGTCCGATCTATTAAAATATAACAATCGTCATCGCAAACGGCGTAAACCAAAACAGGGAGAAAAGTGCCAGGATTGCCGATTTTATGTTACAATAAAAATAAAAAGCAATCAAAACGTCCGATCTACATGAATATCATATTAAGAAAAACTAGAGATCATGGCGCAAATAAATGGCACCTCATACAGCCCCGTAGGTAAAAAAACTAAAACCGATATAAGTGTCACAATAGGACCATTTTATTAATAATTAACTGCAAAAAAACATTTTCATAAAGAAAATATATAACAGAAGACAATCTGTGTAAACTTACATATGGTTGTGTTTGGTCTGACCTATATAATGATGGTATCATGTTGTTCTGTTGTTCTATGTTTTTCTGTATAGTGCATTACGTAGACACAGGAACCACCAAAAGTTACCATATTGCATTCTTTTTTATAATTTCACCAATTTACATTTTCAGAAATAATATCTTTGGGATTCCATCATACATGTTATGGTAGAATGAAAGGCACTATTACAAAGTACACTTTTTCCTGGAAAAAAACAAGCCCTTACATGGCCCTGTAAATAGAAAAATGAAAGTGCTAGAGCTCTTAGAAGGGGAGGAAGAAAAAACGAAAATGCAAAAATGAAAATTGGCGCGGTCCACTGGGTCATTTTGGGCATGGTCCTCAAAGGGTTAATGTATTTTTGAACATCTACGTAGATGTTTTCAATTAAATATTAGGCCATGTTCACATGGCATAAGAGACCGGCCAGTGTCAGAAAAGATCATCCCGGCCGGTACTGCAGAACTGGCCGGATGATCTGTACTGCTGCTGAATTCGGATGTGGGCACATCAGAGCACGCCCGCATCCGAAGTCCCTGCTGCCGCACGCTACATTGTGTGACCTGACAGGTTCTCTGCGGCCGCTATTCACTGAATATTCACTGAAAGTCAGTTTCTTGTGGCGCCACTAGGGGTCCCGGCCGGAGTGCATACAATGTGTATACATACCGACCGGGATTCCCTCAGTGGCAGCACTACATAAGTACCATAGTAATCACGGCTGTGATCTCTGCAGTACTTACGTAGTGTGAACATAGCCTAATGTGGCAGTGTTCATTATCATAACAGCAGGTTACAAAGTAGGTACGTTAGTACCATGGCCCAGTGGTGAGCAGTTAAGACATCAATATGCCTACTTTCCTCATATTCAATGGATTTAGACTGAACGTTTTATCAGTTAATAGACAACTGTGAACACATGTATGAAAGGGGAAAATAGTATATGTAGATATCACAATTTCCAATACTGTATATAATATAGGAAGTTAAATACAGTATAATATTACTTCATTGTCACTACAGTCCTTGGGACCCATTGCTCATAGCATTCCTATACTATAGGTTATTGTATCTTTTTATATTTTGAAGTTTCTTTTCAAACAAAATTATGTGTAGAAGTATAAATCAAAGGCGCTAACATCTAATAGGTTCTCATTGCTGATTGAATGGATAGCTGTAAGATTGGCCAGATAATTGTATTTGTTGTGCATTGTATGCTGCTGAATAATACCTTATGGTATGTAATTAAGCTTGTCACAATAATCCCTCTTCCAGGATGCATTGGTGTTTGTCATCATCCATTTCCTTCAGTGTCACAAAAGGTAAATAACTAAAAGGCCTCACGCTGTATTTGTCACGACCTTGTCTAATGCTTTCATCCTTATAACCTTGGGAAAATAACTCAGTGGCTATCCTTTTTAAAGAGTCTCACTTGGGGAATTGTGTCAGTGCATTTTCTAATTAAAAGCCCATACTCAATACCTTAGGCTTCACACTTTGTATAAGTATTTGGAGAATAGTTAATTGAATTTTTACTATGCAATGGGAATGAGAAGAAGTGTATGCATATGTAATGTACGTATGTTCCGTATGTACAGACGTGTGAAAAGTAAGGACAACTCATCGATTTTTTTTTTCTTAACTTCCTGTATGTGGTTATATCAACATTTGAATTTCAGTTAAACAATATGTTTCCACTACAGAAACTAGCTGTGTTGTCATGGCACAATGCAGACTATATTTTCATAATGACGACTGCAAATAATAATCATAATTAGAGACAAGTGAAGCGAATCAGGCGAAGCTGAATTCACAAAAAACTTAGCAAACTTAGCAAAGACTCAATTAATTGACAAGGCAAATTTTTGTTTAATTTAACAAAATTTACCATCCCCATGAAAAAGAAGGTTTAATCACCATTCTGCACTCCCCTGGTGTCCTCTTCTATGTCTTCAGCCCCCTCCAGCCCACTCAGGCATTCACTGACTGAGGGACAGAGCCACAGCCAGTGATTGGCTGAGCAGGCTGTCTCATAAGAATTACAGCCAGCTCAGCCAACCACTGGCCACAGTGTTGCCCCTTTTCAGTAAGTCAATGAGAGGAGAGCGATAGCCCATTCAGCCAATAACTGACTGACTGAGAAGGGACCATGGCCAGTGATTTGCTGAGCAGGCTGTCACTCTTGTGTTTCGAGAATGACAGTCAGCTCAACCAATCACTGGCTGCGGATCTGTCCTGTAGTCAGTAATTGCCTAAGTGGGCTGTAGGTGGCTGAAGACACGGAAAAGGACACCAGGTGAGTGTGGATAGGTATACATAAATTTGTTAAGTTTGATTTACAAAGTTCACAAATTTTGCAGTACAAATTTGTGAATGCGGCAAACCAAATTTAGAATCTTTTGCTCATCTCTAATCATGATCATTATTTACGGCCATAATTGTCAAAAGGCAGATGTCATTTTGCAGTGTCCCAGAACCCATGTCCACTGCTGCTGAATGTATGTATATGTTGGGTGACATACTAATATTATTACAGGCGAAAACTGCATTTATTTGGGCACTGTGTAAGTGGTTCTATTTACATACAGCAAACACATGCTTTTTATTTAAGTTCCTGAAAACCAGGCCATGGCCTGGTAAAGCTCTAAGGGGTTAACAACCACAGGTGAGGGACCCAGACCTGTCAACATTGAGGGGGGATTGGCACTTTCAAGGCTGCCAAAAGTCCTACCAGTCAGGGACTTATCTTAAGCAGTTGGAGAAATTGTTTTTCGCTATAGTGCCCCGCTGTTCCCTGCTCAGTTTCCTCAGCATAATTTAAAAGGCTAGCTATGCCCAGTCGTACAAACCAAAGCCCATTCTACTGGATATGCCACAAAGATGGATCCATAGCCAAGAGTATGGGTTATTCCTCATTATTTAAAGTTATTGCGACTGTAGCAAGGTTGTCATGATCTCCCCAGATTAGTACTGTGTGGATTAGACAGGTCCCCTCCAGGTAGTCCCCTTGCCACAAGATGCAAATACAAGTACTGTATTATTACTGTAACTCACAGAGACTTTTTTCCAAAAACCCAAGGATTTAGCTTTTCTGCTAATGCAGGATTCTCCTAAATCACACCTTGTGAACATAATCATTGAAATGTTATTGTACTGTGCCTTTAAGAGACTCTAAAGTAAAAGCCATCATTTTACAGTTATCTTTGGGTCACTTCCCACCATCAAACTACAGAGGGAACACCTTTAGTGGGCACTAGAGATGAGCAATTAGTGAAATATTCGACTTTCGAGAATTCAAATTGAATAGGCACCGATATTCGACTATTCGAACAAGTATTCGATCCCATTAAAGTCTATGGGGAAAAAAATTGCGGCACTTGGAAATCAAAATTTGACCACTTGGTGGTCACCAAGTCCCTCATAAAACCTCCCTAAACGATGCAAACACCTCCAGAATGACACTGGGACATTTGGGGAGCATGCCTGGGTGCACCTAACACCCCAAAATCGCAGTATAATGCCACTCTCTGCAGTTGCAAAGGAAAAATATTTGCGAATGCTTTACGAACATTTTTGGCAATGTTCGCACATTTCGTTCGTATTTCTTGCACAGTGTTACGCACATGATTCCAATGTGCGTCCGCAGAGCGTCATGTTATTCGCGCATATCACGCGTAATGCTGTATGAACGTTACTGGAACAGTATGTATGATGTGCCTTTTTCTGGGCTACTGGAACAATATGTATAAAGTGCCCTTTGTGGTGTTAAACAGGGACACTATAAGTCCCTTGTATACACAGGGTACTGGAATGAATACACCTGCTGATGCTGATGCTGCTGTTATATCATCTATTTCTTAGCACAGAGATGACTTTTTAGCTTGATCTTAGCCCTGAAAAGGACTTTTGGGTTCTGTAGTATGCCTGCCTAACCAAAACTACTAAAACCTATCTCTCCCTGCTGCAAGATTTTCCCTGGCTAGGTTGAAAGCTCATTTGCAGTCAAGAGGCGGGAGCCAAGTATTTAACCCATAGCTGCACCAGGACGTTACTGAACATCCTCGTGCCGCTATGGGAGTTCAGAGGGGGGTCGCGCGGCGACCCCCCTCTGAACTGCCGCAATCCCGGGTGCCGCATGTAGCCCGGGATCGCGGCAATTAGCGGCCACGGTCCGATCGCCGTGCCCGCTAATTAAGTATTTAGAAGCAGCTGTCAAAGTTAACAGCTGCTTCTAAATACTTGCTCATCTCAATACCTGGTGGTCTAGTGGGGGGGATCTCCCCCCCGCGGCGCGATTGCGGGGGGCGATCCCCGAATCTATCTTGGGCCGGGGTCTGCGCCGTAATGTCGCTGATCCCGGCTCGGCATTCTATTGCTTTCGGCTGCAGCAGCCAAAAGCAATAGAACACTGATCTCATGGATTCATGCAGTATAACTATACTGCATGGATCTCTATGAGAGATCAGAGTGCATATACTAGAAGTCCCCCAGGGGGGGCTTCTAGTACATGTGTAAAGTAAAGGAAAAATGTATTTTTAATAACACAAAATACCCTCCCCTAATAAAAGTGTGAATCACCCCCCTTTCCCCATTTTATAAATAAAAATAAATAAATAAACAAACATGTTTGCTATTGCCGCGTGCGCAATCGTCCGAACTATTAATCACATTCCTGATCTCACACGGTAAACGGCGTAAGCGCAAAAAAATCCCAAAGTGCAAAATTGCGCATTTTTGGTTGCATCAACTCCAGAAAAAAATTAATAAAAAATGATCAAAAAGTCGTATATGCACAATCAAGGTACCGATAGAAAGATTACATCATGGTGCAAAAAATGACACCTGACACAGCCCCATAGACCAAAGGATAAAAGCGTTATAAGCCTGGGAATGGATCAATTTTAAGGAACATATATTTTTTTAAAAGGTTTTAGTTTTTTACAAGCCATCAAATCAAATAAAAGTTATACATATCGTTACATATCGTTGTAATCGTAACAACTTAAGGAACATATATAACAAGTCAGCTTTACCCTAGGGCGAACGGAGTAAAAACAACCCCCCCCCACCCCCCAAATAAAAAAAATTAAAAAAAAAAACATTTATTTTTTTTTTTTCAATTTCACCACACATATAATTTTTTTTCTGGTTTCCCGGCACATTTTAGGCAAAAATTACTTCTGCCATAGCAAAGTACAATTAGTTGCGCACAAAATAAAGGCTCATTTGGGTCTCTAGGTGGAAAAATGCAGGCGCTATGGCCTTATATACACGAGGAGGAAAAAACGAAAGCGCGAAAATGAAAACTGGCTGTGTCCCCTAAGGGTTAAGATTCAAGGTCATGTGGTTCAGCTATCCAATGAGGGTAGACACCGTTTTCGCACTGCGGTCCCTCACGGCCTCCCTGCATGGTCATTGGATTAAAAAAAGCAACAACTGCGATGGGAGGGCTTTTGAATGTTTCCCGCGTATTCGCCTCACTACTCGATTGAATTTGAATCTTTCGAATACCGCAATATTCGATCGAATACCTACTCAATCGAATCGTATTCGCTCATCTCTAGTGGGCACGTGTTGGTATCCAGGGAAAGTTGCTTCCACTCCAAACCTCTTGTATGCTTGGGTCACCACATCCACAGCATCAAAATGACCTTGTGTGAACATAGCTTTATAGTGTCACAGAGTCTGCAAGAAATCCACAGTTATGATGCCAGAATATTGTTTGTCTGTATCCCTCGACATATTCCATTGTTATGTTTTCACAATAACATTAGTTTTTTTCTCAAAAAGCGTTATATTAAAATAATATTGCAAAAGTGTTTGTCTTTTCTTTTAACCAGAGTTTAGCTATTTTTATGTTTTAGTGTTATTTGTTGTCTTTATACAGAGACAGAAATCATTTGTGAAAATGTCACCATAGATCTTCTATCTATTTTCAGACATAATTCTATTCAATCACATCAGACTAACATTTGCCTTTATTCCTAGTAAGAATTCCTTTGTGATGGCACCACAATAGTATTTGTCTTTATTCCAATTCAGAAATCAATTTGATGACGTCTTCTGCTCTGATGTCTTCATGCTGACATGGCCTGGGCTGGGAATGTTGGTACTAGGTTGAAATCTTTTTGCATAGAAGTAACCTAAAGCTTGGTGACCCCTATGCAAAATCTAATAATCCATTCTAGTGATGAGCAAATAGTGAAATATTCGAATATTCGATATTCGTATGAATATCTCCCGAATATACGAATATTCGATCCCATTAAAGTCAATGGGAACAAGTATTCGGTTATTGAAAAACATCTATTCAACCACTTGGAGGTAAAAACAGGAATCTGGGGGATTTTAACGCTTATCGAATATTTATTGAATATTCAGCGAACTATTTGATAATATTCTAAAGATCGAATACCTTACTATTTGATCGAATATCTATTCGATCGAACATTATTCGCTCATCACTAATCCATACCACTTACTATATGCAATTTATAATGGTGTTGTCTTTAATTGGCAGATAGATCTTTGGGACCCCTTTGTACCCTAGGACCTTGCTATCTCTGTATTGTCTATTGGTATACCCTTTATCCCTTTCTGTAGGATTTTCTGGACAGTAGAAGATCTCATTTTAAATTTATTGTTCATAGTTGAAGAATAATTAAAATTTTTATCAAAATTATAAGAGACCTATTTAGATCAAGCCGTAAATGTACTATATGTTTTAGCAGCACAGCTTCTTTAATTTTTTTTTTCTCCATTTTTCATGTTGTGCCGGGATATCACACTGTCACATGTGCAATTTTCCATATAACTGTAAGTAAAACACTGAATTATCATATTATTCAGGACTACCATGGTGCAGAACAAAAACGTATTAGTGACAGATTCTGTTCTCGTACATCTGTAAAGGTATTCTATCAAAATCTGTTCTACATGATGGATTTCCCAGAATATAGGCATGATATATAGTATAATTGTCATGGGATAGTACTGGAAAAACAGATGATATAAGTTATAGCTTATTATAACTTTACCTATTCTTAATTTAATGTCTGGATAAATGTCTACATCTACAAAATTTTATTAGCTTGCAGGGATTCCTGTATGCTGAACTAAAGAAAAAGAAATTGGTTATATACGGTAAGCATAATGGTGGCAGTCAAGCACAAGAACAACAGACAATAGTGTAGATTGAAGATTACCCATTCTTGTCAGAAACTATTGTGCATAGAAAATTAGAAAAAATAAAAATTAAATTGGTAAACCAGTATTGGTCATGGGCACCCAAAGCTCATCAGTGTATGTGGGGAGTAAAAGTATATTTCCGTATTAATCACGGACGTTGTTGCAATCGCCAACAACGGCCGTACTATATATGTAAACATGGCCTTATAAGTAATGTTGAGGGGACTTGCTGAACTGCTCAGATTCATACCTCGTCAATGACTAAATAGTGGGCCTGTACGTTACATTACATGTCATTAGTAGGGTAATAGGGACAATGTTCAATGCAAATTATTGCCATCCACTATAACAGGCCATCATTGGTTGATGGCATTCCAAGTGCCAGAACTCCTATCATTAAAATTAAGAGTACAAAATATTTAGCCCTCCTTCGAAAAATAAAAATAGCACAAAAAGAAGAAGAAAAAAAAGCTGGTTTGCATTTCAGGGAAAAACAGATGGGCCAAAGTCCTGCAGTGAAGAAGAACACGCTAATCCGCAAAGGTGCTAAAAGATGGCATTCCCTTGTCATTAAACATCCAAAACATTTGAGAAAACCCCATAAATAAACAATATGTTCCTGAAGTGGGAACATAGCCTTAGGCTATGTTCACACAATGTAATTTTTTAGTAAAGAATGGACACTGGTTGCAATGGGATCAGCATCCGTTCTCTACTGCAGGGGTGGCATTGCGTTATGGTCAATGCAATGTCGTCCACTTCATTTACACAGTGTTATGTTATGTAGAACGGGCGTTAAAATAATATACCTGCCTATTATTTTTAGAAGCTGTTCCGTGAACAGCGGCCGGAAAAAATAGCTGTTCACACAATGCAATGTACAGCGGTAGCCGTACATTGCATTGAAGTGAATGACTAATTGATTTGGGCCCACTCCCAAGGGTGCCCGCAAGTCAATGTTAAAAAAAGAACGTCCAGAATGCAGCCCAGCGTGTTAACAGTGTATGTTACCATGCAACGGACGCTGTTAAACCAAGTGTGAACATAGCCTTATACAGGTTACAGAGAACCTTCTGACAAAAGTCAATTGGTCAGTTCCAGACTATTGATTCACATTGTCTTTAAATTCTACTTACAGAGCAAAACAATATGGTTTTCTTCATAGCAGTGCACCAAAACTGACATTACATGTAATTTTTAATGTTTCCATTTTTCCCACATTCGTTTCTAATAATACACGGATATATTTTTCCCCTTTAATTAATTTTCTTAAATTATATATTTTAAGGAAGAGGGTGCTTATACTTTGTGCAGCTAAATAGATTTTACTATCTAAAGTTCACAAATTACATTGTCATTGATTTGATGAAACCATGTTTAAATACACTATTACAGTTCTTGCTCTTTATTCTGCTATTCAGTTTATCCACAGCCAGAGCAGTAGCTGGATAAATGGAGAAATTCCTATGACTCAGGCCCTTTGAAGCACTAAAACTACAGTAAATAGGCCATGTTTGGGTTTATGTATAACACTGATGGCTAGAACAAAATGTGCAGACCCAAATGAGTCACTAAGTATTAAACGGAAAATAAGAGTAGACATTTAAAGTACATATGCATTTAAACTTGCTAATAATAATAATGATAACTACTATATTAGTTATAGTAACAAGCCAATATAACTATATTATTGTATTGTATATTAAATTGTGTTTATGCAAATGTTTATTTGGACTTTAAATAATAGAAAAGGAGAGGAAAACGAAAATGAAAAATATCCATCCACTACATCATACATAAACAGTTTATTAGAGCATTGAAGGGGCATGGTAGAGAAACCCTGGTTAGGACTGTGACTGTCTCCCATATGGAGGTAAGCACCTCGTACTGTTAGTGGTAGAGATGAGCAAATTTACAGTAATAATGAAGCAAAGCGATACATCTCTGCAATCTGCTCATCAGTCTGCTGCCATTTAATTCAGTTCCGCTCCATGCTGCTCCTCCGCAGGTGCCTGGAAAACCTGGATCAAGTCATGGGAAGATGGGAGAAGTTTCTTAGGACTAGATCCAGCTTTTCTCAGCACCCAAAGCAGAGTGACATGGAACGGCACTTGTTAAATGGACGTAGTCTGATGAGCGGATTGTAGAGATAAAATGCTTTGCTCGGTTATTACTGTAAATTCACTCATCACTCATAACTCATAATTAATGGGTTGGCTATATCGGGATCATCCGCTACTAGAAATTAAATGACGATGTTGTTTTTTGCCCCTCGTATAAACAAGTTGATCCCAATAGTGCTGACAGTATCTTCTGTTATTACACTGTCCATCCTGAGGGAATGAATGCAGTTACCACTGAATGGGTAGACTTGTTTCCTGCTGTAATATCTATGTTTATTACCCTGGAACAGAACATCATGCTTAGTCTAGTGTAAGAGTGTTTTATGTAGTTCATACTGCTCCAACTGATACTGAGCTTTTTGCATCATTCTATTTGTATCAGCATTGCCCCCATACATGCACCGGTGGTAGGTTTTGCACCATAGGGTACAGGGGTCGACATTAGTACCCTGATAAACCAAGAAGGAGGAGCTGGGAGAAATGTATCACAACCTTAAATGGAACTATAAATATTTTTGGATCTTCTCTTGTTTTTTTTTTTTTTTTTTTTTTTAATTAATATTTTTATTAGCATTTTTAAGAATCAACAGGAACACAAATAATACTCACAAAAAACATTTCCAGTGATTAACCATTATCCGACAGTGCACAGACACTAATCATTGCACAGTTATAAGTAACAGGGTGAACCCTCTCGGGCTCGACAGTAAACGAGAAACGGTACATTTTCTTTTTCCCCAAAATGACAGGTGCGTGCAGGTGTGCATGGGCCCTACACTTGCGGTAGCTTCAACGGACCTAGAGTTCCTGCCAAATCAGCTTTACAATACCAATCAGTGAAGCGTAACGGCCTCATTATATCTGCTGTGGAGCGTTGCTTACAGTGTGTTATAATAAAGACTCGCCATTTCTGGAAAAACTTTTTGGTAGATTTATTTTTGTGCCGTTCCGTGTTAAATCTAATCTAATCCAATGTAGATGGTCTAGGGAACTCTTTAGTTTGCTACGTTGACAAAATATTTTGATCTAGCTAGCCTTATGCTGTAGACAACCCTCCCTTTCCCTCAGTTAGAGTCAAGGAGGGACTGTCTTCACGGTTTATCAGGGCTGGGTACTCCCAAAGTCAGGGAAAGAAGCAACGTTTACCTATATGTAGAGTGGGCATGTCTTCTCGATCTGACATGTTTTTTTTTTCTATTACCCTCCATCTCTTCCATTTGTCCGACAGATTGACGAGTGATTTATTTTTATCATAACCCTGTAGTGCTCCCACTGTCACGGTGCTTTTATTTATTTTAAGAATCCCAATTAATGTTACGTTTTATTGTATATAGCACACAAGCCATGTGATAGATACCATAGGATCTACTTATTGGTGACCTTGAACTGGCAAAACCCACAATTAGAATTTCTAGATCTCTATACAGTAGGATGAGAATTTCCTTGCTGCAACTAGCTAGACCTTTAGATATGTAGCCAAGAATTTGACTTACTTTTACTTTTGGCTGACCACAACTGCATTGTTTTACATTTAGGGACAATATATAATGTGTATTGTTTTGATAGCTTATCCAGCAAAGCTCAATCATTTTCTATACAGTAGAACTGAGAAGGAAAAGTTGTACTCACCATCCTGGTCTTCCTAAATCTTTATTTCTTTCACATGAAACATAAAATAAACAGTGCGGACATACCAGTGAGCAGAGGCAGCGGAGGAGTCTGCCATTATGTATGAACTGTGACCTGTAGTGCCGCTTATCTCTATCATTTTGCTGTTACAAGCAAACCTATATTACGTTTTCCTATATCACTTACAAACATATAAGGAGTAGGATGCATAACAGACCCTTTTACCACACCACTTGTAACTAGTCTCTCTCCAGGATGCACACCATTATAAAGATGCTGTGTTAACATTGCCTTAACCCCTTACCGCAAAATGACGTTCCGGGAATGTCATTCTCTCCCTGCCCCCCCCCCTCTGTCCCTAGCAGCGATCGGGCAGGGGGAGGCTGTGCCACACAGCCTCCTCCTGCTGCCCCTGCCTGGAGGGGAGTCACGCTGTTAACCCCATAGACACTGCAGTCCAGCCGTCCGCTGTGTCTATAGAACAGCCGGAGGGAGATCCGCTCCCTCCGACCCCCCGAGCCACGAGAGTGTTTGCACGGCTCTGGGGGGTTACCATAGCAACCCAGACACTGCTTCCTGTGTCTGGGCTGCTATGGATGAGAGAGATCAGGACCCTGCACTGAGGCAAGAGGAGTAGGGGTGAGGAGTTTGTGTCGCTCTTTAGCACGCCTCAAAATTACTATGTCCTTCCTGTTTGGCATGTATATTGATTTGGCCTGGCCTCCTGCTTCCCCGGCTTCCCGGCCTTTCTCCTAGGTGGACCAACTGAGGGCACTGGCTCCTCTGCACTATGGTGCATGTATGCTCGGTAACAGGAGCGCGCAGACCAGACAGATCCAGGGTGCAGGCACGCCTGAAGATGACGTCACAAGGAAGCAGGAGGCTGGGCTGAATATGCATGCCAAACAGGGAGGAGGTAGTAGTGGTGAGTTGTGCAAAAGTGCGGCACAAACGCCTCACCGCTTCTCCTCTTTGACACTTGCTTCCAATGAATGGCTATGCTCACACAACGTCAAAAATAAAGAAAAGGCAGCCGATTTTGATATATTTTTTTTTAAGTGTTTTTGCCGTGATTTAACTGATTGCAATGGCAATGCATTGCAGTCAATGGGAAAATGAACATGATCATGTTTTTCGGACGTCTTTTGCAAACAGCTGACGTTTTTTATTAGTTTTTCACACACAGTTTTTCTTTTGTCACCTTTCTTTCTTCATTCTTACTATTAAATTCAATTGACTTTTCAATTAAGACACACAAAGGCCAATTAGTACACCAAAAGTAAAATAATGTACCAACACCCGTCATTGCACGGGGAGGCCAGACAGCAAAATGATGTTCATTATTGTAGACTCAAAATAACAGAAGTAATTTTAAACAGAGCTGAACATGAGTGAACATAGCCTATCGGGGCGGATTGTAAAAAAAACCTACAGCACCTATGGCTAAAAGAAAGGTATGAGACACAATAGGGGGAACACATCTAGACTACACTGTCAGCACCTCGAGACCTGTCCAGGTGCTGACAGTTTCCTTTTAGACAGTGCGTGACAGGGATTACAAATGTCTGAATCCAAGCCAAAACTTTGCCATGTTCCAAATTATGGAGAAAACAGTATGAAAAGACAAAGCAAAGTCAATTTAAACCAGATTGATTATTTAAGGAGCACCTTAAGGCTATGTTCACACTATGTATCTGTGCGGCTGTATTTTTTACGCGGCTGGAAATGTGCTGCTGAAACTACGGCCGTGGGAAAAAATAGACATGCGGCTGAAAACATATGGTTATTTACTTGGAAATCTGATTAAACTAAAAATAATAAATTAAATCTTTAGAAAGTGATGCAAACACCTCTGGAATGCATCCGGGAAAGCAGGGAAACAGTTTACAGGAATCGCTATTACTGGGGTTTGCGATCCTCTGCAGTATGCCGATGCCGATGCCTCTCATGGTTAATATATTTAATTAATAAAACACATTTTCGTTGTAATAAAGTCCCTTTCGTTGTTCAATAATTAAATTTAAACGAATCCATCATTTTGCAATTAAATATACTGTAAAAAAAAAAATATATATATATATATATAAATAAATGTATATTTATATATATATTTATTTTAACAGTATATTTAATTGCACAATGATGGATTCGTTAGAATTAAATTATTGAACAACGAACGGGACTTTATTACAAAGAAAATGTGTTTTATTAATTTAATATATTAACTATTAGAGGCATCGGCATTCAGCATTATTGCCGGCTATTTTTGAAGTACTCCGTACGGACCGCCTGTCAATCCACGGCCGTAAATTTGCACAGTTCCAGCCGCAAACAATGGTCTTGTTAATTTTTTACGGGTCCGTTTATGATTGGGCCGTAGATTCATACATAGTGTGCACTGTGCAGCCGTATATCGTATACTTTCCAGCGTACGCATTAACCGGAAAAATACGGCTGATGATTTACAGCCCGCAATACAGCCGCACAGATACATAGTGTGAACATAGCCTTAATATGCAGGCATGTTCTGGATAAAAGAGTGAACTTACTAATTAATTTTGTAAATCCCATCACTTTTTGCTTGGAGAACCATTTTTAAAACCACTTTATTTTTCTATACCATTAAGAATTTTTTATTTTATTTTTTTAATTGGGATAAATACAAACAAGTTTTACACACCATGGCTATGTTCACTCTAAATAAAAAAAAGAAAGAAAGAGAGAGAGAGAGAGAGAGAGAAAGTGTTCGCTTTTTTGTTTAGAAATAATGTCTGTTATTACCACATTTTTATCAACCTAGAATGAAGTGAATGGAATGACAGCTGCCCAATGCATAAAGTATATTAAATAATGGCTGTTTGCGCGGACGTCAAGATGATCTTTAATAATGTCCATTATTATCAAAAGACAGACAGACAGTTTTTCACATTTGTGGACATCTTTTGCTGATGTTATTTTTTAGTTTTTCACACTCAGTTTTTCTTTTTCACTTTCACTGTCTTTACTATTAAAGGGGTTGTCCAGTGTTAGATAAACATGGCTACTTACTTCCAGAGACAACTTGACTCTTGTCTCAAAAGTCAGGTGTGGTTTGCAATTAAGATGTTTTCACTTGAATGGAACTGAGCAGCAAAACTTCACCCAAACAAGAGACAAGGAATGGTGCCGTCTCTGAAAAAAAGTGGCAATGTATTTCATAGGCGTCAGACATATCCAGTGCCATACAAAACCTAGATGTGCAAGTTATTAATAATCTCCAAGATCATTGTAGCCAGACATTGGAATAATCTAAAGCGACTCTGTACCCACTTTTGGACCAGCGCATATTTAAAGAAGAGGACAAGCTGATTCCGGCAGCGGGCGGCACCATGATATGCGGTGTAGGGGAAGCGGTTACAGGCAGAAGAGGCGGGGAAGGGCCGTACGCGTCTCTACCAGAGGGTGGGGACAGCGATCAGGGGACACAATACAGAGGCAGCGCGGACCTGGCTAGGTCATTGCAGCGGCACCGGGGGGGGGGGGGTCAGGAGGCTGCACATGCACACATTTAAAGCTAATACTGTGCGGCCGGACAGAGGGCGGAATGGGAGGCCGGGGAGGACAAAGACAAAAACCACACAGGCGGCGCTGGCGTAGGGCACAATCGCTCTAGGCCACACCTCATTAACACGGCTCCAGCTCAACTAAGGTATGATTTTTGTCTTTAGAAAAGCACAATAAACGTGGATAAAGATACCAGCAGAAAGGACTCATCAGCTACAAGAAGGTATAAGTAGTTGGGGGGGGGGAGTCCACAAATGGGTACAGAGTCGCTTTAAATATTCCTACTATTTGAGGAAAAGGAGGAGGCAGTACCTGATTGCACCCAGGCCAGTATGATTGCGAACAGACTATTCATGGAGGAGGATGTTTAGCCTTGGAGTAGTGGCCTGGGATTCCTCGCTGATTATGTTGTTCACCGCACTTTTAAGAACACGGACGAGTGGGATAATGTCGTTGATGCCTGCTCAGAGTCGCGTCCTCAAAAGGGATCAACAATTGGCACAACATGTTGGAAGAAACCTGTGCACTATGAGGTTTATCACATGTGCAATACAAAGTGTATGACTCCCTGCTGCACTGCATAGAAAAGGTTCCTCCCTTTGTGGGCTACAACACTTCCCACCGTTAGTTGACCTTGGCTCATCCATTCATATATCTCCTACCCGATGGTCCGGAGGAGCTCCTGCCCACTGTGGCTTCGTTTACCCAGGCTCACAAAATGGAGGACAGTCTGAGAGTTCCGGGCCTGACATCGTTGGTAAGACACCGGGGCAGGTTAGACTGCAGTCAAAGCGGTGGATGGTTGCAAGCTGGTGGAGGCAGAACTTTTGCAAAACTGGCCCCCTAAAGCACTGGGGAAGTGACAGTGGCAAGAATGGTTTTCTGGGGGAATGTTGACCCAATGGGCAGTAACAGACATGTACTGCCCTTGCCCATAATTAAAGGACCAGACATCAGCACTGGGGGGCACGGTCTTGGACACCAAGATACCCAATGAGTCGCCAACATTTTTCTACACAACTGTGCAGTGATGGGACAGCCGATGGGACAGCTGATAGGACTTTTTGGGACTTTTTTTTTGATTCTCAGACAGTGATGGGACTTTTTTTGTTTCTCAGTGATGGGACTTTTTTTTTTCACTTTTTGTCGTTGCGGCTAAACGGGGTTCCCCTATTTTTTTAACCTGATTGTAAAGATTTTTTGAACCTGATTGTAAAAATATGAACTGATTTTCCCTTAATAAATTTGATAAGCTTGAACACTGAAGTTGCTTTCATGTGTCTTGGTTAATACTCACAGACAGCAGTCACATTACATTTTTGATTAGGCAGCACCCAAGTATATCTGAGAATACTAATTTAAGGTCTCACCCTAACAGAGTGATGTCACACATCTTGATATTAACAGAAAACCAGGATACAAGGAATTATAGGAGTAATAATTCCTTGTATCCTGGTCTATTCTGTGAAAAAAGTAAAATTTTGCGTCACCGTTGTTATTTTTACCAGATTTGTAACAAACTTTCTCAAAGTTCGATTCGGCGCCGAACCGAACTTTTTCCAAAGTTCGTAACGTAACTGGTTCGTAACGGTTCGGTTCACTGATCCCTATTTTTTATACTATAACTACAACTGTCCTGACTTGCACTGTATGCATATTTTGTATGGATATTGTAACATTTGTTTTTCTTTGATGTGACCTGTTGTACACTCAAAGACATGCTTGTCTTTTTTTGCTGTAAAATTCGTAAACCTCAATAAAAAGTATTGAAACAAAAGTGGCCATGTTATTGCAATGCTTGATAGCCCTTTTAATTCAACAGGCTTTTCAATTAAAGGCACACCCAAGGGGCATCACTTCACTTGACCTAGAAAAATGTACCAACAGCCACCATTGTAATGACGGTTTCCAAAACGTCAAATGACTGACGTTATTTTGAACTTGAAATGACGGACATGATTTTGAAAAAATAATCGGAAAGAAAAAAACTCATGTGAACACAGACAAATCTCTCATTAAAATTTTGCCCTGTAAGTTCTACTAATGATTTTGTCCACAAATAATTACCAAAACATGTGTGAATATAGCCCATATGTGATTTGTATCAAAATCTATTTTTGTATTAGTAAAGATCTAACTCCTAAATCACCACATGGAGCCCCATAATGTAGTTTTTTACCCTTCCATTGCTTTTAAGACTATATTCACATTACTTTAAAATGAATTGTGATATATTTTATGGTTTAAAAAATTACTTTACAAAATGTCTAGTCAAAATGAAGAAAGCACTATTGTTAAATAGAAAAATATTGTTAAAGGAAAAATGTTCAATTATTGTTCAGAACACTAAAAGTTTTAGTCATTTTTTTTTTTTCCATTTGAGAAAAATGGTCCATTGCAGCACAACACATTTGACGAGCATAATGTCTATATCACTTGGCTAATGTGTGTCAAGTGGAAAAAACATTTAAGAATTAGGAAAGGTTTTTAAGTTTATACGACAATATACTTTAAAAAGTGAAGTGAATTGTACTATGAAGTAATTTTAATCTAGACTTGTTCCCATTTGTGAAAGTAAAAGCTCTTTTAGTCGGAAAAAAAAAAGATCACAGCATGACTTACATATTCTGAATTTTCTAATTCAAGGCTCAGGTTACTGTTTGTGATAGAATAAACTAAGCTAAAATAATCTAGAAAAGAAAACAAGTTTAGTTCAAGTAATAGGAATAAAGATTTTTTTTAAATTCATTCAATATTTTAAATATTTTTCAAATTTAAACGAGGAAACTTAAAGGATGCCATTTTGTATATCTCATGAGCAAAGGAAGGAATATTCCCGTTGGGCTTCATGTCACAACAGGTTTAATCCTTTGAGGACCAGGCCCAAAATGACCCAGTGGACCGCGTAAATTTTGATCTTAGTGCTTTCGTTTTTCCCTCCTCCCCTTCTAAGAGCTCTAGCACTTTCAGTTTTCTATCTACAAGCCATGTAAGTGCTTGTTTTTTACAGGAATAGTTGTACTGTGTAATGGCGTCTTTCATTTTACCATAACATGTATGACGGAATCCCAAATATATTATTTATGAAGATATAAATTGGTGAAATCGTAAAAAAGAATGCAATATGGTAACGTTTGGGGGGTTCCTGTGTGTACCTAATGCACTATATGTTAAAAGCGACATGATACAATTATTCTATAGGTCAGTCCGAACACAACCATATGCAGGTTTACGCAGATTCTCTAATGTTATATTTTTTTTTTAATGAAATCCTTTTTTTTGGCAATTAATTATAAATAAAATGGGACTATTATAACAGTTTTATTTTTTCACCTATGAGGCTGTATGGGGTGTCATTTTTTCCGCCATGATCTCTAGTTTTTATTAATACCATATTTGTGAAGATTGGACGTTTTGATCACTTTTTATAATTTTTTTTTATATATAATGTAACATTAAATCGGTAATCCGCGCACTTTTTCCCCTATTTTCGTCTACGCCGTTCACCGTTCGCAATGACACTTGTAATATTTTAATAGATTGGACAATTACGCACGCTACGGTATATTATATGTTTATTTGTTTATTTATTTTTATATGTTTTATTTATATAATGGGAAAGGGGGTGATTTCAACTTTTATTGGGGGAGGGGTTTTGGGGTAGTGTGTTAGTGTTTTTAACCTTTTTTTAACATTTGAAGTCCCTTTGGGGGACTTTTACATACACTAGTGTGATTATACACACTAATGATTGCTATGCCACAGGCATAGCATTGATCAGTGTTATCGGCGATCTGCTCATTGAGCCTGCCTGTGCAGGCTCAGTGCAGCAGATCGCCGATCGGACCACACGGAGGAAGGTGAGAGACCTCCGGCGGTCCATTTTACCAATCGGGACTCCCGCAGTCACACTGCGGGGGTCCTGATCGGTAAGTGACAGGGGACTCCCCCTGTCACTTACACTTAAACGCTGCGGCCGTGCCGCGATCGCGGCGTTTGAGGGGTTAATGACACGCGGCAGCACGATCATTACCGGTGAGGTCCCGCCTGCTGATTGCAGCCGGCCCCCACCTGCTATGAAGCGCGCTCCGCTCCAGAGCACGCTTCATAGCGGGAGAACCACCCAGGACGTACAGTTACGCCCTAGGTCATCTGGGGACAGACTTCCATGGCGTAACTATACGCCCTGGGTCGTCTAAGGGTTAAATTTATCCTAGCCTGTTTACCTTTATTTACTATTTTATAACTTTAACCCACTGTTAGGCAGGGGACAGGAAGAAACAGGCAAGTGAAGCCCTGAAGCTGGCATCCGCCCACTGTCCCTGCCTCAACTGCCCTAACTTGCAGCGGACAACTGGTCGACAGGTCAAAGTACAAAGTCGTGTCCATGAGGGAAGTCAAAAGGTCGAAGCCGAAGTCAGGCAACCAAGATTGAAGCACATGCAAGAACACTAGATCAAGTAACCCTAAGGTAAACTAGGCACTATCACAAACAAGGAACTTGAGACAAGTTAAGGTACTTATAGAACTAGGAGTCCCAGCCAGGCCCAGATACCGACAGCTGACTGGCAGTGTCAGTTGTCAGTCAAAATCACTCTAATCCACCTAGTGCTGATCAGCAGTGGGAGTGAAACACTGGACACAGTTACATCAATGAATAGCAGAGTAGAATCTAAGAAGCAGTCTGGTTGATATGGACGCCATCGCTGCGCCCCTAGCAACCAACCTGAGTGGTTGCTACGTATGCTTTGGTCGCACGTATCGGCAATGCCAGGAGCTGATTGCACGGTCTGATTCCTAACACCCACAATAAGAAAATGACTCAGGCATTATAAACTGTTAGACTCTTGTCTTTCATTTCATGATATATAGAGAAGACTTAAAGGAGAAGTCTGGCTACAAGTATTTACAAGCAATAGCATGTAGCATGGTACAAGCAATACAATTCTACCATTTCTATTTCAGCTTTAATTCCAAACAGTTCAGTTAAAAAAACGTTTCACTGGTTTTAGGGTGTGTTTACAAATTCAGGTTGCCATTACTAAATGGAAAGCTGGAAATAGATTATAAATGAAGGGTATCTATAAAGAAAAACTGAGGTTTTTCCTATTTTGAAATGTGTGAACACAAACTAAAACTCATATATTTATTTATTTATTTATTAATTAATTTATTTATTTAATGGAAATCTCAAGGGTCAGAGAACAGATAGGTCCTCTGTATGTACATTTACTCTAGGTACAACACCAGTGTTTAATTTATCTTCTGCTTTAGTCTGTTGACTATTTGATAAATGGAGCATGTGTACATGAATAGTAATTAGCTAAAGTATGTTTGATTAGTAGGTTTGACTAATAAAGAAGGCATTTCCATCATTGAAGTGTTATTCAAGACTGTGATTGTTTTCCATATCGAGTGCTTATATCAACAGCTTTAATTTATGGCATTCCAGCTAATAATTATAGGATGTAACTTTTAATTTCTATACATTTTCAAAAGCTTTCGATGGCCTTAGAACTGATTAATCTGGAACCAACACATACAGACATAAAAGAGACAGTTCAATGTGAATTTGAATAAGAATTCCTACACTGTAAAAAAGATAAATTTCCTGCCAAGGAGAGATGGTTTTGCCAAGTACCTTTGCCAATCGTATGCTCAAGTATAAATAAATAAATAAACTTGAGGCAAGGAACACCAACGAATAGACATTTTTCAGGACATAACATTTCATTTTAAGTTGTATTAATTAGGGGTTTCTTTGATAACCACCCATGAGGTGACAAGATCCACACGATAGGAAATAAAAAATATCAAAACAAATTAATGGTACTTATTTTTTTCGGAATGTAAAACATGATTTACATAATTAATACTTAAGTATGAATTTATTTTTCGGAAGCCAAATTGTGACCGTTTATTGTATACCATGAATAAATAAAAGTCACCTATATTTACATTTTTATTTATTTATTTATCTTTTACCAACTTTATTTATTTTATTTTTTAAGTAGACTACCTAAACAACCACAAGGTGATTTATTGCTGACTAGAATATTATTAAAGACATACTAGGCAATGCTATGGCAAATGGTTAGCTTTAGGGGATTGGTGATGTAATATGTCAGTGGTGATAACTTTAAGCAATTACTGTACTCAAACATGCAAGCATATACTAAAAATGCAATCTAAAAGGCTATGTGTATTTTTGTCTTTATTCCTCAAAAAAGGGCATCTCACTTCGCTGTGTCTTTTTTTCAGTGTATAAGAAGACAACAGTAGATGTTGAAATATTTATGATCATGGAGTCAATGACAATTATGTAGAGTAGATGTCAATGGAGAGCATTCACAGCACTTTTACCTTGGCAGGAAAGTAGTGCAGCAGGCTCTGTAATTAAAATGAATAGAAATCCTGTAAGAAAGGGCATGGAAAATGGCTGACATCTTCTCTTCATAGAGTTCAGTGACCTTCCTGGACAAGGGTGTTTTCTAACCTGATTTGTTATATTGTGTATTTCTGCCCTAGTTAAAAAAAAAAAAAAAAATACACAGGTGGGGCCCCTAATCTTCATGCCATGTAAGTAGTATTAGACAAAAATTATTCATTAACTATGAAGATCACTAATGTAAAACGTAACTTTTAATAAACCAATAATAAAAGTGCGATAATGTGCAATTAAAAGTACGGTGTCGCTAGTATAGATATTATTGATAGATATTGTTATATTAGTCAGGTAGAGCACTGGTGTCAGTAACCTAAATACCCATAGGTATACTTATGTTATCGATAAAGTGTGTATGTATCCGGGGAATGTCACTTCCACACTCCCTTCTCTATCGATACTAAACACAGAGAAAACTATTATTTCTAGTATTGTTAACCAGCTTGTCCTTTAATATATCAAGATATACTTGAACAATTGATTTTACCCGATGTTGCGTACTAAGAGCCAAAATCAATGCTCCATATGCCTCAGAATGCAGGTTAGCTGTAATGTTAGATACTAGTGATCATAGGAGGGTGATCCCCTTTGTACGAACACCAGTTACAGCTATTAAAAACCTCTATGCAGTAACAGGCTATAGTGGCAATAGATAATGGCAACTGGTAACACAGTAATGGGATAGTTACTGTATAGACACCTAGTATTATCTTCTATAGTGTTGCGATGATGTAGCAATGTTGTTAAGACAGGCGTCCGGCGCAGTGGCCGTCAGTGTCGGACGTTGATGCTCTCAGTAACTGACTATATTCCTAGCAATCTTATTAGCGTACACCTCTCGTTAAAAACACACAAACACCCACCACCACCCCAACGTTTCACCACTGTAGCGTGGCTTTATCAAGGGGACACATACTATAGTGACCTGCCCGCAAACCTTGCGGGTTTATAAAGGTAGCAAAATGTATGCTTAATCACAAAACTCCTCCTCTATCTTTTGATTTATCCAATAGTACAGGGCTTTAACCAATCTCCCAATAGTGTCTATTAGCGTAGTGAGGGGGCGTACTGAAAACGCCCTCTATCCTGTGCGCATGTCAATTGACTTAGACTCACAGAGGATCAAAAAATCACTGCGCATGTCAGCGGACTTAGAGTAAGTCCATGCATATGACAGCTGTGCGCGTGACAGGTGACTTAGACTCAGTAAAGATCGGGAAACTGCGCATGTCGGCGGACTTAGAATAACATCCAGCCTATGACATATGAAAGCTGTGCGCATGATAGGTGACTCAGACTCAGTAAAGATCGGGAAGCTGCGCATGTCGGCGGACTTAGAATAACATCCAGCCTATACAGCCTATACAGCCTATTTCGCGTTAGCATGAAAGACACTATCCTTATATCTGAACAACTTGATGAGTCTACCTTATGAGCCTATTTATACACGATCTCACATACCCAGGTAAGTATCAAGTGTCATAATTGGTGAGTATAATTATCATATGTCACTCGGTCTCTAGATTTGGGATCATGATGATATAACTACTAAACAGTAATAGAAGG
The DNA here is from genome assembly GCF_027789765.1 of Dendropsophus ebraccatus. Lineage (NCBI taxonomy): Eukaryota > Metazoa > Chordata > Amphibia > Anura > Hylidae > Dendropsophus > Dendropsophus ebraccatus. Next base: position 65,089,991 of record NC_091463.1, read on the forward strand.
CAGGATTATTAGGTCACTATAATATTGAATGAGTACTATCGCTACTAATATATACATATGTACAATTAATATATATACAAAGAGTTCAAGCTTGATTAGAGAAAACCTCAAAGACCAATATACATGATCTAATGGGATATGAGTAGGGAAAGAGACATTCACCATTATATAAATGGAATGAAGGTAAAGCCTTCATTTAATCCTTTTGGATGTAGACTGTCAAGTCTATATATCCACTTAGCAATCTCCTTCTGAAGGAAGAGGCTAAGGTTACCACCCCTAGGCCCTAGAGTCAGCTGACGGAGCCCAAGAAAAGAAATGCATCTAGCGTTGTTATTATGAAATTCTTTTATGTGTCTTGCTACTGCAATGTCTGTACCTGTTCTTATATTACTTAAATGAGAACCTATTCTATTCTTTAGTTCTTGAATCGTTTTCCCAACATATATTTTGGGGCACATACAGATTGCTACGTAGATTACTCCCCTTGTATCACATAGTTTAACAGTTCTCCCATTGGCCGGGTTAATGAATTCCGTACGTCTCGGGATATACTTGCAATACACGCAGTGTCCACAAGGTGTGGTCCCTTTCACTGCCAGGGATTGATGAGAGGTTGCAGGGGTTGTACTGAGATGACTGTGCACAAGTATATCCTTTAAATTCCTCTCTCTGCGGTACGTGATGTTGGGAACATCATTCAAGACTCCATCAAGGTCTCTATCACTGCGTAGCACTGTCCAATATTTTCTGATGATCTTTGCCACTTCAGGGGCACAGTTGTCAAACGTGCCAATACATCTCACAATTTGCTTTCCTTCCGAGGCATTCGCAGTCTGACGGGGATTGTCTAATAAATCCATTCTCGCGGTGGTCTTTGCCCTTTTGTAGGCCTTATTCAAAACCGGTCTAGGGTATCCTCTTGAGCGAAATCTCGACTTGAGATTATCACATTCGTCTTCAAACCTCTTTTCCTCAGAACAGTTTCTTCGTGCTCTCAAGTACTGGCCGTAGGAATTCCAGACCTGAGAGCTCTCGGATGGTGACTTTTCCAATGCAGCAAGTTGTTCGTAGAGATTTCTTTCCTAAAGATGTTTGTCCGAATGTTATTCTGTTCATCTATATAGATCTCAAGATCCAGGAAATTGATCTTCCTACCTCCCACTTCACAGGTAAATCTCATTCCTATTTGATTTTGGTTCAGCTGGTTTACAAACTCCATTAGGAGGGGTACACTACCTTCCCAAAAGAAAAGAATGTTGTCTATGTATGAACCCCAAAATAAAATGTGATCAGTGAAGGGGCCGTTACTGTCAGAGAAAACAATCAAATCCTCCCACCACCCTAAAAATAAATTTGCAAAAGATGGTGCACATGTAGTCCCCATTGCCGTCCCTTTCAACTGTCTGTAAATAATATCATTAAAAATAAAAATATTGTGACTCAAAATAAATTTAATAAGTGACAGAGTGAAAATGTTGTGATTTTGGAACTGAGTCCCTTTTGTGTTCAAAAAGTGACTACTGTAGAGCAATTTTTAAATCCAAACTTACTAGAATAGTGTTCTCTGTAACTAAAACATTGTGCAATTTGGAAACGGTGTCTTTCGTGTCATGAAGGTAGGACGGAAGTGTTGTGACGAAGGGTCTAAGTATTTTATCTACATAGGCACTACATCCTTCAGTTAAATTACCATTAACAGAAACAATGGGACGGCCTGGTGGGGGTTTGACCTTTTTGTGCACCTTGGGGAGTGTGTAGAAAGTGGCCGTGGTGGGGTTGTTGTTAAAAAGGACTTTGTATTCGCCATTCGTAATTAGGTTCTTCTTTTTTGCATCCGTCAGTAGGTTCTTTAGTTCACATAAATAGTTGGTAGTTGGGTCTCTGTTCAAAATTTCATATGTTGGTCGATCGTCAAGAATTTTCATTGTCATTGCTATGTAATCACCCCTATCCATCAAAACAATATTTCCCCTTTTGTCGGAGTTCTTTATTAGAAGTTCGCTATTTTCCCTAAGGACCTTCACGGCTTCCCATTCTGTCTTTGTCAGATTTTTAGGGACATTTTGTTTTTTCTTATATTTCCCTAATTTGGCCAGGTCCAAACTTACCATATTTACAAAAGTTTCAATATTGTGATATAATGCGATTGTAGGTGTGTATTGGCTTTTGGGTTTCAGATCTGTGAATGGTGCTGAGACAGGTGGGGGGCCAATTCTATTTTCATCTTCCAATGCTTCTAAAGTTCTTATAGCATCATGTTCTCTTCTTTGGATTACTGAAGGGTTTCTTGATCTGATAAGGTGATACTTGTGTAGGATTAACTTCCTTGCGAATAAATTAATGTCCTTTACCCAATTGAACTCAGCAAAATCAGGAGTCGGGGCAAAAGAAAGACCTTTCTTAAGAATGGCTATCTGGGACTGGTCCAACACCACTGATGACAAATTAATAATTTGTAACTCATTTTCTAATTGCCTCTTTTCAGGCCTAAAAAAAATTTGGGAATGTTGGGTGTTGTGGAAACAGGATTCGTTATCTGTATGGCATTGTTCATTGGGTTTTCAAATGTCGTTATTTGTGTTGGTGTGTTGGCCTCTTGAGAGGAATAGGTAGGAATAGACAATAATGATGCCTGTGATATTGGCTGTTGCAAGGTATCGCATGTTTGAATTCTCTGTCTAGGTTGGGCTACCTTTGTGGCTGGTTGATAATGTTTTGGATAGTCTTTATGCTTAGTGCCCCCTTTACTGGAGGTCTCTGATTCTGAAATGTCAGAATAGTCAGTGTCCCTTGGTCTTGATTTGGTACTTGGAGGTGGTCTTGATGGTCCCTTTTTAAGATTATAAATATTGCCCGTTTCAAAGTCTGTACAGTCCCTAATGAATTTATATTAGTGATCTTCATAGTTAATGAATAATTTTTGTCTAATACTTGTTAAAACACAAAGCAAATGTAACAGCCCACTTAACAAAAATGTGCAAATAACTGTAGAGACATATAGGTTGCTGTTGTTGTTATCATTATTATTATTTTCTACCAAGCAGAACTTAAATTTATTCATAGCTATGTGCTGTTTTTATCTTTTAAGGAACACACATGTTTAACCCCTTAAGGACAGAGACAATTTTGATTTTTGCTTTTTTGTTTTTTCCTCCTTGTGCTTAAAAGGCCATAGCACTTACATTTTTCCACCTAGAAACCCACATGAGCCCTTATTTTTTGTGCCACTAATTGTACTTTGCAATGACAGGCTAAATTTTTTCATAAAGTACAATGGAAAACCAGAGAAACAATAAACGTGTGGTGAAATAAAAAAACAAAACAAAAACGCATTTTGTTTATTTAGGGGGTATTTGTTTTTACGCCATTCACCCTGGGGTAAAACTGACTTGTCATATATGTTCCTCAAGTCGTTACAATTAAAACGATATATCACATGTAAAACTTTTCTTTTATCTGATGGCCTGTAAAAAATTCAAACCATTGTTAACAAATATATGTTCCTTAAATCGCTCTACTCCCAGGCTTATAGCGCTTTTATCATTTGGTCTATGGGGCTGTGTGAGGTGACATTTTTTGCGCCATGATGTTTACTTTCTATCAGTACCTTGATTGCGCATATGCGACTTTTTGATCGCTTTTTATTAGAATTTTTCTGGATTTGATGCGACCAAAAATGTGCAATTTTGCACTTTTTTGCGCTTACACCGTTTACCGTGCGAGATCAGGAATGTGATTAATAGTTTGGGTGATTACACACGCGGTGATAGCAAACATGTTTATTTATTTATTTTTATATATAACCTGGGAAAAGGGGCGTGATTCAGACTTTTATTAGGGGATGGGCTTTTTATTGACAACAACACTTTATTATTATTTTTTTACACTTATACTAGAAGCCCCCCTGGGGGACTTCTAGTATATACACTCTGATCTCTCATTGAGATCTTTGCTGTATACTTATACAGCAAAGATCAATGAGATCGGCTTTCGTTTGCTTTCGGCTGCTGCAGCAGAAAAGCAATGAGTGCCGAGGCGGGATCAGCGCCATCTTGGCGGAGACCCCGGCCGGCATCAGTCACAGAGATCACTCTTTCGGGATAATGTCCTGGGGCGTGATCTCCGCCACTAGACACCAGGGAACGGCTGCATCCGGTAATCAGATGTAGCTGCCAAATTTGACAGCTGCATCTGATTACCTTATTAGCGGGCACGGCGATCAGACCGTGCCCACTAATAGCCACTGTCCAGGGCTACATGCGGAACTCGGGATCGCGGCGGTTCAGAGCGGGGTCGCTGCGTGGCCCCGTTCTGAACCCCCTTACCGGCAATAGGGCGTAAATTTATGCCCTTTGTCATTAAGGGGTTAATGTTTATAAGGGTTCTGAGATTAAAACTTATCCCCTATCTATCCTCTGTACCCCTGCAGTAATCTCCAGATTGGCCTCTGGCTCCTTTGTTTTTGAATACAGCCTTGGGTCGAAACGTGACCCAATACTCTTTTTAATTCTCTATAGAGCTTCCCGAAAGAGAAGAGTACAGCACTCAGCTTTTTTAGCCGGTTTTATAGAAAATAGAGCAGTGGGTTAAATGCTAATGGGTGACTATATTTAAAAATTAAGGAGCTAGGAAGGTATGGATGTCGAACCCCCCATAATCTGAATTGCTATAAGAGTGTGGGGTTCTTAACAAAAGAAAGGAAAAGAAGGGGGAAATAATACTTCTGAACAGGCTGGTAAAACCCATCACAAATTTAAAGCTTTGCTATACCACCACCCTCACCCTCTAACCCAACTTAAAACCATCCACACTATCTTTAATTCATATAAATGCTGATCTTTTCACATTCCTATGTGATAATACACAACGATCAATATATTTATAGCCAGGTTATAGGGAACTGTCATGTGAGCCTAGTCGGCCCCCACAACTCAACGTATTTCTATGTTGACCAAGTTTTTTTTAGGTCTTCAGGACCCAGTCACCTATGTGTCTGAATAACAGAAAAATCTATGCAGAGGACCAAGGACATGTGCATTTCTCTCTCATGTATGGCTGTCAATCGTGGTCCTGGTGTAAAATTGTTGACCGAGGCTCTTGCCAATTTTTTTTTTTTTTTTATCCCATGACCTCTACAAACTAAATATGCCCTTTATATAAAATGTATAATATGTCTAATTATAACTTTTATGTAAACAGAGTAAATATATATAATATATATATATATATATATACACACACACACACATTTTTGGATGTTTGTGTATTGCAAAAGTGAATGTAATTACATATGAAAACCCTTCAGAGGACAGAGTTATGATCTACGCCATACCATGCCTGCATTACATTAACCATATGAATTATATATTTTTTTTTTAGCATTTGTAAGAAATGACCTTTTAGTATAATAAAAATGTAAATATGAAAGATAATTATCATTACCATGGTGCTGAAATGTTGCCGAACTGTAAATCAAAGGAAATGTAATTACAAAGTGCACTTTTTTTTATCTAGATGAAATAATTAGCAGCAAAACTTCATTAAAATAAGTTTGCTATTTTGTTTATTTTTCTGATGTCTCCCTTTCTACAATATAAATAAATATGAGTAGTGAGACTCATCACAAAGAAATATTCCAAAACATTAAAATGTAAAAATACCATGTAACACTTAATACTAAGTAGTGGTAGCAATGACAACTCTTTACTAGTTAGTCCATCTAATGAGGACTTTTGGGAACATTTCATTAAATTTAGTAACTCTATGCTGAACAGAAGAGCAGTTTGTTATTGCTGTATATGAAAATTAGGATAATTTATACAGCTTCATAACTCTATTCCCTCTACCTTCTTTAAGCATATGACTGGCACTTCAAATAGTTTTCTTCTACCAAGAACCTTTAATCAAAACATTCATTTGCATTTGACAAGTCATTTTTTTTTTAAGGAAAACTAGATCAACTGATTTGATGCTTGAAGATTGTGTAAGAATGTTCATGCGTTGCAACAGCAATATTGGAAATGAATAGATATTTAAATGTGTGCTTTTGAATGTTTGTAGGTCAATTACCATTATTCAAATAAAAGACATCTAATTACCCCAAAAGCTATGAACAGAAAATATGTTACACATTAAGGCTATATTTACATAACATCATTTTAAGGTGGAAAAAAAACCTGCTATTTTTTCATAATGAAAGCCTTTAGGGTACGTTCCCACAGGACGACTCGCAGCAGAAATCTCGCTGCAAGATACGCTACGAGGTAAGGTCCTAGCAGGTCCCTGTGAATACATACTCTTAGTGGTCTGAAAGACCAATGCGAGTATGTAATTCACCCGCCCCCTTAACCCCTTAATTGTCTCTATATACCACTGTCTGTATACATTACCTGTCTCCTTGCTGCATGGGGTCCGGCTTCCTGCTCTGCTGCCCAGCCAATCAGTGTGTTGCCCAGCCGCAGCCACTGATTGGCTGATCTAGAGAGCAAGAAGCTGGGACCTCGTGCAGCAAAGAGACAGGTAAAGTATGCAGACAGTAGTATACAGAGCCGAATTTTCAGACCGCTGCGAGTATGTATTCACAGGGACCTGCCAGGACTTTACCTCGTAGTGGATCTCGCTGCAAAACTCATGGCGTGATTTCCGCTGCAAGTCGTCCTGTGTGATCATACCCTTAATGAGGTTCATGATCAGTATTTATTAGCAACATTATAAAATAACTAATGTTATTTCTTTTAAAATGGGAACATAGCTTAAAGGGGAGCATGGAGACAAATGCTCTTTAGAGACATGGCAAATATCAGAAGTGGTAAGTGATCTTATCCAGTTGATAAAAAGGTGATTAATGTCACGGCCGCGGCGGCGTCCCGTGCTCCGGACCGCCGCCGCGACCTCTCCATGCAGCTGCCGGGGTCCATGTACAGGGACCCGGCGCTGCTACTAGTTCGGCCCCGGCAGGCGCCTTACCTCGCCCCGCTCCCGTCAACCGCTGTGCCGTCCGGCGCGCGCGTCCCCGCCTCTGCACAACTTGGAGTCACCAGAGTATTTGCTTGGGAGAGCCAGTCGAAGTGTAGAAAAAGCAGCAGGAGGTGGTGTGCGCTGGGCTGTAGTATGCTGCTGTAAGGCGGCAGTGAGTTGTTACACACTCCTTAGCGGATTCCGACTTTCATGGCCACCGTCCTGCTGCTTTTTCTACACTTCGACTGGCTCTCCCAAGCAAATACTCTGGTGACTCCAAGTTGTGCAGAGGATTCCTGACTCAGTGCACCATGCATATTGAACTTTTAAGTAGTGGATCCACTGGACAGTCACTAGCGATGGCACTAACCTCACCAGGGAGCGGAGTCTAAGGGGCCGCTGGTTTCGACCAGAGCCCGCCGCAAGGCGGGATGGACTTGCTGCGGCAGGCTACCCCCAGGTCGCTACCCCTGGCTTGGTTGCTAGTGACGGCAGGCGAGGCGTGGCAGGAGCAGTAGGCAGGAGATAGTGCAGGCAGAGGACTGTAGACGTGCTCGCAGGTGGCGGACAGGACTCAGGAACAATGGGAAGGCAGCGGGCAAGGACTAGGGACAAGGACTGAAGACAGGAACAAGGGACAAGGACTAAGGTCAGGAACAACAGGGAGCTGGGCCAAACGCTATGGGAAGCATGTAGAGGCTCCAACACCTGTAGAGGGGCAGGGCTGGAATTTATAGGAAGTGATTAGAGCACCTTCCAATAAGGGACGGACCAGCCCTTTAAATCTGAGACAGCCGGCGTGCGCGCGCCCTAGGAGGCGGGGACGCGCGCGCCGGCCGGCACATCGGGTGACGGGAGCGGGGCGAGGTAAGGCGCCCCCCGGGGCCGAACTAGTAGCAGCGCCGGGTCCCTGTACATGGACCCCGGCAGCTGCATGGAGAGGTCGCGGCGGCGGTCCGGAGCACGGGACGCCGCCGCGGCCGTGACAATTAAAAATGTTTATCAAATTCGAATCTTAAGGGCCCCTTTTATACAACCTCATTTGAGGCTGCAAATAATTACCAATCAGCTAAATCTACACTCTTTTGCAGAACATTCACAAGGATAGAAGGATTGTGCTGGTGGGCCACATGACTGATAGCAGAATCAGTCATGCAGCCAATTAAATGCATAGAAATCTGCCACACAAAACCTGTTTAGAGAGTGAGATTTGTGTCTGAAAACAAAGATTTATATGGCCGCACAAATTATTCAATCATCCAAAGACCAAAGAATGAGCCTATTCATCAGCTGATCATTGGCCTTTTTACACAGGCAGATTCCTGGGAAAGCTCAATATTGACAATTGGCCTGTGACAAAGGACCCTAGGGGCATTAGTGGCTCTGCTGTATCCATAACTTCCATGGACATTAGCAGAAAGGCCATGGCTAATTTTCCCAAATATGGTTGATATACAGAAAGAGAAAAGGAAGAGAGACCGGTGCCTTGTGTGATACCTTCACAGATAGGACAAGTAGCACAGTAATGAAAAACTGCTCACCTTGTTGCTCTTTGGGCTTTATACATATCTCCCCTCACTGGTTGTAAGGTTACTAATGTTGATATAATCCACAGGAGTAACACAGGAAATAGGCTGGGATGTCTGAGGGCTGCTGAGAGCTGGTAGTATCAGAATGGGATACTCCCAATTAGGGGCCTGTGTGACAAGTGGAACATCCATGAACACATCCATGAACACAAACATAAATAAAAAGCTAAGATTAATTCATAAAAGCACTGATACACTTTTGAGAAAAGCACCTCTCTTCATCAGATAAGGCTATGTTCACACAGCGTAAGTTCTGCGGAAATCATGGCTGTGGTTTCAACGGCCGTGATTCAGACGGAACTTACGTAGTGCTGCCTCCTGAGGAAATCCCAGCCGGAGTGTGTACACATGGTATACACTCCGGCCAGGAACCCTAGCGGCAAATATATATATATATATATATATATATATATATATATATACATATACATATGCTCAAGTTCATCATGTGGCAAATCGACAAGTCACAAGTGGATAAAAGTATAATTTCCATCATAATCTATGTAAAGTAGTTGGATCCTGCAACCTTTTTTATTTAGTTTAAATAGGAAATTAAACCAATGCCACAGTCAGAAGTAGCACCAGGGTGTAGTTTAAACATTTGCATGACACAGCGGTTCAGTACAGTAGCTTAAATATTTAAACAGTTTTGGAGCTCCCAGCATCATAATTCATCATGATGCAGGGACTTTCAAAACTGTTTAAATACTAGTGTTTTATATTTCTTTTACACATCCCTTCAAGGGATCAAATATACAAAAAATTGAATTAAAAAAAATGCAATAGGTAACTGCAAGACACATTAGGACTCTGCATGCCGTCCGTTGACAAAATACCGCCAGACTTTTAATGTGAACATACTGCATTCTAATCTTTGTATATTTAATTTTCACGTCCCTTCAAGGGATGAAATATGCAAAAATTAGAACTAAAAAATGCAGTAGCTGATGAGCAGGGGGCACCTGTTAAAATGCTCCAGTCTCTAGTTAAAGGGGTGCTCCAGCGTGGGGGCACTTTTTGGGGGGGACCGGGGAGGAGGTGGCTGAAATAAAAGACGTCCACTTACCTCCCCAGCCACTCAGTGAAGGAGGCGGGATCCGTTTGAAGTCCGCTCGGATCCCCCCTCCTTCACTGAGTGGCTGAGCGGTCCTGAGACGTAACGTCTCGGGCGGCGTCAGACACCAGGAAGCGGCCGGGAACCGGGCACCGGAGCGCCGTGATGCGGGACCCGCCGCTGGAACGGGGAGGTAAGTGGACGTCTTTTATTTCAGCCACCTCCTCCCCGGTCCCCCCCCAAAAAAGTGACCCCACGCTGGAGCACCCCATTAATTTCATTAGGGTTGGTTACTCGAGCAGAGCAACCAAGCATTTTAGCGCTCACTTAAAATTAGTCGAAAGTTTTGTTTGCTGGGGGCAGGTGCTAAAAATGCCACCAGTTGTTGAAAGGGAAAATTTAGCTGAGCTGCTTTATTTAATTTGTGATTGATTTTCTAGCTGTCCTCCAAGAACTACACAGGACATGCTCCTAGAAATGCATTAGTCTATTCATGGCTAACAAAGCCAATGTTATACAGTGTCAGCTGAGTAATTGGTTCTAGGTGGTGGTTTCAGCACTTGTGCCCCCATTAAACAAAACTTCTTGACTTTTGAAAATAATAAAGATCCAGTAAAGGTAAAAGGGACATAAGTAGTAGTCTATCATTCTTATCTTCTAATAGATGTAGGGCAATCATTGCATATTATCTGACTGTAGGAAAATATGAAACTGCACACATAAAAAGCAATAGATAAGTTGTTTAAAAATTAAAAATATATAATTTGCCCTTATTGTATTCTATTGACTGTTCTGAGACTTTGGCCAAATTAAAAGGGAAAAAAAATACATATCAAAACAGTCTATCGATTATTGCAGTGTCTATAGATATCAGGATCTCTGATGCATCACAGCTGTAATTAAAGCAAAAACAATAAAAGGAAAATGCTTCCTCTGCAATAAGGCACTATTGAACAACAATGGCTTGTCCTTGAAACTCTTAAAAATCTGAATAGGGGTATCTTACCTTGAATATACAGTAAACACAAACATGCTGTTCCATATTCAGGGGTGGATTAAGAGTAACATAGGCCCCGGGCTGTTCAGAAATGTTAGGCTCCTTGTTAACCACATCCCCCTTTAGCCCTGTCCTCAGTGAACTATAAGTGCTACACAGGGATTTTATGTGGCCACTAACAATATAATTCACTAAAGAAAAGCCCTATGCAACATCTGTAGGTCACATCGCCTGAGGACATGGTATATAGGCTTCTCAGGCTATGTGACCTATGAATGAAGAATTGGACTGGGCTTTGTTGTTGCCATGCATAGATTAAGTCCCTCTGTAGCAAGCCTCAATATAGAATAGTCCCCTATGTGTACCATCTCCCTAAATAAAATAGCCCCATGTGTACCATACCCCTATATGGAGTAGCCCCCTCTGTGTAGTATCCCCTATACAGGATATCCCCCTCTGTGTAGCCTCCTATATAGAATTTCCCTTTCTGTGTAACATTCACCTCTGTGTAGCACCCCTCTATATAGAAAAGCCCTCTGGGTGTAGCATCACCTATATAGAATTTCCCCCTTAGAGCATTCCCCTCTGTATAGCATCCCCATGTAAAACAGGCCCCTCTAATGTGTAGTCCCCATGTGAAAAACAAAATATTAAAAGTATACTCGCCTCTTACTTTGCTCCCCGGCAGTGTCTCTCTCCTTCCAAAGCTGCAGAGCAAAATTGGTCTTCTATCCTGGCCTCCACTCCTCACTCCTCTTCAGCATGCGTCCAGGAAGAGGTGTAAGATGCTTAGAGCACACTCTAGCAGATGTGCCTGTGCGTGACATGTCTGCTACCAATCAGGGGTATTTTAAAGGGGCAGAGTTGCAGGAAATGGATCCAGCTGCCACAGACCTTTAGCGCCCTGGGGAGAACGAAACTGGAAGCAGAGGTGTATGGTTGTGTTATTATAATGCTGTCAATCTCACTGGGCCCCGCTGGAGCCCAGGGACCCGGGCGGTAGTCCAGATTGCCCTTATGATAATCTGCCCATGACCATATTCATATTCATGCAGTTAGGGTAAGTGCAAACAACTCCCAGGGACTCCCAGGGTAAAAAAATGGATTCCAAGAAGATATATTACAGCACACAGATCCCATAAAAGCTGTTTTTTTATTTTCTTCTCAAAGTTAGACTATACTGTACACCCCATTAAGTAAAATGGCGAAGCCAAATGTTTGCTATGATGAAGGCTTTGTAGTCAAAACATGTTTATTTCCATTCTACCTGATGTGTTGTATATTTTAACTTGGAGTTTAAAGTGACTTTGTACCCACAATCTGCCCTCCCCAAACCGCTTGTACCTTCGGATAGCTGCTTTTAATCCAAGATCTGTCCTGGGGTCCGTCCGGCAGGTGATGCAGTTATTGTCCAAAAAAACAACTTTTTACTTTGTAGCCCTGTGTCAAACTGGCGTGGCCTAGAGTGTGTGTGTGCATTAGGCTGGCAAAACCTCTCTGTCCCTCCTCCCCACCCTCTTCATCGTTAGGAATGCCCCAGGCAGGTATTTTCCTATTCATCAGCTGTGTGAACACTGCACATGGGTTGGATTAAGGGTTAAGGCACCTGTGCAGTGTTCACTGCAGAGGAATAGGAAAAATCCTGCCAGTGCCATTCCTAATGGTGAAGAGGGTGGGGAGGAGGGACAGAGAGGCGGTGCAAGGTAAGGGCACAGATACTCTAGGCCACGGCAATTTGAGACAGGGCTGCAAGTTTAAAAGTTGTTTTTTAGGACAATAACTGCATCACCTGCCGAACGGACCCCAGGACAGATCTTGGATCAAAAGCAGCTATCCGAAGGTACAAGTGGTTTGGAGGGGACAGATTGTTGGTACAGAGTCGCTTTAAAGTAAAGAGACAGCTTTTATGAAATCTGTGTGCTGCAATGTATCTTCTTGCGAATCTGTCCCACCCTGAGGCTATGTCCATACTGCACGGAAATGATGGCTGTCTCTCCAGACAGCCATTATTTTGATTGTCATTAAAGATAGACGGCTGTCCTTTTTACATAGTGGTAACATGTAATTGAGTAACAATTAAACAATGTTTGAACAGGTGAAAAAAAACAGACAAACAGTATTTTGCAAAAGCAGGTCGTAAATATTGAGCATAATCATTATTTGGACGGTTGTAATCAATTCCAGCCATTATTCTATACAGTATGTGCACTGCTATCAATCTAATCATTCTGATTACATCAATGGAGCACTTTATTATATTGCAAATATGGCAGTATTTTAACCTCAAAATTACGGTCGTCTTTTTCTTTTTATTTTACCATGTGCGAACATAGCCTCAGTTTCTAATAGATGCAGATCCCACCTTTCAGACTACCTTTACCTATTGTATCTCTGGAACCCACTGACCCTTATCCCACCTGGTGGGATGACTGTATGTTTCCATAGCTTCCACAGAACTGAAAGAAGACAGACAGGCACAGGTATGTTTATTCTTAGGCTATGTTCCCACTATGGAAATGGGCCACAAATAGAATGAAAATTAGGCAAGTGTATTTTTTTTATTTTTTTAAAATGATTTTTATTAAAAGTGCATTATAAAACTATATATATATATATATATATATATATATATATATATATATATATACTAGAAAATGTACCCGGCGCTGCCCGGGTATAAAGTGTCAGTGTGTTAATTAGATTTGTTCTTAGGTGCCCAGGAGGCCAAGCTAGAGGTATTGTTTCATCTGAGTTAATCAGTGGAATTAGTGTATACCTGTAGTGCATAGTTGGAGGGGTTCTGTAAACCCACAATGTATAGTTTTTAGGGGTCTTGCATATCTGTAGTGCATAGTTGGGGGGTCTGTATACCTATAGTGTATAGTTGGGGGGGGTCCTGTATACCTGTAGTATATAGTTGGTGCTGTATACCTGTAATGTATAGTTGGTGGAGGTCTTGTGTACCTGTAGTTTATAGTTTGAGGGTACTGGATACCTGTAGTGTATAATTGGTGGAGGTCTTGTATACCTGTAGTATATAGTTTGGGGGTCCTGTATACCTGTAGTAAATAGTTTTAGGGTCCTGTATAACTATAGTATAGAGTTGGTGGAGGTCCTGTATACCTGTAGTGTATAGTTTGGGGTCCTATATACCTGTAGTATATAGCTGGTGGAGTTCCTGTATACCTGTAGTATATTTGGGGTCCTGTATACTTGTAGTATAGAGTTGGTGAAGGTGCTGTATACCTGTATTATAGAGTTGGTGTAGGTCCTGTATACCTGTAGTGTATAGTTTTGAGGTCCTGTATACCTGTAGTGTATAGTTTGCGGTCCTATATACCTGTAGTATATAGTTGGTGGAGTTCCTGTATACCTGTAGTGTATAGTTTTGGGGTCCTGTATACCTGTAGTGTATAGTTTGGGGTCCTGTATACCTGTAGTGTATAGTTGGTGGAGATCCTGTATACCTGAAGTATATAGTTGGTGGAGGTCCTGTATACCTGTAGTATATAGTTTTGGGGTCCTGTATACCTGTAGTGTAAAGTTTGGGGTCCTGTATACCTGTAGTATATAGTTTTGTGGAGGTCCTGTGCACCTGTAGTGTATAGTTTTGGGGTCCTGTATACCTGTAGCGTCCTGTATACCTGCAGGGTTGTATCTACCCGTATGGCAGTGTTATTCAGTCACAGTGTGTCGGTATTGGTCATGTCTGGTATGGGGGTGTTATCCAGTCACAGTATGGCGGTATTGGTCAGGTCTGGTGTGGCGGTGTTATCCAGTCACGGTATGGTGGTATTGGTCAGGTCTGGTATAGAGGTGTTATCCAGTCACAGTATGGCAGTATTGGTCAGGTCTGATATGATGGTGTTATCCAGTCACAGTATGGTGGTATTGGTCAGGTCTGGTGTGGCGGTGTTACCCAGTCACAGTTTGCCGGTATTGGTCAGGTCTGGTATGGCAGTGTTATCCAGTCACAGTATGGCGGTATTGGTCAGGTCTGGTATGACAGTGTTATCCAGCACAGTATGGCGGTATTGGTCAGGTCTGGCAGTGTTATCCAGTCACAGTATGGCGTTATTGGTTAGGTCTGGTATGACAGTGTTATCCAGCATAGTATAGCGGTATTGGTCAGGTCTGGTGTGGCGGTGTTATCCATTCACAGTATGGCGGTATTGGTCAGGTCTTATATGACAGTGTTATCCAGTCACAGTATGGCGGTATTGGTCGGGTCTGGTATGACAGTGTTATCCAGTCACAGTATGGTGGTATTAGTCAGGTCTGTTGTGGCAGTGTTATCCAGTCACAGTATGGTGGTATTGGTCAGGTCTGGTGTGGCGGTGTTATCCATTCACAGTATGGCAGTATTGGTCAGGTCTTATATGACAGTGTTATCCAGTCACAGTATGGCGGTATTGGTCGGGTCTGGTATGACAGTGTTATCCAGTCACAGTATGGTGGTATTGGTCAGGTCTGGTTTGGCAGTGTTATCCAGTCACAGTAGGGTGGTATTGGTCAGGTCTGGTATGGCAGTGTTATCCAGTCACAGTATGGCGGTATTGGTCGGGTCTGGTATGACAGTGTTATCCAGCACAGTATGGCGGTATTGGTCAGGTCTGGTGTGGCAGTGTTACCCAGTCACAGTTTGGTATACCTGTTGTGCCCTCTATATACATGTACTGTATAGATGGAGTAGGGGGTCCTGTATATACATGTACTGTATAGATGGAGTAGGGGGTCCTGTATATATGTACTGTATAGATGGAGTAGGGGGCTCTGTATTTACATGTATTGTATAGATGGAGTAGGGGGCCCTGTATATACATGTACTGTATGGATGGAGTAGTGGGCCCTGTATATACATGTACGGTATAGATGCAGTAGGGGGTCTACCAGTTATTACTGTGGATGTTGTGAGGCAGCTTCCCTAGCAACCATTGCTCCCTGTGAAAATGAAAGCAGTAATCCTATTGGTTGCTAAGGCTCTAACTGCCGTGTCTGCTGCAGCTAATTATATCACCTGTGTTTGCAGTGAGGCGATTTTCCCATTCATCTCTATGGGGCGCCTCTCTTTCCCCTTCCCCTCCCCTCCTGTACATCTGGCGGGGACGGGACCTTCGCAATAACCTTCCCGGGCACCCAATGTATCTGTGTGCCAAATTTGGGGTCAAACGGTTCAGGCGTTTGGAAGTCTATAGAGGACAGACAGACAGAAGGACAGACAGACAGACTTTGATTTTTATGATATATATATATATATATATATATATATATATATATATAATAAACTCTAAATATATATATATATATATATATATATATATAAATCAAGACTGAAGCATCGTCCGCTTTAACATCACTTCTTTTTAATCGGAATGCGGGAACATTTGCCCACACTCCAATTAGCCATAAAGCACATTGTAAAGTACACCCGGGAGCAGTACTTTACATAGTGAGAACAGGCTGTTCTGTACATCCGTTGTTCAATGAATAGCGGCCGCACAATATAGAACTGTCAGTTATTTTGTGCAGCCACATAGAACACCGGTTGTAGTATATACAGTGGGTATACACCACGGCTGGTGTTCTATATACTTCAATGCAGTTGAGTATTGTTAGTTAACAATGGCCGTTGTTGCAAGCTGCAATAGTAGCAAATTTTTTATGTGAACGTGGCCTAAAAATGTAACTCCAATAAAGAAAATGACAGAACTACTGTTTCTCATTCCTTAAAAATGTTTTTCAATATTACTTATTTAAAATAATGCAATTGGAAAACATAATTCATCCATAACATAAGTCCTAGTAAAGGTACTTTAGTGTAAAAGTGTCCTAAGTGCTGGAAGTCAGAGTGGCATCTTGAGACAACACTATTTTGGCCATAGTTATAGATACAGGCCAATGGTTGTAACTTGAATGTTTAGCCTTGGTTAAAAAAAAAAAGGGTTTTGCCATGTTTTTTCCCTCAGACTTTATGGTGAGATTAGATATACCTACATCATATGACTGATCATCTCCATGAAGCACGGTGATTAAAAGTGAATGATTCATGACACCTATTTTCATCTTTAAAAATTTCCTTCTCGATCTCCAAATACACAAGTAAAAGCTACGTAGAAGGCAAGGATTTTGAAATAATTCTTTTTGTCACTTTTAGACATGACACAATAATTATCATTGTACTGCAATAGCTTTGCATTTGGTCTTGTTCAATGAGATGCTGAGCTTTACATTTCAAGGGTATTAACTTGTAAGGCTACAGACAATTTAAATAAGAGCCTTGAAAATGTTACGACTTAATTTCACATTTGTTCACTGAATGTTCAGTGAACTTTCATGAGTAAATTATGAAAAAAATCCGGTACCCTCTGGGGACAAAATAGTATCTTTCTTTCAGGACTAAACAAATATACATAGAATTATCATGAATATGCATTTTTGTTACTGTATTTTACTGGGTCTTAAAAGTTGCTGATCAGGTGTATATTATAATAAAGTGAGTAAATAGATGTGTTCACACAACATTAAAATAAAAGAAAAAAAAAGGCCATGTATAAATCATTGTGATACACTAAAAGGTCATGTTCAGACACAGTACGGACATTGGCCGCAATTTGACACGGCTGATGTCTCAGATATTTGGCTGCCATGTCAAACAACGGCTGATGTCTCAGATGTTCACCTGGCCTATACTGTATTGGCCAGGTGAACATAACTTAATTTCAATTGAAATGTGGGTACATTTGGGGGTGCCCGCACTACAATTAGCCATAGAGCACAATGTAAAGTATGGCCGGGAGACGTACTTTACATTGTGAGAACAGGCAGTGGACATCGGTGGAACAGCAGCGTAACATCAATTTTCTCCGAGGAAAGCAGTGGACCAGCATATAATTAATTACCTTTTCTCCATGGACATCATTAGACACCGGTGGCTCAGGAGGTGGCGGGGCAGGGGCAGCACTCGGCAGAACCCTGAGGGGCCTAGAACAGACAGTTGAGGTTGGTAACTGTAGCAAAACTTTCCTTTTTTCATGTTAAAATATTGGAGAAATGAAAGAAAGCCCCCAACTTTAAACCCCTAGAACTTACAAAAAAAAAACATGTCAACTGTAATCTGACAGTTGAGCGGAATACAACTTCCAAAAAATTTAAGTCAATTTGCATACACTAAAATACACCATGAAACCACACCAGCAAAAGAGAAGAGAGTAGAGAAAAGACCAGATCCAAGAACACTTTACACTGATTGTATTAAACAAAAGAGTTGCAAATTTAGATTTTCCCACTGTAATCTATTAAAAAAAAAAACAACTGTGTTCAAAAACCTTGCTAAATATGGGCTTCTGGCTTTTTCCAAGAGACGCATACATATCAACACCAGGTTATTGATTTGACAAAGTACAATTTGATAGAACCCATTTCTTGGGGTGTTTAAGCTGTCTCCAGCTTAAATGAACAGGGAAGGGGAATACTCACCCTAATGGTGCATTCACATGTTGTTTCAGGGCTGCTGTGTAAAACCATCAGTGATCTTTATGCCGGTCAATACTATGTAGACTTTGGAAAATACGAAGTTTCAGCGTTAAACTAGGTAGTTACGCACTGAACTGTGTACTATCCATTCGTCCCAAAGTAATAAAAGGTGGCAGAAATAAAGCTGCACATCAACTTAGGGTTTAAGGCAACAGAAATTAAAAAGCAACCTTTTACATATGAATGCACTGTAAGGCAAGGTAACCTGCCTTTCAGCAGCTTATAGTAGTTTTAAAGGTTTCTAATATTGTGTTTAGAGGACATCATCCTCTGTGATATATACCCCATCAGGAACCCTTCCTATAGCTTTAAAACATTCAAGAAATCACAAGATCAAAATGTCACACAAGTACTATTGTGATATCTTAAGAACCCAAAGAACAGTATCGGTCTAGTTACCACTCTTGTCTTGTAAAATGAGACACAAATAGTAAGATTCCGTGGCTAAAGTGCCAGGGTTAAAACCTCACGGCTATGCTTAGCAAGAAGGGAAATCTCCTCTTTGTTAACCTTAGTCATGGGAATGTGTGTCTGGATAATCCTAATCTCGGGGCATGGGTTGCACATGGTACTGTGGCGGGGCATTAAGCTGGTGTTGATACTATGGGTTATGTTGAACATGGGCACTACATTTAAAAATTGGGGTAATGGGAGGGGGAATTTATCCAAGGAGTATAAAGTTGAACTGGTCTAGTTGCCCCTAGCAACCGATCATATTCAACTTTTCATTCCTCACACATTCCGTGGAAAATGAAAGTTGGGAGCTGATTGGTTGAGACAACTCTACATTACTTCTGTTTGGAAAACATAAAATATATATTAATTTACTTAGAGTATTTGCTGAAGGACTATACTAATGATTTAGGGCTAAATTTACTTTGTATGTTAAAAAAAGGTTGATTAAAGTGGGGGAATAATTTATTGGGGGCTTGGTTTAGAGGGACACTCGAATTTGCCTTGGGGGTCAAAGTTCTCCCAATATATCCAGTGGTGGTGCTCCATATTTTGCCGCATGGAAGCCGAGTTTTTGACCCAAACTCCGACCCACTTTCTGCTGGTAGATTTTGCAGGTGGCGGAATAGTCTCTTCCATCACCTGCACAGAAGAACTGCCACACCGCTAAGCAGTGTTTTTTCCCAGGTCACACACTGCTGGGCTCCTTCTGATTGCTGCTGGCTCCTTCTGACTGCTTTCGGGCTCCTCTTTACTGCTGTCAGGCCCCTCCTCATAGTCAGGGACAAACGTGTCCTCTCCTAACTCCTCATTGACAGCCATTCAGTTCAAGTTAGTACTGCATCCCCTGCCTTGCTCTGCTCACTTCTCTCTGTTCTGTCATGTACTGGCTCAACATCCTCTGCCTTCATAAGCCCTTCAACATCTAACATGTCTGGGTCCAGCCATTCTAAAAAACTTAGGAGCAGGTGCCGTGCAGATGGCACTGCAGTGCCAGGAATCTCTGCTGGGACCGCAGTTGCACCCTGGCTGTTGACACTGGCTGAAGGGTCTGATTTTTGAGTCTTTTTGACATAGTGGTCAATCTGTCCACAATCTGCCCACAATAGGCCAACAATCTGCCCTCCTATTATCTCCTCTCTGTCCCTATATTGCACTATAATTATCTCCCTTCTCTGCTCCCTCTGGGCCAAACATCTCCCATTCTATCTTCTCCTCTTAGGGCACTTTTCATTAATGACAGAGAGGGGTGGCAACCTGCAACATGTCTTACTGACTTCAGTGACATCTTCTGGACCCTGTTCGTTAAATCAAAATCAGTATTGACTTACAGCCACTTTGTAAGATTTTGAGTTTATATTTTTAGGCTATGTTCAGACAATGTTATACAAAGGCTGTTGTTTGACATGGCCATTGGTTTCAATATCAAACAACAACAGCTGTATTACGTGTTCCTCTAGCTAATTTTGCACTATTATGGTGCGTTTACACGTAACGATTATCGTACGAACTTGCGCTATAACGATCGAATTTGATTGATAATTGTACGTGTAAACGCAGCGAACGATCAAACGACGAACGATACATTGCTCATTTTGATCTTTCAACATGTTATCAAATCGCCGTTCGCAAAAAATTCGCTAATCGTTCCGTGTGAACAGTCGTTCGGCGATTTAACCAATGTTTGAGATAGGCTTAAGTCTTCGCAGAACGATCGCAAAACGAATTTTACGTACGATATATCGTACCGTCTAAACGCTGCTCGTTATGAAAAAAAATTGTTACTCCGACATCGTTAATCGTACAATCTGGCCAATTATCGTTACGTGTAAACGCACCATTAGCCTCTGTATAGCTTGGGTTTATTAGTTACTAGCAGGCCTTTTCCAAAGTCGAGGCTGCACTAGATGACACAAATCCTTTCAGCCTGGGAAACTGGCCTTGACTGATTACTTTGTAATATAACTTTATTTACAGAAAAAAATTATAGTTTTTATTCTTGAAAATATACAGTAGGGAGATGTGGATTCAGCCTCCAACTGCTGGCACTTCATTTGAGTGCACTCTATTGTGGATTTTTAGTTTTTTTATGTACCTATATGCTCTCATTGACTGACAGGGGTGACAAAGCCTCCCTCTGCTGCAACCAACATTTGTGTTAGGAATTGCAGAGCCATTTAAGCCCGTCAGTTTCGAATCTCCTGCTCTGCACAATCACTTGTGAACGAATATACAGTACACAGGAGACAGGACCCTATTCTGCATAGAGCTGGGGAGGTGCACACAAGGATTTTTAACAACTGTTATTTGATACTCAAAATAATGTCCGTTCGTTTAAGTACCAAATAACATCCGTTATTTAACATACTTTGGTGGCTGTCATTGCAATGACGGCTGTTGGTACATTATTTAAGAAGTGAGTTTAGGCCGAATAATAGCCGTGTTCAACACCCTTTGGCGTGTGGTTATTTTTAAAGGTCCATTGAATTTTGTTGAAAAGATGGTGAAAAATCTGTGTGAACAACTTATATTGGCTATTGTCTGTTAAACAACGTCCGTCAATAAATGTCCTGAACATTAACTTGATGGCCTCCGCAAACAACTGCCATTATTCTAGGCATTGTGTAAACTGACAACAATTGTTCCAATAGACTGCAATGGAAATTATCGAAGACTAAAACGAACGACTATTATTTTTAAATTAAATAATGACTGTTACTTTACTGAAAAAGACAATGAGGGAGATTTATCAAAGGGTAAAAAACATACAATGGTGTAAACTGCCCACAGTAGCTAATTACAACTCAGCTTTATGGTAAAATGAAAGCAGAGCTGTGTTTGGTTGCTTTGGGCAGTTTATGCCAGTGTATGTTTTGCACCCTTTCATAAATCTGAGCCAGTGTGAACATGGTCTTAAAGAAGTTCATGCATATACTTACCAATGATGACCGGTGTCCCGTGTATCTGGTGTCCGGCCCTGCAGTGCTGTTCAAATCCTGTGTGCGGTGAAGTCACATCACTTCTGACCCCTTTGCTGTCTCATGGGCTATTTAAGGCCTGAAGTAAGGGTCTCAAATGCATTTTTATAAGACCACTTGCCTTCTTTGCCACAAAACAGTTGGCAAAAAGATCCTGTAGGATTTTAATGTATATATGGTAAGTATATGCACCAGCCTAATGGCGGGGGAGATACAAAAAAAAAAGGTGCAATGCTTCTTTAGGCTATGTTCCCACACAGTAATTTTGCTCAGTATTTTGGTCAGTATTTTGCAACCAAAACCATGAGTGTATTGGAAACTTAGAAAGGCTACATTCACACACTGTTGAAATTGAGTGGATGGCCGCCAATTAATTGCAAATAACGTGAGTTATTTCAAAGCAATGGCCATTGTTTCGAAAATATCAGCAATTATTTGCCATTAAAAGATGTCCATCCACTTAATTGCAACAGTGTGTGTGTGAACATTACCTTTCTAAGTTTCAAATACACTCCTGGTTTTGGTTGCAAAATACTGACTAAAAAAAATAAAAATAAAATAAAAAAAGAGCAAAAATACTGTGTGGGAACGTAGCCTTAATCACATATTTTTTTTTAACATCCTGAATCATAGTCGGTTAATCCTGGCTGCAGCATTTAGAAATAATATATGCAAGGTATGTGTAAAACCTATTAATTAATCTGAATGCCTTATTATCAGTGGAAATTACAGCTACTGGCAAGCAAAGAGCACATTTACAAGAAAGTCTTTAGGTCTGTGCAGAGCTTTTATCCCAAACCTTGTTTTTTTTTTATTATAACTTATACTAAAACCTTTTGTTTATTCTCCATAAATAAACCCCAGCAGGACCCTATCAATCTGCTTACACATGCATGTTCTTCATTTCTAAGGACTCCAAACTTCATAACCTGATATTTTTATTTCTGGGCTGCTATTGATATTCCGGAAGCCTGTCAGCTGCATCCTTTGTATACGCTGCTTTGCAGCTAGAACACAAATAACATGACAGCTTGAGGCTACTTGTTGTCATGGCGTTCATAGTATGCTCAGGGCAGTACCATATAAAGCATATTAAATATCTCTTTCTATTTTCATCAGCCAAATATTTTTAACGATAACATAGTGATGACAGTGGAATGCATTGAGAATGTATTATCAGGGGTTTGCGGGAATTACTAGCAGGAGTGTGGAATGTGACTGTGTTCTTTTCCTCCTACACATGTACAGTCACCCACCTGATACAGAATGCGTTCTCTCTGCTGTACAGTCAGTAATGAATGGAGATTAGTATGTCACTTTTACAGGGAACATGATATTACACTGAAGGCCAGGACAAAACTCTTACCTAAAATTAAATATAAAAATATCTGCATCTGTTGTTAATCTTGGCTCGGTGTTTAAATATCATATAGATACGGAATGTGTGACATTTGTGAAACATCTATGGGGGAGATTGGCTAAGCAGCAATTCTATCTCTGTATTTCTTTAAATAGAAGCAGCCTTCACAATCTACCAGAGGCTGTAGGGAACTTTTTTTTTTCCCAGAGAAAACCTTATTTATGGAATTGTATCTTAAAGTGTACTTCCCATTTCACAGAAAAACCTAATCAGACAGATCTTACAAAAGTAAATCTGCCATATATGTTATGTCCATACTTCTTGTTTAAGCAGAAAGCCTTATCTTTGTCTCCTTGTTATATGCAGTGTAAATCTTTCCAGACTATCCCTCCTGCCTCTCCCCTTTACATCTATCTACCTATCTATCTATCTATCTATCTATCTATCTATCTATCTATCTATCTATCTATCTATCTCTATCTCAAACTGGATAGCATAAAAGACAGCACCTAATAAAGTACTAGGCTATGTTCACACAATGTTACATTTCAGTAAAGAACGGACACTGATTACAATGGAATTAGTGTCCGTTCTTTACTGCAGGGGCAACATTGCACTGAAGTCAATGCAATGCCGCCTGCTGTGTTCACACATTATTATTTTAAAACCCGTTCTAAAGAATGGACATTAAAATAACAAACATGTCTATTATTTCAGGACGCTGTTTAGTGAACAGCGTCTGGAAATAAAAGCTGTTCACACAATGTAAAGTGCGCCGGCAGACGCACTTTGCATTGAAGTGAATGGTTAATTGATTTGCAGGCACACCTGACAGTGCCTGCAAGTCAGTTGTAAGAAAAAAAGGTTCCTGCAGCTGATACAGAGGTATAGGCTGCAGGGACATGCTGAATGCAGCCCAGCGGCCGGCAGTTTAATAGCACCCGTTGCTATCCAACGGACGCTGTTAAACCAATAGCTTTAAATTGCATCTAACCAGACATCTTTGAGGCTATGTTCCCACAATTTCGCTCAGTATTTTTCGAACAAAACCAGGAGTGGATTGAAAACACAGAAAGACTATGTTCACACGGTGTGGAATTTTAGCGGATGGCCACCATTTGCCATTATTTTTAAACAACTGCCGTCATTTGCCATTAAATGACGGCCATCCATTAAATTTATACAGTGTGTGTAAAATAGCCTTTCTGTGTTTTTAAGCCACTCCTGGTTTTGGTAGCAAAGAACTGACCAAAATACTGAGCAAAAATACTGTGAACATAGCCTTAATAAGTGCTTAACAAATCAAAATAACCTCCTACAGTTACCAAATTCATTAAAACTACTGAAGTTTTTTAACTACACCTTTTTGTCTCACTGGCCTTATGCCATGATGCTTAAACCAGCTGAAAACTCACCAAAGAAAATTTTACAGAGCTAGGCATAGCTTTAATTGGGCTAATAAGGGAGAGCTGCCTATTTTCTTAAGCTAATCTAATTTGTCAACAACTGGTCAGGAATTGATCAGGATTTTATATATATAAATATTTATATATCAGTAATAGATGTATAAAGGTTATAACGTATCTTAGATGCAAGTGGCATCTCCCTCAGCTACATGTCAACACATCTTATGAATGATGGCTCCACCCCATTTCATTTCTGGGTTTCCAAAATGGACACCTGGCCACAGCTTGCCTTCTGTGCCTTGGAGGTGCTTGTCTGCCTTTTAGCAAGTATGGTACTTTAAAGGGTATTTCGTATTGCAAGGGGTGTTATTACTGGCAAGTGAGTCTGCCTAACCACAGCTAACATGAACAAACTGACATTCATAAAAAATAACAAGGAGTGGATCCCAGACGACTTGGTCCCGTTGCCTGATTAAGAAGCCAATGTGCAAATCTGTGTCATACGGGGCTATACCTAATCCTGATAAGGACTTCTGGGCCTCAAGGATTGTTGCGTATACTCCTACTGTGTCATTCGATAATTCAAACTGTAGCACAGTGCACAACTGTGTATACTAGCTGTATACCAATACAGGTATACTGTACTACAGTAAGTATTAATATAATATATAATACTGGTATATTGTAATATTGTACCAGAGGTAGTGTAGGGCTTAGTTTTAAAGGGGTTATCCAGCATTGGAAAAACATGGTCTCTTTCTTCCAGAGACAGCACCACTCTTGCCTCCAGTTCAGGTGTGGTTTGCAAATAAGCTTTATTCACTTCAATGGAACTGAGTTGCAAAATTTAGGGCCCTATTCCACCGGACGATTATCGTTCACATAATCATTAACGATTAACAATCTCAAACGACCGCTATTGCGAAAGACCTGAAAATGTTCACTCATTTCCATGGAATGGTAATCGTTACTAATGATCGTATTTGCGATAGTTTTTGTTCGCTATTTCTTCGCTATTGCGTTCGTATCTACTGCGAACGACCGAACAATGTCTTATTCAATGCGAACGATTTGCGAACATTTTGCGAACGAGCAACAATAAAAAAAAGGTCCAGGTCTTATAAAGCGATCAACGATTTCTTGTTCGGTCGTTAATCGTTAACTGCATTTCAACCGAACGATTATTGTTTAGATTCGTTTAGATAATCGTCCGGTGGAATAGGGCCCTTAGACCCAAACTGGAGACAACACTCATACTATCTCTAATATAAAGAGGCCATGTTTTCTAACGCTGTATAACCCCTTTAAAACTAAGCCCTACACTACCTCTGTCCCTCCTCCAGCTGCTCTCCCTGCCAGCTAACAGAATACAAGTAAATCGATGCAGGCAGCGAATCACTACTAGGCCAGCAGCCAACATGCCAACATAGGCCTACCTAAAAAGATTTTAGATACTTTAGTGCATGCTTATAAATAGATGTTAGGAATTAAACACAATTTCCAGTCTATTGCTACTGCATTTGCCTAAACAAGGTCTTTTGCATGACAGTAGGGAGTTAATCTTAGATCATTATCTAAATGTAGAACCCAGGAAGGGTGATGCACAGAAGGGGAGGCTGAAGGCACAGCACTGTGAAGAGAAATATTGGTTAGAGCAATATGTTTATATACTAAAGAGAATGGCACAGGATAAAGTTTTCACAATTGGATAGGGGAGAGTCTGAGAATGGGATGACCAATTATTGTCACGTTATAATAATCTAGAGTGACAAGTAATATGTCAGGCTCGTATCATAGCATTGACTTCTTATATCACACTTTAGTAACACATGGAGATCAAACAATTTTAAACAATTTTCCCCTCCATTGAGTCCCCAACATGTTAATCACTCTAATTTATTGTAGGTCTTTTACGGGGCAAATCCATTCTACCGTCTCTAGTATCATGTTCATGATGACCTCTTCTTCACCTTACTCAATTTTGCATCCCTAATTCTTCTTTAAAACCATCTCTACATTGTCATGAAACAGTTTCCATCTCATTTCTGACCTTTCCTTTTCTGCCTGTTTTCCTTTACCGCTAAATTAGCATGTCTATTGCTATTAAATTAGACACTTTCTGCCCACGGAGCAGATACAGCTCTTGTAGTTTGGGCTACATCTGTAGTATATTGCTGTGTTCTAATGCTCCACAATGTGTGTGTCCATATCAATCAATTCAACAATCCTAATCCACTGCTAATCCATATTACTGCTAATTGTAACATTTATGGCCAGCTCATTCCTAAAGCGGTACTCCAAGCTAGCAGTACTTTCAGTCTGCTGCCAGGGAGGGGGTGGATAAAGAAGGCACCGGTCACTTAACTCCCCGGTTCCAGCGCCGGATCCCGGATCGCGCTGCCCCATTCTCCTGTATCGCGGCCGCTTCCTGGTCTGAGCTGCGGCTTAAGACGTGACATCTCAAGGCAACTTTGCCATTAAGCGGCCGAGGCGGGACCCTGCTAGGACTGCAGGATGGCTGAGCTGCCTTGAGACGTCATGTCTCAAGCCACAGCTCAGACCTTCCCAGACAGGAGAATGGGAGTGGCGCGATCCGGGACCCGGTGCTGGAACCGGGGAGGTTATTGACCGGCGCCCTCTATATCCACCCCCTCCCCATCCACAGACTAAAAGTACTGCTAGCCCGAAGTACCCCTTCAAAGGGCCAGCACACATTCTGGATTTGTCCATTACCTGTCTCTGGTCTGCACTGCCTAATTACAGGGGTTTTATATAAACCCACTAATTAGTTCCCAGCAATACTACATCTACAAATTACAAACTCCATACCACATTGATTTCAGATCTGTATTGCCTTAAATTGTTAAAAAATGTTTAAAATACTTACTTAAAAATAACCACCTAAGAGGAGAGGTCAGGTACCACCACACAATAGAGATGAGAGGACTGCTTATCTAAACAAAAGGAAGTGCTTTACTTAATCAGTGCTCCTCTCATCATGTTGGCTGCTTGTCTTCCTGCCTGGCTACCCGCACTGCTCCACCCCCTAACACTCCACTCCAGGTACCAGGGAAAAGCTGAATCCTGGGATACTGGGAGAAATATTCCAGGATTGGATCCAGCTCTTCCTTGCATCCTGGGAGAAGTGTCAGGGCTGACAGCCAGCCGGCTTGATGAGCAGAGTGCTGATTAAGCGAAGCGCTTCACTTCATTTAGATGAGTGATTCACTCATTTCTACCATACAAAGTCAGAAGCAGGACATATTAACATAACTATATTTAATCCTATGCCATGTATCACACCCAAATACAAAGTGCTGTAGTTATTAAATGTAGCAGATGGATACCTGTACTTCGGAGAGATGAGTTTCATTTAAAATTTTCAATCACCCCCTCCTTGGACATCCTGTATTGCTGAAAAGTCTCCTATGCAGACAAACCCTTTAAGGCTGCTCCGCTCCACATCCTTCCATATTCCACTTGTTCAAGGTACTGTATTTATGGGTAGATATTTACTTTAGACAAAAGAGTCCAATTACTCTTACGAAACCCATCTATCTTTTGATCATATTCTACCTTGTACTCTAAGTAAAGCTATATTTTTGAAAAAATGTAGATGGGAAATAAATGTATGAAAAATTATTTGTTTTAGATAAACCCTCTATAGTCTAAGTAATATCTAATCTGACCTCGGTCTGGCTATAAAGCAACTGGCTACAGCTAGAGCTCTCCCTCGCAGTACCGTCTTCAATAGTACAATAGACATGCTAAGCCCCAGCTCTCTGTCAAGAAGAAATTAATAGGATAAAGGAGAAACTACAGTTATGTTCTCTAAGGTTTTTATGAGACTGCTAGATTCAGATGCTTGCAGAAAAAATCCACAAAACACTTTAGGCATTTTATTCTTCTGTTCAATTTTGAAATTAATTTATAGGATTGTTCCGTTGAGAATGCTTAAAAATTCTTTCAGTATTGGAAGAACTTAGCGAATTTCTGCCTAGAGGGTCCAACCTTCTGAACAATGAAGATTAAAGAATCAATGATAGTGTCGAAGAAAGACCATATATCTCAATAATGGCGGCAGCTGCAGAAGCAGAAACATTTGGTACTAGATTAAAATTTTCAGGATCTTCATGGGTAACTATGTGGCAACCAATGAAAGTGTAGTAGAGAAGAACGGGAAACGGTGAGACATACATATACTTCCATGTATGGACCAAGTGGTCTTTTTCTGCTGAAAATCTTGTATGTTTCTATGTTTCATTCATTCTGCGATAAATAGAAATCGCTTACATAATAGAAATACTGAAGCTTTTCTTGAGTTCTAGTTTTGAAAGACACGATTCACTACTTTAACAGCTTTTAAAAATTCTAGAAGTTTTGAAAGAAGTTAAGAGGGGTCGGCATAGTGGGTTAGTTGTTATACTTTTGCTTTGTAGAGGTGAGAAAAAAAAAACCTGAATAAAGTCTGTTTAGATTTTACCCATGTTGATGTGATTGTCTTCCACTTTCTTCCCACACTTTAAAGGGAACATTTATGAATATTGGCATAATCAGGTCTTAAATTAGGCCCTGCCTCTATTCATCCAGCCAAATTTAAGAGGTGCATGTCGGGACTGCTCCTGAGCAGGTGTAGTTTTCTGCCATGATTTATACCTGCTATCAGGCTTAAATCATGGTTAATTAGGTGTCACATCTCCTCTCCACCTGGCAGTGCCCCCCCCCCCCCCCCCACACACACACACCTGCCCATCAGGCGAGCAGGAGTTCTACCTGGCATATGCCATGGAGAAGGTAATCTGTACCATCTCTTTAACGTATCCCAGGGAAGCAGGCTTAATAAATGATCCCCCCAAATGTTTCAGGGGATATAACAACCATGATAATTATAATTTATGTTGAAGTGCTAATAAAAATTATCCATGTCACCCATAAAGCACCTCAAAATAACCCATTTTGCAATTATTTAAACCCTTTTCTACTACCTACATCTTTCTGTCGTTCATCTCAACAAAAGATGCGTATACTAAGCTTCTCCACTTTACTTTGTATGACACTGTCTTGGATGGATGGACTGCACTGTAATGTAGAATTGTGCCTGCACAGGTGCAGCATCTTAAAAACTAAGGTAATGCAAATCCCCATCCCGATTGTCAATGTAATTTAATAAATTAATTTACTAAAAATGAAATAATTTAATAACTGAACATGCGCTGTTTTTTTTTTTACTACAAAAAATACTAATAAGAAAAAAACATTTCTCATAAAAGAATCCCTAAATTATTAATTAAAACATTGGAAATTGTATGGTTTTGCGGTGTTTAGAAGAGGTAAAGCTTCATGTAGCCTAATGGACAGAACTATATTGATAAAGAGGTAGGACTTTATTTCAGCAAGATATACCTCTCTCCTCCCTGCATTGATACTTCAGGGATTAAACACCTCTGTAAGATAATTGTAAATGGCATGTGGGACATATTTTGGTTAAGTGGTTCACCCAGCATGTCAGTGGTACATATGGGGTATGTGTTCAGCACAAATAGTTCACACCTGATATGTGTCCTGAGTGTGATTTACACATTTCCTGCATGTATCCTATTTGAGAATAGCATATAGCCTTTGACAGGTCCATCATACACATATGATATGTGTCCCCTATTAACCCGTTCAGGACCAGGCTAATTTTAGTTTTTTTCCTCCTTGTGCTTAAAAGGCCATAGCAGTTGCATTTTTACACCTACAGACCCACATGAACCCTTATTTTTTGCGTCACTAATTGTACTTTGCAAAGACAGGCTGAATTTTTGCATAAAATGTGCTGTGAAAGCAGAAAAAATTTATATGCGCGGTGAAAAAAAATAAATATTTTTCTTTGGGGGGGCTTTGTTTTTACGCCGTATGTCCTATGGAAAAAACTGACATGTTGTGTATGTTCCTCAAGTTGTTAAGATTGCAACAATATGTAACTTGTATAACTTTTATTGTATCTGATGGCCTGTAAAAAATTCAAACCATTGTTACCGAATATATGTTCCTTAAAATCGCTTTATTCCCATGCTTATAGTGCTTTTATCCTTTTGTCTATGGGGCTGTGTGAGGTGTCATTTTTTGTGCCATGATGTGTTCTTTCTATTGGTACCTTGATTGCACATATGCGATTTTTTGATCGCTTTTTATTACAATTTTTCTGGATTTGATGCCACCAAAAATGCGCAATTTTGCACTTTGGGATTTTTTCGCGCTTACGATTTTTACCATACAACATCTGGAATGCGATAAATTAATATTTTGGGCGATTACGCACGCGGCGATACCAAACATGTTTGATTATTTATTTATTTATTTTTATTTATAACATGGGAAAAGAGGGGTGATTTTGACTTTTATTAGGGGAGGGGGCTTTTTATTAATAATGACACTTTTTTTCTTTTACACTTATACTAGAAGCCCCGTGGGGGACTTCTAGTATAAGTGCACTGATCTCTCATTCAGATCTATGCTGCATAGATATGCAGCATAGATCGATAAAATAGGCACTCAATTGCTTTCGCCTGCTGCAGCCGGAAGCAACTGAATGCCGAGCCGGGATCAGCGCCATTACGACACAGACCCTGTCCGGAACCAGTCACGGAGATCACTCCTCCGTGACAACATCACGGGGGAGCGATCTCCCCACTAGACACCAGGGATAAGCTGCTCTGAAGTCTTCAGATGCAGCTGTCAACTTTGACAGCTGCATCTGTAAACTTAATTAACTGGCACGCCTACATGCGGCACCCAGGACCGCGGCAGTTCAGAGCGGGGTCATCGCACGGCCCCGCTCTGAATGCCCCCACCAGCACGAGGACGTACAGTTACGCCCTCGTGCGGGAAGGGGTTAATGGTGTCCTTCAATACATAAAGGGACTTAACAGTTCAATGCCTTTTCTAAAAATGTTATCTATGTGTTAGCTCCTCGAAATAATTAACTTTATTGTTATATATAAAATATAATATGGTTGCTTTTTGAGGAAAAAAAAGACATCAAGACGTACTAATGTCTTAGAAGGTTTATGCTTGTTTTGTATAATGAATTTATCCTCTGCATTGCCTACAATGTATGGCAATTTAATAGGTTTATTCACTTCAATACAAAAGAGACTACTAAAAGCCTCTTCTCTCTGCAAAGTAAGCTTTAAAAAGATATATTCCTTTCACTAAACTTTCATTACTTTGAATTCTGCAATAGATATATACTGAGCTTGCCCCCCAAAAAAGCTATTGCCTACTGTAAGCAAAAATGTTGCTTTAGCTCGACTTTTATTTTATATGTTAAATGGTAAATGTTATGAGAGAGAGGAAATAAAATTTTCTGTAGCAGTGTGTGGCATCCCCTAGAAAGCTACTTACAGTATAAATTAGATGAGAGTGAGAAACGTAGAGGCAGCATTTAGACTCAAGATACTCCATTTCAGTGACATATTATTATTCTCTATGGTTAGATCGTTGAGACACTGACTTTTCAATCAAGAGACCTAACTGCTTGCTCTATGTGCTCTCTTGGTAACAGATTATATTGCTCTGTAATTTTTTTCAATGTGTTTATGGTGTGTTCTTGGTAGACAGCGTAATGAGCAGAAGGCTTAGGAAAAAAGAGTGGTTAAGAAAGAGAGGAACGAATAAGCAAGATATAGTTTAACATTTATGATAGCTGGAACAGAGGGAGATGTTCAACTCATTGAAGTCTGGAAACAAAGATATCAAAGTAAACCAGGATGTAGGCTATAGATATAAGCTATTTTTTTTTTATTTACTTGGAGGAAATCCAGCCATGTCAGTATCTACGTGGTATCTGTATATTCTTATGTTTAATCAATGCATTCAATCCTATTTGCAAAAAAAATTAGCTACTGTATGTAAGAAAACTCTTCAATGACTACAATGAGCACTGATGACCTAGACAGACTGCTGACCAACATTTATGCCCTACTACAGTAAGCCCTTTAAAGCCCCTTTGTGAGGGCCAAAAATAAATGGTTGCTTGACATTCCAGATATGACAACGGGTGACTGGTAAAACGTCACAGATTACTATTGACTGCCTACTGTTCTTAGCAAATGTGATATTCTTATCCAATACAAATTCCTGCACAGTTCACTTTACACCAGCTTGACTAAAATACTTGGGAGTGTCACCCACTGACATTTGCTGCCACTGTCAAAAAGAGGAAGGCACTTTTTGGTATGCTGTCTTCCTCTGTTTATGGGTCCTCCGGAGACTCTTTTCCTTAATCAGCACTTCAGATTTTAAGGGTTTCTGAGGGTTGCGTCTTGGGGATTATTGACACATTAATATTTGGAAAGTGCAAAAGTTTTTTCTTCTGTTTTCTCTTCTGTTGTGCCAGGAAAGTTGTAAATATGGTCTGTAAATCACCCATTAATTCTTTCACAATGGAAAAAAAAGTCAAGTGCATTCAAAGTGTTCAGACCTGTACCAATCGGGAGAACGAGCCAGGAGAAGATATGCTGCAGCGTGTCCTCTCCCCGCTCTGTGTTAGAAAAAACAGTCAGAGCACTTAATAAAGCTCTATGGAGAAGTCTCTTTGTTTCTTGTCCATAGATAGATAGAAAGCACTGCAACGCATCTTCTGTCTGGTTCTCCTTATTGGTACGGAGTGGAAAACTCAGACCTGGACTGATAAAAACTTTTGACATGTCTCTATGACATATCAAAATTTTTTGAAATGACAGGTAGACTTTGAAAAAAACTTCCCCAAAGAAATGTAATAAAATATGGTCTAAATGGCTAGCTGACCCTAATTTATTGACTACGTAGCCACCAGAAAGAGTCAAGTGCTGTAATTAGCTCTCTCTAGAGGCCCCATAAAAAAAGATTGGAGCCGGGGGTCAGGCGCCTTCCCATGGCTTTAGTCATAACAAAGGAAATATGTCGCCGATAGAGAGATTCCCAGGGGGCACAGAGGTTGGACCACCCCGCAATGTCATAGTTGTTCCCTCTCCTGTGGATAGCGAATGAGTAAAATCAAATTTGCAAATCCCTATCCCACAATTAAAAATACAACTTGAAAAAAAAGAGATAAATGACATCATTAAACGCTGATTAAAAAATTTAAAATTGAAGTCTGGGCTCTGACTTTTTAAAGTTATTATGTTCAGACACCTCCTCCCAGGCTGTTTTGGAAAAAAAAAAGAAGGAAAAAGTCAAAGCCCGGACTTCTCTTTTAATAAATCTGAAAACCCTACGCAGAAAAAAATAAGCAAACTAACAATCACTGTAACCTCGAAACATGAAAGCACAAAATAGTTGTTTTAACCCCTTCAAATCCACAATACGTATTTATACATTCCTACTGCACATGCCCCGTGCAGCAGGAGCATATGTATATATGTCCCTGACTTCATGGACTTTTGATGTGTGCGGGACCACTGCTGTGAGAGCGGTCCTGCATACATCAGTGTGTCCATGGCTTAGGATAATGACAGGAATCTGTCATTAAGCCCTAATTGCAGCGACCTATAGCAATCACTGCGTTTAAGGTAGTCAGTGACAGGACAAGCACCTGTCACTGACTGACGTCAAGACACGTGATGGTGTCTCTGCAGTGTTCTTTTGCATATTTGATTTCCCGGGGGGAAATGTTCTAGGATACACTGACGTTGAGACATGTGATGGTGTCTCTGTGGTGTTTTGGTTGATCTCCCTGAGGTCAACCAGCGTCACTTACTAGTCATTTATCCCACTAGCTAGAAACCTACTCCACACTGATGAGGGTCAAAAAACCCAAAACAGCTGTCTGTAGATGGATACCTTGCTTAGGTGGTTTCCCTAATTGGAGACATTCCTTGGCTTGGTTGTTCCTTCACGGAGGAAGGTCTGGATAGTTCACTTACGTCGAGACACATGATGGTGTCTCTGCAGTGTTCTTTTGCATATTTGATTTCCCAGGGGGCGATGTTTTAGAATACTCTGACGTTGAGACATGTGATGGTGTCTCTGCGGTGTTTTATATGATCTCCCTGAGGTCAACCAGCGTCCTTTTACTGACTGAGTGGGACCCCTGATCGCTTGTACTGACGGGTGGATTTAAGCCATTTACCTCCGTCCTGTCGAATCGTCCTTTTGAGGCCAACTCTATGTACAGATTTATGCTTTGCTATAATTGCATGTTTTACAGTAAAATATAAGTGTAAAAAAAGTGTAAAAAAAATAAGTTTATAAAACTACTTAACAAAAAAACTTATAACCCCCCCAAATAAAAGTTTAAAAAACCTCTGTGCCAATTATAAAAATAAAAATATGTAAAATAAATAAATAAATAAATAAATAAATAAACGTATTACATATCTTAGCATGCAGAAATGTCTGATCTATTAAAGTATATCATTATTGTTCCCGCACAATTAACAGCGTAAACACAAAAAAAAAAAGAAAGAAAGAAAACCCACGAGGATTGCAGATTCTAATGAAAACTAGAGATCATGGCGCAAAAAATGACACCCCAACCAGCCCTCTAGGTGAAAAAATAAAAGCGATATGTGGGAGGAACATTGCATTGATTTATTCCGGACATCCTGGCACCAATTACCTAGGTCATGAAGGGGTTAAAGTACAATTACATCCTGGTCACATAGCTGTTGTCTCCACAATTCTTCCTACATGAATCTCACAATATAGGACAAGTAGAAAACAGTACAGTACATGTAGGTCAACAGGTCAGTCCATGTTTTATAAATATATAGCAGTACAATACATGTAATACTGGTAACGAGCAGTAGAATACATGCTCTACACATTAACCGTTAGGGGACACAGCCAGTTTTCATTTTTGTACTTTCGTTTTTTCCTCTTTGTGTATACAAGGCCATAGCACTTGCATTTTTCCACCTAGAGACCCAGATGAGCACTTATTTTTTTGTGCCACTAATTGTACTGTGCAATGGCAGATGTCATTTTGCCTAAATATGCCATAAAACCAGAAAAAATGTTATACATGTTCCTCAAATTGTTATGATTACAACGATATGTATACATTTTGTTTGATGGTTTTTAAAAAATTAAAACCTTAAAAAATATATATATGTTCAATAAATTCGCTCTATTGCCATGCTTATAGCGCTTTTATCCTTTGGTCTATGGGGCTGTGTGAGGTGTCATTTTTTGCACCATGATGTGTTCTTTCTATCGGTACCTTTATGTTGCATATGCGACTTTTTGATTGTTTTTTATTACTATTTTTCTAGATTTGATGTGACCAAAAATGCACAAATTTACGCTTTTGAAATTTTTTTACACTTACGCCCTTAACTGTTCGAGATTAGAAATGTGATAATTTAATAGTTCAGGCCATTACACACGCGCTGATACCAAACATGTTTGTTTATTGATTTATTTATTTTTATTTATAAAATGGTGAAAGGGGGGAGATTCTTACTTTTATTAGGGGAGGGGATTTTGTATTAATAATAATAAAAAAAAAAAAAAAAAAATTTTTTTTTTTTACTTTAGACAGATACTCGAAGTCCCCCTGGGGGACTTCTAGTATGACTGCTCTGATCTATTATTGTGATCTATGCAGTATCTCATTAATAGTATAGTTAATGAGATCTGTGCTCTATTGCTTTCGGCTGCCGAGTCGGGATCAGCTCCATTGCGGAGCCTGGAGCATATGCAGAGATCATCCCATTAGACCACCAGGTATGAGGAAGAGCAAGTACTTAGATGCAGCTGTCAACTTTGACAGCTGCATCTAAATACATAATTAGCGGGCATGGTGATCGGACCATGCTCGCTAATAGCCGCGGTCCCGGGCTGCATATAGCACCCGGGATGGCAGCAGTTCAGAGTGGGGTCACCGTGGGACCCCCCTCTGAACTCCCCTAGTGGCACCAGGACATACAGTAACGTCCTGATGCAGCTATGGGTTAAGAGCAGTATAATACATACAGTGGAGAATATATATCAGTACAGGGCAGTGAGAAATAGGCAGTGAGAGAGGCTGTTAGAAATAGCATACAAATTAGAAATTTGATTTCCTAAATTAAAAGGTCACTGTAATTTCAAACAACCATAGGCTGCATCAATGTTATCTATGAAGCTGTGGGGAATCAAACGTGGAGCATTGAGGTTGAGACAATGTTGCCAAACCCAAACATTTTGACAGATCTGCTCAACAGTACTAATAAATTGTAATGATAAGCATAAATCGAAAACATTGCACATATTCATAAAGATTCACTCTAAAACCTCACTTTTATTTTCTGGGACATTAAATTAATATATTCTGTTTGTCACAATAGTCTTTAGTTTTCCAAGCTAATCAGGCAACTTTTTTTGTCTGATTCAATCTAAAGTTTGGATGTGAAATAAAATATTTGAGAACATGAGCATAGTAGCATTATTTGATGTTTTAACTGAGTACACAGAGCGTTATGATGTATATCAAAGACTTACCGAGTTCAGATATTGATGAACAAGCTTGTTAAAAGCAGAATGACTTCACTGCCTGTTTCATCATCCCTTCCTACAGATAGACGCAAACCAAAGTTTTGAAATATCTTTAGTAATGAAAGCAACAGACAAGAAAATACATCTGCAATGATTCACACTGAAGAGACTGCAAATATGCTATATTATTTTACTGATACTGCACAAAGCATGACCAGTAAATGATTTATGGCAATATTCTTGCTTCACAGGGATGTGAGCTAAGATAGTCAAATATAGTGTAGAGGAGAAGATAAAGCACAGAAATGTTTAACCAAAAAATAGGCTATAATCCTGTGTGTAAATGATTGGTAACTATCATCCATGTTCAAATGGATAGAACTGAACACGCTGTACGCCTTCGGAGTGTAAAAACAGTGCAATGCCAGTATCTGCTGTAGCTTAAAGAGCAGTGAACATGACGGTAGTATTTTCAGTTGAGAACTAATGGGAAATGGCATCTGGTCATTATTTCAGAAATAGAAAATCAATACTGTATAGAGAGGATAGCTGGTAATCTGGAGCACAGAGTACATACTTAAAGATATGCCCATTTGTGGAATTCATACCTATTGATACGTTTGAGCATGCTATCAAAAGAGATGGGGAAAAGGATTGCAATTTACCGTATTAACTGTAGTTTCTGCCTACAAGATGGTAATGGTTGCAATATTGGTCTATATACACAGCATACATAGCTCCATAATAGGACACCTGCCAACCATTTAACTCTAGGAAAAACATATGGATTCATTGACATCCAGTGCTAGCTCGCTATTACATCAAATTAGCAAATCACAGTGTAAACATTATGTACTATATAAGTGTAAACATTTACTATAGCCATACCTTGATGCAAATGCAAAAGCATCCAATGCAAATTTTTAATCATTTTACTGCTGGCCTTCTCATAGGGCACAGAGAGACTTTTGGAGTTTCTCAGGCATTTGGGCTCAAAAGCATTTAGAGTGCCTATAGCTACAGCTTCCAATAATAAATAAATGTATTACATAATAAGTATAAGTGTGGAATTGTATGCATGATGGGAAATGAAATATATTCGTTTGCATAAGTTTCATGAATATTCGCAAATCTGACTGAATATTTGTGAATCTTGTAAAATAAATTTTTGACTTCTTGGCTCATCTTTACTTAAATCTCAAAGTAAAAATAATACTTAAAATACATAAAGATAATAATGTCTTATATTCTAATCTGAGAACAGCTGTTGATCTAAAATAATTTACAAATACCACAGTTTTGCTTCTGCTTTAACCAGAAGTTCAACCACAATCTTCCTTCATTCATTCAATGAAGGATCATATCATTTATTTTATGCTCAACGCTAAGGGGTGTTAAGACTGGTGTTCCAGGTGGCAAGCTTAATAAAAAGATGCATTGGAATAAAATTACACTAATTTATCAAGTGGTGCATAAACTGGCATAGAGTTTCATTGCCAAAGCTGTGGTGGTGTCTTGTGCTCCAGGCTGCTGCCACAACTGCTCCCTTCACTGGCAGATGCTGGAGCTAAGATGCAGGGGGCCGGCATTTGTTCACCCCCTCCGGACAACCTCACCTGTCCTCAGGTGCTCCTGTCCGGCATGTGTGTTCCCACCTCATAGGACGTTCACATGCCAGCTTCCCCATATTTAAAGAGCATTGACTTCAGCCGCAGCCCTCCATTATTTAAATCCCAGCTCTATCCTGATTTCTGTGTAGGAGCCTCTGCTTGCTAAACATTAGTATAGTGGTTTAAGCTCTCCTGCCCATGAATCTTACTTGTGATTCCAGCCAGAAACTTCTGTTCGTTGTTCCAGCTATAAGTCCTTCTGAGATTTATTTACCAGATCTGCAGACCCATGTCATGGACGGCAAGTACTGCAACAATTATTGGCCAATTGCTTCTATGCTAAGTTGGAGAAGTGCATGTTCCATCAGTCCAGCCTTCCTTTCCTTTGGTAAATTGTCTCTAACCATGGTCTGTAAATGGATCCAGCGAAGCTGTTGGCGTTTCTTCAGTGGGCACGCCCCCTTTGACGTCAAGCTACAAAAGAGGTTCCTAGGTTTTGCCAAATATTATCAGCAGTTTAATTCTCACTTTTCCATTATGGTCACACTGATTGTGACCCTTACCAAGAAGAATGCTAACTAGTGATGAGCTAGCATGCTCGTCTGAGCTTGGTACTCATTCGAGTAATAAGGTAGTCAAAGGTAGTCGATGCTCAGACGAGCTTCTCGCGATACTAGAGAAAATGGCATCATCCTTTTCCTGTAAGTTTGGGCGAAATTTCTCAGCCAATCAACATGCAGGAGACTCTTTGGTACATCGTGCAATGACGTGGAACCCACACATGTCGAGAGCAGTGATTGGTTGGCCAGATCAGATGACACAGGCATACAAGAATCGGGGCCGGCGGTGCTCGCCTCACATGCAGGCTGGAAGAGATTAGGAACAGAGCTGCTGCTTGTCAAGGAGAGCGTTAGGGAGGGAATTAGCGTTCCTGTAGGCAGCCATACTAGAGAAAGAACCCAACAGCCCTTGTAAGGGCTTAAAATCTTCATTTTTTTTTTTTTTTGAATACTCCTGATTGCTGGCTGGAACTTGCAGTGCAGCTACCACAATATTAGCTGCACACTGTGGGGATCGATTGCTGCTAGAAACAGTGTTAGAAAGGGAATTAGTGTTCCTGTGGGCAGGCATACTAGAGAAAGAACCCAACAGCCCTTGTAAGGGCTTAAAATCTTTATTTATTTTTGAGGAATCTAGACTGCTGGCTGGGACTTGCAGTGCAGCTACTACGATCTTAGCTGCACACTGTAGTGATCGACTGCTGGCAGAAAGGGAACAGCAGGTGGTGCATACAGACCCCAAAGAAGTCCTCAGTACTTTTTTTACTATTACTATTTACTCCTTTTTTTCTTTTTTGTGGCTGGTGCTGGTGCTGTTGTTGTACATTGTATTGCTGTGATTTGCAGTACAGCTGCATAGAACCTCACTGCTCATTGTCCTGTGTAAGAGGTGGCATACACCATAAAGCACCACTTACACACAGACTATACGACAACCTCAAAAAACTAGTGTGACCAGTATCTTTTGTCATCTGCAGCCAGTCTGCAGGGTTGCTTCCTTTTTAAGTGCAGCCGTATCCAACCTCACTGCTCATTGTCCTGTGTAACAGGGGGCATACACTATATAGCAACACTTACACACAGAATCTAATTGACTTCCTCCAAAAGTAGTCTGAGTAATATATTTTCTTGTCTTGCTGTGATCTGAAGTGCAGCTATCTCAGTCAGTCTTGACTGTGCAGTGTCCATAAAATGGTGAACCCCAGGGTTAAGGGTCAAGGACGAGGGCGTAAGCGATGCAGTGGGCTTAAGCGATGCAGTGGGCAGAGGTCATGGTTCTGGGCAGGGTGACACAGCACCCCTTGAGAAGGGAGCAGTGGCACACCGCAGACATTTACTCCCTAGCTTATTCTCGCAACCTATAGGGTCTCAGGGTACACTGCTATTGAAACCGCAGAAGTGTGAACAGGTGATGACGTGGATAGCGAATAATGTGTCCAGTAACTTATCCACCACCCAGGGTACCCATGCTCAATTCTTAGCTGTTGAGCATGTATGGCCTGAAGAGGAGGAATTGGTGGAGAAGGAGAAAATTGAAAGTCAGCCTATTGAGGAGAGGGAATTCTTGCGTGTTGGGACCCTGGCGCACCCAGCTGACTTCATGTTAAGCTGTCTTTCCCGTGATCCTCGGGGATATTTTTTTTTTTTTTTTTACAACACCGATTACTGTCTGTTCACCCTCGTGGACCCTTGGTACAAATTTTTCCACTCTCATTCCTGCCGAGGAACAAAGTATGAGAGTGAATCAATATCAACAGGCCCTGGTGCAATAGCTGAAAGGCTGCCTTATCTACCTTGTTCACTGAGTTCTCAACACAATGCTGTGTCATGCATAATTTTTAGGAGGTTCAACTGCAGCCTCATCTACCTTGTTCACTGAGTTCTCACCGCCATGCTGTCAGGCATAATTTTTGGGAAGTTGCACGCCTGCCTCATCTAAAGGCCGGTAAAGGCCACTTTAACCCCTTAGCGACCCATGACGTATCTGATACGTCATGGTGCCGCTCGGGGTGTTCAGAGCGGGGTCCCGCCGGGACCCTGCTCTGAACGGCGCTGATACCGGCTGACACGTGCAGCCGGGCAGTGCCTCTATTAGCCGGCGCGGGTCCCGTTGCCGCGCCGGCTAATTAAGCCTCTAAGTGCAGCTGTCAAACCTGACAGCTGCACTTAGAGGCTTCAGACCTCACGTCCCTGGTGTCTAGTGGGACGGATCTCCCCCCGCGATGCGATCGCGGGGGGGAGATCCGTTCTTCTGCCCGTGCCGGGCCTCAGCGTCGAAATGACGCTGATCCCGGCTCGGCAATAGATTGCTATGGCCTGCAGCAGGCCATAGTAATCTATGACCGATCTAATCGATCTTTGCTGTGTATATACACAGCATTGATCTCTATGAGAGATCAGTGCTGTCTATATACAAGTCCCCCAGGGGGGCTTCTAGTTACAGTAAAAAAAAAAGTAAAAAAGTGTTTTTATTAATAAAAAATCCCCTCCCCTAATAAAAGTCCAAATCACCCCCCTTTTCCCATTTTATAAATATAAATTAATAAATAAATAAATAAACATATTTAGTATCGCCGCGCGCGTAATCGCCCGAACTATTAATTAATCACCTTCCTGATCTCGCACGGTAAACGGCGTCAGCGCAAAAAAATTCCAAAGTGCAAAATTGCGCATTTTTGGTCGCATCAAATCCAGAAAAAATGTAATAAAAAACGATCAAAAAGTCGTATATGCGCAATCAAGGTACCGATAGAAAGAACGCATAATGGCGCAAAAAATTACACCTCACACAGCCCCATAGACCAAAGGATAAAAGCGCTATAAGCCTGGGAATGGAGCGATTTTAAGGAACGTATATTTGTTAACAATGGTTTGAATTTTTTACAGGCCATCAGATACAAAATAAGTTATACATGTTATATATCATAGTAATCGTAACGACTTGAGGAACATGCATAACAAGTCAGTTTTACCATAGGACGGACGGCGTAAATGCAAAACTCCCCGAAATCAAAACAAATTTGTTTTTTTTTTCAATTTGACAGCGCAAATGATTTTTTTCCGGTTTCGCAGCATATGTTATGGAAAAATAATGCCTGTCATTGCAAAGTAAAATTGGTTTCGCAAAAAATAAGCTCTCATATACGTCTCTAGGTGAAAAAATGCAAGCGCTATGGACTTTTAAACTTAAAATGGAATAAGCAAAAGCGCAAAAACGAAAATAGGCTTTGACCTTAAGGGGTTAAGACCTGTTTTTTTTTAATCTTCAATTTCAATTTTCAAATCAAATTGACTTCAATTCAAGTGCTATTTTGCAGGGCTGTCAGGCCGTCTATTGTATCTCCAAGATACACCCCACAGCTAAAAGGAACACAGTAAAAATGGAGGAAAAAGTCCACCCACTACTACCGCCCTCTCTTAGATACTCTTTAAAGGATTAAAAGTATATTCATTCAAATTCCGGGGCTTCTTAAATATACTGTATTGTTATTTCTTTGTCCCTACATCCAATGATTTTGCCTCTCATGCACTACTGCATGAGGGTGTGAGGCTAAATCTAGCCATAATCCAGCTATTTTTATTGGAATATTGTATTCTCCATTTAATACCATGTTAT
Organism: Dendropsophus ebraccatus; assembly: GCF_027789765.1. Taxonomy (NCBI): domain Eukaryota; kingdom Metazoa; phylum Chordata; class Amphibia; order Anura; family Hylidae; genus Dendropsophus; species Dendropsophus ebraccatus. The sequence continues at coordinate 65,132,551 of NC_091463.1, forward strand.
TGCTGGATACAAACTCAAAATCAAATTATAATTCAAATAAAAAAAAAAAAAATTAATAATAATAATTTTAAATTTGGTCGCCAGAACAGAAGCGGTGGGGAGAAGTGGTGAGTGACATGGTACTGGTAAAATTACCCCGGTGTCCGGTGGTGTCATGCCCCAGCCCTGGTCAGTCTAGTAAATTTTTAAAAAAGTTATTAAGGGGGGGGGGGGGGAGTTGAGCAGTCAGCTTGTTAGGCACTGACAGGGGAACACTCTCCAAGGCCTTTGGCCTTCAAATTGACTTTCAGGCCTTTAAACTTGGTCACATGTGCCTTTCCCATTTTGGTCTGGGTCAGCACTATTGTCTTGAGGTTGACCACCAGGCTGTTGCCCAGAATTTGGCATAATGGTGCGATTAGGCAGCCTCAGAGGCATCCATGCATGCTGCCCCTACTGTTTCCTGTCCATTTTCGTGGTGTTTTCATCATTTTCTGAGGTTGACAAGTTTTCAAGCAACCTTCCCTGGGCCGAGCTTGGGTCCCCTGCAAAAATGCTCAAGTCTTCCATTGACTTCAATGGGGTTCGTTAATTGAAACGAGCACTTGAGTATCGAGAAATATTTGTGTCGAGTATCGAGCACCTAAGCATTTTTGTACTCGTGCATCACTAATGCTAACCCTAAGTGATGGCCAGTTGAAGATGAGCAAGTTCCCCTGAAGTTCCCCTTCGCCTCTGCAACAATTCTGTTGCATTCAGACCTTGCCAGGCCTTTCTTCTTGGAGCTGTATGATTCTTCAGTGGGCGCCGGTGCAGTTCCCACCCAGTAGGATTCCTCGGGGAAGACTAGAACATGTGACTTCTTCTCCAAGACCTTTTCTCCTGCCAAGCCGAACTATACCAGAGGAGATCATGAGCTATTGGCTCTGGAGGAATAGGACCATCTCTTGGAAGGAGCAAACCATCTTGTTACTATCTACACAGAACCTACTCTATCTTAAGACAGCTCCACGACTAAATTACAGGCAGGACAGGTGTCTTCCTCATTTAATTTTGTAATACACTTTCGACCAGTGGAGATAAATTTTAAATCCAATGCTCTCTCTTGTGCTTCTGACTTCTTGGTCAGGAGGAGGCCACTCACCACAATATTCCAGCTGAGCGTTTAGTGCCAGTAGCCACCTAAGTTCTCCACAACGTCCCTCCTGGCAAGTCTCATGTGCACCTAGCGATAAGAAGAGGAAATCTGAAAGGTAGTTATTCTTCCACGATCGCCAGGCATCACGAGAATCCATAAGACCGGGTAACTGATCTCCCATCACTACTGTTGGCCAAGTCTTTCCAAGGAAGTCAAGGATTATATGGCTTCTTGCTTCCCCATGCCTAAAACAAGACCTGTCTTTTGAAACCAGCCCGTCTTCTTCAGCCTTTGCCCATTTATGATTGTCCTTGGGGACATTGTTACTTTGTTACCATCTTTCCCCCTTAAGAAGGTTAAACTACCATCTGGGTGGCTTCTGACCGGTTTTCCAAGACTTTCCATTTTGATCCTCTCCTTGGTTTTCCTTCCGCTCCTTATTTTGCCAATCTTTTTCTCCAGGACATCTTTTGGTTGCATGGGCCGCCACAGCATATGGTTTCCGAAAGGGGACCTCAATTTTCTTCTAGGTTTTGGCATGTTCTCTCTTCCCATATCTCTTTATTGTCTACGGACGACATCCTAGTCCTCTGTTGCCTCTGCCAAAATCCTCCAAGGTACCAGCCATAGATGAACTGCTCAAAGATTTTGAGTCCCTTTAGGAACAGACACGCCAATTCCTGAAGAATGCCCCCGATCGGATGAAGACCCAGGCTGACAAGAAGGGGAGACCTGCCATGACCTTCTATTCCAGTGACAAAGTCAAATTGTCTACAAAAAACAATGGTAGCGTCTTGTGCTCTGGTCTATTGTTTGTGCTTGGTGGACACCAGAGCCCACGTGCGGTGGCCTGGCGCCGCCATCCCCTCGGCCCCTCTGGGCGCCTCACCTGTCCCTGCCCCTATGTCCCAGGCTCCTGCCCGGAATGGGTCTGCGCCTCCTAGGGTGTGCACACGCCGGCTTCCCAAGATTTAAAAGGCCCCTGTGCCCTTAATTGGCTGCATTGCTTCCTTATTTAAATCCAAATTCTTTCCTGGTGCTCCGTTAGAGCCTCTGCTTGGTAAAGCTTAGTATACCGGTTCAAGTTTTCCTGTCCATGATTCCTGCCCATAATTCCTACCTATGGTTCCTGCTAGAGATGAGCAAACCTCGAGCATGCTCGAGTTCATCCGAACCCGAACTTTCGGCATTTGATTAGCGGTGGCTGCTGAAGTTGGATAAAGCCCTAAGGCTATCTGGAAAACATGGATATGGTCATTGGCTGTATCCATGTTTTCCAGACAACCTTACAGCTTTATCCAAGTTCAGCAGCCCCCGCTAATCAAATGCCGATTGTTCGGGTTCAGATGGACTTGAACCCGAACCTGGTTCGCTCATCTCTAGTTCCTGCTGATGGTTCTTGCTTATGGGTCCATATATGACTTCTGACCATGGTTCCAGACAGTGACTTCTAACCATGGTTCCCACTGTGCATCCTGCTGTGTTTCTGTCTGCCTTCCTGCCTACATGTCAGCAGCTGCTCCTTGCCCGCCACTGCTAGCAAGCCAAGCCAGGTGTAGTGACCTAGGGGTCGCCTGCCAAAGCAAGTCCATCCCATCTTGCGGCAGGCTCTGGTAAGGACCAGTATCCCCTCAGACTCCGCTCCACGGTGCCGCTTTTACTATCGCTAGCAGTGAGTCTGCGGATCCACAGCTCCTGTCATTACATGTGCTATAATTTCTTCCAATTGTCTGGCATGAATTGTAGTAAGTCCATTGAGCTACAGAGCCCCCCCCCCCCCCCCCCACACACACACACACACTTTTTTTTTTTTTTTTAAGAAAACAGTGTTAATGGTGGAATAGGCCACTGTCTTTAAACAATATAAACCCCAAAAACTAATAATTTGTGATTCACTAATTCGAATGTCTTAATGCATTGAACAGGTTTCTGAATTCTAAGAAACACTTGTAGATTACATTTTCAGAATATTAGTAATCTCTAGTAATAACCACTTTACATAAAAGGCCTTACAGTAATAACCCTGCCAAGTGCATAAGTATTGCTGAATCAGAGCAAACATTAATTAAATTTGACCCAACAACAGTGTAGTTCTTGACCCAGCCAAGGCTTTTTACCTGGCACTGCTCCTTGCATCTTCTATAAAAGACATTACTATATTTTCTTCTGCCCATTAATTCTTACGTACATAATCTATATCCCAACTGCCATAAATCTTGACTGATTTCTCCCTATCTGCCACTTAAATAATCTTTTTTAATTATGACTCATAGCCTTTACCTACAGTATATTCCCATAATCATTCTCTTTGATGAGAGCAGCATGCCATCCTTGAAGCTTGAGCATTCCCTGTATATACAGTGCCTTTAAAACATTACATTAGATTGGAATAACTACTGGTTAGTGTCAGAAGGCAGCACTTTTAGTTAGTCTCACCATCTAAATTACTGTAAAATAGGTATTATTTCACCCAAACTATTATTATGCTGCAGAATTTTCTCCAACATGTCACCGTAGCACTAGGCAGCGACAATCATCTTAAAAGGGAAGATATAATTATCTTTCATGTGACTGTGGCTTCTCTGTCAATACCTTAAACGTTTAGTGAACTAAACGAAAGCACAGTTTATTTGTTTATAATAAAAGTTGTTTTTATTGAGTTATTTGTAAACAATACCTATATAATTGTCATTGTAATGTTTAAATAAAGTTATGTAATCAAAATATGAGAAATCAAATACCAGCAAAACTTCAAGGAAGTGTCAGCCTTATAAAGTGCCCTCTACACTTTTTGTAAGTGAATAGGAAACTCATTCTGCTGTATGGCGTACAGTGAAATCTCTTTTCAGCATCTGTTTAACATACATGTTTTTACCATATTTAGGGTATGACCATGTGCCAAACCAATAATCCTTGAGGTCAGGTTGCACCCTAGATGACTGATGTTTTTGCCTTAACCAAGTGCGTCTACTGCCCTACATTTGCCAGGCACCTACATTTGCCAGGTTCTCATGGATATCACACCACTACCTTTCACAGGAGTTATCTCCTAACCTCCTGTCAGCTGTATACAGGGCTGTCTTAACAGCATTTCTGGTCCCCTGGACAGAGGTGTTGAGAAAGCCTCCCTAAGAGGACCTCCACCGAACTTAGGGGACCATGTCAACATGTGATTCAGTCACTGTGAGCAACTTATGTGGTCATGTGGTGTACGGTACGGACATTTTTTAGCGTGACAATTGTCTGGCTTCAGTTGACACCCTCAGTCCGTCGGCTGCCCTCAGCAGCTGATTAGCAGCCAAACATCTTTACCATTGGGCAGGGAAGAGGGGCCCCCTATGAGTCATGGGCCCCCAGGCAGCTGCCTACCCTGCCCAATGTGAAAGATGTCTCTGGCTGTATACATGCAAATATAAAAAACACACAACTCATAGACAACTGGAGTATGACTGTTTTCCATGCAGTCCTCAGTCATCATACACATTCTCCAAGTAGCTTGCTGACTGGCAAGTTTGCTCATTTTCACTGCTGACAAACCTAAGGCCAGTACAATTTGTGTCCACTACCAAGTATGAGGCTTCTGTTGAGCCGAAACTTCGCACATGTGTGCATTAAAACTCACATTGCTTTGGAGGTGCTGTCTTTGCATATATTTTTCTGTGGAACATTTACAAGCCTGGTTCCATTTCGGTGAGGCGTGCACCCACATCTATTTTTCTTTGAACTATGCTGCTGCTTTAAACTGTTTATTATATTATTGAGCTTGAGCACCATTACTTGCCTGGTCTGCCCTGCGCTTCTTTTTCTCTATTTTGTTGTGCCACCCATTGTTAGAGAACAAAGATTGACGCTTTTTTCTCTTATTTCTCTTGTTATAATGTTTCTTATAAACTTTTTAATTTATTGCTTACTAGAGACACCACAGGTCTGGCAAGGAAAATAGTACATGTTGTTTAAAGATCCAAAACTATAAGCAACATCAGAGATTGAACTGTATTTCTCTTAGTCATGAAGTGATTTTTCTTCTGGTGACATTTGTAGGTGCTAGAGTTAGTGATTAATTTATGTTTTGACAGAAGAAACTGTTATTTTTCTGTACTCTATTCTCTCTTTTACAACTTTACCAACTATAACAGCTAGATTTTAAATAACAGAATCATTTACACTATACATGAAAACATGATTATTAATAATAATAATAATAATAATAATAATAATAATAATAATAATAATATCTATGCTACCATCTATAATATCATGTATAATTTTAAGGTTCTTTTCTATAAAGATATATTAAGAAATATATCAATGTGAATGCTTGAGATTTAAATCCAAAACTCCCGGGGCTCTATGAAGCAAGCTCAGGGGCTGAGCTAGCTTCATAGAGGGTAAGAAACGAATGTTATCAGCAGCTGGATCCTCACTCGTAATAACAGACAGCAGACAGAAATGTAGGCTATGTTCACACTACGTAAAAGTACGGCCGTAAAAGTACGGCCATCGGCAACAATTTTATACAGTGTGGAACATTGCCTACATTTCTATAGGATCCTGGCCGGAGCGTATACACATCGTATAAGCTCCGGACGGGATCCTGCGAGGACCCGCAAATCAATGAATTGCGGCCGTAAAAAAGACCTGTCAGTTCCCACAATGAAGCGAGTGGCAGTTTTTTACAAGCAGCACAAGTCAGAAAATCTGCCTTCAGGAGACTGGACCTGGATTTCTGGTAAGTTCTGCTTTGTGTTACAGCATGTCACTGTCCATTCAGGAGTCCATGCCTACAGTACCTCCATACAATCAAATTGGCAGTCTGGTCATAGAGTCTGCCTTAGGCAGAATCACATTTTGTATTAGAAATAGAACTAATCAACAGAAAAGTATTTAAAAAAATGAAAACATATGATAATAAAAAAAAATATATATAAAATCAATGCACTATGGCTTTTAGGAGGCGACGAGGAAAAAACTAAAACATAAAATTAAAAATTGTCTCCGCCCTTAAAGAAAACCAATCAGCCGCATATTGCCCCGAGTAAACAGGAGATGTGCAGTCAACAATGTGGAGGTCAAGGACTGTAAGAATGATCCAGCAATCTTTCATGCAGCAACATGGTGGATAAAATCTTTTAAAGACTCAGAAAATGACCTCAAATCATGTATTTCAATATCTATCTCCTATACTGTTCACAATCTAATTTCTATATGATACATTGTTTTAGAATAAGAAAGCTTGTAGACATGAAAGGATGTCCTGTAAGCACTCACATTTTATTGTATAGTATAGGAACTAAAAATTACTGATGGCAACCCTTTATAAAGGGTTGCAATCAGAACTATATAGAAAGACAGACTAGACTAGTAGAGTCAAAAATTTAGTTTCTAATTAATAAGAAATAACCACATAGAACATTTATTTAGGTATATGGTTGAAAAGCAAATAAAAAAAAATCACTTAACCATAGCAACCTATCAGATGTTGTTTTTTTATTTAAAAAAATGCATTACATAAGAAAAACCTAGTTAGTGTCTAGGATTTTAGTGCAGCACTATAGGCATACATTCCTTTGCAGTGTGTTACCTGCAGACATTTCAATTTAAAAAGGGAAACAATGTGTTTCTTATAAATCAATAATAAACATGTACAGTTATCATATGCCTTATAAAGAGTTTCTGCAGCAGCTGAAAGTTGCTGAACGCTCACAATACATTAAAAAAGGCATACATTCTCCACAATATTAGATAATTACAGCTTTCCTGTATTCTTTTTTGTTTACTAATACCCAGAACCCTGCCACCCCCCACTCCTTCCCCTAGGTTTCCTTTTGTTAACTTCTGGTGACTTGTGCAGACACGAAATGCCAGCCTAGCTGATCTCCTTTCCTTTAACCCCAAAACTTCCTCACAACAGTATTGCTAGGACATGTTCAAGCGAGAGTGAGCCATCATTTCCTCCACTGCGCTCTCTTACAGTAGTTAGGCGTTAGGATCACCTCTGTTTCCTTACATTTTCCTAACGCCCTCTTACAGTAGTTAGGCGTTAGGATCATCTCTGTTTCCTTACATCACCTCTGTTTCCTTTCCTTAGGCCACTTCTGTGTCCTCATTTATTATGCCACTATGTGACCTCTTACAGTAGTTAGGCGTTAGGATCACCTCTGTTTCCTTACATCACCTCTGTTTCCTTTCCTTAGGCCACTTCTGTGTCTTCATTTATTATGCCACTCTGTGCCCTCATAAAGTATTAGGCTCCCCTGTGTCCACATATAGTAGTGAAGCCTGTCTGCTTCTATATAGTAGATAAGTCCCCTCTGTACTTCCTACAATGATAGGCCCACTTTGTGCCCTTACATAGTATTAGGCCCTTCTGTGCATCCCTTGTATTCTATTAGGCCCTTTCTGTGCAGCCCACATATAGTATAAAAACTGTACAGTATTTGCAGCTTCAGTATAGTATTAAGACCTCTCTGTGCAGGCACGCATATAGAAGAAGGCTCCTATGTTCATCCCTCTTATAGTACTAAGCCCACTCTTTACAGCTGCTGTATAGTATCAGGTCCCTTTTTACAGCTCTGGTGTCCTAACTGTGCAGGCCCTGTGTAACATTGGATCCTTCTATGCCCCCATCAAAATCACTTATCATTGACATTTCATAGCCCAGTGTAAATATGTTGCCCTATCCTGTCATGTGTTATATGATGAAGCACCTTCAGCAGAGAAAATCAGTTGACATAAATTTGTGTAACAAACTGGTAAACTTGAAAACAACACTTCTTGGAGTTGTTTTAGAAAATATCTGAGATGTATTTGCTTTGAGTGCTGATTTATCTGTTGCACATCTGACCATCATTAAATAAGAGAACACAAAATATTTTATTACACATCTTAATGCAGTGTATAGGTACCTCTGATAACTATCTACACCTTATAATACCTCTTTTTAAAAAAATAGATTTGTTGCAATTTAATCTGCTTGAAGTACGACATTCCATTTTTGAGACACTGTAAGAGATGCTTTTTGTGCTCAATTGTTTCCAGTTTATTATGTATTTGCATTTAATTTCTTCAATCATTTCCTTTGTCACTTTTCTTTCTTTGCTGTGCATGTAGCTTTTGTTATATGCAAAAGCTTCTTTTAAGCAAGTGTCTGCTGCCTCTATATACTTTTGCTTCCCGGAGTGAATCTGATGAAAGATGTCACTGAGGCTGACAAGTGGTTCTAAGAATTATGCTACCTGACAAGTGACACTTTTTAAAATTCTACTTCCATCTTCTATTCCTTCTCACCATGACATAAAAGGAAACTATGAAAAAAGGGATGCTCAATGTATTGAGAAAAAAAGTAGCTTGACTCAACGTCTTTTGTCCATGATGTGGATTTTTGGCTTTAGATGTCCTGGAACAGTTAATATTGAGTCATATGGTGAAAGTCAACATAAAGATATTCACAATGTCACACTAAGGAAAAATGTAGAATATGCAGTTTGGAAATTCTCTGTATCTTCTTTGCAGATGTGTGCACTTGCAATGTGCAGGGAGTTAAACATACATGTGGATAACACAATAAAACTCTCATCCACATATTGAAGCTTTTTTTTTTTTAACATAAAAAATTGACCGGTAGTATGAATTGCACTTTTTTTTTTGTTTAACCACAGAATTTTAGTAATATGTTAAATTGATCTAGAGGCACAGTTAAAGCAAATGTACCTTAAGTACATCAGCTTTAAGTTATGCACATGAATAGAACGGCGCCAGCGCAGGGAAGCTGGTGTCACAGTCCTTTTTTTTAACTGAGGCCTGTTGTCACATTTGCCACCGCTCTATTCCGGGGCACCGGCCGCAGGTTAAGCACTTACCAGCCCATCCACGGTGGGAGGAACCCCCCGCCCCTCTATGACGGGGCTCCATTAAAACATTAAAACCGGATTCCCTGCGCTGGCTCCATTCTATCCATGGGCAAAACTTAAAGCGAATGTTCTGACGGTACATTAACTTTAATCACTGTACCTTGCTTTACTACTGTCCCCCTTTACTACTCTGACATAAGGTCAGTTTTTTAATATTATATTTTATTTTATGCAACTCCCACCATTTTATAACAAAATGTAAGATGTTAGATGCCATTTTATGTATCTTACACAGATTTGCCAGTTACAGTATTCCTGATTCCAGGGGTTATCATAATTTATAACAATTGTATTCTTGTTTTAAACATTTTACAGTGAATCCTGATGTATTTCTGTAACCAATAACATCTCTAGCCCATAACATCCTTTACATTTCATAAGCACATTCTACTTTTGTTAAAAATTTGACATTTCTACAGGTTCGCATCTGAATAATTGTCCATAAATAAAATAACTGTCCAGATCAATTCAACCGTGAAATGTAAAGCTTCTTTGGGCTTTCTTTAATATTTTATATATTGTATCTATGTCATAAACAACACTTTGTGCAAACAATACATGTATTTACAAATAAATAGTGTGAATATACAATTGTAAGAAAATATACAATCCAATAACAGCTATGATTGCATAATAAAATATATTGAAACTGTTCTGACAGCTACACTTCCATTACTTCTTGAATATGATATACAGTACAATGTATGCTGGAAAAAACAATCTATGAACTATTCTAGTGGCTTGTACATGTCACTCTTTTGTCTGAACAACATCATGATTTCATTGCATTTCAGACATGGTCGAACTTAGAATGAGATGCCAAAAGTCATGCTCAAAGCTATTTAACTCTGAGGCCATTATCACATCTCAGTGAGATTGACAGTAGAGCTCTAGAGAAGGACAGCAGAACTGGGAAAAGATTTACAATGTATCAGTGGCCAGCTTAAATGGATATTTTGTTGAATTTTTCTTTTTTTTACCTTTAGGTAATATATATATATATATATATATATATATATATATATATATATATATATATTTCAAGGATTTGCTCAGTAGAGTGCAGGATTGCAGTGTGAACAGCAGTCAACAGGCTCAAAAGAATAAAGTCCAAGTACAGGCTTTGCCTACGTTTATTATCCAATACAAGAAAATAAATAAACAACCTTGGCTTTGGGTATAACACAAAATAAACTCTGCTTGTCCAGCGCTGACTAAACAGAAGACGTCCCTATCTATACGCTACGACTATCTGCAGTCGTACGAACATAACATATTGTATACAGTCCAGTGTTTTAACTTGTTTAGGCATATGGTTTCTCCTGAGGCTTGCAGCCTTCCAGCACACTTAGCTGCACCCAGCCTCCCTTTGTCCATGGCTCTGAAAAACTTTATGGAGCTGCTGATGATCCAGTCTCAGCACCTTTGGTGCCTAACGCCAAACAATATCTGGAGTGGAGAAAGTGGAATGGACAGCCCCACTACCAAGCCTGCCATCCATTCCTGCCCCACTACCAAGCCTGCCATCCATTCCTGCCCCACTACCAAGCCTACCATCCATTCCTGCCCCACTACCAAGCCTACCATCCATTCCTGCCCCACTACCAAGCCTGCCATCCATTCCTGCCCCACTACCAAGCCTGCCATCCATTCCTAAAACCCAGCCCAAACACATTTTATCAATACATCCCCAGCAACCACCTTTGCTGGAGATCATATCACATTCCTGGTTTTTCCATGTCTCAGATAGTGAGACATGAACTTCCCTCAGTCCTAGTAGGTGTAATAGTTTAACCCAGGTGAAACATAGCGACCATGCAGGATTAACCCCTTCAGTGTCTCACATTATATATACACATACACATTAATTCCCCTTAGGACTTGGATGGTTTATCAATATTCCACACTTAAGTATCAGGACTCACTAGAGACTTGACTGATCCTTCCACAACTCCTATAGCTATCCCCTTGGTTCCTTTTATTACACATTCACAGAGACTTAATGGGGTGCTCCAGCGTGGGGGCACTTTTTTGGGGGGACCGGGGAGGAGGTGGCTGAAATAAAAGACGTCCACTTACCTCCCTGGTTCCAGCGGTGGGTCCCGCATCACGGAGCTCCGGTGCCCGGTTTCCGGCCGCTTACGGGTGTCCGACGCCGCCCGAGACGCTACGTCTCAGGGCCGCTCAGCCACTCAGTGAAGGAGGCGGGATCAGAGCGGACTTCAAACGGATCCCGCCTCCTTCACTGAGTGGCTGAGCGGACCTGAGACGTCACGTCTCGGGCCCGCGTCAGACACCTGGAAGCGGCCAGGAATCAGGCATCGGAGCGCCGTGATGCGGGATCTGCGGCTGGAACCGGGGAGGTAAGTGGACGTCTTTTATTTCAGCCACCTCCTCCCCGGTCCCCCCAAAAAAGTGCCCCCCCGCCGGAGCACCCCTTTAAGTTAATAAGAATGAGTTACTGGGTTATGGCTGAGTAATTGCAGCTACAATAGTGGGAGTGTGATAGGGTATAGTTTCGTTTAGTTGCAGTTGATATTACAATGAAAAAAGTGGGATAAAAAAGTGCAAAAATAATGAGGAAAAAAAATAATTATAATAGGAATAATAATAATAAAATATAGTGAATAAAAGTGCCAAAATAGTGACAAAAAATATTGAAAAAAAAAGTTTACAAGGAGGATGCGGCAGCACTTGATTGCACCCAGGCCAGTATTGTTGAGAAGAGACAAGTTGAGCAGCAGGAGGAGGCAGCAGTTGATTGCTCGCCTCTCAGGCCAGTATTGTTGAGAAGAGACAAGTTGAGCAGCAGGAGGAGGAAGCAGTTAATTGCTCGCCTCTCAGGCCAGTTTTGTTGAGAAGAGACAAGTTGAGCAGCAGGAGGAGGCAGCAGTTGATTCCTCGCCTCTCAGGCCAGTATTGGTGAGAAGAGACAAGTTGAGCAGCAGGAGGCAGCAGTTGATTGTTCGCCTCTCAGGCCAGTATTGTTGAGAGGAGACAAGTTGAGAAACAGGAGGAGGCAGCAGAAGATTGCTTGCCTCTCAGGTCAGTATTGTTGAGAAGAGACAAGTTGAGCAGCAGGAAATGGCAGCAGTTGATTGATTCCAGTCCAGTATTATTGAGGAGAGGCTACTTAAGGAAGAGCCAGCAGTTTATTTATTCCAGGCCAGTTTTATTGAGGAGAGGCTACTTGAGGAGAAGGAGGAGGTAGCAGTTGATCGATTCCAGGCCAGTATTATTGAGGACACGCTACTTGAGGAGTAGGAGGAGGCAGCAGTTGATTGATTTCAGGCCAGTATAATTAAAAACAGACTAATTGAGAAATAGGAGGCAGGAGTTGATAGATTCCAGGCCAGTATTATTGTGGAGAGGCTACTTGAGGAGGAAAAGGCCGCAGTTGATCGATGCCAGGCCAGTATTATCGAGGAGAGGCTACTTGAGGAGGAGGAGGCAGCAGTTGATCGATTCCAGGCCAGTATTATTAAAAACAGACTACTTCAGGAGCAGGATGAGGCAGGAGTTGATCGATTCCAGGCCAATATTATTGAGGAGAGGCTACTTGAGGAGGAGAAGGAGGCAGCAGTTTATTGATTCCAGGCCAGTATTATTAAAAACAGACAAGTTGAGGAGCAGGAGGAGGCAGCAGTTGATCGATTCCATGCCAGTAGTATTGAGGAGAGGCTACTTGAGAAGGAGGAGGCAGCAGTTGATTGCTTCCAGGCCAGTATTATTAAAAACAGACTACTTTAGGAGCAGGAGGCAGTAGTTGATCGATTCCAGGCCAGTATTATTGAGGAGAGGCTACTTGAGGGGGAGGAGGCAGCAGTTGATTGATTCCAGGCCAGTATTATTAATTCAGGCACGATTCATCTTCATAAAAGTCAGCATCTCAACACTGGGGCAAGAGAGCCTCGTTCTTTGCGGTGTTACGATGTTACCCGCCGCACTGATTACCCTCTCTGACGCCACACTACTAGCTGGGCAGGACAGCAGAGCCAAGGAAAACTCTGCCAGTTGAGGCCAAATCTCCAGTTTCTCTGCCAGCAGAGCAGTTGATTGATTCTAGGCCAGTATTATTAAAAACAGACTACTTGAGGAGCAGGAGGAGGCAGCAGTTGATCGATTCCAGGCAAGTATTATTGAGGAGAGGCTAGTTGAGGAGGAGGCAGCAGTTGATCAATTCCAGGCCAGTATTATTGAGGACAGGCTACTTGATGAGCAGGAGGAGGCAGCAGTTGATTGATTCAAGGCCAGTATTATTGAGGAGAGGCTACTTGATGAGCAGGAGGAGGCAGCAGTTGATTGATTCCAGGCCAGTATTATCGAGGAAAGGCTACTTGAGGAGGAGGAGGCAGCAGTTGATCGATTCCAGACCAGTATAATTAAAAAACAGACTATTTGAGGAGCAGGAGGAGGCAGCAGTTGATCAATTCCAGGCTAGTTTTATTGAGGAGAGGCTACTTGATGAGCAGGAGGAGGCAGCAGTTGATCAATTCCAGGCCAGTATTATCGAGGAGAGGCTACTTGAGGAGGAGGAGGCAGCAGTTGATCGATTCCAGGCATGTATTTACCCGTGGGCGTCAGGGGTAGCTGCACCCTGCTGCCACGCCTGTTGCCCCGGCTGCCACCGGGCCTGGTGCTGCCACTTCTCCTACCCTCACTGCCTGCCGTTGCAGTCCTTGCCTGGGTAGTGCTGGAAGTAGGATGCTTGGACATAGTTCTTTGGTTGGTGTAAATTTTGAAAAAGAAATAATCTATTGGCCAGAAGGCACAAAGTTTCAGTGACTATTGCTTTGTGGGTTGGAGGCACCCAGCAAAGCAGAAATGTACAGGTTATCACAAAAAAACACATTTTTTTTTTTTTTACTTTTTTAGTTGCGAGTGGCTAAACAGCAACTAGCAGAGCAAAAACGGACAGCTTTTGTGGGGCATTGACTCAGCGTCACCTAGAACAGCTTATCACAAACAAACTTTTTTATTTTTTTGGAATTTTTTTTTTTACTTTTTTGGTTGCGGGCAGCTAGACGGGGTTGACGGCATCCAGCAGAGCACAAACGGACATCTTTTGTGGGGCGCTGACTTAGCAGCACCTAGAACAGCTGATCACAAACAAACAAACTTTTTTTTATTTTTTTTGCTTGCGGCTATACACGGTTAACGGCACCCAGCAGAGCAGCAACGTCTAGCCCCTCCTCTCTGTCATGGAACAGTAGCTGGTTCAATGCTACGTGTCCTGAGTGACTCTTCTCACTTTTCTATCCCTATTTCTTTTTTTTATCTCCCTATCTCTCCCTAGATATCACAATTTTTGAGTTAGATGCCTATCTATCCCTCTCTCTACCTAACTCTTGATTTCTCAGCCTCTTTCACTATGTATGGGCTTTCCCTGGATCTTGCGATTTTTTTTTTTTCCCTCTCTCCTGCTTCTCTCACAAACAATATATACTCCTTCTCTATCTCTCCCTGTACTTATCCAGTTGTTTGGATATGTAATCTATGTGTTTTCCCTCTCTGCCTAACGTACACCTCCTTTCTCTCTGCCGTCTGGAAACACAACGAGGAACTGCAGACAGGCTTAAGCACTTCCTGTTCCTGGAGTGACGTCACACACCTTGATATTCACATAAAAACAGGATAAAAAGGATTATAGGAGTAATAATCCCTTGTATCCTGTTCTATTCTCTGATTAAAGTACAGCTTTGCGATGCTGTTGCGATTTTAACAAGATTTGTAACAAACTTTCTCAAAGTTCGGGTTCGGTACAGAACCGAACTTTTTGCAAAGTTCGTAACGAATCTGGTTCGTAACGGTTCGGTTCGCTCATCCCTAACCAGGACTAATGACTGGAACTGGGATAACCAGATAGATGGAACCAGCAATAGCAGGAATCATGGGCAGGATTCACGAGAGAGCTGGGACCACACATTTCTGGGAAGCACTCAGAGGCACTCAGGAAATGACAGGACAGATGCTGATTTATATGGGAGGTGATTGGTGCAACATCCAATTAGTGATGTACTTTCCCTTTAAATGCTAAGAGCCAGAGTAATCACACCCAAAGAGTAAGGTACGTGCACGCCTGGCAGAGCATGGCTGGGCACACAGGAGTGTAAGTTATATTATGCATATATTAGCATTTGCAGTGTGTCTCTGTACTTGTGGGTTTTTTTTTAGCCATGGTAGAGTGCATCTGCATAGCTATAATAATTCTATTAGATATGCTGATCATCTTTTTTGTATTTCTTCATCAGTTACCCCATAAAGGTAGACAAAATCCTTTTAGACCTAAAATATTGTAATCTAAATACTGTAAATCTTTGGATCTATGCCCTATTACAATATTAAAAGTGTCTTAAATTTTTAATATTTTATTTTTCAAGGAAAGCAATTACAAAAGCAAAAGAAACTATATCTTCTTCCGTTCTCCATATTTAGATAAATGATTGTCACTTTGTCTTATCAACATGAATGTCTGTGACTCAAGCAATGAGATCATTTAGTGACTCACTCCATCTATTCAAAAACTACAGGAGTTATCTATCTGATGTAAATAACATAGCACCATGTTGATGTGAACTAGTCATTTGCATTAGGTCACCCATTAGATACCCATTTTCTTTCCTTTTTACCGGATCATTTTTATAACATTTATGAAACACAAACTGCATCCCAAACAAGACATATTTACCCCCTGCCCCCTTGGAGAAACAGCTGTCATGATACAATAAAAAAGTATTACATACTGTAATTTATTTCATATTTCCCAGCTACAATGTGTAGTAAGTGTGAGGTAAAGAAACATGAGGGTGAATACAGGTCTGTCAGTTGTGAGAAGTATCACACAATTCAATATTTCACTTAGAGATGGGATCAACAACCAGTAGCTCTTGCTAAAAAAAAAAAAAAAAAAAAAAAAAAAAAATATATATATATATATATATATATATATATATATATATATATATATATATACACTCACCGGCCACTTTATTAGGTACACCTGTCCAACTGCACGTTACCACTTAATTTCTAATCAGCCAATCACATGGCGGCAACTCAGTGCATTTAGGCATGTAGACATGGTCAAGACAATCTCCTGCAGTTCAAACCGAGCATCAGTATGGGGAAGAAAGGTGATTTGAGGGCCTTTGAATGTGGCATGGTTGTTGGTGCCAGAAGGGCTGGTCTGAGTATTTCAGAAACTGCTGATCTACTGGGATTTTCACGCACAACCATCTCTAGGGTTTAGAGAATGGTCCGAAAAAGAAAAAACATCCAGTGAGCGGCAGTTCTGTGGGCGGAAATGCCTTGTTGATGCCAGAGGTCAGAGGAGAATGGGCAGACTGGTTCGAGCTGATAGAAAGGCAACAGTGACTCAAATAGCCAACCGTTACAACCAAGGTAGGCAGAAGAGCATCTCTGAACGCACAGTACGTCCAACTTTGAGGCAGATGGGCTACAGCAGCAGAAGACCACACCGGTTGCCACTCCTTTTAGCTAAGAACAGGAAACTGAGGCTACAATTTGCACAAGCTCATCGAAATTGGACAGTAGAAGATTGGATAAACGTTGCCTGGTCTGATGAGTCTCGATTTCTGCTGCGACATTCGGAATATTTTCTTGGCACTCTTTGGGCCCCTTGGTACCAATTGAGCATCGTTGCAACACCACAGCCTACCTGAGTATTGCTGACCATGTCCATCCCTTTATGACCACAATGTACCCAACATCTGATGGCTACTTTCAGCAGGATAATGCGCCATGTCATAAAGCTAGAATCATCTCAGACTGGTTTCTTGAACATGACAATGAGTTCACTGTACTCCAATGGCCTCCGCAGTCTCCCATGGCCTCCCAGATCTCAATCCAATAGAGCATCTTTGGGATGTGGTGGAACGGGAGTTTCGCATCATGGATGTGCAGCCGACAAATCTGCGGCAACTGTGTGATGCCATCATGTCAAAATGGACCAAAATCTCTGAGGAATGTTTCCAGCACCTTGTTGTATCTATGCCACGAAGAATTGAGGCAGTTCTGAATGCAAAAGGGGGTCCAACCCAGTATTAGCATGGTGTACCTAATAAAGTGGCCGGTGAGTGTATATGTGTGTGTGTGCAAGATTTTGTCTTGTATAAAGTAGTACTCAAATAGGTAGACTAGGAAATCTATCCACCTAAATTTATCCACCTAAATACAATTTTTTAGATATACAAGTAATTAAGGCATTCAATTTGTTAATGAATTCTTGTATAGTCAATGAAAAATATATATTTAGAGCACATTTACCAAATTTATTCTGATAGTTTTGCTGTCTTGTCACAACAAACCCGTTCTTGCAAATGCCAAAACACTTTTTTTGCCGGATGTTGCATCCTTTGTCACATATTATTATTAATAATAATAATAATAATAATAATAATAATAATAATAATACTATCGTGTTTCCACCAAAATAAGACAATGCCTTATATTAGTTCTTATTCAAAAACAGGCACTATGTCCTATTTCTGGGGTATGTCTTATTTCTTTCCCCCCCCCCCCCCCGGCCTTATGCGTATAGAGTTTGCAGTGTACTAGTTTACCTTCTTGTAGTTGCGTCAGGACGTGTGGTGGAGTGTGGCGGGATGTGCAGAGGACAGAGAGGGGGGCATGGACCAAGCTGCCAGCAGCGCCGGCAGGGAAGGTACACAAGGGGATTAAGTGAGTGCTGGGTGGTAGCGGTTGGCAACGGGTGGCCTTACCTTCTAGAGGCGCCTTACTTTCGGGGATGCTTTATTTTTGGGGGTATGCGTTACTTTAGGCTAATTGTTAGGGTAGTTGGGGTGTCTTATTTTAGTAGGGCGTCTTATTTTCTGTGAAACACAGTAATATTTCCTTTATTCATAAAGAACCAACCTATTCCACACGGCTATATAAAGTTTATCATTACTCAGGTTGTTCCCTTTCCCTATTAGGGCACACACTATGTAGGCACATGTCAAATTTTGCTCTTGAAAGTGAAAGCAGTGCTGTGATTGGTTACGATGGGCAGCTGATGTCACTTTACCTACAAGCCATTACTTTTGCACCATATTTTTTTTGGTCATCCTATATTCTCACTGTGATCCTGATTTACTACTGTTTAATTATAACAAACATAGCAGAAAACATATAAATAACAAACTAATAAAATATTACTGATAATTTATATATAACTATTTTACAATCTAGTAAGCTTAACATTTAGCAGAATTCATAAAATAATAAACTAATTATATTTCTTTCTTTCTTTCTTTTTTTAATTAATAATTACACATAGAGCAACATAACGCATAAAATATCTTCACTGGGCCTTAGAAAAAGTATTGGATGAGTTAGAATGTGCATATGAATGTTGACAAATGCAGATAGGCTATTGTCAAAGCTATTTAAATTTTTGTATCCATGAGAACTTTTCTTATGTAACCATGAGAATGTTTCTCCTGTTTACAGAAAATTAAACAGCATTGGCAATAGCCTATCTGCGTTTGTCAACATTCATATAAACATTCAGAAGGAAGCTCTGTGTTTGTCAGAAAGGAAACTGTTGCAGATATGCACTGACCCAAGAGGAAAACCATAAATCTTTTACTATGCCAATATATTACCTTTATAGGGGATAAAGTCTTCATAAGAGTTTCAATAGTGTATGTTTTTCATGTTTTTTGTGCATTTTTATAGGATTGGTATTTATTGGCTAGGAAACTAGCTGTTGACATTCCAAGAGTATACACTAATCCTTAACTCTAAAACCACTTATGGGCAAATCGAATCACTGCAATCATCTCGTAACAAAGGCAACTGTCAAGAAGTGGGATATATGAAGCGGCAATAGAACAGTTCTTGAAGTTGATGAGTTGAATGCATGAAAAAAGATCTGAGCCATCTTAACTAGGTCTAAATTGTGACAGTTTGACAAATTGGTTGAAGCCTAGAAAAAATGTCAGAATATGCAAATTCCTTAATATTAGGGCTGCATAGCCACAAAGTAGTCAGAGTGGGATTGCTGTACACCTATGAAAGCAGCTACAAAGGGTTAGAGTTATAAATGGACCAAGAAACAATAGAGGGAGGTATGTCTATTGTTTGCAAAAGTGGTGGCATCAGGTTGCCTATGTGAATAAGCTAGCAGAGGCAGAGTGATGCTCTGGGAAATCTTTTACTGGGAAACCTTGGGTCCTGCCATTGACTTGGTTATTTTAACATGTACCATTCACCTGAACAATGTTGCAGACCAAGTATACCACTTAATTGCAATGTTTTTTTTTTTTTTTACAGTGACCTCTTTCAACAGGATAATGTGCCTTTCTCCTTTTTTAACTGATGTCTAACAGTTCGACCTGTGTGTGCTGTTGGCCTCTGTGCTTCTGTGGTTTAGACAAGAATGACACTAAGAGGTCACTAGTTCTCCACCCTTAACATTAACATAAGGACATGTGTTTCTAGGGCATGGAACGCGCAGAACACAACTTTGGTGATCATTGGCAGATTTTGGCATAGGCATAAAAGGATATAGCAGTAGGTCAGAGTTTGTGTAGATATAGGAGACTGGTTAGGGCAAACATAGGTGGAACAATTACGAGTTTACCATTGATTATTACTATAATAATCAACCTATATTGATTGATATAGGTGCAACAGAGATAGATTGTTTGGGGAATACAAAGTGAAATATGTGCTCTCTCCTTAAATCTAAGAGGGTCAGTGTGTTTGCACTAGGACTTAGGGTCCTGTTACACGGGCCAATACTGTAAAGGAGTTTACTAAGCCTATTACATGGCCCGAAAATCTTTTAGCAAGGGCTGCACGAACATTGTTAGCGATGTCTGTGCAACCTTTGCTGAAATAGCTTACATTACCTGTCCACATTCCTGGTCCTGCCTGAGCTTACAAACCACCCAGCTAATCACCTGCCTGAACAGCCGCAGCCAGTGATTGGCTGAGAGTCCTGTCAGTTCAGACAGGCCACTCTGAGGCTTCAGCACGCAGGACCGAGGAAGAAGCAAAGCGCAGGAGAACACCGGGAACATGGACAGGTGATGTAAACTGTTGAATTGTCAGCTGCTGGCCATGCATTGCTATTACACATAGCGGCGTGAGGTCGGCGGCCCATTATTTTAGGTCTGGGCTTAAAGAAACCATCAGCCAATGATTGTTTCATCAGCTGATCATTGTCTCTATTACATGGAGTGATAATCGGCTCAATAGAGCCGATACGGCCAATTATTTCTCCGTGTAATTAGAAACAGAGCAGCCAGAATCAAAAGCCTCTTACTGCTTACTCTTAAAAATGGGGTGGCTTGTAGAATGAGAGGGTGAGGCCATGAATCAAGCTAAGAACCTTGTTATGAAGAATTTGTAATTGTAGGTAATTTGAAGAAAAAAATATGAATAATTTTTAGGTTTTGCAATGTTTCATTATTTTTAGGTCTTAATTTCAAATAACCTGGATTTCATTAAAGAGGTTATCCGGTTAGGTAAAATACATTCTGATCATCCCCCATTCTAGTGACTAACAATTTTTTCTGTCTCCTTCCCCCAGTTCTGAGCTGCTGCTTTTGCTAAAGCACAGAAAACTGTGTGTGAACTTCTCTCTCCATCTCCCTCTTCTCCTCCCTTCCAGATGGCTCTTGTAAACAGTGTCCTTGGCCGGCTGTGTTTGCACTCTTTCTGCCCTCCTTGAGGCTGGGTTAATCACAATCAGGGAATTATGCAAATAATTACCTTCATTTGCATAAACCAGTCGTGTTTTGCCACCAAAATGATATCCGTAAAAAAAAAAGGCCACCAAACGGTAAAAAAAGACTTGTGCACATAGCCGAAGGACACATGTCATTTGACCTTAGATTACCCTCCTGGCCACAGTTTTCTGTGTCTTCCGCAAAAGCAGCAGCGCAGAACTGTGGGAAGAAGACTGATAAAGGTAATGACATGTATGGAATAAATTGTTAATCAACCGCCCACAAGCCTGAGAGCTTTAGCAAAGCATTACTACTGAAATGGTTCAAGAGCAGCACCTTTTTTAGTCTACAACAGAGAAAATGTATTTCTCATCATCTTATCATCTAAAAGGCAAATCTATTTTTACCAAAAGTTAGATGAATTCTTTAAAGTGACTCTGTACCCACAATCTCCCCCCCCCCCCCCCAAAAAAAAAAAAAAAAAAAATAAAAAAAATATATATATATATATATATATATATAATTCAAAAAAAAAATGTCCATTTGACAGGTGATGCAGTTATTGTCCTAAAAAAACAACTTTTAAACTTCCAGCCCTGTGCCCAATAGGCGTGGCCTAGATTGTGTATGCATTAGGCTGGCACAACCTCTGTCACTCCTCCCCGCCCTCCTCATCATTAGGAATGCTCCAGGCAGATTGTCTCCTATTCACCACCTATGTCAGTCCTGCACATGGGCTGGATCGTTCAGGCACTTGTGCAATGTTCAGCATAGAGAAAATGTTCCAGTGGCATTCCTAATGATGAATAAGGTGGGGAGGAGGGACGAAGGGGTGGTGCAAAGTCAGGGCACAGATACTCTAGTTGGGCACGGGGCTGAAAGTTTAAAAGTTGTGTTTTTAGGACAATAACTGTATCACCTGTCGAACAGACCCCAGGACAGATTTTGGATTAAAAGCAGCTATTCGAAGTTAGAAGTGTTTTTTTTTTTTTTTTTTTTTTTTTTTGGGGGGGGGGGTCAGATTGTGGGTACAGTGTTGCTTTAAAGGGAACCAGTCAGGTGGATTTATGGTAGTAAACTACCATATTCAATAATGCTCTTTGTAACTATAAAAAAATAAAAAAATCTAACAATTATTCACCTATGTGCCATATGCTGATTAGATCCAAGTAGGCATTGGGGCAGGGCTGCAACTAGTTATGGAGTATTCATTGTAACAACTGCCCTTCAGACATGATTGACAGGCTGGCAGGCTCCCACCTAATTCACTTGCCAAAGTTCTTTGCATAACAATTTAAAGACTTTGGCTTGGGCATGTGCCGTGAATTAACTGCTGCCTGCATCCGTTTCATGCTTACTGCTCCTGAACCATAATGCAGGCGCAGTGTTTTATTGAAACTCATGTGAACAGCAAAGGATGAAAGGTGCAAGTGAAAGCTCCCTCTTAGGGAACATGGCAGTTGTTTCATGCTACCTGTGGTCCAGAAATAGAAGCCTTCAAAAAAATGTGTAATGGTTTAATTTAAAAAACTACAATGTTTTAGAAAAACCATAGCCTTATCAATGAGCTAGGACCTGGGTAGGTGTAGAACTCATCCAGCTCTGCAACTTGAACTCAGTCACCTCTGCTATTTTGAACACTGTAACTTTGCTGCATCCCATGCATCTGGCTTAACCCCTTAACGACCGCGGGCATAAGTGTACGCCTCCAAAACCCGTGCCTTAACGCAAACGGGCGTACATTTACGCCCGCGGTTTCCCCGATCGCTGCGTGTACACACGCAGCGATCGGGGGAGATGGCCTGCTATAATGTATAGCAGGCCATCCCTGCTTGTCGGCACGGGGGGTGATTAACCCCTCCCGTGCTGACGATCGCCGCTATTGGCTGATCAATTCATATCAGCTAATGGCGGCGATCTGCAGCTTTCCGGGTCATCGGTGACCCGATGGCCCGGAAAGCAATGGCGGTCGGTGCTGTCTGAGGACGGCACCGACCGCCATTACTGTTAAAAGTAATGGTGGCCACGGTGCCACGTCCCGCTCGCCGTGACCGTGATCACGGCGATATAAGTACCCCATGAAAGGGTTAAATACCTGCTGTGGACACCTCAGCTAGGTAGCTGAGGTGTCCAGAGCAGGTATTGACCCATACTCACCGGATCCAGCGTCCCAATCGCGTCTTCCGGGTTCCGATCGCGTCCTCGTCTTCGTCAGGCGTCTTTGTCTTTTTCCGGCGGTCCCCATCGGCAATCATCGGCTCCAGAGTCGTCAAACTTTGGCTTTTTACGGAATTTGCGTTCTACTGCCCCCTAGCGGCTGATAAGTGTATATAATACACATATCAGTAGCTATAGGGTTGAAGAGAGGTTTTTTTTTTTTTTCCGCACCCTATCGCCGCTGAGTGCTGATCAGTATCGCACGTAAGTGCGCCGCTGATCAGCAACTCCTCCTTTTTGGCGTAGGGTGTTTTTTTCCTATATCCTACAGCCACGGTCTGCTTATAAGTGCCGCACATAAGTGCGGCATTTATCGGCAACTCCTTTCTTGGCGTCGTTTTTTTTTTTAATACTAAATGTTAAAAAAAACCATTATACTACACAGAATAAAGTTTTACACTACACTACTACACATTTACATACCCCATATACCAATCCCCGTATAAAGATGGCCCCCAGGGTGTTTTCGGTGTCGGACGCATACGTTATTATTGCCTCCCACACCGAAACAGCCAGTGAGGATGAATAGGGGGAACCTTCTTTCCTCCATTCATCCTCATCATCCTTATCATCCAGTGACGTGTCTGGGGGTAGCGTAGCGTACGCTGCCCCCCAGACACGTCTTTTCCGCCAGTACCGTCCAAATAAGAGATGACGGTATGGCGCAAAATTCTACAAACTCTGTGAGAGTACCTCAGGGTACACTTACAGATTTAGGGTACGTGCACACTGCGGAATGGCGAAGGATAACCCTTTGTGCATTTCGCAGCTGGCACCCACCGGCGGACTGATGCAGGTGAGTGTCTCCACCCGTGTCATAGACTCCATTCTATGCACGGGCGGATTCCATCGTCTGTCCAAAGAATGAACACATTTTACGGAGAGCGGAATCCGCCCATGCATAGAATGGGGTCTATGACACAGACGGAGACGCGCGCCCGCATCAGTTCGCCGGTGGGTGCCAGCTGCGGAATGCACAAAGGGTTATCCTTCGCCATTCCGCATTGTGCACGTACCCTTAGAGTGTATGAAGGAAGGGACACCCGTATCCAGCCCCCAGATGCCCTCCCCCATCCTCGGAGTTAGTGGGAAGTTTGTTCGGGAACTGATCTTCCCACTGCTGGATAAAGGTTACCACTTGTAAGGGGATAACTTTAATACCAGCACCCCCTCTTCTGGTCCCTCTCTGCCTGAGCTACTGTAGCTTGCGGCATGATCCGAACATATCAGAAGCAGTAATAGAGCCCTAATATTTAGCAGCCATAGAGCGGACCCAGCGCTTCTGGATATGAAGGACCCCGGATCGCACCAGGGCAACATTCTCCAAGTGACGTCCCGCACACTGGAAAACAGGAGAACCCAGAAGAAGTGCAGAGTGTGGCGTAACAGGGGGATCAGGAAGGACGCCATTTTCCAGTGTGACGCCTGTCCTGATCACCCCGGCCTCTGCACACTGGATCGCTTCAAGGCATACCACACGTCATTGGGGTTCTACATTTTCTAAATTCTGTCCCTTATTCCTATTTCAGGGGTCACGTTGATCCGGGGATTATTATTATCGCCATTATGGCGTCGGGAAGGAATTTTTTCCCAGTGATGAGGCTACTGTCGTCTGCCTTACAAGGGTTTTTTGCCTTCCTCTGGATCAACACAGGTTGAATTTGATGGACACCTGTCATTTTTAACCTTATAAACTAATAATTGGCCTAATACCCCCAAATAAATTAATAATTGTCCCTTTTCCCCAGCTAAATAAACATGGCCGCCATTCCCATTAGAGGATGCCATGATGCAATTACAAAGCCTCTGTGCGGCCAGGACAGTAGAAACCCCCCACAAGTGACCCCATTCTGGAAAATACACCCCATAAGTAATCTAACAAGGGGGGCAGCGGGGATATGGCCCCCTGGTGACGGCCACATTTTGGACGTGAAAATGAAAAAGAAAAAGGTATTTTTTATTTTCACGGCACATGTTCTACATATGTGCCTGTTACCAGTGGGGTCCATATGCTCACTGCACCCCTTGTTAGATTCCTTATGGGGTGTAGTTTCCAGAATGGGGTCACTTGTGGGGGGTTTCTACTGTCTTGGCAGAACAGGAGCTTTGTAATTGCAACATGGCCTCCATCCTCCATTCCAGCCTCTAAATGGCGCTCTGTCCCTTTGGTGGCTTGCCCTTTGCCCATATGGCACATTATGTCCACATCTAGGGTATTTTCGTACTCAGGTGAAATTACCCTACACGCTTTGCATTTATTTTCTTTTTTAACCCCTTTTGGAAATGGAAAAAAATCAAGGCTAGACCAACATTTAGTGTAATTTGTTTTAAATTTTTACTCTAAATCATTGATCTTGTCTTGATTTCTTCATTTTCACAAGGGGCTAAAAAATAAAAAAAACACAAAATTTGTAGAGCAATTTCCCCAGAGTACGGAAATACCCCACATGTGGACATAAAGCGCCATGCAGGTGCAGGGTAAGCCTCCAAAGGGAAGGAGTGCCGTTTGGTTTTTTGAGGCTGGATTTGGCTGGAATGGATTTCGAAGGGGCCATGTTGCATTTAAAAGGCCCCTGTGTTGCCAAGACAGTTGAAACCCCCCACAAGTGACCCCATTATGAAAACTACACCCCTTAAGGAATCTAACAAGGGGTGCAATGAGTATATGGACCACTTGATGATGGGCACATTTGTGCAGTGAAAGTGAAAAAATGAAATTTTTCACTTTCACGTCACATTGTTCCACATTTGTGCCCGTCACCAGTGGGGTCCATATGCTCACTGCACCCCTTATTAGATTCCTTGAGGGGTGTAGTTTCTAGAATAGGGTCACTTGTGGGGGGTTTCCAGTGTTTTGGCAGCACAAGGGCTCTGTAAATGCGACTTGGCCCTTGAAATCCATTCCAGTGAAATCCAGCTTCCAAAAGCCAATTGGCGCTCCTTCCCTTTGGAGGCTCATGCTGCTCCCGCTTGGCACTTTATGTCCTCATGTGGGGTATTTCCGTACTCAAGAGAAACTGCGCTACATGTTTTGTGTTTTTTTTTTTTTCCTTTTATCCCTTTGTGAAAATGAAAAATTGAAGTCTAGAACAACATTTTAGTGTAAAAAATACTTTTGTCTTTTTTCACGCCATATTGTTGGGAAAATCTGTGAAGCACCTGTGGGGTCCAGATGATCACCGCACCCCTAGTTACATTCCTTGAGGGGTGTAGTTTTCTGAATGGTGTCCCTTTAGTGGTGTTTTTTAGGTTTTGGCCCCCCAGAGCCTCTGCCAAGCTGAAGTGGTACAATCAGAAATGACCAAATATAACAGAGCCATTGAAATGCACTAGGCGCTCCTTTATATCTGAGGCTTGTGGTTGTGTCAAATAGCACAATAGGGCCACATATGGGGTATTTTATAAACTGCAGAAACGGGGCAATAAATATTGGGGTGCATTTCTCTGATAATAAGTTTATAATTATGAAAAATATTGGATTATAATAAAATCTCTGCACAGAAAATTAAAATTTTCTAATTTCTTACACACTTAGCTTTTATTTCTGTGACTCCCCTAAAAGGTTAAAAAACTTTCTAAGTGTGCTTTTGCAGAGTTTGGGGGGTGCAGTTTCTGAAATGGGGTGCTTTGTGGGGCTTTCTAACATACAGTCCCCTCAAATACACTTCCCACCTGAACAGGTCCCTAAAAATATCTGATTTTGAAATTTTACAGAAAATTTGGAAATTTGCTGCTAATGTTTTACGCTTTCTATTGTCTAAAAAAAAATGAAATATAGTTTAATAAATGCTGCCAACATAAAGTAGACATGTTGCTAATGCTATTTAATATATAATTTATGTGGCATAACCATTTTCTGTACAAGCAGAAAAGTTTTAAAGTTGGAAAAATGCATTTTTTTACAATTTTTCACGGTTTTTTGGGTTTTTTCATAAATATTCGTTATAAGTATCAACTCCAGTTTACAAGAAATGTGAAGTACAATATGTCACAAGAAAACCATCTCAGAATCAGCTGAATAGGTAAAAGCATCCCGAAGTTATTAATGAATAAAGTGACACAGGTCATATTCATAAAATTTGCTCCGGTCCTTAAGGCCATTTTAGGCCCGGTCCTTAAGGGGTTAAGCAGCTACCAGAACTCACCCAGCCCTGCAATATGAACTCAGTCTGCTCTGCTATGTGAATACAGTCCACTAATCATCAATAGGAATACAACTGCCGGTCAAATCCAGTGGGATAGAGAGTAAGAGCAGAGAGGAGGAATAATAGCATATACCTTTTTATACGGTTGTGTCCCTTGACAGGTACCTATAAAGTTGATATCCCCCTGTTCTGTAATTCAGAATGGAAAGATGCAGGTCCATGCTGGATGATCAAAATGTCAAGGAAATCATATAAAGCTCAGCAAATTCTGTCCTAATAATTGGCAAGGGGCGGCTTGTGCATGGAACATGCTACATGTCATACAGTTGCCTTTAACAACCTGACCGCCCAATGTTGACCTGCCTTACTACATGCCGATGTAATTGCTTATGATATATATTATACAGTATGAGAACGTTACAGATAATAATGCTTCAAGCTTTGTGGCAACAGTCATCGCAGTCCTCCAACATGGCAACAAGCTCTCCAGTCGTTAACTCAAAATATAGGGCTGAGATTCAAAATCAGGGAAAGGTTTTGCTAGTAGAGCTACGAAACAAACAAAAACCCCATAAGGTTTGAATGCATATTGATGCCTAAAGACTTAGAATGAAATATAAAACAGACGCATATCTATTAGATGTTTGGGAGCTGACATACTCTTGCCCATGTACTGTGTCTCTGAAATTCTTATCATTGCAAACAAAACATATAACGATAAAAAGCAAATGTAAACCTAGAGAGCAAACAGTTAGTTTCACAAATGCTTGATGCGTGAAAGAAAACCAATAATTTCCTATCATAAAAGCTTTCGAAAGCAGCCCCTGAGCCATATGTATCTCATAACTGTGTGCCACAGGCCAAAATATTTTTGTAAGATAAATAAACTTGTTTTATAGCGCAAAATTGATTCCCTTTGTTACAAATGTATATACGTTCCTGCTTATACCATTAACAAAGCGTTTTCCGCTTGGTGTAGAAACCATTTGTATAAACCTAATTTTCAGTTTTTCTTTATTATTTTCAATATTTAATGGCCTGTAACCAAGTTGAATGAATTGCATCCACTTACGCATGCAAAGAATATAGAATGCCTTAACGCCATACAGTACATATAATAAAATATAGATATTTTGTGCTAGAGCACAGAACTTACCCAGGGACTAACATGGATATGACTGAGTATGCATCCATAACTGAACATTTAAGGTGATTTATTGAACAGAACAAGGAGATTGATTTCAGTCATAGCCCTGAATGATGCCATTCTACCATATCACTATTAATCTACTTTCCTTGCGCAATTAGAGCCAACACTGAACTCCCATGTCAGAAAAGACACATATTATTGAGTCTTATATGATTCTTTCAGGGCAGCACAGGGAAAGTAAATGATATCAAGACTCTGGCAATAAATCACAACAGAGTCATACTAGACCGATAATTAATGTCTATCATTTTTCTTCCACTTCAAGCCCTAGATTCACTAAAGTGCGCTAATTCCCATTCCCCCTTAGTGGCCCTAGGCATAAGTTGTCAATTTAGTACTGATTGGTGTCCAAGGCTACTTAGTCATAGTCGGTACACTGTGAATGGACATACGCTATGCTCACTTCCTGTAAGAAAATACAAAATATACTGTAAGGATTTTATCAAACAGACATATACTGCATAAGTACAGTACATAATGTCGAGTCAACAATATTGTGAGCCAGTTAGTGTTGTTGTTTGACTTGTGAAAAGAAAATCACTTATTAACATCTAAAATCTATGTGCAATGAGTCACAAAATGTTAAATGCTTTTTACATGCGGACCAATGTTTTTTCTCTATCCATCAGGACCTAGATGAGATCATCATTGTTTACTCTACCTCCTATTTACAGATCCCCATTCTTGCTTTCAGTGCCATTTCATTTAAACTGTTTAAATCATATTATGCACGTTTAAATACAAATATTACATTTATATATTTTGGAAGCTTAAAGGGAATCTGTCAGCTCCCGGGCCCTACCTAAGGTGCTGACGGTGTGCTGTAGCTAGCAGTCCCCTTATGAGCATGGCACCTTTTGGTAATTTGTCCATGCAGTGGATTATGCACAATCTCAGGTCTCCTACTGTAATGAAGAGTCAAACAGGAGTTGTTTGTGCTACACAGGCACACCTCACCACTTCCTCCTCCTCCCTGAGCGTTTCTTTCAGACATAAACTACCTACAGAGGACTAATCTGCAATTAGAGACACTGTCTGACAGCTGAGCGGGCAGGAGGTTGAGCAGCATTGATTATTCATGAAGGAGAGGGAGGAGGAAGGAGTGGTGAGATGTGCCAGAGTGTGGCACAAACAACACCTGTTTGACTCTTCATTGCAGTAGGAGACCTGAGATTGTGCATAAACCGCTTCACGGACAAATAAACAAAAGGTGCCATGCTCAGTAGGGTACTGCCAGCTACAGCACACTGTCAGCACCTTAGGTAGGGCCCAGAAGCTGACAGATTCCATATAAATATATATATATATATATATATATATATATATATATATATATATATTATATATATATATATATTTATTTATTTATTTATTTATTAAATGCTCGGGTGCTCGTTTAGAGTAACAAACCACATTGAAGTCAATGGGAAACTTGAGCATTTTTGCAGGGGGCCCAAGTTCAGTAGAGGGAAGGTTGTGGGAAAACCTGTCAACCTCAGAAAATGATAGAAACACAATGGAAATGGACAGGAAACAGCAGGGGCAGCATGTATGGAGGCCTCTGAGGCTGCCTAATCGCACCATTATGCAACAGCCTGGTAAAACAGAGGTAGGCATATGAACCACCCAAAAACTCAGCCTGACACATCATGGCAGTGAGAACACAGTAAACCATTAAAACAGAGGTAGCATATGATGAACCACCCAAAAACTTTGCCTGACACAGCATGGCAGTAAGGACACAGAAAACCCTTAAAAACAGAGGTAGCATATGAACCACCCCAAAACTTAGCCTGACACAGCATGGCAGTGAGGACACAGAGAACCATTAAAAACAGAGGTTGCATATGAACCACCCAAAAATTTTGCCTTACACAGCATGGCAGTGAGGACAGAGTGACCAAGGTAAAAGCGGGAGCCAGTGAGCCTCCCAAAAATAAGGCCAGACACAGCATGGCAGTGAGCAAACAAAGAACCAATAAAAGTGAGTGAGGAAGCAAGTGACCCTCACAATAAATTGGAGTGAGGCCAGGGGCTGGGATTTATAGTAGACACGAACCTAGGTGCTGACAGCTAACTGGCTAGGCCAGCTGTCAGTCACCATCATGGGTACACCTAATGCCGATCGACCGGGGGTGTTGAGGCCCTGGCCTCGGCTACACAAAAAAAAAGATAACACAGCTGGCTGGTTGTTGGGGACGCCATCAGCGGGCCCCCGGCAACCAGTCCCGCTCCTCCACAGACGTAGGGACATCTGAGCATGGCAGTGAGGACAGAGATAACCATTAAAAGTGAGTGAGGAAGCAAGTGAGTCTCCCAAAAATTAGGCCAGACAAAGCATGACAGTGAGCACACAAAGGACCAGAAAAAGTGAGTGAGAAAGCAAGTGAGCCTCCCAAAAATTAGGCCAGACACAGCATGGCAGTGAGCACTCAGAGAACCATTAAAAGTCAGTGAGGAAGCGAGTGAGCCTTCCAAAAAATTGGAGTGAAGCCAGAGGCTGGGATTTATAGTGGACATGAACCTAGGTGCTGACAGCTGACTGGCTAGGCCAGCTGTCAGTAAACATCAAGGGTACACCTGATGCCGATCAACCCGGGGGTGGCCGCGGCTACACAAAAAAAAAGATAACTCAGCTGGCTGGTTGTTGGGGACGCGATCAGAGGGCCCCCGGCAACCTGTCCCGCTCCTCCCCAGACGTAGTGACATCAGAGCATAGCAGTGAGGACACAGAACCATTAACCCCTTAAGGACAGAGCCAATTTTGATTTTTGCGTTTTAGTTTTTTCCTCCTTGTGCTTAAAAGGCCATAGCACTTGCATTTTTCCACTTAGAAACCCACATGAGCCCTTATTTTTTGCGTCACTAATTGTACTTTGCAAAGACAGGCTGAATTTTTGCATAAAGTACACTGCGAATCCAGAAAAAAATAAATGTGTGGTGAAATTGAAAAAAAAAAATGCATTTTGTTTATTTGGGGGAAATTTGTTTTTACACCATTCACCCTGGGGTTATATATGTTATATATGTTCCTTAAGTCATTACGATTAAAGCGATAAATAACATGTATAACTTATATTGTATCTGATGGCCTGTAAAAAATTCAAACCATTGTCAACAAATATATGTCACTTAAAACCGCTCCGTTCCCAGGCTTATAGCACTTGTATCCTTTGGTCTATGGGGCTGTGTGAGAGGTCATTTTTTGCGCCATGATGTGATCTTTCTATCGGTACCTTGACTGAGCATATACAACTTTTTGATCGCTTTTTATTACAATTTTTCTGGATTTGATGCGACCAAAAATGCACAATTTAGAACTTTGGGATTTTTGAGATCAGGAACGTGATTAATTAATAGTTTGGGCGATTACACACACGGTGATAGCACACATGTTTGTTTATTTATTTATTTACTTTTATTTATAACCTGGGAAAAGGGGGGTGATTCTGACTTTTATTAGGGGAGGGGGATTTTTACTAATAACAATACTTTTTTTTTTACTTTTACACTTATACTAGAAGCCCCCCTGGGGCACATATGCTGCAGAGATCCATGAGATAGGCACTCGTTTACTTCCGGCTGCTGCAGCCGGAAGTAAACAAGTGCCGAGCCGGGGACGGCGCCATCTTGGAGCGGTCCCCGGCCAGCTTCAGTTACGGAGATCGCTCCTCCGGGATAACATCCCGGAGGAGCGATCTCCCCACTAGACACCAGGGATGACGCTGCGTCTGGTAATCGGATGCAGCTGTCATGTTTGACAGCTGCATCTGATTACTGTATTAGCGGGCACGGTCCGATCGCCGTGCCTGCTAATACAGTAATCAGATGCAGCTGTCAAACACCTGTAATCCCGGGCTACAAGCGGCACCCGGAACCGCAGCGGTCCAGAGCGGGGTTGCCGCGTGACCCCGCTCTGAACGCCCTTACCGGCATCAGGGCGTAAATATACGCCCTATGTCATTAAGGGGTTAAAAGTTAGTGAGGTAGCAAGTGAGCCTTCAAAAAATTAGGACAGACACAGCATGGCGGAATAAGACTTGGCTGTTGGCTGAGAATTGAAGGAGGAGGAGGAGAGGAGATACCAAGAATCTTCATGTTTAAAGCTGCTCTCCCTGGGTAAACAGTTGAATTCAGGTGAAATCCAGGCTTTGTTCATTTTTATAAACGTCAGCCTGTCAGCGCTGTCAGTTGACAGGTGGGTGCGCTTATCAGTGATGGTGGCACCAGCTGCACTGAAGACCTGCTTTGACAACATGCTAGCGGCAGGGCAGCCCATCATCTCCAAGGCGTAAAGCGCCAGTTCAGGCCAGGTTTGTTCAGGCCACGTATCCAGTTTTTCAACCCAGTGGTTGTATGTAGCATAGTGATCGAGAAGGACGTTGGTATGGTCAGAAAGGTGCTCCCTCACCATTTTTCTGAAGGGCTCCCTTCTACTCTGTCTATACTGGGGACGGTTGACATAGTCTTGCTGGGGTGCCATGAAACTGTCAAAGGCCTTGGACAGTGTTCCCCTGCCCCTCTACAAGCTGCCTGCTCCACCACTCCTCTCCCCCGCTCTTTGGACCACAGAACTACGTCCTCTGGCGCTAGTGGTGTCAGATGGGAAGTACATTTTCAGCTTCTGCACCAGGGCCTGTTAATATTGATTCACTCTCATACTGCGTTTCTCGGAAGGAATGAGAGTGGAAAAGTTTTGTTTGTACCGAGGGTCCAGGAAGGGGGAACATCCAGTTATCCATGTTGCATAAAATGTTTTTAACCCGAGTGTCACAGGAAAGACAGCCCAACATAAAGTCAGCCATGTGTGCCAGGGTCCCAACACACAAGAACTCCCTCTCCTAAATAGACTCAATTTCCTCCTCCTCCACCAATTCCTCCTCTTCAGGCCATACACGCTCAACAACTAAGGATTGAGCATGGGTACCCTCTTCAGTCGCAGCAGTCTGCTCCTCTTCCTACTCTTCTTCATCCTCCTCCTCATCTTCTACTCCGTGGTGAGAAACTGACATCAGGGTGGTCTGTCCATCTAGCGGCGGATGTTCTTCACCCATCTCCTGAGACGAGGGCAAAGTCAAAAACTTCAGGCTGAGCAGGGAGGTTTGAAGCAGACACAGCAGCGGGATGGTGAGGCTGATGATGGCGGCATCGCCGCTGACCATCTGTGTTGACTCCTCAAAGGGGCCCAGTACCTGACAGATAGCAGACATGCACGTCCACTCCTCATTGTAATTTTGAGGTAGCTGACCTGACTACCTCTTCTTACCGAGGTTGACATCTGGCATTTCACAATGGCTCTGCGTTGCTAGTAAACCCTGGCTACCATCTGGAAGGTGGAATTCCACTGCGTTGGCACATCACATAGCAGCCTGTGAGCCAGTGCAAGTGCCTTTGCAATGCCCTAAGGGTAGCAACATCCGTGGTTGACTTGCAGAAATGCGCACACATGCGTCACACCTTGGTGAGCAAGTAAGCCAAGTTGGGGTACCACTGCACCACTAGATTGAAGTGGTGCAGAGTACTAAGGGACAACCACCGACATGAGGTTCCTAAAAGACTCTCTCTCTACCAGCCGATAGGGCAGCATCTCGAGGCTCAGCAGTTTGCCTATGTGCACATTTAAGGCTTGTGCATGCAGGTGAGTGGCAGTGTATTTGCGCTTCCGTTTAACGCTCTGCTGCAGGGACAGTTGAACTCTGTGCTTGGACACCTTGCTGGAGGGTGTGGAGCATAGTGGAGGTGAAGGGGTGCGTTTAGGGGGGAGGCGATCATGCCTGGGGCCTGGGCGGGGGGACTGATAGAGCTAGCACGTGACACAGGGGAAGGAGCAGGGGTGCGACTTGCACTAACTGAACGGCCTTGGTTCCACTGAGTGAGGTGTTTAGCCCTCATATGCCTGCGCATGCTGGTAGTGGTTAGGCTGGTAGTGGTGGCTCCCCTGCTGATCCTGGCATGGCACACATTGAACACTACAGTCCATCGTTCGTCCGCACTTTCTTTAAAAAACCACCAGACTTGGGAACATCTAGGCCCGGCCACGGGAGTTTGACTCCGTGAAACAGTTACTGATCTACTTACTCTGCCCCTGCTTCTCCCTCTGCCCACCCCTCTTCCTCTTCCAACCGGTCCTGCAGGTGAACTTGCTTCCCCCTAAGAAGTACGGTCTTCACTAGGCTTATCCACCCAGCTCGGGTCAGTCACCTCGTCCTCATCCACCAGCTCTTCCTCCAATTCCTCACTGTGATCCCCACTTTGAGTTACATCCATGACAACAACCTCACTGTCTGACAACCGGGTCTCATCGTCATCATCAGACATCTCTTTCAACTCCGCTTGGAAGTCCCCACTCTCATCACCCACTGACTGTGTGAGCTGCAAAGTTTGGGCATCGGGACAGATCGACTGCTCTCTTTTGTATGGCAGGGTCATCTGATCTGGCCCACCAATCGCTGCTATCGACATGTATGGGTCCCACGTGATCGCAGGATGTACCAAAGAGTGTCCTGCATTTTTATTGGCTGAGAAAAAGCCCAAAACGTACAGGAAACGGATGATGAGATTTTCTCGAGTATCGCGAGATGCTCGTCCGAGTAACAAGTACAATTGAGTACCCTAATACCCGAACAAGTACCAAGCTCAGACAAGCATGTTCGCTCATCACTAATATTTATCTTTTCTAACCGATAACAAAATAAATCAGAGTATGAATTGTATCACACAATCATATGACATAGTTCGGACTTTGAAAAATAGATTTTTTTTCTGTTATATAACATTTACCCAAGGTCAATGATTTTTCTGTGCTAGATACACTATATGATATGTTCATAGCTGGGTGTTCAGTACTGTATCTTGTTTTACTCTCTTGAGTGGATGAAAAATTTTAAGAATCTTTAACATAGGAATTTGTACAGGCTTATTTTTAAGGCTTTAAAATAGATTACATACCTATTATATTCTAAGCAAAGCATTGCCAGCCACTGCACACATTGGGTCTAATCATTTACTTCATGGTTTTTAGCTTCTGTGAGCATGTGATAGATTTTTTTCTGGTTTCATGGAACATTTGCACACAGTTTGTCTATTGAATGTCTCCGTTGTTATATATTTAATCACTCCAATGTTTTGGAGCTAATTACACCACAGAACTTGCTGATGGGAACAGTTTGCCATGAATGTCAATATGATTGATGCCATGAAACTAACATGTTTAATATGTTAGTAAATAAGTCTGCTTCTCTGTGTATTGCGATTGCCATGGGAAAAATAAAGTCATAATTAATAAATGAGCACTTGCATACTGATGAAGATTTTTCTTAAAATAATTAAATAAATAAGTATAGGCATTGCTCCTAAGTTTCAGAAAGAGATGAATAGCTGTTTATGTACTAGTAATAGTCATACTCGGTAGTCATGGTCTTTTGCCTTTAATATCTAGAGCGCAAACTAACTGATTTTTGGGATGAACCGGATCTTCATTTTGCAGAAAGGGGTTATTTGACAATGGTGATGCCGTGAGCTTGTGAGCATGCTGTGTCAAGACTGTGCCTCGGCGCTCCTCGGTTTGGGCTGTGCAGCCGAGAAGGCGAGTTTGATGTTTTTGTGCAGTGTCCTGAACCCTGTCTGAACACGAATGTATCTTAGGTTTTTCAGCCCCACCCGCCTTGCTTGCTATGCTTTTAGCAGCTTTGTGGTTGACCCTGATGCTGTTCAGGTGATATGTGTGGAGGATCATGGGCAGGTCCAATCAGCCTCTGGAATGAGTCCCTGATCCTCCATTAGTGTTCCTTGCTGGGCTAAGCATTTCTCTGTTGCTGACTTGGATTGTCCTCTAAGAATTATTGTGTTTGGGACCGTCCTGGTGGTTGTCCGCAACTGCCTAGGGCTGTCAGTGGCAGGTGGGCAGGGACAGTGGGTGGGAACAGAGCAGGGCTCACTGTCCATGTCCTTGTCTTTCCCACTGGTTGTCACTGACCGAGTTAACATGCTGTTCTTGTGCAGTCATTGTCTAGGAGTGCATAGTTGTTCGGTTAAGAAGGGAAAGGGACAGGATGGTGTGCAGAGTGCAATGTTGTGGCCAGAGGCACCACAATGCAGGACAGTAATAAAATATTACTCTTTAGCA
The DNA here is from genome assembly GCF_027789765.1 of Dendropsophus ebraccatus. Lineage (NCBI taxonomy): Eukaryota > Metazoa > Chordata > Amphibia > Anura > Hylidae > Dendropsophus > Dendropsophus ebraccatus. The sequence goes on from NC_091463.1 coordinate 65,168,974, forward strand.
CAGTAATTAATTAAATAAATAGATAAAGTAATTAATAAAGATCATTTTACCCCATTGCACCAATAAAGGTGCTACATAAGGACACTATAGTGCACATGCATATGTGACCAGTTACATACACCAATTCAGTGCATTTTTCCATTAAATAAATGCCTCAGCGCCAAATATGTATTAATCTTTGCCTTAGTAGTGTAAATCATGCTTTTTGGTATCTACTGCAATGACCCCAACTTTATTTTGTAGCTCAGGAATAGCACTGAGAATGAAAAGACTGAACTTTAAAACTAAAATGGGGGCAGCATGGTGGCTCAGTCATTGGCATTATAGCCTTGCAGCACTGGAGTACTGTGTTTAAATCCAGGGAGCATCTGCAAGTAGTTTGTATGGTCTCACCATGTTTAAGAGGATTTCTTCCAGTTAAGATAATTTAAATTGGAAGCCCTAATAGGGACAGGGACCAAATTTAAGTGAAGTGTTGTGGAATCAGTTAGTGCTATATAAATCAAGGAATAATAAAGGAATTATTATTAATTAAATCCCTGCTCATTCTATATATGGGAGTCCAGTGGGTGGTCATATTAATAATTGGCAGTTGTGTCTATAAACAGTCATACAAGAAAGTTATAAGTATAAAGGGAAAGAAAAAGGACAGGACAGTGTAAGGCTATGTTCACACAACATTTTTTCCCTTTTGAAAAGAATAACTGACGTTCGTCATTTTGAGTTTAAAATAGCCTATGGTATTCCTATGTAATAGGAATATGTAATGTAATAGCTACACCTCAATGAGCCAATAATAATGGGTCCAGAAGTAATATTACTCATTACAAAACCACTTTACATTTATTTTTTCTAAGTCTCATAACGGCTCTAAAATCTCTTTCAGGAAAGCAATGTGGCACTAAATTAGTAGTATAGGAAAAGCTGCATAGGGTTCCTTTCTATCTGTATATATAATAACCCTTTAAGGACGGGGCCACTTTTCGTTTTTGCGTTTTCTTTTTTTCCTCCTTGTGTTTAAAAGGCCATAGCACTTGCATTTTTCCACCGAGAAACCCACATGAGCCCTTATTTTTTGCGTCACTAATTGTACTTTGCAATGACAGGCTGAATTTTTGCATAAAGTACACTGCGAAACCAGAAAAAAATTCAAAGTGTGGTGAAATTGGAAAAAAAAAGAAAAACGCATTTTGTTTATTTGGGGGAAATTTGTTTTTACGCCATTCGCCCTGGGGTTATATATGTTATATATGTTCCTTAAGTCGTTACAATTAAAACAATATATAACATGTATAACTTTTCTTGTATCTGATGGCCTGTAAAAAATTCAAACTATTGTTAACAAATATATGTTCCTTAAAATTGCTCCATTCCCAGGCTTATAGCGCTTTTATCCTTTGGTCTATGGGGCTGTGTCAGGTGTAATTTTTTTGCGCTATGATGTGTTCTTTCCATTGGTACCTTGATTGCGCATATACGACTTTTTGATCGCTTTTTATTACATTTTTTTCTGGATTTGATGCGACAAAAAATGCGCAATTTTGCAATTTGGGATTTTTTTACGCTTACGCCGTTTAACATTAGAGATCAGGAGTGTGATTAATTAATAGTTCGGGCGATTATGCACGCGGAGATAGCAAATATGTTTATGTATTTATTTATTTATTTACTTTTATTTAAAACCTGGGAAAAGGGGGGTGATTCAAACTTTTATTACGGGAGGGGGCTTTTTACTAATAATACTTTTTTTTTTTTACACATATACTAGAATCCCCCCTGGGGGACTTCTAGTATATACACTCTGATCTCTCATTGAGATCTTTGCTGTATAGTTATACAGCAAAGATCAATTAGATCTGCAGCCGAAAACAAACAAGTGCCGAGCCGGGGACGGCACCATCTTGGAGCAGTCCCCGGCCGGCTTCAGTAACGGAGATAGCTCCTCCTGGACTATGTCCCAGAGGAGCGATCTCACCCACTAGACACCAGGGAAATGCTGCATCCATTAATCGGATGCAGCTGTCATGTTTGACAGCTGCATCTGATTACTGTATTAGCGGGCACAGCAATCGGACCGTGCCCACTAATACACGTGGTCCCAGGCTACAAGGGGCACCCGGAACCGGGGGGGTTCATAGCGGGGTCGCCGCGCGGCCCCGCTCTGAACACCTCTTACGGGCACATGACATATGGGTACGTCATGCATCCTTAAGAGGTTAACATTTATGTATAGGACCAGTGTAAATGACATGGTAGAATATAATCCCAAAGACGCTTCTTTTTATAAAAACAAATGGTTGCAAAGGTATATACTCTTTAATGTGTTACTTCACCAAGAACTCGTCTTTGTTTAGTTAATTTATAAAAGACCCCGAACATTTCTTTGTATCTTTTTCCTTTGGACTTTTTTTTATCTGGAAACTTGTAAGAACAACTCAATTTTGAAGTTCAGCAGTACATAGGAAGATCAAGGGATTTATGCTGCACTGTACTAAGTTAATCCTGACTCAGAACAAATAAAAGAAGGGCCACTACAAAGAAAAAATGTGTTCTTCACTTTTCAGAAATACATGATCTGTTTCTCACCACAGAATGTCTTGCAGAGTGAATCATAAAGTTCGTTCCCAGAAAGGACAAAAGAAATATAGAAAGGAAATTAGCTTCACACCGGAATATGTGAGCATGTTAAACAGCATAAACACTACATACTATGTACAACATGAAAATATTTTTAAGGATCTAATAAACACTTTAAATTATCTTTTAAGAAATAAGAAATAACACTTTGAGGGACATTTACTAAGGAGTCTAATATGTGCGACTATTCTTATGGGGATTGGTGTATAATTAGTGCCAATATGTTGTGTGTTATTTATTATGAAGTCACATTGGCTTTGTAAATAAGTCTAAGTAAAAAGTCGCAAAAAATTCACAACAAATCTTAAATCCACCTGGTGCTGGCCAGACCTAGGCCTGAACCTGTTTGTGTGACTTTTTAAAAGTCACAAATGATAAATTGGGCATCAAATTACTTAAAAAGGAAAAAAGAGAAGGAAAAACTTACCAAAAACACCATCGAAGGGGGGAAGTTATTGCTACCCTCTAAGATTGTTACACTCGGAACACAATGCCCCTTGTTTCCTTCATCAAGAGTATTTGGTAAGTTTCAGCCTATGTTTCTTTAAATAATTTTCTGATTAAAAATGTATTAACAACTATTCCTATATGATAAGTAAGATCCTATTACATTTTATATGAAATATATATTTTTTACCATTTTTAAGAACTTTTTATATCCAAAAGACAATAAGTGTTGACTTCATAGTTTCTCTCCCTACTGTCCCTTTGAAGTAAATATACATCCAGGGTTATAAAGGGGATAATCATAATAATATTATTTTTTTATTGTTCTTTTTCCTGTTTTATATTACCGAGAAATAGAAATATTGAACCTAAACCTAAAAATAAAGAAATAGACGTTAACATAAAGCCTTTCTTCAGGGAATGTACACGTGAGACAGCATTTTTTTTTACTATTTTACTTTACAACTTTATCTGTCCGTAACAAGTTGAACAAGTATGTTTCAACTAAAACCCAATCACTCCACTATGCTACTTTCATTATTATAAAATAGTCATCATACTCTGTCACAAGCATATTCAGTGCTACATACACTTCTATCCATTAATAGAGATAAACAGCTATGCCATCTGCCTAAATTTTACCACTGCTTTAAATAATAGCTCATCCTCAACACATTTGTACAGACTACGGCACAAGTGAGCTTAACAAATTATTTTATCACTTCCAGTTTTAGTTACGGAGGAAAATGCTTCCAACCCACTTAATTCTCCATCCTGTTTACATTGCCTGGTTTTTGCTTCCAGTGTCTTTTTTTCCCCAGGGTAAGAAATGCCCTTCTCATCATAATCAGCTTTTTGACATGTAGTTGGACATTTGCCATTCAGATACTTGAGTAATTATTCACTAAGGGTTTAAGACTAAATGCTACTTCACTCTTTCTTGGAGACAGAAACTGATCTGTGCAATGTGCAGTTTCATCTAGTTCATTGTAAATATGAGTCACTGAGGATTATTTTCCAGCTTAAACCTTACTTGAAAGAGTACGTTTAATACAGATTAAACTATAAAACCCATAATAAATGTGCTGAAACAAAGCAATAATGGAGCAAAATGAAAAATATTATTCATGATAGGCAGAGGAAGTGAAACTTGCAGCTCAATGTCTGAATATTGTTGACTATATCTTATTCCCCAGTGTATGTTCCAGTACCATAATTAACAGTGGGTTGCCAATTCCCATGGGGATCACAATGTTTTCAATTTAATTCCTTTTAGAGTTTGATGTTATCCTTGTAAGTTAGATATAGTATAATATTAATGTAGAGTCATGTTAAATGTGTCTCATTCCAGCTTGCAGTAGTGTTAGGATGTAACTGGAGCATAATCTTTAACTGCTTAAGGATCCATGACATAGCGGAATGTCATGGGAGCCTGTCACTTAAGGAACAGTACACCAATAGGTCCTGAGGCTCCATGAAACAAGCTCAGTGTGAGGGCCAGCTGCTATGAGCATTAGAGATGAGCGAACTGTTCAGAATTTTGGTCCGACGTCATCGGCGCTCTCTCATGATGCCTGTGATCCCGGCCGCATAGTTGCGTAGTGATGAGCGAATAGTGAAATATTCGAATATTCGTACGAATATCTCCCGAATATTCGATCGAATATTCGAACGCTTATCGAATATTTGTCGAATATTCAGCAAACTATTCGATAATATTCGATAGATCAAATACCTTACTATTCGATCGAATATCTATTCGATCGAACAGTATTCACTCATCACTAGCTCCTGGGACTATGCGGGCAGGATATTCCAGGAATCGATGTTGAATTCCCTGGAATATCGCAACTTTGTGGCCGCGATCACAGGCATGACGAGAGAGCGCCGATGCCGTCAAACCAAAAGTCTGACGGTCCGCTCATCTATAATGAGTATCTGGGTCCTCACTGTTAAGATGGCCTACTATGATAGCACCATTACATTTTAAAGGGGTACTCCAACTAGAGGGGGGGCAGCTGCAGAAGCATCTAGAATTTCTCACCTGTCTGACCCAGATCTGAAACCAAAAATCCATTTCTTTTATGCATCTTAATTCTGTATTTTGTGGCTGTATTTTCTGGTTCAGCATTTGCTCAGTACTACAAGTTGACAAATTCATTGCTTTCCCTCAGCTTTTCCCCACCTATAGCTGTTGCGGAACATCTAGGCTGTGTTCACAGATTGCAATTCATATGAGTTACTGAAATATTTCATTGCAGTCCTTCATCATTTCATTGTGGTCCCAACCACACAGCACACTGTATTCTCTACCTGTAAAGTCAATATTGGAGTAAAAAAAACTTTTTGAATTTAATTTGTGCTTTTTTTTGTCTTTTGTCTTTGAAGTTGAGCCCCACAATAAGGACTTTATCCGATATTATCTTAAACTGGATATACTGTATATGCCTTGTCTTTTTATGCAGGTGAGAGTGGCAGCGCCGGCTCTGATCGTGTGTGCTGTTTAGCATGATTTAAATGCATTACTGCATCAATTCATTGCAGTACTGCATAACTTTTGTGAAGACGATGCAGTATTGATACAGAACTGTAATAAACCTCAGTATGCGAACATAGCCCTAATTTCACTGCAGACTTTGCACCATCCGTGAAGTTGCAGCAGCTGCTTCTATCACTACCTGTCTACCTGTCTACCAGGTGTAGACTCTAGGACTGGTCAGAGATGGTGATTTGGTAATTCACTCAGGGGGGTGGGATATCCATCCAAGTCTCCTGTGACATCAGAGATTATGCGCTGACAAAGGGGAGAGAAGCTGGGGGTAAGTACAAGTTTTGTAGTCCTTCTATTTTCCATTTCCTATTAAAAGCCTTTGAAGAGCCAGAAATACCACTGAAGTGAGGACACTTGGTAATAACATTGCATTAGAAAATTATAAATGTTTGGGCAGTCTAATTTAAATACAATGGGGGAAATTTATTAAACATGGTGTAAAGTGAAACTGGCTCAGTTGCCCCTAGCAACCAATCAAATTCCACCTTTCATTTTCCAAAGAGTTAAGTATAAAAAAAGGCTGATTTATTGAATAAAATAAATAGAAATGTACATAAAATAACCAATTACGTGTTTTGGGAGTTCCATCTTTCCACCGTTATGGGAGTTCCAATCAGATTGCATCTGGCCTCTCTGCCTGTCAATCTTCCCCGCTGACAGAGAGTGGCGACTACACACGGGCAGGGAGCCACCCAGATGACTTCCTGCCCGCTCTGCCTGCCATGCGTCCGGGGATTAAACTTCATTTTCTCCCCCCATAAAGCTGCACAGCAGCTTTATACAGTGATGCAGGGAACCAAATCAGCCCATGTAATTTCTGATTGAAGATTCTACAAATATGAACAAAATATTGTTTGTATCAAAATACCAATAACAAGCAGTCAAATAAAAAAAAAAAATTGTACAATTGTCTAATCAACAGTTAACTAATATGAATTACATATGTAGAATTATCTATTTCTTTTATGTTTATTTGCACTGCTGTTCCTTTGTTCTTCTGGTCATGGAAGCTTGCCTGGTTGTAACACTAGATTTGCATACCTGTATTCTGCCAGCTGATCCCAACAAGCTGGACGGATATTTACCTTGTACTGTATTTGAATCAAGGTACTGGCATCTGTAGTTCTGTTTTGTACTGTGTTATCATTTGTAAAGCCTTTGCTGTACGACAGATTAAAAATTGCAAGCAAAAGCAGGTTAGGGTCTAAGCTTGAGGGAAAAACACCATGTACAGTTAGGTTATGTCTGAAAAAACTATTTTATTGCTTCATGAAAGTAATTGCTCGGGCAAAGGATTTGCTAATCAAGGCGCTGAATACAAATTACTTATTCAGTATTTCCTGGAACCACTTTGGAACTTCGCCACATGTATTACATGTACTTAGATTATAATTTTGCCAGAGAGGCAACCTGGTATATAAAAGCCAAAAATACATAACATGAGCTGTGAGAAAAGAACTAAAGATTCTTTCAGTTAGTCAATAACGTTTACTCTGTCTGAATTTTTGTGTGTTCTTTGTTTGACTAAAAACAGAGGCAAAAAGGTAATCCGATGCATGTTATATCAGCACCAAGCAACCATGAGCAGTTGCCAGTGGACTAGGAGGCCTGTGAAAATGTGGTTAAATATAGTTTACAATTGTCAAGTCAGAGTTGTATAGTTAAATAGTTAATAAGGTTAAAAAAGGCAAGAGTCCATCAAGTTCAACCTATAACGCTACCGTGTTGAAACAAAGGTAAGCAGAAACCCTCATGAGACAGATACCAATTGCCTCATGACAGGAAGAGAAATATCTTGGCGACCCAAAAATGACAATCAGAATAAATTTCTGGATCAGCGTCCTATCACATATAATCTAGTGCCCATAACTTGTAATATTATATTTTTCAAGAAAAACACCCAGGCTCCCCTTGAACATGTTTAGCGAGACAGGCATGACAACATCATGGGGGGAGATTTATCAAACATAGTGTAAATTGAAACTGGCTCAGTCGCCCCTAGCAACCAATCAAACTCCACTTTTCATTCCTCACAGACATTTAGAAAATGAAAGGTGGAATCTGATTGGCTGCTGGGGGCAACTGAGCAAGTTTCACTTTACATCATGTTTGATAAATCTCTCCCTATGTGTTTCATAGTCTCACTGCTCTTTCAGTAAAGATCTGCATCTGTGCTGATGGTGAAACCTTCTTGTAGAGGATGTCCCCTAGGAGTAAAAAAATCCCTAAAAAAAAGATCTCTGCACTGTCCATTCATATATTTGTACACTGTGATGAGATTGCCCTTAAGACGTCTTTTTTTTTTTTTTTTTCTTTAGCTAAATAACCTCAAGCTTGATAACCTGTCTTGGTACTGTAACCCAACCATTCCTCTAATGACCTTGGTTGCCCTCCTCTGCACCGGCTCCAGTTCAGTTATGTCCTTCTTATATACTGGTGCCCAAAACTGAACACAATATTGATGCATCCCATTATTTTATTAGCCTTGGCTGCCACTGCCTAGCACTAAAGTTGAGCTTACTGTCCATCAATATCCCAAAGTCCTTTTCAGAGGCGGTTTTACCCAGCGTTTCCTTATTTAACATGTAACTGTGCTTAATATTTTTATGGCCCAAGTGCAATTATTGTACATTTATCCGCATTAAAAAAGTTATTTGCCATTTCTCTGCTCAGGTCTCTAGCTTCTCCAAATCTCTCTTTAAAATTATATTTTCCACCTCTGTGGTGATTACTTTAACCAGTTTAGTATCATCTGCAGATATTGAAATTCTTCTCTGTAAGTTCATTAATAAACATATTAAAATGAAGTGGACCCAACACTGAGCCCTGCATTACCCCACTAGTAACTGTGACAAAATCTGAGTATGTTCCATCAATAACCACCCTCTGTTTTCTATCACTCAGCCAGTTACCTAACCATTTACATGCACGTTTCCCAAGTCCCAGGATAAGCATTTTATAGACCAACCTTTCAAAATGTGACATGGTATGACATGCCAGATACAGAACATGCACAGTACAAAAAGGGGACACAAGAACCCAATGGGTGACAAGCAACCAGTCCTGGATAAATCTTGAGCCACCCTTTTCTTATACAGGAATATGTATATCAGGCAAACACAAGATGTCAACAGTTTCTTGGTTTCATAACCGAACTGAGGTTCTCCTGTATAACATATAACACTGGTACTATAAGTTATTGCAGGTATAACTGGTGAATGGGCAAAACAATCCGAGACCTAATTGGAACCTCAGTCTAAGTATATGTTTCCAACTGCAGAAGCACCAGTGCTTCAAGCTGGGCCGGTGCTCAGGAAAAGACCAGCACTGCGCGTGCGAACCAGGCAGCAGTTCAAAATATGCCAGTACAAGTCTGTTGATGTGAAAAACCCAAAGCAATGTACCTGGTGGTACATTGCTCTAATGTAAGGGGTCACATGGCCGCCTTTTCCTTTGCCGACTGATAGCTGTGCATTTTTTATAATAACGTACATAACTAGATATATTTTTATTTAATTAGAACTTTTTTTTTTTTTTATTATTTGTAATTTGTGAAACCTGTTCTTGTTTTCCAAGGAAATCTTTCAGTATGAGAGACAGACATATGCATTGAGGGCAGTGTGAGTATTTAGGAGCATTTCGGACTGGTGTTTATCATGTAGAAATGTTTCCTTCTCATCTGCTCATGTAATTTATCTGTTCCAGTTACCAAGCTGTTTTATTTCTTGTAGACTTATGAACATTATGTTGTTTTGCTGCAGTTTAATTACATTATAGGTTTCAAAAGCATGGCTGTGCATATTTTACTCTGCTGTATCCTTCACTTTTCAAGCCTTTTTTTTAAGTAGGTAAGCAAAAACCCTAACTTGCACAACAGAATGCTAACAACATAAGATGTTTAATCAATATATTTGTTCTAAGAAATATTTTGCTTTGGACAGGTCTTTACATTGTTTTAATTTAATATTGTTCCATCGCCATGCAGAGCACAGCAGCCTCATTTGTTTTTAGAGATCTCCAACAGAGATATTAAGGGCATATTTATTTCCTTGTTGGTAAAGATAGAAGTAGTAGTAGAAAGGGAGTTGGTAATTTTATTTTTTACAAGACTCAGAAGTTAAAAATGATCCTGCAGAGACACTTTCTGTAAAGCAATGTTTATAGTGATGTCTTAAAGGGAACCTGTCACCCCCCGTGCCGGGGTGACAGGCTCCCGACCTTCATCCCGACGGGTGATGAAGATCTCAGCCGCTGCAGCCTGGCGCGCGCGCGCTGAGAGATGAGTCCAACACCCATAGAGAATGACGGAGCGCTGGACTCTCCTGTCATTCTCTATGAGCGTTGGACTCATCTCTCAGCGCACGCGCCGGGCTGCAGCGGCTGAGATCTTCATCACCCGACCACCTCCAGAAGCGGGACCCGGCGGGATCAGGTGAGTATAGGGGGCCCTGCATATGCAAATAAATCACAGCACACAGAGCTAATACACAGTTTGTGATACTGTGGTTGTTGTTATTTTAGTCTAGTTATTTCATGCAAACCCCTTGGAGGAAACCTGTTATTGTAATTGTATGTGATGTGATGATAAGGAGGAGACTGGACAAGTGTTTTCTACACGGAAAACAATGTCAGCTCATTATAAGGTTTAGTAGATAGATAGATAGATAGATAGATAGATAGATAGATAGATAGATAGATTTTAAAATACTATTGAGTACTACCACTCAAGAACAGGGCCCATAGGGAGATATTTACTAAGGAGTCTAATTTGTATGACTCTTCTAATAAAGATTGGTGTGTATTTTGTTTCAATATCTTGTGACTGATATAATAAAATATTGCACTGCCACAATAAAGGTATCTAAGAAGAAAGTTGCAGAAAAAAGTTGCAGAAAAGGTTGTAAAAAGGCAAAAATTGTGCCAGCATATTCACCTGGAACTGATGAGACATACCTGTTTGTGAGTTTTCATTTTCACATAAACATGGCCACTTTCTTCCTGAGAAAGCACCACTCTTGTCTTCAGTATAGAAGCGATTTGCAATTAAGCTCCATTCACTTCATTAGAACTAAGTTGCAAAACCTGCACCCAAAGTGGCCATGTTTTTGTAGCACTGGATAACCCTTTGAAGAGTTCCCCTTCTCTAGATCATGAGGGTTTCCAGTGGTCAGACCTCCCTGCAATCTGACACAGGATGGAGGAAAAATGTTGTAACTCTGAAAGGCCCTTTAGGAAGAAGCAGTTGGACATTTTCTCAAGATACATTGTTTTTAAACTCAAAGATATTCAACGCCTTTGTTCTTTTTTTTTTTTCTTGTCACTTTTATATTAGTTATTGTAGTAATTTAACAGAATTAAATGTACCTGAAATAATATTTCCCACACTGAAATGGTGGCTCTGAAATCACGGTTAAGTTTTAGCATAGTTTTATTGGCATCTTTTATGTCATGCACCAATGTAAGCTTGATGTGGTTAACTAAAGAACATTTATTCTGTCTCAGCCACTGAGTCTTTCTTTAAAGATAGCAGAAAATACAAGTTTTAATAAAAGCAGTACAAGAACTGAGTTGTCTATTTAACCTTATCTGCTAGCAATTCAATGAGAAAATCAATATCGTAAACTTCATCTAGTAAGTATACAACAGAAGGGCAATACTCACTGTATACAAGCAGTTTTAAGTGATTAAAATGGATGCACAGAAAAATCAAGGCAAAATCTTAAAGGGGGTACCTCACGGAAATATTCCTTTCCGTCTATGTGTCCTATTAAGGCTTATGGTCAGTTATCACTAGAGGTTTGGGTAAGGGTGATAACATGGTTCTTTTTATTATTTTTTTACAGCTTCACAGCAATATCAGCTGGTCAACAATGCTCTATGAAGCTGGACCATCACTAAGGGTGCCTTCACACCTACCGGATCCGCAGCAGGTCTTACTTCTGCGAATTCGTAGCGAGAACCACTGCGGATCCGGTACCATTCACCCCTATGATAGCACATACTCGCAGCGGGATTGACATCCCGCTGTGAATATGTGCTTTAACCCCCCGCTGTCCGCAGCCCCACCGCCGCATCCCCCATCCCCGGCCACATCAGCCCATCCCCGGCACATCCCCCCCATTCCCGGCCGTATCTCATATCCCAACATCCCCGCATTCCCCCATCCCCGGCCGCATATTGCAGCCCGCCTCCGAGAGCATACAGTACATGCTCGGCGGCACGGCTGCAGTGAGGCTCCCGGCTCTGGTCCCACTCAGCTGATCTGAGCGGCACTGGAGTCGGCAGCCTCACTGCAGCCACGCCGCCGAGCAGGTTTTGTATGCTCTCGGCGGCGGGCTGCTGGATACGGCCAGGGATGGGAGGATCGGGGGATGTGGGATGCGGCCGGGGATGGTAGGATGGGGGGATGAAGCCGGGGATGGGGGGATGCGAGCTGCTGGATGCAGCTGGGGATTGGAGGATTGGGGGATGCGGCGGGGCTGTGGAAAGCAGAGGGGTTAAAGCACATATTCACAGCAGGATGTCAATCCCGCTGCGAGTATGTTCTATCATAGGGGTGAATTGATACTGGATCTGCAGCTGATCTAGCTGCGAATCCGCAGAAGTGAGATCTGCTGCGGATCCGGTAGGTGTGAAGGCACCCTAAAAAAGGATATTGGAATGAAAATGTTGTCATTGCAAGACAGGATAGCCAGTCAGTGAAAGCTGGGCTACCCAGAAATAATGTTGGAGTCCTGTGTATACAACTCAGCTGTCCCGATGATCATGTGATCACCAGTTTGTTTTTTTTTACAGCTAATGAGCTGCTGGATTGTACCAGAGCCAGCAGAGAGTTTCAGGTTGTCGTATTGCCCTAGTAACTAGTAGGGTTAGTATATTAGCCCCAGTTACATGGGAAATCAGCAATTTGTTAGTGTAAAAGATGCCCCTTATTGATGGCACAACATGTTAAAATAAGAAAAATATAAAGATAACACACACAATAAATACATAAATAAAATAATCCTAAAACCCCCAAACAATAGATTATGGCATGACCCCTTATATACCTTTGTACGACCACAAGCTGCCATGAAGACCCAAATTAGCCTAAATGATTTACATAATAAGGATCTCCTGGGTCTTGAAACTTTAGTGCTGCCTCCAACCCCACTATAATGGAAATATCTTTTGGAATCTCAAATATCTGCTATTTCAGACAACCAGAACCAAATCACACAGCAGTATGCCCCAACCACCGAGGCAACCATGAGGCTACTGTTTGATGACCTAAAGCTCTTATTTGAGAATACAATACAGCAACTGATCACTAAAGTTCAAGGGGATATTACAGCACTGAGTGACTGTACATTCCACATAGAAAATAAAATGGAGCTTACTGCAGCTCATAATGATTACATAGATATATCCATGAGCATATAAGAGGGTCTTATTTATTTTAACGACTCTCCATTATGCCAACTTGCTCCATTGAGGCTCCAGACAGCAAATGGCTATAGAAGGACCCAGCACTCACCAGTAGATTTGCTTATTCAAGTGCTGCAAGAATTAATGTTACAGACAGGACACGTTTCGGCCAAGCATGTCCTTTAACAGTTAAGTCTGAGACATAGTTGGTGGAGGCCATGCTTTCCCGAAACGCGTCCTGCCTGTAACATTGATGCTTGCTGCACTTGAATAAATAAGCAAATCTACTGGTGAATGCTGCGTCCTTCTATTTACCTGCTGCTGGATTTATCCACCACGTGCACCACCCCATTGTTAGAGTGCCGTCCTCTCTACCTACTTTACGCAAATGACTATAATCAATTTTTTCTCGATTAAGACAATAAGCAAATCAATGATACATCTCTATGGTGCCCCCATAAGGCGACAATTAGAGGCAACTTTATTAAACAATTCTCTCATAAGAAAAAATTCTTGAACATCTCAACTGTTTCAAATTCAACTCTAACTTAGTTACAGATCCACTGAGTTACATAGAATCAATAAGTTAGCATACTCAGAAGAAACAAAGGGAAAGATATCACAGCTTACAGCTGTGAGATTTGCATTTCATGACTTACTCCTGACATAGCAATAAGCCAGGTTCAATTGTAGCTAAATTACTCAAGCAACACCAAGTCAAGGGTCACTTTTTTTTTACACTGCAGAAAAAGCGTGAATTACAGAACCTAAAGGTGTTATATCCAACTCTTTGAATGCCCTACTCTTCAGGGGACATTAAAAAAAAAAAAAAAAAAAATCTGTGCATCTCCTTCTAAATGAGTAACTTCAGAGTAAATAAGTTTATTTAAGACAATCAGTGCAATCACCACATGTTCCTGCCCCGATGCGCACACACAGAAATACAGACATACACTCACTGAGACACAGCAGTTACAGCTCATTCTTTCCCTCTTGCCTCCAGGCTGATGTACACAAAGTATATTTGAGGACCTGTGGGTCTTGGGACTCAGGTCCTTTTCCACTCTTTCTCTCAGTTTATTTGTGCAGCCACTGCCATGCCAGCCTAATAGTAAGAACAGGAGGAGTGGCATCTAGTGCCAGGCTCACTTGTGTGGTGAATGGGCCCAACTTCTTCACCTTTCTAAACTAATCACAGATTATTCTTGAAAGTAATCAGAACCTTAAAATCCAAAAAGGCACCTAGCCCTAATGGCTTTGCATATTAATTTTATAAAATAAAGTACAATAAGCACCATTCCTTTCAAAACCCTTCAACACCATAGTTTCTAAGGGATATATATCCAGGAAAATGATGCAAGCACTAATTGTAACGCTTCAAAAATCTGATAAGTCACCTGACATCCTGGCCAACTTTAGGCCAATATCCCTTCTAAACACTGATCTGAAATTATATTCTAAAACCATAGCTTTACACCTCCCAGATGAGTCATTCATCCCAACCAAATCGGATTTGGGAAGGGTAGAAAACCCTGTATGGTACTCTCCACTTTATTGATCACCTAGGAGCAGTGGGGTCTTGATGAATATCTTCTCTGCCCCTTACCCTGGATATAACCAAAAAGGGAATAAAATAGCCTGTAGGGATTATGCATTAATCTAGGCCATGTGACTATAATGTACCATGCCCATGGCTGCAAACACAAAAACCATCTATCTAAAATCATTAAAGATTTAAGACTAAAAAATCTAAAACCATATATCTTAAATCATTAAAGATTTAACATTAAAAGATCGCAGAGTAAGATAATATGATGGACATGATGATAATACTGTATATCCATAACATAATTGGTATACAAAGAACATAAAGGGTGAGATTAAGTGCTAGTCCCACAGACTTAGTAAACAGTGTGAAATAAATCCTTTTATCTTAAGACCTGTGCCCTTGTCCGACCAAATAATTACCAAATCCCAAACTGATTAGAAACTTCTCTGGGACCTCATCAGTCCAACGTGGGGGTGATGACGCCCCAGTGGGCAAAGGATTAAATACTGGATGTCTCCAAACACAGGTCAAAGACTATTAAAACCATCTGTGGTTATAGCGGTGCATGATAATTACATGTTGGGTTCACTGGGGATACCTACAAAATAATATCTTATCCACAATTATAGCATTTAATACAGTTCCGTCTGCTCAAGTTTACCCCTCATACAACTTACCTATGGTGTTTTCCATACCAAATGGAGTGCTCATTGTCATCTATGATATTCACGCTAGCGAACCTTTGGCCCATTATATAAGGTCGTCCCCAGATATATTGGGTATCTTTATTGGTACAGTGGAACACTGTGCACATGGATGCATTGACCTCCTTGCTAATGATGTTGTTTAAAGCCACTCTGTACCCACAATCTGTTCCCCCCACCCCAAACTGCTGGTATCTTCGGATAGCTGCTTTTACTTGGGAATCACATTGACTTACACCTTAGGAACCCTTGTAACTACTATCTCTAAGGAAGTGCAATAATATACTAAGCTACCCCTGTCCTGGGTAGGCCACATCTCCTCTGCTAAGATAATGCTATTTTAAAAAAATCTTGAACTATTTTTGTAGTCACTGCTGAAGTCCCTGTAGCCTTCCCTCAATCTATTATTACGAGGTTACAAAAATGTCTCTTAATATGGCAACGCCAGAGAGATAAGTTAAAACATCTATCTTTTGCCTTTGGCTAGAGGAGGTCTGGGTTGTCCTTCTATATAATTATATTATTTAGCAATTATCCTAGACCAAGCCAAAAAAAGGGTAATAGGTAGAGATGAGCGACTAAGATTCGAGATGGTATTTGATCGAATATTGCGGTATTCGAAAGATTCAAATTTCAATCGTGTAGTGTGACGAATACGCGGGAACCATTCGAAAGCCCTCCCATAGCAGTTGGCGCTTTTTTTAATCCAATCACCATGCAGGGAGTCCGTGAGGGACCCTGGGAGTACGCACACAGCGCGAAAACGGCGTCTACCCTCATTGGTTGGCTGAACCACATGACCTTGAATATTTAATAATTGACTTCCGCCTTTTGACCGCAGAGGCGCTTTCAGCCTAGCCAGGGAAAGGTCTTAGCACAGGGAGAGATAGGTTTTAGTAGCGTTTTGGTTAGGCAGGCTTACTACTGAACCCAAAAGTCCTTTTCAGGGCTAATATCCAGCGAAAAAGTCATCTTTGAATCCAAAGCACTTATCATTGCTAAGACATAAATGATGTAACAGCAGCAGCATCAGCAGCTGTATTTATTCCAGTACCCTGTGTGTACAAGTGACTTATAGTGTCCCTGGTTTAGCCCACTAAGGGCACATAAACGTTATGCCTATTGTGCCAGTTGCCCAGTAAAAAGGCACGTGATACCTCTTGTGCCAGTTGCCCAGTAAAAGGCATGTGATACCTATTGTTCTAGTAGCCAGGTAAAAGGCACGTGTAGCTATTGTTCCAGTAGACTAGTAAAATGCATGTGTAGCTATTGTTCCAGTAGCCTAATAAAAGGCACATCATACATACTGTTCCAGTAATGTTCGTACAGGATGATGCGTGATAAGCGCGAATAACGTGACGCTCTACGGACGCACATTGGAATCATGTATGTAACGCTGCGCAAGAAATACGAAGGAAATGTGTGAACATTGCCATAAACATTCGTAGAGTGTTTGCAAATATTTTTCATTCGCAACTGTGGAGAGTGGCATTATACTGCGATTTTGGGGTGTTGGGTGCACCCAGGCATGCTCCCCCTGATGTCACAATATCATTCCGGAGGTGTTGGCATTGTTTAGGGAGGTTTCATGGGGGACTTGATGACCTCCAAGTGGTCGAATTTGGATTTTCAAGTTCCGAGAATGTCGAATAGTCGAATCTCAGTGCCTATTCGATTCGAATTATCGAAAGTCGAATATTTCACTACTCGATCATCTCTAGTAATAGGTAAACTATCAAAGCATTGAAAAAACATAGAGTCTCCATATCTGGCTTCTCTAATCTTAAAAGGGTTAACCAGTGTTAGAAAAACATAGCCTCTTAGCCACTTTCATGGCCACTTTCCAGTTTGCGTTGGGTTTGGTAACTCAGTTCTATTGAAGTGAAAGCAGCTTAATTGCAAACCACACCTGTACTGAAGACAAGAGTCGGGCTGTCTATGGAAGAAAGTGGACATGTTTTTGTAGCGCTGAATAATCTCTTTAAGAACCTATTGGTTACAGCCTCTTTGCCTAATGTGGATAGCTTATGTTCCATGGGAAATACTTCCCTGGCTGAATACCCAGTTCTCAGTTATTTCATCATTTTTTAGGAAAAATATTAATGGAAAATTACAATGGAGAAATATAAAAAAATACTGTATGTATCCATAATTCTTATTCTGGATAATAGAATACATAGTATCGTACATACAAGTATTTACTAGAATGCACAAGTCAGAAGAGCTGACAGGTTGTACATTGGGAGAAAAATTGATTTTGCTAGTTTAGTGACCTTCAATTCGTAATGCACTTAGGTGTGAAAATGTGTTGAGCAAAATTTGAACCTTAAGTAGAATTTTCCATAATTATGATGAATTTCTCACAACAATAACACTACTTCCCTTTCTAATTTCCAAATGTCAGCTGTAACTCTACTTCGCTCGAGTAAAAATAGGAAATTAAAAATATTCAAAGCATGGCGATGAAGCAGTTTTATTGTACTACTTAAATAACAGTTAATGGTTTTATCAGAGTCCATAGTGAAGGTCTAGAAGAGGTATTGCCTATTAAAGCTAATGGTTTCAATTTTGTGCTTCCTAAAACTACAGCCCCAAAAGCTGGCAATTAGAGTAAAACTATTAAAACAGCCATCTAGGCAAATTAAAGTGTTGTATTTCATAAAAATGTTACTATCTTTTTCTAGGACCTGTACGTGTGACCTTTGAATTGTGACTTCGACTTTAACATCCATTCAAATCATTTGCATGAAAAATTGCTTTAAAATGTGCTTTAGCCAAAACGAGTCCTGTGTTAAAGTGGAGAATTGACAATTCTTTTGTCTTATTATGGAGCATAGTGATTTACAGAAATACTTAAAGCAACAGTGTTCCAGTTTGTTGAAAATTTAGAAGGCTGGCAATGAATAGATACAGTATAAGAACATAAACCTGATAAATGCATACAATGTTCTTGTCTCATTGATCAATATGTTATAACATAAAACAAAGACTACTATTTTATGTTGCTCTGTGACTGTGTTGCGCTTAGTAGAAGTAATGGCCTCAAGATAGCCTAAGGTGATTGATAGGTAATACTTCATGGCAAAACATTGATATACACTCTATACATAAAGTACATATGTATCTGCTGTAAAATTAAGGTGAGGCATTGCAATGCATTTATATTATGTGTCATGCTGGGACAGAAGTGGAATGCAAAGTGCCAAAAGCCAAATAAAGAATGTCTCCTCACTATCTTGGCAGTTAGTAATGGAAAAGCAGTTACTGTTAGCCACTATATACTAACTATGGCATAACTAACTTTGCTAAAGGAGAGTGGTATCATTTTAAAATGATCAATATTCTTGTCTTTTCAAAGTATTAACTGGAGCTAATATATCTATGGTTAAATTGATTGCATTGAAAATGATCAGTATTATTAAGACTATAATGTGATAACAATTGCATAATATATTGGCACAATTGAGTACATTTTCTAAGCTAAATGTGCCAGAATTAAGTTATCCTGAGGATAGGCCATCAATTATAAAACCGTGAAAACCCAATAAAAGGTCCATACAATTTTAGGCTTTAAACAAAA
The DNA here is from genome assembly GCF_027789765.1 of Dendropsophus ebraccatus. NCBI lineage: Eukaryota > Metazoa > Chordata > Amphibia > Anura > Hylidae > Dendropsophus > Dendropsophus ebraccatus. Next base: position 65,187,849 of record NC_091463.1, read on the forward strand.
CAGCAGTAAAGAGATTGAATACTGTATTTCTTAAATCTAATCATGCATTTTATTTAAATCTATGGAAAAGTGGATGCCCATGCACACATTGACCAGATTTACTAAGCTGCCACACACCATAACTTTTCTATTAATCACGGCCATTGTTGCAGATTTGCAGTAACAGCTGTAATTAATAGAAAGGTTATGTTGCACTGCAGTCAGAGGGAATCCCAGCTGGAGTATATAGTACATAGTATACACTCCAGATCCTTAGCGCCTGCAGGAAAAACTGACATGTCACTTTCGCGTGGCCGCTATTTATTGAATAGTTGCCACACAACACTGACAGCTCACACAATGGAGAGTGTGGCTCCGGCTGCACTGTTCATTGTGTGCTATGGTGAATTGGGATGCAGATGCACACGGATGCGCCCGTATCCCAATTCAGCACAAATGAAATTAATCTGGCTGGTACTGCAATACTGGCCAGGATGAACTTCACTGACAAATGCCATTCTGTGTACATGGCCTTAAAATATAAGCTCTGATTGGTTGCTGTGGAGAAAAAAAATAACAGTCAATAAATCTGGGCCCACGGCTCTATTCATTAACATGGAGGTTCCGGAAACAGTCGAGTAAGCCGAAAGGGTGCTGCACTTGGCTCTCTCCGACACCTCCATGGGAATGAAAAGAGCCGCTGGTCGTGTGCTGTACCTGTGGCTTTATTCATAACAAAGAAGCTGGGGGCTGCTATGGAGATTGGTGGGGGGTACAGCGGTCAGACTCCTGTGATCTCTTACTTTTCCCCTATCCTTTGGATAGTGGAAAAGTAATTTTGTTTCCGAACAACCGCTTTTAGTATGAAAATGCACTAATATATACAATGCTTTACATACAAATTCTCATTTATATATAGTTATTTGTACAGCTGTATAGTTATTATGTAGCTGTGAAAATGATATATAATTTTCCCAATGGAGTTGAAAGACTTGTGTGGCTGGTTAAAATATACGGCAGCTCCTATAAACTGGCTTCCAAAGACTGTCCCAAAGGTGTGAGTCGCACTATAGAAAACAAAGCTTTCAAATGATAAAGCTATACAAGAAAGCTTCCACTCACCGACACCAAGCAAAAAAATGATGACAAAGGGAGAGATTTATCAATATCTATAGTGTTGTAAGATTTACGAGTTGGTTAAAATGGTGCAAACTGTGTAAAATTTATCAAAATGACATAAGCTGCGTAATATATTTGGTGCAACTTGCTGGGCATGTAAGACACATTTCTCTTCCTTACATCAAATCCTAGACTGTGGTCTCCAGAAGCTCATTTATAATGGCTACTGTGACAGGTATGGCATGTAGGCTTCTAAAGATCCATCTGTGGTTCCTGTTTTGTGTGCAGGTGTTTGTGAGTAGAGGTTAAAAGAGGATAGTGCAAAATAAAACAAAAAATAATACCACTGGTATAACCACAATTTCATTGGCATTGGGGAAGGTAACGCTAAGTTGAGAATTTACTTGACATTCTCCAGGAGGAATACCAGCGGAATGACACAACACAAATAGGGAAATTTATCATTTGCAGTGTTTTTGGCATCTGTTCTATCTGTAAAAGTTCCCTAGTGTATGTTTAGATTGTGTGCCTGGTTTATTAAATTGTTGTACTCTGTTTGATAAATTAGGTGCATATTCACAACTGGGCAAATGCAAATGTCTAATGTGATTTCAGGTGACTGAATATGTTAGTCTGCTCTATACTGGAAACTGTTAAATCTGAATCAATTTGTCTCCATTCAAACATGCTGCAATTTCTGTCAAAAGATGGCATAATCTTTAGCTGCATTACAAAAGTGACGTCAGTGGCATTGCTTTTCATAAAGTCTCAAATTTTTGCCAAAAATTTGCCAAAAAATCTCTAGAACTTTGATATATACCCGTACTTTCCGGCATATAAGACGACCCACAACTTTTCCAGTTAAAATATAGAGTTTGGAATATACTCACTGTATAAGACTACCCCTGTTCCAATGCACACCAAATAAAAATTAATAGAAAACATCAGACAACAGCAAAATCTGAGAGGCAGAGAAGGAGGTACAATAATACTGGTAGGATACAAGGGTAAGCTAGATGGGTAAAAGAGGTGTGTTTTTCTGGGCACAGCGCCACTCTACCATATCTCTTTTTGTCCCCATACCCAGGACAGCTGCAGCTTGTTCTGCCCTTCATACAGTAAACACATATGGTGGGGATGCAGACTTGAAAAACTCTGGTGTAAGAACTCTACCTCTAGTGCAGTTATGGAATGGGTGTATAGCGAGTGCACTACTTGGCTGGCACCAAATGACCTAATTAGTATGTATAATTAGTAGGCTCTCTAGCAATACCCCTAAAATATTATCTCGAAGTATAATTAAATCACAAGTAAATATGTATATATAACACTTTATCTAAATCAAAATTAAAATTCATAAAAACATATAAACAAATGAACATGTAACTACACGTTACAAAAAAATCTCTGTATATAAATCTCATGCGGTTGCAAATGGTATAATACAGGATATAGGCTTGATTATTTGTAGGTTAAAATACATATAATGCGGTTAAAATTAATATAGTACGGTTAAGTCCGCATGTAGTTGTTGCATACGGTGCAGTTAAAAACCGCATGCGACTAGTGCAGGGCCCTTGCAAGTCGCCGTGGTTTATTACTACTATATTTGATCAAGTCAGTTATCACTGTTCTGTTTCAGTTCAATATAAATTGCAACAGTTAGTGGCGCTTATTAGCGTTTTCACAGAAATATTTTAAAATAGATTCGGTGGAAATCCACCTCTCACTGGTCTGAAGACTCTGATTCTATGAGGTCTGCGGCCGCAGACTGGTGGGAGCAGACAGAGGGTTATTTACTTGAAGATGTCGTCAGGAGCTTTCCTCATGTTCAGTGTTCCTCGTGTCGTGTGCACAGGGTCTTGTTTAGAGTACTGTCCGGTTTGGAGCTGAATGCTCAGTGCTCGGTTGTCTCTCCTGACATCAGATGGGTGTTTACCCTTAAGAGCTGCTCCCGTGTTCTCTGTCAGCATAGGAATATTTGTATGCATTCACTATGCTGTGAGCTAATAAATGGTGGGACCGGTGGTAGGTGGTTATGGCAGTATATTTCTACAGTATATTCAATAGTAGTAGCAACTCTTTATACGCGTTTCAGAGCACTGCTCAGCTCTTTCCTCAGTAATGAGTTGCAAATGCAACTCATTACTGAGGAAAGAGCTGAGCAGTGCTCTGAAACGCGTATAAAGAGTTGCTACTACTATTGAATAGATTGAATGTACTATTGAATGTACTGAAATGGCAGTGGCTTCTCCAGGAAATCAATAACAATACCACACAATGCCTTACTTACTAAGATTCTAACGGTTGCATTTTATATAATATACTCTGTGAGGATGGTATGCAGAAAATATTTAAAAAATGTATATATTCTACAAACCCAGTGTCAGGAGCTGGGCCGCACACTCGGCTCCCCGCACTGCTGGAGTGCGTGGTCAGCTCTATGCCAGTGCCGACGGCATCCCTTGCTAAGGGTTTGCCGATGGCGTCCCCTTCAATAACCCTGGCCAATTGGCATTAGGTGTTGTACATAATAGTAATTTTAACTGGCAGCTGACACCACCAGTTAGCTGTCAGAGTGTTGCAGAACCTGGAGCATCAGCCCAAATCATGCCTAGGGCCTGGGGCCTGGGGGCCTGGGGCCGGGACTCAAGGCTCCATAGGTATTCTCTCTTTGCATGTGTTCTTTGCCTCCGATATCCTGCATTATATTTTCAGGTTATCCTAACGCCAAGTCTATGAGAGGTCATGCCTCAACTAGCCCTGTCCTAGTAAAGTCAAGATCCACCTCAGTCTATCTGAATAACAATAACAAGGTTCAACTGGCAACCATGCAGAATTACAATGGGGTCAAAAGTGCATTATAGATCCTCATAAATAATAATGGCAGGTAGTGAAGACTTTATAACTGTATTTAACAGCTATGCCAGGAATTAAAGAAATGTAAGTGCAAATTCAACTTTTTTTTTAGACAGAATTGAAATAATATAAAATCTTACCTTACCTACAAGTAGAAGACGCAAAAATGAAGCCATTAAAACTGCATTTAGGAAGATGTTTGTCACAGATCATTTTAAAACTAGAGAATAAATTATAAATTAATCGTGATTAACTTTTACATTACTTAAATTATACAGTTCAACTTGCAGGTTTAAAATAAATTGTCACAGTTTGAAATGTTGATCGATTTTTTATTATTTTTAAAATCACTTTTCACCTGCCATGTGACGGCTGAAAGATTTCCATTTTCTACATTTGACATTTAAACAATAATTAATCATTTTAAACTCTGTTGCAGCCTCTGCAAAATTCTAATGATCCGTTATTTTACGTTCATTCTGGTAATTCTCAATATAAAACTTGATAGTAATGGAATGCATAGTTGTCATTGCTCAGCAAGTTTTAAAGGGGAACTCCAGGTAGAGGGGAAAAAAATTAATTGTGCAGAAGCAAATAGCATTACTTAGCTATTTATCATAGTTTTCAAACTACCAAAAATACAGTACTACAGGTTCCAGAATGCATTGCTTTTCCTCAGCTGTTCATCTTAGTCCTCCACTCTGCCCATTTCCCTCCCAAATCTGTTGCAGAACATCTAGGATGTGTTCAAACATTGCAGTTTTATTGTGTTACTGAATTATTTGCAGTACTTTATCATTTCATTGTAGTCCCACCCACACAGCACAGTGTATTCTCTACCTGTAACACCACACAGCACGCTGTATTCTCTACCTGTAACACCACACAGCACACTGTATTCTCTACCTGTAACATCACACAGCACACTGTATTCTCTACCTGTAACACCACACAGCACGCTGTATTCTCTACCTGTAACATCACATAGCACGCTGTATTCTCTACCTGTAACACCACACAGCACACTGTATTCTCTACCTGTAACACCACACAGCACACTGTATTCTCTACCTGTAACACCACACAGCACTGTATTCTCTACCTGTAACACCACACAGCACACTGTATTCTCTACCTGTAACACCACACAGCACACTGTATTCTCTACCTGTAACACCACACAGCGCACTGTTGCTACCTTTAACACCACACAGCACAATGTATTGTCTACCTGTAACACCACACAGCACTGTATTCTCTATCTGTAACACCACACAGCACGCTCTATTCTCTACCTGTAATACCACACAGCACACTGTATTCTCTACCTGTAACACCACACAGCACGCTGTATTCTCTACCTGTAACACCACACAGCACGTAGTATTCTCTACCTATAACACCACACAGCACGTTGTATTCTCTACCTGTAACACCACACAGTATGCTGTATTCTCTATCTGTAACACCACACAGCACGCTGTATTCTCTACCTATAATGCTGATATTGGAATAAAGTAAAGAACTTTTAACTTATTTTTTCTTTTCATCTCCATCCACATATTATGATCAACCATCTTTTATCTTTAAAGTTGAGCCCCACAAAAAGGACTCAATCCAATATTATGTTACATGGTATATAATGTTTATGCCACATTTTTTGTCCAGGTGGAATTGGCAGTGCTGGCTCTGATCCTCTTTGCTGTTTTGCATAATTTAATTGCAGTACTGCAATGACACTCCAACATGTGTGAACATAGCCCTAATTTTTGCAGAGTCCAGCGAAGTTGCAGCACCTAGTTCTGGCTGGTAAGAGATGGTAAATCACTTAGGGGATTGGGGGATCCAGTCAAGCCTCCTGTGACATCACGCCCTGCCCCCCGACTGCATCATCAGCCTGTGCTCAACAAACACACAAAATGTGAGACAGAGGCATGGAATATGTGTTTTTTATCAGCTACCAGTGTGGCAGAACCATAAAGATATGGTAATACATTGTATAGACACATCTATATAACTTTGAATGTACTTTTAATAGAAAACAAGTTTTCCTTATGTGCAGTTCCCCTTTATTTGTATGAACAGTATGTAAATGTATGCAATGCCTAAAATGCTCCCACAAATGTTACTTTCAATTAATTCCTTCTAGACATTTGACGGATATGTATAACAATTAGTTAAAAGGATGTAATGTATGGCTTCCCTTCACTGTACAAGTGTATCTCAATAAATTAGAATATCATCAAAAGGTTATTTGTTTTTGTTTTTTTCCCTCAGTTATGGAATTCAAAAAGTGAAAGCCCTATATTATATAGAGTGAAACAGAGTGAACCTTTTCTAGTGTTTACTCTGGTAATGTTAATAATTATCATTTACAGCCAAGGAAAACCCCAAATTCATTATCTCATACAATTAAAATATTAGAAAAGACCAACTGTAAAAATAAATAAATAATAACAGAAATGTTGGCTAAATGAAAAGTATGTACCGGAAATGCACTCAATACTTGGTCTTGGCTCCTTTTGTATGAATGACTGCATTAATGTGGTGTGGCATGATCAGCTTGTGGAAGCCCAGTTTGCTTTGATGGCAGTCTTTAACTCCTATACATTGTTGGGTCTAGTGTCTCTAATCTTCCTTTTGACAATACCCCATAGATACTCTATGGGGTTAAGGTCAGGTGAGTTTGCTGGCCAATCAAGCACGGCAATACTGTGGTTATTAAACCAGGTATTGGTACTTTTGGTGGTGTGAACAGTTGCCAAGTTCTGCTGGAAAAGGAAAATTCCATCTACAAAAAGTGTGTCAGCAGAGGGAAGCGTGAAGTGTTTTGATATTTCCTGCTAGATGGAGTGGAGTGGAAGTTTGTGTGTTTGGGGGGGGGGGGGGGGCGAAGAGCTGCTGGAGGAGCAGCCTGGACAATCTTTAGATTTAGCTGTCTGCTCCCGCCACTCCTATTACAAGGAGCGATGGGCAGCAGACCGTCACTAACATCAATGTGATTTTAGCATATGCTATAAGACAAAGATCAGCTGACACTATACGATTGTTGCCTTTCAACATGAACTATTTGGGTCCATTTACGCAGAAAGATTACCTGACAGATTATCTGCCAAAGATTTGAAGCCAAAGCCAGGAATGGATTTGAAAAGAGGAGAAATCTCAGGCTTTCCTTTATGACCTGATCTCTGTTTATAGTCTGTTTCTGGCTTAACCCTTTGAGGACCAGGCCCAAAATGACCCAGTGGACCGCGCAAATTTTGATCGTAGTGTTTCCGTTTTTCCCTCCTCCCCTTCTAAGAGCTCCAGCACTTTCAGTTTTTTATCTACATGGCCATTTAAGGGCTTATTTGTTACAGGAATAGTTGTACTTTGTAATGGCGTCATTCATTTTACCATAACATGTATGATGGAATTCCAAATATATTATTTATGAAGATATAAATTGGTGAAATCGCAAAAAAGAATGCAATATGGTAACGTTTGGGGGGTTCCTGTGTCTACATAATGCACTATATGGTAAAAGCGACATGATACCATTACTCTATAGGTCAGTACGAACACAACCATATGCAGGTTTACGCAGATTCTCTAATGTTATATATTTTTTTTAAATGAAATCCTTTTTTTTGGCAATTAATTATAAATAAAATGGGACTATTGTGACGCTTATAACGGTTTTATTTTTTCACCTACGGGGCTGTATGGGGTGTCATTTTTTCCGCCATGATCTCTAGTTTTTATTAATACCATATTTGTGAAGATCGGACGTTTTGATCACTTTTTATTATTTTTTTTATATATATAATGTAACATAAAATCGGTAATCCGCGCACTTTTTTCCCTCTTTTCGTCTACGCCGTTTACCGTTCGCAATGACGCTTGTTATATTTTAATAGATCGGACAATTACGCACGCTACGGTATATTATATGTTTATCTATGTATTTATTTTTATATGTTTTATTTATATAATGGGAAAGGGGGGTGATTTCAACTTTTATTGGGGGAGGGGTTTTGGGGTAGTGTGTTAGTGTTTTTAACTTTTTTTTTTTTTACACATTTGAAGTCCCTTTGGGGGACTTTTACATTCACTACTTGGATTTTTACACTGATGAATGCTATGCCATAGGCATAGCATTGATCAGTGTTATCGGCGCTTTGCTCATTGAGCCTGCCTGTGCAGGCTCAGTGACCAGAGCGCCGATCAGACCGCACGGAGGCAGGTGAGAGACCTCCGGCGGCCCGTTTTACCGATCGGGACCCCCGCAGTCACACTGCGGGGGTTCCGATCGGTAAGTGACAGGGGACTCCCCCTGTCACTTACACTTAAACGCCGCGGTCGCGCCGCGATCGCGGCGTTTAAGGAGTTAATGACACGCGGCAGCGCGATCGCTGCAGCGTGTCATTACCGGTGAGGTCCCGGCTGCTGATTGCAGCCGGCCCCCACCTGCTGTGAAGCGCGCTCCGCTCCGGAGCACGCTTCATAGCCGGAGAAACACCCAGGGCGTACAGTTACGCCCTAGGTCGTCTGGGGACAGACTTCCATGGCGTAACTATACGCCCTGGGTCGTCTAAGGGTTAAAAGAGATAATCTGTCAATCTTTTTGAGTAAATGGACCCTTACCCGAAACGATTATCGCCTGGAATGGCCAGTTATCTGCCAAATACAGCCGTTAATCATTTTGTGTAATGGGACCCTTATATGTAAATAGATGTGTGTCAATTAATGCCAACAGGGCAGAGAGCAGACACCAAGGATTGCCCTTATAACTGTTGCCCCATTCCTGTAGGCTAGGCTATTACCATGATTTCAGAAAGAAAAATAACATAGTTTATTGCATTACCACATCCTGTCTCTTTTTCATGCTTTCTGTTATTTTTGTTATATGTTATATCACATTTTTGGGGGGCTTTTTATGCGGGGGGGGGGGGGGGCAGCTATCATTTCACACCCGAATAACTTATACTAGACATCCAAAAAAGGATGTGGCCCAATTCTTGTGTGGTCGTCACCCAATACAATTTTTTATTGTCAGAACAGAAATGTAACCTGTTTAAATGAAAAAGAAAAAACATAAGTATTAAAAATTCTAAATACCTTTGTGAAAGTATTACATGATTTAGGATGTTTATTTGGCAGTAAGCAGCCTAAAATACATCCAAACTAAAAAATGAAGGTTTTCCTGATAAAAATAAAAAATATAAAATTTTTTTTTTTTTTAGCTGTAAAATGTAAACCCCGCTCACACTGTATAGAAACAATGGCCATTGTTTGACACTGTCGTTGTTTGCTGTGTCAAATAACGGACATTGTTTTACATGTTCATCTGGGCCATTCTGCATTATAGGCAAGTTAAACATTATTTTAAAATCATTATAATCTGGCCGCCCTATTGGTGTGCCTGGAAATCAATTAATCAAGACAGCCGCAAGACAGCCACAAGCTGTGTGAACTATCAATTATTTTCGGCTGCTGTTCGGAAACAACGGCCAGAAATAATTGACAGGTCAATTATTTCCACAGCCTTATTAAACAATGCCTGTTGTGAAATATACTGTGTGAACAACGGCCGTTTTTTCAACTCTCTCAGTAATATTATCACAGATTTCTCCTGGAGTTGATTGGTCGTGAAGTTTTTACATTTTTAAAATGTTTTTTTTTTATTATTATTTTTTTTTTTAAGTTTCCATTTCATGAAGTTCGAACACACAGAATATTCATTTTGCCAAACTTAGACACTTTAAATGGAAAATGTCACATTGAAAATGCAGCCAGCATCATGTTATAGGACAGGAGGAGCTGAGCAGCTAGATATATAGTTTTGTGGTTAAAGGTCCAACACAAAAGTTTTGATGGTCTCCAATGCATGAGTGCATACAGGTAGTTATCAATCATTGACTAGGACAGTCTACTTGACTGCTTAACCAGAATGAAATTATAGTCAGTAAGTTACAAATGCCATGAAATCTTTCCCTACAAAAAATGTGTAACAATAAGCTCAGCAACCCATGCTTTATAAAAGACTGCCTGCAGATTGGACTGTATTTTAAATGTAACAGGTTTCCTTTAACTGTTTCTTTTATTCTTGTCCTTGTTAATATGACTCATGAAAGCCATAGATGGCTCAGAGCCAGCTCTACTATGTGGCTATGAAGCTTTGCAAATCAATCTAATTATTATATCCAGTAAGGGAAAAGTGGCACACCTGACGTCAAGGTTAAGTGTGAAAACATTTATCCACTTTGCACAAAAAAAGACTTTTGACAATTAGTAATGGCTTTTGCGGCTTAAGTTACTATGACAGGTAATATTTTGCAATTGACAGTTTAGGAGATTTAACTATGGACTAATTCCTTAATGAATATGCATAAGCTGTCACCAAACATTTGTATTCTAATTTTTTAGGTTATTTATTCTACACTTATGGAAGTTATCATATTTTTCAGGCTATAAAGTCCCCCCATAGTCTTTATACTAAGTACTGCCAGACTTGTGATTGGTGGCAGGTTCAGATGGCAGTATAAGGTATATGGGGGACTATGAATTCTAGGGAAAATAGAACTTATCTTTATTGATACATAAAAATTAAAAACAAACACTATGGGGGAGATTTATCAAACTGGTGTAAAGTATAATTGTCTTAGTTGTCCCTAGGAACCAATCAGATTCCACCTTTCATTTTTTAAAGAATCTTTGAGGAATAAAAGGCGGAATCTGATTCTGAAAATTCTTCTTCACACCATTTTGATAATTTTTTCCCTATGGGTCTGTGGAGCACAACATAGTTAAAAATATAGACAGGATACTGAGACCCCACATACAACAAAAGAAAGGTCCCCAGGATGATATCCCTCATAAGTAGTAACAATATACAATAAACAAACTATGAAAACTATACAATAAACTCTATGCAGTATTCCCCCTACTAATAGACATCCGTGGACATATATATGGTAAAAGTACATCTAGTATGTAAATTGCAGTAGTGCAAAAATAAAAGATGTCCAAGAAAAATCACAACATTAGGAGATGAATGCAAGGGGGGAGACAGAGAGAGGGATCATGCGGACAGATGGCAGTGTAAATACTGCTTCACTCGAACCAGCTTCAAATCTGCAAATAAATAATGAGATGATAAACAGGGAGTCCTGGGTCCCAGGACTTGACGCATGTTGTGCTGCAAGGCAGCTTCCTCCATCTGTTGGTAGGAATAGGGGGCTAACATGATAGATTTTTACTGCCTGATAATTTTGTTCTCAGAGAGACAGGCTGGTTTCAGAAGAGGCATATAGTAGGTTTAATATGGAATTCTGATGGACTGTTTTATGAAATATGTACTTTATTAATATATTAAAGACATTGTTTGGTGCATGGATGTAGTACTTTACCCTTTGGCACATCTAGCAAGTCTCTGAGAGGTTTAGCTATTTCATATAGTGTATATTTTTTGTATGGTGAGCTAGTAAAGTTAATACTACAATTCTGGGGCTGGGAAGGTAGAGGGTGGCTTATAGATATCTCTTTAAGACACTGAGGAATCCGCATAGGCTGAGTGTGCCTGGATGGGTTTGTCAAAGTGGTAGTCCTATTTTTAGTCCACCTTGCTTCAATTAACTGTCTCTGTCCTGATTAAGAAGTAGTACCAGTCCGCCCCCAGAACCCTGCATCAGAAGAAGCTCGATACAGATACTCTGGACACAAATTGTGGGTACTTTCTAGTTTTAATAAGTTTCACATTCTTCTTATATGCGATGACAAAAGGTGTGGTTATTAAGTCACACGGATATATTTGACAAAACATGATTGGATACATTTGATCTCTATCCATATTTGGTATATTATAAGTGCGCAATATATTGTTGCATAGCAATGTCTCATATGAACGACTTCCTGGATTTTAGTTTCTTCAGCAGGCCTTCAAACTTCCTTTGTCAATCACACAGGAAATGTAGGTTTATGGAGGAGGCATAATCTTGCATTAAAGTGTTTCAAGCAAAAAGCATATCTGATATATTCATTAAGGATTATATATATATATATATATATATATATATATATATATATATATATATATATATATATATTATGGGATTATATAAAATCATGGCACATTGAAACATTTTCATTTTGATCTATCCCCAGACCCTTGACAGGTTTAGCAATACAAAGTTTGCAGGGTCGTGGAAAGTAGGTCAGCCTGGAGAAGGAAACCTAAAGGGTGCAAGTAATGGTGTGCTTAAAGCTTTGTTCACACAATGTATAATTTCATTAAACAACGGCCGTAGTTGCAGTTTTGCAAACACGGCCATTACAGAAAAAAACTGAGATGTCAGACAATGTAAAGTGCGGCTCCAGACTGACTTTACATTGTTGGCTATGGGTATTGAGATACGGGCACACCGGACATCCCAATTCTAAAGAAATGAAGTTCATCCGGTCAGTACTGTAGTATTTTGGGGGGGTGGAACCAATTGTCTGCATTTCAATTACTTCTCATGGGAAAATTTGCTTTAAGAGTGATTTGGATTACAAGTGCAGTCCCGGAAAAAATTATGCTCGTAATCCAAAGCACCACTGTACTTGCAAAGTGTAGTGTCATGAATGGTAACTTTAGTGCCCTTGCTATGGTCAAGTCTTCTGACCTCTGTTTCCACAGTAACATATCTCTTCCATCCTTCTGCTGTCTATTGGTGTGCTAACTTCTTCACTTCTTTCCTTATAGTTTCTGATGTGGAAGAGCCTCACTGGCTGGTAATAAGCCTGCCTACTCCTCTGGGCTCCTCCAGAATGATAGCGATAAACCTCTTTCTGGACCAGCCATGTACATACCAATCATAGAGACCAGTATCAGTTAGGGGAGGGAAAACTACCAAATGTGTATCTTATATACTAAAAATATTGTATACAGTTTTAAAATATACATTTTTTTTTTCTAACAATAACAGGGAGAAAATCAGGATAAGGAGGCAAGTTTGCTAAATAAAACATGATGCGATTATCTACATTAGTTGAGATGGTAATACCCCTTTAAAAGGAAGACTATAGAGCGTGAATTTGAAGTAGTTTAGGTGAAGGTTAAAAAAAGATTTTAACTGGAGACAGGAAAAGGTAGTAAGGATTGTGAGCAAGAGCCCAGTACTATGAAAATCACTTGATAGCCTAGAGACCTAGAACAGATTTTGCATTTGAACTAAGGTACATCTAGTACTATTGTTAGAAGCTGGGCCCTGGTTTTTTCACCTATAATCTAAAAGCCCCATGTATCTTTATATAAACTTTACCTCTTTCAAAGTATTCGAAGAAAGCTTAGTCAATAGATCTTTTGAAAGAACTATGTAGAAATAGCTAAAGCAAGGTACTGCAAGATAGGAATATCAAAGAAAAGAGCAAGACCCGATAGTACACTTATACTAAATAAGGAAACCTAATGAAATTTACCTTCATTTACCAGTGAACTTAGAGTCTCCAAATGAGATCCCTTTAATGTTCTGATTGCCTCTCTAACCACCTTGCATGTCAAGCAAAGAGATCTCTGGATGAAATCTTTAAAAGAAGCAAGAAATGAGTTCATTTCGGCATCATGAGAAATAGCTTCAAAGCCGTTCAGTTCAAACAAAAAGAGAAACCCACGTTGACAAGCAATTTCTAATTATAACTTGTACATCGCTTAATTCATCAGGCAGTGGCACAGACAGCAAAAATATAGCTACAGTAAGACTTTTTAAATGTTTTCATACGTTGAACTGATGAGACACAAGATTAAATATTCAATGCTGCTCTATTTTTTCTTTACATAATTCACATATCTTGATGAAGTAAATCATGCTGCATATTTAATAGCACCTGAATATTGCAGAACATGTTATAAAATGCCACCAAATAGAGCAAGGCATAAAGTGTGGTGTCTAATTTATTGAATAATACTCAATTGAATTATATATAACAAGGTATGCTGATATGTTGTATGATTCTTAAAGGGGTTATCCGGGTAACAAAAACAATATTCTAAACGATCCCCCTTCCCAATAATACCCTATGTCTAACTTACATGTATAACCTATCTTGCATCCTTTTCTTGTTTTTTTTCTTATTCTTATCGGCTTTAGATGTATAAAATCCTCTACTCAGGGTCCACTCAGACCACGCTCAGCTCCCTCTTCCCCCCTCCCTTTGTAGTCAGTTAGCTGCCTATTGACTTGGTAACCTTACCCCCAGGAGACATTATTTGCATTATTTGCATGCGCCTGTGCTGGTTCCATAGACTTAAGGTCCTATTGCACCAACAGATCTGACGACAAATTATCTGCCAAAGATTTGAAGCCAAACCGAGGAGTGTATTTAAAAAGAGGAGAAATCCAGTCTTTCCTTTATGACCTGATCTCTGTTTATAGTCTGTTCCTGGGTTTGGCTTCAAATCTTTGGCAGATAATCTGTCGTCAGATCTGTTGGTGGAATAGGTCTCTGTAATATAAAATGTTATAGTTCTATCTCTGCTTGCTGTTAGTAAATGCAGTATTTTGTAAGTGTTATAGATGTTCTTAGAGTCTGGACGTAACTAGAATTTTTTCATTCACAATCAGCAAGCAGAGATCTAAACTTACACCTCATCCCCCACCCCCAATAAACTGATGACCGTTATGCAGCATATAGCTACACCATGTGCACGTCAGCTCTGCTACATAATCAGCTAGTATGGAATACATATTGGGGTGATGTGATGCAAATGCAAAAAAGCTAAGGGGACGAGTAGGCAAATGGACCAAGTAGGGAGATGCCTGATGGGAAATGTAGTTTCCTATCTTGGTTATAGATTGGCTTTTGGAAAAACTTGTAACTCAGGAATGACTGCAGCAAGAAGGACGGCTCAAAATACTTGACTTGATAAGTAAGACCACCTAGCATTTCATTTTTCCACTCTTAGGTGGGTAAACCCTTTAAAGAGATTCCAGATCTATGTTTGTTATGCATGAAGAAAGTTGTTCTTCCTTAAAGGGAAACTAACAGCAGGTTAGAAGACTCTAACGTGCCATCATGTCATCATAGGGCACAGAATACTGGATATGAAGACAATTTTCCTACCTTAATTCTTTACTTATTCAATATGCAAATGGAGCATTTTGGTAAAGTGGGGGTCTGACTTCTGTTCTAGGGTGCACCCAACCCCCTGCCAGCCCATCCCTCCTTTTGTATATAGAGTTGGCGCTCTGCAGGGATGAAACTCATCCGACCATCACTAAAGAGTGCCAGATAAATATTCATAAGGAGGGGTGGGCCGGCCCCAATGCACCATACCCCCTCATTTGGATATTAAATAAAGTAAAGATTTCCCAAAAACGACACTAAGGATCAAAGTAATAAAATTGCGTCCATCCTTTGAGAACATAACATCAAGTTAGAGTCTGCTAACCTGCTGTTAGTTTCTATTTAATATCCAGTTAGCAGAGTACACAGGGCGTCTGTGTTGCAAAAACCTTTGCAGTGACTCACAGCAGGATACATTGTAGCCAAAACCACTAACATATTGCAACAATACTGGTTTATTATATTTCTCCTAAGGCGTACAGGATATTAATTATACTGGTGGGACTTTTGAGTTTTTTTTTTTTTTTCTTGTAGTGCTCATTTATGTTTAAAGCTTTATCATTGTGTGCATTTTCGTTACGTGATTACTGTTCTTAGCAATTAGGATACATGATGATTTAAACCCTATAGGACAGCGGGAGTTTTTGTGCTTTTACCCAGCATTTGTCTTATTTTAGACTTTTTAAAAGAATATTAAATAAATAAATGTTCTTTAATTCCCTCCAGTGTTCTAGTGAGTTTATGTGATTCTGGAGCTGGTTGACTGCTAACCACCACCTGACATATGAGAAATTGATGTTTGTTTGCTCTGATAAGTAGAGTAGAAAATTTGGTCAGGACTAGTGTTGAGCGAATTTGCCAAATTGTTCAAGTTCCCAACAGCTGGAGGAGTTGAAAGCTGCCCTAGGGAGTCCTGGAAAATATGAAAACATGGATACAGCCATAGGCCTCATTCATACGCTGTATATTTTCAATAAATAACGGCTGTCGTTGCAGATAAAAACAACTGCCACTATTTATTGAAAGGGCGAGTTCACATTGTTTTCTATGTAATCCCTCTGAATCCCTCTATATATATACGCTCCAGCTGGGATTCCATGTGGCTGCACAGAAAACTGACATTTGCTATTCAATGTATAGCGGGCGCACAAAATCGACTGTACAGACAATGTAAAGTACGGCTCCGGAGGTAGCTGCTATTGTTAATTAGAACACGGGCACACCCAAATGTGCCATATTCCAATTCAAAAGAAGTGATGTTCATCCGGCCAGTTCTGCAGTACCGGCCGGGGTGAACTTCACAGACAGCGGCCGTTTTGTGACATGGCCATGTCACAGAATAGCCTCTGTCTTACAGTGTCCAAACATGGCCTTAGGCTGTATAAAACTGTTTATGTCTTCACGCTACTGTACTGACACAACCTTGTATCTTTTTATTCCATTGTGAACTGTGGACAACAATAACTTAAGAGGTACCTGTCACGACAACCTGCTGCCAGATCAGTGCTCCTCTGTTAATCTGGAAGTTCGGGCCTTCATGGATATGCAGACACTATAATAAAGTAATGCACAGGATTCCCATTGGATCAACTGTGGGTCACATGCATTATGGTCCCTTTGCGTGTCTGTATCCACGGAGATCCGAATATCCAATTTAACAGAAGAACTCGTTCCCATATACCTTATACTAATGTCAGTCAAACCCACCACTGGCTGTAGGTTGCTTGACCCCTTTGTTCTCTAGAAGGCTCAGCTGCCACCAGAGAAGTCTGACTGGGACTTACCCCTCTCCATAGAGAAGACAGGAATTGTTTTATACAGATTTTCATTTTTCTTCTTAACGTTAGTTATAATAAATCTTATGTAAAGCCCTGTTAAATCTAATGTTTACATGTAAAGAACTAGTTCTGAGCACACAGCAGGTCCTATTTAAAATAAATGAATTTCATATTGTTTGTGTGAAAATATTTTATCGGGAACTAAACAGTATTACACAGGGAATTTCTGTCAGTGCTTACTGGTTATTGATAGCACCATTTATGTACCTTTAAATTAAGGGCTAATGACTGAAAAGTACATCCATCCAGCGAATGGACAGGTGGTAGGCTATAAATTTATTGGCGGCTTTCCTTTTTTAATTAGGAAACTCACAGGGTGATATTATTTGTAAGTGCAGGCTGCATCATTTGTGCGGAATGATTTGCAGTGTTATGCATTTCTTTGCTTTTTCTCAGGACTGATTGGTATACTGAAGACCGTTTTTCATTTTAGCCTTTGTTCCAAACATTTTAATTGTTTACCACTATAAAATATCTCCATTAATGGCTAATATCTTTTATGTTACAGAGTGATTTCGTTTTACTTTCTGAAATTGTTATCTATTAAGGGATTTCTCTTTTGTTTCAAGCTGCAAGGCATAGCTATTAATGAGGCTGCCAGAATTACCATTGTTTTAAGATTTATTTGTTGTACTGAGCACAAAGTCAAGAAGGAAAGTTACTGTTGCTTTTCTCTCGACAGACCCCAAGATACAAATATATCAATACTTTGGGTGGAAAACATTATGCCATATAATATGACTGCAGTATTTTTCCCTAGCTGTTCCACCTTCTGCTCCAAAAATAACACTATTTTCACTGTAAAGGACCAGAGAATGCTAACATATTCAACTGTTATGGTCCCAGGCAATAATTTATACCGAAGCATGATCAAGAAGAGGGTAGGGGGTCTTACTAATGAAGCGGGAAGAAGTCAAGTAAAATGGCTTCCTACCCAGAAACAATTATCTCTTTCGTTTCATTTTTATTGTAGTTTTAGAATATAAAACAACATTTTTTGTTATAACTAGGGATGGTCCGAACCCGCCGAGGTTCGGGTTCGGATGAACCCGAACGCTCGGCATCGGATTCCCGCTGTCTGCCCGCTCCATGCAGCGGGCGGATACAGTGAGAGGACCGCCTGGAAAACTGGGATACAGCCTATGGCTATGGCTGTATCACAGTTTTCCAGGCGGTCCTCCCGCTGGATCCGCCCGCTTCATGGAGCGGGCAGACAGCGGGAATCATTACTGAGGGTTCGGATTCGTACGAACCCGAACCGAACTTGGTTCGTACCATCCCTAGTTATAACATTATGTATCTTTGCCTGTATGGCCTTGACCTTTTTTACTTTGGGCAGAATCAACAGTTGCAGTTGTTCAGAAGACAACATCCCTTGTTGAGATCTCTGATAACATGTCTCCCCTTTCCCTTCTTTCCTCCAGACTATACAGATCCTATTCAATTCCTCAAGTCTTTCCGGATATGTTTCATGCCTGACACCCTACACCATTTTTGTGGCCCGTTTTTGGGCCCATTCTGTTTATTACTAAGACAGTCCATTTATCACCTTGTGGATGGATATTTTATTGCAGCTCCTTAATTATGCTATTTGTACATTTTATACACAATTTATACACAATTGAATTTACACACAATTGGGGGGGGGGTTAAAACACATCACTGTAGGACACATAGTATGTTATACTAGAAGTGTGGCTGTATGCTCACAAGTGTTGTACAGTATATTGGATCTCTCTCAGAATACAGTACCTCATATTGGGAACTTGTTTTTATGTAATTTAGTAAAGTTGATATGTATTTGCTATTGCTTTTGCAAACTGTGGTAAAATGTGGTAATATTTTGTAAAATATATAGACAAAGGGGATTTATGAAGCTAAAAAGTATTTTTTCCCCATAAAATGGGCAGATGTGAATAAATTTATTTGCAAATGCCGGTATTGTGAATAATTTTTCGCATCTGCCCATTTTACGCCCGCTGCTCCAGGGAGGCGGGGGTGAGGAGGGGTGTAATGGGGGTCACAGACAATGGGTCAACTGATTTCATAATTTTTCACTCAAAAAAATGATAAAGAAACCTATGCCAGCTCTGAGCTGGCATAGGTTTCCCTTGGTATGAACACTGATGCGCACAGGATTTAGTAGAGGCAGTGCTCCCTCTACAGCGAACCGTCTGCACTGTGGGGACACCTTTAAGCCTGGTGCATAAAACACTAGACTTAATAAATGTCCTCCAAAGTGATAAATGGACTGTCTTACTCATAAACACTCGTTGCCTAACCCAACTCTAACCTGTCTGTCAAAATGTGAATGTCTCTGACACACCTGAAGTAAGTATTTCTAGTTATGAAATGTTTACTATATCATTTGTTTTCAAGGCTTCATTTGTAGCAAAAATGTTTTTGTTGGTCTGACTGTGGTTTGGTTTGTACAGAGCCCCTGATTTTCCATTTGTTAATCAAAGTGTAAGCACTGCTGACTGACATTATCGATTTCTTGGATAACTTTTTGTACCCTATTTTTGTTTTATACAATTAAACTACATTTTTCCATTTCTCCCTTGACAATTCTTTTGCTTTCCCCATGACTCACAATCCAGAAACATCAGTGACTGGATGAAACATGCAAGAGTCTGTCTGGATCCCAGAAACTCACTCAGCTTTTATGCGCACTGATTACAAGAAAACAGGTCACAGATGAGGATGTTACCCATAGTAGCCATTTAAACCCATTTGTGTCAAGTTCTGTGCATGTTACCTGACCAAAATCACCATGGTATGTAAACTTTTGATCAGGGTCATTTGGATATCTTTGGTTGTCATTATGATTTAAAACACAGTAGTTTAACAATAAATGGCTTCACCCAACCACTAACCGTGAGTGGAGAAAGGTTTTTATATTATCATACATATTCTCTGAAAAAAGGACAAGAAAGCAAAAATTCTGCCACTGTATGTAAACTTTTGAGTACAACTGTATTAGACTTATCAGCATGCAGATTATGCTATTAAACCATATCAATCTATTGAAAGATCCAAAGGTACAAAAGTATAAATGCAGTGTTCCTGAAACCGTGTGTCGCTGCTGTATTTGCACATATGCAGGCCAGCACTGATGTTATGTGTATTTCAGGGTGTTATGTGAAAAAAGATATTTACTGCATTTTGACCACTACATCATACTGTTTTCTTCCATAAAGCGTACAAGCTGAAGGTCACTAAAGTATGTGACAACTTGTAAGTGCTTGAGAGGAAGTTTGCCAGCCACTTTTCTGCCTTTGGGCCTATCACAGCCCTTCAACAGTTTCTCTCCAGTTCTGCCTGGTCAGGTGTGAAGGTAGTACAGAGCCTGCTCCACCAATAGAAAATAAGTTCTGGTCTTAGTTTACAAGTCTGTTGGGCATATGCACAGTTTAGTGCTGTATCAGGGTAGTAAAGCAGTGTATGCTGCCAAGCTGTCCTTATTTTCTGCAAGTTCCTGAAAGTCAGGTTATGGCCTTCTAAAGCTGGAAAGCAGGCAAAGAGATCACATCTGCCCACGTTTAGGGGGATTATTGCACTCTAGTCTTCTATAGTCCTACATTCTAAGCCATAAGAGAAGTGCTACTAGCCGATATGCCCTGATGTTTTCTGCTTGATTCCCTCAACTAATGTTGAGGAGCTAGCTCTGCCCAGTCATCCAAACCTGGGACTCCTAATATTGTTCTTGAGACTCTGTGTATTTAACCAGCACTGAAATATCAGTCATATCCATGAGTACAGGTATTCTTCTGAGGTTAAAGTTTATCGCAACTCTAGCCAAGGTTGTCAGAATCCCCCCCAACAGATTGTCATGCATATTTGGACAGGTCCCCTCACGATAGTCCCCCTCACCACAAAAACAAGTCTTTCTACTAAAACTTTCAGAGACTGCAAAACTCAAGTATTGTCTATTATCAGTCTGAGCTTCTGAAGCAATATTTCCACATAAATATCTTAAAGAAAACTTGATAGAAAAACTACCTCTCAAACCTCTTTGTCAACTTTGTTTTTTGAAAATTGCAGTACTGTATTTTTAACAGACTGTCAAGAAAAAGTTCCTGCTGTTCAAGTTATTGCGAGTTTGGTCTTTTCTGCATTGCATCACCACACTAGAAAGGGGACACAGGAACACCTATAACGGACATGTGAAATACAGTATATCTTTGTAGAGAAGGTGCATGTAAAAAAATAATAATAATAGTTTAATGTGGTAGTCTCTGGCAACATAGTCAAGTGACATTATGCAAAAGATGATAACCTAAAACATTAACAACGATTGCATCTATACTGTATTGCTCTAGTTTTCTTTCTTTCTTTTTTTTTTCTGTTTTTCATTTCGAATAAAGTAACAAGTTATTACACAGCAAACAAATCTAATTATCATAACCCATTAATTCCCCATACCTATTATCATTTCCTGTCCCCAATGGGGCTTGAAATCTGCTTTTCCCTGTCTCTACAGTCTGTTTCATAAGGAAGCAATTAATTGATCAATTTGTTTTTAGAGCGTGGTAAAAATATAGGGAAAATGTATGAACTCCATGCATTTTTGGTCTCTGAATGTATTTAAACCCAGAATCTATCCTGCCCACATGTTACCGGTCTGTTCATAGTAAATTTCTCCTTGATTATTTAATTTTTTTTAAATTACCCTTTACCTGTGTGTTTTTTTTCTTAATCTTCATGCCTTCTTGCATGTAATGAGATTCTAGATAGCATCTTATTGGTGCTGTAATGGCCTGCATCACTTGGCATGTTGCTGAGGTTCCTGTTATTCTGCCTAGAAACTGTATGTGACTCCTTATAGTTATGCAGATGTAAAGTGTAACACATAATTCATTCCAAATTTCTCACATTAATTTGCTAAGACCTATGCATAACATTCCTGGATTTTATTTTAGCCAAAGTTTGATTCCTCTAGCTACCATTCATTACTACTCCTTTTCATTTGCCATAGCCTTTATACATTTTGTGTCAAAGATGAAATTAGATTGTTTTGCTTGCTGCATTTCCAAAATTATAATAAACATGAAATGAAATGCATCTTTTCAGAGTTAGCCACTTAAAAAAAAAGTCAATTTAATGTTACAGCACTAAATCAGCAGCAACATTTATTGCAATTTGCATAATTATATACTGATTTTTACTGCCATATAGCTGAGGTTATATGTCCCATGAAATATACTAAACAAGAAGATATTTGATTTAAAAGACATATTTATTCTTTGATGTATTGTGCTGGAAGAGGAATGTTATTATTTTACCTAATTGTTTGTTTATTTTACAAACACAATTTAAATAACATTCAATTGACATATCAAAAAGAAATGTTGGATTCAACTTTTCTTATTTCATTTTGGTATTTTTTCCACTGAGGGTGAAATTTGACTATGACTACCATGTTTCCCCGAAAATGAAACACCCTCCCAAAATAAGACACCCTAACTACTGTACCCTCTAACCTAAAGTAAGGCATCCGCCTGAAAATAAGGCACCCCTTACTCTAAACTACAGCACCCCGAAACTATGGCACCCCTCTCCGAAAGTGGCTGCTTTGCTACGCCCTGCCGCCACCCAGGACTCACCTAATCCCCTTGGGAACCTCCAAAACCGGCACCGCAGGCATCCTGATCCATGGCCCCCACGTCCTCCACACGTCCTCCGCCGCCGCGTGCCTGATCCACCGCTGACCAGCCGCTGACCCTTAGCTGATGTGCTCTTGGTGAGTTTTCCAGAGAGGTCCAGGGAAAAGGTCTTATGTCTCTCACCCTGGGGGCTGAGGGGAGAGAAATAAGCATCCCCTGAAAATAAGACTTTTTCCCCATTTTTTTTTTTTTTTTGGGGGGGGGGGGGGAATATGAGGCTTCAAAATGATATAATTCAATGCCAATACTGTTTGACATAGTGTTTAATTACTGTTTTACTGCCTGATTTACTTAGGTCCTATATCAAGTCTAGTTTCTGCTTCATTATAAGCATAATGTATGCATCCTACCAAAACATTTTATATTGATGCCTTAAATATTTTTAATTGCTTGATGTTTTAGGGTTGTGATAGTTTTATGGCATATGTTACAATATTGAATCACTCCTTAAGCAGTGGGGTACTAACTGCAAGGACAGCACTTATCGAGGGAGTCAGTGTCTAACCAAGAACCTGAGCAGCAATAATTTAATGCAGTAGAAGTGATGGGGTTCAAGAGCACCTTTGTGTTGACAGAAAAAAAAACAAAAAAACCTGATCAGTGGTTCAGGAATATTCCTTTGCCTTAAGGATCTTAGGGGGTCAAGTCAATTGGAACTCCATTAAATTATAGACTTTTTATATCGAGTATGGTAGTTAAAGGGGACAACTAATAATCTTCACTTAGTAATATAGGTAACATACAGGAGTATACACATGAGAACAAAGTATATAGGATTAATTTATGTATTTATTTTATGTGGAATGCAACCGGACCAGGGGTTCAGTATAGATTATGGTTATATTAGTTAAGTTCTTATGAGTTTTGTTAGTGTTAATATGTGTGCTGTTATTGTGGTGTTTTGGGGAAAAATCTAGTTTGCATATGTGGGGGTTAATACAGTGGTGTGTTTAGTGAGTAGGAGGCTGGACAAGCCAATATGTTAATGAACTTTAATAAACTTGTATATATTGTACAATTATGTTATTAACCAGGGATGAGCGAAGCAAATCTGGTGAATCAAGATTCGCTGTGAATTGCTCTATCAAGTTGCTTCGTTCTGTGAAGCGAATTCCAGCCAATTCGGTAAGGGGGGGGGGGGGGGGGGGGGCGGCTGCACATGAGCAGGAGAAAGGGATTAACTGTAATCCATAACACCCTTCCAATCAGCTGTAGGCTTCTCTGTGATGTCAGCTCTTCCCCCTCACCTTCTATATAAGGAGGAGAGAGTAGGATTGCAGCAGGCACTTACAGCAGAGCAAGGAGAGACTAACAGAATGACTTAGGGACAGAGAAAAGAGAAGAGGATAGGAAGGCTTATTGTGGTTGATATCAGCACCTCCCCCTCTATATAAGGTGGTTCACTAAAGGAGGTAGCTAGTCGGCTGTGTGTGGAGGATAGAGCAGTTAGAGCACAGCAGGGAGAGACTAACAGAGTAAAGGCCCTATGCAACGGAACGAATATCAGCCGTATTTGGCCGATATCAGCCGTTACAGACAATAATCATCCCGTTAAATAGAAGGCAACGATCAGATTACATTGTTCATGTCGGCTGATCATTGCGTCGTTTGTCTTTCAAACATGTTGAAATACAAACGACTGGGATAGCAGCAATCTGCTGCCTTCACTACGTGGAATAGGAGCGGCAGCAGCAGACTGCTGCTGTATGCTATTGGCTGCCTGGACGATCAGGGATCACCTGGGCAGCCCCCCCCCCCCCAGCTCCCTGCGGCCGTCCCTGGACTTACCCGCTCACTGCTGCCGCGTGGAATAGCCGAGGCAGTGAGCGGGGAACACGGAGCAAATGAGCGATGACAGCACTTGTTTTCTCCTCTCGTCTGCCAGTGGAATAAGGCCTTAATATAGGAACAGAGAGAAGAGGAATGGGGGAAATTGGATGATTGATTGCTTGATTGACATTTTCTTTAAGGGTACAAACCCACTTCCCGGATCTGCAGCGAGTCATCTCGCTGCGTTTTTGCAGCGAGACTCGCTGCAGATCCCGGCTCTATACTTTTAATAGCAGAGATTTTGTCTGCAGCCAGTCCCAGTAAACCCCCAGCCGCCGGAGATTATACATTACCGGGTCCCCGATCGTTCTTGCTTCGGGGCAGGCGTGGGGACCCGGTAATGTATAATCTCCGGCGGCTGGGGGGTTAATGGGGCGGGCGGCAGACAAAATCTCAGCAGGGATGTACATCCCTGCTGCGATTTTCTCTGCTATTGAAAGTATAGAGCCGGAATTTGCAGCGAGTCTTGCTGCAAAAACGCAGCGAGGGGACTCGCTGCAGATCCGCCAAGTGGGTTTGTACCCTAAATTGTAATTTTACTATTTTTGACACTTTTACAAGAACATGCTTTAACAAATTTGTCCATCTGTAATAGTCCCAGTATGGTAGCTGGTATAGTTTTGGCTGTTTTCATAAAATTTGTTAGGACTCGATTCGTGAATCTTAACTGATTTGCGAAGTTCACGAAATGAGTTTCTGACTGCTTTGCTTATTTCTATTACAGTAAAACCTCGGTTCCCGAACACCTCAGAGTTCAAACAATTTGGTATTCGAACTAAATTTCCCCCTGAAGTTTTGCTGGTACTCGAACATTGCTCGGTATCCGAACAAAATCAGGGGGATAACTGTCAGCTGAAGTGATGTTCAGCTGACAGTTAGAGGTGTTCGGGAACACTGAGAGGCAGGAGCGGGCGACTATTTAAACTTGTCGCCAAGCTCCTGCTCCTCTAAGCTGTGGGGGACTCCCTGTGAAGGAGCGGGGAATCCCAAGATTATGATGGGATTCCCCACTTCTTTACAGGGTGCCCTGGCAGCTAAGAGGAGTAGGAGCTTGGCGGCAAGTTTAAATAGCCGCCCGCTCCTGCCTCTCACTGCGGGGAACGCTCCTGCCTCGCACTGCTCCCTGTCCCCTCTGACCTGCTCTCCGCATCCCCCCACTGTCCCGGAGCACTTCCTGTATGCTTCTTCAGCACGCCTTACGTCTGTACTGTTGCTCCAGCGGCCCCACTCATCAACTCTTTAGCCGCTTTCTCCCGCTGCTCCCCGCCACCTCTGCAGACTCTCCTTCACTCTTCAGAGGCGGTGGGGAGCAGCGGGAGCAAGCAGCTAAGGAGCTGATGAGCGGGTCTGCGGGTGAAACAGTACAGACGTACGGCGTGCTGAAGAAACATACAGGAAGCGCTCCGGGCCAGCAGGGGGATGCAGAGAGCAGGTCAGAGGGGACAGGGAGCAGTGGGAGGCAGGAGCATTCCCTGCAGTGAGAGGCAGGAGCAGGCGGCTATTTAAACTTGCCATCAAGCTCCTGCTCCTCTAAGCTGCCAGGGACACTCTGTTAGAAGTGGGAAATCCCATCATAATGAGGGTATTCCCCACTTCTTTACAGGGTGTCCCCCGCAGCTGAGAGGAGCAGGAGCATGGCGACAAGTTTAAATAGCTGCCCGCTCCTGCCTTTCACTGTGGGGAACGTGGAGTGTTTTTACGCTCTGTGGGCCGGGTACTCTGCACCTGACCCATTGAGTTAATCAGTTTAACATTGTTCCCTATGGGAACTGACAGCACAGTTCTCGAACTGCTTGGTTCTGGAACAGCCTTCATGAACCGATTATGTTCCAGAACCGAGGTACCACTGTATTTATTTTATTGGTTTGTTGCTGTAATGTTTGATATATATATATATATATATATATATATATATATATATATATATATATATATATATATATAAAAGATGTACACGATTACCTGGACACCTTACATGTCATTTACTGCTGGGAGTATGCTGCCACCTCATCACTTTTTCTGGGTTATATATCTGTCTAATGGGAGGTTGTTAGTGGGGGGAATCTTTGTGTATGCAAATGTGTGTAATATCAAATAAGTGGACTCATTGTATTGACAGTGACTATTTTTTTAGGAGTACCGGTCAGATAGTGAGTTGTTTTTGGGTGTGTAGGCTGGGGGAAGGGGCTTAAATATTACATGCACCAATGCAAAAGGAGAATTTACACATTTAAAACAGAGCCTGCACAAAGAAATGTAGCGTTTTTTACTGGTAAAGGAAATTAATCAGTTTCAGTTGTCAAAGTAAATTCTACATTTGTATACATATTTTCTTTACTCTTTTTTGCTAGTTTCTATGATTAAATTATGTTGACTAACACTATGATTGTTATATTTGATGGTCCCTGACTATTTAAAATCTATAATGTAGAATCCATTATTCTACATGCGTTGTTAGTTTGATTGAGCTGTATGCACGTAAATTATTATGACAAGCATTTGCTATTTATTTGCGCATGTTTTTTTGAAGGTTGTTCTTTGTCTATCTTAACTAAAGCTTTGGAGCTGGCCATTCTATGGGAGAAGATGAGGTAGACAAATAACATCTGAGTATACCAAGATTATGCAACTATAGGTTGTGGAAGCAATTGTTCAACAGGCATGAAAAGCTGTGGGGTCTCAAGGAAGACCAAATCTCTGTACATGTGTCTAGGTGTTGTCTTCATGGTGTTGTTTTTAGGGGTTCTCTATCTTCGCCAATTGCTTCAAAAGCTGATGTTTGTGGACAGATGATGACTAAGCGTCTGCTGATGATGATGATGTCAATAATGAAAGGGTTGATGCCAACACTGTAGATGGTCTAAAGCAAAAAAAAAAAAAGCCTAATGTCTGTTTCTTTGATTATCTAAGACAACAGAAAGGTTAAGGTGTATATCCTTGGTTAAAAGCAGTAAGAGGACATCTAAACTTTCTCTATTCAAGCCTCATCACTATTCTCCTTCCATCCCTCCCCCACCAATGGCAGTATAGTTCCACAACCGCCTCTGTTAAATGCAGATACATTCTCCCTCTTCAAATACTTCCTTTTTTCACAGATGGTCCCTGGTGCAGGACCTGCAAACCCATTATGTAACCATGAAGTCATTCTACGTTCTTTACCCTTTCCAAACATGAGAATTACTGTACACTAATATTGTGATACTGGAAAAATGTGTGCAATTCTTTTTGCTTTGTGCCAATGCCTGGAAAAGGCAGTGACACGCTGCTTCACTAGTCAGTGCTGTACACCTTACTCGTCTAAAAGTGGTGGTAAATAGCAATGAAGGAGTTTACTTGTGTATCTCTAGTGGTCAATTGAAGTGAAGAAGCTAATGCTAGCACCATTGGTTGTTTATGGCTATAAATGGGTTGATTTATAAGCGGGTCCATTAGATTTTGCCACAATGTCCAGCACCTGTCCATACACACTGTGATGCCCTGAAATTCATTATCATACACCCCGTGACCCCCTAAAATCCATTTTAATAAAAACTGTGTTTCCCTGAAATTCATTATACTATACACTGTGCCCCCCTGAATGCCATGCCATGCTACTTTCCATTTTTCCCTAAAATTCACTATACTATACACCCTGAGCAGAGGTAAGGGAGGGGGATTTTCTTAAGATAGCACTAATAGGTGGCACGGTGTAGCAGGATAGGGGCCCTGGGCCCTGTCCCCCTTGCCTAATTCCAGCCCTGAATGTCAGAAGCAGTGTCTAGAAGAACACACATCCAGCCTCTGCCTTTACAGGGGAACACAGGGAGCTGTATGTGAAGACTGCAGCTCTAACACTATACCTTGCTGAGCTGTCTGCATCCTCATGCTGGCTGAGGTGATGACATCATCCCCTCACATTAGTTCTGCATTGCATAGGCAGATGATTACTACAGGTGATCTAAGGCCTATGTAGTGAATAAAAGTACGGAAATTGTTAACACTAGTGCTTCCATAAACACATCAGATGCATGGAAACACTAGAAGTAACTTCACAACCGCAAGGCACTCAGTACGGTGTACAGTGTTATTTACCTTCTTAGGGACACACAATCAGTCAGATTTCTGTGCCAGGGCGACTGCCCTGGTGCCCTCCATGCTATGTCACTGCTGCTATGTGCTTCATACACTGAGGTACTGCAGATGAGGAGACTTTTTGTTTGATCACCTGCCCCATCTTGCGTCTTGACTCCTAAATACTTTTAAAGACTGAGGTAGTGATACAGTATTACTGAGGTTGTTGTCATCATACATATTAGGCTGGCTTCAAGTACTTATTGGAACTTTATCAAGTGTATATCTAAGCTCCTCTGTATTACCTGTTGCACATTTGCCAATAGTAAATAAAGTCAACATTATTCACGGAGTCTGTGATTATTCAATACCACCTACACAGCATATACAGCGCAACCTTGTGACATTTCCCCTTTCTGTGGGTGGCGGGTCCTACTATTCGGTAGGGTCATTACACCACTCAGGCCATCTGTGACTATACCATCCATGACTACATTATCCCAAGGGACCCGATAGCAACCCGACAGGACCACATCGACCACAGGGGAAAAGGGTACAACCGGCCATCCCACCGCTGTAACACCATCTGGGGGATAACCACATTGTTACCTGGATAACCCCTTTAACATGTAGTCGGCCACCTTACAATTTGGTAGGCAAGCCATGAGTCCAATAGATTAAATAGTATTAAAATAAGGTGGTGATCTACAGTGTCAAAAGCTGCAAAAAGGTCCATTAGAACCAACAGAAGTGGCTGCCATGAAATCTGTCAAGAGATCATTTGATACTTTAGATACTTTTGTCGTATCTAGGGAAGTGCTCTAACATTATTATAGACTACTTTAATGCTCAAATGAAATATTTATAAGTTGAGAAATTCAAGAGATGACATAATTTTAATGAGAAGATTTATCTTCTACTTCCTTTCATATTACAACGATTTTTTTTTTTTAAACTAATGACTTCCTTGTTTTTCCTGACAGGTTTATAGTCTTTGCTGATATCAGCCATTGTAAATCCTAAACTTAATTTAGGTCAAAGTAACACAGGGCACAATGCCTCCCAAACTACTGGTAACTGATAAAATATAGCATGCCTCTTAAGCATTGCAGGTATTCTATGGTTCCCACATCCCTCAGTCTTCACTAGCATAGAGATAAATCCATTTTAAGCTCTGTCTGGGATGAGAGCCAAAATGTTGTATACTGCATATAATCAGCTGAACTCCCTGATCAGAAGTCACTCACTCTTTAGCTAAGGATGAAAACTTGCTAGTATTGCATCAGGAAAAGACATTTCATAATCTGGAGAGATTTGCACTAATAATGCTATATTGAGACTCACATTGTCATTGATGTTGGTAAATGTTATGGCGTCATTGTATTTTAAACTCTGTTGTAAAATGAATTGTATTGTAAAATAATACAGACCATGACTGTTATACAGATGTGATAAGCATAACTATATTCAAAGCTGAGATCTTTACCGATGCTTGCATGGTTCTTGCAATATAGAAAGCATGGGGAACCTATGGCCCTCCAGCTAAGGGTTCTCCATACATGCACTATAGAGACACATAACTGTAACAGCATTTTTTTTTTTTTTTTAAATACTGGCTGGTATGGATAGGCAAAGAAGTTTGGCACCCGGGACCGCCGCGGTTTAGAGCGGGGTCGCCATGTGGCCCCGCTCTGAACGCCCGCACCCGCACGAAGACGTACAGTTACGTCCTTGTGCTGGAAAGGGTTAAGAGCATTGCTTTGGTTTAAAAGCTCCCTGTACTTGGTGGAAGCGGGAGTGGGGGAGGGACATGGTCTGCATAGTCGGGTCTACAGCTCTGTACTCTGACCCAGGAAGTCACACTCCCTTTTAAATCATAGCAGATCCACTTCAGGCTGGGGCTTACATCAGGGGACAGGACTGTGGAGGTAATATCTTAGTAGCTGTAACCTCTCTCGCTCTCCAGACAGAGGCTGCTGCATGTATGTGCCCACATATGTCCTGCTCATTCCTTGTGTTTCCCATCCTCTCCATTCCTGCTATAATGTGCCTGCACTTACACTCAGCTATACACACTGCTGCTATAATGTGCCTGCACTCCCACTCAGCTATACACACTGTTGCTATAATGTGCCTGCACTTACACTCAGCCATTCACACTGCTGTACAGAAAAATTTCTGTCACTGTCCTCCTGCACAGC
This sequence comes from Dendropsophus ebraccatus, assembly GCF_027789765.1. Lineage (NCBI taxonomy): Eukaryota > Metazoa > Chordata > Amphibia > Anura > Hylidae > Dendropsophus > Dendropsophus ebraccatus. Next base: position 65,218,476 of record NC_091463.1, read on the forward strand.
TCTGAGATTCTCACTTCCTGATTGGTCTATGCTGAACACACACCCCTTTCCCATTGCAGTCATGTGACCACACAGACCTCTGACAGCAGCCCTGCTTCTCTATTGTAGCCTGTTGTACTACGCTACATTATGGGGATCTGCAGTATCTGCAAACTGCTGTTGTTTTTTCAGGTTTATGCGCTTACTATACATTATACTCCACATACTGATTCCTATACCGTACTGTTTCTGATTTTTTTTTTTTATTTATTATTTGTTTTATATGTTATTTAGAATAAAAATAATTATTCTGGGGGTGTGGAACCAATTGTCTGCATTTTAATAAATTCTTATGGGAAAATGTGTTTTTTTAACCCCTTAAGGACCGGGCCTATTTCGATTTTTGCACTTGCGTTTTTTCCCCCCTTGTGCTTAAAAGTCCATATCACTTGCATTTTTTCACCTAAAGCCCTTATTTTTTGCGCCACTAATTGTACTTTGCAATAACAGGCTGAATGTTTGCATAAAGTACACTGCAAAACCAGGAAAAAATTCAATGTGTGGTGAAATTGGAAAAAAAAAAAAAAAACGCACTGGTTTTATTTTGGGGGTATTTGTTTTTACTACACTCACCCTGGGGTAAAACTGACTTGTTATATATGTTCATCAAGTCGTTACGATTACAACGGTATGTAACATGTATAACTTTTATATTATGTGATGGCTTGTAAAAAATTCAAACCATTGTTAACAAATATATGTTTGTTGCTTATAGCACTTCTATCCTTTGGTCTATGGGGCTGTGTGAGATGTAATTTTTTGCGCCATGATGTGTTCTTTCTATCGGTACCTTAACTGCGCATAAGCGACTTTTTGATCGATTTTAATTACAATTTGTCTGGATTTGATGCGACCAAAAATGCGCAATTTTGCAATTTGGAATTTTTTTGCGCTTACACCATTTACCGTATGAGATCAGGAATATGATAATTTAATAGTTTAGGCTATTACGCATGCGGCGATAACAAACATGTTTATTTATTTGTTTATTTGTATTTATAACATGGGAAAAGGGGGGTGATTCTGACTTTTATTAGGGGAGGGGCCTTTTTTTATTAATAATGACACTTTTTTTTTTCTTTTCTTTATTTTACACTCATACTAGAAGCACCCCTGCGGCTACACCATTTCCTATTGGACACACAGTAGCTGATGACACTATGACACCAGTGGATTTGAAAGAAATAAAAAAAAATCTTAACATACCCCTTTAAGAGTTAACGATCATGCAGGGTTTTTGAATATGAGATATTTTCAAGATGTTTCAAAGGATGTTTTTGAATATTTGTCTGTACTTTGATTATCCAAGTGAAAACTAGCTCAATTTGCTGCAAAATCCTAATGTTGGCTAGTAGCTTCAAGCTTACACAGAAGAGTAAATAATCTCTCATTCTCCAAAATCTGGAATAGCCTGCTTTGAACGTTGAACCTGGAGACTGAATATCCAGTAAATCAAAGGAGCTTGAATTCTGCATGGCATGTATTCAACAAAATGCTTAAAATACATCTCACAGATTCAGCAGTTGTTGAACAGTAGTTAGCAATGAATTACCTTATCTTCCACATGTTATGACTGCTCTATTGAATTAAAGTCTGCTCACATTATGTTGAGGTTATAGATGTATACTTAACATCATGTTTGTGTATTTATTAAAAGGGGTTGTCCATGAAAAAAAAAAAAAAGGATCAATAGCCTATTGGGAGCGACCTGTCAGCTTACAGACCGCTCAGCCAACCACAGGCCACGGCGGTCTCGGCCTGTGATTGGCTGAGGGCGCTGCAGCTGTCTGGACGGGAAAGCTGCACAGGAGAGAAGGCCAGAAGCGGGGAAAGGTAAGGTATCAGGTATTTGAGAAAGGGCTGCATGGAAATACCTAATGATGTCCATGCAGCCCTTACTGCCTGATTATTGGACCATCTAATATGTCAGCCGGCTCATGTGATAGTACCTTAAGTATGTTTGGAGCAGCTTTGATGATAGAGAAACCATCTGAACAGTACCTACCAAAGGGAAAATATAAACCACTTGTCTGTATTTAGCAGCTGCTACGTAGGAATGGTTATGGTACAAACATAACATACTTTAACACCCCACACACACACACCCCGATATTTTTTTTTCTTATGTCAGGCAAAAGAAAGTAGAGGACAACATCCAATCTAATACCAGCCCCGATGTCTGGTAAGCAGCACTCTGGTCAAACCTCTTTCATTGACAGGCTGTTTTACTCTTCATAGCTGGCAATTACTAAATGTACATCTTTTGTATAGAATCATTTTAAACTCAATATTCTATTTGAGCAATTGAACACATGGATGGACAAAATAACTAAAATGTGCATTACAGATCCGGCATCATTATAACATATTCACAGCGGCCGGTAAAGCTATACTATGTGTAGCCTATTATACCTGCTCTCTGGTATTATTTTAGTCTTACATTGAGCTACAATTTTATTCAAATAACTACTTTCTATTTTATTTCATGTTTCTCTTAGGATGTACAATGAGTTTATCAGCAATCATGGCAATATCTGTCACCAGCTAACAAACTGTGTGTGTTCAAGTTATATCCAGTCTTATTCTGCTGTTCTTAGGTAATAGATATGGCTATTGTTAAATATTTCCCCCGATACACTGGATCTTTTAGTTGTTGTTATGTTTAGTTATGTTATGTTGTTATGTTGTTTGAAATTATATATATATATATATATATATATATATATATATAAAATTCAAAAGTTTGGGGGTCACCCAAACAATTTTGTGTTTTCCATGAAAAGTCACACTTCGTCACCACCATACGTTGTGAAATGTATAGAAAATAGAGTCAAGACATTGACAAGATTAGAAATAAGGATTTGTATTTGAAATAACATTGTTTTTACATCAAACTTTGCTTTAGTCAAAGAATCCACCTTTTGCAGCAATTACAGCATTGCACACCTTTGGCATTCTAGCTATTAATCTGTTGAGGTAAGCTGGTGAAATTGCACCCCACGCTTCTAGAAGCAGCTCCCACAAGTTGGATTGGTTGGATGGGCACTTCTGGTGTACCAAATGGTCAAGCTGCTCCCACGACAGCTCAATGGGGTTCAGATCTGGTGACTGCCCTGCCCACTCCATTACCGATAGAATACCAGCTGCCTGCTTCTGCTGTAAATAGTTCTTGCACAATTTGGAGGTGTGTTTAGGGTCATTGTCCTGTTGTAGGATGAAATTGGCTACAATCAAGCGCTGTCCACTGGGTATGGCATGGCATTGCAAAATTGAGTGATAGCCTTCCTTATTCAGAATCCCTTTTACCTTGTACAAATCTTCCACCTTACCAGCACCAAAGCAACCCCAGACCATCACATTACCTCCACCATGCTTAACAGATGGCGTCAGACATTCTTCCAGCATCTTTTCATTTGTTCTGCGTCTCACAAACGTTCTTCTTTGTGATCCAAACACCTCAAACTTGGATTCATCTGTCCACAACACTTTTTTCCAGTCTTCCTCTGTCCAATGTCTGTGTTCTTTTGCCCATCTTAATCTTTTTCTTTTATTGGCCAGTCTCAGATATGGCTTTTTCTTTGCCACTCTGCCCTGAAGCCCGAAATCCCACAGCCGCCTCTTCACTGTAGATGTTGACACTGGTGTTTTGCGGGTACTATTTAATGAAGATGCCAGTTGAGGACCTGTGAGGCATCTGTTTCTCAAACTAGAGACTCTAATGTGCTTATCTTCTTGCTTATTTGTGCAACGCGGCCTCCCACTTCTTTTTCTACTCTAGTTAGAGTCTGTTTGTGCTGTCCTCTGAAGGGAGTAGTACACACCGTTGTAGGAAATCGTCAATTTCTTGGCAATTTCTCGCATAGAATAGCCTTTATTTCTAAGAACAAGAATAGACTGTCGAGTTTCAGATGAAAGTTCTCTTTTTCTGGCCATTTTGAGCGTTTAATTGACCCCACAAATGTGATGCTCCAGAAACTCAATCTGCTAAAAGGAAGGTCAGTTTTGTAGCTTCTGTAACTAGCTAGACTGTTTTCAGATGTGTGAACATGATTGCACAAGGGTTTTCTAATCATCAATTAGCCTTCTGAGCCAATGAGCAAACACATTGTACCATTAGAACACTGGAGTGATAGTTGCTGGAAATGGGCCTCTATACACCTATGTAGATATTGCACCAAAAACCAGACATTTGCAGCTAGAATAGTCATTTACCACATTAGCAATGTATAGAGCGTATTTCTTTAAAGTTAGGACTTGTTTAAAGTTATCTTAATTGAAAAGTACATTGCTTTTCCTTCAAAAATAAGGAAATTTCAATGTGACCCCAAACTTTTGAATGGTAATGTGTGTGTGTGTGTGTGTGTGTGTATATGTATGTATGTATATATATATATATATATATATATATATATATATATATAATTTTTTTTTTTTTTTTTTACATATAGCACCTGTGGTTGGTTACAGCGAATTTAAAGGACACTTTTTTAAAATTAATAAATTTGTTTCCTAAATGCAAAATGAAATAATTTTCTTAATAACCAAGCTAATAAATTCCTATAATGATCCTAATTCCGAGTCTATGTAATGTTAATCCTATATGTAGATGGAAGAGCCAAAGGTGGTAGTAATAGTTGGAGAGATGCACCTGGGAAGAGTAAACCTTTCAGACTGGGAGCTGTGGACTACCTGAACTTTTCCTAACTTCTATAAATTAAAACGACTCTGTATCCACCAACCCACCCCACCAAACCACCAGTACCATCCATTTGATTAGAGTACTAGTCACCATTCATGTCTTTTAAAATAAGCCAGATGCCTTGGTTACAGCAAAAAATGGTCTTTTAATCTGCAGCGCTGAGTCATACTGACATGGCCTAGAGTGTCTGTGCCCAAGGTCTGTGACACCTCTATTTGCTTCCTCCCCACCCTCTTCATCATTAAGAAGACCCCCAGGTAGGATTTCTATTAATCGCTTGTCTAAACTGCATCTGTGTCGCTACAGCCCAGGTGCACTTAAGGCAAGTGATGAATAGGAAAAATGCGGCCAGGGGGGGTTCCTAATGATGAAGAGGGTGGGGAGGAAAGAGGGAGAGGTGTCATAGACCTGGGTCAAAGACACACTGGTTAGACTCAGCGCTGCAGATTAATAGATCATTTTTTGATCTAACCAAAGCACCAGGCGCATTTTAAAAGACACCACCAGTAAGGATTTACTGTCATGAAACGGATGGTACTAGCGGCTTGGTGGGGTGGGTTGGTGGATACCGAGTCACTTCAACTCAAAATCAAAACGAGACCCTGATGTCCAACAAAACAGGATTTTTAAAGGGAACTCATTAGCCTTTATTCTCCTTTTCTCTGGTAATGTCTGTGATGTACTGGAACTCCTTGTTTAACACCACCTATAGATTGCAGCAAAGGTTAGCCTACACTGAGTAATGTTAAAAATATTATACATACTGGAGACAACATTTTCTAAGTTTTCAGGGAGGAAAGAGAGATGAAACAAAAAATACCTCTAAGCGGATGATGTTCTCTGCCCTCTTTTTTTTTCTTTTCAAGGAGGGATGATCAAACAGAATATAAATAGGGAGAAGTGTGCCCACAGGGTTCACTGAGAAAGGTAAAGATCAGGCTGCATAGCATTGTAATGAGAAAGACAAGCACACATGGCAGACGGTTGGGGGGATTGCAAACTCCTCAGTATCAGTAGCTATAAACACAAGGGGAGACAGCATCCCTCATGGGCTGTAAAAGTATTAAAAATATAGAAATAAAAAATAGAACATAAAACTGTGCTAATATAAAAACTTGTGTAGTCAGCAGTACATGGGACTCGCATCCAGCAAGTATTCCACACCCACATGCCTTTCTTTTTTCTAGATTTAAAGTGTAGGAAAAGTCAATATTGACACCTGGAAATAATAATCATGATCATCATTAGCGGCCATCATTATCAATAGACGCCCACCTTTCCCGAATATAGGACGGCATATTCTTGTAGTGGAAAAATAGCCTAAAAAAAAAAAAATCAAATGTGACATTAATAAAAATTCAATGTGTAGATGATTATCTTCTAGCTCTTTTGTCTATACTGTATCACTCTAAGTAAAAGATTTTCAATGTCACTTAAACATTCAAAATGGCTGGAAAAATGGAAAAATTAAACATAAAAAGCTATATAAAGAATTAGTCCAGAGAAAAGCCGCACATCCGGGGGCAAAGGCGTGGGTGCCCGCAAAGAAAGTCCCTTGGCAAGGGATCCCAAACACAGTCCACAGAAATCCGCAGCACTCCAACATGTGGTAAGAAAATTTATTCCATCAACACAGGTACAAAAATGGCGACGTTTCGACCCTCTCACAGGGTCATTCTCAGGCCTGAGAATGACCCTGTGAGAGGGTCGAAACGTCGCCATTTTTGTACCTGTGTTGATGGAATAAATTTTCTTACCGCATGTTGGAGTGCTGCGGATTTCTGTGGACTATATAAAGAATTATAAATTTCGATAAGAAATCTCTATTTAAATAAACCGTATAAATGAAATACCATACAAATCATTCACTTTAAAAATTTCCCACATTACTCATATAACATATAAATAAAGTGACCATTTCTGGATAAAACTATTAAGCAAAATCCTTACCTGAACTAACATATAGCCGAAAATGTGATATGAATGTTACTGACACATATCCAGCTGAACCATTAGCAAAATGGTCATGTCTGCTATAAAGACATCAAGCAAAATTCCCTCGTGAAGCATCCTACAGCACTGTCTACACCACATTGACCTTGTAAACTCTTAATGTCTACTTTTTACAAACGAACATAACTAGAGTAAATAGTCCCCTCATTGACTGCACACAACCAACTATGAAAGTCATGTCATTGTACAGACTAATAATAATTATCACAATACAGAAAAGAAAGAATTAACACTTTAAAGATTTTCTTGCTCACAATATTTCTATTATCATAGAAAATGCTTTCTGCCATAATATTTTTACTTTTACTAGTTAACAGCACTCCAGCATTTTTAGCTTTATAATTTAAAGTTCTCATAAATTTAAAGCATTAGTTTAACTTAAAACACACAAAGATTTTACTAGACATAACTAGATAAAGTGCAACTGTACTCTTCGCTCCCCAGATCACTGCTCAATCCAGGAGATGAGTTCCATAGACTTACAATGAACCCCAATAACATGGATCTAGCTGTGAACCGGGAAGTGAAGCACACAGCCATGTGCTTCTCCTAATTATATCTAAAGAATGTGGGGGTCTCGGCACTGAGAGTTTAATTGATTAAAATATGTCTGTGTGACATATTAAAAGTTTTTCTTGACGCTTTACAAAAAAAAAAAAAAAAAAAAAACACTGGATGCAGTTCTGATTAGCTCTCTGAGAAGGAATTCATAGGTATATTATCAACCAGCCCAAGGAATTATTTCTACAGCACTGCACAAAGAGTTCACTTCTGCTGACTCATCCCAATGAGATTTACTATCTTATTCACCCACTGTATTAGAGGGGTCATCTCAATAGGATTCCCACAGCCCAAAGGGTCCATTTGTGTTGATCTCTATAACTCTGTTAATAGTGGTACTTAACCTGTGGCCTGTAATATGGCAGAAAGTTGCTATCCCATGAAGTGAAACTAGTTTACATATGTAACACATTCAAGCTTACTGGGAATTCAAACAACATGAAGATATTCTCTTCCTGATATCAAAACCAAAGCAGTTCTGCTTACTTATAGTACACTAAACTATGCTAGTGGTTCCCATCTAGGTTTGGGAAAGACAAGTCTGCAGTTGAAACTCAATGGGCCTGTTGAAACTACTGACTAGTACTTGCCTATAAAAATATTTAGTTTTGTGATACCAAGATGGAAGATGTATATGCTATTTGTGTCAATGTGTGTCAAGTCAGAATGTGACAGTCATGTAAATTATAAAGATGATCAAACAGGGCCGAAGTTCAGGTTTGTACGAACCTGAACCATCGGCATTTGACTCCCGCAGTCTTCCTGTTCCGTGGGGAAGGTGGAGACAGCCCGAGTACCGCCTGGAAAATACCAATACAGCCTGGGTAATAGGCTGTATTTCTGTTTTCCAGGCAGTACTCGGGCTGTCTCCACCTTCCCCACAGAATGGGAAGGCAGCAGGAGTCAAATGCCAATGGTTCGGGTTCGTACGAACCTGAACTTCGGCCCTGTTTGATCATCTCTAGTGAATTTCAGCCTGTCAAGGGTGTGAAAGCAAGGAACAATATTGTGTTGAATTTTTATTATCGGCGCTCCTCGTCTTCCAGTGTCTCTTAGGCTGAGACCTCCATGGGGAAGGAGAGGCCTGTAGCTGGCGTAGTCATGACAAGAGATACTGGAAGACCAGGCGCGCCGATGTAAGGCGTGAAGACGGGACTCCCTTTAAAGTGTCGGGGTGATGTGAGCTTTTTGCAATGGAAAAGTTTATGCTATATTTTTTGTTAAATCTGTGAATCATCAAGGAAAAGTAAAATGCATAAGAAAACTAATGGACAATGCTTCACCGTGTCTGATTTGTATATTTATGTGATTGGTTAGGTAATAAAGCGACTCCCAAGTAAGACACGTTCCATCCCCTGTGCTAATAAGTCGGTGTTCATACTGGATATTAGATCTCCCCATACTGCCAGTTGCCATGACACTGACATGGGATTCATTTTTTTTCATGGATCCCTTAAAGTTCTAATGGGTCATCCTTGCCATTATCCTACTCCACACTAGGACATTTCCTGTTTTTTCACAGCACGAATTGTGGGACACAAAAAAAATAGACTCATACGATTTAATGGGCCCTAAAATTGTCTGTGGTTGCAGACAGGGTGAGTCAAAACCTCCACAATGCACCTCTATTGCTCTAAATGGGGCTCTTCCGGCAGTAAGCACATGGATTTCTACAGGGCCCATTCAAATAAACTAGACAGTTGCAGGTATTTCTGCAACAGTTCTGTCACATGTAAATATGCTATAAGGCATGGGTGTCAAACTCTCGACTCTCCAGTTAAAAAAGTATCATTCTCATTATGGGATTATGGGAATTGTAGTTCTGCAACAGCTGGAGGGCTGAATGTTTGACTCCTGTGCTCCAAGAGATAGTGGTCTCCTGCAGCCTTGCTATGCAATAAGCCTTTAGTTTTCAGGTATAACTTTTATACAGGTTAATCAGCTCCTGTTCTTCAGTAACGCTAACTCTTCTGATTTCCATCCAGAATTCAGATCATATCACGTACAGTATTCTGTCAGTCACAAACTATCTCTATGCGACAACACAGGGGGATAACATTAACATATAATTCCGCAACGACTGCACAGAAAGACAAATTGCTTAAGTAAACATTCTGTTTTTAAAATGTCAACGTGCACTTTTTGATCGCGTTACATATCTTAATGGTTTGCGTTCCCTGCATACTGATCAACTCAAGTGAATGATTTTAATTCCCTTTGCGCAAAATGTAAATTGCCTACATTATTCACTGCAGAATCCAGTGGACATTTACCTGCTATTGTATTCCCCTTTAGTGGAAATAGAGTTTCCAATGAGCCAACACTTTCATCATTTTACATTATATCACCTCTCCTAATTTGGATTTTGCTTCTAAAATGCATCAAATGTAATTAATCTCATCCTTCAGTGTATCAGATTCATCACTTCAAACCTACAGTATGATGAAATGAAATGCCAAGTCTTAGCAAAAAATCTGATTATTTCAAATGATGTTTTAGAAAAATATTGTTTACTCTTTTACAATTAATCTAGATTGCAAATTCATATTTTTAAACACAGTAAAGTTTGACATTAATTTTCATAGCCATATACTGTATTATATTATGGGTCCTCTACTTTAGACCTTGAGGCCATGTTCACATTAAAGATCACAGAACGCCTGGTGTTACTGAAGATCATGCCGGACGGTACTGCATTTCTTTTTAATTTGGATGCAGGCGCAACCATTCCATAGACCGCAGCTCAATGTACGTTTCATATTAATCACGGCCGTTGTTGCATATCGCCAACAACAGTTGTGATTAATATGAAACTTACGTAGTGGGAACATAGCCTGAGATATAAATTGTTACTATTTAGCTCACTTATTCTCTCATTCTCTCTCTCTCTCTCTTTTTTTTTTATTTCCTAACATGTCTGTTGCAATAACTGCTTCATAAAATAACGATGTAGAAGCTTCTTTTCTGAAAGATAGATTGCCCTATTTAAGAGTAGAAGTCACTGCAAAACTATATAACTTTTGCCCCTTCAATTAAAAACTAGGGGGGACATGTATTAAGGTGCGTATCGGTGGAAAGTGCCGATTTGCATATTATTTTATTCGTAAATGGCCGATTTGCAAATAAAATATTTGCATATCGGCACTTTCCGCCAGGTATGCCGGGGTGGGGTGGTGGTGTGGAGGGGGCGGGGCGGGGGGGGGGCGCGGACTTAGAGTCCGCGCGATTTATCTTTTGCTCTGGCAAAAGATACGCCGAAAACCTACTCCACCTTTTAGGTGTCGTAGGTTTTCTGCCGTGCGCATCGACGCGCACAGGATTTATGTAGAGGCAGTACGCCTCTAAATAAATCTCCGTAGCGCCGGAGATGCGGGGACATTTTTAATGTTTCAATATAGTTTTATTGAGATTTTTTCAGATTATAACAAGCATATATGCATACACAAAATGATACATATGTAAGGTTGTACAATACAGGAGAAAGGCAATTACGCTAGAAGACAAACATTCAATGCGTTTAAAGGAAGCAGTAAAAATGCACACAATGCAGCATATAAAAGTATTCATTTAAGCTAAATAGTCGCCTAAAGATGCAGGCAATATACGCTCCAAAAGTAGCTAAAATAGGCTATAAACACGAACTGCCAATATAGAAGGACACTAGACAAAGCTCAAAAAGTAAGGCTAATATAAGCATAATGATGAACCCACCAACAAGGCGCGTGGGCAATCAAGCCACGCAGTATAGGGGGGGGAGGGGGTGGTGGTGGTGTTGGGGGGAAGAGGTAGAGGGGGTAGAGGTAAGGGGTGGGGGGGTGGGGGTTAAAGGGTGTAAGGGGGCACTCAGTCCGGCCTATTCAGAGACCGTTGGATATCCGGTGATGAAACGAGATGGTTTAAACAGAGTTCCATGCAGTAAGTAAGCGTTGTCCTTCCTCCGGGCTGGTGATGTGGTGTTGCTTATCCTGATATGTGACCAACAGCTGGGATGAATTTATCCATCTGTATGAGATTCCTTTCTCCCTCATAGTTCTCGTAACACAAGAAAAGGCGCAGTGCTTTTGTAAAGTCACTGGAGATAGGTCTGTGAATATTGCGACTCTATTGTACTCATTTGGGAGATTCATTCTGTCCCTCACCTTTGCCATAATTTTCGATTTCACCTGCATGTAATGGAGCCGGACCACTACATCTCTCGGAACATCGGATGGGAGATGGTCTGGTCTTGGAAGTCGTTTCACCCAGTCGATAAGCAGATCTTGAGGCGAACAATCTGGGAGCATGCTACCTAGGAGTTTCTGTGTATACGTTGGCAGATCGGAAAGAGCAACAGCTTCAGACACTCCCCGGACTTTAATATTATTGCGCCTTTGAACGTCATCCAAAGCCATATTTTTATCACGTAACAGCTTAGGCTCTTCCTCTAATTTCCCACATGTAGCTGTTAAGGAATTGTGCGCTCCAATAACCTCACTGATTTTCATTTCGGCTAGTAATGCTCTGTCCTCCACTACTCTCACCAGGGAGGAGAGAGAGGCAAAAACGTGATCTATTTTGTGCAGCAAAGAGTCTCTTAAAGTCACAATTAGTTCTTTCACCGCTGTGACAGACAGCTGAGCAGTGTACTTGAGAAGATAGTCCAAACGTTTGGCAGGATCGCTGTGTAAATCATCTATAGATGAGGGAGAGGAGGCATGAGCTGTAGGATCTTTAGGCACTTGGGAAGCCGGGTGTCGCTGAGGTGCCGAGGGAGCAGCGCATGCAGGAGAGTAGGGAGGCACAGAACTGTCAAAGTCGCTCAGGAGGTGGCAGGGAGAAACACTTGTAAATGGCACAGCCAGCGGAGAAAGCATACTGGAGATTGGAGTAGGGTGAGATACTGAGTTGTTCCGGAGTGCTAGAGCATCAGCGGGGATGTTGCACGGCAGAGCATTGCTATCAACATCTGAAGTGATAATGTCCGTAGTGAACAAATCAGGGAGGCATAGATCCGAACACGATCTAGCGGTCACTGGCCGGTCTGCTTCACCAGCAAGTCGCCTTTCATTAGCTTCGATGACTCTAAGCTTCCTCCGTCTCCGTTTCTTTGCCTTGGTGGGTGACAGTTTAGCCAGGCTCACCTCCCGGTGTAAATCCTTATGTTCAGGTGCAGGGGAGTCCTCCCACGACCCCACCGCACCAGCCATAATAGCGTTGAGAAGTGAGCACAGGAGGGAGCCGGCGCCATCTTGAAATGCCGGCGCTGCCGGGACCAAGGCCCGTTTCTTCTTCCGAGCGGCCGCTGATGCTTTATTTAGAAGTGTGCCGCATCTCAGTGTGTTCAGGAAGGATTCCCGAGGTCTCCGGGTGAGAAGGTCGCTAAACAGAAGCAGCAGGAGTCGCTTAAATGTAGCTGAGGAGTGGAGCTCTGCTACAACACGTCCGGTCTCTTCAGACGCAGGCCACGCCCCCCCGCGGAGACATTTTTAAGTCCGGCATAAAAAAACGTCGGACTTAATAAATGTCCCCCTTTGTGTATCAAACATTATAAAACACTGATTTAGGGTTGCTTCACATGTACCGGATTTGCAGCAGATTTCACACTGCGAGTTTGCAGTGAAATCCGCTGCAAATCCATGTAGTGTAAAGTTCAACGGGGTTACATACCGAGAGCAGGATTTTCATTCTGCTGCCAGTATGTAACGTTGCCCCTTTAAACCCTTGCAGCCCATGCCCGGAGCATATATTACCTGATCAGCGCCACAGCTGCATGTGAGGCTTCCGGCTCCTGTTGGTCCCCATCAGCCAATCATTGCACAGAAGCACTGAATGGTTGATGGGGACCAATGAGAGTCGGGAGCCTCACATGCAGCCGTAGCGCTTATCAGGTAATATATGCTCCGGGCATGGTCTGCAAGGGTTTAAAGGGGCAACGTTACATACTGGCAGTGGAATGACAATTCCGCTGTGGGTATGTAACCCCATTGAACTTCACTGTACAAATATTTCCAGTGGATTTCGCTACAAACTTGCAGTGTGAAGTTCGCTGTGAATCCGGTACGTGTGAAGGTAACCTTATGGTGTGTTTAGACAGGGATATTTACCAGACAGATTTTTGAAAGCCAGGAACAAACAGAGAAACAGGTCATAAAGGAAAGACTGAGTTTTCTTAACTTCTCAAATCCATTCCTGGTTTTGCCTTCAAATATCTGTCAGATAAATCTCTACACGCACCATTACTGCTGTGCCAATGCACACTGACATCTGACTTAGGTTAGGGTAATCAGTAATAAACAACAGTGGTGAGCATTTACTTACAGTAAGCCATTTTCAGGGAATACCCAGAGTTCCCCCTGGAGGCATCAAGAGGCTAAAGGGGAACAATAACCCCACAGTGAGACAACACTGTATATCTAAAAGATAAAAAAAGCTCTTTATATGTGAGAGCAAAAATGCCCAGTAATCCCTTGCTGCGTATAAAGAGTGTAAAAGCTCACCCTGGTCATCCTTCTCCCGAAGCAAAAGGCCAGAAATTAATAAATACAATTACTAGACACTGCAGGTGTTTTGGTACTCACACCTGAAGTCCCAGTGTAGAAAAATAGTGCCTCAATGTGTTTCCCCACAAAAAAGAAAACATCATGTAGAGGGATTCATCAGGAGGCTTAGCGGCTTAGCAAAGATCCCCTAGTGCAATATGGAGCCAATAGTAGAGATAGGGCACCATAGATGATCAGGTAACAACTAACGTATGGCATCAGACTAGATTTTAACCAGACCACTGAAGTGTTCCCCTTAAAGCGACTCTGTACCCACAATCTGACCCCCCTCAAACCGCTTGTACCTTTGAATAGCTGCTTTTAATCCAAGATCTGTCCTGGGGTCCGTTTGGCAAGTGATGCAGGTATTGTCCTGAAAAACAACTACTTAGACTTGCAGCCCTGTGCCCAATGGCCGGGGCTTAGATTGTGTATGCATTAGGCTGGCACACCCTCTCTATCCATCCTCCCCACCCTCCTCATCATTAGGAATGCTCCAGGAAGATTTTCTACTATTCATCATACAGGAGAAAATGTTCCAGTGGCATTCCTAATGATGAAGAGGGTGGGGAAGAGGGACGGAGGGGTGGTGCAAAGTTAGGGCACAGATACTCTAGGCCCCGGCCGTTGGGCACAGGGCTGCAAGTTAAAAAGTTTTTTTTTAGGACAATAACTGCATCACCTGCAAAACGGACCGCAGGACAGATCTTGGATTAAAAGCAACTATCTGAAGGTACAAGTGGTTTTGGTGGGTCAGATTGTGGGTAGAGAGTTGCTTTAATTTAGGATAAGTGAAAGCTCACTTTACTGTAATGACAATACATGAAGATAATGATTTTCCTCAGAGCTTAGTTCTATCGGGGCTAAACAGTTATTGGTTGAAACACATGTGGGTATGTGTGGAACGCACACATATATACCGTTATATCATTAATTGCATCTACAGCTTCTGGTATGCTCCCTTTATGCTGTGGTCTGATGCAAGATCTCTAGGTACAATTTCAGTATATACACAGTGCTCTTAGACATTATCTTAGTGTATATATGGAGAGTGTTTTACTGTGCATGCGTTTTGGTTGATGCGCGTGTGCTGCCTCTTTGACCACAATAAGCTTTGTAAATTGTAGGTCATGCATTGTCATTACAGTAGAGTGAGCTTAGGGTAGCATAAAGTGACAGAGAAGCTAAAAAGAATGATGTATCACTTGCATTGTTCTATGCAGCTGATTTAGAAATACCCCTCTGAATACTGAGGCATTTTAAAACCACATAGTAGTCCTCTCCATTCTGTGTGTGCGTTCAGTAGTCCTTGATATTCATAAGCACCAGCTCCCTCTGCCCCCTAGCTGCCTATTAACTGTTTGCCTGTACTGTGTATATATACTGTGTATATGCAGACAGCTGTCAATCAGCAGCCAAATGGCAGATGGAGTGGTGCCGCATAAAGTCCATTCTCTTGCATATCAAAAGGAAGTAAGTAATGCATCACTCTCTTCAGCATCTCTATCACTAATTTAGTTTTTTTTTTTTTTTTCTATTTAAAGGGGTTTTGCAGGTATACAAAAAAAAAAAAAATCAAACATTGTCAGATTGTCATGACCTATACTCGGTACCTGAAATTGCCACTCCACACCGTTCCGGTACACCAATCCAGTTCCTCTGTTTGGCTGATGCTTGCGCTTCTCTCTTACTACAAGTCCCGGCAGTTTTCTCTATAAACATCAGACTACTGAGTGCCCGCACGCCCTGCCATCACACCCACCTCTATGTCAGGACAAGTAACGCTGGGTACAATAAACATACAGGTATATGTTTACTATGCTTAGCGGACATGTGAACGGGCTCCTGTATTAGTACACAACAGTAAATAAACTTGCTGGATCTGTGGTCCCAGGAGAAAGAGTACACATGATACATATAACGTCTCCTGGGGGAGATCCATTGACTTCCTTACCCACTTCTAGAGATGGAGATCATGTTTCCTCCTTGCCAAGAGGGAGAGATGAAGAGGAACCAATGCTGAGACAGAGTTGATGCTAAGGAGAAGATTTTAAACATCTAAAGTGGGTGAGTATGAGAAAAAAATCAGGGAAAGGGTGCAGGATAGGACATGTCTATTAGAGAGTGGTTGGAATAGGGAAAGGGGGGTTTATTAAGATTGTGTTTTTGTTAGGCGGATAACCCCTTTAAGGTTGCATAAAGCTAGTGACACATTCCCTTTAAAAATCTGCTTTGTAATGTTTCTCTGTTTTTCCTCCTGGAACTGTACAAATACATTTATACATTTATGTACATTTATTGAAAGATTTTTCTATTTTCTTTACTTTGTCACTAAACAGACTAAGGCTCTGTTCACACTATGTAAAAACAGCAGCCATATTTCATAACAACAGCCTTTGTTGTGCAAAAAAGGCCATTGTTTCAGAAATAACATTTGATGTTTGCACAACAGCTGTTTTTTTATGAAATACGGCCATTGTTTTTACATAGTGTGATATAACCTAAAGCCATGTTCACATGTTGTAAGAGACCACCCGTTCGGTGACCTGGCCGGGCCACGGAACGGCCAGTTTCTGAAAAGATCATCCCGGTCGGTACTGCAGGATGATTTTTTCAGCCGCAGAGTTCTGATGCGGGTGCATTTGTGCGTGCCCACATCAGAACTCTCCACAGCACACTATGGAGCAAGAGACCGGATCTGCTCGCTCCACATTTTGGACTAACATGGTTTTCTATGGCTGCTATTCACTGAATCGCGGCTGCAGAAAACTGACATGTCAGTTGTTTGCGGTGCCACTAATCCCGGCCGGAGAGAATACCATGTGTATACCCTCTGGCCGGGATCCCATAGACTGAGAGGTAACATATATTTTCGTAATAATCATGCCCATTGTACAATTTTACGAAAATATATGTTGTGTGAACATAGCCTAATACTGTATTGATTGGAGACAGTAAAAAAAAAAAATAGTGATCTTACATTTTGGAAGTCCAGCAAACAGGAAACCATAAAGACTCTCTTTCAGGCTTCTTGTTCTCTCTGTGGTCTATATTCTAGACAAATATCATGGCTTACTGAGGATTGAACAGACGATTAAAGATGGGCACCACAGTGTTGTATAAACGTCATGACTGGTTGCCTCAGTAACACCATATATTTTGATACTGTTGTGACATCCTTTATTTTCCTAGGCATCCAAATGCATAGTGAAGACAACTAATTGGGTTCCTTGGACATCTAGCGCTGCTCTAATGTCAGAGATATCAGAAGATGTGGTTATAGAAAGTTGTTATAGCAGAAATTTCATTTGAGGTTTCTGTGGAGTCAATAACAAATTAGTCAAAATAATAATAGCAAAGCCTTTTTTTCTTTGCTTTTGATACCGAATTGTCACTGGATTTGCAGATTTCAGCATAAGGCTATGTTCACACAATGTCACACAATTTAGAAAAGGCTCCCGATTTTGATATTTAAAAAAACTGCCTGCAATGGCAATTCAGTGAAGTCAATGGGAAGGCGGACATCCAATGCACACAATGCATTGAATAATTGCAAAATAATGAACATGATGATTATTTTCGGAAACAGCGGACATTTTTAATTAGTTGTTCACACACAGTTTTTCTTTTGTCACCATTCTTTCTCAGTTTTTACTATTAAACTCAATGGGCTTTTCAATTAAGACACACCCAAAGGCCAGAGGGGAGGCCAGACGTCCGTTATTTTAGACTCAAAATAACGGACGTCCTTTTTAGGGCTGAGCGAACCGTCAAACTTTTGATCCGACGGCATCTTCGCTCTATTACTATGCCTGCGATCCCGGGTGCATAGTTGCGCTCCCGGGAATCTGAAGGCAGGATCTTCCAGGGAATTCAATATACATTCCCTGGATTTCCAGGGAATGTATCTATAATTCCCTGGAAGATCCAGGCCGCAGATTCCCGTTAGCGCGACTATGCACCCGGGATCGCAGGCATCGCACTGGAGTGAGTGGCTTTCGGGCCGAAAGTCCGAAAGTTTCGCTCATCTCTAGTCATTTTAAACGGAGCTGAAAAAATGTTGTTTGAACATAGCCTAGCACAGGTCAGATCTGGCCCATATGAACATAGCCTTAGAGGGGCAAAAATATTCATTAGACCTTGACAACTATATGTGTTTAAATAAAGAAACGTTAATGAACTATGCATAGAAATTAGGGATGGTCCGAACCTGCCGAGGTTCGGGTTCGTATGAACCCGAACGCTCGGCAGCAGATTCCCGCTGTCTGCCCACTCCGTGGAGCGGGTGGATCCCGCGGGAGTAACGCCTGGAAAACTGGGATACAGCCTATGGGAATCATTACCGAGGGTTCGGGTTTGTAAGAACCCGAACCGGACTCGGTTTGGACCATCCCTAATAGAAATAATTCAAAGTATAATCCTAAAAAGTGTATTTGTTTAATAATATGGTAAGTTTAATTGAAGGCTGTAACCCTGGCCAGCTTATTGCCACGTATTTATTAATGTATCAGATTTTTGGCATAAATGCATAAAAAAAACCTTTGCTATTACCTTAATATTCATGCTATACTGTTTATTCCAAGGGCACTGGCAAGCTTTTATTTGTCTGTCAAGACTTTTCATGTACTGATACAGTAGAGTAGGTTTAAGTTGTCAATTTAAAAGGCCATCAGAGAAAAGTAATTAACCTACGGGTAGTATTGAAGGCTTGCTCTCTGTTCATGGCCTAAGAGATTGAGGGCTTGAAGCTAATCTCTTATGACCCTAGAACCTTGATGCGGAAAACATTGGTAGTGCCGTTCATATCAATGCAAGAGCAGCTAACAACCGGTGATGCTCTCGTTATTTTGTATACAGTAAATGCGTATTTAAGTCAAAACTAAAGACTACATTCTTCAGCCGAAAAAATACAACATTCATTTCATGCTTCCCTGAACTTTTACATCTGTCAGTTAGGTCTCCACAAGTGTTATAATTTTTCTTCTTGTGTTTTGGAAATTGTGTTCCAGAAGAGATGAATACATTTTTCAAGACATATGAGGTTGTGACAAGGGTGATCTACAAGTAACACTTGTCACAGAATATGTTCTGCTTGTTCGAGAGCAAGCGTCGTACATAAAATGTAACATAAGTCTTGGTGTCTTATTTCCCATAAGCTCGGTAGGCCGTAGATCTCAAATGATGCTGGATGTTAGCTCACCATGTTTAATCTTTAATGCTATTGATGTGTGAGTTTATTTGGTTGATGTAATAGACGCAGTAATGATAGCGATACCCTTGTACATTAACAATGTAAACAGTTCTTTAATAGCGTAGAACTTTGTGGCAATCTTCATTGCTTTCTAATTATTTATACAGAAAGACCATGACATGGGATCTTAAGGCGACATAAGCTTGAATCATAAGCATAATCATATGACAGTAATGTATTCAGCCATTGTAGGGAAGATAGTCATTAAAAAATCAGATATGAAAGTAACCAATAACAGGGAAAGAGGTGGTCTGTTACTCCGTTATATACATGCTTTCAAGCTGATGTTGCTCTTAATAATTGGTTTCATAGAAACCTTTATCTTCAGTAATAGTATGGTTTGCTTATGTGTAAATGAGGTGTAAGAACTAGTGGCATTTAAATTTCATTCACACAAGGGCAATTCTGGTTACACAAAGCCTTATGCAAATGACAGATCCGTCTCAAAGCTTGTATGGCTGTCCACTGATTTTCTAATAGAGTGAAGCTGTAGACTCTCTATGTTCCTCTGTATCTTGCCATACACCATACACTTTTGCCTAGGATCATATTTTTTTTTAGGGAAGATGTGTACAAGCAGAGTGGTGGGGCTGTGTACATGCACTGAGCATGCTGCATGTGTCAGTGTGTCACTGTGACTGGCTGCACTATGTTCCTGAACAACAGCCCCTCTTTCTCCTCTACTATAGGGCACCAGAATTAATGGCACCTCCTACTGAAGCAACACACCTTCTTTTGAGTTACACATCATAGCATGGACCGCAGAGCCTGAGGACGCAGTAAGGGACAAGTTTGAAGAAGCGGCAGTGAGCTGGTAAAGGTTGCTTTGTGACGGTGTACTGTAAAAGTGTAAGGGGTAAAGAGCTTGTGCGAAATAAAGGATGAATGGTGGCTCTCTTCATTATAGTGCACCATCATACCTTATAGTGTGCCTCTACTATTCCCCCCTCCCTATATCTTGTATATATCAAGAAAGCGGTGAACTCCACATAAATATGTATGTGTTCTGGCATACACCACATTGAGTGATGAATACAATAAACATATTTTATTTGTTTGTATGTTCATTCTGCTTTCCTGCAGTATATGGTATACCATGCAGTTCTGTCACATAAATAAACTGAAGCGAAGCAGACGTAATGTCGCCACAAGAAAATATGTTTTTTTCCTGACAGTTCTTTTGTTTTACCCCCTCGTGTACCACATACTAGGCTTTGCTTTATAATTATTGACAAATTGTGGACTGCCTCCAACAATCCTCATAGAATACCCCCTCCTTTACTACACACTTGGCTTTTCTATATCACTACTGACAAACCCTGTTTTTTCTGACTACTCTGTTTACAGTAACTGACAAACCACCAACTCAGCTTTGCTACTTCTGATACATGCTACTTTACTTTAATTGACTTAGAATTACTTATTCATTGTTACACAGTGACTGTGCACCCAACCTTATTCTGGTTAACTGTTTTACCATTTGTTAGCTCTTGCCCAGAAAATTTACCAAGAGGCATGTTAGGAGCAAATCTTGAGACCAACAGAGTAACATAGTTCCTATCCACGGTTAAAAGAAAAGAGGGACATCTGGGAGGTTAAAGGGGTTGTCACACAAAAATCATAATTTGCCATGCTGCTGGGGATGTAGGAGACATGTCAGTAATGTATACCTACCTGTCCCTCTCTCCCACTGCTCTGCACTGATGTCAGCATTTTGAAAATATCTGATAATGTACCGCTTCCACAGGTTATGGCCTCTCAGCATATAGTATATGCTGACCAGCCATTTTCTGTGGGAACTATACATCATTGGATGTTATGAAAACACTGACAGTGGTGTGGGCAGAACATGAACTGGTAGCGGTAGGGGAGCAGGACAGGTAAGTATTCATTACTGACATGTCCCCCACATCATATAAATAAATGCACTGACACCGTTGTATGTTTTCAAAATTCTTTTTTAATTCTCTTTAGTGAATTTCAAAAAAGCAATACAAAAATACCAACCTTTTGTGATAGAAAAGTCTCAACACTCACAAGTGCGAACACATTAAAGGGGCTCAGTCTTCTGGTAAAGTTTATGTGGCCTCCCATCCGAAACGAAGGTCTTTGCCAAATATAGAACACACAGACTTTACCATCATTCACGCAGAACATGAAGACAGAGAACCTTTAACCTCTTAAGGACCCATGACGTACCGGCACGTCATGGATCACTGTCACTTAAGGACCCATGACGTACCGGTACATCAGCCCTTTAAACGGGCGCCGCGGCCGGCCGGGTCCCGATCGGGGGAGATAGCCTGCTATAATACATAGCAGGCCATCTCTCCCTGTCGGCATGGAGGGTTGTTAACCCCCCCCATGCCGACGATCGCCGCTATTGGCTGATAAGCCCATAGCGGCGATCGGAACTTTTCCGGGCCATCGGTGGCCCGATGACCCGGAAAAAAATGGCGGTCGGTGCTGTCCGAGGACGGCACCGAACGCCATTATTGGAAAAAGTAATGGTGGTCACGGTACCACCGTCCCGATCGCCGTGAACGGCCGGCCAGCCGGCCGGCCGTTCACGGCGATCAAAGTCCCCACAAGTAATAAATACCTGCTCCGGACCCCTCAGCTAGGTAGCTGAGGGGTCCAGAGCAGGTATTTGTACATTACTCACCTGTCCCGGGGTCCTGATCGGCGTCTTCCGGGTTCCCGGCGTCCTCTCCATCTTGTCGGGACTTCGGCTTCTTCCGTGAGTCCCGATCGGCTTCTTCCGGCTCCAGCGTCGTCTTTTTTCGTCTTTTTCCGGCTCCAGCGTCGTCTATTTTCGGATCTTGCGCTCTGCTGCCCCCTAGCGGCTGATAAGTGTAATACACGTATCAGCCACTACAGGGATGTTCAGAATGTAGTAAAAAAAAAAATTTTTTTCCCAATTTTTTTTTTTTCTATTTTCCGCACCCTATCGCCGCTGAGTGTTGATCAGCATCGCACGAAAGTGCGCTGCTAATCAGCAACTCCTCCTTTTTGGCGTAGGGTGGTTTTTTTTTATATCCTACTGCCACGGTCTGCTGATAAGTGCCGAACATAAGTGCGGCATTTGTCAGCAACACCATTTTTGGCGTAGGTTTTTTTTGTATACTTACTGTAAAAAACACGTAAAAAAACACTACATTACACCACACTACATTGAATAAAGTTTTACACTACACCACTACATACCCCATATACCAATCCCCATATAAAGATGGCCCCCAGGGTGTTTTCGGTATCAGACGCATACGTTATTATTGCCTCCGACACCGAAACAGCCAGTGAGGATGAATGGGGGGTCCTTCGTTCCTCCATTCATCCTCATCCTCCTCATCATCCAGTGACGTGTCTGGGAGTAGCGTAGCGTACGCTGCCCCCCAGACACGTCTTTTCCGCCAGTACCGTCCCAATAAGAGATGACGGTATGGCGTGAAATTCTACAAACTCTGTGAGAGTACCTCAGGGTACACTTACAGACTTAGGGTACGTGTACACTGCGGAATGGCGAAGGATAACCCTTCGTGCATTCCGCAGCTGGCACCCGCCGGCGGACTGATGCAGGGGCGTGTCTCCGCCCGTGTCATAGACTCTATCCTATGCATGGGCGGATTCCATCATCCGTCATTCCATCAACAAGTTGGACGCAGAGCGGAATCCGCCCGTGCATAGAATGGAGTCTATGACACGGACGGAGACGTGCGCCTGCATCAGTCCGCCAGCGGGTGCCAACTGCGGAATGCACGAAGGGTTATCCTTCGCGATTCCGCAGTGTGCACGTACCCTTAGAGTGTATGAAGGAAGGAACACTCGAATCCAGCCCCCAGATGCCCCCTCCCCCCCCCATCCTCGGAGTTAGTGGGGACATCGTCCGGGAACTGATCTTCCCACTGCTGGATAAAGGTCACCACCTGTACGGGGATAACTTTTATACCAGCGCCCCCTCTTCCAGTCCCTCGCTGCCCGAGCTACTGTAGCTTGCGGCACAATCCGAAAATATCAGAAGTAGTAATAGAGCCCTAATATTTAGCAGCCATGGAGCGGACCCAGCGCTTCTGGATATGTGGGACCCCGTATCGCACCAGGGCAACATTCTCCAGGTGACGTCCCCCACACTGGAGAACAGGAGACCCCAGAAGAAGTGCAGAGTGTGGCGTAACAGGGGGATCAGGAAGGACACCATTTTCCAGTGTGACACCTGTCCTGATCCCCCCGGCCTCTGCATACTGGATCGCTCCAAGGCGTACTACACGCCATTGGGGTTCTACATTCTCTAAATTCTGTCCCTTATTCCTATTTCAGGGGTCACGTTGGTCCGGGGATTATTCTGATCGCCATTATGGAGTCGGGAAGGAATTTTTCCCCTGTGATGAGGCTACTGTCGTCTGCCTCACGAGGGTTTTTTGCCTTCCTCTGGATCAACACAGGTTGAGTTTGATGGACACCTGTCATTTTCAACCTTATAAACTAATAATTGGCCTAATACCCCCAAATAAATTAGAATTGTCCCTTTTCCCCAGCTAAGTAGGTATGGCCGCCATTCCCATTAGAGGATGCCATGATGCAATTACAAAGCCTCTGTGCGGCCAGGACAGTAGAAACCCCCCACAAGTGACCCCATTCTGGAAACTACACCCCATAAGGAATCTAACAAGTGGGGCAGCGGGTATATGGCCCCCTGGTGACGGCCACATTTGGGACGTGAAAATGAAAAAAAATGGTATTTTTTATTTTCACGGCACATGTTCTACACATGTGCCCATCACTAGTGGGGTCCATATGCTCACTGCACCCCTTGTTAGATTCCTTATGGGGTGTAGTTTCCAGAATTGGGTCACTTGTGGGGGGTTTCTACTGTTCTGGCAGCACAGGAGCTTTGTAATTGCGACATGGCCTCCATCCCCCATTCCAGCCTCTAAATGGCGCTCTGTCCTTTTAGTGACTTGCCCTGTGCCCATATGGCACATTATGTCCACATGTGGGGTATTTTCGAACTCAGGGGAAACTACC
This sequence comes from Dendropsophus ebraccatus, assembly GCF_027789765.1. Taxonomy (NCBI): domain Eukaryota; kingdom Metazoa; phylum Chordata; class Amphibia; order Anura; family Hylidae; genus Dendropsophus; species Dendropsophus ebraccatus. The sequence goes on from NC_091463.1 coordinate 65,242,582, forward strand.
CTACACGTTTTGTGTTCATTTTCTTTTTTAACCCCTTGTGGAAATGGAAAAAAATCAAGGCTAGACCAACATTTAGTGTAATTTTTTTTTAATTTTTACTCTAAATCATTGATCTTGTCTTGATTTTTTCATTTTCACAAGGGGTTAAAAGATAAAAAAAAAACACAATGTGTAGAGCAATTTACCCTGAGTACGGAAATACCCCACATGTGGACATAAAGCGCCATGCCGGTGCAGGGTAAGCCTCCAAAGGGAAGGTGCGCCATTTGGTTTTTGAAGGCTGGATTTGGATGGAATGGATTTCGAGGGGCCATGTTGCATTCAAAAGGCCTCTGTGTTGCCAAGACAGTTAAACCCCCCACAAGTGACCCCATTATGGAAACTACACCCCTCAAGGAATGTAACAAGGGGTGTAGTGAGCATATGGACCCCACTGGTGACGGGCACAAATGTGGAACAATGTGGCGTGAAAATGAAATATTAAATTTTTTACACTATAATGTTGGTCTAGCCTTGAATTTATCATTTTCACAAGGGGTTAAAAGAGAAAAAAACACACAAAATGTGTAGAGCAATTTCCTCTGAGTCCGTAAATACCCCACATGTGGACATAAAGCGCCATGTGGGCGCAGGGCAAGCCTCCGAAGGGAAGGAGCGCCATTTGGATTTTAGAGGTTGGATTTGGCTAGAATGGATGATGAACGCCATGTCGCATTTACAGAGCCCTTGTGCTGCCAAAACACTGTAAACCCCCCACAAGTGACCCCATTCTGGAAACTACACCCCTCAAGGAATCTAACAAGGGGTGCAGTGAGGATATGGACCCCTTGATGACGGGCACATTTGTGCCATGAAAGTGAAAAAATGAAAATTTTCACTTTCACGTCACATTTTTCCACATTTGTGCCCGTCACCAGTGGGGTCCATATGCTCACTGCACCCCTTGTTAGATTCCTTGAGGGGTGTAGTTTCCAGAATTGGGTCACTTGTGGGGGGTTTCCAGTGTCTTGGCAGCACGAGGGCTCTGTAAATGCGACATGGCCCTTGAAATCCATTCCAGTGAAATCCAGCTTCCAAAAGCCAATTGGCGCTCCTTCCCTTTGGATTCTCGTCCTGCGCCCGATTGGCACTTTATGTCCACATGTGGGGTATTTCCGTACTCGGGAGAAACTGCGCTACATGTTTTGTGTTTTTTTTTTCCTTTTATCCCTTTGTGAAAATGAAAAATTGAAGGCTAGAACAACATTTTAGTGTAAAAAATACTTTAGTCTTTTTTCAAGCCATATTGTTTGGAAAATCTGTGAAGCACCTGTGGGGTCCAGATGCTCACCGCACCCCTTGTTACATTCCTTGAGGGGTGTAGTTTTCTAAATCGTGTCCCTTTAGGGGTGTTTTTTAGGTTTTGGCACCCCAGAGCCTCTGCCAACCTGAAGTGGTACAGTCAAAAATGACCAAAAATAACGGAGCCATTGAAATTCACTAGGCGCTCCCTTATATCTGAGGCTTGTGGTTGCGTCAAATAGCGCAATAGGGCCACATATGGGGTATTTCTATAAACTGCAGAAACGGGGGAATCAATATTGGGGTGCATTTCTCTGGTAATAGGTTTATAATTATGAAAAATATTGGATTACAATAAAATCTCTGCACAGAAAATTAAAATTTTCAAATTTCTTACACACTTAGCTTTTATTTCTGTGACTCCCCTAAAGGGTTAAAAAACTTTCTGGATGTGCTTTTGCAGAGTTTAGGGGGTGCAGTTTCTGAAATGGGGTGCTTCGTGGGGCTTTCTAACACACAGTCCCCTCAAATACACTTTAAACCTGAACAGTTCCCTAAAAATATCTGATTTTGAAATTTTACTGAAAATTTGGAAATTTGCTGCTAATGTTTTAAGCTTCCTATTGTCTAAAAAAAATGAAATATAGTTTAATAAATGCCGCCAACATAAAGTAGACATGTTGCTAATGCTATTTAATATATAATTTATGTGGTATAACCATTTTCTGTATAAGCAGAAAAGTTTTAAAGTTGGAAAAATGCATTTTTTCACAATTTTTCACGCTATTTTGGGTTTTTTCATAAAGATTCGTTATAAGTATCGACTCCAATTTACAAGAAATGTGAAGTACAATATGTCACGAGAAAACAATCTCAGAATCAGCCGGATAGGTAAAAGCATCCCGAAGTTATTAATGAATAAAGTGACACTGGTCAAATTCATAAAATTTGCTCCGGTCCTTAAGGCCATTTCAGGCCCGGTCCTTAAGGGGTTAATGTGTTCACACTTGTGGGTGTTGAGTCTTTTCTATTACAAAAGGTTGGCATTTTTGTATTGCTTTTTTGATATTCACTAGGGATGAGCGAACCGAACGAACCAGATTCGTTATGAACTTTGCAAAAATTTCGGTTTGTTACCGAACCGAACTTTGAAGAGGTTTGTAACGAATCTGGTTAAAATAACAATAACAAATAAAATCACAGAATAGACCAGGATACAAGGGATTATTACTCCTATAAACCCTTGTATCCTGGTTTTCTGTGAATATCAAGATGTGTGCAATCATCCGTTAGGGTGAGACCTTAAGTTAGTCTCCTCAGACATACCTGGGTGCTGCCCAGAAAAAAGGCCGATCACTGTCCCAGCAAAAAAAAAAGTCCCATCAGCTGTCCCATCTCTGCAAAGCTGTGTAGAAAAATGTTAGCGACTCATTTGGATTCTTGGTGTCCTAGACCATGCCCCCGAGTGCTGATGTCTGGTCCTTTAATTATGGGCAAGGGCAGTACATGTCTGTTACTGCCCATTGGGTCAACATCCTCTCAGAAGACCATTAGGAAGTTGGCCCATTCTTGCCACTGTCACCTTCCCTGTGCTTTAGGGGGCCAGTTCTGCAACGACATCATCCAACTCGTCCGTGTTCTGGAAGGTGCGCTGAACAACATCATCAGTGAGGATTCCCAGGCCACCACTCCAAGGCTGAACATCCTCCTCCTCCATCAATTATCTGTTCTCAACCATACTGGCCTGGGTGCAATCAGGTACTGCCTCCTCCTCCTCAAATAGTTTGTTCTCAACCATACTGGCTTGGGAGCAATCAAGAGATGCCACCTCCTCTAATAATCTCTTCTCAACCATACTGGTCTGGGTGCAATCAAGTGCTGCTGCCTCCTCCTCCTCCGTCAATTGTCTGTTCTCAACCATACTGGGTCCAATACAGTATTATTAATACTGCTGGTTCCACTGTCAAATGTCTGTTTTCCACCCTACTGGGTCCAAGGAACTTTGTGTCCTATGTCCTGTGTATTCACTTACACCTTGGCTAATTTTTTCTCACAATTTTTGCCTTTTAATTTTTTCCACTTTTTTCATTGTAATAACAACTGCAACTAAACATAACTATATTCCATCAGACTCCCACTCCCTGCAATTACTCAGCCATTATAGCAAGGTTCGTTTTCGGTTCGGTTCGTACAAATCCAAACTTCACGAAAGTTTGCTGGATCAAAGCGAACCGAACTTTTCAAAAGTTCGCTCATCCCTAATATTCGCTAAACAGAATTAGGTAAAATCGTGTCAGTGCATTTACTGTATTTGTATCATATGGTATTCAGGAGTAAAGGCGACTCTGGTGTTTAACACGTAGCACCCACAGTGAATGACGGTGTAATGAACTTTGTTTGCTGAAGTCCCCCACATCCCCAGCAGCATGGTTAAGTATTGGGATGCAGGGGATATGAAAACCCCCTGTAATTAGATGATGGAGGTTACTGAAATAAAAAACATTCTGTCTGGTTAGAGGGTCAGCATGATCGAAAAATGTATGTAGAGGAACAAAAGAAAGCTCCAGGTAAAAGACATTCCCTAGCTGTTATCTCCTTACAGGGAGCCGTCTCGGACCATTGGTCTATCAATAAGGTACTGTAAGTTAAGGCCATTTAAATGTTGCTGCGGGTTTTGACATTGACAGGAAAATTGACAGTGACAGTCATGAGAGGAAGCAGCTGGGAGTCACAGTGTATGGAGCTACCTGGAGTCTCATTCCAGCTCCTTACCCTGCTGAAGTCACCAGGACAAGCTTGCTCATCCTGTGTAATCAACCAGTTAAATATTTGAGATTTGAGTTCCATTTAATCCAACTGTCTCTTTACTTTAACTTGCTACTTCCTAAATAGGTGTATGTATGCTTAAAACGTAACTTTTAATTATAAATACTAAAAAAGTTTTACCCCACAATAAAGACCAACATACAAACATTAAACATATGTAGCCACCTGTTTGGATGAACTACTGCTACCAGCTATATCCGGTGTTTGCAACAAGTGTATCACTATTTATCACAAGTCAGTCAGTTTCATAGGTAAATTGTCAACACCAGTTTGATTTGTCATTGTAGGAAAGCAGCCACTGCTCCAAGATACAGCACAGAGTGCACCACAGCTTTTTGCCACTGAAACAGCCATATAGCCTATTTGTAACCCATTCCCAATTGGACCTTATTTCCCTGAGGATTCTGACAACCTGGAGAAAAGACGTCAGAGGGTAAGGGATCTGTGTTATTGTTAAGGGCTCAATAGGGTCAGTACCAAGGGGTAGATAAGGGTAGGGGTCGCAATTCTTAGGGAGAGTGCCCCGCTCTACACTCTGTGCAAGCAGGGGTATAGTACACACATCATCTACCGCACAACAGGGTGAGGTGGTCCCTACTCCGCAAACGCTTTCCTACCCTGACAAATCAAACTGGTGTTGACAATTTACCCGATTGACTTGTTACAAATAGTGGTACGCTTTTTGCAAACACCACATATAGCTGGTAGCAGTAGTTCATCCAAACAAGTGGTTTCATTTGTGCAAAGTTTAATGTTTTTATGTTAGTCTTGATTGTGGGGTAAAACATTTTTTAGTATTCGTAATTAAAAGTTTTAGGCATACATACACCTATTTCTTTTAGATTTTGTTGTGTAGTAGCATAGCTTCATAACCAAATCTGTGCACTGTGGTTGTGCCACTTCCTAAAGAATTCCTACGATAAAATAATAAAACCTTAGCAGTATCGAGCTCACATTATCAAACCACCATTGCTCTTCAGTATTTGATCCATTGCAAGGGCTATAGACCTGGTTTTGGGTTCCTGCCCAGTCAGTACATACTCTTATTAAAAAGTTGGTTCTTTCTGTCCAGTGACAACTAATTGATTGGGGGATTGGAAGATTAGTAGATCAATAAAAGTATTTTATTACAACAGGTCCAGTATTACAGGTAAATTATCCCAAAGGTACATTTAAAACATTAAAAAATACCAACATGGAGGTACCCGGTATGTTACCAGCCACAATGACACCACTACATAAATAAATCATACACCCTGTATAGGTAAAGCGCTAGTGCAATGTCAATGCAACTAAATACAAAACCAAAACTATATAAATCAACACAGGATGCAAAAACTGTGATCAATACTATAATATAAATTATATTGCAAAGAGAACATTTCTGTGCTATAAAGCAATAAGGGAAGTTTCTAACAAAAATGATCAGGAACCACCAGAAATGATAAGGCAACAGGGCAAAGATGGGATGTCACGGAAGAGAGCCCCACGCGTTCCACCCAATTGGACTTCCTCCGGCATAGCTTTTCTGGTTTTGTATAGTAGTGCATTTGATTATATGCCAACTACGTAGCACCCAGCATTACTATTGAGCTGTGCATGTCCAGCATATTTGTGTAGTTTTTTAAATCACCTGTTCACTAGCCAAAGCATCAGTTACTGGCCCCTGTCCCTGAAACAAGGATGAGTGGAATTATAGATCTTGTTGTGGAACTTCTGTTTTGACTTGTTTGTTCCTGGCTTGTCTTTGTACCTATGCTTAGCTCTCTTTTATCATTACTGAAAAAGACTTAATTGCTTCTAACTACTGTTCTGGATATCCCCTATTCAAGCTGTAAAATCAGCTGTATTTCAACTTTAGCTTTTCTGACTACTCTATATGCTATTCCTGCCACTTTACGAACTGAGCTCAGTTGCTTCTTTTGCTATCTGCTCGTTGTTATCTAAAGCATTTGCAACTCTAATGGTGCATTTACACAGGCAGATTTATCTGACAGATTTTTGAAGCCAAAGCCAGGCACCGACCATAAACTGGGAACGGGTCATAAAGGAAAGACTATTTCTTCTCTTTTCAAATCCATTCCAGGTTTTGGCTTCCAAAATCTTTCAGATAAATCTGCCTGTGTAAACGCACCATTACCTTTCCCACTTGATGAGTCAACATCTGCTGACACTTGTCCATCAAGTCCTAGCTCCAACAAGGTACCTTAACAGACGTTATATTGAAAGGGAGGCTACTGGTAAATAGTGCCATGGGTTATTTCTTTGGCCATCATATAACCAGACTATGGCTGTGTCTCCACTATGGGAACAGACCATCATTTATCAAGGGGAAAAAATATAAATAAATAAATATATGTGGACACAGAGAGAGAGAGAGACAGAGAGAGAGAGAGAGAGAGAGAGAGAGAGAGAGGGGGGATATACAGAGTAAAGAACAAAAATAATAAACATGTAATACTAAATTCACAATACCACCATGGATTCTATTTTAAACAGTCATACCAGTCAATTTGACACGTTAATATTTAAACAGCACCTATTAACCGCTATTGTCCTATAATGTGGGCCATCATGTTTTCCTAGTATTCCTAGTACAGTACATTTGACAGGAGGAAGAGTGCTGTTGACTTCATTATAATAGCTAGTTAACTGTTACATGAATGTATTTAGACATTTTATAAATACAAAAAATAATAATTGTCTGAATGAGTGCTTAATTTTTTGAGTTGTTTTTTTTTTTAGAAAAAATAAAAAAGGATGAATTACAACCTGTCGCCAAAAAGGAATATAAGTTTTACATTTTAGTATTTGAAATGACATGCAGACCAAGTTAATTTGTATTTTATCTAAATTAAGGCACATGCAGATTTTGCTGTTTGACCCACGCTGAAGGTTGAATTTTAATTTTCAGACTGTTTACTTAATGAAATTATTAGGTGAGAACAACCACGAGCAGGAAACTAATGTTGATTATTTTTCCTCATTATCTAAATTCGAGCTACGAAGAGAGGGAAACTAGCTGTTGCAGAACTAATACTGAATTAATCTTGGACAAGTGCTACTATTTCAATAATTAATCATCTTGAAGTAGCTACCTTGTCAATCTTACATTGCAATGGACCTGAACTTACACCTGAGACACAAAGTCTTGCTAAAATGGCTTCATTAAACTTTAAAACAAGCGTAATGTGTAATGAATATTTGCTTTCAAACATTAACTGAGATATATGATAATCCAAATCCGTGTAAGTATTATTTTTCTTTGTCAGCGCTGTTTAGGTTAAAGATCCATTTATTAAGCCGTTGTCTAGAGAGGCACTGTTTATATCCTCTTTAAACATATTAAGTAACTGTAAACATTGACTGGCATCCTGCACTATAAGGACAAAGGGAGAAAAAAATGTATGTTCATGTGAGGATATTAAAAACCACACAGAGCTATACAATAAATTTAAAAATTGGAACCTGAAAATTATAATAATTGAGTGTCCCCAACTTATTCAGCAACATTGGCTCTGTTATCAACAATACCCGGTGGGTCGGCAATGCTGCAACACTCATAGGTTGTGTATGGTATGACTGGGCTACGTATTCTTAGGTTGGAGATGCTGATATGCAGGAGATACAAGTCCCGATTGAGGAGATGATGTGGTGCCCAGCAAAAATTGTAAAGAACAGTTACGCAGGTTATAGCACAAGCAAATGTAGAGTAAATTAAAAAAAGAATGTGGCACTCACCAAGTCTCATTGTCTATTTATACCAACACAAAAAGGCACTTCATGCAGGGAAACAGGCAGCAACAGTTGCTGGAAGGGTGGCAACAGCAATCCCATGGGTCAATTCCAGCTTCCTCTTGCCTTAGGCCAAGTCTTGGTGAGTTCCACATTCTTTCTTATTTACTCTAAAATTACTTGTGCTATTGCCTTTGTTATCAGAGTTATAGAGACGCGCTTGTTTTTCCTTGATACTTAGGGGTGGGGGTAAAAATCCTCTGCCAGCACACAGGCTGAGTTTAGGTAGAGGTGTCTATTTCCCACAGCATTGAAGTAGCCCTTTCTGAGTTCTATACCAGCAACTATTCACTCCTGCATGTAGGCACAAAGTGTCATAAATTATTATTGAACGTCTCCCTATAGCCATAGAAACAATCCAATACACTTAAATGCAGACCATCAATTTTAATAGAAAGGGAGTCCAATGATAAATAATCAGAACATACATGGGGGAAATACATATTCCCTTAGTGGATCATTACCTTGAAGATATATATATATATATATATATATATATATATATATATATATATATATATATTGGTCTGGTTACATAAAAACTTAAAATACAACAAAAAAAGCTATTTATTGCACATTGAATACCTACATAAAATGGCCAAGGAATGTATAAAACAGCCAATATTGAAATACACCAATAGACCAGCTATTCCTTACTTAACATAGCTGACATTCGCATAGAGTAGCCAATATTGAAATAGAGCAGCCATTACTTAGTATGTCAGTTATGTCAATACTTTAGTTTAAACTTTAAATCTAACTGCCTATTAGCTGTTTGCTAAAACAGACGCTTGCATATGTATTTCACTATGTGTATATACTGGCAGAATATGTAGGTTTTTTAGGCACCTTTTTTGTGAATATACCTAATATTTAATATGGTTCTAAGGCTTTTCAAAACATAAAAATCTTAAATGTAATAAAATATCATAAGAAGAAAACTTTGCAGTCCTTTTTGATCACATCAGGATCAAGCATGGAATCTTTGCTAGCCACCCTGGTCTTTGTTTACTAGTGATCCGCACAGGGCCGGACTGGGACTGAAAATCAGCCCTGGCATTTCCGAGCACACAGGCCCACTCGTCGTGCGGTGATAAGTTATGAGACTATGTTGTGAGTGCAGCACGGCTACATGTTGTATCATCACGGCCATAACTGGAATTACAGATAATAACACAGTAAATGGGGTCAGAAGCTTCTGTCTCTGTACTATGTCGTGGTGCTGCAGTTACAGGTTGTTTCCACTACACAGTGTACAGAGACAGACTGCTTTCGGCCCCTGTCACTGTATTGAGTTTAACACCACCACCACATACCTACTAATACAACCGCATACTGATTAATACCACCACATACTGACTAATACAACCGCATACTGACTAATACCATTGCATATACTGACTAATACCATTACATATACTGATAAATACCACCGCATACTGACTAATACCATCACATATACTGACTAATACCACCACATACTGACAAATCTCACCGCATACTGACTAATACCACCGCATACTGACTAATACCACCACATGCTGACTAATGTCGCCACTGCTACTGAATAAAATCCACTTTAAAAAGACCAATATCACCTCATACAGTTATATAGAGGTAGACCCAGTTCCACACAGGTTCTGTACACCATATACATTACAGTGCAGTTACATCAGGTGACTCACAGGAGACTTCTTCTCTGATCGGAGTTCTTCCCTTTTCATTTTCTTCTCCATCTGTCCTGGGCCATTATGAGAACTTCTCCGAGCCATGAATCCATAGAACCTGCCAGACAGACATATTAGGCTCCTCACTCTGGCACCATCCTCATCTCTCTACAAACTGCACACTTACACTCTCATTTAGTGGGTAGGCTGACTCTATGTGACCCCCTTATAGTATATGCCCCCCTCTATGTAGCCACCTTATAGATGGTCCCCCTCTGTGTAGCCCACTATAGTATATGCCCCTCTATGCATGCCCTATTATCTACTCCCCGCCCTGTGTTGTCCCCATTATAGATGGCCCCTGTGTTTTTCCACTTATACATGCCCCCCCATAGATGCCCCTCTTTGTTATCCCCCTTATAGATGGACCCACTGTGTTGTCTCCCTTATAGATGGACACCTATGTTGTCCCCCCATGTTGTCCCCATATAGATGCCCCCCATGTTGTCCCCTTATGCATACCCCCATAGAAGGCCCCCTGTGTTGTCCCACTTATAAATGCCCCCCCATGCTGCCCCCCATAGGCCCCTCTCCCCCTATGTTGTCCCCTTATAGATTGCCCCCTTTCCCCCTCTCCCCCTATGTTGTCCCCTTATAGGCCCCCTCTCCCCCTATGTTGTCCCTCCCTTATAGATGGCCCCCTCTGCCCTACTTATAGATGCCTCCTCCCCCCTTATAGATGCCCCCCTCTCTCCCTTCCTTTATAGATGGCTCCCTCTGCCCCCCTTATAGATGGCCCCCTCTCTCCCCCCTCCCCTTTATAGATGGCCCCTCTCCCTCCCCCTTATAGATGGCCCCCTCTCCATCCCTATACATGGCCCCCTCTCCCCCCCTTAAAGATGGACCCCTCTTCCCCCCCTTATACATGTCCCCTTCTCTCCCCCCTCCCCCCTTATACATGACCCCTTCTCCCCCCCTTATACATGGACCCCCTCTCTTCCCCCCTTTATAGATGGTCCCCTCTCCCCCCCCTTTATAGATGGCCCCCTTTCTCCCCCCCCCCTTATACATGTCCCCTTCTCTCTCCCTCCCCCTTATACATGTCCCCTTCTCCCCCCCTATACATGGACCCCCTCTCTTCCCCCCTTTATAGATGCCCCCCTCTCTTCCCCCCTTTAGAAATGTCCCATCCTTTATAGAGGGCGCTCCCCCGCGCAAAGCAAATTGAAAAAAAAAAAAACTCACCTAACATCGCGCTCCTCCCTCCTCCTGGTCTGGCCGCTGTATGATGCGCGGCTGCCGGGGTTGTGGCGTCCTATCCCCGGCAGCGCGCGCATCATAGAGCTCCCTGGGACTTCCGGCACAGGAGCGTCTCCACTGTGCGCTCCTGTACCGAAAGTTACAGACGCACAGGGAGCTCTATGATGTGCGCGCTGCCGGGGGATAGGACGCCACAACCCCGGCAGCCGCGCATCATACAGCTGCCAGATGGAGCGCTGTGGGCCGGTCACGTCTTCCTCCTGGCCCGGTGACTTCTTTTCCCTACAGTAGGGGACAGCAGTCGCTGGGTCAGGAGGAGCACGGGACCGGCCCCCGGAGGCCATCGGCCCTTCTGGCATTTGCCAGAAGTGCCCTATGGCCAGTCCGGCCCTGGATCCGCACATGACCACTGCACCCACTCAGTGGCCTTAAGATCCATAAGGTTACCTTTATTTATGTATTTATTTATTTTCTAAAGCAGGGTAACCCCTTTAAGTTACTTCTTCTTTTTGATTTTTTTTTTTTTTTTTTTTTTACACCCAATAACTATAGCACAAATTTTTTTGTGACTTCCAGGAATTATGGGGAAAGTTGCTTTGCCATTAACTTACTGCTTTATTTGAACTTTTGTACACTGGCCTACTGTACTGCAGTGCAAAGAACCTTTTTCAGATCCTTTAGCAAGAAGGCATATAGCTCCCATGCATTGCCCTACAGAGTCCATCATTGTCTATATGTACAGAGTCATTTTCTCTAGGGAAGCAATTCTCTGTACATACAATACAGAGCAATAAGGTAACAGTAAGGTAATAAGGTAAGGTAACAGCATACAAATTCTTCTTTAGGATATGTTCACATGGCAGATTTTTCCAATGGAAAATATGCAGCAGATGTCAAAGGCATACTCAGATTTCTGCCATGGATTTTCAGTTCCAAGTCTTTGTATTTAGCTATAATTTTATATGTGTTTTAATGTTATCAATAGTTATCATATGTTCACACAACATTTTGTTTTGGTCCCTTTGCAGACTTTTATTTTTGGACAGCCATTATTCCGGCACCAAAACACTACTGGTTTATGCAAATGACATCTGTCATTTACATAAACCTGTTACATTTTTAGCACCAAAATGATGGCCATCAAGAAAAACGACCGCACAAATGGCCAAAAAAAGACTTTGTGTGAACATATACTGCTTTCAGCTTACCCAATGCATAATCCATACAGACACCAAAAATATTGCATAGTGTGATAAAGAACTGCAGTTTGATTCCATTCATATGAAAAAAAAAGTTTATATACCATTACTCATACATTTCAGCTCACCTGTAATAATAATAATAATAATAATTATATATATATATATATATATATATATATATATATATATATATACAGTGAGCCCCAGGGAGTAGTAAGCTGCAGCCATATTCTGTTCCTCATAAAATTTCAAACTAGTCTTCGATGCTTTGAAGCACCAAGAATAAATTTCCCTGTTAACCATGTTAGTAAGTGTAAGTGACATTACATTGTAACTAATGTGTCAAGAGTTGCAGATTCTTGGTGGCCAAGGAAAACCTACACATAGGGCAAAGATGTAGGGTAGGGTAAAGATGTGATCGGACAAACATTTCAACATTTGTATATGTTCAATCCCCCACTTTGTTTTAAAAGCAAGTAGCTGTCTTCACACCTGACCTACAAGTCATCTGTGGAGAGGCTTTTCCCTAGTAGCTATCAATCAGAGCCAGTCGGGCAGACAGAGAAACTAGGAAAGGACTCAATGACTATTAGTCCACTCAGCATGAAAATAATGACAGGTTCCTTTTAATCTTATAAAGTACTTATAATGCATTGTGCAATGTTAGTGTAAATGAAGTGTGTTCTGAGATTATATCCATATCCATTACATTTTCATACCATTCACTGGAATAGGACTGAGCTGCGGAATGTACAATTAGAATACACAAAGGAAGATAACTAATTCCACTTTCACCTTGTCACAGACATGTCAAAAGTTTTGATTGGTTGGGGGTCTCTGGGCATCTGTGGAACGCATCCCTGAAAGTAAGGGAAAAAATGCCAGTATGTGTAGTACTGACAAACTTTGCTCATGCATTATGGCTATGTTCAGACAACATAAATTTTCTATTAATGGAAAATGTATGTGGCATTGCAGTCAATGGCATCCCAGCAAAAATGTATACACATAGGGGGAAAGTAATTAAACTAAAAAGTTGTATTTTTTGTTGTAAAATGGCCAGATGCAAATTAATTTATTTGCAAATGGCCGTTTTGCAAATAAAATATTTGCATCTGGCCATTTTACGCCACTTTCGCCAGTGGGGCGGGGAGGGGGTGTGGAGGGGGCGGAACGGGGTGGGGGGGAGGACTCTGGGTCTGCTTCATTTATAATTTTTCGCTACGAAAAATGATACTAAAACCTACGCCAGCTCTGAGCTGGCGTAGGTTTCTAATTTTTTGCACGGACGGGCTCTGTGCGATTAGTATTTATGTAGAGGCAATGCGCCTCTACATAAATCCCCTGAGCTCTGGAGCTGCGGGGACATTTTTAAGCCCAGAGTAAAAAACGCCGAACTTCATAAATGTCCCCCATAGTATACACTATGGCTGAGATCCCTAGCAACCGCACAAAACTGACATGTCAGAACTGACAGCGCACACAACGGAAAGTGAGGCTCCAGCTGAACTTTCCATTGTGTGCTATGGTAAACTGGGATGCGGGCACACACGGATGCGTCCGTATCCTAATTCAGCACAAGTGAAGTTCATCTGGCCAGTTATGCAGTACCGGATGGGATGATGTTTACCGACACCAGCTGTTCTGTGACCCAGCTGGTGTTTTATAGTGTGTGAACCCGGCCTATACCGTCATCGTTTTGTCATTTATCAATACAACAAAATGACAGTTATATGTTAAGGCGCATGAGGAAGGAGGAGTTTGTTTCCTCCGAAACGTCCGCGGTGAGGCTGTACCTGGGCGTCAGCTGTGAGCTTCATCATGCAACTAAAAAGAAAATAAAAGAAATATATGTCATGAAGGCATTGTGAGTATTTTTGCTCCGGATGTCCGGAGCATGAAGGTTCTTATTGGATCAATTGCATCTGTATTGGGGTAAGAAACCCTTTAATTCCTTCATGCGTACTTTTGTACTGCATATTGAAGATATGGGACCCGTGGAGTCTGGGGGTGCGGAGGCAGCTCGTATTGTTTATCAGTGCAGACTATTTCTAATTGGTTTGAGTTATATGTTAAGCCCTTGTTCAGATGTTAAATAAGAGAAGAAAGAGCAATTGAAAAAAAAAAAAAAAAGAGGGAAAACGATGGAATTTAAAAGAGGCCTTCACAAAATCCTCTTCACATTGAGTAGGCCTAATTCTGATTGTCATACAGTGACACTATAAAGTTGTTTCTGCAGGTTTTGTGATGTAAAAATAGAATAATTGATATTAAAATGTATTCTACACTAACCGACTTAGGTCAAATGACTACTAGGGGAAATCTGAATACACAAGTCAAGGTGGAAGGTCTGCAGTGCCTGATTTAACCTGTGATCTTACAAGCCTGTTTATACAACCTGTACTTCATTGAAGAGAACAGAAATCCCAGCACTGCAATGAAACAGACTGGAAGTGGATTGGAAGCATTAGCTAATCACACATAATTATTACATGCAAAACTTCAATCTCTGTATCACATTTGGTCAAGAATTGCTCCTGGGCTCTTTTTCAAACAAACCCAGTTAATTTTTCTTGGACCCTTTCCATATTTCTGCATCCTGCTATCCAAATATACGCAGAATGTCAATCTGGAATATTGAAATCTATTTTTAAATCGTATCTATAGGGTGCCAATTGCACATGATTTAGTTTAACTGTTACTTAGTCTTAGAACAACAGGATCGCACACAACATTTCAAGAGAAGCTCGAGAAATGGTATTAAGCAGCATGTTATGTGATTTCTTTGCATAAAATTGTAATAAAACTGAATTAATCATTGCAAGGATTTCTTGAATTTGTAAAACATTATACTTAATATTGAAATTGACAGGAAACTATTACAAGAATACATGAATAAAAAAAAAACTGTGTTAACATATAAAGTTAGTAATGACCTTGTGTGGGATTCGAGCTATCACGCTATCTATCACACTATTGTGTCAATCGTCATCCTGTAGGTCCACTCATCAGCTGTCACTCATTGAGGCATAGACGCCACAAGATTTTTAGTGTCCTAGGGTATCTGATACGTGATGTTATCTGCTGATCCTTCAAAGGGGTATAAGCATCTTATAAAATAATGCCATATTGCTTTTTTATAAGTGGAAGTCAGACATAGAGGACAAATCTTAAGTATGAAAGGACTGCAGGACTGTTTTAGCACTGCATTCACTTCTAAGTTTTCTCTGCACAGTGCTGTTTTTGTAAAATATGTCGAAAAAAGAGCGGGGTGTCTCCTCGTGTAATAAATTCCCAAGCTCTTAGAGGTAAGTGAAAGGCAGAAAATCACTCACCTGGGTGAATTGTTCCATGAGATTGAAGGATCCGAGGAGTGGATACGTAGAGTGGAGCTAACCTGGATCAAGTCAGTCAAGCGAGGTAAAACCTCCTTGTGGTGAAGCACAGATGGTTTGTCATCCACTTGAAGGGTATGCACTAGACTGCAGGATACATTGGAAAGGTCCATGCAGGCAAGTCTCCAATTAATAGATTCAATAAAATATTAAAACAATAAAACAACATGTTTCGTCTCGAACAATCATAACAAGCCTTTCTCGGGTACAATGAAAATATGCAACCAGACTTCCTTTATACAAAAATGAAAAAAAAAAAAAAGTTCTTCCTCTTCCTAGGTGAAGATAGCCACTCTTATGTCATACCTTTATGCATACAAAAATGCTTTATTCCTATGCATTACTTCTGCAAAAAAATCTTAATAGTTGAGTGCTTGACTGGGGTAGCAAATGCCATTGAAGTCAATGGAGAACTCGAGCATTTAACCAGATACCCCCTGAAGAGTACATTTTTGTTTCTGAAAGACAAAATAAAACTTTGGTGGTATGCTGGCAAATACTAAAATAAAACTTTTTCTGCTGCTGGCGAGTAATATAACTATTAGCCGCATTTATCCAAGCACTGTGAGGTCATGCATCAAGCTCAATCGAAGACTGTGATTCTCTATGCTCAACTGAGCATGTTTGCTCAACATTAGTCAGGATCCAAAGTTTTCTGTAGTCTAAAGCATTGCATTGCCATTTACAGCCTGCCTTTTTCCCATAATGCATCTTAGTGCCATCATATTCCTAGGCTATATGCAAATACATGCACCCAGCCATCAAGAAGATATAAAATAAAATTTATTTGACAAGGCCATTATCTTCCAGTTCTGATGGTCACAAGCCCATTTTAGACACTGTAAGTTGCAAACTGACTTGTTTGGAGAAAATTTGAAATAAAATCATGGCAAATCATGGCTGCAGGCAGTGTTTTGCCTGCGGTCACAAGACGCTGATGTTTCCCTTGTGTCCTGGCACTCGAGGGATAAACATACTACTGGGGGCAGCACAAAAGCTACATATAGTACTGGAGGCAGCACACAAAGGGCATATTGTGTATAACTGTCTATAAAACCATGTTACAGTATTATAATGTTACACCCACTGTCTGAAATTGAGCACTTCAAACCATAAAGGGTGACAGTAAACCAATGGGATCGATACCCGCTCACCGACATTTAAAAAAGGGGTTATCCGGTAGTATCACAAACATTTACAAAAATTTACACATCTACCCCAAAGCCGGCCCTGCATAAATATATGATTGTTTAGATTGTTTGGCTAATGCTTAATAGTATCCTTCAGCAATTTTCTTGTTAATTGCTCTATTATAAGTTATTTTATGCTTTTTTAATAGGAACGTTGGCAGTAGAAAAAGATAGGAACCAGTTATCAGACAACCAGTAATAGTAAAAACTAGGCATAACAACATATATAGTCCTCAAGTTAATATAATTGAAGTATTACTTATAAAAGTAGACAAATCATGCAAAACAAACTGCAAATCGCTTCCAGTGACAAAACGTAAGGTCTCATTTACAGGTTTAAATGTACCGGTAGAATTTTCATGCCTCGTTTGTAGTTCTTAAAGTTTCATTAAAAGCACCTGGGATGGGTTATGCTACTTGATTCGCTTATAAGATTAGCACAATTGCTTTGTGAAATGGCTAATCTAACAACAGCGCTGTCCTAAAGGCTCTTGCTTAGACATTCATTAACATTAAATGAGGAAAAGGTAAAATCCTGTCACAATATTGTATGCACACTTTCAAAAGAAAGCACTGTAATTACTTTGCATACAAAGAAGAAGACAGTTAGAATGCATTACTGTCAATGGTAGGAACCTGGTCAAAAGGAAATAAAGTGGTAACATTTTCAAATGGTTAAATCAACTACAATGCACATTAAAGTCTTCAATGAAGCTGTTCAGGGTTCCATGCCAGTGACACACTTGTATTGGAAATAGATAAAGCCTTTGCAAGTATCATAAGAGCTCAGCTTAAAGAAAGCAAGAACAGAACCTTAACCCCTTCAAGACAGAGCCCTTTGATGCACAAAAGTCCAAGTCAAATTAATGCAATGTTCCTCCCCGCCTTCTAAGAGCCAAAGCACTTCTATTTTTCCACCTACAGGGCTAGTTGGGGTGTCATTTTATGCACCATGATTTCTAGCTTTTATTGGTGTAACAGAAATTTTTTTATTGCTTTTTATAAAAAAAAGAATTCTGATATATAATTTATTAAAATCAGCAATCCTGGTGTGCGTTTTTTTTTTTTTTTTTCACCATGTGGGAACAATAGTGTTTTACTTTAATAGATCAGACAATTCCGCACGCTACGATATGTAATATGTTTATTTATTTTTTAATATTTTTATTATTATAATTGGCAAGGGGGTATTTTCAACTTTTATTGGGAGGTAGTTTATAAGGTTTTTTTAAATACTTTTAACAACTTTTTTTATTACACTTTTTTTTACACTTTTTATCACTGCAAAACATGCAGTTAATAGATACACTACACTACAACACTACATTAGTGTCATCGGCAATCTATGTATAGAGCCTGCCTGAGAGCAGACTCTATACATGGATCGCCGATAGGACGGAGGTAAGTGACTTACCCCGCCTGTCGCCACAAGGGGTTAATGAGACACAGCAGCGAGATCGCAGCTGCCTTTTATTACCTCCGGCCCCAGACACACTGATGTTTGCGGGACTGCTCTCACTGCAGCTCTCCCGCACACTTCAGAAGCCCGTCAGTCGGGTATGTGCAGTAATTTAGATTATATATAATGTAAAAATAAAAATAATAAAAGTTTTTTATACACCTATTTATTTGATTAGATATATTACATAGTTACATAGTTACATAGTTAATACGGTTGAAAAAAGACACATGTCCATCAAGTTCAACCAAGGAGGGGATGGATACAGGGAAGGGGGAGGGGTGATATGTTCTATACATATGCATCTATATTATTTTGGTCTAAGAACTTGTCTAGGCCTGTTTTGAAGCCCTCTACTGTTTATTATATAACATAATACAATGTCTTCAATATTCTAAAAACACATCTAGCAAAGTACATCTAGGAATACCATCTATCCTTCAGATTTTTTTTTCTCTTAAGACATGCCATGTGATAATGGGTTTAAGGACTTCCACCTCTTACTTCACTTTAAGTGTCTCTTTGATTCAATTGTTTGATGCAGTTTTTAAAGCCACAGCTAGGAATGGATAAAACATTTGAACAAGTTCCTGTATAATTATTCTGCTATTATCTGCTTCTTCTTGCATCTAACAACTGCATCACAATCCTCGTCCTCTAGGTCAGTCAGAGGACAGGGACAGACGACAAAATATAAGATTAGTTGGGGTGCCAGAAGGCACTGAGGAAAATAACTGTACGGATTTTATACAAGGGTGGCTGGTAGAGAGGATAGGTGAGGAGGCACTATCCAGTCACTTCTGTGTGGAGAGAGCACAAAGAATCCCGAGTAGGAAGAAAATCCCTGGAGAAAGACCTCGTCCTATAATAGCCAAAATAAATTGCTTTAGAGATAAGAATGTTATATTGAGAAAAAGTAGGGAGTTGCAGAACTTGGAAATAGGAGGATCAAAAGTATTAATGTTCTCAGACTACTCGGTTACCACACAAAAGCAAAGAGAAAAATACTATGATGTAAAGCGAAGGCTCAGAAAACAGGGGATATAGTATGCAGTAATGTACCTAGCAAAACTTTGAATAATTTATCAGGAGCAAACTATTTTTTTTGAGACTCCCAGTGAGGCGGTTGAGTGGCTTGACTCAAAGGGGATTATGTAAATTTAGAGTGGCAGGTGGCATGGCATGCCGCAAATCACGTAGTTAAGGGCATACATTCCTATGTGGAGTATATGTCAAGTGTGGGGTAGGGAGAGGGGAGGGGGGTGTTGTCCTTGGCGGGGAAGGAGAGTGGTTGTGAGTTGTTTTGCTGTGTTTTTTTTTTTTTTTTTTTTGGGGGGGGGGGGCACTGTATTATTTACCTTCCCTCTGGTAGATGGTTAATATAGTTACATGGAATGTAAGAGGTTTAGGCGATAGGCTGAAGAGATATGCAGTAATGCGGGAAGTAGGAAGACATCTCCCAGCCATAGTCTGCTTAGTGTAAACTCACCTAGTTAAGGAAAAGATAAATCTACTGGACCGTCGCTGGGTGGCTTTTAGCTATCACTCAACCTATTCTTCATATGCTAGGGGGGTAAGTGTTTTGGTTCACCAAGGGATAAGTTATGTGAATGTAGATACCTGCATCGATCCAGAGGGAAGGTATATTTTTTTAGTTTGTGATTTAGAAAAGAATAGAGTTATGATTGCTTTCTTATATGTACTACCACCCTTCTCTTTGGAGGTGACTATAAAACTTGCACAATTTGTGGCTAAACATGGGGAAGTTCCTTTGTATATAATGGGGGATCTAAACTGTGTCATTGATGAGGAGAAAGACAGGTGGCGTGCCACTGGTAGGGGGAGAAGAGAGGGGAGTACGCCTTTAGCAAAAGTAATGGAAGAACTGAGGTGGCTTGACGCTTGGCGGCACTTATACCCTGAGAAGGGGAAATATACTTGCTATAACCTGACACATGAAGTCTTCTCTAGGATAGATCTGGTACTCACTAATGATGCAGGAATGTTACAGATAAAGGATGTAACTCATGAAGGTAGAAGTGTATCTGACCATGTTCCGGTAAAACTAGAATTAAAAACAAATAAGTATGTGGGGAGAAGGGAATTTAGATGTAATCCATATTGGTTAAAACTAATGAATCTAATGATAAGATCTTAAAGGACCTGGAAGTATTCTTTTTGCTTAATGTAGGTTCTACAAGTTTGGGAGTTATTTGGGACACAGCTAAGGCCTATTTAAGAGGGTTATTGTTTAGAGATATTAAAAGGCAGAAGAAAAGATTCAGAGAGGAAAAAATCAGTTTAAAACTCGCGGTAAAAATAGCAGAAGAACAATACCAGGAAACGAAATTAACAGCACATAAAAATGTCTGGAGCAGAAAATTAGAGGACCTGAAGAACTATTTATTTGAAAAGTCGCAAAATCAAATACAATTTTGGGGATTAAAATCTTATACGCAGGGTGGGAAACCTGGGAAATTTTTGGCCTCTATGATCAAACGAAATAACTCTCAAAAAACTGTCTTTGAATTAAGGAATGCATATGGGGAGATCGTTAGAGGGTCTGATGAGATCCTTAATATATTTAAAGAATACTATAAAGATTTGTATAGCTCAAGGGTGCATTTTGAACTTAGGGAATTAGAGGAATACCTGGACTGTTTGAAATTACCTGTGCTTCTGCCTGATCAGAGAGAGGCGTTGGATAGCCCAATAAGTAAGGAAGAATTAGTACAGGTAATAAAAACAATGGCGGCAGAGAAGGCTCCAGGTCCTGATGGACTTCCCATAGAAATCTATAGAGAGTATGAGCATGTTATGGTAGATCAGCTGTCACTGATGTTGACAGATTCATACAGGAGGGCCCAACTGCCCGATTCTATGTATGATGCTAACATTATATTGATTCCAAAAGAGGGGAAAGACCCGTTGTCCCCGAATTCGTATAGACCAATTTCTCTAATCAACACTGACATAAAGATCTTGTCAAGGATCCTTGCAAATAGGTTAAGTAAGGTAATAGATTCCCTAATTGATAGAGATCAGAGTGGGTTTATTCCCGGAAGGACAACGCAGGACAATATTTTGAGGCTTCATGCTAATATCCAGGTTGCCCGGGGGGAGTCCCACCACTCCATACTGTCATTGGACGCGGTGAAGGCATTCGACAGTGTGGAGTGGCGGTACTTGTGGGCCCTCTTAGAAAAATGTGGTTTTGGGGAAGTTTTTTTGAAGTGGTTGAGAATAATTTATTCGAAACCGAGGGCACGTGTTAGTGTCAATGGAGACTATTCAGAGTATTTTAGACTGGAACGAGGCTCTAGGCAGGGTTGTCCCCTCTCCCACCTTTTTTTTGCTTTGGCAATCGAACCCTTGGCTAGGAAAATCAGAGCAAATGA
This sequence comes from Dendropsophus ebraccatus, assembly GCF_027789765.1. Classification (NCBI taxonomy): domain Eukaryota; kingdom Metazoa; phylum Chordata; class Amphibia; order Anura; family Hylidae; genus Dendropsophus; species Dendropsophus ebraccatus. The sequence continues at coordinate 65,264,055 of NC_091463.1, forward strand.
TAGAATTGTGGGGTTCGGGGAGCGGGGGAGAGGTGACAAAATTGCTCTGTATGCTGATGACTTGTTGTTGTTTTTGGCACATACAGAGACTGGATTGAATGAGGTAATGGGGGAGATACAGAGATTTGGAGCTTTCTCTGGACTATGTATTAATTGGCAGAAGTCAGCTTTGATGAAATTAGATCCCTGTCTGGAGATCAGCACAGAGGTACAGGTGATAAATGAAGGAACAGCATTCAGGTATTTAGGCATACAGATATCTTCTAATCCCCAAAAATATGCCGAATTAAACATAATTCCTAAGTTAAATAAAAAGAAAGATCAAGCGTGGGTATGGAATAGGATGCCTCTATCTAGGTCAGATAAAACAGGGTTAGTCAAAATGATTTGGCTTCCCCAATTGTTGTATGTCCTCTCCAACTCTCCAGTTTGGATTAACAAAAACATATTTAAAAAAGTGGACCGAGTATTAAATAAGCTTATCTGGAATCGGAAAAGAGTAAGGTTAAAGTTGGATATACTGACCCTTCCTGAGAAGGGTGGTGGGCTGGATGTACCTTATTTGTTTGGGTACTACTTAGCTTCATACTTGGTGTGGTTAAAAAAGTGGAAGATGGTGGATTCCCTGCAAAACTGGGTCACAGAAAAGAGGGGAGTGACAGAGGATATTTTTGAGGTATTAGAGGGGAAATTAAAGACTGTATACTCAAAAAAACAGCTTGAGAGGGTTAGTAGTGATAGTGTGGAAGGAGGTGAGAAATTTAGCAAAGATTACAGGGGCACTGGAACACACTCCACTGCTGCGGAATAGTGATTTCCCAGAAGTAGGAAAAGTTCAGGATTTGGGGTACTGGACTTCAAAGCGGTTGGTGAAAGTGTCCCAGTTTTGTAGGGAAGGTAGGATAAAAGAGTACGGAGAAATAAAGGAGATAGTAGATAGTGACATTTGTCGACTGAGATACCAACAGATCAAAATGGCCATACAGGGGATTGAAAATAAGGAGAGATTGGTGGTTGAAAATTCTTGTTGGATCACGCAGTTATTGGAGATTAAAGGACACACAAAAGGTAAAATAGGGAAACTTTATAGAATTTTAGGACAGATGAAACAGGAAAATCTAGTAATTAGGTCACAAGTTAAGTGGGGACAGGCGATAGGAGCAAAGGACCACATATATTGGGAGGAGTTATACAAATTTAGTAATGAGTGTCTCACAGATAAAAAGCATAAAATGGTACGGTTTTTTATTTTTCACAGGTTATATTATTGTCCAAAAGACTTTTTGAAATGGGGCAATAAAGAGAAAGGGAAATGTGGTAGGTGTTTAGCACAAGGAGCAGATTTGGAGCATTATTGGTGGGACTGTAAGGTACTTCAGGAGTTTTGGATTAGGGTTTTTGCCATCATGGATATAATATATGGAGTAATAGTAGTAAATAAGTACACGTGTGCATTATTAGGGGAATTGAAGGGTTGCAGTTAACAAGATTGCAAAGGGGGGTTATATATAAAATATTTTTTGCTGCACGATTGGTGGTTATTAGGAATTGGATATCCCCAAAAGCTCCGTCTATAGCAGAGTGGAAAGAAGTGGTTAGAAATATAATGAGATGTGAGGAAAGGAAAAACAAGAATAAAAAAGACTACGCCAGATTGAAGGAGTATAATCATAGGTGGGTACAATATTGGAGCAACATAGACACCTAGGTGTATTTTTGCTTGTGTAAGTGCGCCTTTTTTTTTTGTGTGTCAGTTCTCTCTTCTCGCCAGGGGCAAGGGGGGGGGGGGGGTAATAAGGTTAGGATTGGTTATTAGGATAGGATCAGGGATGGTAGAAAAGGAGGATATGGGAGATGAAGAGTGGTAAAATTGTACATAAATTGAGATGTGTATGGGGGGGTATACTCCGGGATTGCTGGAGGGTGCCCAAGATTGTAAAATTGGGGCTGAGAGACTGCCAATCCCTGTCCATGCATTGAAGTAATGAATATTAACTATGGTAAAGAGAATTTTATGGCGAAATGAAGATTAAGTAGTAAAAGTTAGGTGGAGATATAGTAATAGATAATGGACAGCAGGGTGCTGGTTGGGGCATTGTGGTCAGTGGCCTCTTAGGGTGAATGGGTAAAAGTAATTGTGGCTAAGCAGGTCAATTGAAATAAAATGAAAATAGAGGTGGGCGCCCCACAGAATGAGTGGTATAATCTGGTTGGTGGTGGGGACTCTTGGCAGGGGTCCTTAGCTGCCGCAGAAGGGTGCAAGAATCGGGGCATCTGACTCTCAGCCCTGGTGGCACATGAGGGTATGGGAGTTGGAATGCCCAGTAGTTTGAAGACTCGGCAGGTGGAGTGGATAAGGTCCCTAATATAGGGACATTCGCTGTTCCAAGTCTGACTTCAGTGGATGGGTGGAAGGGGCACCCACAAAAATAAGACCATGACCGCTTAAATTGTTGGATGAATGTGGTTAGGGATTGTAAGGTGTTGGGGGCCGCTGGGTGCACTGCTCCAGCTAGTACAATAGATAAATAGCCTGAATCATTCCTCTTGAGGAGTGTTAGTAGTTAATATCAAAGATTGTTGAGAACAAATTCGTTTTGTAGTGGTAGGTTTTGGATGCATAAGACGCAAAAAATAATCATGGACAAGGGAGAAGCAGTATCTTTTGCAAGGGGCTAAATTTTGGCGGGTTCAGTGTAAGAAGTATTAGATGACCTAGAAGCATTCTCGGGGATACCCCCTCTTGAAATTTGGTATAAATGTAATCTTCCTGGATACACCCCTCTGTTTGAAATAACTCAAAAGTACTGTTCTCGATCCTATATGATTTTAAACATGAATCTTCCTTTCTATTTAAAAAATTATAAATAAAGATTTAAAAAAAAAAAAAAAAAAACAACTGCATTACAATCAGATGTGTTAAAAAAAGTGAATGTACTGCCTCTCTTCTACTAAAAAACCTGATACTAGTAAAGGAGAAGTAAACATATACACTACTATGGTGTGATTATTAAGGAGTATGAGGGAATGATAAATAGCTTTCCTATGTGATGGTCTAATTATTAATGATACAGTAATGGGAAAATAAGCTGAATTAATGAGAAAGGCATAAAGAATATGCATTGCATAAATTACATGAACAGCAAGATGCAATATTCAATCTACGTTAAAACTCACACAGGATTATTGATTATCTGGCTACATGTAATTCAGGGCTTATGAACTCCTGATGGAGCTGATAATTGCTTTGCTTGTTGAAGTGAATGGAGGGGAAATTATTAAAACAGCAATGCCAAACAGGAATGAACTGTCCAATTGGCACAGTGACCTGGGAGAAAGTGGGGTGGAAGACAAATATTTACATAACATTCAAGAGTAAATAATGGCACATAGGGGTTGCTCTTTAGCCTCCCCTTCTTTGAGCAAACTTTGCTCTCAATGGAGTTCTGTCTTCCTCCTTTAAGCAATGGCAGAACATTATTTTTATCATGAGGGCTTAAACAAAAAGCAGTAAAAATAAATCTGTTTTTTGTTTAATGCTGTCTGAACCGCAAGCAGCATGAGCAGGGACAAGAACCGCAAGCAGCAGGGACTAGCTCCCTTATTTCATGATATATACTTTACCCTGAAGATATGTTCTGTTTAAGGGAGGGAGGTCATCAGGGAGGTCTCTGATAATCTCTCCCTTTCCCAATGGGCTTGAGTCAATGATCTCTCCATGTACCCAAGCAAGGGAAGATAAATCACTCAAGCCAAGCCTAAGGATCACTCACGGCAAGGAAAGGATAAGGGTACTGGAAACCATTTTATTGACTTGTTGCTCAATTCTTGACCTCTTCTATGATTCTTCTAAAATTTTGCAGAGTTTTAAAGCCATTGCAATATTGTCAGTGTTTTGGGGAGCATGGAACTTTTGTATTTCAGATGAGCGAACCGGGCCGAGGTTCGGGGTCGTACGAACCTGAACCATTGGCATTTGAATCCTGCTGCCTTCCTGTTCCATGGCAAAAGTAGAGACAACCTGGGCCCACCTAAAAAAAAAGGAATACACACTATGACCTAGGCTGTATTTCTGTTTTCCAGGCGGGTGGCTATCTCCACCTTCCCCACAGAACAGGAAGACTGCAGTATTCAAATGCTGAAGGTTCAGGTTCGTACAAACCCTAACCTCGGCCTGGTTCACATATTTCTACCTAGTGTTATACATTGGTGATTCAGCTTGTTAATTCTAACAATGTATCATCATAGACTTACAATGTTGGAATCAGCCAAACAATAGATACAGATGAGGATGTGAGGGCATGGTCTCCATGTTCTATCCTTGGTTATGTCTCTTGACCCAGCAGGTATAAGCAGTGAGACCTGTTGTGATCAATGACTTTTGACATGCCTGTCAAAAGATATTTTTAATGACAGGTACTCTTTAAATTTTTATTTACATTATAATAACACAAAGATAGTGTATGGTATAAAGAAAAATAATAGTTAACAAATCATAAATGTATACAAAGAAAACATTTATTTAAAATACATAACTGGTATTTGATGAAGCCACAAAACAAAATTTTATTACATTTTAATTATTTTTATGCAAGACTAGATTTGGTGAAGTGTGAAGCATAACACATAATCCTTTCTAATCTTGGTAAAGTCATCAAGATTGCTTTTAAAGGGCAAAACTTGCATGACTTAGATATAATTTTTCATGTATTATGAATATAAAACAGGAAGAAAGGTTGCTACAAAGTGCAGCTCAAAGATAAAATTAACAGTGTCTGACATGGAATTTAGACATAGAAAATACTTAAAATATTAAGTGAATATGAAGAGGAATTAGATTAAGAAAACACAGTTTGAACATAATAACAACAATTTAGCAAATGCCGCAAAGACCCGAAATTTAAATCATTCTGATGATTATCGACCAACACACATTTACAGACGGATGAAGCTGAAAAATAAAGTTATTTAAAAATAATTGATTTAGTCTGAGAAAAGTTAAGTCACCTGTAGTGAAAGTTCATTTCAGGGAACACTACTAGCTCTGGAAAGTGAAATAAACTAATAATGAATTGAAATTTTACATAAAAGACAAGACATATTGTATAGTAGTGAATTCCTATTCAGGAGCCTTTAGAACAGATTGTCCCTGCCCTTAGGTTAACTAGCAGAAGCTTAAAAACAGGATTTTTACGAAATAGGAAGAACTGGTTTATTGCAGGGTCTTCGGTGGGAAGAGATTTCACACTCATGCAAGTCCCAGGAGTACATCTCAGCTAATCACCCCACTTCCGACTATCTCAAGCAGCATTAACCTCTTCAGGACTGGGCTAATTTCCATTTTTGCACTTTAGTTTTTTCCTCTTTGTTTTTAAAAGGCCATAGTGCCATATTTTTTGCAACACCAATTGTACTTTGCAATGACATACTCATTTTTTCCATATAATAGGCTTTGAAACCAGAAAAAAAAAAAATTGAAATTGAAAAAAAAAAAAGCTATTTGTTTTCATTTTGGGTGGGGTTGCGTGTTTACGCTGTTCAACCTATGCCAAAGCTGACATGTTATCTATGTTCCTCAACTCAGTTTGATTACAATGATATGTAACTTGTATAACTTTTTAATGTTATCTGACTTTAAAAAAAAAAATAAAACTTAAAATAAAATAATAATAATAATAATTGTGTTGAAAATTCCTCTATTACTATTCTGTTAAGTTTAACATTTTTTTTAATTACAAACTCTCTGAATTTGATATGTCCAAAAAAAACAGCAATTTTGCACTTTGGCGGTTTTTTGTGCTTATGTTGTTTACCATGTGAGATCAGGAATAATAATTCCTGAGCTCACATAATTTTATAGTTTGGGTGATTACATACACGGCGATAACAAATATGTTTATTTATTGCATACACAATAACACAATAGTATTAATTACCTGTCCTTCCTCCAGTAACTTTTCATTACATTTGTTATGTCATTCCCTATGTGCCTTAAATATATATTTTTTCCTCTTCCCATCGCATTACTTTTTATGGTATTTTATCTACTGTATATAAGTATACTTTATTTGAGTATATTTGTTGGTGTATTATTTGTCCAGCATTTCTTTTGTAGCATATATAAATCATCAGATATGACAGAAGTTATTATAACAGCCGTGGAGAGGTTGTGGTAGCGCGGTCTACCTTTGGTGATAAAGTCCAAGGGAAAATTATCGGCAGCACAATTTATTGCGTGTGAATGAAGCCTTAGGCCAGGGACACACTTTTATCAAAAGCCTGTACCTAGCACAAAAAAAAAAAAAAAAAAAAAGTGTACTAGGTGTGCAACATATGAGTGGGGAACGGGTACAACATTGCCTCCTCTTTCACAAAATGTATATATTTTTGCTCCCTGAAAAAAGGTTAAAAATCTACACCAGCTTGCATAGAAATCTGCAGTAACATCATGTTCAGTTTTGTTTTGTGAACCGAGCAGAGGCGTGTTAACTTTACAATTGGCCTTGGGCTGTTAACCAAGCTTGGGTCTACACCTCACTGTATCTATGGAAACCCTTAAGTGGTTTTCACAAAATGTATGTGTGTGGGTGCATTGTTATGAGATATTCTGCAGGTTTGGGGGCTGTGGGTGCGCTGAAGGAAGATATATCTCTTATCTTTCTCCTCTGCACCGTTCCCATTAGCAGTGTAACCCCCCGGTTTGGAGCACTGCCCTGCCCCCAGAGCGTGAGATGGCCCACCTCTTTTAATGATAATCAATGGAGCAGGCGAGCCAAATCAGAGCTATGGGGGCGGGGCTGGACCAAGGATTACACTGCTAACAACATGCACACGGTGCAGAGAAAGAAGGTAAGAGACAAACCTTCCTCGTTGACATCTCCTGTGCAATAGGGGGCTATCAGTAGGTTAGATTCGTCTAACCTGCTGATAGTTCCCCTATCAGGATGTTGTAAAAGTTCCAACTATTCCCCATGTGGGTAATGGTTTTTTTTTTTATTTACTTAAATTAAAACATTGGGAAATGGGGATTGATTTTATTTTTATCAGGCAAGGGCAATTTAAAGATAAAAAAGTTGGATCTATTTTTTATGTCTTTAGACTTTAAAGTGAATCGGTCACTTGGATATCATGATTTGAGTTGCATACATACTCAGAATGCTTATGATGGTTCTGTTTTGATTGCTGTTTTGTAAGCTTTTAAAAATGTTTACTTCCAATTTACCTTGATCAGGAGGAGTGAAGTCAGGATATATGTGGAACATCTCTTCCAGCCAACTTCCTCTGCTTGCTGTAATTTCCACACAGAGCTGGGCACAGGCGGTGTCTGCTGCCCTTACCTAGCCCTTGTTTTGCCTAATTATCACCGCCTCCTGGTCACACGTTTAATGGGAGGGGGAAACTTTTTAAAAAAATTTACAAACAACCACCAGCTCAGAAACGAGTATGTTTACCTATTTCTCTTCATAAAAAATCTGGTTATGTGTGCAGCGCAAATCATATCATTGATGCGACAGATGCACTTTAAGTTTCTCTAGGGACTTTTATAAGAATTGACTAGATTATGTCTATTGATCCAGAAATTTTAGGCAGATTATTTATTAGCAGGTCTGGAGGCATTGAAAAGGCCTCTGGCTATTTTAGTAAACAATCAGCATATTCTCAATCGCATTAAAGAGTGTGCTATGGGACAGCTTAAAGGACAACTCCAGTGAAAAGCTTTTTCCTAGTAACTGAAACACGCTACAAAGTTATATAACTTTGTAATATGCTTCAATCACCTATCTGCCCCCCTCCCCTATCTTCCCCCCCCCCCCAACCCTCAACCAGGAAGTGAAGTAAACTCATTCATATCTGATGACTGTTGTCACCAGGCTGCTCTATGGCAGCCATTTTGTGACAATGATGTCATCAAGAGGGGTGCTGGTATAAGCCCTGTTAGGCCAGCCTCCCTTGTCAGGTGACTCAGCTTGCTTAGCTCTGACTGCTGAGCAAGCTGTAAGCCATCTAACAGTTCTACAGAGTCAGTGAATGAATCTCCGCTTTCCCCAGCAGTTACAGCCCCCCCCCCTCCCCCTCTCCCTGTGCCCAATACAGTCAGTGAGTAAATTAATTCTGTTATCTCCTCTTTCCTCCGTGCAAATAAGCACTTCTATCTCCCGGAGCACAGGCAGCGAATGAGTCATTTGCTCTTTCCTCTGTCTCCCCCTCCTCTCTCCCTCAGCCCTGCAGCCCTGAGCTAATAGCTGTCAGGTTTCAGTGTGTGTGTGTGTGTGTGTGTGTGTGTGTTTGTTGGGGAAGGGATGGGGTGGTTGGGCACAGACATCACAGTAGACAATGTGCATTATGGGAAAGCCCAAACCAGGAAGTAAAGAAGAAATTAATACAGCAATTGGAGTTTCGGGGACCTGCAAGCAGCAGGAAATTCAAACGGAGAAAGACTCAGGAGGGATGGTAAGTGTTGAGACTATGTTTATGATTGATTTTTTTTTTTTAATTAGTGCGGGAGTTGTCCTTTAAAGCATACCTGTTATAAGAAACAAGTGGCATTCTTTACAGTCTGTAGAGCAGTAGAGGTTTTCTATTGAGATTTGTTACTGCTCTGGACAGTTCCTGACATTGACATAGGTGGCAGCAGAGAGAACTTTGTCAGACTGGAAAGAATGCACCACTTCCTGCAGGACATACAGCAGCTGATAGGTACTTAAGATACTTAAGATATTTAATAAAAATAAATCTCTGGTACCAGTTTTGGCACCAACATTTTTGAATTATCATGCACTTACACTATCCCTGTAGTTCCCTCCACCTCCCATTCTCCTTGTAGATGAATCAGTTAACTCTCTGTGTCTCTGTGTGCCTTCTGGGAGGAACGTGGTCTCTGTGTATGAGCTAATCAGGCTCAGTGCTGCAAGCTCTGAATTCAGGCACAGACTGGGTTACCATTGTCTTTGAGCTTCCTGGCAGCTCTCAGATAAGTTTTTTTTTTTCTTTTAGCAGTGATGATCTGCTACAGAGCTTACTAATCCCCCCCCCCCCACCCCCCCCCCCCCCCCCCCCACACACACATCTCTGGCAAATACGGACTCCAAGGGGAGGACCTACCTCTGGCAATTACAGACTCCAGGGGTAGTACCTAAGGCAACTAGATTCTAGCCTGCTCAGTAGAGAACAGGCTTGATTTCGGACTCCAGGTGTAGGACTTATCACTGGCAACTAAGGACTCCAAGAGTAGGATGTACCTCTGGCAACTACATTCTAGCCTGCTCAGTACAGGACAGGCTAGCTTCCGGACTCAAGGGGTAGGACCTACCTCTGGCGACTGTTGAATCCAAATGCAGGACCTAACTCTGGCAACTACATTTTAGCCTGCTTAGTACAAGACAGGCTAGATTCCGGACTCCAGGGGTAGGATCTAACTCTGGCAACTATTGAATCCAATGGTACAACCTACCTCCGTCAACTACATTCTAGTCTGCTCAGCACAGGACAGGCTAGATTCCAGACTCCGGGGGTAGAACCTAGCACTGGCAACTAAGGACTCAAGGGTTACCTCCTACCTCTTGCGACAACATTCTAGCCTGTTCAGCACTGAATGGGCTACATTCCGGTCTCCAGGGGTAGGACCTTCCTCTGGCAACTACATTCTAGTCAACCATGATGGCAGGTCTGTAGATGGTACTCAGTGTGTAAAGGACCTGTGATGTTGTCATGATCATTGTCACATGATCAAGATCTCCCAGGTCCTTTACATAGAGGGCAGTATAACAGAGTGGAGAATGTGAATGTGAAGGGGAGCTTCTAAAGACAAAAAGAGATTCCCTGCTACTTTGTAATGTATTACCAGCGAGACAACCCTTTCTTGGGGCTGTCAATATGGATAATGGTGTGGAGGGGGTGGGGGAGTGGAGAAAGGGAGTAGTAAGAGGAGAAAGGGGCTGCCCCTGGAAGGGGTGGTTAGAGGAGTGAGTGTTGCTATTAGTGTGGATGGGGGCAGGGAAGGGTTAGAACTGTCTTAGAGAGGTAGAGATGGGAAAAGGACTGCTGCACTGTATTGTTGGTTTCCTTTAAGTGTAGCAGTATTGCCACAATATTCTGGTTTATCGCTGGTAGAGAAGTATTTATTGCTGCACTGTGGTGCTGGTTTAGCGCGACTAGGGAATAAAATGTGCACTACCTGGTGGTATTTGAAGCTGTTCTGTAGCATGTGTTTGTTGGTGAGGCACAGGCAAAAACATGGAATGCTCAAAAAGGTTGAGAAGTCCTAAAATAGGTCGCCCTGATTCATAGCAAAGGAAGCTGATGGCTCCTCATGTGTCAATCATTCTTGTGACAGCAGGTAGCATAATGACTGCGGTCACGAGAGGCTGCTCTGTACCTTTATGCTTTGGTGCTGTCATTACTGCACAACAGAGTAGAGAGGCACAGATCAGAAAATTATGTTTGTTTTGCACATAGTGGCCATTTGATGCTATACAGGGACTGATATTATATGGAGCTGCATGGGGGGGGGTAATACTGTATGGGGGTTGCATATAATTCAATATGTGAGGACTGCAGGGGGCCTCTTACTATATAAGGGCTGCAGAGAGGGAAGAGATGTACTTTTTTGATGCTGCAGAGAGGGGTCTTATGTGGGGATGCACAGAGAGGCCTGATACTTTATGGGAATGGGAACTGCGTAGATGGACCTATACTATATATGGGCTGCACAGAGGGTCCCATAGTACATTGCAGTTATGGCAAACCTGGCACTCCAACTGCTGCAACAAGGTGCCAAAGTTCTTTCAATGGCAGATACTAGAGAGAGTATTAATGGACAGGAGAGTACTTCAAGATGGTTCCGGCTCAAGAAAGAGAAAAAGGAAAAGTGAATTACTGTGAAAAGATACCCCCTATAAATCCCTGAATGTAACTGATTAGTGGAGCATTTGCTACATAGTATATAGCACACTCCCTGTATGCATCATGGCCTCATGTCCTACTGATTCTGATGGCGCTGCACCTGGAGGGGGCTAAGGCAAATTCCACACCTGCCGGCCCTGTCTCTGGGTCCCCGCACACTGACAGCCCACTCAGCCAATCACTGCCATGCCAGTGGAACGTGGACAGGTAAGCATGGTGTCTGGAGCTAAGAAGTTAATTTTTACAAATCTATAGCACAATACATTCTCGCAGCAGACTAAAAATCCGCAGCTGCAATGGAGTGCTATAGACTTTAATAGAAACTATCACTGTGTGAAATCCTCTGACAGGCAGCTCAGATGCTGCTGCCACCAGGATCGGGAAGCTGTGGAGCACAGGAGAGAAGACTGGGAAGAGGTAAGGTGTCAGGTGTTTGGACAAGGGCTGCATGGATATTGCTAATGATATCCATGCAGCCCTTACTGCCCAATTATGGGGCTGTCTAATAGATCCAGTAAATGAGCGCCGATCTAGCAGTGTCTCTTATTCTACTGTATACAGACATTGATCATGTAGAGAGTTTTCTTCTGCATGTTTCTATGATATTCCTCACCCCATCCTCTGTGTATAGAGTGCAGGAAAGGAAAAAAGGAAGAAAATACCAAGGGCTTTACAAATTTCTCATGACATCTTATCTTATCTGCTCATATTTTGCGTCTGTGCCTTTCATCCTGGCATCCACTTGTGATAATTAGAGCTCTAGGTGGCAATCCAGAGGCTTACTGTTAGTTATTTGTATAGACCAGCATCCTCCTCTCCATATATTTCAGTAATAATGTGAGCATAAGGCATAAGAACATTGACCGCAATGTTGTAGGAAATCCTTGAAGACACTGAATAGAGCTTTATGAATTCAAATGTCACTAAAGATAACTGTTTTTGACCTTGTAAGGCTTAGATCATTGTTGTCATGTATGCTGCTATTATTTATTACTTTGACTATTGTACTTCATTGCTAACTGCATCCCAGTGAATAGACTGGCTAGGCTGTAATATATCATGAATGGAAGCACTAGAATAATATTTCTTTAAACTATTCTACTTATATAGCTTTTTTTTTTTTTTTAGTTATGCTTCATATGTTTTGTGTATAGTTGAGTCACTTGGCCTTGTTTCCAAATAAAAGTACTTTTTTTCACCATAATTCTTTAATGAACTCAACATTTGGCTAGATTTCTCCAAACAGTACGGTTGATGGCAATTTTAGAATCTTCTAACAAGTAAGCATGAGCTGTTATCGGCTGCATTGTTCCTTAGGACAATTGCATCTATGGTCCTCAGCGTTACCCATATCTTTGTGCTTCTTCAAAAAAAAGCTTGAATAGCACACACTTTAAATTCTTGCCTGGGGAAGCCCTTGCTGATGTACCATAACTATCTTGTGTTATCAGTTATGTATACACTGTAGCACTTACAAATCTGAACAAGGAAAAGAATGTGCTTTTATTTCCATTAAAGCTGGGTTCACACACAGTATATTTCAGTCAGTATTTGGTCCTCATGTCAGGTCCTCATAGCAACCAAAACCAGGAGTGGATTGAAAACACAGAAAGGCTCTGTCCACACAATGGTGAAATTGAGTGGATGGCCGTCATATAACGGTAAATAACGGCCATTATTTCAATACAGAAGCCATTGTATTAAGATAACAGAAAATATTTGCCATTAAATGGCGGCCATCCACTTGATTACAACATTATGTGAACAGAGCCTTTCTGTGTTTTCAATCCACTCCTGGTTTTGGTTGCTATACAGCCTCAAATATACAGCCTGAAATATACTGTGTGTGAACCCAGTAAGGCTGGGTTCACACTATGTATATTTGAGGCTGTATTTGTGAGTCTGTATAGCAACCAAAACCAGGAGTGGATTGAAAACACAGAAAGGCTCTGTTCACATAATGTTGTAATTGAGTGGATGGCCATCATTTAATGGAAAATATTTGCTGTTATTTTAAAACAACGGCTGTGGTATTGAAATAATGGCCGTTATTTACTGTTATATGGCGGCCATCCACTCAATTTCAACATTGTGTGAACAGATCCTTTCTGTGTTTTCAATCCACTCCTGGTTTTGGTTGCTATGAGGACCTGACATGAGGACCAAATACAGCCTCAAATATACATAGTGTGAACCCAGCCCCCATGTGTATAACAAAATTGTAGTATTTGGTTCTCTTACCAAACTATTTGAAAATAGAGAATAGGAACATTACCATATTTTTGTACACATTTGATGGAATAAAAGCACATTTCTTGTTTGTTCACATTGATGAATGCTGCAATGGACTTTGTTTTATTTTATAGATAGATCTATTAAATCTTTTTTTCTAATATAAAGATACCTTAAAATGTACCTGTAACAAAAAAACAACAACAAACTTTTGACATGTCAGAGAAACATAACCAAAGGAGAAAGTCCAACAAATTTTAATGGTACAAGGGGTGGATGATGCACACAGGAAAGTCAGCAATTCCAAAAGCTAACCAAGGAATCATCCAAAGTCCAACAACATTCAGAGCAGAGGATTTAAGTTTTAAGGCTTTAAATACAAATACAAGTAGAAAAATGAAGCCCCCTGTTTGCACTTGGATATATAATTAAAGCCTTAAAACTTAAAGGGGTATTCCGTAAAAAAAATAACTTTCCCCCTATCTACAGGATAGGGGGAAAGAAGAAGATTGCGGAGGGTCCGACCCCTGAATAAGAGATGATTGAACATCGGGAATTTTCTGGTTTGATTGAACTCGAACCTTCTCGAACCATCGTCATTTGATTCCCGATGCCTTCCCGTTTCATGGGGAAGGTGGAGACAGCCCGAGTACTGCCTGGAAAACAGAGATACAGCCTAGGTAATAGGCTGTATCCCTGTTTTTCAGTCGGTACTCGGGCTGTCTCCACCTTCCCCACGGAACGGGAAGGCATTGGGAATCAAATGACGAAGGTTCAAGTTCGATCGAACCTGAAAATCCCCGATGTTCAATCATCTCTACCCCTGAATGGCCCGGCGATCTCCGTATCAGACCCCATTGGCTCTGTTATAAATAGAGCCCTGGGTCTGCACTTGACCCGAGGCTCTATTCATAAGACGGAAAGAGCTGAGTATGCCGGAAAAGAGCGTCGCTTTTCCATCGCTCCTTAGGAATAAATAGAGCCACAGGTCACTTGTCGACCCCGGGGCTCTATTCATAACAGAGCCAGCGGGGTCTGATTTGAAGATCGTCAGGGGGTACCAGGGTCGGACCCTCCGCGTTCTCCTACTTTACTCCTATTCTGTAGCTAGTGGAAAAATTAATTTTTCCAGAAATATCCCTTTAATCTTCTACTGTAAATGATATTGGACTTTAAGTTTGGATGTCAGAGAGACATGTCAATAGTTTTTATCAGTAGATTGAGCAGAGTCTGCTCTGTGTCACTTTGCAGAGATGAGCCCCATAGACTTTCATTATGCATTTCACTATTTGGTCTAAAGACTCTGACCCCAACGGGCAAATACTTTTGACATGTCTCTGACATGTCAATTTTTTTTTTGCCTTTTTAACCACCTTTTTGTGTGCATTGTAAGTTGGAAGGCACATTCAGCCTTAATGGTAGCAAAAAGTAGAAATACAGGCACTACCCAGACCTTCTGGGGATCAAATGACAAGGATACCGCTAGGTTTGACAACCCCTTGTTTCTGGTAGTGTTTAGCAAGCATGAACAAGTAGTATAAACAGGTCTCATATGAGTCCTGTACAAGGAAGCAAAGACTTTGTGGCACTAACCAATGCATTTAAAGTGACTCTGTACCCACAATCTGATCACCCAGAACCGCCTGTACTTTCCAATAGCTGCTTTTAATCCAAGATCTGTCCTGCGGTCCGTTCGGCAGGTGATGCAGTCATTGTCCTAAAAAACAACTTTTAAACTGGCAGCCCAGTGCCCAACAGGCGTGGCCTAGATTGTGTATGCATTAGGCTGGTACAACCTCTCTGTCCCTCCTCCCTACCCTTCTCATCATTAGGAATGCTCCCGGCAGATTGCCTTCTATTCATTAGCTGAGTTAGCCCGGCACACGGGCTGGATCATTAAGCAGCTGTGCAATGTTCAGACAGGAGTAAATGTTTCAGTGGCATTTCTTCTGATGAAGAGGGTGGGGAGGAAGGACGGAGGGGTGGTGCAAAGTTAGGGCACAGATACTCCCGTTTGGCATGGGCTGCAAGTTTAGAAGTTGTTCTTTAGGACAATAACTACATCACCTGCCGAACGGACCCCAGGGCAGATCTTGGATTAAAAGCAGCTATAGGAAGGTACAAGTGGTTTGGGGGGGGGGGGGGTCAGATTGTGGGTACATAGTCACTTTAAACTGGCATAACTTTATTTCCACATCATGGCAAAGGACATGAAAACCAGGTAACATCCACTTTTTGCTACTTCATGTGCTTCTTTTTGGCTTTAAATCATGCCTATTTAACTTTAATTAGGTATGTACTTTAACATTGTGGCCAATTATTATTATATGTCACCAGTGTATACATCATACATATCAGCAGTGTATATACCCCACGTAAAACTATATACAGTTTATATACCTAACCCCTCCAATATCAAGGGGTATGGGATTCCCTAATTGTTTTTTTTTTAAAACATCCACAGTTAGCAGGTCACTAATGCTTGTTAATATACATAAAATACATGTGAAAGGTTATGTGTTGGTGCTACACCCACTTTTAAGTAGGTTTATTTAGAAAAATTAATACAGGTGTATTATTAACCCCTTGACAACCCAGGATGTACCTGTATGTCCATATGGGAGTTCGGAGGGGGGTCCACGGTTATTAGCAGGCACAAGCCAACTGCCACACCCAGCTAATTAGCCATTTAAATGCAGCTGTCAAAACTGACAGCTGCATTTAAATGGCTATTTTTCCCCATCGGTGACCACCCAATCCCTGCTTCTGGCCACGCTGGTGTTCAGTAACGCTGATCCTGGCTCGACCCTCCATTGCTCAGGGCTCCAGCAGCCCATAGCAATGGAACAGTGATCTCATGTACTGCATTGATCTCTATAAATGATCAGTATAGTTAACATAGAGGTCCTCCAGGGGGCTTCAAATTACAGTGTAAAGAAAAAAAGTTTGACAATTTAAAAAGCTTACTTTGAAAGTTTAATTGAAAGTTTAAATCACCACCCCCCTTTCCCATTTTATAAATAAAAATAAAAAAACAAGCATGAACTATTGAAATGTGGCATTCTTGATCTTAAACGGTAAACAGCATAAGTGCAAAAAAATGCCCTAATTGCTAGTTTTTTTAGACACATTAGATCGAGAACAATTATATAAAAAAAAAAAAGCGATAAAAAGTTGCTTATACGCAATCAAGGTACAGCTAGAAAGTACACATCATGGCAAAAAAGACACCTCACACAGCCCCATAAACCAAAGGATTTAAAGATGGTAATCGAGCAATTTTAGGAACATTAAGGTTTTTTCTTTTTAAAGGTTTTTAAAAAATTTTAAAGCTGTCAAATAAAATAAAGAAGTATACAAGTTGTCTATTATTGTAATCATACTGATTTGAGGAACATAGATAACATATTAGTTTTATGAATTTAAAAAAAAATGTGTGTTGTGTCTTTTCTTTTCTTTCCCAATATCACTTTGCATATATTTTTCCCCAGTTTTGCTGCATTTTCTATGGTTAAGTTTGTGGCTATGTTCACACAACGTCAAAAATTGAGAAAAAACATCCGATTTCGCTATTTAAAAAAACGTTCGTTTTTGCAGCAATTTAACTGACTTCAATGCAATTGCATTGAAGTCAATGGGAAGACGGATGTCCTATGCACACAATGCATTGAAAAACGGACCTTTTTGCCGCGGACGTCAAAATAATGAACATGAACATTATTTTCGGACGTTTTTTGCAAATAGCGGACGTTTTGTATTAGTTGTTCATACACAGTTCTTCTATTGTCACCGTTCTTTCTCCGTTTTTACTATTAAATTCAATGGATCTTTCAATTAAGCCACAACCAAAGGGCAATTAGTAACCCCAAAATAAGATAATGTGCAAACACCCGTCATTGCACTAAGGGGATGCCAGGCTTCGAAAAACGTCCGTTATTTTAGACTCATAATAACGGACGCCATTTTAAACGGAGCTGAAAAAAACGTTGTGTGAACATAGCCATAGCCATAGTGAACATAGTGAACATAGCCATAGTGAACATAGCCATAGTCATTGCAAAGTACAATTGGTGTCTCATAAAATAAGGGCTTATATGCCTCTGAAGGTGGGGGGGGGAGGGGAAACAGCGCTATGACCTTTTAAACACGGGGAAGAAAAAAACGAAGGTGAAAAAACACAAGTTGGCATGTTCATCAAAGGGTTGATAACACTAATATGACCTTATGGCTGCAAATTTCAACAGATATGTTTTAATATGAAATAGAGATATTTGCAAATATTTTTCTAGTACAGTCTGAATGGCTGTCACCTATAGGTATAAAGATAAAAAAAAAAAAAAAACACAAGTAACTGAGTTGTCATTGTCTACTGGCTTACTCATTTATGGAATCAACAATATCAGATCATGTCTTCCATTCACAATGGATGACACTGGTTTCTGTTGTTCAGCTGTGCAAAGAACATGTTACCTTTTAAAAGCATTCCTAAGATTAAATACCAAGAAAGAAGCATCTTTAATCTCTAAGAGTGCAAGTTTGACTTACGTTTAACCTGATAAAATTCAACTATATCTACCCTAGACTCCATGTTGCAATAATCGATAGAAGATGGAGAATCAGAACAATAATAGTATATTGACCAAGCAATATGATTACATAGTTACATAGTTACATAGTTAATACGGTTGAAAAAAGACACATGTCCATCAAGTTCAACCAAGGAGGGGATGGATACAGGGAAGGGGGAGGGGTGATAGGTTCTATACATATGCATTTATATTATTTTGCTCTAAGAACTTGTCTAGCCCTGTTTTGAAGCTCTCTACTGTTTTTGCTGTGACCAGATCATGTGGTAGACTGTTCCACAGATTTACAGTTCTCATGGTAAAGAAGGCTTGTCACCTCCGGAGATTGAACCTTTTTTTCTCCAGGCGGAGGCAGTGCCCTCTTGTCC
This sequence comes from Dendropsophus ebraccatus, assembly GCF_027789765.1. Classification (NCBI taxonomy): domain Eukaryota; kingdom Metazoa; phylum Chordata; class Amphibia; order Anura; family Hylidae; genus Dendropsophus; species Dendropsophus ebraccatus. The sequence continues at coordinate 65,282,143 of NC_091463.1, forward strand.
TTTGAGGGGGTTTTACCTGGAACATCTTTTCCCCATATCTCTTGTAGGGGCCATTTATATATTTAAATAAGTTAATCATATCTCCCCTTAAACGTCTCTTCTCCAGACTAAACAAATGTAATTCTTTTAATCTCTCCTCATAACTAAGATGCTCCATTCCCCTTATTAGTTTAGTTGCCCGTCTTTGAAAGTTTCTTGCAGATTCCAAAGTACCCATGCAATTGTATTTCATTCAATTTAAATCAGGCTGAATATCACACACAAAAAAAATCTATACAACTATTAGTAATGTAACTAACATAATATATCTATCTGCCTGGAAAGGATATAAAAAAATGCAAAGGAGCATGATGAAACTAATGTTGACACTTATTTGAAGACTTGGTAGCATTCATGTTCCTTGGTGATTAAAAACACTTACCAATCAGCTTATAAACATTTTAAGGCCAGGTTCACACTTTGTAAGACAGCCGCTGAGGGACGTTGTCTGTGAAGTTCACTCCAACCGGTACTGAAGTACCGGCCGGATTAATTTCTATCTTTTGAATTGGAATGCAGGCACATTCAGGCGTGCCCGTATTACAAGTAACCATTGCAGACAATGTAAAGTGCATCCGGAGCCTCACTTTACATTGTCTGCACTGTCAATTTTGTGTGGCCACTATTCATTGAAAATAGACATGCGGTCACATGGAACCCCGACCGGAGTTTATAAAGTGTGTATACACTCTGGCCGGGATTCCATAGTAGTTGCAAACCTGCAAGAACAGCCGTTGTTAAATTAAACTATACATTGTGTGAGCGTGGCCTAAATATAAAATCACACCATATATAGTATCGCTCTAAAGATCATATGAATAAAGTCAAGGCTGTCCATATTCCTCACAATTACCATAAAGACCATGTAACATTTGGAACATACAGTTGCAGAGATTCTTGGGAAATGGAGATTAAGATAAACATCTAAACTGATATTTTATGTTTATAACTGGTGATAAATATCAGTATTTATGATGACCCCTGACACCCAAAGAACTTAAAAAATGGCAGCCTGTCAGAAATTAGCTCAGGCAGTCGGCTCTTGCCATTAGTATTTGGCAGGTGACACAAGGTAAATCATTTAACATAGGATGAATTAGACTCAGGAGGAAGCACCTTTTATTATAAATAGAATTAAAACCTGTGATCCTGAGGCATGATGGGAATATACTTATGAATTTAAAAAGCTTTGCAACTATTTATTTATTTTTTGTCCCTAATATAAAATGAAAAAAAAAAAAAAAAGTTACAACAAGTCTTAGAAATTATTTTGTTCTTGCGGCTCATAAACAAACTTATGCGTCTCCATTATTATTAATGACCTCGTGGAAGGATTGCACAGTAAAATATCAATTTTTGCAGATGATACTAAACTGTGTAAAGTGGTTAACATAAAAGAGGGCCGTATAATATTACAAATGGATCTGCAGAACTTTGATGCTTGGGTTGAGAATTGGCAGGAGAGGTTTAACACTAATAAATCTAAGGTTATGCTCATGAAAGGGGAAAATCCATGCCAAGATTATTAACTGAATAGGAAAATACTAAGTAAGGCTGGGTTCACACTACGTATATTTCAGTCAGTATTGTGGTCCTCATATTGCAACCAAAACCAGGAGTGGATTAAAAACACAGAAAGGATCTGTTCACACAATGTTGAAATTGAGTGGATGGCCGCCATATAACAGTAAATAACGACCATTATTTCAATACAACAGCCGTTGTTTTAAAATAACAGCAAATATTTGCCATTAAAGTGACACTGTCACCCCCTTTTTGCATTCTGACATCTCTACACAGGTGTAAAGGGTAAATTTAGCGTTTTTCATACCTTATTTCATATCATACATCATTGTGTTTGTTCAAGTAAAAAGTAATCTTTTATCAACTGCAGATTGTATTAAGTGGGCGTGGCCTCTTGGTATTAGCGCCACTTAGCCCTGCCCACAACGGCGCCGTTGGCCCCGCCCCCTCACTACCCATTGAAACAGGCTGGCCGAAAGGTCTAGACCCCACCCCATTTATGTCGGCCAACCAATGAGCGTCAAGGGGCGGGGCCAAAGGTACCGTTGTGGCGGGGCTAAGTGATGCTAATCCCGCGAGGCCACACCCATTTAATACAATCTGCAGTTGATAAAAGGACACTTTTTACTTGAACAAACACCATGACGTATGATATGAAATAAGGTATGAAAAACGCTAAATTTACCCTTTACTTTTGACCACAATACTGACTGAAATATACGTAGTGTGTACCTAGCCTAAAATTGACATTGAAAAGGGATATTGAGAACAGTTTTGGGCACTAGTGTACCAGAAAGATGTACAATATGGCCTTCTTTACCATGAGAACAGCCTTCAGTGCATTGAGAATAATGAATCTGTGGAACAGTGTACCCTAGGACTTTTGTCCTCCTATATACTTCCTTAGTTTCTCAACCCTTTCCCAGCTATTAGTCTTTCTTTGTGAAGCATGTTATTGTATCTAATGTTCTTCTCTTTGTCAGCGATTTTTTTGGTTTCCTAACTTTGGCTTGTTGTACCTCCACCTTGCTATTTGGATTCTGATTTTGTACCGCATATCCTTGTGTTTGTTTATCTTTCTCTGTTCTGTGTTTTACACTATCGCACGTAAGGAACCATCACTGTGGTTGTCCACTCCACAGTTGCTTTTGACTGTTTGAGCCATGTAGGCAGGGACATTGGGTATAGACAAGTTCAGGGTCCACTGTCTGTGTCCACCCTGTGCCATCCCTTGCCAAACTCTTCCTGCGGTTGAGGCACATTGGGTGGTGTTTCCTTTCTTTGGATCAACACTGTGGGATAATACACAAAATTTGACTAACAAATGTATTTGTTACGCTTGGCATACTACCGAGGTAACATCATGCAGCAAATGATGCCAATTTTGTGTAAAAATTTGCAACTCTTAGGCCTCTTTATGCCGAGCCTACTAATTGTGTAAAAGTAGGTGTGCTTCACAGCAAAGGGAATAGGGCATTGTGGTCTATTGTATTTACTGCATTTTGCAAGAGCATTAAGGGTAACTTGTAGTGGAAATCAAGCCAGCTAAAATTTTTAAAGCAGGTACATGGGTAACCATTAGAGATGAGCGAACCGAGCTCGGGTTCGAGTCCATCAGAACCCGAACGATCGGCATTTGATTAGCGGGGGCTGCTGAACTTGGATAAAGCTCTAAAGTTGTCTGGAAAACATGGATACAGCCAATGACTATATCCATGTTTTCCACATAGCCTTATGGCTTTATCCAACTTCAGCAGCCACCGCTAATCAAATGCCGAAAGTTCAGGGTTCGGATGGACTTGAGCATGCTCGAGGTTCACTCATCTCTAGTAACCATAGATACACTGGATTTATTGAGATCCAAGTGCCACTCAGCAAATCCAGTGGAGCTGTCACAGAAGGGTTTCAACATTAGAGTGGTGTATGAAATACCATTCTTAGTAATTCCCCTCTATGACAATATTGCTATGTATTGTATTAGAGTACAAGCAACCTGATGGACTTAGGTATTTTATTAACTCACTGACTATGTAACTGTAAAAGGGCTTATTTATAATCTGTAACCATGAAGCTCAATGGAGCTTCACAATCGCCATAGAATGAAAACTAATTAATTATAATTAAGAAAGATTTTTGCAAATTTGCAACATTTCCCTTTCTATGTTAAGGGACAATCAAACAATTTCAGGTGCAGATTTGGCTCTCATTAAATATTTATTGTAATATATTAACCCCCTAAAAAAGTGATTTCATAATATTTTCAACTACTTAAATAATTTCACACATTTGAAGTTTCACAAAATCCGAAATATTCCACTATTAAAGAAACATTTCCCATGGCGGTTTTTAATTTGTATATTTTTATGGTTTACACTAGTGGATCCAACATAACGAAGTGTAACTTAATCATTTATTTTTCTTATTCTATTAAATACCCTGGATTCCACTAAGCAAATACCTCTGCTCCAGTAAGGTGGGAAACAGGAGTTCAGGGCAGGCCAGGCAGATACTGGTAGTGGGGGACTCAATTATTAGGGGGACAGACAGGGCAATCTGTCACAAAGACCGGGATCGTCGAACGGTGTGTTGCCTTCCTGGCGCTCGAGTTCGTCACATCGCGGATCGGGCTGACAGATTACTGGGAGGGGCTGGCGATCACCAAGCAGTCATGGTGCACATTGGCACCAATGATAAAGTTTGAGGTTGGTGGCGGGTCCTTAAAAACGATTTCAGGGACTTAGGCAGGAAGCTTAAAACTCCAAGGTGATATTCTCCGAAATATTACCTGTACCACAAGCCACACCTGAGAGACTGGTGTAGGATAGAGGGATTTGGGTTCATGGAGAACTGAGCCGACTTCTCGGTCGGTTACAGGCTGTACGGTAGGTATGGGCTGCATCTCAATGGTGAGGGTGCAGCCGTGCTGGGGGAAAAGATGGCTAAGAGGTTGGAGGAGTGTTTAAACTAGGGACCAGGGGAGGGGGGCAACTACAATATAGTAAGTGAAGACAGAGTAGATGGAGAGCTGGGCCTAGATTATGGAACTGGGGGTGGAGCAGCGGAAGGGGTTAGAACAGTCACTAGTGACAAGAGGAAAGGGAATATGGACAAACATATTAAATGTATGTATACTAATGCTCGAAGCCTCACTAATAAAGCTGAGGAATTAGAACTCATAATGGTTGAAGAGAAATATGATATAGTGGGGATAAGCGAGACATGGCTGGATGATAGTTATGACTGGGCTGTTAATATCCAGGGTTATAGTCTATTCAGAAATGACGGTAAAAATAAGAAAGGCGGAGGGGTCTGTCTATATGTTAAATTATGCCTTAAGCCCATTCTGCGGGAGGATATAAGTGATGATAATGTGGAATCTCTTTGGGTAGAAATAAGGGGAGGGACGAAGAATAATAACATTCTTATAGGAGTGAGTTATAAACCTCCAAGTATAGTGGAAGAGTCAGAAAATCTTCTTAAAAGACAAATAGATGCGGCAGCGAAGCAGGGGGGAGTCATTATTATGGGGGACTTTAACTACCCAAATATAAACTGGAAAGCAGAAACCTGCAGCTCCAGGAAGGGAAGCATGTTTTTGGAAATAGTAAAAGATAATTACCTTTCCCAACTAGTACAGGAACCAACAAGAGTGGGGGGGGGCACTCCTGGACCTAATCTTAACCAATAGGCCAGACAGAATATCAAAAATAGAGGTGGGGGGGTCACCTAGGTAATAGTGACCATAACATAGTAAGTTTTCAATTATCCTTCAATAAAATAATTAGCAGAGGGGCTACAAAAACATTACATTTCAGAAAGGCTAATTTCCAAAAACTAAGAGAGGACCTTGGGGACATAGAATGGGACAATGCCTTCAGAAATAAAAGTACACAAGAGAAATGGGACATATTTAAGAGCATCCTGGGTAAATCATGTGAACGACACATACCATATGGGAATAAAAGTAGTAGAAATAAGAGAAATCCAATGTGGTTAACTTCAGCTGTAAGGGGTGCAATAAATGATAAGAAACAAGCATTCAGACTACTAAAACAAAAAGGTAGTGGGGAAGCATTGAGCAACTATAGACAGAAGAATAGAATGTGTAAAAAGCAAATAAAAGAAGCAAAAATAGCAACAGAAAGAAGGATAGCCACAGAAAGTAAAACAAATCCCAAAATGTTCTTCACCTATATAAACAACAAAAGACTTAAAACTGAAATGAAAATGTTGGTCCCCTCAAAAATAATCTGGGTGTAATGGTGGAGGGGGAAGAGGAAAAGGCCAATCTATACTGGAGTATCTTAATGAAAATAATCTTATGACGCAGCACCAGCATGGATTTATGAGGTATCGATCCTGTCAGACTAATCTGATTGGCTTCTATGAAGAGGTAAGTTATAGACTGGACCTGGGGGAGGCTGTGGATGTTGTGTATCTGGACTTTTCAAAGGCATTTGATACTGTGCCACATGAAAGGTTAGTCTACAAAATGAGGATGCTGGGACTCGGGGAAAAAGTATGCAAATGGGTAAGTAACTGGTTGTGTGATAGAAAACAGAGGGTGGTCATTGATGGAACATATTTAGATTGGGTTTTAGTTACTAGTGGGGTACCACAGGGGTCAGTGTTGGGTCCACTTCTTTTTAATATTTTTATTAATGATCTTGTTGAGGGGCTACAGAGCAGAATCTCCATTTTTGCAGATGATACTAAACTGGGTAAAGTAATCAGTACAGAGGAGGATAATATCATATTACAGAGGGATTTGGAGAAGCTAGAGGCTTGGGCGGTGAAATGGCAAATGAAGTTTAATGTGGATAAATGTAAGGTTATGCACTTGGGCCGTAGAAATAATAAATACAGCTATGTGCTAAATAATAAAACACTGGGTAAAACTACTTCCGAAAAGGACCTGGGGGTATTGGTGGACAGTAAACTCAACTTTAGTGATCAGTGCCAGGCAGCAGCTGCCAAGGCTAATAAAATAATGGGATGCATCAGAAGAGGTATAGATGCTAAAGATGAGAACATAGTTTTGCCTCTTTATAAATCACTGGTCAGACCACATATGGAATAGTGTGTACAGTTTAGGGCACCGGTATATAAGAGCTTAATTGGAGCGGGTGCAGAGGAGAGCAACAAAGGTCATTAAGGGAATGGGTGGGTTACAGTACCAGGACAGGTTATCAAGCTTGGGGTTATTTACACTAGAAAAAAGATGTCTTAGGGGCGATCTGATCACAATGTACAAATATATGAATGGACAGTACAGAGATCTTTGTAGTGGTCTTTTTACTCCTAGTGGTCTGTAACCATGACAAGGGGGCATCCTCTACGTCTAGAGGAAAGAAGATTTTATCATCAGCATCGACGCGGGTTCTTTACTGTACGAGCGTTAAGACTGTGGAACTCTCTGCCACATGATGTTGTCATGGCCGATTCATTAAATAAGTTCAAGGGAGGCCTGGATGCTTTTCTTGAACAATATAATATTACAAGTTATGGGCATTAGATTTCCGGTGATACGTTGATCCAGGGATTATTCTGGTTGCCATTGCAGTCGGGGGGAGTTTTCTCCCTGTGGTGGGGTGGTTGTCGTCGGCCTCATAGGGGTTTTTGCCTTCCCTGGATCAACACAGTAGGGTTTCGCTAGGTTGAACCTGATGGACTCTTGTCTTCTTTCAACCTTATTTACTATGTTACTATGTAACTACTATTGGCTTTGGCACGGGGGGGCAATAATAAAAATAATGAAAAATTACAACAACAAAAAAACTGTGTGTGAAACTCTTAATAGCTACTTACTGTGACTGTGAATTTACTGGGCCATTTGTTCCCAGACACCTCAAAGTTATAATAATTTTCATGTTGTTTTCACAGATACAGGAATTTCTTAATAATAGATTTCCAGGTAAGAAATATATCACCTGCAAGTAAGCCAGCAAAATACAGTATAGTTGAAAATAACAAATATTAAGGGTTAGAGCCTAAAAGCTACAAAAAAAAAAACATAAGAGAGAATAAACCTCCCAAGTAAGCAGGTTCTATTAAAACAAGGACATTATTTTAAAATGTAAATGTTCCTCCGACAGTCGCTGTCATGCTCAATGGGGCCGCTACAGATAATTATTCGAGGTAGCATGCATTTTTAAGCAAGACACTGTGGAGTTGATTTATTAAGGTAGCATTGTCAAGACAGCATATTACTATTTCCCTGACAGTGACACCAGATGTTAATTTTATTCATGTTGTAATTTTATTAGAATCAGCAGGGATTTGATCATTTTTTACCCAAAATGTTGACGAAATATAACTATCTTGTTTCATTTATTAGCCGAACATGCATTTCTTTCTAAATTACAATTGTGGCACACAAGTATGGCTAAGTTCATATAGTTTGTGCACAGTTTGTGCCCAGATTTACTAAAAGTTTCTAATTATTAGACAGTGCAAACTCAGACAGACAGATTTCAAGTGCACCGCATTTATCACAGCGGATCATGCTGATTGATTAATCTGGTGCTTTTAAAGACCGTCTAGTTAAAAGGGAATGTGTCATCAGAAAATCACCTACTGTTTCTATGGAATTTTTATGTGAAACATGTTTTTTTGGTGATTTTGTTTCTAATTATTAATTTTGTTGTCTATCTTATAATTTTGATATCTTACATTTTCTATTTTCACCACTAGGTCTAAAACTAAACTAAGGGTCTTTCACACTACAGAATTGGTGATGAAATTCCGTGTGGAACTCCTGCTTGCGGACTCGACACTAAATCCTGCCTGCTATCTGTTTGAATTGGAGGGCTCATGCCCCTCCGCTCTATGCGCCTGTCCCATGTTCATGAGGCTTGCTGTAAAGCATATCACTAAAGGCTGTTAAAAAAAAAAAAGTTCAGGAAAGATGGCAGCCCTCATAATGTACAGAAATTAAAAAAGAAAAAATAACTGTCTCTAATCAGCAAACAAAAATCTAGGTGATATATTTCCTTTAAGTTAAGACTTACTATCAATTATTATAATTTTTTGCACCAAATAGTCAACATTACCTTTTCACAGCACTATATTAATTTGTAGAGATGAGCGAACCTTGAGCATGCTCGAGTCGATCCGAACACGAACTTTCGGCATTTGATTAGCGGTGGCTGCTGAACTTGGATAAAGCTCTAAGGCTATGTGGAAATCATAGATATAGTCATTGGATGTATCCATGTTTTCCAGACAACCTTAGAGCTTTATCCAAGTTCAGCAGCCCCAGCTAATCAATTACCGAACGTTCGGGTTTGGATCGACTCGAACCCAAACCCGGTTTGCTCATCTCTATTAATTTGGTTTCCATGTGAAGCATGTATGCCGTCTACGGCTGGGTTTCCACATATCCTGCAGTCCGGCATCCTTCTTTTGCCACAAGTGATGACAAGTATACATCATTTGTCTTCAGGAGTTCTAATTTTTTTTCCATTAACCATCATTGCAAACTGCAATCTGTCTGGTGTTCCGACATCACAATTGAATTGCTGCATGCTTTCAACTGTCTCATTCGAATGAATGGGATCAGTTCAAAGATCTGTTTCCCTATGGCGCTTTGATAGGCCAAGTTCACGCTATGTAAAAAAAAATGGCCGTATTTATTAACAGTGTCCATAGTTGTGCAAACAACAGCCGTTATTTCACAAATTGTTCTTTTTACATAGTGTGAACCTGGCCATACTGCGCCAGAGGGAAATGCTGCTAGATTGTCAGATGAATGTAAACCCGGCCAAATTATGCACCACTAAAACAAACAACACAATACGTAAGGATCTGGAATGAAGAGCGCTTTAAAATAAATAAATAATTAATTATGGAGCGATGATTAAAGAAGTACTAGCGCAATTTATTTATTATGCAGTAGCAATTATATAATTAAGCTAGTTTTACTATTATTAGTTGCTCCTTTCTTTAACCCTTAGAGGACTGGGCCAATTTCAATTTTTGTGTTTTTGTTTTTCCCTCCTTGTGCCTAAAAGGCCATAGCACTTGCACTTTTTCACCTAGAAACCCACATGAGCACTTATTTTTTGCGCCACTAATTGTACTTTGCAATGACATGCTGAATTTTTTCATAAAGTACACTGCGAAACCAGAATAAAATTCAAAGTGTGGTGAAATTAAACAAAAAAAAAAAACTTTCTTTTATATGTTTTTTTTTTTCTTTTTGTTTTTACACCTTTCATCCTAGGGTTAAAACTGACTTGTTATATATGTTCCTCAAGTCGTTGTGATTACAACGATGTGTAACATGTATAACTTTTGTTGTATCTGATGGCCTGTAAAAAATTCTAACCATTGTTAACGAATATATGTTCCTTAAAATCGCTCTATTCCCAGGCTTATAGCACTTTTATCCTTTGGTCTATGAGGCAGTGTGAGGTGTCATTTTTTGCACCATGATGTGCTTTTTCTATCTGTACCTTGATTTTTCATATACAAATTTTTCTGGAATGGATGCGACCAAAAATGCGCAATTTTGCACTTTGGGATTTTTTGCGCGTACGCCATTTACCGTGGAAGATCAGGAATGTGATAAATTAATAGTTTGGGCGATTATGCACGTGGCGATACCAAACATGTTTATTTATTTATTTTATTTTTATAACATTAGGGGAGGGGGCTTTTTATTAATAACAACACTTTTATTTTTACTTTTACACATATACTAGAAACCCCCTAGGGGACTTCTAGTATAAGTACTCTGATCTCTCATACAGATCTATGCTGCATAGATATGCAGCATAGATCGATGAGATAGGCACATTGATTGCTTCCGGCTGCTGCAGAGCCATTACGGCGCTTACCCCGGACGGGGTAAGATATGTGGATCGCTCCTCTGGGACAACGTCCCAGGGGGGCGATCCACCCCACTAGACACCAGGGAACGGCTGCATCAAGTAATCGGATGCAGCTGTCAACTTTGACAGCTGCATCCAATTACTTAATTAGCGGGCACGGCGATGGGACCGTGCCAGCTAATAGCCGCGGTCCCGGGCTACGAGCGGCACCCGGGACAGCAGCGGTTCAGAGCGTGGCCGCCGCGTGGCCCCGCTCTGAACGCATGGAGGCGGCCCTGGACGTATGGCTACGTCCAGGGTCGCCTAGCAGTTAAGAAAATTCCTGAAATCCTTTATTCACTTGTGATCTCATGATGACCATTTGAACAATATCCCTGTTTCTGTGCAGGTAATGCAGTATTTCCTATTAGAATTCTTGATGATGATTATGCCGATGAACCGCAGCCATTATTTTATGTTCGCACAGATTTTTTTTTTTTCATTGTCCTTTGGCTATGTTCACACTCCATTCTTTTATAGAAAAGAAGAGAGGCTGATTGAAATAAAATCAGCGTCCATTCATTTCTGCATCGGCGGCATTGCATTTAATTTTAAATTCTGTTCTTTAACTGTTCACACAATTTTAAATCTGGCCGAATGCCGTACTTTACATTGTAGTCAATAGTTAATTGAATTTCCGTCAATTTAATTGTAAGACTATGCAACACTTAGTATAACACCGTCCGTTGCATAGAAACAGACAGTGTTATACTGCCGAATGCCGGGTGGCGTTCGGCATGTTCCTGCAGCCGATACTGCTGTATCGACTGCAGGAACATTTTCTTCTTACAACTGATTGCGGTTGTGTTACATACATAGTAACATAGTTTATACGGTTGAAAAAAGACGCATGTCCATCAAGTTCAACCAAGGAGGGGATGGATACAGGGAAGGGGGATATACAAGAATGGGATGGATACAGGGAAGGGGGATAGATGATGATAGGTTTTATAAACCTCGGGCGGCATTGCATTGAATTCAATGCAGTTGCACATCTGCAGAAAAGATTGGACGCTGATTTCATTGAACTCAGCGTCCATTCTTTTCTGAAAAAAAAAAAAACTGTAGTGGGAACATAGCCTAAAAATATGTTAAACAAGGGCAGTTGTTTTGAGTACCAAATAAGGACCTGTAAAAAAAATTGTTGAATGATATACTGTACAATTTATAAAACTACAACTACTTGTCCCTTAAGGCTATGTTCCTACAATGTATGTTTTGCATAAACACAGCCGAGATTGACACAAAACATATGTTGTATTGGAATGAATGGAATCCCGGCTGGAGCGTATCATGTCATGTCAGTTTTCTGCAGCCGCTATTGTGTACAGCGTTGAATTGGGATCCGAATTCACCAGAATTTAGGATAAACCGGCCGGTACTGCAGTACCGGCTGGGATGATCTTCAGTGACACTGGCCGTTCTGTGACCCGACAGGGTAACAGAACAACCAGTGTTATACATAGTGTTAATCTGGCCTAAAAAAAAAAAAAAAAAATATGAAGGTTACTCCTTTCAGAGTAAGGTGAAACATTACATTGCATTGATAATGCATTTATGCTGATATGAATAATAAAGATAATACCTTTTTTCATTCTTCTCGATGAACAGCACACATTTAATAAAGTTTAACCAACTAATACATACCCTCAAAATTGTGCAATAAAAAAAAATCAGTTTATCCCACAAAGACTAAGACCTCCTCTGGCCACTGGGGATTTTTCACTCTTCTCATCAGGATTATTTTTAGTTAGATTTAAAAGCTTCCGATTCATTGTCATTGCTATTGGTCATGCACATTGAAATGTTCTTGGCAAACTACCAGGCACACAATGCTTACTTGGTTTTCAAAGGACATGTACATATTACTTGTATAAAGTTATGCTTTTAAACTTACCTGGAGTACACCGTTATAACTACTGTTATAGTGTTCCTAGATTTCTCAGTAAAATAAATAGATTTCACCCGATAACAGCATGTACCACATTACCCAGAGACTTCATATTCAGTAAAAGCACAAAATAATAACAACCTGAAAGCTGCCAATTTGTCGTGCATAAAACCGTTTTAATTTCAGTGCATTAGAATGGATAAACTACAAATGTACTTTGTCCTAACTGGACACAAAACACAATACAATTACAATTTTTAGCACTGTGTGTAGAATAATGTGCGGATAATTTGCATGGGTCATAAGTCCAACACAAATAAAACCAGTCATGTTTCATCATAAAGCTTTAGTTCTTCATGGACTGTAGACGATAGTCTGCTATTAGGGTTTATATAAGACACTCTTTTGGCAGGCTTCTAAGATTGTAAATTTTAGCTTAGCCTTTTTTTTTTTTTTTTTACTTTGTTCTTAACTTTCTCAAATATAATGACTCATTTTTGTTTATTTATTTATTTATTTATTTATTTTTGGGGGGATAAAAAGAAGATAAAAAGTATGTCATCACATAACTGAATAGCACTGGACAAGCATAACAGAAGTAATTAAATTGTATTGTATATCCTGTATAATATGTATTCTTTAAAATTGATATTTTTGAAGATGTGGCATACATGTCGTTATGGTAAAGTTGAAAGTAACATGGGTGAATTCTGTTTTTATTTCATTTGATATGCTTACAGTTAGGTATAATGATGGCATCTCATACTGTGGCAGCCCTAAGTGTCCGATCCCCTGACTTTCTTACCTAACCCCTTCAAGAAGCTGTGACCTTGCTGCAGAAACATTTCATGGACATAGGGGGAGATTTATCAAACATGGTGTAACGTGAAACTGGCTCAGTTTCCCTTAGCAACCAATTAGATTCCACCTTTAATTCCTCACAGACTATTTGTAAAATGAAAAGTGGAATCTGATTGGTTGCTAGGGGAAACTTAGCCAGTTTCACTTTACATCATGTTTGATAAATCTCCTCTATAGTTCCCAGAATAGTTTAAATTTGTCTTTGTGGTCAGGAATTGGGCAAAAAATCACCATGGCTGACAGGCTATAACATTTAATTTGTTCATCCGTTTTATTTATTTTTTGCATAAAATTAATGAAAAAAATGCAGTGTGAACCGAGCTGTAGAGGTATGGACAAGGAATATTACTGAAGGTACCAGTTGTAGTGCTTAAGGACTAGGGGTTGTACTATAAGTACAATTAATAGAATCCAAGTATGTAGACAGGGTGAGACCGGGGTGGCCTAAAGCTATGTTCCCATTTAGGGAACATAAAGGTTAAAATTTCCCATCTTGCTATAATCACAGCCGCAAATAATGGTCTTGAACATTATTTGCAGCCTTAGGCTATGATCACATAATGCAAGAGACTGGCCATTCTGTGACCCGGCCGGGTCCCGGAACGGCCAGTCTCTTCAAAGATCATCCCAGCGGGTGCTGCAATACCAGCCAGATGATCTTTCCGGCCGCAGTGTTCTGATGCGGGCGCATCACCGCGCGCCAGCATCAGAACTCTCATAGCACACAATGAAGCAAGCGGCCGGAGCCGCTCGCTTCATTGTGTGAACTGACAGGTCTTTCTGCGGCCGCAATTCAGTGAATTGCGGCCGCAGAAAACTTACATGTCAGTTCTTTGCGGAGCCGCACAGGATCCTAGCCGGAGCGTATACGATGTGTTCCCCAACAGGGAAGATAGCCTAAAACTGTAACAGCAAAAGCGGAGATAATAGGGAACACCTTTGTAAACACTCCTGCCAAACACCAATAACACTATATAAAAGCAGAAAAATTGATATAAAGTTTATTAAAAAATATAATAACTCCAATGTTCAGTATGTCAGTATGTATATATATATATATATATATATATATATATATATATATATATATATATCACATTAAGACACAATGCATTATCGATATAGTACTAAAGAAAAGGGAAATATTGATCATTTGCCTATCTCTTACAGCTATGCCATATGGACTGTAAAATGCAGGGTAGGAAGTTTGACAGTAAAATCAGAGAAGAATGTCCGTTTGTGCTTTCTGTGCAGGAATGCAACACAGTTTAAAAGACTGAAAAATCAGTAAATTGTGAATTGTTCTACTTATCAGTAAGAACTGATAGGTCTATTTATCATTTGGGAAATAGTAAAGCCAATGGAATAAGGAAATACGAAGTCTAGAACTTGCATGTGTAGATATCAAATATATTATGTGGTAATGTATCTGCTTAGGGAGACCACCCAGTCACAGAGCATTTTTTAGGTTAAGCAGTGATCTCTGGTAAAAATAAATAAATAAATAAATAAACTAAAAAGCTTCTCTCCAGTAAAAGGGGCTAGCTCTTTGGCGTCAACTATTGAAGTTAGGTATGTGTCTTTCAAGGGAGACCATAAAGTTTCTGCAGGGAGTTTTATAGACAATGCAATGTTCTCTGGCAAAAAAAAAAGTCAGTGCTCAACTTCTAAAAGAGCAATGATAGACTAGGCATTAAAGGATGTAAGGTAGTATAGTGTCTCCTTAAGAAGAACAACAAGTTTCAGTCATAAGTATTCAAGGCCCTGTCAGAACTTCTGGGGAACAAACAACACAAAAGTGGCCAACCTCTAAAAAAGATGCAAATAGTAGGTGTAGAAAATTGTTCACCTATACAGGTTGAAATCAGCCACAACCATGATCCAAGCATGTTATGCTGTTATGCTTTTTCCTTTAAGTGATGTAGCTGTGGGATCGATTGAAGTATGGCACACCAATAATGGGGGGCGCCAATAAAGAAGAATAAAGCAATTCATGGAAAAATTGGATTGCCGCACCATACATATAAATGTCTGACTATCGATGGCTGTCTCGGAGAGTTATTTATTACAAGAAGATTTTTGAAGACATATCGAAGCTGGGGATAAAGAAAAAAAAAAAGCAAATGTATAAATTTATTTTTTAGTTTAAATCACACATCTCGCCACCTACAGAACATTAACACTTGGAAGTCATGATATGACCCCCACAGAGCCCTGAACTCAACATGAAGAGACAGAGGGATTTCAGCAAGCCTAGATCCAAAGAAGATCTGTGTTTAGTTCTCTAAGATGTTTGAAATAATCTTTCTGCCGAGTTCCTTCAAAAACTATGCTTAAATACAAGAACTGATGCCGTTTGAAGGTAAAGGAAAGTCACGCGAAATACTGATTGTACACAAGTACATGAGGTTAGCATTTAGGGCTCCATGGAAGTTTCCTTTGATAAAAAGTTATTTGACATTTTACGGCTATGTTCCCACAATGTAAACATAAGGGCAAATAATGACCATTGTTGCAACGTTGCAACGTTCCATTTTTGAAGGGACTTTGTCACCTTCAAAACACCTGCTAAACTTAAGTTATCAGTAGATTATACATCAGTAGAGCATACAACACTGATTCTATATCTACAATTTTTATCTTTCTATGTTCTTGCATTCCTTTGCTATAAGCTACAAATAAAGGAGTCTAAGTCATCCTCACCATTATGTTCTTGAGCTAAGTAGTCCTCTCTATGCATCAACATGCCCAGTTTGTAGGTTTACAGCGATGAAATACAAAGGAGTAGAAAGCTACAAATGACAGTTTTGGAAACGGCATCCTTTATCCTACTTACAGATTACTTTAGTTTAGGGTTTTAAGGAGGGTCGGTTGGAGGTGACAGAATTCCTTTATTGATCATGAATGATCATTAATAATGGATGTTATTTTGCAACAACGGATGTTATTTGATCTTATTTTTACATTGTGGAAACATAGCCTCATCGTGTTATACCTTCTGAAGGCGTGAGATCCAGTCATTATAAACTCACATGAGAATTTCTGGAAAAACAAGTAATTCTCATGCGGTGTTTAGTACCAAGGACAACACATTTAACATGTCAATTAGCTGTGCATCACAGAGAGTGTTTCCCACTGTTGCAACTTTCTGTGTTAATATCTTGTGAACCATAAAAGATACTGTAAATCCTATTGTGGCAATCAATTTCTATAGTATTTCTTATCTTGATGCTACATGACCACTTTCCTATTGGAAAAACTTGCCCTTGATCTAATTCAGTGGCTTTCGAGACGATGACCAAGTTCCAGACATAACCAAAAACATAGGCCCCCTCATTCATTACTTGCTGGAATATTCAGATATGTAGTTTTCACTTTCATTTCTAAAAAAAAAAGGTGCCCAAAGCTGCGTGGTTGCATGCTTATCGGTCTCCGGTGATGCGAATGGCGAATCTAGAGCTGCGGGAGGAGAGAAGTGGATCCATGAACCAGAAGATGTCCGCTGCATAAGCACTATGGGTGATATTTATGTTTTTGGAACATTATGGAAAAGTGTTTTGTAAAAGTAAGAAGATAAAACTATTCAGTAAAATTTCTGAGAAGCTGATTTTTTTTTAAACTTGGTGATTTGTCTAACAGATTGTATTGCTGGAGATAAGAGCCTCCTACTAACACCCGCCTAACACCCAGGTGCACTCAGCTAAACTGTGTTGTAAAGTGCCCTGAGACATACCTTGACATATCTTGTAAAGTCTACCTGTAGACATACGTATATAATGCCACATAGAATATTCCAGGTTATCATGATTGCACAGTGTCAAATGAGAAGTAGCACTGCTACATTTAATAGCATTGGCTCTTATACATCAATTCCCTACAACTATGCAGCAATAAATTAAAGTCATATAGTACACAGTTATTAATCCAACTATGTAATCTATACTCTTATTTTGAAAGGCTACTTCTGGGAATTTTAAGTTATTGCCATAACTGATGCACCATATACTTTACATTATTGTGGATGGCTAAAATGTAGCTATATAAAAGTGGGAAATGTGACAATTTTAATGTATTAACAGAGAAGAATAGAGCAGTGTTGTATTCATAACCTCTTTTCAAGGCATGGAAGCTAGCGCTAAAAGTTCTAGCATTTCAGCTATTACTCATGCACTTAATGCAACGACCTATTTTTTAACATTAATTTACAGTAAATCAATCTATGTAATGTTGAATAGCTTTTCAAATACTTTGCTTTAGTCATCTTGTACTGATCTTGACTTACATCATGTCTTATATTTCATTATCATCTACATTCAAAGATCGAAGTTCATTGAAATTCTTTGGATAACAATGAATCAAGAAAAGTTACTGATCATTTTCAAGAACATTTAATAAATCAGTTATTTAAAAGTATTAGGACATGAAGATGAGTAAAAAATAGGGATGAGCGAACTTTTGAAAAGTTCGGTTCGGTTCGATCCCCCAAACTTTCCTGACGTTCGGGTTCTGACGAACCGAACCGAAAACGAACCTTGCAATAACGGCTGAATAATTGCTGCTACAATAGTGGGAGTGTGATAGGGTATAGTTTTGTGTAGTTGCAGTTGCTATTACAATGAAAAAAGTGGAAAAAATCAAAGTGCAAAAAAAGTGAAAAAAAAAAAAAAAAATAGCCGGCAAATCAGCAATAATGCCGACTCCTCTAATAGTTAAAATATTTAATTAATAGAACACATTTTCATTGTAATAAAGTCACTTTTGTTGTTCAATAATTTAATTAAAACGATTCCATCATTGTGCAATTAAAAATACTGTTAAAATAAATATATATATAAATAAATGTAAATTTATATTTATATATATATATATATATATATATATATATATATTTACAGTATATTTAATTGCACAAGTATGGATTTGTTTAAATTAAATTATTAAACAATGAAACTAATTTTATTACAACGAAAATTTGTTTTATTAATTAAATATTAATTATTATAGGAAACTCTATTAAAGCCGTTAATTCATATTGCCGGCAATAGAGTTTTCTGTCATAATTAATACTTTACTTTAATTAAAACATAAAATGTTTCTTCTAATTATGCTATTACAATAGCATTATTAGAAGAAACATTTTGAATCATATGTGCGCTCAGCTGATCGGCTGAGCGCACATATAATTAGCGGGTCTGCAGCATAGTGACTTCATTGTGCTGCGGACCAGCGAAGAGGACACATGGGGGTGAGTATACAGCTCTCCCCACCCCCTCCCCTGCACTGCACCCATCCCAGCAAGGAAGGGGGGTCACTTAACCCCTTCCTTGCTGGGATGGGTGCAATCTGACATCAGTCTGGCCCCCAAGGGGTTAAGGGGGTTGCAATGCATCCTCCCTTAAACCCCTTGGGGGCCAGACTGTAAGCAGCGATCTGTAAAGATGCTGCATACTGTAAGGTGCACAACACCGCTCACAATGATCGGTGTTGTGCTCCTGTTCGTGTGTTTTTATGTGTTTCTCCCTTTTTGTTTTTCAGATATCGGTATCCTGTGGATTATGTCGGATTCGATGGACTACGACGATGACCAGCGGTTATTTGGATTTTTTTTTCTAAATGAAATGGTCAATGAGGGGTGTGGGGGTGTTTTTATTTGAATAAAAAAAAAATTCACTTGTGTCTTGTCTTTATTTCTTTACTTTATAGACTTAGTAGTGGAAGCCGTCTAATAGACGGAATCCATTACTAAGTCGGGGCCCAGTATTAGCCGGTATAAAATGGCTAACACTAACCCCCCCATTATTACCCCAGTACCCAATGCCACCAGGGGTACTGGGAAGAGCCGGGTGCCAGTGGTCCCGAAGCGTCAAAATTGGCGCTCCTGGACTGGGCGGCAGCAGGCTGGTAATATTTAGGCTGGGGAGGGCCTAAACCAATGGCTCTTCCCACCCTGGTGTTACCAGGCTGCTGTTGCTTGGTTTTTAACCTGGCTGGTTATGAAAATAGGGGGAACACTACTCGTTTTTTTTTTTTTAATAAATAAATAATAAAAAATAAAAAAATTGCATTGCATTTTCGTTTTTCCCTCCTTGTGCTTAAAAGGCCATGGCACTTGCATTTTTTCACCTAGAAACCCACATGATCCATTATTTTTTGTGCCACTAATTGTACTTTGTAATGACTGGCTGAATTTTTTCATAAAGTACACTGCGGAACCAGAAAAAAATTTAATGTGTGGTGAAATTGAAAAACAAACAAACAAAAAACAACGCATTTCTTTTATTTGGGGGGAGTTTATTCCCCCTGGCATAAAACTGACTTGTTATGCATGTTCCTCAAGTCATTACGATTACAACGATATGTAACATGTATAACGTTTTTGTATCTGATGGCCCGTAAAATTTCAAACCATTGTTAACAAATATATAATCCTTAAAATTGCTCCATTCCCAGGCTTATAACGCTTTTATCCTTTGGTTTATGTGGCTATGTTAGGTGTCATTTTTTGCGCCATGATGTGTTCTTTCTATTGGTACCTCTATTTTGCATATGCGACTTTTTGATCGCTTTTTATTACAATTTTCCTGGATTTGATGTGACCAAAATGCGCAATTTTGTTTACCGTGCGATATCAGGAATGTGATTAATTAATAGTCTGAGTGATTATAACATGGGAAAAGGTTTTTTTTTAGACTTTTATTAGGGGAGGTTTTTTTTTTTTACTAATAATAACACTTTAATTTTTACTTTTACACTTATACTAGAAGCCCCCCTGGGGACTTCTAGTATAAGCACACTGATCTCTCATACAGATCTATGCTGCATAGATATGCAGCATAGATCGACGAGAAAGGCACTTTGATTGCTTCCGGCTGCTGCAGCGGCACCCAGGACCGCGGCAGTTCAGAGTGCGGCCGCCGCACGGCCCTGCTCTGAACACATGTAGGCGGCCCTGGACGTACGGGTACGTCTAGGGTTGCCTAAGGGTTAAAAATGACCCCTCAGGCTATGAGGATTTATGTAGATGCCAGGCCACCTTCACGTGGCCTTTCTGTGACAGCAGCTGTATAATCATCATAAGTTTCTGCCCACCATGCCCACCCCATGTGGAGAGCTTATGTAAAACAGTTATTGCAGCTTCATAATATAGGAAGTTCTGGCAGAGATGGTTACCTCATTGAGGATACATAAAGCCATGTATTTTCCAGAGGATCACAATGAGATCACATTACCTAACGGAAGGCAAGAATTTCAGCAATTTTCTGATTAAAAAAACAATAACTAAATGAGGTAACATTAGCTGAAATATAAAAAGATAGATATCCAAAGCAAAATACTGCGGCACTCCAATTGTAGTGAAAAAATTCAAATCAATTCATATAACAGGTAATGCGACGTTTCAGCTCTGACAATGAGAGCTGAGAGACAAACCGTGATCTAAATCAAGCAATTTCTTCAGAGCACACACCGGACAATCACCAAGATTGATCATCAGTAATTTTTCTGCATTGTACATCGCTGTCTGTGAGAGGCCTTATATCAGTATTAGGGATGGTCTGAAACTTCTGAGGTTCGGGTTTGTATGAACCCGAACGCTCGGCATCAGATTCCCGCTGTCTGCCCGCTCCGTGCAGCGGGTGGATACAGCGGGAGGACCGCCTGGAAAACTGGGATACAGCCTATGGCTATGGCTGTATCCCAGTTTTCCAAGCGGTCCTCCCGCTGTATTCACCCTCTCCACGGAGAGGGAAGACAGCGGGAATCATTTCAGAGAGTTCGGGTTCGTACGAACCCGAACCGAACTCGGTTCGGACCATCCCTAATCAGTATATTTAGATGATTACGTTTCATTTATTGCTGTCAGAAATAATATGGTGTAGTATGTATGATTTAAGATGCACCGCCCTATAGCCCCCATGGGGGTCAGTGACATGATTCCATCTGGGACTATGTCCAAGGGGAGCCAATACACTGATGTCAGTGGAACGACTCCAGTACTTAATTTTGTACTGGCACTGATATAATGTTTTTGAGAAACTTAATCATGTGATGTGATTAATGGAATGCACCTGAGTGAACTTGTGTGATATATAACCCCACGAGGGGAGTGTGCTCACTAGCTTATAAAAAGTCCTCATCGAAAGGACTGAAACGTCACTGCTGTTTTTCTTTTGTTCATGGATTAAATAAATCACTTTTTTTTTGTCACTGAAGAAACCGGGGTGCCGCTACACTTTGTCATATATTTAATCAAGCATCAGAGGATCCTGAAATTTTTTGCTGGCACCCACCTGCTCCAAGTCGAGTGCTGCAATTTGTTTGAGAGATAGATAGATAGATAGATAGATAGGCTGACTAGCTGCAGAATGAGTTAAAAAAAAGTGTGACTGCTTCTTTAATGACTTCTTTAAGAGCTAATTGGAAAAAGGTGTTTTAATTAAGGAGATAAAATTAGAAGAGTGGGTTTCAATAATTACAATATACAAGGCTTCTGGCAGTTTTGTCCTTCTGAAGAATTACTGGCCACAGTGTACAATACACTCTACAGGTATATTTATATACTGTCCAAATGAATCTATGTGTAGCTAAAAACACAGCTCTCAAATGACAGTGCCCCTAAGGATATGTTCACACAACTGATGGCCAATCCTCCAAATAACGGACATAATTTTAGACTCAAAATGACGGACGTCATTTTAAAAATTATAAATGGAAAAGAAAAAACGTTGTGGGAACATAAATGGCAGGAATTTGGTTAACATGTACACTATAATGTTTCAATAACTTAGTTACCTATAGTTAAAACTCTTTCTATATCCTAATTTTACTGGGTACCTGTGAACATTACTACAAGAATACACAATGGAGCAGACAACCAGTAAAAGCACATAACATAAGCAATGCTATATAAAGTAACCCACAGCACAACACATCTTCTCAACAATCTGATGCTCTGTAATTTAACAACAATTAAAGGTATAATGGAGCTTATTTTTTACAGTACATTACACGTACAGAATAACCTGTCATGGAAAAAGGTTGAGAATTGACGTCTTATACTGGTTTCTCTATAGTTGGGTAAATAAAACAGCAGTAAGACTTGTTTTGCTTTCACAGGGAAAAAAAGCAGTACATAATTGTGAAAGGAGAAAGCAGATTTTATCCATGACATTTGGTTAACACCATTGCTCTGTTGTTGATGTTCCAGACTGTAATAAGGTCAGTACCATAAGAAAGATTTATGAGA
The DNA here is from genome assembly GCF_027789765.1 of Dendropsophus ebraccatus. Lineage (NCBI taxonomy): Eukaryota > Metazoa > Chordata > Amphibia > Anura > Hylidae > Dendropsophus > Dendropsophus ebraccatus. The sequence continues at coordinate 65,304,575 of NC_091463.1, forward strand.
AAACAAGTCTTTTTCACTTCATCTAGGTACCGAACTCTATTCATCTCAAGGGCAATGTCTGTGAAAGACTTTCAAGAAGGTAGATTTTATGCTTTATTTTTATTCGTCTAAAAGGAAGGACTCTGGCGTAAGATTATATAACTAAAATTTGGCTGCAGAGCTTTGAGGTATTGTACCTGATAGCATTACAACACGCATTAATGTATTTACCTATATAATTTACATTTTCAATGTATATGGTTAGAAATTTTGAATATTTTAAACTCATTGAATGAGATTATAGCGAAATCTCTTGGGACTTTCAAAGTCATGCTTAATATGGCAGATATATATGCATGTGATGCAATAAAGGTTACAGATGTCCTTGTAAAAACTGAAGTGTCCAGATGATTCAGGGCAGGATATGTTATCTCCTGAAAGGGAAGCAACATATTTAAACTCTTTGTCAAAACTAATCTGTAATTCAAGGAACATATTAGATGAAAAGTGTCAATAGCATTTTACTGGCTTTGCGTTACTGTGATTCAGAGACTATGTTTTTGTACTAGCAAGATAAATTACCACTGACCAAATAAAATATAACTATTCACGTTGACATGAAGTGGCAAAGGACTAAAGTATCCTATCATTAAAGGGAACCCATCAACTTGTTTGTGCTGATATGGTTCCCTTTCAGCACAGTAGGTGAAAAAAGTGAAAAAGAAGTTTTATTATGCCGCAAGAGGCAGGGAGATGGGTGGCTACTAGTCATCCAGGTGGGGAGCCACCATGACTAGTCACGGCTCTTTGCGTGTCAGCGTGCAGTGCAGATATAATTGACAGGCATATAGGCCACTAACAGGTCTCCCTGCCTGTAAATCAGAGAGTTGTGACTAGTCACAGGCAGCTTCCCCTCCAGATGACTAGTTGCCGACCATTTCACCTTAATACAGCTACTGCTGCAGCCATGGCTGTAGCTCTATTGTGTGCTGCAGGTAACCATGATTGGTTCCCTTTAAGTTTTGTAATTTTGTAAGAATCTTTGTATTGCTTTATTACAACAACAAGGAAATTAGCTCACCAGCTTATCAGCAGGTGGAAGGTGAATTCAGGCCATTTCTGGCCAAGTCAATGTGAATAGAGGAGAATGTCCAATGCTCCAGTAAAAAAAAAATAAAAAAAATAGAGACTTTGTTCTGTTTCCTTAAAAAATGTTATACAGTACTGTGTGTGTATATATATATATATATATATATATATATATATATTTTTTTTTTTTTTTTATTATTATTATTATTTTTTTAAATATGGAATAAAGTCTCTAATGTTTTATTTACTGGAGCTTTGGAAATTCTTGTGTATTCAACATGCAGGTGGTAGGGACAGGCCCTAGGAGTAGGCAGGACTTAAAAAAAAAACCTCTAACTGTAATTGGCTGGCTAAACCATGCGACCGCCTGAATAAAAGAATAGTGATTTGAGATTTGTGTCACTTGCTGGTTGAAACTAGAGAGGGACGGTCTGTAAATCAGGGAAAAAAAAGGTTTTAGGTGAAGTTAGGTAGGAAGGGAGCCTCAAAAGCTCTTGTTAGGGCTGAAACTATATAAAAACAGACATTTACAAACTGTTGTGAGACAGGGAGTGTGTCTACACTGTATAAGCTGTTGTGGGACAGACAGTGTACACACTCTGTATAAGCAGTTGTGAGACAGGCAGTGTGTACACACTGTATAAACTGTTGTAAGACAGGCAGTGTATACACACACTGTATAAGCTGTTGTGAGACAGGGAGTGTGTCTACACTGTATAAGCTGTTGTGGGAAAGACAGTGTACACACTCTGTATAAGCAGTTGTGAGACAGGCAGTGTGTACACACTGTATAAACTGTTGTAAGACAGGCAGTGTGTCTACACTGTATAAGCTGTTGTGAGACAGGCAGTGTATACAAACGCTGCATAAGCAGTTGTGAGACAGGCAGTGTGTATACACTGCATAAGCAGTTGTGAGACAGGCAGTGTATACACACACTGTTGAAGCAGCTGTGAGACAGGCAGTGTGTACACACTGTATAAGCTGTTGTGAGACAGGCAGTGTGTATACCCACTGATAGTGTATACAGCTGTAGGCTAGGTTCACACTACGTATATTTCAGTCAGTAGTGTGGTCCTCATATTGCAACCAAAACCAGGAGTGGATTAAAAACACAGAAAGGCTCTGTCCACACAATGGTGAAATTGAGTGGATGGCCGCCATATAACAGTAAATAACGGCCATTATCTCAATATAACAGCCGTTGTTTCAAAATAACAGCAAATATTTGCCATTAAATGGCGGCCATCCACTCAATTTCACCATTGTGTGGACAGAGCCTTTCTGTGTTTTTAATCCACTCCTGGTTTTGGTTGCAATATGAGGACCACAATACTGACTGAAATATACGTAGTGTGAACCCAGCAGTATACTGTAATTGTGGGATAATAACTTGCTACCACAAATTTGCGTCCAGTGAAGGCACTGACCAGCCCTTTTTTTTCTTTTTTCGTAAAAACAATACTATATACAGTATACTGCTGTATACAGTGTGGGGGATAATATAGCTGTTATCTCGACTCTAGAGATTTGCGCAGTCTGCATCCAGGGAAGGCGTTGACCAGCCCTTTATTTCTATTTTTGTAAAAACAATTCTAAATCCAGTATACGGCTGTATACAGTGTGTGGGATAATAAAGTTGTTATGTCGCTTCTACTTCTATGTCGTTGAACAGGCCTTTATTTTTATTGTAAAAACAAATCTATATCGGTATATGGCTGTATACAGTGTATGGGATAATATAGCTGCTATCTTGCTACTACAGATTTGCGCAGTGCGCGTCCAGTGAAGGCACTGACCAGACCTTTATTTCTTTTGTTGTAAAAACAATTCTATATCCGGTATACGGCTATATACTGTTAGTATACAGTATAATGCACAGTTCACACCCAGCGTTCTTTTTTTTTTTGGAACTTATGCTTTTTCGTGTGTTAACAATGTCCCGTGTTTAGATCTCATTCACACACACAGTGCATTTTTTCTCCACTTCCCACTCTGCTCACAAGTCCCACTTTCATATATTGCACTTAAGTTATTTTATACATATTGCACATATGTTTGTTTTTTGTTTATTCAGTACACTTGCGAAATACAATTGTTTGCAGAGTTAATATTGCCCAGCCAGTGATGTGAATTGCACACATGTATATATTGCATATAAATATATCCACTTTCAGTATTACGCCACTATCACAGACTATCAACTATAGACCCCAAACACAATATAACCGCTTTGTATAATGGAAAAAATACTCAAACAACTTATTTCCTCTACATTAGCGTGGACAGAAAGCCAAATATTGAGCAAAAGAAGATTTATCATGCAGCCATTTAAATCCCAAACAGCAAAGTTGGTGTGGGGATTACTTTAAACGGCAATAGAGTCCCTCTCTCCATGCTGTTTAGCCAAACAGCAGTCCTTTTATTTCATGAGGCAATGGAAAAGCCAGAAATACGTGGGAGCAGTCATCCAACCCATCTCTTTGACTGCTCCAGTAAAGCCGGACCCGGAACAGCTGTGGAAACATTTAACAAAAGTGTCAATAACCTACAGTTACTGTCTAAAGCTACCTGTTCACTTCACCAAGGCCAGGCACCTCAGTAACACTGATTTGTCCTCTAAATTTACAAATACTATCTTATCACAAGGCCCATAAGGTGATCCCTCCAAAAATTAGCTTGAGGCCCATGAGGTTAGCCCTCAAAAAAATTACATGAAGGCCCATGAGGTGAGCACTCAAAAACAATTGTATATAGGACTATAAAATTAGGCCCATGAGGTAAGCCTCATTTTAATGAGTGTCAGCCGGTCAGCACTGTCAGTTGACAGGCAGCTGCGCTTATCTGTGATGATGCCCCCAGCTGCGCTAAAGACTCTTTCAGACAGAAAGCTGGCTGCAGGACAGGCCAGCACCTCCAAGGCGTATAATGAGAGTTTGCTGAGGGCGCCGAGGGATCGGGGAGAACAGGGTTGTGCTCAGCCAGGTACTCCCGCAACATCCGCCGATACTTGTCCCTCCTGTTCGTACTAGGCTCTGGAGTGATGGAACTTTGGCGAGGGGGTGCCATGAATGTGTCCCATACTTTGGAGAGTGTTCCCCTGGCGGCTATGGACCTGATGGATGTTGTCCGGCTTTGGGAGGAACTCTCTTCTCTGCTGCCAGCAATGGAAGGTGGGAATATCTCCATCATATTCTGCAGCAGTTCTCTCTGGTACTCAAGGAATCTTGTGGTCCTCTCCTCTGCTGGAATGAAAGAGGAGATGTTATCTTTATACTGGGGGTCCATCATTGGACCCAGTATATCCAAGCAACGCACTTTCACTAGGAGCTCTGACAGGTCGGGTTAGGTCTTTAAAAATGCAGAGTTATTTTTTTTTTCTTTTCTTAAAAATTCTTATTTTATTGTTAATAAAAAGGTTATTTGTGTATGCAGTGTTTGTCTTTATTTTTTGAATTCCTTTTTATAATCCACCTTCATGTTTTTCTCCATGGGACTCCACAGTATATTACACACCCCAGTATTAGGCTCCCAGCATATTACTCACCCTGGCGTCACATCTCCTCTAGAGATGAGCGAACCAGCCGGATTTCTGGTTCGTATGAATCAGAAATCTCGGCGGCTGACTCCCGCTGTCTGACGGCTCTGTGCAGCGGGTGGATACATCGTAAGGAACGCCTGGAAAACTGGGATACAGCCAATGCTGTACAATTGGGGAAAAGGACCTAAAAAGAGCTCCTTGGAGATGGCAAGGGTGGGATGACTATGATGAACTAATTGTGCAGGTTTGGAGACATTAATGTCAGACTCTTGGCTAGCCTCGAGACTGGAGTGAGTGGATAAATGGCTGGAAGCACTCTCCGCCATTCATCGTAACACTTTGTCACACTGATTGGGCCAGGTATGGTGGATGTGTGCGATACTGGATGCCCCTATGAAGCACGCGCTGTATCCCTAATCACTTGACCGCGGCTTGAAACCCCAGCAGCATATCCGCATCCCTGTCCGCTTCGCTTTGTCACCGAGGTGCCTGGCCTTGGGGAAGTGAACCGGTAGCTTTAGACAGTATGTGTAGGTTAATGTCACTTTTATTAAATGCATCAGCTGTTTCCGCAGCTGATCCGGGTCCGGCTTTACTGGAGCAGTCAAAGTGACAGGTGGGACAACTGCTCGCACGCATTCTAGGCTTTTCCATTGCCTCAAAAAATAAAAGGACCGCTGTTAGGCTAAACAGCATGGGGAGAGAGTCTCTATTGCCGTTTAACTCCTTGCCTCCGCAGCCTGTTTTGGCCTTAATGACCAGGGCTTATTTTTCAAATCTGACTTGTCTCTCTTTATGTAGTGATAAATCTATGATTCTTTTAACTATTGCGGTTATTCTGAGATAGTTTTTTCGTGACATATTCCTCTTTATGTTAGTTAGTGGTATACTTTGGTTGATACACTCAGCAATTTTTTGTATAAAAAACACATTTGCGCAAAAATTTGAAACATTTACATTTCTTTATATTCAAAATTCTCTTTTCCTCAGAAAGATAGTCATGCCACATAAACTAATTATTACTGCAACATCTACAACATGCCTGTTTTATGGTGACGTCATTTGGTAAACGTCCTTTTACTTTTTAGGATGTTAGAGGGCAATTTTTCCAGTTTTCAGGAAATTTTCAAATTCAGATTTTATTAGGGACCAGTTCAGTTCTGAAGTGGATTTGTGGGGCCTGTATGTTAGTTACCCCCATAAATCCCTCCACTGTAAAAACTGCACCCCTCAAAATACTCAAAGTAACATTTCATAAGTTTATTAACCCTTTAGGTGTTTTGCAGAAATTTAAGCAAGTTAGAGGGGAAATTGAAAATTCGCATTTTTGTGGCAGATATTCCATTTTAATGCATTTTTTTTCCTCTTACACAGCAAATACTAACTAAGAAAGGGAACTCACTATTTATTCCCCATGTTTTAATGTTTCTATGTAGCCACAGTGCGTCACCTGACTCAACCACAGGGCGCAGACATGACAGAAGCCTTGTGTATTTTTGGGGTCTTTCTTTATTTCAGCCATTTTCAGCCTTTTTGTTTTTTTTTAGCCATTATATCATGTCACAGAGGCCTTGCGGTGCCAAAATAATTGTTTAAGATGGGTTGTTGTTTCCATCGGTATCATTCGGGTGGACATGTGACACCCTGATTAAAATTTATTAAATTTTTTTTATGAGGTGGTACGAATAAAAAACACAATTTAGAAGCTGTTTTTCACAATTTTTTTTGTACGCCGTTTACTATACGTCACATATGACCTGTTATTGTTATTCTTCAGGTCGGTACGATTACAGCGACATCCATTTTATTTAACTTTTGTTATAGTTTATTGCATTTATACTATAAATAGTGTTTGTGTCTTGCATATTGTAAGAGCAGTAATATTTAAATTTTTTCGCCAATGGAGTTATGTGAGGGATTTTTTTTTTTGCGGCATAAGCTAGCGTTTATAGTGGTACACCTTTTAGGTACATGTGTAGTATTAATAGTTTTTTTCTATATTTTTAGGGGGAGGGATTAACAAAAAAATCTCATTTTGGTTATTTTTTTATTTATTTTTTCATGGTATTAATCAGCGGCATAATTAATTTAACTGGTTAATAGATGGGGTCATTACGGACACGGTGATACCAAATATGTGTACTTTATTTATAGGGGATCATTTATAAAGGGGTATAGGGAATGTGTATATTTATTTATTTTAATTATTTATTTATTTATTTATTTTATTTGTTTTAATTATTTATGCGTGTATTTATTTATTTGTGTTTGTGTTTTTTTGTTTTTTTTTTACTTTAACCTTTTCAAGTGTATATATAATGCATTACAGCACATGATGTGTGCTGCACTGCATAATATAGTAAATGCCCCTATACAGCTGACAGCTCAAACGATCAGGTCCCTGCCTCAGTGCATGATGGTTATATACCATAGTGATCCAGACGCACCGAGCAGCATCTGGGTCACTATGGTAACCCCTCCGGAGTCGCAGGATCGCTCTTGCGGCTCCGGGAAGGGAAGAGCGCAGCACGGGGAGAGGGAGGTGCACGGGGACCGATCCGGGAGGTGGTGGAGCATGTGGAGGGGGCTGAATCAGATTTGGGGGGGGAAGCGGAGCACGGAGAGGGGCCGGACCATGGAGGGGCCCGGATCGGAAAGGGGTGGGGAGTGGAGCACGGGGAGGAAGCCGGATCATGGAGGGGAGGAGGGAGCGGAGCACAGGGAGGATCACAGCAGTGGCGGCGGGAGGAGGCAACGTGCCGCAACCTCCTCCTGACGCCCGATCAGCAGGAGGAGACATCAGATCTTCCCATAGACGCTGCGGTCGCATCGACCGCGGCGTTTATGGGGTTAACTGTCCTGCTTCCCGATCACGGATAGGGACAGTGGGGGGAGGCAGGGAAAGCATGATGTCCCTGGACGTCATATTGGGTTAGATGAAATAAGGTGTTGAGTATTTTTTCCATTATACAAAGCGTTTATATTGTGTTTGGAGTCTATAGTTGTGATAGTGGCGTAATACTGAAAGTGGATATATATGCAATATATTCATGTGTGCAATTGACATCACTGACTGGGCAATATATAACTCTGCAAACAATTGTATTTTGCAAGTGTACTGAATAAACAAGAAACAAATATACCCTAATAATACACAGGCAAGTACCGCTAGACCAAAAGGTACACTTGTACTTTACATTCATGTACCCTGGCATGCTTCTCCTGCTGTCCCATATGTATTCTAGAGGTCTTGGCATTATTTCCTGAGGTTTCATTGGGCACTTGGTGACCTCCTAGTGGTCGAATCTTGATTTCCAAGTCCCAAGGATTTTTCTCCCATAGACTATAATGGGATTCGATATTCGATCGAATAGTTGAATATCCGGAGCTATTCGAATTGAATCGAATCCAATCGACTATTTCACTATTCGCTTATCTCTAATAAATCATACAAAAAGCAGCACAAAAGCAACAGAACCAAGCACCCATCAAATCTTTGCATGGTCACAAAAGATGTTGGTCATTTGCCTAATATATAAATAAAGGTTTAGACCCTTCCACCAAGAAAAGAACAGGAGATTAAGAGCAAAAGCCAATAAAAATGAACAGTCCCATTGACCCGTTCACTGTTTTACACAGTGTACAATGTAAAGAGCTCATACTAACATTTGGATAAAAGAATGACAAGGTGAACAAGATTTTATACATAGACAACACAATTATGTATATAATAACAAAGAACACATTCTTTCAGTACACAATGACCTCAGCGTCTATCATCCAAGTGAGCTTGTCCCCAAGTCCCCTAGGTCCCTGTATATCTTTTTTTAGTGTTGTGTGTCTATTCTATCACAACTCTCTAGGGTGAAAAAATATCTTTTTTTTTCTCTTTTTTTCTCTTTGTCATATATTCACCCCCAGTAAATACACTGTAAATCCCTCTATAGAAAACTGTTATTTTACTTACCACCTCTTTAGACATTTTTCCTGCTACAATTTATCAGCACTGTTTCACATTCCAATAATTCAATTATGATTTCCTTGTATTATTCAGTCTTTTTGTCTAAATTTGTATTTGTATTGTATGTATCCCTCAATAAAGGAACAAGAAGAAAACATTAGAAAATCATAACTTGTGAGAGTTGCAGATATATTCATCTGAAGGTTTGACAATCTCAATGTCATTTACAAATATTTTCCAATTTGACCAAAATAATGTAAGTTATAAAATAAATACATTTATATGGCTTAATTTTATCCAACTAAAGTCAAAAATGTGAAAAATAAATTGATGCAAAGTGGTTAAAAAAATTCATTTTTGAAGTTATTTGGAGAGTTTTCAATATACCGTGCAGGTTAGAAGATGGAGTACAAACAAACAAAAAGGACTGGACTCATTAATTCAAGGTAACAGATTTTTCGATTTCCTTGATTTGTATGCTCCGTCTGCAGTAAAATGTTCTATTTCGCAGTAAAAGCATACAGTACAATTTTCTCTATCTAACATAATGACAGAAATATGGTGAGTGTGCTCCAGCTCACATGTCTTAGGTATAATATAACTATAAATACAAAATGAGCACCTTAGGTGATTGCCTTTAATAATGTCGTCAATATAACACTCCTTCTATTTCATTCATTGTTAACCCTTTAACACAGTAACTGAAAGGGTTCTACCAGGGATATTACACTTCCTTTTGACAATAATTTCTTTGCTTTTCATGTTTGGATAATTTATGTAACAGCTCATAATATGATAAAAGAAGCAGTAGATCAGCATATCATTTTATCCCATTTGTCTGATGGGGATGATCTTTTTTCACGAGTGTATCATTTGCTTTTTGTGCTAAACATTGACATTTATATTGGTTAAATAAAGAACAAGGACAATTCCAGCTGTGAAGATATATGAATAGTATTATGTTTGTATTGTACCTTTAATTTCAAACTAGAAATTGTGTTAATACACTCAAGCTACTACATTAAAGCATTGTGCAATTTTAAGAGACAGTAGGATATATTATTTTTCTTTCTTTCTTTCTTTTTTTTCAAAAAGGGGGACACTGTTGAAACATACAATAAACATTACTCACCTTACTGATCTCCTACGTATGCCACCCACTCGGTCCCTGCTGATCTCCACTGCTCAGCCAATCAATGGTCACAGTGATAACCCACCTCAGCTATTGATTGGCTAAGAGAGAAGATTCTCCCATTTCCGATGTAAAGGGAATCTCAGGAAGTACAGATGAGCATGGACTGGTAAATGTCTGAATAGAAGTAGCAGGGGATCAATAAGGTTAGTAATGCTTATTTTATTTATTTTAAAGTCTTTTCCTTAATTAATAGATTTATCCTGCACCTAAGTTGGCCTTTCAGGGTGTGGATATTTTTCCAAATTTTTCCATAAATAAATAAGTAAATATAGAGAGCCATGTTTTTGTTTTTTTTCTGTCCAGAGGCAAATTAATAGGTAGCTTGCCTTGGAGCTACATTTCCTTTCATAATACAGGCTGTGATAATATCTGATTTGCCATATATTGACCATTATTGTTTGCAGTTCTGTACTTTCTTTGTCCTGTGGTAGGCCTTTTTTTTTTAAATATATTGCTGCTGGTGCATATAAAACAATAAACATGTCTATGGAATGACAGCCCGCTCAGCCAATCACTGACTGAGATGGGGAAGCCCCACAGCTAGTCATTGGCTCAGCAGACTGTCACTCCCGAGATGAGTTCATCTTGGAAGCGGACGTTCTGCAGATAGTGGGGGACACTGGATACACCATAGGAGGACACTGAGGGAGCGCGGACAGGTTGCATAACATGTTTATTATTTTATATTCACCAGCAGCAGTATACTAAAAAAAAAAGTCATTCTACATATTTTGTTAGGAAGAAATTCTGGCATTTAGAAACTTGTGACACTTAATATGGCTGGTAGACTCACTTAGAAGGCCTTGAGGGCTCTTGGCTAGCAATAAAGTCCCCTTTTCAGTATGGATGAGTTTTCCTTATTTGCTAAAAATGTATTTTGTATCTCAAGTACACATCTACACTGAAAGGAAAGCTCTATCTTTTAACGTTGTGTAATGTGTATATATAAAATAGCAGGATTGCTGACGTCAGTAATTAGCAGTGGGTGTCTTCTGCACATAGCAGCAGATACTTCCCCTATCCCACCTAGCCGTTAATTTACATGGGGCAGTCCGAAAGGGGTTATCATGATCATAGACGGATGACTGTGTCACCCACATCAATACCTACGACATAAACACTTGATGTGTTTACATGTTACAGGAATATTACAGTGTCTGTTTTATTAGTATAGTAAGACATGGCATATTATTTTGGACATTATATGCTATGTAACACATTCACACCCTCTAAATATGAATTAATATTATCTTCAATGAGACCATATTCGGTGTGAAGGATAATTACACCACAGATCAAAACATTGTTTGATGTTCACTCATTTCATGGTTTTAACAGGATTATTATAATCACACTGCAGGTATAGCCTCCTTCTATTTTTCAAACATTAACCTCTTGGTACAACATTTAGAACAGCAGAAAAAGGTGGCCAGGGCACAAGTTAGATTAAATACATAAAGCAATGTGTTCTTCCCAGGTCACTGTGTTCTTATTTTTCTCTCTTTTAAATGTTGTTGCCTCATATGAGAAAGGGACCTTTTGCAGAGAAGTGCATCCTCGTTATTCTGAGAGATTAGATCGAAATTATTATTGCATAAGGCGGCACTTCATCAGCTTTTTACTGTACATTGCCCTGATTTTGTATTTATTTATGGATGGTTATGTAGATGAATTATTAACAACAACAACAACAACAACAACAACAACAACAACCCCCCCCCCCCCCCTAAACTGATATAACTTCATAAAAACCAGTTGTTTATCTGTGTCCAAAATCTCAGGTCATAACCACACATTTCTGATGCAGATTTTTACAATGATTGTATGTTCACACAACTTTTGAGGAGTATTTTTGCCTCAACTATGTAGTATGAACATACCCTGAATGTTGAGGATTTTGCTGCAATTTTCAATGTAGGCTATGTTCCCACAATGTAAAATGTATGTCAAATAATATAATCTTTAATAACTTACATTATTTGTCCTTATTTTTACATTGTGGGAACATAGCAGTAGAGTAGTGCCATACAACGGGACAAATCCACATCCTGGTAACACTCAGCAATCCAGAATCTACACAGAAGAGTGTCAATGTCTCTGTTCACATATATAGTATTTTGGCCAGTAAATTGTTTTCTACCACTCTTGGTTTTGGTTAATATTAATACCAAAATACTGACCAAAATACAATGTGTGAACATATTCAATAAGTATAATGTTATTTATTTACAGTTTGAAGTATCTACACACTGGCTTAGTTCACACAGAGTATTTCTGTCAGTCTTTTGGTCAATTTTTTTTTTAACCATAGGCTATGTTCACACAACGTCAAAAAAAGAAAGGTGTCTTTTTCTATTTAAAAGATGTCCGCTATTGCTGCTGCCTTTCTCAGTTTTTACTATTAAATTCAATAAACTTTTCAATTAGAGGCACCCAAAGGCCAATTAAAAAACCCAAACTAGAATGTACCAGCAGCTGTTATTGCACGGACGGGCGCTCAATCCTTAAAATACCGGACCTCATTTTGGGCTCAAAATGACGGATGTCATTTTAAATGAAGCTGAAAAAACATTGTGTGAACATAGCCATAAGGTGCTCTAAGAAGTTTTTTTTTTTTTTGGGGGGGGGGTTGACCATCAGTGCACTCACGTAATTGAGTACTGTTGTAAAGTAAATGACCATCATTATTTATGATCTTTTTTTTCAATGTCCAGAGATACATAGTGGGCACAATCTATCTTGCCACCTTCTTATGCCTTATTCAAGGTTGGTTATCTACTGCTTAAAGTGAATACATCTCTACTCTATTTTGTTCAAAATGCTGAGCAGTTTCTTTGGCTATGTTTACACAACGTATTTTTCAGCTCAGTGTAAAATTACATTCATTATTTTGAGGCTAAAATAACGGATGTCATTTAGCAGTCTTGCCTCCCCTTAGTGCAATGACTGATGTTTGCACATTATTTTAGTTTGGGGTTACTAATTGGACTTTGGGTGTGGCTTAATTGAAAAGTCCATTGAAATTAATAGTAAAAACAAAGAAAGAATGGTGAAAAAAGAAAAACTGTGGGTGAACAACTAATAAAAAATGTCCGCTGTTTGCAAAAGACGTCCAAAAATAATGATCATGTTCATTATTTTGACGTCCACTGTAAAAACGTCCCTTATTCAATGCATTGTGTGCATTGGACGTCCATCTTCCCATTGACTTCAATTGCCATTGCAGTCATTTAAATCGCGGCAAAAACTGATGTTTTTAAATATCAAAGTCGGACGCCTTTTCTCTATTTTTGACGTTGTGTAAACATAGCCTTTTGTTTCTAAGAGCCATACATTCACCCTATACAATGACAGCTAATATCTGAAACACACCAGATAATTTTATGATGATCATAATCTAATTATGTTATTCATTGAAAAATCAAGTTTTACATTGTAGTAAATGAAAAACTCATGTTCAAGAAGAAAAAGCCTTGTTACTGAGGTGACAGGAATCACTAATGTACCAAGTCTAATTGTAATGCAGAAGAGAACATAAGGGAAAAGCACAGAAAATCAATGCCTCGTGTATTAAAAGTGAAACTGTACAAAAAAGATTCAAACTTGTATCACCTTAAATAACTGATTGATAGAGAGGAGTGAAGCAATTGAAAAATTCATTTTTCAAGGCTTGCAAATATTCGCAAATCAGATGTAATTCTCACTTAAAAAGCCAAACTATAGCAGCTACAATAGTGGGACTAGTACAGAGTAATGTTTTGTTCAACAGCTGCTGTGACAGTGTCAAAAATCGGAAAATGTCAAATTTTATAAAATTTCATTCAGCCAGTCAATTATTCATTTTTCTCCCTTGACGGCAGTGGACTTTGGTGCATGAACAGCATAAAATATGAAAACTTTTTAATTAACCATTTAACACCTTCCAATTCCCCTTCAAGAACCCTTTTACCTCACCTTGTGTAGCACCCTTTGTAACCCCTGTTATTTTAAGTGGCTCCAATATACTGTAAGTGTCAATTTAATTTCAAATTCAATTTATTTTATTTGGATTTTTATGAAGTTAATTTAGATTGCAATAAATTGTCTTCTGCAAGGATGTCAAAGTGTCAAAAGAAATATGTCCCTTTTCAGAATTTGGCTAGTGGCAGCAGGAGAGGTATCAGTCAAAGGGGTAAAGTGGTGAATCATGGGGTTGTTGTAGTGGCGATCCTAAAAGGCTTGAATGAAGTTTAAATAAAGTGTTCAGGTGAAATGAATCCTTCAAATTTCCAACTCCACGGCAATCAGTAGTGAATCCCAGAGCCAGCTATCATCGGAAGGGTCCTCACTGTGCTAGTTTTATCCGAAGCTTTCTGGCTGACTTGTGGCCAAGAGGCGACAGGAGATGGGGCTGAGGAAACTTTTAAGACATATTTAAGACAAAAGACAAAAAGTATTATTCATGCTGCTGAGGAAAAAGATAATGATAGCTTTGAAACGCGTCCAGCCTATTCTTATTTTACTTTATTTCACTTTCTGATAACCACTATTGGAGTTACCTAGGAACTGTCGCCACACAACAACAAAACTTACATAGTGGAAGATAGGACCCAGCAAAAATAATAGCGTCATCCAAAGCCCACAATGCATGCACAAGACCAAGACGGCCATATGATTAAAGGAATAGTGCTGACCGCCCTATTCATCTACAGCAACAAGCATGTTGGAGAAGACACGTTACACAGCATCAGCTACTGGAGCTGCAGATCCTCATCCAAAGGTGTTGAGTGGTGTACCTACAACGAACATAGCGTTAAGTGTGCACACACTGCCATCAGGAATTCCAAAGTAAAAAGTGTTACCAGTGCTATTCTATGTCATCTTGCATACAAACACAGTACATGAGACTGTAATCAAAGTATCCATTCATTCTTCTGCTACACCTCAGGCCTCCTGGTGGCTACTGAAGCTACATATGAAATATATGAACTTCTAGGACTCATATCCTTCATATTTTTCTCATTCTTTCCAACTTTTATTCTCATTTTTTTGTTCCTATCTCTTTCTCTATTTCTCTCCCTGCTCTGCTCTGCTCTCCTCTAAATGTTTGCTGGCTGTGATCCTGGTCTCCACTACACACACAGTCGACTGCTCAGCCTTTATAGAGGGGGAGGTGCTGACCTCAAAGAGGGGCTTGCAGGTGATTGGACAACCGCTATGTTTAGGGAAATTTGGTGCAAACCACATGGAATTTGATTTGCAGAACCAAGAAAATGGACAACCTGATTCACAGCAAATCTGGATTCGCCAGATTCGCTTTGCTGATCTCTACTGATTAAGACTATGTCCCACTCTGGGAACATAGTGGGCAAAGGCGGGTGTCCCATTATATAGATGGCCACTAATAGGGATCATAATCTTTATTAGCGGCCTTGTATTTAACAAAGCAGTGGCGCTTTTGCCTATTATGTTCCCAAAGTGGGTACAAAGCCTTGAAAACACACTTATTGAAAGCAAGCATGCTTTATGACATCCATAAACACTAAAGAAGGCAGGGGCTGTGGTATTTAAAAACAAGTGCTTGTGTTTGTGTGTTTTTTTAATATTTGATTTACTTTGTATACATTTATATATAAAAAGGTTTGATCTGTAGCATGACTTTAGATTACATATACTGTCTTCCGTGAGTGGGTTCTCTTTGTGCATTATTCCTAGATTCTCACATATCAAATCTTACTTCATAGTTGCTCACTTTGTACTGTGTTCCAGGTAACATAGGAGATGTATTAAGGGAAGGAGAAAAAGAAGAGGTTAATTTAATGACCTGAGGGGGCCAAACGTAAGTTATTATGTGCACAGAAAATCTTTTCAATTAGAAAAAGGTAATATATCAAAACTAAGAACGATCTTAAACAGAAATGAGGTTAACATTCATATCTAGAAGATTAAGAAAAAAATTGCATGTCCAAATCTATTAGAAGCTTTTTTTATTTATAAGCATATCATTTGTACAAAGTAATCATAGTAAACTTTTTTTTTATATGGAAGCACGGTAAGCACCACTTATCAATACTATTATCTATGCAAAGGCCAATTGTTCCCTTCTCCTGCTGACTAGCCCTTTAAAAAAATAATACTGCAGTTGTAGTAACATTAAAGGGGAACTATGAGCAGGTTAGATGAATCTAATCTGTGGATAGCCCCATAGAGCGCTAAGGATACTGAGAAGGAAGGTATGTGTCTTACCTTCCTCCTTGGCGCCAGTCCCACCTTGTTAGCCAGGGTAAACCTGCTCCAAAGCAGCCTTAGGAGCACTCCCCACATCATTCGGGCCACCCCCTCCATTGACTGTCAATGGAGGGGGGCTAGTTTGGTGACTCTTCACTATGGGGGGCTATCTGCAGGTTAAATTTATCTTATCTGCTGATAGTTCCCTTAAAAGTAGCATCTTTTCATAATAAGGCTGAGAAGAAGCACTGTGGACACGCAAAATGGCTGTTACTCATGCATGCATCTGCGTTCCAGGATCATGATTCTTTTTTCATTAAAATAAACTGCATTTAATGAAGCTTTGCAGGGTGAGTACCACATTTGTTCTGTTGAACTGGATCATTTTTTTATAAACAGTACATGGAACCAGGAAAACCTATAAACATAAAAACCTATTTTTGTTGGCCATAGCTAGAGAGCAGCAAAGAGAATTGGCTGAAATCACAACCAATTTAGCAAAAAATTTTATTTAAAAAAATGGTTTATTAACTTGTCCACACTCCCCCAGTGCCCTCTTCTGTATCTTCAGCATCCTTCAGCCCATTTAGGCAATCACGCACTGAGGAACATCTCAATGATTTGCTGAGTGGAGAGTGACAGCCCACTCAGTTAATCACTAACTGTCCCTTCCCAGTCAGTCAGTGATTGGCTGAATGAGCTGTCACTCTTCGCTTAGCCAATCACTCACTGACTAAGAAGAGACTGATTGATCAACCAAACACTTACCATGGTGCTGTTAGTCAATGATTGCCTAAGCGGGTTAAAGATGGCTGGAGACACTGAAGAGGACTCTATGGGAAGATGGAAAGGTAAGAGATTTAAAGGATAGAGATTTGTAAAGGTTTTGTTCGCGAAGTTTAAGAGTTTTGCGTTAAAAATGCAAACATCAAGAACAGAATTTTTAAAAAGATTTGCTCATTTCTATTCATAGCAACAGCTCCTAACTGAGGAAAGCTTTCAATGTACAATGTAAATGTGTACACAAAAAAATCTGCATTTGTGAAAATCATTCTATTATTCTTGTATACAACTGAAACGGCTACATGCTGCTCTGTTATTGCGATCGATAGTATTTGGATTGCAATAACATTTATTCATGTACATAAATGAAGCTAAATAACTTCTAATGACTACAACCCTGCACATGTGCCCTAGGCATTTACTTCACCTTGAAATTAAATCTTCCCTAAATAGGGCTTTGGGATTTTGAGTTTTCACCTAAATTATATCTATAAACTGAACACGAAACGACTTCTTATATCAGAGAGGATTTAAAGGAAAGTCCTAATCAATGTGAAGCTGGGATCTTTGACTATGTCAATACTGTGCCTTCATGATTATACAGATAACACCATTTGTGAGTTTTATTCTGCTTCAATAGCTGCACATATCTAATGTACAGCAGAAATCTATTTCACAAACACAGTACAAAAAAAGCCCCAACAGCATTCAGAATTCATTAGGATAATTTAAGGTCACTTGGTGCACAAATATAGGGGAAAAAATAATAAGCCTATAACTATAAAGCGGTACCCTGGAGACTCATTTTATTGCTTATACATTGCTTTAATAAGGTTATATTAGTTTTGAATACAACGTGATTAAAATAAATGCAAAGTTTTTTTATTTTATTTACATAACCACTTGGCAGCACTTAGGAGCAACACGGACCCCTTGCAACCACCATAGTTGTGTCGGGAACTGCAGGCTTATCTAAGGGCCCTATTACACGGGACAATTATCAGTGTAATTACACTTTGTTGATTCTTTTTCTGGGACCAGATGGAGTAAACTATTATAGTAATGATCGTAACTAATGACTATTGTTCTGCTGAACTATTTCAGGCTAACGATAAACAATCTCGTTTGCGATCTTCCCATTTAACACATCCCCCACCTCCCCTGCACAGCATAGAAGCCTGTCCCCACTCAGCGTGCTACGGTCACTAGCAGAGTGGCAGTGATAGCAACAGAGCAATAATAGCTTGCTGTAATGAGAGGCTGCCGCACTGTGCTATAATGATGGGCAGGTTTCACCTTGGGATTCTGTTATCTGACATAAATAATGGTGGCAGCAGAGGGGCCTGTGTTGCCTCTTAATGCTGTCATTCAATGGAAGTGGTTATATAAACAAAAAATCTATACATTTATTTTAAAGAAATTATATTACGAAGTAATAAAACTTTATAAAATAAATGTTTTAGTAAAAAAAATAAAAAATATAATAATAATAATAATAATAATAATAATAATAATAATAATAAAATCATTGAAACCCCAGTCTCTGACTCTGAGTGCATTCTCCTTTCTGCAACTGTCAGCTGCCTTTTCTAAGTATGCATTATTGACAGTTGCCCCACAGTCTTGGGAGCCTGGCCAAGTATTAATTTTTCCCCAACAACCTCTTCAATCTCTGCACTCTGCAGAAGAAACCTAAATATCTGGTTGCTCGGTCTCTCCAATTTTCTGAAAGGCTCCAGTGAAGTCAGAGACATACATTCTGAAGTCAGAGTTTTCGATTCTGCTTACCAGAGGAGTACTGTATTTGCTTCTTGTTTCGATCAGAAGATTGTTATCCAGACCCCCAGTGTAATTACAGTAAATATGGATACCTAATTGAATTAAAAAAATAAATAAATAATTATTCACCAGGTTTCTCATCCTCTTTTAGAAAAAGTCCTGCATGGTTATTGCCTATTACTGTGTAACTATCACATCTGGGACCTGTTTGTGTACATGAATTACTGTACTGCACTAACAGGCTTTTATAAAGAGATGTTATAGAGAAATGGGGACACACTTGTTTAGTTAAGATACATACTTGAAATACCTAGGGCTTAAGTGTTTTGCAATTGGCGATTAAAGGCATTTTCCCAAGGATCAACATCAATACATGTCATGAAAGGGCAACAACCTCTTTATTCTGCAACTGTTAACCCCAATTGAGTGCCATGTTCGAGCTGCAATACAACTCTATTCATGAATGGGACCAAGCTTCAATTATGTCTACAACACCTGTAGATGAATGAAGTGGTATTGGGAAAAAAAGAAGCCATTTATGATTAGTTATAAATGTCATTTTATTTATAGACCATCAATGGGAAAAATCATCTTAAGAGAAGAAAAGAGTAAAAGGAAAGAAAATGAAGACAATACAAAAGAGTGATTTTTTTTTTTTTCCTAACAAAAAATCATTTCAGCAAAGGCAGATGTGAAGAAGGACTATGGGGAGATCAGAATGTATAGAGAACTCAGCAGGTGGTCTAAGTAATGCTAGCTTTCCCTGGTATTTCTGGAGCAATGCATCTTCAAAAATATTGTTTAAAAAACTATACTATGACCTTTGTTCTTTTCCTTAATCTCTTTTTGTTCCGTGACATTATTCTGTCTCTCTGTTTGTAATGATTTGTATACCATTATGTGTGATACTATGAAATCTTTGTGCTATGTTTAGAAAATGCTTAGATCTTTAAGAAGGTTGTCTAGGATTAGGGTTTTTCCCCATTCTCATTTCCTTAAGAACTGTGCTGTTCTGGAATCATGCGGTTGCTATGTGGACCACCGTGTCCCCAGGTTGTGTCTTCTGCTAAAACTTTATTTATATTAAGAGATTTTGCTCACTCATTTAACTGGAACTAGACCCTTACTTAGACACCTATAGTATACAACAAAAAAGACCTTTCAATCTAAACATAAATTGAACTTCCTTAATAGGGACTTTGATGCTGTCTTTTCTACAACTTATCTTACCGTCTGATACAGACTTAAAGGATGTGTTACTGTGTTATGTTGTGCAGGAGGATAAGTGATTTGGGAGGAGAGTTGGTGACATTAATAATTCTTCCAATGTATACTCACAAGGGTTCACAGTACAGTTACTTCCAATAACTTGGTGTTGTCATCTCTGAGTTACTCAATTTCCTATTTATCATTCTAGTTCAGTCTTCCCTGGGGGCTTCTGCAAAGGTCGTATTATACAAGCGGTAATTCAGGCGAAGCAATCGACGACATGTTAGTTTAGGGATCGCTTCCCCCTTGTTTCCCACTCACTGGCTGCACTATTACAGATACAGACAGCAAACAAGAGGAATTGTTCTCACCTAGCCAGAATCCTGCTCCACACTGATGAGGGGAAACACCCCAAAACAGCTGACTGTGGATGGATACCTGGACTTGGTTTTTCCCTTGTCATTACTTTGACTTATAGGGCTACTTAAGGTGGTGGTTTTGGTGGTTTCCCTACAGGAACCACCCATTGGCTGGGCCCTTCCCAGAGGGATATCTGGCTAGTCCAGTGTTTCGAGACTCTTAAATGAGGCTCCACAGGCCTTTTTTTTTTTTTTTTTGCATACTCATGTTTCCCAGGGAGCGCCTTAAGTAGCATCTGGAAGTGTTATCTTTGGCTGGTCTTGAGATCAGTGATCTGTTTCTCTTATGGCTCTACTAGGCATTGCTCACACCTAGCCAGAATCCTGCTCCACACTGATGAGGGGCAACACCCCAAAACAGCTTTTTGTGGATGGATTTTTCCCTTGTCACTACTTTGAGTTATAGGGCTACTTAATATGGTGGCTTACCTACAGAAACTCCCTGGGCTATGTCCTTCCTGGAGGGATATCTGGCTAGTCCTGTGTTTTGAGACTCTAAAAAGAGGCTCCACTGGCTTTTTTTTTTTTTTTTTTTTGCAGAATCACATATGTATGGAGATCATGCTGATTTTTTTTATACAATTATGGCAAATAATTAGAATGAGAGACAACACATGTGGCTGCCTGATGTCCTGTATATATTACTGAGCTGTTAGAATCACTGCTAGGAGTGACCAACTGTTTTATGCAGTGGCTCCCCAGATCATTACACCAGTTGGGGAAGTTTGTAGCCCCATAAAAGACAGGATTAAAGAGCTCAAAAGGACACCTACATAGTTAAGACTGTCCATCATCAGATCCAAATTCCTGGATTTGTCGCTAAGGGTAATATGGTTGTAGTCTAAAGCAATCCAAGTTTCTCGTTTACAACACCACTGCTAATAAGGGTGATGGTAACTAGATTTCAGTGGTATAACACATAATGTGCACTGTGATACCAATGTTTATGCTGAAAAGCACCTTGAAATGGTCTGGACAGAGATTAGGCAGGGAAATAAAGGTGCCACCTGTTTATGGACCTTTGCATAGTTACATATTACACAGTATGGTTAAAAAAAATTTACATGTCCATCAAGTTCAACCAAGAAGAAGGGTGGATGCAGGGAGAACAATGTAACTAGGAAACTGAGGGAGCTTTCCATGCTCAAATTATCCTCTCTACTTTTGGTCTGTACTCTGTGAGTGCATACCATGTGCAATAACTACTTCCACCACCAAACAGCTTGGTCTACAGGAGTCATCCTAGATTTCAGCAATTCATTAAAATGACCCTTCTGTACTCAGTCCGAAGTCAGCTAAGCAAAATGTGTTTGATTGCTACATAGAGGTATGTCTAGAGATCAATAAACTCTCTTCAAGAGGTACACAACTCAAAAGTAGGTGCTGAGAGTCTTTTTGTAGGGCAGAAGGGAAGCACTTTTATGCCCTTTTGTGGTAAGACCCAGTGTCAGAATTCAGGTTGCATTTGCCCTCGAAAGTCAATAAATATGGGAATTTTGTTTGTAAAAATGAAGCAATTATATTATAATATGACTACATTAGGGAATTCCTGGAACCGATGTTTCCAACATTATCTTCACTACTGTTAATATTCTAATCAGATTATAATTAATGAGGTCATGATCATCCTCAAAATTATACATATTTGGGCAGATAAGTATGAAGCCTTCAATTAACTGCGAGAAAAAGGAAATTTGTAAAATAGTAAATAAATATTAAAATATTGGTAGTATTCCCAAGACGTGTCCCCCTCCCCTCTTTCAGAGAGATTATTAAAATTCCATCCATTGCGTGCAGAGAAAGTGTCCTTTCCTTTTATTATGGCATATTTTAAAACATTAGTATTCTATCCTTTAATTTGTACACTTCACAGCAACTGAGCGCAAAGGAAATGATATGAATCAAATATTTAATGCACTTTTCTTGACAATGTGCAAAAGCTTGTACTTCTACCAAGCGGATCACTCTTAACAGAGTAGAGATACATTATGAGGAGGTTTTGTAGCATGTTCTTCCATAAAATATTTCCTAATAATATTGCACAATACAGTACAAAATTATGGGAACACTTCAGTTAAAACATATACTAAAAATAATGATCGCTTGTATAATATTAGAACTGACAGAACTAGAAATTGTAGAACTGAAAAATATTCTTTTTTTTAAATCTTTTATCATCACTTTCAAGGATCCACGGGCCAACCTGCGCCAGCCTGTGACAAGGGGGAGGGGAAACCTAACCCCAACAGGGGGAAAGGACCAAAGCAAGGACCAAAAGGGGAGAGAAAACACAAGACAAGGGGATGAGAGGAGTGTGGGAGCTCTGGGTTCCCCTGGGTTGCACTAGCCCTACAGGTCGATTCACTTCACGCACTCATGCTTTACGCCCTGCTCCCGGGCTGTAACTTAAGCGTAAATCGCCACTTGATGCCTTCCACAAACCGAGTCACCAGACACCCACTTGGCCACAAACACTGCCTGCTGGCTGGCCAACACAAACATGACACTTCGCTGTATCTGGACCCACCAGTCTCTGTCGCACACATGACCCACCGACTGCTGCCAGACACACATCCATGAAGCATGCACACAGAACTTTGCTATGTTGGGACCCAACTGCTGTTGTCATACACGTGACCCACCAGCTGCTGCTAGACACCCAAACAAAACATACATAAACAACTTTGCTGTCACCACCCTATCTGTTATGTTATTGGGGAGAAAGGGATCCCCAAGACTCTTCCACTCACAAGCAGACACACCCACATGGTAGAGTAAGCCACCCGGTCATAAAATATACGGTCACACACCGCACATGCACTCTTCCTGGAGCTAACTAGGTTTGCTTTAGGGTACAAGACAAACCATCAAACTTTTAGGTGTAATGCATTAAAATGGACGGTACTTGGTTGCAAAAAGATGGTTAACAATAACGAAAACAAAAAAAACAAAAAGGATAAAATAAGAAAGTTCTAATACTTAGCGCAGTGATGCGTTGTATAGGTTCTTATGGCTTATAGAGTGGTGCACAAACCGATTCGATTGGATACCCTACTTTGTGACACTTACTTGTTCCCAAGTCTCACCTTTATGTAAGACCTGAAAGGGTTGGCCTGAGGGGGGGGGGGGTCACCTGAAATCTCTAATCCAGCCCCTCTGGGCAGAGCTTCAGCCACCCCCTCATCCTTCAAGGGAATACATCCGAGAATATCAAAATTATACTTTCCCAGGTGTCATATCGATGGTACAGACCCCAGCCATTGTTCATTATTCATATTTCACCATTCTGACACAGATACATTGGGTGCCCGGGAAGGTTTTAGCGAAGGTCCCGTCCCTGCCAGATGTACAGGAGGGGAGGGGGAGGTGGAAGAGCGGCGCCCCGTAGAGATGAATTGGAAAATTTCCACACTGCACACACATAATTAGCTGCAGCTGCCCAGAGAAAACGGCAGTTGAGAGCCTTAGCAACCAATAGGATTACTGCTTTCATTTTCACAGGGAGTTGTGGTTGCTAGGGAAGCTGCCTCACAATAGATCCACAGAATAAGTGGTAGACCCCCTACTCCATCTATACAGTACATGTATACAGGACCCCCTATTCCATCTATACAGTACATGTAAACAGGACCCCCCCCTACTCCATCTATACAGTACATGTATACAGGGCCCCCTACTCCATCTATACAGTACATGTATACAGGACCCCCTACTCCATCTATACAGTACATGTAAACAGGACCCCCCTACTCCAGCTATACAGTACATGTATACAGGGCCCCCTACTCCATCTATACAGTACATGTATACAGGGCCCCCTACTCCATCTATACAGTACATGTATACAGGACCCCATACTCCATCTATACAGTACATGTATACAGGGCCCCCTACTCCATCTATAAAGTACATGTATACAGGATCCCCTACTCCATCTATACAGTACATGTATACAGGACCCCCTACTCCATCTATACAGTACTTGGATACAGGGGAGTATTACCAGCTGCTGCTGCCCTAAGCGCTAAACCTTTGGACAGCCCATCCTCACTCACCAATTAACATCAGGATTGGTGGGTAATAGCTCCAGACATCACATTTAACACCGCCACACCAAGCCTGACCAATACCGCCATACTGTGACTGGATAACACCGCCATACCAGACCTGACCAATACCACAATACTGTGACTGGATAACACTGCCACACCAGACCTGACCAATACCTCCATACTGTGACTGGATAGCACCGCCATACCAGACCTGACCAATACCGCCATACTGTGACTGGATAACACTGTCACACCATACCTGACCAATACCGCCTTACTGTGACTGGATAACACTGCCATACCAGACCTGACCAATAAAGCCATACTGTGACTGGATAACACTGCCACAGCACCTCCACCAACTCTATACTACAGGTATACAGAACCCCAAACTATACACTAAAGGTATTCAGGACCCCAAAACTATACACTACAGGTATACAGGAACTGCACCAACTATATACTACAGGTATACAGGACCCTCAAACTATACACTTCAGGTATACAGGACCCCCGAACTATATACTTCAGGTATATAAGACCTCCACAAACTCTATACTACAGGTATACAGCACCTCCACCAACTCTATACTACAGGTATAAAGGACCCCCTGACACTGACACTTTATACCCGAGCAGTGCCGGGTACATTTTCTAGTAAATACATAAAGAGAGACAGGTCAGATTTGAAAAATAGGCCAAGGGCATTAAGGCCAAAACAGGCTGCGGAGGGAAGGGGTTAATGAGCATATTAGTCAGTCTTCACAGACTGCTAGGAAGTGAACTGTGCTGCCCTGCACTTCACCCAGCTACAGTGGTTTGATATAAATTAGAATATCAACAAAAACTCCCCCCCCACAGTAATTCAATTCAAAAAGTGACCTCATATATTCTATAGAGTTATTACATACAGCCTGAACTTTTTCAAGCATTTGTTTCTGTTAAAGTTGATGGTTATGGATTACAGCCAAGAAAAACCCAAAAGTCATTATTTCAGAAAAAATAGATTATATGAAACCAACTGAAAAAAAAAATGTTTTTAACACAGAAATGTCGACCAAATGAAAAGTCTGTACAGTAAGTGCCCCAAATACTTGGTCGGGGCACCTTTTGCATGAATGACGACATCAATGCGGCGTAGCTTGGAGGCGATCAGCTGATGGCACTGCAGAGGTGTTGTTGAAACCCAGGTTGCTTTGATAGCGGCCTACTAAACCAGGTATTGGTACTTTTGGCAATGTGAACAGGTGCCAATTCCAGCTGGAAGATGAAAATTCCATCTCCAAAAATCTTTTTAGCACAGGGAAGCATTAGGAGCTCTAAAATTTTCTGGTAGACGGCAGCGTTGACTTTGGTGTTGATGAGACAAAGTGAACTTACACCAGCAGATGACATGGCTCCCAAACCATCACTGATTAAGAAAACTTCACACTTAACCTCAAGCAGTTTGGATTGTGTGCCTCTCCACTCTTTCTCCAGACTCTGGGATCCTGATTTCCAAATGAAATGCAAAATTTACTTCAATCTGAAATTAGCACCTTGGACCACTGATCAACAGTCCAGTTCTTCTTTTTCTTGGCCCTGATAAGACGCTTCTGACGTTGTTTATTGGTCAGGAGTGGCTTGACACATGGAATGCAACACTTGTAGCCCATGTCTTGCAGACATCTGTATGTGGTGGCTTTTAAAGCACTGACTCCAGCAGCAGTCCGCTCTTTGTGAATCTCTCCCAAATTTTTGAATGGCTTTTCTTTAAAATCCTGTTAAGACTGCGGTTCTCCCGGTTGCTTGTGCACCTTTTTCTACCAAACTTTTTCCTTCCACTCAACTTTCCATTAATATGCTTTGATACAGCACTCTGAGAACTGCCAGCTTCTTTAGCAATGAACTTTTGTGGCTTATCCTCCTTGTGGAGTGTGTCAATGACTGCCTTCTGGACATCTGTCAAGTCAGCAGTCTTCCTCATGATTGTGTTGCATACTGAACCAGACTAATGCTACATTTACACGGAACGATTATTGGGCGAATTCGAATGATAATCGTACGTGTAAACGCGGCGAACGATCGACAAATCGTTCATTTTGATCTTTTAACATGTTCTTAAATCGTCGTTGGTCGTTTGCAAAATTCGCCGATCGTTCCGTGTAAACAGTCGTCGTGCGAAGGTCTGGCCGCTTGCCGCTCATCCGCAGCCCCCTGCGCCGGCTCGATCGCCACCCCCGCCGCCGCCGCTCCGATCGCCGCCGCCACTCTTCGAAATCCCCGGCTCCCCTCTTCAGTGCATTGATTGGCTAAAGAGGTGAGCCGGGAATTTCAAACGGCTCCTCTTCAGCCAATCAGTGCTCCTCTTCAGCACTGATTGGCTGAAGAGGAGCCATTTGAAATTCCCGGCTCCCCTCTTCAACCAATCAATGCACGGCAGCACTGATTGGCTGAAGAGGGGAGCCGGGAACTTCCAATGACTCCTCTTCAGCCAATCAGTGCTAAAGAGGAGCACTGATTGGCTGAAGAGGAGCCGTTTGAAATTCCCGGCTCACCTCTTCAGCCAATCAATGCACTGAAGAGGGGAGCCGGGGATTTCGAAGACCTGCTAGGCGGAGCAGGTAACATATGCTTATGGCCGGGGCGACGGGGGCGATCGGGGCGGCGTGGGTGATCGGAGCGGCGGCGGCAGGGGGGGCACGATCGGAGCGGCGGGGGTGGTGATCGGAGAGGCGGCGGGGCAGGCGATCGGGGCGGTGCAGGGGACTGCGGTTGACCGTGGGGACGGGCTGTGGGCGGGCCGGGCTGCAGGTGCGCGATCTCAAAACGATCGCAAAACGATTTTTCCGTACGATATATCATACCGTCTAAACGCTGATCGTTATGAAAAAAAAATGTTACTTCCAAATCGTTAATCGTACGATCGGGCCAATTATCGCTCCATGTAAACGTAGCATAAGGGTGCGTTTACACAGAAAGATTTATCGGACAGATTTTGGAAGCCAAAGCCAGGAATGGATTTGAAAAGAGGATAGACCCCAGTCTTTCATTTATAACCACATCCCTGTTTATAGTCTGTTCCTGGTTTTGGCTTCAAAGATCTTTCAGATAAATCTGTCTGTGTAAACGCACCATAAGGGTCCTTTTATAACACTTAGGAAGCCACTGCAGGTGTTACTGAGTTATTTATTCTAATTTTATGAAATACTGACTTTTGGGTTTTTCTTGGCTGTAATCCATAATCATCAACTTTAACAGAAATAAACCCATGAAAAAGTTCACTCTGTATGTAATGACTCTATAGAATATATGAGGTCACTTTTTGAATTGAATTACTGAAAGAAAGTTAAAAAAAATTGTTGATATTTTAATTTATTGCAAACCACTGTATATCTTGTGATTTCAGCTATAGCTTAGGGTGCCATCCTTAACTTTTGACTTGTCTGATGACATACCAAACAAGGCGTGTTCAGTAGCATCAAAATGTTAGTATAGTGAGCCGTAGTTTAACTCTAGGATCAATCCAGTCAACAGTTCTATTCAACAATAAACAGCTATCAAAATATGTATAATCATCCAGCTGTCATACTGTAAGCTGAGCTTCCGTCATTCCCGCATTGTGGACCCGCCCCCATATTTTAGGACCATCGTAACAAGGTGCTGACCTAGAATAAATGCTCTTCATATTGGTGGTTATTAAGAGGTTAAATTTGCCAGGAAAGAACACATAATAATATGTAAAAACGTATACTTTATTTTTAGTAATGAGCGAATACTGTTTGATCGAATAGATATTCAATCAAATAGTAAGGTATTCGATCTATCGAATATTATCAAATAGTTCGCCGAATATTCGAAAAATATTCGATAAGCGTTCAAATCCCCCAGCTTCGTTTTTTTTACCTCCAAGTTGTCAAATAGATGTTTTTCAATAATCGAAAACTTGTTCCCATTGACTTAAATGGGATCGAATATTCGATCGAATATTCGGGAGATATTCGTACGAATATCAAATATTCGAATATTTCACTATTTGCTCATCACTATTTATTTTTTGACTGTAGCTTTTTTATGATAACATTGATGGAAATAAATAAAATTCCTTTTGTAAGAAAAAATATTTCAGGGAATTAAATTTGAGGTTCTGAATGTCAAATGCTGTTATCAAGAATAACGTCTTACAGATAACAAAAAAAAAATATTTTCTGGAGCTTTTTGGCTTGGTCCTCTTATGGCCTTGAGGAAAAGTGCCTTCTACTATATCTATTTGAAACATAGCGAAGGTTATTATGACCCTTTCTAAAGTTATACAGTACATCATAACTTTTATATATATATATATGTCTGTTCTAAGCAATTTAAATGTCACCAAATAAGGTACTAAAGTTATCCTCTTCCATTTGAAATAGTTAAAATCTTTGAATTTGTTTATTTATTTATTTTAGGGGGGAGGCCTAGCAGATGCACATTAGATTTACATTATTTTTTAATGTAGCTTTTACATTCTAAAATACTGATGGATTATTGTGTATCTGTGGCCAAGAGCGCACTTAGTAAATGCAATTACATTTTAGTGTAAATGCACCTTAAGTACTGTTACCACAATACCTATGTCAGCATAATAAACAGCAGCATGGTACAAATGAATAACCTTAGAAGTGATCAAGCATAGTGATATTTATAAACATGTACATAAGGCTCTGGAGTACACAAGAATATGCTGAGGCTAAGTGGAATTCCATTAAAGAGTTCACCTTTAAACTTAATGTACATAAAAAGTTGAGTAAATACATTGGTTTTTGGCTCTTGATCCGAAATTGCAGCCTGTGCTTTCTTATTTTTGAACAAACATGGAGAAATTGGGTGTAAGTGTCTGCTTACCTGGAATGATGAACAGCATGGGTATATTAACAAGAGGGTGCACAAGATCAAGGTAAAAGATACAGAAAAAGTTAATCAAATCCAGCACCCTGAATAATAATAAAAAAAAAGTGAGCTTTATTTCATGTCCAAGTTAAAATTTCATGATGGAGACAGGCAAACAACAGCAATTTCGCACAGGTGGGCTTAATCATGCCATCATCTGCGCAAAATAGGTTGCTTGTTCGCCTCAGTCAACTTGAAGATGAAATAAAGCTAGTCTTCTTTTCTCATCTACTGGGTGAGCTGAATCTAATA
Source organism: Dendropsophus ebraccatus (assembly GCF_027789765.1). Classification (NCBI taxonomy): domain Eukaryota; kingdom Metazoa; phylum Chordata; class Amphibia; order Anura; family Hylidae; genus Dendropsophus; species Dendropsophus ebraccatus. The sequence continues at coordinate 65,333,949 of NC_091463.1, forward strand.
CAAATGTGTTCTTGATGCTTAGAAATTATGTCACAAGGCATTGATGATTGGCACAGTGATGTTACAGCTTAATGGAAAGACATTGAGAGAATTGATTATACTTAATATACTTAAATTTCCCCAATCAAAAAAATTCCAAACCTGAAAAATTAGTTTTGCTGATTCTAACAGCCAACAAGTCAGAAACACCTTTGCAGGTCAGAGGAATGTGAACTAGGCCAAAATGACTAATCTTTGGTTATCACTGTAGCGCTATGTTCCTACTTCGTAATAATTTCAGAAGAAGGCGGCCATCTTGTCAAATAGAGGGCCGCTGATAATGATCATGATAATTATTAGAGGCCATCTATATTACGAGACAGTCGCCTTCTCCAAAATTTTTCCGAAGTAGGAACATAGCCTAAGAATATGTGCAACCATTTTAGCCTAAGGCTATGTTCACACGTTGTACAAACAAAGGTCGTTCCGCTGAAGTTGTTTAATGCTGTCTGTGGATGGATACCTTGCTTAGGTGGTTTCCTTATTGAAGAAATTCCTTGGCTTTGGTTGTTCCTTCCCGGAGGAAGGTCTGGCTAGTTCACTGAAGTCGAGACATGTGATGATGTCTCTGCAGTGTTCTTTTGCATATTTGATTTTCCAGAGGGCAATGTTCTAGAATACACTGACGTTGAGACACGTGATGGTGTCTCTGCAGTGTTTTGGTTAATTTCCCTGAGGTAAACCAGCATCCTTTTGCATGCACTTACTAGTCATTGCTCCCACTAGCCAGAAACCTATTCCACGCTGATGAGGGGCAAAAACCCTGAAACAGCTGTCTGTGGATGGATACCTTGCTTAGGTGGTTTCCTTAATTGGAGACATTCCTTGGCTTGGTTGTTCCTTCCAGGAGGAAGGTCTGGCGAGTTCACTGACGTCGAGACACATGATGGTTCCTCTGCAGTGTTCTTTTGCACTTATTTATATGCTGGACATGTTATTTGTTTGAAATCACTACTATAAAGCAGCCAAGTATGTCTTTCTCCATTTCCATATGTCTGCAATTACATACAGAAGCATGCAGAGGCTTTTTTTCTTGTGGGAATTTTATCAAAGCCAATGGAAAAAAAATGATTGTGCATGTTTAACCAGATGGCCTATTATGGAATGATTCCATCTTATGAATGTCTTCATAACTATGCACCATATGGATGCCCGTGGAATGCCTACTACTTCATATTATGTAACAGAATACCATGTGCCACCATACAAACTTTATGCGACATGTTATGATGACACATTCATCCCATCTAAGCCCTATTGCTGTACCAGCAGAAGAAGGAATCAGGCTAAGCCAACTTAGGGCCCTATTCCACCGGACGATTATCGTTAGCATAATTGTTAACGATTAACGATCTCAAACGACCGCTATTGCGAAAGACCTGAAAACGTTCACTCATTTCCATGGAACGATAATCGTTACTTATGATCGTAATTGCGATCGTTTCTTCTTCCGTATTTATTCGCTATTGCGTTCGTATCTATTGCGAACGACCGAACGATGTCTTATTCAATGCGAACGATTTGCGAACGAGCAACGATAAAAATAGGTCCAGGTCTTATAAAGCGATCAACGATTTCTCGTTCGGTCGTTAATCGTTAACTGCATTTCAACCGAACGATTATCGTTTAGATTCGAACGATTTAACGATAATCTGAACGATAATCGTCCGGTGGAATAGGGCCGTTAGCTATTATCAGATATTTGTAAATATTTAGATTCAGATTATAATATTAGGATGTATAGTTCTATGTGTATTCTATATCAATTTAAAAAAATGATTTTTTTATTTTATTTTATTTTATTTAATTGACAAAAGGGAGACAAAAAGTGGTACATACATAAGCTTTGCATTCTGTACTTCACAAATGTGGAACAGGGAGTTTGTGTTATTTTACTCTCTCTAAATGTGGAACATTTTAAACCTGCTATTTATGCTAAAAAGGGTCCTTCCTGCTGACAGGATTCGGTTGGAAATATGTGCTTTATTGAAACCTTTTCCATTTCCCAGACAAAACAGGTATATTCTTCAGAATGCAAAGGCTGCAAATCACGATTGCTTACACATTACCTTCCTGGATCCACCACCGGTTTGTTTTCTCTTTTCTGACCTAGAATAAAGGCTATGAATAGCACATGCATTAGATGCTGACTACATGCTTCCTGCAACCAGTTGATAAGCGTTCACTGTTGTGTGTCTATCAAAAGCCACATCCAACTACAATGTCCTGTCATTCTAGTCTATACTTACTGCATCACTGCCATTCTATGTGTTTTGCACATAGTGCCGTTCTTTACACCGTCCTTTAACCTATATATTTTCATGTCAAAATAAAATTTCAAAGTAGAAACTGTAAAGTCAAGAGAAGAAGCACAGAAAGGCACCGCTGTTCACAGCATGATATACATCGATCAGCCATAAAATTAAAACAACTGACAGGTGAAGTGAATAACATAGATTATCTCATGACAATGGTGCCTGTCAAGGTGTAGGATATATCAGACAGCAAGTGAACAGTCAGCTATTGAGGTTAAAGCTTTGCAGGAAGAAAGAATAGGCAAATGTAAAGATCTTAGTCACTTTGATATGGGGCAAATTGTTATGGCTAGATGACTGGGTAAGATTATCTCTAAATCAACATGTGGGATGTTCCTCATTTGTAGTCTTTGGTACTTACCGAAAAAGGTCCAAGGGGGATCCACAAGTGAGAGGGTGATAGATTCCAAAGTCTATTTGATGTGCATGGTGAGCAAAAGTTAAAGGGGTTATCCAGCGCTACAAAAACATGGCCACTTTCTTCCGGAGACAGCACAACTCTTGTCTCCAGCTTGGGTGGGGTTTTGCTGCTCAGTTCCATTGAAGTGAATGGAGCTTAATGGCAAACTGCACCTGAACTGGAGACAAGAGTCGTGTTGTCTCTGAAAGAAAGTGGCCATGTTTTGTAGTACTGGATAACCCCTTTAAACCATCAGATCCAAATCCACAGAAAAGTTGCTGAACACATTTCTGAAAAAGTTACTGCTGACTATGGTAAAAAAAAAAAAAAAAAGTGAGAATACACAGTACATCATAGCTGACTGTGTATAAGTCAGTGGCAGTGGACTGGTCAAAGTGCTCATGCTGATACTTGTTCACAACAGAAAGTATCTACTGTACATACACTGGCACAAGAGTATTAGAAGTGTACCATGTACCATGCAGTTCATGCATGTATACTGCAGACTGGATCTCAAAACTTCCAGCATCATCATTCATCATACTGCAGACTGGATCTCAGAACTCCCGGAATCATCATTTATTACACTTTATTAGTACAAAGATTTAAACAGTTCTGGTGCTCCCAGCATCCTTATGAACAGTAAACAGTCAGTGCATGGACTGTGTGAATGGCTCCTTAGACATACACCATCTAGATAACTATTGTACAACCCCCAGTGCTGTAGTTAACAGTCACAGGTTTATGACTGTGGGAAAATGCACACATCATTGAAAGAAATGAAGGTGAAATTCCATACACTGTGCTCCCCAGTTAAGTCCCTATGTTAAATGTAACATCTACTACAGCTGACATTGTGTCATGTATATTTTGTAGTTTGAAATTTATCATCATAAGCATTTTGTGACTAAGTGAAATTGAACAATATAAATATAATCAACTAATAATAATAATAATAATAATAATAATTTATTTTTAATAATAATTTAATAATGTATTATTGAAGCCCTTTCATTTATAAACTTTTTGGCATTTGATGGTCATAAAAATGAGATAGACTCTACATTAGCAATAAACGCCATCATACAACCCCCAGTGCTGTAGTTAACAGTCACAGGTTTATGATTGTACGCCTGAACTAAGAGTAAGCTTCAGAGCAATAAGGGCTGAAGTTGCTTTCACAAATCAAATTTAAAAGGAGTCCAGTCTGCATGGGTTTATTTCCGAGAAGTATAGCGTACTTTCATGAAAGCACTTATGGCTTTTCCTCAAATACGCGGATCTTGAATATCAAAATAATATCATAAGAGGTCATACAATCACAGAAACATATTGTACATCCTAGAAATGGCTGGCTTTTTCAGACTATGATTTATCCTTCAGATGAAGTGAGTTGCCCTTCATAATGTAGTTCATCCACTACAAAAAATACAAAGTGAAAAAGCGTTCACCTCTTCGTTTTCCATTTGTCTATTATAATTTCTTTTATGGGTCATTGTTGGTGATGGCCCTTACCAACTTAAGATAAGTGCCAGATAACAATCTTAGATAAACCGTAGTGCCACAAAAGTACTCACATTAACAGTATCAGCAATGTGCTACCTTATAAATGCTATACTCTCAGGATAGTACTATAAGTAGAACTGGAATATTTGTTAACCCCTTCCCATCCCGTGAGGTACATGAGTATGCTCTGAGTGTTCAGACTGTGGAAAATAGGGAGAACGAGCCAGGAAAAGTTTTACTTAGTGCATTCCGCTCTCTGCTCTGTGTCATGTACTGAGACTGGCCCCATAATTAAAGTTTATGGGCATGTATCTTTACATAGACACAAAGAGGGGAGCAGACTGAAGCAGCAGCATTGCCCTCTGTCTACTCGTTCCTCTGATCAGTCAAGGTTTGAACACTCGGACCCTGATCGATGAAAACATTTGATAAGACTCTGTAACACAAACAAATGGTTAGCACCTTCAAAACCACTATTATGACTGTGCAGGTGCATGCTGTAATGGCTGAAATATAGAGATTTAGAACTGCAAAAATTCTATAGAAAAAATAGGTTCCTCAAATGGTATGCAAAAAACAAATTTTTTTTCCTATTTTTTTCTATAGCATTTTTTTCATGACAGTTACACTTTAACCCCTTAATGACCACAGGCGTATATTTAAGCCCTGAGGTTGTTAAGGTACTTCAGAGGGGGGCCCCGCAGTGACCCTGCTCTGAACCGATCCCCGGTGCTGCTTGTAGCCCGGGACTGCGGCTATTAGCGGGCACGGTCTGATCGCCTTGCCCGCTCTAATTAGCCTTCTAAATGCAGCTGTCAAAGTTGATAGCTGCATTTAAAAAACAACTTTTCCACATCCCTGGTGTCTAGTGAGGGGGCACGACGTGGTCGCGGAGGAGCGATCCCCGCGTCTGAGTCCAGCCAGGGGTCTGCACCGTAATGGCGCTGATCCCGGCTCGGCACTCTATTGTATTTAGCTGCAGCAGCCAAAAGCAATAGAGTGCCTATCTCATAAGTCCCCCAGGGACTTATACACTTTTTACACTAATACACTTAGTATAAGTGTAAAAAAAAGAAAATGTTTAATCTATATCATAAAAATCAAAGTCTGTCTGTCTGTCTGTCCTTCTGTCTGTCTGTCCTCTATAGACTTCCAAACGCCTGAACCGTTTGACCCCAAATTTGGCACACAGATACATTGGGTGCCCTGGAAGGTTATTGCGAAGGTCCCGTCCCCGCCAGATGTACAGGAGGGGAGGGGGAGGGGAAAGAGAGGCGCCCCATAGAGATGATTGGGAAAATCTCCTCACTGCAAATACAGGTGATATAATTAGCTGCAGCAGACACGGCAGTTGGAGCCTTAGCAACCAATAGGATTACTGCATTCATTTTCACAGGAAGCAATGGTTGCTAGGGAAGCTTCCTCACAACATCCACAGTAATAACTGGTAGACCCCCTACTTCATCTATACAGTACATGTATATACATGACCCCCTACTCCATCTATACAGTACATGTATATACAGGGCCCCCTACTCCATCTATACAGTACATATATATACAGGGCCCCCTACTCCATCCATACAGTACATGTATATAAGGGACCCCCTACTCCATCTATACAGTACATGTATATACAGGACCCCCTACTCCATCTATACAGTACATGTATATACAGGACCCCCTACTCCATCTATACAGTACATGTATACAGGACCCCCTACTCCATCTATACAGTACATGTATATACAGGACCCCCTACTCCATCTATACAATACATGTATATACAGGGCCCCCTACTCCATCTATACAGTACATGTATATACAGGGCCCCCTACTCCACCTATACAGTACATGTATATACAGGACCCCCTACTCCATCTATACAGTACATGTATACAGGACCCCCTACTCCATCTATACAGTACATGTATATACAGGGCCCCCTACTCCATCTATACAGTACATATATATACAGGGCCCCCTACTGCATCTATACAGTACATGTATATACAGGGCCCCCTACTGCATCTATACAGTACATGTATATACAGGGCCCCCTACTGCATCTATACAGTACATGTATATACAGGGCCCCCTACTGCATCTATACAGTACATGTATATACAGGGCCCCCTACTGCATCTATACAGTACATGTATATACAGGGCCCCCTACTGCATCTATACAGTACATGTATATACAGGGCCCCCTACTGCATCTATACAGTACATGTATATACAGGGCACAACAGGTATACCAAACTGTGACTCGGTAACACTGCTACACCAGACCTGACCAATACTGCCATACTGTGCTGGATAACACTGTCATACCAGACCTGACCAATACCGCCATACTGTGACTGGATAACACCTCCATACCAGACCTGACCAATACCGCCATACTGTGACTGGATAACACCTCCATACCAGACCTGACCAATACCGCCATACTGTGACTGGATAACACTGCCACACCAAACCTGACCAATACCGCCATACAGTGACTGGATAACACTGCCACACCAGACCTGACCAATACCGCCATACTGTGACTGGATAACACTGTCATACCAGACCTGACCAATACCGCCATACTGTGACTGGATAACACTGTCATATAAGACCTAACTAATACCGCCATACTGTGAATGGATAACACCGCCACACCAGACCTGACCAATACTGCTATACTGTGCTGGATAACACTGTCATACCAGACCTGACCAATACCGCCATACTGTGACTGGATAACAATGCCATACCAGACCGGACCAATACCGCCATACTGTGCTGGATAACACTGTCATACCAGACCTGACCAATACCGCCATACTGTGACTGAATAACACTGCCATACCAGACCTGACCAATACCGGCAAACTGTGACTGGGTAACACCGCCACACCAGTCCTGACCAATACCACCATACTGTGACTGGATAACACCATCATATCAGACCTGACCAATACTGCCATACTGTGACTGGATAACACCGCTATACCAAACCTGACCAATACCACCATACCGTGACTGGATAACATCGCCACACCAGACCTGACCAATACCGCCATACTGTGACTGGATAACACCCCCATACCAGACATGACCAATACCGACACACTGTGACTGAATAACACTGCCATACGGGTAAATACAACCCTGCAGGTATACAGGACACTACAGGTATACAGGACCCCAAAACTATACATTACAAGTGCACAGGACCTCCACAAAACTATATACTACAGGTATACAGGACCCCAAACTTTACACTACAGGTATACAGGACCCCAAAACTATATACTACAGGTATACAGGACCTTCACCAACTATATACTTCAGGTATACAGGACCTCCACCAACTATATACTACAGGTATATAGGACCCCAAACTATACACTACAGGTATAGAGGACCCCAAAACTATACACTTCAGGTATACAGGAACTCCACCAACTATATACTACAGGTATATAGGACCCCAAACTATACACTACAGGTATACAGGACCTACACCAACTCTATAATACAGGTATACAGTACCTTCACCAACTCTATACTACAAGTATACAGGACCCCAAATATACTACAAGTATACAGGAACTCCCCCAGCTATATACTACAGGTATATAGGACCCCAAACTATACACTACAGGTATACAGGACCTCCACCAACTCTATACTATAGTTATACAGGACCCTCAAACTATTTACTACAGGTATACAGGACCCCCGAACTATATACTACAGGTATGCAAGACCTCCACCAATTATACACTACAGGTATCCAGGACCCTCAAACTATAAACTACAGGTATACAAGACCTCCACCAACTATACATTACAGGTATACAGCACCAACTATATACTACAGGTATACAGGACCCCCGAACTATACAGTACAGGTATACAGGACCTTCACCAACTGTACACTGCAGGTATACAGGACCTCCCTCAACTATACACTATAGGTATACAGCCCCCCCAACTATGCACTACAGATATGCGAGACCCCTAAAAACTATACATTGTGGGTATACAGAACCCCTCCAACTATGCACTACAGGTTTACACTAATTCCACTGATTAACTCAGATGAAACAATACCTTTAGCTTGGCCTCCTGGGCACCTTAGAACAAATCTAATTAAAACACTGACACTTTATACCCGGGCAGCGCCGGGTACATTTTCTAGTTATTAATAATAATCCCCTCCCCTAATAAAAGTCTGAATGACCCCCTTTTCCCATTTTATCAATAAAAATTAACAAATAAATAAATATGTTTTGTATCGCCGCATGCGTAATCACCCAAACTGTTAATTTATTTCATTTCTGATCTTGCACGGTAAACGGCCTAAGCACAAACAAAATTCCAAAGTGCAAAATTGTGCATTTTTAGTCGCATAAAATCCAGAAAAATTAGAATAATTGTAAAATTGTAAAGTGAACAAAAAGTTGCATATGCGCACAAAAAATCCCTAGTTCAAATGCTTATTAGATATCCGGGTTAAGATTCTTGCTGCTCTGCATAACCAACTCGTTTTGCGTGCATGTGTGCTAAATCATGGTCATGACCATGATTAGGCGTGCATGCGTGCAAAACACATTGGTCGTTTCATTTTGGACTAACAGTTGGCCACTGCTGGATCCATGCACCCTCCTACAATGTACTGTAACCCTATATCATCAACGATGTGAGCTGGCTGTTACTCTTTGATTTTTCTGGTTTATTGGAAAGCAGTCCCCTGCATTAAAAATGTAATGTTATTAATCCTGCAAGGTAAACAGCATAAACAAAAAAAGGCGCAAATTATTAGGTAACATTACTTCCCCGCACACACACACACCGGCTTCAGCGATGTCCCATGCTCCGGGCTGTCACCGCACCATCTCTTCTCACTTGCAGTGCAGAGGCCCAGCGTTGTTGTTGCTTCGGCCCCTGGGGGTGCCTCATCGCTCCATGGGCCTGCTCCATGCTGTCCTGGCTGGAGTGCATGTCCCCATCTCTTAGGGCACGTGCACTGGCTGTCACAGATTTAAAGGAACAGTGAGTCCCTAATTGGTTAGTGCACCAATCACCTGCCCTATAAATAAAGCACCTTTCCTGGCATTCCCTGTTAGAGCCTCTGCATGCTTCCCATAAGTGTGTGGTCCCAGCTTTCCATGATTCCTGCCAGTGATTCCCACCTGTGATTCCTGCCGTTCCTGTTTACTTCTGTTCCTTGTTCTTGCTACCTGTGGTTCTCTCTGTGTCTGCTTTACTGGCCGTGATTCCTGCTGTGCTCCAACTTGCCAGTCTATGTGTCACCAACTGCACCTCACCCCCTGGGGCTAGCAAACCAAGCCAGGGGTAGCAACCTGGGGGTCACCTGCTGCAGCCATCCTGCCTTATGGTGGGCTCTGGTGAAGACCCTGTTGCAGATTAAGGCATTGCTGGTGGTGGTGCAGCGGATCCACGACTCCAGTCGTTACATCCAGGAGTACTGGAAAACTCTCTTATTTCATTAGACTCCCAGAAAACCTAGCTGTAGGGTAACATTAGTAGGCAATCGTATTTACAATTTTGTCTTTCCTCATTAAAATTATGGGGAGGGGGTGTGGAGGGGGCGGAACGGGGAAGCGGACTCATAGTCCGCGCAATTCATTATTTTTTTCTCTTAAAGTTACGCCGAAAACCTACTCCAGCCCTCAGCTGGTGTAGCTTTTCGGACGTGCGCACCGGAGCGCACAGGATTTATGTAGAGGCAGTCCGCCTCTACATAAATCTTGGTAGCGCCGGAGATGCGAGGACGTTTTTAAGTCCGGCGTAAAAAAATGGCGAACTTAATAAATGTCCCCCTTAGAAAATAAACAAAATACAGAAGGAAAGCGCTCCATAGCATAGCAACAACGTGCAAGGAGACCCTCACCTGGTGAGGTTGTGCTATAGATAGAGGCACAACACTCGTCAAAGCATGTATGAAGGACCGCAGCCACTCCCGCTATCCCAAAGGAATCATGTGCATAAAAACCTCCAACGCCAACAAAACACGGATCAAGGGGCGCAGGTCCAAGAAGAATAAAATGTCAATAATAAAGTATAAAAGTTTATTAAGACTCGACGCGTTTCGGAACCACACCGGTTTCTTTCTCAAGAGTTTTGAGAAAGGAACCGGAGCGGTTCCAAAACGCGTCGAGTCTTAATAAATTTTTATACTTTATTATTGACATTTTATTTTTCTCGGACCTGCGCCCCTTGATACGTGTTTTGTTGGCGTTGGAGGTTTTTATGCACCCCTTAGAAAATTTCACTGTTGACTTGTATCCTTTAACAATATTTTAACTGTACTTTTTTCCTTTATAATCGACATAGGAAGGTTCATTCTCATTTTCCATCTTTCTTGGCTGTACACACATTTTCATCGTTTTTTATACTGATCACATTTTACAAACTTAATATTTGAACTTATAAATCTTTGAAGATCCGAAATCAGTTGTCAGATTTAATTATCTCTTTCATTGAAAGGAAAACATGCTCACATATGGATAATGCCATTTCAATTATAAATTTGTCCACTGTTATTGCAATCATTGAAAGGAAATAATTGAATTTTACTTGACATATGTTACTTATAATGCTAATCATACATTGCTAGAGAATACTTGACAGATGCATGTGCAGTATTTTATTTGTGTTCATTAATGAACTGGCTTACTTTTTTTTATTGTGACAAGTATGATTTTTGTATATATGGCTTACAAAAAGTTTATATTTTAAAGCTGCGTTCACACTACGTATATTTCAGTCAGTATATGTATATTTCAGTCAGTATTGCAACCAAAACCAGGAGTGGATTAAAAACACAGAAAGGATTTGTTCACACAATGTTGAAATTGAGTGGATGGCCGCCATTTAATGGCAAATATTTGCTGTTATTTTTGAACAACGGCTGTTATATTGAAATAATGGCAGTTATTTACTGTTATATGGTGGCCATCCTCTCAATTTCAACATTGTGTGAACAGATCCTTTCTGTGTTTTTAATCCACTCCTGGTTTTGGTTGCAATACTGACTGAAATATACTGACTGAAATATACGTAGTGTGAACGCAGCCTAAAGCAGTATAGTTAAAGAGGATGTCCAGTGTCAATGCTGTTTTGATGTGCCCGATACCCGCTGATAACCATTTCTTGGTCCCCATCTCAACACAGAAAATTCCTACTTATCCAATACATGGCTACAATGGTGACTCGCTTTAGCCACTTTAGACAGGACTACTGCACGGAACATGACAATGGCATTATTGATGCAACATTGAATTGCTATGGCCAAGTAGTAATAATCATCTGTGCTCATCATTTAGCTAAAAGGTGAGGTCCAAGAACTGCTACAGACCCTTGGATAACCTAGTACTGAGAAGAGGATGTGGCTGGTAATGTCGATGAGATTCACCTTTAGGCCATGTTCACACAGCATATGTTTTACATAAATCAAAGCCGTTGTTGCAATTTGCAACAATGACCGTGATTTATGCAAAACATATGTTGCATTTGAATACATGGAATACCAGCCGGATTGTATACACATGGTATTCCATCCAGCCACAGTAAAAACTGACATGACACTGCCAATGACATTCGATGAATAACAGCCACAGAGACCCTGTCAGTTCACACAATGGAGCGTGCAGCTCCAGCCGCAGCAGAATTGGCATGAGGGCGCACACGAATGCAGCCTCATCCCAATTCATCAGAAATGAAGATGATCTTCTCTGACACTGGCTGTTCTGTGACCCGGCCGGTGTCTTACACCATGTGAACATGGCCTTATGCTGGTTTTAGGAGGAAAGACGAGCACATTGTAGATTCGGAGTTCCAGACGGATTTTGCAAAAAGTTTTGTTCTGCACGAGCTTGAACCTTAGGCAGTTCATTTTAACCGAACTTGCTAAAATTAAGCTGGTCACATGGCATAAAGGAAAAGGGTAAAAGATATGTAACTTCAAGGTGGCTCATAATGCCATGAAAACAGCTTTTCCAGTTCATCAGGAGGTACAGTAATATAGGACTGATATAAGAGTCCCTATAAAAACAAAAAAACAAAAACTTTGTAATTAGCTTCAAAAGCCCTTTTAGCAGATGTAATATAAAGCAAGTTTGCAATTTATATTCATTTTTTTTTTTATCATGGAAAATACAGCACTTCCTGTTTTCGGACTTTTTTTTTCTCAAAAAACAGGAAACAGTCAGAAAACAGAAAGTCCTGTGTATCCCAGGCCATCTGAGCACTCACAGAGAGAAGGCAGTCATGTTAATGACAGACACATTGAGCTCTGACTCTCTGTACTGGCTGGAATTCCATGTTTAGGCTATGTTCACATAGCGTAAAAGTACGGCCGTTGTTGCCGATGCGGTGTGAAACACTGCATTGCCTTCTATAGGATCCCGGCCGGAGCATATACACATAGTAAACGCTCCGGCCGGGATCCCATGCGGTACCATAAACAACTGAGATGTCAGTTTTCTGCGGCCGCAATTCAGTGAATGCCAGTTCACACAAGGAAGCGAGCGGTTCCGGACACTTGCTTCATTGTGTGCTGTGAGGAGTTCTGATGCAGGCGCACGCTGATGCGCCCGCATCAGAACACTGCGGCTTGAAAGATCATCTGGCCGGTACTTAAGTCACGGAATAGCCAGTCTCTTACACCATGTGAACATAGCCTTAGTCTGTTTTTTCAACCAGCACAAGTCAGAAAATCTACCTTTCTGGAGACTGGACCTGGATTTCTGGTAAGTTCAGCTTTGTTTTAGAGCATGATAACAACAGAAATGATAATAAATGTATATTGCAAACTTGCTTAACCCCTTAAGGACAGAGCCTGAAATGGCCTTAAGGACAGAGACAAATTTTATGAATATGACCTGTGTCATTTTAGTCATTAATAACTTCGGGATGCTTTTACCTATCCGGCTGATTCTGAGATTGTTTTCTCGTGACATATTGTACTTCACATTTCTGGTAAAATGGAGTCGATACTCATAACGAATCTTTATGAAAAACACCAAAATAACGTGAAAAATTGTGAAAAAATGCATTTTTCCAACTTTGAAACCTTCCTGCTTATACAGAAAATGGTTATGCCACATAAATTATATATTGAATAGCATTAGCAACATGTCTACTTTATGGTGGCAGCATTTATTAAACTATATTTCATTTTTTTTAGACAATAGAAAGCTTAAATCATTAGCAGCAATTTTCCAAATTTTCTGTAAAATTTCAAAATCAGATATTTTCAGGGACCTGTTCAGGTGGGAAGTGTATTTGAGGGGCCTGAATGTTAGAAAGCCCCACAAAGCACCCCATTTCAGAAACCGAACCCCCCAAACTCTGCAAAAGCACATTCGGAAAGTGTTTTAACCCTTTAGGGGAGTCACAGAAATAAAAGCCAAGTGTGTAAGAAATTTGAAAATTTTTATTTTCTGTGCAGAGATTTTATTGTGATGCAATATCTTTCATAATGATAAACCTATTAGCAGAGAAATGCACCCCAATATTGATTGCCCCGTTTCTGCAGTTTATAGAAATACCCCATATGTGGCCGTATTGCGCTATTTGACGCAACCACAAGCCTCAGATATAAAGGAGCGCCCAGTGAATTTCAACGCCTCCGTTATATTTGGTTATTTTTGACCGTACCACTTCAGGTTGGCAGAGGCTCTGGGGTACCAAAACATTAAAAACACCCCTAAAGGGACACCATTTAGAAAACTACACCCCTCAAGGAATGTAACAAGGGGTGCGGTGAGCATTTGGACCCCAAAGGGGCTTCACAGATTTTCAGAACAATGTGGTGTAAAAAAGGAAAAATTCTATTTTTTACACTAAAATGTTGTTCTAGCCTTCATTTTTCATTTTTACAAGGGGATAAAAGAAAAAAAAAACACCAAACGTGTAGCGCAGTTTCTCCCGAGTACAGAAATACCCCACATGTGGACATAAAGTGCCAAGCTGGTGCAGGACGAGCCTCCAAAGGGAAGGAGCGCCAATTGTCCTTTGCAAGCTGGATTTTACTGGAAAGGATTTCAAGGGTCATGTCGCATTTACAGACCCCTCGTGCTGCCAAGACACTGGAAACCCCCCACAAGTGACCCAATTTTGGAAACTACACCCCTCAAGGAATCTAACAAGGGGTGCAGTGAGCATATGGACCCCACTGGTGATGGGCACAAATGTGGAACAATGTGACGTGAAAGGGAAAATTTTCATTTTTTCACTTTCTCGGCACAAACGTGGCCGTCATCAAGGGGTCTATATCCTCACTGCACCCCTTGATAGATTCCTTGAGGGGTGTAGTTTCCAGAATGGGGTCACTTGTGGGGGGTTTCCAGTGTTTTGGCAGCACGAGGGCTCTGTAAATGCGACATGGCGTTCATCATCCATTCTGGCCAAATCCAGCCTCCAAAATCCAAATGGCGCTCCTTCCCTTCGGAGGCTTGCCCTGCACCCACACGGCGCTTTATGTCCACATGTGGGGTATTTACGGACTCAGGGGGAATTGCTCTACACATTTTGTGTGTTTTTTTCTCTTTTACCCCTTGTGAAAATGAAAAATTTAAGGCTAAACCAACATTATAGTGTAAAAAATGTAATATTTAATTTTCATGTCATATTGTTCCACATTTGTGCCTGTCACCAGTGGGGTCCATATGCTCACTACACCCCTTGTTACATTCCCTAAAGGGGTGTAGTTTCCATAATGGAGTCAATTGTGGGGGGGTTCAACTGTCTTGGCAACACAGGGGCCTTTTAAATGCAACATGGCCCCTCAAAATTCATTCCAGCCAATTCCAGCCTTCAAAAACCAAATGGCGCGCCTTCCCTTTGGAGGCTTACCCTGCACCCAAATGGCGCTTTATGTCCACATGTCGGGTATTTCCATACTCAGGGGAAATTGCGCTACACATTTAGTGTTTTTTTTTATCTTTTAACCCCTTGTGAAAATGAAAAAATCAAGACAAGATCAATGATTTAGTGTAAAAATTAAACATTTTTTACACTAAATGTTGGTCTAGCCTTGATTTTTTTCCTTTTCCACAAGGGGTTAAAAAAGAAAGTGAACACAAAACGTGTAGGGTAGTTTCCCCTGAGTACGAAAATACCCCACATGTGGACATAATGTGCCATATTGTCACAGGGCAAGCCACCAAAGGGACAGAGCGCCATTTAGAGGCTGGAATGGAGGATGGAGGCCATGTCGCATTTACAAAGCTCCTGTGCTGCCAGAACAGTAGAAACCCCCCACAAGTGACCCCATTATGGAAACTACACCCCATAAGGAATCCAACAAGGGGTGCAGTGAGCATATGGACCCCACTGGTGATGGGCACTTACGTAGAACATGTGCCGAGAAAATAAAAAATACCATTTTTTTCATTTTCACGTCCCAAATGTGGCCGTCACCAGGGGGCCATATCCCCGCTGCCCCCCTTGTTAGATTCCTTATGGGGTGTAGTTTCCAGAATGGGGTCACTTGTGGGGGGTTTCTACTGTCCTGGCCGCACAGAGGCTTTGTAATTGCATCATGGCATCCTCTAATGGGAATGGCGGCCATACCTATTTAGCTGGGGAAAAGGGACAATTCTAATTTATTTGGGGGTATTAGGCCAATTATTAGTTTATAAGGTTGGAAATGACAGGTGTCCATCAAATTCAACCTGTGTTGATCCAGAGGAAGGCAAAAAAACCCTTGTGAGGCAGACGACAGTAGCCTCATCAATGGGGAAAAATTCCTTCCCGACTCCATAATGGCGATCAGAATAATCCCTGGACTAACGTGACCCCTGAAATATTAATAAGGGACAGAATTTAGATAATGTAGAACCCCAGTGACGTGTGGTGCACCTTGAAGCGATCCAGTATGCAGAGACCGGGGTGATCAGGACAGGCGTCACACTGGAAAATGGTGTCCTTCCTGATCCTCCTGTTACGCCACACTCTGCACTTCTTCTGGGGTCTCCTGTTTTCCAGTGTGGGGGACGTCACCTGGAAAATGTTGTCCTGGTGCGATCCGGGGTCCTTCATATCCAGAAGCGCTGGGGCCGCTCCATGGCTGCTAAATATTAGGGCTTTATTACGGCTTCTGATATTTTTGGATTGTGCCGCAAGCTACAGTAGCTCGGGCAGCGAGGGACCAGAAGAGGGGGGCGCTGGTATAAATGTTATCCCCGTACGGGTGGTGACCTTTATCCAGCAGTGGGAAGATCAGTTCCTGGACGATCTCCCCACTAACTCCGAGGATGGGGGGGGAGGGGGCATCTGGGGGCATCTGGGGGCAGGATTCGGGTGTCCCTTCCTTCATACACTGTAATGGTACATGTACACTGCGGAATGGCGAAGGATAACCCTTTGTGCATTCCGCAGCTAGCACCCGCCGGCGGACTGATGCAGGCGTGCGTCTCCGCTCGTGTCACACTCCATTCTATGCACGGGCGGATTCCGCCCTCTGTCCAAAGAATGAACGTGTTCATTCTTTGGACGGACAACGGAATCCGCCCGTGCATAGAATGGAGTCTATGACACGGGCGGAGACGCGCGCCTGCATCAGTCCGCCGGCGGGTGCCAGCTGCGGAATGCACAAAGGGTTATTCTTCGCCATTCCGCAGTGTGCACGTACTCTAAATCTGTAAGTGTACCCTGAGGTACGCTCACAGAGTTTGTAGAATTTCACACCATACCGTGATCTCTTATTGGGACGGTACTGGCGGAAAAGACGTGTCTGGGGGGCAGCGTACGCTACGCTACCCCCAGATACGTCACTTGATGATGATGATGATGATGAGGATGAATGGAGGAAAGAAGGATCCCCCCCATTCATTCTCACTGGCTGTTTCGGTGTTGGAGGCAATAATAGCATATGCGTCCGACGCCGAAAACACCCTGGGGGCCATCTTTATACGGGGACTAGTATATGGGGTATGTAAATATTGTAAAACTTTATTTCATGTAGTGTAGTGTAATGTAGTGTTTTTTAAGTTTTTTTGACAGTAAGAAAATAATATCCCTACGCCAAGAAAGGAGCTGCTGATAAATGCCACACTTACGTGCGGCACTTATCAGCAGACAGTGGCGGTAGGATATAGGGGGGAAAAAACGCTCCTACGCCAAAAAGGAGGAGTTGCTGATCAGTGGCGCACTTACGTGCAATGCTGATCAGTACTCAGCGGCGTTAGGGCGCAAAAAAAGTAAAAAAAAAAAAAATTGGGGGAAAAAAAAATAATCTTTTTAACCCAAAGCAACTGATCAGTGAATGATATTCACTGATCAGCCGCTAGGGGGCAGTAGAGAGAAGATTGCCGGAGATTACCGAGGCCCGCCGAAAACGAAGACCCGAGTGTTTCCGAAGATTTCCGACGCTGGACGAACGAACCCGGAAGCGACGCGAAGAAGACGCGAGGACGGCGCAGACCGCAGATCTTCGCTCCGGACGGCCAGATCAGGTGAGTATGGTACACCTGCACCACACACACCTGTTCTGCACCTCTCTGCTACCTAGCTGGGGGGTGCAGAACACGGCAAAACTGTTTTTTACAGTATGATCGCCGTGATGGGCCGGCGTGGCCGATCGTGGGGGTGGCATCGGCGCCATCTTTGGTGGGGACACTTATGGCGATTGGTGCTATCTCGGACAGCACCAATCGCCATTGCTTTCCGGGCCACCGGGTCACCGATGACCCGGAAAGCTGTTTTCAGCTGCTATATGCTGATCTGTATTGATCAGCATATAGCAGCGATCGTCGGCACGGGAGGGGTTAATCACCCCCCGTGCCGACGAGCAGAGATGGCCTGCTATACATTATAGCAGGCCATCTTCCCCGACCGCTGTGTGTGAACATACAGCGATCGGGGAAACATCGGGCGTACCTATACGCCTGTTTGCGTTAAAGCCCACCCTGCGGGGGCGTATAGGTACGCCCGATGTCGTTAAGGGGTTAATATCACATCTCCTGTTTGAATCTAGTGCCAATGTTGTTTTTTGTTTTTTCCCCCATGATTTCACCTCACAAGTTTTTTTTTTTTTTAATGGTTCCGTGGCATATTTTATGGAAAAATTAAGTCTGTCAATTGTTGCTGCAAAAAAAATAAGGCCTTGTGTGGGTCTGTAGGTAAAACAACTGCAAGCGCTATGGTCTTGTAAACAGGAGGAGAAAAAAAATTGCAAAAATTAAGATTAGTCTGGTCCTTAAGGGATTAAAGGGGTTATCCAGGATAAACTCTTAATTAGAAATGCTGCCAGGGCTGTGCAGTATTCTTACTTGTTCTGATCTGTTACATCTGCCTGTTCCAATGCCACCCGATGTCCGCTGGTGTCTTGACAACATCCTTTGATGTGCTGCTCCAATCGAAAAATTATCTCTCAACATAGACAATATAGAGTCTTTACTGAGCAGATGTTGTCAAGACACTGACAGTGGTGGAGGGTGACAGCCCAGGAACTGGCAGCTGTGGTGTTGAGGAACAGGTAAGTATATAGCACTGTCATGCCCCCCGCAGCCCCAGCACAATCGCTAATTATCAATTTATCTTTTTATTCCTGACAATCCCTTTAAGAATCATTGTTTTTAGGAAAGAATTGCACTCTAAAACAGGTCTTCCATGTGCATAAAACCTAAGACAATTATGACACTGTACATGTAGATCAAAAGGATATGAGGAAATCTATAGCATATTTTTCATCCTCTACATGCAAACAAGAGGCTAATTTTTTCCTCTTGTCAAACTGTTTTATAGATCATCTTGGTGACCTTTATGGAAAAAAAAAATAAAAATTAATGGAGAAAAGTGACAAGCATTGTAGATGGCATCTGACTTTCTATATACTTCCATCCTGTAGCATGTGACCTATACATTAAACGTGTTAAATGTGCTAGAATTGTGTAATCAATAGGTGCTGGTACCTAAAGGCTGATCCCACTGATTAACATAAATAATTAAAAAGCAGCAGTAATGTGACTTGTTAATTGTCCCCAGAGGCCTATACTCTATACATTACAGAAGGAATGACTCACAACTCTGCAAGAAAAGTTTTTTTTAATAAGATTAAGCAGTGGAACTTATATGTTTATTAAGTTTAGTTACCTTTAAAATAACACAAGTAAACAAGCTTAATGGTAGCATTTACCTAAGGTGGCACTTTTACTTTAACATTGCAGACAAAACTAAGAATATTCCAATAAGGCTAGGTTTACACATACCACTTTGGTATTTTTAATGAAAACAAGG
Organism: Dendropsophus ebraccatus; assembly: GCF_027789765.1. Lineage (NCBI taxonomy): Eukaryota > Metazoa > Chordata > Amphibia > Anura > Hylidae > Dendropsophus > Dendropsophus ebraccatus. The sequence continues at coordinate 65,353,478 of NC_091463.1, forward strand.
TGACCACTTTAGATCTTGCAGCATGGTGTCTTCCTTATTTTCGGAAGACAGACATTCCTTTATTTATTTTTTATTTTTCTGGGACAGCAGCAGAAACGTGGCAAAGCAGTTAAAAAAGGATGTTGTGTGAAGAAAGCCTAAAGGTTTTTTTTTTTTTTGTTATATTTTTTTCCTCTATAGGGTCTATTCCTGTTTTGTATAAAATACTGAACCAACTTTTGCCGAGAGTACTGACCAAAATACTATGGGGGACAATTATTATGGTGCAGATGGTCCTGATGGGCATAAATATTTTTGGTAACAGTGGTTTTGTGAATATTTTATTTGCATGGGGTCCTTCTGCGACGCTTGCGCCAGAGTGGTGGTGGGGGGGGGGGGGCAGGACAGTGGTAGGGCTGCATGCAGAAGGGGCCTCTGCGTGCACAGTATTGAACATTTTTCCCACAAAACACATTAATCACTAAACTTAAGGAGATCAGTAAAAATATTCCAATGAAGTACTCAATCAAAATTCTCCACTTTTTTTTTTTTGTTTGCAGTGGCCAGGGGAATTGGGTGGGGGAGGGGGGGGGCATAGTGGGATATTTTTGGTAAGGTATAGATTGATTTTAAGTGTGAATTGAGATGATATGTCTATTGTTGGATAATATGCCATGTGGTTTATTTTTATAATGATAAAGGAAATTTTAAATAAAGATTAAATAAAAAAAAAAAAATCAAGAGTCTCCACTGATGCCACCAAAAATTTAAATATGCAAAACAAGAGTCCGTCTAACTCGACGTCTAACTCAAGGTGCGAGTATTGCGATCATGACAATGACTTGCCAAGGCAGGCATCCACCCACAGACAGCTGTTTTGGGATATTTGCCCCTCATCAGTGTGGAGCATGATTCTGGCTGGTTGGGGCAATGACAAATCAACCAACAAAACACAGTAATCACTGAACTCAAGGAGATCAGGGAAAAATTCCAATGAAGTACTCAATCAAGAATCTCCATTGATGCCCCCCAAAATTTAAATATGCAAAACAAGAGTCCGTGGAGCCTCGGTTGCGAGTCTAAAAACACGGGATAGCCAGATATCTCTAGCCTGTTGCCACGGGGTGCCTCCATGATGGGAAGAGCACCACACCACCCTGATAGATAGCCCCTTTAATCACACTCAGTTGCGAGTATTGGAACATAAATAGTCAGGGCGTTGATCCCATTTTGTGCGGAGGGAGGGGCTCCGATGCACACAGGATTTATGTAGAGGCATTCTGTTCCCTTTACAAGAGCTTCTCTCTAGCCTTTTTTATTTCACAACAGACTATACTTGCTTTTTACTTCCTGCCTTCTATCTAGTAACAAGTTCTTCCTTCATTTTTAAGAGCTCTTATCTAGGCTTATCTTAGTTTTTCAATAAAGTTATACACCAGCAAACTTCTTACTACCCCTAGCGCCTTTAGACTTTAATGCAGCTTAGCTGCAGTTCTCCCAACATACTTGGGGCACATTTATTACAAATGTGCGCCTGTCGTATGAGTGCACAGGTCTTAATAAATCTAGATGTATAATTTTTCATATAAGGACCCCTACTGTTTGGGATTCTGCTTTATCCCCCCTTTTACTGCCTATTGGTCTTAGTTCACTGCTTTCAGAACTGTTCCAACCTAATCTACTATAGGCCACATCATGGGCTTAATATTCTAGACCATTCCAAAGGCCTGCAGGGAAACTAGTTTCCATTGCAGCTGTCTACTGGCAGCCTTCAAATCAGATCCAGCTACAGCCTCTCATGGGCTTAAGTTATCCAGTGTTTTCCTCCTATCGGTTACTCAGGATGAAATCCACAGCTTCACCACAATTTCCAAAGGTCAAGTAGCTACTCACAGGCTGCCAGTGCATTCAATCTGCAATGCTTAAGAGGCAGCTTAAAAGTCCACATGCAAGCTCGCTTTCATTGTCAGTCCATTTCTTACCTTAGAAAAGTAGTAGTACAGTGTACCAGTGCCTGTGTTCCAGCTGCTAAAGTCTTGGGTTTTCACTAGGCTGTGAAGTTTTTCCAGATGGCCTAATCTTTGGGTATCAATAGGGTCCTATTACACAGGGTCATTAACTGTCCAATCATGCAGAATTGGGCAGATATCAACCACAGAGTCGACCATTGGTTGATTGTTGTCTTTGAGCCAGAATTAAGAATTTTTGTCCTTTGACTGTGCACCCCTTAATGTAAATGGCTGACGGCTAATGACAATGTAAAGTAAAATAATATACATCATACTTATCTCTCAGTGCTCCCCGGTGTCCTGCTGCCTTGTTTCTGTGTACCTCGCTCATGGCAGCTGCCGCTGACACTTCTAAGCCCATCTCTGAAGTGACTGCAATACCGGCTGGATAATCTGTAGCACCTCTGAATTCTGAGGTGGGTGCATTCGTGCGCGCCCGCATCAGAATTCCTCACTGCACACAATAGAGTTTGTGCCGCTAGGGATCCCGGCCTGAGTATATACTATGTGTATACACTCCAGCTGGGATTCCCTCAGCCTTCAGCACAACATAAGTTCTGTACTAATCACGGCCGTTGTTACAACGGCCGTGATTACTACGGAACTAACGTTGTGTCAACATGCACAGACCCCGTAGTATGGTATGCCTTTATGCTAGCTATTCCACTGCACAAGTCCATCTGCCAGTATAAGGCCCCCCCTGGACCTATTACAAAACCTGTATCTCCCCCTGCGACTGGCAGCTGAAAAGATTGACAATTCTATTGCTAAATATTGCAACTCAACAAGGCAGTGCCTACTAGGAACCATAGCCCAATGATTGATAGCATAAAAGAAAAACAATAGAACAAATGCATATACTATACAATGTAGTTATAAGTATATGCTTGTACAGTCATAACATGCTAAAATATTTACTGAGCAGTCTTTCAGATGCAACATGTCTATTTATAACTATCTGAATGTACACAGGCCTGCTAGGTATGTAATGGTAGCTCACAAGAAATTTTCAAAATGGTAGGAGGTGAAATTTTTCAGGTAATTTCATCTGCAGCAAATATTCTCTGAAAGTTACGTATTTTAGGCATGTCTTAGAGGACGACATATACATCAAACAGACATCACAGGGAAAAAAAAACCAATACTTAAAAGGTGTTGCTATCATTACTTTTGATGATGTCTGCAGGACTGGCTTTAGGGGCCTATTCCGCAGAGAGATAATCGGCCGATTATCGCTCGGTGCAATAGAGAAAACGATCAGCCGATGATTGTGTCATCGGCTGATCGTTTATTTAGGCCCAAACCTAAAATCATCAGTGACCCAATGCATATCACTGATGCTGCGAGTGGGACCTGGATAAAGATGGAGCGGAGGAGAAGCCCTGCTAGGTAATGTATGCAGCAATGGCTGCGAGGACATCGGTAACGATATCCCTGCAGCCCTTGCTAAACGATCATTGGGCCGTGGAATAGGCCCAGTAAACGAGTGCCTATCTAGCAGTTTAACAAACAACGAAGGTGCCGAAAATAACCTAGGGGGTCCAGGGTACATTTGAACAAAATACACACTAGCGCAAAGGGCCATTAGCCCAAAGGGCCCCGGATCACCCCTGGTAAATCAATTAAAACGTAAATTTTAATAAACTAGTATATACTTAAAAAATATAAACACCGTGATAGAGTTAAAAACACTCTCCCAAAGTCCACTAATATTATATGTTTAAGTCCACTAGCCAGTGGTACTATGTATTATTACTGAATAGCTGCAGACTACTCGGTCTGAGAACTTTGGGAGTAGCTGATTAAAACCTAACACACCACCACAACTAGTTTCGCCCCTAAACGGGGCGTCCTCAGGTGTAGGGCAAATGGCGTTTATTAAAAGTTAAGTTTTAATTGATTTACCAGGGGTGATCCGGGGCCCTTTGGGCTAATGGCCCTTTGCGCTAGTGTGTATTTTATCTAGCAGATTTGCAATTGTTTACATTATTGATCAGCCTGTGGAATAGGGCCCTTAGGCTTCATGATGCCCTGTGTAAAAATGACCCTCCCCATACTTGAGCACAACTTTCCCAGACTCCTCAATTTCCTATTTCTCTAGTGATAACACCCCCCCCCCCCCCCCCAAAAAAAAAAAAAAAAAAAGAACAGACTTTCAGTCCAAGCTGCTGGGAAAGCTAAGTGGTGACATTGTGGTGCCTTAATGGTGACCATACACCACATTCCTTCATATATAGGCAAAATTGACGTTCAGGCACCTGCAAAATCAGGCTTACAAATTGTGTAGACCTTCATGGGGTGTCACAATGAGTGCACATTAACAAATGCATCAATGTTATGTAGCATACATACTCAGATACAGATAGAGGTGTGATGTGACATTGACAATCTCATACAGTGGGCATTAAAGTCCTTTAGTTTATAATTTATATTTTGCTGGCTTAGAAAGTGTCAATCTTTGAAAGAAAGGCGGAAGTCACCACTGGCTTTTACTTAGAGGAGAAGAATTCTGGATCACAAAACTGAATTCATTTGTCCCCCTAGGTGTGAAAGAGAGCAATAAGTCAATGCTTTTCTGTAACATTGTTTTTAATGGGTTGTTTGTATTAAAATTGTCATTGCCTGTTTACCTATTTATAAGCACCTCTTTGCAGTGACTTCATACCTGTCCAAAAGAATTCCAAAGCGAGTGAAATGGGAACACACCTATCTCTATTTCACAGACACAGGTATTTTTAATGTGATCTACTAATAAATCGAAAGTGAATTGATCTTGGGCTCATTGCGAGTCTCAAAAGTAACACCTGATGTGATCAGTAACTTTTGTGTGAGATTATGTCAAAAGTTGCTGTACATGGCAGCAATACTTTAAATAGTATCAATATTTTTTAAGTTAGACATAGGTATGAAGAGTAGTACTAGTTCTGACCATGACCAATTATTCGATATACAAATTTTAGCTCTAATTTTCAGTTATCCCATTGAACACGAAGATCTGCAGCACTCAGGTGTGTAAGTGAAAAAAATCTTGGTTCTTTTATTCCATCAGAAAACGCAATGTGAAAAGACAAGTAAAAAGTGCGGCAGATGAGATGCATCACGTTTGCCGCACTTTTTACTTGCGTTTTCCATTGCGTTTTCTGATGGAATAAAAGGACCAAGATTTTTTTCACTTACACACCTGAGTGCTGCGGAACTTTCTTGGATATGCATGCAAGCTTGTGGTTGGAGCAATCTGCTGGCACCAAACAAATATCTGAGCAGTGTTGATTCATTATTTTGGTTTGATAGATAGATAGATAGATAGATAGATAGATAGATAGATAGGAGATAGATAGATAGATAGATAGATAGATAGATAGATAGATAGATAGCCAGAAGCACACAACAAACTCCCAACAACACTGGGTTGGAAGAATTTGTACGGAGCCCCCGGTCATGTGACTTGATATTGGGTTGTACATTATCATTGTAAACATTGCAGCATTTGTTTTCTTACAGCCTATATTGTTGATACTGTTGGGATATAACTTTTACTGTACTAGTACAAGTTGCATTTAAGCCTTCTTTTTCTCGCTGTGATATGTAAACAGAAAGGTACTATGTGCTGGAGTGATAAATAGTCAGACTCTGTCCTGTGCCCTGCAGATCCAATTTCTTACAGTATTTTGCCTTAGACAGCAAAAGACTGGATACACATTAAGAAACAGAGGAGCAAATATATGTGTGCTATAAATCTAAACTAAGTTCAGTAAAGTACTTGTTTTATGAATGTTTGCTCAATTTGCAATAAGTGATAAGCTAATTGTTGAAAAGACTTCAAAAGGTACTTGGATAAGAACAGGCAATGTATTGTTTATGGAAAAGAGGTTCATGCATTAACCCCTTAATTTTCATTTTTGGGTTTTCATATTTTTCTCTTTACCTTGTAAGAGCCATGTTATTTTTCTATCTTCAGTCGTATGGGGACTTATTTTGTGGGACAACATCCTTTATTTTATTATAATGTATAGTGCAAAACTGTTTAAAAAATGTTATGCGGTGAAATTGGGGGGGGGGAGCAGTTTGTAAATTAGCAGGGTTTTGCTTTAACCCTTTTTGATCATTCATATAGATCAGTACAATGCTAATTCTTTGTATTAATCCATGTAATCATCAAACTGTCGGTTTACCGTGCCATGGCAGGCTGTAATAGCAGATGCCGGATGACAGCCGTAAAGGCCTAATTAAGGTCTCAGGCTGCCCAGACAATAAACAATGTAGAGCTGATCCAACTCCCTAAACCACCAAAAATGTGGGCTAGAACTGTTTTGAATGCCACTTTTAGTGTCAACAGCATTTTAAATTCCACTTTTCAACATCTATTGACAGGAGCTGTCAGCCACTGAAAGCTGTTGGCAGCCACTGTATGTGAAGTTGGCCTCACTCCTGAGTGAGCCTTTAATGATCAAAATAAACAGCATAATTAAAAAGTTAAAGATTTCTGCCCTTTGAAAAAAATCCATACTAATAGTATACTACAGATGCAGCCAGGGTAACATGATCCCTGACGCAACAATTGTGTCAGGTAGCTGTGTTAAGTCAATTAGAGTGTCGAGTTAAATGCGTCATTGTGATCAAGTTAATACAGGCTACATCTGTACGTTCAAAATTCTGTGTAGACTTTGTAGACTTTTCAATAATTTTTATAGCATTATAAGCAACATGTCGGTGTAGCATTAAAAAAAAAAAAAATTGGCAATACATATGTTACTCTAAATTCTGCAATCCAGCCTAATGCCAATTTTTGCAACATGTCTGTCTTAATTTTCAGTGACCAAATTAGGATGATAACATATCCTAGAATCACTGTGAATGTTCCATATTCAGGTATGGCGTTAATGCACATACAACCGACAGGAAGCAGTAGGGACACTCAGAAATTAAACATCTGATCCTTGAAACAGAACCATTTCCCCAGTGGAGCAGTTTAACTGATCTCCATAGCTTATTACGTGAACACTCATTCCTTGGTAGCTATCCATAGTGTTTATCTATATAAATCCTGACCTCAGTTTGGGATCATGGAACACTTTTCACAATCTGGCATTGGATCAGAAATAATGAGCGTGGGCTGTACAGTGACCCTAATGCTGATGCTTTGAACATTGAAGTTGAGTCAATGATAACCTTCTGTACTATGTATCTATATAGAATACTCTCATACACTTGGTTACATTTTTTGAATCATAAAGCAATTTATGTCTATGCACTCTGATAAACTATTAAAAATGTAATACTCCTATTACAGGAAGCCTAATAGGCTGTTATTGTCATGGGTAAAAGGCCCAGCAATCAGCTGCAGAAGTAGCAAATATTCATTCATTGTCTGATCTCATCTTTTAAATGGTCACTGTTATCTCTAATATATTCACTCTATTTGACAGCCTGTGCTTTTCCTAGCCTAATAATAACCTAAGCCCAGGTTGTGACATTGCAGAAGCTAGAAGAAGCTGGTGGGGGTCCGGGAGCTGCAATGCGGTGCTACTGGGGCACAGGGACAGGAAAGTATACATTCTTTATTATGTTCTCCTATTGCCCTACCTGCAATGGATTTTAGTTGTTGCCTCGAATTCTCATTTAATCCCTTTATTTTTCCCAGTCAAACAGCTTTAAAGTTTTGGCTACTAGACAGTGGCATAGCTACCATAGAGGCAGGGAAGTCAGCTGCTATGAGGCCATGGGCGAGAGGGGCCTGGGGATGCACAGGGAAGATAAGAGCCATCCTTTGTCCTTCTACTTAACCCCTTATTTACTGCTGTGAGTAAGGGACCCAGTGTTCACTTACATGTTGCAACACAAAAAAGGGTTAAAAAAGCACAAGACAAGGAGATCTCTGCTTCACTGCTCTGATAACCCCATACCTCTGTTTTCCTGCTGCTACAATCAAGTAGGAAAATGTGCGCGCTCCATGCAGAGGTCAGGGGTTATCAGTGCACGAGCAGTGAAGCTGAGATCTCCTTGTCTTGTGCTTTTTAATTCTTTTTTGTGTTGTAGCATGTAAGTGAACTTTGTGTACCCCTTTTAACCCTTAGGAGTAGAAGGTAGTCTGCTCATGCACCTATGTATTTAACCATAGGGCTACTAATGGGCCCTTATAGTTAAATACAGTGGACTGACAGAGCAATCAGCCTTGGCTCTCTTCCAGTCACTTTTGTAGCTGCAGGCAGGATTCTGCCTCTGGCCACAAGAGATTTAATTTTTTGGCCACATCACCAAGTATATATTTGTGTTGTGCATAGGGGAGGGGGGCCCCGTACAGTTTTATGGTATGAGGCCCCATGAATCCTAGCTACAACCCTGCTACTAGATGTCTCCCTTCCTGACAATTTGATATCCACTGTCTCTTGTTAGGATAAATATATTTCTATAATGGCTAGAACAAGTACAATAGGAAGAAGAGAGCCTGATAAAGGCTGGGTTCTTTAACTGTTCTGAACTGGCCTGCTTACTCAAGATGGTCCACACTGTAAGTGAATCTATACCTCTCTATTTCCCACTATACATAAAGCACAAAGCAGCTCTTCCTTGTGTGATCCCAACTTTCCATACAGTGCTGCAGTTGTTTCTTTCAATTCTGCTCACATTGAACATGTAAAGCCAGTTCATTAATAATCCCTTCTTTTCTCACAGGCCCTCTTTAGTAGTGTAATGCGTAAATCATCCCTTAGCACAGTGAAACCTCTTTAATCCACAGTGCACAAGCACTATATCATAGCAGAGCAAAAAAGGAGCACATGTTGTTCTGTGCTTGGCCAGAGAAGTGAGGGCAAGAAAGTACTTGTGTGTACTACTGGCAAACAACCTAGTTTTTGTCCCTAGAGGGGACTGTGAGTGGCCTTATTATAACAGTGAGAGTACTAAATTCATATTGCAACTACTCTAAAGAGTTAATCTAACAAAACCAGACTAACATTTCATAAGTGCTATTTAGTATTTATATGAACTAACATGATTTGCATTTGAATAAAGGCTGATTTAGAGGCATAACTTGAAGCTCCCAAAGCCCACTGCACAATTGGGCGCAACTGTGACATATTGAAGCTGAGCCATCCTATGCAGAATGACCCAGATTTGATTGCAATCCATATCTATTATAATAATGCTACCATATGAACTTTGACCCCTTTCCTCCAGTTTTTCTTTTGCACTTTTGTTTTTGTGTTTAAAAGGCCATAGCTCTTGTATTTTTTCACCCAAGACCCATATGAACCATTATTTTTTGTACAAGTCATTGTACTTTGCAATGACATACTAATTTTCCCATAAAATATGCCGAAAGACTGGAGAAATATTATTTGTGCTGTCAAATTTGGAAAAACAGCTATTTTTTTTTCATTTCGGGAGGGTTTAGTCTTTATGTCGTTCACCCTGTAGTAAAACTGAAATGTTATCTATGTTCCTCTAATCAGTACGATTATAACAATACAACAGGAAAAATATATAACTTTTTTTTTTCACTCCTAAAAAAAAAAAAAAAAATAATAATAAAAAAAAAGTAAATGTGTTTAAAATTGCTTTTTTATGATCCTTAAAACTCTTTTACTTTTTATTCTATGGGGATGTCAAAGGCTTAATTTTTTGCATCATGATCTGTACTTTCTATTGGTATCTTGCTTGTGTACAGTGTATTCGACTTATTGATGACTATTTATAATTTTTTTCTGGGTGTGATTTGAAAAAAAATCTGCAATTTTGCGATTTGGCGGGTTTTTGCTCTTACACAGTTCAAGCAATTATGCACATGGTTTTAGCAATTTCATAAATTTATTTTTTTATGTATAAAATTGGAAAAGTGGGTTATTCAAACTTTTAATACAGGTAGGGATATTTTACTTATGAAAGAACTTTTTTTACACTAATTTGTAGACTTCTAAGAGCAGTACCATGATTGCTCATAGGGATCAATGCAGTACATATGTACTAAATTGATCAATGCATTACATCAACTCGATTGTTTCAGGCTGCTGCAGACAGCCCACACAATGTCCATATTAGGTTGTTAGGGTTGTTAGGTAACCCATTATGTTGATACCATGCTATTAACCATTTAAATGTTGTAAAAATTGACAGGTCTAGTGGTGGGATCAGCTTGCGGCGATGCTATTGCAGCAATCCTAGCCATCATATTTACAGCACGGGTACTTTTTTGGCCCAACTTGATTCAGAGTTATAGTGGCCATATAAGGACATACTCTAGTCAGAAATCAGAGTCAAGAATCATTTTTTTAAGTCTTACACCTGAGTTTTGACAGCTGACTTCTGATACCTGACTGCTTGTACCTGACTACTGACTGCTGATAACTGACTACTGCTACTTTACTAGTATTTTCTAAAAACTGACTACTGAAACTTGACCACTGACTACTGATACCTGACCACTGATTTTTGATAACTGACTACTGATAACTGACCATTGAAACCTGCTTGTACCTGACTACTGATTACTGACAACTGACTACTGATACTTGACAACTGACTACTTATACCTGGCATCTGATTGAATGAAGCATAATATCTGATGTCTGAATTGTCAGTAGTCAGATATCATTAGTCAATTTTCAGTTTGAATTTCAGGTCAAGTTTCACCTTCACTGCTATGCTGCACAGCTAGCTTGCATTTTCAGGTAATAAAATGAACAGTGCTATCTGATCTTTGACTTGTCAGAAGTCCTCTCTCACTATTAGTGATGAGAGAATACTGTTTGATCGAATAGATATTCGATCGAATAATGAGATATTGAAATATTCGATATTCGTACAAATATCCCGCGAATATTTGACAAATATTCGATAAGCGTTCAAATCCCCCCAGCTTCCAGTTTTACCATCCAAATGGTCAAATAGATGTTTTTCACTAATCGAATACTTGTTCCCATAGACTTTAATGGGATCAAATATTCGATCGAATATTCGAATGCTTGCACGATATTCGTACGAATATCGAATATTCAAATATCTCACTGTTCGCTCATCACTACTCACTATTCATTGCTCTTACAGCTGAAATTTTAAACATTGTATTTGTTAAAGTTTTGAAAATAGCTCAAGGCACCTCCCCTCATTGCTGTCCTGGAGCAGAAGCACTGGAGCTGCAAACTAAATGGTGCCCTGAAGCACTATATACATACATACATATTTATACTCATGGACACTTACTTCTTATACAGGAAAGCTTCAGGGGTCAACTCAACAGTAGTCAGGTATAAGTAGTCAGGTATCAGAAGATAGTTGTCAATACTCAGGTATCAGAGTAAGGTGTCAGACTTGTTTAGTAATTATTCTGGTTCTGACTTTTGACTATGTCCTAATATTGACACTGTAAGTCTGAAACAATTGCCGAGTTGGGGCTAGAGGAGGACTCGGGCTGTAAGTATGATTTCTCGGATTGTTGCAATTGCAGCTCTGCAAGCTGATCTCACCACCAGACCACCAGCAATGGCTTCTACAAGCTATCTAAATGCACCTGTAAATTTTGACAGCAGTATTTTAATGGTATGGAACAGGAGGAGCTCAACGTGAGCCCAATCTGTACCCCCTTAATGGCCCTATGGCATACCCTAACAACACAATGTGTTAATGGGATACTATAGGATATGGAAATGGTGGCAATATGCATAGGCTGCTTGTGCCTAATGGCATATTTCTGGTTTTCAAGATAATACTAGCAATGTCCTTCAACTTTTACAAGGTCCTGTACATATTTTATTTCATTTGAGAACAATATACAGTGGTACCTTGGTTTAAGAGTAACTTGGATTAAGAGCATTTTGCAAGAAGAGCTCACAGTAACTTGGATTAAAAGCATTGCTTTGGTTTAAGAGCTCCCTGTACTGGGTGAAATAGGGAGTGTGGAACAGCGTGGTCTGCATAGCGGGGTGTAAAGCTCTGTACTCTGATCCAGGAAGTCTCCCTCACCTTCCAAATCATAGCAGATGCACTTCAGTATGGAGCTAACATCAGGGGACAGGACTGTGGAGGTAATCTCTTCATAGCTTTACCCCCTCTCTCCCCAGACAGAGAGTGCATTAATGTGCCCATATACTTTGCTCATTCCTTCATGCTCCCTGCAGTCTCTGTCAGTCCTTGTGATCCCATGCTCTTCATTCTTGCTTTAATGTGCCTGCACTCACACTCTGCTATACACACTGCTGCTATAATGTGCCTGCACTCACACTCAGCTATTCACACTGCTATATACAGAAGTAAAAAAAAAAAAAAGGAAAAAATTGGTCAGCTCTCCTGGAACACTGTTCACACTAGGCAGGAGCACGTTGCCATGGCTAAAATTGCAAACACACAAAAACACAGAAAAATGCAACAGCAAGATACAGACCCACCATAGACATGAAAATAATTAAAAGCAGCCCCCCCAACTGCCCAAAAAATTCCCACAATAATTGCATCACCTGGGTGAGACAGGTGGAGTGCACGACCAAATAGAGGCAGCCACTCCCCCAACTGGAACACAGAAAAAAAAAAAAGGAAAAAATTGGTCAGCTCTCCTGGAACACTGTTCACACTAGGCAGGAGCACGTTGCCATGGCTGAAATTGCAAACACACAAAAACACAGAAAAATGCAACAGCTCACCGCAACAGCAAGATACAGACCCACCATAGACATGAAAATAATTAAAAGCAGCCCCCCCAAACTGCCCAAAAAATTTCCACAAAAATAATGAGTCTCTTGGTTACTATTTGCAAACAGCCTAAACTGCCTCACCACGATAAGGTGGACTCCTATCGAGGCAGACCCTACACTGTATGTACACTATGGCCTCTCCATGGCGTATAATACGCCTATGCTCTGGGAATGCAAGATCCGTCTAATACCTGCAAAAATAATTGCATCACCTGGGTGAGACAGGTGGAGTGCACGAGCAAATAGAGGCAGCCACTCCCCCAACTGGAAAACAGAAAAAAAAAAAAGGAAAAAATTGGTCAGCTCTCCTGGAACACTGTTCACACTAGGCAGGAGCACGTTGCTATGGCTGAAAATGCAAACACACAAAAACACAGAAATATGCAACAGCTCACCGCAACAGCAAGATACATACAGCAAGATACAGCTGTTGCGGTGAGCTGTTGCATTTTTCTGTGTTTTTGTGTGTTTGCATTTTCAGCCATGGCAACGTGCTCCTGCCTAGTGTGAACAGTGTTCCAGGAGAGCTGACCAATTTTTTCCTTTTTTTTTTTTCTGTTTTCCAGTTAGGGGAGTGGCTGCCTCTATTTGGTCGTGCACTCCACCTGTCTCACCCAGGTGATGCAATTATTTTTGCAGGTATTAGACGGATCTTGCATGCCCAGAGCATAGGCGTATTATACGCCATGGAGAGGCCATAGTGTACATACAGTGTAGGGTCTGCCTCGATAGGAGTCCACCTTATCGTGGTGAGGCAGTTTACGCTGTTTGCAAATAGTAACCAAGAGACTCATTATTTTTGTGGGAATTTTTTGGGCAGTTGGGGGGGGCTGCTTTTAATTATTTTCATGTCTATGGTGGGTCTGTATCTTGCTGTTGTAGTGAGCTGTTGCATTTTTCTGTGTTTTTGTGTGTTTATATACAGAAGTATCTGTCACTGTCCTCCTGCATAGCTCTGTGATTCTCACTTCCTGATTGGTCCATGCATAACACACATCCCTTTAACATTTCTGTCATCTAACCACACAGACCTCTGACAGCAGCCCTGTTTCTCTATTCTAGTCTGTTGTACTACACTACTGCATTATGGGGATCTGCAGCTCCATCCTGTATCTACAAACTGCTGCTGTTTTTTCAGGTTTATGCACTTACTATACATTATACACCACATGCTGATTGCTATACTGTACAGTAACTTATACTATGACATATTCAGCTGTTTTTTATTGTTTGTTTCATCTGTTCTACATGTTATTCAGAGTAAAAAAATCAATTGTCTACATTTTAGTGATTCCTTATGGGAAATTTTGGTTTGGTTTAAGTGTGAATTTGGATCTCAAGCACAGTCCCGGAGCGAATTATGCTCGTTATTCAAGGCACCACTGTATACTAAAAATATACTTGATATAGAATGAACTTTGAAGAAAGCATGGCAAACATCAGAACATTCTCCTTTAGCTACCATGTACTTGTGCTCTCTGTATTATTAAATAAGTACAACTGATTGCTTTTGGTGTTCTAGTTCTGTGTTCGTATTTCGCAAACTTCAAGCTTAAATGATCTAAATTTATCTGGCTGAAATGAACATTGATTCAAGCTCATCTGCTAATAAGCTTTCATATCTATTTTATTAGCCAAAGGTGGAATACAATATTAATTCAATGTTCTGCACATTTTCCCCAATTCTAATCAGAAACCTTATGTTCTTATACATTTTGTTTAGAAAGCGGTTCGAGCTGTATGTGTATAAGAGTAATTATTATGTATGCTCTGGAGGTTTTATTTATCAGAGGTGGAGATGCGTTTTGAATTTCAATGTCTTGTACAGTCGCTCAATAATTTTCACAGATAAGCCAATTTTACACTACTTCTTGCAGTAATGGAAGTTATTTAAGAACTCATAATCTGAAAGATAATAGCAAAACAGCCCAGGAAACAATTTATAGATACACCGCTTGATACCTGATTGGTTTGCTAACATGGATTACCATTCCGGAGACATCATTAATTCTTTTGAATATAGTCAACGGTTTTATCTTTTAACTCCTTCCAGCCAACAGTAATCTCCTTTACCTGGCTTAGATTAAAGTCCTTTGCCTAAATTTTGTATTTAAATTAAACCACTACAGTAAAATAAGCAGTTAAATGGACAGTATGGTTAAAGGATTTCTTTTTAAAGCAGTCAGGGTGCTTTAAAAATTAAATTTAAATTACCTGACATATAATACCATCCATAAAGTATCCTCTCCATACATTTCTCATTTACTATCCTGCTTCCATACCACATGCGGCCTTTCATCCTCACAAGACACCCATCTGTGTTCTCCCCTTTTCTGCTCCTCAGACAACCTCCAAAGTTTTGCTCATGCCTTTCCCGTACTCTGGGGCTCATTACCCTGACATCTCATCCACCATCAAGACCTACAAAAGCAACTTGGAAACCCACCTCTTTACTCTGGGCTACAACCTACAATAACTCTACACCACACTTTGACCAGCTATCCCCTCGCCTACTGTCTCCCTCCCCTCATGTTGTAGAATATAAGCCCTCATGGGAAGGGTCTTCTCTCCCTTTGTTCCAGTTTGTCATTTACTTTACTTATGTAGATTTTCTTGATTTTGCGCTGTGTCTTCCATGTGTAAATTCTTTGTGTGAACCCTTAATAACCCATAATTAACCCTTGTACAGCATTCTAGAAACAAGAGTGCTTTACAAATAAATAATAAAAATAATAATAACAACAACCATCATCATCATGATGATCAGAAGCTAACCTGCCAAATCTCTGGTTGCCATGATTGGCTAAGCAGGCATCTCCTTTGTGTTGGGACGTCATCAGGATCGGTAAACAGCAGGCACTTGGTCATTGTATCAATATCAGTGGGGGAATCAGCAGGTGAGTATCCAGAATCCCTTATTATTTCTTTTTAAGCCACCCTGTTTTCTTTTGAGTAATTTGTCTTTCACCAGGAAACCCCTTTAACACTAACTGTAACACTCATACATGTATTTTATATGGATTTATCTAACATGTCTTTTCCCCATGATATAAATATTCTTTATTTGCACATTGAATTTCAGTGATCCACTTCTTTCCTCCTGGACAAATAAACTAAAAACCTAGTTTTACCATTCCCCTTGTCACAATGGTTTATCCCTTTAGATATTTAGTGTGGTTCAAAAGTGTTTTCTAAATCTGAAAGGAAATGTTTCTACATACTGTATTTTCCTGCATATAAGACCACTTTTTAACCCAAGATAATTTCCTCAAGAGTCAAGGGTCATCTTATACGCCGGGTGTAGTATTATAGGGCGGGTGCTGAAAAATTTTGGAACCGGACAGGAAAATCTGTTGTTGCCGCATACAGTGGGGGTAGTTCAAATATGGAAACATCCCCGTCATGTGCGGCGACCGTATGAAGGAAGAGCAAGCTGCAGGCATCCAGGGTATGGAAAAAAAAATATACAGTAGAGTGGTGCTGTGCCCAGGAAAACACACCTCTTTCACCCGTCTGGTCTGCCCTTGTATCCTAGCAGTATTGCTGCCTCTCAGATCTCGCTGCTGTCTGATTTTTTATAAATTTTTATTTGGTATGTGTTGGGAGAGGGGTAGTCTTATATGGTGAGTACATCCCAAACTCTATATTTTAACTAGAAAAGTTTGGGTCATCTTATACGCCCAGTCTTCTTAGACGCTGTAAAAAAAACGGTAAATGAAATGTGGCACAATTTATAAACCATTAACTGATCAGTAATCTAAAATTTATGGGGGAGATTTATCAAAGGGCCTGTTAACGCTAAACAAAAGTGGCGGAATTTAAAGCGGATTGGGTCCAAAGGGTGTAAAATATACATTGGTGAAAACTGCCCACAGCAACCAATCACAGCTCAGATTACATTTTATTGAGCTGAGAGCTGAACTGTGATTGGTTGCTATGGGCAGTTTAAACCAGTGTACATGTTACACCCTTTGATTAATCTAGATGTTTGCCTGATTTTTGTGATATTTCTTTATACTTTAGATCAGTATTGTAGCTACAATAGGCAAAATTAAATCATACTCTTCTCTGGTAAAATGTCAGACTGCAGTCTGTGTAATGGCTGGCAATGGTCACTTATGCACACATGGGGAACTAAGTCTATTAGAATGAGGACAATTGTTTGCAGTACATTATCACAATGCATTTAAGGGGTAGATTTGAAAGATTTTTTTCCCCCTGAACTTCCCCTTAAAGCATTGCACCGCCAATTCTACCACATTCTCATTTCAAAGTGAAGCTTTAACGTAACGTCTAATACTTCTGCTGTTCAGAGTGGCCTAGAAATGCATTTTTATCATAATCAATGGATTATCATTCACCCCCTAGTGGATGATATCCCTTTCCTACAAACCCGAAACTTTTGTTATGCCATTGAGCAAATGCATAGCTAAATGCAATACAATGTAGAATAAAATGACTTACTTTCACAGAAGGCATTGCATTGTATAATTCCAAATATGTGTAAGCGAATAGGATTTCCCTACGTAATGGAGTTCTTTATTTCTCATTCTTCTTTTTCTAAACATCTCACAGGTTAAGAGAGCATACATTATCCGAGCGATTTAATTTAATAAAGTTGATTGCTATTTACCTTCCACTATTCAGGAAGCAGATTTGATAAACTCCTCAAAACTAAGCTTTACTGGATATAGGAATCTTTTATTACATTCAGCTGTTTGACTCAGCACTTGGCTGTAAATGCTTCAGTGAGTCAAAGCATAAAAGGCATTGTAGAAGTTCAATGGATAAAGTCTTATTGCTGTAAATTCTTTGACCTGAATAAGATACTTCCTTCTCTCTGCTTGAGGTGTCCAATATGGGAAGGAGAAGGTTTTCGCAACTGGAAATAAAGTCAACTTGACATTTTCTCTAGAAATAGAAAGGAGATTCAGGCCTATTAAATTTATATTTGATTAAAAAAAAAATCATGCCGTAAGTCAAGAATGCTACAGAGCAAATCTAAATAGCTTTTAAGCCTGGAGCTGATTAACTCCCACTTTCAGCAAGAACTGTCATGGAAGTCAACAGTAATTATTATTAAAAATGAAAATACCACAGGATGATTCACTGCCTGAAATATATGATCATCAATTAGCTGACATTATAGAGAGAATTTAATTTTAAAAAGTAGCATATGGCTTAAGTGCCAGAATGTACAGATCTGAATTGGGTTTGTGTTTGTGTAAATGTAATTCATTGGATGTTCAGTAATTACATAACATACTGCCGCATAAATTAACAATATAACCCTATCTCGATTTTGCTGGAAATGTCAGGAGATGATGACTACAATTGATAAATGGAAGAAATTAATGCAGTGTAAGGTGATAAGAAGCAATAGTAATGTACAATGGACTGTGACCATGAATACATTAATTTGATATCTAGTGTAAATATATATGTTTTGGGGAGATTACATAAATCATCTGTCAATTAAAAACAGTAATGTTACCTGACTTTATACGTATAAGGCAAACTCACCTTTCCCCTGCATTTTTAGCTAAAAGAACAATAAAAAATAATAATAAAAAAAAATAAAAAATAAAAATAATAATAATAAAAATGCCTTTTATACAGATGTTGGTCCACTTTATTTTAAAAACTTTTTTTATGATTTATTTATGTTTTTCAGAAACATAAATAAACATTTTTAGGCTATGTTCACACAACGGAATGACCGGTGTCTGCAGGGATCATCCCGGCCAGTACTGCAGATGATCTTTTGGCCACAGGGTTCTGATGCAGGTGCATCAGCGCGCGCCCGCATCAGAACTCCCCATAGCACACAGTGAAGCGAGCGGCCGAAGCCGCTCGCTTCACTGTGCAAACTGACAGAGTTTCCTACGGCTGCAATTCATTGAATGTCAGTTACTTGCGGCCCCATACGGGATCCCAGTCGGAGCGTATACAATGTGTATACGCTCCGGCCGGGATCCCACAAAAGATAGTTCTATGTTACACACCACACAAATTATGGCCGTTGTTGCCGTTGTTTACGTAGTGTGAACATAGCCTTACAGTAAATGCCTTTTATTTTATTTATTTATTTATTTTTTAAAATAAAGATGGCTATACACACAACACACACACACACACACACACACATAATTTTAAGGCAGTGGTAGCTAGTCTAGGCTATGTTAACACATGTTCTTGTGTTCAGATTTTTATTAGCAATTACTGAGTACAAAGTCATAAATGGATCTTAAAAACGAGAAGTCCTTGTCTTTCCATTACATGTGTCCCCTATTTATGACCTGACTTTGTATTGAAGAAATTCAATAAAATAAAAACTGAAAACACTGACACAATTGAAACACAGTAATTTAGTGACAAATAAGGTTGATAAAAGAAAAGAGTTCATTAGGTTCAACCTAAAATCCTAAGGTGTTGATGCAAGTGAAGGGAAAAAAAAAACCCTTCAGTTATGTTCAAACGCTGTAAAATAATACAAAAATGTGGCTCTAAATTTAAGGTAAAAATTTGGCTTTATATTTTTATAGAATAATAGCCATAATGGAGTATGACCAACAAAATGTTCTTTATTTACCACCTTAGGTCACAACCACACAACGTCTTATTTTGGCTGTTTGATGTCCGCCTTTTGGCACCAAATGCAGCAGTTTTATGCAAATTACAAATTGACACATTTTGACAAAATGACAGTTGTCAATAAAAAAACTGCTGCTAAATGTTGGAAAAAAAAAAGAGACAATATGTGGACAATGATTCTGCAGAAAAAAAATCTGTTTGTGAATTATTTTCTTTGCACTTAAAATTATGGTCGTAGTTTTATTTTACTGTGTGTGTAGACAGAGGCTTGCAACACAACTGACAATTGTCATACTAAGGGAAAAAGTTCCTTCCTGACTCCAAAAGGTGTAATCAGAATACAACCTTGGATCAGCATTTCATCTCCAGAAATCTAGTACCCATAGTTTATAATATTGTATTTTTCAATAAAAAGTATCCAGGACCTTTAGTGGTCAAGTATTACAACATCACGTAGAAGAAAGTTTCATAGTATGGTTATGTTCACACTAAGTTAAAAAAAAAAAAAGAGAGAGAGAGAGAAAAGTAGGTGCCTTCTTTTTCTTTTTAAAAAGACGTCTGTTATTGCCGCATTTTAATCGACCTCAATGGAATACAGTGAAGTCAATGGAATTAAAGCCACCCAATGCACACAGTGGATTAAAGGGGAACTAGCAGCAGGTTCAGCCACGTTATTAGTTAACTTAATAAAAAGAAGAGCAAATTCTTATTCGTTCAGTACCCCAGTCAGAGGCCTAACAGGGGTATATTCTGTTGATAATCACCCTCTGTATCCCATTACTCAACTTACTAATTAATTTAGAGATAATTTTTCCCTAGTCCAGCATCCTAATTTTATGTGCCAACTAGACATGAAACGTGTGCATGAGATAGGCCCATGGAATTTCTATTGAAGCCATCTGATGCATGGCCACAGCAGGGAGTGAACATTCTTAAGGGGAGATTTATAAAAGGTGTAAAATATACACTGGTGTAAACTACCCATGGCAACAAATTACAGCTTAGCTTTCAGCTCTGGTAAAATAAAAGAGGAGCTGTGATTGTCTGCTGTGGGCTGTGTACACCTGTAGATATTTTATAATCTTTGATAAATCTTAGTGTGCACTTCTCCCCCTCTTGTTTTAGAGATTGCTGAGGGTCTGACATAGAGCAAATCAGAAGGTTATCTAAAATGAATTTTGCCCCTTTAAGCCCTTAATGACACAGCCTATTTTAGCCTTAAAGGGGAACTCCACATAAGGAAAATGTGTTTTCTATTAAAAGTACATTAAAAGTTATATAAATGTGTGTGTATATAATGTATTACCATATCTGTACAGTTCTGCCACACTGGTAGCTGATAATAATCCAGGAAGTGAAGAAAACTGGCCTCTGTGCCAATTCACATTGTCTCCTGCTCCCTATGCTCTCCCTTCTTTGGAAAAAAATCTTCCATGCTTCTGTCTAACATTGTGTGTGTTTGCTGAGCACAGGCTGATAATGCAGACAGGCGGCAGGGCTTGATGTCACAGGAGGCTTGGCTGGATCCCCCAATCCCCTGAGTGATGCACCATCTCTTACTAGCCAGAAGCAGCTGCTGTAACTTCTCTGGGACTGTGATGAACAGCCGAGGGAAAGCATGGCATTCTGGAACCAGTACTGCATTCTGGGAACTGCTCAACCAGGAAGTACAGAAACACAATACAGAACGAACCCCCCCCCCCCCCCCCCCCC
This sequence comes from Dendropsophus ebraccatus, assembly GCF_027789765.1. Lineage (NCBI taxonomy): Eukaryota > Metazoa > Chordata > Amphibia > Anura > Hylidae > Dendropsophus > Dendropsophus ebraccatus. Next base: position 65,374,455 of record NC_091463.1, read on the forward strand.
AAAAAAAAAAAAAAATAAAAAATGGATTTTTGGTAGTTCCAAAACTGGGATAGATAGGTAAGTAATGCTATATGCTTCTGGAGAAGTTTCATTTTTTTAACCTTTACCTGGAGCTCCCCTTTAATGACCAGGTCATTTTTTATTTTTGTGTTTTTGTTTTTATTCCATGCCTTCTAAGAGCCATAGGGCTTTTTTTTTTCAACCTACAAGGCTGGATGAGGCGAAAATTTTTGGTGCCACAATCTATATTTTTTAGTAGTAATATATTTGTGTTTTTTTGTGATAGATTACTAGTGATGAGAGAACATGTCCATAAATGAATGTATGTTCGTACGAACATGATGCTAATTATTTGTGTTCACTGAGCAGAAACTATTTTTTCGATGATCCAAATGGTTATAATGATCATTTTCAAACATATTCAAAGTTGCGAATGTACGCAACTGCATAATTAACGCTTTGCACCTGATAATCTGTACACATGTGCGTAGACCAAAACGTACGCTTCTACTGTACATTCATTATTTGTTCATGAATGTTCGCCGAACACGAACCGATCACAATATTTTTTTATTTCAAGTTCGGGATCCGAACCGAACATCGGTATGTTCACACATCACTATAGATTACGTGAAAAAAAAAAAAAATCTGCAATCTTTGTGTTCATTTTTTTTGCTCTTTCTGTTTACATTGTTCACTGTACGGGAATAATATTGTTACATTTTGCTAAATCGGACAATTACGAGCACCATATAGGGGTAAATGGCGGCGGCAACATGATCTCTACTGCCCATCATTATCTGTGTGGACCCGGCTGCTGATAGTTCCTGATCTTGCTTCATATTGTGGAAAAAGAAGAGAATTGAACTCATGGACTCATTTTGCTGCAAGAAAAAAGAATAAGAAAAGACCGTTGTGTGCATTTGACTGTGTATCATTTATTTAGCTCAGTAAGTTGTCTCATTTGTGAAATGAAATAGCCTTTTTGTATTCTGAATTGGAAAAATAAATCAAATAATTACCTAGTTCTCTAAACCCGTATTTCAAGAGACTGTACAGCAACAAATTAATAAATTCCAGCACCCATTAAGCACAATGTAAAAATAAAATAAAATGGTTGTGTTTGTAAAACTGTGGAAACGTAAAATGTTTAATTTTGATTTGCTGTCTCATTTATATTGAACTATAATGCGTGTTGACCGAATGTACATTATTCTGTATTAAGATAAAGTGAAATATTATACCAGGAGCCTGCAAAACAGCATTCTAATAGTGTCCAGTGGTGCTGAAATGTTCTTTTTAAATATTTCCACCTAAAATGTAGATCAGAAGCAGCCACAATGTATGACAAAGTTATGAGGGCTCAAAAGCAAGAAAGAAAAAAATAAATAAATAAATAAATAAATAAATAAATAAATAAAATGACTGAACCCCAGAACCAAAAAACACAGACTAGAATGAAGAAAAGATAGCTAAATTATTGAAACTGAATAGTCAATTTATGAAGTGGTGTAAGTAAAAAAATGGGGCTACATAAACTGAGTCTCCTCTCTCTAAGGAACGCATTGTTTATGGTCTGACTTTATAATAAGTACATCCTTAACCCCTTCACCTCAGTAACATGTATATATATGTTCCTATTGCACATACCCCGTGCAGTAGGAATTTATAAATACGTTCATGACTTCAGGGGGCTTTATGATGAGAGCGGGATCGCTGCAGAGATAGCGATCCCGCTCTCATGTGTGTCCAGCACCAAAGGTAATGAGAGTCAGCTGCGATTCCGCAACCGACCCTCATTAACCCCTTAGTGACAGTCGATACGGCGGTCACTAATGGGCCGGCGCCACAGTGAATCCACTGTGGGGGGAGATGAAATAAGTAAAATCAGACTCCAGATCAGCCCCTTAGTGCCCCGGTAACTAACCCCCCCCTCCCCGTGGCAGCCATCAGATCCAAGATGGCCGCCGCCATCACTGTGAACAGACTAATGTCTGTTCACAGTGATCAAAATGTTAAAATGAATGAAAGCCCCATGCTCTCCGCCACCGGAGGTAGCGGAGACCATGGGGCAGTGATCTGGGACCACCACTGATCGCTTGTACCATGTGCCGCCGGCACTTTTTATCCCCTGTCACCACAAATGATTGGTGACAGGGGATAAAAAGTCATAGTGTCCGTCCCCCAAGTCGCCCCCCACTCCCCCAGTGACCCCCCCCCTCCGTCCCCCAGTCACCCTTCCTTCCCCATATACTCACCTGATCCTGGGAGGTCCTTCCTCCTCAACGTCCAGGCTGCTTCTGAGGTGCGCATGCGCTCCAGAACCAGCCAACTCTGAAAGTTTAAAGTGACAGAGACCAATTTGGTCTCTGTCACTATACTTTGATTACTGTAATAGAAAATATCACAGTAATCATAGTAATACAGTGAAAATAAATGTATAAAGTACAAAAAGTGACAAACCTACAAAAAAATAAAACACACTTTTTATTATATTAATAATTGCAATTTACTCCCAAATTACCCCTAACTTCCCCCCCCCCCAGATTACCCGTCACAAACGCAGGTTGCCCGTAACCGCCCCACGTTGACCGTAACCACCGCACGTTGCCTCTAACCACCGCACGTTGCTTCTAACCACCGCACGTTGCCAGTGACCCCCTCCAGATTGTCTGTAATCACCCCAGATTGCCTGTAACCACCCCAAATTACATGTACCCACCACAGATTACCTATAAGCACTTCAGTTTATTCGTAACAATCCTAGATTGTCTGTAACCCCCTCAGGTTGTGCATAACCACCCCAGCTTGCCCGTAATCATGCCAGATTACATGTAACCCCCCAGATTGCACGCAACCACTGCAGGTTGCCTCTGACCACCACACGTCGCCTCTTACCACCTCAGGTTGCCTCTGACCACCGCAGGTTGCCTCTGACCACCGCATGTCGCCTCTGACCACCGCACCTCACCTTCGACCACCACACCTTGCCACTGACCACCGCACCTTGCCACTGACAACCGCACTTTGCTACTGACAACCGCACCTTGCCTCTAACCACCCCAAATTGCCAATGACCCCCTCCAGATTGCCCGTAACCTCGCCAGATTACAGGTACCCACCTCAGATTACCTATAAGGACTTCAGTTTATCCGTAACCACCCCAGATTGTCCGTAACCACCCCAGATTGTCCGTTACCACCCCATGTTTCCCGTAACCACAGCAGGTTGCCTGTAACCACCCTAGATTGTCTGTAACCACAGCAGGTTGTCCGTATCCACCCCACGTTGCCCGTAATCACCCCAGGTTGCCTCTAACCACCCCATATTGTCCGTAACCACAGCAGGTTGTCCGTATCCACCCCACGTTGCCCGTAACCACCCCACGTTGCCCAAAACCATCCCACGTTGCCCGTAACAACCCCAGGTTGCCTCTAACCACCCCAGATTGTCCGTAACCATAGCAGGTTGTCCATATCCACCCCACGTTGCCCGTAACCACCCCAGGTTGCCTCTAACAATCCCAGATTGTCTGTTACCACAGCAGGTTGCCTGTAACCACCCTAGATTGTCTGTAACCACAGCAGGTTGTCCGTATCCACCCCACGTTGCCTCTAACCACCCCAGGTTGCCTGTAACTACCCCGGGTTTCTGTAACCACAGCAGGTTGCCCGTGACCACCCCATGTTGACCGTAGCCACCTCCAGATTACCCGTAACCACCCCAGACTGTCCGTAACCACCCCACATTACCTGTATTCTAATTTTTTTTATTTTATTTTAGCAACTGTGCTATTCTAATAACTATTACTAGCTGCGATTTTGCTCCAGCAAATTGGCACTCCTCTTCTGAGCCCCGCTGTGTGCCCATACAGTGGTTTATGCCCACATATGGGTTACCGTTGTACTCAGGAGAACCTGCGTTACAGATTTTGGGGTACATTTTTTCTCCTGTTCCTTGTGAAATTTTGAAATTTCAAACTAAACCAACATATTATTGGAAAAATTCTAGTTTTTTATTTTTACTGGCCAATTTTGAATACTTTCCTCTAATACCTGTGGGGTCAAAATGCTTATCCTACCTAAAGATGAATTCTTTGAGGGGTGTACTTTACAAAATGGTGTTACTTTTGGGGGTTTTCTATTCTGCTGACACTACAGGGGCGCTTCAAACGCACCTGGCGCTTAGAAACTTCTTCAGAAAAATCTGCACAGAAAATGCTAATTGGCGCTCCTTCACTTCTGAGCCCGGCAGTGTGCCCATAAAGTGGTTTATACCCACTCAGGAGAACCTGCGTTACAGATTTTGGGGTGAATTTTCTCTCCTGTTCCTCGTCAAATTGAGAAATTTTAAACTAAACGAACATACTGTATTACTGGAAAAATTTGAGCTTTTCATTTTTACTGTTTAATTTTAAATACTTACCTCTAACACCTGTTGGGTCAAAATGTTCACCACACCCCAAAATGAATTCCTTGAGGGGTTCAATTTCCAAAATGGGGTGACTTATGTTTTTTTTTTCTCTCTGCTGACACTACAAGGGCTCTGAAAACGCACCTGGCGCTCGGAAACTTCTACAGCAAAATCTGCAATGGAAAAGCTAATTGGCGCTCCCTTCCTTCTGAGCCCTGCTGTGTGCCCATACAGTGGTTTATGCCCACATATTGGGTACCGTTGCACTGAAGAGAACCTGCGTTACAAATTTTTTGGTGCTTTTTCTCTCATGTTCCTTTTGAAAATGAGAAACTTTAATCTAAACGTATATATTATTGGGAAATTACATTTTTCATTTTTTTACGGCCTAATGGTGAATACTTTCCTCCAGCCCCTGTAGGGTTAAAATGCTCATTATACCCCTAGATTAATTCTTTAAGGTGTGTAGTTTCCAAAACTGGTCCCTAAAAAAATCAGTTTTGGAAACTTTCACGAAAATGTGGTAATTTGCTGATACATTTCTAAGTCCTGTAAGACCCTAAAAAAGTAAAATATGTTTATGAAATGAAGCCAAAATAAAGAGGACATATCGGCAATGTGACTTAGTAACTAATTTATTTAATACGACTTTCTTTTTTTAGAAGCAGAGAATTTCAAAGTTCTTAAAATGCAATTTTTTAAAATTTTTCATGATATTTTGATGTTTTTCACAAAAAACACACAAAGTAGTGACCAAATTTTGCCACTAATATAAAGTGCCATATGTGATGAAAAAACAATCTCAGAATCGCTAGCATACGTTAAAGCATCACTGAGCTATAAGCGCATAAAGTGAGACAGGTCAGATTTTGAAAAATGAGCCTGGTCATTAAGGTGCAAATTGGCTTGGTCTTGAAGGGGTTAAAACCAACTAAAGATACAATAAAAAAGGTATATTAATGATGTATAAGGTTGTACTATTTTCCTGTTTCCTGATTCAGATATCTATGCATGATGAATGTCTGTTTTTCATATCTGTTTCTGCCTGACTTCAAGGTGTCATATTGATCTTACTATGTTTGATACAGACTTTTTACCTTAAACCTGTGCTGTCTGCCATGACCCTCCTGCCTGTTTCTATTGCATGTCCACACTGTGACTAGACCTTTGTATAACTTTTCTGACCTCTTGGTGCCTAAAGGCCCTTTTACACATTTTGATTATTAATCAGCCAAGGAGCAGAAAAGTGCCCACCTTTTAAGACCTTTTGAGCAGGACTTAAAGCGAATGTACCATAGGTACGTTCCCTTTAAGTGTTGCACATAAATAGAATGGCACGTGGAATCTGGAGCTGAGGTCTCGGGCTATGGAACAGGCTCAGGAGTTGATCTATCTGCAGCCAGGCCCTCACCCCTCAATGGCGACTGCGGCGTTTAAGGGGAAGTGACAGGCTCAGAAAATCGTGGCTGAGCAGCTGATGACGCGCTGGAGGGGCATGGGCCCGGCATGAGGGAGGGCTGGAGCAGTCAGGCCGGCCCCCTGAAGATGACGTGTTCATCTTAAAATGGCTGGTTGACGGTGATAACGTAAGTATAGTGCCTCACACTTCCGGTTCCACGGTCGGGGTGTGGGGGGTTGGGATACATGGGGAAGGGGGCCATTCACTTAAATAACACACATTACAATGTTATATAACTTTGTAAAGTTAGTTATGTAGTGAAAAAAAAATGCTTTAGAACGCACTATCCCTTTAAGGTCATTCCAGGCCCGGTCCTAAGGGGTTAAAGGTTTTCCAAAGTTATTCTCATTTAATAGAATCAGGTGACTATCAGTTGTCCAATAATATCACATATTTATATAAGAATTGAGAGAAAAGCTAACTTGATGGACCAATTAAGAATTACACAATTTAGCAAAGTTTTTTTTTTTTTTTTATCAGAAATGGGTAAAGTGTGTGCTAGGACACAGACAGGGCCATGGTGTGAATATGAGGCCATGTTTTCCCATGGATTTATATGCATGGTTTCACTTTTTTTTGTGCATGTCAATTTTTAAGTTCAGCATATTTTTGAAAGTGTCTTTTGGTACTTTTCACATGCCGAAAAGCATTTTAAAGTGGGGTTTTTTTTAGTTATTTTTAACACCCTTTCTATCTTGGCTTAAATTATTCCACATTTATGTCTTCTTTGAAAATGTGGCTTAAGCATAAACAATCTTTAGCCATGCAATGTTTGGTATGTGAAAATGAAGTGCTAAGTGTAATTTCACAGTTCTTGCTGGCACAAACCTCCGACTGGGGAAGGGCTGCGTTTTCTTGAGTGATGCATAGGCTTACAATGCTTCATGGGAAAATAATATGCAAAGTAGGTAATTTACTGAAGGAAATGATTTTGCTCTACAGGGCCACCTGCTGGAGGTATCTTTCATCACAATCAATATCTAACCCTTAAAGTGCTTTGCCAAGCCAGAATCTCTTCAAATAGGGGAACCCTGAAACAGCTGTCTACATATAGGTTTCTTCCCTTTTGGAGGAGATTCTGGCTTGGCATACAATCCCCAGCCATGTTTTAAGGGTTATAGATGACTGGATATTCATTATAGATATAGCAGGCAGCAATCTAGAGCAAGTTATTTTCCTTTTGAAAGTAGGCTACTATGCCTGGTGCAAAAATAATTCATGTGTCAGACAGCCAATGCAATACTATTTTGGCATATGGTGAGCCTTTTTCTTGGAACAGCCTATGGCTATGTTCACACAACGTAAGAGATCAGCCGTTCCGTGACCCGGCCAGGTCAGGGAATGGCCATTCTCTGAAATGATCATCCCGGCCGGTACTGCAGTACGGGCTGGATGATCTTTTTGGCTGCATGTTCTGATGCGGGCGCATCCCTGTGTGCCCGCATCAGAACGCTCCACTGCATACTATAGAGCGAGCAGCCGGATCCGGTTGCTCCACAGTGTGCACTGACATGGTTTTCTGCGGCTGCTATTCAACGAATAGCGGCCGCAGAAAACTGATATGTCCGTTTTTTGCGGAGCCGCGAAAGGTCCTAGTTAAAAGCGTATACTATGTGTATACGCTCTTGCCGAAATTCCTAGGCAGCAATGACATGTATACTTCCGTAAAAATCACTGGTGCAACGGCCGTGGTTTTACCAAAATAAACGTGTGAATATAGCCTATGGCTATATTTATGTTGTTTTTAAGTAAAGAACAGATGCTGATTGCAATGGAATTAGCGTCCGTACTTTACTGCAGGGGCAACATTGAATTGAAGTTAACGCAATGCTGCCCACTGTGTTCACACATCGGTATTTTAACACCCAGCCGCCACACTTTACATTGAAGTGAATGGTTAATTGATTTGCAGGCACACCCGACGGTGCCCGCAAGTCAACTGTAAAAAGGGAACGTTCCTGCAGCTGATACAGAAGTATCAGCTGCTAAAACATCCTGAATGCAGCCTGGCGGCCGGCAGTTTCATTGCATAGCAACAGACACTGTTAAACGTTGGACGAACATAGTCTTACAGTAAAACAGACAGAAGCTGACATTTTAGTTGACTTGCTTTATTTCAATATTTTGAACCAAAATAGTTGTGCACACCATTACATGATCCAGTGGATTGAGTGACTCCTCTCTTTTTCTATTCTAACCACTTTTCAAAACTGTCTAGTGAGACACAGAGTGATTAAAACACCTGCTAAATTAAACCACGTTATCTTTTTACAACTACTGTAAATAGCGAGCAACCAATGACTACAATGTAAAGTATGGCCACCGGCCATAATTTACATTGTGTGAACAGCTATTGTTTCTGGACGCGTTTCTGGAATTGTCCGTTTTTTTCTAAAAACCAACGTAGACCAAGTGGTCTTTTTCTGGCAACAATCTTATTTCTTCTTTTTCTATAGAGCTAAAGCGGCTCAGAGCATTGCAAACAAATGTTTTTTTTTATATATATATATATATATACAGTATGCCTGTATTGTGCCGTACCCCTCAGATCCTGCAATAGGCATTACAATGTTTTTTTTTTTCTTTTGTGGATTTTTCCTTCAAGTATTTACCACCATTGTTTCAATTAAAGCAAATAAAGTTACATTATAACGTGCAGTTGAAAATTTAGTATAATTATGCTTATTCCAGAATAGAGCACAACTTGAATTTTAATAACTTTTGAAATAAATTATTCAAAGTGTTAATTAAAAAAGTACTCCTGTTTAGAATTACACAAATACAAGGCTTTAATTTAGTCTAAGGTTCTCAATAAAGTGACCTCTATATGGTTAATTTGTTCTCTCTTTTCACATATACACAATCAGTAGCGCAGACTGTTACCAGCTAGATATAATCTGCTAATGAAGTTTTGCTTAATGAAGACATAATAGTCAAATTACATTTAAAATGAAACAGCTTATGTCTGTGCTTTTCTTAATTATTAATATTTGTATGGTAATATAATACTGGGCTCCTGCGTACGTGCCGTAATGAGGTCTTAAGAACATTGTACGTCTTATAAAGTATCCAAGTTTACAGTTTTAGAATTTCAGAACATCCTGAACTTTTGAAGGGTTTAGTGCTTGTTCCAATTTTTCAAGAAGGTTATTCTTTTTATTATAAATCAAGCATAGTCCTTCATGCACATTTTATAACATAGATTTATAAGGCTGTAAAATGGATTTGGTGATATATGATGCTACATAAAACAGTCGGAAGCTTGGAGCAAACATAACACACAAAAAAAAAATCTATACTTTTCAATATTCGTACCTGCACAATTATTTTATCCATGTAGCAATAAAAGCCATACAATAAAGTGTCAGCAAATTTACCAGAGGGGTACTATTGCATTGGCCTTATTACTTGCTTTATGTTATTATATGATTTTATATCTGTAAATAATAGAAATCCAAAACGCACTTATTGTTTCTCTCATGCTGCTCTGATTAAAGATCAGACTTGAAAATTGAGTTTTCTAGTTTATTTATTTATATATATTTTTTAAAAGATCCAAAGCATATCAGAAATGCTTCATGCCTTTTGCTTGCTGATAAATTGAATTGACTTCAGCAAAAACACATTAAAATGTAACATCAGAGGAATGCTGGAGAAGAAGAGAAATGGCACAATAATTACCCCAATCCAATTATTAGCTGTTGACTATGGAGAGGAGAAAAAAAAAAAACAATGTGAAAAACAAGCTCATTACAGGAAACATAAAGTTGGATAAAAATTGCTGCTTAGTTTTAAAGAACAGATCTACTTATCCCAAGGTTCATTAGTAGAAGGGTTACGTTGTTAATCAATGATATTATTCATGTGCGGGTTACTATAGTAACATCCTACTAATATACTGTATTAAGACAAATGAGTAAATAGCTCTTAAAGTCTTTAATAATAATAAATCTTTTCCTAAGAATGAAACAATTAGAAGCCAAATAATTTAACAGTTTATTATTGGATTGTCATGGTTCTATTTAGAAAGACTTTTTTTTTCCAAATTTGCACAAAATAACAAACGAGTTGAAAAAGATCGGACTGCACTTCATAAATGGATCATAATGAAAAAATTTATTTTTATACACATAAATGCAGGGCATTAACTTTTAAAGACATTTCAAATCAACACTACATTGGCCATGGTATGTCCCAGTGAAACCTGACCCCCAATAAAATATTCTATGCGGCAGCCATAACCAACAATATACAAAACAAATACAGAAAATTCTTAAAAAAAAAAAAAATATATATATATATATATATATATATATATATATGTGTGTGTGTTTGAGAGTAACTTGGATTGAGATTTTTTTTTTTTTTTCAAGAAGAGCTCACAGTTTTTTAAAATTGTAACTTGGTTTAAGAGTATTGCTTTGGTTTAAGAGCTCCCTATACTGAGTTGGAGGGGGAGTGGTGCAGGGGCATGGTCTGCATAGCTTGGTCTACAGCCCTGTACTCTGACCCAGGAAGTCTCTCTCACCTTTTAAATCATAGCAGATCCACTTCAGGCTGGGGCTTGCATAAGGAGAGCGGACTGTGGAGCTACTCTCTATACAGTTGTAACCCATATGCCCTGTCCTATCCTTCATGCTTCCTGCAGTCTCTGTCAGCCCTTGTGTTTCCAACTGCTTCATTCCAGCCATAATGTGCCTGCACTCACACTCAGCTATACACACTGCTGCTATAATGTCCCTGCACTTACACACAGCCATTTACACTGCTGTACAGAAAAGTTTTTGTCACTGTCCTCCTGCACAGCTCTGTTATTCTCACTTTCTGATTGGTCCATGCTGATCACACCTCCCTTTCCCATTGCTGTCATGTGACCACACAAACCTTGGACATCAGTCCTGCTTCTCTATTCTTGCCTGTTGTACTACGCTACTACATTATGGGGATCTGCAGTTCCATCCTGTATATACAAACTGGGGCTGTTTTTTCAGGTTTATGCCCTTACTATACATTATACTCCACATGCTGATTGCTATACTGTACAGTAACTTATAATATGACATATTCATGTGTATCTAAATGTTTGTTTCATTTGTTTTACAATTTACTTTGGTTTAAGAGTTATTTGAATTACAATCACGTTCCAAGTGCAAAGAATTTATAATTAATAATAAGTATATAGAGTAATAGAGCTGTCACATGGTGGGTCAGGACAGAACACCCCATGCGTTTCATCACTCAGACTTCCTCAGAAGGACTTCAACACTTTATTCTCATATTATATATATTTTGCCTAGATGGTGCGTTGAAGTATGCCTTTGGTTGTTCACTTCATATGGAGTACTACCATACAGTATAGAAATAATACTGTGCTTAAAGGGAAACTATTAGCAGGTTAGAAGAATCTAACCTATTATCTCCATAAGTTACCGAGGATCAATTTATGTTTGTTTCTTTCCTTCATTCTCAGCGCTGTTTCAGGGCTATAAGCAGTTTAATCCTTATGCCAGTTAGTCATTTTGATGCACTGTGGGTGGGACTACTGCTCCCAGAGCACAGATCTGGCCCTTCATGCTTTTGATTTTATTGCAGTATTAGACTATCTTCCCACAACATCTTTTTTTAGGGAAAGTAAAGGCCTTTGTTTGATAATGACAACCATAAGTAATGATCATCATTAGAGATGAGTAAATATTGAGCATGTTCGAGTTCGTCCGAACCCGAGTGTTCGGCATTTGATTAGTGTTGGCTGCTGAAGTTAGATAAAGCCCTAAGGCTATCTGAAAAACATGGATATAGTCATTGTCTGTATCCATGTTTTCCAGACAACCTTAGAGCTTTAGTCCGAGTACACAATTACTATAGCACTTTCCCTCTGAGACCCTCCAGTCATCACAGTCCGTTATTGGAAAAAAATCAGACGGAAAAACAGACAGGCGAACTTGAGCATGCTCGATATTGGCTCATCTCTAATCATGATTACTGAAATCTGCCATTGTAAAATATTGGTTGTTGTTTTGCATAAAAAGATTTTGTGGGAATATAGCCTGAAACTACACAAGCTATCAGCTGCATACAGAAAAAATTATTCAGGCAATGGATGCAAATCAGGTAAACTTGTAATGTGATAAGCTGGCAGATATCATGCACATACAGACAATGGCCTTGACCACACATCTTAATTTGATGAAGGGCCATCATTGTGGCACCACAACGGTTGTGATTTATCAACAAACAACGTCCGTTAGTGTACAAATAATGTGGACATTATTTTTCGGTATATTGGGGGCCGTCCAATAAAAACAGCTGTCATGTTAAACATAGCCAAATACTGTAATAAAACCAAAAGCATATAGTTATGTTTTCACCAGTATTCAGTTTGTGATAGCAGAGTTGGAGTGGAAGACATTCATACTTAAGATGCAGGGCCGCCATCAGGAATTTTGGGGCCACACCAGTTGTTATTGTCCAATGCGTAGATTATCGGTTTAAAGGGAATTCTGGGGTTTCAACTTCTCTTTTTTAAAGATCACTTTACACAATTTTGTAATCTAACTCTATGAAATATATATATATATATATATATATATATATATATATATATATATATATATCATACACATTGCTGCCCAAATCATTTCTCAAAAAAACACTGTACACATTAAACTAAAACATGTCTTTCTCCATTGTATGTGCTTAATCCTTGTATGTGAGAATATGGTACCTGATAGATGGCCTATTGGTCAATAAAACAGACTTTTAGCTGTGTCAACTAGCCTTTAGGCCAGGGGAGTCAAACTCAAATACACAGTGGACCAAAAAAAAAATGAATTTAAGTCTTGGGCCAACCTAAATATTTATTTAAGCATGTGCAGTTCCTGGCACTGTGAGAGCAGTGTGTGTCTCCTGGCCTTGTGTACCAATGATATGTATGATAAATTGTTATGCCATGACAAGGATAGGAAGGGAGAGGGCATTGTGAAGTAAAGCTTAAAGTGTACCTGTAATTATATGAAAAAAAAAAAAAAAAAAGTTTGGATCAGTTCGGGTCTAAGAACTAGCCGGGGGAAGACTGTGCTAAGCAGTCATAGCAATCTTCTCACTGCTTTATTTTGCGTGATGAGTCTGGCTCCTAATGGAGCCTGACTTCCTTTTTCTTACACAGAGCGGGGAGAGGACGCACTGCAGTGCATCTTCTCCCTATTTGTTCTCATGATCGGTAAAGGTGTGAACACGTCTCTATAACATGTCAAAAGTTTTCATTAACAACAAGTACATTTTAATCTGCACAATTGTGCTGATTTGTTCCCAGAATCATAGTACAAAGCTACTGTGCAGCTTTTGGCACATATCAGCTGTGGCTGCAGCAGTAGCTGTACTAAAGGGTAAAAGCAGTTTTTTCTGCTGCTTGAGGCAGGGACAGGGGCGGCAACTAGTCATCTGGGTGGGAGTCGCTCGTGACTGGTCTCCGCTTCCTGCCTGTCGGCGCGCAATGCATGGATGAGGCCATTTTGCCTGTCAATCATCCCTGCACGGTGGACCCTTTTACTCCTTACACCATCTAAGACTAAACCCACATGTTGATTGCAAGTTAGTGGTATGGGAGTAGGGGGTGAAGCAATTTTTTTTTATTATTAATATTTTTTTTCTTCTTAACTAAAGCTGTTGTCTTATAGACTACACACAATCAGGCAGAGTCATAGCAGCTTTAAAGTGACTACGCACAATCTGGACCCCCCCCCCAAAAAAAAAAAAAAAAAAAAAAACACTTGTAGCTTGTAGCTTCGGATAGCTGCTTTTAATCCAAGATCTGTCCTGGGGTCCGTTTGGCAGGTGATGCAGTTATTGTCCTAAAAAAGACAACTTTTAAACTTGCAGCCCTGTGCCCAACAGGAGTGTCTGTGCCCTAACTTTGCACCACCCCTCCGTCCCTCCTCCCCACCCTCTTCATCATTAGTAATGTCACTGGAACATTTTCTCCAGTCTGAACATTGCACAGGCGCCTTAACGATCCAGCCCATGTGCCGGGCATTCCTAATGATGAAGAGGGTGGGGAGGAGGGACAGAGAGGTTGTGCAAGCCTAATACATACACAATCTAAGCCCCGGCCGTTGGGCATCCCAGGGGGGGACCTCAGGACAATTAAAAGCAGCTATCCGAAGGTACAAGCGGTTTGGGGGGTCAGATTGTGGGTACAGAGTCGCTTTAACTATCTGCCTAACACACTCACCTCCCTGTCCTCATCTTGTCCAGGTCCCTTACAACAGTCGTGCCAATAGTGCCCTGATGGCCGTCCTGCTAAGATGTACACAATTTTTCTACAGTTTAACATCCTGGATGCAGAAAAGATATTTTAAGATCTATGGAACTCTTTGATTTCTGTGTATATGTAAACTGTCAGTCTGTCTTCCTCCTCCAGAGGATACATGATATAACTGAAAGGTAAAACAAAGTTTCCTGTCATCTCTTACCATCCATAAAACTCTATGTAGCTGTTCCTTTGTAAATGCCACTCTTCGTACTACTAAATGTAGATAGTGCTGCCTCCTGAAGATGATCTATTCTCAACTCTCTCTTCAATGCTTTTCTTGTTGTTCACATAGTACCATGCAAACCCAATGTATCAGTAACCTATGTCACTGCAGATAATTTGGGTAGGTTTCCTGACCACAAAGCCTGGTCTCAATACCCAATACAAAAGATATACAAATGCGGAGTACCTATAGGACTAGGTGCAACCACCGGCGTCACTCACTGTGTACTTCAAGTAGGTTTAAATAAAGTGCATGTGTCCTTCTCAGTGCCTGTGTATGAACTACCCCTTCTTCACACAATCAGCACAGTAGATTGCCAGTATTTTACATCAAAGGACTGTGAAAACTTACCTCGCTGTGGACCATCTCCGGGCAATACTCGGCTCCAGCAACTGCTCCAAATCACCCAGGTAAGGCACCTCTGTGTGATCCTATGCTGGAGAGGGTGAGCTGGGATCTGTATTGCAATGATCAGCCAAGAAGACTATGTATTTCACAGGACACAAATTGGCATTGGTCATTGATGTCTCCCTTTCCCTTTTTGCAGGTGCAATACATTTGTGCCTAGTTGCACATGCACTTAATTTTAACCTACTTGAAGCACACAGTGATTGCACCTAGTCCTATAGGTGCTCCGTATTAATATGAATTACACCTTGGTGGCAGGGCCAGCTGGGGAGAGTGAAACACTGACAGACAGATTGGTGTATTAAGGAGTCTTTTTCAGAGTAGTTCCAGTTAGCTCAGTTTATTTATAAGATAATTTGTGTGAGAACGGATATCATACTGCTAGCAAACAGCTCAGCTTTGGTTCATCCCTTTAAATGAATAGAATGAGAAAAAGCTATGCGACATGAACTTGACTCTCAGGGCTCAAAAACAGTGAAAGCCCAAAAATCACCTTGTCACCGCTGTGAAGGGGTTAATAATGTAGGTTTTTAAACAATGCTTAATAGTACACAACCGCACAAGACTTTTTTTTTATTTTTAGGTATGTTCCCAAATTTCTAGAGTTGGTTTGGTGCCAATTACATTGACACTGGGCAAGAGTATTTACAGTAAGAATACTGTAGTTTACAAAGAACACAATAGTGCGATCATCTCTATTAAAAAAAAAAAAAAAAAACACTTTAATATGTATATAAACAATTTTAAAGGTAAAGACCACAGACAGTTTTATGGTATATATTCGAGTATATTAAACTTTATCAGAATTCTTAGAAAGACTTACATGTATTTGCTCATTGTCTAATCTCATATACTTCAGCTTTTCCTTCCCCACAAATTGAAAAATCATAAGCTGTGTAAGTTTCATAGAAGACAATACAGCTGTAGAGCAATCTGCGCCATCTGGACAGTTAAGATAACATTTTTTTTGTATGTATTTAACATTTGCTTGAGAAAATCTACTGAATTATTGAAGAATAGAGAACTATTTTCAAATTTGTTTTACAAGGTTGCAGTTCTCTTTTTTTTGTGCGATTGTCCTACAGTATATTTCTTACGTATATTTACACACCAACCCATACAAAATAAACAGGCTTACATTCTTTATTTGGCTATGTTCACACAATGTCAAAAATAGAGAAAAGGCGTCCGATTTTCATATTTTAAAAAAGTCAGTTTTTGCAGAGAATTAACTGACTGCAATGGAAATGCATTGAAGTCAATAGAAATATGGATGCACATTGCATGCAATGCATTGAATCGCGGACGTTTTTACCGCGGACATCAAAATAATGAACATGATCATTATTTTCGGACGTCTTTTGCAAACAGCGGATGTTTTTTATTAGTCGTTCAAACACAGTTTTTCTTTTGTCACCTTTCTTTCTCCGTTTTTACTGTTAAACTCTATGGACTTTTCAATTAAACCCCACCCAGATGCTTGAAATATTATCTTAATATATAGTAGGATTAGATGTTACTGTATCTCTGTTTCTCATTATTACAAACATGCAGGAAGAAATGCTACAATATGAATTATTGCAATACATTGGAACAGGGGCGTAGCTAGCATTCATAGGTCCCCATAGCAAAAAACTGTACGGGTCTCCCTCCTCTACAGCCAAATTTAAAAAAAAAATAAAATAAAAAATCTTGTGGTCAGAGGAAGAACCTTGCCTATAGCCACAAGAATGACTGGTAGAGCAGAGAGACAATGGCTGCTTGCTCTGTCAGTCCACTGTATTTAATTACAAGGGCCCATTAAGAGCCCTTATTGTTAAATACATAAGTGCAGGAGCAGACTACGTTCTGCTTACCCCTTATGCACTGCAGTGTGTAAGTGCCCCAAAGTTCACTTACATGCTGCAACACAAAATAGGGTTAAAAAGCAGAAGACAAGGAACTCTCTGCTTCACTGCTCATGCACTGAGAATCCCTGACTTTGAAGCTTGCAGTGGGAGAACAGAGGTAAGGGGTTATTAGAGCAGTGAAGCAGAGATCTCATTGTCCTCTGCTTTTTACCCCTTTTTTGGGTTGCAACATGTAAGTGAAGTTTGGGTCATTTACATTCTGCAGTACATAAGGGGTTAAGCAGAAGGACAAAGGACAGCTCTTATCTTCCCTGTGCATCCCAAGGCCTTCCTGTGGCTTGGGCCCCATAGCAGCTGCTTGGCCTGCCTCTATGGTAATTACGGAAAGACCATGACATGAGAACCTGTTTACACTTGATATTGACATGCTTCTGTTGATTTTATTGCAGAAATGCTAGTTTTTCGATGAGGAACATCTGTGGGAACCATGTCCCACCAACCATTTTGATACTTGCTAATTAAACATTGATTTCTGATCGAACTACATTTTTTTTTTTCAGTTTCTTCTACAGTGTTGACTGAAAACCAATAACACCATATAAATTCAGTGAAGACTGCTCAATTTTTGTTTTCTTTATAATGAATGTACATAGATACCAACATACCATTTCCTAATTATAATATTTTATGATTTTATATTTCTCAGAAATTTTAGTATTCTCACCAGGTCCAAACTTGACAAAGCCAGTAATCAGTAAAACATATGTGGATAAAGCTGATAAGATTTCAAGGTTAATCATAAAGGTTGCTATTACTATAGATACTCTGTGTAGTCATAAATCATTGAAGTCAATAAATGTAGACAATATCTCCAATAACTATTTGTATGCCTTTCTTGTAGTATTAAAATTAAACACCAACTGTGGTGATGAGCCCTTTAGAGAAATGTTTGTCAATTATAATATGTGCAAATAAACTCAATATTATGTCAAAGTAATATATACTTGTCACATTAAAGCCATAGCCTATAGCGTGTTCTTTGTACTGTAATTACACACACAGAGATACAGGTTTACAGATTCAGTTTGCATCAAACTGTCACCTTGGCTGCATCGGTAGGTTTAACCTTATGGTCTGGATCATGCTTGATGCTCTGTGACATGAAATGTATAACCAGAAACACACAAAGTAGTCTCGCACATATCAGTACCCCCCCCCCCCTCCTCACCCCCCCCCCCAAAAAAAAAGATTTACCAATGGCATTTTTCCATGTAATTTAACCCCTTCCTGCATATAGACATGCTCCTTGACCCCGCTCTGAAGTCCATGCCAGGAGCATCATCCGACGCGGTGGTTTTCTGCGCCCGGCTAATTCAGCCATTCAAATGCAGCTGTCAAAGTTGACAGCTGCAATTAAATGGCTTTTTTGCCCCATCTATGGTGTCTAGTGGGGGGGATCTCCTCTACGCTATGCGATCCCGGAGGGGAGATCCCTTCTTAACGATCTAGGCTAGGGATGGTCCGAACCTGCCGAGCTCGACATCAGATTCCCGCTGTCTGCCCACTCCGTGGAGCAGGTGGATACAGCGGGAGGACCGCCTGGAAAACTGGGATACAGCCTATGGCTATGGCTGTATCCCAGTTTTCCAGGCGGTCCTCCCGCTGGATCCGCCCTCTGCACGGAGCGGGCAGACAGCGGGAATCATTGCCGAGGGTTCGGGTTTGTACGAACCCGAACCGAACTCGGTTCGGACCATCCCTAATCCAGGCCTTTGGCAGACTCTATGAGCAGAATACTGGCTGGACAACTCAGATGAAGGTAAAAGACCTCTGCCGGTCCAGGAAAATGATTGGGACCCCCACAATCACACTCGTGGGTCCCGATCGGTAAGTGATAGGAGCTGCTCCTTTCACTTACTCTTAAACGCTGCAATCACTGCATTGAAGGGGTTGATGGCAGCAGCACTATCTGTGTTATTACAGTATCTGAAGAAGGTCCCTGAGTGCACTCAACATCTATGTTGTGTAAAGTACTTTTTCTCCATTAAGTTGGAGTTTAGTACTCCCTTCTTCCATACATAGCCTAAGTACACTTTTTGCGCCCATGATTGCCAACACACGCCAAAAAGAATACCCAAGGCTTCAAACGTGCCCTGAAAACTCATCTTTTCAAACAGGTCTATCAGGTTCCATGATTTAGTCAACACTCTTTCCAGTCAAGAACTTAGCCATATAGGAATTGGTTTTTGACTGGTTCATCCACCCTTACCTCCACTGTGCTATTTATAAAGATGGCTGGACCATAGTAACAGCAAAGCACTTTTGCCCCTCTGCCTTTTGTCTCCAACCCTGTCCCTCATAGTTTCTCGAGCAGGGGCCTCACTCCTCATGGATGGTTTATAATAACATGTATATCTTTGGAATGTCTGATTTTTGTCTATGTACTGTATGTACCCCCAGAATTTTAAAGTGCTGCAGAATCTGTTTCTGCTATATAAATTAAAATGATTATTATCTGATATTTGCTGATAACGGATGTCTATAATAATCATTATAGACGGCCCATACTGTAAAATTATCCTTAGAGTGAACTGAGCAGAATCCCTGCTTCTGTATATTGTATTATTTCCTGGTCAATGTGAATATTCTCTGTATGCTCTGTACCCAGCTCAGTGATGGATACCTTTAGTAGGCGATGAAGTGGCAGTATTCTGCAAGGCACCATACATGCACCATAAACATGACATATGCATAAAAATGACTGCAGTGTTGCTCACAAAGTTTTTTCATTTTCAGCATAAAAATTAAAAATGAAAGATGGAATGATGTCTCTTACTTTTAACAATTATGGTTTCACTCATGAGTTATTTAGGGGTAACAGGTGGCCTTATCAATAAGTGATAAAGAGTTACCGTAATCCAGGCATGAATAATGAACTCTCCAGTAATGGGGCAACAATATATATTTTAAAACCACTGCCAAGAATATTGTATCGATACAAAAATGACTGTATTACTTTTCATTTGTCCTTATGATTTATTGACTCACTTAAGTGACTGCATTTACAAAACAGAATTGTTGCTGCGGATGATAATACATTAACAATTTGCAAATGTTTAAAGGAAAGTAGCCAAAATCAATGTCATTAATTGCAAAGTTTCTTGATTTAACTTTTCAAGCTTAACAAAATTAGTTTTATAACCTTGCATTTAAAGGGAAACTAACAGCAGGTTCGTGCATATGATGTTTTATTCTGTTAAACGTTAATTTAACTATACCTTTTTACGCCCAATCAGAATGTTAATTAAGATATTTTGGTGCACTAGTGACACAATTATCATCCATCCACAGGTTCACATTCACTGGGTGTTCTACATCTAGGACCCTTAATATTACTAAAAGCCAAGATTCTCCTAACCAGTGTAAACAGACGCTGTCAAACTGCCGTCCCTCTGGCTGCATTCAGCATGATCCTGCAGATCTATGTATCAGCTGCAGGAAAGTTCTTTTTTTAACATTGAGTTGCGGGCACCAGGTGCCTGCAAATCAATTGCCCATTCACTTCAATGTAATGTGCCGCTGCCACCGCACATAGCAGTGTGTAAACAGCTATTATTTCCGGACGCTGTTCACTGAACAGCGTACGGAAATAATAGGCAGGTACATCATTTTAATGCCCGTTCTAAAGAATGGGCTTCAACATAATGCTGTGTGAACACAGCGGACAGCATTGCATTGACTTCAAAGTAATGTTGTCCCTGCAGTAAAGAATGGACGCTGATTCCATTGCAATCAGTGTCCTTTTTTATATTAAAATTACACTGTGTAAGCATAGCCTTAAAAAGAGTTTGACCATCAGTCTTAGCATATGTGGAATAGTAATAAATGTAAAAAGGCAATAAATGTTATTTGAAAGGAAAAACTCTAAAAACAGATTGTTTAGAACTAGAACTACAGTGCTACATTTTATATTTATGTGTCTGATAGCTGCAATAAAAAAAAAAACAATCAATTAAATCTTTGGAACAAATAAGCGATGTTTCTCTAATCCTAGTAAAACCTTCTTTTAATCAGTCATCTACTAATGCAAACTGTATGATAAAATGTATAATTTGATAAAAAAAAAATAGTTTCTTACTGTAGACACCTATATTTAGTTGAAGCACTGGTTAAAATTTTCACCTCCGCCCATGGATACTGTCAGGAGCCAGTGCTCAGCTGTGTAATATTATCCTTGTGCTGACTGGCAGATAGCACTGCTAGTCAGCTCTCACTGTGTTGCAGGGGGCTGGAGTCTCTACCCAAAGCGGCTCCTGGAACTGGGACTCCATTCTCCATAAAACTACTGCTCCAATCATGTATAGTTGCCTTTCTTGTGAAGTACCTAGCTAGCTGTTGTTATCCTGCTTTCCTATCTGGTTTATCTGAAACTTGGCTTTGTTCCTCTGACTTCCACTCTGCCTTCTGTCTTGGCACTGCAACTGTTACTGACCTGGCTAGTTTACCCTTCTTATGTTGTGTATTCTTTGCCCTGTCTTTGTTTTGTGTGAGCACTTGCATAGAGTAGCCTGCAGTCTTTAGGTTGGGGCTGGCCTATTAAGGAGTCAGTTCCCTAAAAGACAGGGACAGACTGATGGGTTCAGTGCCAGACCTTCACCCTGTCCTTGTGTCTTTGGGTCTTTGACAGTCATCCCATTAAGACTGGTAGGTTCAGCGCCAGGGCTTCACCCTGTCCTTGTGTCTATGGGCCTCTAAGAGTCGTCACCAGGGGCGGACCTACCGCCGTAGCAACCGTAGCGGCCGCGTGGCCTGGGCCCCCCAGAGCTGACTGTCTGAAGCACCCGGGGGCCGAGCGGGCCTCCCGGGTGTTAAGTGTCGTGATTGACAGCGCGAGAAACCATAGGCTTCCCGCGCTGTCAATCACTCTTGTGACCGCAAGCAGCGTTTTGCTTGCGATCACAAGAGTTTCCGCCCGGCCCCCGCCCGATGTGCAGCTCCCTGCCGAAGTCCCGGGCAGCGCCATCATTGAGCGCCGCGGCGGCTGGGACTTCCGGTTTGCGTTCCCTGTACAGGAAGTCCCAGCCACCGGGGCGCAGCCTGAGCTCAGTGATGGCGCTGCCTGGGACTTCAGCAGGGAGCGGCTTATTGGACGGAGGAAGAGAGAAGAGGAGACCGGTGACCGACGGGGGAGCGTGTGGTTAGGTGAGTTGTATTTTGTTTATTTTTATCAGAGGGGAACACTGGGGGCTATATGGGGGCTGAGGATGCACAATACTGGGGGCTATATGGGGGCTGAGGATGCACAATACTGGGGGCTATATGGGGGCTGAGGATGCACAATACTGGGGGCTATATGGGGGATGAGGATGCACAACACTGGGGGCTATATGGGGGCTGGGGATGCACAATACTGGGGGCTATATGGGGGCTGAGGATGCACAACACTGGGGGCTATATGGGGGCTGGGGATGCACAATACTGGGGGCTATATGGGGTCTGAGGATGCACAATACTGGGGGCTATGTGGGGAAGGGGATGCACAATACTGGGGGCTATATGGGGGCTGGGGATGCACAATACTGGGGGCTATGTGGGGGCTGGGGATGCACAATACTGGGGGCTATATGGGGGCTGGGGATGCACAATACTGGGGGCTATGTGGGGAAGGGGATGCACAATACTGGGGGCTATGTGGGGGCTGAGGATGCACAATACTGGGGGCTATGTGTGGACTAGGGATGCACAATACTGGGGGCTATGTGGGGACTAGGGGTGCACAATACTGGGGGCTATGTGGGGACTAGGGGTGCACAATACTGGGGGCTATATGGGGGATGGGGATGCACAATACTGGGGGCTATGTGGGGAAGGGGATGCACAATACTGGGGGCTATGTGGGGAAGGGGATGCACAATACTGGGGGCTGGGGATGCACAATACTGGGGGCTATGTGGGGGCTGGGGATGCATAATACTGGGGGCTATGTGGGATGGGGATGGACAACACTGGGAGCTATACGGGGGGGGGGGGGGCTGGACATCATAAGGGGGCTTTATGGGGGCTGGACAACATAAGGGGGCTATATGGGGGAGTGGACAACATACAGGGTCATCTCTAAGAGGACTACACAGAAGTAATCTCGGCTCTCCAGCTGTTGCAAAACTACAGCTTTAGCTGTCCAGGCATGATGGGAGTTGTAGTTTTGCAACAGCTGGAGAGTCGAGGTTCCCTACCCCTGATATAGGTGATGCACATGGGGCCATCTATACGGAGCACTGAACAAGGGGCAATCTATAAGCTGTCTACACAGAGGGGGGCATATACTTTAAGGGATATTTATATATATATATATATATATATATATATATATATATATATATATGTTCCTATACAAGGAGTCAGGGCTACTCACTGAAAGAGGGTACAAAGGGGCCATTACAGATGTGCAGTTTGTATACAGATGAGGATGGTGTCAGTGTGAGGAGCCTAATATGTCTGTCTGGCAGATTCTGTGGATTCGTGGCTCCGAGAAGTTCTCATAACGGCCCAGGACAGATGGAGAAGATGATGAAAAGGGAAGAACTCCGATCAGAGAAGACGTCCCCTGTGAGTCACCTGATGTAACTGCACTGTAATTTATATGGAGTACAGAACCTGTGTAGATCTGGGTGTGTTGATGGCGTAGTGGTCGGTCAGGGGTGGGGGTGGATTTGGGGTAGGGGGGGCCCCAATCAAAGGTTTGCTATGGGGCCCAGCCATTTCTAGTTACGCCCCTGGTCGTCACAGATACCTACTTATTACCTTTCAGGGAGGAATAGCATATGAATAAGTAGTTGCAGCTTTTACACCAGTACTGTCACAAGGAATGGAACAAAATTCCAGCAACAAATTGAAAGAAGGTTGTGGAAGACCCCAAAATGTTTGACCCAAGCAAAGTTACAAAACACTAACCAAATGTACTATATGTAAACTTCTAAGCCACTAGGGATGTGATGTAATGATTACTGTACATTAGTGTGCTACTATTATCTTGAAATTTCACATTTGTGAATATTAGTAATACTATACTGTAGTAGTGATTCTTACTGACCTAACAGAGTAAACGTGTACTAAGACTAAATGTCAGAAGTTTTAATGAATGAGGTTAAGGAGGTAAGTGATGGCTGATGACTGGTTATGTTACTGTATTTACGGAACATAATTAATTATCATATGGTGATATATATATATATATATATATATATATACACATTTTTATTATTATTATTATTATTATTATTATTATCATCATTATTATTTTCAACTTCCTCTAGGGGAAGAGAGGGAGCTAACTTTACAAACTAGCCAAAGTTGATAGAAGATATATTCACAGCAAGAATTTCAAAATAATTTGAGCTGCTACAGAGAGAATTTTCTGTCCTCCGAAGTTAATTTGCCTAAAGTGCTGACCAAGTGTATTCAGCGAGGAAACCAGATTTTATAAAATATAATGGAAAAAATAATAGAAGATACATTTAGGCTATGTTCTTACACGTCATTTTTATTGGATGGCCGTTATTATGAATTAACAACCAGCAGGGAGCGGCGGGGAGAAGTAGCATTCGCCTTGAGGGGGAGAGCACCGCAGCAGCAGGGAGAAGCAGAAGGCGCCTGAAGGGGGGGGGGGTGACGCAGCGGCTGGGAGAAGCAGTGTCTGCTGCGGAAGAGGGTTAGAGCTCACTAGCGGCTACCTGGGGATGTGAGCCAGTAGGCGGGTGCTGAATGAGCTGCTGCAGCCAAAAGGAGACTGAAGGTCGTGACGTCACCATTTTTCTCAAGGAAGTGAAGCCTTTATTCAGAAGTAAGGGAGTGCAGGGGAAAAAAAGCACTTTATGTGCATTTCTCGTACTAATTGTATATTGGTAATTTGCATAAGTTTTTAATACAAATTTTGGCTTCTCCTTTAAATGACAACGACCATTTTGAGGGTGTGTTAACATAGCCTTAATATGGCAAAACCCAAATTGTACAGATACTTGGTTCATGTGATTGATATTCATAATTTAACTTCTTGAGTAAATCTTTTTTTTACGAAAAGGTTTATTTATACAGAAAGCATGAAAAGTAATTGCAAGGAGTTAGCTATCAGAGAATGTGCCAACTGTAGATAAATGGAAGTGATATCTATCTGGTATTTTGCCACCTCATTTCAGCGGTAGCAGGTGTGATTATTAGGTGATATGATACAGTGTTTGTTCTTCCCTTATACATGCATACCTGTCCTATCACATCCATTACCTTGAAACATTAAGATAAATCTATTTTTTCCTACTTCACTGCACTGGTAGTATTCAACTTTTGGCATTTGTTTTAACCCCTTAAGGACAGAGCCTGAAATGGCCTTAAGGACCGGAGCAAATTTTATGAATTTGACCAGTGTCACTTTATTCATTAATAACTTCGGGATGCTTTTACCTATCCGGCTGATTCTGAGATTGTTTTCTCGTGACATATTGTACTTCACATTTCTTGTAAATTGGAGTCGATACTTATAACGAATCTTTATGAAAAAACCCAAAATAGCGTGAAAAATTGTGAAAAAATGCATTTTTCCAACTTTAAAACTTTTCTGCTTATACAGAAAATGGTTATACCACATAAATTATATATTAAATAGCATTAGCAACATGTCTACTTTATGTTGGCGGCATTTATTAAACTATATTTCATTTTTTTTAGACAATAGGAAGCTTAAAACATTAGCAGCAAATTTCCAAATTTTCAGTAAAATTTCAAAATCAGATATTTTTAGGGAACTGTTCAGGTTTAAAGTGTATTTGAGGGGACTGTGTGTTAGAAAGCCTCACGAAGCACCCCATTTCAGAAACTGCACCCCCTAAACTCTGCAAAAGCACATCCAGAAAGTTTTTTAACCCTTTAGGGGAGTCACAGAAATAAAAGCTAAGTGTGTAAGAAATTTGAAAATTTTAATTTTCTGTGCAGAGATTTTATTGTAATCCAATATTTTTCATAATTATAAGCCTATTACCAGAGAAATGCACCCCAATATTGATTGCCCCATTTCTGCAGTTTATAGAAATACCCCATATGTGGCCCTATTGCGCTATTTGACGCAACCACAAGCCTCAGATATAAGGGAGCGCCTAGTGAATTTCAATGGCTCCGTTATTTTTGGTCATTTTTGACTGTACCACTTCAGGTTGGCAGAGGCTCTGGGGTGCCAAAACCTAAAAAACACCCCTAAAGGGACACCATTTAGAAAACTACACCCCTCAAGGAATGTAACAAGGGGTGCGGTGAGCATCTGGACCCCACAGGTGCTTCACAGATTTTCCAAACAATATGGCTTGAAAAAAGACTAAAGTATTTTTTACACTAAAATGTTGTTCTAGCCTTCAATTTTTCATTTTCACAAAGGGATAAAAGGAAAAAAAAAACACAAAACATGTAGCACAGTTTCTCCCGAGTACGGAAATACCCCACATGTGGACATAAAGTGCCAAGCGGGCGCAGGACGAGCCTCCAAAGGGAAGGAGCGCCAATTGGCTTTTGGAAGCTGGATTTCACTGGAATGGATTTCAAGGGCCATGTCGCATTTACAGAGCCCTCGTGCTGCCAAGACACTGGAAACCCCCCACAAGTGACCCCATTCTGGAAACTACACCCCTCAAGGAATCTAACAAGGGGTGCAGTGAGCATATGGACCCCACTGGTGACGGGCACAAATGTGGAAAAATGTGACGTGAAAGTGAAAATTTTCATTTTTTCACTTTCATGGCACAAATGTGCCCGTCATCCAGGGGTCCATATCCTCACTGCACCCCTTGTTAGATTCCTTGAGGGGTGTAGTTTCCAGAATGGGGTCACTTGTGGGGGGTTTACAGTGTTTTGGCAGCACAAGGGCTCTGTAAATGCGACATGGCGTTCATCATCCATTCTAGCCAAATCCAACCTCTAAAATCCAAATGGCGCTCCTTCCCTTGGGAGGCTTGCCCTGCGCCCACATGGCGCTTTATGTCCACATGTGGGGTATTTACGGACTCGGGGGAAATTGCTCTACACATTTTGTGTGTTTTTTTCTCTTTTAACCCCTTGTGAAAATGATAAATTCAAGGCTAGACCAACATTATAGTGTAAAAAATTTAATATTTCATTTTCACGCCACATTGTTCCACATTTGTGCCCACCACCAGTGGGGTCCATATGCTGACTACACCCCTTGTTACATTCCTTGAGGGGTGTAGTTTCCATAATAGGGTCACTTGTGGGGGGTTTAACTGTCTTGGCAACACAGGGGCCTTTTGAATGCAACATGGCCCCTCGAAATCCATTCCATCCAAATCCAGCCTTCAAAAACCAAATGGCGCACCTTCCCTTTGGAGGCTTACCCTGCACCCGCATGGCGCTTTATGTCCACATGTGGGGTATTTCCGTACTCAGGGGAAATTGCTCTACACATTGTGTTTTTTTTTATCTTTTAACCCCTTGTGAAAATGAAAAAATCAAGACAAGATCAATGATTTAGAGTAAAAATTTTAAAAAAATTACACTAAATGTTGGTCTAGCCTTGATTTTTTTCCATTTCCACAAGGGGTTAAAAAAGAAAATGAACACAAAACGTGTAGGGTAGTTTCCCCTGAGTACGAAAATACCCCACATGTGGACATAATTTGCCATATGGGCACAGGGCAAGTCACCAAAAGGACAGAGCGCCATTTAGAGGCTGGAATGGGGGATGGAGGCCATGTCGCAATTACAAAGCTCCTGTGCTGCCAGAACAGTAGAAACCCCCGACAAGTGACCCCATTCTGGAAACTACACCCCATAAGGAATCTAACAAGGGGTGCAGTGAGCATATGGACCCCACTAGTGATGGGCACATGTGTAGGACATGTGCCGTGAAAATAAAAAATACAATTTTTTTCATTTTCACGTCCCAAATGTGGCCGTCACCAGGGGGCCATATACCCGCTGCCCCACTTGTTAGATTCCTTATGGGGTGTAGTTTCCAGAATGGGGTCACTTGTGGGGGGTTTCTACTGTCCTGGCCGCACAGAGGCTTTGTAATTGCATCATGGCCTCCTCTAATGGGAATGGCAGCCATACCTATTTAGCTGGGGAAAAGGGACCATTCTAATTTATTTGGGGGTATTAGGCCAATTATTAGTTTATAAGGTTGGAAATGACAGGTGTCCATCAAATTCAACCTGTGTTGATCCAGAGGAAGGCAAAAACCCCTCGTGAGGCAGACGACAGTAGCCTCATCACAGGGGAAAAATTCCTTCCCGACTCCATAATGGCGATCAGAATAATCCCTGGATCAACGTGACCCCTGAAATAGGAATAAGGGACAGAATTTAGATAATGTAGAACCCCAATGACGTGTAGTGCGCCTTGGAGCGATCCAGTATGCAGAGGCCGGGGGGATCAGGACAGGTGTCACACTGGTAAATGGTGTCCTTCCTGATCCCCCTGTTACCCCACACTCTGCACTTCTTCTGGGGTCTCCTGTTCTCCAGTGTGGGGGACGTCACCTGGAAAATGTTGTCCTGGTGCGATACGGGGTCCTTCATATCCAGAAGCGCTGGGTCCGCTCCATGGCTGCTAAATATTAGGGCGCTATTACTACTTCTGATATGTTCGGATCGTGCCGCAAGCTACAGTAGCTCGGGCAGCGAGGGACCGGAAGAGGGGGTGCTGGTATAAAGGTTATCCCCGTACAGGTGGTGGTGACCTTTATCCAGCAGTGGGAAGATCAGTTCCCGGACGATCTCCCCACTAACTCCGAGGATGGGGGGGGGGGGCATCTGGCGGCTGGATTCGAGTGTCCCTTCCTTCATACACTCTAAGGGTACGTGCACACTGCGGAATCGCGAAGGATAACCCTTTGTGCATTCCGCAGTTGGCACCCGCCGGCGGACTGATGCAGGCGCACGTCTCCGTCCGTGTCGTAGACTCCATTCTATGCACGGGCGGATTCCGCTCTGCGTCCAACGTGTTGATGGAATGACGGATAATGGAATCCGCCCATGCATAGGATAGAGTCTATGACACTGGCGGAGACGCACCCCTGCATCAGTCCGCCGGCGGGTGCCAGCTGCGGAATGCACGAAGGGTTATCCTTCGCCATTCCGCAGTGTGCACGTACCCTAAATCTGTAAGTGTACCCTGAGGTACTCTCACAGAGTTTGTAGAATTTCACGCCATACCGTCATCTCTTATTGGGACGGTACTGGCGGAAAAGACGTGTCTGGGGGGCAGCGTACGCTACGCTACTCCCAGACACGTCACTGGATGATGAGGAGGATGAGGATGAATGGAGGAAAGAAGGATCCCCCCAATTCATCCTCACTGGCTGTTTCGGCGTCGGAGGCAATAATAACGTATGCGTCCGATACCGAAAACACCCTGGGGGCCATCTTTATATGGGGATTGGTATATGGGGTATGTAGTGGTGTAGTGTAAAACTTTATTCAATGTAGTGTGGTGTAATGTAGTGTTTTTTTACGTGTTTTTTACAGTAAGTATACAAAAAAAACCTACGCCAAAAATGGTGTTGCTGATGAATGCCGCACTTATGTTCGGCACTTATCAGCAGACCGTGGCAGTAGGATATAAAAAAAAAACACCCTACGCCAAAAAGGAGGAGTTGCTGATTAGCAGCGCACTTTCGTGCGATGCTGATCAACACTCAGCGGCGATAGGGTGCGGAAAATAGAAAAAAAAAAAATTGGGAAAAAAATTTTTTTTTTTACTACATTCTGAACATCCCTGTAGTGGCTGATACGTGTATTACACTTATCAGCCGCTAGGGGGCAGCAGAGCGCAAGATCCGAAAATAGACGACGCTGGAGCCGGAAAAATACGAAAATAGACGACGCTGGAGCCGGAAAGAGACGATCGGGACTCACGGAAGAAGCCGAAGTCCCAACAAGAGGAAGTGGACGCCGGGAACCCGGAAGACGCCGATCAGGACCCCGGGACAGGTGAGTAATGTACAAATACCTGCTCCGGACCCCTCAGCTACCTAGCTGAGGGGTCCGGAGCAGGTATTTATTACTTGTGGGGACTTTGATCGCCGTGAACGGCCGGCCGGCTGGCCGGCCGTTCACGGCGATCGGGACGGTGGTACCGTGACCACCATTACTTTTTACAGTAATGGCGGTCGGTGCCGTCCTCGGACAGCACCGACCGCCATTTTTTTCCGGGTCATCGGGCCACCGATGGCCCGGAAAGGTTCCGATCGCCGCTATGGGCTTATCAGCCAATAGCGGCGATCGTCGGCATGGGGGGGGTTAACAACCCTCCATGCCGACAGGGAGAGATGGCCTGCTATGTATTATAGCAGGCTATCTCCCCCGATCGGGACCCGGCCGGCCGCGGCGCCCGTTTAAAGGGATGACGTACCGGCACGTCATGGGTCCTTAAGTGACAGTGATCCATGACGTGCCGGTACGTCATGGGTCCTTAAGAGGTTAAAGAGGAAAAACAGGTCTAAAGAACCTAAATGTGTGATGACATCTCTTGTAGCTGAGTCCTCAAATGTCTTTAATAGCATAAAACCTTCAAACACCACAATAATGTACTTTGAGCTTTAGCCAGTGCCACAAAAAAATAAAAAATAAAATAAAAATCATAGGATCAAAAGTGAAAAATAAAACTTGATTGTTGTCAGCAGAATATCATTCAGTTCATGAAGAGGAGCCTCCTGAAATTTGATTGGAATGATTCATAATGTTGGATGACACATGTGCTTTAAGTTAAATTACACCTAGAAATTTTCAATTACTTTTTCATAAGACAGATCATTCATGACATTTTTGCCGTTGTACATGCATGTGTTCTAATAACTGCTATACAGTCTTTACTGTTTAATAGGGTTGACGAGGCAAGGCTATACATTAACCCCTTCAGGACCGGGACAATTTTGTTTTTTGCGTTTTCGTTTTTTCCTCCTTGTGCTTAAAAGGCCATAGCACTTACAATTTTTCACCTAGAAACCCACATGTGCCCTTATTTTTTGCACCACTGATTGTACTTCGCAATGAAAGGATGAATTTTTCCATAAAGTACACTGCAAATGCAGGAAAAAAATAAATGTGTGGTGAAATTGAAAAAACAAACAAAAAACGCATTTTGTTTATTTGAAGGGTATTTGTTTGACTTGGTTATATATGTTGGTTGACTTGTTATATATGTTCCTCAAGTTGTAACGATTACAACGATATGTAACGTGTATAACTTTTCTTGTATGTGATGGCTTGTAAAAAAATTCAAACCATTGTTGCTAAAAATATGTTCCTTAAAATCGCTCCATTCTAAGGCTTATAGCGCTTTTATTCTTCGGTCTATGGGGCTTTTTTTTTCTGCTCCATGATGTGTTCTTTCTATTGGTACCTTGATTGCGCATATGTGACTTTTTAATCGCTTTTTATTACAGTTTTTCTGGATTTGATGAGACCGAAATGCGCAATTTTGCAATTTGGGATTTTTTTTGCGTTTACTCCGTTTACTGTGCGAGATCAGGAATGTGATAAATTAATAGTTCAGGCGATTACGCACTCGGCGACACCAAACATGTTTATTTATTTATTTTTATTTATAACATGGGAAAAGGGGGTGATTCAAACTTTTATTAGGGGAGGGGGCTTTTTATTATTAACCCCTTCAAGACCAAGCCTATTTGCACCTAAAAGACCAGGCTCATTTTTCAAAATCTGACCTGTCTCACTTTATGCGCTTATAGCTCAGTGATGCTTTAACGTATGCTAGCGATTCTGAGATTGTTTTTTCGTCACATATGGCACTTTATATTAGTGGCAAAATTTGGTCACTACTTTGTGTGTTTTTTGTGAAAACATCAAAATATTATGAAAAATTGAAAAAATTAGCATTTTATGAACTTTGAAATTCTCTGCTTCTAAAAAAAGAAAGTTGTATTACATAAATTAGTTACTAAGTCACATTACCAATATGTCCTCTTTATTCTGGCTTCATTTCATAAACATATTTTACTTTTTTAGGGTGTTACGGGGCTTAGAAATTTATCAGCAAATTACCACATTTTCGTGAAAGTTTCCAAAACTGATTTTTTTAGGGACCGGTTCTTATTTTAAGTTGATTTAGGAGGTTTGTATACTGGAAACCCCCATAAGTGACCCCATTTTGGAAACTAGACACCTTAAAGAATTAATCTAGGGGTATAATGAGCATTTTAACCCTACAGGGGCTGGAGGAAAGTATTCACCATTAGGCCGTAAAAAAATGAAAAATTTCAATTTTCCAATAATATATATATTTAGATTAAAGTTTCTCATTTTCAAAAGGAACATTAGAGAAAAAGCACCCCAAAATTTGTAACACGGGTTCTCTTGAGTACTACGGTACCCCATATGTGGGAGTAAACCACTGCATGGGCACACAGTGGGGCTCAGAAGGGAAGGAGCGCCAATTAGCTTTTCCATTGCAGATTTTGCTGAAGAAGTTTCCGAGCGCCAGGTGCATTTGCAGAGCCCCTGTAGTGTCAGCAGAGAGAAAAAACCCATAAGTCACCCCATTTTGGAAAGTACACCCCTCAAAGAATTCATCTTCGGGTAGGATGAGCAATTTGACCCCACAGGTGTTAGAGGAAAGTATTCAAAATTAGACAGTAAAAATGAAAAACTCTAATTTTTTCCAATAATATGTTCATTTAGTTTGAAATTTTTCAATTTCACGAGGAAATAGAGAAAAAAAGTACCCCTAAATTTATAACGCAGGTTCTCCTGAGTAAAAAGGTACCTCATATGTGAGCATAAACCACTGGGCACACAGCCGGGCTCAGAAGGGAAGGAGCACCAATTACCATTTTCTCTGCAGATTTTTCTGAAGAAGTTTCTGAGCACCAGGTGCGTTTGCAGCGCCCCTGTAATGTCTACAGAATAGAATCCCCCCAAAAGTCACCCCATTTCGGAAAGTACACCCCTCAAAGAATTCATATTGGGGTAGGATGAGCATTTTGGCCCCACAGGTATTAGAGGAAAGTATTCAAAATTGGCCAGTAAAAATGAAAAACTTGAATTTTTCCAAAAATATGTTGGTTTAGTTTGAAATTTCTAAATTTCACAAGGATCAGGAGAAAAAAATGTACCCCAAAATCTGTAACGCAGGTTCTCCTGAGTACAATGGTACCTCATATGTGGGCATAAACCACTGTATGGGCACACAGCAGGGCTCAGAAGGGAAAGAGCGCCAATTTGCTGGAGCAAAACCGCAGCTAGTAACAGTTATTAGAATAGCGCAGTTACTAAAATACAATAAAAAAAATTAGATTACAGGTAATGTGGGGTGGTTACGGACAGTCTGAGGTGGTTCCGGGTAATCTAGAGGTGGTTCCGGGCAGTCTGTGGTGGTTACGGGCAGTCTGAGGTGGTTACGGGCAGTCTGAGGTGGTTACGGGAAATCTGGGGTGGTTACGGGCAGTCTGAGGTGGTTACGGGTAATCTGGGGTGGTTACGGATAATCTGGGGTGGATACGGTCAACATGGGGTGGTCACAGGCAACCTGCTGTGGTTACGACAACATGGGGTGGTTACAGGCAACCTGGTGTGGTTAGAGGCAACCTGGGGTGGTTAGAGGCAACCTGGGGTGGTTACGGGCAACGTGGGGTGAATACGGACAACCTGCTGTGGTTACAGACAATCTGGTATGGTTACAGGCAACCTGCAGTGGTTACGGACAATCTGGGGTGGTTGCGGACAATCTGGGGTGGTTACGGACAATCTGGGGTGGTTGCGGACAATCTGGGGTGGTTACAGACAATCTGGGGTGGTTACAGGCAACCTGCTGTGGTTACGGATAAACTGAAGTGCTAATAGGTAATCAGAGGTGGGTACCTGTAATCTGGCGTGGTTACGGGCAATCTGGAGGGGGTCACTGGCAATTTGGGGTGGTTAGAGGCAAGGTGCAGTGTTCAGAGGCAAGGTCCGTGGTCAGATGCAAGGTGCGGTGGTCATAGGCGACGTGCGGTGGTCATAGGCGACGTGCGGTGGTCATAGGCGACGTGCGGTGGTCAAAGGCGACGTGCGGTGGTCAGAGGCGACGTGCGGTGGTCAGAGGCGACGTGCGGTGGTCAGAGGCAACCTGCGGTGGTTGCGTGCAATCTGGGGGGTTATAAGTAATCTGGCATGATTACGGGCAACCTGGGGTAGTTACGGGCAACCTGGGGGGGTTACAGACAATCTAGAATTGTTACGGATAGAGTGAAGTGCTTATAGCTAATCTGGGGTGGTTACATGTAATTTGGGGTGGTTACAGGCAATCTGGGGTGATTACGGACAATCTGGAGGGGGTCACTGGCAACGTGCGGTGGTTACGTGCAACGTGTGGTGGTTACGGGCAACATGCGGTGGTTACGGGCAACGTGCAGTGGTTATGGGCAACGTGCGGTGGTTACGGGTAATCTGGGGGGTTACGTGCAATCTGACGTGATTACGGACAACCTGGGGTGGTTATGGGCAACGTGCGGTGGTTACGGGCAACCTGCGGTGGTTACGGGTAATCTGGGGGGGGGGGGGGGGGTTAGGGGTAATTTGGGAGTAAACTGCAATTATTACTATAATAAAAAGTGTGTGTTTTATTTTTTTGTATGTTTGTCACTTTTTGTACTTTATACATTCATGTTCACTGTATTACTATGATTACTGTGATATTTTCTATCACAGTAATCATAGTTCAGTGACAGAGACCAAATTGGTCTCTGTCACTTTAAATTTTCAGAGCTTGGCTGGTTGTGGAGCACATGCGCACTTCATAACCAGCCAGGACACGGAAGAGGAAGGAGCTCCAGGAGCAGGTGAGTATATGGGGAAGGGGGGGGGGGGGTGACTGGGGGACGGGGGTAACAGGGGGGGGTGGGGGGGACATCACTCTTTATCCCCTGTCAACAATCATTCATGGTGACAGGGGATAAAAAGTGCCGGCTGCACATGGCACAAGCGATCAGCGGTATATAGTATATACCGCTGATCGCTTGTACCGGGACCCCACGGGGGGGGGGCCCGATGACTGCCCCATGCTCTCCGCTACCTCCGGTGGCGGAGAGCATGGGGCTTTCATTCATTTTTCTTTTTTGATCACTGTGAACAGACATTAGTCTGTTCACAGTGATCGCGGCGGCCATCTTGGATCCGATGTCCGCCGCGGGAGGGGGGTTAGTGACTGGGGCACTAGGGGGCTGATCTGGGGTCTGATTTTTACTTATTTCATCTCCCCCCACCGTGGATTCATGGTGGGGGGAGATGAAATACAGCGGCGGCACCGGCCCATTAGTGACCGCCGTTTCGGCGGAATCACAGCTGATCCTCATTATCTCCGGTGCTGTACACAGATGAGAGCGGGATCGCTGTCCCTGCAGCGATCCCGTTCTCATCACAAAGCCCCCTCAAGTCAGGAACGTATATGTACATTCCTACTGCACGGGGCATGTGCAATAGGAACGTATATATACAGATGGCTGACGTGAAGGGGTTAATGACACTTTTTTTTTTTTTTTTTTACACTCAGGCTGGGTTCACACTACGTATATTTCAGTTAGTATTGTGGTCCTCATATTGCAACCAAAACCAGGAGTGGATTGAAAACACAGAAAGGATCTGTTCACACAATGTTGAAATTGAGTGAATGGCCGCCATTTAATGGCAAATATTTGCTGTTATTTTAAAACAACGGCTGTTATATTGAAATAATGGCAGTTATTTACTGTTATATGGCGGCCATCCACTCAATTTCAACATCGTGTGAACAGATCCTTTCTGTGTTTTTAATCCACTCCTGGTTTTGGTTGCAATATGAGGACCACAATACTGACTGAAATATTCGTATTGTGAACCCAGCCTTATACTAGAAGCCCCCCTGGGGGACTTCTAGTATAAGCACACTGATCTCTCATTACGAAATATGCTGTATAGGTATACAGCATAGATCAATGAGATAGGCACTCGATTGCTTCCGGCTGCTGCAGCCGGAAGCAACCGAATGGCGAGTCGGGATCAGCGCCATTATGGTGCAGACCCCGTACGGAGTAGGATGTGTGGATCGCTCTTCCCGGAGGAGTGATCCACCCCACTAGACACCAGGGAACAGCTCCGGAAGGTAATGTGATGCAGCTGTCAACTTTGACAGCTGCATCTGATTACCTGATTAGCGGGCACGGTGATCGTACCGTGCCCGCTAATAGCCTTGGTCCCGAGCTACATGTCATTATCAGAGACCTAAATTTTATATGTAATTGCCACTCAGTGACATTCACTTGAAAACTAAAATCTAAGTCCTGGGGTTAAGTGGTATATACTGTATCCCCCAAAATACATGGGCTCTATTGGAAAAGACAGGGCACGCTATAGTTAAAAAGTTTGGCAGATGCCAAATGCTTCATAACCAGGGGCATCCAAAATATGACTAGATCCCTGGATAAACAACCTATCGCCAGAAATCTAATTGTAACAGACAGTGAGAATGGATCCGCTGTGCCGCTCGACTGGTTTGACTTTGTGCCATACCAAGAAGCGGAGTCTAAGTGCCCTTTGGGTCTTTAACTTAACCTCACTACAGGATGAAAAAAATGGACTTTTGTGGCCAGAGGACACCAGGTCTCTCCACAAGTGGGCAGCAGCACCAGGTTGCTCCCAGTGTAAGCAGAAGCAGATACCGGAGAACAGACCAAGGATACATGGTCAACAAGCTGGGTAGTCAGCAGGAGAGTCAGCACAGTAGCAGGGATGAGACAGGTATCATAGTTAGACAAGCTATAGGTAAGGACAGGAAGCTTTAGAGGCAGGTCACACAATCAAGTAGAGGCACACAGTGCAGTGGTCAGGCAGGAAGCGTAATCCGGAGAACAGACTTTTACCAGAAATTTACCTTTGCGTTGAATGCCCAATTGCAATAATGCTCAGCCAGGGGAGGGGCTGTTGAAGCTGCTATAAATAGGTGCCATTGGATACGGATTGGTAGACGGCAGTAGGTGGCTCAATAAATACAGAGCAGTTGGCCACCCTGGTGGGCACCCTGGTGGCCAGAGATGTTAATGCAACAAAAACTGGATGAAGGTGCTGGAAGACATGAGAAGCCCCAGGACTAGCAAAGTGAAGAGAAGAGGAGGGAACAGGGTGGTTCTGCCACTGGTGAGTCTCATCTAGCAGCACTACACTAGTGCTCATAACTTGAATTCCCTCAATCATTGCAATATCATGTGGCAGAGTTCCTTAATTTCATTTTTTGGTGGCTGTTCTTGATGACCCTATACACTTTATACAACAACCAAATCAACAGTGAGTGGTGGGTTCATTTGAAATAAGTCTCAGATGTATGGGGACCTTACGTATAAAAATATCACTAGAAAGATCTCCGTACTCTAGTACTATAAACCACTTATTTCCTTACTTTGCTTGGCGACCCTTCTCTGCACTTGATCCAGTTCAGCCAAGTCCTTCTTATACAGGTGTCCAAAACTGTACTCAGTATTCCAGGTGTTTCCTGATCAGTGAGTTATACAGAGGAAAAATATGTTTTGATCATCTATGCCTCTAAGCTGTATATCTTAAACCTGTCATTTCATACATTGTCTGCATATTACCCAATACTGTTATTAAATAACACCTGTAATGTCAAAATAATACTAAACATCATCATACAATGACTAAATAATACCATACTACCACATCACCATACTAAGACTAGAATACAAATTCTTACATTCTTTATATTAAAAGTCATATAGTTAAAGGAGTTGGCCACTTTATAGTAATATTGTTCAGTGTACATTATTAGTAAGTGTATTCACATTATTTACTGACAGCAGCTCCCTGTGTACCTCATAGAGCTGAAATCAGACTCCCCTCCTCCATCCTATGCTGCCCTTCCCTGTGGTAAGTCTGTCCATAAGAGGACCAAATGGAGGAGCATGTGACCATGCCCCGCCCTCCAGTGTCCACCACTGAGCCTGTCTATGCCTATGGAGGATAATGGGGGTGGGGCATGATCACATGCTCCTCCATGTTGGCCATGTTATGGACACACTCGCCACAGAGCAGGGCAGTAAAGCCTGAAGGAGGGGAGTCTGATTTTAGCTCTGTGGGGTATTCAGGGAACTGCTGTCAGTAAGTAATGTGAATACATTTACTAAAATTACAAACTAAACTATTTTTATACAAATTGGCCAACCCCTTTAGCAATAAAATCGATATGTTCTTTCTGTGCATTTTATGCTAAATTGTTTGACCATAACTTTACAAATATGCATATATCTGTTACTCGTACAACTCTTACCTGACATTTTGGGCCTTTATGTTTATGTTAAAGCAGACAAAGCTTATAAAAAGTATTGAAAAATTCCTCTATTATAATGATTTCTGTAGGGTAGGCGATGCATGACGGCATAATGGTTTGCACCTTTGCCTGGAAGCAGTGAGGTTTTCTGTATGAAGCTAACCATGTGTTATACGCTTTCCCTGTTCATTCTTAGTTTTCCTCTAGGTACTTGAGCTTCCTCCCACACTACGTGTATATTCTTATAGGTTAATTGGCTTCCCAGCAAATCAGTGACATTTGAAAATTGTTTCAACGTTCCTAAAAGCTCTATTTCCAGGACAACATCGCTACGCTCACACATGTTTTATAGAATTTTGCCTAAAACCTGAAAATTTCTGAAATGACTAAACAACAAATAAACAGAAAAGCTAGTTAATAAAAAAAAGTATTAAAAGGCCTGTTTCCGAAGAGTTAAACTAAAGCCGGTACGCCATTTTCATAATGTAGTTTTTAATAAGCGCCATTGTTAACAATCAGTTGTTAATGTAAACAACCGGTGCCATTAAGTTGTATGTTAAGCGCTACAAACCATATTACACAGCGTATTAAGTCATAATGTTTTATACAGCATCTCTCTCTCTGAGTACATGTGGTTTAGTAATGAAGTCAGCAAAGACACAGTGTTGTTAGAGAATGTTATTAAACCCTGTATCTTGTTTTATGATTGAATACACTGAAAAGGGGATAGAACACTTGCGTTTGTGCAAAGCGCTGAATTAATGTACTGTAATTCTGTTTGGATGGCAACAGAAATAGGACAACTTATGAATTTCTATGAGATCACAATGGAAATTCTGGAGACACATTGTCACCATGTAAAGGTTAATAGGGATTGAGTGCAGTCAAATACATTAACTAAAGGAATGGGTACATTGAACTGCCACTCTGTAGAATAGTATTTGGATGAAATACTGCTGTGCTATTACAGGTACGGAGCTTGATTGCCATTAATTCTACAAGTACAAGACAATTAAATTACCACAAAGGAATTACATATCTTTTTCATTCTTCAGACCTACTCTACAAAAAAGAAGTCAAACAATTTGTAAAGCCGCATGGGTGCTCATAAATCCCCGGAAAGGAAAGAACTTAAGTAAGATGTTTTGGAAAATTAGGATCTATTCCTTACAAAAATTATAATACCACAGCAAGACCTTGCCTATTCTAGTATGATTGAATTTTATAAGCAGCGAGGGGCATCTTAAAACTTCATACAATAAGGTGTCCTACTTATAACTGTGTCGAGCTGGTTACTGGTAAGTTTTTAGGGGTATAGAGGAAACATATACTGCTGTATCAAATACAAAGCAGTAACAGAAAAGAGACTGTTTATACCTATAATGATAAAGGTATAGACTAAAAATGCAACTATTTGTATTACAATATAATAAACCTGCAACATGCAGCTTAGCAAATAGTATGCAAAAAAGAAGAAAAAGGAACTGCACTCACCGTTAAAAAATGTCTTTGTCTTTATTTATCCATCTTTGTTAAAAAACACAGGACAAGGTGCTGGACAGAGTGCAGATAGTGCGGCGGCAGACGCCACGGAGGTAAGGTGACAGACTGTTTCACGCCTCTTTTCCGGCGCTTCTACGGACCACCCTCCTTTCTACGTCATCACGTTATTTAAATATCATAGCTTACTGTGATGTCAGAATCATGTGATAGTGATTAGTGAAGACAAACAAATATACTTAATATATATAAAACCAAGGATACGTTGCATATATTGCACATAGATACTAGAGGAGGTTACGGTCTACTCTTTCATTCAAGCCTCTAGGGCCTTCTGCCTCCGTACGTATAATCCACAGTAGTTCAGTTCTTAAGAGCATGTGTTGTCTATCTTGCCCTGCTTTACCAGGTACTCTTTCTATGCCGGCATATCTTAAGACCGAGAAATCATTATCATGGCTCTCCCTCATATGATTAATAAGTCTTGTAGCTCCTATACCCGTCTTTAGGGAGTAGATATGCTCCCTGAAGCGAGTACACATGGCTCTTCTAGTTTGGCCGATGTAAAAACGGCCACACGGACAAAGGATACAATACACCACAAAAGTTGTTTTACAACAAATAAAATCCTTTATGGTTATATCAACACCATTTAGGCAGAGATGTCTACCTTTTATCATGGCTGGACACCATTTACAGGCTCCACACCTATAATTCCCTACTAAATCATTTTTTAACCCGAAGGGGAGGAAGAAAGAAGAAAAAGACAATATGGGGGACAGAGGGGGAAGAGAAAGAACGTGTTGTGGAGGAATTGATCAATGAACATAACTCCATTAACATTGTAAATCTAACTAATGTTTCTTTGGATAATGCCATGATTGCCGTCCTGTCAAAGGGCTTGAACTTTTGTATTCCTGAGCCCTTTGATTTGACGGCTTTTGAAAGAGATCTCTTTCAATCCATACGTAAACTTAACCTTAAAAAGTTTTTCTCTTCTAAAATAGGTACCCCTAAGGAGAAGTGTGTAGGTGAGGTACAGTCTGCTATTGGCCCTTTAGGGTTTATTGCACCAGAATTAGAGAGTGAGCAAGAGAGAGACTGTGTAATCATGTTAGCAGATTTGGCAGGTGAAAATGTATCTGAAGTTTCTAACGCACCAGACACTAATGAAGTGTTCACACGAGGAGTTAAATCTACTTTTTCACCCCCCTTGTTATCAGGCAGAACCTTAGATGTTTTCCACAAAAGAGTAATAGCTGATATTAAGGCTTTGATATATCCTGAAATTCCACATAATTTAAACAGAGAGGAGTGGAAAGCGTTACAAATCCTAAAAAAACGGGAAGACATAGTGATAAAGGGTGCAGACAAGGGGGGTGGGATTGTTTTGATGACAACAGAATTTTATGTAAATGAAGCATCACGACAATTAAGTAACACCACAAACTACCAACGTCTGTCCGCAGATCCCACCAGTAAGATTAGTAGCAAATTGCAGACATTTCTAAGGTTATATGTTGAAAGAAAAATCATTTCTGAAGGGACAGCACGGAAGCTACTACCACTTATTCCGAAACCTCCGTGCTGGTATTTTTTACCCAAGATCCACAAAAGCATGCACAGTCCCCCAGGTCGTCCCATAGTGTCTGGGGTGGGCTCCATACTAGAGCCCTTGTCCCGTTACATTGATTGGCTACTTAGCCCCTTGTTAGAAAGTGTTCCCTCCCTGGTCAAAGACACAAATCAATTCTTGGACGTTCTGGGGGACTGTGCTTGCGGAGAGGATTCCCTTCTTGCCTCGATCGATGTTGAGTCGTTATATACTCGTATTCCCCAAGCCCTGGCAATAGACAATATACGGTTATTATTGGAAAAAACGGATAAGAGTGCAGAATACATACAATTTGTCTGCGAGGCACTTGACTTAATCTTATCAAATAATGCCTTCCAATTTGACGGAACATGGTATCTACAGGTCTCCGGAGTTGCCATGGGCACTCCGGTGGCCTGTATTGTAGCAAATCTATTTTTGGCTGCTTTTGAAATGAAATATATTTTCTCCTCTACCAATGGGTTTGGCAAGTATATATATAAATATGTACGCTATGTGGACGACGTGTTTATAATCTGGTTGGGATCAGCACATGATTTTGGTTTATTCGTAGAAATGCTTAACACCACAAATGACATGAACATGTTGTTTACCTCCAAGATAGACACTGCTAAATTGGAATTCTTAGATGTTCTGGTGCGAAAGGATATCGAGGGTCTAAAAACAGAGGGTTACAGAAAACCCACATCTTCTAATACATTACTCCACTATAACAGCTATCATACAGAGGCCACAAAGAAGGCAGTCCCCTACGGCCAATACTTGAGATTGCCTCGCATCAACAGCGATATGGAGTCCTTTTTGCGACAGGCGGACGATTTGACCCTACGCCTGCTTCAGAGAGGATACCCTAAATCGCTGTTAGATGAAGCCTATAATAAAGCCAAAATGAAAAATAGACTTACGTTATTAAAAGGTGCAACTAACCGAAAAAAGAAAGGGAAGAATGACAGATTTGCGTTCTCCTTCAAATTATCACCCATGGCCCCCCAAATCCGTAGCGTAATAAACAAGTATTGGGGTATTCTGGAAGGGGATCCTACATTGGGAGAAGTGGTTAATAATAAACCGTACGTCACCTTTAGAAGAAGCACGAATTTAAAGGACAATTTGGTCCGTAGTAAGTTTATTTCTAAAAAGGATAAATGGTTAAAAAATGATTTAGTAGGGAATTATAGGTGTGGAGCCTGTAAATGGTGTCCAGCCATGATAAAAGGTAGACATCTCTGCCTAAATGGTGTTGATATAACCATAAAGGATTTTATTTGTTGTAAAACAACTTTTGTGGTGTATTGTATCCTTTGTCCGTGTGGCCGTTTTTACATCGGCCAAACTAGAAGAGCCATGTGTACT
Source organism: Dendropsophus ebraccatus (assembly GCF_027789765.1). NCBI lineage: Eukaryota > Metazoa > Chordata > Amphibia > Anura > Hylidae > Dendropsophus > Dendropsophus ebraccatus. The sequence goes on from NC_091463.1 coordinate 65,416,893, forward strand.
CGCTTCAGGGAGCATATCTACTCCCTAAAGACGGGTATAGGAGCTACAAGACTTATTAATCATATAAGGGAGAGCCATGATAATGATTTCTCGGTCTAAAGATATGCCGGCATAGAAAGAGTACCTGGTAAAGCAGGGCAAGATAGACAACACATGCTCTTAAGAACTGAACTACTGTGGATTATACGTACGGAGGCAGAAGGCCCTGGAGGCTTGAATGAAAGAGTAGACCGTAACCTCCTCTAGTATCTATGTGCAATATATGCAACGTATCCTTGGTTTTATATATATTAAGTATATTTGTTTGTCTTCACTAATCACTATCACATGATTCTGACGTCACAGTAAGCTATGATATTTAAATAACGTGATGACGTAGAAAGGAGGGTGGTCCGTAGAAGCGCCGGAAAAGAGGCGTGAAACAGTCTGTCACCTTACCTCCGTGGCGTCTGCCGCCGCACTATCTGCACTCTGTCCAGCACCTTGTCCTGTGTTTTTTAACAAAGATGGATAAATAAAGACGAAGACATTTTTTAACGGTAAGTGCAGTTCCTTTTTCTTTTTTGCATTATATTTTACTGCCTAGCTTGCTCTGAACTAGCACCGCCGAGATTGCTGCTGCTCCATACTTTGCATTTTTCTGGGCTGGAATTAGTAGTGCCACCATGATTTTCTTTTTCGTTGCAAGCTTAGCAAATAGTCTTGAATAAAGGGATATTCCCTTCTCACAAAGTTAGGTAATGTTCACATTACGTTTTACGATTGCAACAACGGCTGCGATTAATACAAATATATACGTTACATTGCTGTTAATGGATTCCCGGCCGGAGTGTATACACATAGTATACACTATGGCCGGGGTCCCTGGCGGTGCCGCAAGAAACAGGCATGTCAGTTTTCTGCGGCCGCTATTCATTTAATACAGCCGCAGAAACCCTGGTCAGGGCACACAGTGGAGCAAGCGGCTCCGGCCGCACACTCCATAGTGTGCAGTGGGGAGTTCTGATGCGGGCGTGCACGAATGCGCCCGCATCAGAACTTTGCGGCACTGAAGATCATTCGGCCGGTATTGCAGTCGGCCGGGTCACGGAACGCCCGGTCTCATACTAAGCGTGCACATAGCCTTATTCTGTATGCACATGATAAGGGATAACTGACTGAGGACTGACAAAAATAGTAACGACTCATTTATGCATCTTTAGTGCAGCTCGTGACCGCGGACCGCACTATGAATGCGATTGCGGACAGAACAGCGGAAGTGTAAATGAAGCCTAAGTGTGAACAAAGACTATCTCTGTGACCAGGAATAAATTCATTCTCTGGCTGCGACTACATTGTCTTTTTTGTTTGTTTGTTTTTTGGTTTGTTTGTTTGGATGGCTGTCATTTTAAGCCAAAAAACATCCATTATTTGAGCTCAAAATAGCAATAGCTCAAAATACCTTCCAAAAAGATGACTGTCAAACGGCCAAAAAAGACACCTTTGGGGAGATTTATCAAACATGGTGTAAAGTGAAACTGGCTCAGTTGCCCCTAGCAACCAATCAGATTTCACCTTTCATTTTCCAAAGAGCCTGTGAGGAATAAGAGGTGGAATCTGATTGGTTGCTAGAGGCAACTAAGACAGATTCACTTTACACCATGTTTGATAAATCTCCCCCATGTTTTTTCTAACAAGGTTGAGGGCAAAATAAGAATATTTGCAGTATTTGCAGTCCTGGCTATATGATTGCTGCAGGCAAAGGAAAATAATGTTACTTCAATAGAGAAATAGTGCTTTCTATTGTACATTCTATTTCTATTGTGGATTACAATACATGATTGATTATCAGCCTAGTCAAGTTTTTTTTAGACAATAAAGGATAATGTCCTTGTACACATCTAGCATCCGATATTCATCATATCAGTATTGGGAATCCAGGAGTTGGGTCTAAAAATGACCAATACTTCTGCTCTGTAAAGACATAAGCCAACATCACAGAAGTCGACGTTGTTCTCCCTAATCTGAGCACATGCATACTTGAATGAGCTGAATGGCATTTGTATGGGTGAGGGGGTCTAATGTGTTGTCCAGACTTACTTAACGTGGATATTAAGAAGTTTTTTTTTTAATTAATTGGAGTTTGAACTTACCTTTTTTACGGCAAGTAAACCTACTCTTCCTACTGCAGATTATGTAATTTACCTGGTAGACACAGTTGGTAAAATAGCAATCATTGCCCACTGATCGCTTCACAGAAAAAGACAGGAGATAAGATTCTGGGCCATAAAGTTAAAAAACAGCATTTATGGTCTACCGAGCATTAAGGAAATGTTGTTTACTGTAAGTACAGTTTATTTCAGTTATCAGCAATTGATAGTTTGATAGCTGTTAAAGCCAAATAAACAAGAGTAAAAATATAAAATAAACAAATGCAAAAAACGACCTTTGTTGCAAAATAACATCTATTATTAATAACCATTAATAATTTCTGTTATTTTGCAACAACCACCATTATTTGCACTTATCAATTAAATTTCAGACTAAAAAAAATTACATGTGTTAACAGTGGGATGTTTTAATATTAAGTTCAATAAAAATAATAACAATAAAGACAATTTACAGTAAAAAAAAAAAAAAAAATCCTCAAGACTATGTGTAAAAAAACATTGCTGGTAGTCTGCCATTTTTCAACTGGCTTTGCATTAAATATTCTATTAATTTAATGGTTCGAAACTCTTTTTTTTTTTTTCCTAATCAGCTAATCGGCCGAAAAATGCGCCTTTAGACTCATGGCTGGAAAATGAATGTGCAGTATATGTGCACTATCTGCCATTTTACTGTTTGGTAAATAAAACCCAATAGTAAGGCTATGTTCACACATGGTTAAATAAAGGTAAAATACAGCTGAAGTTTTTATTTAAATATTTTACTGTATTGTCAATACAATAATGCATTTCAGTGACATCTATGAGAATTTAGACAGTAGTGCACAGACCATACAAAATAAAAGGCTTAATTGTTTACAACCATTCAAATAATGAACATTACAGTTATATTTAGCATTTATTTTACTGTATGTGAATCTAGCCTAAGGCTATGTTCACACAATGTATATTTTCGTAAAACCATGGCCGTTGTACAACGGCCAGGATTATTACGGAAATATATGTGCCTTTGCTGCCTGTGGGATCCTGGCCAGAGCGCATACCTATAGTATAGTGTATAGAGCCGGGATCCATAGCGGCGCCGCAAAAAACTGACATGTCAGTTTTCTGCGGCCACTATTCAGTGAATAGTGTCCGTAGAAAACCATGTCAGTGCCCACTGACACGCTCGCTCCATAGTGATGATCTTTTTAGAGACCGGTCGTTCATACATTGTATGAACATGGCCTAAAAAAGAAAAATGTCTTGGTTTGCAATCCTTCTATAAACACTGTCTGACAATGGATATATTCACAAGCAGCATATTTTTTTCCAAATATTGCTGCAAATAAAAAAAAAACTATTCCATTCATCCAAATAGGGTTTGTTCATGGCAGCACTTGGATTTCTGCAAACCTCATTCAGATGAATGGACTAGTCGTGAAAGTGCAAACACTTAAACATACCGGCAATGAACTACATTTTTCATGTTGTGGATTCAGCAGAGTGCCATGTTCATGGGACTAGCTTGAAAAGACATTCGTCTTACGTATTAGCCTAATGAATTATGCCATTCGAAGAATGATAGACTACAGAAACAAGCAGATTCACTAAGCCATGATGCCCGATTACTATTGAGGATCTTAAAGGGATATTCTAGTTTCAGAGAATAATCTTTCTTTAAAGGCAACCTGCCACTTTGATTTAGTGTGCCAGACAACCCCAGTGTCTTATATATGCAAACTAGTATATCCACTTGCTGGAATACTCGTTTAATATATTTAAAGAAAGCATTAATCATCCCATCAGATTGCGGATGCAAAGAAAGCTGGTTCCATGAATAAGGTTTATTTTCTTGTTACCATCCACGCTTCTAAGCAAAACCAACATTTCTATGACCAGACAAAAGCCCCCTTTACACGTCCGTGGCTGGTTTCATGAAATACCATCAGTGTTTCCTGATCATAAAAACAGAGAATTAAAAGAAGAAAAAAAAAATTATACTCACCTACTGCAGGCTGCATTGGGGCTTCTGGCCGGCTTCTCCTTTGCTCTGCATGTGCATGAGTGGCATCACTCATGTGCTAAAATGCAAGGGGAAGGCGGTCGCCTCTTATGGCTGGGAGTATAATGCTGCCTCCAGCCACAAGAGTCATTGACAGGGTTGGTATCCCATGGCTTCAGCCTGGTCAATCACATCACTGCTATTGACTACATTGGGTCATTATTAGAAGCGCGTACAGTTAAAGGGCCAGTATCAGCACCTAGCAGCAGTTTTTTGGGGTGCTGAAGCTGGTCCAGCCTAGGAGGCAATGTATCTGGAATTCTGGACAGATTCCAGATGTTCCAGAAAGATTCCAGAGCTGTCCGGAATTCTTAATACCCCATAGGGTTCAAAGTGGCATCCGTGCCGGAATTCCAGACAAATATACATAAAAAAATATGTATTTTTCCAGAACAATTTTTCAGCACAGATTCCCTTCAGGAAAAATCCTAAAGGGTATCAGTGCCCAATAGAACTCTATGAAAAAATTCATGCTTGGAACTCAAGTGTCAAGGAGGATATTGCGGCAGTCGTACCCCCTTCCTCCTTTACCCCTCCTTGTCTTGACTGATTGACATTCATGGCTCAATGAGAGGAGTTGAGCTGTGGGCATCAATCAATTAAGCTAAGGGGAGAGATGTGCATCCCGAGGTTCAGCACAGCCTCTCTGCCACTTAAGCATGATCTAGAGCTGATAGATTCCCTTTAAAGCAATTATTAGGGTGTGTTCACATATCATATTTTTAAGTGCAATTATTGAATATAAAGGCAGAAACAGATAAAAAAGGAAAAGACTGAGGGGGGGAATTTCTCAAAGTAGTTTAAAGTTTGTGTGTATTTTATACCTTTAGGGTATATTCACACGAACAGGCTCGTAGCGAGATTCTCGCTGCGAGCCCGGCAGGTCCTGGCAGTTCCCATACACTACATACTTGCTGCGGTCTAAAAGACCGCAGCTAGTATGTAATTATACCGCCCTTAACCCCTTCTGCTCCCGCCCGACTCCCCCCTGTAAGCATACTTTACCTGTCCTTGCTGCACGGGTCCGGCGTTCTGCTCTCCTGTCCGGCCAATTAGTGTGTTGCCCAGCCGCAGCCACTGGCCGGGCGGGAGAGCAGGACGCCGGACCCGTGCAGCAAGGACAGGTAAAGTATGCTTACAGCGGGGGAGCCGGGCGGGAGCAGAAGGGGTTAAGGGCGGTATAATTACATACTCGCTGCGGTCGTATAGACCGCAGCAAGTATGTAGTGTATGGGAACTGCCACGACCTGCCGGGCTCGCAGCGAGAATCTCGTTGCGAGCCCGTTCGTGTGAATATACCCTTAGCCATAAGAGTGTCTTTTCCAGGCACCAAATTTAAATGGCACATAGACTTATCATAAATTTGGCACAACCACTGAGATGCGCTGTTTCACACAGTTATTGTGCCTTTGTTGTTTTTATGGAAGTGTGGTCCGGACTGTAGTGGCTTTGCACCTTCCAATTTGTAAATGGGCCGCAAATGGCAAAAACAATAGGTGTGAGCAGTGTAAACAGTGTAAAAAGACGTACATTTTTGCACAACAAAGTCATTGGGCATAAATTTGAGACTTTTCTGTGTCAAAAGACATATGTAAAGCAATAATACCCCCTCCCCCCCTTCCCTTCCGAGTCTTCTCTTCAAATCTATTCCTGGCTTTGTATTCAATTGAAAACCTGAACATGTAAACATACACTTCTGTCATGAAAGCTAAATGAGTTGAGTTGGTTTCATCTTATAAAACAATATAGTCGATGAAGTATTTTAAAAGATTGCTTAAGCTGCTCTTAGACACTGCAGTAATGGTCCGTGGCTGACACACGCTTTATACATTGCAGCTGGCATCTGGAGTCACTACGCTGGTACCCGCACCATTTTACTGCTTCTTCTTAGAGAGGCCTTAAGTGGTTGTCTAGTGATATTCAACCTACAACAAGGAGCACAAACAGACTACCAATCAATATAAATACATTCAGCTTTATTGAGTATAATTAAAAGTATCTAAACACATTATGAATGTCATATTATTAAAGAGGCAAGTCAATTAACACATGGAAATAGTAAAGTGATATCCTCAATACTGTAAAAAATCAATATGTGTGGTTACTTATAAACCACTGTGAAAGCTGACTTCTTATAGAACCTAGCTAAATGCAAATAAACCATTAAATAAAATGTAAAATATATATTATAAATCAGAAATATATCATGCTTAGGCTAGGTTCACACTGCGTTTTCAGCATCCGTTTAACGCATCCGTTTTTTGCAAAAAACGCATGAAAAACGGATTTCAAAAAACGGATTCATTTGTGTGCATCCGTTTTTCCATTGACTTCCATTATAAAAAAAAAATGGATCCGTTTTTTTGGGCGGACCAAAAAACGTTGCTGACCCTATTTTTCTGGACGTTAAAAAAAATGGATCTGTTAAACGGATGCTGAAAACGCAGTGTGAACCTAGCCTTATCAACTGTAATAAATGAATCTCTAAAAATGTACATCTGAATTTCCATGCTGATAAAAGTTTGCATAGTCTGAGTGTACAGACAAAGGGAAATGTGAATATGGTTTTAGAGGTAGCCTAAAATAAGTATATTGGGGTGGGTTTGGATTACGCCTTTTCATCAGATCAATATTTATGTATCTATAAGATCACTGTAACCCTCTTTATATACCACACAAAGTTATCATCAGTATGTAATGTTACATCTATTGCTGTAATTATTGCAGGTCTCATGAAATAGTTTTTTAAGTGGTAGAAATAAAAAAATAATATATATTTTTTCTTTTGGAAAAGTTAACTTACATTGACACATAATAATGGCGTCAAATAGCATGTAGTAAATTCAGATAATGTTTTTACCCTGTATAAGTGGTGTTTTCTACTGCAGTTCAGGTTAACTGTCAGATAGAATCATTGAACCAATTCTAGGTGTCTGCCTCTGACTTTCCGTGACATATGGGATGCTATTTCATGACTATGACCAGAATAAGGTACATGTTTTCTTATATTGTGGTAACCTCCAGAGAAAAGTGATTAGTTCTTACCAGTGTAATGTGTCATTGAGACTCATAAATGTGCTACACACTCTCGGCAGCTCCACTGATGGAACTCCTCACTTTAGGGATCCTGGCAGATGTCATTACATTCTCGCAGTCATATCATGTCATTAATAGAGGGAATGTGGTTATTGAATTGTGCAGTATTGCGGCCATTTCTCATCATTTAAATGTATCCCATTTATCCTGCAATTAGATGTCAAATGGGAAACTGCAATCCTGGATGCAATGTTCTCTGCAAATAGAAGACATGGAGGTTTTTAATGAAAATCATTTGAATCAATTTTAGTTATTTAAGTCATGTTAATGGCGGATATTCTTCCTGTGAATTGGCCAAATGAAAGCTACTTCATTTGTCTTTAAGCAGGTTTTCCAGAGGTCAAGAATTGATGGCTTATCGTTAGGATGGGCCATCAATGTTTGATTGCTGGGGGTCTGACCCTTGCAGTCCCTGTCAATAAGCTGAATGAAAAACAAATAAAACGCCAGCATATACTTTGGCTTGTGTTTACTCTTGTATAGTTGCTCATCCATACGGAGGGCTGTACTGGTTCTATAGCTCCGTCTAATTCAAGTAACTACATCTGAGTTAAAGATAGGTTGTATATGTTTCATATGTCTATATGACAGTCCATTACTGTTTATTCATATAAAATGCACAGGAATCAGTGCTTAGCTAGGCCATGTTCACACACATTAAAAATTGCTGTCATTTTGAACTGTATGAACATAGTCCTAAGGTGTACCCTAACACACACTGGGACCATGTGTCTTCATTAGCTAACAGCCGAATGCTTTTTTTGGCTGTCATCGATCTCTCTTGATCTCCTCACACATATGATCATTTGGTTGAATATCCATGTGATAAGGCGAGATTTGCTTTTTATCTCCCTTATTCCAAAGTGACTATCCCTGTCATAGCTGAGCGCTAGCAACGAGAACATGACACCAGGCAAAAAGATGGTATAATCTCCTCTCTCAGCTTGAGTTACGAGTGGGCACTCAATGCTTTATTTAGTTTAACATAATATATATAAACTTTCATCACAGGCGGGGTTTCAAGTTACAAGACACATACATATCACACTCTGTTAGGTCAATCCATAGATGGTCCGCAGCTTCCTGTCCTGCGCAGTCAAGCTGGCACAACGTGTTGTTTACCATAAATTGTATATATAAAAATGTCTCTTCTTGCGTCTGTGTTGTGGCTGCAATGTAGGCTCATAGTGCTCTCCTCCTAGGCGTGCTGCCAGAATTCCTTTCCTTCTTCCAGAAGCAGATACAAGGCTGAAGCTATTTTAAGAATTACAATGTTTTTACCCAAAGTAACATCACTTTTATGGCCACCTTCATACATGTATTTTCAATCGAGCAATCCGCTGTGCATGAATACCCTGCCAGGAACAGGTGGCCATATAATGTGTAAGGGGGGGTACCACAACTCTCCCCTGATTACATGTCAGGGGAAAAAGAGGTCAGAAGTGTGACCTTCATGGTTGATGAGGAGCAATCCCCGCATCTGAGCAGGGCCGGGGTTTGCGCCGTAATGGCGCTGATCCCGGGTCGGCGCTTTATTGCTTTCAGCTGCAGCAGCCGAGAGCAATAGAGCACTGATATAATTGATCTATGCTGTATAACTATACTGCATAGATCTCAATGAGATATCAGTTTAGTCATACTAGAAGTCCCCCAGGGGAGCTTCTAGTATAATAGTAAAAAAAAAAAAAGAAAATAAAATGTTTTCTCATTAATAAATAATCCTCTCCCATAATAAAAGTAAGAACCCCCCCCCCCTTTCCCATTTTATAAATAAAAATAAATAAAATAAACATGTTTTGTATCGCCGCGTGTGTAATTGCCCAAACTATTAATTTATTTCATTCCTGATCTTGCATGGTAAACTGCGTAAGCGCCCAAAATGCAAAATTGCTAATTTTTGGTCGCATTAAATACAGAAAAATTGTAATAAAAAGCGATCAAAAAGCCGCATATGTGCAATGAAGGTACCGATAGAAATTACAGCTCATGGTGCAAAAAATGACACCTCACATGGCCCCATAGACCAAAGGATAAAAGTGCTATAAGCATGGAGTGATAGAGTGATTTTAAGGAACATATATTTTTATAAAAAGGTTTTAATTTTTTAAAAGCCATCAAATGAAATAAAAGTTATTCATGTTACATATCATTGTAATTGTACCAACTTGAGCAACATATATAACAAACAAAATCAACCCCCCCCCCCCCCCCCCCAATAAAATAAAATTGTGTTTTTTTTTGTTTTTTTTCAATTTTAATTTAAATTTTTTCTGGTTTCGCCGTGTACTTTATGCATAAATTTAGCCTGTCATTGCAAATTACAATTAGTGGGGCAAAAAAAGGGCTCATGTGGGTTTCTAGGTAAAAAAAATGCAAGTGCTATGGAATTTCAAGTACAAGGAGGAAAAAGCGAAAACGCAAAAATAGAAATTGGTCCGGTCTTTAAGGGGTTAAATGTGTTAACCTAATTAAAAAGAAAATCAAATGGAGCATACCCCTGTGTGGGACCTTGGTGGTACAGTATATTATGTTATGAGGATGAGAAATACTCTCACCTGAGGAAGTTGCACTAGTAGCACATTACTGCCCTGAAACCAACTGGTCAGCATGGATGGCAGCATGGGACCCTTATGGTGGATACTTTCACTGTTGAAATACACATGCATTTCAGTTTCCTGATGTGTTGTGGTCGCGTTAAAGGTCTATTCATTAAGCAGTTTACTTTTCACTTTGGTTTCTTGTTTCTCAAACATGTTAGATCCAAGAACCTTTTTCATATGGGATATCTCCTGCAATATCCACGCCTAATACAAAAGATCTACCCACAGATAGCTGGAAAATGTGTATCTACTTTGTAAAATACGCCTTATCCTTTTCTTCTTAAGTGAGAAAATCCCCCACCAAAGGTGCCTGGCAATGGCTTATACCCCTCTCTCTATTAAAAACAGAGAGCCAAGTATGCAGGTGTATAGGGGGTTAGGGAGGAATAGCTGTCAACAAAACAAATGTTTGTCTGACAGCTATCACAGTGTATTGCCACCTTTAGAGACACAGCAAAATCTCTCAACATCTGTTTATGTCACAGACCTGGAAATATGTAAGATAAACTCATGATCACAGGGGCAATCATTTTCCTGTGCTTATAATAAGTAATTCTGCGAAAGAGCACAACAAGTTAAAGTAAGTTCTTACAGAAAACAATATGCTTAATTGACAAATGTATCTTCTTTGTTACCAGTAAAACAGTAGAAGGGAGGAAGCAATGGACATAATGGGCATCATTAACAATACATAAGTATTTAGACTGATCTGCATTCGTGATCAGAGGACTGAGTGATAGCATTCGTACGACGGTCACCATTAGTGGCTATCCCTGAGCATCTGCTACCTGTCAAAAAGACCATGAAAACACAGAAACATCTGGATGGAATATTAAGAGGCTCACATAATAAGAAACACATTAACTAAAAACACCAAGTTTTTTTTATTTTTTATATTTTTTATTTTAGAATGCCCTTTCCTTTATGAATGACCGTAAGGCTTCATGCACAAAGCTGCAAACATGAATCCTGAATAGCCGCATGTGGAGTGTAAATGATTATGCATTACAGAGCCATAGATGCCATAATCTCCTCTAAAAACAATGATTTTAGGGGTAACTATCTCTGTTATACATAAAATAAAACATACTCCATATGCCTTAAATTTTGGAGGCACACTGAGGTACAATATAGGCCCATAGCTTTTTTTATGACTGTCATATTACCGATCTGTACAGCTCAGATCTGCAATATGGGAGTTTGTATGAGCCCTTAGGCTTTGCTTTCACATTAGAATTTATCTAAAGAATTATATAACATAGGAAAGAACTTGCTCTGTGCTCGGTGAGTTTCTACTATAAAATGAGACTTCTCTGAAACAATTCTACAAGGCTCATAATCAGTAATTGACTAAATTTTCAAGCCAGCTATTGAAAATTAACGTTCAGTCTACCTAGAGCTACAAATTTCTATTCCGTCTAATTAACACTGCCGCTACTGTTACTGTACAGTCACGTCCGCACCAAGGACTTGAAGTTCTAGGAACTGAAAGTAATATGTAAATACTTTTACTGCTACTAGTCAAGTGTGTGAAACCTGTTCCATAATTAAATAATCTGATGAAATATTCAGAAATCTAATATTTAACAACTTTTCCTTTCCGAGTCAGATAAAATCATAACTCTGCTTTGCAATCTGTTATCAACACAACTCTATCCAAATTCTTTACTAATTAGTCTTGATAATTCGTTCATCAGGATCTTGTAACAGAACGGATGTACAAATCCCATTATTATTTTTATTTATTTTTTTTAGTTTATTTCTTGTATTTTTTTTTTCTACTTTTTTTTCAATAAGTATAATAAATGAGAACTGAATTATTTTGAGTCTGAATAAACTCATTGAAATTAAAGCCATTCATCACGCTAATGTGTTGCAGCCGTCGATGGCCAAGGGCAAATGCATTTATATTTTTCTCGCTAAGACAACAAGGTGAAACAGGCAATTGCGTAAAGCGAGTGTTGAATAGAATTTGTAAGCTGTAATTGTATGGAATAGTATTTTGTTGTCTTCAAAGATGTGTCATTTTGTTCTGCTATGGTTCTGACTGTCTTTAAAATGATGTACATTTAAAGACTGTTATTTCTTGTTCAATTGTTGTTTCTTAAGAAATTGTGGTATCATTAAGATTTCGAGGCAGTTATGGGTCTATTAGGGCTCAGGTATCTGATAGGAATAATTTTAATGTGGTGAAGTTAGGCTACACTGCAAAGCAACCTATATTGGGTAAGCAAATAAACTAGGTCAAAGCCAAGGCATTAATCACCTTTAACAGGAAAGGTTCCCAGAATAGTAGCTATTGTTGTATATTACTATGTAATAGTACCAAAACTCACAGCGCTTGATACGCCATAGGACAGCGCCAGGAGCGCACCTCTTCAGACCATACCTCAGCGACGTTGAGAAAGACCCTGGATAGGGTCGAAACTTCCACAGTCGCTATTAAACATAAATTGCCTTTCTAAAGTAAATATTGTTATTTTCCTGGCCTTACCTTTACTCACGCTGTAAATAAACTGACGAACACTTTTGCATATGAAAAACGAGTGCTTCTGTTTCTTTATATTGGATAGTACCAAAACTCAACATGAAATAAATACACAAACAAACACTTTGGGGGCAATTATCACAGTCAGTGCTAAAAAAAAAAAAAAAAATACATGAATAAATAAAGCTGGGTTCACACAACCTTTTTGCAATCAGCTTTTTTTTCCCATCAATTTTATGCGAAAAAACGATGGAAAAACAGATGCGTTTGTGTGCATCCATTTTGAATAGTTTTTCCATTAATTTCCATTATATATAAAAAAAAAATCAAAATGCATCTGTTTGTTTTTAACGTACACAAAAAGAGGGTCAACCACATTTTTGTGTATGCTAAAAAGTGAATGCATTTTGATCTTTTTTTAAAAAAAATCTTTTTTAATAGTAGTAGAAAAACGGATCAAAATGAATGAACACAAATGCATCAGTTTTTTTTTTTACAAAACGGATGAAGAAAATAACCTAAGTTGATTAGCTTGCTTGCTTGCTTGCATTGATTATGCACATAGTGTGGAATCAGCACATTTCTTATGATGAGAAATATTAAGCTGGAATTGAATAATTCATGGCACTGATAGGTTTTGTACTAGGGCTCAAATCTTTAGTGTACATTATTTGCAATTCACAGGAACTGCCATGGGAGCAATGTTCACCCTCTCCTATTCAAAGTTATTTTTACACCATTGGGGAAGGGAATCCGGTCAGACCATTATGAACAATGGTACAGGTCAAGGGGCACAAATATCATACCAGTGCAAATATTTTTTGTAAAGCAACATCTGTTAACAGAGTATTGATTTTTGCCTTCAATCTTCCACATACTTTTTCCTTTATCTCCACAGGACACTTTGTAAGAGCCAGATACATTTGTAATGTATAAAATAACAAGTGTCTTTGTGGAAATATTTTAGACATATAGAAGATATTAAAGAGCTACCTTACAGATAACTCCTCAGAGCAAAATTCACTACTGACCGTAAAGGTATAAATATATGTAAAAGCACAAGAAGCAGGGGCCGGCACTGGTCCTCAGAAACAGCACATCTTAGAGGATCTACAGTATATACCTGGTCTTATCTTGGAGAAGGTATTCATTATTGATAATCAGGGGCTATGGTGTATCTGCACAGAAGACAGTCTCAAATGTATACAATAGAGAAACAGAGCCAGCACTCACCAACCAATGCGACAAAAACTTGGGTTTATTCCATTGGAAACTCAGCAGGGAGGGGAAGACTTTAAATCTGTTGCTGATCCTTTATGCCTGAATGAACCCTTAAATTACAAATTCAATACAATGTCATACATGATAGCAAAACAATCAATAGGTTGCAGCACACATCAAAACAATTGGTTTGCCAGACCCAGGCTTATTTCTCATATACATCTCCAGAAATAGTATTGTAAAATCACCAACTGGATGAAATGATCAGTCGGCACTCATACAGTAGCTGCAAAATATGGAGTTTATTTTATGTCTTCACTGGAGGGGTGGGGGGTGGTCAGTACAGGCAAACACACAGCAGCTGTGGGCAAGAAGAAGTACACTAATTATCAAATTGTAATCCCAGGTGTGCACCTGCACTGACTTCACCTCCCTCCCCTGCAATGAAGACATGAACTTAACACCATATTTTGCAGCTACTTTATAAGCGCTGACTGCCCTTTTCTTCCAGTTGTTTATTGTTGCTTTACTGAGTCTGAGCACCCCCTTACACCCCAGCAAGTGGCCATGATCCTCTAGTTCGCAGTTCTTACTAGATCCCAGGTGTAAGATCCAGACTCTCTGCCTGAAATTTTTTGTGAGATTTCCTGCTGCCGCTGTGCCATGACTTTATATTCAAATTATGATCTCTACACTATATGACTTGTAATATATAGGACAAGTATAGAAATTGTCTATATATATATATATATATATATATATATATATATATATATATATATATATCACTTTTTTAAAGATATAAAACTTACACCTGCACCAGGTATTTTTGTCTCTCAGGATAAGATGGATGTGATATACACACTATCAATCAGAAGGGTCCAAGTATAGAAATTGTGTATATATATATATATATATATATATATATATATATATATATAGCTAGCACTTTTTTAAGATATAATGCTTACACCTGCACAAGGTATTTTTGTCTCTCAGGATAAAATGAATGTGATATACACACTATCAGAAGTATAGGACTTGTATATCTGTACAGCACGTTTTTGTTCCGTGCACCCTTTGCTGTCCTATGCCTAATCTATCTATCTTTCGCTGTCTCTATATTTCTCTCTCAATCACTAGATGTTTCTCCTCTCCGCTTTCCTAATCTTTCCTTTCCCACAATATCTTCTCAGTAGTTTGTAGTACACAACAGCAGCTTACTTCCTCTCTCTTTCTCTCTCTCTCTCTCTACACACTGCGTGGTGCGGTGACCGCTCCTTTTGAAGCAATACTGATGTCACACAGGGGGGTGGGCTAGTGCAAGATCCCTGCTGATTGGATGTGTTCCGGGCATCATGGGAAAGCGGTCTTCCCACTCGGAACACTTCCTGCTTTCTAGAATGGCTGCTGCCATTTTAGAAAGCAAGGGGGAAAAAATTTGGGGAAAATCTGAACTGGATCCCATACCAGCCGAACAGGTTCGCTCATCTCTAATTGATATATATGAAAAAAAAAATGGTATTGTGACCACTGGAACAAAAGGACTTTGGTACCTGTGGTTGCAGCAACCTAAAATTCTCTTGTGTGCTACTTAGTCTGGCTTTGTAATATTATAATTCATAAGTGGATAACATTGTGTTTAAGTTAGGTAGCATGCTATAAGATACAGTTAGTTCATGGTATAAAGTGCAATCAAATCAATTACAATTTTTCTTATAAATGGAGCACATGTATAAAGAAAAGACTAAGTCTTCTTTTCATTTCATATCCATTACCATCTTTGCATTCAATAATTACAATTAAAATCCAGAATGTGTTAACACACCCTAAAGGAACATTCCTGATGTGATTAAGGAGAACGCTTACCTTTACATTCTATAAGGCAATTAGTGTGCCTATGCATAATTCTATGAAATGGTTGCACCAAAAGCACCCGCAGCAGTATCATTAAAGAAGACAGAGATATAAGATATAGCTATAACTGACATTTATTGCTTTTTTATATGTGATTGATCTGTGACTTTTACTATCTATTCCTCTCCTACACATTAAAAGATGTTACTTAAAAGTATAATCTATAGCCTTTTAAGGTGGAAATGATGTTATTTTTACTGTAGATACATTACAACCACTTTTACTTTCACTGTTTATTACAGTGATGCCGTCATTTGGATCAAGCTTCACTTTCCTAACTAAGGTAAACCAAGCTTATCTCTCATTATTTAGCCAATTATTTAAATCAGGTCATAATTAAGAAGAAAGGTCACTCTCTGCTCTCATTATCTAAAAAGACAGGGAGTGGTATAAAAAAACACAAATATATGAAATGGTAACTGTGGAATTATATATAATTCTCCATTAGCAATGTATAATAGATACATGTTTATGGAATTTACTTTTGAACTAGGAGTCAGTAAGAAATAGTTTTATGAAGAAAAATTATATATATATATATATATATATATATATATATATATATATATACACCACAAAATGGAAAGTGTAGACAGCACTGTGCGGCAATATCTCCGGTGGGTGCACAGCCTTATAGGAGTTAGACTCAGACTCCTGCTGAATTCCAGTCATACGTAGCGATGAGGCGGCACTCCAGATATAGTGAATACAGCAAGTGAATTTATTCACCCATTATGTGCAATACAACGTTTCAGTTTCTCAATGAAACCTTCGTTTTGCTTGAAAAAGGTTTCATTGAGAAACTGAAATGTTGTATTGCACATAATGGTGGAATAAATTCACTTGCTTTATTTACTATATCTGGAATGCAGCCTCATCACTACGTTGATATATATATATATATATATATATATATATATATATATATATATTCCAAAGTTTTATAGGAAACCACAGTATCTAACCTGATGATATTACCCTATACCACACAGGGCACTAATGGTAAAGGTAAATGTCTTTCTCCTTCTCTGTGCCATTTTTGTGCTATAAGTAGTTTAATCCTTATGCTAATAAGCCATTTTGGTGCACTGGGGTTGGGACTACTGCCCCCTTCTGGCCCCTGCTTCACCTCACTCTTGATGAATATCAGTAGAGTGGGCCTTAATAGAATAATAATAATAATAATAATAATAATAATAATAATAATAATAATAATAATACAATTATTTAAATAACAGGGGCCAAGAGAAAGAGTGCTGCTGTTGAGTGTGTTAAAATCTCATCCATGTCTCTTGTTTCTTAATATAATTTCTTTATGGAAATTCTTGATTCTTGATCCATGTCTCTTGTTTCTTGATAAAATAAACTTACATAATTGAGCTACACTTCTTGTGCCTCATTTGTTCTTATTTCCGACTGTTACTTACTTGTTTAGCACCAATTAATTCTGCAGAGTTATATAGAGATTGTCACCCACATCAAATATTAATTGTTTTTCAGGTCCACTCTAAGGTTGATGCTTTGGGTCCATTACTCAAGAGGCCCCTGGAAAATGGCTTCTGAAAAATGCTAGTACCATCTATTTGATGAGAGTAAGTCCTTCCTGGTCATGTCTTTTAAAATGTTCCTGATGCCTTGGTTACAGTAAAAAAAATATATTGTAGCAGCCGAGTCTATGAGGCATGGCCTAAAGCATCTGAGCCCTAGGCTTGTGATGCCTCTCATTTCTTCCTCCTTACCCTCCTCATCATTAGGAATGCTCCTGGCAAGATTTCTCCTATTCTGAATAGTACGCATGCCACACCTCATTGACTTGGCTGCTGCAGATTAAAACATTACTTTTTACCCTAGCCAAGACACCAGGCACATTTTACTGGAAAGGACTTAATCTTATCAAGCAGACAGTACCAGCAGTTTTGGGGGAGGAGGGGTTGTTTGATATAGTCGCTTTAAGCTTGTTTTATACCTGGTGAGCAGTGGCTGTTATTTGCAGCCAACACTCCCTGTTTATGACCTACATCAGCAAATAAGCTGATGTCAGTCTTTTAACCATGTAAATGTTGTGATCAATAATGATCACGCCATTTAGATTCCAAAATGCCTCTCTGATATGCAATCAGATTGCAGGGTGCTGATTTGTTACTATGGAAGCTGGAGGTCTTATCCCCTTTTTCTTTCCCCTTTCTTTTTCTTTGGTGATATCAGATATCATAGGAAAAATGATTAAAAGCTATTAAAAAGTCCCATCTAAATATCAAAAAATAGCTGTGAATTGCGCTGTTAATTTGCATTATTTTGCAAAGGAATTGAACTGCGATTCATTAACAAAATTTGCTGAATATGGCGGCCGCAATAGCGGCCACATATGTTGGCTTACAGTACTATCTTTTGGTGGGAGCAAGGAGTTATCCATAGGAAAGCAATAGTGAGATATATATGGAGAGAGAGCATAGTGGGTTGTGCGTTGATTGTGGGTGATTTTCTCTTGGAGCTGTTAAGCCAATATCCAGTTTACCAAGTTACTTGGTTTCTGTTGTGCATTATACAAAGTTATTGGGACCAATGAAGACAAAATCCATATTATTGACTAGCAGTAAACTGTGTGTTATGCCAATTCACTGGGATCAGTGAAAACAACGTCTACCTTAATAACTTAGTGGACGCTGTAAACTCGTAGTGTGTTATACCTATTCACTTACATCAGTGAACACAGCATCTGCCTCCCAAACTTAGTGGGCATACTCAATCCAAGTGTGTTATACTAAATCCCTGGGATGAGTCAATTGAGCGTCCGCTTTCCAGTCGCTTATGCCACTGGTCCACTAGTTCACTGGTTCACTGCTGTCCTGTAAGTGTAGTTTTATGCTGCTCATTTACTGATATCCACTGCTGTCCTTGGAGAATATTGATATTACGTCACTGATCCACCGAGGTCCACTACTGTCTATGGTGAAAATTTCATGATTTACAATTTTTTTAATTGTCATTTTCCAATTTTTTACACTGTAACAACAACATCTGTTGAAAAAAAGCATTACTCTGTAATAGCCGCACTATTATAGCTACTATAGTTTGGCTGTTTTAATGAGATTTGTTTGCATTTGTTTTGCGAATGTTATTGAATCCAACCCAAAATTCGCAAACCTTGCAAAACTAATTTTTGAATGCTACTTATCATGGTGTAAAAATAGCTCCACATACAGCCTCATAGGGGTCAGGTGTCAGTAAACTTGATTTTATTTAATTTAGGTATAATAAAACAAATGTTATCTCATTGTAATTGTACTGACCCACAGAAAATAGACAGCATGTTACTATAAAGTGCTCTGCATATTTTAATTTTTTAGTTATTTCACCTCACAAATATCTTCTTTCCCATTTTACCATATATTTTGTGGTGAAAGGAAAAGTAGAATTACACAGTTCAATTGGTCCTGCAAATAGCCCTCATTTGAGTATATAGGGGGGTTGTGAAAAGATTTATGGCTTTTGAAATGCGAGAAAGCGAAAATGGATTGGCTGCATAATTAAGAGGTTAAATAAGCTTTGCATAAATCAATAGTACAAGCGAATATAGGCAAGTTTGTAATTTATCAGAGAAAATGCTTCTTTCTCCTCTTATGAAGATTCCCCCACCCACCTTGAATTTCCATTGATTTTTGAAATAAACAACTCATTTCTGTACATACACAACTAATAGCTTACTAAAAGATCAGTTACATGCGGTCTATACAAGTCTATGGAGTTAGGGAAGGGGAGGTTGATAGACGTATGTTCAGAGAGAAACTGCAAAAAGGCTGAACATAAGTATTATATCTCATCCCAGGACTGGATTCACAGCTAATAGACATTAATGTCCTCCATGCTGTTCTTGTTTCTTAAGGTGTTTATGTGACATTGGAGCTCCACTCACTAGCTCAGGGAAACTGAAAATTTAGAGTAGAGCAAGCAGAGCAGAAATCTGGTCAAAATACCATTAACAAGTGATATAATGGACAGAATAATGCTACTTCTCTTGTACAAACATGGCAGCTTATGCTCAGTGTCACAATATGTAGCCAAAATATTCCTAATAATATTTTTACTATTTTACTGTACTACTAGTCTCCTGAAAATGATGTGATTTCTAGCTTTTTGGGCTAAGTGAAAGATGTAATATAAATGTCATGAGAGAGGCCGTGCACTCAGCTCCTGATAGCGCTGGACTGTGTGGCCGGCCTATCAGACGCCTCAAATCAGCTTACTGTGGTTGTAGTATTACTGACTGGTAGGTGCAGCTGCCAGTCAGATTAGGATTTCTCAGGAGGTTGGGGTCCCAGGCCCCAATCAGTTGTGAAGCTGGGACTTCACCACCCATATAAACAAGTACATTCCCCTCATTGCCTGGCTGCGATAGAGCCTTTCCAAGCATTTCTTGACCTATCATTTTTCCTGTGTTGGTATACTGGTATCTTCGACTTTCTGGCTTTGACTTTAGACTGCTCTTTCGGATTACATTTTTGTACCACGCTGATCGCCAGTTGCTTACCTAGACCTCTGACCTTGATTTTTTGTGTTTTGTATTATCTTGTCTGTGTTCAGTGTTCACTTACAGGTTAGGAACTGTCGACCAGTTGTCCACTGCCGCCTAGGGCAGTTGAGGCAAATAGGCAGGGACAGCAGACCGGATGCCAGTGTCAGGGCAGCACCTGTCTTTTGCCATCAAGTATTATATTATATTAAGTTATATTATAACCCTGACAATAAACTAAGTAAAATAAAATAAAAAAAGAAGAATTTGTAAACCTTCTGTATGGATCTGTATGACTAAGTACAGATTGAACTATGGGCTTTAACCACATTGTTTTCCTTAAGAGGTCATGCTACTAATACCTTTATAAAATGGAATATGTAAGAGAAAATTCCTACGTGACTCCTAAAGTTGGAGGCAAATTATTGTACTGTATGACCACCATACTCAAGGACTTTTGTTATGCCTTGTGCACAAAGCCTTAAGGTCCCCATACACCTTTAATAAATGATGGCCGAATGATGGTCAGTTAGAAGAGCCCAACACATCTAATACCAATGGGAATGGCGGGTACAGTCAACAAAAGTATAGGGTGTATGGGGACCTTCATTCTATAACTCATTCCGCAGAGAGCGGAGACACTTGGGGCCTCCCATTGAAAAAGGTAGCAGGCGGGATTGGGCATGGACTCCATGGGCAGGGGTTATGAGCGGAATTTTGGTGCCTATTCCGTTGTGTTCACCCACCTCTTTTTGCTGGTATTTCCAGCCATAACTTCATCAGGAGATCCTAATAAAAAGGAGAACCGAAAAAAATTTGCAATGTTTGCATGTTATTCAGTGTTACTGTTAGAGCTCAGTCTGTGTGTGTGAACTCGGCTGGAAGAATGAGCCGACGCCCGATTTCTCTCTGACATGTTCACACATCTTGCTCTGCTGCCAGGGAGCCGACACCCAGTCTCATGCCTTTCTCCTGACTCCTCTCTGGTGCTCGTGGGGTTAAGCCTTCAGGTGTTGCATTCTCCTGAGGATTGCTCCTGTCTGAGTACAGAGGAGGGCTTCCTGGCTGCTATTGGTGTCTCATGCTGCTGTCAGACTCCTTGCTCCTATCAGGGGCTGGGGTGGGAGCTCTGGTAGCATTTAAGCTGGTGAATTACACCTTGTAGTTGCCAGTGTATGTTTGGTCTCCAGCTACACCAGCGTATCTTATTGTTCTGGTAGCTATTTGACACTTGGACTTGGACTTGAACTTCGTATTTGCCTCATCCTCTGTACTGCGTTACCTCTTGTGTTTGACCTAGGACCGGAATCTGTTTACCCCTTGTTTGCTGATTCGGATTTTGACGTGACCTCCTGTTGCTGACTTGGACTGCCTGACCTGTTTGTATATACCTGTCTGTGTGTACTGTCTACCTCCCCGTATCCCTAAATAAGCTAGGGACTGTCGCCCAGTTGCTGCCCTAGGGGTTAGCCTAGGGGCGCAAGCAGGTAGGGATAGGGGTTGCGGGTCTAGACAAGGGACTTCCATCTTCCCAGACCCCAGGACTCCCTGACAGTTACAGCAGTAAAATGAATGCATGTGTGAACACAACAGAAATTTTACTATTGAATTAAAACAGGACCAAATAAGTAAAAAAATGAGCAGTTGGTTTCCCCTTTTTGAGCAGTAAAATGTGTGAAATTTTCGGTGGGGAGGGTGAAAATAAAACTGTAGATTTTATAAAGTAAAATATAAAATATACAGAAGTATTTATTATAGATGGGCCTATTTTCTTTCTATTTTTAAGAGCAATAAGATTTCTTTTCACAATCTTTGAGTTATATTTCATAGCTAATTATTTTTTTTCCCTTCACAGTAAACCTTATATTCATACTATTATTTTAAAACATTATTCTGAAACAGCAGTTATTATACATAAAATGACAATTACAGAACATGGCCAATGTCTATATCAAAACAAATTAACTTTTGATTTTAATAGGCAATTATTGTCCTGGACATTCATAATTGCATACATTAGATTTAAAGTTTTCCTTTAAAATTTCAAGTGTTTGTGATTTTTTTTTACAACATTAAAAAGAGAAAAATGAATGTTCATTAAGAGCAAGACTCATTTTATGCCTCTAACATGAATCATCGTTGTATGTTTGCATCATTTCAGTACTCCTGTTGCTATGGAAGCACAGAGTTGGTCTAAATGAATTCTGTAGGCTACAGTATGTATCTATCACAGGCTATGAACAGAGGAGGATGCTCACTGGTAAAAATGTAATGTGCAAAATAAATGCAATGCCATCGAAGATACTCAAGTCCAAATTTATCAACAAGGTTAGTATGTATAAATAATTATGTATATGCATAGATAAACACACCTACACACATATGTGCATATGTATAATAAACATAAAAATAAAAAAATTGCAGCTATTTAGTAACATAACAGAGATAAACTAGCCATTGTGGTTGCCTCATTTATACTTATACTTAAATAAAAATGTGAGTTAACCTCCAAAGGGTGTTGGCTAAGTCTTAAAGGTGCAGCATTTTTTTTATTCTTTAGTATTAATATTTTACTTCAATTGTGATATGTTGTGCCTGTCAGCGTCGCTGGCTATGCTTACATCAAGCTGAAGACGCCAACAAATTTGCTTTGTTTAATTCACCAGAGGCCTTTTGTCATCACAATTAGAGTTACCTATAGGGGGAGAGAGGAGTTCCTATCTTTATGTCTAACTATTTAAACATCAACACAAATCCCAACTGTTACAGAACATCAATGTTATTTTGCAGCTGACACCTGGTGTTGATGGAGCAGACAAATCTGAACCAGTTTTCTTTGCCTTTGATACTTGTTGAGTGCTTTTGTTCTACGCCTAACCCTTTTCACTCCTGACCCTGATGTTGGATCGGTGACACAGACACATCTTAATTCTCTGATAATGATGGTCTACAATGTTATCATCTTCATAATCTGGGACAAACTCCCAAGTGTTCTTCCTCCAGAGCCATGCAGTATGATCCTGTACTGCAGCCGAAGGCTGCCCTGCCTGGCTCACCTCACTGCTCTGGGGCAAGTCAACCCAAGGAGTCTCAATGCTTCCTTGAACTTGTTGACTCTCCACATCCATTGTCTGAGAGTTTAGTAAAGCTGCTAGGCTCAGCAGGACCTCTCTTGCTAATGGCACTGGTAATTGCAGTTGGGTTTCAGACACTCAATCACCACTCCCAAGACTCTATCTTTCACTGACACCACCCTTTGTGCCACATTGGCTACTGACATTGCCCATACCCTTAAAAGGGCCTGATTTAAATTTTTTTTAGACGCTTTGATATATTTCTAGTTTTTTAATTTAGGAAGTAGAACATTTTTTTATTGGATAGTGGATTGTGCCACTAATTTAAGAATACCCACTCACTAACAATAGGAACTGTTTTCACAGCACCCATTAAGTTCAGGTATGTGTTCTCTTCACTGCTTCCAGCGAATAGGTGTAGCACACTATGGGGGACATTTATAATCCCAAAAAGGTGTATTTTTCGATGGAAAATGGCCAGATGCGAATAAATTTATTTGCAAATGGCCATTCTGCGAATAAACTTTCGCATCTGGCCATTTTCCGCAAGCTTTGACAGGAGGGCGGGCAGTGGGTGTGGAGGGGGTGGAATGGGGGCGTGGACTCTGGGTCCACTTAATTCATAATTTTTTTCGCTGAAAAATGATAAGGAAACCTACGCCAGCTCTGAACTGGAGTAGGTTTCCTCAGCGCACATACTTGTGTGCACGGGATTTATGTAGAGGCAGTGCACCTCTACATAAATCAGCGTACTGTCGGCGCTGCGGGGACATTTTTAGGCCCGGCGCAGAAAACACCAGACTTAATAAATTTCTCCCTATACGTTTACAGTGCCCAGTGAGTTAAAAATATGGACTTTGGGGGAGATTTATCAAACATGGTGTAAAGTGAAACTGGCTCAGTTGCCCCTAGAAACCAATAAGATTCCACCTTTCATTTTCCAAAGTCTGCGAGGAATGAAAGGTGGAATCTGATTGGTTGCTAGGGGCAACTAAGCTGTTTGATAAATCTCAATCTTTGTCTATACTGCTACCAGTGAAATGGTGTAACAAACTGTGAGTTTACAGCGCCCAGTCAATATTTGTCTTCACTGGTCCCAGTGATACACAGCATAACATATAATACACAACAGGCACCCAGTTACTTTGGAAAGAAAATCACCCGCAGTCAACCCACAATCCACCCTCTCTGTCCTTATATTTCAGTAAAGCTCTCCCTATTCTGCCCTAACTGCCTGATGCAACCTACTCTCCACTACACATAAAGCCGGCTGCCCACCTCCCAGAAGCAAATCACCTTATACAGAGGGTGAGATGGAGGTGCTGTGAATTTGTTTTGCTCTACAATACAGTATCAGGATTAACCTCATTAGTACAAATCAATGATGTTTTCATTCAGTTATGGCCAAATTGTCAGCAGTAAGGTGTATTTGTTAAGAGCTTTAAACAAGAACACATCACCTTGCACCTATAAACAGCCTGCTGTTTTCCTTTTATTGAGAGTGCTACATCCAATGCCATCCAAAAGTAATTATTTCCATTTGTGGAATGTTTATGCCACTATTATAAAACTAACAAGCTTGTTTGAGGAAATCTTCTGCTTTTTGAAAACTGTTATGACATGATATTTATTTTGTCAGATCAGTTCATGCAAATTCGAGTATTGAGGTTGTTCTCTTAGAAGTGATAAAACCTTGGAGTTTTGAACGCTCTCTTTTTTGCACCTGAAGCCACTTAAATAGTTTCTTTGGCATTATATTATATGAAAAAAAAAAGAAAATGAGGCACAAGCAGAATAAACACTGCAATAAACACAGTACTGATTATGATATCTGATAATAACTGTATAAAAATAAAATTATCTGATAATATAAATATAATAACTCTTTATCAAATTTTGCAAACATTAAGTAAATCATGTTCCCTATTATGTATTACACAGCATATATAAATGGCATTTTATTAAACACCAAATTTAACCAGCTATACTACTTTTATCAAAAAGACCCCCAGGCCACACATCTACTGGTGACCCTGAAAACAAAACGTTGACCAGGCATATTATGCTCGTAATCCAAGGAACCACTATATATATATATCAGCCTATGATGGTCCATTTGACAGTAACATCCATGACCTTTATTTTTTAACTGGCTCATGTTGTTATTCTGATTCCGTTCTCTCTAGCGGAAAAGTAAAAAAATGCAGTCGTTAAAAAGGATACAAAGTGAGATAAAATCAGAGTGTTTGGCGCTTGTTTTGTTTAACCATTGAAATGGCATCTGTACTTCTTTTGAAAATGCTCTCAGTTGGATAGAAGATCAAATCTTTTTGCAGGTGATCAAAGAAACAGTAAAAATGTTGAAAATCTTTGTTGTTAACAAAAACATGTAAAATCATTTTATGTCCTGTTGACATTTCTTGAAGTAAGATAGTTTAGAGAATACTGTACCCTAATGTTATATAAGACTGGAGCTTCTCAAAGTAAAGTACGTCCTCTCTGAAGTTTAAAATGTATTTGTTAACATTAGTGTTGAGCATGCCTGCTCTATCAAGCACAGTACTTGTTTGAATGTTTGGGTGCTTGATCGAGCTCAGTGCTCAGTCGAGCACCTAGTGGTGCTTGGGTACTTGGTTAAAAAAAAAATTTCAAAAAGAAAACCAGCCAATCAACAAGCTTTAACCCCTTAGCGACCCATGACGTATCTGATACGTCATGGTGCCGCAGGGGGTGTTCAGAGCGGGGTCCCGGCTGCAATCTGCAGTGCCTCTATATAGGGCAGTGCCTCTATTAGCCGGCGCGGGTCCCATTGCCGCGCCGGCTAATTAAGCCCTTCAATGCAACTGTCAAACCTGACAGCTGCATTGAAGTGCTTTCCTCCGTGCATCCCTGGTGTCTAGTGTCACGGATCTCCCCCCCCCGCGATGCGATCGCGGGGGGGGAGATCCGTTCTTCTGCCCGTGCCAGGCCTCAGCGTCGGAATGACGCTGATCCCGGCTCGGCAATAATCTATGACCGATCTAATGGATCTTTGCTGTGTATATACACAGCATTGATCTCTATGAGAGATCAGTGCTATGTATATACAAGCCCCCCAGGGGGGCTTCTAGTGTATGTAAAAAAAAATCCCCTCCCCTAATAAAAGTCCAAATCACCCCCCTTTTCCCATTTTATAAATATAAATTAATAAATAAATAAATAAATAAACATATTTAGTATCACCGCACACGTAATCGCCCGAACTATTAATTAATCACATTCCTGATCTCGCACGGTAAACGGCGTAAGCGCAAAAAAATCCCAAAGTGCAAAATTGCGCATTTTTGGTCGCATCAAATCCAGAAAAAATGTAATAAAAAGCGATCAAAAAGTCGTACATGCGCAATCAAGGTACCGGTAGAAAGAACGCATCATCAAAAACTGACACCTCACCCAGCCCCATAGACCAAAGGATAAAAGCGCTATAAGCCTGGGAATGGAGCGATTTTAAGTGACATATATTTGTTAACAATGGTTTGAATTTTTTACAGGCCATCAGATACAATATAAGTTATACATGTTATATATCATAGTAATAGTAATGACTTGTGGAACATGCACAACAAGTCAGTTTTATCATAGGGCGAACGGCGTAAATGCAAAACTCCCCGAAATCAAAACAAATTCGTTTTTTTTTCAATTTGACAGCGCAAATAATTTTTTTCCGGTTTCACAACATATTTTATGGAAAAATTATGCCTGTAATTGCAAAGTACAATTGGTTTCGCAAAAAAAAAGCACTCATATAAGTCTCTAGGTGAAAAAATGCAAGCGCTATGGACTTTTAAACATAAAATGGAAAAAGCAAAAGTGCAAAAAACGAAAATTGGCTTTGACCTTAAGGGGTTAAGGCTGTTAAAATGCGTAATGCATTTCCACAGCTTTTACCCATTGGAAGGAGACAAACTATACTATATAATGTGGCATCTTCTTCATCAGCAATTCACCATTCAGTGTCTGAGAAGGGACACTTCTGCAGCCGCTGGTTGGCTGAGCATAAAATGCATAAGCCTCCGCCTTAGGTACTGATTGCAGATAAAGATAGAAGATGCAGCACGCTGGGAGCCCAGGACATACAATACAACCCCCTTCCAAAATGTAACCCCTTTTGGGGCAGACTGAAGATTTATTAACAAATAAAGAGACAGAACTGGCACTACTCAATGGAAAAACACACTATGTTTGCTTGGAGATTTAATTTCACAAAAAGTGGGGTGCTGCTTTCTGTAACTGTATAGATGAAGTAGCACATATAAAAATAAAGGAATCGAAAGGTCCTCACCTCTTCTGCAGTTCATTAATCTTAAACCATGCAGGATAATTTCCATTGTAGGGATCTTCTCGGGGGATGGTGTGTTAGGACACAGTTCAGGCAGCAAACTTGGACTTAAAAACAGCTTTGGTGTTTATTTGTAGCATAAACGGTCCAGCAACATAAATACAGCAACACCGTGCATTGGTAATAAAACAAAACAAAAAGGTCTTGCCCGTCTGGGCACTTACTAACACAGGTCACCTAACTGTCACTTCCACAGGCGGTATCGTGGAGTGGGAATAGGCCCCAGCAGTGATAGCACTCCTTGCTCCCAGGAAACACAGCATGCAGGCTGTTCACCCTGGCTGAGAGCAATTCCCTCTAGCTCTGTGGAGCTTTTACCTGCTGCAGGCTTAACAAGGCACACCTGCCTGCAACACCCGAACTGGACCGGGGGAGGGGAATGGCAGGTCCCACTACCGACCTACCCACCATTCCAGTAAATCCAGGCCCAGAACATGGAAAAACCCTCAGCAGCATAACACTGCTGAGTGACAGATCTCACCTGGATTCACCATCTCACCATATGCCTTAGCCTGGGTGAGATGTACCTCCCCTCAAATACTTCTCCAGTGACATGTCCACATATCCCCCCCCCTCTTTTTCAGACCGGAGGGCTGAGCATTCTGTCCCCACAGACAGTGTACCCTTGATAGGGCATCAGCATTTGCCTGTAACTTTCCTGGCCTGTGTTCCACCGTGAAATTAAAGTTTTGGAGGGACAGAAACCATCTAGTTACCCTCGCATTTTTCTCCTTGTTAACCTTCATCCATGTTAGGGGGGCATGGTCGGTCACTAGCTTAAATTTTCTGCCTAGCAGGTAGTACCTCAGGGACTCTAGGGCCCATTTCACTGCCAGACACTCTCGCTCAACAATGGCGTAGTTTTTCTCGGCTGGGGATAGCTTCCTGCTTAAGTACATCACTGGGTGCTCCTCGCCATTCACGACCTGTGAGAGGACGGCACCTAACCCTGTGTTGAAGGCATCTGTCTGGACCAGAAATTCTTGCCTAAAGTCAGGGGTAACTAGTACCGGTTGTTGACACAAGGCAGATTTAAGGCTTTGAAAAGCCTTCTCGGCCTCTGGAGTCCATGTCACCATTGCGGACTTCGCACCCTTTGTCAGGTCAGTTAGCGGGGCTGCAACTGTGGCAAAGTTTGGCACGAACCTACGGTAATAGCCCGTAATACCCAGGAAAGCTCTGACCTGTTTCTTTGTGAGGGGTTTGGGCCAACTCTGTATTGCCTCAATTTTATTCAGTTGTGGTTTCGCTAACCCCCTCCCAATAATGTATCCCAGGTATTTGGCCTCCTCTAAGGCTAGGGCACACTTCTCTGCATTGATGGTTAACCCCGCATCACTTATGGCATCTAATACCGCCTGGACCTTACAGAGGTGACTTTCCCAATCAGGGCTAAAAATGACCACATCATCGAGGTAGGCAGCGGAGTAATCACGATGTGGTCGCAGAATCAAGTCCATCAACCTCTGAAAAGTGGCAGGGGCTCCATGTAACCCGAATGGCATCACTACATATTGGAAGAGCCCATCAGGGGTGGAGAATGCGGTCTTCTCTCTAGCCTTAGGAGTGAGGGGGATCTGCCAGTAGCCCTTAGTGAGATCGAGGGTAGTTATGTACCTAGCATTACCCATCCTTTCGATCAACTCATCTACCCTGGGCATGGGGTAGGCATCGAACTTGGAGATCTCATTTAACTTTCTAAAATCATTACAGAACCTCCAAGTTCCATTGGGCTTTGGGATTAACACAATCGGGCTGGACCACTCGCTCTGGGACACCTCAATGACTCCTAGGTCAAGCATACGTTTTACCTCAGAGGATACCGCCTCCCTCCGTGCTTCTGGTATCCTATAGGGCTTAAGGTTTACTCTGCTTCTAGGCTCAGTTTCAATATGATGACTAATGAGATGCGTACGCCCTGGAAGGTCAGAAAACTTGTCTTTATTTTTCTGCAGGAACTCCTTAGCTTCCTGCTTCTGGGATACTGACAGGGTGTCACCAATCCTGACCGGAGGGATTGGTGGTGACAGATGACCAACAGGCTTTGTCGCCACCAAGGATTCCCTGTCTTTCCAGGGCTTGATCAAGTTTATGTGATAAACTTGGAAAGGCTTCCTTCTACCTGGTTGGTGTACCCTGTAGTTGACCTCACTGATCTTCTCTACAATTTCATAGGGACCCTGCCACTTTGCTAAGAATTTGCTTTCTACTGTGGGAACAAGTATGAGTACCCGGTCACCAGGGCTAAATGTCCTGATTCTTGCAGAACGATTGTAAATTCTACTTTGGCCCTCTTGCGCCCTCTGGAGGTGTTCCCTTACTAGGGGCATTACAGTGGCTATACGGTCCTGCATTTGTGCTACATGCTCTATAACACTCTTGTATGGGGTGGACTCACTTTCCCATGTCTCTTTCGCTATATCCAACAAACCCCTAGGGTGACGACCATAGACTAATTCGAAGGGAGAGAACCCTGTGGATGATTGGGGCACTTCCCTAATAGCAAACATCAGGTAAGGTAGCAAGTGATCCCAATCCCGACCATCTTTTTCCACTACTTTCTTTAACATATGTTTCAGGGTTTTATTAAACCTCTCCACTAACCCGTCTGTCTGTGGGTGATATACAGAGGTACGTAGGTGTGAGATTTTAAACAGTTTGCACAGGTCCTTCATTACCTTTGACATAAACGGAGTACCTTGGTCGGTCAAGATTTCTTTGGGGATCCCCACTCTGGAAAACATATAAAACAACTCACGGGCAATTGTTTTAGAGGCAGTGTTTCTTAGGGGTACAGCCTCAGGATAGCGGGTTGCGTAGTCTAAGACCACCAAAATGTACTGGTGTCCCCTTGCTGACTTTACAATGGGACCCACCAAGTCCATTGCAATGCGGTCAAAAGGTACCTCTATGATGGGGAGCGAAACCAACGGGCTGCGGAAATGCGACACTGGGGCGCTAAGCTGACATGTGGGGCACGACTCACAGTATTTTTTTATGTCAGCATAAATCGCAGGCCAATAAAACCTCTGGAGGACTCTCTCCTGTGTTTTATCTGTCCCCAAGTCGCCCCCAAGGACATGATTATGGGCCATGTCGAGTACCTGACGCCGGTACGACTTAGGCACCAGAAGCTGTTCCACAACCTCATCATTAATCTTAGTGACTCTATAGAAGAGATCATTAGTCACAGAAAAATGTGGAAATTTTTTCTCAGCTTCTGGTTCCTGAGGTACCCCATTCATAACAGTGACCTGCTCTCTCGCGTTTTTGAGAGTGGGGTCCTGTAATTGTGCAGTACCAAAATTATCCCTAGACACCTCTAAGTCTGGAACATTCTGCGCAGTGGGAGGAGCCTCTTCCTCACCAGCCAGGACCTGCAAAGGAAAAGCATCATTTTCATCCTGTACATTTTTATCTTTTACCGTGGGTAATGCAATAGACTTCGGGGTCTCCTCACTCCTTTTAGGGGATTGTTGTTTTCCCCATAGAGCCCAGAACAAAGGAAAATCACGCCCCAATATCACATTATGCATAAGGTTTTTAACCACACCCACTTCATATGGTACCGTGCCTAGTTCAGTCCCGACATTAGCCAGTACTATAGGGTAAACCTTTGTATCACCATGTATGCATACCACACTCATATGTCTTTTTGGCACAAAGTCCCCAGTCACCAGGCTGGCATGTACCAAGGTGACAAGGCTTCCTGAGTCCAGCAACGCCTTAACAGGGAAGTTATTGACAGTAATGTGGCAGACTTGCGGTTCAGTCTCTAGTCCAGTCACCGCAACAAGAGACGGTTCCGCAAATAGCGACTGACGCCGGCTAGCGTCACACTCCATGGGCTCAGGGGTAAGAGGGCAATGGGCAGACACATGTCCCGTCTCATGGCATCTCCAGCAGTGGATAGGGCCTGGTCTCCTTGGCAGGGAGTCCTTTTTAGGGCCACTTAGCCACCGGGGACCATCACCAGTCTTTTGCCCCTGAGTTACCTCCTGAGCGCTCTTCCCTCTATCGGCACCCCTCCACACTCCCCCAATAGATGGAAGTCTCTTACCAGATGATGGCACGGATCTGGCACTCCGGGGAGGTGACGGTTCTGCAGGAACATCACGGAGGTAGTCCTCGGTCGCCTGGAACCTCTCCACAAGGCTGACGAGTTCGTTGGCACTCCTAGGGTCGCCTTGTCCCACCCAGCGTTGTAGATCAGCAGGAAGGGCACGGAGGTAGCGATCCATCACGACCCTCTCTAGGATCTGGGCAGGAGTAGAGGTGTCTGGCTCCAACCACTTTCTTGCCAAATGGATCAGGTCGTACATCTGGGACCTCGCTGACTTGTCCAGACTGTAGCTCCAGTTGCGGACCCTCCGGGCACGAACAGCAGCAGTAACTCCTAGTCGGGCGAGTATCTCTGCTTTTAGCCGAGGATAGTCTTTGACCTCTTGCTCACTGAGGTCATAATAGGCCTTTTGAGGTTCGCCTGTTAAATAAGGCGCAATCACTTCTGCCCACTCAGTGGAGGGTAACTTCTCTCGCTCAGCCACCCGCTCAAAGACAGTTAAGTAGGCCTCAATATCATCATCAGCAGTCATCTTTTGCAGCGCACGCTGCACGGCTCTTTTCACAGACAAAGTCTCTGGCGCGGCTGCGGCCACCAGCTGGGGATTAGTACCTGCAGACGCCTCTTGCTTTGCTATCAGGTGCTCAATAAGTCTCTGTTGTTGAGCCATCGCTTGCTCATGGCGCAGGTTAGCGTCTGTTAGAGCCTGTTCATGGCGCAGGTTAGCGTCTGTCAGAGCTTGTTGTTGCAGCCTATTAGCCTGCTCATGGCGAAGGTTAGCGGCTGCCTGATCCTGTTTTTGTGCTGCCAATGCCTGTTGTTGTTGCAAACTCACTTGCATTAACTGCTTCATCATCTCCTCCATGTTGCTTGTCTGTTTTTGGAGTGAAGCCGCAGCCTTCACCCAGGACATAAGCAGCTGTAGCCAAGTTGATGCACACCGTTGCCCCTAGCAACCGTTTTGCCCGCTCCGCAGCACCAATTGTAGGGATCTTCTCGGGGGATGGTGTGTTAGGACACAGTTCAGGCAGCAAACTTGGACTTAAAAACAGCTTTGGTGTTTATTTGTAGCATAAACGGTCCAGCAACATAAATACAGCAACACCGTGCATTGGTAATAAAACAAAACAAAAAGGTCTTGCCCGTCTGGGCACTTACTAACACAGGTCACCTAACTGTCACTTCCACAGGCGGTATCGTGGAGTGGGAATAGGCCCCAGCAGTGATAGCACTCCTTGCTCCCAGGAAACACAGCATGCAGGCTGTTCACCCTGGCTGAGAGCAATTCCCTCTAGCTCTGTGGAGCTTTTACCTGCTGCAGGCTTAACAAGGCACACCTGCCTGCAACACCCGAACTGGACCGGGGGAGGGGAATGGCAGGTCCCACTACCGACCTACCCACCATTCCAGTAAATCCAGGCCCAGAACATGGAAAAACCCTCAGCAGCATAACACTGCTGAGTGACAGATCTCACCTGGATTCACCATCTCACCATATGCCTTAGCCTGGGTGAGATGTACCTCCCCTCAAATACTTCTCCAGTGACATGTCCACACCATGTAAGGGAACAGTGTGGACGCCAACCCACCTCTCCAATGTGTGACAGCTGTTTCACATATGTTCTAATAATAAATATTTGCGGAAAAAAAAAGAAGAAGCTTTTATTAAAAAAATTAAAATCTGTGTAAACTTACATATTGTGTTCAGACTGAACTATAGAATAATGGTATTGTGTCACTTTTACTGTAAAGTGTATTACATAGACACGGAAACTCAAAAGTTACAAAATTGCTTTTTTTTCCAATTTCACCAATTTTTATTTTCATAAATAATATTTTTGGGGTTCCATCATACATGGCATGGTAGATTGAAAGGCGCCATTACTAAGTACATTTTATTCCTGGGGGGGAAAAAGCCCTTACATGGTCCTGTAGAAAGAAAAATGGAAGTGCTATATCTCTTAGAAGGCAAAAAGGAAAAAACGAAAATACAAAATTTTTAATTGGCGTGGTCATTTCCGCCATTTTGGCTGGGTCAAGAAGGGGTTAAAGTCTGCAGAATTTTAAGCCAAATTTAGGTGCATTTTTTTTTTGGTGCAAAGTAATCCACTCCACTTTTGAAAAACCCACTCCCCTTTTCTAAGTGTCTAAAATGTATAATAAATTTGAGAAAAGTCCCATGCACCTTTTTTTTTTTTTTTTTCCAGCCACAATTGTGGCGGAGATACATTAAAAAATCTTTACCATTGTGCTTATATTCAACATGTCTGCTCCAAGATTGTTCCAAACATGTATTTTTTTTTTATTTTTTTTTTGTTACATTTGAGCTAGTTTATGTGAAAGCACTAATAGAGCATTTTTGCGTTTACAGCCAAATATTCAGTCTTGACCATAGGCTTCATTAACTTTTTTCTTTGATTGTGTTCACTTGTTGACCATTGACCATATACCAGGTATGTGTTTCTGTGTATGCATAAAGCAGACATTATATGAGGCTAAGAGAAAGGGAAAAGGTACTGTAGATGCAAGCAATATAAAAAAATATTTTTTTACATTCGCATATTAACATTCTGATAACAGTACTGTAAGAAGTCATTAATGATCTTAACTTTTCAATTACATAGTTAGCCAATTAGTGTTGAATTTAAAATAAATTACATAGAAAAATGAATATTTGCACACATGACAGAAGAATGTCTTGAGAGAAGGTGAACAATTGATCAGTTAAGTAGATCGTTTCTATGCTATTCCAAATATTAAAAAAAAATTGCTTAACGGTCAACAGAGGTGTCCTAAGAATAATTATGTGATCTCCTGAAATTAGATAGAAAAGTTCTCTTCAGTAATGTAAATTGGCTCAGATTAACTGAAGGATGTGGAAAAGAAACTAGTTTCTAGCAACCAATCACAACTTTTATTTTACTAGAGCTGTAAGTAGAGCTGTGATTGATTGCCATGGGCAGTTTACACCAATTCCTATTTTACACCCTTTGACAATTGGTGTGACGTCCCTCACTCTACCAAGAGTTGGAAGGTCAATTGGGTATAAAATAACCCTGACGCTCCCTGTCCACATGGACACAGGAAGGCTGGTAATGATGGCACCAGCTTCTCGTTTAAATATAATAATTACCCTTTTACAGATACCCTTATGATGCAGGTCTTGGTAATGAAGCGAACACATGAGAGTGGTATGCTGCTAAGCAGTTTGAAGAAGTCTTCCAACATGTATACATGGCCTCCCTTGGACAAATAACGCTGCTCACCGACAGTATGTATACCTCTGTCAGCCCCGCCCTCTCCCACGTGTGGACCAGTCCCCCCCCCCCTTTACACTGAAATTCAAAAAGGGGTTATAACCCTGAAACACATGGTCATCGGGAGATGGTTCTGGTACCATTGGATCTGTCTGGGCCACATGAATGTTTGGAGACAAAACATGGCTTCTCCATTCAGTTTTGACTACTAGTTCTGCGTATCTCCCTACTAGAGCAGAGTGAGATGCTGGAAAAATTTTGGGCTGGGTCACGTGTTTTGGAAAGTTTAGTTATTATGCGGCTAGGACACACGCAAATTCCATAACTTGTTATGGAATTATGGCTCTTACCCGTTTTTCTATTTTCTTATTATTCAGCTCCATGCAGCAAGGTCCCACCAATGGGGGAGTTCTGATAGCAGAGCTTGGAGTCTGTAGACTGCGAGAAGTAAGAGCCCCCTTAGGCTTGCATCCTGAGCAGATGGCCGGATCTTTACAACTAATGAAAAAATTTATATATATATATATATATATATATATATATACTGTATATATATGTAACTCGGTTCTCAAACTTAATTGGTTCCGGAGGGCAGTTTGGGAACCAAGCAGTTTGAGAACCGAGCAGTGTCTTCCCATAGGAAATAATGTAATTGTGTTTAATTGGTTCCAGCACCCACCAATAATTACCTGCAGTACCCATATATTACATTAAAAAGTGCCCAGTTTAATCTCTA
Organism: Dendropsophus ebraccatus; assembly: GCF_027789765.1. Taxonomy (NCBI): domain Eukaryota; kingdom Metazoa; phylum Chordata; class Amphibia; order Anura; family Hylidae; genus Dendropsophus; species Dendropsophus ebraccatus. The sequence continues at coordinate 65,452,424 of NC_091463.1, forward strand.
CTTAACAATACAGAACAGCACTATACTGCACAGTACATCATACACAAGAAACATTCAACAAAACCAGCAGTTATATTACAGTAGTCACCAACTCCTCACTCATCTTTAACTCTATAGAGACTCCCCACCCAGCACTGTAACGTATGGGAGATGGTGGTGCCCTGACTGTACTACTACGGTACTGCATATGCACTCCAGCAGTCTTATACAGTACAGGATGGGAGATGGTGGTGCACTGACTGTACTACTACTGTACTGTATATGCACTCCAGCAGTCTTGTACAGTACTGTACAGAAAAAGAGATGGTGGTGCACTGACTGTACTACTACTGTACTGTATATGCACTCCAGCAGTCTTATACAGCACTGTACTGTATGTAAAGCCTCACCAGTGCTTAATTCACCAGGTAAAACCCACCATACACCCACATCCACCACCCGCATCTGAACACTATGTCCATAAAGATCATCTGTCCGGAACTGCAATACCGGCTAGGATGATCTTGGCAGAGACCGGCCGTTCCTTGACACAACCGAGTCACGGAACATCCGGTCTCTTCCGGTGTGTGAACATGGCCTAAGTCCTCACAGACTCTTTGCAAAATGAAAAGTGGAATCTGACTGGTTTCACCTTGCACCAGTTTGATAAATCTCTCCCATAGTGTTAAAAAATATGCAGCACTCGCAAGTTCTCAAGGTGGATTCAGTGATTTATTTACTGATGCACAATAGCAATAGCAACATGTATGTGTGCACAATGCAGACAGTTTTTAAGCTGTGCAGACAGTTTATGAAATAAGCTTAATATACTGCTATTTTACTTATTTATTTATTTATTTATTTATTTGCATAGTACCTAGTACCATAGTACCTGGTATGATGACCTTGACATTTAGTGTGTTGGTCTCTAGTTTTGATTGCCACTGTATATGTTGAGCATGGCTGTGGTACTGAATAAGGGTCCTATTACACTGAGCGATTTTTAACGATTAACGACTAACGTTTAATGATCGCAAACGGGATTGTTTATCGCTAACCTGAAATCGTTCACCATATTACACAGAACAATAATCGTTAGTTACGATCGTTACTATGATCGTTATTGTGATTGTTACTATGATCGTTTATTCCTTTTGATCCCAGAAAAACAATGAACAATGTGCAATTATGCTGCGTTTACACGGAACAATTATCGTGCGAATTTGCACGATAACGATTAAATTAGAATGATAATAACGAGCGAGAAACAGTTTTTTTTATCTTACAACATGTTCTAAAATCGTCGTTCGCAAAAAATTTGCAGATCGTTCAGTGTAAACAGTCGTTTCCATACGATATATTGTTCCATCTAAACGCTGATCATTATAAAAAAAAAAAAAAAAACGTTACTTTGAAATCGTTAATCGTACGATCAGGCGAATTATCACTGCGTGTAAACGCGGCATTACACTTAATGATTGGTGAAAAATTGTGGAACTTGAGCGATCGATCGTGGAATTACAGCGAACGATTAACGATAATTTTAGGTTCAGATCTAAATCAACGATCAACGACATACGAATGATTTTTCGATCGTTGCCTGCAATTACACAGTACGATTATAGTTTAAAATCAAACGATTTAACGATTTTTTTGCACGATAATCGTCCCGTGTAATAAGGCCCTTATTGGACTATGCTTAATTCTGGAGCTGTTTCTATTGTAAAGCATTAGGTAGTGGTCAGTTTTAGTGGCAGTTTGTGGTACAGAAATAAAAATAAGACAAGCAAAATTCCTATGCCTTTCTGGCTCCAACTAAACAGCAGGTCACTGCACTAACCCATTGCCAACCTAATACTGGGCAACAAACATAAAACAATTGTCCATACCACATGCAGAGCTCTCAAAGGCTCAAAACAGATGACCTTTTTCCAAGCTGAGATCAAAGGTGTCTCTGCACTACTTACCTGTTATAAGGCTAGAACATCTGTGAGTTAGGGTAGCTTCACACGTGTGAAGTGGAATGGGTCACATACCTGCAGCAGAATTTTCATTCCGCTGCCAGTATGTGACCTGGTCCCTTTAACTCCATTCTGCCCACAGCACGCAGCCCCAACCCAGAGCATACATTACCTGCTCCTTGCCGTGGCTGTGTGTGATTGGCTGGTGGGGAGCGACAGGAGCCAGAAGCTTCACACAAAGCCGTGGCACTGAGAAGATAATGTATGCTCCGGGTTGGGGGCTGCGGGCGGCGGTGGGTTTTAAGGGTCGGGTTACATATCCGCAGTGGAAAGAACTTGCAGCGTGAATTCCACTGCGGATCCGGTACGTTTGAAGCACCCCTAAAGGGGTGTTCTAGTGTTACTAAAACATGGCTACTTTCTTTCAGAGACAACACAACTCTTGTCTCCAGTTCAGGTGCAGTTTGCAATTAAGCTCCATTCACTTCAATTGAACTGAGCAGCAAAACCCCGCCCAATCTGGAGACAAGAGTGGGACTGTCTCTTGAAGAAAGTGGCCATGTTTTTGTAGCGCTGGATAATCCTTTTTATTAATTGGACAATCCAAGACCTGGAATGTCAGGATGAAGAGGGGGCCCACCCGTCTCTCCAAACGCCCAGGAACACAGGCCCTGGTTAATGTTTTCTTTTTCTTTTCTCTTCTCCAGACATTCTGTCACAGTATGAATTGAGCTTGGTCAAGGTATCACATTTGTAACAAGCCACATTGTCAAATCTGTATGGAATCCATCAGAAAAAAAAAAAAAAACATCTAAAGGCAGAGGTGCTCAGCAGCTCTGTTACAGATTCATACCAAATAGACGCACATTAGTCCTTGAAAACACACTATATAAATAAGACTCAGGTAACATGGCAGTTATTGCACTGGTTTGGAGTGCATAATAAGTTTTTTTTTTCCTTCTGCTGGTCAGTGATATATTTATCATCCTATCTTTCTAGTAATTAGTCCAATGCCTGATCTATAATCATCCAATTATTCAGAGGTGAATGTATGCTTCTATGGAAAACATTTGACCCTGACAGCTTAGGAGTTAATGCTTCACCACCTTGTATTAATACTAAGGCACCAGGGGAATAGAAATTGATCCACTCAATTGTCAATTGGGTTACCGCTTGGTAAACAGTTATCATCTCACCCGGATCAACTTTAATGCTACCCCTGAGACACCCTAATCTTATGTCCTCAGCAATAGACATCTAAAAAAAGGAAAAATTCTAATGTGTATAATTACTTGTACTCATAAATAATTAGATGTTAAGTTGTTTCTAAAATTAACCATATTCTATCACATTAAATTACATTAGAGGAGTGGCATATGGATGGCTGAGCATGTGCCCCAGGTGATAGGTGCCAGTATTTATATACTTAGAATACTTATATACAGAGCTAGGGCTGCAAGCTGAATCTTTTTCCAAGGAAGGAATGTTTAGCAAAGCATTGTTCATATTATATAATACAGTATATCTAATGTAAAAATACAGGACCCACTATGTATTTTAACAAAAGGATCATACTTAAACAAAGCAACTTAATAATTTTATTTTCATAAAAAAGGGAAAATGTTATATATGTATCTTTTGCTTAAAAAACAAATTTTGCAGCATTGTACAAAGATTTTTATTAAATTATTATTATTATCCCCTGCCAATATGACTCACAATGTAATTTCTTCTATCCAAACCGCACACACAAGGGTCAGTTTGTCATTGAGCCAATTAACCTATCAGTATGTGAGAAAACTCAGTATCAGGAGGAAACTCATGGAAACATCGGGAGAGCAAACATTATGCACATGTTGTCCTTGGTCAGATTCAAACCCTTGACCCCAAGTGCTACAAGGTAAAAGTGCTAACCATGGGGATATCTGCTTCTGGTTATAATCTGTCCACTAGTTTTACTTCATATCCCAAAGATTTTGGATTTGGTTGAGTTATTTTAATTCCTTTTACTGAAATGACTCAAGTCTTTTAGTAGAAGCAAAGATCAAAAAAGCAAAAGTCTAAAATAAACAGGCTATAAAATATACTAAGACTCACATGTTTAAATAAGCAACATAACATTTTATTAGTGTCCTTAAATGCCCTTGGTGCATATTGGTATAGAAAATTGTGAATATACAACTGAAATAAAAAATACTCAAAAACTAATAATGTAAAACAGCATTTTATCTTACAAAAATAAAACCTACATATACATTTTATATTCACTTCTACAAACATACAATCAATATAACAGTAAGAAAAGGGCAAAAACACTCAAATGTGCATTATGGTGAAAATATTTTTTTTCTAACTTTTCCATTTTAAATCTTGTTTGGTGCTCAGGAGAAAATAGTCTGTTCCTTACACTTGATTATGTTACTGAAATTCTTTCTGCATTGCTGTTACTATGGTTTGTGGATTCTCTGGGGCAATTCATGTGTCAGTTTTCTATCATGTTTTCTGTTTTTATTTCCATTCAGCCAATATACCAAAGGGAATATCAGGCATGATGATAAAAGGAAAATAAAAAGTGTTTAATCGAAAAAGAGCATTTCACTCACCTTGGTGAATTAGCATAGATTATATGTTAGAGATGAGCAAGATATATTTTTAGAGGTTTATTCATAAAAATAGCACAAAACAAAACCTTGAACTCTCAGAATTGATGAAATCAGATAAAAGCATGGAGTGATCTCAATAAATTACTAAAATAAAGCACAAAAAGAACACTTTGAAAATGCAATGTAGTTATGTATCAGGCTATGTTCCCACTATGTTAAAATGGTGACTGTCTTTCTAGACGGCCATCATTTTAACTCTAAGGGTTAGTTCACACTGAGTAATATAGGGGGAATTAGGCGGAGCTTTCCGCCGCAGAATTCTGCCTGCCTCTGTATGTCTTTGGGATGGCTCTCGCGCTTCTCCTGCCACTGTCCGCTCAAACTATTAACATGTCAATTCTTTCAGTGGAGAGCGACAGAGGCATACAAGCAATCCCAGAGAGACACTGTATGACACTGAGGCGGGCGGGATTCTGCGGCGGAAAGCTGCCCCTATATATATATATATATACTGTGGGAGGATTTGCTCAGTAGAGTGCAGGATTGTAGTGTGAACAGCAGTCAACAGGCTCAAATGAATGAAGTCCAAGTACAGGCTTTGCCTGCGTTTATTATCCAATACAAGAAAACAAATAAACAGCCTTGGCTTTAGGCATAACATAAAATAAACTCTGCTTGTCCAGCACTAACTAAACAGAAGACATCCCTGTCTATACGCTACGACTAGCTGCAGTCGCACGAACATAACATTGTTTACGGTCCAGTATTTACCTTGGTCAGGTATATGGTTTCCCCTGAGGCTGCAGCCTTCCAGCACACTCAGCTACACCCAGCCTCCCTCTGTCCATTGCTCTGCTAAACTTTATGAAGCTGCTGATGATCCAGTCTCAGCACCTGTGGCGTCTGACACCAAAACAATATCTGGAGTGGAGGAAGTGGAATGGACAGCCCCACGACCAAGCCTGCCATCCATTCCTGCCCCACTACCAAGCCTGCCATCCATTCCTAAAAACCAGGCCCAAACACACTTTATCAATACATCCCCAGCAACTACCTTTGCTGGAGATCACATCACATCCCTGGTTTTTCCATGTCTCAGATAGTGAGACATGAACTTCCCTCAGTCCTAGTAGGTGTAATAGCTGAACACAGGCGAAACATAGCGACCATCCAGGATTAACCCCTTCAGTGTCTCACATACCCTCCCCCTCTGTTCGAACCTGTGGGGGCGAACACCTTTAGCCAACAAACAGTGGGTTCTAGACAATGCATCAGCATTCCCTTGTAGTTTCCCAGCCCTGTGCTCTACGGTAAACTTAAAGTTCTGCAGTGTGAGAAACCACCTTGTTACCCGTGCATTTCTCTCTTTAGTCTGGCTCATCCAGGTGAGAGGGGAATGGTCTGTTACCAACCTGAAGTGTCGACCCAGCAGGTAATATCTCAAGGACTCTAGCGCCCATTTTATCGCCAGACACTCACGTTCAACGATGCTGTAATTTCTCTCTGCGGGTGTAAGCTTCCTACTAAGATAGGTGACTGGGTGCTCCTCACCCCCAACCTCTTGGGACAGGACGGCCCCTAAACCCACATCAGAAGCATCTGTCTGTACCACAAACATTTTGGTGAAGTCAGGAGTAATTAGGACTGGTTCTCTGCAGAGGACTGACTTCAACTTTTGGAACGCCCGCTCAGCCTCTTCACTCCACTTTACCATAATGGATCTACTTCCCTTGGTTAGATCTGTCAGGGGAGCTGCAATGGTGGCAAAGTTAGGGATGAATCTGCGGTAGTAGCCCACAATACCTAAAAAAGCTCTCACCTGCTTCTTTGTGACTGGCTGGGGCCAGGTTTGGATTGCCTCTATTTTATTAACTTGGAGCTTTATGACACCTCTTCCTATAATGTACCCTAGGTAACGTGCCTCCTCCAAACCCAATGCACACTTTTTAGGGTTGGCCGTCAACCCTGCAGCCCTGAGGGAATCAATTACAGCCTGTACCTTTGCCAAGTGACTTTCCCAATCATCACTAAAAATAATGATGTCGTCTAGATATGCGGACGCATATCTACGGTGAGGTTTCAAGACAACATCCATTAATCTTTGGAAAGTGGCAGGAGCCCCATGTAGCCCAAAGGGAAGACAGACATACTGAAAAAGACCATCAGGGGTAACAAAAGCAGTCTTCTCTTTGGCACTGTCAGTGAGTGGTACCTGCCAATACCCTTTAGTCAAGTCTAATGTAGAGAAAAACCTAGCATGTCCCAGTCTCTCTATCAGTTCATCAACCCGTGGCATCGGGTAAGAGTCAAACTTTGAGACCTCATTCAGCTTTCTGAAGTCATTGCAGAACCTCAGTGTCCCATCTGGTTTAGGAATCAGGACAATTGGACTTGACCAATCACTTTTTGACTCTTCAATAACCCCAAGGTCCAACATCTTTCGGACCTCTTCTGATATGGCTTGTCTACGAGCCTCGGGTACTCTGTACGGTTTCAAATGGACCCGTACCTGTGGCTCAGTTACAATGTTGTGTTTGATTACTGACGTATGCCCAGGGACTTCCGAAAACACATCACTGTTTCTAAGCACAAACTCTTTTGTTTCCTGCATTTGCACCTTAGACAGGGTCTCTGAGATACGCACCTCGGGTTCCTTCTCACTAGGGGTGTTCACCCCAGACTTTACTGAAACACCCCTATTTAGCACACCCACAGCTGAAAGAGATTCCCTATCTTTCCAGGGTTTGAGCAAGTTCACATGGTATATCTGCTCAAGCTTTCTCCTGCCAGGCTGGTACACTTTGTAATTGACCTCCCCCACTCTCTCAATTACCTCATAGGGCCCTTGCCACTTAGCCAGAAACTTACTTTCTACAGTGGGTACCAATACCAACACTCTGTCACCCGGGTTAAAGGTCCTGACTTTAGCTGCCCTGTTATAGACCCGACTCTGTGCCTCTTGTGCCTGCTCTAAGTGTTCCTTTACTAAGGGCATGACCGCTGCTATTCTGTCCTGCATCAGGGTAATGTGCTCTATGACACTTTTGTTGGGTGTGTGTTCATTTTCCCAGGTTTCTTTGGCGATGTCAAGAAGGCCATGTGGGTGCCTGCCATACACTAGTTCGAACGGGGAAAACCCTGTGGAAGACTGAGGTACCTCACGGATTGCAAACATCAAATATGGTAACAAACAATCCCAGTCCTTCCCATCCTTGCTAACCACCCTTTTTAACATGCCCTTCAAGGTTTTGTTAAATCTCTCCACCAGGCCATCAGTTTGGGGATGATACACTGATGTACGCAGATGCTTAATTTTTAGTAGCTTACACATCTCCTTCATGATCTTTGACATAAATGGCGTCCCCTGGTCCGTGAGGATCTCCTTGGGTATGCCTGTATGGGAAAACATATGGAATAGCTCCCTGGCAATAAGTTTCGAGGAGGTGTTTCGCAAGGGTATAGCCTCAGGATACCGTGTGGCATAGTCTAACACAACCAATATATACTGATGCCCCCTTGCAGACTTCACTACTGGGCCCACTAGATCCATAGCGATCCTGTCAAAAGTTACTTCTATAATCGGTAGGGGTACCAAAGGGCTCCTAAAATGAGACATGGGGGCAGTTAGCTGACACACAGGACATGAGCCACAGTATTTTTTAACATCCTCATGTACACCCGGCCAATAGAACCTTTGCAAGACCCGTTCTCTGGTCTTTTCACACCCCAGGTGACCACCTAGCACATGTTTATGAGCCAGCTCTAAGACTACACGGCGATATGGTTGGGGTACAACTAGCTGTTCCAGCTCCTCCCCTCTTACCTTATCTACTCTGTACAGTAGGTCATTGTTAGTAGCCATGTAAGGGTATTCCTTATTTGCCCCTGGGACTTGAGATACACCATTTATCCTTTTTACATTTTCCCGGGCCCTTAGCAATGTGGGATCACTAAGTTGAGCGGTCCCAAAATTGTCACGTGATACCTCTAGTTCTGGCATGTCCAGAACTTCCTCCTCATTCTGAGTGTCACCAGCCAGTACAGCTAGGGGAAGACTGTCATCTCCACTTGGGGTCACCCCTACAGCTGGTACCTCAGTATCTGGGTCATATGGTTCGGGGGTTACTCCCTGACACACATTATTACCATCAACATTAATATTTTCGGCAGACCATGTGTGCCTTCCCCTCCACAGGTCCCAAAATAACGGAAAGTCCCTTCCAAGTATTACCTTATGTATAAGAGATTTAACAACCCCCACTTCATGTGTAGTTGTACCACAAGGTGTGTCTACGCAAATAGTAGCAGTGGGGTATTCCCGAGTGTCCCAGTGTATGCATAGTACCCCAACTTTCCTTCCACTGTAGGCCCCCGAATTGACCAAAGTTCCATGCACTAGTGTCACAAGACTTCCAGAGTCCAGCAGAGCCGGGACGGGATATCCTCCAATGCACATGGTGCACATCTTTGGCTCAGTCTCGGTTATAGTCTCTGTGGCCAGAACGGGGTGTGCATATAGGGAGACACGTCTGGAGGCGGTGCAGTCCATGGGCTCGGTGGTAAGGGGACAGTGAGCGGCTATGTGACCCCAGTCATGGCACCGCCAACATTGTATGCGGCCTTGGTCTCGAGACCCACGTTGTGGCCCAACCGCTGACTCACCCTCTGAGCCACCTCCCTTTACAACTCGACTCCCACCGGCAGTAAATGGAGCAGTCTTACCAGTTTCTTTGGCCGACTTGGTCTCCTTGGCACTGCTCTGGCTGGTAGAGGTCTGTAGCAGCTCCTCTGTGGCACGATACCTCTCCACTAAGTTCACCAGCTGGTCTGCATCAGTAGGGCCGGCTTGTCCAACCCAGCGCTGTATCCTAGGCGGCAAGGAACGGTTGAACTTATCCAGGACAACCCTCTCGACCACCTGTGCTGGAGTACACTTTTCTGGCTGTAGCCACTTTGTCACTAGGTGGATCAGGTCATGCATCTGGGACCTTGGGGGTAGGCTTTCTGAGAAAGTCCAGGCGTGCACTCGGCCTGCACGCACCTGCATGGTTACCCTCAGCCGAGCAAGGATCTCTGCCTTTAGCTTGGTGTAGTCCCAAGAGTCCAGCTCATTCAGGTCATAGTAGGCCTTTTGTGATTCGCCTGTGAGGAAAGGTGCCACGACATCTGCCCACTGGTCCATGGGTAGCCTTTCACGCGCAGCAACTCTCTCATAGATGGTGAGATATGCTTCTACCTCATCTGTAGGAGTCATCTTTTGCAGCGCAGCTTGCACTGTGGCCCTCACGGACGGTTGCACTCCGCGGGCCCCTTGCAGATTTGTGTTTTGCCCCTCAGCAGTTGCAGTCCGCTGTGCAGTTATTGCATCTCTCAGTGCAGCCACTTGTTCCATCAGTAGGCGATTCGTCTCCTGCTGTTGTACATTAGCCTGGGCCTGTATTTGCTGCTGCTGCTGCAGGGCTTGAGCCTGTGCTTGCTGCTGCTGCATGGCCTGAATGATTGCTTTAGTCTCCTCTCGCTGTTGGAGATTAGTTTCTTTTTGCTGCAGATTGGCTTGGATCATTTGTTTGACCAGGTCCTCCATTGCAGTAGTCTTTTTATGCAGTTCACCTGCAGCTTTCACCCAGGACATACACAGGTCACAAAATGAGTCTTTATATTGTGTCTCTCTTTAAGACTGCGTTTTTTTTTTTCCACTGCCCGCTCCGAAGCACCATATGTGGGAGGATTTGCTCAGTAGAGTGCAGGATTGTAGTGTGAACAGCAGTCAACAGGCTCAAACGAATGAAGTCCAAGTACAGGCTTTGCCTGCGTTTATTCTCCAATACAAGAAAACAAATAAACAGCCTTGGCTTTAGGCATAACACAAAATAAACTCTGCTTGTCCAGCACTAACTAAACAGAAGACGTCCCTGTCTATACGCTACGACTAGCTGCAGTCGCACGAACATAACATTGTATACGGTCCAGTATTTACCTTGGTCAGGTATATGGTTTCTCCTGAGGCTGCAGCCTTCCAGCACACTCAGCTGCACCCAGCCTCCCTCTGTCCATGGCTCTGCTAAACTTTATGAAGCTGCTGATGATCCAGTCTCAGCACCTGTGGTGTCTGACGCCAAACAATATCTGGAGTGGAGGAAGTGGAATGGACCGCCCCACTACCAAGCCTGCCATCCATTCCTAAAAACCAGGCCCAAACACACTTTATCAATACATCCCCAGCAACTACCTTTGCTGGAGATCACATCACATCCCTGGTTTTTCCATGTCTCAGATAGTGAGACATGAACTTCCCTCAGTCCTAGTAGGTGTAATAGCTGAACACAGGCGAAACATAGCGACCATCCAGGATTAACCCCTTCAGTGTCTCACAATACTGTATTTAAAAGACGGACGTCTATTGATATTGACTTTTATAAATTAAGACCATGAACATTATTTGCAGCTTTCCAATAGACAGCCATCATTTGGCACTAAAATGATGGTCGTCCAGAAAGACGATCATCATTTTCCCATTGGGGAACCATGATCATAAACTATAAGGAAATGTTTTTTTTGTTGGCCATTTGATGGCCATCTTTATGGTCAGTATTTTATAATGACAGTCATGAGTGTCCTAATAACAACATTATAATTTTTTTCCCCATTATTTAGACTTGGAATGACACCTGTCATGAACAACATCTGTCAATAAGCCAATAAAAGATGATTCCTTCCTATGTTACAGTAACAGGAAGAGCAAGGGTCAGCTAGCCAGGTCATGTATCAGCAGAATTAGAACTCATAGAAACATAGAAGATTCTTGGCAGAAAAAGACTACTTGGTCTATCTAGTCTACCCTTTTAGCATTTCCCTTCTTATTATCTAAGGATAGATAGATGTTTATCTCAGGCATGTTTACATTCTCTTATTGTAGATTTACAAGCATCTACTACTCTTTCAGTAATATTTTCTCATGTTGCTTCTGATCTTTCCCCCAACTAACCTCTCATTGTGTCCTCTTGTTCTTCAGGGTTTTTTTTTCTAAAAACACTTCCCTCTTGAACCTTATTTAGTCTTTTAACATATTTAAAGGTTTCAATCATGTCCCCCTTTTCTCTTTTTCCCTCCACACTACAAAGATTAAAATCCTTTGATGATAGATAACTTAGAGGGTAAAAGAAGAGTTATCCAGGGGTAAAAAAGCTAATAGGTACTGTATATGAGCAGAATCCTCAGCCATAGAATAACCAAAAACAGTCCAGGGTCTAAGCTAGGAGGTTAAAAAGAGGGCTAAACTGACTCCAAGCAAAAGAATAAAAATCAGGACATTAAAAAAAATAATCATAGGTACCTGCCATAGCCACAAGCCTGATTTAAATACTCACGGATTTGTGCGCCCACAGTTAAGTAAGACTTATGTATTACTTTGCTGTGGACTTTGCCACATTTTAGAAACAGAAAATTGATGAAATCTGAGAAAGTTTTACCTTTCATTCCTTTCAGCTCCTCCTCATGCCTGTTCAGTGTTCTTCCCCACGAACTGACCTCTCTACCATCACTGAAGAATGCCTCTACAAATTACTCTCCATATAACTACCTGCACACTTGACCCAATACATCCCACTTTATCCCCAACCTTACCTCAGCATTTGTACCAGCACTAATTTATTCTTCAATCTATCACTAACTACTGGCATTTTTCTTGCTTCATATCAATATGCAACCATTACACATATCCTTAAAAGTGACCTCTTGACTCTGCCTCCTTATCAAGCTACTACCATCTCACTACCATCTATCCTTTGCCTCAAAACTCCAGGAACAACATGTCTACCATGAACTATCCTCTCACTGATTATCCAACTCACTCTTTGACCCCCTACAATCTGGCTTCCGCCCCCACCACTCCGCAGAAACTGCTCTCACGAAGGTGGTCAATTACCTTCTAACTACCAAATCCTCATGCCAATACTCTGTGCTCCTTCTCCTAGACCTGCCTTCAACACAGTTCACCGTTCCATCCTCCTACAAACTATTTCATTCCTTGGTATCACAATCCCTCTCCTGGATCTACTCTTACCTCTCTAAATGCCCTTTTAGTGTCCCACACTCCCAAACCACCTTCTCCTCTTGTCCCCTCCCTGTTGGTGTCCCTCAAGGATCTTTCCTCTGGCCTCTTCTCTTTTTCATCCATACTTTTGGCCTGGGTCACATCATACAATCCCAAGGCTTCAAGTACCATCCCTATGCTGATAACACTCAGATCTACCTGGGCGGTTCAGATGTCAACTCCCTGCTATCTAGGATTCTAGAGTGTCTATCGGTTGTATCTTCCTTTTTCTCCTCCTGCTTTCTAAAACTCACCATGGACAAAACAAAGCTAATCATCTTTCCCCATCTCCCCTCCATCTAATCTCTCAATCACAATCAATGGCCATAGCTGCACTTTGTCCACCGTCTCCAAGTCCACTGCCCTGAAGTCACCTTTGACTCTACCCTTTCTTTTAAATTGCACAATTAAACCCTGAACCAGCCACCTTCACCCCAAAAACATTTCCTGAATCTGCTTTTCTCAACCCTGTATCAACAAAACTGCTGGTTCATGCTCTCATTATCTCCCATTTAGACTACTGTAACATCCTCTTGCTCCCTTTTAGTCCATCCTTAACTTGGGTGCCCGACTAATCCCCCTTTCCCCTCGCTTTGCCTCTGCCTCTCCCCTTTGCCAATCCCTTCACTGGCTCCACATTGCCCAACATAAATTGTTAACATCCACAACTTGTCCCCTCCATATATCTCTAACCTGATAACCTGCTATCCTCCCTCACAAAACCTTTAATTCTCCAATGACCTCTCTTTGTACTCCCCTCTTGTTCATACAACCACCTACAGGATTTTGCCCAAGCCTCCCCCATACTGTGGAACTCAGTACCCCAATCCATCCGGCTCTAATCCACCATCAAAACCTTCAGCAGTAACATGAGTTTTCATGTTACTGCTGAAGGTTTTGATGGTGGATTATAATAATTATTATATATATAATAATAATTCTGCGCCACACTTTGACTATCTGCACTCTACCCTCTGTCTCTCTTCTCCTACCTTATAGACTGCCCTCATGGGCAGGGTCCTCTTTCTCCATGTACCAGTCTGTCATTTACCATATTCCTGTAATGTGTTTTTAATCTTGCAATGTTCATGTTTGTTAATCCCTATCGCTTGTATAGCACTCTGGAATCAAGGGTGCTTTAAAAATAAATAATAATACTTGCAGCAACCCCAGTAGGCACATTAGAAGTAAGGATGAGCAAACTGAACCGTTACAAACCAGATTCGTTACGAACTTTGCAAAAGGTTCGGTTCGGTACCGAACCGAACTTTCAAAAGGTTTGTGACGAAGTTCGTTAAAACCGCAACAGCGTCACAAAACTGTATTGTTTTCACAGAATGGAAGAGGATATAAGGAATTATTACTCCTATAATCCCTTTTATCCTTTTATTATGTGAATATTAAGGTGTGTGACGTCACTACAGGAACAGGAAGTGCCTGAGCGTCCATGCTCTTTCTCATTGTGTGTCTAGACTGCAGAGAGAGAGGAGCTCCGTGCTAGTTAGGGAGGGAAAGCACATAGATAGGCAAACAAGTAGATATTTACAGGGAGGTAGAGAGAGGGAGAGAGAGTTAGGCAGAGATAGGAAGTAAAAAACTTGTGATATCCAGAAAATAGTCAAACACTGATATATCACAAAATATCTTTATTACATGCTCGAAATAGTATAAAGCACAGGATAGTGGTTAAGGGGGGAGGGGGGGGCAGAGGCTGTGTGACCACTAATCACAATCATTTATGCCAACAACAACCTTAGTATAAGAGCGAGTGCACGCAGGACGCCCACAATGTATTCTTTAACGTCAAGCCAGATGTTCTTCTCCCTGCCCAGGCTCAACAGGGCCCTCTTGGCCTCTTGGTGGTGGAGTCATGGTGCGTGCCTCCGTCAGATGAGGTTCTTTATTCTCTTCATCCGATGAGGCCTCTGCTGTTTGTTGAGCTTCTTCATCTCTGCTGACAAATGAACAGTGGACAAAATCTGTTATTACAAACATGTTAGCAACATTGTAACAATTCTTAAGAACCAATATGCATCCAATGTAGGATTTTACTTAGGCTTTTTGTGTCCTTTTTTATCCAGTATGTCCAATGTGTTATCCAGGGGCGTAACTACCACTATAGCAGCCATAGCGGCTGCTATGGGGCCTGCCGCATCAGGGGGCCCCATGGCCTGCTCCTGCAATACACTGGGCCCCCTGAGCCGTCATCATTTGCAGCACCGGGTGGCCCTGCTGGTCTCCTGGGTTTTGCAAATGTCCCTTTAACTGCAAGCACTCCTGATCAGAGCTAGCAGTTATGTAGTTATGACTTCACTTGACCGTTTAGTGGTCAGTCGGGGGGGGGGGGCAATCAAAAGTTTGCTATGGGGCTCAGCCATTTCTAGTTACGCCTCTGGTGTTAGCCTTACCTTTGTGCATAATCTAGACTATTGATCAACATTCTCACACTGCTCCCCAAAAATGATGCTCAGGGAAAATAATATGTCTGCAAATAAATAGTAATTTATTCTCACATCTTGCGCTAATTAGCCCTTGGCTCCCTAAAAATCTCACTTGAGAAATGAGTGGGACATTGTTAGGTCATATGTAATCATTGGGGCACATTTGTCTCCATTTATCCTGTCCCTGCTTTGTAGCTAAATCGAACTCCAGTTAGGTCTTACATCATCGACTTATTAAACAATTTTTAGTATCCAGTTAAGGCACGCTGCATTTATAAAGAATATTGAGTGTATAGCAGGGGGAGCATTATTGTTAGTAACTGTATTATTATCCAGTTCCAGAAATATATAGGTCCCCCTGCAGGAAGCTCGATGTATATAATCTCTGTCTACGTAACACATGTCTATATGTCTGCACACATAACAGACTGAACTAATACTGACATCATCTGATCCTAGCATGGACAGATGCAATTAAGACACACACTTACTGGCGTCGTCTGCTGGCATTCAAAATGAAACGCAGCTTTGGGGCAAAACGCAAAGAGTCGAGTTCTTCTTGTGAGGCCCCACGCCTCATCAGCTGCCGTCGCTCCCTGATGAATCTGTCCCTCACACTGGACCACCTGGTCTCCACATGTTTGGCTGTAAGCAAAAAACGTACAGACATTAGTAATATATGAGCGTCAGGTGACCATAACAGTAGAGTTTCTTGTTTGACATAGTGGGTAAATAACTTACCAATGACCAACTTCTGTAATCTACTATGCTTGTCCCAACCTGGGTACACAATCCGGGCAACCTCCCTCCATGCGGCACTCCACCTTAGCCGGCTTGTGTACCCAGGCGCAGGGCCGTCCCATAGCAGTGGCCGAGCATGGACCTTAATAAAAAGATAAATAAATAATATAAACCTCTTGCAAACAATGCTCGCTTGGTAAGGTAATAGCTAGTCGAGGCTTTTTCCTTGTTAGAGGCAATGTTGCTGACTAAATATGACGTCAATTATGTGGGTGAGTTATGGAGCTTCCCGTGCTACTAACTCCCTCCCTCCTCCTTCTCCCTCCATGATGTCTGCTGCCGGCCCATATCATATACACAGTACACAACTACTCCCATCATGTGGTCATAGTGTAAGCCTCAAATATTTCAAACATAACGTAATAGTGATTTCGATACAACAATCCGGAGGGGAGATGGGGGAGGGGGGAGTGAGTTAGCTGCACGTGGAGCTCGCTAACAAAAACCATAAGTCACACCCTCGTTTCTCAGCAACATGTGATCAAACAAAGAAAATTCCTGGAAGAGATATTACACAAATATAGCGAATCAAACATAATTAGCGGCACATTGGCTACAATTGGAAATACATTGCATTATGTTTCACACAGACACATAGCCTAAGGGTACAAACACACACACCGTATACACAGCCTATTTACTGCTGCGATACGCAGCAAATACGCAACAAATACGCAGCAAATACGCAGCAGATTAGATCTAAATAACTGAACACAGCATCAAATCTGCACCACCAAATCTGCTGCGTATTTGCTGCGTATCTGCTGCGTATACGGTGTGTGTGTTTGTACCCTAACAAATATAAATGTATAGTGTGATTTAGAGCTAACCCTTATGGGCAAGCCATAGGAATTACACACATTCGTAGGGATGTGAACTACTATCAGCAATGTATGGTGACCAAAGTAGTCACACAGGGCAATAGGTGGGGGCAAAAATCCATAATAAACATTTAGCTTTGTCATAAATAAAGATCATTCATGACTAACTTGTAATTGATAAATTAGGAAGGAAAGAGCCTTTAACAACACATATATAAAATGAAGCAATGTAAAGTACCGGGACAGAATGTAAACATTATTGAGAACAGATATCTGATATATTCGAAGACCAGACCTGTACATTTAATTTTGACACTAACTCTAAAAAATACATCAAGTGACTGTCACACACATCGCTTCTCAGACTCACAATGATAAGCCAAAAAGCGGTAAGCTGTTAGAACTCCACCTATGTCAACATTTATTAACTTATTAATGGCAAGGCATTATCAAATACTTACTTGTAAGATTAGTCCATAAATGTCGATGAGTGATTTATCGATAACCATATCTGCCTCCATCAATTTGCCTTCACAGTTCTAAATAAGCTAATTGAGTGAATTCATTTCACTCTTCAGATGTGAAAATACAGAAAATGGTGAAATAACCTTGGCATATACACACAGGAACAAAAGAATGATACATTTGTTATTTTGTTTCTCAAAACAATCACGTGACCCCCTAGATGCAATTGTATCATGGCCAGTGAACCTGCTTCGTAGGAGTAAGTAGAATAAGTTTGTCAGAACTTTGTAAGCCGAGGAACAAAAATAGAAATATAATCATCACTAGTAGTCTGTTTTTAATTATACTGGCCTGTAATCGATCAACTGCTGCCTCCTCCTCAAGTAGCCTCTCCTCAATAATACTGGACTGGAATCAATCAACTGCTGCCTCCTCCTGCTGCTCAACTTGTCTCTTGTCAACAATACTGGCCTGGGTGCAATCAAGTGCTGCCGCATCCTCCTTGTAAACTTTTTTTCCAATATTTTTTTTCACTATTTTTGCACTTTTATTCACTATATTTTATTAATTTTATTCCTATTATTATTATTTTTTTTTCTCATTATTTTTGGAATTTTTTCCCCCACTTTTTTCATTGTAATAGCAACTGCAACTAAACGAAACTATACCCTATCACACTCCCACTATTGTAGCTGCAATTATTCAGCCGTTAGAGCAAGGTTCGTTTTCGGTTCGGTTCGGACCGATCCGAAATTCACGAAAGTTCGCCAGATCGAACCGAACCAAATTTTTCAAATGTTCGCTCATCCCTAATTAGAAGGAATATCATTTCAACATTGTATAACCTGTTCCTGCCCAATAACTCGACTATTCAATCGAATGCTTGACACTTGGAAATCAAAATTCGACCACTTGGAGGTCACCAAGTCCACAATGACACCTCAGGAAATGATGCCAACGCCTCTGGAATGCAACTCGGACAGCAGGGAAAGCATGCCTGGGTGCATCTAACACATCAAAGCCGCATCATTAAGTCACTATCACAGCCTCTCAAAAATAAACTCCAAACACAATATAACCTCTGTGTAAAGTTTAAAATACACCAGGAAACCTCCTTTCCTCTACATCTGCATGGACAGAAAGCCAAATTTTAAGCAAAAGAAACATTTTCATGCACCCTTTTAAATCATGTTGCCTATGACAACCTCAGATGGTGAAGGCAAGGAGGAAATCAAACAGCACCCACCCCTAACTGTCATTGTGTGTTAGTGTGTGTGTTATGTGGTCAGACACGTCCTCATGTGACTCACCACTTCTCCACAAATAGATATATGTTGTACAGGTAGCCCACCTATTCACTGTATATGCAGATGTATATGTTATGCTGTGTATTGTAGTACCCCTGGAAAGGGCTCATGGGGTCTTGCCTTGGTACAATCAGCCAAATTCCCACTCTACCTACTCCAAAAAAAAAAAAAACCCCTAGCCCTTAGATTGTGCTGCAACAGTTATACTGTAGGAGCAACTAACCCCAGTGCAGCTCATTCAGGATTCACACCAGCTGCCTATCTGTGTCAATAAAGCAGCTGCTGTACAGGTAACCGGGCAATTCTCTCTATATATGAACATAATTTACTGTGCTGTGTCTTCTAGCAGCCCAAATAAGGGCTTGTGGGGTCTTAACAGCCTAAAACCAGCTAAAACCTCCCTTTCCCTGCAGCAGCCTCTCTCCCTGACTAGGTCCAACATCCATCTGACAATGAGCAGAAAGTCCCAAGTTTTTGTACTTTGGAGATCACATGAGACAATGACAATGAATGTAGACGCTGTTCTCGCGATGCCAGAATGCTCCTAGGGCCTCTAACACCCCACCGCCCCTCACACACACACACACACACATTGTTATTGGTCCAAAAAAGGCATCAGAAAAGGTGGGAGGGGAATCAATGTTTCTCGATCAAAAGCGAGTATTTCGATTATTAAGCATTCAATCGAATACCTACTTGATCGAGAACTACTCGCTCACTTTTATTAAATATTAAAAAGGATTGTTGAGTAGCAAATATGTTATAAGTTCTGAAACAACAGTTGACCTATATGAAAATTATTGACACCACAAAAAATTGGGTTTCTAGTTTTATTGTGAATGTTTTTATTGTCTTGTTAGAAAGGACAATGAGGGAGATTAATTAAACTGGTGTAAGGTAGAATTGTCTTAGTTGTTCCAAGCAACCAATCAGATTCCACCTTTCATTTTCAAAGAATCTGTGAGGAATTAAAGGTGGAATCTGATTGGTTGCTAGGGGCAACTAAGACAATTCTACTTTACTCCAGTTTGGTAAATATCCCCCATAATGCCTAAGATCTTATTGTAATCTTTTCTTATTCATATTGCTTGCTCTGTTTACGGAGCATTGTTATTATGGGACATGCTTTCCTTGTATCTTTCTTACTGTACATCTTTCTATTTTTTATAAACAAAAAAAATTAAACTGTCACTTTTTTGTTTTTGTTTTGTTTTTTTTTCTTCAGAAATCAATAGTACTTAGTAAATGGGTTTATTAGGCAAATATGCCATTACCCCCCCCCCCCTCCTCTCTCTCTTATTCACTGATCATTATCAGGAAATCTCAGGAATCAGGGAATTTTTTACATCAGTCGAGCCCTATGTAACCTATGGAGAGGGGAGGAGAGAGATTATTCGGCAGCAGAGAACAAAGGATTACACAGTGGGAACTGTATGAAAGCCAGTATTCAGAGGTCAGAGAGGTCAGTGCTGACTTCAGAGAAGATAGCCAGGTGATATAGCTGTAAATTAACTCTTGGTTGTCCTGTTTTGGTTCCTCATCTCCCTCCACCCCTCCTCTCTCCATAGAAAACCATGAAGACAGGGATGAGAGCTTCAAACTGCTTTTTCATGATAAGGCTGGGTTCACACTATATTTCGTTCACACGTATATTTCAGTCAGTATTGTGGTGCTCATATTGCAACCAAAACAAGGGGTGGATTAAAAACACAGAAAGGATCTGTTCACACATTGTTGAAATTGAGTGGATGGGCGCCATTTAATGGCAAATGTTTGCTGTTATTTAAAAAAAAGCGGCTGTTATATTGAAATAATGGCAGTTATTTACTGTTATATGGCGGCCATCCACTCAATTTCAACATTGTGTGAACAGATCCTTTCTGTGTATTTAATCCACTCCTGGTTTTGGTTGCAATATGAGGACCACAATACTGACTGAAATATACGTAGTGTGAACCCAGCCTGCAAATGCATTTTTTCGGTTAATAAACCCAGTTACAAAGTTTCTTAAAGTCGACTGTACTTGATTTCTGCAAAAAAAAAAAAAATTACAGTGACACTTTATTAGAAAAAAGATCTGACAAATAAAGATAACATTGCCAATTATTGCTCTATTTCACCTACTGTATTTCTGGGCAGTTGTGTTAATTACCCTTCATAATGTAGGGGAAAACAATGATTTTCCTCTTCTGGGAAAGAAAACATTTCTCATTGCAGCTATGGGGCTTGTTATGGTGGGAATGACCCTCAAAAATGATTTGCCAAACTACTCGATTATGTGTGCTTTGAAAATAGACATTTGTGCAGTTTGTTTCAAAGGATGTTCTGTTATCAAAATACAGTACATGCCTGTACATTGCCAATTCAATGAAAACAAACAGTGAACAGGACAATGACAACATACAAACAGTGAGCGGGACATTTAAGTATTGAACCAAGTATAGAATATATTTAAAATATTTTGTATCAGTGAATCAATGAAAAGAGGCCCTTCTCTCTTGTGTAATGCTTATAAATAATTCAGAGTTATAATATAGATTTTGATATGTAGATATGAAGTGGCAATTTTCTTTATAAACATGAAACTTTTCCTATGGTCAGAAATAAGCTAAGAGCTTGCAGTTCAATTATAAAAACACATTTTTATGATTTCTGTTTTCCCTTTAGTTTCAGGCTGGTGGTGTCATAAGGGACCGCTTCACATTTTATGAGCGGCTGACATCCCACTAAACTATTGTTTAATTACTGTATAATGCAATGAACTGCATTTTGAATTTCATTGGGGATTTAAACTCAGTACTGTATGTACAGTACATTAATTTCATTTAGTTACAGTGTATTAACAAAGTCCTTATAAAACATACAGTATTAATTTTCATTTAAATCTAGTTGTGAGTCATAGTCGGGACTGGCATCGACATTTGTACTAAAATTGCAACACACTGCAACTAAAAGTGAATGAGAAATGTATGATTACATGCTTATTTAGAGGAGTTTCCCCAGCTTATAGTGATGGTACATATTACAAGTTAATGCAATAACATTATGCTTAGTAGCAGGATAACCTCTGAAATACTGAGCCTCGAAATGAAAGCCCTTCAATCATTTTTTTTTTTTTTTTTTACATATTGATGTCCCTGTCTATTCCCTTGGCCCTAAACTGCAGCACAGCTTTAGTGAAGAGAACATGGCTGTGTTGCACTTCCCTGCTACTATACTTACTGAGCAGCAATGCATACACTATGGGGAGAATTTATGAAGACTGGCGCACTGGTATGCCGGTGTTAAATTAGGCCCTACCCCCTTTTTCCTGGCCATTTTCACTGAGAGGCGCATGCCTCTGGTGCCAGGACCTGTGCCCGGCGTACCAAATCTACCCATGCTTCAATGTATATTTGGATCATGATGTATGCCTGATCATCGGGCGAGCAGGGAATATAGCAGACGTACGCCAGGGAGAAGAGGCAAATCTGCACCTTCTCTCTGGCGTATGCCTTGGACGGGATCTTCGTAAATGTCCCCCCTACATGTCTTTTCCTATATAATTATTTACTAGGCTGTGTGCAGCATGCAGATGGGCAGTCAATGTGTACAGAGAAACGGTGAATGTGTGCCACCTTGAGGTAAGTGGTGATGCTGTATGCCTCACTATAGGTATTTTCCATTGCTTCCAAGCATAAAGTGCCACAGAAACATAACGAAAACAGGGACTCATGTCATTTATAAAACTCCTCTACATCCAGAAGCTATACACTATGTCTTAAAGGGGTTATCCAGTGCTACAAAAACATGGTCACTTTCTTTCAGAGACAACACAACTCTTCAGGTTCAGGTCACTTCAATGGAACTGAGCAGCAAAACCCCGCCCAAGCTGGAGACTAGAGTGGGGCTGTCTTTGGAAGAAGGTGGCCATGTTTTTGCAGCGCTGGATAACCCCTTTAATGTATTGCCTAAAGGAAATGTTATGTTTCTCCCCTTAACTCCTTATACTCAGTAAGTTGGAGACTTTCTTGGAGACTTTGTACCTAGATCAGTGAGGTCAGGAACAAATCGGGGTTGCCACTGAATCCGAAATTAATTCAACATTCTAGCAGAACCTCCTAAAACTAATTTTGGTAGTTTCACTCATTACTATGTCTAACAGCTTTGAGTAGACGTTTAAAAAAAATGGATGTATTATAATATGGACAGTTTGGGTGAATGCTCAGGGCACATTGCTCCTTAAGGGTCTATGGCCACTCAAAAGTCATTAGACTGACTTACTAGAACAACTGGTATGAGGTGGACAAGCTGGGCAGTTACAGAATGACACCGTGGAGGAGAATACCCTCTGTCTACACAAAAATGTCATCTTGAGAGGGGGAAGGAAATGCCTTACACCGTGGGTGTCAGTGTTTCTTGTTAAACTACATACAGCATACTGCTGGTTAAGATTAAAAAATAAAATATATTACACAAAATATAATATATTATTACAAATAATAACATGGGGATATGGTAAACATTCACCCGAGTACAATAGTCAATAACTATCTCTATGTGTATTCAGGGTAGACTGCCAGCATAGGAATAGTACATTACAAATGAACAGGTGCACATTGTCGTCAACAACAACAAAAAAATCTACTTACCTGTCACCCCTTTCCCAGCAGCTCCTCTCCCAGCAGCGTGTGTTCTCCTGTCATCTTCCAGACAGCATGATACAGAGACACTGCCTGTGCCGGATGTCCCTGCAGACCCTCTGTCATTCATCTGCGCCATGCTGCCTGCGCCGGAAGATGAGAGAAGAATGTGTGCTGCTGGGAGAGGAGCTGCTGTGGAAAGGGTGACAGGTATTTTTTTTTCCCACTAGGGGCACTGCACTGAGTGGATGCTGCATACTGCATCCGGGTGCCAAGGGGAGTGGGGTAGGGGGTTGTCAGGCAGTTCCCAGGGGCCCTGGTACTGTTACAGACAGTTACTGATAAAGGAGCATATTGGCAGACTTTGAGGGTTAAGTCACTTATGTGAGTGTGCTTTTTGCAGGGGGTTGGATTAGATTCAGGCTAGGTAAGTATTAAAAAAAAAAGTTGTTTAGTTTAGTTATGTTTTTAATTTTTGATTTTTATTTTGCTCAAAATCAGCACTTTGCTTATTCACCAAAAACCTTTTCTATGTGTAAAAGTATCACAGTACTGTTTTTGGTGGGTTGACCGATGTACAGAACTTTAGTTCCTATGATTGCAGGTTGTATACTACTCTATTACAAAGCAATAGGTAATGCTATAATTACTTCCTGTCTTTAAAGATAAGACTGTAACACTTGCTTAGTCATTGCAGAATGGTCTGGCTGTTGACCAGCATCTTAAAAGCACCTTTATATATATATATATAGGCATGGAAAGGGAGAACCAGAGATACATGAAGATAGTAAGAAGAGGACAGAATGAGTATACAAGGATGTCACACAAACAGAAAGAAATACAGCTGCAAGTCCTTTTAGTCTGTCTTATTAAGAGGTTTCAATTGCAGACAGTATATCAGTAAGTGATAAATCTTACTGAATTGAAATTTCCATTAGGTTTTCCACACATATGACATAGGGATACAAATTATTATTATTATTATTATTATTATTATTATTATTATTATTATTATTATTAATATCTTTCACAGACAGTGTTATTAAATGATAAATGACAATATGACCCCTGCTGAATACTTCTAACATCATGTGTATTACAGTATAACTGTGACCACTCACCTTCTAGTTTTCTAAACAACCCTTTTAACTATACAGGTGCATGTATGAAGAATTCACAAAACACTGCAATAAACACAAAACAAAACTGATTTACAGGTGATAGTTTAATGACAAAAGGAAGACAGGGACATTAAGATCAATTCTTCAGGCAGATGGTTTCCATCTGGACACGAAAAGGGAAAGCACTATCAAATCTAGGTTACCATCTGCCTAAAAATGTGCGTTTGCAGGTTTTTGAGGACACTGACGTCCCTTACTTTAGATGGTCATGAAATTCCTTATTTTAAACTCTTTGTTATTTTTATGACTTTATTATAAAAGTGTTATCTTTAATGACCAGCTAAGAACATTGTAAACTTTAAGGAGACGAAAAAATTAGACTGCTCGAAACAAAGCACAACATGTTAGGGAACTGCTGAAGGTTAGGAATCTGTAGGTATATGAATTGTTATAGATTAAAACATAAACTATATAATTCTCCTTAATTATAACTCTTTTTCGGGAAAAATGTAGTTTCAATAGTATGAAAAAATAAAATAAAAGTTGCCTATTTCAAGTGCAATGTTGCTACCTATTGCTGTTCCTTTGGTTAGTATACTACAGAAATAACATTACTAAAATAAGAAACTGATGAATGCCAAGTCTGGCCCTGGCAAAGTTCAAAAGTGATCAGTAGAAAACTCCAAAAAGCAGTTTCTATGGAAACCTAATTGAAAGGACACTCTTATAAACTTATATGATGCCTTTGTCTTCCTACTGAAGCTGTACTAACATAAATAACACTTTTTAAAACAACATTTAAATGATAAAATGTTAGCGTATGGACTACTGCCAAAAAGTCAGATTATGTTAAAAATTGTTAGGAAAAAATACATATGTTTAAAAATTATAAATGCTACCATAAAGGCCTTGTTTTTTAGTATCGCCGGGGAGGGGTGGATGAAGACAACAACGTCCTCTTACTTCCCTAGCTTCAGCGCTGGGGCCTGCATCACGATGCTCCGGTCCAGCAGTCTGGGATGGCTCTTGTCTCAGTTAGGACTTGACACATGACGTTGGCAGGTCTTCTAAGCCATTCAACAGCAAAGCCAGAATACCAGTATAACTCCTGAATGGTTGAGTGGGCCTGCCAATGTCACGTTTCGAGACGTGAGTGGCTAGAGACTCGGGACTGGAGTGTCGTGATTTGTGCCCCAGCACTAGAGTCGGGGAGGTCAGTGGACATTATTGACTTCAGCCACCCTTTCCCCGTCAATACTGAAAAAAAATCCTCCTGTCCTGAGTAACCTGCATCATTACATCATGGTTCTGTAATGCTTCAATGCACTCTGCTTTCTTGGCATTGGGCGGGTGCCATCCTGACAAAGTGTACATAAGAAGTGATGCATAAAATTTACATTTAGCTATCTGGGTGCCAAAGAAAATGTAACTATAGACCTCATGCAAACAGTGCATGTATCGTCTATCTGTACTTACTGTACAGGATCAAGGAACTCAATGATAGGATTTTCTGCTCCTGTAAGAACATTCTATGTGACAATAGAGTAGCATGATACATATATAGTGTAGCACACCACCAATCATATTGGTGGCTGCCGACATACAGGCAAAATGTACAAGCCTATTTGTTTCTATTTTACTAGTAGGATTGACTATATATATATATATATATATATATATATATATATATATATATATATATATATATATATATATATATGTGAGTTGAGCGAATAGTGAGATATTAGAATATTCGATATTCGTACAAATATCCCGCTTATATTCGAATATTCAATCGAATATTCGATTCCATTAAAGTCTATGGGAACAAGTATTTGATTAGTGAAAAACATTTATTTGACCATTTGGATGGTAAAACCGGAAGCTGGGGGATTTGCTTAACAAATATTTGCCGAATATTCGCAGGATATTTGTACGAATATCGAATATTCGAATATCTCACTATTCGATCGAATATCTATTTGATCGAACAGTATTCGCTCCTCACTAATATCTATCTATCTATCTATCTATCTATCTATCTATCTATCTATTTATACATATATATATATATGTATCTATATATCCTATGCATTAATTTAGCTTAGGCTGTGAATCAGTCCTTGAAAATCCTTTAAGTGCTGGAAATGCTAGGCACAGCAATGTATGTTGTATATTATGTTACTCTTTTCTGTGGTTGTGGGTGATACCTTATTCCAATTTGGCTCTAGTTAACCCCTTAATGACATAGGGCGTATATTTACGCCCTGATGCCGTTAGGGACGTTCAGAGCGGGGCCGCGCGGCGATCGCCGATCGCCGTGCCCGCCAATACAGTAATCAGATGCAGCTGTCAAAGTTGACAGCTGCATCCGATTACCGGACGCAGCGTCATCCCTGGTGTTTAGTGGGGAGATCGCTCCTCCGGGATGTTATCCTGGAGGAGCGATCTCCGTAACTGAACCCGGCCAGGGACCACTCCAAGATGGCGCTGTCACCGGCTCGGCACTCGTTTACTTCCGGCTGCAGCAGCCGGAAGTAAACGAGTGCCTATCTCATGGATCTCTGCAGAATATCTATGCTGCAGAGATCTCTATGAGAGATCAATGCAATTATACTAGAAGTCCCCTAGGGACGCACGGTAAACGGCGTCAGCGCAAAAAAATCCCAAAGTGCAAAATTGCGCTTTTTTTGGTCGCATCAAATCCAGAAAAATTGTAATAAAAAGCAATCAAAAAGTCGTATATGCACAATCAAGGTACCGATAGAAAGATCACATCATGGCGCAAAAAATGACATCTCACACAGCCCCATAGACCAAAGGATAAAAGCTCTATAAGCCTGGGAATTGAGCGATTTTAAGTGACGTATATTTGTTGACAATGGTTTGAATTTTTTACAGGCCATCAGATACAATAAAAGTTATACATGTTATATATCGTTTTAATCGTAACGACTTGAGGAACATGTATAACAAGTCAGTTTTACCCCAGGCCGAATGGCGTAAAAACACATTTCCCCCAAATAAACAAAATGCGTTTGTTTTTTTTTCAATTTCACCACACTTTGAATTTTTTTCTGGTTTCGCAGTGTACTTTATGCAAAAATTCAGCCTGTCATTGCAAAGTACAATTAGTGATGCAAAAAATAAGGGCTCATGCGGGTTTCTAGGTGGAAAAATGCAAGTGCTATGGCCTTTTAAGCACAAGGAGGAAAAAACGAAAATGCAAAAATTGGCTCTGTCCTTAAGGGGTTAACATCATTGGAACTGAGCTGTAAAATCCACAACCAAACTGAGGATGGTGCTGTTTTTGTAACAAAGTAGTCATGATATTCCAAGCCTGGATAATGCTTTAAACATTAAATCTGAGCTGGAGATGGGTCATCATCACTAAACACACAAATTACAACCAGTGAGTTACCATAGTAACACCAACTGCCTCCTTAGTGTACTTCACTAGCTAGGAGAAAGGTCAAAAAGGAAGGCGGAGCTATTCTAATGAGCTCCCCTCAAGAGGCAGTTGGCTTAGGAATTCCTTGGTTATTGGAGGGCAACTGTAGAAGGAATGACATCATTAACAGAAGGGACCACAAGCTCTGTGAAAAAAAAAAAAAAAAAAAACAGTTTTATGCTGAGGGATAATTTATCAAAGTGTCCTTAGTTCTTAGTTCATGTTGTGGTTTACAGCCTGGCCCAGATAACTCTAAAGGACTCTCATCCCACTGGATAGTGGTTCACTGCCAGCATACAAAAAGAGAAACAGATCACTGATCTCAGGGAGACCATCCAAAGATAACACTGCAAGCTGGTAGTTAAAGCTCTCAATACCGTAAAATCCTAGGTGCATTGCTCCCTGGGAAACATGAATATGCAAAATGAAAAGCCTGTGGAACCTCATTTAAGAGTCTCAAACCACAGGACTGTCCAGATATCCCTCCGGGAAGGACCAAGCCAAGGGGTGGCCCCTGTAGGGAAACCACCATGTTAAGTGGCCCTTTATGTCAGTGTAATGACAAGGGAAAAACCAAGGCCAGGTATCCATCCACGGACAGCTGTTTCAGGATGTTTCCCCTCATCAGTGTTGAGCAGGATTCTGGCTAGGTTGGAGCAATGCCTAGTATAGCCATAAGAGAAACAGATTGCTGAACTCAGGGAGACCAGACAAAGATAACACTGTCGGCTGATAGTTAAAGTGCTCAATGCAGTGAAATCCTGGGCGCATTGCTCCTTGGGAAAAGTTACATTGACTTAAAGGCCACTTAATATGGTGGTTTTGGTAGTTTCCCTACAGGAGTTACCCCTTGGCTGGGTCCTTCTGGCTAGTCTCGTGTTTTGAGACTCTTAAATGAGGCTCCACAATCTCTTCATTTAACATACAAAAGAGCGACTCCATATACACCTACAATCTCCATAGTAACAACATTGACCCATCTCTGGCAGTCGGCCATAATGACAGTTATTAGCATAAGGAAACTATTCAAGTTATATACTTCTCATGCATGTAAAAGTCACTGTTGCCCCTCTTTGCCTTGACTCCCTGTTGTCTGCATTATTCTGTACCTCATCACCATCGAGGGCTTCTCCATCACCACCTCAGGCAGCAGTAATAGAGAAGCCCAAGGGGGAACTACAAGTACCATCATCAAACACCTAGGTGCAACTTGTCTCTTTAACCTCTGTGCCAGTGTTTCCCTCAGGAAGCGAGAGAGAGACTGTAATTACCACTCGGCCTTTCACAGGATATATCTTCATTTATTCATCATAGCCTCTATCCTCCCTGAGATCCCCTCACTCCAGACTGCTACAAATTGATCTGAGGCATCTGGCTCTGGTAGCTGTGTACATCCATCCACTGTGGCTCTGCTGAACATTGGATCAACGGAGCTGTGGACTCTCGAGCATAGTGCATTAATCACTAAATCCTGGAAAATCCTTTTAATACTGCCATGACACCAGGCATCAAAGTATGTGTTGCATGGCCGGAGTGGGGATTTATGAAGAACACATCGTTCAGTTCTATCTGTGTCATCAATGGAGTGATCTGATCTACATTACTTGAAGCAGTCTTATTACAAAAACAACCCATTATTCTTCAAATATTACAGTAGTTATTTTAGGCAACAGAAAAATTGTACAATAGATACAAAATTACAGATTTTTTTTTTCTTTTACTAAATTGAACTGCATTTGGCCTTTATTTTCCTGTACAGAATAGATAATTACAGTGTGTAGTATTGTTTTTACATTTACTTCGCTATAATTTAATGTGCAATGTTTCCTTCAACATTTTAATATCTAAGACACAATAAAAAAATAATATTTGGGGAATAATTGAGAACATTGCTTTTCTTCTATGGAGAGGTCACAAAGGAGCCTAGGATAGCAGCTTGAAAGGTCTCGTGTTGCCATGGATACTATAGGATTAAACAACAGCTGTGTGAGTATCACTGTGAACACAAAACCCTATTCGAGTCCATAGACAGGTGTTTAGGAGGAAAAAGAATCACGAAGGCTTCTGTGCCAGCAAATTAACAACGGCAATACAAGTAAATAAACTAGGCAGAAGAAAGTGAATCATTTTTTAAGCTGACACACCATGGTTGGCTACAGTATGTCTAAATATTCCCATCAAATATTTGCAGCAGTAAATCTTCTAAGTATTTCATTATCCTTCTATACTAGTGTTCAGACAGAGGCTACAGATCTTCCTGGGCTGGGTAATTAAAACAAGAATCTCAATGGCGACTTACCTAGTATAGGGGAGATTTATCAAACATGGTGTAAAGTGAAACTGGCTTAGCTGCCCCTAGCAACCAATCAGATTCAACCTTTCATTTCTTACACTCTTTTGAAAATGAAAGGTGGAATCTGATTCCAGTTTCACTTTACAGCATGTTTGATTAATCTCCCCCTATGTGTTTAAATAACAGCTGTAGGTAGAAAATATATCTATACATTACATCAAAATTACTACTAAAAGCCTTAAAAAGCCTCTAGTGATTTTATTTATTTATTTATTTTTTTAATTTCAAATCAACTGGTGTTAGAAAGTTATATCGATTTGAAAAATACTACTATTTGAAAATCTCAAGTCTTCCAGTACTGTTGTTTGTCCTGAAGAAAGTAGTTTATTCTTTCCAGTATGAGACAGTGCTCCCTGCTGCCACCTCTGTCAGTGTCAGGAACTGCTCATAGCAGTAGCAAATCTCTATAGAAAACCTTTCCTGCTCTGGACAGTTTCGGACAGATGTGGCAGCAGAGAGCACTGTGTCTAACAGGAGAGAATACATAATTTCCTGCAGGACATATAGCAGCTGATAAGTACTGGAAGACTTGGGATTTTTAAATAGAAGTTAATTACAAATCTATATAACTTACTGACACCATTTGATTTAATTAAAAAAAAAAATGCTGGTCACGTTATATGGGCCGGTTACTGGTTGAGCATTCCCAACATTCAGCCTAAGTTAAAGGGTCAACGATCAGCCAAGAAAAAATTCCAGAAATGAGTAGAAAAGATATTGCGGCACTCACCAGCTCACTAAAACAATGCTTTATTTCGACAGGCAGGGCATACCACAAGTCATAAGTGGGAGGAAACAAAGCAAACAAGAGGCAAACCTACAATCTCCTTGCATGTATTTTACTTATTGGGATATGAACCCAGAACTCACGTGCTGCAAGTCTACAGTGCTAACCACCATGGCAACCACAATGGCATCTTCTAGTACATCTCACAAGACATAATAGGGTGCATTCCCAACTCTATTGCCTTCTATTAATGGCAGACAATATGAACCAGGTGGTTCTGTTGACAATCTTTTATGTTTCCATGTTTACTATTTCCATTTAACTTTATTTTAATTACATTTATTTAATTTGCTTCAAAGATCTAAAAAAAAAAAAAAAAAAAAAGAAGAAGCAGACCACATGTCTAACATTGAGGAGATTCAGAATTCAGTTTTTTTTTTCTATGTGAACAACTGTTGTAAAGTATTTTGTAGTTTTGCTCTGCAGGTAATACGTAATTCACTTAAATTGCTGTTTCCTTATATAATTCTGCAATTTACATATGTTTGTAAGCATGGCAGTAATTTTACCCAACAAGGATAAATTCTGCTTTTGGCATTATAAACATGCAGGGAGCTTCGAAACAGTTTTTCCAAAGTTGAAAAAAATACTTTTAATTATATTACTTCTGTTACAACAGTTTGAATATAAAGCTCCATGCAAGAATTGTTTTTCTTCACACTTCAGTACGAGGTACAGTCAAATAAATAAAGAAATCTGCTTTTTATAAAATCTAATACAAATCTTATATTTAATACAATGTTGTGACAGATAGTTGACGCTCATTTTTCAGTTACCAAATAAGGGAAGCAATTAGAAGAACATATATCTATACACAAAGATGTAAAACAAAGTAAAAACAGATGCCTTAAGGAAAAACAGAATTCCTTTACATTTTTTCAGTTAATGTATCACTACAGATAAGCGCAAATTGAGCATGCACAATCGTTCAGCATTTGAATACCAGTGGCAGAAGAAGTTGGATGCAGTCCTATGGATTCCAGGAAAACATGGATACAGCCTACCTATAGCTACAGTATGTTCACACTTGTGCGCAATTATTCCCATTGGCCTTCAAAAAGACGGCCATCATTTGTCAATGACAGCCCCAAATAATGATCATGAATGATCTTTTTGACAGCCATTAGGAATGCCGACAGCAAAATCCAGAAGTTTAAAAATAGTCTATGGCTGCAGCCAACTTCATCAGCCACTGGTATTCAAATACCAAATGATTGGACTCGGGATTACTGGACAGTGAAATTTCCAATGTGTTAGTCAAACAGCCATTCAGGAATATGAATTCTATTAATGATATGTCCCCCCCCCCTCTCTAATCTGTTCTATACTGTGTTGGTATTTTTTTTCATTGTTTTCTAAATTAATATTGGGGCAATCATATTATCTGAAATTCTGCTCTGTTGGGAGCATTTAGCAATATGCTTCCCAACAAAGATCATCATGTGGGGAGGAGGAGGAAGGAAGCTGTGGCCATTACCTATTGTGACTGGCCTGTTCATGTCTTATCTACATATTAGAGTAACTATTCACTGTAATCCCGTCTATGACTTGTCTCTTAAGTTGAAAACAACAAGGTCACGTTGAAAACAACAAAATGTCAGGTTTATTTTTACCTCTCCATGACATATGCTGTACATTTATGGCTCATGCGCACTAAAAGCTAAGATGTGCACTAAGGGCAAAGAGCTTGGGGGTTATCAGCAGCAGACACTTACCATTAATGACAGACAATAACAAATATAGATTTAACCTGTCTCTGGTGTCTATACTATTGACACACTTTTGTTTCAACTATTAAAATGTAATGGGGAGGATCTTTACTATTGTTTGCTGAGGGTTAGAAATGTTGGCTGTATGCTTGTGGTTTATTTATTTATTTTTTTTACTATTTTGTTTCTTGTTGGTTAGGAAATCCTTGTCTAGACGCAAAGTCGTCTTTTATGCCCGCCAAAACACCCCAAAAAACGCCAATAGTGTTTTCCTCACGTGGTTGCGTTTTTTTGTTGAATTTTTTACTTCATGTGTGAACATTGTTTTTTTTTTTTTTTAACTAAGGTCATTTCCCGGGTAAGTGTTTTTAACCAACCATGGACTTCAACGCTGACCTGAATGCACCCGCTGCAGAAAGGAAGGGGTTGAGTCAAAATTGGCGCTCCTGGCCATTCCCACCCTGGTACTACTAGGCTGCTGCTGTTTGGTATTAAAACCTGGCTGATTATAGAAGTAAGGGGAACCCTATGCGGGTTTTTAAATAAATGAATAAATAAATTATTTTAGAAAACCATTTAGAATTCCCTTTATTTCCATAACCAGCCAGGTTTAAAAACAAAAAACGATTTTTTGTCCTCCCCAGCTTTATAATACCAGCCTGCTACAGCCCAGTCCAGAGTTCCTGTCTCAGCTAGAGATGTCAGCAGAGAGCACTGTCTCGTATATAAAGGAACGGTTGGAGCTACTGTACATCTATAAATGGGATGCTGCCCATGTCCTGATTGCAGAACATATACAAAACAACAAAGAAGGACAATAAATGGCGCACCCACAATTATGTAATCAATAAATTCAATATCTTTATTATCAAAACATATAAACAAAACAGCAAATGGAGATACACTTAAAAACACCTAAAAACCCAATACGGGTAAACCATCACAGCCCTGACGAAGTCACGCGATGTGACGATACGCGTAGGGTTTGCAGACCGGAGCCCCATTCCAGAGCCCTGGGTGACATGTGACTTTAGTGTTATTGATTTACCTTGTCTCTCCAGTGATAGGGTGGCTTAGCACTTGGTCACTTGTTCGGACATGTTTATTGATCGGTTCATGAATTATTTATATTTCACATGTGATTATTTATTTATTCATGTATTTCTTGTGAGCACGTGCACTTTAGGAGGAGTACTATTGGAGTAGTCAGGTTTGATATTTATCTTAGGGCCTGGTAGTGATTTGTTCTTTTGGGGCTGCGGTGGGAGGGACATAATTATTGTTATGTGCACTCCCTGTGATGGTTTACCCGTATTGGGTTTTTAGGTGTTTTTAAGTGTATGTCCGTTTGCTGTTTTGTTTATATGTTTTGATAATAAAGATATTGAATTTATTGATTACATAATTGTGGGTGCGCCATTTATTGTCCTTCTTTGTTGTTTTGTATAAGCAGAGAGCACTATGTCTGAATGGAAATTAGACAACATTTTCTGAATGACATACAGCAGCTAATAAGTACTTGAAGACTCGAGATTTTTTTAAATAGAAATAAATTACAAATCTACAAAACTTTTTGAGACCAGTTGATTTGAAAGAAAAAGATTTTCTCTGGACAACCCCTTCAATTTGACCTGCAAGTGGAATGGAGGGAAAAGCATACAGAGTCTTCTGTTGGGTGTATAGTATTGCACTAGCTGTGCAATAGAGCTTATCCCAGAAATGATAACAATAATAACTTAGCAGAATCTATGTAACAAAGCCGACAAGTAAGAGGCTGTGTCAGAAAGTGCATAATTTAATTTTATTTTTTTTTAATTTAAAAAACAAAAAAAACATAGCCATGTGTTTGTAATTAAAACTTTAAACAGCATGTTGTTTTCTGATGATACATTACCATAAGCCTACTGTTGCTGGTTGGATTTCTGTTGCTTTTGAATATATTGCATAAATCTTTTTCTACTTGGTGTCATAAAAATACAACAAACTGACATAATATATTATCATCAACATAATATAGAAAATATACAGATCAGGGAAAACTTATACCCACTAACATTTTTAAAAGCTCGCTTGAGAGTGAAATTTAGCGCAATATATTATATGTGAGCATTATCCCATCTATCTTAAAAGTGTCTTTTTCTTGCTTTCATTTACAGTATACTATTTCACACCTTCTTGCCAAAATTCTATAACACCTGACTTATGCACTGCTCAGGAGTTTTATTGGTTCTTAAAAACCCTGAGGCTCTGGAAATAAAGCTACGGTGACTCTGTAGACTATCTAACCATTAACTTGTCATTTTATTTTGTCTGAAGCCGAAAGAAAAATGTTTAGAACTGTATATTAGAATATTTGATCCAACCCAAAAATTATTTATTTTTACTTTATAATTGTAAACTTTTCTTCTATTCTTAGAGGTACTATAGAAAATTTTTTGTTAAGGGGTAAAAAAAATTATATATATATATATATATATATATATATATATATATATATAAACATTCTATTATGATTGTAGGATTCTACAGTACATGTAAAACACACTTTTTAGTTGTTTTGCACAGTTTATGTGCATGCAAAGTTTAGCCTTTTTTTTACATATTTAAATAATGTATTACCTGCAAATAGCATATTTTTTTATTTTTATAGCAATTTGCATTAGATTAATTGCTGCAGCCAGTAAGGCTTACTGTCTAATTTTTCTACCTCACACATGTATGGGTTAGTATGTGTGAGGTAGAAAAATGTATGCACATATATGCAGGTCACACTGAAGCAGCACCCTCCTCCTCACCTTCTAAGAGCCATAATTTTATTTTTCTACCTATGGCGCTGTTTGACATTTCTATAATTAGAGATGAGCGAATCAGATTTGATATGCTTCGTACAAGCAAAACTGATCTGTTCTCATCTCCCTCAGGTTGCCGGCTCCATGCAAAGGGAAGATACCGCCTGGGGATGCCTGGAAAACATGGATACAGCTATGGCTGTAGCAAGCTAAATTACTCTGATTCACTCATCTCTAACCACGATCTATAGTCTTATTGGTACCACATTAGCGTAGATGGGAATTTTGATCGCAAACAAAAATGAGCAAGTCTGGATTTTGTTTTCATTTTTTCATTTACGTTGTTTAGCACATTCGAAAAATATTTGAGTAGTTTGGAAAATTCTGCATGATGAGATACCAAATGTGTTTATTTTTATTTTATTTTTTTTACTTACTCGCACACGCATAGATAGATAGATAGATAGATAGATAAAAAATAGATACTGTAGATAGAAATCCAGAATATCAAATAGTCCACAGCACTCCACTTGAATAAGATGCATAAGTTTTATTTATATAACATCACATGTTTACAGCACAGCAAAATGTGGATCAGCATCCTTAACCACGTTTTGCTGTGCTGTACATGTGTAATGTTATATAAATAAAACTTCTGTGCCTTATTCAAGTGGAGTGCTGTAACTTCAGGATGACTTGCAGTCCGTGGTCAGGACATTATCTATTGGCACCCGTCACTGAAATTTGGAAGTGCTGCTCGATATATGATTTTTACTTTTATTGGGGAAGGGGCTTTATAATATTTTTAACACTTTTTTGTAAATGGCCTTTTTGAAATTTTAATTTAAGTCAGAGGGAACATTTCTGCAGGAAACCATTGTTTAAGCTTATAGCTATGTTCACACACAGAAAAATGAAAGCAAAATACGACAATAAAATATACTGCAACCATATTTTACATCTATGGAAAAATTGTCTATGCACACATTTTGAAAAAATAAAAATAAAAATTACCATGTGTTCACAAAGGGCTGTTTTTACATGAACTTTAATGTAGTACATTATTAGATTCAAAATAAGGATGCATTTTATACCTACAGTATTTTACTGTCGTATTTAGCTTTTCTGAAACCTTTTAACAAAATTTTAACCAAATTATCCTGTATTGTATTACCTTTCTAAGGCAACTGATGAAGCTGCTCTGCCCCCTTTTAAGATCCACTGATTTGTAAATTATTGGGAATATTAGGATGGATTTCCTATTGCAAATGTGCAACAATTAAGGTGTAAAAAAAGAAAGAAAGAAGCTTTTGCTACATGGCTTGTGCAACATATTTAAGATATGTTCACACTGAGTAAAAACATATCAAAATACAGTTGTAAATTTTAAAGGGAACCTGTCACCCTGGGCAGCCCCCCTGAACCCACCCCATTCCTGTACAGGGCCTCGCATACATATCCTATCCTGGGTGTCCCACAGCCGATGCTGTTCCCACCTTGGAGATAAGGCAGCGGATCATCTGCGTGCCCAATATTACAGGTTCCCTTTAAGTGAAAATAAAAACAGAAGTAAAATGGTAAAAATGGCCAAATTGTGCAAAAGCAGGTGGTCAAATAATGAGTATGTTCATGGGCCCTATGTGATTCTCTGAGGAGTTCTGTAATTCTGTTGTTCAAAAATATTGCAAGAGGCCCTGCCTCTGATGTATGTACATACTAGACCTGGTTGTAATATAATTCTCTTGACTACCAGTTGAAATTCAGTCAGTAACCCCAATCACATTGCAGGAGTATAGATGAAATGACAGAGGAAGTCCCATTTCTCTGTAAAACCACTAAGGTCTCTTTTTCATAAGTGACTAAAAGGGTTAAACAAAGTAGATCATTGTTTTCTTAAATGCTGTATAGTAAAGTTAGCAACCACAAGTAATGGTACGGGTACAATTCATGTGCCTAAACCATTATTGTACAACCACAGTAGTAACCTGCTCACCAAGACGTACTAAGACAACTCAGGGTATGAAAGGGTTAAGGTAATAAATATTTTATTTAAAAAATAACCCAGAGGCATTGCCTTCAGAAAAAGCCTTCAATTTGCTTTAATTTTCTGACAAGCCAATAAATCACATTAAGCTCTTGATTGAAATACAGCATGGACGGCCCCATTAGTCTTGTCTATCTTGTAGCAGGTGAACCGTCAAAACAGTGACATGAATTCCTCATTTAGATGTAAACAGTTGACATAAAGTAAACTAAAGGTCACACAGAAAGGTAAGCAAAGAGGAGCAGCGGCCCACGTGTATCTAATATTGTGTGCCTCTTTTTGTAGGAAATAATAGCATGTACTTTTTGTTTGTATTTGTACTGTTTTGCGATTCATGTTATCCAAGTAAGGCTGGGTTCACACTAAGGTTTTAACATTCACAGTGGGAATATGTCATGACACATATGTTCTATTGGAGGTCGTTACAAATTCTTAGCATCGGTAACTGTTGTATATAAAGTAACATATGTGTGATACATAAATTATAGGATTTCATCTTTGGAAATTCAGATGTATCCTCCTTTATATTTACTCCTGACTCCACATGTTCAAAGATGTGTAGTGCAAAATGTCCAGCTTTGTGAGATAAAGAGAAAAAAACAAGATTCTGTGATTTTTTTTTAGAGAGAGATAATAATGTGAATTAGAGCCTATTGATACTAAAATAATGCTTTTTGGCCATTATATAATTATTAAAACCTTTAGGAAGCATTTAGCATGTACATTGAGAGATTTTCTAACTTACTGACTTACACATCAATGGACGAATTGATCAAAACCAACATTTTACACTTTAGGATTAATGTAAATTTGCAATGGCCTTTTCTATGCCTCATGTCTCGTTAATAATATGGATACGGCTGTTTAACAACGGACTATGCAACGGACGCTGTTAAACGTTGTGTGAACTTAGCCATATAGAGTGCTAGATAAAAAATATCAGGTACCTTTTAGTTACTACTTCTCATCTTTCTTTTTAAATACATTCTGACACAATTTGTATTTATATGTATTTAGTATGAAAACTTTATGTAACGTCTGCATCAATTGTTGCATTGCCTGGACCCAGTCTATGCTTTAAAGCTAAATATTATTCTAACAATATCATTTTGTAAACCAGGCAACTTATTTCATGTATTTAAGAGTACCTGAAGAAGCATTTAAACACATTTAACAGTGACTCGGTGTAATTGGGTACTAAAAGAAATTTCGTCTTAACATATACCAAAGGACATATATATCTGGCAATAAAACTATTGTATCGCGGAAATTCATCAGCAAAATAACCATGTGGCTGTCTCTCTATACCTTCAAAGTATATAGGCTTAGTCTGTCTTAGTTGAAGCGATCTTTGTGATTTGTTAACAGATTTACCAAGTGAATTTGTTAACTCCATTATAATTTTTTTGGGTGTCACATAATAATATAACATCAATATTTAAAAAATTTCCTAAGATAAAAGCCAATTTACATTCTGTCCAAAAATACTTATTAACCCCTTCATGACCGAGGTAATTGGTTACCGGGTCAAATTAATACAATGTTCCTCCCTGCCTCCTTTTTTTTTTTTTTTTACACATTTTGTATTGCATATATAAGTTCCTTAGAGACCTTACTGTATTTTCCTGCATATAAGACTACTTTTGAACCCAGGAAAATATTTTCAAAAGTAGGGGTCGTCTTATATTGCTTAAAAACTTCTGAACTGGACTGGAGAATTTGCGGTTGCTTCAAACGCTGGGAGGAGCTAAAAAACGGCCACATCCCAACTGTTATACGCGACCGTATAAAGTGTAAAACAAGCTGGAGGCATTCGGGGTATAGAAAGAAAAAGAGATAGAGTGGTGCTATGCCCAGAAAGCACACCTCTTTCACCTGTCTGGCCACCCTTGTATCCTATCAATTTTACTGTACCTCCTTCTCTGCCTCTCAGATCTTGCTTTTGTATGATGTCTTTTTAATTTTTATTTGGTGTGTTTTGGAAGAGGGGTAGTCTCATATGGAAAGTATATCTCAAACCCTTTATTTTATCTGGAAAAGTTGGGGGTCGTCTTAAACGCCCTGTCGTTTTATATGCCGGAAAATATGGTATATATGCAATGCTCTGATTGTATACACTGATGAATGGTTACCCCATCTGCCGGTCCTTGTCCTTTCACTGACTACCTTAAATGCTGTCTGTGCGTCGCAGAGGGTTAATGACAGGCAGCCGCGGGACCATGGATGCCTGTCATTATGCCCAGGTCTGGGGACAGTAATGTGTGCAGGGACAATTGCATTGCAATGGCCCTGCACATCTTAAAACCCCTTTATAGTCAGGAATATTTATATACGTTCCTGCTGCATGTGGCATGTGCAGCAAGAACATATATAGCTGTGTGGCTGACGTGAAGGGGTTAAATTACTATGTATTGGCGTTTTATTAAATAGATATCATCCACAATAATAAACCGTATTTTACAAAGTTGAAGGGTTATGCAAGTACAATAAATGTAAAATGACAAGTGACTAGAAATTCTCAAATATTCAGCAGGTCACAAGGTGAGGAGTCTTGTTGTGAAACACAGATTTGTTGTCTTAGGATTCCAGAGAGAAAAAGAAAAAAGACCTGGTCGTGTCACTGCTGAGCTCAACAATGATCCGAAGTAGCTCAATCTACTGGAAAGTGGAACTCTAAGTAATATTATATTATTGTGAAATATTTGCAACCAATACAGCAAAAAAGAAACCTAAAAGGCACAGCAACAATGTAAAAGAGTTAAAAAGTACAATAACAGCTCTGCATATTCAGGACATAGCTTTAGAAGTTAGCAGACATATCAGATGCACCTGGTGTCTGAGACTATGTCCGGGTTTAGAATCTGATAATTTGCTACATAAAAGTCTATGAACAATTGCCCTCTGCACACATTGATATTTTTCCATGGACTGTAGCACAATATTAGATTCAAAATAAGGCTGCATTTTATACCTATTTTACTGTTTTATTTTGCTTTTAATTTACTGTGTATAATTATAGCCTTAGGGGCTTTAAAGTGACTCTGTACCCACAATCTGCCCCCCCCCCCCCCCCCAAACCACTTGTACCTTCGGATAGCTGCTTTTAATCCAAGATCTGTTCTGGGGTCCGTTTGGCAGGTGATTTAATAATTGAATTGTCCTAAAAAAAAAACAGCTTTTAAACTTGCAGCCCTGTGCCCAACAGCCGTGGCTTGGTGTTTCTGTGCCCTAACTTTGCACCCCCACTCCGTTCCTTCTCCCCACCCTCTTTCCTATCCTCTGCAGTGTACACTGCACAGGTGCCTTAACGATCCAACCCATGTGCCGTGCTGATGCGGGTGATGAATAGGAGACAATCTGCCTGGAGCATTCCTAATGATAAAGAGTGTGGGGAGGAGGGATGGAGAGGTTGTGCCAGCCTAATGCATACACAATCTAGGCCAGTTGGGCACAGTGCTGCAAGTTTAAAAGTTGTTTTTTAGGACAATAACTGCATCATCTGCCGAATGGACCCCAGGACAGATCTTGGATTAAAAGCAGCTATTCAACGATAAAAGTGGTTTGGGGGGGGGTTCAGATTGTGGGTACAGAGTCGCTTTAAAGGGTTTTCTGACCAAAGTAGACTAATGAGCCATCCTCAGGACAGAAGAGCACACTTAAAGAACCTTCAGGTTCACGCTAGCCTAATTGTTCAGCATTTGAATCCTACTGCCTGGAGAAGATGGAACTTGCCGTACGTTAGCTCATCTCTACTCATCAGTCACCAATCAGCGGAGAGCCAACACATGCGCCGATGAGTTGTTTGGTGCCCACACTACACAATGTACAGGGCCAGAAGCAGTCTGTCTCCATTCCCTGTAATGGCAACCTGTAATGTAGCTCTGCATCTGTTCACTTGATTCAGAGCTAAGCTGCAGTTTTGGGTCTTTACCGCTACACAGTGAGCAGAGACAACTTCTTGTGGGCCTGTACACTGTGTAGTGTGGAAACCAATAGCTGATCAGCATGGGTGTCAGTGATTTATGATTTATTACATTGAACAGCTGATTAATCTATCAATTCGGTCATATAGAAACCCTTTAAAAGATCCTCTAAAGGCATTAGTACTATAAATGACTCATGTCAGGTACTAGGCTTGGTTTGCTCCAGGGACAAATAATTGGAAATGTATGGCTCCAGAAGCTATGATAGCTCTATGACTGAAATTAATAAATTTGGGCTACATTCATACAGAGTATTTGGGGCTATTTTTTGAGGCTCAAAAAATAACTAAAAACACTATGTGGAAACATAGCTTTAAGTATAAACTATTTAAAGAGATAGAAAAAAAAATCACAAAGCATTCACCACTATGCGATTGTTCCTTATTCCATCAATAATGTGTGGGATATATTTTGTATCATGCAGGCAGTGTGGACGCTAATCACCAGCGGATATGTGACAGCTGTTCTTCCCGCTTTTGCGTGCTTCACTGTAATGACTAATGAGTGTAATGGATCTGCTGGGCCTGCACAAGTGATGGTGTAAGCCGCACCAGGGACCAGAGTCTAAGGGGCCGCTGGTCTTCATCAGTGTCTGCGGCAAGGTGGAATGGGCTTGCTGTGACAGACAACCCCCAGGTCGCTACGCCTGGCATGACTTGCTTGCATACAGTAGCTTGCGAGGGGAAGCAAAGTACAGTAGCGGGAGACAAATGCACCACCAGGGAAAGACAGATTGGTCAGGAAAGGCGGCTGGCAAGAACAGAGTGAAGGGACGATAGCAAAGGAACTGATACACTGAAACGGAAACAACTGATGAGGAATGCTTTCTCAGTAGGCTATGAGCAAGAAAGATCTGTCAGGGACCATAGAAAAAGTCAGGGCTTTTGAGGGCTGGTATACGGCTGGCACCAATTAACGTTGCACTGGCCCTTTAAATTGTAGCAGACCCAGCGCATGAGTGTCCTAGAAGACAGGGACGTGCTGGCTTGCAGAGAAGGAGAAACTGGGCTGAGGAGCAGAGAGGGAGCAGGGGAGCAGAAGTAGGAAGCTGCACATAGCCGCGGCCGGGCACATTCACCAGACACCAGGTAATCACGCTTACATACGTAGTGCTGGTTTGCTGCTTCTTACATTGATTTATATAAACTATACACAAACTACAAGTACTGTCATATAATAGCACAAAACTGCTAAATCAGCTGTTAGATACGTTATTTTCATTATGTGAAGGTCTTAAGGAATAGTAGAAAGTAAAAGTGGTTGTAAGATAGTTTTCAATATCACTTTGTCACTGAGAAATATAATGGCTGCATTTAAATGTTAAATTGACTGGATAACAGTTTTTATTTTATATGTTGTAGTGTCTTTTAGCCTGTATTTCTTTGTGCTGAACCCTTGTCATTTATAAGAAGTTAACGTCTGTGTGTCACAATTTTTGATTTAAAGTTCAGGGTCAATTAGACTCTTAGGAAAATACAGACTGTGGACAAGTTGTCAGTAGACCTAAAACGTTTCGTGTTCTTAGAACTACTTGCTTTTATTTTTATTTTATTTTTTTAAGATGTTCAACAGAATATCCTTAAGAAAAAAATGTGATAAGTGATAAAGAGCTGGAAGAGAAGTTAGTAAAAATAGGATAGCTCAGTGGATTTGTAGTTGGCTAAAGGATATATATCAAAGAGTTGTTGTTAATGGAGTGTATTCTGAGCAGAGACTGGTTACAAGTGGTGTGCCACAAGGGCCTGTTCTGGGTCCAGCTCTTTTTAATATGTTTGTAAGTTTGGTAGGTCAGTTTTATTTGTTTGCCGATGACTAGAGATGAGCAAGTAGAGAAATATTTGAAAGCTCGAAATTTGATTAGAACAGACCGCGATGTTAGACTATTTGATTGAATATCGAACCCCATTAAAGTCTATGGAAGCAATATGCTTGTCTCTTGGAAACATAAAGCTGACCACTTGGAGGTCACCAAGTCCACAATAACATCTCACAC
The DNA here is from genome assembly GCF_027789765.1 of Dendropsophus ebraccatus. Lineage (NCBI taxonomy): Eukaryota > Metazoa > Chordata > Amphibia > Anura > Hylidae > Dendropsophus > Dendropsophus ebraccatus. The sequence continues at coordinate 65,495,746 of NC_091463.1, forward strand.
ATTGATGCAAAAACCTCTGGAATGGAACTGGGACAGCAAGGGAAGCATGTCTGGGTGCATCTAACATGCCCAATTTGCAGTATTATGCCACTATCAGAGACTCTCAACAATACATTCTAAAAATACTCTACATGTATGAAATTTTACGTATGCCAGCTGGCGATACGTGAGATGTGTTTTTTTTATTTTTTAAACCTGATCCAGAGCCAAATAGAATACTATGACAGTTGTTATCACACCGGAACTAGGCCAGGCCTGGCATACACTTTTGCTGTGTCTGTCAGCGTAGTGTCCAGAGGATGGAGGTGCTACTGTACCAGGAGTCAGATGGAGGAGGATGGTATGAGGATAGCCGAACGTCCACAGATGGGAGTTGTGCTCACAGCCCAATACTGTGCAGGATGCTTGACATTTGCCAGAGAACACCAGGATTGGCAAATTTGCCACTTTTGCCCTTTGCTCTTCACAGATGAAAGCATTTCAGGACCAAGGCAAATTTTATGAATATGACCTGTGTCACTTTATTCATCAATAACTTAGGAATACTTTTACCAATCCTTCTGATTCCAAGACTGTTTTTTGTTACATATTCTACTTTATGTTAGTGGTAAATTTGAGTTGATAGCTTTAGAATTTTTTTGTGAATAACTCCAAAATGTTGTTAAAAATGTAAAAAAAAAAAGCGCATTTCTCTACATTTGAAAGCCAATAAGGAAAATAGTAATACTACATTCATTATTTATTAATTCATATCTATAACATGTCTACTTCATTTAAAAAGCATTTGGTGAACATGCTTTTACTTATTTGGGATGTTGGAGGCCGTAAATGTTTAGTAGCAATTTTCAAAATGTTCGTGAAAATTTCAAACTCAGAAATTCTTTCGGCACCAGTTCAGTTTTGGAGTATATTTTAGAAGCCTGTATACTAAAACCCCCCACAATTCAACCCATTTTGAAATATTCACTCTTTCAAGTATTTAAATTTACATTAATTCAGTTATTTAACCCTTTCACAGGAATAACTGCAAAGTAAGAGTGAAAAGTTAAAATTAGCATTTTCTTTCCAGAGATTCCAATGTAATCCTATGTGTTTTTTACAACACCAATTACTGTTACTGATCCACCAATGCCGGCAATTGCAGTTACACTAAACTGTCAGCTATCATCTGAAAGTTTAGTTGCAGCTCCTGGTCTCTGTTTGTGTAAACAGTAAGCATCTGAAGCAGGTCAGTTAATTTACTGACTTTTGCTTGAAAGGGTTAACACTAAGTACATGTGACAGATGTGACTGGAGTCCAGAGACACTGTGGAGAGCAATCTGCTGCTTGCAACATCCTTCAGCATGACCCATTTTGCAGTGGGTCAGTAATGGTGTGGGGTGGCATTTCTTTGGAGGGCTGCACATGCCTCCATGTGCTCACCAGAGGTAGCCTGACTGCCATTAGGTACCGAGATGAGATCCTCAGACCCCTTGTGAGACCATATGCTGGTACAGTTGGCCCTAGACCTGTGATTGAGCACATCTGGGACATCATGTCTCACTTCATCCGCCAATGTCATGTTGTGCCACAGACTGTCCAGGAGTTGGCATACAGGCATGTGGAGGCCACACACAATACTGAGCCTCATTGTGACTTGTTTTAAGGACATTACGTCAAAGTTGGATCAGCCTAGAGTGTGTTTTTCCACTTTAAAGTTGTGTGTGACTCCAAACCAAGGCCCCCATTTGATTTCCATTGATCATTTTTGTGAGATTTTTTTGGCAGCACATTTAACATTGTACAGAACAAAGTTATCGATAAGAATTTTTCTTTTATTCAGATCTAGGATGTGTTATTTGAGTATTCCCTTTTTTTTTTCTTTTTTTTTAACAGTGTATGTGCACAAACTTACAGGTTTCAATCATCCAGTGAATGAATGCACCTATATGTTTGCATACATCCATAACAATATAAAATAAATGCTGTGCTGTTACATTTTTCATTGTTTTGCTTCTAAATAGTAAGAAGGAGGAGAAGATCCACAGCGTCCAAAAAAAGTTTTGTTGTCTTTATTATGAGGCATATAAAAAGTTACAAAAGATAAAAACGTAGGCCTACATGTTTCGGGGAAACACACCCCCTTGATCACGGCAGTACAGACTTTCACAGAATCACAGGTATATACGCCAAACATTTAGATGCAGTGGTGAAGGGAACGCCCCGTGGGTGGGTGTGGTTACGTATGGGGTTAGACACAATTGCTAAATGCTGGACATAACACATGACTACTAGTGTGCACAATGCATATCAGACAGATGAGAGAAACATGAAAAAAAAAAAAAAAAAGCTGAGCTGAGTTTTTTCTTTGTTCATGAGATTTTGTCTGCCTGCATCTCGTGCTCCCAGGGATTGTTGGTGCTAATTTATGAATCTACTATTGAAAATATTTTATGGTGGTACTCCTAAATAATTTTTGCTTTAGATTTATTTTCACTAATGCAAGATGTCTATGGAAAATGAGGATCGCCTTTTGAAAGTTGCTAACGTCTTTTCAGGAGCCAATAATGAAAGTCAAAATATGGACATGCAAAAAACCATATGGGAACTAGAAAAACTGAAAAGTAAGCAACTACACATTTGGTGGGATATGACTACTTTAAAGCAATATTCAGACAAGAACATGATACCACAAGGTCTGAGACAAAAAAAAAACCCAGATGCAACAGAAGGGGAAGAGTACGTGCAGGAATGGAACCAAGCACTATCGGATTGCCCACTGAAATTAATGTCCATACGCACGGCTAAACAAGAAAAAAAAGCTAACAGAACTAAATTCAACAATAACAGAGCTACAAAGTACTCTAACCCAATATGAAACACTGGAAAACTACACAGAGACACTAGAAATAATGAATAAAAACCTCGTAGATCTTGAAAAAGAAATTACTAACAATAAAAGAACTAAATTCAACCGGGACCTGAAGGATTATGCATCAAACAGTATATACACATGGAAAGAAAAGAATACGTTTCCCCCATCCAATATTAAAAAACAAAAATATGGAGGGTGACATATCACACAGAACAGTCACCTTCAGTGTTACAGAAGGAGACACTACAGATACCCAAACAGAGTGTCAGTAACTTACCTGACCGCGCTCCAGCGTCGTCTGGTCCGGCTGGAGCGCAGCGCCGTCCTCCTCGGCCGAGCCGGGTGACGTCACAGAGACCCGACGGCGTCCCTAGTAACCAGGGAAGCCGCGGGTCTTGCGTTAGTGTACGTCGCCCGGCCAAGCAGCTGAGTGCTGTTGAGCTCAGGCTGAGTGACGGATCTCTCTGCCACTCAGCCTGCAGCGCACCAGCTGCTATGTGTATGGATTCAGGAGGCCGGACCAATCAGTCTTTGGTCCGGGCTCCTGATCCAGTATAAAGTGTTTGCAGTGTCAGCCTCTAATCGCTGGCTATTAGTTTGTTCTGATCCCAGCTCCCCAGTCCCTTGTATTCTGTCCTATCCTATTCCATTTTGTCTTGCCTGGATTCTGACCTTTTGCCTGTCCCCTGACTCTCCGCTCGCTTCTGATTTTGTACTGCGTTGCTCGTTTGGTTCCTGACTCGGCTAGTTGACTCTCCGCATTTTGTTTGTCTGTCTGTCTGCGTTTTATGTTCTGCACGTATACAGTATAGGGATTGTCTTCGTGGTTGTCCGCGACCGCCTAGGGTCGACTGAGGCAAGTAGGCAGGTGACAGTGGGTGGGGTCAGATTTAGGGCCCACTGTCGAGTGTCTTGTCTTCACCTGCCGTTCGTGACAGAATAGCCAGCCTGTACAGTTTTGTGACGTGCACCAGGATTTCTATTATGGATCCTATGAAAGCATTGTTGGAGCAAATGCAGAGCCTAAACTCTATGGTACAGAGCCTTGCTGAACGGGTTCAGGAGCAGGAGGCTGCTCCCCGACAAGTTACTATGACCACCCCTTCCCCCCCTGAACCACCGGTACAACTCCCAGAAAAATTTAAGGGTGATAGAAGGAATTTCCGGACCTTCAGAGAGGGGTGCAGACTGTTCTTTCGACTACGTCCCCGCTCCTCAGGGGACGAGTCCCAAAGAGTGGGGATTATCATGTCACTATTGCAGGGGCCACCACAGGAGTGGGCATTTTCTCTTCCTCCCAACGCCATAGAGTTAACCTCGGTTGATTATTTCTTTTCAGCTTTGGGTTTATTGTATGACGACCCTGACAGGACTGCTGTAGCCGAGCGACAATTGACATCTTTAAAACAAGGTAAAAGGCCAGTTGAGGACTATTGCGCAGAGTTCCGCCAGTGGTGTATCCCATCCGGTTGGAACGACTCTGCTCTGCGCTATCAGTTTCGGGTGGGCCTATCTGAGCAGCTAAAGGACTGGTTGGTAGCTTATCCTCCCCCTGAAACGTTAGAAGAGACCATGACGTTAGCCATCAGGGTGGATCGTCGTACGCGGGACAGACGTAGGGAGAAAGGAATCGTTGAACTCTGTAAAACCCCTGCCTCTTTTCTGTCTCCTTCTAAACCTCCTCCTTCCCCGTTACCACCTCCGGAGGAACCCATGCAGATCGGGGCTACCGATGCGAAAATTAGACGGGCCCACCGTATGCAACATAATCTGTGTCTGTACTGTGGCAAAGCTGGACATCGTGTTCGGGAATGTACTTCCAAGCCTGGATCATCGCCGGAAAACTCCAGCGCCTGAGTGACTATCGAGGGGGTCACTCAGGCGCACAGGTACCACTCGATAAGAATAAATTAATGGTCCCTATCTCACTATGTTTGGGTGAGAAGTGTATTTCGGGAATGGCCCATGTTGATTCAGGGGCATCCGCTAATTTTATTAATTCCGGGTTTTGGTCCAGTCTGGAGGTATGTCCACTTCAGCTTAAATGCCCGCTGAGTATTACTGGGGCGGACTTTACACCACTGGCTCAAGGTAGAGTGAAATATATCACTCCTCCTCTAGAAGTAAAAGTGGGGTCGATCCATTCGGAGTGTCTTGATTTTCTGGTTATGGACAATTTGTCTTCCAATGTTATTTTAGGTTTGCCCTGGTTGACCCAGCATAACCCTGTTTTCGATTGGGCAAGCAGAGAGCTCGTCCAATGGGGGCCCGGGTGTGCTGCTCACTGTCTTTCTTTAAATTTAACAGGATGTTCTTCATTAGAAGGGGAGATCCCCGAGTTTCTGTCTGATTTTTGTGATGTTTTTGATGAAAAATCGGTGGATAAACTACCCCCTCATCGTCCATACGATTGTGCTATCGATTTGGTTCCTGAATCTAAATACCCGAAAGGACGTATCTTTAATTTGTCTAGACCCGAAAGGGAAGCTATGCGGGATTATATTAAGGAAAGCTTACATAAGGGTCACATCCGTCCCTCCTGTTCTCCCCTTGGGGCCGGATTTTTCTTCGTAGGCAAAAAAGATGGTGGATTACGTCCCTGCATTGATTATCGGGAGCTAAATAAAATCACCATTAAGAATCAACACCCGCTCCCTTTGATTCCAGATTTGTTTGATCAGATTGGGGGGGCCCGGTGGTTTTCTAAGATCGACCTCCGGGGGGCCTATAATTTGATTCGAATAAGGGAGGGTGACGAGTGGAAGACTGCATTCAATACCCCCGAGGGACACTTTGAATACCTAGTCATGCCCTTCGGGTTGTGTAATGCGCCTGCAGTTTTCCAACGCTTCGTCAATGATGTGTTTCGTGAGTACCTGGGTCGTTTTGTAGTGGTGTACTTGGACGATATCTTGGTTTTTTCTCCAGATTGGTCTTCACATGTCAATCATGTTCGCAGAGTTATGGAACTATTAAGACACAATCAATTATTTGCGAAGTTGTCGAAGTGCCAGTTTGGTGTTCAGGAGGTCTCTTTTCTAGGATATAAAATCACCCCTAGTTCTTTTGGTATGGATCCCCTTAAGGTGGCAGCCATTGAAAAGTGGGAACGCCCCAGGAATCTTAAAGCCCTTCAAAGATTTCTGGGTTTCGCCAACTACTACAGAAAATGTATTAAAGGCTTCTCAGTAATTGCTAAACCCTTAACCGATCTCACTAGAAGGGGTTCCGATATGGATAACTGGACTCCTGAAGCCATTCTGGCCTTCGACAAACTCAAAACATGTTTTTCTGTCGCTCCAGTGTTGATTCAACCTAACTTTGAATTACCTTTCATTGTCGAGGTAGACGCATCAGAGGTGGGTGTAGGGGCTGTTCTCTCACAAGGTCCCGTAACACTCACTAACCTCCGACCCGTTGCCTACTTCTCTAGAAAGTTCTCCAAGACCGAATGCAACTATGACATTGGCAATAGAGAGCTCCTTGCCATTAAGTGGGCATTTGATGAGTGGAGACATTTTTTAGAGGGGGCTAAACACAAAATTAAAGTTCTTACCGATCATAAAAACCTCGTTTATTTAGATAAAGCTAAGTGCCTTACTCCACGGCAAGCCAGATGGGCATTGTTTTTTGCACGGTTTGATTTTGAAATCACCTTTAGACCAGGTTCCAAGAATGTAAAGGCAGATGCGTTATCTCTTAGTTTCAGTGTTAAAGAGGTCCCTGTAAGAGAATCCGAAACCATCTTATCTCCTGGGGTGGTGGTGGCAATTCTGCAGCCTGATCTGGCTGCTCAGGTGGTTCAGTCTCAGTCCATGGCACCTAGAAACACCCCGGAAAATAAACTATTTGTTCCCCCTAATCTTCGGTTGAAAGTGTTGGAAGAAACACATTGTTCAGTACTGGCAGGTCATCCAGGTATTGCTGGTACCAAGTATCTACTGTCTCGTCATTATTGGTGGCCATCCTGGGCTACGGATACTAAACTGTTTGTAGAAGCTTGTGAGATTTGCGCCAGGTCCAAGGTTCCTCGCAGGTTACCGGAGGGACTTCTTCAACCCCTGCCTCTGCCTGCTAGACCTTGGACCCACATCTCCATGGATTTTATAACTGATTTACCACCCTCTAAGGGTAAAACTGTGATTTGGGTGGTTGTTGACAGGTTCTCGAAGATGTGTCATTTAATTCCTCTCAACAAACTGCCCAATGCTCGTACTTTGGCCTCTCTTTTTATTAGTCATGTCTTACGGTTGCATGGGGTACCAGAGAATATCGTGTCTGACCGGGGGGTACAGTTTATATCTAGATTCTGGAAAGAGTTTTGTGGTCGCCTAGGTATATCTTTGTCATTTTCTTCAGCCTTTCATCCACAATCCAATGGACAAACGGAGAGGGTAAATCAGTCACTGGAGCAATTCTTAAGGTGTTTCGTTGCAGACTCACAGGAGAAATGGAGAGAATACTTACCATTGGCTGAATTTGCCCTGAACAATCGCGAAAGTCAGTCTCTCAAAATGTCGCCGTTCTTTTGTAATTTTGGGTTTAATCCTCGTTGTTCTTCTGTACATGCGTCCGAATCCACTAATCCATCCGCCGAAGGAATTTACAGAAAACTGTGCACAGTTTGGGCCCAGGCTCTGCAGAACCTGGTTAAAGCTCAAGAGAATTGTAAAAAACAATCTAATAAAAGACGCATATCTGGCCCTGAGTACAGGGTAGGTGACAAGGTGTGGCTCTCCACTAGAAATTTGAAATTAAAGACACCATCTGGTAAATTGTCTCCAAAATACATTGGTCCTTATCCTATAGTAGAAATCATAAATCCAGTTTCATTTAAGCTGCTGTTGCCTAGGAGTCTTAGAATTCACGATGTTTTTCATAAATCTCTATTGAAAAAATTTGTTAATCCAGTGATTCCGTCCGCTCCTCCCGCTCCGTTGGTCATTCAAGGTGAACTGGAATATGAGGTGGAGAGAATTCTGGATTCTCGTCGGGTTCAGAGTTCTTTACAATATTTAGTTCATTGGAAAGGATTTGGACCAGAGGAGCGCACTTGGGTAGCTAGTAGAGATTTGCATGCATCACGTCTAGTTAGACAGTTTCATCTGCAAAATCCATCTAAGCCTGGTCCCTTAGGTAGAGGTCCGGAGGCCCCTCCTGAAGGGGGGGGTAATGTCAGTAACTTACCTGACCGCGCTCCAGCGTCGTCTGGTCCGGCTGGAGCGCAGCGCCGTCCTCCTCGGCCGAGCCGGGTGACGTCACGGAGACCCGACGGCGTCCCTACTAACCAGGGAAGCCGCGGGTCTCGCGTTAGTGTACGTCGCCCGGCCAAGCAGCTGAGTGCTGTTGAGCTCAGGCTGAGTGACGGATCTCTCTGCCACTCAGCCTGCAGCGCACCAGCTGCTATGTGTATGGATTCAGGAGGCCGGACCAATCAGTCTTTGGTCCGGGCTCCTGATCCAGTATAAAGTGTTTGCAGTGTCAGCCTCTAATCGCTGGCTATTAGTTTGTTCTGATCCCAGCTCCCCAGTCCCTTGTATTCTGTCCTATCCTATTCCATTTTGTCTTGCCTGAATTCTGACCTTTTGCCTGTCCCCTGACTCTCCGCTCGCTTCTGATTTTGTACTGCGTTGCTCGTTTGGTTCCTGACTCGGCTAGTTGACTCTCCGCATTTTGTTTGTCTGTCTGTCTGCGTTTTATGTTCTGCACGTATACAGTATAGGGATTGTCTTCGTGGTTGTCCGCGACCGCCTAGGGTCGACTGAGGCAAGTAGGCAGGTGACAGTGGGTGGGGTCAGATTTAGGGCCCACTGTCGAGTGTCTTGTCTTCACCTGCCGTTCGTGACACAGAGGCCTCAGAATTAGAAGATCAGGAAACACCAATAGTACGTAATAAAACCAAATATAAGAAAAAAACTAAGAAATCTTCCAACTGGAAAGGACAACGACCACATACCAGATCGTATCAAGGAACAGAGGACCCATCATACAGCTACAATAATCAACCACCAAAAAACATACAAGGAGGGCCGGGAGGAAACACCGGCCGAGGGGGCTCCCACTACAACAAACACAGAGTCTAGACCCCGCTGAAACTCACGATGTCTACAATCTTTCAGCATGCATCCTTTCATCTGCACAAAGAGAAGTTCTTAGTTCTTTCATTTGTCCCGGATTGCAATTTTGACCTTTACCAGACTCTACAGGACGTCAACAAATTAGTAAGACTATTAACTGTTAAAAGACATTTCTTTGAGACCAATGATAATACCAATGTACCCATTGACCCCCCAAAGTTACCTGATCTAAATTCTGTGGGTTCAGGCTATATACCGTTAGACATGCCCTTTTCTGAGCAGCTAGCAGTGCATTCTCTTATGGATCTGTAGTCTGCTGATTGCCAGTCCAACACTCCAGTGGAAACTACCATTAATAGATTTCGTACACCTAACCCTCGCTTTTACCCCATCCAGTCCCGGGTGCCAGCCATGGACACTTTCCAGCTAAGGGTGGAGGAAGAACTTAGATCACTATCAACCACACAGGTAAACCACAATAAACATAATCTTTTATTGGTACAGAAACATGCTCTCAAGGAATTAGCCCACAACCCCAATATAGTTGTACGCCCTTCTGATAAAGGAGGCTCTGTGGTGGTGCTAGACAGATCCCTGTACATTAAAGAGGTTGAAAAACTACTGGGGGACACTGTCACATATAAACCTCTCACTACAGATTCCACAGACATATGCAAAAAGAGACTAACGGATATCCTAGACTTAGGGGTAAACATGGGTGTAATAGATACCAAAATGAAAGAATATTTACTGGTTGATCATCCCATGACACCTTTTTTTCATGCGTTTCCCAAGACGCACAAGGGCATCTTTCCCCCTCCCCTGCGCCCGATAGTTTCGGGCGTAGGCTCACTGGTTGAACACACTTGTGCCTGGCTAGACAGCCTACTACAGCCATTAGTCACTAGATTACCTGGATATATACGTGACAGTAAGGGTTTACTTGCTGAGATAAATAACCTACCTTGTGATCTTTCCAGCTCCTGGCTCTCTCTGGATGTGACCGCATTGTATACCTGCATTCCACATGACAAAGCCATCACCGCTCAGAGACATCACCTAGCGAAATATAGCAACTATGGTGAGTCCCTGAAAGAATTCATCATCCTCATTACAGAGTTTTTATTATCACACAATTTTTTCAAGTTTGGGGACAGGTTTTATTTACAGCTAGTCGGTTGTCCTATGGGTGCCAAGTTCTCCGCTTCACTAGCAAATCTCTACATGGCATATTGGGAGGAGATCATTATGTACAACTCTTCTAACCCCTACCAGAACCACATTTTATGGTATGGGAGGTACATTGATGATCTCCTCCTAATATGGGCGGGGGGTCCGGACCTGGCCAGGGAGTTTGTAGACTACGTGAATAATAATAGCCTCAACATTAAGTTTACATACCAATTCGAACCGTCACGAATTTCTTTTTTGGATATCTCTTTATTTTTCCAACATGGCAGAATTGAGACTGATCTATATAGGAAACCGTCCGCTGGTAATGGACTGCTACATGCACGTAGTCACCATCCGTCACACGTCATTCGCAATCTCCCTATTGGTGAGTTCATTAGAGTTAGAAGGGCCTGCTCAAATGCAACCACATATGAACTCGCATGCACTGACCTAATTGCACGTTTATCCTCTAGGGGTTACCCCATGCACACCATCCAAAGGGCAAAAAGGATAGCGGAAAGCAAGAACACAACCTATCATCTCAGAGACCGAAATACCTCAAGTACGTCTCCATCACCGGTAACCCCTGCTCCCCTTACCTTTTCCACACCCTATAGCTCACAGTTCAGACAAATAGAGCATACACTACGTAAATACATTCCCCTATTATTTCAGGATGGAAAATGTGAAGCCATTCTATCTGCAGGGGTTTGATGTGTGGCCAGGATGGGGCAGGACAATAGGGAACATTCTTTCACCCACAGTTGTCCATGAACACGAAGTACGAAAGGAAAACTGGTTGACTGTTCGAGGATCCCATAAGTGCTCCATGCCCAGATGCCGATTGTGCGGTCATATCCAGAAGAGTCTCACGTTCCAGTCGGTAAGCACAGGCCAAGTTTTCAACATATCTTCTTTTCTCAACTTCAACACCTCTTATGTTGTTTATCTTGCCTGGTGCTCTGATTGCAACATACAATATGTTGGCAGCACAAAAAAGAAACTAAAACAAAGGATTGCTGAACATATTGCTGATGCATCAGCCGCATCACGTATTAACTCCCGCAAAGCCATGTCAGGGTTAACTCGACACTTTTTTGATGTCCACCAGGGGGAGTGCTGCTCTCTTCGAGTCATCCCTATAGAACGAGTGTTTAAACCAAAACGAGGAGGAGATTGGGTCCGTCTTCTACGCAAGCGAGAGGCTTTTTGGATTCTCCCCTTAGAAACCAGGACACCCAAAGGTTTAAACTTTAAAACGGACCTATCATATATGCATTGTGCACACTAGTAGTCATGTGTTATGTCCAGCATTTAGCAATTGTGTCTAACCCCATACGTAACCACACCCACCCACGGGGCGTTCCCTTCACCACTGCATCTAAATGTTTGGCGTATATACCTGTGATTCTGTGAAAGTCTGTACTGCCATGATCAAGGGGGTGTGTTTCCCCAAAACATGTAGGCCTACGTTTTTATCTTTTGTAACTTTTTATATGCCTCATAATAAAGACAACAAAACTTTTTTTGGACGTCTTTTTGAACTTTTTTTTTGATCTTCTCCTCCTTCTTACTATTATTACCGGGTGCGACCCGCTACTACTCCACTTGCTCCTGCCTGAACGTCCACCATCACACAACAAACCACCTATGGTGAGCTGAGTTTTTTCTTTGTTCATGAGATTTTGCTTCTAAATGTTTTTTCTAAAGCAAATACTCTATTACTACAATATTAACTTGTTGCTAGATGAAATTGGAATGAAAACACTTGGAAATTGTACATTGCCATCTGGAAGTTTTCTTTAAAGGACAACTCCGCTGAAAGCTTTTTCCAGTAATTGAAACACATTACAAAGTTGTATAACTTTGTTATAGGCTTTATTCACCTATCTGCCCCTCTTCCCTATCTTCTCCATCCTCAACCCTCAACCAGGAAGTGACGTAAACTCATTCTTACCTAATGACTGTTGACCCCAGGCTTTTCTGCGGCAGCCATTTTGTGACAATTAAATCATCAAGAGGGAAACTTGTCTAAACCCTGTTAGGCCAGCCTCCCTTGTCAGATGACTCAGGTTGCTCAGCTCTGATTGGCTGAGCAAGCTGTTAGCCATCTAACAGTTCTACAGAGTCAGTTAGACATCACAGGAGACAAAGTGCATCATGGGAAAGCCCAAACCATGAAGTGAAGAAAAAATGAAGACACAAACTTTTATCAGCGCCAGAGTTGTCCTTTAACAGTTCTTTATATGCACCAAGGTGTACTACATAGTTACATAGTTAATACGGTTGAAAAAAGACACATGTCCATCAAGTTCAACCAAGGAGGGGATGGACATTTACTATGTAAATGTGGCTAGGTTAGGGGAACTATAAAATAGCATTTTCACCCTATTAATTAATGTTTCCACTTGCACCTCCTTAAAGAGTAGGTCAGTCCTTGACATGTAGTGACACCTTGAGAAAATGGAAAATGCAAAACATACCACCATCTCTGAGGGTAGTCATGGAGTGAAAAAATGGCTTTAAGTTTTAGGCTAGGTTCATACACGGTAAAATAAAAGCTGAATATGACTGTAATTTTGAGTGAAAACAAATCAAACCTGTTTTAACAGGTAAAAAAGAAAATGGCAAAAGCAGATGTTAAAGAATGAATATTTTCAATATCCGGATGGTCATACTCACTTTCATCCGTTATTCTTTAAGGTGTGTACAGTGACGGAAAATTTCCCATTGACTTGAGGTATTTCAATGTCAAATTTACCACTGTATTTTTATTACTGTGTGTGAATATAGCCCCAGGGTGAAGCCAAATGATGCAGCAAATTTTCCACATTGAATATTTGTGCAGAAAATTGATAATGTTTACTGTAGAAGCAATGCAAATAAGATTTTCAGAAACTTAATTCACACGCTGCTGAAAAAAAAGAAGAAATAAATATATACCTAATCCATGTTAAAGGGATAGTTCAGCAAAAAAATCTTTTAAACAACTGGTACCAGAAAGTGCCAGAGATTTGTAATTTACTTCTACTAAAAAAAATTCTCAAGTCTTCCAGTACTTTTCAGCTGCTATATGTCCTGCAGGTATTGGTGTATTCTTTTCTATCTGACACAGTGCACTCTGCTATTACCTATGTCCATGTCAGAACTGTCCAGAGCAGTAGTAAATCCCCATAGAAAATCCCTCCAGCTCTCCAGACTGGAAATGATTGCCCCTTCATGCAGGGCATACTGCAGCTGACAAGTACTGAAAGATTTGAGATTTTTTATTTGAAGTAAATTACAAATCTCTGGCACTTTCTGGCACCAGATGATTTGAAAGAAAATATTTTTTGCTGTTATGGAGTGTGAACATACCCTTAAGTTTAAGTTTTATTTGTGAGAAGTTTGTTGTAGAAATGCAGCACATATCCAAAAAGGTTTTTTTTATTTTTTATTATTTACATAATTTACTGTAAATATCCATCTAATTGTGCTGGAATTTTGCTAATTGTCTATTATTTGATGAGAATTTGCTGATATGAATTTACTGTACTTATGGAAATGTTTCTGCTGTTAATTTGTAGTGTTCCCATCCCATGGAGTCACCATTGCCTTTAGAAATGTTGAAAAACAGATTTCAAGCAAAGGAACATTCAACAGAACTTAAATAAACAATGACCGTAAGAATCCAAATAAACAAACCAGTAATGATATAAATTCACAAAGCAATGTAGTGAGTGACCCAGAAACAGAAAGCAAAGCTTTATTCAAATGCCTACATTCATAGACAAAACATCAATTACATAGCAGTCACAGCATGTTAAACAATTTTCCAGTTCAATATATTTGCTATACTCTGAATATTGCTGAAAAAGAATAACACAGCAATGTACACGCCGGTCCCATGGAAATTAAATCGGACAAATGCTTTCTTTTTATTTCACATTTTCTATGAATTATATTCTGTTGATAATATTAACAAAACAGTACTGCACCAGAGGTACTGGGAAGGCCCTGGGACGTCAAAATTGGGCAGTGGCAGGCTGGTATTATTAGGCTGGGGAGGGCCTAAAAAAGTGACCCTTCAAACATACTAGGCCCTGACTTGGATGCTGTATATCAGAAAGCTTCCACTACTAAGCCTGTAAAAAAATAATAAATAAATAAATAAATAAATAAACACACAACATAAATGAGAAAAGTGTTTTTATAAAAAAAAAAAAAAAAAAAAAAAAACACTCCCACACCCCTCGTTGACCGTATTAATAAAAGATATTCCAACCAAACTGGTGCAATGTGGAAGTTTCCCAGGACTGGATCCATCTTTTCTCAGCACCCGAGAAGAAGCACCCGGAAACCCTGATGATCAGGATGCAGATAGGAATGAAGTGGATTACTTTATTACTACTGTAGATTTATTCATCTCTAATTCTGTATGTAATGTACATTAACCCATTCAGCACAGATGAAACAAACATGTAAATTATATATATATATATATATATATATATATATATATATATATATATATATAAAAAAAAAAACACTTGTAATCCCATGTAATGTAAGGCCTGGTCTTTGTTGATGTAGATTTATGAGCTGCAGGCCTAAAGTGATTATATAGGTTTATTATTTTTAATACTATAGCCCTTTTAACTTGAAAAAGCTTATTTGAGGTTAATTTAGAACATTTTTAATCAGGTTTTTTTTCCATTAAATGTTGTTATAGGAAGACACTTCACCTCACTTTATTTTAGAAAGCTAATGTCGAAAGCACTTACAGGAGATCAGCTGTGATGCTTTCCTGCATCCCCTTTAGCCTTATGTAGCTCTGAAGCATTATTATGTGTGCTTCATTTTGTGAGAAGTATTTCCCCATCAAAGCCCATCATATACACCCATTGTATTCAATTGTGGTGATTTAATTAAAAGTAAATCCATTTTTTTAAAATTAGTACTTTAAAATCATTGTTTTCCCAAACACCTGCTACCACTTATCTATTTTTGTTTTATGGAGACAAAAGATAATAACTGTTTCCTATTTTTTTCAGTTTACTTATATTTAAAATAAAGACTATAAACATATGTAATTGCATTTTTCTTTAGCCTTACGTTTTTTTTAGAAGCACTTATCGGTGGTCAAGCTGAGATGACGCTAAAGGATATAAAAGGTATGAGACAAACATATAATAGCTTTTGACCTTTTTTATGGTTACCCTAATTTTTTTATACTTAGGCCTATGTCCCCACACAGTATTTTTGCTTAGTATTTTATTTGCCATTAAATGCCATCTATTCACTAAATTTCAACAGTGCGAGTGAACCAGTACATTGTGTGTCTGCCTTTTAGATGCAAACTGACTGAGTGCAGTTGGCCGATACTTCTGGCACAGGCAGAATTTCTAATACATTGTGCCTGTATCCGAAGAGAGAGGAGAGCTGGGAGAGCTTCAGCAGTGGGGCTATATACTATAGAGGATAGAAAATGTTGACCTCTATAAGGAGAACTACACAGAGGGGAGCTGTATACTACAGGGGATCTACACAGAGAGTGGGCAATACCATTGGGGCCTACACAGAGGGGACCACTATATGGGGGTCATATACTATACAGGGACTACACAGAGTGGGCATATACTAGAAGGGGGACTATAAAAAGGGTGCAATGTACTAAAGGATATGCACAGAGGGCAGGTCATCTACTGTATGGAGGATACACAGGGAGGGATATTACTATATAGGGTATACACAGAGGGGGACATCTGCTACAGTATATAGGGGCTTCACACAAGGGCCTACTAATGTGTAAGAAATGCACAGAAGTGGGGCTATTGTATGGGAGCCGCACAGAGGAACCCAATATTATTGGAGATGAAGAAGAAATTTAAAAGGGAACAACTTTGATCAGAAAAGATTTTTCCCCTGTGATTGACTCCCCATACGACTTACTTAGAGAAGACATCCTCTGTGAGTTGCTGGATGCTTAAAACTCTAATCATTTATATGGTGTGTAGTGCTGATATCTACCTCTATATGGTCATTGTTTGAGGCAATATTGATTTTTGTACAGTGGATTTTATTCAGTAGCAGTGGTGGCATTAGTCAGTATGTAATGGTATTTGTAATTATGTGGTGGTAGTTAGATATGAGTAAGCACTTAAATACTCGAATGCTTGTTATTTTTCAATACTCGAATGGTCGATTAACAGTAACATTCTTTTTTTTAACATTGATTTGCGGGCACTGTCGGGTGGCATTCACTTCAATGTAATGTGTGGCCGCTGCTGCACATCACATTGTGTGCACAGCTGTTATTTCCGGACGCTGTTCATTGAAGAGTGCCCGGAAATAATAGGCAGGTATGTTATTTCAACATAACGATGTGTGAACACAGCGGGTGGCATTGCATTGACTTCAGGGATGCTGATTCCATTGCAGTCAGCGTCTCTTCTTTACTGCAAAATTACGTTGTGTGAACATAGCTTATCTGTGTCTTTTCTTAATGCTTCTCTATACAAGTCACTAGTAACAGTGATCTAATGGGCTGTTACTGGAGGAAAACATGAAACTGAAAATTGGCGTGGTCCTTAAAGTCATGTTGGGCTCTGTACTTAAAGGGTTAAAAAATTACAAAACCTAATATGTTCTGCAAAGAAAGAAACCTTTGCTCTGGTCACAAAGAGCCAAAATATCCCTGTCATCAATGGGTTAATGGTGATACAATCCACTAAAATTCAACAAAACTTTTGTTTTTTTTTATCTGAATTCAGCTCCAATTTTTTTTTTTTTTAAATAGACGCTAGTGTAAACTGTCCACAGCAAGCAATCACAGCTCAGCTTTCATTATACCAGAGCTCATAACTCAGCTGTGATTGGTTTCTATTCACAGTTTATGCCAGTGTCTATTTTACACACTGATAAATCTGGGCCTCAATATCTAAAGGTTTTTCTACTTTAGTGTTCTTGCTGGTTTAATACATTATTTCCAAAACCTATCCACATTCTTTATTTATGTTCAATTTATTAAAATTAGAGTTAAGTTTAGAAAATAACAATTAAATGAAAAAATATCATTGGCTAGGTTCCGGTTCACACTGTGTAAAAATTACAGCCATCTTTTATAATAACGTCAGTCACTGTGCAAATTAAGGCTGACGTTTTAGATAGTTTGAACCTAGCCATAGGCTAGGTTCACACATAGTATTTTCGTCAGCCTCTTAGTCAATATTTTATAAACCAAAGCCTGGAACTCACAGGGTAAAATTACAATGGAAAAATTTGCACAGTTTTCTGTGTTTTCAACCCACTCCTGGTTTTGGTTGAAAAAAAGACTGACCAAAAGAATACTACTACTTAATACTACTTAATTTAAATAACTGGTTTCTTTACACTACTTTTTTTTTTTATTCCCACACCACAAAAAATAAAAATACAGTCATAATTTTAAGGCCAAAATGGGAAGTCAATAGGAAATTGGCCGTCAGTGCACACACTTAATAGAAAAATGGCTGTAATTGATTCTGATTATCCACTTACATACTCACAGTGGGATGTCAACCCCGCTGCGAGTATGTCTTCTTATTGAAATAGACAGGCAAGGGATCCGCAGCGGATTTCACTGCAAATTCGAAAAACACTGTGGATCCTTTCTGTGTAAAACTGGCCGTATGTTTTCGTATAAGTATGGCCGTTATTGTAATCTGCAACAACGGCTGTACTTTTCACAAAAACATACGTTGCCTATTCCTCCATGGGATCCCGACCGGAGTGTATACACATAGTATACGCTCCGGCCAAGATCTCTTGCGGCGCCGAAAACAACTGACATGTCAGTTTTCTGCAACTGCTGTTCAGTGAATAGCGGCCGTAGAAAACCATGTCAGTGCAAATTGTTGAGCAAGTGGATCCAGCTGCTCGCTTCATAGTGTGCAGTGCAGTACCGGCTGAAATGATCTTATCAGAGACCGGGCGTTCCGTGACCTGGTCTTATACGTTGTGTGAACATAGCCTTAGACTGTATTCTACCATGTTATTAGTCTTTGTATATGTAGTTAAAAGATTTTGTCAATAAATAGATTCTGACAATGAATTTCTAGAATGGTATAGTATCATGTAATTTATATATTGTTAGCTTAGTTCATTTTCCAGTAGTTGAAGGGAAATGAATGTAATAGAAAGCTGCAGATTGTGATATATTCTGATGGAGATCCTTATTTTGAAGAGGAAGCTTGTACAACCAAAACCTCTTAGTGAAATTTATTGAAGTCATGGCATATCATTGAATTGCACTTTTCTTCAGTTACCATTGTGTGAAGGAAAATAAAGATCAATAGCAACGAGAAATATCACAGCGACAATAAGATTATGGATTATTCGTGAAATAGCACAAAGTAATACCATAACAAGAAAATGAATATCTTGTGCTTTTTTTAATTAAATAAACCTCAGACACTGTACCAACGTTTTAAACCTTAAAAAGTGATCTTAATGTATAAGGCCATGTTCACACAACATCAAAAAAAAGAGAAAAGGCGTCCACTTTTTCTATTTAAAAAGATGTCCATTATTGCTGCAATTTAACTGACTTCAATGCAATGCATTGACGTCAATGGAATGACGGACGTCCAATACACAGTGTATAAAATGACGGATGTTATCTGCGTGGATGTCAAAAAAGTTATTATGTAAATTATTTTCCGACGTCTTTTGCAAACAACCGACGTCATTTTTGTTGTTTCCACAAAGTTTTTCTTTTTTGGTTATGCTTACACAACGTTTTTTCATCTCCATTTAAAATTACGTCTGTCATTTTGAGTCTAAAATAACGGACGTCATTTAGCTGTCTCGCCTCCCCTTAGTGCAATGATGGCTGTTGGTACATTACACTAGTTTGGGGTTACTAATTGGCCTTTGGGTGGGGCTTAATTGAAAAGTCCATTGAATTTAATAGTTAAAATGGAGAAAGAACAGTGACAAAAAAAACACAAATACACAACTAATAAAAAACATCCACTGTTTGCAAAATAAGTTCTTTTTAAATTGCAAAATCGGATGTCAGGATTGTGCTGAAACCTGGTGTGAACTGAACCTGCTTTTGCTTCTGTGTGCCACACCCGCTTGCTTCTCTGCTACCTGGCAATGCAGGAGTTAATCTGATTTCCTAGGAGACTTGATCTTTCCAGCTGAGTAGGTCTTTAGACTGACAGGAATCTCTGCCTATCTGGAACCTGGATATCTGAGCGCCGGTCCAATGGGGGATTCGGACTGGGCTCTGGTTCAGTATAAATAGGAAGCTAAGACAGAGTTCCAGTGCTGGTTATTAGCTTAATACCCTGATCCCAGCTTCCCTTGTCTACTCCTGCGATCCCCACTCCTAATCCCTCTGTTTTGCTTGACTTGATCCCTGACCTCCTGCCTGACTTTTTGACTACCCGTTTGCTTGCTGATTTTGTACTGCTTTGCCTGTTTGGATTTTGGACCCGGCTTGTTTGACCATTCTTTTGTGTTGTTTGTCCGTCTTGTTCCGTGTACACGTATTTAGCGCAGGGAACGTCAACGTGGTTGTCCACGGCCGCCTAGGGCCGACTGAGGCAAGTAGGCAGGTGACAGTGGGTGGGTTCAGATCTAGGGCCCACTGTCTCTTGTCTTGTCTACGCCTGCCAGTCCTGACAGAATAACCAGCCAAAAATTGCCTTGGGGTCATGGACGCCCTGACAACGATAGTGGACCGTATGCAGCAGCTCAATACCTCAGTCCAGGAGCTTGCTGAACGGGTCCAGGTACAAGAGACGGTTCCCCGACAAATTACCATGACCTCCCCGGTACCTCCTGAGCCTCCCGTCCAGCTCCCAGAGAAATTTCAGGGGGACAGGAGAAGCTTCCACGCCTTCCGGGAAGGTTGTAAACTATTTTTTAGACTGCGTCCTCGCTCCTCAGGTAACGAGGCTCAGAGAGTGGGTATTGTTATGTCCCTTCTCCTGGGGCCCCCTCAGGAGTGGGCTTTTTCTTTGTCACCTGACTGCCCTGACTTGCAGACAGTTGACCGGTTCTTCTCTGCATTGGGACTGCTTTATGATGACCCGGACAGTGCAGCCAATGCTGAGCGACGCCTGACTATGCTTCGGCAAGGTGACCGACCGGTTGAGGACTACTGCTCGGAGTTCAGGCAGTGGAGCGGTCCTTCCATGTGGAACGACTCTGCCCTCCGGTTCCAATTCCGGTCCGGGTTGAGTGACCGACTTAAAGACATGTTAGTGGCCTACCCGACGCCTGGCACCCTTGAGGAAAGCATGACCCTGGCCATTAGGGTAGACCGACGATTGAGGGACCGACAGCAGGAAAGGGGTACTTTAGACCATACCAGACCCTCCTTCCCTAAACCTTTCCCACCTGTGATACCCACTCTGGGAGAAACCATGGAAGCAGACGCCAAGACCAGACGAGCTCACCGTCTTCTGAGCAACCTCTGCCTATACTGTGGCAAGGCTGGACATCATGTAAGAGGATGTCCTTCCAGGCCGGTGCCACCACCAGAAAACTCCAGATGCCTGATTGACTATCGAGGGGGTCACTCAGGCGCACAGGTAACCTTCACCAAAAAGAACAAGCTCTTATTGCCTATTTCTCTGATGTTGGGGGGAAGATGTATTTCTGGATATGCCCAGGTCGATTCTGGGTCTTCTGCAAATTTTATTAACCCCATTTTCTGGTCAGGTTTAGAGGTATGTCCCCTGCTGCTCAAGTGTCCAGTAAATGTCACTGGAGCAGACTCTGCCCCGTTTGCTCAAGGGAATGTACAGTATGTTACCCCCTGCCTTGAAGTTAAGGTGGGGTCTGTTCATGTTGAAACCCTGGATTTTCTTCTCATGCAAAATCTTTCTTCTGATGTGATTTTAGGTTTACCCTGGCTGAAAGCACATAATCCTGTATTCGATTGGTCCAGCAGGGAACTTGTTCGATGGGGACCTAAGTGTGCCTCCCATTGCGTTGCTGTGTCTCTTGCAGAATGTTCCCCTGGGAGGGAGAAATTCCTGAGTTCTTGTCTGATTATGTGGATGTGTTTGATGAAAGTGCAGTGGACGGATTGCCTCCTCACAGACCATATGACTGTTCGATTGATTTAATTCCCGATGCCAAATATCCCAAGGGTCGTATCTTCAATCTGTCTTGTCCTGAGAGGGAGGCCATGCGGGAGTATATTAGGATAGTCTCCGTAAGGGCCACATTCGCCCATCCTCCTCTCCTCTGGGGGCGGGGTTCTTTTTTGTGGGTAAAAAGGATGGTGGGCTTCTGCCCTGTATAGACTACCGGGAGTTGAACAAGATCACTGTTAAGAACCAACACCCGCTACCCCTAATTCCTGACTTGTTCAACCAGATAGTGGGTGCTAAATGGTTCTCCAAGATTGACTTGCAGGGAGCATACAACTTGATAAGGATCAAGGAGGGTGATGAATGGAAGACTGCTTTCAATACCCCTGAAGGGCATTTCGAATACCTTGTTATGCCTTTCGGCTTATGCAATGCCCCAGCAGTCTTCCAGCATTTCGTAAATGATGTATTCCGAGAGTATCTGGGTCATTTTTTAGTTGTGTATCTTGATGATATTTAAATTTTTTCTCCCAATTGGTCCTCACACATCCTGCATGTCCGTACAGTCATGGAGCTTCTGAGAGCCAATAACCTTTGTGCAAAGCTGTCAAAATGCCAGTTTGGTATACAGGAAGTCTCATTTCTGGGGTACAAAATAACTTCAAACTCGTTTGGTATGGACCCCCTTAAGGTCATAGCCATCGAAAACTGGGAGCGTCCCAATAACCTGAAGGCTCTGCAGAGGTTTTTGGGGTTCGCCAATTATTATAGAAAATTCATTAAGGGGTTTTCGCTTATAGCCAAACCCCGCACGGATTTAACCAGGAAGGGATCAGATCTGGTAAACTGGACCCCAGACGCTATCAGGGCATTCAACAAACTAAGACAATGTTTCTCAGAGGCTCCAGTACTGGCACAACCGGACTTTGAGCGTCCTTTTATTGTGGAGGTGGACGCATCTGAGGTGGGGGTAGGAGCGGTCCTGTCTCAAGGGTCAGCTACTCTTACCAACCTCCGGCCCATTGCTTTCTTCTCTAGGAAGTTCTCTAAGGCAGAGTGTAACTATGATATTGGGAACAGAGAGTTACTAGCTATAAAAATGGCGTTCGACGAATGGAGACACTTCCTAGAGGGGGCAAAACATAAGGTGGTTGTGCTTACTGATCAAAAAAATCTTGTATACTTAGATAAAGCTAAACGTCTCACACCAAGGCAGGCCAGATGGGCCCTGTTTTTTACTCGCTTCAACTTCGAGATCACCTATCACCTATTTGTCTCGCAGCTTTGACCTCGAGAGCACTCATAGGGACCAGCCCGATACTATTCTGAACCCTGGTGTAGTAGTGGCCATCTTACAACCTGACCTGGTGACTTTGATTGCAGAGTCTCAGTCCCTTGCACCCCAGAATACTCCAGAAACTCTATTGTTTGTACCCCCCAACCTTCGTCTCCGGGTCTTGGAGGAGATTCATGGTTCGGTGTTGGCTGGTCACCCGGGGGTGGCAGGAACTAAGTATTTGCTCGCGCGTCATTACTGGTGGCCTTCCTGGGCCCGAGACGTAAAGTCTTTTGTTGACGCTTGTTAGACCTGTGCTCGGTCTAAGGTTCCCCGTAGGCCAAATGAGGGTCTCTTACGTCCTCTGCCGGTGCCTACGAGACCTTGGACACACATTTCAATGGACTTTATCACTGACCTGCCGCTGTCTAAGGGAAAAACTGTAATTTGGGTTGTTGTGGATAGATTTTCTAAGATGTACCATCTCATCCCTCTGTGTAAACTGCCTAATGCTCGCACCTTAGCTACATTGTTTGTTAATCACATTTTGCGCCTTCATGGTATCCCTGAAAATATTGTGTCTGACCGGGGCGTTCAGTTTGTAGCAAAATTTTGGAGAGAGTTCTGTGGACGGTTGGGAATCTCCTTGTCCTTCTCGTCAGCCTTCCACCCGCAGACGAATGGGCAGACCGAGAGAATCAACCAGTCTCTAGAGCAATTTCTAAGATGTTTCGTGGCTGATGCCCAAGACAAATGGAGGGACTTTATCTCTTTGGCAGAGTTTGCCTTAAACAATCAAGAACAACGTTCAATTAAAATGTCGCCATTCTTTTGCAATTACGGTTTTAACCCTAGGTACTCTTCTACTCACTCCGCAGATTCAGTTAACCCTTCGGCTGAAGCCTTGTTCACGAAACTGTGCACAGTTTGGGCCCAAGCTCATCAGAGCTTGGTTAAAGCCCAAGAGTTATATCAAAAACATGCTAATAAAAGACGCATACCTGGCCATCAATACGTACTGGGGGAAAAGGTCTGGCTCTCTACCAGGAATTTAAGATTAAGAGTACAGTCTGCTAAACTAGCACCCAAATATATCGGTCCGTATACCATTGTGGAAGTTATTAATCCTGTGACTTTTAGATTAAAACTGCCTGCATCACTTCGTATTCACAATGTGTTTCATAAGGCTCTCCTGAAAAAGTATGTTCCTCCGGTGTCTCCGTCATCTCCCCCTGCTCCACTCATCATCCAGGGTGAGTTGGAGTATGAGGTGGAGAAGATTCTGAATTCTCGTTGGGTACAAGGTTCACTGCAATATCTAGTCCACTGGAAGGGCTTTGGGCCAGAGGAACGAACGTGGGTTTCTGTCAAAGACATGCATGCTCCTCGCTTGGTTCGGCGATACCACGTACTAAATCCTTCCAAGCCTGGTCCATTGAATAAGGGTCCTGAGGCCAATCGTAAGAGGGGGGGGGTACTGTCAGGATTGTGCTGAAACCTAGTGTGAACTGAACCTGCTTTTGCTTCTGTGTGCCACACTCGCTTGCTTCTCTGCTACCTGGCAATGCAGGAGTTAATCTGATTTCCTAGGAGACTTGATCTTTCCAGCTGAGTAGGTCTTTAGACTGACAGGAATCTCTGCCTATCTGGAACCTGGATATCTGAGCGCTGGTCCAATGGGGGATTCGGACTGGGCTCTGGTTCAGTATAAATAGGAAGCTAAGACAGAGTTCCAGTGCTGGTTATTAGCTTAATACCCTGATCCCAGCTTCCCTTGTCTACTCCTGCGATCCCCACTCCTAATCCCTCTGTTTTGCTCGACTTGATCCATGACCTCCTGCCTGACTTTTTGACTACCCGTTTGCTTGCTGATTTTGTACTGCTTTGCCTGTTTGGATTTTGGACCCGGCTTGTTTGACCATTCTTTTGTGTTGTTTGTCCGTCTTGTTCCATGTACACGTATTTAGCGCAGGGAACGTCAACGTGGTTGTCCACGGCCGCCTAGGGCCGACTGAGGCAAGTAGGCAGGTGACAATGGGTGGGTTCAGATCTAGGGCCCACTGTCTCTTGTCTTGTCTACGCCTGCCAGCCCTGACATCGGATGCCTTTTCTCTATTTTTGACGTTGTGTTAACATAGCCTTTTACCGTCCTTTCTCCGTTTTTACTATTAAATTCAATGGACTGTTCAATTAAAGACATAACCAAAGGGGAATTAGTCCACCTCAACCACAATAATGTACCAGCAGCTGTTGCCTGCCTTAGATAAAAAATGATCAACTTTTCAAGGTTGAATTCCTGTAATGAAAAAAATAGTATTTCTTCAGTGTTTTTCCAGAAAATAACAAAATAGACTGTTGAAAGTTGGAATGCCTCCTCTTTCCCTCCCCTTTGCTTGATTGAAACCTGAAGGTTCCAGGCAGGTTCAGTAATGGGTTGTGTGGGGGGGGGGGGGGGTTACAGCTTGCTCCACTTCAGGAGCTCATGGAAGCCTCTTTGACTCTACCTATAACTATCGTTTTCTACATTTTGGATGTGACAGGTACAATGTGTCCCCTTGATATAACAGCCATCTAACAATGTTAGGTCAGTAGTTTGGAATGTGAATTACAGCTGACAGATTAACGTTAAACCTTAGTTTAGAGAGACTAGAGATGAGCGAGTACCACTCGATGGAGTAGCTATTTGCTTGAACATTACACTATTCGATAGATTCTCCTCCCACCATGGCTAGCGCTTTTTTCTAGCCCGTAACCATGCAGGAAGGCTGTGATGGGAGCACACAGGCATCGTGAGAACAGCATCTACATTCATTGGACTGCTTACTCATGCGACCTTGAACTATAACAATTCAGCTCCCATTGCTCATCATCAGATGCCATCTTTAACCTAGTGAGGGAGAGACCTTGACGTAGAGACTGTTAGGATTTTAGGTGATTTTAGGCAGGCAACACTCCAGCATATAGTTTTGTCTATACAGTAATAGACCGGCTAGCAGCACATCAGCTACCTATTCTCACAGACAGGCAGGCAGCTGCTAATTGTAAAGAAAAGGCTTCAGTTGAACTATTTGCTGTTACATTCTAATTGTTGCAGGGCAAGTTGAGGGATAGATCTTGGAGTAGGGACAGTTAGGACTTTAACTACTTTAGGCAGGCAAGACCCCAGAAGCCCTTGTTATGGCTACTACACAGAACAACATATAGCTCAGTCCATACAGTGAATAGTCCAGCTAACAGCACATCATCTATCAGGCAGGCAGCTGATATCTTGCTGTTTGATAATTTGCTGTTACATTCTAATTGTTGCAGGACAAGTTATTGCGCTTATTAAAAAAAAACAAAAAAAAGTGTCATGTCTAAGCTGCTGCCAAACGTGAAAGGACCTAATTCTCCTGAAAAAACCTGTGTTGACCTATTTGCTATTACATTCTTATTGTTACAGGACAAGTTTTTGTGTTCTGCACCACTTTTAGGCCATGTTCACATGGCGTATAGGACCGGCCGTTCCGTGACCCAGCCGGGTCACGGAGCGGCCGGTCTCTGAAAAGATCATCCCCCCTCGTGATGCAGTGCCGGCCGGATGATCTTTCCGGCCACAGTGTTCTGATGCGGGCACATCAGAGCGCGCCCGCATCAGAACTCCTCACAGCACACAATGAAGCTTGCGGCCGGCACCGCTCGCTTCATTGTGTGAACTGACAGAGCTTTCTGTGGCAGCTATTCACTGAATTGCAGAAAACTGAAATGTCAGTTGTTTGCGGAGCCGTATAGGATCCCGGCCGGAGTCTATACTATGTGTATACGCTCCGGCCAGGATCCTATACAAGAGCATGCGGTGTTCCTAGGCGTACAAAGTACAGCCGTTGTTGCTGATTGCAACAACGGCCATACTTTTACGCTGTGTGAACATAGCCTTAGGCTGCGTAAACACGTAACAGATCGGCAGCGAGACCTGCTGCGGGTCCCTGCCCTGTACACTGTATGGGCAGACAAACTTGCAGCAAAGAAACCCTCTGCGGATCCATTACGTGTGAATGCAGTCTTAAAAATAATAAAAGCTCGTCGCTGTGTCACGTCCAAGCCACTGCCATATGTGAAAGGTGCTAATTCTTTTGTATACGCCTGTGTGGACCTATTTGCTGTTACACTCTAATTGTTGCAGGAAAATTTTTGCGCTCTGTGCTAGTTTTAAAAAGAAAAAACCCTTGCCTATGCCATCTGTTGTCGTAGGCAATGTGAGTTAAAGGGGTGCTGGAATTTTTTTTTTTTTTCTTACAATTTAGCTTCCCTTACATCCCATTGGCATCACAACATATGGGGTAAATTCGCCCCTGCGAGCCCCTGGGACAAAGGAATATTTAATGAAAAAACAATTAAATTTTAAATTAACATAATAATTTTAGCTTTCTGTCCATGCTAAGGAAGGGGAAAGAAGGTTTGCTCTTTTTCACTTTAAATACAGTTTGTTTTGTTTGGCGTGTAATGTTGAGAGCCTGTGATAATAGCGTAATACTGCAATTTGGCCGTGTTAGATGCACCAAGACATGCTTTCCCTGCTGTCACGATTTATATAAATACTGGGGGAGATTAATCAAACATGGTGTAAAGTTAAACTGGCTCAGTTGCCCCTAGCAACCAATCAGATTCCACTTTTCATTTCTCACAGACTCTTTTGAAAATGAAAGGTAGAATCTAATTGGTTGCTAGGGGCAACTGAGCAAGCTCTACTTTACACTATGTTTGATAAATCTCCCCCACTGTGTCTTCTGATGTTCATCACTCACCCTGTACTACAGTGAGCGGGCTGAACATTAAAACACCAGGCCATTCTCCCTCTTTGGGCCCCTAGAGGTGCTGTGGGCCCCGGAACTTGCCCAAGTCAGCCTTGTGCTGACACCGGCCCTGAACTTATAACAGTTTTGTGTTAGGAAATGCTGTTCTCTACTGCCTCATCAAAAAGGGGTTATTAGTATAAACCTAGCCTTACTATTAGATATAGTAACATGATTAATAAAAAAAATTGAACACCACCATTATTTCTGGCAAATATGTTTAACATAAATATATGATATAAACAACATTACATTCTCGTTAACAGAAAATTATGCGGTGCTAAGTACCTAGTAAGTTCCGCTTCTTTATCATTATCTAACAAGACATATTTTTCTGTTTAGGACTTTTAGTTCAGGAGAGCTTGGCAACAACCCCTGTGCGGGCTGTAACAGCAGGCATATTGGTCGTCACCCAGTTTTCCAAGAAACACATATACTGTACAGTAACAGCTAAATAGGATTTTTAACAACTTAGTAAAAGAGGACTACTCAAGAATGTAACCGTGATTTTTTTGTTGTTTTGCTGTTCAATTTATATGAAAATGTTCTTTTAATCAAAATGATAAAAATTCAGTGCAAGAATGGAATAATCCTGAAGCCTTTAACCAGTTCTTCACCTACATAGCAACATACTAAATTAAAAGAGCAGATCAGAAGTAAGACATCCATAATACATAAAGCCATGGTAAATTATTGCACAATTCTCTATTATGTTCCCATGCCAGAAATAGCAATTAAAAGAACATATAATATGTATTTTTCCCCTTTGATGAATGATCTCTACATTTATCTATCTTGAACTCCGTCTATCATTTATTAGTCCAGTCACCTATTCAATTGAAATCTGTCTTTAGAGGATAAACATTCTTCTCTTGTTTATTACCTTGTATAATTTAATGTCATCTGCAAATTGAGATAGTGCTCTCTCCACTCATTTCAAGGTCATTAATAAACAAGTTTTAAGGAAGAGTGAGGTTTTGATTTGTTTCTTTCACATTTCTCCCCAAGGGGCACATACTTATAAGTGTATTCATCTTACATTTTCCTAACAGTCTCTTCCAGCTCTCTGAATTTTGCTTTAGGAAATAAGCTGGAGTAAACCAAGTTGTGTTCCTTCACATACTTGTAATTTGTTTTTAAATACTTGTCGATATATGAGCTATACAATTAGAGTCAGCCGCAGCAGAACCATTGTACAGGGGTGTCACCCCCCACATACACAAACTCACATGCATACAAACACAAATAAATTCCAGCCCAGTGGTGTTTATAATTATGCACATTCACTTTGGGAAACAGTGCACGTTACGGCATAATTAAATCTTAAGGGGAGATTTATCAAACTGGTGTACAGTAAAATTGTCGTAGTTGCCCCTAGCAACCAATCAGATTCCAACATTCATTTTTCAAAAAATCTGTGAGGAATGAAAAGTGGAATCTGATTGGTTGCTAGAGGCAACTAAGACAATTCTACTTTACACCAGTTTGATAAATCTCCCCGTTATCCTTTAAGTCCTTGCAAAATCCTTGCCCTGCAACATCAGATGTTGTTTGGTTTCCTTACCTGGATCTTATAATACCATTACAAGGATCCTGCAGCATCAAAAGGAAATGTTCTACATCCCCATTGGAATTGGGTATTCTTCTTGCTCTTATGCCACTAGTTGATGTTATATTTGCCATACCATTAGTTACATGCGCTTAAGTTTGGCACATGAATAGAATGACACCAGCACGGGGAAGCCGGTGCTGCGGTCCCCGTGGTTTCAATTCAATTGTATGCTGACCTATGATGTCACGGGTTTATACACCCAGTGAGATCCCTTCCGGGTCACTAATTATGAACCTCATTACCAAATGCACACCAGCACCTTATGTCACATGCCTGATGAAGAGGAGGGTGGCCTGCTCTAAACACGTAGCTGAATGCAAATAAAGAACTTTTTTTCACCAGAATGTTAAAGTGACACTGTCACCCCCTTAGTGCATTCTGACATCTCTACACAGGTGTAAAGGGTAAATTTAGTGTTTTTCATACCTTATTTCATATCATACGTCATGGTGCTTGTTCAAGTAAAAAGTGTCCTTTTATCAACTGCAGATTGTATTAAGTGGGCGTGGCCTCGCGGCACTAGCGCCACATAACCCCGCCCACAACGGCACGGTTGGCCCCGCCCCCTTGACGCCCATTGGTTGTCCAACGTAAAGGGGGTGGAGTCTAGACCTTTCGGCCAGCCTGTTCCAATGGCCGGCGAGGGGGCGGGGCCAATTGTGCAGTTGTGGGCGGGGTTATGTGGCGCTAGTCCCGCGAGGCCACGTCCACTTAATACAATCTGCAGATGATAAAAGGACACTTTTTACTTGAACAAGCACCATGACATATGATATGAAATAAGGTATGAAAAACACTAAATTTACCCTTTACACCTGTGTAAAGATGTCAAAATGAACAAAGGGGGTGACAGTGTCACTTTAAGTCAGTGTCCAATAACATTGAGGAAACTCAGTGATCCAGACATCAGACTCCTGGTCCAGACAGAATGTGCCAGGGAAGCCACCGCTTTTATCCCTTTTCTTTGAGCTAATAATCTTAGTATGTTATATGTGTCTTTCGGACAGTTTAGGTTATTTAATATATTTTAATATTTACCTTTAGTAAAACACATTTTGCTAAGAATAAGCCAATACATTCGATTACCATACAGTAAAGTGACAATATTCTACCTAGTATGCCAATAGAAATACATACAGAACACATTATTGTAATCCTAGCTTTTACTATATGCTGCTATGAATATTCATAAATGCTAAATGCTAAAACAATATGGTATAATAGCTATTGTTATTTCACAGCAGGATATATGAACATTCCTTTGAAAATTACACGTGCAATTAAATTAGATTTCATTGCAGCAAATGGAAAAATGAACTTAGTAACAACAGACACTACAGAGGGAGAAAGGAAACTTCTAAGTGCATTTGGAGAGTGACAAAGTATAATTGGAATCTGGTTCCTAAATGCTTTGGGTAAGGTCGTTTAGAAAATTCATTGCACTATGTAGACTTCTTTTGTGCTTATGTGCTGCACTTGCAAAACAGTCAACATTTATTACTTTTCTCTCATTTATTATAAATTAATAATTCTTTGTGCTTTCAAGTGCTCAGTAATTCATATGAAAATATCTCACCTATCTTGTACAAAACATTAAACATTATAGGTTATAAGGTCCATAAATGGCAAAAAAAAAAAGCAAGGAAAAAGGATGAAACATCGAGAATGAACATTATTTTCAAGAACCGGAAAGCAGGACAAGACAAGACAGTGAGCCCTGATGCTAAACCCAGTCCACGGTCCCTGCCTACTTGCCACAATCCGCCCTAAGATGGCGGCAAGCAACTTGGTGGCGGTCCCTGCACTGGCTAGGTGGGACACAAAGACAAGACAGACAGACAAAACACAATAAAGAATAGTACACAGTCCGGGTCACAACAATCGGGCAGCAAAGGTACAAAATCACAAACCAATAGGCAAAGTCAAGGCAATATTGTCAGGGCAGGCAGCAAGTAAGGGAGGTCAAGGAATAAGGCCAAAATCAGGGAATGCAAATACACAGAAGTTAAAAGCGGGCAGAGACAAAGTCAATAACCAGCAATGAGTACACAGACTGAGGTAGTTATATAGGAGGTCAGGGTTCTGGTCCAGAAGATAATTGGACCATTCCCCTGATCTCCAAGCACAGACACCTGAGAACAAAACAGATCCACTGGCAGGATGACCTGTCAGTCACAGCAGAACCAAACGAAGATTAACCATAACATGGCCAGACAGAATTCAGCAGGTGAAGTCGGGTGTGTGTCCAAACCAAGTGAGCAGATAAACCAGTGTTCACACACAGCAAAAACAAAACACAGAATACAAGAAAATCAGCGCTTTCTTGGCCACACAGCACAAGCCGAGAGGCGCATAATGCTCCACAAAGGTACCATCCTGACAATCATACCAAATGTTAAATGCATACAACACAGATAGTATATGTAAAGCTTTTACACACCATCGCTAGGTTCACACTATGTAAAAATGACAGCCATCTTTCATAAAAAAATAGCCATCACTGCACACATAATATCCGTTATTTTTAAATAACGGGTGTTATTTGCACAATGACAGCCATTGTTATGAAAGATGGCCGTCATTTTTACACAGTGTGAACCTAACCTATGACTTGAACCAAAAATTTAAAACTTTATTCCTTTACTTTTGTTGCACATTCCATACAGTTATTTCAAGTTTCAGTGCTCATTTAAAGGGGTTTTCTGGGCGAAATGGACTGATAGACTGATCAAACCAGTAGCCAACACCCATGCCGATCAGCTGTTTGGCTACCGCACTATACAGTGGCAGGAGTTTGTCTTGTTCCAGTTACGATATGTAATTGCAGCTCAGCTCTTATTCTCTTGAACAGGAGCTGAGCTTCACCCCTACTATACAATAAATGGAAACAAACTGCTTCTAGCTTTTACCATCTTTAATGCTTTTATTTTTTGGTCTATGGGGCTGTGTGAGGTTTCATTTTTTTGTGCCATGATCTGTTCTTTCTATCTATCGGTTCCTTGCTTGCATTTATGTGACTTTTTAAATAACTTTTTATTACTATTTTCTGGATTACATATGACCCAAAATCAGCAATTTTGCTTATTTTTTATTTATAATTTTGTGTTTACACCATTTAGTGTGTGAGAAAATAATGCCATAATTTAATAGTTCTGGTGATTACAGACACAGTGATACCAAATATGTTGTTTTTTTATTTTTTATTTAGTTTTAGTTTTAGCATGGGAAAGGTGGTTGATTTAAACTTGTATTATGTGATGGGATTTTTTATTGACAATTTTTGTTTTTAACACTAATTTGTAGCCCCCTGGGGGACTTCTATAATAACTCCACTGATCTCTTATAGAGATCAATGCAGTGCATATGTACTAAATTGATCAATGAGATCAGTGCTCAATTACTATGGGCTGCTGGGGCCCATTGTAATCGAGGACCAGGCCAGGATTAGCGTAATTGTGGAGCTGTGGCACGGCTCTGGCAAAAACAGGGATAGCCCCTCCATAATCGCATTGTGGGGTTATTTTTATACACAGAATAGAGGATAACAAACAGATCTGTGGGGTCTGACCAGTTGGAGTTCAGCACTTGCATATGTTCGGCAGTCCCATAGACAATGAATAGAGCAATGGCTGCAAAGACACAGTTAGCACTATTCCTTCCTGGGACAAATATATCCCCATTTATAGGGATTGCCTCGAGTCCCAACAGTTGGATCCTTGACGATCTGCTTGTTACGTATGCACTATCTTGTGGATAACATATAATTTGTTGACATTGGGAAACCCAATGTTAATAGAGCTTAGAAATATCAATGCATATCAAACAGTAGATTATAGTGGTAACATGAAATAACCTACATTTCTACTGAAGCAATGTTTTCATGAATCTGAAAGTATTTAGCTGTCATCATTTAGAGCACAATCCTAAAACCAAGAGATGCATTTCTCATTTTAGGACAGTGAGTGATGCCATACAAATATTCCCTTTGGCCCCCTATCTAAACTTTTCATTCCCAACAGGCCAATAAATAAATAAATAAATAGTAATCTTAGTATTACGAGCACTTATTAGCGAAAAATAAGTAAACCTAATAAATGCAGTCAAAACAACCAATTGGATTGCTCAGACACCAAACAACACTATCAACATAAAATAAGCAAATAAAACCTCCATGTGTTGTTAAACCTGCTATCATGTATTCTGCACGGCTCAGGGAAATAATTATACATAATAGCATAATTGCATTCTATCTTTAAAAGTACGCTCGGATGAGGAAGTGACTTGTCAACACATCCTTGACCCATACAAAATTAAAACATTTCTAAACTGACAATTATTCACTTTTCTTTTTTTGATAAATTAAATTATCTGCTATTACAGCTGTCGACTGAATGATTTTGTTTAAATTAGAACTCCGGCATCTTAATATGACAGTTATTAGTACTGGTTACTCTGCTTTAGGGCTTTTTTTTTTTTTGTCTCATCCTCTATGATAACTGCCACAAAGCTTTTGATGCTTTCCGCTACTGAACTCATTATGTCACTGCATCGTTGATATTTCACACTAGAATGCTAACTGTACTTCAAGGACAAGTCATCTGATCAAAGGGTTGCAAATCTTCCAAGCGGATGACAGATGAGAAATGGTAAAGTGTTATTTAGTAGAATGACCACTGCGGATTGAAACTGCTTTTTTTGAGCCATTTCTGTATTAGTCATTCACCTTTTCACTTACCCCACAATTCCTTGACTTGCTGTTGTCATCAAAAAGATGCAAAAACATGGCCGGCTGCATGGAAATTGTTCTTCGTTACATGAATGTAAATGTAAATGAATGTAAAGCATTCTGTCCCACAGGTCGCACAAACTGGAATTATACCCAGTTGTTAAATTAAATGAAAATTTACTATAATAAGTTGCAATAAAAGGACACTAAGATCTTTATACCACACCACTAGGACGAGGTCAAGTGCATCCAAAGCATTTTTAACTACTTTCGGATTTTCTAATGTCTTTAAACTTTAGGCTGGTGTCCACAGGGCATTGCAGAGACGCACGGAATTGTAATTGCAGAATCAGCAGCTACTGTACATAGAACGTGTGCAGCTATAGGAGAGACTTGTTCAATGACAATGGCCCATAAAGAAGTTAAAGATAGCCTATATTACCTCCTGATCATTCCTAATCATTCAGTACACAGTGCTGTATGAGTAATTATTAACCCCTTTATAACGGATGTCCAGGTCAAATTGAAGCAATGTTCCTCCTCATCTTCTAAGAGCCATAGCACTTTTATTTTTCCACCTACAGGGCTGTTTTGGGTGTCATTTTTTGCACCATGATCTCTAGTTTTTATTGATATCATATTAGTGCAACAGAAAAAATGTTATTCTCTTCTAATAGAAACATTTTTAAAAATCAGCAATCCTGGTAGTTTTTTTTTAACCCCCGCTTTTCATTCACGCTGTTCACAGTGCAGGACCCAAAAAACACACCATGCTCCAATAGTCACCATGCTCCAAGAGTCCAGCCTAACAAAAAAATATTGTACTGCGTTCTGGAAGTCATGGTGTTACACCAAACTAAGTTTAAAATTTTGCCACAATGATTTGAAGGGTGTTGCATTTAACCCTTAGTGTCCAATGATGTACCCTGCTCTGAACAGCACCGCTCTCAGCTGTTATCTGCAACTGGGGAGCGCCTATATAAGCCGGCGTGGGTCCCATTGCCGCGCCGGCTAATTAAGCATTTAAATGCAGCTGTCAAACCTGACAGCTGCATTTGAAAGTTGTCCTTCGCATATCCCTGGTGTCTAGTGGGACAGATCTTCGGAGATCTGTTCTTCTGGCTAGGCTGGGCCTCAGCGTCGCAGCGTGGTTAATACATAACACAGCATTGATCTCTGTGAAAGACCAATCCTGGGTATATGGCAGTCCCTCAGGGGGACTTCTAGTTAAAGTAAAAAAAAAAAATCCCTTCCTAATAAAAGTCCAAACCACTAATTTTAAAAATATAAATAAACAAATAAATAAACATATTTGGTATCGCTGCGTGCGTAATTGCTCAAACTATTAAATCACATTCCTGATCTCGCACGGTAAACGGCTTAAGCGCAAGAAAATTCCAGTGCAAAATTGTGCATTTTTGGTCGCATCAAACCCAGAAAAAATGTAATAAACAGTGATCAAAAAGTCCCATTTAAGCAAATAAGGTACCAATAAAAACTAAAGATCATGTTGCAAAAAATTACATCTCACACAGACCCACAGACAAAAAAATAAAAGCATTATAAGGATTAGAATAGAGCAATTTTAAACCCATTTAGTTTTTTAAAAAAGGTTTTTATTTTTTAAAAGCCGTCAGATAAAATAAAAG
Source organism: Dendropsophus ebraccatus (assembly GCF_027789765.1). NCBI lineage: Eukaryota > Metazoa > Chordata > Amphibia > Anura > Hylidae > Dendropsophus > Dendropsophus ebraccatus. The sequence continues at coordinate 65,531,018 of NC_091463.1, forward strand.
TCAAACAAGTTGCATATCGTTGTAATCGTACTGACAGGAACATAGATAACATGTCAGTTTTACCATAAGGCGTTCGACGTAAACACAAAACTCCCTGAAATGAAAACAAATTCCTTTTTTTTTTCAATTTGACAGCGCAAATGATTTTTTCCCAGTTTCGCAGCATACAGTTTTTTATGGGAAAATAAATTCTACCATTGAAAAGTACAATTGGTGTTGCAAAAAATAAGGACTTATGTGGCTCTTTAGATGAAAAAATGCAAGTGCTATGGCCTTTCAAACATAAAGTGGAAAAAGCAAAAGCGCAAATATGAAAATCGGCTTTGACCCGAAGGGGTTAAAATATCCTGGCCCAATACATTGCTCTCTTGGGTTCATGCACTAAAGATAGCTACATCTGTATACCACTACTACTGATGAGCCAAACTGACAGGTGCCTTGATGCCAATTTTGGTTTTGTTTTGTTGCTTTTGACTTTTTGTTCTCTCTAACTTCATTCCTGAAATATAGGGATTTTACTATCTGCATTTTCCCCAGGGTGTTCATTAAGTTTTCTTTTCAAGAAGGGGTGTGAAAGCTCGACTTCTGGGGTAGTAAATGTGATTCATGCCTTTTTAGGCTATATTCCCACGTTCAGTGTTCCTCACGGAACACGGACATAGAATGCCTGCAATGGAGTCTCCTCCGCCCAGACAGCATCTGTGATAAGATGCTGTAAGCGGGGGACTGTACTCATATGCGCCGTGCTGTAATGACAGCGCCGCTGGTTCATTACAGCGCGGTGAATATGAGTACAGTTCCCCCACTCCCGGCATCTTTTCACAGATGCTGTCTGGGCAGGGGAGACTCCATTGCAGGCATTCCACGTCCGTGTTCCGTGAGGAACACGGAGCGTGGGAATAAAGCCTAATGGTGCGTTTACACAGACAGATTTATTTGACAGATTTTGGAAGCCAAAACCAGGAGCAGATTATAAACAGGGAACAGGTGATAAAGGTAAGACTGAGATTTCTCCTGTTTTCAAATCCATTCCTGGCTTTGGCATCCAAAATCAGATAAATCATTGTGTGTAAATGCAGCATAAGTCTTCTTTGCCTTCTTTGTATTTGCACCTCCTGAGCCTTGCCTTCATACTTTTTTTTTTTTATTAAACTTATTATCACCTTTCAGGAAAAAGTGCACATAGATAGCCAAATAGTAATGTCCCTAAATATAAAACTGGATTTTAAAAATAATTTCACTACCTGGTACTTTCAATAGTTTCATTTACTTTGTATGGGCTAAGAGTATAAAGTTTAAAACTCCAAAAGAATTCCCAATTAATTAGTTGTCTATATCTATCAGATCGATCCTTTGGGATCTGTTCTAGCACTGTCAAGGTAAGATCCACTGGGTTGCACTACCGTTTACAATTTGGACACACTATGTAAAGAAATGTTGTTGTTGTTTTTTTTACAATGCTTATGCCGCCCCTACAGTAAAGAACGGACGCTAATAACATTACAGTCAGCATCCGTTCTTTACTGAAAAATTACATAGTGTAAACATAGCGGGATAGAGGCACTTTGTGTGTGTGTGTGTGTTTTTTTTTTTCACATTCTCCAGTAGAAATTATTGAATCACATGATCAAAGAATCACATAAATTGAAAAGAAAAAGAAAAAACATAAAACTGCATTATGCAATACTAAAAAAAGTTGTGATTTTTTTTTTGTTTTGTTTTGGTGGTTTTAAACAAACACACACACACACCGACACACACACACATACACACACAACAGAGTGTGCAAAGAAGGCGCAAAGAGAATTTTTCAGTGTTGGCTAAGCATCTGTACCTAATCTTGCATCCTAGACAGCTACTGTTGATAGCTATGCTTCAGCAAAACAGGCGGTATACCTGACTGGGTAATATGACTTTCAAATAGAAGGAAGAAATTGCTTGCACATGTATAAATATTTCTTTTATAAATTAATCATAAGATGGTCGAAGGCATTCAAGCATACAGCATGGACATCATTTTAATCCATTTTCTGTCAGCCTCACCAGCAGGTGGGTTTAAATGTTGGCAATTAAAGGAATTGTACACATGTCGCACGGCTCAGCACTGCAAATACAGTACTTGTGATAAACTGAAGTTATACAGAAATATAGCATTTTGCCAAATTGTTACTCAGAAAAAAACATAAGAAATAGATTAATATTGCTTTGATGTCCTTTATGTTTACTATTAGTTTTATATCCAGATTAGTGTTATTTTTTTTTTTACCATCTTCACTGATTGTTTCATCAATTTAGGATATATATAGTTTCTTGTAGCATGATAGTCGCATATAGGACTTGCATAAAATTATAATATATATTATGATATTGTCAAGTTAAAATTAAAGCATTTAAAAAAAATATATATATATATATATATATATATATATATATATATATATATATATATATATATATATATATAGGCTATGTTCACACTACGTAAGTGCCGTGGAAATCACAGTCGTTGTTACAACAGCCATGATTCCTGCGACACTTACGCAGTGCTGCAGGCTGAGGGAATCCCGTCCGGAGTGTATACACATAGGGGGACATTTACTAAGTCCAGCGTTTTTTACGCCGGGTGTAAAAATGTCCCTGCAGCTCCGGAGCTCTGGGAATTTATGTAGAGGTGCATTGCCTCTACATAAATTCTGATTTCACTGAGCCTCTTCATGTGAAAACTTTGAAATCTATGCCATCTCAGAGCTGGCGTAGTTTTCAGTATCATTTTTCATCGTGAAAAAAATGATAAATGCAGTGGACCCAGAGTCCGTCCCCCCCTGTCCTGCCCCCTCCCCGCCCCACTGGCGAAGGTGGCATAACATGGCCAGATGCAAATATTTTATTTGCAAAACGGCCATTTCCTAATAAATTAAGTTGCATCTGGCCGTTTTACACCAACAAATACAACTTTTTTGCTTGATAACTTTCCCCCATAGTATACGATCTGGAGGGGATCCCTAGAGGCACTGTAGAAAACTGACATGTGAATAGCGGCCGCAGAAAACCCTGTCAGTGCACACTATGGAGCGAGTGGCTGCGGGTCAAGGAATGGTCGGTCTAATACAGTGTATGAACATAGCCATATATTACACATATGAGATGAGCAAACTGAACTTTCTGAACCAAGGTTCGTTAGGAGTTTTGAAAAAACTTTGATTAGCGAACAAACCAAATGTTTTGGTTTGTAACAAGTGCATAAAGATGTCAGGCACACATGTCACAGTACAGTACAGTGAAAGGGTGAGTGCAAGGGATTAAACAAAATTCCTTGCAGCTAGCAAATCCGTTGCAAGCCACCCCCTTGCAAAGTCACACTTCCTCCTACAGTATAAATACAGCAGTGTTCTGTTAAAGAGGATGTACCACCAGGTACATCCTCTCTAAGCTGAACCCACGGATCGAATGGCGCCGTCACGGGGAAGCCGATGCCGCGGTCCGTTTTACTAACTGCGTCCCGGTTCCCGTGCACGGCACCGGAATCGGCCGGTGCTCAAGCTTCATTCCATTCATTCAAGGGAGCCGCGTCATACAGGGGAGGGAATTCCCACCCATTGGGGGTGGCCCGGCCTGCCTCCAGTGCTGGTTACGGTGCATAGAATGGCGCCGTGCACGGGAACCAGGCCGCGGTCCGAAAAACGTACTGCGGCAACGGCTTCCACATGACGGCACCGTTTGATCCGTGGGTCCAGCTTAAAGAGGATGTACCTGGTGGTACATGCTCTTTAAGGCCAGCATTCAGCTCATGTGCAGTGAACAGAACACACACTGCATTCAGAGAGAGAAAAAAAGGAGGAGGCAGGGAGAAAAAGAAAGTAGGGGAGAAGCAAGGTTATAGAAGGTTAATTAGGTAGAGGGGAAAGATAAAGGAAAGTAGCAGTGAAATTGGTGTAGCTGGGAAATTGTTGCAGTCACTTTGTGTGCTAGTACACAGTGTCCACCACTGTCCACAGATCCCCGGGTGATTTAAACCCTTTAAAACATCTGTCAAGTCCTCAGCCCTGTAATAAAACCACCTATGGTGTTTGTACGCCAGTCATCAACCATTGCAGGTTTAAATTAACCATTTGAATCCCCTGTTAGGTTACATTTTCAAAATTGCCGTTTCAGGCTAGGTTCACACTATGAAACTGTGCGGCTGTATTTGCGGCTGTAATTGTGCGGCGGTAATTTTGGTGGTTCATGCGTACGCTGGAAAGTATACGATATACGGCTGAACAGTGCTCCTGGACCGGGCGGCAGCAGGCTGGTAAGATTTAGGCTGGGGAGGGCCTAAACCAATGGCTCTTCCCACCCTGGTGTTACCAGGCTGCTGTCGTTTGGTTTTTAACCCTTTAAGGACATAGCCCATTTTCGTTTTTACGTTTTCGTTTTTTCCTCCTTTTGTTTAAAAGGTCATAGCACTTGCATTTTTCCACCTAAAAACCCACATGACCCCTTATTTTTTGCGTCACTAATTGTACTTTGCAATTACAGGCTGAATTTTTGCATAAAGTACACTGCGAAACCAGAAAAAAATTCAAAGTGTGGTGAAATTGAAAAAAAAAAAACGCATTTCTTTTATTTGGGGGAAATGTGTTTTTACGCCATTCGCCCTGGGGTAAAACTGACTTGTTATGCATGTTCCTCAAGTCGTTAAGATTAAAACGATAAATAACATGTATAACTTATATTGTATCTGATGGCCTGTAAAAAATTCAAACCGTTGTTAACCAATATACGTTCCTTAAAATCGCTCCATTCCCAGGCTTATAGCGCTTTTATCCTTTGGTCTATGGGGCTGTGCGAGGTGTCATTTTTTGCGCCATGATGTGATCTTTCTATCGGTACCTTGATTGCGCATATACGACTTTTTGATCGCTTTATATTACATTTTTTCTGGATTTGATGCGACCAAAATATGCGCAATTTTGCACTTTGGGATTTTTTTGCGCTGACGCCGTTTACCGTACGAGATCAGGAATGTGATTAATTAATAGTTCGGGCGATCACGCATGCGGCGATAGAAAACATGTTTATTTATTTGTTTACTTTTATTTAAAACCTGGGAAAAGGGGGGTGATTCAGACTTTTATTAGGGGAGGGGGCTTTTTACTATTAACAACACTTTTTTTTTTTTTTTTTTACACATATACTAGAAGCCCCCCTGGGGGACTTCTAGTATATACACTTAGATCTCTCATTGAGATCTCTGCAGCATAGATATGTTGCAGAGATCCATGAGATCGTCACTCGTTTGCTTTCGGCTGCTGCAGCCGAAAACGAACGAGTGCCGAGCCGAGGACGGCGCCATCTTGGACGCGTCCCCGGCCGGCATCAGTAACGGAGATCGCTCCTCCGGGACAAGGTCCCGGAGGAGCGATCTCCCCCACTAGACCCCAGGGAAACGTTGCCTCCGGTAATCGGAGGCAGCTGTCAACTTTGACAGCTGCCTCCGATTAGCTAATTAGCGAGCACGGCGATCAGATCGTGCCCGCTAATAGCAGCGGTCCCGGGCTACTCGCGGCACCCGGGATCGCGGCACTTCAAAGCGGCCCCGCTTTGAAGTGCAAGTGAGGACATATGACGTACGCATACGTCCTATGTCCTTAAGAGGTTAACCCGGCTGGTTATAAAAATAGGGGGGACCCTATGCGTTTTTTTTTTTTATTATTTATTTATTTTTAAAAAAAAACGCATAGGGTCCCCCCTATTTTTATAACCAGCCGGGTTAAAAACCAAACGACAGCAGCCTGGTAACACCAGGGTGGGAAGAGACATTGGTTTAGGCCCTCCCCAGCCTAAATCTTACCAGCCTGCTGCCGCTCGGTCCAGGAGCACCAATTTTGACGCTTCGGGACCACTTGCACCCGGCTCTTCCCAGTACCCCTGGTGGCATTGGGTACTGGGGTAATAATGGGGGGGTTAGTGTTAGCCATTTTATACCGGCTAACACTAGGCCCCAACTTAGTAATGGATTCCGTCTATTAGACGGCTTCCACTACTAAGTCTATAAAGTAAAAAAATAAAGACAAGACACAAGTTAAAAAAAAAAAATTATTCAAATAAAAACACCCCCACACCCCTCATTGACCATTTTATTTAAAAAAAAAAAAAAAAACAACCGCTGGTCATCGACGTAGTCCACAGAATCCGACGTAATCCCCAGGATACCGATATCTGAAAAACAAAAAGGGAGAAACACACAAAAAACGCACAAACAGGAGCACAACACCCATCATTGTGAGCGGTGTTGTGCTCCTTACAGTATGCAGCATCTTTACAGATCGCTGCTTACAGTCTGGCCCCCAAGGGGTTAAGGGAGGATGTATTGTATCCCCCTTAACCCCTTGGGGACCAGACTGATGTCAGACTGCACCCATCCCAGCAAGGAAGGGGTTAAGTGACCCCCTTCCTTGCTGGGAGGGGTGCAGTGCTGGGGAGGGGGTGGGGAGAGCTCTATACTCACCCCGATGTGTCCTCTTCGCTGGTCCGCAGTACAATGAAGTCACTGTGCTGCGGACCCGCTAATCATATGTGCGCTCAGCCGATCAGCCAATCAGCTGAGCGCACATATAATTCTAAATGTTTCTTCTAATAATGCTATTGTGATAACATAATTAGAAGAAACATTTGATGTTTTAATTAAAGTAAAGTGATGATTAGTACAGAATGCTCTATTGCCGGCAATATGAATTAACGGCTTACTGGAGCTTCCTGTACTAATTAATATTTAATGAATAAAACACATTTTCGTTGAAATAAAATCAGTTTCGTTGTTCAATAATTTAATTTAAACGAATCCATCATTGTGCAATTAAATATACTGTCAAAAAATAAATGTATATATAAATATACATTTATTTATATATATATTTATTTTAACAGTATATTTAATTGCAAAATGATGGAATCGTTTAAATTTAATTATTGAACAATGAAAGGGACTTTATTACAACGAAAATGTGTTTTATTAATTCAATATATTAACCATGAGAGGCATCGGCATCGGCATACTGCAGAGGATCGCAAACCCCGGTAATAGCAATTCATGTAAACTGTTTCCCTGCTTTCCCAGATGCATCCAGAGGTGTTTGCATCACTTTCTTAAGATTTTATTTGTTATTTTTAGTTGAACCAGATTTCCAAGTAAATGACGTATGTTTTCAGCCGCATGTCTATTTTTTCCCACGGCCGTAGTTTACAGCCGCATAAAAAATACAGCCGCCTAGTTACATAGTGTGAACCTAGCCTCAACCTGTAGAATATGTCCTACAATAAAACCACACAATGGAATGAAAAAGTAACACTCACACTAAAGTTACATGCTGAGCTTTCTTACAATTGGAAATTGCATATCAAAAGTCTCCTCCTAATTCTAGCCTTCGTTCAGGATCATATGTTCTTTTGCTTTATTTAATATTATTTTATCTATGAGAATAGATGTGGAGTAGAAAGACCTTTTCTGTGCTATATTTTCTTTAGATTGCACCAAGCTCTTTTTGAAGCTATTGTGGCACTGAACATCTGGATCTCAATAGACTGCATATTATTTAGTTAGAGTTTAGAAGTTAAAAAGAAAAACTTCTATTGCCGATCTTTTGAATTCTTTCATTGCATTAGAAAGAAAAAAAGCTAACTATTGTGGTGGTACAGAATATTATGGTAAAGGCACTTTTACCCTATGAATATGTTTTCTCCTTCCCTACACATTAGCAACACAAGGGCTGCATGTGACCTCTTGGACACTTTTTTAACAAAACTAAGCAAAACTAATATTTTTATTGCTTTTAGCAGTGTCAAAGTAAGATTCCTAAAACGACCTGAAATACAGTATATGTTTAATAGATTAGAAGAAAAAAAAGGCCATTTATACATGGTCTAATGGCTTAGGAGCCCAGTAGATAAGGAGATCCAGCGCTGCCTTAGAAACATCTCTCTCCTGTTGGTTTCCCTATAAGGGACTGAGTTAATGACTTTCATTACTTACAATTATTTTGGATTATTAAAGAGATATAAAGGAGCTTATGTATGATGAGCTAGGGGGCCATATACTGGTCTTGCACAGGATCTATCTGCTGTCTCTGGAGATCTGCTGCAATAAATGGCATTAAATGTTATAGCATTTAAAAGCAGAATGCTGAAGACAACATTTATATTATTAGAAGATGGCTATAGCATGCTGTAAGCACTATATATGTTAAGTTTCTGATAACGTTGAGTTTCTGATAATGTGACATAAGAAGAAATAACTCAGCTTTATGCTCTCCTCCGCATGGCTGGCTGTTTTCCAAGCCAGTGTGCTGACTGTAGCATAATTCTACACTTCTTTATTAAAATGTCAGATTCCATTCAACTGTAAATTTCCTTAAGCTGCGAGGAAGATTTGCACAAAACCGCATGGCTCACTATTGTTTTTATAGGATTCCATTGGGACGCTTTACTCATACAGTTCTATTAGAACACATGACACAGCTTGATAAATGAGCATGTTTTTTTTTTCCCAATGAAGTCTTAATATAACTGTCATAAATCTTCCATTTCATTCTTGTACCTAATTTATATACATATGGAGATGTGGTATAACGTGCCCTTAGCGCTAAGTGTGAATTAAACTATGTTTTCACAAATCTTATATGTGTGATATTGGCTACCAAAAGACAGAGCAAGACTGAGCAGAAAGTATTGTAATATTCTTGCATTAGAGAATCCCCTGACCTTCCATTTCTTCTCTACTTCTATATTGCCCAAGCAGGTATGAAACTTACACAACAGTATTTGGGTGAGTATTTGTATCAGCATTTCTGAGCCAAACATAGGATAAAACTTATAGAAAGGAACATCTGATGGATAGATTTATACCTCTTTTTTTGTTTTTGATCCGCCTAGGATTTTGATTTACAAGTACTGACTAGAGATGAGCAAACCACGAGCATGCTCAAGTTCATCCGAACCCGATCATTCGGCATTTTATTAGCGGTGGCTGCTGAAGTTGGATAAAACCCCAAGGCTATGTGGAAAATATGGATATGGTCATTGTCTGTATCCATGTTTTCCAGACAACCTTAGAGCTTTATCCAACTTCAGCAGCCACCGCTAATCAAATGCCGAGAGCTCGGAGTCAGATGAACTCGAGCATGCTCAAGGTTTACTTATCTTTAGTACTGACCCAATTAGAGCCATGTGCAAGTTATTTATACACAATGGGAATTTTAAGGTTGAAGGTTTGAATAGAATTGGGTAATCTATGGACCTGCCAGCTCAGCCAATCACTGGCTGCTGCTGCATCCTTCTTTAACCAATGATTGGCTGAGCCTTTAGGTCAACAAACACCTTAAAAACTGAAAGAAGAGAGAAGATCAGGGAACCATAAAGGGCCAAATGGGAGCTGCGGATGACCAGGGTTAGGTAAGTATGTTTTTTTTATTATTATTATTTCCCTCCTAACCGAGTGGTATATTATTTATTTTTTACAAGAGTTGGAATACCCCTTTAATAACACATTTTTGTGTGTAGAATGACTAATTTTACATTGCATGTTTCTATGCATGACATCACTTTATTGTTCATGTACTGTACCTGTAACTTGAATCTAGGAATCTTTTAACCTGGTTAGGAATTAGTTTAATGCAGGTATGTTTCAAATTTTTAGAATCTATCCTGTGAGTTTACATATCTCATTAATCACAGTATCTGTCAAAGTCAGATCTACAAGGATTTGGGTCCTTTGTTTATTTGTTAAAGGGTTGTCTTTCTCAGAGAAGTGTGTATAAATGGACATCTGTACACTGGCATACCTGCCAAATAGTCATATCTTTGCAAGAATAAATTTATTTTGCTAATTCAAGGGATCAAATAACTCCAACTTCTTTTGCTTCATATAATGAATATGTGAAATGGCTAGGAGTATGGAAATTTACTGTACAAAATAAGCCAAGAGGAATGAGCATATCGTGCAGGTTGAATACAGGAAGAAAAAATGTATTATTATTATTATTATTATTATTATTATTATTATTATTATTTGCACTATTACTTTTTATATTGATAAGTAGAGTAAACCTTTAACAGGGACACACAGACACACACACACACACACACACACACACACATTATCAATCTATCAGACTTCTAAACCCTATCTATATCAATCTACTTTATCAGATTAGGCGTGGTTTGCTCCTGCACCTAATTTATCAAGGTTTACTCCTGGAAATAGACAGAAACCAGGAAAAATCTACACCTGTTCCATAGCTGGTGTAGATTTTTGCACAATGTTTATGCCGGATGTGCGTCTCTTAATAAATCTGGCTGGAAAAAGGAGAAGGGGATTTATCTATGACTGGTGTACGAGTACTCCGGTCTTGATAAATGTCCCCCCTTTTGAGTTCAATATATTTTTTAAGAATTTTTGCTGACTTTTTTTCTATTTTTCCATTTTTCTATCTTTATTACTAAATAATCCTGAAATCTTGCAGTTTTCATTCTCACCACTGAGGCTAAAGCTAAGCTGAGACTTCCTGTTCTGTCTGAAGTGATAAGAGGAGGCTGCAGTAAAGTGATCTGTACAGCATTACAGCAATGTGACACCAGTAGATGGAGAAGACAATTGCAGCTCCCTGTGAAATGATTTCTTCAAAGGTCATAGAGCATGCCCAGTCAATGTCATTATTTGACATTTATCTCAAGGGGACAGACTCTGTCTATTGTTTTCCATGCCCATAAGGTTGCTGTAAAGAATGTCACTAAATGCTGTTAAAAACAGCTCAGGAAACATGTGAGCCCCTAAAATAATGTAAAAAAAGTGGGGAAAAAAATACAGTCAGAAACAGATTAGGAAAAAATAAACTTTTGGGGGAAATTTGACTCTAAACAGTAAAAGAACATTTAGGTGAAACTTTCCCATTAAACAAAATGAATGTTAATTATTTTTTTTTAATATGACTTTATTTCTCATTCTGTTTAACTTAGTTGTAAAAAACACACACACACACACAAACCAATAGTTGTCATTTTGCTATAATTTTTTTTATTTTTACTTCTTTAGTCAACTGAATACAAAGCTAACTGCTGTAACATCCTCTTTCTCACTTAATCTCAGTAATTTTCCACGCACTTCAATAATTTCTTAATCTCATTTTGATAATATAATTCTGTAGAGCTATTTCAGCCTGGTGATGTCTGCTTTTTGTTTCCCTATATTTTCATACTAATTATTATTACTTTTACTTTCTTTCTTCAGCTCTTACAGCTTAAGGGTTCTGTATCATTTGTTCTCTAATATAACACAATTTCAATAGCCTGCAAAATGCAGATAGCATGGAACATTTGAATACAATGGCCATTGTTTGTTAGAAGGTCTACAGATTTCAAATGGAGACTTGATTTGCCTGTTGTTGAACTACAACTCCCTGCAGGCTGACAGTCTTACAACCATTTTTAATTTATAATTTTTTAATGTCAAAAAGATTTTTATTAGACAGCTATTTCAATTTAGCAAATAGGTCTAAGAAATCAAGAGCTCTCCCTCAGGGGAGTAAAGAAATCATCAGTACAATATTGTCTCAAACCTAGATGAAATATTAATCAAAGGGAAAATGTCAATAAGAGGTAAAAGAAAAGAAGGAAATATAAACAACATGTTTTTGTGCCATTAAAGCCCTGTTCACACTATGGAATTGATGACGAGATTCCGTATAGAAACCCCTGCGCGGACTCAGCGCTAAATCCTGCCTTCTATCTGTTTGAATGGGAGGCCTGGCACACCTCTGCTCTCCGCGTCCTCCTCTCCTAGAATTGACCCAAGATATCGCACAGAATCTTGCCGTTGATTCCGTAGTGTGAACGGCCCTACCTGTAAAATCAAGAGTACGCAAAATTGTTGTCAAGCTGTGGTTGTACTGTATAAGATCCAGGATTGCCAGATTTTAATGTACCTATTAAGAGTATAATTTCTAGTAGCCTCATATTATTTTTCTTCATATAACATAATAAGGATAATCCTAAGACTATGTTCACACAATGTGTGCTATTCCCGTGCAGTTTTAATGTAGTGCTCTGTCCCATAAGGCCGTTTGGAACATTGCCCTTTCCAAGAGCGCCGATCCGTCCCCAGACGGCCCACCTCTTATAACGATTATCACTGAAGTAGACCGGGTTTTGTTAAGGTTTCATAGAAGAACAATGATTTACATGGATCTAAAAAAATATGACAGATTAATGCCACCATTACCCATAAAAGTTAATTACCTATTTCAGAGTGGGTGAGTATAATTTCACGTCATCTTTAGAAAGCCAATTGGGTGATAGTTGGAGTAGGTAGGGAATAACCTCTCTCAATAGTGAGGGCACAAGTGATATTAACAATATATATTAACTTATCTATTGTTCACAGAGCTGAAAGGTAAATATTGAGTAAGGTGCTGTTGGTTCTGGAGAGGGGTGTTAATGAAAAGGGCCCCTGACATATCTATGTTAGCTTTAATTCCAATCAGAAGTTAAAACAAATGTACTTTAGAAGGGACGGTAGGATTGGTAACAACACTAGAGGGTTATATTGGATGAGGAATAGATCGTCAGCACATAGGCTGAATGTGTATGCAGGGCTGGCCCCCATGGCCTCTGCAGTGGATTCCTTCGCTAAGATAAATACTATAAATATGAATAAAGTTACTAGTAATTATCTGCCATAGTCTCATATCCAGATAAATGTGATAGCTGCAGGGAAATTAATAAAGACCAATGAATAACCAGTGATTCATCACTGCAAGATGAGACTTTTTTGCACTTGAATTTCAACTAATGTGTTAAGTTTTACAAGAAGAAACCTGGAGGATACTATTCTGAGGATTGGAAATGGATTAATTTAATCAACCATTCATGTAATGGAATAGAGTATATTAAAAATATCAGTTTACTGCTCCCATAATTACATTAAAACTGAACTCTCACCTTTTTTCTCTATTTAACTGTAACCTATCACCGTTGTATTAAGAATTATTGTCCTATATACTGATACTGACTACATCCTAAAATTATTATTTTTTATTTATTTTTTCCCCCTCCACATGTAACACTAATTATGTACTGGTTATATTTATTTATACATGTATATAAATAAAAACCATGGTACATATATTATGAATATATATGAAAAATAATATGAAATATATATGATAAAGAGACATATTTGGTTACATCAATGAAAAATAGAAAAGTTGTGCTACTTTTGCAACATATATATCTATATTTATAAGTATTATATTCAATATTTTTCTGGATTCAGTAAAGAACATTCTTTATTTACCACAACTATTGTGTTGACATTTTCGCTCTGTTCTTTCGAGTTCCACTACAATACTTCTAGAAAAGAACACCCCTATAAATATTACATTCTATGGAGTATATCACACTATTATAAAAAAAAAAAAAAAAAAAGAGGCATATGGAGATGAAGTAAGGTGCCGTACATCTATGTGGCTATTGTATTTAAGCTCTCTAAAGACTTTTGTGTGATCGCTGTCGCTGTCTTTCAATGTCTTTCAACATGTTGAAAGACAGACTATCTGCTGCCATTGCTCCGTGCAATAGAAGCAGCGACAGCAGACCGCCACTATCTGCTACTGAGCACATGTAAGTTTTTTTAGTTAACTAATGATCAAAATGATAAAGTAGAAAAGATAAAAGTTTATGAATAGAGATGAGTGAATACGATTTGATCGAGTAGGTATTCGATCGAATATTGCGGTATTTGAAAGATCCAAATACAATCGAGTAGTGTGTAGAATATGCGGCAAACATTCGAAAGTCCTCCCATCACAATTGGCTCTTTTTTAATCTAATCATCATGCAGGGAGGCCATGAGGGATCCTGGGAGTACGTACGCAGCGGGAAAATGACGTCTACCCTCATTGGATGGCTGAACCACATGACCTCGAAGATGTGCTTTCAACCTAGTCAGGGAGAGTTCTTCGAGCAGGAAGAGATAGGTTTTAATAGTGTTTTGGTTAGGCAGGCTTACTACAGAACCCAAAAGGCCTTTACAAGTGACTTATAGTGTCCCTGGTTTAGCCCACTAAGGGCACGATAACCTTATACCTATTGTGCCAGTAGCCCAGTAAAAGGCACGTGATAACTATTGTGCCAGTTTCCCAGTAAAAGGCAAGTGATACCTATTGTGCCAGTTGCCCATTAAAAGGCACGTGATACATATTGTTCCAGTAGCCCACAAAAAGGCACGTCATATATGCTGTTCCAGTAACATTTGTACAGCATGATGCGTGATACTCGTGAATAACATGACGCTCTACAGACGCACATTGGAATCATGTATGTAACGCTGAGCAAGAAATACGATTGAAATGTGTGAACATTGTCGTAAAGCGTTCGCAAATATTTTTCCTTCGCAACTGCGGAGAGTGGCATTATACTGGGATTTTGGGGTGCTGGGTGCACCCAGGCATGCTCCCCCTAATGTCCCAGTGTCATTCCGGAGGTGTTCGCATAGTTTAGGGAGGTTTCATGGGGGACTTGGTGACCTTCAAGTGGTCAAATTTTGATTTCCCATAGACTATAATGGATATTCATTTGAATAGTCGAATCTCGGTGCCTATTCGACAAACAATTTTTGCTAACCAAAATTTCAGGAGTTAAGGCCACACATTTCTTAATCTGAAGAAGAAGAAGAAGAAGAAGGAAGAAGAAGAAGAAGAAGAAGAAGAAAGAAGAAGAAGAAGAAAGAAGAAGAAGAAGAAGAAGAATAAAGAAGAAGAAGAATAAAGAAGAAGAAGAATAAAGAAGAAGAAGAAGAAGAAGAAGAAGAAGAAGAAGAAGAAGAAGAAGAAGAAGAAGAAGAAGAAGAAGAAGAAGAAAGAAGAAGAAGAAGGAAGAAGAAGAAGAATAAAGAAGAAGAAGAAAGAAGAAGAAGAAGAAGAATAAAGAAGAAGAAGAAAGAAGAAGAAGAAGAAGAAGAAGAAGAAGAAGAAGAAGAAGAAGAAGAAAGAAGAAGAAGAAGAAGAAGGAAGAAGAAGAAGAAAAAGAAAGAAGAAGAAGATGAAGCAGGAAGAAGAAGAAGAAGAAGAAGAAGAAGAAGAAGAAGAAGAAGAAGAAGAAGAAGAAGAAGAAGAAGAAGAAGAATTATTTTTATTTATATAGTGCCAACAGATTCCGCAGCACTTTACAATTCTGGGGGTACATACATAGACAAAAAATAGACATTACAGAGATTACAAATATAATTATCCATACATGAGGAGTGATACAATAATAAGAACAAATCTTGCCACGTAACTCAATGTAATGCCATATATAGAATTCCATTACACTCGCCCTTAAAAGTTTTCTATTAAAAATGATAGAGATAAAAAACAAACAATTTTTGCTAACCAAAATTACATGACATTTGATTCTGTATTTAAAAGTCTAATTGTTATTTCATAAGCACAGTACAGCATAACCGATGTACTGGTGTTTGTCTCCCAAACATGCAACTCTGTTGCGCAATGTTTTAGGGTAGCTCCACACATACCGTATCTCAGTGGATTTTCTGCAGCGGATCCACAGCAGATTTGACTAAATAATTGAACACAGCATCAAATCTGCACCATCAAATCTGCTGCAAATCCGCTGCAATAGAGCTTTTTCTGATATAGTCTAGAGCAGAGGTGTTAAACTCTCTGCCCCCCAGCTGTTGAAAAACAGGCAAATTCCCATGATGCCTGGACAGTAGGGATAAGTGAGCCGAGCATGCCGAACCCAGATTCAATCTGAACTTTGCAAAAATTTACCAAATCGCTACCAAACCATTTTTTTTATTTTTTTTTTTTGCAAAGTTCAGACAGGTTCAGAAAATGGCATCTGAATTTTTTTTTTTCAGTAGACTACATCTACTTTCAGCGGGTCTTTTTTAAATAAAATGGTAAACGAGGGGTGTAAAGATGTTTTTAATTAAATACATTTTTCCCCCCACTGAAATAAATAAATAAATAAATGGCCCTACCCACCATGATACTAACAGGCTACTGCTGTTTGATATTTTAACCTGGCTGGTAATGAAGATTAGGAGAATACTACTCGTTTTTTTTTTTTTTTCACTTATTTATTTAAAAAAAGTGAGAAAAAATATTTTAAAAACACCCCCCTTGTTGACCATTATATATATATATATATATATATATATATATATATATATATATATATATAAATTCCATTGGTTATCAATGTAGTGCACTAAATGCACTGCAGTCCTCTGGATACTGAAAAACAAAAATCTGAAAAACAAAAGGGAAACACACACAACAACAACAAAAAGGCAGGAGCAGAACACCCATCATTTTGACAGTTGTTCTGCTCCTTACAATATGCAGCATCTGTACAGATATGTGTACAGTGTGGCAGTCTGGCCGCCAGGGGATTAAGTGAGGATGTATAGCATCCCCATTAAACCCCCTGGGGGACAAGACAGTGTTCTGTTCATACTCCCCTTCCTGCTGTCTTCTATCCTACACTGTGGGATAGTTACCTTCTCCTGGCAGTCCCACATAGAATTTGACGCCACACTCATTATGAAAATTAGTAGGGATGAGGGTGGGTTGTGTCCCACTGTCAGGGCTTACAGGTTGCTTTTAAATTTGGAGAACCCCTCCAATTTTCTATGCCTATGTTTTATTTAAATTTTACATTTTCAGCAGGTTTACCTATTTTTCTAAAATATTTTTGATCGCTACAGAACGCATTAACTTGCAAAAGTTGAGCTCATTGTTGTCTAACTGAGGTATGAGAAGGCTGATTAAAAGACTTGGTTTGTGACAGTCCCTCTAAAAATCATCTGTACTTATGACCTTTAAACTCATTTTTCTTTTGCTAGTTGTCGTAAAGAGTGAAATAAAAAATAGGTATGAAAAATGAACACATGTTGAGAAACTCTAACAAGATCTTACATGCCTTGAGATATCAATGAAAAAGAATGGGGAAAAAAAAACTACCTACAGAATTCAGGGGATGATTTTTTTTTCTGTGATAAAGATTGAACACAAAAATATTTACCTCCCTCACTCAACTTGTGGCCCCATTTACCTAAGAATGGAAGACAACTATTTTTTTTTTTCTTTTTTCAATTTATAATGCAAAATAATGCTGTGGTGTCTTTAGATCTTTTAACATAAAACTGGAATTCACTATAGTAAATTTCTAATGTGATTGGATGTTATATAACACTAGAAAATGTACACGGCGCTGCCCGGGTATAAAGTGTCAGTGTGTTAATTAGATTTGTTCCAAGGTCGCCCAGGAGGCAAATCTATGCCTTTGTTTTTTCTGTTTAAGTGGAAATCACCAGGAGCCCTATATATCCCTTTATACGCTATATACCCCGACAGTTCTGGACTTTAGTTCTGTAAATTGTAGCTTATGCACATTAGAAATAAACTAAAAACTTTAAACATCCTAAATACTTAATAGCCAAACTGAGATGTCATGTGATCAGACTGTATACAGAGCCTGGTTATATACAAAATTGGCGGTTTTATATACAGCCTGGTTATATACAAAGATTGTCAGTGTTATATACAGCCTGGTTATATCCAACATTGGCAGTATAATATACAGCCTGGTTATATGCAACATTGGCAGTGTTATACAGTACACAGCCTGGCTATGTACAACATTGGTAGTGGTATGCTGAGCCTGGTTATATACAACATTGGCAGTGTTAGGCTATGTTCACACTGCGTATGAGTCCGGCCGCATTCCGTACGCCGCCGTACATGTGCGGCTGAAACTACGGGCGTGGGAAAAATTGACATGCGGCTGGATGCATACAAACCGCGAACATACGCCCGTAGTACAGTTATGCTTCCCTAGCTTGTTTCGAAGCGATCTGAAACAGGTCATTTACTTGGAAATCTTCGCCCAATAAATCTCACAGAACCTTTTGGATAGAAAAATCAAGTTCAATTTGTCTGAAATAAGTACTTCGTACGGGACCGCATTGAAAATCCACGGCCGTGAGTTGGAAAATTACCGTCCTCAAACAATGGTCTTGTTCATTTTTCACGGCGCCGCATATGATCCGGCCGTAAGCTCATACGTAGTGTGCATTGTGCGGGCGTATATCGTATACTTTAAAGCAAACACATCAACCTCAAAACTACATGCGTATATTCGCGGTTCGCACTACGGCGGGACTCATACGCAGTGTGAACATAGCCTTATACAGTATACAGCCTGGTATACAACATTAACAGTGTTATAGGAACTGGTAGATACAGGTGTCGGCACTGCCTAATTGCAGACCATACAGACGAGGCTAACAAAGTCCCGGGAGTGAGTCTCAATAACCACACTGATCCGTATAGGGCAGGCATGTCCAAAGTCCGTCCGGAGGGCCATTTGCGGCCCGCGTTCCGAACTTTTACGGCCCCCCAGGTATCCAGCTTGCTATTATCTGCCTGTGTTATAAAGCATATAGCATGTAGCATGTAAAATGGTCGGCCCTCGCACATGTTAACTTCATCAAATTTGGCACTCTTCGAAAAAAGTTTGGACATGCCTGGTATAGGGGGTGCTCGGATGGAGCAGAGACAATGCAATATATTGAAAAGAGAATAAATCCAAGCACTCATCCAATTAGTAGATCTTCGGTGGATTTATTCACACATAACAGGGAGGGAAAAGTGGTAGCGAACAGAACAGCAAGGTTAAAGACAATGCAAAAAATTTTTTCTGTGAAAATGACCTGCTCTCCTCCCATTGCAACATAAACACTCATAAGCATATCAAGGACTAGCGATTAGAGAAAATCCCGATGTTCGGTTCGGATTCAGAACACAACCATAAAAAAAAAAATTATCCAGATTGGTTCGTGTTCACCGAATATTCCTGAACAAAGAATGAACATACAGTAGAAGCGTACGTTTCGGTCTACGCACATGCGTTCAGATCAAAGGCAAAGCGTAAATTACGCAGTTGTGTACGCATTTCATTTGCATTAATTTGCGTACAAAGTTGCGTACATTTCTGTATAGAGTTACGCACATGCGTATCAGACGCAATGTGTAAATTACGCAGTTGCGTACGTTCGCAAGTTCCAATATGTTCAAAATTGATCGTTATAACCATTCGGATCATCAAACAATTTGTTCGTAATTGGCAACGCGAACAATTAGCGTAATTTTCGTACGAACATTTACGAACATGTTCATTCATCACTATCAAGGATCACAACCTAGGAGTACTGTGAATTAAAGTACATACCTCTATATTAAGGTTAAGAGTGAAGACAAGGGCTTCCTTTTATTCAATGCTGTTTCATCTCAAGCAAACACTAAAATGACTCAAAAGGTCCACTATGCTTTACATAGCAGGCATTTCAGTTCACTCAAAAGAGATTTTAAAACATGTCATTAAATTTAAATTTAATGAAAAAAACATGCCACATTCACTAACAAGGGTATTTATATATATATATATATATATATATATATATATATATATATATACACTCACCGGCCACTTTATTAGGTACACCTGTCTAACTGCACGTTACCGCTTAATTTCTAATCAGCCAATCACATGGCGGCAACTCAGTGCATTTAGGCATGTAGACATGGTCAAGACAATCTCCTGCAGTTCAAACCGAGCATCAGTATGGGGAAGAAATGTGATCTGAGTGCCTTTGAACGTGGCATGGTTGTTGGTGCCAGAAGGGCTGGTCTGAGTATTTCAGAAACTGCTGATCTACTGGGATTTTCACGCACAACCATCTCTAGGGTTTACAGAGAATGGTCCGAAAAAGAAAAAACATCCAGTGAGCGGCAGTTCTGTGGGCGGAAATGCCTTGTTGATGCCAGACGTCAGAGGAGAATGGGCAGACTGGTTCGAGCTGATAGAAAGGCAACAGTGACTCAAATAGCCAACCGTTACAACCGAGGTAGGCAGAAGAGCATCTCTGAACGCACAGTACGTCGAACTTTGAGGCAGATGGGCTACAGCAGCAGAAGACCACACCGGGTGTCACTCCTTTCAGCTAAGAACAGGAAACTGAGGCTACAATTTGCACAAGCTCATCGAAATTGGACAGTAGAAGATTGGACAAACATTGCCTGGTCTGATGAGTCTCGATTTCTGCTGCGACATTCGGATGGTAGGGTCAGAATTTGGCGTCAACAACATGAAAGCATGGATCCATCCTGCCTTGTATCAACGGTTCAGGCTGGTGGTGGTGGTGTCATGGTGTGGGGAATATTTTCTTGGCACTCTTTGGGCCCCTTGGTACCAAGTGAGCATCGTTGCAACGCCACAGCCTTCCTGAGTATTGTTGCTGACCATGTGCATCCCTTTATGACCACAATGTACCCAACATCTGATGGCTACTTTCAGCAGGATAATGCGCCATGTCATAAAGCTAGAATCATCTCAGACTGGTTTCTTGAACATGACAATGAGTTCACTGTACTCAAATGGCCTCCACAGTCACCAGATCTCAATCCAATAGAGCATCTTTGGGATGTGGTGGAACGGGAGATTCGCATCATGGATGTGCAGCCGACAAATCTGCGGCAACTGTGTGATGCCGTCATGTCAATATGGATCAAAATCTCAGAGGAATGCTTCCAGCACCTTGTTGAATCTATGCCACAAAGAATTGAGGCAGTTCTGAAGGCAAAAGGGGGTCCACTAGCATGGTGTACCTAGCATGGTGTACCTAATAAAGTGGCCGGTGAGTGTGTGTATATACATATATATATATATATATATATATATATATATATATATATGAGCAACTGGACTGCTAGGCAGACCTTCAACAAATTTTGTTAGAGATACTGTTCCCCTTATTTTTTTTTATCTTTTTGCTTCTGTTTAACCCTAAAGTTTTAGTCCCACTAGCTCTCTTCTTTATCAATAAAACTATGCTATTTCCTGTTTACCTCTTCTGTTCATAGTAGAAAAAAAACTTGCATAAAATGTACAGTTTTAAAGGCAGCATTTTACAAACTCAACATTGGTAGGATGCTTATGATTATTATTGATCATAATAGTTCTCCTTGACATTTGTAAAATGTTGACCTGGAAAATCCTCTTTCACAAACAATTGATATTAGGTAAAGGAATAGGTCATGCAAGGCAAACTTGAAATTCTATTTTATTGGTATTACTATAAATGTTCTTTTGTATCCTGAAATTACATACCATTTACATTATGTCTGTTAGGTACATTCAGTGCATATAATAAAAAGGCATAAAAAGCTTTCCAATGTTCAGTATACACCTACATAAATATACGGTATGTAGGTATGTGAGAAAAGTCCTTCGAATTTTTTTTTGTAGTAGTAGTCAACAACACTTCTTAATAGACTCTGCAATCAGAACAGAAGTCATTGGGTTGTAGAGATGAAATAGCTAAATATTAGTAACAGGTTTTAGAGGGAGGAAAACAGATCCATAAACTTTACAGGTTCAATAAAAAATTTTAAATAATTTATGCTGAATTAATTTCTTTTAAGTAAAATGATGGATACGACCATTTGGGAATCAAATTCTAACACATTTCAATTAAACAGCCAAACTGTAGTAGCTACAATACTGGAACTATTACAGAATGACAAATTTGTTAACACACCTTCTCTTAAAAGTGCCAAAAATGTAAAAAAAATATATGTCAATCAGCCAGTCAATCATTCATTCAATTTCAGCAATGGACAGCAGTGATGGAACAGCATCATAAAATGTATAAACTTTCTAATAAACCAATCCCTCTTCAAGTACCCCTTTACCTCCCCTTGTGTGGCACGTTTCATATCCCCTTTTACTTTAAGTTGCACCAACATAAGTGCCAATTTCATTTTGTGCAGTGCGTGCAGTGTTAGCTAGTCACCAGAATGGTGTTCAGGAAGGCACAGGCTCTTGAGGGGTCCCTCAAGGCACTAACGAGGCACAAAAACAGTCTAACCTGCTACCAAGAAGTGGCCACTGGGATCAGTAGTATGGCAGTTTTTCAGTGTTGTTAGCGTAAAAAAAACCAATGCTATCTGTAGCATCTGTGACCATAAAGCTTTGGGTTCAAACCCATCTATGCGGCAGTACATGGAACCCCACCACCCCATTACCTAGAAGAACCTGGACGCCCATGCCACTTCATCCCCGTAAACAACAACAGCTGCAGCTACCATCGCGCAGCCCCTCACATCTACCTCTGCTTCCTCCGTAGGGGCCAGTGGGGGTGGGGAAAACAGTGGGAAACCCCTCACTGCTGAGACAACAGTCCCAGTGTGAAGCCATTACAATAAGACAGCCATATGTCAGCACCCACCCTACAGCCCACATGCTAAATGGACTACAGGCTAATTTGATTGCCCTGTATTTCTAAGTATTACCAATCAGTGGCTGCAGTGAAAACATTGGGTATTGTGAAGCCAGTTTCCATTACCAGTCAGTGGGTGCAGTGCTTGAAGTTAACCCAGTGTTCCTGCTCCTTGGAGTTCCTGCTTAGTAAGATTATTGGATAGTCAGTTCCAGTAAACGGCTGGTCTAATACTACGTGGGAACATAGCCTAAATGTATAACAACCGTCCTATAAAGTTTAAACAGCAATACACAAATTTGATGTGCTAAGATGCAGTATACAATGTGATGATGAATAAGACATTTCATTTTATTAGTTGTGATTAATGAGTCTTCCAAGATATACTGTGCAACTATTCATACTGCAAATGACCATTCAGTGATCTACAGACTAAAAATAAATTAAAGGATATATTACCATATCAGGATTCCGAGATGGGTTCTGAGAAAGAAAATAATTTTGTAATTACTATAATTATTGTAATCATACAAGTTAATTACATTTTAAAAGGCTTGTCACAAACAGTAACCCGTAGTAATCTGAATACAAAATATTGTCACCTAATAAAGATATTAATGAACATATCAGCAAGAACTATGATTTTCAATTTTCTTATTATTAGACATTGTTGATTAAAATAGAAAATATTATTTTTAAACTGAAGTATAAATTGTATGGTGCTATGAAAAATTCTGTCTCTTGCATCCGCAAAGATTGAAAGAATTTCATATCAATATTTAAGAAATAATCTTTCTTTGCCATTTTTAAAGCGCTACAAATTTTTCCCCATGTAATGATAACTAAGCACCTGCATTCCTAGTCTATGTTCACACAACATTTTTTCAGCTCCGTCTAAAATTACATCCGTTATTTTGAGTCTAAAATAACAGGCGTCATTGAGCTGTCTGGCCTCCCCTTAGTGCAATAACAACTGTTTGTACATTATTCTGGTTTAGGGTTACTAACTGGCCTTTGAGTGTGTCCTAATTGAAAAGTTCTTTGAATTTAATAGTAAAAACGGAGAGTGAACAACTAATAAAAAAAAGTGCACTGTTTGCATAAGACATCCGAAAACAACTGTCATGATCATTATTTTGACGTCTGCGGTGATAACGTCCGTTATTCAATACATTGTGTGCATTGGATGTCAATCTTTCCATTGACTTCAATGCATTGGATTGCAGTCAGTTAAATTGCGGCAATAACGGATGGTATTTCAAATTTTAAAATCGGATGCCTTTTCTCTATTTTTGACATTGTGTGAACATAACCCTACAGTATAATTTGCTTCATCGAAGCTCAGCTGCATCCAATTATTATTGAAGCTAAGTCTTTTAAACACCACTCCCTTTGCGCCTGCCTTCTTGAATCAAGCTTACCTAGGCAATACGGACAACTTGGAGACAACAGAGGACTAAAATACAGACCAAGTGAAAAGAGAAACACATAGGGGGACATGTATCATCTCGCGTTCTGGGGGTTTTCGTCGGAAATTGCCGATTTGCGCAATATTTTTTTCACAAATGGCCGATTTGCGAATAAAATATTCGCAAATGGGCACTTTCCAACGGGTACGCCGGGGGGGCGGGGAGGGGGTGTGAAGGGGGCGGAACGGACTCAGAGTCCGCGCGATTCACCATCCGTTCCGCAAAAAGATACGCCGAAAACCTACTCCAGTCCTCAGCTGGCGTAGGTTTTCGGCGGTGCGCACCAGAGCGCACGGGATTTATGTAGAGGCAGTCCACCTCTACATAAATCCCTGTAGCGCTGGAGATGCGGGGATATTTATAAGTCCTGCGTAAAAAACGCCGGACTTAATAAATGTCCCCCATAGTCTGGGATATAAGCCAAAGTCAGGAAACCAATAAGTCAGAATAGCAATCAAAGGGTAGGAAGCGAGTATAGGCACACCAGGTATATGCTATAGCAGGCATCAGGTACAGTGAACAACTGAGTTTTAAAGTAAACCAGGTCCAGGTCACAGAGATGATTGGGGCAGACAAGCCGGAGCTATGGAGATAGGGCTGTCACTCACTGACAAGGCAAGGAGTTAACTCCAAAAAATGCAGGGCGTTAACCAGAATGAATGAATTAGGCCAAGACAGAATCCACCTATGTTCACACCAGTGAAATGCAAACATGAGAACATCTAGCTAGTACACAATGGCCATAGCTGTCGGCCAGAGCTCAAAACCAAGGGTTTTTCATGTACAGTCATGACAAAAACTTTATAAAAGGTTTTTGACATTTTATCATGTAGTTGTGAAGAGCAATGCAGTAAATAGGACATTCAGTACATACTCCACAATGTATTGTCCCTGTCTCTTCTAAGAATATAGCAATAAATATACTTCTTTCAGATTCTGGCTCTATATATTAGTCACAAGCTTGTAAAAGGTCATGGACAATTATAGATATCTGCAATTCAGTAAATAGGACATTGAATAGTTACAATGCTAGATTACGCCCATTGTGTCGCCCATGCTTCTTCCAAGAACATAGCAATAAATATTCCTTCAGATACGAATGCTACATATTTGCCACATGACGTATAAAAGGTCATCAACAAATATGGTCATCAGCAAAATTGAATAGGTAAACTGATACAAATTGACCATTGTGTTCTCCGTGCTTCTTCTAAGAACATAATAAATAACATTCGTTCAGAAGCCCCTTGACATTTTACAGAAGCTATCTGAAACTAGCCCTGGAAGGTGTAACCTATGTGTCAAAGGATTGTGACACCATACTAACCAAGGGGTACATCACTATCCTGGAGTGCATTTCCATTGGCTGCATTACATTATGTGTCCATGTGTTGCACAGTAAAAGTTGATGTGATCCGATTTGTCTCTCCTTGAGAAAATATGTCACTATTAATCTATTCCATTTTTTTCTCAAGGGTATCCATAAAACTAAAGAATAAATAGACCTTGTCTATGCATGAAACTATTGTCTTCTGTTGCCGCACTTGCACATTATCTGTTTAGACCAGATCAGATGTAAAGCCAATGAAATAGTATTTATGAGAATCCTATTAATTAAAGCCATTTACATTCTGTTCACATTCTAAGCAACATACTGCAGGAAGAATTTCTGCCATTTCTATTTGTTTTAAGGCAACCAAATATTATCTACAGCTGTCAGATGGATTTTCAGTCAAAGTGAAACGGCACAATTTTTTGACATAAAAAAGAGCAACCCTGGTGTAAATTGTTCAGTCAAATAAAAATAAAAAAATAGTTCTTGCTTCTTAATATATTAAACCTGAGGATTTCATGGGCTTCAAGCAAGCAGAAAATTTAAGAACAGTTAAGTGAGCTTCAGAGGGCTGATAACCTACAATAGCACATTTCCAGGAACGTGTGGATTGGCATATGACAAGAGCAAACAAGAACTTGCTGATATTTTTCCACAGGAAAGAAGGAAATGCCAGTTGGTAATGACCTTTTAAAGCTAAATAAAAAACAAGCATTATTATCTTCCTTATTTATCATCTTGACCTTCTGAAGGGTAATTCATGTTCTGTAAAATAATAGTCTTCCAGTTTTATTTCACACTAAGCACAAAGTAAAACTTAGAGGTATTTGTTGTTAATACATGAATAGAAGCTCTCTACAAAAGACAATTAACAATCACAAGCTACTTTTCCCAAGAGAGACCCAATAATGATCCCTCATATAAATTCCATACTTTCTGCCCTATATACAGTTTTAGGCTAGGTTCATACTATGTAACTGTGCTGCTGTATTTGCGGCTGTAATTGTGCGGCGGTATTTTTGGTGGTTCATGCCTACGCTGGAAAGTATACGATATACGGCTGCACAGTGCACACTATGTATGAATCTACGGCCCTATCGTAAACGGACCCGTAAAAAATGAACAAGACCATTGTTTGCGGCTGGAAATGCGGCCGTGGATTGACAGGCGGTCCGTACGGAGTACTTCAAAAATAGCCGGCAATGATGCCGAATGCCGATGCCTCTAATAGTTAATATATTAAATTAATAAAACACATTTTCTTTGTAATAAAGTCCCTTTCATTGTTCAATAATTTAATTCTAACAAATCCATCATTGTGCAATTAAATATACTGTTAAAATTAAGAGGGCACTGCCTCCGCCTGGAGAAAAAAAGGTTCAATCTCCGGAGGCGACAAGCCTTCTTTACCATGAGAACAGTGAATCTGTGGAACAGTCTACCAAAGGATCTGGTCACAGCAAAAACATTAGAGGGCTTCAAAACAGGGCTAGACAAGTTCTTAGACCAAAATAATATAAATGCATATGTATAGAACCTATCACCCCTCCCCCTTCCCTGTATCCATCCCCTCCTTGGTTGAACTTGATGGTCATGTGTCTTTTTTCAACCGTATTAACTATGTAACTATATATATATATATATATATATATATATATATATATATATATATATATAAATAAATGTATATTTATATATATATATTTATTTTTTGACAGTATATTTAATTGCACAATAATGGATTCGTTAGAATTAAATTATTGAACAACGAAACTGATTTTATTTCAACGAAAATGTGTTTTATTAATTAAATATTAATTAGTACAGGAAGCTCCAGTAAGCCGTTAATTCATATTGCCGGCAATAGAGCTTTCTGTACTAATCATCACTTTACTTTAATTAAAACATCAAATGTTTCTTCTAATTATGTTATCACAATAGCATTATTAGAAGAAACATTTAGAAATAATAAGTGCGCTCAGCTGATTGGCTGATCGGCTGAGCACACATTTAAAGAGCCGGTCTGCAGTACAGTGACTTCATTGTGCTGCGGACCAGTGAAGAGACAACATTGGGGTGAGTATGAAGCTCTCCCACCCCCTCCCCAGCACTGCACCCCTCCCAGTAAGGAAGGGGGGTCACTTAACCCCTTCCTTGCTGGGATGGGTGCAGTCTGACATCAGTCTGGCCCCCAAGGGGTTAAGGGGAATGCAATACATCCTCCCTTAACCCCTTGGGGGCCAGACTGTAAGCAGCGATCTGTAAAGATGCTGCATACTGTAAGGAGCACAACATTGCTCACAATGATGGGTGTTGTGCTCCTGTTTGTGTGTTTTTTGTGTGTTTCTCCCTTTTTGTTTTTCAGATATCGGTATCCTGTGGATTACGTCGGATTACGTGGACTACGTCGATGACCAGCGGTTGTTTTTTTTTTTTTTTTTATAAAATGGTCAATTAGGTGTGTGGGGGTGTTTTTATTTGAATAAAAAAAAAAATAACTTGTGTCTTGTCTTTATTTCTTTACTTTATAGACTTAATAGTGGAAGCCGTCTAATAGACGGAATCCATTACTAAGTCGGGGCCTAGTGTTAGCCGGTATAAAATGGCTAACACTAACCCCCTATTATTACCCCAGTACCCAATGCCACCAGGGGTACTGGGAAGAGCCGGGTGCCAGTGGTCCCGGAGCGTCAAAATTGGCGCTCCCGTACCGGGCGGCAGCAGGCTGGTAAGATTTAGGCTGGGGAGGGCCTAAAACAATGGCTTTTCCCACCCTGGTGTTACCAGGCTGCTGTCGTTTGGTTTTTAACCCGGCTGGTTATAAAAATAGGGGGGACCCTATGCGGTTTTTTTTTTTAAATAAATTAATAATTTAAAAAAAACGCATAGGGTCCCCCCTATTTTTATAACCAGCTGGGTTAAAAACCAAACGACAGCAGCCTGGTAACACCAGGGTGGGAAGAGCCATTGTTTTAGGCCCTCCCCAGCCTAAATCTTACCAGCCTGCTGCCGCCCGGTACGGGAGCGCCAATTTTGACGCTCCGGGACCACTGGCACCCGGCTCTTCCCAGTACCCCTGGTGGCATTGGGTACTGGGGTAATAATAGGGGGTTAGTGTTAGCCATTTTATACCGGCTAACACTAGGCCCCAACTTAGTAATGGATTCCGTCTATTAGACGGCTTCCACTACTAAGTCTATAAAGTAAAGAAATAAAGACAACACACAAGTTTACACATTTTTTTATTCAAATAAAAACACCCCCACACCCCTCATTGACCATTTTATTAAAAAAAATTCAAAGAACAACCGCTGGTCATCGACGTAGTCCATGGAATCCGACGTAATCCCCAGGATACCGATATCTGAAAAACAAAAAGGGAGAAACACACAAAAAACACACAAACAGGAGCACAACACCCATCATTGTGAGCGGTCTTGTGCACCTTACAGTATGCAGCATCTTTACAGATCGCTGCTTACAGTCTGGCCCCCAAGGGGTTAAGGGAGGTTGTATTGCATCCCCCTTAACCCCTTGGGGGCCAGACTGATGTCGGACTGCACCCATCCCAGCAAGGAAGAGCTTAAGTGACCCCCCTTCCTTGCTGGGAGGGGTGCAGTGTCGGGGAGGGGGTGGGGAGAGCTCTATACTCACCCCGATGTGTCCTCTTCGCTGGTCCGCAGCACAATGAAGTGACTGTACTGCGGACCGGCTCATTATATGTGCGCTGAGCCGATCAGCCAATCAGCTGAGCGCACATATAATTCTAAATGTTTCTTCTAATAATGCTATTGTCATAACATAATTAGAAGAAACATTTGATGTTTTCATTAAAGTAAAGTGATGATTAGTACAGAATGCTCTATTGCCGGCATATGAATTAACGGCTTATAGAGCTTCCTGTACTAATTAATATTTAATGAATAAAACACATTTTCGTTGAAATAAATTCAGTTTCGTTGGTCAATAATTTAATTCTAACGAATCCATCATTGTGCAATTCAATATACTGTCAAAAAATAAATATATAGATAAATATACATTTATTTATATATCTATTTTTTTTAACAGTATATTTAATAGCAAAATGATGGATTCGTTAGAAATAAATTATTGATCAACGAAAGTGTCTTGATTACAAAGAAAATGTGTTCGATTAATTTAATATATTAACTATTAGAGGCATCGGCATTCGGCATCATTGCCGGCTATTTTTGAAGTACTCCGTACGGACCGCCTGTCAATCCTCGGCCGCATGTTCAGCCGCAAACAATGGTCTTGTTCATTTTTTACGGGTCCGTTTACGATAGGGCCGTAGATTCAGAGATAGTGTGCACTGTGCAGCCGTATATCCTATACTTCCAAGCATACACACGAACCACCAAAAATACCGCCGCACAATTACAGCCGCAAATACAGCCGCACTCTTACAATGTGTGAACCGAGCCTTAACCTGGATGACTTTTGGTTATCAGGTTTAGTAAAGGACTAGGGTCACTGTGACAGATCTGTGTTAATGTCAGATGTGAAAGCATTTTTTTGGTATGTTGTAGCCATTAGAGTGGACTATATTCAGCTGGGAAAAAAAATATGGTTTTGTGGAAGGAGAGTTTCCTTTAACCTCTTAAGGACCGGGCTAATTTAGTTTTTTTTTTGCGTTTTCGTTTTTCCTCCTTGTGCTTAAAAGGCTATAGCACTGGCAATTTTTCACCTAGAAACCCAAACAAGCCCTTATTTTATGCGGCACTAATTGTGCTTTGCAATGACAGGCTGAATTTTTTCATAAAGTACACTGCAAAAGCAGGAAAAAATTCAGTGTGTGGTGAATAAAAAAAAAGCACTTTGTTTATTTGGGAGGTATTTGTTTTTACGCTGTTCGCCTTGGGGTAAAACTGACTTGTTATTTATATTCCTCAAGTCGTTCTGATTACAACGATATGTAACATGTATAACTTTTCTTGTATGTGATGGCATGAAAAAAATTCAAACCATTGGTAACAAAGATATGTTTCTTAAAATTGCTCCTTTCCCATGCTTATAGCGCTTTTATCCTTTGTTCTATGAGGCTGTGAGGTGTCATTTTTTGCGCCATGATGTGTTCTTTCTATCGGTACCTTGATTGCACATATGCCACCTTTTGATCGCTTTTTATTACAATTTTTCTGGATTTGATGCGACCGAAAATGGCCAATTTTGCACTTTAATTTTTTTACGCTTACGCAGTTTACGGTGCAAGATCAGGAATGTGATTAATTAATAGTTTGGGCGATTACGCACACAGCGATAACAAACATGTTTTTTTATTTATTTTTATTTATTTATAACATTTGAAAAGGGGGGTGATTCAAACTTTTATTGGGGAGGGGGCTTTTTATTAATAATCCTTTTTTTAACTTTTACACTTATACTAGAAGCCCCCCTGGGGGACTTCTAGTTTAAGTACACTGATCTCTTATTAAGATCTATGCTGCATAGATATACAGCATAGATCAATGAGATAGGCACTCGATTGCTTCCGGCTGCTGCAGCCGGAAGCAACCTAGTGCCGAGTCGGGATCAGCGCCATTACACCGCAGACCCCAGCCGGGTGAAGACACGGGGATTGCTCCTCTGGGACAACGTCCCGGGGGGAAGGGGTCGATCTCCGCCACTAGACACCAGGGAACCGCTGCATCAGGTAATCGGATGCAGCTGTGATCTTTTGACAGCTGCATCCGATTACCTTATTAGCGATCGGACCATGCCGCTAATAGCCACGGTCCCGGGCTAGATGCGGCACCCGGGACCGTGGCGGTTCAGAGCGGGGTCGCCACGTTGCTTAACGACCGCAGGACGTAAATATACGCCCACAGTCATTAAGGGGTTAAAATCAAAAGGGACATATTGAACATTTCAAGTGATTTAAATAATTGGAGCACCTTTTGAGAAGATCTTGAGCATGTTCAGGTTAATCTGAACCCAAGCGTGCAGTATTTGATTACCAGTGGCTACAAAAGTTTGATGCAGCCCTAGAGATTCTTTGAAAACATGGATACAGCCTATTGGCTATGTTCACACAATGTATTTTTTCTATTAATCTTGGTCGTTGTTGCAAATTGCAACAAAGCTCGTGATTAATAGAAAAGATACATTGCATTGAAGTTAAAGGGAATCCCAGATGGAGTGTATATACAAAGTATACACTCCAGCCAGGATTCCAAGCGGCCACAGGAAAAACGTCTGCTCATTGCTCATTGAATAGCAGCCGCACAACACTGACATTTCACATAATAGAAAGTGCGGTTCCAGACGCACTTTCCATTGTGTGCTATGATGAATTGGGATGCGTGGTGCACCCGAATGCACCCGTATCCCAATTCAACAGAAATGAAGTTCATCCGGCCAATACTGCAGTACTGGCTGGGACGAACTTCACTGACACTGGACATTCTGTGACACGGCCTATTCACAGAACGACCAGTGTTATACAGCGTGTGAAAGCGGCCTCAGGCTGTATCCATATTTTCCAGGCAGCCTTAGGGCTGTATCCAACTTTTTCAGCCACAGGTAATCAAATGCTACATGTTCAACAGTGGTCTTGTAAAAAGGGGTTCTCAAATAACAGTAGTGAGAGCACTAAAATCATTTTGCACCACTTTGAATGGTCTTTGTAAAATATAAATATGCATAATTTTAACCCCTTAACGACGGATGATGTACATTTACACCATCTCGTTGCTAGGGGAGTTCAGAGAGGGTCAGCGCCACAATCCCGCTCTGAACTGCTGCGATACCAAGTGCTATCTGCAGCCCGGGACCGCAGCTATTAGCGGGTGCGGCTAATCGCGCTTCTGCTAATTAAGACTGTTAAATGCAGCTGTCAAACATGGCAGCTGCATTTAAAAGTCTTATGTGCGCCTTTCCCTGGTATCTAGTGGGGGCATCCCTTTATCTTACCACCCCAAGACTTGATGTCGGAATGACGCTGATCCCGGCTTAGTATTCTATTGATCTGGTCTGCAGCTAACCAGACCAATAGAGCACTGATCTTATGTATAAAGCATACTACACTGATCCCTATGAGAGATCAGTGAAGTTATTTTAGAAGTCCCCCAGGGGGACTTCTAATTAATATAGATTTTTTTTTTTTTAGGAGTTAATAAAAAAAAAACCTCCCCTAATAAAAGTCTGAATCAACCCCTTTTCCCATTTTATAAATAAAACTAAATAAATAAACATATTTGCTACCGTTGTGTGCATAATCGCCGGAATTATTAAATTATCGCATTCCTGATCTCGCATTTTGCCAAAGTGCTTTTTAATTGTAATAAAAAGTGATCAAAAAGTCACATATACGCATATCTAGGTACTGATAAAAAATACAGATCATGGCGAAAAACATAACATTTCGCATATCCCCATAGACCAAAGGATAAGAGCGTTATAAGCATTGTCATAGAGCAATTTTAAGGAACATTTATTTTCTGTAAAAAGTTTTTTTTTTTTTTAACCATCAAATAATATAAAAGTTATGCAAATTGCAAATGCAAATGCATATTATCTTAAGGAAGATATATAACATGTCAGTTTTACCATAGGACGAACGGCGTAAAAATCCCCCCCTGGAGTTCGTGTCACGGAACGGAACGACCGATATCAGAGTAGATCATCCCGGCAGATACTGCAGTACTGGCCAGATGATCTTCTCTGCAACTGAATTCGGATGTTTACTTGATCTGGAAAAATATATCTAATGAATTAAAATTTCCCAAAGTCACAATGTTCAGCTATTAATTACACAGCTTTGTGTCATTCAGGATTCGTGTATCTGTGTATCTTGTTGAACATTCTCTAAGCTCAATATACCTTTCAAAGAAGTCTGATTGAAACAGCACTTAAAAAGTAACCATTTTTGTTGACACCAGTGTACATTTAGGCTCTTGTGTAGTCTTTTTCAAGCAGTGAGGCTACACAAGTCGAAACATTGCACAATGGTGTAAAATAAGTCTCTGGTTACTTTTTGTGCTGTCTCCATCATACTACTTTGGATTTACTGCCAACTCAAGTCGGGTTTGGGGAGACGTGCACCCAGTCAATATATTTGATGTGTCTTGTACTGCTGGTATCTTGTTTCGTTTCAGCAAACATACCTTGTTGCATCATTTTGTACACATTTTTGTACTTATTTCAAAGTTTCCTCCATCTAAAAATACAGCCTCAATATTTCTTTAAAATACATTAAATAAAAAAATAAATCTTTGAGGTACTTTAGCAATAAATCATTTCTGATGGTAGACTATTTAGGGTTTGACAAATTAAATTTCTGTCCTTAAGTCAACTCCTCTCTTTGAAGCATTTCTCTATCTTTTTGGATGTATTCCATCCTTGCATTAAACATTTGTGCTAGCAGCAGACATTTTGGCATAATCTCTAAATCTTTTTCAAGGCATAGACACTTTTTGTTCTCATTATTGCCAAGTTGGTTTATTGTTTTGAATAATATGTTTTATGGTTGATAATTATCGTTTTATATTTGGGTCATGTAATTTTAAATTTACAAAAATGTTACTACTATTTTGCCACCCTGGTATCATTATTTACTACTAATGGTACAAAAGAAGTGGTGTCAACCTCTTACATAAGAAATGTAAAAAAAACTTGATAAATAGCATCCAATTCTAGGCCGGGGCTTAGTGTTAGCCGGTTAGATGGGTAACACTAACTCCCATATTATTGCACCGGTACCCACTGCGACAGGGGCCCTGGGAAGAGTCAGGTACCAACAGTCCGAGAGCGTAAAAAAAAGGTGTGCCTGAAATAGGCAGTAGCAGGCTAGTATTATTTGGCTGGGAAGGACCAAAATAAATGGCCCTTCTCATCCTAGTAAAACAACAAACTGCTGGTCATCAATGCAGTCCACCAAATCTGATGTAACCCTTAGTATACCAATCTGAATAACAAAAAGGAAAGACACACATAAAAAGGCAAAAAGGCAGGAGCAGAACACCTATAATTTTGAGAGGTGTTCTATTCCTTACAGTATGCAGCATCTATACAGATAGCTGCTTACAGTCTGGCCCTAGGAAGGTTAAGTAGATATGCTAAGCATCCCCTCTTAAAATCCTGGGGGCTAGGCTGTGGTCCATCTGTTGTCCTGAGTGCACTGCACCTGTCCCAGCAAGGTGGGGGCTGAGCCATTTAACCCCTTCTTCCTGAGGCAGGGATAGTGCACTCAACATAGCAGCTGGATCACAGTATGGTCCCCACGGCGTAAAGTGAGGTAACATATTGTTTCCACTTAACACCCTGACAGCCAGACTAAACATTTTGCCTGCTGGGGGGTTAAGTGGGCATACTATGCTACTCAACTTAACCCCACTGGGTGCTAGACCAAGACTTTTGGCCCACAAGGCATTAAGTGGCATTACATAAAATGTCAAATTAAGTCTCTGGCAGACAGACTAAACAATTTGGTCACCTGGAATTAAGTGGACATGCTATAAGATCCTTCTTCACCTGTTAGGGGCCAGACTGAGGAGTGAGGCTCAACAGCAAAAATAATAATAATTAATATAATTATTATAAAAATAATGTACTTCTATGCATACAGTACCTGAAACTGAACTCTAAAGCCTCAGATCAGGTGCAAATGATTATAACATGATTAGACAGAACCTTTGTAGTGCATACTGTATGTTATTTACACCTCAATTTTTTCTAGGTGGTATAACAACTTAAAACCTCTCTGAAGCCTATGCAAAGACCCTATGTTGACCTTAGACCCTAAATGATTTCTATGAAGCCCCTCTCTTGCAGCCAAATAGAAATTGCAGCAAGACATAGAATGAAGAGCTCAGCCATGCTCTTTACCTGGCTCTACCTAATAAGTAGCAGTAGTGATGTGAACACACAGGCCCTAATCTCTGTGACATGGCAAATGTTTTTCCATACGATAGAACAGTTTAATGTCATATGCATATACCTTTTATACTACTCTGTTTTGTGTTATGTCATTGTAATTATTGCTATGGACTGGAATAGATCCTACTATTGCAGTTAAGCAAAAGCTTTTCTGATCAAACCTGTCCTTGGCACAAAATTACATTAAAGTGTCATTGTCATATTTTTGTTGTTGCAGAAATCAATAGTGCAGGCGATTTTAAGAAACTTTGTAATTGGGACCTGGGGCAAAACTTTCCCCAGCTCCCTCCCTCCTCTATCTCATTCACTGCTCATTATCACGAAATCTCGACTCTTTCTCATCAGTTGAGCCCTGTGTACCCTATGGAGAGGGGAGGGGGAGGAGGGAGATTAGTCGACAGCAGAGAGCAGAGAACAAAGGATTACACAGCAGGACCTGTGTGAAAGCGATATTCAGAGGTGATGTAGCTGTAAATTAACTCTTTGTTGTCCTGTTTTGGGGCCTCATCTACCTCAACCCCTCCCCACCCCATAAGAGAACCATGAAGACAAAGGGGAGAGATTCAGACTGATTTTTCATGATAAAATACATTTTTCGGCTAATAAACCTGTAAATTGCATGTACTATTGATTTCTGAAAAAAAAAAAAAAAATATGTAACAAATAGTGACACTTTAAGAATACAGGTTTAGCTATAGGTGGTGATAAGGCAAGAATCAGGTGTAAATATCAGGATGCCCATAATTACATATGATAAACAGGGGAGAATTTGAAGCTATTGAATGGAAGGCTCTGCATATGACTAATCATAATAGTCATAACATGATTATGATAATATACTATATATTAACCATAATGCACAATGAAAAGAAATGTATGAAACACAGTTTATAGACCTTTATAGAACAAACTGCATGTGCTAAAAAAAACCTTTAGGATATTTACTGCATCAAGTACAAGAACAATTAGTCTCAAAAACCGGAAATACTAATTAATTTATCCTTAATAAACATGCTGTAATTTGCTGATTGCTATCAACAGGGTTTCTAATTATCAAGCCATAATTATAATTATGTGGCATTTCATATATACCATATACATGTAATCAGCTTTACACAACCTTGTTTATCTGCAACAAACAGGCATCTTGGGATACACCTCTATTTGTATATAGACAACATCCTCGTAGAGCGACACATGATGGAATATCCTCTTGGGATATTTTTTAAAACAAAACACTCTAATAGTGAATGTGTACTTGACATGAGTCCAAGAATCAGAGATGGATATGTTTCATGATAGCAACTGGCAGCAAGAGCTCTATATAATCTCTAAAGACATATTAAGAGTTAAGTTAGCTTTCACTAATCTTCCTCTGGCATGTATCTAGCCACAAATGCCACAAGAGAACTTTTTCTTCCCAAGCATTGAGTTCTGAGTACCAACATAATATATTAAAACCCATAAATATTAGAGAATCATATTTTTGTGCATGTAATGAGAATAATTGCTGCCGAGAATAAAGAAAAGAGATAGACAGAGGCTTAAGAAGCATCTGCCATTCCATTTGTTAAAAATGTGAGATAAGTATAGATGTAGGCTTGAGTTCACAAGCATTTCCTAGCGTTTTTGCTGTTTTAACGGCCGTTTTGCCATTTTAACTGCGTTCCTGACTTTGAAGGGGTTTTAATAGGTTCAGGGCCATTTTAATGTGATTGGCCCGGGACACACTACTGTCCCCAGACAGCTTTCTGTCATTAGCCCCCTTAAACAGCAACTGCACAGCAATTGCTGCGTTTAAGGTAGTCAGTGACAGGACAAGGATCTGTCACTGACTGATTGGGACCCCCGGCAGGCGGGGGTAAGCCACTTACCTCCATCCTGTCGGATCGCCAATCTGTAGATAGAGTATGCTTTCAGGCAGACTCTATGTACAGATTGCGATAATACTGATGGATGCTATTCTAGGCATATCATTCATCAGTTTATGCAATCAGAGCATTGTACTGTATATATACGTCCCCTAAGGGATTTGTATATGTAATACAAAATGTGTAAAAATGTTATATATATATATATATATTTTTTTTTTTTTAAACATATTAAAAAAACACTAATAAAAATATCTCAGCAAACATTTATATTACCCCCTTTCCCACAAATAAAAATATTTAAAAATAAACATATTATTTATCATAGCATGTCCAATTTGTTAAAACGTAACAATTTTGTTCACGCACGGTGAACAGTGCAAATCAAAAGTGCACGTGTGTAAGGTGGGGGGATGACTAGGATTAATGATTTAAAAAAAAAAAAAATTATATTTAGAAAAACAAATAATAAAAACAAATCAAATTTTTTTTTACTTACACCAATATGATACCAATAAAAGCTAGAGATCATGGCACAAAAAATCTAAGAATCTAAGAAAGAGAGTTATATAACTTTGTTATGTTTGTTAAATAAGCTAAATAAGAAAATCACCACAGTTGTCCTTTAATTGAAAAGTCCATTGAATTTAACAGAAAAACAGTCAAAGGATGGTGGAAAGAGAAAAATGGTGTGTGAACAACTAAAAAATAACGTCCGCAGTTTACATCCGTGAATAATTGTCATGATCACTTTTTCAACTTCCGTGCAAACAACGTCTGTTACACTGTGTGCACTGGACGTCCGTCATTTGGTTGACTTTAATGCATTGCACTTCAATCAGCGGACACCTTTTCTGTTTTTTGGAAAAAAAAATATATATATCTTTTTTTCCTTCATTTTCTGAAAACAATTTGGTTTTTAAGGCACTTATGGGTATTCCATTCTGGGCTTGTTATTGGATACCAGGCTAACCCGAATCCCCATGAATTCTGAGAATGGGAATGCAGTCTCCCCAAAATATAGTGCTTAGTGTGCATGTGCTTCCAGCCTTGCCCAGCACTCCATTCATACTTTATGTGGCCAATGAATGCTTCTAGCAATAGCGCCCGCCTAAAATTCAGCATATATAATGTTCCCCATAAATTCATTACATTATACACCATACCCACTGAAATGAATTGCTTTATACACTTGCACACACTTTAGATTTGCAGAGTCAGAGATGCTTTTGCATCTGTGACCCAATAAGACAAAGCTTCAATATCTAAGCACAGCCAGTAAAGTGTGTGCCAGCATAAACAGGGTAAAACCCTAAAAAACTATGGAGTGGCTGTAGCACTTACCTGAGCACTCTGTGATGAAATATCACCTTCAAGCTTTGTTTACCTTGTGTGTTGCCCCTAGCAACCAATTAGATTGCACTTTTCATTTCTCACAAATTCTTTGAAAAATAAAAGGTGGAATCTGATTGGTTGCTAGGGGCAACTAAAACAATTCTCCTTTACACCAATTTGATAAATCTCCCCGAGAATGTTTTTTAAAAAGGATGTTTTTTTTGCCCAGACATGAAATTAATATTTGTCACAGTTTAATGTGGACATCATTTTGCAAACAATAGATGTTATTTTTTGTTATTCACATACATTTTTTCCACAGTCCTTTCACTGTCTTTACACACACCATAAAAATCACTTCCACTACATACCATATAGATGCTATAAGAGATTACAGAACATTTATATCCAGTGACTCCCAGGTGATATCTTCATTCATTTGAGTTGTTCACTTACTTTCCCTTTTTTCCCATCTGAAGTAAGACCACCCCCTTCCATATGTCATTTCCCCCCAGCAGCCAGAACCTCCCTTAAGGCAATTTCCTTCATTAGCCAGCTCTGTGCCTTATGCTAGTTTGCCTAGTAGCCAGGTCCCCCAAAGCAATTTCTTCATTAGTTTACAACCCTGTAGGGTTTCCCAGTAGCAAAAAACCTTTACAAGTCTTTTTTTTTTAGTAGCTAGGTCAGTTGTAGGTATGTTTTTCAGTAGCCAGAATCCCCCTGTAGATATTTTCCTCCAATAGCTAATAGATCCCCCTGTAGATAGTTTCATCCGATAGCTAATAGATCCCCCTGTAGATAGTATCCTCCAATAGTTAATAGATCCCACTGTAGATAGTTTCCTCCGAAAGCTAATAGATCCCCCTGCAGATAGTTTCCTCCAATAGCTAATAGATCCCCCTTTAGATAGTTTCCTCCAATAGCTAATAGATCCCCCTGTAGATAGTTTCATCCGATATCTAATAGATCCCCCTGTAGATAGTATCCTCCAAGTTAATAGATACCCCTTTAGATAGTTTCCTCCGAAAGCTAATAGATCCCCCTGTAGATAGTTTCCTCAAATAGCTAATATATCCCCCTGTAGTTTCCTCAAATAGCTAATAGATCCCCATGTAGATAGTTTCTTCCAAAAGCTAATAGATCCCCCTTTAGATGGTTTCATCCAATAGCTAATAGATCCCCCTGTAGATAGTTTCCTCCAATAGCTTCAAACCCTACTGAACAGTGCTCGGGTGTCTTCATTTCCTGCCAAGCATGTCCTTAATTTTTTTTTTCTATACTCAGAAAATTAAAAACTTCTTACCAATGGACTACTGCTGATTGAAGGAGATTCCAGCTGTCACTGACTTATTTTAGGATTTTTCTAACAACCACAAATTTCTCAATGTAGGCAACGCCTTTAAAGCAAGATTGATGTATAATCATTTATTGATTTCAATGGCCACAATGTAATATATTTAGCTGCACCTCAAGATAAATGGGCTCATGCTAGCCACTCATTTTAGCTGATTTAGAAGGTTATAGCTTTTGATCTGCTAGATTGGTTAGAAGAAATATGAAGAGACTGTCCCATTGCACTACTGGCTAAAGAAGTGAAGGCAGACTCGATCCACTGTTGAACCCCCAATCCACTAACATCATCATAAGTAGTATATAACAGGAATATATTACAGGAGTATTTTACACACTTTACTATATCTGGACCTGTGTATGAACATAGTTGTATACTTCTAGCTTATCATTGAAGGAGCTTCAAATTAAAAGCAGATTGTCCAGATGGGATAACTTTTTTTATGATGCATTGCCTATACAAAAAGAAATAAATAAAAAAAATCATCTGATCAACTTTAGCAGAACCGGTACCTGCCATCTGTTCTGAGAGCTTTGAGTGATCATTCCAAGCTACTACTGGAGGCAAGCTGGAGCCTAATGGTAATAAGTGAT
Source organism: Dendropsophus ebraccatus (assembly GCF_027789765.1). Lineage (NCBI taxonomy): Eukaryota > Metazoa > Chordata > Amphibia > Anura > Hylidae > Dendropsophus > Dendropsophus ebraccatus. The sequence continues at coordinate 65,571,191 of NC_091463.1, forward strand.
GTATTGCCATCATCACTCCACTAGCAATTCTGGCACATATTTTCCAGCTGTTTACCACAGCGAGTCATTAAGCTCTAGGGCATAGAACAATGTAAAAAAAGACATTAGTTCAATGGAAATCTTACGTGTTTACTAATAGATATAATATTTATAGGCTATGTTCACACAACATTTTTTCTTGTCCAAAATGACAGCTGTTGTTTTGAGGATTGGCCGCCCGTCAGTGCAATAACAGCTGCTGGTACATTGTTCTGGTACAGGTGGACTAATTGCCCTTTGGGTGTGTCTTTAAAGGGGTACTCCGGCAGGGGGGGCACTTTTTTGATGGGACTGGGGAGGGGGAGGAAAAAGTTGTCCACTCACCTCCTCGGTTCCAGCGGCGGGTCCCGCATCGCGGCGCTCCGGTCCACGGTTCCCGGACACTTCCTGGTGATCCGTGTCAAGTGCGCTTAGATCCCGCCTCCTTCACTGAATGGTTGAGCGGACCTGAGACGTAACGTCTCGGGCGGCGTCAGAAACCAGGAAGCGGCAGGGAACTGGGCACCGGAGCGCCGCGATGCGGCACCCGTCGCTAGAACCGGGCAGGTGAGTGGACGTCTTTTTCCTCAGCCACCCCCTTCCCGGTCCCATCAAAAAAGTGCCCCCCCGCCGGAGTACCCCTTTAATTAAAAAGTTCATAGAATGTAATAGCAAAACCAGAAAGGACGGTGAAAAAATAAAAACTGTGTGTGAACAACAAAAAATAACGTCCGCTGTTTGCAAAAGACATCCAAAAATAATTGACATTATTGTCATTGTTGTCAGAATTTTGACGTCCCCGCAGATAACATCCGTAATTTTATATATTTTGTGCATTGAACGCCTGTCATTCCACTGACTTTGCAGTAATAACACGTCTTTTTAAATAGGAAAAGCAGACGCCTTTTCTCTCTTTTTGAAGTTGTGTGAACATCGCCATACGGATACTTTACCAATTGTCTATGTTCATATGACTTTTTTTCAGGTCGTTGCTTGATACTTAAAATAATGGCTGTAGTTTTGAGTAGCAAATAATGTCTGTTGTTTAGCATATTTCAGGGGCCGTAAATGCAGTGGCGGCCACTGGAACATTATTTTAGTTCAGGGGAACTGATTGCCCTTTGGGTGTGCCTTTAATTGACAAGTCTATTACATTTAATAGCGAAGACATGAAAGAAAGGTGAAAAAATGTGTGGGAACAACTAAAAAATAATGTTTATTGTTTGCAAAAGATGTCCGCAAACAATTGTTATGATCATTATTTTTACGTCTTTTATGCACTATATGCATTGGGCGGCTGTCATACCATTGACTTCAATGCATTCCGTTGATGTTAACTAAAATGCTGCAATGTCATTTTGGATGTCATTTCGAAAATGAAAATCAGGCGCCTTTTCTCTTTTTTTATTTTTTTTTAGTCAGTGTGAACATAGTTATTTAGTGTAATATAACTACAACATGGGCATTGTTATATAAATTAATTACAGTGGTACCTTGGTTTAAGAGTAACTTGGATTAAGAGCGTTTTGCAAGAAGAGCTCCCAGTTTTTCAAAATTGTAACTTGGTTTAAGAACATTGCTTTGGTTTAAAAGCTCCCTGTACTGGGTGGGAGCAGGAGTGGGGGAGGGCCATGGCCTGCACAGCGGAGTCTACAGCACTGTACTCTGACCCAGGAAGTCTCCCTCACCTTCCAAATCATAGCAGATCCACCTCAGGCTGGGGCTTGCATCAGGGGACAGGACTGTGGAGGTAATCTCTTCATAGCTGTAATCCCTCTCTCCCCGGACAGAAATGGCTGCATGTATGTGCCCACATATGCCCTGCTCATTCCTTTTATACTGATGTATAGAAAAGTTTATGTCACTGTCCTCCAGCACAGTTCTGTGTTCTCACTTCCTGGTCCTTGCTGAACACACACCCCTTCCCAATTGCTATCTTGTGACCACACAGACCTCTGACAGCAGCCCTTCTTCTCCATTCTAGCCTGTTGTACTACGCTACTGCATTATGGGGATCTGCACGTCCAATCTGTATCTACAAACAGCTGCTGTTTCTATAGGTTTACGCATTTACTACACATTATACACCACATGCTGATTGCTATAATGTACAGTAACATAATATGACATATTTAGCTGTTTCTCATTGTTTGTTTTGGCGTGGAACCAATTATCTGCACATCAGTGATTTCTTATGGGAATATTTGCTTTTTTTAAAGAGTGGATTTTGATTACAAGCACGGTCCCAGACCGAATTATGCTCGTAATCCAAGGCACTACTGTATATTTAATGGTATCTCTTAGTCTAAATTTACACAATTGTGCATAGCAAGTCTCGCTGTTAAACTGCCAGCCACCGGGCTTAATTCAGGATGTTCATGCAGTCGATACCTCTGTATCGGCAGCAGAAACATTCTTTTTTTTTTTTTTTTACAATTGACTTGCGAGGACTGTTGGGTGTGCCCACAAACCAATTAGCAATACATTTCAATGTAAAGTGCATCCGTCGTCAAACTTTACATTGTGTGTAACTGACACTGTTAAACTGCCAGCCACCAGGCTTAATTCAGGACGTTCCTGCAGTTGATACCTCTTTATCGGCTGCAGAAAAGTTTTTTTTTTTGTTTTGTTTTTTTTACAATTGACTTGCGGAGACCGTTTGTTTTGCGCCCGCTGTCACACTTTACATTGTGTGAACAGCTGGTATTTTCAGACGCTGCTCAGTGGACAGTATCCTGTAGTAATAGGCATGAACATTATTTTAACGCCCATTCTAAAGAACGGGCTTTAAAATAATGATGTGTGCATATAGCGGACGGCGCTGCATTGAAATGAATGCAATAAATGTTTGCCCCATTATTTGTTCTTATACAACTAATCGTTCCTGATGCTAATTAGATTTACCACATGTTAGGGCACACACACACACAACTATTTTATAGCTCTACAAAGCAATTGCCTGTTTTCTTCAAGGTAAGCAGAACTATTATATTTTCAGGATAATGTTCAGGATAGTTAATACTGGTTTAACGTCTAGTAAGTTGATATAAGTCTCTTGTTTGTAATAAACGACATATGCATTTCACGAGACATAAATAATGTCTTTGGCTGCTAATATGTGATGTGCTATAATTAGTGATAGGTATGCTGACTATTTAATAACATGTATAATTCAGACATTTAGAGACTTAAGTATTGATCTGGAATGGCTGCATTGAGATTAGTTACTAGATTAGTGGGGATGCATTCTCATTTACAACATGTTCGATAGAAAAGGAGCTCAATTGAAATCAAAGGCTAGAAATTGTGGTATGCTGCTTTGCCTGGGGAATGACTGTCAATAGGCAGCAATTTATATATACAACTACTAGGTGACCACACAAAGACACAAAGGGGTAGCTATATTATTGAATTTAAACCAGGTTTTGGCATAAAAGGTAGTTTTAAAAATATCTGTCAAAATGTTCGGTTTTAGCAATTTTCTCCAAATCTGAGGCTGCAGAAGTTAGATATAGTCCTAGATCTGCCATGAAAACATGGATATACAGTAGTCTATGGCTTGCTAGGGTGGCATCTAACTTATGCAGCTGCAGGGAATCAAATGCCAAGTGTTCGAGTTTGGAGAATATTGGCAATGTTTCATTACACTAATAAAAAGTCAACATTTTTGTAAAAAAAGGTAATTTGCACAAAGTGGACAAGGCATTGAAAAAAATTTACCAGGCATCCATTACTTAGTGCATTTACTATAATTTACATCAGTCACTGGTGTAAATTATAGCAGAAATTTAGTCCAGCAATGTGTCGGATAAGTAGCTGCTGAAGAGTAAGGGTGTGCTTCTTAAGGGGTATTGAGAAGGGTGTGCTTCTTAATAAATCTGTTAAAACTAACAGCAGTAGAATTTTACTTATAGGAGTTATTCAGAATTTAAAAAAAACTTTCTTGAAAAAACAGCACCACTCATTTAACCCCTTAACGGATGACGAGTATGCTCGTCATGCTGCTGTTAAAAAGATGTAGAGAGGGCTCCCGGCGCCGTCCCTCTCTGCAGCGCACGGCACCAGGCTTTTATGTACAGCCAGGCTGATTGCCGCGGCCAGCTAATTACCTAGTTAAATGCAGCTGTCAAGGCTGACAGCTGCATCTAACTAACGTTACAGCCCCATCCCTGGTGTCTAGTGGGAGAGATCGCCCCCCCGCAATGCAATCGCAGGGGGGAGATCTCTTCTGCCTACCCACCAGGCCTCAGCTTCTGTATCACAATGATCCCGGCTCGGTAATAGATTGCTTCTGGCTCCAGCAACCCTAATCAATCTGTCACTGATCTAATTGATCAGTGTAGTGTAAGTACATTGCAGTAAACTCTATGAGAGATCACTGCAGTAATAATAAAAGTCATCAATAACAAATAACAGACCAAAAAATAAAAGCGTTATAAGAATGGGAATAAAGCAATATGAGGAGCTATTATTATTATTTTAAAGGTCTTCATTTTTTTAAAGCCATCAAACAAAACAAAAGTTGTACAAGTTACATATTGTTGTAATCATACCAATTTGAGGAACATGTTAATTTTAAACACAAGGAGAAGAAAATGAAAAAGCAAAAATTAAAATTGGCTCCGTCCTTAAAGGGTTAAAGCATGTCCGTTACTAATAAAAACTTTTGACATATCCTAAGTAGTTCTGAATCTGTCAGTTTAGTAGAATAAGGGGGTATACAACCTTGCTGCTGCAAGCTCCTCTCCTCATTCTTTGGGCCCTATTCCACCGGATGATTATCGTTCAGATTATCATTAAATAGTTTGAATCTAAACGATAATTGTTCAGTTAAAATACAGTTAACGATTAACGACCGAACGAGAAATTGTTGATCGCTTTATAAGACCTGGGCCTATTTTTATTGTTGCTCGTTCGCAAAACGTTCGCAAATCGTTCGCATTGAATAAGACATTGTTCGGTCGTTTGCAATAGATACGAATGCAATAGCGAAGAAAAGACGATCGCAATTATGATCATAAGTAACGATTATCATTCCATGGAAATGAGTGAACGTTTTCAGGTTTTTCGCAATAGCGGTCGTTTGAAATTGTTAATCGTTAACGATTATGCAAACGATAATCGTCCGGTGGAATAGGGCCCTTTGTCTTTGAGACCAGGGTGGCCCCATAGACAAGTTTATTCAGGTCATGTGACACAGAGCTGGGAATATACCCTGTAAGTATACACTTCTCCTGGACTGTTCTTCTGATCTTCTTACCTTCTTACCTCACTGTTAAGGCTACCTTAGCACAATATACTAATCTCATTAACAACAGCTGTTCTTTAAACAACCATTATTAATTAATTTAATCCAATCCCATTGATTTTAATGGGACAATGGCCATAGTGTACACACACTGTATACACTGTGGCCACAGAAAATTAATTGACATGTTTATTTTCTACAGCCACAGTTCAGTGAACAGTGGCCGTAGAAAATAGTCTATGCCCACAGTGTAAAGTATGGCTCCTGGTCATACTTTATATCAGTGCTTCTCAATTCCAGTCCTCAGGCCTCACCAACAGGTCATGTTTTGAGGATTTCCTCAGTATTTCACAGGTGATATAATTATACTTAGTGCATCAGGTATTATCACAGGTGATCTTTGTATGGGATATCCTCAAAACATGACCTGTTGGTGAGGTTTGAGGACTGGAATTGAGAAGCACTGATTTATACTGTGGTCAAAGGTGAATTGAATTGCGGGCACACCCAAGGGTGCCTGCAATCCAAATAGTATGAAGATAATGTTTCTTAGGCCGATACTGCAGTATCAGCTGTAAGAACATGTACATGCCGGCCAGTTCATATGCTGTAATAAAACCGCCATTATATGGTCCATCTTAAGCCCATTGGGTCAACCAGATTGGCATTGTAGACAGGTTTCAATGGCAGCTGGGGACCTAATAACTGCTTCCAAGTCTGCCATCTGTGGTTTATTGAGCACGAAAAGCTAAAAAAAAAACAAAAAAAAAACATGTCCATGGACTCCACATTTAAAGGGACTTGCACCATTCAGTCATCAAATGCTTATTTTTTGCAACATCCTTATACTTTTATGAGAGTCCAGTTAACATTTTTATACCCACTGGAAGCATTATATATATTTTTTACATTATATTGTTTTATACTGCAGGATAGAATGAATCATGTAGATGTAATAATCATAAACATCTAATATTTTCCGACAAACATTTCCATGAAATCTTTGATGGGTTCACCCGTAAATGACATTGTAATAACATGCACATTTTTTTTTTTCTTTATTGCATGAATGTGCTGTGGGGCTTTGAAGTGCTGATATTTAGTTCAATGTGAATTTTATCTATGGTGAAAATATGTGCTCCTCAACTTAAAATCTGATTTTGTGTCTGCTTTTTCCATTAAAGTTCTAAGGTTGTATTGAGCTTCTAAAACAGTGTCATAACCAATATCTCAGGAAAATTGCAGTAGACCCAGATCATTGGCCAACGACCCATAAATCTATTCAATTACTGGACTATGCTCAGTAAGTGAACTCTAAAATATTGTGAGAAATGTTTATCATTGTAATGATACATCAAATAGCATAGACAAATGCCATACTGTGAGGAATAACAATAAAAAATACAGACTTTTCTGAATCAAGGGCATTTTATAGTGAAAAAAAAATCACCTGAATAGCAGAAACTTATAGATGCTGTTACCTTGGGGAATCAATTACCATTCAAAGAATTTTACTATAGTTCACAAATACATCCATACCAGGTAGTGAATATTTATTTGACCTTAAAGCCTAAATCCCAAAAGATAATGTACATTAAAAATTATTTTCACAATTTTACATCTGTTTCTTAAGCCTTAAATCATTTATCTATGAATACCTACAATGATTTTTGAAACTTATTTTTTTATTTTTTTTATTTACATGTTTATGTATATTTTTAGATGTTTTATAGTTGAAAAGACTAGCTGCTGACCCTTACAAATGTCAATAGGAAAAAAATCAAGGTGTGTGGACATAATATTTTATATTCTCCCACAAATTTGGCTGTGGCATTTAACCCCTCCAACCCCAACAATAATAGATAGAAATAATGGTAAGGAAATAATGGCAATTTTACATTTCAAAAAAGTACTATATATATATTATGCCCCCTTAATTTTTTCCATCATCTTTACCACAATGAATTGTAACCTCATTTAGCTAATTTTATCATTCATTTCTATGAAGAAATTTGCATGAAATTCCTTATTTTTAACATTGTGACTGATTTGTTCCTGCATAAATCCCATTCAATTTCTTTGTACTGTACTATGTTGTGAAGCTTCAGTTCAGATTCTGCAACAGAAACTCCTCAACAAGAATGAGGTATGCTAAAGGGGTTTTCTGAGTTTAATTATATATATATATATATATATATATATATATATATATATATATATATAACTTTAATTGAAAATAGCAGACTAAAAACAAACTGTATACAATTTATAAACTGAAAACAATAGAAAAGGGACCTGAGGAGGGGACACAAGATGAACCCTACCTCTCTAGCCAAGCACATGCTTACATGTAATGTATTGCCTCCCCCAACCTCCTTTTCTCAATATCACATAATGAAGTCACAGAGGAGGTGTGCACCATGCTATATGCACTAGAATCATAAAAAACAAATCATCATAAATAACAAACAATAAATACATATGGAGGACAAATGCATTAAGTGACAATGTGCAGCTAATACAATGGTAAACATATACTTAGTTATGAAACTGTAATAAAATGTAGGTGCAATAAAAAGGTGAGGTTGTTCATTGCACATGCTTTTTATTGCACTCCTATAACTAAAGGCCCTATTCAAGGGAACAATTTTCGTCCGAATCAGCCGTTATGGCCGATAATCTTCCTGTGGAATAGAAGGCAACGTTTAGCCGACATCGTTCATGTCGGCTGATCGTTGCAGTCGTTTGTTTCTCAACATGTTGAAAAACAAATTACTCATATAGCAGCGATCTGCTGTCGTCGCTCAGTGGAATAGGAGCATAGGCAGGAGATGCTGCTATATGCTATGGGCTGCCAGGACGATCTAGTGATCAGGTGGGCAGCCCCCCCCCCCCCCCGGAACGAGCTGTGGATTAGGGGCTTTAGTGTATATCTTTACTATTGTATTTGCTGCACTTTGCCACTTAATGCATTTATGGTCCATATGTATTTATGATTTGTTATGTATAATGATTTGTTATTTATGATTCTAGTGCATATATCATGGTGCACATTTCCTCTGTGACTTTACTATGTGATACTGAGGGGAGGAGGTCGGGGGAGGCAATACATTGCATGTAAGCATGTGCTTGGCTAGTGAGGTAGAGTAATATTGTGTCCCTCCTCAGGTTGTTTTTACATTCTGTATACAGTTTGTTTTTAGTCATAACATATAATACAATTTTAGATTGGGATGTGCATACTTTTTTTTTCTATCTTGGGCTTTTTTCTTAGATTTTGAGCCCTTTTAATTAGCTGAACAATAGGGTAAATGAAAGGCAAACAACCACCATTTTGATAATGATAGTCTATGCCATGGATAGATAATCAATTTAGTAAAAATTTTTGTAAAAAAAAAAATTCACTTTTGGCACTCAAACATTTCCCCTCTTTTCATACTACATCAAAAACTGTAAGGATTTCTAAATTAATTTTAGTTTTTAGTAATCACCTTACTGATGGTAAATCCCCAGGCATGTAAAATCTAAAATTCCTTTGTGTTTGACTTCTAAAGATCCTAATATCTTCCTTTCTTTCAACTATACTCTGGGATTGTTCATTTTTTTATTCCATAAAATAAACCAGTCACCCACACGGGTGTTAATTCATGGTAAATTATAGCAGGAAAGAAAGAAGTCGACTTCTTGGATGGTAAATCACATTAACCTTTATTTTTGGCAGCACTACAAACATATCTAATCTTTAGAAATTTAACAAGCAAACAAGCATTGCAGGAAGTCTGTTAAAAGAATACAATGCACTATTTCTATTGCTAGAGTAAAGTTTTTATAAAATATATTCATCATGGTAGGAAGGAAGATTTAACAAACTTTTCATGTTATATGCATTTTCTCATCACGTCTTAGGCCTCTGTTTAATGTATACCTTAGTAAATGCTTCCAACCTAGAGATTAAATGGATCATGTGATGGATGCCTGACAGTGGCAGTTATCACCTGTAGAACATTAGAATAATTTAAAGGGCATTTACCGCCTAGAAATCTTACTTATAAGAGCCAGATACTGAAGCATGTTCTTTTTTCTATTTTTTTTTTAATTTTATTTGCACATTATTATGGCGGCTGACATTATTGTTTTTTACAGCACTTAGTGATATGCTTAACAGCAAAGCCTCATGGACATAGACAACAATGGACAAGATCTATCACACTGACATGAATGGGAGCATTCCTGGGCATACTCTGACCTTTGAAGAGGTTATTACACAGCGATGATGAGGATGAGCTTCATCTATTAAAATCCATATTTACTGTTGTCACCTTTTACTATAATGAAGTACAGATCACTTCACAGTAGCCTCCTTATTATCAACACAGACTGAACAGAAAGTCTTATTCTAGTTTTATGTAGTGAAGCCACTTACTGGAGCGCTGCACAAAGATTTATTTCTGAGGTCCTTTAGTAAGATTACTTATTTCAATAGACCTGATGAAGAGAGCGTTCAGTCTCTCAGAACATGTAATCTCAATAAAGGACCTTTCCCGTTGATCTTCATGCAGCATTTGAGTAATTGACTTTACTTTCCCATTGCTTGATCAGCCTCAAAATCTGATTGATGGAAAGGAAGCTACAGCCGCTGGGAACCCTCCACCGAGAAATAGACTTACAGTATTAAGATTTCTACTAGTGTTGTGTCTGGTATCTGTACAGCACCTCCAAGTAAGTGGGTTCATTCTAACCTCCATCACTAGAGCTGTTATCCACAATGACCCTATGGTGCACAGTATGTTTCTTTTTGTCAGCTTAGTATTAGGCGTAACACTGAGAATGAAAAGTGTAAGATTTTAGCATTACTTTATAAAATAGTTGTCACAAACCACAGGTAGAGTTCCGCCAGGGAAGGGACGAGGTAGACACAGTGGGTGAACCTTAAGCTTGTCCCTACCCACTTTCCCTGCCTGTGTTCCCCAGACATCCCTAGGTCACTGCGGGCAACTTGGTGCCAGTCCCTGTGCACGTAACCTGTGGTAACGTGACACACAAAACACATACAAGACAAAATTACAAATAAGGGGTAGTCAAGTAACAATAACAGGGGTCACGAAAACCAGGTATAGCAGAGAGATAAATACAAAATACGTCAGCACGCTTCAAGGAAGACTAATAGCTGGCAAGGGGTTAACAGACTGAGAAAGTACATATAGGAAGTCAGGGGTCTGGGCAGAATGTGATTGGAACAGAGGTCCAAAATCTAGCAAGAGTGAGTGGGGAAACCAGGCGTCAATCACCTAACCAAAACAGAGGTTAACCATTGGGAATGGCCAGAAGGAACTCAGCAGATGAGAAACAGGTTGCCTTTGTTTCACTCTTAACATCAACATTTTCATGTTTGGAGCTTCCCTCTACAGATGTGCATCATAAAATCAAGTCAACAAGTTTTCTGTTGATCAGTTTCAGTGTAAATCCACACTAGAATGGGAACATTGAGAGTTCTGTGTGAAGTGAAGGCAGCACAGTCAATGTTGAAGAGCATCTGGGGCCATTATCTTAAAAAACTGCCAACCTTTTGGGGTTTTCTTGTGAAGTTATACAGAAATAGAGAACAATGCACCTTGTCACAAGGGTATTATAGTTATGGATTTTTTTTTTTACAGTACATAGCGAGTTTTCCTTGCTTCCTTTACCTTTACAATTCCACAGTCTTAATCACATGGGACAAGAAACTGTTGAATAGGATGTTCAGAGCATGTCAGCATCTCCATCCAATTTGCGCCAGCTGCAGTAAGCTATTCTCCCTGCATAGGCTGATCTACCCAATTGTTATTGTAAAAACTTGTCCGGTAAATGTAAACTTGCTTATTGAGAATTTTATTTTTTACAGTAATAAACTCTATTCCCTTTAATTTTCCAGAATGGCATATCTGTAGATTATAATCATGGCCCTATTGCCTGTTGTCTTATGAAATTACCCCAGGTTATGCAACAAAGCAAAATATGTCTGGATAATTTATAATATAAAAAAAGGCTTCATTGCATTTTAATTATGATGTACTTTTCAAACATATTGCTTTCTGGTGAATTCACATCACTGAAGTGCTAAGGATCTCATTACACTTGACCTCATTAAAATTTAAAAATTAGACATGACTAACTGAAGACAAAAAAAAGAAGATAATTTTCTCAACCAGGTGTGAAGAATATCTTTTAGGAGGGAGTATGCGAAAAATGATGAGAACATTTGTAGTTTTTGAACACATATATTCTGTAGTACAGTATATAAATAGCAACATCTCAATAAATTACTTACATACGAATCAAACTATGTAAAGATTTGGCAAGCTTGTCTTAAGGGGATTTTTGAGCCATTTAACAATGATGGCCTATCCACAGTGCAACTTACATTGACATGAAAGATGCACTACCACTCCAGGATATACAGAGCTACCTGTTTCTGGCTTTTATTTCATTTTGTATGTGCCATAGCTGCAACTCCCCTAAACATTTGCTTGTTTGGGGTGCCAGGTGCCAGCACAACCCCACAACCAGACATTGATGGCTTATCGTGTAATTTTAAATGCCTTAAAAACCCCTTTAAAGGTATGACACTCTATAACACCACACACACACACACACACACTCACTCATCAGTCTACTGTATAATTTGCACCATATAAAGAACATTTAAAGGAGAAGTCTGGCCAAAAGTATTTTTTTTTAATCTTTGTTTTATTGTTTTTTTAAACAAAGGAAACAACACAAATATGCAAGTCAAATACAAGGCAGGGTGTGCTCAAGTGTAAGTGTAACAAAGGCTTGCAGGGAACCGTTATTACATTGGTAATGTTGAAGAAGAAAAAAAAAGAAAAAAGGGACACAAAAAAAAAAACCTGACAAACAATGAATCAACTACTGCTGCACAATGAGAGTAAGCAGTTACACAACCATGACAGGATCCAAACCAACAAATTTGTGGTTACCGTCCAAGATAAAAATCGCAGGTGTATGGGGAGGAACTGACCAGAAGTTAAAGTGTTAATTTAATGGTTGCGGGTTGGAGAAGGAAAGTCTTCTCGCAGAAGATTTGGGGGAGGGGGGGGGGGGAGGAAGGGGGGAGTTTTTACTGTATGAATGGGGAGCGGAGGTTAGGAGGGCAGGTGATAGTAATTTGGGGGTGGTAGGGTAGGTTTATGGGGGGGGGAGAATGAAGGTTGTGCAAGGTTGGGAAGGAGGGGGGAGTATTTGAGGGGGAGGGTGTGTGGGTAGGGGAGAGAGGAGGGAGAAAAGGAGAAGAAAGAGAAAGAAGAGAGAAAAAAAAGAAAAAGGGGTTGTGATGGTGATAGAAAAAGGTGGGGGAGGGGAGGAAAGGAGGGGGAATGGGGAAAGGAAAGAAGGGGAAAGGGAAAAGGAAAGAGGAAAGAGAAGGGGAGGTCAGAGCTGAACTCAAAGTCTGTTACGAGTAGGAGGAGTCACTTAGTCCTCTGTCGAGTGGAGGGAAAGTGGCGAGGGACTCCCCTGGGGTGAAGGCAAGGTGGGGGACCAGGATACGTAAAATTTTGATTCTCTCCATGGTCTCCATGTCTTTAAGAGTCCTGGGTGCGACTAGCCCAACTAGAAAGTTCTTCGAATCTATAGAGCTGATTCACCTTATTCTGCCATTCCGCAAAGGAGGGGGGTGATGTCTGTTTCCACTTCAGAGGGATAAGAGCTTTGGCAGCCGCCAATAAGTGAGTCACCACATTGCGTTTAGATGGGAGATATTGTGTTGTGGGTTTACCTAGAGCAATCATGTCAAACGATTAGCTGAGGTAAGTTCATTGATAGAGGTTTCTATTGACTTCCAATAGGGAACTATAAGTGGGCAGTCCCACCAAATGTGCGATAACGACCCTGTCTTAGAGGAACATCTCCAACATAGATCTGAGGGAGAAAGTTTATATGCATGGAGCCACTCTGGAGTCTTATACCATCTTATTAACAATTTATAATGGTTCTCCTGCAGCAGCACACAGCGGGAATAGCCGTGGGAGTTTTGGAGAATGGTAGTTACCTCAGAGTCTGACAGGGTGATCTGTAGTTCCTTTTCCCAGGATGATAAAAATCCGGGCCTAGAGCTGTATGATTTCCCTATCAGTAGCTGATAGATTGCAGAGATTGAGCGGTGTTTAGCTACCTGACTTGTACACAGTTTCTCAAAATTTGTTAAACTTCTTGGTAACTGTTTGCTTCTGTATAGTTGGGAGAGGACTGTCTTAACATGTGTTCGATGTAGGAAGGACAGATTGCATGGCTTCATACATTCCCAGAGATGGTTTTCGAGTAGCGAGGAGTCCGGGGTGACAAGGTCACTTAATTTAGTGTGTCTTAGGCGGGCCCAGATGGAGACGTAAATTGGTTGGACTTTATTTATGATATAAGGTGCTATATCCGCCGGTGCAATCGAAGAAGGGGTAGGAGCAATGGAAGGTGAAAGATTCTTCCAAATCATCAAAGTGGTAGTTAAAATGGGATTGGAGATGGAGGGGGGACAAAGCTCCGCATTGGATAGGGTAGATTTGTTTGATAGAAGAGGGGAAGGAGTAGAGGATGTGGCAGGTATACCTTTTGGAGGTAGGGGGAATGTCAGGTTGATCCATTCATTTAGGTGCACTGCTTTATAGTAGGTGTGTACGTCATAGAGGCCAATGCCACCTTTCGTTTTTTTGTTGTATGAGTAGAGTAGGTGCAGTACGGGGTCTTTTCCCCTTCCACAGGAAGCGTGAGAAGAGGCTTCGTAGTGATTGGAAGAGAGTAATTGGTAGTTTGATGGGGACCATTTGAATAGTATACAGAATTTTGGGGAGAATATAGGTTTTCAAGAGGTTTTTTCTGCCCAGCCACGATATGAGGGGTATGTCATAGTCAGTGAGGAGTTTTTTAATGGAGTCAAGTAATGGGATATAGTTCAGTTGATAGAGATCAGTGAGATGTCTGGAAACTTTGATGCCTAGATATTTTATGGCGTGAGGGGTCCAGGAGAAAGAGGAGAGGTGTTGGATACCGGCTTGTGAAGTAGGGGGATCGTAAGATTCATCAATTCGGATTTGGAAAAATTTACTTTAAAGTTAGAGGCATAAAATTCCGACAGAATACGTTCCACTTGAGGTAGAGATATGTCAGGTTTGGATAGTAGGAAGAGCAAATCATCAGCGAATGCTAATACTTTTATCTCAGTCCCTCTTACTGTGACACCGGAAATCTCAGAATTTTGTCTAATTTTCTGTAAGAGAGTTTCAACAACTAAAATAAAAAGAGTGGGGGATAGGGGGCAGCCTTGGCGCGTGCCATTGCTTATTGTGAAGGGTGGTAATAGAGCATCATTTACTTTCAGGCGGGCATGGGGCTGATCGTAGAGAGTGAAGATGGCTGAGATGAATTGGGGTGGAAATTTAAATTTTTCTAAGGTTGCCTTCATAAAAAGCCAGTCTACTCTGTCGAAGGCCTTTTCGGCGTCAATGCCGAGAAGGACCGACGACAGCTTCTTGGTTTGAGCAGTGTGGATAGCTGCGAAGAGTTTAGATGTGTTATGGCGCCCTTCCCTGCCAACAACAAAACCTGCTCGGTTGTCACCCACTAAAGATAGTATAAACAGCTTGAGTCGGGTGGCAAGCAATTTGGCCCATATTTTCAGGTCCAGATTTAAAAGAGAAATCAGCCTGTAGCTGCCGCACTCCTTTGGGTCTTTCCCCTCTTTCCACATTAATGTGACTTGTGCCTCTTGTGTTTGCTTGGGCCACAGTGCTCCACTTAAGAGGGCATTGCAGGAGGTACTAAGGTGGGGGACTAGAACGTCTTGGAATGTTTTGCAATATAAAAGGGGGAGACCATCGGGGCCTGGGCTCTTGCCAGGGGGGAAGCTCTTGATGATGGATAAGATTTCTTTGGGGGTGACTGGAGTAAGTAACATGTCAGCTGTGGCTAGGTCTAATGTGGGGAGTTGGAGATCAGACAAGAATTTATTTACTAGTGGCATCCTTTCCTCTTCTGTAGGGAGTTGTTCTGAATTTGTGAGGTTATATAAGGCAGAGTAGAAGGCTTGGAAGGCTTCTGCTATTTTGGGTGTAGTGGTGTGTGTCGTTCCCGTGTTATCTTTAATAGCTTGGATGTGGGCTTTATCCCGGGCCTTCTTTATTAGAGAGGACATTATGCGTCCTCCTCTATTTCCGTGGCATAGAGGGTGTGGCGATAGTGGATAAAAGCTTTGGATGATTTGGTGTACAAAAGATTTTTTAACTTTTCTCTTAGGGCATTGAGCTCGTGTAGTGTAGAATCTACACGCGAGCATTTGTGTAGCTTTTCTAAATTTGAGATTCGTTTTAAAAGCGAGTCAGTCTCCTTCCTTCTCTCCTTTTTCACTCTGGACCCTATGGCTACCAGGATACTGCGAATATAGGCTTTATGTGACTCCCATTTCAGGGGTGGGGTTAAGGAGGGGGTCACATTGTTAGTAAAAAATTCTGAAAGATCTTTAGATATCTCATCTCGTGTCTGGGCCGAGTCTAATAGGGATTCATTTAGCTTCCATCTCCAATCTCTCATGGGCAATTGTGAAAGTGAAATGTGAACTGTGACTGGGGCATGGTCCGAAATGGTAATGGAACCAATGTGGGCATTGGTGATGGATTGTATCAGGGAAGTACTAACCATCAAATAGTCTAATCTTTGGTAAGATTTGTGGACATTAGAATAAAATGTATAGTCATTAGTAGTGGGACGGAAGAACCGCCAGGAGTCAATTATGTTTAGGTCCTGAAGTTGGGATTGAAGTCTACTAAGCACTCTATAAGTTAGGGCAGAATGCTTAGATGACGTGTCCAGAAGGGGGTTGAGGGTGACATTGAAGTCGCCAGCTAAAATGATTGGATCTTGTGCAAAAAGCTTTAGATCATTTAATGCCTGTATGAGCCATGAGACCTGTCCCTGATTTGGTGCGTATATGTTAGCTAGGGTATAAGGTACAGAAGCTAAAGTTACCCTCAAGAACAGTAGCCGTCCCTCTGCATCTGTGTGCTGCTGCAGGACATTGTGCGGAATGGATCTGTTAATAGCAATTGATACTCCCTTGGAGGAGGAGGTGGGATGACTTGAGTGGTACCATTTAGAGTAGTGCTTTTCCGGTAGTTTAGGTATTCTCCCTTGCTTAAAATGTGTTTCCTGTAGGAAGAGAACAGAAGTTTTAAGTTTGTTTGCAATAGAGATAATGTGGTGGCGCTTATGGGGGCTATTAAAGCCTTTCACATTGAAGGTAGTCGCAATCAGATCTGTCATGTTGGACAGTTTGTCAGCGGGGGGGGGGGGGGTAGGAGTTCAAAGGATCTGGTGAAGGGGTCGGTAGGGAAGGGAGAGAGGGATGGGGAAAAGAGGGTGAGGAAAGAGGGGGGGTAGATAAATGGGGGAAAAAAGGAGGGGGGGAAGGTCACGTTAGTAAGGGAAGGGGAGGGGGGGTGAGGAAGTAACGGGTCTAGAGGGGAGATAAGGAGGGGTATAACTTGGTGGGTTATATACAAAGATTCCTCACTGACGCGTGAGTAATTGTCTAGATCGTCAGTGATGGGGGGGTTGAGACAATGGGAGGGGGGGTCAAGGTGAGAACCTAAGAGACTATGAGTAGTTAAAATTAGGTCCTCTACGGGGGTGGAGGAAGATGGACCGTAAAGAGCAAAGAGTAAGCTTTTCTGGCCAACGTTATTATGCACAGAAGGCTGCTACTATCAGCTTAGGACATAAGGCCTATGGGGATGGGGGGGAGGGGTGTATAGGGTTGGGGGAGGGGGAGGGGAGAGAGTAAGGAGGGGGGAGTATAAGCAGGAGATGTACATTTGTGTCAAAAGCTGTAGGGCTTATGCAGGGGTAGGGGTTAGTTGAGATTGCAGGGAGATGTAAGGGACTTGTGGGAAGGAGTGTGTGTGTGTGGAGAGGGGGGATAGGGAGACAGGGTTGTGTTCCTGGCGCGAACCTACGACATCCATGGTGGGAGGGGAGAAGAGGGGACATCCTGGGAGATATCATTGGGGTACTGAAGGTTCAGTTAATACAGGGTTCAATATAACAGATGGTAAATGACAACACATGAAACATGCAAAATACACCAAGTTAAGCGACATTGTGTAAATTAGGCGTTTCAGAGGAGGTTGCTGATATGGGGGATGAAGCTTTCAGTTCTGCATGAGGTCTGGATATAAGAGAAACTGTAGGGACTGTATCAAGCCACTAGACAGCTTATGGAGAGGATGATAGGTTACATCACATCACATAAAGAGATATATGTAATGTTGGCAAAGCTATTAGTTGGCGATACAATCTAATGGGGGCTAAGACTATAGCTAGGGAGGTAGGCAACTGGGTAGCGACCGCCCGTAAGTCGGGCTTTGTATTGCGGCCGGGGTCTTAAGTAACAACAATACCGGCCAACTACTGATCAGGCTGAGTGGGTAGGTTGCTTGGAGGGGGTCTTCTTGGTCTTGGGTGTTTTCGGGCGGCGAGCTTCGGACCACAGTGTAGAGGAAGGCAGCTCCGGCAAGGGTTTCTCCTCTGCGAAGGGCATCCACGAAGGGACTTCGATCGGTTGTAAACCGAGTTTCGACGCCAGGTCTTTCGGTGTGTGGATCACTATGCGTCTCCCATTCTTGATAATGGCTAGGCCGAAAGGATATAGCCAGGCATATTGTAGGTTCTTGTCTCTTAGTGCCTCCAACAGCGGACGCATAGTGTGCCGTTTTGCGAGCGTGGATGGAGCAATGTCCTGGTAGAGGGCTATGTCCGCTTCCTCATACTTCAGAGGGCGTCTGTCTCGTGCCGCCGCCATTATGGTCGCTGTATCCATGAATGATAGCAGACCACAAATTACATCCCTAGGTGCGTCTGAGGCTCTCGGCTTGGGTATAATAGCGAGGTGTATTCGCTCTATCACTATGGCATCCGCCCGGTTGGAACCCAGCAGATCTGTGAATATGTCTATAGCTACCTTCTGCAGAGTTTCGGGAGCCCACGTCTCTGGAAAACCTTTGAGGCGGACGTTCTTTCGTCTACTTCTTTTCTCCTGGTCCTCCAGAAGCGTGTAGGCTCTGTTAATGTCTTCAGCATGCACATAGAGAGTGTCGGCCATTGCTGCAGCGTGTGTCGTGACTGCTGCTACTGAGTTCTCTAACGCCTCAACATGGTGGCCAATAGATTGTACCTCGGCTTTAATGTCCGCCAGTTCATGCATTACTGGTTTAAAGGCTTGTGCGAGAGTCCTTTTCATGAAAGACTTTAGGAAGGCTGTGGTTAGGGGTTCTCCTTGTTCGCTGTCTGCAATACTGTCCCGGTCGGACTCATCAGCAGTCTCTTGCTGTGAAGAATGATCAGGCGCCATCTTGCGTGGCCAGGGAGTGCGCACCTCTCTGTTTGAGGAATTTATTGAGGTTCCCCTGGTGTTTGTTCTTCCCGGGGATGGAGGGCTCTCGGAACAGTTCTCTGTCGGTGTTGCCCATGTCAGGGTTCTAAAAGTGAAGTTAGGTACTTTTGGCCCCCCCGGCCAAAAGTATTTTGTAATATGTTATTACTTATGGAAAGTTAGACAAATTCCTAATGTACATTAATTATGGGAAATGCACATATACAGCTATTTCCCTTGATTTAGTAGATTATGGAGTGTTGAAATTCTCTCAAAATTCGTGACATCACAAATCAGGTGTAATTCCTATGGAGTGTCCAGCAGGGGGCGCAGTATATGTAGTAGTGTATAGACTGTACTGAAGTGTATGGAAGATGCAATGTAACATTAAAACTATGCTTTATTAATAGACTATGAGTATGGAATAATTTGGGGAGCAAGGACACTTGCTCCCCAAATGGAGGGCACCAAGAAGTGAGAATGAGAGGTGCTGGTGCATCTAACTACCTCATCCCTCCCTCCCTGCTTGGTGTAGTGGGACAGAAAACACTACTACTCTTCCCATCTTCTGCTCACAGTATAGATAGGAGGAGTAGGAGATCCCCAGCGCCCCCCCCCCCAGCCGACATAAGCCCCACCCACCACACAACCGCCGCTGCACAGCAGGTAACCTCCCGGTTCTTGCCTCCCAGCCTCCTCCCCCGCTGCATGTGCACTCACTTCCCTCCCGGGCCGAACTGTCAGCTCACTGCCGCCCCCGCCGCAAATCTGCTGCCGCCGGTAACCTCCCGGATCTGGCCTCCCAGCCTCCCCCACCGCTGCATGTGCACTCACTTCCCTGCCGGTCCCGGTTGGAACTGTCAGCTGACTGTCACCGCCGCCGCCTCCTGTAACCTCCCAGATCTTGCCCCCCAGCCTCCGCACCGCTGCATGTGCACTCACTTCCCTGCCGGTCCCAGTCTGAACTGTCAGCTCACTGCCGTCCCCGCCGCACAGCTGCTGCCGCCGCCGGTAACCTCCCGGATCTGGCCCCTGAGCCTCCCCCACTGCTGCATGTGCACTCACTTTCCTGCCGGTACCAGTCCAAACTGTCAGCTCACTGCCGCCCCCGCCGCACAGCTGCTGCTGCCGCCGCCACTGGTAATCTTCCGGATCTGGCCCCCCAGTCTTCTCCACCGCTGCATGTGCACACACTTCCCTGCCGGTCCCGGTCCGAACTGTCAGCTTACTGCCGCCCCAGTGTCCTGCTGACTCTGTCCCGGATGTCACCCCCAGCAGCTCTCATCATCCAAGAGAGAGTTGTCAGGACACGGGGGCGGCAGTGAGCTAATAGTTTGGACTGGGACCGGCAGGGAAGTGAGTGCACATGCAGCAGTGGGGGAGGCTGGGGGGCCAGATCCGGGAGGATTCCAGAGGCAGCAGCTGTGCAGTGGGGGCAGCAGTGAGCTGACAGTTCTGACCAGGACCGGCAGGGAAATGAGTGCACATGCAGCGGTGGGGGAGGCTGGGGGCCCAGAACCAAGAGGTTACCGGCGGGGGCGGCAATAAGCTGACACCTCGGACCTGGACCAGCAGGGAAGTAAGTGCACATATAGCTGTGGGGGAGGCTGCGGGGCCAGATCCAGGAGGTTACCGGCTGTGCGGCAGCGGAAGTGGTGTGGTGGGTGGGGGGTTATGTCGGCTGAGGGGGGCTTAGTGCTGGGGATCTTCCTAGTACTACTCCTTCCATCATCTGCTCATATTATAAGCAGATGATTGAAAGAGTAGTGTCTTTCTGTCCCACTACACCAAGCAGGGAGGGAGGGATGAGTTAGTTAGATACACCGGCACCTCTCTCTCTCCCTGCTCGGTTCCCTCCATTTGGGGAGCAAATGGACTTGCTCCCCAAATTATTCCATACACATAGTCCATTATTAAATTGTAGTTTTTATATTACATTGCATCTTCCATACACTTCAATACAGTCTATTGACTTCTACATATACTGCGCCCCCTGCTGGACAACACTCCATGATCTACTAAATCAAGGGAAATAGCTGTATATGTGCATTTCCCACAATTAATGTTCATTAGGAATTTGTCTAACTTTCCAAAAGTAATAACTTATTAAAAAATACTTTTGGCCGGAGTTTTCCTTTAAAGCAAATGTACCATCAGTACATTAGCTTAAATTTTTGCACATGGATAGAACTACGCCGGTGCCACAGTCCTTTTTTTGAATTGGTTCCTGTCTACGGCGCTGTTCTATTCCTGGGCACCGGCCCAGGCTGAAGCACTGGAGGCCAGCCCCCCTCCAGTGCTTCACCCCCCGGCCAGATAAAAAAAAAATAAAGACCATTGCACCAGCTTCCCCGCATCAGTGCAGTTTTATCCATGTGCAAAGCTTAAAGCGAATGTACTGATGGCAAAGCTACAGGAGGTGTAGAAATGTGTGATACAGGTTTGAGCCCCACCTCTATGAGCTTTACCTATCAGGAAAGCGAGGGTCCTGTGACTACCGTTCTGCAATTTTATGTAATTGCAGTGCTCAGATAATTCAGTACAAAGGTAGCCAATATAATTAACAGAAATGCTGCTCTGTTAAGATTTTGAGCTGAAATAATAATTGTAATGAAATAATGTTTATGTATGGCATTTATGTAATGTGCCATTGTGTTCTAAAACAATACTGACATACAATACTTCTACAATATAAACCTGATCATGAAGCATGCCTATTAGAGGGGGGGTCTACCTTCATAGAGCCATTTTTTTCATATTTTGTATGAAACAGCTGTATATTGCATGCAGTAAATGGCTCTATGTTTATTAGGTTACATGCGTGCTATACACCAGCTGTTCTCATGCATAGTTGGCCACCGAGGACATGAACACTATTTTAGTATGTGAATTCATTTCATATTCATGTGGATGTGTGCTGGAAGTCAGCATATAATTATATTTACGCATTATAATACATTATCAAATATTTCCACCACCTGTAAGGTGGTAATCGAAAGCCCCTTACACCGTCCCAAACTAAACTGTTAGTAAACAAATGCTTTACAATTCTTTTCTTCATTTGAATAAAATTCACACAAAGTGAACAATAAGCACACCTGCACTCACACCTGATGGTGGAAAACACTCGAAGAGGCCAGAGAACAGCTATAATAGTACTTTAAATGAAAAATGTTAGTTGCTCAGAATAGCTTATCATTTCCACTTAATAGGAGGAGTGCCCTTGGTGAACATATAATAAGGGGTTAACATGCATACCATAACCACACACCACAAACACCAATAAAATAAATATGAAAGAGGATATGAGAGACCAATAGGAAGGGAGAGAGGTCCCTGCCCTCAAGGGCTTCTAACCTGCAAGGGAAGGAAGGCAATGTAATATATACAGCATACACATTACAACCAGCACACACCAAATACAATAATTGTACAATATCAGTAGCCATTTTCTAAAACGATAAGGCTGCATTCACATGTCCCGTGACACATGTCCGGGATTGCAGATCTGCGACCACAGATAGTTTTAGGAATCATTCAAATAAATACAGCCATTCACACAATCTGTGCCGCGACCCCCACTGCAATCCACACCACGAAAAAATAGGACAGTGTGGATTGCAGCACGTATATCCCCTCCGCCGGGCAGCAGAGATGGCAGGAGCACAGAAGACAACTCACTTGCTCCCCCTGTGATGGTAAACATGTGAGCGGGCCGGCACTGGGGGAGTAGGCAAGTAGTTGTCTTAAGCACTCCTGTCATCTCTGCTACCAGGCGTTGGGGGGGGGCTGTACTTTGGGGGATCCGTGCCGCGTTGACCGGAGGAGTGAATGAGGCTTAAAGTTATAGTCTTATGTGTAAGAAGGATGGATAATATGAGTTTTATTTTACTTAACAAAACAATGAGAAATAATACAGTTATGAAACAACTGAGAATTGGATGGGAGTATTAGAAATATCAGTAGTCGATGACGGTGGGTGACTCTTTGTTGTGTTATGACTTCTATTAGCTGTTTAGAAGTGACACAAGGCTCTTTCAAATACAGCAACCTCTAAACAGCAACCTCTAAACACAGCAACTGTAGCTTTGTCCAATTCAAGTGAAAATGCCAATGTTGCAGTACATTGCGCCACTGCTACCAAAAGTATGGCAATGCAGATACAAGTGCGGGTAAACATTGAATAGACTGTGGTACTAATACAAGCCTCTCATTCCTGGGGGTAGATGGACTGATATTAGGATAGGCATTCAGTTTTTATGGGCCAGATAACTTATTTAAAGTCAAATACGGACAAGGAGAGAAAGGAGCGCTACACCTCACACCTATGGCTGAGACTAATGCCTCTCGGCTACATTTAAATACCAACGCCAGGATGTTGGTTTATAATTTGATCAAACCATATTACCCAATGTACCACGTGCAACCCCAATGTCACCCCAAACCCAGCAGGCAACACCGGAAGAGAAAGTTGCCATCAAACAACACAAGTGCGAGCATGATCTTATCACTCACCATTGGGTTTTGTTCCTGTGACATTGAGGTTGCAGGGCACCTTCCCTGCTTGTGCACGCTTTGTCGCGGTTGGCGGTCACTGACTGACACAGTGTGGAGTTAGTGTAGGGACTCATGTGAACCAGGGGACCTGCACACGGTACATAGGGCAATATGGTTTGATTAAATTATATACCAACATCCTGGCATTGGTTTTTAAATGTAGCCGCGAGGCATTAGTGTCAGCCATAGGTGTGATGTGCAATAGCTCCTTTTTCTCCATGTCATATTTTACTTTTCTCCCTTCTCTGAGCAGTTGGCACTCTTCTTTGTAAGACCCATGTGACCCCAATTTGTAGGAAGCACCTGTGCACACATGGCAAGTACCTCCTATCCTTCCCATTCCACCTGCAGGTGAAATGGTGAGTAGCAAGATCATATTCACACTTGTGTTACTTGGTGGCAGCTTTCTACACCGGTGGTGCCTGCGGAGTTTTGGGGGGGGGCTTGGGTTTGGTCCTGTGACATTGGGGTTGCAGGGCCATTCTATGGCCCTCCTTCCCTGTTTGTGCACGCTTTGCAGGGTTGGCGGTCACTGACTGACACAGTGTGGAGTTAGTGTAGGGACTTGCCCCATGTACGCGGTACATGGGGCAATATGGTTTGATAAAATTATATACCAACATCCTGGCGTTGGTTTTTAAATGTAGCCGAGAGGCATTAGTGTCAGCCATAGGTGTGATGTGCAACAGCTCCTTTCTCTCCATGTTGTATTTTATTTAAAGTCAAAGTGCCATTATAGTAAGTAATTTTTCCCTGTGGCTTAGCCAATCAATCTTTTCAAAACGCTGCCCAGTTCCAGCACTCAGCGTCAGTTTCCTCACGTGCACAGGCCCGACACCCTCAGTGCAATGATATCAACTCCCCTTGGTGACATGATAAGCCTTGATTTTAAGGGAGGTGCGTCAAAGAGTAGAAAGGGTATCCTTACACTAGGGGCACCGGGATCGCCTCCATATAATAGGCTGGGCTAGTGCACATAAAGAAACCCGAGCCAAGGTCGTGAATTGGGTGGGACTTTGAAAAAAAAAACATGCCAACAGGATCTCCATGCGGGCGCCAACCTGAATGGTACATTGGATTTGAGACTGCCTTAAATCAACTCTGCTAGTAATAAAACTTTAAATATTTAGTAGCAATTGAGTGAATGTGGGTTATGAGCTTTAATTTCCAACACATTCCATTTAAATTTGTGAAAAGAAAGTCAAGTAGATGAGTGAATGAGTCTTTTGACCCTCTGATTTCACATTTTTCAGTGTATTTCACAAGTTAATATTCGGCTCAGGTCCATATATATGAAAGCATTTCCTGTTTATGGATTAGGTTTATCTATTATAAAATACTTAACTATGCGTTCTACTTACTACATTACAACAATTGAAAAACAATAAAATGGAATAGTAATGACATCTCATTTTTATACAGAGTGCACTGAAGATTTTAATTTAAAATGTGCTGCGGCTGGTACTTGAATGAAAGTAATCATGAGATTGTAATTATGTACAGTACTTTCCCTTATTTTGTACAAACTAATCAGGGAAAAGGTACAAAGCGTGATTGCGGCGCACACTTGGGCGATATACACATTGTTTAACTATTACACCACATGGAAATAAGTTTATAGCTTGTCTAGAGACCTGATTCACTATAATGGAATTCAAAAATGTACATTAAATATGAAGTCTATTATTTTATACATGAAAGCAGCAGGAGTAGAATTGAATTCATAAGGTTACACATTGGGATAGCTAATCACAAATCATTGTACAGTACATTTAGGGGGCTTTATTATCAATGAAAAATACAATACCCCCCTTGTGTGTAGGCCTACTATATGTGCACCACGTTCATGCTGCTTCTGTTACATGGTTCATGACTAAATACAAAATCAATGTGTAACATGAGGCCCCCAAAGGGCCCCTATGTAAGTATCATAGTTAGCACTGGATGTGTACGTCACATTTTCAGGGTCCCTGTGCAAGATCTAGTTTGAATCGTATTGGTGTCCTCGGAATGTTGATGGAGTTGACATGGATGACAGAAAAGACAACCATAGGCTTCATTTCTTGTTATCCACTGACTTGGGCCACAGGCTGCTTTAAGGCTTGCGACTTGAAAGAAGGTGCATGAGAAGTCATCATCCAAGTATGGGCAGCACAATGACATTACCACGTCATGCTACCATGTCACAGGCAAAAGGAGCACTTAGCTCCTCTGCTCTATATGTAATCAAGGCTATGTAAGAAAAAGATATGCTAGTTTCTGTACGAACAATACATTTTTAGGAAATTTTGGTGAAAATTTTTATAATGTTGGGACACAAAAGGGGTAATTATTACTATTTCGAGTCTAAAAGGGGCAGTTAATACTTTGAAAATGGACATATTGTCAGGATATATGGGACCAGTAAGAAAAAGGACAGGTGCAGCCCTAACACTGGCACCCGCCCTGCTGTACCTGTCTACTTGCCACAACAGTCCTAAACGACAGCGGACAACTGGCTAGCGCTCCTTATCCTATATAGTGTGAACACGGAACAACAGACAAGACAAACGCAACACAATACAGCAAAGTCAGAGGTCCGGGTCAACAACAAATGAGCGGCACAGTACAATTCGTGATTTAAGAGGGTAGTCAAAAAGTCAGGAGCCAGAAGTCAGAATACCAGAAATACAATGCAAGAAAAGTGCTAGGTCAAGATACACTAGTAAACTGGATACATCAAATATATATATATAACACCTTTGCTTATTGGCCAGGGGTGGTAAAGCCCTGGCTGAGGTTACATCAAAGAAAAGCGCCACCGCAACCCGAGCAACCAGGCCAGCTGCTAGGGACGCTGTTAGTGCGCCCCTAGCAACTGGCAAGGCCGATCACTAGGGACACCATCGGTTTCTCTGTCAGGCTGGTGCCGCGCTCCAGCAGAGCTGGAAACCGAGCGCATGGTCTGGCTCCTGACACAAATATGTCCAATTTTTATTGTGTAGTTGGTAGTAGTTGTAGTAATTAGGTAATTGTTATAATATTGGAGTAAAAAGGGGGCACTTTTACTTCGTGAATGACATTGTTGGATTCAGTTTAATCACAGGAAGGGTTCCTGGAAAAGTGGGGAGTCATAGCCAACTGGGACTCACTGGGAAATCACTAATAAAGTCTATGAAGAGCCTATGTATGTCTAATATTTTCTAATAAAGGGTTATTGTTTAGTGGTAATGTTAGTCTTTGTGGTCAGTAAACTTATGGTATTCAATGGTAATGGTCGTGGTCATGGCGTGGCAGTATTACTTGAATCTTCTATCAAGAAAAGACATTGACCCGGACCAGGCAGATAAAAGAAGACTTCTTCATAAGATGAAAGCGCAACCAGCCAAAAATATAAAATACAAATGCACGTATGCCGCTAAATGTGAATAGGACATAAACATGCCTAGCATAAAAATGTATTTAATAAAAAATATGTTTCGGTTTACTGATATCTCATAGAGCCTTCATCAGGAAGTCCCATGAAAGGAACATTCAGGAACATAGTAAAGAAAGTATACTCCAGCGTCCCTGTGCCCTGGCAGTGATGCCTTTCTGATACCTGCCAGCCATCAGCCTCCAGCTTCTACTGCTGCAACGTCACATACCTGGCTGACACTGCAGCAGTCACTGACCGGCTAAGTGTAAAATCCATCAGCCAGTCCATTACATTGCAGCAGAAAAAGTGGGGGCAGTGACGTATGCAGAGGCCAGTTCAAAAGTTACTTCCTGCTGCTCTCAGATAGGTGAAAGCGGCACTACGGGGGCACAGAGATGGGTAAGTATACTTTATTATTCTCCCACAACCCCTGTCTGCCTCTGATTTCAAAGTTTAATGTGACGTCTCCTTTAATAACTCTGTGTGTCTGTGTGTGTGTGTGTGTGTGTGTGTGTGTGTGTGTGTGTGTGTAGCGCATATGATTGGATTATTTGTGTTGACTATAAAGTGTTATTATTTATTATGCATGGTATAAAGCTGTATTAGTTATGCCTAATACGTACTAGTCATTACTTGTGTGAAGTGTACAGAAGGCGATATTGCACTTGAGACCCTTTAGCTAGGCCGCAGAGGAAAATAGTATATACCCCTCAGGAGAATTCTGTGCTACACTTGTATAGTAATGTCAGCGCAGAGAATGAGAGGAGTTGACAAATTCACACAGGCTATTGAAAGGAGCAAAGGAAGGGACGTAGAAGGGATGCTTCATAGGGAATGCCCACAGAGGTTTATGTCATGGAAAGATTTTTTTCCCATAGCAGATGAAAAGGAACTGTGGCCTCAAATGACCTGTTTTCTTAAACTCTTGTATTCCCAATGAAATAACATAGGTTAAATATATTTTATAGGTCTGTGTTGAGCCATTCATAGCTATTCTGACTAGAAATGTATAAGTACATATATAGTCAATTGTGTGTGTGTGTGTGTGTGTGTGTGTGTGTAGGGGGGGTCCCAACAATGATCAAGACTGTCAGCTTTGATCAGAGTGTCAAAATTTCTCAGTACCAACAGTACTATGGCCAGATCAAAATCAGGGCAGCTGGTATATGAGACGAAGCTCCAACCTGTGTACAACATGCAGCACGGGGGGGGGGGGGGGGGGGGGGGGGGGTATGTCATTGCAGAATTTCTTTGTGCTGGTATGTTTTTACCTCCTATTGAAATGTATTGTTTACCACTAAAATATGGCACAGGAAAAATAGCACAAAAATTATACAGGTTAACTTTTTTTCTGTAATGTTCTTCTTTTGCCACCGTTCTTTTTCCATTTTTACTATTTAATTCAATTTAGTTTTCAATTAAGCCACAACCAAAGGCCAATTAGTAACCCCAAACTAAAATAATGTGCAAACACCCATCATTGTACTAAAACATCCGTAGTCAAGGTCTGTAGTTACTTTGTATAGCTGGTCACTGTTAGAAATGAATGAAGTTAAAGTAAGTTCAGGTTTACCTGAACCCGAACGCTCAGTATTTGAATCGCAGTGGCTGGAGAAGATGGATGCAGCCTATGAATCCATTCTCTCTAACCACTAGGATTCAAATTCGTGTGAACCCAAAGTTACTGTAAGTTCGCTCATCTCTAGTTAATGCTGAGTTAATGTTGCTTTTTGTGTACCAGTAGTATAAAGTGAATATTATTTACTGACAAGTATAGTGGTATTATCTAGTCACTGTATGGTGATGATGGCAGTAGTCATGGTGTGACAGTATTATTTGCCCTGTCTATACTAATTTTATTGGTAATATTCTTGTTTACATAGTGAATAGTGACTGTATTATCTATCTATCTATCTATCTATCTATCTATCTATCTATCTATCATCTATCTATCTATCATCTATCTATCAGACAGACAGACGGATGGATAAATAGATAGATATGTCATTTACTAATGTGTGCCGAACCAGCAGCACTCCGTTAAGGTGAAAAAGTAACAAATGTGAATTTATTTAAACAAAAGTTGTGACGCTTCTACTGCTTCTTGCAGTCTTTTGAAAGCATGACTGCAAAAGCATGATATGATATGTGGGCTGGAAGAATGTCAGTGCCAGGGCTAATTTTCAGTTCCCTGGACACGGCTAAAAAAAAAGGATCACGGCATTGGTATCACCGCATCGGCATTGGTCTATTGATGTAAAAATCTAAAAGCGATTTAACTAAGGGTTCATCCTCTTTAAGTACAAGTATGTCATTAATGGTAAGGACTTCACCCGCTATAAAGCGAGCTCAGGAGCTGTAGCACATAATGGTGTACGGGTATGGTATGGATCATCTAGGATGGAACATTTATTGTGTTATAAAAGAAATAGTAATTAAAAGTAATAAACATTGTGCCTTTAATTCTCTGGCAACTGAAATTTTATGACAAAATACAATTATTCTCAACCAAGCAGGTTTCATCATTGTGTGGCATGCCTAATGTCTCAGCAAACATGTCATCAGGGACGCACACAAAAAAAAAGAGCAAAGCGTGTAAAAGAACCAATTCCACTGTGAATATAAGGTGTTCTCCATAACTGATGTGACAATAATCTGAATATAATTTGCTCCTACATCTTGTTTTTTTTTTTTTTTTATTGTTGACATGCATTTGATTACATTTATCATTCACATTTGTTGTCATTTACATGGTGTGACATCCCCTGGTATTTCACAGAAATGAAAGTCTTAAAGCTTTGCTGCTTTACCTCTTGTAACTTTATGATTGGAATACTTCTTAACATGCTGGGTTTATTGTCCACAGCCTTATCAAGGACAATTTCTATATCACGACTTTTTCCTTTGTACTCCTAAAAAGAATAAGCAATAGCAAAATTACACTTCAGTGAAGACAAAATGGAGCATAGGGAGCATCTATATTTATTTGAAAACTAACTCACTTCTTTATTTTCAGATGAATCTGTATCTTAAAATGAGACCTTTCGTTAGCTTAAAAAATGTGAGTTGTAGCTGAAAAGAACTGGTTTTGTTTGGTACCAGGCTTTTGTGATCATACAAAACTGACAGATCTAAAATAAAATTATGTAAAAATACCTGTATGGCTATGTTCACACAACGTCTTTTGAGCTCCGTTTAAAATGCCGTCCGTTATTTTAAGTCTAAAATAACGGACGTCATTCAGCTGTCTAGCCTTCCCTTCGTGCAATGGCGGCTGTTGGTACATTATTACAGTTTGGGTTACTAATTGGCCTTTGGATGAGGTTTAATTAAAAAGTCCATTGAATTTAATAGTAAAAACAGAGAAAGAATGGTGGAAAAAGAAAAACTGTGTGTAAACAACTAATAAAAAACGTCTGCTGTTTGCAAAAGATTCAAAATTCAAACGATAATCATACGTGTAAACACAGCGAACTATCAAGCGACGAGCAAGAAATCGTTCATTTTGATTGTGAACATGTTCTCAAATAGTCGTTGGTCGTTCGCTAAAAATTTGCAGATCGTTCAGTGTAAACAGTCGTTCACTGATTTAACCTATGTGCGAGATAGACTTAAGCGATCGCAAAACGATTTTTCAGTATGATATATCATTATGTCTAAACACTGATCGTTATTAAAAAAAATTGTTACTTCAAAATCGTTCATTGTACGATCGGGCGAATTATCGCTACATGTAAACCCAGCATAATATATCTATCAAGTGAGGACAAGGAGGGAAAGAGAGGAGCCATGTTAACTGTGGCACTTGAGCTGCTTGGCACCACCTCTTTGACACTTCCTCTGCATAAAATAGTGATTTTATGTGTTTATGATTCAGCCAAAGGTTGTTTATAGGGATGATTTTGATTATTGCACATTCAACTAGTAACGAGTGAACATCCCAATGTTTGGTTCGGATCCCGAATATTAACAAAAAAAAAAAAAAAAAAAATGCTGTGAACGGTTTGGCTCGTATCCGCAGAACATTCACAAACAAAAAAAACAAAAGTACAGTGGAAGCCTTCGTTTCGGTCTTCACACGTTTACAAATTATCAAGTGCAAAGCGCAAATTACACCATTGCGTGCGCTTTGGTCTAGAATTAAGCACATGATTACAGATTATCAGGTGCAAAGTGTAAACTACGCAGTTGTGTACATCGCATGATAAACGTTCACACATTCGAATTATTGTTATAACCATTCCAATCATCGAACAAATTGTTCATGATCTGCGAACACGAACAATTAGCGTCACTACATTCCACTAACTATATTGGCAGCTCAGTTAGTGGTTTAATACTGACAGATCCCATTAATGTCTTATGCCTTTTTTTTTTTTTTCATGTGAAATTGAACGAATCTGAAGATTGGCTTATACTTGAATGAGTTAAAGCTGGGGTAAGGGCTCTGGGCCATCAGATTCATTGCAACTCTAAAGAGTTTGTGGGGGACACTTTTTATTCTAGATATCTATTGTAAAATGACAGATTCTATTTATCACAGGTTTCTAACTGTACAGGGGAAAAAAAGTTTGAGAGAATCCTGATAAAACTAGAATAATATTTTTTTTTTGTCCAATTTGAATAAGATAATGCCGAAACCATAATGTCCGCCTGCCCATGGGAACATCTAATGAATTGTATCATTTAAAAGCAGGTCAGGAACATAAGCAAAGATCCGTTATGAGTAGGTCATTACTTGCTTTGGTCTGTGATAATAGGACTTGCCGCATTAAAGATGGAATTCAGAAGGTAGCAAGATAATAATTATTATTACTAATAATAATATGTATTTTAAAAACAGGCTTTATAAACAGAACCACTGTAATTGCAGTAATGGCGATGATTATAGAAAAAAAACATATCTCCCACAAAAGTATGCTTCAGATTTTTTGCACTTTAGATTTTCTCCATAGATTTAACAGAATGAATGTGGGTGTAATACGCAGGGCCATATTACAGATCTGTGTTTTACAAACCTATAACATGGCTCTAATAGCAATGACAATGCTTTTATGGGAGAACATAATGCATCATGGCGATGCTTTCTCTAGCTGAAGAAGACACTGTATTGTCATGGGTATATTGTTCTAGGTATAAAAAAGTATCTTTATTCTAGAATTGATCACATCTGGCAACTCTGTTCGAGAATTGATCAATCTTCCAATTGATTAATGTGTTGCATTGTTCCTCAAGCTGACTTCTTCATTGATAGGTCACTCATTTTAATAACATGGAACAATTACTCAACCCTCAACTGCTAACAAGGTTTCATACATCTCTATGACCTATTGTTTTGCCAAGGTTTATAAAATAGGCTTGAATACCTATTTTAAGAAGGCTACAAATTAAGATACAACACAGTTTATTTAAAACAGCATAATAATGGCTCAAATATGACAAAATAATATATTAGTAAAATAATAAATAGAGTAAAAGAAATACTGTGATATTGTGTATACAAAAATATAACATTTGATAGAAAAGTTAAGTACTTACATTACCACCAGAAGGTTAACCTCTGTCTGCCAAAAAAAACATAAGTTGTGGAAGCGTCTGCAGAGGCATTGAACCCCTAGGAGAACAACACCATGCTGAACGTCCTTAATGCACCTGCAAAAACAACACTGTGACGAGCATCCTTGATGCACTTGTACAAAGTTTCTGTTTATGGCTATGTTCACACAACGTTTTTACTGCTCCGGTTAAAATGACATCCTTCATTTTGAGGCTAAAATAAGACATCATTAAGCTGTCTGGCCTCCCCTTAGTGCAATGATGGCTGTTGGTACATTATTCTAGTTTGGGGTTACTAATTGCCCTTTGGGTGTGGCTTAATTGAAAAGTCTATGATGATAAAAGCTTTGAAAAATGAGATAAATGTATGTGGATATAAATCAACAAAAGCAGCAAAAATCCACCCATCAAAATTATATGAGTCACGCAATTGTCAAAATAAGTTCGTACAGCGGTTAAGTTCGTACAGCGATGAAGGATTTTGTTAATATTCAAAATGCAGACGATAACACTTCAAATAGTAGATACATTGTAACATAGTTAATAAGGTTGAGAGAAGACAAGAGTCCATCAGGTTCAACCTAGAAAAACCCTACTGTGTTGATCCAGAGGAAGGTAAAAACCCCTATGAGGCACAGGACAAATGCCCTTTCATGGAGAAAATTCCTCCAATGGCAATCAGAATAATCCCTGGATCAACATATGACCCGAAATCTAATGCCCATAACTTGTTATATTATATTTTTCAAGAAAAGCATCCAGGCCTCCCTTTAACTTATTTAATGAATCAGCCATGACAACATCATGTGGAAGAGAGTTCCACAGTCTCACTGCTCTTACAGTAAAGAATCCACGTCTGTGCTGAAAAGACCACTACAAAGACCTCTGTACTGTCCATTCATATAATTGTACATTGTAATCAGATCGCCCCTAAGACATATTTTTTTTCTAGAGCAAACAACCCCAAGCTTGATAACCTGTCCTGGTACTGTAACCCACTCATTCCCTTAATGATACAAAATGGATTAAACATAACAGACTTCCCATAGCAACACATTTTCCTAGCCCTATACCTATCAAAAGTTATTTTTTTATTTTAATGAAATGCACACATTATTATTCCTTTAAGCCACCCCCCCTCTAAAAAAAAAAAATCTAAATTTCCAAAGCCAAACTGACTATATGCAATACAATCGAACCCAACTGCCAAAGCATTTGAGAGTATGGCTGAAGATGTGATGAACTGGAATAAGTCATTTACTCCTCATGCTCCTGTATACCTATACATATTGTTGCAGCCATCAATGTTCCCCCACAGGGTTCCTCCTGTGGCATCTTCACTGCCACCAACTGGGTCTTTCTGAGATCTCTTAGAGCACATGCGTGCTGGCTTATATACACTTAAAAGTGTTGGGAACTCTATTGATTTTCTTCATTTTTCAAATTTCAGATAATGACTTCTTACCACTTTTCTTGTATTTACCAAGTAGATTTTAGTATTTGTTGGCCATCAGTAAGAAACAGTGTATGTCATATAATGCTAGGCACACCACCATTAAAAAAAAAAAGTTAATCCTTTATTAGACACAAACACAGAGACAAGCAAAACCATAACACAGTTTAAAGCATACCAGAGGGACTTATGCAATACAAATGGTCCCTACAGCCAACAGCCTATTCAGTACAAGATGAGGAACCCTTCTCATATACAGTATATTAAAGATTTTAACCAAATTCAGAACATATAAATATCTCCATACAATCCCATATTAAAGTGCATGATCCAAAAAGTAAATAAATAATAAACAGCAGCTAAAAGCAAGTAAAAAACCACATGTGAAAACCAAATACAGGAAATGGCTGGTGCTTAATATCAGGCTGTATAGATACTATATCACCATGTGGGGTATCCCCCGGCGGTGTGTGTCTATGAACTACCCTACACTTTACGACCCAATCCTGAAACTTTGTCAGGGGTACAAAGTACACGATAAGGAGATATTTATATGTTCTAAGATTGGTTTAAATCTTTATTATGGCTATGTTCACACTACGTAAAAGTTTGGCCGCTGTTGCCGATGGCAACAACGGCCGTACTTTTGGCACGGTAGAACAATGCCTGTTTCTTTATGGGATCCCGGCCAGAGCGTATACACATCGTACACGCTCCGGACGGGATCCCATACGGGGCCGCAAATAACTGACATGGCAGTTTTTTGCGGCCGGAATTCAGTGAATTCCGGCCGCAGAAAGACTTGTCAGTTCACACAGTGAAGCAAGCGGCTCCAATGGGAAGCTCTGATGCGGGAGCACGCTGATGCGAGCGCATCAGAGCTCTGCAGCCGGAAAGATCATCCGTCCGGGGGCATCGAACAGCCGGTCTCTTACGTAGTGTGAACATAGCCTATATATGAGTGGGGCTCCTCATCTTGTACTAAATAGGCTGTTGGCTGTAGGGACCACTTGTATTGCATGGGTCCCTCTAGTATGGGATTGTTTTATATGCTTGTAATAAAGTTAAGGTTTTGCTTATTTCTATATTTTTGTGTTTATTAAAGGATTTTCCATTTTTCTACTAATCGCGCTATGCCTGGCATTATATGACATATGCTGTTTCTTACTACTGATGAATGCTTGTTTATGGTACTTCATACTTTGAATACCCCACATATGGTTGAGCAGCTCCCCTTGTTTAGTTTTTTTAGTATTTGTTGGTGTTGCTCTGCTGTACTTGTAATTATTTTTCTTGTACACAAAAGAGAGCAATGGGCATAGTTCAGAATCTCAATTAATTTTTACCGTTTAAGGTACTGAGGACTAGTATAGATTAAATGTATTTGTGCAAAAAACAAGAGTAATCATGGTAATCTAATGGATCCCATTATTATTACTATCTTCTATTACTATTTTCTATACGAGAAAACGTTTGTATGTTAATCGTTGATTTAGATCTGAACCTAAAATTATTGTTAATCGTTTGCTGTAATTCCACATTCGTTCGCTCAAGTTCCGCATTTGTTCACTGATCGTTCAGTGTAATTGCACATTGTTCATTGTTTTGCTGGGATCAGAAGGAATAAATTATCATAATGACGATCCCAATAACAATCATAGTAACTTTGTAACTAATGACCATTGTTCTGTCTAATATGGTGAACAATTTCAGGTCAACAATAAACAATCTAGTTTGCGATCGTTTATCTTTAGTCGTTAATTGTTCAAAATCACTACGATTAATAGGACCCTAAGAATAACCATTTAGATAGAACCATTAAACCACAATTACCACTTACTAGATCCTCAGTCTCTATTGCACTCACCCATATTGTCGCACAGATCCGAGCCGTCCCTACGTACGTTTTGCTTTAATCTGCTTCATTAGGGAACTTAGGGGGTGACACCTAGTGGCACAGCCTATTACTGTTGCTCGCAGTTGGTTTGAAATATCTAATTTGCCCCATATCCCGAACCTTTGTGTGTATATAACATATTTATGTTGTATGCCTTTTTTTAAACATTCAGTTGTCAATATCAATCATAATTATTGCTCCTCTTTTATACACATATTATTGCACCCTGCATTAGCCATACCCAACATAAGGAAACACCTGTATAACCCCATTGGAAATCTTATGGAAGTAAATAGGTTCCCCTTGAACCTCTATGGTTGATATAGAGAATGCTGCAAAAGTGTGCTTTTATAGTCTTTGCAGATAAAATTAATTAATCTGAATGAATCGATATTTTGAAATCTTATTTTTGTTTTTTTCCTGTGTAATTTTATATCACTCAGTTATCAACATACTGTCTCGACACACTGCTTAATAATCCTGTTAAATAATTTCCTCACTTGCTGGGTGCAAGCTGTCATTTAATATTAATTTTAATTTTGTTTTGCTGTTTTGGATTTAGAAATTTACCAGTGTAAATTATTATCATTGACTAAAATGGAATACAATTTTTAGAATAATTAGTTAGTAGGCCTATGTTATTTACACATTTTAGATTATTATATACAAGTTATAGTCTATGGCGGGTCCTTATTTTTTATGTAATATGGTAAGGCATATAGACACTGGTTTATGAGACCAGTTTTAGGTAGGAGAGGAAGCTGGTAGTGATTTGTACATTGTATCCAGTTTCCCACAATAACCAAAGGACCTCCAGGAACAACATACCTGGCCAGAAAGCTCGGGTCCTGCATACCTGTAGGTATATTCATAAATTCACTTGGGTCCTATAACACATAGCAACTTTTAACAATATATGATCGGAAACAAGAGCTACCTGAAATTGTTCACCATATTACACAGAATGATAGTCCATCTGATCCTAGGGACTAACAATATGGAATTACAGTACACCAAACCATCAGTGAATGATTAGGCTGGGTCCACATTACATTTTTGCAATTAGGTTTTTTTTCTCCGTTTTTGCAAAAACAGATGAAAAAAAAAAAAAGGATTTCAAAAACGTAGTGTGAACCCAGCGTTAGCGAACAAATGTGGAATTACGGCGACCGATTAGCGAACAATTAAGGATGATTTAAGTTTCAGGTGAAACGACGTGATCAATGACATGCCAATGATTTTTTGATAGTTTTCTGGTTTTCTGAATTCACACGCAACGATTATCCTTTAAATGCGATATAAGGATTTTTCGCACGTTAAACATCCTGTGTAATAGGGCCCTTAGCGTATTATTGGTCACATGCTTGGGATTGGGGTGTGGTTGTGTGTTTGTGTTTGGCAGAGGTTTGTACGCATAGTAGAGTTATGTGTTGTGTGTTGGTATGGTATTGCTGGATGTGTGGATGTGTTTATGCAGAGCTTTGTCTATTGATAGCAGAGCTGTGTAGGTATTGTGCATGCTGTAGAGATGTGCTTGTGTAGGTATACACCCATCATATCCTCCTGTTGTTCCAGGGTACCTAGGTTTTAAGGGCAAATTGTTGCCATATTACTATTATGCATGTACACTTGTATTATAATGTACAGTATGTATTTCTAAATGACTAACCCCTAATGGGTACCGGCACAATTTGAGAGTTCACCCTTGACTACACAACACACTGGGATTGCACACCCTGCATTTGAGGGATGTGGATGTTCTCTTTTGTTATGTTTTAAGGGTTTTTATGTGTTCAAGCTGCAGAAAAAGAGCTGTTTAAACTGATACAGGTTGTGCACAGTTTATATGCTCTAGATTTTCTTCCTCATTTCCTGATGTCACTGAGAAATGTCAATCAGTTAGGGTCCGGGTGCTGAGACCATCATCAAGATCCCACACTAGCCACCAGAGAGTGGCTCCTTCTAAACTCACAATCAAAACAATGTACTGGGATGTACTGTATACAACAATGTAAGAGCAGACAGCACTTGAAGAGATTGCTGGAGTTTATTCACACAGGTGCATAACATTTCGGCTTCAACAGATAGCCTTTGTAAGGAAGTGATGCACACATATTGGCTTTGTTATATGTAGACATGATACACTCAAAATCAATTCAGTAATTGAAGGTAATCAATTTCATATCCATAATAAAATCATACAGTAAGGAGGTATATACAATCCATGTTACATGTGACATTATCAGATATCAACTCATATACCGTACATCCACCAAGCGTAAAGACTTAATATCTGAGTATGTATTTGGGTTGATAACTGAATGTCACATATAACATAAATTAAATATACTATATTACTGTATTGGTGTTTATTATGCAGTTTCCGACATGGATGTTGGAGGCCCTGTATCTCCCCCTACCATTTGTATTGTTTACTGTGCTATACTGTACTACTATGCATTAAAACTGCACAAATCCAAAGAAAATTCCTCAGAAAATCTAAAACATATGAATTCACCCTAAGGATGAACTAAAATCAATACATTGTTTTGTACAGATTATTACATTATCTGCTTAAATGTAAGTAAGCAAAAGAATGGACAATTTTCTCTGATAAAAAAAGTATCTTGCAAAACTGTTTAATACATGAGAGATGTCTTCTCGGAAGATTACATGATAATTATACTTCAAGTTGCCAGGCAACTCTAATTGCCATGTGATTTCTACTTTTTTACATCTCTTGATAACACTTAGTTTACGAGGCAGAAATAATCATGTACTTGTGTGCTCAATAATTATATAGAGTATATAGTACAATTATATGATCACCATGGATAAAAACTAGTATGACGTGATCAAGCAATTGTATTAAAAAAATAAAATTGACTAAAGGAAATAAAAAGCAACATGTAAAAATACAATAATGGGTATCTTTAATTTACTATACTGACAGCTATTTCTAATACTTACAGTATATATAGTATGTAAAGTGCATGTACTGTATAACAAAAGAGACTGAAGCATGACTTATATACTAATGTTAAGACGTATAGTTTGCTGTTAAAGCATATATAAGCTTTATTCAACTCTTAAAAATATTTTTACCTAAGTAAATTAAATCAACTCCCACAGTTATTTCTTATCTTTTAACATGTTCTGGGAAGAAGAGGAGATGGGAGCAATACTAAAGTATTGATTTATTATATTGGGGTCCC
The DNA here is from genome assembly GCF_027789765.1 of Dendropsophus ebraccatus. Lineage (NCBI taxonomy): Eukaryota > Metazoa > Chordata > Amphibia > Anura > Hylidae > Dendropsophus > Dendropsophus ebraccatus. Next base: position 65,609,943 of record NC_091463.1, read on the forward strand.
AGGGTCATTCTATGGCCTCCCTTCCCTGCTTGCGCTCTCTTCGTGGGGTTGGCAGTCGCTGACCGACACAGTGTTGAGTTAGTTTAGGGACTCATGTGATCCAGGGGACCTGCACGTGGTACATGAGGCAATATGGTTTGATCAAATTATATACCAACATCCTGGCGTTGCTTTTTAAATGTAGCCAAGAGGCATTAGTGTCAGCCATAGGTGTGAGGTGCAGCAGCCCTCCTCTCTCTCCATGTCGTATTTTACTTTCTCCCTTTTCTGAGTAGCTAGCATTCCTCCTTGCAAGACCCATGTGACCCCAATCAGCAGGAAGCACCTGTGTACACATGGCAAGTAGTTTTTATTCTTCCCATTCTACCTGCAGGAGTAATGGTGAGTAGTTATACCATGTTCACACTTGTGTTGCTTGGTAGCAGCTTTCTCCACCGGCGGCACCTGCTGGGTTTGGGGGGGGGGCTTAGGGTTTGGTCCTGTGACATTGGGGTTGCAGGGCCCTTCTATTGCCTCCCTTCCCTGCTTGCGCTCACTTTGTAGGGTTGGCGTCCGCTTACCGACACACTATTAGGTTAGTGTAGGGACTCATGTCATCCAGGGGACCTGCACGTGGTACATGAGGTAATATGGTTTGATCAAATTATATACCAACAACCTGGCATTGGTTTTTAAATGTAGCCAAGAGGCATTGGTGTCAGCCATAGGTGTGAGGTGCAGCAGCTCTCCTCTCTCTTCGTGTCGTATTGATTTATTATAGCTGAGCTATAAGCAAAAATTCTATGTGTTACACTATGGCTGATTATACAACTGAAATACATTTCAGAAAATCTTCAACCTTTGGTAACTCCTGACTATTGCCATATCAGTGGCTTTATTCTTCAAACACAATCTCTATAGTAAGGGTCCTATTTCACGGGCCGAGGAGGGCCCGATCAACGATGTAAATGTAGTGTAGATGAAATGTACTACCATTGATGAAAGATAAACAACTAAAAAATATACCCTTGGAAGATACACCTGCTATATTGTTTAATAATAAGTGTAAATAATTTCTAGGTGGATCAGTAATCTATATGTATTATATAAACATGCATATATCTACATGCAGCTACAGACTGGTGTATCGTGCAACATCTATTTACGAAAACTAAAACATCTATTTCCCGCCACTAGACCACCAAAGATGGGGGAAAACAGGCATTTAAATGCAGCTGTCAACTTTAACAGCTGCATCTAAATGCCTCATTAGTGGGCATGACGCTTGGACCATGCCCGCTTATTGCCTCGGTCCCAGGCTGGAGATGGCAGACGGGATCGCAACGGTTAAGAGTGGGGTCGCCGTGGGGCCCCCCTCTAAACTCCCCTAGTGGAGCCAGGACATATATTTATGTCTTGGGTCGTCTAGGGGTTAAATTGTTTATACTGAGATTGTAAGTCATGTAAACATAGATATGGACAACAAGAATTAATGCATTGCTTCTGTGTCTAGTGAAATCAAGACTATAATAACAATTCTTTTTCACCATAATCAATTTGACCTAAAAGACCCTATTTCCCAACAAGGGTGCCATGGTGGTGCCAATACATTCTATACATAGTTGCCATCATTACGGCATCTCTGTAACTTTGCTGATGCAAAGTAACGGTCCTGTGTCTGCCTAAGAGGCCATTTGCAACAAGGTAACAACAGGTTGTAAGAATTTGAATCATAAGTTATTGAAAACACCAGACTTACTTAATACATGGTCTATAACAATCCTTACTATGCTCTCTATGTTCTAATGGGTCTTCAATCTTAAGCCATGTTCACACAACACATATTTTAATTAAACAACGGCCATTGTTGCAGGTTTGCAACAATGGCTGTTATTTAGTGACAGCAGCCGATCAGCAGCTGCATTGAACTCTATGGAATCCCAGCTGTAGTGTATACACCCTGACATGTCAAGCTGTACTTTACTTTGTCTGCTATGGTTAATTGGAACGTGGGCACTCCCGAATGTGCCTGCAGTCCAATTCAGAAAAAGTGATGTTCATCTGGCCGATACTGCAGTACCGGCTAGGGTAAACTTCACAGACAGCGGACGTTCTGTGGCACGGTCATGTCACAGAAAGGACGCTTTTATATAGCATGAGAACAAAGCCTTAAGCAGTAAGTAGAGATGTAGGGTGGGTGTTAATGTACCTAGGAAACTAGGAGAAATGATGGTGGGAATTCATATGAGTTCTGCATTATATGATGTTTACAAAATGGACCTGGTATGCCCATATGTGATGGGGAAAAACATATGTATATATATATGTGTATATATATATATATATATATATATATATATATATATATATATATATATTATGCTAATGGCATAAAAAAGGTACGCACTACACATGAAAAAGGCTGAAAGAAGTGGAATAAGAACACTTTATTAAGGCTGTATTTTAACTTGCAATTGTCATCACAATAGGCGTTCATGTGAGCAATCAGAAGGGCTTTTTGTGACAGCGACGAAGATACAGCTCCTTCGGCTCTCGCTGTAATCCAGTCTTGATTAGTAGGTCAATTGAAGACTATAGCGGTTGCAATGAACTATGACTTGAACTGTGATGAGGGATATAGAAAATACAATAGGTTACTTGGCATAATCTAGAGGTATATTCTGAATTGAATGATTCTTGCGACAGTCTACCAATATACAATTCCCATGCAACAATGAAGTATAGATAGCAATACATTCCATACACTAAATAAAAAAACAAAGAAAAACAACAAACATTAAATGCTACGTTACATAAAAAAGGCACTTTTAATGTGTTTTGTTCCTGAAACTGAAACCTCCAGAAAACAATACTGTACGCTGAAGCCCTTAAGCATGTTTTGACGGAGGTCAATAGAGAGTCATGAAGATAAATGGTTTAAAAATTGGCTCACAAACATGCATGTCACCTAAGGTACTTGACTTATTCTTGAGTGATAATCCATCAAGCAGCCTTGAAAAGGATGTATTTCTAGGCAGCACAATACACAAAATTGTAAGGAGAATAGAGTTAATGTTCTTTTTTTTTCTCTTAAGGATATGCATTATTTATGGGGATATCAAGTCGAAATGCCGCGAAAAGATTTTCTTACATAGAAATAAAGATACCAAGAGAATTAGTATAATTCGGTAAACGACTATAAAACGTGCTTATCCTCAACTGCTATGAGAATAGATATATGTATATTTCTTTTTATTACTTCTATTACTCGATATATTGTATCATTTGTCACTGTTGACAGTCATAGATCATATTTTCAGATATGACTATATCAAATGTTATTGGTAGGTAGTATATCAATATAGGTGGCATGTTAAGTCTGAGGCCAAGTAGCAATACTGAACTAATTTAAAGGCCTCAGAATAGGATTGCGTACTGGAGCTGGACGCCTCAATATGAAACCTGCCAGCTTAATTAAATTTCTGGAATGCTTCGGAGGGAAATGAATTTATCTGGGTGAAAGCTGCAATCATTCAGGCAGCATGTATCTCAAATGTACACCCCTTTGGCAAAATGACCTCAGTGATATGAATTACACCTAATCATAGATTGTGATTCTTCTAATTATGTTCTTCTCTCTATCCCTTTTTTATATTAGGATAAAGGTTAAGATATGTATGGTTTCATACAGCATTAGCAATAGAGGACAGCTAAAAAAAAACTCATTCTAATCACTGCTCTGTCACTAAGTTTTGTATAACATTTATTTTTAAGAGGTTTATCTAGCTACATTTAGATGGGGTAAGTGATCATAGTAGAAATGATAATTATTTAACCCCCAATTCCCAACTAATCCAGAGAAAGGCTAGGTTCACACAATGTCAAAAAAGGGAAAAGGCGTCCGCTTTTTCTATTTTACCTATTTTATTCTATTTTAAGTTTCAATTTTGCGTTTTTGTTTTTTCCTCCTCCCCTTCTAAGAGCTCTAGCACTTTTCTATCTACAGGGCCATGTAAGAGCTTGTTTTTTTTCAGAAATAGGTGTACTTTGTAATGGCTTCTTTCATTCTACCATAACATGTATGATGGAACCCCAAAATTATTATTTATGAAGATATAAATTGGTGTAATCGTAAAAAAAGAAGCCATATGGTAACTTTTGGGGGGTTCCTGCGTCTACGTTATGCACTATATGGTAAAAGCGACATGATTCTAAAGGTCAGCCCGAACACAACCATATGCAGGTTACACAGATTCTCTAATGTTATATATATTTATAGTGCTTGAAAAGCACTATATTGTAATCTGTCATCTTCTTCTGCTTCTTGCCATTTTTCCGTGCGTAATACAGCCCGAACCACTTTGGGCACAGACTCCGTTCAAACTGCGTTTCGAAACCCTCAGTGGTGTGAGGTGTGCTATCTATTTTTCGTTTCAATCGGATTTTTCGTTTTTGAGAAATTTACATTTAAAGACCCGTAATTTCCCATAGAAAATAATGGCCCATTGGAAATAATGGCCACACTCTAAACGCTGACAGCACATATGCAAATAGCTGAAATATAGCAGCCAATAGAAATTCTTAGGTCTTGTCAGGCAATGTATCACAACATCCACAGTCACATGTCCACTATTGGCCAATAGAAGATGTAATATATGGAAGGTCCTTAAAGGGGTTGGCCACTTTATAGTAAATAAAAAAATCAGTGTATAGTATTAGTAATTGTACTTAATATATATACTGACAGCAGCTCCCTGTGTACCTCATAGAGCTAATATCAGACTCCCCTCCTCCGGGTTATGTCGCCCTGCTCTGTGGAGTTTTGGTGCATAAGATTGCTTACATGGAGGAGCATGTGACCAGGCCCGCCCCCCAGTGTCCACCACTGAGCCTGTATATGTCTATGGAAAACACAGTGCACAGAGCCTGGTCACATGCTCCTCCATGTTAGCTATTTTGTGGACTGAAACAAAACAGAACAGGGCACCCCAGCCTGGGGAAGGGGAGTCTGATTTTAGCTCTATGAGGTAAACAGGGAGCTGCTGTCAGTATATACATTGAGCACACTTACTAATACTTTGTACTGACCTATTTTACTATAAAGTGGCCAACCCCTTTAACGATTTTGTCTCACTGACATGAGTAAGATTGTCATGGTAACCGAGCAATGATCTTTACCTTTATAAGTAGCAGAAGCGCTCTTAAAGGGACCCAGGTCACTCTTAAAGGGACCCAAGTCGCTAGTAAAGGGACGGGACCCAAGTCGCTCTTAAAGGGACGAGATCAAAGTCGCTCTTAAAGGGACGGGACCCAAGTCACTCTTAAAGGGACGGGACCCATATCGCTCTTAAAGGGACCCAAGTCTCTCTTAAAGGGATGGGACCCAAGTCGCTCTTAAAGGGACGGGACGCATGTCACTCTTAAAGGGACCACATGTCGCTAGAGCGACTTGGGTCACTTTTAAGAGCGACTTGGGTTCCTTTAAGAGCAACTTGGTTACCTTTAAGAGCGAAATGGGTCCCATTAAGAGCGACCTGGATCCCTTTAAGAGCGACCTTGGTCTCTTTAAGAGCGACCTGGGTCACTTTAGGAGCTAAAAAAGGTCCCTTTAAGAGCGACCTGGGTCCCTTTAAGAGCAGCTTGTGTCCCTTTAAGAGCGACCTTGGTCTCTTTAAGAGCGACCTTGGCCCCTTTAAGAGCGAAATGGGTCCCATCAAGATCGACCTGGGTCCCTTTAAGAGCGACCTGGGTCCCTTTAAGAGCGACCGCAACCTGGGTCCCTTTAAGAGCAAAATGGGTCCCTTTTAGAGCAACCTTTAAAGGAACGGGACCCAAGTCGCTCTTAAAGGTATGAGACCCAAGTCGCTCTTACAGGTATGGGACCCATGCCGCTCTTAAAGGGACGGGACCCAAGTCGCTCTTAAAGGGACAGGACCCAAGTCGCTTTTAAAGGGATGGCACCCAGGGTTAAAGTTTCTTTTAAAGGGAAGTCACTGTTAAAGGGGCGCTCTTTTCAAGCACTATGTATTTTCCTGGAAATGCAAATCTAGTTTTTTTTTTATTAAATCTTTTATTTTTTATTTTTTTTGCAAAATTATTAATAGAATGGACCTATTGTGACTCTTTAGTTTTTCACCTATGGGGCTGTATGGGGCTGTATGTCATTTTTTTTTTTTTGCGCCACAATCTCTAGCTTTTATTAATACCATATTTGTGTAGATAGGATATTTTGATCACTGTTTATAATTTTTTTTTTATATAATGTAACAACAACAAAAAAAAACGGTTATCCTGGCACTTTTTTCCCTCTTTTAATTTACGCCGTTCGCAATCACGCTTGTTATATTTTAATAGAGCGGACAATTATGAACGTTACGGTATATTATATGTTTATTTATTTATTTACATATGTTTTTTTATATAATGGGAAAGGGGGAGGATTTTAACTTTTATTGGGGGAGGGGTTTTGGAGTATTTATAGAAACATTTTTAATTTTGTTTTTTTTTTACACATTTTAAGTCCCCTTGGGAGACTTTTACCTGCAATCATTAGATTGCAAACACTGTACAATGCTATGCAATAGACTAAGCATTGATCAGTGTTACAGGCATTCTGCTGATTGAGCCAGCCTGTGGCAGACTCAAGCAACAGAGCGCCGATCGGACCGTATGGAGTAAGGTAAGAGACCTCCAGCAGTCTGGTAATGATTGGGAACCCCGCAGTCACACGGCGGGGGTCCTGATCGGTAAGTGACAAGGGGACGGCCCCTGTCACTTACACTTAAACTTAGCTTCTAAGGGGTTAATGACACGCCGCATCGCGATTGCTGCAGCCTGTCATGAATGGTGAAGGCCCGGCTGCATTCAGCCGGCCCCAACCTCTTATGAAGCGTGCTCTGTTGCAGGGCGCGCTTCATAACACAGGACATACTGGTACGACCAGGGTCGTCTAGGGGTTAAAAATCTGTGATTGCCGCGATTTAACTGACTGCAATGCAATGCATTGAAGTCAAAGGGATAACAAAAGTCTAATGCACATAGTATATAAAATGGCGGATGTTATTTGATAATGTCATGACAATTATTTTTGGACGTCTTTTGCAAACAGCGGATGTTATTTTTAGTTGTTCTGGCACATTTTTTTTTTCACCGTCCTTTCTCTGTTTTTACTATTAAATTCAATGGACTTTTCAATTAAAGACACACCCAAATGCAACTGTTATTGCACTGACGGTTGTCCAATCCTCAAAATAACTGACGTCTTTTTAAAAATTAAAAACGGACAAGAAAAAAACATTGTGTGAACTTAGCCAAAGAATGATCTTTAGCAACCAGCATACCACTACAGTACCTAAAGCTAACGTCAATGATGCCAAATGGCAGGATCAGACCTAAATTTATTGCAAATGTGTCAATGTTTAGCAAGGTTCACACAACATCTTTTTTTGCCGTTTGACGGTAGTCTTTTTGGACGTCCGGCATTTTGAGGCCAAATAACGTCTGTTATTTTTACACGTCATTGTAAAATAACAGACGTTGTTTGACTTCAAAATTCCCCATGTCCAAAAAGACGGCCATTGAACAGCAAAAAAAAAAGAAGACGTGTGAACCTAGCCTGTTATGCACTTACTCTATTTTGTACTGTTTCCTTTATCCCCCTTTGTGGGGTTATTCTGCTATGCCACCTTTCTTAAAAAAAAAAAAGTTAATATTTTCTTAAAGTAGTTAGACACTAGGGGGGAAAGGTGCATAGTCATGCCTTTTCCCTGGCTTGTAAGTGGAAGATGACTCAATGGAGTGTAAGATACAGATGGGAAATTTTTATTGTATGCACATTTTTGTGTGTATATTTTTGAGTTCACTAATGGGTCTCTCTGCCTGTCAATCATCCTTGCACTGCGCGCTGACAGGCAGAAAGCCATGACTAGTCAAAGGTGACTCCCTGCCCAGATGACTAGTTGCTGCCCCTCTCCCTGCCTTGTGCTGCATAATAAAACGTCTTTTTCAGCTTGATAAGGCTACTGCTGCAGCTTCGGTTGGTATGCTCCGTGAGTTAAACAGTAGCTCTAGTAGCTTTTTTTTTTTGTTTCTAGTAAGCCGCACTTGATGTAAAGCTTATTAGTTTCTGCTATGATTGCCAACTTCTTGATCCTAAGAGTCCTAAGATTCTGATTCTACTGATTCATTCCAAGACCTGTTAAAATTTAAATTTGTTTTTTAGTTTTGACCTGGTGTTTCTGTACTTTACCTCTGCCAAACACTTCTAGGTACCATGTCTGTTATTTTTTGTTCTACAGCCCTGGGTCCACACTTGTCAGTACTATTTCACCAACTAGTCCTGTGACTATATCAGCATGTTCTGTATCCATGCCCACCAGCCCTTTGTCTACTCCCTTGAACTCATGTGTTCTGTGTATACACCTTCAAGTTCTGTGTCTTTGCCTGCCAGCCCTGTATCCTATTTTCCTATTCTCATTTGGTGCTTGTTGTTCTCTAATTGAAAATGTAGAAAAAAAAGCTTCACAATGTTTCGGGAGCCACCCCTTCCTCAAGTGCTTATTATGAGTAACCCCCACCAATATATTTTTATTATCAGGTAACCATGACAGTTTATCGCTTAAAAACCAACAAAAAAGAAAAAAAAAAGGTTATTTCTTCTTGGATTCATCTTTATATAACCTGTTACATTATTTAATCACGTTTACTTTTCTGGTAAACACATAATCCATTATATATCCCTTCTCAACATTAAAGGGGTTATCCGGGATCAGACAAAGCACAGCTACTATCTTCCAAAAACAGTGTTGCATTGTCTGAGCATAGGGGTGGTATTGTTTTTACAAGAGAGTAGCTGTGCTTTATCAGATCCTGCACAACCCCTTCAATGTTAAGAAGGCATATATAATGGATTATGTTTTTACCAGAAAAGTAAATGTGATTTAACAATGGAACAGGTATAAAAGTAGAAGTGCTCTGGTACAACGTACAATGAAGTTATTGTAGAATAACTTTATTTTGTTCATTTTATGTGTTTTAATGATGAGCTGTCATGGTCACTTGATTGAATAAATATGGTGGCAGGTTATTTACACCCAGCACTTAAAGGAGTACTCCACTTAATAAAATTTAACCCTGTTCAATCCCCACCCATAATCTGAGCATTTTTGTAATAGATTACTATTACATGAATTGGACCGTTTGTCTGCAATACATCCTGATTTACACCTTGACTCAGGCTGGGTTCACACTATGTATATTTGAGGCTGTATTTGTGAGGCTGTATAGCAACCAAAACCAGGAGTGGATTGAAAACACAGAAAGGCTCTGTTCACATAATGTTGTAATTGAGTGGATGGCCGCCATTTAATGGCAAATATTTGCTGTTATTTTAAAACAACGGCTGTGGTATTGAAATAATGGCAGTTATTTACTGTTATATGGCGGCCATCCACTCAATTTCAACATTGTGTGAACAGATCCTTTCTGTGTTTTCAATCCACTCCTGGTTTTGGTTGCTATGAGGACCTGACATGAGGACCAAATACAGCCTCAAATATACATAGTGTGAACCCAGCCTTATAAGGCTGGGTTCACACTACGTATATTTCAGTCAGTATTGTGGTCCTGTGGATGCCGCCATTTAATGGCAAATATTTGCTGTTATTTTAAAACAACGGCTGTTATATTGAAATAATGGCAGTTATTTACTGTTATATGGCGGCCATCCACTCAATTTCAACATTGTGTGAACAGACCCTTTCTGTGTTTTTAATCCACTCCTGGTTTTGGTTGCAATATGAGGACCACAATACTGACTGAAATATACGTAGTGTGAACCCAGCCTTAAGCTTCTGAAAAACCTAACTTCCTGGTCCACATGGTCTCCACTTCTTTGTCCCCTCCCCCCCCCCCCCTCCATTCTGAGACCAAAGTCACATGAACTTGGTCTCTTCTGTTGCCAGGCAAGCTGTAACACTTCATGTCTAACCCTGCCCACCACTGACCACACCAATCAGTGAGCACCTGGCAGTATAGGTGGAAGGAAACAGTTTCATCTCGCTTATCTATTTATCTAGATATGTGGCCCTGGGTAAGCTTGTCTGTCACTGTGAAGGGTTAATGAATTACCTCTGTCTGGCAGTTAGAGAAAATGCCAGCACACAACATTGCTAGCAACCAGGAAGGTCTGGTAAGTGTTCTGTGAGGTAAAATAAGGCTCACCTGTGTGGGTGCAAGGAAGAATTTCATCATTGTCCCCATTGATGTTTCTTTCTGTTGGAGTTTACTGTATATACCTGAATAAATCCTGCCTATTTAACTACATGAGGTGTGCTGTAGAGAGGATACATTTAAGGGTCCAGACCCAAGGTATCCCCAATTCCCCCAGAATCTCAAAGAACTCACAATGCCCCACACTGCCATACCATAAAAGTGGCTGTGGATAACAGAAAGATTGATAGATATATTGCTTACAGCGTAAGAAAGAAGCAGATTGAGCCAGTGTTTGGCAGATTATTGGCAGTTGGCTCTGAGGTGCAATGTATACTGGGAAATGTAGTTTCCTGGCCTTTGCCATCTTGGATATAGACTGAATTTTAGAAAAACTTGTAGCTCAGTATTACCACTCCTGGTCACTGTGACAAGTAGCCCCCCAAACACCAGAGCCCACCGGCTGGTTCAATACCAGTTCCTAGTGACCCGGACCACGACATTTGTGCATCACAAGGCTATTTTAACTACTTCTGATCATATTGCATACTGTATAATAAGGAATATATGAAAGTTTAAAAGGTAACTGACAGCAGATACAATATATATCCAAGGATGAGCAACTGTCAATCATTCAGTAAGGAGGAAGGGCAGCCTAGAGAGCGAGCTGGAGAGAGGGGCAGGCAAACCCAACAAGTTTAACTATATTAGTTGGTAGAGGAATATCCCTTTAATGAAGTTATTCTTAGGAGAATTAGGCTTACATCCCAAAAATACACATAAACACCTATATCAGTAAGCCATAGATCAAAAGAGGCACCAGAACCATACACTATTATACCTAGATTTTTTTTTAACTACTTAGCATGCAGGGGCAAACTGACCATGCAATACATTTTTTTGATATGTATCGTAATTGGTCTTAATAGGAAAAAAATATTTTATATTTGTGTCAATTAAACTCATTCTACTAACGAAATACAGGACTGCAGGGACAACTCTGAGAAGATAATTTATTCTGTGCAACAAGACGTTTGTGTATAAGAACATGAGTTGTTCACAATTGGCTGATTATCCAGAGAACCTGTTTTCATTAAAAAGAAAAAAAAATAAAGCTTGTAAACAGCCATTCAGAACGACATTCGGCGGTGGAAGAATCCAGGTTCTCCCCAGCTTTAAAGGTAGTTTTACAATTATAAAGGCTATTACTGTATCCACAAATAAGTCTTGTTCTTTTTTATACAATAGATTTTTGTTTGTTCCTCGTGTTGTTCAATGTCTCTACTTACACTTAATCAGAGACCTAAGAAGTACCTGGGCTTCTTAGCATAATCTGTGGCCCTGTACCTGACAGCTTTCATTCATCATACTAATGTCTTCTTATGTAATTGATATGACATTGGACTTCATCTTCATCAGGGCCTCTTCACCCGATGCAGTTATGTCCCTTCAATTTAGATTTTTTTTAAACTTTTAATTCATTAAAACCACTTCTAGTTTTGTGTTTATAATGTAAGGACACAGCTTCATGGGACAGAAATGTTGAGGATTTTCCATCGGTAATTGTGTATGGATTTTTTTGCGGATTTGTCATGGATTTTTATATACCTTCAATGAGGAAATCGTGCAACAAATCCATGGTTATTTGCGAAGTAAAACAACATGCTGCAAATAAGAGATGAATGAAACTCTTAAATTTAGGTTCTTTTAGCGCTGCTCTGTGATCCCTTGTTTCTGTAAAAAACAAACTTCCTTTTTGGACACCAGTGTCACAGAGGCAGGTCTGTTTCCAGGCTGACCCCATCTCCTCTGAGAATGATTGACAGCTGGCTTTTTTTTTTTTTTTGGCTACTTTGAAATCCTGAAGGTACACTAAGGGAATAGGCAGGCACACTGAAAGGGAATTTATCAGCACCCGGACCCGACCTGTGATGCTTATAGTGCACTGTCAGGGGTATTACATCAGTTAACAGGTTACCTGTGGCTATTCTGTCTGTGTTATCAACAATCAAAGAGGAGTTGTTGTGAGGCACTCGGGCTGCACTCTCGTGTGCCTCACCACTCCTATCTCCTCCTTCTTCATAAATATTCCAAATTGCCAGGCCTACTGCATGAGCGTGTCATCTTTCTGGTTTGTGCATGCACTACTGATGTCACAGGTCATACGCATCCTGGGCGCTCTGTTATTATATGCCATGTGTCATATTGACATTGGCATCACATGCACTGATCAGGAAGATAGCGCCATCATCCTGGTCTGTGCATGTGCTGCTGATGTCACAGGCATTCACCTCCTCAGTTCTCCATCAATATATGCCATATGTCAAATTGACATCGGCGTCGCATACACAGTTGAGGAAGATAGCACGATCATGCAGGAGGCCAGGCAGTTTTGAATATTAATGGTGAAGAAGGAGGAGTAAGGAGCAATGAGTGTGGCATGAGAGCCTGACCACAACTCCTCTTTGACTTTTGATCACAGTTAGAAAATAGATATAGTATAGTATCGCCACCCTTGACAGAATAGCCACAGGTAATCTGCTAACCGATATACAGCAATACCATCTAGAGTGCATTGTCAGCACCTCGGGTCGGGTCAGAAAAATACCAATACTCCATAACAAGAAAAAAGCCTAAGACCAGAAATAAGGGCATGCATGCAAATAATCTTAATTAGAATCACAAACTTTAACCCTTTCAGGACCGGTCCAGATAGTGCCTTGAGGTCCATAGCCCATTTTTGAAACCTGACCAGTCTCACTTTGTGTGGTTATACCTCTGTGATATTAAAACATAATTATGACACAGGAGGCTTCAGGGAAGCCTCTTGGTGCCATAGCAACCATCAGGGCTTGTGATTGCTTCTGTACAACCACAATGGGATTAGAGGGAAGATTCTCCCTCTATTCTACACTGTAGGTGCTGCGATTGGCTTGATTGTTGCTATCACTGACAGCCGGGACCCGCTGAAGCATGGTCGCAGCTCCGTCGCCTGTTTCATCCCAGGACGTAACTGTACGTCCTTGAGCGGGAACGAACTGCAAAAAGGGACATACAGTTATGTCCTCCGTCTCGAAGTGCTTAAGTGCTTAATAGGGCCATAGTGCCATTATATATGGCTTTCCCTCACATGGTAGCATTTTATACATATATCTCAATGACTTGCAAATTTGTGCAAAAACAGATACTTGTAAACAGATATAAATAAATAAAGAGTAAATGTGATGAAAAGTCCCTTCAATATAAGTATCATGCCCAACAATACATGTGATGTTAAAACACCCAATGCAGAGAGGGGTCATAGTCCCAGCACCTAACCCCACCTAGCCCCACTCGTTCCCCTATTGTGCTGCTAACTGCTAACTAGGAGTGCATTCCACCTCTGTAAAATTCCACAAAAGAAGGTTTATTATTTACAGGGATGCTGAATCACCAAAGGCACCCAAGCAATCGTCTTGTAATAGGTAACTGGGAACTGGTAGAGCAGATATATGAAATTCTGTGCTGTACATTTCGATTTGTTACAGTCAAACCAATAATGGAATCCAAATAGTTTTGAGGGGAACCTAACAAAAAAAATAGTTTTAAGAATTTCATTCATTACTTTTCAGCGGCATGTTGGTTGTTCATTTCACTTTAAGTGGTCATGCATAGCATGTATATTTATTTAGACGAAAACAGCTATTTTTACATAGTAACTCAATTTTCACAAGTTAGAAAGTAATTGGAGAATTGACTGATAAGCAGTGTCATGACCATGTGTGGCCTGCCACCTTATTAGTTCATGACAAATTAGGGCCATTAAAGTTCCGGCTATGATTCCAAGTGTTGAACTTGTATTTGGTTTCTGTTTATGGAAGCTCTCAGTATGTGATCCAAAGAGGTGACAATGAAAGTGATAAAGGTCAGCATTAAGCTGGAAGGAAAAAAAACATTGTACCAGAGAGATTGCAGAAACTTCACAAGTGGAAAAACCAACAGTTTGGTTGGTGAGCTCAACATCAAACATCTGGGGGGAACACAGAAGACAACAAAAGTGGATGTCTGCTTAACCCCTTAAGGACAGAGCCAATTTCGATTTTTGCGTTTTCGTTTTTTCCTCCTTGTGCATAAAAGGCCATAGCAGTTGCATTTTTCCACCTAGAAACCCACATGAGCCCTTATTTTTTGCGTCACTAATTGTACTTTGCAATGACAGGCTGAATTTTTGCATAAAGTACACTGCGAAACCAGAAAAAAAATCAAAGTGTGGTGAAATTGGAAAAAAAAAAACGCATTTTGTTCATTTGGGAGAAATGTGTTTTTACGCCATTCGCCCTGGGGTAAAACTGACTTGTTATGCACGTTCCTCAAGTCGTTACAATTAAAACGATATGTAACATGTATAACTTATATTGTATCGGATGGCCTGTAAAAAATTCAAACCATTGTCAACAAATATACGTCACTTAAAACCGCTCCGTTCCCAGGCTTATAGTGCTTTTATCCTTTGGTCTATGGGGCTGTGTCAGGTGTCATTCTTTGCGTTATGATGTGTTCTTTCTATTGGTACCTTTATTGCGCATATACGACTTTTTGATCGCTTTTTATTACAATTTTTCTGGATTTGATGTGACCAAAAATGCGCAATTTTGCACTTTGGGATTTTTTTGCGCTTATGCCGTTTACCGTACGAGATCAGGAATGTGATTAATTAATAGTTCGGGCGATTACGCACGCGGCGATAGCAAACATGTTTGTTTATTTATTTATTTATTTACTTTTATTTATAACCTGGGAAAAGGGGGGTGATTCAGACTTTTATTAGGGGAGGGGGCTTTTTATTCATAACAACACTTTTCTTATTTTTTTTACACATATACTAGAAGCCCCCCTAGGGGACTTCTAGTATATACACTTTGATCTCTCATTGAGATCTCTGCAGCATAGATATGCTGCAGAGATCCATGAGATCGGCACTCGTTTGCTTTCGGCTGCTGCAGCCGGAAACAAACGAGTGCCGAGCCGGGCACGGCGCCATCTTGGCGCGGTCCCCGGCCGGCTTCAGAAACGGAGATCGCTCCTCCGGGATAACATCCCGGAGGAGCGATCTCCGCCACTAGACACCAGGGAGATGCTGGATCCGGTAATCGGATGCAGCTGTCATGTTTGACAGCTGCATCTGATTACTGTATTAGCGGGCACTAATACCTACGGTCCCGGGCTACACGTGGCACCCGGGACCGCCGCGGTTCAGAGCGGGGTCGCCGCACGGCCCCGCTCTGAATGCCCTTACCGGCAATAGGGCGTACCTATACGCCCTTTGTCGTTAAGGGGTTAAAGAGGTTGTCCATGGAGCAAAAGATGACTAAAGACTTCTAATCCCCAGTGGCCACATCCAGCTTTTCCACATCTTGAAGGTAATCCTTCCAAGATGTGAAGGGGTGGGATAATATTCTGCAGGTGAAGATGCACAATGTTGCTAATGTTGCACTGTTGTCATCTGTAAACACTAAGCCCCATTCCATACTTTCTATTGTTCATCTTGGTCTCTCTGCTGAAAGCATGCAAAGGATCACAGTTTGCAGAAAAATTAGACAGCTAGGGGGGCATTTACAAAGGTCCCGCCAGAAGCGCATGCCAGGGAGAAGTTGCCAATTCACCCCTTTCCCCTGGGGTACACCTGCCGTATGGCCTGCATGCGCCTCTTAGTGAATTCAGCTGCAGGAAAGGGGGCCGGGCCAAATTTAAGACCGGCGTACAAGTAGGTGGGTTTTCATAATCCCCCCCCCCCTTAAGTAAAGGGCTAATTTTTGTAGGTGTTTGAAACTATGGTAACTATTATTGCCTCCCACTATTAGTTTTTTATTTATTGTGTTTGTCTAAATGTCTGAACAGCAGTACTTCTGGCCATTCTATGACTAGGATAGGGCATTTTCCTCTCCATCTGTGTCTGATTTTCCTATGCTCAGTTGCAGTGTGGATACAGACTAGCCACTGTGCTGGCTTTATATACACACTAAAAACATGAGTAGTCTGACCTGTGATTTGGTTTTTCTGGCTGTTGCCCTGTATCCATCTCTGTCTGATTAAAGGTCCCCCGCCCCTAAGGGCCCTATTCCACCAACAGATCTGACGACAGATTATCTGCCAAAGATTTGAAGCCAAACCCAGGAACAGACTATAAACAGAGAACAGGTCATAATGGAAAGACTGGATTCCTCCTCTTTTCAAATCCACTCCTGGGTTTGGCTTCAAATCTTTGGCAGATAATCTGTCATCAGATCTGTTGGTGGAATAGGGCCTTAAGGCATGTATGGGCAGTGTAAGCCTGTCCTAACTCTGCTTCACTCTGCTATGGCCCTCCAGCCAAAGCATGATGAGAATTGTAGTTTTGCGACATCAAAAGGGCCGAAGGTTTCCCATTCCTGCCTTAGATGAGTCATATTGAAAAACAGTGATCGGCACTAAAGTAGTGTGAACAATGTCCCCTTAGGATATATCATTAGATTTTGCCTTTTAGTCAGAAGAAAGAAGTTTGGGGTGCTCCTCCTTAGAATTTAAGGTTCTAATGTGAGATTCAGTATGAAAAAATAGAAAAACAGAAGGGCACTCACCATAAAACTTGACTTTTATTGCGATTACATTAAAAACGATCCATTGTGTTCAGGCGGCCTAGACGCCAGCACCTTGCGGTGAATCTACATGACAGCCGTTTCGCGAGCGTAAGCACGCTTCTACAGACGTACAACACTCCCCCACTGCCTAAGTTAAATATCAAACCAGGCATGCGTAGTGTGTCCCGTTGCCAAATATTTACAAACATAACACTTGTGAATAAAAACAAATTATGGCAATTCACCTTATACAAAGCAGCACATTAAGATACAAATTACTATAACAATTTCATCATATAAACATATTTAGTTCTATTCAGTCATTTAGACCCAAAGGTCTGAAGATAAGTCAGTTACCATATGTAAAATCCCCCAAAGAGCGTATTTCTTCTTTAAGAGGATTGTAATGAATAATAAATGAGAATTATTACATTTTCTAAGTGAAAATATATATATATTTGTTTTCTTTAAAGGCACAATTTAAAACCAACATACTGCTATCAGTATTGGCCATCAAGAAGCAATACTTTTTTAACTCCACACAATATAAAGTTCCCAGCTCATTTGTCGTGGCTAGATATTCCAGACTCAGCTTGTAGATATAACCCCATTACATATGCATGCTTTTCTTTTGAAATGCTATCATAAAAAACACAGCTAATTCATTAATCTTTCAAAAGACTTGTGGAGATCCCTACAGGCATCTTAGATGGATCATAACAGCAACATCTATATGAAAAGGTTTAATGGCTAGAAACAACATAACAATACTAAATCCACTGTACGAAAAGGCGCGCAGAGCGGGAAGGTAAAAGACAAGGATGTTTACAAAAAATGCAGTCTTTGTGATAACTTGTGCATGAATTCATTCTGCAATTTGACATTTAAGAGAAGAAATGTGTTCACTGTATAATACAGATTTCTTTATGCTACAGCTGCTAAGTAGTCATCTTTACGTGCAAGAATTGAATATGCATTTGTATACTTAGGTTTTTTTTTTTTTTTTTTTTTTTTTTACATTTGTTGTATGGAAATCTAATATTCCTAGGAGTTATCAAGCTTTATAAAATTGATGGCCTATCCTTTCATATTTGATCATTGGGGATATGGTTACTAGCACGCCCATCAAGCATGCTCGCCCTGTTACCGCCAACAGTGCATTGAGTGGTCTCAGGACTTGAACCTGCCTCATACACGGCACCTCCTGGCTTCTATTAGCAGCTGGGGTCTGCTCATACCTCATTGGTGGTTTAGTGGTCCGGAATGGCTTCTTTTAGTGAGATCTTGTAGTGCCAATCAGTTGTCAGTGCAGCCCGAGGCCTCTGTGAGCCCTCCCGGGGCTGTCTGACTCAGCGATTGTTTCAGTCTGTCTCTTCAAGCTAAAGCAATCGATTGTCGGTATCAGTTAAAATAGAAGTATCTATGCCACTAAGGGCCCCATTACACCAAAAGACAGATTATCTGACTGATTTTTTCAGCCAAAGTCAGGAACTTTGGTTGCTTATTTCTATGCAAACAAAAATGTAAGGTAGTTGAAATCCAACATTCAATTACCTTCTCTAAGATCAGGGAAGAGCTGAGAGGCCCCTATACACTTTACTGGACTGACTAGTTCCGACATAGTTGGCAGGATGGGGAAAGTTTGACTATTATGCAATAGTTACATAGTTAATACGGTTGAAAAGACACATGTCCATCAAGTTTAACCAAGGAGGGGTCTGTTTTTTTTTTTTTTTTTTTTTTTATGTGTGCATCCGTTTTAATCCATTTCCATTGACTTCCATTTGTCAGGAATGTTCCTGGTGGGACCTTGGCTCAGTTCTCGGTTCGTAAGATACGACCGAGACTGCGCTTTTGGCCATGATTTTGCACTTTTGCGTTTATGTCTGAACCTTGTCTGAACACTATCTTATTCCAGCCCTTGCTGGGTGGTGATTAGCAGAGTTCCACCACACCCGTGTCCACCTGTTTAGTTAACTGGCAGGTTCAGAAGCTTTGTTGCTTTGGTTTCTCTGTGACTGATGGATCTTTTATCCAGTCAGTTTCCTTGTTGTCAGCTGTGTATGCTCTGCAGTCAGGAGGCTGCTCCAATGGGATTCTGGACCGGGCTCTGGTTCACTATAAGTCATTCTCAGTATCCCAGTTCATTGCTGGTTATTCAGTGCAGCTTCTCTGTCCTGCATTCCAGCTCTGCCTGCATTTATCTGTGTGTTGCCTCTGGTTTTCTGTCCCTTGCTTGTATTCTGACCATTCTTGCCTGCCACCTGCCCTGACAATTTGCCTCACTTTTGACTTCTTTTCTGTTTGGTGATTCTGTACCTTGCTACCCGCCTCTTATGACTCGGACTGTCGACCTTGCCCTATTGTGTTTGTTAATCTTGTTTTGTCTTCTTGTAGGCCAGGGACCGCCGCCAAGTTGCCCGCTGCCACTTTAAGGGCAGATAGTGGCAAGTAGGTAGGGACAGTAGGCGGGGCTGAGCTTAGGGCTCACTGTCTCTGTGTGTTTGATGCGACTAGTCCTTACAGCATTATAAAGAAAATGGATCAAAACGCATCTGTTTTTTTTTATGTACACAAAAGTGTACTTGACCTTATTTGTGTGTAGGTTAAAAAAGACGGATGCGTTTTGATCCTTTTTTTATATAGTGGAAGTCAATGGAATAATTGATTAAAACGGATGGACATCCATTTTTTTTATATGTGCTAAGGTGTATGGACAACTTTAGCTAAAAGAACTAAAAAATAGTCAATTGCTTGGGACAAAGGCTTACTAAATCTGCATTGTATAATACATTGAATGTCCCTGCCACATATAAAAAAGGAGATTACAATAATACTACGATTATCACAACACATTAATAGTCTATACATAGTTATGCAGGTTCTATCTATACAGATATATTGGATCTATTCTCTCCTGTCTATCTATCTATCTATCTATCTATCTATCTATCTATCTATCTATCTATAACAAAGCCTGTATTTTTGTTTACAGAAATACAGTACATCCCTTGTTTGCAATCTCCACAATCTCCAGCTTGTCTTTTGTTTCATGAAGGACACCAAAGGTAGGAAATTAACTGCAGAATTGACAGAGAGGTGTTGACAGAGCTGATTCTTTTAGCCATCTGATACATTTGCTATCTATCACTTTAGAGCCAGGATTTTTCTTTCCAAGTTGATTTACTAATAAAATTTTCAGGAACTGTATGCTGTGTCTGAGCATCTTTTAAAGCAAATGCCCATAATCCTCTGCAATGTTCTGTGTACTGGTATTATGTGTCGCAGATTTGACTCCTGACTGTATAAATAGACACATTTCCAACAAATTTTATAAAAAAAAATAAGTTTCCACATTTATTAAACTTTTGCAGTCCAGCTGTATAGTACAATTTATTCACACACCATTTTGTCCCTTTTAGCAACATTTTGTCACCCGTATATGCCAGCTACCTGTCAAAAAAACGTACTATGTTCAAGACAGTGTGTTATTAGCTGGCCCATTGAGTTAAAGAGACCAAATTAATAGTGGGTACATTCGGTCAATTTCCAAGTTCACACTTTGGAATCCCACATATAAACAGTAAGGGGGATATTTACCAAGACTGGCGTATCTGATGTTCTAAGCCGACTCCCTGCTGTCATTCACTTTGGCAGTTTTTTTAATGGGCGTATAATGAATTTGTGCCTGTGCAGGACATGCCATAAGCTGCACTGGGAAATCTAGGCTGGCTTAATTTCTAGGCTAGCACATAGATTTCCATTATGATTTCTGCAAGGTCACTGGCATAAAATATAGTTAATATGGTAAGCTGATGTGAATTTGTCTACTTTTTCAAGTGTAAATGAGCTAAAAGGTTGCAAAAAAATGTGTGACTTGGTTTATAACACCCCCCCCCCCCCCCCCCCCCCAATGTTTTACAATAAATTGGACAGGTACTAGAGTTATGACTAGAGATAAGTGAGTAGTAAAATATTTGAAAGCTCAAAATTCGATTAGAATAGACCGTGATGCTCAACTATTCGATCAAATATTAAACCCCATTAAAGTCTTTGGGGAAAAAATGCTTGTTTCTTAGAAACCTAAATTCAACCACTTAGAAGTAACCATGTCCATAATGACACCTTTAGAAAATGATGCAAACACCTCTGGAATGCAACTGGGAAAGCAGGGAAGTGGTATTAAACCACTATCACAGGGAGCGGTATAAGTGGTCCCCAGCAGTGATAGTAATAGTTCATATTTAATGTTTTAATTAGAAACAAAGTTCACAACAGCACATACAAAATGTCGGTGCCCCTCTCACCACTCCGGCCCAGGGGTGGCAGCAAAGTCCAAAAATGAGAAGATAGACAGCATGTCCAAAGAAGGAAAGTGGTATTTTAATGGCACACACTAATGCGCAATGTTTCGGCTGTATAAGCCTTTTTCAAGCAGTCACCCTGCTTGAAAAAGGCTTATACAGCCGAAACGTTGCACACTGGTCTGTCATTAAAATACAACTTACCTTCTTTGGATGTGCTGTCTATCTTCTCATTTTTGAACTTTGCTGTTTTAATTAAATATAGACTATTTAGGGGGCAGTATCAATGTCAGGATACCGCTAATATCGCTAAATACCGCTCCCTGTAACAGTTTATATTTAATTGAAATAGCAAATGTTAGTTCAAATATTGATATTTTTCATTTACAATAGCAAAATTAGAACAAGTTTTTGCTGTTTTAATTAAATATACAGTTAATTGATTTCCTGCTAAAATGGAATAGATGGGAAGGGGATCCCATCTATTCCACTATAGCCCCCAACAGGCTAAAAGTTTGTTTAGATTTGAAAACAAATCTTTCGAGTAATTCATTGATCGAATAGCTACTTGATCAAGTATTGCTCGCTTATCTCTAGTTATGACCATGTAAAATTTTTGCTGACTTCTACGATAGAACCTTGTTAGCTTTAATTGTCAAATTTAGTAGTGGCCACCCCCCTTAGTGGCTTTACAGAGTAAGGGGCTATCTCCCCACAACAAAATGTCTGTCTACTGATTTTGGCAGGCAGTCAGGAGCCTAACAAGTGCTACAATATCTTAGAGTCTATGACAGGGTCTAAAAGGTTGCTAGCAAGGCATCCACTGACATAAATACTATAGTACAGGAATGTCAAACTCAGGCCCTCCAGCTGTTGCAAAACTGCTATTCCCATGATGCCTGAGCAGCCATTGATTTGATCTGGCCATACATATAACAACCCATGAAATAAAATGAAAGGGGATCTGTCACTGACTTTTAAATATAAGTAAAACATTCTTGGAATCAGGGTTTCTGTCATTAGTATATGCTACCCTCAGGGAAGCATAAACCTGGTGTCATATTCCCTTTAACATGTCATTTATACTGCACAGTAAATGTCTTTGAAAAAATCTCATGGACCGATGACTAAATTGCTGTTTTTTTTTCTTTCCCATTGCCCCCCCCCCCCCCCCCCCCCCCCAATGAATGATAATCTAAAAAAAATTGCTGCCAGTGAAATCTCAAACGAGCCTAACCAAAAACGAACTCTTATCTGGCTATGTAAATAGAGAAGTAAAAATGAAAAAAAAAAAAAATATATTGTTAAGTTATATGTAACAAAAAATTATTGTTATATTTAACATTACAATAAATATATTGAAGCATGGAAAATGTTTGTTTTTTTTTTTTTCTTTTTTTGTATTCCTCTTTAGGCTGGGCATCTTTATTATCTTTATTAGAAGGAATAATACGCTCTTACTTTAAATCTATGCCGCCTCAAGCACAATCATTTCACAATGAAACTAAATATACAGTGATGTTAAAAAAAAAAAAAAAATCTTACTAATCTTGTCAAAAAATTATATTGTTAGCATTATTTATTTACTACAAATATTACCAGGCACTGCTGAAGTATACTGTAAGGTGTTTGTTTATGTGTGTGTTTATTGGATTTGTTCCAAGGGTACACACAAGGTGAATCTATGACCATGTTGTTTTTTTTCCAATGTTCGAGTGCTCGACTGAGTATTGTGCCCCATTGAAAACAACATGTGCCCCATTGAAAACAACATGAACATTTAACCAGGTGCCCCCTGCTTGGCAGAGTGGAGGGTGTCTAGATAAATAAAAATCTTATAAAGTGACAGTCTGATGCTCAATGGATTAAAGGACAAGTGCCATGAAAAACTTTTACCCAGTAATTGAAGCACATTACAAAGTTATATAACTCTGTAATATGCTTCAATCACCTATCTGTCTCCCTTCCCTGTCTTTTCCCCCATTCACCCCCCACCAGGAAATGCACTAAATTCACACAGACCTAATTACTGTCGTCACCGTCACCAGGCAGCTCCTTCTTGTGAGGATGAGCCATCAGCAGGAGGGCTGCTCTAGGTCCTGTTACAGCAGCCCCCTCCCCCCCTCCCCTCCTTGTCAGGTGACTCTGCTTGCTCAGCTTATCTTCTCTAGTGACATGACTCCTTCACTGAGTCCATGGCAGCAGGAGAGAGGGTATGAGGGGAGGGGGGAGCTGCCTATGTGCCAGAGTCAGTCTGAGGGAAGATAAGCAAGTGAGATGTGACAAGTGATGGCTTGCAGTTGTTCAGCCAATGGGAGCTGAGCAAGCCTGTCACCTGACAAGGCAGGGGAGGGGGGAGGCTAGTGTAACAGGAGAAGGAGCTGAGAGAAGAGCTTGGTGACGGTGACGACAGTAATTAGGTCTGTATGAGTTAGGACTCTTCCTGCTGGGGGGTGGAGGGGGGAAAAGACAGGGAAGGGAGGCAGATAGGTGATTGAAGCATATTAAAGAGTTATATAACTTTGTAATGTGCTTCAATTACTGGGAAAAAGTTTTTCATGGCACTTGTCCTTTAATTTGGGGGGGGGGGTATACTTACCACTCTAGTCTTCTATCTATCTTTTCTATGGCCAATTAACAGCTAAGGAGGGACACCACTGCAGCCACTGATTGGCTGAGCCATGAAAGTGAAGATAGAGAAAGGCGTTGTTCAGACGGACGCAAAGCCGTGACATCATCCAGAGGCATGGCATAGCGCACATCGACGTGCCCAAATTTTCACATGACGCCTACAGCACGGAACGGGACTTTCTATACTGCGCATATGCGTGATTAGAACTTGTGTGCTGATGTGTGCTACGGTGCACCTATGGATGAAGTCACAGCTTCACTGCCATTTGAAAAATGCCCCTCATACCCAGAGGGGTGTGATCGCAGGACTGCCCCTTTTAAGATATTACCCATACTTTAGATCTATTTTAAAAGTTATACATTATTACAAAGACAACATTTTTTTTTTTTTTGTTAAAAAAATAAGCAGTTCAAACGAAATGAAAATATAAAAATGTATTTTCATGGTATTCTGTATTGTTGTTTGCCAAGCAGACACAGGTAATTTATGCTTGCCTTTGCTCTTGGATTATCCAGGAATCTTTTAACATAAGGGATATCTCTTGGACTCCCAACAGAGCAGATTTCCTTAACACAATTTAACAGTACAGAGTTTTGAACTTATTTATAATGACTTAAACAATGGTATTGTCTTTTCATCAAAGAGTTATTTTCCTCCAGACCTGTTATCTGTAAAACGTGAAATCACATAGGACTGCTGTTTGGCCGTATACTTAAGTCTAATTCCATGAGTTGTACCTTCCCAGCTCATGACTTTGTCAAACATTGTGCATCTCTACCTATTGTCATTACTTTTCTGCTTCCTGTTAGGTGCAACAAGGAATATAGAGCTTGTCCATGTAGAGTAAATACATCTATGGAGGATTAACACTGCCTAACACTAATCTGGCACTGCCTAACTGTCCATCTGGCAGTTTGAGCAAATGCCAGAAGGGCTGCCGCACTGAGCAGTCCCATCTCTTCCTCCCCTGCCCAATCTCCCTGCAGCCTACTAAATACCTGGCTATAGAAAGCTGTGTAGTGCAGACAGGATAATGCAGGGGACAAGCCAGCCATTACACTGTACCTAGTCATCATATTCCCCCTCTACATGTCCCCTACATGCCCCATCTCCTCAGGGGTGAGAATCACAGGAGGATATTTTATTTGAAAACCACAGGCTAAAGAACAGAGGCTCAAGAGGCAGGAGTATAAAGTGCATGGTCCTGGCAGCTCCAGCTCACCAACCACAAGATCCATCAATCAACAAAGAAAGAAAGCAGGTGAGTATACAGTAGGTGTGTTTGTATGATGTTTCTAATGTATAAATAGGGTGTACTGTAAGTAGCCTCCAGTCCATTTTGTGAACAGCACATGCGGTATGTAATGGGTATATTAGCCATGCCCATTGTGTGAATATATTACATCTGCTGTTTAATGGTGTGTTTGCGGTGTGAGTAATTATACTGTAGTTAAGTATGTGAGTGAGAGTAATGATGCTCAGTGTGAGTAATGATGACGAGATTAATTATTAATGATGATACTGTATTATCTAGTCCATTATATAAAGCCACATATATTTCCCAGTGTCATCACTGTTTGTAATATATTTGTCAGGTCTATGGTATTTTTTTTTTAAATGCAGCATGTTATGGACATTGTATGTTGTACTCACCTGACCGCGTCCATGAGCACCTGATGTTAAGAGTGGTGAAATAAAGTCACGATTTTTTATGGACTGACGAGTGCCTCATCCTTCATTTCCTTGCTGTGTACAGTTTAAAGTAAGTTCTTTATCTATCTTGGATGATTGAGCACCGTGAGAGTCTGAGGGTCGACTATCAGCGGGACACGCCACATTCGTACTGGGATCTGTAGTGCCGAGGTATTTATCTTTTTGCATATATTGTATGTTGTAGGTCTTTATATCCTATTTCTATGCCTGGGGTGGGGGCGAGACGAGCCTGTCTCGGAAGTAGCAGCAGTGTTTAGCGGGGGTCCCAAAAATGGGACACTGAGGGAGCATGGAGAAATAAGAATAAGATGTTCATTATGTTTTATAACTGCAGCACAATACTAAAAGTTTTTAAGTGTTGTATAATCCCTTTGAATACTTTTAACATTAAACCAGAAAGGTTTAATTTCAATCCGAGTTTGGCCCTGATTATTAGGGTCATAAAGTCACAATGTATTCTCTGAATGATTACCTTAAGAAAATCTATTTTAGTACACGATCACTAACAGAAGCTTTCTTCTGTGTCATTTAAGGATATATTCAGGCAATTACGTTTGGAGGCCAAATTAACTTTCAGCCTCATTGATTACGTTATTTTTATGGTAGTTCCTTATGGTCATTGTAGCAAAGGTAGCAATGGCCAATTACACACTAAAGATCTTTAAAGCATACCCGTTACTAAACATAACTTTTGACATATCTTCAGACCTGTCAAAAGTTATTGATCAGAGCGGGTCTCACTGCTGACACCCACTCTGATCAGAAGTTATAGCCATAGAGAGATTGTGGTGGTGCACTGTAATTTCCAACCAGCAGCGCAGTGAGTGATCGCTCTGCTGTGATCGCCTATATCTTCTGATTACAGCAGGTGTCAGCAGTCAGCCATGGTGCCCTCAGAGAGATGGGCCTACTGTAGCAATTGCCTCTCTTGGGCTCACATTAAGCCTACAAACTAGGCATGATGAGCATGGTGAGATCGCACGTTCTGTTTGATCAAATAGTTTGCTAGCAACCTCATTTAAAAAAAAAAAGGTCTTTAGAACAGGTTTTTATTGTGTGTACTCTGGAGGGAGTATGTGTGATAAGTAGAGATGAGCGCACCTCGAGCATGCTTGAGTCCATCCAAACCCGATCGTTCGGCGTTTGATCAGCGGTGGCTGCTGAAGTTGGATAAAGCCCTAAGGCTATGTGGAAAACATGGATATAGTCATTGGCTGTATCCATGTTTTTCAGACAACCTTAGAGCTTTATCCAACTTCAGCAGCCCCTGCTAATCAAATGCCGAATGATCGGGTTTAGATGGACTGGAGCATGCTCGAGGTTAGCTCATCTCTAGTGGTATGTCCTTCTACTTGAAGGTTGCTGTTGCACTTTCCTGTTTATGTCTGATGACGTGTCAAATGTTATTTTTAGTGACATTTTTAGTGACAGTGCCCATTTAAGTTTCACTGCTCATACCACCTACATAGCTTCTAATAAGTAAATCCATTAGGGACATTTTAGGCCTTACCTCCAATTCCACTTGGAACATTTAAAACGGGATTTGTTTCCCGGTCTGTTTTGGGAAGTATGCTGTAAGCTGTTCAGCTGCCGGTTAGTTATAGTTTATAGGCTAAAAATGATAGAAGGAGCAAAGCTGCTCATTGTCATTTCTTATTCTGTAACTTAAGTAAAAAGTAGTTTGATATACATAACTATTATTGTCCAGTATACACTACACAGTTACAAGTCTGTCTTGGAAGTGGTGGTAGGATCATTAATGGTACCTGACACACCAAAGGAGGAAACCAGGGGAACACCGTGAGGTAAGGATAGCTTCTTTATTATTTTCTTATAACTTTAGGAATACTGTATAACAAAAGTTTTAATACACCAGAGTACCCCTTTATTAATTGTGGGGCATCTTACCCCACTGTATGAAATGCAGATCTGAATACATTCCTCCTATGTGTCTTTGTCAGCGGTTCCCAAATGGAGTGCCACAGCAAACTGGGAAGCCTTGAGAACCCGCCAGGGGTACCACGGGATCCCGGTGGGAATTGTGAAACTGAAGGCACTTTAAGCATCCAAAGAAGCTGAAGCTGCACAATTTCTAGGCATGCACCATTCACTTTGATGTTCTGCCCGCTCGGTAATACAGTCAGCTGGCTGAACATTGAAGTGAACAGAATGTAGGAGCAGGATCTGTCAGTGTCCTGCTCCTACATTCAATCTCATAGGCTGCTGGTACTTTATGTCTTCAGCCTATGGGATTCCGCGACATAATTTCTCCAGCAGGCGTGGTGATGTGACATCATCATGCCTGCCTGGGGATCTGTCTCAGCAGCACACAGGTTGGAGTCAGAAAAGAAAGAAGAGCAGCTCCCTGCATCCATACAGCCAGGATTAGCTATGATGCTTTTTTTTTTCCTTTTGTGCACAGTGGGTGTGGGCTTAGAAGTATGAGTGACACAGCATGGGGGACATTATTACTATAAGGGGCAAAGTGTTGGGAGCATTATTACTATGGAGGCCACAGTAAATGGTACATTATCAGTATGGAGGGCACAGCAAAAGGGACATTATTACAGTGTGGGGATCATTATTACCATGGAGGCCACAGCGGGGAAGGGGGGGCATTACTACTATGAGGGACACAGTATGGGGAGCAATATTATAGAGAGGTCACAACGGGGGGCATTATTACTGAGGGTAACAGCATGGGGGGCATTGTTACTATGGAGGGCACAGCGAGGGGAACTTTATTACTGTGGAGGGCAAAACAGTAACCATATTTATTATGATGGGCACAGCAGGGGCATTATTAGTATATTGGGAAACAGCGGGGAATCCTACATACTTGGGGCAACCCACATACCTACTTGCTTTACTGCATTTAACACCGAACTGCGCAATTAATACAGTTTGGGAGCCTATAGGAAGGAGGGAGGAAATAAAGTTGCTAGAAATGTGCAGAGCCTAAGATGTTTGTCTGGAAGGTTCTAAAGAGATGAATTGTAGTTGGAAAAAACTGTCCTGGAGGACTGGACCAGATAGAGAGGAGAAGGAAAGCGAATGCTTCAGATCAAAGAAGACGTCACCTGTGAGTCACTGAATGGAGTTTTTTTGTATTTTGTAGAACATTATTTAATAGGGGTGCCCTGAGATAAAAGATTTTTTCCAAGGGGTGCCCCAAGGTGGAAAAGGTTGGGGAGCAAAGTAATTTTTAACTTGTCTATTGCACTTTATGATTTACATGCAAAATTTTGTTATGATAATGTCGTCCAAAGGTAAATGCTTGTTGCCAAAACAACAAAAGCAAAGGGTGGGGGGCTAAGAAGGGTTGCCAGCCTTACTTTTACACAATTATACTTATAATCCCACTTGGACATATAACAATAACTCAATGCATCATAGCCTCCTTTTGTATTAGTCCAAAAACCTCAAAACATCAACACCTCTATACAAACTTATATACTGAAAAAACACTGAGGCTAGTTCCCATAAAAACAATGTACTTTATTATAAAACATACACAAACAACAAGAAAACAGACCAGGATGAAAGTGACAGTGTGAAAAAATAACATATATCACCAAAGCAAATTGTAAAAGTAATAATTCATGGGGAGATAATCTCATCAATCTCACAGTGATGTGCATGGGCTGCCAACTGTCCCGGGGTAATCCTACCGGCCTCCCAATACACATGCACAGTCTATAATAAACATCATAAAAGCTCACCCATTAAGATGTAAACAAATGCCACTGCCAACAGGTCCCCCTGAACTCACGTTTCGCGTCTATCGCTTCCTCAGGAGGGTGTGGCTTTTACACAAGGATACCAGTTTCTCCTCCTCAATGCAATACAGAGGAATGCAGGGTGACAGGGGGGTTCTGTACCCTATAACATTCATCACTCAGCATCCTAATAGTAATTACTCACTGTCACAGCTGCTGCTGCTGCTGCTCCTCTTTAGTCCAATTCTGCAGGCCATAAAGTGACTCCTCCAGCTCCTGTGACATCCATGTGCTGTTCTATTTCCTCCTTTCCTCACACAGGGCCATGCAGGTTACTTTACCATGACTGGGGAGTGGAGTCAGTAGCAGGATCCCGGACATGGGAGTTTGCCGAGAGCAGGAGGAGGCTAGTAAGAACGAACCATCCTGTGGTGGGCTACAGCATACCTCCTAACTTTTGCTTGGAGGAAAGAGGGACATTCACGACAATGTGCCACGCCCCTGTAACCACGCCCCCACCTAGTGTATCCCCCACCTATTATAGCCCCCCTTTGTAGCTCGCCACATAGTATTGCCCCCCTGTGTAGCCTCAGCTTAGTATAGCGAATATAGTGAATCCTCTCTAGTGAATCATTTTAGGTTCCAACACATACAGAGCAGGGCTTGGGGCCCCCCTAGATGTGCTTGGTGCCTAAGACCACTTCTGCTTACAACCATGGAATGAATGAATTGTACATGCAAGGATTTAATGCCAGTGTGGTAGTTTTACTTGTACCTTTAGGCTAGGTTCACACTCTGTATCTGTGCGGCCGTATTGCAGGCCGTAAATCATCGGCCGGATTTTTCCGGTTCATGCGTACGCTGGAAAGTATACGATATTCGGCTGCACAGTGCACACTATGTATGAATCTACGGCCCGATCGTAAACGGACCCGTAAAAAATGAACAAGACCATTGTTTGCTGGAAATGCGGCCGTGGATTGACAGGCAGTCCGTACGGAGTACTTAAAAAATAGCCGGCAATGATGCCGAATGCCGATGCCTCTAATAGTTAATATAGTAAATTAATAAAACACCTTTTCTTTGTAATAAAGTCCCTTTCGTTGTTCAATAATTTAATTCTAACGAATCCATCATTGTGCAATTAAATATACTGTTAAAATAAATATATATATATAAATAAATGTATATTTATATATATATTTATATTTTGACAGTATATTTAATTGCACAATAATGGATTCGTTAGAATTAAATTATTGAACAACGAAACTGATTTTATTTCAACGAAAATGTGTTTTATTAATTAAATATTAATTAGTACAGGAAGCTCCAGTAAGCCGTTAATTCATATTGCCGGCAATAGAGCTTTCTGTACTAATCATCACTTTACTTTAATTAAAACATCAAATGTTTCTTCTAATTATGTAATCACAATAGCATTATTAGAAGAAACATTTAGAATTATATGTGCGCTCAGCTGATTGGCTGATCAGCTGAGCGCACATATAATTAGCGGGTCCGCAGCACAGTGACTTCATTGTGCTGCGGACCAGCGAAGAGACAACATCGGGGTGAGTATAGAGCTCTCCCCACCCCCTCCCCAGCACTGCACCCCTCCCAGCAAGGAATGGGGGTCACTTAACCCCTTCTTTGCTGGGATGGGTGCAGTCTGACATCAGTCTGGCCCCAAAGGGGTTAAGGGGGATGCAATACATCCTCCCTTAACCCCTTGGGAGCCAGACTGTAAGCAGCGATCTGTAAAGATGCTGCATACTGTAAGGAGCACAACACCGCTCACAATGATGGGTATTGTGCTCCTTTTTGTGTGTTTTTTTGTGTGTTTCTCCCTTTTTGTTTTTCAGATATCGGTATCCTGTGGATTATGTCGGATTACGTGGACTACGTCAATGACCAGCGGTTGTTTTTTTTTTTGTTTTTTTTATAAAATGGTCAATGAGGGCTGTGGGGGTGTTTTTATTTGAATAATTTTTTTTTTTATCTTGTGTCTTGTCTTTATTTCTTTACTTTATAGACTTAGTAGTGGAAGCCGTCTAATAGACGGAATCCATTACTAAGTCGGGGCCTAGTGTTAGCCGGTATAAAATGGCTAACACTAACCCCCCATTATTACCCCAGTACCCAATGCCACCAGGGGTACTGGGAAGAGCCGGGTGCCAGTGGTCCCGTCGCGTCAAAATTGGCGCTACTGGACTGGGTGGCAGCAGGCTGATAAGATTTAGGTTGGGGAGGGCCTAAACCATTTTTTTAAATTATTTATTTAAAAAAAAAACGCATAGGGTCCCCCCCTATTATTATAACCAGCCGGGTTAAAAAACCAAACGATAGCAGCCTGGTAACACCAGGGTGGGAAGAGCCATTGGTTTAGGCCCTCCCCAGCCTAAATCTTGCCAGCCTGCTGCCGCCCGGTCCAGGAGCACCAATTTTGACTCTCCGGGACCACTGGCACCTGGCTCTTCCCAGTACCCCTGGTGGCATTGGGTACTGGGGTAATAAATGGGAGGTTAGTGTTAGCCATTTTATATCGGCTAACACTAGGCCCTGACTTAGTAATGGATTCCGTCTATTAGACGGCTTCCACTACTAAGTCTATAAAGTAAAGAAATAAAGACAAGACACAAGTTAAAAAAATTTTTTATTCAAATAAAAACACCCCCACACCCCTTATTTACCATTTTATAAAAAATAAACGACAACAAACAACCGCTGGTCATCGACGTAGTCCACGGAATCCGACGTAATCCACAGGATACCGATATCTGAAAAACAAAAAGGGAGAAACACACAAAAAACACACAGACAGGAGCACAACACCCATCATTGTGAGCGGTGTTGTGCTCCTTACAGTATGCAGCATCTTTACAGATCACTGCTTACAGTCTGGCCCCCAAGGGGTTAAGGGCGGATGTATTGCATCCCCCTTAACCCCTTGGGGGCCAGACTGATGGCAGACTGCACCCATCCCAGCAAGGAAGGGGTTAAGTGACCCCCCTTCCTTGCTGGGAGGGGTGCAGTGCTGGGGAGGGGGTGGGGAGAGCTTTATACTCACCCCGATGTTGTCTCTTCACTGGTCCGCAGCACAATAAAGTTACTGTACTGCGGACCGGCTCTTTATATGTGCGCTCAGCCGATCAGCCAATCAGCTGAGCGCACATATAATTCTAAATGTTTCTTCTAATAATGCTATTGTGATAACATAATTAGAAGAAACATTTGATGTTTTAATTAAAGAAAAGTGATGATTAGTACAGAATGCTCTATTGCCAGCAATATGAATTAACGGCTTATGGAGCTTCCTGTACTAATTAATATTTAATTAAGAAAACACATTTTCGTTGAAATAAAATCAGTTTCGTTGTTCTATCATTTAATTTAAACGAATACATCATTGTGCAATTAAATATACTGTCAAAAAATAAATATATATATAAATATACATTTATTTATATATATATTTATTTTAACAGTATATTTAATTGCAAAATGATGGAATCGTTTAAATTTAATTATTGAACAATGAAAGGGACTTTATTACAACTTAAATGTGTTTTATTAGTTCAATATATTAACCATGAGAGGCATCGGCATTCGGCATACTGCAGAGGATCGCAAACCCCGGTAATAGCAATTCATGTAAACTGTTTCCCTGCTTTCCCAGATGCATCCAGAGGTGTTTGCATCACTTTTTTTAAGATTTTATTTGTTATTTTTAGTTAAACCAGATTTCCAAGTAAATGACCATATGTTTTCAGCCGCATGTCTATTTTTTCCCACGGCCGTAGTTTCATCCGCACATTTACAGCCGCATAAAAAATACAGCCGCACACATACATAGTGTGAACATAGCCTTATACTGTATATACATGACCTGGGGATATTGTCTTGTTGTGTTTTACTCATTTGTATGTGTATTTTATATTTATATCCCAGTGAAGATAATTATTTTACACTTGTGTTTTTGTCTCTGCCACATTCGTCATTCTTGTCATTCTCATGGGTTTTGCTGCAATCTTTTAAGTGTAACTCTGTTATGGTCGATGTGTTATACACATTAGCAAAGAATGGTTTATTTTATACACGTTTAGTCTGCTATATTTTTGGTTCATTAATTTTATGTATGTTGTAAAAAATGAGATTGACAAGTCTCACCCACAATATAATGGAAAAAGTAGTTAATGTCTGTTACCATTCTGAAGAAAAGCTATTTAACACAAAGGCAACAACAACATAGTTAAAAAATTTAAATAATTAATAGATTCAAAATAGATTTTGAAAATGATTTAAAATTCTAAAACTAAAATTCATGAAATATTCAGAATATTAATGTAAGTTTTCTCTTCCACCTCGGATGATCTTTGACTTTGTTTCCTCATCAAACAATATAAATATAAAAAAAATTGCAAGATATGGAGATAAATAAAGTCTATGTAGTTTACATTTACTAACATGAAATCGTCACCAGCGCACTAAGCACTTCATCTGTCTGCACACTGCACAAATGTCTTGAAGAAATGACTTGTCAACTGTGTCTATTATTTATAGCTATATCCTCAATGGGATTTCAGCTGCTGTGAAGCGGCAGATAAATGGTCTCCATTCATGTGTTTTAAGTATAGATATTTTAGGGAAAATGTTGGTATAGTCTACAAGTTGCACCGCTTCATAAATCATGCAACGCTCAATTTTTCTTAGCTTATCTTTGAGGTGGGTTGACCATAGACCTTGTAGGGTCTACACTGACATGACCCCCTCTTGTT
This sequence comes from Dendropsophus ebraccatus, assembly GCF_027789765.1. Lineage (NCBI taxonomy): Eukaryota > Metazoa > Chordata > Amphibia > Anura > Hylidae > Dendropsophus > Dendropsophus ebraccatus. The sequence continues at coordinate 65,643,873 of NC_091463.1, forward strand.
TATACTGCATAGGGACTCTACTTCCAAGTCTCTAGATAAAAATTATTGTATAGCCAACTAGATAATGAAATCTCTCATACAGGTTATGTTTTCTCTTTCCTTATATTTAATCTAACAGCTATTTCCTTTATCTCCAGCAGGACTGAACTGTAAAAAAAAAAAAAATATTAATTCAGATAGAAGTAGATTATAAAGCTGTTGCTAAGAGCAGCCAGTAGTCATTTATGTCAATTTTCAATAAGTCTTAGAATATATCATTTGTGGTAGTAGACACAATGTGATTTTTTCTGTTTACCTTGTATAGGGGTGTTATTAATGTTATTGTTATGAGTACTGTGGATTTTATTCAGTATCCATATAGTGGTATGGTAGAACAATTTTTACATTGTAGAGATAGTATTGGTGATATTGGGCCTTCTATTTTTTATTTATTTTATTTTTTACTATTATTAACAATATTAGTCACTGCTGTGGAAAAATGTAATCCTGGCATCATTTAGTAAATTTATTTTTATATGCCAACCCATACCAAAATGTGCCTCATTTTTAACCTCTTCATGACCAGGCTAATTTTCATTTTTGCACATTTATTCCTTCCCTCTTTGTGTCAAAGGTGAGAGTGCTTGCACACACCCCCCCCCCCCCTTCAGACCCATATGAGCACATTTTTTGTGACACCAATTGTACTTTGTTCTATGGTAAAACTGACATGTCATCTATGTACAATTACAACGTAAGGAAACATAACTTTTCTAAATGTTTTTAAAATAGCTTTTTTTTATACCATATAAAACTTTAATTTTTTTTTGTCTATAGGGCTATTTGAGATGTCATTTTTTTGTGCCATGATCTTTACTTTCTATCAGTAGCTAGCTTCCATATATATGACTTTTTGACCTCTTTCATTATAATTTTTTTAGAATTGATGTGACAAAAGATCTGCAATTTTGCACTTTAACATTTGTGCATTGTTTGCGCTTATACTGTTTACCATACAAGATCAGGAATGCCCCATTTTAGTTTAGGCATTTCTACATGTGGCCATATCATATATATATGTGTGTGTGGGGGGGGAGGATTTAAACTTTTATTATGTGATGGGATTATCTAATAATAAAAACCCTTTTATTTTATTTATTTTTTTCTTTTACTGATACAATTTTTTCCCCCTGATACACTCATCTCTCATGGAGGTCAATACAGTACTTGTATTGCATTGATCTCTGAAATTGGTGCTGAATTTATTAAGGGCTGCTTTAGCCCATAGTAAAGGATTGCATGGATCCGGCCACTAGACTACCATGGATGATGTTTTATAGCCATTTAAATGCTGCTGTCATTTTTTACAGTGACAGTGAAACGGTTAATTAGCCAGGCATGGTGATCATCCTGTTCCGGTAAATAGCCTTAGTCCCCAGTGTGACCCCTCACTGAATCCTCCCTACCTTCGCCATGATGTATGAATACATAATGAGGTGGGAAGGGGTTAAACTGTTTCCATATCAATCCTAAAATGGGTACAGCTCTGAAATCTGTCCTGTGCAATTCTGCCAAGGCTAAGGGGATCATTGGACTTGAATTTCCTTCCATGTTTGTAATTTCTACAAAATTCCCTAATTCTTATAATAAAATAAAAAAGTATAACACTTGAATATGACAAATGACAATATAACTATAGCATTCAAACTATAGTCATAAGAATGTGCATAGATTTATAAAGTTGTCTTCTTAAAATCAAAAGTATACTAGACATACTACTACTACTACATACTACTACTAGACCTTTACTGGCGTAAAAAAAAAATCACTTGAGTTAACTGTCTGTACCTATAGCAACAGGCTGAATGTGATCCCCTGATGATCCTTCTATAGTCTCTGCTTTGAAGCTGTGATTGGCTAAGCGGGCCATCACCGGAGAAGACAACGGGATCGGACCGGAGAAAAAGAACCCTGTGGCAGTGTGGACATGTAAGTATAATGTGGCTTGTTAAAGTTTGGGTCGGCACGATCCCATATTTTATATTAAAGTTTGGCTAACCTGCCAAACCAAACTTTTTACAAGTTCGCTTATCTCTAGTAATAATATAAGCCATATATCACACAAAAATTGTGTTACAAAAGTTGGAACATTTAGAGACTTACTGAAAAATAGTGTGTAATTTAGCATTAAAATTCTGTATCATTTTGATGAAGACATTTTGTGTTCCTCCTGAACCTTATTTAACCCTTTCACTTAAAAAAAATAAATAAATAAGGACAATAGCAGAAATGCAATGCTAGGTATTGTAGTAAGTTATCAATTATGTGAATGAGAATGTCATGAGCTTGCCAACACGCTCAGCTCCTGGCACTAGCAGGTTGTTAGGGGGGTGCCAATGGCATCCATAGTTTCTTTTAGTGATGGAGACTTATCGCCCCCTAGCCGAATGGCTCAGGTACTCTGTATTTTGTTTATGCTGACGGCAAGACAGCTCTTTGAGGGGGTTGGGCCCTGAAATCTCTGCCCAAATCATGCCTGAGGCTGGGACTCCAGCCTTCATTAGACTACTGCCCCCACCATGCCTCCTTGCCTGCGACAAAACCTCCTAGAGTGTGACTAAGCTTGCTTTGAATCTTAACTGTGTTATCCTTGGTTTCTGATTATTGGCTTGACTTTCTGACTTCTTCCCTTGACTTAGCAAAGCAATAAATGTTTGTTACCAACCCGGATAGTGGACTCTCTTATTAGCGTGTTTGTCTTTGTGTTTCACTTATTCAGCACATCGAACAGTCTTCAGGTTGGGGCCGACCTGGTAAGGAGTGGAAAACTCCAAAAGGTAGGGACAATGGAGTAGGTGCTAGTGTCAGGGCTTCACCTTGTCCTGTCTCAACATCCCAGCCTGACAGAGAGGTTTTTTTAGCCCATCTTTGATCTGTTCTACTTTATTTACCCCTTCACGTCAGCAATCTGTTAATATACATTCCTACTGCACATACCCCTTGCAGTAGGAATGTACATATACATTCCTGACTGTGAATAGGGTTTGATGTGTGCAGGACCGCTGCAGTGAAAGCAGCCCCGCACACATCATTGTCCTGGGAGCTGAGGATAATGAGAGGCAGCTGTGATCCTGCAGCTGCCTCTCATTAAACCCTTAAACACCGTGATCTATAGCGATTAAGGTACTCAGTGACAGGACAAGCTCCTGTTACTAAGTGATCGGGACCCATGCTGTGGGGGTCCCTATTGCTTTTATCGACGGGCAGGGGTAATCCACTTACCTCCGACCTGTCAGATCGGCCATATATGAATAGAGTCTGCTCTCAGGCAGCCTCTATGTAAAGATCGCCGATAACACTGATCTATGCTATGCTATGGCATAGCATAAATCAGTATATGCAATGTTTTAAAGTGAAAAAAAAGTAAAAAAAAAGTGTAAGAAAAAAGTAAAAAAACCCTTATAACCCCCAATAAAAAATGAATAAAAGGCAATCAAAATTTTTCTGTTACATCAATATGATATTAATAAAAATTAGAGATCATGGTGCAAAAAATTTACACCCCCAACCAGCCCTGTGGGTGGAAAAATATAAGCGCTATGGCTCTTAGAGGGCGGGAAGGAACATTGCATTAATTTGACTCGGAAATCCGTGCATCAATGGGCTTGGTCTTGAAGGGGTTAAATAGCCTTTAAAAAAAAAAAAGAGTTTTTTTATTCTTAATATTGTATTACTTTAGTAAAGAGAAATACTTTTAATGAAAATATATATGTAAATGTATTAATACATTTCACTGTTTTATTTTAGTCTTGGCAGAGCTTAGTGGATTTTTTTTTTTTGAAAATTAGTCATTTCTATAGATGGAATTTGGGGTACATAGGACTTTTTCTATTTTTTTGTGGGAGGACTTTTTTATTTTTTTTTTTGTGGGAGGTGTAATATTCAAATGCTTACCCACTTCCTTTCTAGATGGTGTCTTCCTAAATTATCAATTTATTGTCTAGGACTTCCAAACCTTTTTTTTTTCTTCTTACTTTCCTACACATAGAAATTTTGATTAGGTTCACACACAGTAAAAGAAAAGCTAAAATCGATCTAAAAGCAATTTGGAGTTAAAATTTAGCAATGTGTGAACAGATGGAGAAAACTGTGCATTACCAACCATACATTTATTATATTGAAAATACGGCCGTATTTTAACCCAAAAATTACAGTCAGATTTTACCTTCCTTTTATAGTGTGTGATCATAGCCCTAGAATATAATTAATTTGAGGTTCAATAAATTCCTGACAAAGGCAATAGTGATAGCAGAAATGCATAGGATCGGCTTTCTAACCCACACAAACCTCTGTAGCCCAATCTAGTGTGGTCAGTAGCTGATCACACGCGACACTGTGTGCTGGTAAAGGTGGTTGAATATACACCAAACAGATCCCTGGAAAATTGTGGAATACCATCTTCACAAGGATTTATTGCAACAGAGTCTGAATACCTAAACAGATCTCCCATAGTGAGTACTTAAACCCTTTAAAATAACTTCATTGCAACTCGATCTGCATGCATACATATGATATCTATGACATCTATGACAATTGCGGCAAAAACTGACATTTTTTAATATATCAAAATTGTCCGCCTTTGCTCTATTTTTGACGTGTGAACACAGCCTTTCCCTTTTATTGCCAGCACGGGACTGTCAAACGGCATTTAGCAGCGCACACGTACTACAAGCAGAGTGCCGTGTATAGATTCTCACCTCACCCTCAAAAGTCAACTTTTTGGTTCTCAATATAAATTGATATCTCAGAACGAAAGAATCCAATATTAGCATGAAATATAATAAAAACCTGTGAAGACTTAACTAGATATAAAAGGGTCATTAATCGAACAGTAGAGAAAAAAATTGGTGATGAAATGTTTGAAAGCTTTTATATGAGTTGTGGTAAGTACAAAATATTTCAAATAACTTAATATTGTAGAGTAAAATGAAAATGAAAAACCATATAAATGTTTTCATTTTCAGTTTGTAGTTTATTTACATTTTAATATCCTGCAGATGTGTGTCCAAATCTACAAACGTCTGGTTATTAATGAAAATGCATAATTTCCCACAAATATTCATAATTCACTATATTTTAGTATCATTCACAGACAGACCTTGTTATAGAGTTTATCTGTTCTGCTCCAGATTTTCTTTTTCTTTTTTTTTCCACCTCCAAGCTAAATGAGTTTTCAGTGGAAAATTGCCATCACCTCAATGTAAAGGTGACAGTGTACATCTGTTTAGTCAACTCTTTAATTTAATGTCAAGTTGCTCCCTATGGCAACATGACCATGTCACTTCCCAATCTGCTGATTTTATACACCTGTCTGGTTACAAAGCTGTTGAAATAGAAATCCCAAGGAGAATTTGTTGAACCAGTCAAAAGCACATTTTTTTTTTTTTTTTTTTTTAGTTGAACAACTGCAAAAAAACAACATCAGTTTTTGGTAAAGATTAAGAACATATACCATAGGGTCTTATACATACAGCCATAATGGGGGCAGTGTTATTACCCAAGACCGGGAAGTTAAACTCACACAGAGAAAAACTATAATTTAAAGATTTGCATATATATATATATATATATATATATATATATATAAATATATATATATATATATATATTAGACACAATCCTGATTCTGATTAAGCTTACATGTGTACCCAGCCTAAGAATTTGCATTGTGTGGATTTATACGGCATCATAGTTTGTTTTGTGCTTTGTAGTAAAACCTTTTTTAAGTAATTTTCTTAAGTATTTTTGGAATCTTTTAATTATCCTAAACTGGAAGTAAGGTAATAAAAATCTATGTTCACTATAGAAAACATGATGGTTTGCAGCTAAATTTCCAGATAAACGTTTAAAAGGTTTAACAAAGTAGAGATGAGCGAATCACTCAGAAATATGTTTTGCAAAGTTATTGAATATAGTAGCTACAATAGTGGAACTATTACAGCAGAGTAGCATTTTTTTTAACAGTTGTTGCTGTGACAGTTGCAAAATTGTCAATCAGCCTGTCATTCATTCAATTTCCGCCATGGACAGTAGTGGACATTAGTAAATGTGCACGCAGTGAGGTATTAAGATAGACCCTGGGTTCACTAAGTCTTCCTATAATGCACACCGAGCACCCAGTGACTTTGTATAATGCACACCCAGCATCCAGTTACTTGGTATACTGGACAATGGCGTCACTGGTCCCATAGAAAACAACCCACAATACACCCTCCTCTTCTCTTCTCCCCTCTGTCCCTCTCTATATTTCTCTCCCTGCTCTAACTACCTGCTGCAACCTACTGTACTCCATAGTATAAACAACCGACTGGCCACCTCTAGGTAGCCAATCACCTTATATAGAGGGTGAGCGTGTGTGTGCTTACATCACAGTGGGGTTTGCAGCTGATTGGAAGGGCGCAAGGGATTATGGATAATACCTTGCTCCCGCCAAAAGACAGTTCTGCAAGCTAACATGTGTAGCCTCCATTGCGGCTGCCATGTTTAGTGAATTTGCTAAGCAAAATGCTGCAATGCGAATTTAATGCCTGATTTACTGCGAATCTGAATTCATCACATTTGCTTCGCTCATCTCTAAAAGAAAAGTACAAATAGTTTACTGATCTCCTGGTGCTTGAATGGCAATGCTACCCCTATACTCTGTTAATATCTGTACACCCAACTTGTCAACAAATTATAACCTCACTTTGTAAATAGTTGGAGTCAGAGGCGGCATGGCACAGTGTGGAGGGAGTGTGCCTTAACTTTCAAACCGATTCCAGTGGCATGCGTCTTTACATAAATTCAGGGTATCTGTGCATTGGTGGGGGAATGCCTTGACCACATCCAGTATATATCTGGGTCCATAATGAAATGGTAGATATATCAGGATAGCAGAGGATCTTCAGTATTATTTTTTTTATGATAAAAATGTATGTAATTCCTGGCTTAAATATTTCTTCTATGCACTTTGATTCAAGATGAATGCTCCAAAGATGGCAATACCTAAGTAGCAATTTTTGCCTCATGACTGCATTGGTCCTGAAAGCTGCTTGTTAGGTTTTTTTGTGTGTGTGCACAATACACACTTCTCTTTTCTTCCACTAGTATAATAAGCACTCAGTGTTTTGATTATATAGTAAGGAAAAACATGGAATATAAAAAGAGCAAAAAGAGCACAAAAGAAACTATTATGAAATTCTGTTGCAGGTTGTTTATACTTGAGACCTTTGTCTCGGTTCTAACAATGTAATACATAACAATGAGAACAGAACACAGTAATGCGTTTAACACAAATAATTTTTTTCAAAACTGTTTTGCCTTTCCACTCTTCAGACATTGTTATTTCTTTAGGAAAACAAGTGAAAGACAGCTTACCCCCTATACCGAGCTTCCCAGCACGAGCTCGCACTCCAACCGGTGTCCACAATAGATGCAACAAAAAGATGAGTCCAGCTCCCGGCAAGGTGGGATAACGTGCACTTTATTGAAGTCTTCCGTCACCGTACACACATGATGGCATTCCCCCAAAAGAAAAGCCTACGCGTTTCAGCTGCTAGACCGCTGCTCTGTGTAATAGTGAATAATAAATTCTAAACTTTTTGAAAAACAACTATTACCTGACGAGCAAACGTTTGCTCGCTTCTGATTGTTGTCTTTATTACACTGAGTGATATCTGCCTGATTTGGTCAAAACAGTATAAGATCTTCTGTAAACCAAAAAGCTAACAATCATTTCCATTATCAATAGATATAAAAGTGACAGCCTTGCTATTTTACAGCTTACAAAATTTTCTTTCTACACAAGTCAACACAGTTTTGACAGATATTCCACAAATGCATGTTTCCCAATGGATATAAGTCCCAATGCATTTTGTTATTGTTATTTTTACACTTTTGACTTGCTATACTTGACTGTACTCAGGGCATATGGAGTTTATTCACTGCAATCAAACTTAAAAAGAAATGCATATACATTTTATCAACCAGTAGGGAACCCTTGAATTCTACTGTAGATCAGGAAGCCGCTGGCTGTTTTCTTATTTGCCTTACTTTTTGGAAGCAAGAGACTGCAGACAAAAGTCATGCAATATAAAAAAATACATTGTCAGGTAAAAAACATTCTAAATAATAATAATAATAATAATAATAATAATAATAATCATCATCATCATCATCTATATATTATGCAATAGAATGGTCGAAAATTGAGGTATATGAAGCAGAAAAAAATGGACAAGCAAATGTCAAAAAGATGGCTGGGTCAGAGCTTCTCCAAAAGTAAGGTCTTCTTGGGGTGTGCCTGATATTTAGTAATTGATATTTTATTTACTAAAGGTAGCAAAAAAGAAAGGCAGCAAGTGAACCCCATGAAAGGATTATAAATGCCCATCTGAATATCAGTTATGCAACTAATGTTAGTGCCGTTTGAAGCATTGTCATTGGAATTGCAGGTTTAGGCAATGTTCACACGACATAAAAAAATATTGAAAAGGCGGCCGATTTTGATATTTAAAAAACGTCCGTTATTGCAGCCATTTAACTGAAATGGCAATGCATTGAAGTCAATGAAAAGACGGACGTCCAATGCACACAGTGTACTGAATAACAGACGTTTTTACCGCGGACGTCAAAATAATAAACGAGAACATTATTTTTGGACGTCTTTTGCAAACAGCAGACCTTTTTTATTAGTTGTTCACACACCGTTTTCCTTTTTTCACCTTCCTTTGACCGCCTTTACTAATAAATTCAATGTACTTTTCAATTAAGCCACACCCAAAGTGCAATTAGTAACCCAAACTAAAATAATGTACCAACAGTCGTCATTGCACTTAAGGGAGGCCAGGCAGCTAAATGGCATCCGTTATTTTAGACTCAAAATGACGGATGTCGTTTTAAACGGAGCAGAAAAAGCATTGTGTGAACATAAAATGAGTTTCTTATTAAAAAAAAAAATATATATATATTTTTATATATATATATATATATATATATATATATATATATATATATATATATGGAAAAATTAAACCACAGTTTCCCTTATCTAATAAAGCTAAAATATGTTTTATATACTGACACTTCCAGTAACCCTATTGCACACTATGACATCAGATTCCAAATAGATAAACCAAAAAAGACATTTAATGTGTCCAAACAATTGTTGCTGTTGTTGGGACACAATAAATGTTTTCTTGTTTTATCTACTTTGAATTAAATGTCCTATATATTGCAGCGCAATCTCCGGATCACTTTTTTCAATAAAATTACACAAAATTGATAGTAAGAGCTAGAGAATAGCGAATATTCAGTCGGATTCACGAATATTTGCAAATCACATGCAAATGAATCACAATAAAATAGCGAAACCATTATAGCTACAATAGTAGGACTAGTACAGAGTAATGTTTTGTTTAACAGCTATTGTTGTGACAGTGTCAAACATTGGAAAATGTAACATTTAAAAAAAAATGTCAATGATTCCGTTTTTCACCCTGGACCGCAGTGGACCTAGCTGGATCAGTGGGATAAAATCTATAAACTTTCTAATAAACCATTTAACACATTCCAATCCCCTTTTAAGTACCCTTTCACCTCCTCCTATTTGGCACAATAATTATCCCTTCTTTAGTTTTATTTTGATGGGGCAGAGGAAACTTCCCCCGGAGTTCCCGTGGAAACTTCCCCCAGACTCTCAGCCACTGTATGCAGTGGAATTTGCCACTCATATAGGAAGAAATCTACTGTTCATGTGACTTTGGTCTCCAAAGTGAAAGGGGGGACAGAGGAGTGAAGACCATGTTGACCAGGAAGTGAGGACTAGGAAGTGGAGTACCCCTTTAAGAACTGAAACATCAGTCAACAGTCAGCTACCGGGCACATGCCTGTGTCTCTCCAAGTCCCCATGAAAATATTTGCCCACCCTAAGTTTTTTAATTATTTTTTTTTTTAAATGCCAGGTAATGTTCCCCTTTTACACCCCCAATTATATGATGATCCCCATAGGAAATACACATAGCCCATTTACATTTAATTTACATTACATTTAAACAAACTCACCTTCAGATTTACTTCCTATGGTATAGACCAATCAAACAACGTTTAACACAGGCATATATTTTCCATAACAGCTCAATGCAAACAACGTGCAACATGCAACCTATGTCACAAAAATGGTAATATTCAGACACAAATCTCAGACAAATCTCCATGACTATGTCTTGTTCTTGTTACCATAGCTATTGGGTTTTTAGTCAGTGGCACTTGTGACATCATTCATGTCCTTAATGTGATTGGCTGATAAATGTTCTTGGGGTTTTTACAATATGATCATTATAGTTAGATGTTGCACAATGGTACACAAAAGGGTTTCTATTGTGTGAGGTTTTAACAGCTTTTGTGGTTTCTTTAATGGTATAAGGCCGTAGTATGTGTCCGTGATGGGGTATATATCATGAAGGGTGATGTCCTCTAACTGTGATGTAACAACCTTCTAATGCTACTACCAGCAGCAATCTGTTTCTGTAAGGCAGGTTACCTTGCCTGATTTAGTGTAAATTCACACGTGAATGGTTGAGAGAGACAAATAAATTATTTATATGGGGGATAGTGCCACCACTGGTGCCTCAATAGCTGCGACAAGTCACATATGTAAACTAATGGGGGGTGGGGTCAGTGGGAATGAAAGGAGTTCAATACTTTATTGTGCAGGGGTTGGAAGAGGTTTGATGGGGATTTCAATGTATTATGTAAAATTTAGGTCACATATGTTTCACAGTACAGTTTGATAAAGATTTACATGAACCGACTATCCAGTAATCTGACTAAGCAGAAACGTTGGGTTAACTTCATCCACAGCATCCACAGAATGCTTTGAATGGACAACGGCTTAACATCATCCATAGACTGGTTTGAATGGACACTGGCTTCACAACACACACAGACTGGTTTGAATAGACACTGGCTTCATAACACCCCCAGACTGGTTTAAATGGACACTCGCTTAATAGCACCCACATACACTCTCCTATCCTCCCCCTTTCTGTCCCTATCTCTCTATTTCTCTCCTTCTCTTGCGCTAAATTTATGCTGCTAAGCTTCTCTACTCTGCACAGACAGCCGACTGCCTGCAGGTGGTGAATCACACTTTATACAGGGGGAGCTGATGACATCACATGTAATTGGACAGCCACAAGGGATTATTTATAATCTCTTGTCCCTGCCTAGTGACAGTACTCAAATTAAACATGTGTGTCTGCCATCACGGACACCATGTTTAGTGAATTCGTTAAAGAATCGCGTGGAATTCGCTTTGCAAAACAAAGTGAATAAACAGTGCAATTTGCAGTGAATCTTGCTTTGCTCAATTCTAGTAAGAGCTGCAAACTTGATAGCTGGAGTTTTCTATTGATGTGTCTTCAGGGGATTTGTACTTAAGTATTTTTTTTATTTTAATAACATTTAGTTGTGTCTTGTGCTAAAATATAGATCTCAGTAAATGTAAATGTTTATGTTTGGTTCAAAAAGAGGTATTGGCTGCCTGAGAAAAACAAATTTGTTCAAATACTTGCTATATTGGCTACACCTGAACTCTGGTAATGATTTCTGTAGTTCAATGAAACACTATTATTCAGGGAGAAATGATGTTTAAATGTAGTTTGGCCTTTTCTGCGGCACCCTACTGACACATCAGACTGATTGAAAGTCCGAGGGCTGCTAATTATAATAGCTGTGGGGCTGTCAATCAGTGTGACATGGTGATATAACTCTACAAAGATTACTTCAAGCAACACGAACAGGGAGCCATTACAGTACAAGATTGTATGCTGTAACTAATAAACTTTGCCCAGCTTACAATTAAGCAATTTAGCAGCCAAAATTATTGGTATCAGAAGCTGTGAACTATGATTTACACATAGATAAAGGTGACTGTTTACTTGATATTTTCAGCTCAATAAATTATTATTTGATTCTACATTAGCAGGATAAGACACTGTTTTTTAAGAATGTTTACATTTTCTGGAATAAAATGTTTATATATATATATATATATATATATATATATATATATATGAAAAAAATTGATATTCAATATTTTCATAAGAAATGTATACATTTGTATCTAAAGAAATGCAACAGATTTCTAAATGTTTTATAATAAACTGTATTCAATTGACATAATCATTTGTAAACGTCCCAGAGGAGGTATGGATGGCGCAATAGAGACGGTAGCCTTTACAACGGCAGAAGTACGGTTATGGTCCATGTCACACTGACACAATGGCTCGAGGACCTCCACAAGGACTCCCCAAACTTTATAAGCTGGCAAAGTGATAGGGCTGTACTGTTTACAAAGGTTCATGATATAGCATAGTCAGAAAGTTCGTTCAAATACGATGTACAGATCTGTAACTCCAGCTTTTGGCTGGAGTAGGGTATTCCATGATATTAGTTTCTTAAGGGTACCTGGAGCACCTGGAGTACCTGGAGGTACCTTTAGACTAGCCTTTCTTCTTTTTCTCCTTGGGTCAGGCAATAACTGAATCACTCCAGTACTTCCTGGTACTTATTTTTCATCAATGGGAGGTGAAATTGGAAAACATGCTTCTTCTCTCTAAGATACTTACTCACTCAATCAATCAATCAAAATTAGTTAGGGAAACTAAGACAAAAGGGACAGGCATGAACCTCAAGCTGGCTGTGGATTCTAATTAGAAGTTTTTGTCTTTCAAATCTGTTCTTAGCTCTCCTCTAATAAAATTCCTTATCCGGAGTGAGGCTGGATTATGATAAAGTCATTCCCGGCATCTCTTTTGCTCTCTGGAAAAAGGATGCATTTTGTCTCTGAGCAGTGAACTCAGCTAGGGCTGCTTCCATGCTGTCTTGCTGTACAATGAACAAAAGAGAGAGCAAGGAAGTCATGTGTTTCTTTGTAACATTATTACACTAAATAGTAACAGTGAGGGGTGACAAGGCTCTTTGGTGCCATTATTGAGTCGGGAACTGCAGAGCTGCTTAAGCATTGATCCCAGCACCGTTACTTGTCACCAGTCCTATGCATTTTCTTTCATAAAGTTATGTTACAAAGTTATTTAAAGCCCACAAATTGGCTTGTATTTTGTAATGTAATGTAATATGCATTAGTGGGAGGTAACAAATGAGCCGGCACTTAAGAGACAGGAGACAGGAAATGTCCCAGTGCAGTAAACAGGCAGAATACATCTTCAAGCTCTTTCCCTTTTCTAGAAAGATCCTGCAGTGTTGTTTGTGTTACTCCTTTAGGCTATGTTCACACATATAACACATATAATTCCAGCCGTTCTGTGACCCAGCCAGGTCACAGAACACTCTCTGTTATTGAAGATCTTCACTTCTGCTGAATTTGGATACGGGCACCCACATCCAAATTTCCTGCTGCACACAATGGAGCGTGCGGCCGCACGCTCTATTGTGTGAACTGACAGGTTCTCTGCAGCTGCTATTCATTGAATATGTTAATTTTTTGCGTGGGCTGCTAGCGATCCCGGACGGAGTGTATACTATGTTTATACACTCCGGCCTGGATTCCATTTATTCACATACAACGTGTGTGTTGTATAAATCACGGCCATTGTTGCAAATCGCAACAACCGCTGTGATTTCTACAACACATACATTGTGTAAACATGTCCTTAATGCGTATGGCAATGCCTGATAGACTGCAGTTTTAAGAATACAAAAAGTATTTAAGCATTATAAAATATTTTAGGTAGTTGCAATTAACATTTCACTGGCTATGATTTTAAAGGGAAGTATGTTCAGCTTTAAAAATGCTTATTTTGGGATTTATTCCCAAACAAATTGTTTTGCCTGTTTAATCCAAAAGAAGGAAAGAATAATTTATAATTGATGTGAACATCTCCACATTTTACTGCAAATATGTTCATACTGGGAAAAGTAGCCATAATCCTAATAAAGGGAGGTTGAATGGATGAGATAGATTGATAGATTTGATTTCAAATATATTTCTATTAAGATTTATATGATTCCCTTCTCTTTCTTATGGTATTCTTAATAGTTAAAAATAATTAGAGATGAGCGCAACTTGAGCAGTCATTCAGCATTTAAATACGGGAGGTTGAAGAAGTTGGATGCAGCCCTGCTTTAGCCTGATCAATTTGCGCTCATCTCTATAAATAATGTTTTCTAATTGTATTTGCTGAAACTCATTCCCTCATTGAGAATAATGTTTCTATTAAATGATTGTAACAGTATTTTAAGATGAACTGACCTTTATAATATTCAAAACTTTTAAAGTAACAGATTGTTTTTCTCCTTTAATGTAAACCAACATGCATTTCTGACTCACTGCTCAATCAGTCAGTGTTTTAATGGACACATACTGATGTAGAAATGTTTCTATAATCCTCTTAAATTATGAATTTTAACAACAGCTTTATAACTCAGCCATGATCAAGCAATTCTTTTAGCAATGAGGTTAAACTAATCCTTTAACGTGAGGATTAGGATTAGAGTAGGGCTGAACTAAAGGATGCCAGATAGAAATGGAAAACATAGCTTTGAGCAATAATTTGACTTAAATAACCTGTGTAATACCTAATGAGTTAATTTTTAATGCACTTGATACTTCATCAAAGTATACAATTGTATGTGTTTTTGTCTGGTTTAGGGAACACAATTAAATACTCTGTCAAGTCTAATACAATATAAGGAAGGGGGCGGGGGCAGTCATTCATAACCACTATCAATTAGAGTGGAAAACATCTACAAAGTGCATATTCTTTATCTTGGAACAACCAGCTTGTCTGTGAAATGTAACTCTTGTTTCACTATACTTCATTTAAATCGATATTGCAAGCAGACATAACAAACTTTGTAATGTATCTTATAAGAGAAAAATGTTTTCTCCACTTTTCTTCTCTTTCCGTTATCTCCTTAATTTATACTTATCAATACTGCTCTGTAATGTTCTCCCTGCTGCCGCTGCTTCTTGTTTTTTGCTATAAAGACATAAAAGAGCAGGAATTCCTCTTTTGAGTGTGTGAAATGTTTGAATATCATAGAGGCTAGGTTCCAGTCACTAACTTGGAGACGACTGAAGGTGGAGCCACTAATAAAAAACACAGGTTACAATATATAATGGCCAGTAATAGTGCTATGCTTTATGTGCATACATTATGTGCATACATACTGTATGACAGCTTATCCTGAAAGCTAAGTGAAATGGCAGGTACCAACAGTATCACACCAAACAATTATTGGCCATTCTTGGCTGATTACTAGCCATTCCTGGCAATAATTGTTTGGTGTAATAGTGCCTGCTAAAAGACAACAATCAGCCAACATGCTTTCAATAGGTTGAAAAATCACAATAACAATAGTGGAAGTTTTCTGCATGTCTATTTCTCAATGAAACCAAAGAAGCCCAAAATAGGTAACAGTAAACCTCCCACATCCAAACACGTTAAACCAAATCAAAAACACACCAGAAATGGACCAAAGACTGACCTTTAGGAAAAAGTAAGGGAAAAAAAGAAATAGAAGCATACGTCGGGTGTGGTTTTGGCTGTCTATGTTGAGCAAATTGTTACTTAATAAGTGTTTAAGACCTTGTATGTGCCAGGTTTGGCAGATACACTAGGCTAGGCAAGGTACACTTTCTGTTTGCCTTGGTTCCAAATTGAGCATATTTACTTCTTGCCACACTGAATTGCCACTTGCTATTCTGCTCCTGACCCCATACCTTTTTTACCCTTAGGCTAGACAGAAGAGCGGCCCCTGCCCGGCCTGTATATTGCACACACTCCTAGAGGGAACGTGTAGACTTTTAGTGCAGGGAACCCCTGTTTATCAGGCTGCCTGCATTGGAAGCTAGGAAATGATTTGCCAAGAGAAGAGCTGCAGGGAGCCTGTGAGAGAGTAGTTTTTTTTTCCTTGTCTGTTTTTACTTTTACTATGAGGACAGCACCCAGGGGTCTATATACTACTGGGTAAGCACACAGAGGTCTATATGCTACTAGAGGCAGCACACAGGGGGTCTATATATAACTGGGGCAGCACACAGGGGTCTATATGCTACTGGGAGCAGCACACAGGGGGGTCTATATATAACTGGGGCAGCACACAGGGGTCTATACACTACTGGGGGCAGCATTATGGGGTCTATATACTACTGGGGGCAGCACACAGGAGCTCTATATACTACTAGGGGAAGACATGGGGCAGCACACCGAGGTCTATACACTAAAGGTGGAGCACAAAGGGGTCTTTATACTACTGGGGTACAACACAGGGGTCTATAAACTGCTGAGGATGGCACAAAGGGGTCTATTTAATACTAGGAGCAGCACACGGGTATATATACTACTGGGGGCAGCACACAGAGGGTCTATATACTATTAGTGGAAGACACAGGGGTCTATATACTATTGGGGGCAGCACACAGGGGGTCTATATACTACTGGGGCAGCACATAGGGCTCTACATATTAATGGGGCAGCACACTGGGGTCTATACACTACTGAGGGAGCACACAGGGGTCTATATACTACTGGGGGCGGCACACAGGGGTCTCTATAATACTAGGGGCAGTGAACAGGGGTCTATATACTACTAGGGATAACACACAGGGGTCTATATACTACTGGGGATACCACACAGGGGTCTATATTCTACTGGGGGAGCACACAAGGGATTTATATACTACTGGGGGGAAGCACACAAGGTGTATATACTACTGGGGGGAAGCACACAAGGTGTATATACTACTGGGGGAGCACACAAAGGGGTCTATATACTACTGGGGAGCACACAAGGGGTATATACTACTGGGGCAGCACACAAGGGGCATATATTATATAGGGACTTTACTACTATATTGGGGCACGGGGGACCTTAAAAACCACATAGGGGACCTAACTACTGTATGTGTTGGAGCCTATAATGTTTTTCTGTCAGATTCTGGAGAGAGGATTTACAGCCAGGGGACGGCTTCAAGGTGGCCCAGGCTGGATGGAGAGAAAAGTGACAGACTCTAATCAGAGTAGACGCAACCTGTAAGTCACTGAATGTAACTGCGCTCTGTTATAGGGTTTTAGTGATGGTGGTAAAGGTGTGTAAATATGTAAATACTGAATGGTGGTCACTTTAAGGGGGGGGGGGGGGCACCAAAAGCAAATTTCACACAGTGTGCCATCTTGCAACTTCAATGGAATGCAACAAACACATGTCTATGCTTGCCTGTTATGGTCAAAATCAGACAATTCATGGACATCTTGAAAAAAAATAAAAACACCAAACAGAAGATTTCAGAAAAATATTTACATAATAGGAAAATTTCAAGATGATTTCTGTTATCAGCAGCTCAAATTATATAAGGTACACTCAAAACATGGCAACTTTCCCCCTACTGTTGTCTCTAGTTTGGATGGGGTTTTGAAACTCAGTTCCATTGAAGTAAATACTGTAAATACTGAAGTTATACTGTTGGTACCTGTAATTTCACTTAGCTTTCAGGATAAGCTGTCATATGTATGCACATAAAGCATAGCACTATTACTGGCCATGATATAACCTGTGTTTTTTTATTAGTGGCTCTACCTTCAGTCGTCTCCAAGTTAGTGAGTGGAACCTAGCCTCTATGATATTCATACATTTCACACACTCAAAAGAGGAATTCCTGCTCTTTTATGTCTTTATAGCACAAACCAAGAGCACCGGCAGCATGGAGAACATTACAGAGCAGTATTGATAAGTATAAATTAAGGAGATAACAGAAAAAGAAGAAAAGTGGAGAAAACATTTTTCTCTTATAAGATACATTACAAAGTTTGTTATGTCTGCTTGCAATATCAATTTATGCGAAGTATAGTGAAACAAGAGTTACATTTCACAGACAAACTGGTGGTTCCAAGATGAAGAAGATGCACTTTGTAGATGTTTTCCCCTCTAATTGATAGTGGTTATGAATGACTCCCCCCCCCCCTTTTCCTATATTGTATTAGAATTGGCAGAGTATTTAATTGTGTACCCTAAACCAGACAAAAACACATACAATTGTATACTTTGATGAAGTATCGAGTGCATTAAAAGTTAACTCATTAGGTATTACACATGTTTTTTTAAGTCAAATTATTGCTCAAAGCTATGTTTTCCATTTATATGTGGCATCCTTTAGTTCAGCCCTACTCTAATCCTAATCCTCACATACAAAAAATGTACATAATAGGAACATTTCAAGGTGATTTTTGTTATCAGCAGCTCAAATTATGTAAGGTACACTCAAAAGTTTTCAAGATACCAAATCTTTGTTGTCCATTGTACTCAATGTTATTAAAGGGAGTATCCAGCGCTACAAAAACATGGCCACTTTCCCCCTGCTGTTGTCTCCAGTTTGGATGGGGTTTTGAAACTCAGTTCCATTGAAGTAAATGGAGCTTAACTGCAAACCGCACCTGAACTGGAGACAACAGTAGGGGGAAAAGTGGACATGTTTTTGTAGCGCTGGATAACCCCTTTAACTTCTCTCATCAGATAATGGTTGCTCCTTACTTGGTACATGCAACTTTTGAAGAGGTTTTCTGGGCAGATGGGACTGATAAACTCTCCCCAGGATAACCCAATAGTCATGAAGGTGCCAACACTAAGCAGAGTTTTCCTCTGTTCGCTGTGTAACAATGATGAATTGTAATTATGGATCCCTTGAATCGGAACTGAGCTGCAGTTACAGGTCACCACTGCTACACAGTGAATGGAGACAAACTGCTTCAAGCCCATTTTACTGTGCAGCCACCAAACAGCTCATTTAAGCATGTATCAGGTGTCCTGTGGATAGCTCATCAGTCTTTTGCCCAGAAAACCCTTTTAACATCTGAATTGTTTCAACACAGAGAATATGAGGATAGCAGCATGTCTTCAACATCTGTCAACAATGCAACAAACTGTGGTTAAAAGGGCTATCGATTTCTGTCAATTTATCACTTCTAAATTGATCTGTGTTTTTTTTAATGAAATTTTCAATGCAGTTATGAGCTGTAATATGCAGATAAGGATGGCCACAAGGGTTCTTCTCTTCTTTACTGCCACCACAAGACTAAGGGCAGTATGTTACATGGCACGATCTAGAGGCGGAAGCAAGCACCGAACTGTCAGATCAGCACTCGCTACCTCCTCATTTCCTGCTTGCTTCCTGTGCTATTACACGGACAGACAGCAAGTCAGAGGAGCTGGGGTAGGGGCTGCCTGGACGATGCTTAGATGGTCTGAGTGGTCCACTGAAGTCAGTGGTGCTGAAGTCACCACTGCTCCTATTTCTGAGAGATAGACACAAACCAAAAATGGATCAGAAATAAAGAAAATACGGGTGTATAGGAAAAAGTAAAACAAACAAAAAAAAATGTATGAATCACATCATATAAAACCTAAGTCACTTATAGACAAACAAACAAACAAAATCACATATAAAAGTTGAATAAGGTTATGTTCACACTAAGTAAGAGACCGGCCGTTCCGTGACCCGGCCCGGTCTTCTGTCTCCTTTAATCACATCACCCCAACTTCTGTGGGGATAGAACAAGGACAAAGAATGGCCATGTATTGTGGGGTGCAGTGAAGACTGAGAGTAGTGTCCCTCTAGGAGTGTGTGCGAGCTTGTGAGACTGTAAAATCTGCTTGCAAAGATTTTCCAAGTTATAAGTTTTAAAGTGTGCCTGTGGTTGTAACTTTCAAAATCTCAATCAACAGTAGATGTTATATAAAATAAGTTTGCAATTTACATTATTTTAATTTTTTTATCACGCTGTAAAACAAAGCTATATTAACCAGAAATCCATGTCTATTTCAATGAACACTATACAGATTTACAGTGGTTCACAGGTGTTTATAGGGTAACTGTATTATAGGCACTATGCCAAGTGACTCTTAAAAGTTAAAGGGCTACTTTGAACTATAATGGGGACTGATTACAAGTATTGTTTCCCGTTTGGCAGGAGACCATTCCATTTTATAACTTATGTTTCTATTTGTAGTGAATTTTTGCCTACTGCACTTTATTTGTGAATATTCACCTATACTGCTGTTATATTGCATAGGAGGTATATGCGTTGTATTGAAAAGAGAAATCTGCACTTACTGACCTCTGCCTGGTGGCCATTTTTAAAGTACTCCAGAGATAAAAGACTTTTACCCATTGCGGCTGATGTTTCAGTAATGCCTAGTCTCCCTGTTGGCTGATTTCTACTGCAACTCACCAACACCAATGGCATCATTTTACACCAGTAGTCCATCGCTGTCCACAGCTTCCTTGAGTCACCGCTCAGGTGGCCGGTCCAAAAACTGTTTCTACCAGACAGTTCTGCAAGACAAAGTTTTAGAACATGCCATCTGAGGTAGCCTATGCAAAAGAACACTGCAGAGACACCATCACATGTCTCGACGTCAGTGAACTAGCCAGACCTTCCCTCCGGGAAGGAACAACCAAGCCAAAGGCGTTCTCCAGTTAAACCACCTCAGCAAGGTATCCATCCACAGACAGCTGTTTCGGGGTTTTTGCCCATCATCAGTGTGGAGTAGTTTTCTGGCTAGTGGGAGCAATGACTAGTAAGTGCATGCAAAAGGACGCTGGTTGACCTTTGGGAGATCAACCAAAACACCGCAGAGACACCATCACGTGTCTCAACGTCAGTGTATTCTAGAACATTTCCCAATGGGAAATCAAATATGCAAAAGAACACTGCAGAGACACCATCACATGTCTCGACGTCAGTGAACTAGCCAGACCTTCCCTCCGGGAAGGAACAACCAAGCCAAAGGAGTTCTCCAGTCAAGGAAACCACCTCAGCAAGGTATCCATCCACAGACAGCTGTTTCTGAGGTAGCCTGACTGGTGACTCACTGGGTTAACTTCACCCAGGAGAGCTGTGGACAGCAATCTTACTTTAACACATACTACTCACCTAAACATGATTGTGTCACCTATACACCCTTTCCTGACAATGGTAGATCCTGATGGCAGTGGCTTGTTTAAATAGCATAATGCACCCTGCCACCCTAGACTCTTCTAGAGCGCAATATACAGAGAAAAGAATGCTGTATTAGAAAATATCAGTATCTATTTATGAATAGCAGTTCTCATTTATGTATACTGGGCCCAGCAACTAGAATGATTGACATCTAAAATAAGATTTATCATGCAATCTCGCAAGTGTTTAGACTTGTTTGCACAGAGTGATGTTTGCAGCACACAACATAGGCATTATCAATAAAATGCACTGTAGACCAGCACCATAAAACCATTTTTACACATTAATGTTGCTGATACATACTGTATACATTGTAATAGTATGACAAGGATGTTAGAATGTAAAGAAGAGTGTATACATGGGCTGTGGGGCTGGTCTGTAACATATTTAACCATATAACTTAACATTAAAGTTTTGACGGTAGGATCAGTGATCTTATTGGTTGCTATAGGCATCACTGACACGTTTGCTGCAAATTGAATGCATAAGGCTGTCAATGATATTATAGTTGTTTGTTCTTTTATCAAGAATAGAAACCCCTGAGGAAGGAATTTGAATTTTCAAACATATAAATCAGAACTAATTAATGTAGAGACAATTGACCTAAAATGTGTAGCTATAAAGGGACAGGGAAAAGTTTCAGTTTTCCTATAAGCAAGTGAACTTTTGACTAAAGCCAGCTCTTCATGGCCCCTAAAACTGCAAGCTATAGAACATGCAACTTTCAGCAAGCAGTTTTAATAATAAAAAGGACTACGACAGGTAAAATAAGAATATGCATTTAATAAGATATTCACAAGATAGGCAGCAATAGGTTTATAACTGCTTAGTGGGTTAAAAAGTGTTTATTAAAAAACAAATTGTAATTAACAACACATAACATTACATTAGATCGGAAAATGAAAGTTTTACAAATGTGGGATCCAAAATATCAACTAATTATGTATGTGTTTAATTAAACTATAGGGAAAAAAATGGCTATTAAGATTATTTGCAAGATAATAACTTCAAATTTGCTGGAAGGTACATCTACTTCATAGATGAATAATTTCATTAATTCAAGATTTATTTAATTATTATTTTTAAATTTTTGATTTTTTTTTTTTCTTCAAATAAATTCCTACTCCTACACATTAGTCTCTTTATGTGATTGTGATTAAGAAGATTACACATTAGTTATTGATGGCTTAGTAGTCGTGTCAATCACACTAATTGAAAGACAAGAGCTAAGTTCAATATTTCTATTTAAAGGCGCCATTATTTTACTGTCACTCTCATCCATCTGCAATAAAAATTGAAGCAACTTTGCAAATAGCCTTCCTACTAATTGAGAGGAATTAAACCCTTATGTAGACATTTGTGTCTCTATGAGAAGGACCTACAAGGGCACACACCTACAAGGGCACAGACTTTACACAATAGAGGTGAAACTTTTGCAGGCATGTTACACACGAGAAGGAAGAGTACAATGTTGCAGTTTTATTAAAAGATGTTTGCTTCTTTAGGGCCAGTTCACACGGAGTAATTCTGCAGCGGCCTCCATTTCATACTAGCAGTCTATGAAAGGCTCGTGTGCCTCCTCTCTACGCTCGGAAGAACTGACATGTCAATTCTTCTGTACGGAGAGAGGCGCGCGAGCCTCCCATAAACTGCCAATATGACACAGATGCTGGCAGGATTCCGCCAGTTTTACTCTGTGTGAACTGTCCCTAATAACTTAGGCACAGTGTTGACTGTCCATGTGCTACACACAATGAAAGCCAAATTTCAGCTATAATTTACCCTATGTTTTGGCATAATAATAGTAAATGCTCTGGCCACATACCACATACTCTTAAAAAATAAAGTTGTGTGAACATTTCCTACAACTTGACAAGTTAATTAGCAAATTGAATTCTCATCTCTAGTTATCCTCAACTTTTTCAAATTTGACAAATGTTAAGTTTGGTATTTTTAATATACTGTACATTTGAGTGACCCCATTTATTCTCACTACACAAACATATAATAGATTTCTTGTTAAGTCTTTTCTTAAAATGGTATAAAAAAACTTTTGGTATAAAAAAAACAGTTGCACAATTGTCTATGTCACAGTTTTCTAATCCTGGATAACCTTTTTAAGAACTGTATTGCTGAACTTTCGAGTAAAGGGCATGTATAGTGTAATACATTTTTAATCATTCGTTAGTCACACAAGATACTTACTGACACCAGGTCTATGTTCTCGATTTGTAGAATGGCCAGTGAAAAGTCTCACATAACTAACAGGAAATCTGCACTATGCTGAGACATGAAAGCTTGAAACAGATCTGTTCACAGATTAGTGTCTCTGATTACACAGCACTCAAATGGTATTATAAGAATTATTCTAGAGAAAACTGCAGAGTATCTGCACGTACCTGGCGTTATATAGACACGCGTTATCTTGTCTATTTAGGGATTTTAATTAAAAAGCCAAATAAATCAAGTCTGTCACTACACCAGTTTTGCAAACTAATTTTAACTTTGCATACTGAATTGCCCTCAATTTATAAAGGTGAATCCTGCAAAAGTTATACTGAAAGCAAATGCAGTGCAGTGTTAGATGGGGTTGAGATGAAACAGAAAAAAGATCATGGATGCCTTGTATACTTAATGTGCCATATGTTTAAGAACATAGAGTTTGTTTGGGCTTAAAAATACGTATCTACCCTCTATAAACTGTGCTATACCATGATTTATGTCTTGTATTTTGCATTCGATCATTGCAGGGACTCAAGTGAAGCATGGCACCTTTTTTTTTAGTAGAAAGCCATACGTTTCTAATTTAAAAGTAAACCTTACTGCTAAAATTTACTGCTAGGTCTGGTCTGTGGTCTGTATTTGGTCTGTGGTCTGAGATTTGGTTTAGGGACTGTATTTATTGCAATCTTTGGTCAGTGTTTATGTTGAAATGAAAGAGTGTTTATTTAGGTTTTAAAGTCTGTACTTGCATTCTGGGGTTCAATTTAGGTTCTTTATTAAATCAACTCTGTACCCACAATCTGTCCCCCCCCCCCCCCAGACCGCTTGTACTGTCAGATCCGGAATCTGTCCTGGGGTCCGTTTGTCCGTTCGGGAGGTGATTCTGTTTTAAAAAGAAGAACTTTTATACTTGCAGCCCTGTGTCAAATTGCCATGTGCCATAATGATCCACCACATGTGCAGTGTTCAGACAGGTGATGAATAGGACAAATCGTACCCAGGGGCATTCCTAATGGTTAAGAGGGTGGGTAGGAGAGGAGAAAGGGCTGCAAGTTTAAAAGTTATTTTCTAGGACAATAACTGCTGAACGTATCTCAGGACAGATCTTGGATTAAAAGCAGCTATCCAAAGGTACAAGCGGTTGGGGTTGGGAGGGTACAGAGTCGCTTTAATTTTGTGTACTGAACCACACATGCCCTTCTTGTAATAAGAACACAATGGGGGACATTTATCAAGTCTGACGTTTTTTACGCCTTACTTAAAAATGTCCCAGCATCTCCGGCGCTACGGGGATTTATGTAGAGGCGGACTACCTCTACATAAATCCTGTGCGCTCCGGTGCGCGTGGCCGAAAACCTATGCCAGCTGAGAACTGAAGTAGGTTTTCGGCGTATCTTTTGGTGGAACGAATGGTGAATCGTGCGGACTCTGAGTCCGCGCCCTCCGTTCCTCCCCCTCCACACCCCTTCCCCGCCCCCCGGCGTAAAGTGCCGATTTGTGAATATTTTATTTGCAAATCGCCCATTTGTGAATAAAATCATTTGCATATCGGCACTTTACGCCGATATAAAACAGTACGCCGGATGATACATGTCCCCCAATATCTTAATAGTGTTTAGAGCTAAAGCCTGTGCAAACGCTAGACATACTGTATGTTAAAAAACATGTTTTCAGAATCTGATACTTAGCAGAAGCAAACATGTAGTGTGCATTGGCAAGTATGTATATGCAATACATGTGTGCTTGCTGTGAGTATAAGGCTGTCCTGACTGTACATATTGCTGACCATATGCTCACTGCCTATCTCTATATTAGGACACTTACATCATTTCCCCACTATTCACAGCTTAGTTTTAGACCAGAGATTAAAGCACTATACAGTGTTGGAACCTGGCAAAATCTTTAAAGAGGTTATTCAAATCAATTATTCAATCTAGATTGGGGAGGTTTAAACTTATTTCCATTAAAGTAAATGGAGCTTAATTGCAAACCGCACCTGAACTGGAGACAAGAGAGAGGGAAAAGTGGCCATGTTTTTGTAGCGCTGGATAACCCCTTTAATGTACTTGACACAAAAAACAACTTAGTCGTGGGCTGGTTCACTTTCATAGACTAATAATAATATTATTCCCACTCTCATCCTGAGCCTGATTCTATAGCATACAACCTATTTAACCCATTACTTTCACATAATCCATGTTTTAATTAAAATTTTACTCCTCCACAATACAGAACTTCTCCTCAAATACGGTTTCCTTAGGGAAAAATAATGACACCTATAGACAAAAAAAAAAGGTTCACAATACATTTTAGTTTATGCTTTATTGTCTAAATAATAAAGTACCAACCTTCATAGGATTTGGGAAAAAAAAAAAAACAACTTGTTCGTTCCTGTGGAAAAACTCATGCTGAAAACCTTAGACCCTTAAAGGTTTCCCAGAAGTAAGAAATCTTTGCAGTGCAATCAGTCTTTGCTCAGCACTAATTGCCATTCTCATGAGCTTCCTTCCTTTGAATTAGAGGAATCACAGCTCTTGACAGCTGATTAAAAGATATCTCAGACATGCTTAAGTAGTACTTAGGATCACGTGATTTATTGTTTTATTTCTAAATGTAAAGCCATCACAGAAGAGAAAAAGTTTACAGACTGAATTGTGATCACAATTGGACAGAAAGTGAATAGGGTAACCATATTATGCAGATAATGGAAGAGGTAAAGGTTGCCATAAACCATAGACTTTTGTTAGCCATACCCGACACTCATGGCAGGTTCAGCCCTCGGTATGAGGTGTATGGGTCTCTCTCCACCAACCACCGACAGATGATGTCAGTAGAAATAGGGGTTAGGCATGATAGACCCCTTTGTTCTGGGATAGGTACAGTAAGCAAGAGCCAGAGCGGTCTTTCCCATTGGACAGGATAGACGGCTGCCCAGGGGCCCCTCTGTCCTGCCTAATGCAAAAGACAGCTTAGCGTCAGCTGCTGAGGGCCGCCACTGGACCGAGGGGACCGACTGCAGCCAGACAATCGTCACACTCCCAGATATCAACACCTTACTCAGACCACGACATGACCACATAAGTTGCTCATAGTGGCTGAATGACATGTTGACATGTCCTGGGAGGTCCCCAGCACAGCTGATTAGCAGCGCAACAGAGGGAGGCACTGCCTTTTAACTGCAGGATTGCTGATCAGGTCTGCTGAGGGCCGTCGTGGGGCCGAGGGGTCCCCATCTTCTGCTAGCTGTTCCTAGAGGCCCATAATGCTGTTAAGGCGGCCCTAGCCAGAGCTCTCTAGCTTCTGCTTAAAGGGGTTGTCCAACGAAAATGTTCTTCTTTCAAATCAACTGGCGTTAGAAAGTTATATTGATTTGTAATTTACTTCTATTTAAAAATCTCAAGTCTTCCCATATGTATGAGCTGCTGTATGTCCTGCAGGAAATGTTGTTTTATTTACATTCAGATACAGTGCTCTCTGCTGACATCTCTGGCCGAGACAGGAACTGTCCTGAGCAGGAGAGGTTTTCTATGGGAATTTGCTACTACTCTGGGAAGTTCCTAATATGGAAAGAGATGTCAGCAGAGAGCGTTCTTTCTGAATGTAAACAAAACACTTCCTGCAGGATATATAGTAGCTTATAAGTATGGGAAGGCTTGAGATTTTTAAATAGAAGTAAATTACAAATCTATATAACTTTCTGACATCAGTTGATTTGAAAGAAAAAACATTTAGCTGGACAACCCCTTTAACCCTTACCTCCCAAGAGAGAACACAAGAGTTCTCAATAGAGATGAGCGAACCGGCCGAGGTTCGTATGAATCTGAACTCTCGACTTCTGATTCCCACTGTCTGCCCGCTCTGTGGAGAGGGTGGATACAGCCTGGAAAACTGGGATACAGCTATGGCTATGGCTGTATCCCAATTTTCCAGGCAGTCCAGGGGCTGTATCCACCCTCTCCACAGAGCGAGCAGACAGCGGGAATCAGAAGCCAAGAGTTCAGGTTCATACGAACCCAAATCTTGGCCAGTTCGCTCATTTCTAGTTCTCAACCATAACGAACAGTCCTTTGTGTCGGAAAGATGGGTGTCGGATAGCAGAAATATTTGATGGCCTAACAAGGATTTGGATGTCAGTTATCAAAGGTGTATGACCTTTGGACAGTAGAAGCAATCCTTCTCTTCAACTTCAGGGTGTCTTTTTTTAATAACTTACACCTCAGAGTCAGCAGAAAGTTATGTAACTATTTAAAAAGCTAGTTTTTTTCAGGATTAGAAATAAAGATAAAATTAAAACAGAATATAGCATGATCCAGTTCCATCCTGCAATTGACTTCTCCTTTTGAAAAGTCTAGTCAAGCAACAGGGAGACAAAGAAGACAACATGATTTTTGTGTCTGGTTACATTCTGTTTTCAAAATAAATTAACCCTTTCACGACCATGGGTCATTGATTTCTCAATGCCCAGGTCGTTTTTTCAGACTTCAGCTTATAAGAACATAATGATCCCATAAGCTGGAGTCCCTTGCTCTGTCCCCTTATCCTCTTTTCCCTGCCATTGTTAGGAGCCTGTAACAGCAGTAGGGGGAAACAGAGTGGAGGGGGCAGAGTTTGCGGCCGCCCACCAATAGCAGCCATGCGCTCGCCTTACCTCCATTCCGGCCTCCATAGCCGGAAGACTGGAACCCTGAGGCACATCCCAGAGCCCTGATGGTTATCAAACAGAGAATTCTCCTTCTGTTTGAAGCCCTATAGATACTGCAGGTGTGCTTACTGCAGTATCTATAGGGATAACTTCAGCACCAGCGAGCGGCTCAAGAGGTCATAGTTCCACTGACAGGCGCTAATATTGGAATAAAGTAAAGTTGTTGTTTTTTTATCTTCACACACATATTATGATCAAGCATCTTTTATCTTTGACCTTAAGCCCCAAAATATGGACTTTATCCGATATTATCTTACATGGGATATACTGTTTATGCCTCGTTTTCTTTTCAGGTGGCATGGCATTGCCGGCTGTGCTGTTTAGCATCATGTAATTGTGTTACTGCATCATTTTTGTGCAGATGCTTCAGTACTGCAATAAAACTCCAACATGTTCGAACACAGCCCTAATTTTACTGCAAACTTTGGCACAATCAGTGAAGTTGCACCAGCTGCCTCTGTCACTCCTTGTCTGCTCAGGTATAGGCTAAAGGCTAAAGAGCCTGGTCAGAGATGGTAAATCACTCAGGCGATTGGGGGATCCAGCCAAGCCTCCTGTGACATCACGCCCTGCCCCCTGTCTTCATCATCAGCCTGTGCTCAGCAAACACATAAAATGTGAGACAGAGGCATGTAACCTCTGTCTCCTGAGGAGGGAGAGGCCAGTTTTATTCACTTCCTGGATGTCAATCAGCTACCAGTGTGGCAGAACTGCATAGATATGGTAATAAATTATATATATAACTTATAACTATATAACTTTTAATAGAAAAAAGGTTTTCCTCTTTAATTAACTGTGCATAGGCGGGAGGGTGTTAAAAACGTACCTCATGCATTTTAGAGTATTATGAGTCTGTTTTGTAAAATGCTCTAATAGGACTTCCGTATAGGTCTATAACTCTGTAAATCTCAGATCTCCTACTGAATCGTTGGGAGCAGTCAACCCCCCCCCCCCCCCTCAATTCCATGTTATTCTGACAGGAAAAAAAAAAAAAAAAAAAAAAAAAAAAAAAAAATATATATATATATATATATATATATATATATATATATATATATATATATAGTCTTTTGAACTTATATGAATTCCTTCTATTCTGAAGAATTTTCTATGGCAGGGCACAGAGGTTGTACAGTTCTGTACTAAGGAGTATTCATGCTTTGCTATACAGGTTATGTGCACATATTATACCTTACAATTTCAAGAATGTTAGTAATATTTCCATTTGCAGGTGGCAGCAATTGGAAATGTGAAAAATGTAATTGAAACACAAAGTATATCAGAAAGTTGCAGAACTTTGCATTTACTGAAAAGGCTTTATATATAGATGGAACACTTGAAAACCACTTTATGCACATTGTCCGAATCTGTACAGTGCATTTGCTTTCAGGGGGTTGTCCAGCGAAAATCTTTTTTGTTTCAAATCAACATATCAAAAAGTTATATATATTTATAATTTACTTCTATTAAAAAAAATCTCAAGTCTTCCTATACTTATCAGCTGCTGTATGTCATGTAGGAGATGTTGTTTTATTTTCAGTCTGACACTGCTCTCTGCTGACATCTCTGGCCGAGACAGGAACTTTGTCTCGTTTTTCTATGAATCCCCATAAAAAACCTCTCCTGCTCTGGACAGTTCCGGTCTTGGCCAGAGATGTCAGGAGAGAGCACTGTGTCAGAATGAAAATAAAACAACATTTTCTGCAGGACATACAGCAGCTGATAACTATGGGAAGACTTGCGATTTTTTAATAGGAGTAAATTACAAATCTATACAACTTTTTGACACCAGTTGATTTGAAACAAAAAGAATTTCGCTGAACAACCCTTTTAATGCACTGTATAAACCTGACATACATTTCACCTACTACTTTTTACTTTTCTGTCATTTATTAGATAACCTTGATAACCCTGAAAACAGGAATCTGTAGATGCATACTGTACTTTGTGAAACGTATTGATATTCTTTGAATATACTATATTTCTTTACGACCTTGTCTTTATATTTCAGTTCATTGTTCTGCAGTATGATGATGGTGGGACCCATTAGCTGAAACTAGACATAAGTGATTTGCTGGTTTGCTCATAATTTTCCAAAAATAAAAGGTGTCTGAATCTTATTTTTTGTCATTTGCTAGGGGTCAATCACTGAGTCAAAGACACAAGTCCCTTCCCCTGTACATTGTGTTAAGAAGGCCCAAAGATGTAACTCTCACATTTATGTTCACATTTAGGTTTAGTTCATCCTTGCCCATTTTGCTCTTTTGTAACTGCCAGAATTAACACTTTTTTTATTTTAGCCATTTTAAGAAAAATGTATTGTTGAAGAATTATTTCTATAATACAATAAAAATACTGTATCAATTTCTCAGAATAAAAGAGCCCAACCAACCTTGAGACTTTTTAAAATATTTAAAAAGATGTAAAGATAAAAATATTATATTTACCTTTTCATAAATGTTGTTATCAATATAGCACATTTAGTTCTCAAAAGGTCAAAGCCTATTCAACGCTAGGGCTCCATAGTGACATTTAGTCACTCTTAAAGCAACTGGGGCATTCCTAATGATTAGGAGGGCGGGTAGGAGGGACGTAGGGGTGGTGCAATCCTAGGGCACAGATACTCTAGGCCATGCCAATTTGACACAGAGCTGCAAGTTTAAAAGTTGTTTTTTTTAGGACAGCCCAAGGACAGATTGGATTAAAAGCACATATCCGATGCTACAAGTGGCTTGGGGAGGTCAGTTTGTGGGTACAGAGTCCCTTAAAGCAATGGTAAAATCAGGACATCAGGACTTTTGCTGTGGTTTCTTGGTCATTTGTAACTTTCTTTCCTATAAGGTAACATTTTAGTGAGTCATCACAATTTTATAATTTATGTCAATTGTTGCGCTGACTTTTTGTCACAATGGAGTGCTAGTGTCCTCAAACACGGGTACTATTAAACCCAATTAAGCATGCTGCTGCTGCACCCTCATGTCTAGTTACCGGGCTTTGTGACATACGATTAAAGATCAAAATTTTGAAATTGCCACCCCGCCACTCTGTCGGACATAGCGTCAGAGGTATTGGGGCTAACTCACTTTTCCTCGGGATGTTATTAGTTCCCTTAGGGTACAAACACACACACCATATACGCAGCAGATACGCAGCAGATCTGCAGCAGATTTGATGGTGCAGATTTGATGCTGTGTTCAGTTATTTAGATCTAATCTGCTGCGTATCGCAGCAGAAAATACGCTGCGTATATGGTGTGTGTGTGTTTGTACCCTTAAGGGGGTTTTCTTTTTTTTTCTTTTTTGTGTGCTCAGCCAAGGAGGATGCTTAAAAAAATTTACCCCTCCCCCCTCCCCAGCTGAGCATGCAAAAAAACACCTTTTAGGTTTGTAAAATATTGTGTTGTATTGCTATTGTGTTTTTATGTTACTCATTTCACATACAATTACATGGATCACTAAAACTGACTTGACAAAAAAAATAGGAAAAAAAACCTTGCATTTCAAATTTTAGTAGAATTGATATGTTTTATACAGTAGCACAAAAAGTATTAGGTCTAACTAATCTGTATTTTCAATCTTCAAGAGCGAGGAGTAAACAAGTCAATGAGACAGATGGAATCACTCAACCCTCCAACTGGCACTATATCCTAAGAGAATACTTTCGACAGGTGATCATTGATAAATGATGTGACAATTTATTTCATTACGCACAGCATCAGGGAAGAGTAGAAGGGAGAGTTGTGCAGGTACCTTCCATTTTTCTAATTAAAATGTTTTAACCAAAAAAGTGTCCACGCAGAGGATTAAGATAATAGATGAAATATCATGAAGAATAAAAAAATATGCTCCTTTATTTGTCAATTGGCTTTCATAGTGAAAAATCAGGATTACAGTGTGTGTGTGTGTGTGTGTGTGTGTGTGTGTGTGTGTTCCCTACGTTTTACTCATAAATAGTTTAGGCTATGTTCACACAACATTTTTTTTTCTCTCTGTTTAAAAAGATGTCTGTCATTTTGCTGTTTGGTGGTGTACTAAGGGTTGTTGGTACATTATTGTAGTTTAGATGGACTAATTGGCCTTCGGGTGTGTCTTCAATAGAAAATCCCCTTGAATTTAAAAGTAAAAAGGGTGAAAAACTAGGTTCACACAGCGTTGTTCTTAAGTAAAGAATGGACACTTTACTTCAGTGAAAAGCGTCTGGACATAATAACTTTTCACACAATGTAATGTGCGGCGGTGGCTGCACTCTACATTGAAGTGAATGGCTAATTGATTTGCCGACACACCGGATGGTGCCCGCAACTCAATGTTTAAAAGGAGAAAAAAAATGTTCCTGCAGCTGATTCAGAAGTATCGGCTGCAGGAATGTCCTGAATGTAGCCCTGCGGCTGGAAGTTTAACAGTGCTAGTTGCTATGCAACGGACGCTGATAAATCTAGTGTTAACATAGCCAAAGGGTGGTAAAAAAAAGAAAAAGCCATGTGAACAACTAAAAAATAACTTCCGCTGTTTGCAATAGGCGTTCAAAAATAATTGACATGATCATTATTTTGACGTTCGCACAGACAACGTCCGTCATTTTATACACTGTGTGCATTGGATGTCAGACAATCCATTGACTTGAATGCACTGCATTGAAGTCAATTAAATAGCTGTAATAATGACTGTCTTTTTAAATAGAAAGAGTGGCCGCATTTTCTCTTTATTTGACGTTGTGTGAACATAGCCTTGTACTTACTGTTATTACCTGTTGCTACATGTGTCCATTCTTACCATTTCTAGATTTTAATTTCAAGGACTTTAATAATGCTTAAATAAAGTATACAGCTACAACAACTACTGTGTGGCAACAGCTAGATACATATAGCACATAACTTTCATGGTGGAGTACTGCAAAATCATGGTTTTTATAAGTATGTTTTATATATATATATATATATATATATATATATATATATCCCCCCCCATCCATGATTACTAATATTCTGTTAGTATTCCACAAGGGCCTCATCCATGACTGTAAAAGTATATCATTCTGTTCTACTGATTCCCAAGGGGCTAAGAACACCAAAATGCTGTTGTTATGGCTGCTCAGGATTCATTTGCAGCCTAGCAGGGGGCAGCAAGAAGTCTCTTTACTGGTACCATTCAGGTAAATAAAACTTTTGTAGCATGCATAATATAGCTCCATGCCTCTAGCTTTGGGCTATAGGTTACATTTATACTTCTTGTCTCGTCTGACTCTTTAAATAAGTTGAACTGCAAGCACTGAAAAATCCCCTATAACATAATTCATATAAAGAACATATGAAAAAGTGACTTTTCCGTCTATTACCACATATTTATGGTATAAATACTGACAAGTGGCTCCTTCTAAAATCCAAAGCAGATGTAATGTGTAAGATGATGGCACATGCAAACTGACAGGATAACGTATGTTGCATCATTATGTGTGTTGCTCAAAATCTCATTCCCCATTAATAATGTATATTCCAATCACAACCAATGCAGCAGAAAAGGACTATTTAT
This sequence comes from Dendropsophus ebraccatus, assembly GCF_027789765.1. Lineage (NCBI taxonomy): Eukaryota > Metazoa > Chordata > Amphibia > Anura > Hylidae > Dendropsophus > Dendropsophus ebraccatus. The sequence goes on from NC_091463.1 coordinate 65,677,364, forward strand.
ATTCTCTCAGGGACCACAACATCCTGTCCATACAACCGAAAATCCAAGCGTAGTGCACGTTAAGAATTTGACATCTTTGAACCCTCTGGACTTTGACATCACATGAATTCTATGAATTCCAAAATAAGGTAGTACTTATAGAGATGCTTGAACTTTAAGCTTTTACCTCACCAATATATCTTAAATTTGATGAAAATCATTATAGATTTTTAGGTTGTGTTTTACCAAGTGTTTTCTCTATAACTTGTAATGTTAAAAGGAAATGAGTTCAGGAACGTCTGGTTAACATTCATCAGGTAGAATTTGTACCTTCTACTTCCAGGCATCCTAGTAGGTTAAGACCTGCTTTTAAAGGGGCTATCTGCTTCGGTAAAATATATGTTAAATCACCCCCCTTCCTGGAGACTAACAATTTATTCCATACATGTCATTAAATTATCTGTCTCCTTCCCCCAGTTCTGAGCCTGTTGCCTTCCGCTGAAGACCCAAAATCTTTGAGTGAACTGTTCCTTCTGTCCCCTATTCCCCTCCCAGATGGTTTATGTACACAACATCCCTTGCTGACTGTTTATATACTGTGTGAAGACGGGAGGGTAATCTGATAAAAGCTACTTGTGACCTTACTGTGATTAACCCTCCCGGCCTCACAGAGAAAGGTATGCCAACCAGGGAGATCATTTACATAAGCCGTCTTGGAGGGGAAGGGGAGGAGGTGGTAGAGAGTAGAGACAAACTGAACAGCTCAGATACAGTTTTCTGTTTCTTTAGCAGAAAGTATCAGGCTTAGAACTGGAAGGTGGAGACAGAAAAGACAATGATATGTATGGAATGAATTGTTAGTATTCAAGAGGGCAATAATTCAACATATATTTTACCTAACCGGATAACTCTTTTAAAGAATCGACAAAGAGATGGCATAGTGAAACACAATTCCACCAATTCATGGTTAGTAAGGGCAGAGTAGTGGCATTCAGCTGGTTCTCCACAGTTCCTACAAACTAGTTAAAATCACAGCAGCTTCCCAAACAGAAGAAAGGTGGTGCTCTTATACCCAGTACAAGACATAGTGGACCATCAAATATATTGACAGCACTGTATATGCGTTTTGATTCTGCTGTTGAAATCACAGAGTCCAACAGATTTGTTACATGCCATGGTAATAAGCTGAAATATATTTGCACAAAGCTAGTGATAGAGAAAATGGTAGGTTTCTTCATGTTAGGCAGAGCTAAACACAGAAAATGAGTTGCTTATTTTAACGTAAAGTAATTTTTTGTTACTCTACAGAAAATTAGGCCTGTTGGATCTGATTGATTGAGTACGTCATTGAAATTTTTTCACTGATCTCCCTGAGCTCAGTGATTGTTCTGTTGGATCTTTGTTGAAAAAAAAATCCTTTAAAAAACATAACAATGGATATCAAAGATTGTTAAATTAGACAGTACAGTAAATTAGCTAGGTTCAGCCTATTGAAAGTAGATATACGAAGAACAAAGGGAGATCTGTCTTCCCTGTTTGCATAGCATTCACATAAAAAAAGTTAATTATAAAATCTAATTCTAATCTATCTCCAGGACTATATAAAAATTAATAAGGCGAACAGTACAAAAAAGGAAAAAAGTTACGTGGAATGAAATTGTCATACCTAATGAATGTGGAAATTACTGAACCCCAGCGTCATTAGACAGGTCATTCCAGCCTGTCAGGCTTGTGTATAAACATTACATTGGGAACATGGCTAGATTTCCTGCAGTCACTTCCTGGAATCAGGTGAACAGAACGTATTCAGTATGATTTTTGCAATTATATAAAAATTACAGTGAAGCTCTTTATTACTTCAATATTGACTGCATAATCAGCAAATCTTATTACATCTCACTTATATTTTTAAAAATGTTACTAATTTTCCTGCTCATCTTGATTTTTTCTGCGCTGGCTATAATATTTAAGCGAGCGAGATATCTACAGAAAGAACGTCATATATCTTCTATTTTAACCCTTTTTTTGTTAGACCATCAGCTGCAATTGCAACACACCAGCACTCCATGATTATGTTTCTGGGCACAATGGAGTGGTGGATCCCAGTAAACTTTATACCGATTATACAATTTACTGATTTACTGATTGCCCACACTCTTCAATTTTCACATTGACTGATCATGTGGTCTTTTCTATGAAACAGTTTTTGTGTGTGTGTGTATAATATCCTCCACTGAGTTTATCTATGCCTATGGAGGACAGGGCAATGGTCACATGCTCCTCCATGCTCGGACACGGAATTATCACAGTCTATGGAGTTTGATTTTAGCTCTATGGGGTACACAGGGAGCTGATGTCAGTAAGTGCATCTATTGTATTCCGCCTTAGCTATTGATTGGCTGAAACAAGAGGCCAACCCTGCACAAAGCCAGGTCTGTCAAAGATGGAAGAATCCAGGAGATGGGGAGGAAAAATATAATTCCCAGATTTGTCTCCATTTTGCTGTTTGCCAAAACGAAAAAAAAAAAAAAAAAAAAAAAAAAAGCTTCTGTTCTACCCCAAAAAGTTAGGTTCAGACAGACTGGTTCACTCATTTCTAGTAATTTTTCTTTCCAATCTGCCATTTGTTCCCCCTTTCTCTGTGTACTTATAAAAAGCCTATGTGATAATCTTCTTGATTTCACCTCCATTAACACCTGAATGCTTTCCTCTCATGTCTCTGAACTGCCATGTACATCCTCCTTCCAGATCTGCTATAGCGTGCTTCATACCCAGGAGCAGTATACAGCCAAATCTATGTCATATTCAGCAGTACAGCCAACTATGTTAAAGAGTTACACAAATTATACTGCAGCAAAGTGGTAAAACAATTAATACTTCTTCTTCTTCTTCTTCTTTTTCTTCTTCTTTAATTATTATTATTATTATTATTATTATTATTATTATTATTATTATTATTATATTTTAAGGAGAAGTCCATTGGGGGGAGGGGGGGACAAACAGTATTTTGGGGGTGGGTGAACACAATAAAGAAGCAATATTTACCTGTTCTGGTGCTCGCACAGCATGCATCCCGCTCCTAGACCCTGGTGACAGCCTTTAAATGTCCCTGCTGAGAGGGGTAAATCCAATCCTTCAGTCACATGGCACATGGCATGCACCTCACAGCCAGGAGAAGATGGCATCTGGTGGTGGTACGGTAGCCTGGCGACGCAGCACAGTGCAGGCACTAGTCCGGTAAGGATATGTTCTTTGTAATTTCCCCCGTGCAGGATCAATCCCCCCCCCCTCTTTTAAGGAGAATTTAAAAAAATAGAAAACAGTGCAATATAGTAGACTCATCTGTACCTATCAACAGATTGTCTCTTAGTATAAGCCCACCCTAAATAACAGTAATGATATTAATAATTGCAGATTACATTATCTGCACATTTTTTTTAATGTTTAGACTAGTGAATTTCCCATTATGAATCTGTATTACAAACTCATAAGATAATGGCTGTTTAAAGGATGTTTCTTTATTTTGTCTTTGTTCTCTTTTGGAAGTGTCCAATATGAAAATAAGTCAGTTGATGAAACTGGAAAATTTTCATTTTGGCTCATGTCTAACCATCATTATCATCATCAACAACGACTACAATTATATTGATTATGAATTATAATTATTATTAGTTATAATTTTGATTCTTTAATATTAATACTATTCATATAAACATCTTCAGGAAAAACATTTTAGGCCCCCTCTTTTTTTGTTCATCCCTAATTATTGGAATATAAATATTTTTTGTAATACTTTTTGACATTTTTAGTATGCAAATAGCTTTCTGTAATTGTAAAGTGCTCAGGAATAAACTGGTATGATTAATGAATAAAATTAAAATAGCAATTAATAGTTTTATTATCATCATCACCATCACAGCTAGTTAGAGAAGGCATAACACAAACAGCGGTTTGCATCCTCTGCAGGGTGATAGATGATTACTTATTCTGTAGGTGAACGTTGCAATTCTTATCTGTTATCTTCACACTTCAAAGGTTCTAAAGGATGAATAACAGGTCAAATTCCCAAACTGCTATGCTTTAAATTTTATTAAGTGTTGTAAACTGATCCAATGACTTTATGCCCTTTTTTTTCTTATAAATGCATTAGTTTTCTGTTGCAAATGTATTTGGTAACAAGCCAGTATCATTTTAAGGTGTTTTTGGAGGTTGGGTGAATGAATGATGATGTCACAGCAGTCAAGGCTACACATAGAATATTCCATAAAAGCCGGTGCTTAAGAGAATAATTGATTATAATTCAATAATTAATATTTCTATTTCTATTCACCCGAAAGATAATATAAAAGAGAAATAAAATATAGCCATAAATGAAAGAACTGGAGGCAGAGCTTAATATTTCAGAACTGAACTGCAATGTGAATACCCTTGTCTAAATTGCAATACATTTTCCTCACAGCATTTTTTTAATATTTGAGGCTTTACTGGTATGACTAGCGAATATTACATCTGACCAGGAGTTCTCTTTACTGTTACAATTAAGATGACCTGGTTTTGAATGACTTGTTGAGTCTGACCTATAAAGACAAAGCTTTTGTCATTGTTGTCCAGTCAATTGCTCCATAAAGACACTGTGTAGTGAAATCACCGAAACAGATTAGGCAGAAAATAGAGGCTATTATTCATAAAGGCAGAGTATTATATGGTTATAACAACCCCTCCTATCATTCAAACAGTCAATCAGTAACATAATTACAAGGTATTCAGAGGAAACGAAAACCTAGAGGTGTAGTATGTGAAATGTTTATAACAGCTTATTACTTTTAACCTCCACATCTTAACAATATGTTAGAAACATGAAGACATAAAAGATTGCCAGCACAAAAAGACCCCTGGTCTATCTAGTCTGCCCTTATATTAATTCCTTTTATATCATCTTAGAGTAGATATGTTTATCCCAAGCAGTGCAAATTCAGTTATTGTAAATTTACAAACCACATCTCATGGAAGTTTGAAACTTCTATTAGAAATTTAGTACAGTAATATTTTCTCACTTCCCTTATAAACTTTATTTAGATCTTTATCATACAAAGTATTTAAAGGTTTCAATTATGACACGGGGTGTCACTTACTTTTTTGCTTCAGACTATAAATGTTTACTTCCTTCAGTCTTTTCTGATTTTATGCTTCAGACTCTTCATCATTTTTGTAGCCCATCTTTGGACCAATCTGAACATTATCTTTTTGTAGGTGAGGTTTCCAGAACTGGACACAATATTCCAGATGTTGCCTCAATAGAACTCTATACAGCGGGATCACAATCTCCCTCTTCCTATTATACAGCCCAGCATACGATTAGCTTTCCTTACCATCTGGCTGCACTGGTGATTTATTTTGAGGCTGTCAGAAATAACTATATCTAAATCCTTCTCTTCTGAAGTCTTCACTTACATAGAACTGTTATGAAACTAGAATAGGGGATTTATTGTTCCCAACTGCATTATTTTTCATTTGGAAACATTGAACTGCCATTTCTATTGTTTTGACTACTTATTTAATAAAGTTAAATAATTTTCCATTATTGGTCACTTTTGTGTCATCGGCAAACAGAGAAACCGCTCCTCATATATGGCTTGATAGTTACATGTATATCTCTGTAACGTCTGATTTTTCGTCTTCATATGTACTCCAAAGAATTGTAAAGTCCTGCAGAGTTAACGTACTGATCTTGCTTTTAGGTGCCACCTTTTAGAGGTTACATCCCAGTAGGCCAATAGTTAAGCCTTGAAACACGACAAGGGACTATTAGCCAAACCAAGAGCTCCTTTTAAAGAAGGACTTACCGTTCTAGAGACAGCTTTTTCTGCCACTCATCAGTGCTGAGAAGGACAGGGTACTGTCTGGCAGAGAAAAAAGGAGAGGATAATGAGTCTTTTTGAGAAAATTGCTAAGCTGACATATAAAGTCATATAAATTATGTAGTTATATTTATTAATATAGTACAAAGGCATTAAATAGAATGAGAACAAAGGCAACTTGAAAAATCATTGCCCAAGACATGGAGAAGAGAAGGCAAACCTACTCCAAATGACATGGAGCTTCCATTATAGAAGTAAGATCTTTAATAAGCTTTAATCTACAATAAAGATAAAAATCCCATGGGAACCATCATTAGCAGTTCTTAAAAATTCAGATGTTTAAAATGAAATCATAGATCTACTTATTAGGACCATTTTATTAGCAAGACTGATAATCCTTTAAAAATGGTTTGTATCTTCAGTGCCAACCGCATCAGCTTGGGAAAATTTTTAGTAACATGAATAAGACAGTGTAAGCTATTTTTTTTTATAAGAGGAAAAATATTTAAGGATTAAAATACAATTGGAAAATTCTGAAATATACTAAACAGGTAATCTTACCTGCCCGAGCACTGATTTCTTTGATTATGTCACAAAAATGCTGGATGAAGGTGATCCCGTGGATATCGCCTATGTGGACTTCAACAAAGCCTTTGATACAGTTCCCCATAAAGAGCTGATAGAAATGTTAGAGAAAATCGGACTCAATCCCTGGATAGTTCAGTGGATTTGTGGTTGGCTGAAGGATAGATATCAGAGGGTTGTTGTAAATGATGTATATTCCGAGCAGTGACTGGTTAGAAGTGGTGTGCCACAAGGGTCTGTCCTGGGTCCTATTATTTTTAATATGTTTGTAAGTGACAAAGGAGAAGGTTTGGTAGGTAAGGTTAATCTGCTTGCTGACGACACAAAAGTGTGCAACAAGGTTGATATTCCTGATGGTGACAGTAATATGGAAAATGATTTCGCTTTGCTAGATACTGTAAGTTGTCCAAACATTGATTTGCAACAGTAAGAGGCGACATGTCCCTTCTGCTGCCACCAATAGCAATGATAATTGAATAACAGACGTCTGCTTCCCCAAGCCTAATGTCAATTTTAATGCTAGCATACATTAGAATAGACATTCTGCAGCCCTGCAGTTCCCAAAACAGCCACTGGTGGCAGCAGAGAGGCAGTGTCACCCATTACAGCTGCTAGTCGATGTATAACTATAAAAATCCTTCTTCTTTATTGTTGTTGCATGAATATCCCTCTAATCTATAAGCTATACCCACAATCTATTATTTTAATTAAGGATATATTCACACAACGTGAACACCCGGCCTTTCCGTGACCCCGGTCGGGACACGGAATGGCCGGTCCCAGCCCGGATCATCCCGCCCGGTACTTAAGTACCTGCTGGGTGATCTTTCCGGCCGAGGAGCTCTGATTTGGGCGCATCAGTGCGCGCCCGCATCAGAGCTTCCCATAGCACACAGTGAAGCAAGCGTCCGGAGCCGCTTGCTTCACTGTGTGAACTGACAGCTCTTTCTGCGGCCGTAACTCACTGAATTCCGGCCACAGAAAACTGACATGTCAGTTTTTTCCGGCACCGCATGAGCTCCCGGTCGGAGCGCATACGATGTGTGTACGCTCCGGCTGGGATCCCATTGAAAATAAGGCTATGTTCCACCCCTCGAAACTACGGCCGTAGTTCTGCGGCAAGAACTACGGCTGTAGTTTTACGTAGTGTGAACATAGCCTAACAGTGCATTGTGGACCATAATTTCCATAATATATGGCTCCAGAAAATTACAAAAAAATTGTGCATTGTACAATTCTCATGACTCTATTAGTAACGTGTTCTATATGTGATTATCCTACTGCTCTAACTCTCCCAAATAAAAAGTGTCAAATAATTAACTGTGTTTCTTATTTTATCTTGACTTGAAGACCGCTCTGTTGTGACAAGTTGAGTATTAATATGTACAAAATCCTTAACAGACTGTTAGCATATCCCTTCTCTTGAAATCTGTTCTTAAGAATCTGACATAATGTGGAAAAATGTGATATGAGAAAATCATATGGTTAAATGTAATTTATATAGTAAGCCACTTACTAATATTATTAATACTCATGTTGTGCTATTGCACAGATCTTCACACTTTCTTTAATTGTATATTTCTATGTTTGATTTATTCCTAAATCCTGAATTGTCCTGAAATAAAAAAATAAATAAAAAATTGTGTATGTGTTAAAATCATCAGTATACAATGTAGAAGAGCTGAAAATATGTTATTGTTATTTTCTTACATCTATAGCTAATTCATGCATGTGGGTGTTCTACTAATGTAGGTAAGAACTTAATATTGTCTCACCCACAAAATTTAAATCTTTTTTATCCTAAAGAAAGAACAAATAAAAATATTGAGATCAAGAGATACATCATCACTAAATATTAGAGATGGGTGAATCTATAATAGGAATGAAGCAAATCGCTCATTCTGCCCATCAGGCTGCGGGCTTGAAGTCTGCTCCTCTCAGTGACGCTGCTCTTCAGGAGCTGGGAAAAGATGGATTCAGTCTTGGGAGCTGGGAGAAATTTCCCAGGACTGGATTAATCTTTTCCCAGCACCTGGGAAGGAGCGTCATGAAGCAGAGCAGACTTGAAAGCTCACAACCTGATTCGCTCCATTCCTACTGTAGATTTGCTCATCTCCACTAAATATGTCTGGTTGATTAGTTTTTGCACCGTGTTTACTCATTGAATTAATATTATGCTGTTTAAAAGGGCTAAAGCCCTTTGTTTCCTGGTGTTCTCTTCCTGTGATTTCACATCTGCTGCGACCATCAGGTGCGGGCATGGATTCGTCTGCACCCTCCACTTCTGAGAAGTGGATTCACGGGAAGTGAGGGCTGGGAGGCAGTTGTCGTCCCCCTTAGATAACCCCTTTAAATTCTCTTAGAACTCACCTACAGTACTATAGAGTAATTTCTGGCATTAGAGATAACTTTATTCCTGACCATTTTGCCTCTCAGGTGTTGTGGTTGGTAGTGACAATTGTATCTGGATTGGCAAGAGGTTTCTGCCCCCGGTATTCTGTGCATTTCTATAACTTCTGTAGTCGAATGAAGAAGCCAGAGCCATCTTTGGCTCATGTTAGACCCTGATTTTGCTGTAGACTTAAAGCAGATTTGCATGAAGAGCTAAGGTTGAAAATTTCCACTGGCTATGACAGACACAATACATTGTAATACAGAATATAGCAGTGCATATTTTACTAGTCAACAAGCAATCTTGTTACCTAAAAAAAATATCTGAAAATTTAAGTTGAATAATAAAAAATGGAAAAAAATGTTTTAAAATATTGCCAGAAATACTGAAAAAGTGATACAAAATACAATTTTAAAGAAGTGCCAAGCATCACTAATTTATGCACATATACTGTACATGTGGAACATTATAGATTTCCCCTAATAGTCTTCACATTAATCTATACTGATGCTAACAATTGGTTTTCATTGCATTCAGAACACTCCACAACAAAATGTTGCACATTAAGTCACACAAGCAGATAGAGAAGCCTGAAATAGTTTTATCACCATCACCACAGGTTGTCTAAAAGTTTTAATACTTCATCTGAACAATTTTACTGAGGTTTTAATAAGTAATGATTTGTATTCCCAAGATCCTCTGTATTACCTTTGTAAAAGACGAGACAATAGCATTGTGATTTACCATCATCATTATACATTCTGTGTACCACTAGAGAACAGGATGAAAGTGTCTGTCTTCTCTTACCAAACCTTGCAGACTAAGGCTTGCAAGTTTCATTTTAATTCTTCTGTATCTCTGACAAACTATCTTCCCATTGCCAAGGGAGGAAGAAAACCTTAGCTGCATGTATATAAGGATGCAGCCGAATGTTTCTATTAGGTTTCTGTCCAACATGCAAACCTCCTACGTATATACTATAGGGTAGATAAACATGCCCATCATCAGTTCTTTCCCTTGAATAAGTCAGATTGCATTCATTACATTTCTCTCCCGCAAGCTGATCCCTCCTATTTGTGTGTTGCCTGCAATTTAATTTTCCAAATGTCAAGGATAAAAATTCAGAACGGCTTCCATTAACTTCGTAATTCCTTCAGTGATTACAGATCCATTTTTAACAACCAATAAAATCTGGTGTCAAAAAATATGAAGAAATATAGAATGAATATACAAAAAGTATGTCCTTCGAAAAATGCTTAACACATGGGCCAATTCAGTCATCTCTTTAATCAACATGAACAGATGTTTGTATAGAATTGGGGGAAAACTATAAGGGGGAGAAGTGCCCCTCCCCCCCCCACAAAGCCTTAGTTATAGCAAATGTTAGGACTCAGGCCTGGTGTTTGGCTCGGCGTCCATAGCAGCCAGACTGCTTCTCATGTTTTGCTCGTCTCTGCTATTCGGTGTTGTAGCAGTTTCACTCACCTTAGCATAGTGTACTGTTTTCACTGATTGTTGACTGACAGCTGACTCCCCAGTCAGCTTTTGGTATCTGGGCGGGACCCAGAGCCTCAGCCCCAACCATGCCAGGGGCTACAGGCTCCATAAGTATCCTCACTTGCCTCATGTTCCTTGCCTGCGATGGTGCCTGCTTGACTAGTGTTACTTGACCTAGCGGGCAAGTAGGTAGGGACAGCTGAGTGGGTGCCAGCTTCAGGGCTCACCTGTCCTTGTGTTTCCCTGTCCCTATCTTAACAGCAAAGCTGTATGGCAGCAGACAGATTTAGGAATCGTCGTGTATTACAGAGCCATGGATACTTTGAAAGAGATTTACTGTACTTTTGCAAATGTGTTTCAAGCTATGCTTCTATGACAGGATTATATCAGGAAAAGTCGGCAATCTATTATTAATCAAGGACAAAAATAATGATTATTATCAATAGGCGGCTACCTTTTCCTACTAAATGACAGCAGATTCCCGTAGTAGTAAAATAAAGGTCATTATTTGTGTAAAATAACATCCATTATTGTCTTTTAAATGACAGGCAGCCAATAAAATGTTTAAATATATCAAAGGGTTAATTAATGATAACCCCTAAGGACAACGTGTATTTTGACCTTAAAGACAATTTCCATTTTTTTTTTTTTTTTTTTTTAGCTTTCTAAGAACCATAGCGCTTTTATTCTTTCATCTACAGGTCCATGTAAGGACAAATGTTTATGTTTGATTGTTGGTATTTTTTTTTAGGAACAATTGTACTTTGCAATGACAATCTACCATAAAATGTATGATGAAACCTCAAAAATATAAATTCTAGGGGCATTCTGTTGTTATGCAATACACTTTACTGTGAAACTGACATGGTTCTGTATTGGTCAGTCCGAATACAAGGATACCCATGTTTACACAGCTTTTCTGATATTTTACTATTTTAAAAACAGTAAAACTTTAAGAAATAAAATAATGCTTATAATTATGATTAAAATGGACTAAAGTTTTTATTGGTATTGGTGCAGATGGGAATTTTTGATTGTTCATTGTGCGGTAAGAAAATTGTTATATTTTAATAGCTACGATACCAAATATGTTTAGCTTTCTTTCGTTCTTTCTTTCTTTCTAAAATGGGAAAGAGGAGTTATTTAAGAGGGGGAGGGGGCTTTGTAATGTATATGTATATATATATATATATATATATATATATATATATATATATAAAAATAATCCTTTTTTAATACTTTTTATGTTCCTCTCGGGGGCTTTTATAAGCAATCATTAGATTTCTTATACTGCTCAATGCTATGCCATTACATAGCATTGATAAGTGTTTTTGTTGCTCTGAGTGTTGAGTCTGCCTGGGGCAGACTCTTTATGCAGATCAGTGATCAGACTGTATGGAATTAAATAATATAAATCTGTCAGTCAGTGAAACCAACCATGACCGTGGGGGTGTGCCTGCAGGAGTTACGATCAGTCAGTTATAGGAGTCAATTCTGTCACTGACAGGGGGTTGAGGGGTTAATGGCTGGTGAAAGCACAATCATTGCTGTCTGTCATTAACTGTTCTGACCCGGCTTCTGAGCTCGCTTCAAAGTATACCAGCAGGGAAAAGCCAAATGACCTTACAACAATGGTGGATTCCTTGGCGCTCAAACCTCCAGGCACAGTCACTCCACTTCAATCAAGATGCAGAGATTTCCAGTATTTTTGCCAACCAGATGTGTTCTTTATTGCTGCGCGTTTCAAGGGTTAACCACCCTCTTCATCAGGCATCAGGTGTAAGCAGGAAAAAGCGTACACTTACAGTACAATGAGCAAAAGCCCAGACACTTATGCTGTAAACAAAGGAACGAGAGAGCACAATCTAAAGTCAGTTGGGAAAAGATCAGTAGCAACATGAGACAAAAAAATTACTTCACTGAAATAGTAGTTGATGCTTGAAACAAACTTCCGGCAAATGTGGTTGGTAAATCTACAGTAACTAAATGTAAACGTGCCTGGGATAAACATTAGGGATGAACGAGTACTGCTCAATCAAATAGGTATTTAATCGAATAGTACACTATTCAAAATACAGTGGTGCCTTGGATTACGAGCATAATTGGTTCTGGGACAGTGCTTGTAATCCAAATCACTCTTAAACCAAAGTAAGTTTTCCCATAAGAAATCATAGAAATGCAGACAATTGGTTCCACACCCCAAAACTAATGATTTATTATTCTGAATAACATGTAAAACAAATAAAACAAATATTCAGAAACAGCAGAATATGGGATATTATAAGTTACTGAACAGAAATGGAGAGGATGGGAGACATAAGGGCGGACAGAGACTGCAGGGAGTATGAAAGAATGAGCAGGACAGATGTGGGCACAGTATAGCAGCACTCTATGTCCGGGGAGAGAGGGGTTACATCTATGAAGGGTTTTCCTCACAGTCCTGTCCCCTGATGTAAGCCCCAGCCTCAAGTGGATCTGCTATGATTTGGAAGGTGAGGGAGACTTCCTGGGTCAGAGTACAGGGCTGTAGACCCCGCTATGCAGACCATGCCCCTCCCCCACTCACGCTGCCACCCAGCACAGGAAGCTCTTAAACCAAAGCAATGCTCTTAAACCGAGTCACAATTTTGAAAAAAACAGTGAGCTCTTAAACCAAAATGCTCTTAAACCAAGTTACTCTTAAACCAAGGTACCACTGTACTAGTTTTAGTCCTACTCTAATCGGATTTCAAACTTTCAAATATTTCACTACTTTCTCATCTCTAATAAACATGTACTGTATCTATCCTATGAATCTGTGAAAGGAAATTATATATATAAGGGAAGACTAAATGGACTACATGGGCTTTTTCTGAAGACAATCTTCTATGTTCTATGTGGTTGGTAAATGCACAGTATGTGATTATAAACATGCCTGGGATAAACATACAGTATATCTATCCTAAGATTAAAAAAAAAAAAAAAGACAGACTAAATGGACCTAGGTGGTCTTTTTCTCGGAAAATCTTCTATATTTTGACTTCGGAAAACACATTATGACCACGTAAATGAGGCATAGTATAACGTGTAAATAACCTGCATTGATGAAGTCTCCATGGATTTTTTTTCTTACCTCCTTTTACACAGGCTTTACTGACCATAACCAGTAGTTTACTGATTCAATCTTTCGCATTAGCATGCTACCAGTGGAGAAAATGAACACTTTAGATATTCACCAAGTAGTTGATCTCCAGCAGTTTTATTTGTGCAGTACAACCAGAGATCAGAAGCCGGCTAATTAGTCTCTTAATAGTGCGGGCTTCATCACTGATGGATTAGGTAGAAAATCTGCAGCAGAATGCAAGAGATGGCATACATTTATTCCAACTTTGTATAAGCCGTCTTTCACATTTGACATCCTGCTCCCAATTTATTTCAACGCATAGATTTTATAATATCTGTCCCTATGGGCAAGGATGATGATTCACTATATTCACACTATGATAACATTTCGGAAGGTTTTTATTTTGTTAGGTTTCCCAAATACTTATAGCTTCTTGTTAGTGATATATGGATGCTTATTTTTCGACTATATTTCATAGAAGTATCTCACTTTTTTGCCAGAACTAAAAGAACAGGAGGTCCCTGAAATTTGTTGCAGCAAATAAAGCATACAGAAAACCTATTAGGCTGCTTTCATACTTCAGCATTCGATCAGTATTTTTCACCCATTTGTTAAAACCAGAAACAAAATGAATTATGATGAAAACATTAAGGATTCTTCACTTTCCTGAATCCACTCCTGGTTTAAAAAAAGAAAATGGCAAAAATTCTAATTAGGATAATGAAGTGAGAATAATACCTTAGGCTATGTTCACACAACTTAAGTGGCATATTAATCATGGCCGTTGTTGCCAATTTTCAACAACGGCAGTGATTAATATGCCACTTACTTTGGACTGCCGTCTATGGAATCACGGCCGAAGATTATACACATTATCAAGCTGAAAAATCATATTTTTTAACAGTGCTCATTTGCAAATAATTTTATTCGCAAATGGCCGTTTTGTGAATAAAATATTCGCAAATGGGCACTTTCCACCCGGTACGCCAGGGGGGGGGAGGGGGTGTGGAGGGGACGGAACGGGGGGCGCGCTATTCATTATTTTTTAGGCAGAAAAATAGTTAGGAAACCTATTCCGGCTCTCAGTTGGCGTAGGTTTCCTGCTGTGCACACCGGCGCGCACAAGATTTATGTAGAGGCAGTCCGCCTCTACATAAATCTCCTTACTGTTGGAGCTGTGGGTACATTTTTAAGTCTGGCGCAGAAAACGCCAGACTTAATAAATGTCCCCCATAGTATACACTCCGATTGGGATCGTTAGTGGCCCTACTGATATTGACATGTCAGTGCACAGCTGAAGCTGCATGCTCCGTTGCGTGCAGTGGGAAATTCAGATGCGGTAGCACACGGATGCGCATACATGGACTTAGAGTCCTGTTACAAGGGATGAATACTGTAAACAAGCGCCGATCTACTAGATCATTGCTCATTTACTGGGCCTATTACATGGCCCAATAATCATTTAGCAAGTGCTGCATGGGCACTGTTAGTGATGTCCGTGTAGCTCTTGCCCCAAACAGTTTACATGTACAGTTTACCTGTCCATGTTCCCAGTGTTCTCCTGCTCTCTGCTTCCTCCCCAAGCCCACACGCTGCAGCTTCAGAGCGGGATGGGCTGACAGACAACTCAGCCAATCATTGGCCTGGATGACCGCGGTTAGTGATTGGTTGAGCTTGAGCGGCCTGTAAGCACTGCCACCGCAGAAGAAGCAGAGCTCAGGAAAACACCGAGAATGTGGACAGGTTATGTAAACTGTTTTTTGAATCATCAACCCCGGGGCGCACATCCAGTGGATTTCGGCATTGGAGGCATAAGCTCTTATTGCGTCCAACACCGAAACAGCCAGTGAGAATGAATGGGGGGATCCTTTTTTCCTCCATTCATCCTCATCCTCATCATCCAGTGACGTGTCTGGGGGTAGCGTAGCATACGCTGCCCCCCAGACACGTCTTTTCCGCCAGTACCGTCCCAATAAGAGATGACAGTATGATGTGAAATTCTACAAACTCTGTGAGAGTACCTCAGGGTACACTTACAGATTGAGGGTACGTGCACACGGCGGAATGGCGAAGGACAACCCTTTGTGCATTCTGCAGCTGGCACCCACCAGCGGACTGATGCGTGTTTGCGTCTCCACCTGTGTCATAGACTCCATTCTATGCGGATTCTGTCGTCCATCCAAAGAATGAACACGTTCATTATTTGGACAGAGGGCGGAATCTGCCCGTGCATAGGATGGAGCCTATGACACGGACGGAGACGCGCGCCTGCATCAGTCCGCCGGCGGGTGCTAGCTACAGAATGCACAAAGGGTTATCCTTCGCCATTCTACAGTGTGCAGGTACCCTCAGAGTGTATGAAGTAAGGAACACTTGAATCCAGCCCCCAGATTCCGCCCCATCCTCCGAGTTAGTGGGAAGATCGTTTAGGAACTGATCTTCCCACAGCTGGATAACGGTTACCACCCATACGGGATAACTTTTATACCAGCACCCCCTCTTCCGGTCCCTCGCTGCCCGAGCTACTGTAGCTTGTGGCACAATCCGAAAATATCAGAAGCAGTAATAAAGCCCTAATATTTAGCAGCCATGGAGCGGAACCAGTGCTTCTGGATATGAAGGACCCCGTATCGCACCAGGGCAACACTTTCCAGGTGACGTCCCCCACACTGGAAAACAGGAGACCCCAGAAGAAGTGCAGAGTGTGGCGTAACAGGCGGCCTCTGCATACAGGATCGCTTCAAAGCGTACCACACATCATTGGAGTTCTAAATTTTCTAAATTCTGTCCCTTATTCCTACTTCAGGGGTCACGGTCAGGGGATTATTCTGATTGCCATTATGGAGTCGGGAAGGAATTTTTTTCCCTGTGATGAGGCTACTGTCGTCTGCCTTATGAGGGTTTTTTGCCTTCCTCTGGATCAACACAGGTTGAATTTGATGGACACCTGTCATTTTCAACCTTATAAAATAATAACTGGCCTAATACCCCCAAATAAATTAAAATTGTCCCTTTTCCCCAGCTAAATAGGTATGGCTGACATTCCCATAAAAAAATTGCCATGATGCAATTACAAAGCCTCTGTTCTGCCAGGACAGTAGAAACCCCCAACAAGTGACCCTATTCTGGAAACTACACCCCATAAGGAATCTAACAAGCGGGGCAGCGGGGATATGGCCCCCTGGTGACGGGCACATTTGTGCAGTGAAAATGAAAAAAATTGTATTTTTCATTTTTACGGCATATGTTCTACATGTGTGCCCATCACCAGTGGGGTCCATATGCTCACTGCACCCCTTGTTAGATTCCCTATGGGGTTTAGTTTCCAGAATGGGGTCAATTGTGGGACGGTTTCTACTGTCCTGGCATCACAGGAGCTTTGTAATGTGACATGGCCTCCATCCTCCATTCCAGCCTCTAAATGGCGCTCTGTCCCTTTGGTGACTTGCCCTGTGCCCATATGGCACATTATGTCCACATGTGGGGTATTTTCATAGGGAAATTACCCTACACGTTTTTCATTTTTTTTTAACCCCTTGTGGAAATGAAAAAAAAGGCTGGACCAACATTTAGTGTAAAAAATGTTTAATTTTACACTAAATCATTGATCTTGTCTTGATTTTTTCATTTTCACAATTGGTTAAAAGATAAAAAAAAAAAAGCACAAAATGTGTAGAGCAATTTCCCCTGAGTACGGAAATACCCCACATGTGGACATAAAGTGCCATGCGTGTGCAGGGTAAGCCTCCAAAGGGAAGGAGCGCCATTTGGTTTTTGGAGGCTGGATTTGGCTGGAATGGATTTCGAGGGCCTTGTTGCATTTGAAAGGCCTCTGTGTTGCCTAGACAGTTGAAACCCCCCACAAGTGACCCTATTAAGGAAACTACACCCCTCAGGGAATATAACAAGGGGTGTAGTGAGCATATGGACCCCACCGGTGATAAGCACAAATGTGGAACAATGTGGCGTGAAAATTAAATATTACATTTTTTACACTATAATGTTGGTCTAGCCTTGAATTTATCATTTTCACAAGGGGTTAAAAGAGGAAAAAAAAAAATGTGTAGAGCAATTTTCCTCAAGTCCGTAAATACCCCACAAGCGCCATGTGGGTGCAGAACAAACCTCCGAAGGGAAAGAGCGCCATTTGGATTTTGGAGGCAGGATTTGGCCAGAATGGATGATGAACACCATGTAGCATTTACAGAGCCCTTGTGCTGCCAAGAGAGTGGAAACCCCCACAAATTCTGGAAACTACACCTCTAAAGGAATCTTACAAGGGGTGCAATGAGGATATGGACCCCTTGATGACGGCCACATTTGTGCTGTGAAAGTGAAAAAAATGAAAGTTTTCACTTTTATGTCACATTGTTCCACATTTGTGCCCGTCACCAGTGGGGTCCATATGCTCAATGCACCTCTTGTTAGATTCCATGAGGGGTGTAGTTTCCAGAATGGGGTCACTTGTAGGGGGTTTCAAGTGTTTTGGCAGCACGAGGGCTCTGTAATTTGAGACATTGCCCTTGAAATCCATTCCAGTGAAATTCAGCTTCCAAAGGTCAATTGGTGCTCCTTCCCTTTGGAGGCTCGTCCTGCGTCCGCTTGGCACTTTATGTCTACATGTGGGGTATTTCCGTACTCAGGAAAAACTTTGCTACACATTTGGTGTGTTTTTTTCTTTATCCCCTTGCAAAAATGAAAAATTAAGGCTAGAACAACATTTTTGTGTAAAAAAATTAATTTTTCCTTTTTTTACGCCACATTGTTCTGAAAATCTGTGAAGTACCTTTGGGGTCCAAATGCTCACTGCACCCCTTGTTACATTCCTTGAGGGGTTTAGTTTCCAGAATGTTTTTTTTTTGTGGGAGGTTTTCAGTGTTTTGGCACCCCAGAGCCTTTGCCAACCTGAAGTGGTACAGTCAAAAATGACCAAATATAACTAGGCGCTCCTTTATATCTGAGGCTTGTGGTTGCGTCAAATAGTGCAATAGGGCCACATATGGGGTATTTCTATAAACTGCAGAAACGGGGCAATCAATATTGGGGTGCATTTCTCTGGTAATTGGTTTATAATTATGAAAAATATTAGATTGCAATAAAATCTCTGCACAGAAAATTTTAATTTTCAAATTTCTTACACACTTACAAAACTTTCTGGATGTGCTTTTGCAGAGTTTAAGGGGTGCAGTTTCTGAAATGGGGTGCTCTGTGGGGCTTTGTAACATACAGTCCCCTCAAATACACTTTAAGGCTATGTTCACACTGCGTATGAGTCCGGCCGCATTTCGTACGTCGCCGTACATGTGCGGCTGAAACTACGGCGTGGGAAAAATCGACATGCGGCTGGATGCGTACGAACCGCGAACATACGCCCGTAGTACAGTTATGCTTCTCTAGCTTGTTTCGAAGCGATCTGAAACAGGTAATTTATTTGGAAATCTTTTCCCAGACCAATAAAACTCGCAGAACCTTTTGGATTGAAAAATCAAGTTCAATTTGGCTGAAATAAGTACTTCGTACGGGACCGCATGGAAATCCACAGCCGTGAGTTGGAACATTTCCGTCCTCAAACAATGGTCTTCATTTTTCAATCAATGGGGTTCATTACGATCCGGCCGTAAGCTCATACATAGTGTGCATTGTGCGGGCGTATATCGAATACTTTCAACCGAAAGCATCAACCTCAAAACTACGTGCATATATTCGCGGTTCGCACTACGGCCGGACTCATACGCAGTGTGAACATAGCCTAAACCTGAACAAGTCCCTAAAAAAAATCTAATTTTGAAATTTTACTGAAAATTTGGAAAATTGCTGCTAATGTTTTAAGCTTTCTCTCGTCTAAAAAAAAAAAAAAGAAACATAGTTTAAGAAAAGCCGACAACATAAAGTAGACATGTTGCTAATTCTATTTAATATATAATTTATGTGGCATAACCATTTTCTGTATAAGCAGAAAAGTTTCAAAGTTGGAAAAATGCATTTTTTCACAATTTTTCACGTTATTTTGTTTTTTTTCATAAAGATTTGAGTATCGACTCCAAATTACCAGAAATGTAAAGTACCAAATGTCATGAGAAAACAGTCTCAGAATCAGCTGGATAGGTAAAAGCACACCCAAGTTATTAGTGAATACACAGTCACAGTGACACAGGTCATATTCATAAAATTTGTCTCTGTCCTTAAGGCCATTTCAGGCTCTGTCCTTAAGGAGTTAATACATGATCCCCCCCCCCCCCCCCCCGCCTGCAAAAGTTTGCTTGTCATACTTTTCAGTTCTCCTGTAACTCCTGGGGGTATCTAAGTGCTGGGAGCCACAGTTAGGATCTAGGAAAGGGAAACAACAGGGTGGCCCCTTTTTGTCAAAGTCTAACTCAAGGTGGGATTATTGCGACATGACAAGGGCTTGCCAAGGCAGGCAACCATCCACAGACAGCCGTTTCAGGGTATTTGCCCCTAGTCAGTGTGGCGCAGGATTCTGGCTAGTTGAGGCAATGACAAATAAACCAACAAAACACAGTAATCACTGAACTCAAGGAGATCAGTGGAAAAAAATCCAATGAAGCACTTAATCAAGAGTCTCCACTGATGCCCCTCAAAAATTTAAATATGCAAAACAAGAGTCTGTGGAGCCTCGGTTGCGAGTCTGAAAACACGGGATAGCCAGATATCTCTAGCCTGTTGCCACGGGGTGCCTCCATGATGGGGAGAGCACCACACCACCCTGATAGGTAGCCCGAGTGGGACTTTAGGATCTAGGAAAGTCAACTTCTATCAGTAAAGCTCAGTGGTTCAGAAATAAAGGGTTATTTTATCATTGTGAGAATAGCTTTAGAAATGTATTCCTATTTATGTCTCCTCTGCCCACACTCTATTATGAGTCATTTTTTTTTGTTCCACCACTGAGAGAGGTCATGGATTTGCATCTTTTGATAAATTACTATTGTTAGCAACGAGGAACATTTAATGATAAAATGACAATTAACTATGAGAAATGAATTGTCCTACACAGGGTACATTCAATGGGTTTTCCATTATATTTGTTATTATTATTATGTTTTCATTGAATCGCATGTACACAGCGTAAATGCAAATTGAATAAGAAATACTTGCAATAAAATTCAGAAATTCATTCAACATATCCTCTTATTATTATTAAAAACAGATTTGTTTGCTTGTTTGTGTGAATGTGGGATGTAGCGGGAGTGATTGATTCTAATGTTACTATATTTAGCTTGGCTAATTGCAGTCTTATTTACTGTAATAAGACAATGACAAGTGCAGCCATCTTCATGTTCATCTTGCCCTTAGCAGCTTGAAAGTTTTAACACGTTTTGCAGCTATATAAACACAATTATAACTTAAAGGGAAATAATGAATTTCTCTGCATAGTTGTTTAAACTCCTTAACATGAATTATAAAAAAAAAAAAAAATGTTTGGCTAGGTAGTAGCATTGGTAAAAGAGTGGGTACAAATGCAGAAAACTTTACTCTACTATGTAAGTTCCAGTAAAGAATTTGTGGTACTCATCAGTTTAGTGGAATAAAATAGCCTTTACTGTATAGCGGCTCAGGCTGGACGCTGACAGTGACTAGGCTACAGCCGCCGCACACGCATGCGCAGCGTGCTTCCTCAAGGTCCTTAAGGAAGGCCCCCTCCTAGGGCCTTGAGGAAGAGCGCTGTGCATGCACGTGAAATGGCTGTAGCCCAGTCACTGTCAGCATCTAGACCGAGCCGCTATGCAATAAAGGCTATTTTATTCCACCAAATTGGTGAGTGCAACAAATTCTTTACTGGGACTTATATGGATTGCTTTATCTACATTGTTGAGCAACACCTACAGTAGATGGAGGAAATCTTATAGCAGTGTGTATATCTTCCTAGCCAAGCCGGGGGGAGGGGGGGTGTAGTGCCGGGAGCTTTTCCCCTTGATTGGACACTTACTCTACTATGTCTAATGTAATCACTAGGTGTCAGCCATGTGTAAAATACCTGGTAATCGCATAATCATCACCATCCTACTTGCATGTAGGAAATCCACAGTGGCCAATCTAAATCACGAAGCATTCCAGCTCGCCTCAAAATTCCTTCCTCCTCCATCTTTTCTCTGCTGCCTGGCATTCTGTGAGCTTGCACCATTTTGTCCATGCATGCACTGCTAATGTTGAGGGAAATATATGCCCCATCTTTATAGTTCATGCTCCTCTGGGATATGGTGCCTGCACAGACAGCGAATGCAGTGTGCATCAACGCCGCATCCAAGGACCGGGAACTAGCATGCAGGAGGCTGGGCAGCAAAGATTATTCATAGAGATGAGGGAGGAGTTGTAAGTGATGAGGACAGAGTATGACATGAAAGCTAAACCACAACTCTTTTTTTTATTCCTTTTTTTATTTTAACAGTAGGAGAAATAAAGGGGTACCCCGGCAAAAATATTTTCTTACAACTCAACTGATTTTAGAAAGTAATATAGATTTGTAATTCACTTCTATTTAAATAATATCTCAATTATTCCCATACTTATCAGCTGCTGTATATCTTGTAGGAAATGGTGTTTTCCTTTCAGCCCGACATAGTGGTCTATGTTGCCACCTTTGTCTATGTCAGGAACTGTCCAGAGCAGGAGAGGTTTTCTATGGGGATTTGGACAGTTCCTGCCTTGGAAAGAGAAGGCAGCAGAGAGCACTGTGTCAGACTGGAAAGAACACACCACTTTCTGCAGGACATATAGCAGCTAATAAGTACTGGAAGACTGTAGATTTTTTAAATAGAAATAATTTACAAATATATATATATAACTTTCTGAAACCACCTGATTTAAAAGAAAATAATCTTGCAAGAGTACCCCTTTAAGGTTAAGCACCATTGGCTCCATGAACACATTGCAAAAGGCAACATGCTTAATAGGGGACTGCCTTCTACAGCACACTTTCAGCACCTCAGGCCGCATCTGAGTGCTGACAGATTCCTTTTAGATATTGAGCTACTATCAATTACAGCTGCAGTCCACAGCAATACATTGAGTTGTTTATAATCTTGTGGACTGCAGCTGTAATTGATAGTAGCTCGATAGTTAAAAGGAATCTATCAGCACTCGGACACGACCTGAGGTGCTGACAGTGTGCTGTAGATGGCAGTTCCCCAGTCCCCTAGTCACTGCCAAATATTTAAATCAGTCTTTTAGCTCTACAAAAAGTCACAGTGTAGCCCTGGTGTTAGTTGAATAACTTGTATGAAAGCAAAGGCACTGCACTACCAAGTCTATGATGCTTATGAAAGAATTTTATTTACACAAGAATTGAGTGGTTTGTCACAATCCAACCAGATCAGGAATCAGGATACAAAGTAATAATGCAGGTAAGTAATGCTATAGGCAACGTTTCGGTCGTGCTTCCGACCTTCCTCAGGCCAATATAGCCATACTATAAATAAAGAACACAACAAGTAGATCAGCAACAAAGTATGAACAAGACTGTACAATAAAGATTGGTGAAAGGATATCCAAGATAGTCGTGTGTACATGTTCTATAACATCAGTTCTCTAATGGGTATGGGTTGTGATATAACCACAAATATGGATAGATGTTAAAAATCATACATGAGTGAAAAAACCAAGGATTGATATACTAAATAATGGAAAAACTAAAAATAAACAACTCAGACACATGTCATTAGACTCTAGCAGTAACGACTGTGTGTACTTATATAAACGCCATAGTACAGTTATAAAGTAAAATGATGGAGGGTAGGACTGTTAGCAGGACATGCAGACTTAAACATAAATATAAAGTAAACACAAGGAACATAAGGCAACTCGGTCCGGAGCAATAAGAGATAGGGTTAAGAGATAGGGTTAAGAAGAAAATACTGTGAATAAGATGTAGCATATTACCTGTAGGCAAGGGGAGATGAAGATAGATCTGGTGGTGTAGCATGTCCGCGTCTACCCTGTTTAAATAGGTCCCATATGCGTCTAGCCGCGGCGACGCAGCGGCGGCGCCGGCGCGCCGCGTCAGGTGATCACGCGACAGCGACGCGTCAGCGTCCCCGCGACGCCGGCGCGCCGCGCCGCGTCACGTCATGACGGAGATCTCTAATGAATGTGCCAGACAGGGGGAGGGGCGTGGGTGTAGAGGGGCCGGCTGCTACAGATGATGCCGTGACGTCAGTGTCACATGATCGGCTGCATGTCAGGTGACCATATCAGCGTCCTGGTATCCAGAGTTACCAGGAGGAAGGAAAGGGTAATTATGCTGACAGCAAAGATTAGATGTGTATAAGTAATGCACATAAATGCATGCTAATGTATAGATAGAGAGATGAAGCAATGAAATAAAGTAAAAGAGCAGATGGGAGCCGGGCCATAGTTACCACATGTGCTTAGTCCTTGCTGCATGCCAAGACCTAAAATGTAGAAAAAAGAGAAATACTATGTTACAGGGGAATATATTCACAAGCTGAAACTTCTATCGTACTCTCGATTCAAACCTTTGGGTTCAATCGTCTGGAGTACATGTATCCAGTACGACTCACGTTTTTTCAATAGGGCAATGCGATTACCACCCCTTCTAGGAGGGGGAATGTGTTCAATGATCTGAAATCTTAGTTGAGCTATGGAATGTCCTCGATCAGAAAAATGCCTGGGGATAGGGAGTAGGAGATTACCACATCTAATAGTAGATTTGTGCTTAGAAATGCGGTCCCGGATACGCTGTGTGGTTTCTCCAACGTATCCGAGACCGCATGGGCACTTGATAAGGTACACCACAAAATTTGTGTCACAGGTAAAAAAACCACGGATGGGAAATTGTTTACCCGTATGAGGATGGGTGAAAGTTTTACCTTTAGTTACAGAGGAACACTGGGAGCAATGAAGACATGGAAAGGTGCCTTCCTGGGGTGGGCCCAAGAAACGTTGTGTCGGTCTACGTTGTAATGTCCCTATATCTGCCCTTACTAGATGGTCCCGTAAGTTCTTTTCTCTCTTGTAACATAAGAGTGGTGGATTCTCAAACTCCTCAACTTGAGGTAAGGCCTGATGTAGGATTGGCCAGTGTTTTTTAATCACACTAGTGATTTTGTTACTGTAAGGATGAAATTTATGGATGAACGGTATCCGATTACCACTTTGGGGCCTTTTTGGTCTCGCTGTAGGTTCCCTAAATTTTTCCAGGATCTTAGGTGGGTAACCTCGTTGGGAAAATTTTTGTGTCATCTCACTGAGTCTCGTCTCTAGTTTCTCAGGGTCTGATACTATTCTTTTTACCCGACTAAATTGGGAACCAGGCAGAGATTCCTTTACCTTAGGTGGATGATTGCTACTGTAATGGAGTAAGCTATTTCTGTCGGTCGGCTTAGTGTACAAGTCGACCGACAGTTCCCCATTGGCATTTTTAAGAATGAGGGTGTCCAGGAAATTCATTTCGCAAGAATCGTAATGCAAAGTGAACTGCAACTCCGAGTAGATGGAGTTAAGGTAGGTATGGAACTCTTGTAAGGAATCCAGAGAGCCCCTCCATATGCAAAAAATATCGTCAATATAACGATGCCAGGTGTGAGCGAAATCCAAAAATAGCTGATGGGTATACACAAAGTGGTTCTCAAAGTAATCCATATATATATTTGCATATGGAGGGGCTACATTGGATCCCATAGCTGTTCCCTGTATCTGCAAGTACATTTTGTCACCAAAAAGAAAAAAGTTGTTAATCAAGATCAATTCCAATCATTCCAGACAAAATCGTTTCTGTGGGACTGTAAAGGTGTGACTCTCTAGGAAAGTGTCTACCGCTTTAAGGCCCTTGGAGTGCTGTATAGAGGTATATAAACTGCAAACATCCCAAGTAACTAGTAGGGCCTCCGATGGTATGGGTGAAATCTGGTGTATCACTTCTAGAAACTGAGTTGTATCTAGTAAAAATGATCTCGTAGTTTTAACTAAGGGAGTGAAGATTTTTTCCAACAAGATTGCAAGGGGTGCCAGGACTGAATCGGTAGAGGCTACTATGGGTCTCCCTGGGGGGTGTTCTAAGCCCTTATGAATTTTAGGGAGAATGTAAAATGTTGGCATAATGGGGTGACAGTTAGTTAGAAAGGTTTGTGTTTGTTCATCTATAATACCTTCCATCACATAATTGTCCAATAAATTCTTAATCCTACTGGATAGTTGAGGAGTCGGGTCTCGTGGAAGGGGTGCATAGGTGGTGGTGTCAGATAGTTGTCTTGTAATCTCCGCGATATAGTCCCTTTTGTCCATCACCACCAATGCACCCCCTTTGTCTGCCGGCTTAATAATTAAGTCCTTGGATTGCTGCAGGTCTTGTAAGGCTCGTCTTTCTTCAGGCGTGATGTTAGTATGATTACGGAGTTGGCCCTGTGAGATATTTTTAAGTAATGTAGAAATATCTCGTTCCACCAAGGAAATGTAAGTTTCAACGGCATGATTGTCCTTCGGAGGAAGATAATGACTCTTATTTCTTAGACCAAGATTCGAAATAGAAAAGATTGGTATGGTGCTCCTGTCTGTTCTCATGGTGGGAACAGGAGAAATCGCAAAATGAGCCTTAAGTCTAATAGATCTATAGAATCTAAACAAGTCTTCCTCTAAGGTAAATGTGTCTAATGGTTTGGTGGGGCAGAAAGAAAGTCCCTTATTTAAAATCGCCATTTCTGGTGGGGAGAGAGTATGTGATGAAATATTAACAACTAGGTTGCACTGACCTGGTTGCGTGTTTGTACTCCTCCCCGTCCTCGTCCGACTCCTGAACTTGCCGCCTCGTCGCGTCTTGTGTCTTGGTTTCGTGTTCCTCCCGATGGAGGTTGAGGGTTGCGTTTGCCTAAAAAACGTTGTCCCTTTGGTCTAGATTGACGGTCTTCGCTTGAACTAGTGGAGGAGTCACGTGGTGTTGAGCGTCGCGTATAGGTTTGGTATTGGTCTTGCCACTTGTAGACTCTATCCAGTGTATAGTCCTCAGTGTCACGTAGGAATTTATTCCTTTTAACCGCTTCAGTGGATGTGCGAAAGTCACCAATAGTTTTGTCCAATTTCTCTTTCAGGGTGCGCCACTCCTCGGTCTGTAGATTAGTAGATAGTTGTGCTTCAATGGTATTGATCTTATCTGTCGATTCTTGCAATTTCCGATTGAGTGTCTCAATAGTGAGAAGCATAATATCAAATGAGCATTTGTTGAGAATACTTTCAAATCTATGGCAGAAATCTTTATCCTCTTTGAAGATGGTAGGTCGTAAGCGGCTACGTAAACCGCGTGGTATACGTGGGACCGCATTTCTAAGCACAAATCTACTATTAGATGTGGTAATCTCCTACTCCCTATCCCCAGGCATTTTTCTGATCGAGGACATTCCATAGCTCAACTAAGATTTCAGATCATTGAACACATTCCCCCTCCTAGAAGGGGTGGTAATCGCATTGCCCTATTGAAAAAACGTGAGTCGTACTGGATACATGTACTCCAGACGATTGAACCCAAAGGTTTGAATCGAGAGTACAATAGAAGTTTCAGCTTGTGAATATATTCCCCTGTAACATAGTATTTCTCTTTTTTCTACATTTTAGGTCTTGGCATGCAGCAAGGACTAAGCACATGTGGTAACTATGGCCCGGCTCCCATCTGCTCTTTTACTTTATTTCATTGCTTCATCTCTCTATCTATACATTAGCATGCATTTATGTGCATTACTTATACACATCTAATCTTTGCTGTCAGCATAATTACCCTTTCCTTCCTCCTGGTAACTCTGGATACCAGGACGCTGATATGGTCACCTGACATGCAGCCGATCATGTGACACTGACGTCACGGCATCATCTGTAGCAGCCGGCCCCTCTACACCCACGCCCCTCCCCCTGTCTGGCACATTCATTAGAGATCTCCGTCATGACGTCACGCGGCGAGGCGCGCCGGCGTCGCGGGGACGCTGACGCGTCGCTGTCGTGCGATCACGTGACGCGGCGCGCCGGCGCCGCCGCTGCGTCGCCGCGGCTAGACGCATATGGGACCTATTTAAACAGGGTAGACGCGGGCATGCTACACCACCAGATCTATCTTCATCTCCCCTTGACTACAGGTAATATGCTACATCTTATTCACAGTATTTTCTTCTTAACCCTATCTCTTAACCCTATCTCTTATTGCTCCGGACCGAGTTGCCTTATGTTCCTTGTGTTTACTTTATATTTATGTTTAAGTCTGCATGTCCTGCTAACAGTCCTACCCTCCATCATTTTACTTTATAACTGTACTATGGCGTTTATATAAGTACACACAGTCGTTACTGCTAGAGTCTAATGACATGTGTCTGAGTTGTTTATTTTTAGTTTTTCCATTATTTAGTATATCAATCCTTGGTTTTTTCACTCATGTATGATTTTTAACATCTATCCATATTTGTGGTTATATCACAACCCATACCCATTAGAGAACTGATGTTATAGAACATGTACACACGACTATCTTGGATATCCTTTCACCAATCTTTATTGTACAGTCTTGTTCATACTTTGTTGCTGATCTACTTGTTGTGTTCTTTATTTATAGTATGGCTATATTGGCCTGAGGAAGGTCGGAAGCACGACCGAAACGTTGCCTATAGCATTACTTACCTGCATTATTACTTTGTATCCTGATTCCTGATCTGGTTGGATTGTGACAAACCACTCAATTCTTGTGTAAATAAAATTCTTTCATAAGCATCATAGACTTGGTAGTGCAGTGCCTTTGCTTTCATACATATCTTGGGATTGAGGAATCCTTTTGCACTAGCACCCAATATTTCCACGGGAGTGCGGTTTTGTTGCTGTCATTAGTTGAATAACTTGTCTTACGCTCTTATCTGACTTACTTTGTGGTCTATTAAAGTGAATCATCTTGCAACTTGCAACCGATGATATAATAATAAAAAAAAATCTGTCATGTTATGTTGCAAACAAAAAAAGGATCACATTGGCAATTATTATTGTAATGCCCCAGTGGTAAGGCTATGTTCACACTACGTAAGTTCCGTGGAAATCACGTCCGTTGCAACAACAGTCGTGATCTCCATGGAACTTACGTAGTGCTGCAGGCCTAAGGGATCCCAGCCGGAGTGTATACACATGGCAGGATATTTATCAACCATGGTGTAAAGTTAAACTGGCTTAGTTGCACCAAGCAACCAATCAGATTACAACTTTCAACTTTGGAATGTGATTGGTTGCTAGGGGCAACTGAGCCAGTTTGACTTTACACCATCTTTGATAAATCTCCCCCATGGTACACACTCCGGCCGGGATCCCTAACAATGCCGTAGAAAACTGACATGTCAGTTTTCTGCAGCCGCTATTCAGTGAATAGCAATCGCAGAAAACCCTGTCAGTGCACTCTGTGGAGCGAGCGGCTCCGGCCACACGCTCCATGGTGTGCTGTGGGGAGTTCTGATGCAGGCGTGCACGGAGGCACCCGCATCAGAACTCTGCGGCACTAAAGATCATCTGGCCGGTACTGCAGTAGTGGCCAGGATGATCTTTTCAGAGACCATGCGTTCCATGATCTCATGGTCTTATACTATGCGTGAACATAGCCTGACTTTGCAAATGTAGCCCTAGCCTAAGTATCATCTGCATTGTTTTATTGTGATGAGTTATATTGGTTTATTGAGTCTTGCCCAAAGACCTAAAGACCAAACGCACAAACGCACATGCATATATATATATATATATATATATATATATATATATATATATATATATATGTATATATATATATATATATATATATATATATATATATATATTAGAATAGCTGTTTGATTTGTCTTTTAGCGTCTGTGAGCAAGCAATTACTGAGATACTGATTATGTTAATACCGAAGCCTGAGCTGAATTTCTAAATTGCCGACAAAGTCAGGTAAGTATAAATTTTAGCTTAAGCTAATCTTGTTTGCAGCTTCTTGAAGGGCATTGCCAGTGTTTTGCATTTCACACCTTGTTGGAGTAAAGATTTTCCAGTTTAAGGATTTTCTGGTCACAACTTAAATTTCACTGCCAGCACTTTGTGATTAATAATGCTCATAATTGATTGACTTTACGATAGCAGTAATAAATATAGGGAAAGGAAACAAATTCCAGAGGACGCCATTGTTTTGAAGCTCCATTTCTTTTAGTAGGAAGGAATTTTTTTTTGTCGTGCGAGATGGGGAAAGAGTAAATTGTCTTCATTGTATCTCTGCACTTTCAAGTCAACAATATCCACCTGTCTTTGCCCTTGGGAGTCACAATAACGGTTCTATGCTCTCTACCTCAGTCAATACAATATATCAATCACGTAAAAGGTTTAAGCATAAAAATCACACAAGCTTTAAATAAGCAATGGTCTACAGAACTGAAGTCCTCTCCTGGCAAGTGTTTTCTTAATAATTTAGTAGGACATCATAATCAAGGCAATATTCATCTAGTTATCATTTGAAAAATTGTCGAACATTAAAAACAGTGTATGAAAAGGTCAGTGTGCGGCAGGAAAGGACATTGCTTTCTGTTTGTGAAAAGAAAATCGATAAGTTAATCAAAACAAAATTTAACCTTTTCTTAGCAATCCGTCCCTTGCTCCTTCCTTCTCCTTAAAAAGCACAGTCATTTGGTGCTCTTCAGTTTTTATCTCAAATCATGTTACGTCTTTAGATAAATTGGAAATTA
Source organism: Dendropsophus ebraccatus (assembly GCF_027789765.1). Lineage (NCBI taxonomy): Eukaryota > Metazoa > Chordata > Amphibia > Anura > Hylidae > Dendropsophus > Dendropsophus ebraccatus. The sequence continues at coordinate 65,707,469 of NC_091463.1, forward strand.
GCATCGTGATTTACATGAAAGCTTCAGCATTTCAACAGAGTCACATTAAGCTTTCCATTTTTACAGCTAAATAGGTCAATAACAAGGATACAAAAACACAGTTCAACATTCCGTCTTTTAATTATATGTTCCAAAAACATGAAGGAGCAAATGACTGATAGCTAAAGTGCAGGGAAACATTTTCTGCGAATGTATGAACAGCCCTCATTACATCATGTCGGATAGAAATGAGAATTTGATTAGGACGACAAAAAGTGACCTGACGAGACCTTTGAAAAAAATGCTAATAATGTGTATGGAGAGAATACTAGTAGTTGAGCCAGCAACATGAATCCCCATGCCACCTCACTTATCAGATCATTAATCTTTTAACCTGCATATTGATATTACTAATCCTTTTCTGTAGATCATCTAATCTATTTCATTTATAGGCATTAACCCAACTTCTAATCCACCCCAGTTGGGCTGGCTTCACACTGCCTTAAAATCATAAAAAAATAAAAAAGATAAAAAGCCATGGCATTTTTTTCCCCCAAAATGCCAGCAGCCATGATAGCTGGAAGTCAATGGAAGTTTACGATATGCCATAAACAGCATGTTGAGGGTGTGGCTTTTTTTTTTTTTTTTTTTTTACAAACAGTGGTATTTTTATCCCATAGACATGAATGGTAATATTCTGGTCATCTCAAAAGTGCCATTGCTGTTTGTATAGCATTTTTTTTTTAGAGTTTTTGAATTCCTTATGTCCAGCAACTATGTCATGGCATAACATTACATCTTGGTGCACACAAAAATGCTTAAAGCACAAAAATGATTGTTCACACAAAACCAAAAATGGCAGAAAAAAAAGCGAACACATGGAGGGAAAATGAGCTAATGCAGCGTATTGGCATTTTTCTGGCTTTTTTTAAAATGACATAAAAACACCACAAAAAGTGTGAGGGCACCCTTATAAGGCTGTATTTATACTCTCTGCAAAATAGTTTTTTTTTTTTTGTTTTTTGCTGTGCTTATGGAAATCAGGCTAAGGCCATGTTCACACATGGCACAAACATCTGCAGTTTTTTTTGCAACTCATTACTGAGGAAAGAACAGAGTAATGTTCTGAAACATGTCTAGGAGTTGCAATAACTTGCTGAATACAATATAGAGACGCACTGTGTTTCATATACTACCATCAGTCCTCATTTCTCACCTGGTTTGTCCACATTGGATGCACTGAGAATACCTCCATCTCAGCAGCAGCTACAGGAGAAACTCCCAGCAAAGGGTGATTACCTGGTCACACTGGGAGAGGCAGCCAGATTCCAAATACACTGCCTTGAATCTAACAGCTCCCAACTCTGCTGTACACCCTAAAAGAGAGCTCCTACCGAGACATCTACTAACGGGAGAAGCTGCAAATTCATCTATATGCTCCCCACAGTCTACGGCCGTAGACAGCGCAGACCTAGAGCCATGGCACTGGTGAGAGGTGGACATCCACTAATCCTTTATATGATATACGCAATACACCCACAATACCGATTGTACTACTAGGTTCAGTTCTTACTATCCAGATAATTCGTGTCACAGAATGGCTGCTGTCTGAAATGTTTACCCGGTAGAACATCACTTCCTCTTGATTGGAATGTGGACACATTATGGTGTGCCAGCACTCCAATTAGCCATAGAACACAATGCAAAGTACGGTCAGGAGGCGTACTTTTCATTGTGTCCACAGCCTATTTTGTGTGGCTGCTGTCCACTGAATAGAGGCGGCACAAAATCCGTTGTGTATACAGTATGTATAAACTGTGGATGTTGTTCTATAAAATCTAATGTTAAGCTACACTGTCAATAAACAGTGTCCCTTGCTTGCAATCTACAACAACGGCTGTTATTTATTGAATAGACATGGCCTAAAAATGTATTGTTATATCACAATGTTCATATTTTTGGAACAAATTAGGATTTAGGAAATTTAGGAAAAATCAAGGCAAAAAAATAGGAAAGATACTGCAAAACCACTGCAAAAACTATGTGTACACAGCCTAGGCATTTACCCATTGTTGTACTCCTTTTATATTTTTTATGTTATGCTAAATATTATGAAGCTACCAATGGGACTTAGGTGCAATTTAAAGTAAAATCCATATGACATATGAACCCATGTGTATGCAGTAGACAGGCTCTGTCTTTATTGCCCTCTAACTCTGGATGACATCTATCCTATAATTACCATGTATTTATAGAGAGACCCTTATGTTAATGCTGCACATGGAGGTGTCATGGTTTCTCAAATGCATAATCATGGGCTGCAACAGGCAAAGGCCTACAGATCAGTTAACTATTCCTGTATATTTCACACAAAAAATCCCTTTAAGGGCCCCAAAGTACAGTTAGAAATATTATAAGCCATATTAGGTTTAATATGCCAAATCTACATTATATTCTTATGGCCACAGAAGTAAATGACAACAGCATTTTGCAATTGGAGACTAATCAACAACAGTTTCTGACCTGTGGAGTTTCATTGACTTTTTCCATCATTTCCTGATTTCTACTCCTTATTGCCTTGTAAACTGGAGTCTATAGCAGCATAGTAGTCTATTTCCTTAGAGAATACTACTGCTATACTCACTTCAACTCACTTCAATCGCTCTTATATATCCAATATAATTCCATGATCAGTGATGGTTGCAGACTAGCGGTAAAGGAACGTGTGGCAACCTTCCTTATTTAATGAACACAGGATCTTATATGCAGCAGTATAAATGTATTAGAGTAGAGTTGTGGTGCTTGAGGAAATTCAATGGGTTTAACAGCTATCCTTGGGGAAGCCATATATACTATATAAAGACATTACAATATACCGAATTGTACCAAGAAAATTAAGTCTGTTACAGATACAATCAAAACTTTGGTATGATTAAAGGGCAGATACTGTATGTTGTTTCTTAACTTTTCTCTATACTCGTCATATCCTGATCTTCATAATGTAATTTTAACAAGTTTTTGAAGGATCAAAGTCAGAAAGACAGACAGACAGAGAAAGCATGTCAGACAGGTCCAAATTGTCAGGCAAAAGCAAGGTCAAACACAGACTGGAAATCAGGATACACAATATTGAGGCCTAAATATGAAGAAAAAAAATATGAATATGCAAAAAATGAGAGCTAGCAGGCATCCTAATTAAATACACAGGGACAAAACTACTATTGTCTCCAGGTCAGGTGCGGTTTGCAATTAAAGAGAACCAATCCCCTAAAATTTACTATCCCTATTATCAAAGATTCTCTCTCCCTAAGTCTATCTATGAAGATACAGACTGCCTTTGCAGTCTGTATCTTATTCTTTACCTAATTCCTCTTCCTCTGTGCAGTAATGCTGGGCGCCGCCATCTTGATGACGTCACGCTGGAACGCACCCCTGGAACGCACGTGACTTTATCAAGATGGCGGCGGCCGGCATTAATGCACCGGAACAAAGGAGCAGGTAAAGTATAAGATACAGATTGCAAATGCAGTCTGTATCTTTATGAAATCTATATATGAAGATACAGACTGCATTTGCAGTCTGTATCTTATACTTTACCTGCTTCTTTGTTCCGGTGCAGTAATGCTGGCCGCCGCCATCTTGATGACGTCACCTGTGTTCCAGCGGTGCGTTCCAGCGTGACGTCATCAAGATGGCGGCGCCTGGCATTACTGAACCGGAACAAAGGAGCAGGTAAAGTATAAGATACAGACTGCAAATGCAGTCTGTATCTTCATAAATAGACTTCAGAAAGATACAGACTGCCTTTACAGTCTGTATCTTATACTTTACCTGATCCTCTGGTCCGCTACAGCAAGGCCGGCGCCGCCATCTTGATTAGGCTACTTGCGTTCCACCGCTGGAACGCAAGTGACGTATTCAAGATGGCGGCGCGCAGCCTTCCTGCACCGAACAAGAGGATCAGGTAAAGTATAAGATACAGACTGCAAAGGCAGTCTGTATCTTAATAAATAGACAAAATGAAGATACAGACTGCCTTTGCAGTCTGTATCTTATACTTTACCTGATCCTCTGGTCCGCTACAGCAAGACCGGCGCCGCCATCTTGATTTCGTCTCTTGCGTTCCAGCGGTGGAACGCAAGTGACATCATCAAGATGGCGGCGCCCGGCCTAGCCGCTTTGCATGACGGGAGCTTCCTGTCTCGCGCCGACTCTTTTGAAAAGAAAGTAAAAAGTAAATATTTTAAATACACGGCCAAAAAGTAATCAATTATATTTACAAATATTAATAAAATAAGTAAATACATCTAATTAGGGGAAATTTTTTTTTTTATTTTCATCGATGATTGGTTCTCTTTAAGCTCCTTTCACTTTAATGGAACTGAGCATCAAAAAAACGCCCAAGCTGGAGACAAGAGTGGGGCTGTCTCTGGAAGAAAGTAGCCATGGTTTTGTAGCGCTGGATAACCCTTTTAACCCCTAGATGACCCTGGGCGTACCCGTACGTCCAGCGGTCGCCTAGTGGAGTTCAGAGCAGGGCCGCTGCGGTCCCAGGTGCTGCATGTAGTCCGGGACCGCGGCTATTAGCGGGCACGGTCCGATCGCCGTGCCAGCTAATTAAGTATTCAGATGCAGCTGTCAAAGTTGACAGCTGCATCTGAAGACTTTATTGTAGCCTATTCCCTGGTGTCTAGTGGGTGGATCGCCCCCCCCACGACATAGTCACGGAGGGGCAATCCTTACATCCAGCACTGGCCAGGGTCTGCTCCATAATGGCGCTGATCCCGGCTTGGCACTCAATTGCTCTCAGCTGCAGCAGCCTAAAGCAATCCAGTGCCTATCTCATTGATCTATGCAGTATAGCTATACTGCATAGATCTCACTGAGAGATCAGTGTACTTATATTTGAATTCCCCCCGGGGTGCTTCAGGTATAAGTGTAAAAAAAAAATTATATATATATATATATATATATATATATAAATTTATCACATTTCCGGATCTTGCATGGTAAATGGCGTAAATGCAAAAAAATGCAAAAAAAATGTAATAAAAAGCGATCAAAAAGTTGCATATGCGCAATCAAGGTACCCATAGAAATAAAACATCATGACACAAAAAATGACACGTCACACAGCCCCATAGACCAAAGGATAAAAGCGCTATAAGCATAGGAATAGAGTGATTTTAAGGAACATATATTTGTTAACAATGGTTTGAATTTTTTACAAGCCATCACATAATATAAATGTTACAGATGTTACATACCATTGTAATCATAACAACTTGAGGATTTTTTTTTTTTATATCACAAATCAATAACATAGATAAAGTAGAAACCAGCACAAGTAAGATCAATGGGGGCCATAAGCATTTCCCCACTAACCCCTCCCATAACAGACTCTAATACATATCCGGGAAAAAAACAAAAAAACAATTGTCCCCCTACCCCAAACCCACCCCACCCCTCCAGGCGAGAAAGAAAAAAACCAAGGCAGAGAAAAAGGTAACAACTCAGAGACAGAGAGCGAAGAGAAAAAAAAAGGGACGGGGAGGGGGGGGGGGGGGTAAGACACCTCACATCCGGTTACTGATCCATTTAGACCATAATCTGTCGTACTTTGGCATAGCTTTATTGGAGTTAGTTCTAGCGAGGCATTTCTCGTTGCTACAAATTCTATCCACTAAAGCTCTCCACTCTGCTAAGGTCGGGGAAGCTTCCCCCAGCCATTTCTGGGACACTATAATGAGGAACATATTTAGCAAGTCAGTTTTACCCCAGGATGAATGGCGTAGAAACAAATACCCCCCAAATAATAATAATAAAAAAATGCAACTGATATGGCCTTTTAAGCACAAGGAGGAAAAAAACTGAAGTGCAAAAATGCTAATTGGCCCGATCCTCTAAGGGTTAAATGCGGATATTAGACTTGATTGGCCTGATGTTTCAGCTCTCCTGATTAGTAGCCCACTTTGCACCTTGTGCTGGATGAGTGATGCAATGTTGCTGAATATCCATTTCCCTGACAACATGAGAAAACCTCAAAAGCGGTGATGCTGTAGAAGAGGATGGCATGGGCACAGGGGTCAGGGAAGTTTCTGACAATATATACCCTTCAATACTGATTTAGTGCCCACTAGATCACATACACATTTAGTGCTCTAGGATACTGTCAATATCCACCTTCATGGCATGTACCAACTTTCATTATATAATGTATCCGAGCTATACTTTGTCATAATGTTCAGTGAGTATCACATGCGAAGAAAGTTCACTCATGTTCATGTTTTGCAGTCTTCGGCTATGTTCACACGTTTTTCAGCTCAATTTAAAATGACGTCCGTTATTTTGAGTCTAAAATAACGGACAACATTTAGCTGCCTGTCCTCCCCTTAGTGTAATGACTGATGTTTGCACAATTTTTTAATTTGGGGTTACTGATTGGCCTTTGGGTGTGTCTTAATTGAAAAGTCCATTGAATTTAATAGTAAAAATGGAGAAAGAAAGGACGCCTAGCCTCCAGCTATCTCAAGTGTTTGTTAAACATATACAAATTTTCACAGAAGAAATAAAGACAAGTCGTTGGAAGACTGCAAAACGTAAGTGAACTTTCTTTGCGTGTTATACTCACTGAACATTCAAAAAAAACAAAAAAACAAAAAGTGCAGCAGCCACCTACAGGTGCAATGGCTTACCGTATATACTCCTCCCAGCGTACACACAATAAACACTTGCTCTGTAGATATTAAAAAGTGAGGATCTTAGCAAACTATTTGATCAAACAGAGTGTACCATGTCACCAACGTTAAGGTGTCCTCAGAGACATGGTCCCTACTCTAGCATTTTCTCTCTAGCAATGGCCCCTCCTGGGCTTTAATAAGCCTACAACTGGGCAGATAGGAGCCAAATGATCTCTTTAATAGCACCCTCGGGACATGGGTGGAGTGCAAGCCAACAGGAGGTAGCCACACACCCCACATTCAACAGAAAAAAAAGGGGAAAATTTGGCAGCACTTTTTTTTTTTTACTCACTGAACATTGTGACAAAGTATAGCTCGGATATGTTATATAATAAAAGTTTCTGATAATCACATTTACCCCAGACTATGGGTTAATGTGCCTTAGCAAGTGGGAGATTTTACTACATGCCCCACGAGAGCCTAAGGGTCCATCCCAATGTACTGTACTGTTATCAAAGAAATTAAAATATTTAGGGTTAAAAGGAGACAGGTACTTTGTTGTGTGTGCAAGCTTTATGTTAAACTTCCATTTATTAACAGCTACAAAAATCCTCCACTTCACAACTGGGTCTAACGGGTGCAGGTCCAGGTAAAAAACCAAGACAAAATAAAGTACTAAAAATGTATTGAAGAACGACATGACGCACTTTAGGATCTCTTTCTCAAGTGTCTAACCTACTTGAGAAAGGGATCGGTGCAATCCTGAAGCACATCATGTAGTTTTTTAGTAATTTTTTTGTACTTCATTTTGCCTTGCTTTTTACCTAGACCTGCGCCTGTTGGACCCAGTTGTGGAGTGAAGGATTTTTGTTGCTGTTACTATTCCATTGTGGTTGCCTGGGAGTGGCTGCAGTTCATATACCTGCTGTGGTCGAGTGTTATGCCTTGTATTTGCACAACACCTTCAGGTGAGAATCTCCATTTTCTCTGTTTCCTGATGCCCTTCTGCCTGATTTCTACACTATGAAGCATTGTTCATTTTTGTAGTACCTTCATTTATTATCTCTGTAATGTATGTTGTGCAACTGCTTTTCCTTATGTTAAAGAGGACCTGTCACCTCCCGTGCCGGGGCAGAGCCTGGCCGACCCCCCAGTGGAGACCCTTATACTTACCCCGTGCACAAAGTTCCGCTCCTGGATCCGCTCCCGTTGCTGAGATATCACCATCGGAAGCCCAGCGCGTGCTCACCCGAGATGAGTCCGATGCTCATAGAGAATGAACGGAGCCATCATTCTCTATGAGCGTCAGACTTATCTCTGATGAGCGCGAGCTGGGCTTCCAACTGCGATATTGTGGAAACGGGAGCAGCTCCATGAGCGGGAATTTGTGCACGGGGTAAGTATAAGGGTCTCCACCGGGGGGTCGGCATGGCTCTGCCCCGGCACGGGAGGTGATAGGTTCCCTTTAATTGTACTTTTGGTTTAGATCCCTTCTACTTTTAAAGAAAGGCTTTAGTACAGAACTGGAACATTACATTTCCCATGGGTTATTAAACTACAATTTTTATTGAACATTTGACCTCTTTTGCATTTTCTAACTCATGTCAAGGATGTAACTAGGGTTCAAATAGTATTTTCTATAAGACTCCATTAATATAAATGGAATATTTAACTTGAGGGCTAGCGTATCACGTTAACAAATGCTTTATTGGTTTAAAAGAATTTGGTAAAAAAAAGTTACTAAAGATCATGACAATACTATTGAAGATGGTATTTTTTTTTCCATGTCAAACCCTGTTCAAATGATAATCGGCAGCGGAGCTCAGATTGTTGATCCCTTGGGTTTGCCCTACAGGCCCTGAAGCAAAGATATTCAAGCCAGAAGTGAAAAATATGTTAAGCAATCCAAGTTCATTGCCATTTATTATCATTAATTAAAAGGTTTTTTTTTTTTAATTAAATAGAAAGAAGAAAGTAATATTATTATCTTTGACCATGAAATCCACATACAGTCATTCATAATTCATATTTTACACACATTAGGGCAGTACATTGATCTAATAGGAATAGGAACATCTGCGGAACAGGGATACAATCAAACATATAGAAGACTGATTTATCCTTTTCTGATTTATAACACGTGTCGACTATTAAATCTGAATACTGGGACGGTTTCTTCAATGCTTGAGGTAAAATATTGTCAAGTGAGTTTAATTTGCCAGTGAAGCAGCTTGTGTATTTATACTGGAAAACAATAGATATGAGGACATTAGTTGTTCAGTGGAATGTGAGTTGCCAAAGTCCTTATTTTGTTAAAAGCTTAACCAGCTGATCCTCAGCTGAGATAAACTATAAATGGAAAAAGTTGGCATGCATTGTTTTATATTCTAAGTCACGTGGGAATTAAACTAGCTACTGTTTAAATACATGATTGTATTGGTCCTACTGTATTTATTCTAATTAAAATCAGTTAATACTATCAAAAAATTCTGTTCCAATAATTTATATGAATGGTGATACTTCAGTTAAGACCAATACATTAATACTGGATATTCTGCTTAATGAAATGTATGAATCTTATTATGCTAATATTGCTGGCTTTTTAATCGAGAAAAAAATGAAGTATGTCAATTAAATGCAAATTGATAAGTGAGACGAAACTTGATTTCACTTAGCTTGTGTAGAGATTTTATGCTTAGATAGAAAAAGGTTTAAAGTGCTTTAAAGTATACCTGTCAGCACAACCCCTTACCAGATTGATGGTGAATTTCTCTCTGTGGCCAGGAGCAGGGCCGGCGTTAGCACAAGGCTTACCTGGGCAAGTTCCAGGGCCCACAGGCCATGTAGGGGCCCAGAGATGGAGAGGGGCCCAGTGTTCTAATGCTCAGCCTGCTCACTGTAGTGCAGTGTAGTCAGTCAGTCAGTGTCTGTGTCAGTCAGTCAGTGTCTGTATCAGTCAGTCAGTGTCAGTCACAATAATGCGTGTTCGTGTACAGTATGTAAGTGGTGTCTCGAGTGATTGTCCATAATGTGTGGATGATAGTGTGTGGATGAGGGGCCACTAGAGGCTCTGTCACCTGAGGGCCCGCCAAAACCTGAAGCCAGCCCTGGCCAGGAGGTTAGCCTATGAACATGCTGAGACTGTCATGAGGTTCACAATCTGAATTCTTCTGCAGACGCTCATTACAATTTTGGTCTCAACATGTTTGTAGCCATAGATACTCCAATTTCAGTGCTGACCGGGTCTGCAGGCATGCTGTGAGATATACTTTAAAGTGACTCTGTACCCACAATCTGATACTCCCAAACCGCTTGTACCTTCAGATAGCTGTTTTTAATCCAAGATCTGTCCTGGGGTCCGTTCGGCAGGTGATGCAGTTATTGTCCTAAAAAACAACTTTTAAACTTGTAGCCCTGTGCCCAAAGCCGTGGACTAGATTGTGTATGCATTAGGCTGACACATCCTCTCTGTAGCTCCTCCCCGCCCTCCTTATCATTAGGAATGCTCCAGGCAGATTGTCTCCTATTCATCACCTGTGTCAGCACAGGACATGGGCTGGATGGTTAAGGCACCTGTGTAGTTTTCACTGCAGAAGAATAGAAAAAATGGTGAAGAGGGCAGAGAGGAGGGACGGAGGGGTGGTGCAAAGTTAAAGCACAGATACTCCAAGCCACAGCCATTGGGAACAGGGCAACATCTGCAAAGAGTTTGTATGTTCTCTCCGTTTTTGCGTAGGTTTCCTCCGGGTACTCCGTTTTTCTCCCACACCCAAAAACATACAGATAGGTAAAGTGCTGCGGAAACTGTGTGTGCTATACAAATAAAATAAAAATAAAACAATAACCAAACGGACTCCAGGTCTTCAATTCTTAACCCTTTACATGCCAAAGTCAGATTGTGACTGCAACATGTTAAGTGTTTGCTGAAAGTGAGAGGATCTATACTTACCAGTAGGCTGGAACCTCCATTGTAACGTAGGATTCTCCGTGATACCACAATAATATCTAGGTGAAACACATAGAGACATAATATATCTGATAAGACTACTTTGAGTTGTCTAGCTTTATATGCTGTACCAGTATTGTGGTCTTTGGACTCGCCTGGAGCCAGAAAACTGGAGGTTCAACACTCTAGTATTTGTTGTATAGTGCCTTATATGTAGAATAAGATTCTATATGATTATACACTGTTTTAATATATATCATTTAAAAGTTAGGTTTTAGTACATGGTTCTGGGGGATTGTTTATAGTCCATGTATTTTGACCACAAGTGTTCATACACTCAGATAGGGTGTTGCAGATGTGATTTGTAATGTGTCTCCATGGCAGCCAGAGGACTTTGTGAAGGTCCCCCAGGACTGCCATGGATTCCTGAGCTGCAGAATGGTCAGGTACTTGTCAGGTACTTGTCAGGCCTGTCAGAATGTCACTGATGGGCTCAATGCAGTGTGCACTAGGTAAAAGCCCCCTTGTGGGGCATGAAAAAAGTTAAAAAAAAATCAATAAATAAAAAATAAAAAAAGAGTAAAAAGAGAAATATAGTAGGCCGATGATTTACGTGTAACAAGACCAATTAGCTTGTTCCCAGCTTGTTATGCCAGCGGTATTTCTAGTACTCTCTCAGCCCAGATGAAGTAAAGGGTGGAAGAAATTCATGTTTCTGTCTTCTCTGATTTATTTTAAAATAAATGGAGCGTGCGTACTGCAAGTGGATGAAGTTAATAAACAGCATAAGGCAATCCTTGTTTAATTCTGCATTAAAAACCTTAATTTGTATGCTGAGGTGCATACCCTAAGATGTTCTGAAGAGGATCACCATAGCTTAGCTTTAACTTTCTAATTTACTTGTATTATTTCTTTATGGTCACTGAGCGTTTCCTTTTCAAATATCATACATAATCTTGTTCAAACTGCCTAAATATCTAATTGACTAAAGAAATATCCTCTTTAGGTCCTTCCTCTGAAATCTTTATTGCAGTATTTCTGCCACTTAAACTCAACAATAATTTAAGGTCGAGTTGTTATGTGTCTGAACTGGATACAATGAGAACATGGAGAAGTTTTTAATGCAAACACATGAACAAATAGTATAATGTGGTTACATATTACAGCATCTAAAATGGTTTGGCTCTAGCAAGCTGTAAACTGGATGGATATATCAGACTCTAATTTGAATTATGGCTAGAGAAGTTACCAAATTCTAACTTTGTTTAGCTGTAACTAGAGATGAGACATACCTGAACCTGATCACTTGGCTGTTGAATCCTGTTGCCTGGAAAGAAAGGATAAAGCCCTAGGAGACCTAAGGCTGTAACTATGTTTCCCGAGCTCCTGAGCTACTTTTTGCATACAAACTCGCAGCACTTCATTATAATATTATCATATTATTGTAAGGCTATGTTCACACAACCTAACATTTCAGTAAAGAATGGACACTTATTGCAATGGAGTCAGCGTCCATTCTTTACTGCGGGGGGGGGGGGGGGGGGGGGGGGCGGGGGCATTGCATTAAATAGGTTGTCCGGGATATTTTAATAAACTAGCGTTGCATTGACCTCTGTGGGTGTTGCATATTGTACATACACTCTATTTTTTATTTAGAACGCTTACTGTACTGTTCTCCCTTTTTTTTCCTGTTCCTGCCAGTGAGGGAACAGTGAGTCATCAGGTGGGTGGGGTTATGCCCCCACATTTCTTTAACCACACCCCTAACATCTAACTATCATCTGAGCCCAGAAGAAACTGCAGCAGTAAGGACAGCATGACAGACTACAATCTCTGTACAGCACTGCAGCATAGGTTGGAGCTATAAACAGTAAATAAAGGAACTATGAGGGGGTGATTTATCAAAACTTGTGCACAGGAACAGGGAAGCAGTTGCGCATAGCAACCAGTCATATTCTAGGTTTCTTATTTCAAGGTCTTTTTAACCCCTTAAAGACAGAGCCAATTTTGATTTTTGCGTTTTCGTTTTTTCCTCCTTGTGCTTAAAAGGCCATAGCACTTGCATTTTTCCACCTAGAAACCCACATGAGCCCTTATTTTTTGCATTACTAATTGTACTTTGCAATGACAGGCTGAATTTTTGCATAAAGTACACTGCGAAACCAGAAAAAAATGTAATGTGTGGTGAAATTGAAAAAAAAAAACGCATTTTGTTTATTTGGGGGAAATGTGTTTTTACACCATTCGCCCTGGGGTAAAACTGACTTGTTATGCATGTTCCTCAAGTCGTTATGATTACAACGATATGTAACATGTATAACTTATATTGTATCTGATGGCCTGTAAAAAATTCAAACCATTGTCAAAAAAGATATGTCACTTAAAACCGCTCCATTCCCAGGCTTATAGCGCTTTTATCCTTTGGTCTATGGGGCTGTGTGAGGTGTCATTTTTTGCGCCATGATGTGTTCTTTCTATCGGTACCTTGGTTGCGCATATACGACTTTTTGATCGCTTTTTATTAAAATTTTTCTGGATTTGATGCGGCCAAAAATGCGCAATTTTGCACTTTGGGAATTTTTTGCGCTGACGCCGTTTACCGTGCGAGATCAGGAATGTGGTTAATTAATAGTTCAGGTGATTACGCACGCGGCGATACCAAACATGTTTATTTATTTATTTACTTTTATTTATAACCTGGGAAAAGGGGGGTAATTCTGACTTTTATTAGGGGAGGGGGATTTTTATTGACAACACTTTTTTTTTTACTTTTACACTTATACTAGAAGCCCCCCTGGGGGACTTCTAGTATAAGTGCTCTGATCTCTCATAGAGATCTCTGCAGCATAGATATGTTGCAGAGATCCATGAAATAGGCACTCGTTTACTTCCGGCTGTAAACGAGTGCCGAGCCGGGTACGGCGCCATCTTGGAGAGGTCCCCGGCCGGCTTCAGACAAGGAGATCGCTCCTCCGGGATAACACCAGGGATAAGCTGAATCCGGTAATCGGATGCAGCTGTCATGTTTGACAGCTGCATCTGATTACTGTATTAGCTGGCACGGCGATCGGACCGTGCCTGCTAATACATACGGTCCCGGGCTACAAGCGGCACCCGGGACCACCGCGGTTCAGAGCGGGGTCACCGCGCGGCCCAGCTCTGAACGCCCTTACCGTCAATAGGGCGTAAATATACGCCCTTTTATTGTTAAGGGGTTAAAAATGAAAGAAGCAATCTGATTGGTTGCTAGGGGTAACTGCTCCCCTGCACAGGCTTTGCTAAATCTTCCCCTATATTGTTACTATTGTACTGTAAGGATGTACAGTGTTAGGGCAGTGCTGCTTCTGTGTGTAATGTGGAGAGGAGAGAGGATACTTCACCTCATGACAGTCACCATTATATCTATTTCTTGCTGAGGTAACAGAATCCTGCTGCCTCATTGAGACCTCGCCCACCAGTAGGATGGTTACTGTAGTGTATATGTTATCTAGGACTACAACTCCTATCATGTACATGTGTGCTGGGGTTTGTAGTCCTACAACAGATAAAAGAGTGAAAAAACTAGTTGATTTGATAACATAAGTAATTGGCAGACACTGAACCACCATGCTGCTCAAAAGACACTTGTAGTAATACAGACATTTCCTGCCTCGTATCGTTATTTTAAAGCCCCTTTTTAACGCCTATTACTTCCGGACGTTGTTCACTGAACAGTGTCCAGAAATAATAGCTGTTCGCACAATGTCAAGTGCAGCAGCGGACGCACGTTAAATTGAAGTAAATGGACAATTGATTTGTGGGCACATCCGGCAGTGCCCAAAAGCCAATTGTAAAAAGAGATTGTTCCTGCAGGCAATACACAGGTATCGGCTGCAGCAATGTCCTGAATGCAACCCAGAGGCCGGCAGTTTAACAGCTGTTGCTATGCAACGGACGCTGTTAAATGTTGTGTGAACATAACTTAATATATGTTTATTAGAAGATGATAGAACATCACCATCTCTGCTTTCTAAAGATTAGATGATGTGGCATAGACAAAATGAACCCCATGCTTTTTTTAGGGAAAATAATTCTGACTGCTTTTATCACAGTTTGATAAAATTGTCAGGCACTGCAAGATATTTTTTATTCAACATTACATGTTAAATTTACCAAGCTTCACCATCTACCAATATTATGCCAGTTATATTTTTTTACTCTAGCTTGACTCTTAATACAATATTAAAAAAAAAAGGTCTGAGACTATAATCAAATGCATAAGCCCATTATCTTGCTTCATTACTATAGTAGGTTTTTCTAATTTTTTTTTCTGTGCTTTGATATACATTAGACATAATATGGTGAAGATATATAAAATAAATGGTTTAAGATTATGTCATATGTAGAGATGAGTGAACCGGGTTCGACTCCATCCCAACCCGAACGTTCGGCATTTGATTAACGATGGCTGCTGAAGTTGGATAAAGCCCTAAGGCTATGTGGAAAACATGGATATAGTCATTGGCTGTATCCATGTTTTCCAGACAACCTTAGAGCTTTATCCAAGTTCAGCAGCCACTGCTAATCAAATGGCGAACAATCGGGTTCAGATGGACTCAAACCTGGACCCTGTTCGCTCATCTCTAGTCATTTGTCATTCTAACATCAAAATTAAAATTTTCAAGGTACACTATTAAAGGGAGTGTGTAATCAGAAAATGACCGTACTGTGACACGGCTGAGTCACAGAACGGCCGCTGTCATACAGCGCGTAAACCTGGCCTAAGACAGTAGCAGCTCCAAGTATGCTCAGAAGTGAAAAAATAAAAAACAATAAAAACCAACTGAGAGTTCTTTGTAGTTGATGACAAAATGTGAGCTTCCGAGACTACAGTACTGGCCTCTTCATCAGACACGATGTAAGACAATAACTGAAGAATTATCATATTAATAAGGACACCGCAATAGAGAGGTAAAAATAGATTGTTAAAGTTTTATTGTACTGATAGAGTTCTGGTCAATGGTTTAGATGTCCTTTACAAGCTCTGAGGGGCACATTCCTTAAGTGATGTAGAATGACAAAAATTCATGTGATATAATAATTCCTTATCTCAGAGTGTCAAAGGTGGCCATGGGTTTGTATTCCCAAACTTTTCTTTCCCTCTGGCACTATAAAAGTCTTTTTAAAAGGAATGTACCAATTTGCTACTTAAAATTGCATAAAATGTTTCCTTGTTTCCAAACCCATGTCCCATCTTGGGGCTTCCAGCTGTCAATCAAGCAGGTACAGAATTCAGGAGGGGGAGCGAGAAGGCAATTCAGGGGCTTGCGAAAGCCTCTTAGCACAGGAGAATAAAAACATTTTTCTACATTGGAAAAATGTGAAGCACAGACAGTTATATGAAAGGTACAAAGTGTCTCCATGACTAACAGTTATCTAAGGGTCCATAAGCTTTCTGTTTAAATTGACCCTACAGGTTCAGCACTTTGGAACATGAATTGCAGCGGACAGATCCACTATAAAATGCAACATGTGTAACATATGGGGTGAGGTAACATGCTGCATTGTAAGGGTATGTTCACACTACAGAACAAGAAAGGAAATTTCAAGCGGAGGCCGCACCACAGATAACATTATATTATTTATAAAGCTCTGATAAATATCCCTTTAATTATTGTTGCTAATGTTGCTAATTGTGCAATGTAAGGCTATGTTCATATGGGATAGGTATGCCAAGCTTAACTGATGTGCCACAACCATTGCACAATATGTCAAAATAAAAGGGACAAAGTATCAGTCCTCAAAGCAAAGTTTTAAATTATAAAACTTAAAACACTAGATCAGTAAAACCTGTAAATATATAAAACTGGTGAATCAGATGGTAATGTCAATAAATTAATGCATAAACCACAGGGCCCTTGTGGTAACTTTTTTATATGGCATAAATACATAAGCACATATACTACATGTAATGATAAAGGCTAAGCACATACAATGAAAGTTCATCAAGGCTACAACCATTAGAAAATTCACAGTCACCTAAAAAAAAGTATAATTGCATAGAATAACTACTCCCAACATTCTCCTTTGCCCTTGTATGAATGAGGTTGTTAGAACCAAGAGTGTGCAGTCTATTAAAGCAATGCCATTTTATAGGATAACTACTCCCACCATCCTCCTTGATCCTTGTACCAGTGAGGGTTATAGTGCGGAGGCAGTAGTATTATTGAGTACAAATGTTCAACAGATGAATCCAAGTTCAATGAACTGTACACGGTCGCTCACTTCCTCAGAATGTATAAAGAGCAATGTAAACATTTAGGACCTCATCCAAGTTAGCAACAATAGTTTCATTGAGAATGAAACACTTCAATCAGTGTGACAATAGTCAGTGAGGTATTGCCAGGTTTTGGCTGTGCTGCAGGAGGAGAGATAAGTGGTCTGACAGATATTAGACTTGCTCTTTGACACAGTATTAGAGCATTTGGTGCATGTGCACCGCTCACCCGTCCGCAGTCAGTGTGTTCTCGCGGTCTCAGGTGTTCCAGTGTCTCAGCGGTGAGAGGAGTGGAGGCAGATGATGTTTACAGCCTTGGTTTCACTCGTTACAGAGCGGGACCGCTGGCAAAATGGTAGCCGCGTGGAATCAGTTGATAGATGAATTATAGGATTGCAATAGCTTGTCTGTCAAGTACATAAATGGGGTGTGAATGCACCAGACGTGTTTCAGAGCTGTCAGCTCCTTCATCAGTGGCCTAAAGTGGTTTAATGTTCCTTTTTAAGCCACTGATGAAGGAGTGGCGGCAACAAGCAATTCTTATATCTGTCAGACCACTGATCTCTCCTTCTGCTGCACAGCCAGAACCTGGCGATATCTCACTGACTATTGTCACATTGATTGTGTTTCATTCTCAGTGATACAATTGTTGCTTACTTGGATGAGTCCCTAGATATTTACACTACTATTGATACATTCTGGTGAAGTGAGCGACCTTGTACAGTTCATTAAACATTTGTACTGTTAACAACTCATATTACTAGTGCCTCCCAAAGTTTTATTGATTTGGCAGCTATGGTACTATAACCCTCAGCCTCTATCATTACATGTAGTATATGTGCTTATGTTACCACAAGGGCCCTGTGGTTTATGCATTGATTTATTGACATTACCCTCTGATTATATATTTACAGGTTTTACTGATCTGTCAGTGTTTTAGTTTTATTATTTTAAACTTCACATTAAAACCCTTTATACCTTAGGATTGCTTTGAGGGGTGTTGTAATTGTGTCTTTCACTTCATTGACTGATGCCCATCGTACAATTTTTATTTGGTCACTCTATGATTCTCTGTATGAAATTATTGCTGGGGGAATTTACCGTTTTCTGTGTAAACCTGTTATATCAGTACTGGCGCCCTTAGTGTGTTTTTATATTGTCCACCTGATTTATTACATTCTTTCACATCTTTACTAGTGCCATAGCATCATTTCTAAAGGCTGACTGCGGACATGCTATGTAAGTCTAGTCTATCTGTCCTCCGATGGATGAGGGTTGGCACAAAAAAAATGTGAAGCGTCTTGATAAATGTCTACATAGATTTGCATTGGCCACTGTTTGGTGTGGCTCATAACAAGGTATCTGTGCGGCAAACATTAACTTGACCCAAGGTGAATCTGTCAGCTGCAATTCATGTTACAAACTGCTGACACTGTTAGATAACCGTTAGGTCAAGGAGACAAATGGCACTTTTTATATATCTGTTTGTGTTTCCAGAATGTCCCTGATCTTGCTTGATTGACAGTCCCTGAGCCCCAGGTAGGTTAGGGATGGGAGGGGGAGCCAGACGGCAATTGATTTTATAGGACAAGCGTCATTTTGAGGCCAAGTTACAGCCATTAGTTTATAAGGGTGGCCGTTAATTGTATAACAGCTGTCACTATAAAATAAAGGACGTCATTGTAATATAATGGCCATTATTTGGCCTCAAAGTGATGGCCGTCCTATAAGATGTCCGTCAAATGTTAAAAAAAATGACAGGGTTGGAACAGAGCGCTACACTGTCACATAATGTAGATGAACTAAAGCTCATGCCAATGACCTTCCCTAGGTAAAATAAAGGTGATTTTCCTTTGGTAGGGGAAGATTAGTATTCAGCTCTCTGTAGAATGCTATATTCCCTTCCTTGTATAGTTACTTAGTGCTTTGAAGAAGTGTATCCCCTTGAGAAATGTATTGACAATCTTGTTTCCAGATTTCACATAAAGTTATCTGATTGGTCAAACGTGAGTAAAATAAATGTGTATATGTTTGGAGGATTGGGTAGGATACGTCAGAGTGTATTTGTGGTCCCAAAGGTGTAAATAATAGAGTAACCTAAAGTTAATAGTGGTTAAGTTTGAAAATAGGTTAGCATACTATAAGGATTATAATAGTCATCAGTATGTGTAAAATATACTAACATCACTAGTCTCTAATTAACATAGTATAACCATGTCAATCTAAAGCATAAGACATAGTTTAAAGTTATAGTTAGTAGATATATAGAATAAGGTATGAACCACTCACAGCCATCTTGTCTCAGGGAGTTAGTTCTGAGAATAACTTGTTTACTGCATTGCGGTAACATATGCTAGCATCAGTCATATAGATATACTGTATATACATTTGTAGGGAGAAGCAGAAGTATATTCTGGGATGTCATGTAGCTCCTTAGGAGTCACCATATAAGTTGAGGCTCAGAGACGGGAGGTGGGAGTTTCAGCTATATAAGCAGGGAGTAGAGGATAAGATGGAGGGAGGCCATGAGACAGCTACACATCTGCACACCATGGTTATGAGACCTCTCCCAGGAACATCTAGCACTGGACACATGAACTCAAGGAGCAAGAGCATATGGACTACGCTTGTCACATTCTTTACAACTGCTGCTTCACTCTGTGCTGTAAGGATACGTGAGTGGCCCAAATTCTAACAGTATGACTGATCCTAAGGGGAGGATAGAGTATTGTGCTGTTACTACTTGCACTACAATGTTTCTAGTAGGAAAGAGGCCTCTTTATAAGGTGCATTGTGTTTTTTTTTTTCCCTTAATCAAAATAATTAATAATTTCTCCTTTTTTTAACAATGCCCTCAAGAACACTGAAAGAAGGTAGATTAATGGAGGGGAAGCTAGAAGATGACTCGCTGGCGCAGAACAAACTCACCACTGCGCCACAACATATGTACACACAGCCGCTGGGAGAATCCAGACACCAAACGAAATGAGGAAAAGAGATGGATAATATCTAGAGATGAGCGAACCTCGAGCATGCTTGAGTCCATCCGATCCCGAACTTTCGGCATTTGATTAGCGGTGGCTGCTGAAGTTGGATAAAGCCCTAAGGCTATGTGGAAAACATGGATATAGTCATCGGCTGTATCCACGTTTTCCAGAGAACCTTAGAGCTTTATCCAAGTTCAGCAGCCCCAGCTAATCAAATACGGAACATTCAGGCTCGGATGGACTTGAACCCGGTTTGCTCATCTCTAATAATATCACATATTGTGATGTATGCTACAGAAAGTCAGGATTCCCCTCTCTTCTGAGTGTGGGAACTTTGCCTCTCAGTTGTTATGTTAGTTTGCTTCAAAGATGGTGTAACAGGCTAGAGAATATCCCCAGTAAATACTATACCCAGGGTTAAAGTGGTGTAGGCTAAATTGTACCTCAGGTATATTTTGGCCTAGTCTAGATTATACCTAGGTTAGAATTCATACTATTCCCCCATGGAATCAGTAGCATTGAGTGATAGGCTATGTTCACACAACATTTTTTCAGCTCCGTTTAAAATTACATACGTTATTTTGTGTCATATATCGGTCTGGCCTCCCCTTAGTGCAATGACGGCTGTTGGAACATTATTCTAGTTTAGGTGGATTAATTGGCCTTTCGGTGTGGCTTACTTGAAAAGTCCATTGAATTTAACAATAAAAACGTAGAAAGAACTGTGAAAAAATGTGTGTGAGCAACTAATAAAAAATATCCGCTGTTTGCAAAAGACGTCCGAAAATAATTGTCATGTTCATTATTTTGACGTCCGTGGTGAAAACGTCCGTTGTTCAATACATTGTGTGCGGTGGATGTCCGTCTTTCCATTGACTTCAATGCATTGCCATTGCAGTTAGTTAAATTGCAGAAATAACTGACATTTTTTAAAATCTCAAAAGCGGATGCCTTTTCTCTAATTTTGACGCTATGTGAACATAGCCATATATACAAGCATTACTTTTCAACATTTTACTAGGGATTCAGCCTTGTCTGGTGGAATAAGTGAGAAGCTGACTGATGTAAATCTTAGAAGTCTAAACGCTCAGGTGACATTTATCGTTGCGTTTGCACTTTTTGTGGCACTTTTCTGTGCACTTCTTAAAAATCTGTGCAAGATTGAGTAAAGGTTTTGCGCTACTTTCTATTAGTTTCCACTCCTTATGCCTTTTTTCAATTTTTGCACTGGGAGGGGGAGTGTTTTTCTATCAGCTATTTTTATTAGATTTCTCATGCAATTTTTTTTAGTTTTTGCGCAAAATCCCACCCTAGCATTTTTTTTTTTCAAGCCAAGGTGTTTCATGCATAAATTGTATAAAAAATTGTGCAATAAATTGTGCAAGTTTGATCAAAGCACTTTCATCTAATGATGTAGTAGATGATGATGTAGAATGATGTAGTATGGCCTAGGCTATTTTACACACTCAAAGACTTATACTTTCAATGGTGTACTGTCTCCTGGCTACACTTCTGCCATGATTTGCAAAAAAATCACTGTTTTTTTATGGCAATTTTGCACAAATCAGGACATGATGACATTATCTGTCCTGTACTATGAACGCCAGGCTAGTGCTTCCATAGTTACAGTGGGATGGGGAGGCCCAGGCTTGGTGAACAGCCCGGGGCCTATGGTAATGTTAATCTGCCCCTGGCCCCATTAGATGGATATATTCTGGCCTGGATGGGTATAGTTTGGCCTAGGCTATTTTACACCCTGGGGTATAGTTTGGCTTAGGCTATTTTACACATCGGGGTATAGTTTGGCCTAAGCTATATTATATACAGGGGTATAGTTTGGCCTAGGCTATTTTACACCCCGGGTTTTACTCTAGGCTAGGCTATTTTATACCCCAGGGTATATTCTGGCCTTGTGGGGTATAGTTTGGCCTAGGCTATTTTATACCCCAGGGTATATACATCACATATGTAAGCCAGTGCAAAAAAAAAGGACTTGTGAATGAAGGTTAACAGGTTATTTAGAAGTCTAATTTTTTTTTGTTTAGTTTGGTTTTATCTGTGAAGTGGGTCCATGTAATGGATCATAAATCCAGGTGCCAGGTTTAGTCAATGTTCTAATGAAATGTTTTAAAATAAATGCTGTTCATAGCAGCTCGGACAAGATGGCAGTCCCCATAACAATACACACACAAAAAAAATACAATCAGATACTAGAAATAGATTTAGAAATAAGGACATATAAGGACAAATAAGTTCCAGTATCTGTCTCTAATCAGTAAAAGAAAATCTAGGCAGTATGTTGCCTTCATGACAACAAAAAGGAATTGACATTAGTGTCTAGAATTGGTGCTTTATATATGTATATTCTTCTTTGTTGGTCAAAAATTAACATCACTGCAACATCAAGACAAAAGTTAATGTCTTATAAGCTGTTGTCCAGGTGGTAAAGGTGTCCAGATCAGCTAAATGTTATGTTCCCTATGGTCTCTGATCGGTGCTGGAGATGTGGCGCAGGAAATGGTACTATGATACATGTGTGGTGGGAATGTTCGCTCTTACAAGGGTTTTGGAGGAAGGTCTTTTCCATCTATGAGGAAATCTCAGGTTTTAGTTTAGAGAACTCTCCTAAAGTCGCACTGCTGTCCATTTTGCCTGCCTCCCCCGCTCCTGTTAAGATAGGGCTCTTGCGAAATTTGTTAGCGGCCGCAAGGTAAGTGATCCCAAGACATTGGAGGGAGACTAGTCCACCCACAATAGTAGAATGGGTGCATAAAGTAAGTGTCATTATAAGAATGGAAGAATTGACTAAGGTGAGAAGGATGGTTGCTGGGAATTATCAACAGATGTGGTTACCATGGGTACAATTCTTAGAGTGACAGCGTTTTCAGATGCTTGTGGGAGGAGACCTCTGAGCATTAGTTTATGCAGCTAAGCTGGAATATTTTTTCTTAGGGTCCTTATCCTTTCTTAGGGTCCTTGTCATAGGGTCCTTAAACACAGAAAGGGTATTCTGCGAAAAAATGTTTTATCATTTAAATAGAACTTATAAGCTTTAAATATGTATGCAGGCATTGATCAAATGAGAAACAAAAATTTGTTCATGTGTCATTCATTACATCTCTTGAGTTGACTAAAAAATTGTTGTAACTAACGACTTTTTTCCATGTATAAAGGTAAACGACTTCAAGTTGTTTACGACAAAAAATTGCTTAGTCTAATTGAACCATTAGGTTTTCATTACTGTATATTTTATCATACAATTAGATATTTATATAATTGTATATACAAAAAAAAACAGAAGGTGCAACAGCAACCCACAGGTGCAAGGGCTTACCGTATATACTCCTCCCAGCGTACACATGGTAAACACCTGCTCTGTAGATATTAAAAAGTGAGGATCTTAGCAAACTATTTGATCAGAGTGTACCATGTAACCAAAGTTAAGGTGTTCTCAGAGACATGGTCCCTACTCAAGCATTTTCACAATAGCAATGGCCTCTCCTGGGCTGAATAAGCCTACAACTGGGCAGATAGGAGCCAAATGATCTCTTTTATAGCACCCTGCAGTGTTAACAGAGTCATAGATGTGTTGCCAATTTTTTCCCTTTTTTTTCTGTATAAATGTATAGATACCATACATGTCTGTCACAATAGCTTGTCCTCTGACAACAATGAAATATGTGATTCACGGTACTTGTACGAACGTTAGTCCACTAAGCAGTCCACTATGACGTCTGTGACCTTTTTCTGACATAGCTCTCAATTTAAAGGTGAAATACATTTAATACCTATTGAACTTGTTTTGTTCTATTAGGTGCTTGGGTCAAATCTTGTCCAATCTTGACCTTTCTGCCCTGCTTTAATGCCTTCTAATAGCTGCTACTTAGGCAGCTTGATATTCAACCCAACTTAAATTAGCTAAAAATAGAGAGTTTCCTATTACTGGAATATCCATGAAGGCTGTCAAGCTAATTACTGTGAAAGATGTGCACAGTACAAAATATAAATTCTATGTAGTGTGTAATTTATGTGTTCTTTTTCTTTTTTTATTTTCTTGCTTACACAACCACGCACCATCATTTTTTAAAAAGTTCATCTCACAACACATGTCTTAGGATATCTTGAAATAGGTGAAAGGGTAAGGAAAGACACATCTGCATAAAATACAGAATACAAACAATGCTTTTTTCTTTTTTATTGTAAGGCAGGCAAATGATTTAGCAAAGTAAATAGATTGAAATAATCTCAATGTCATTCTGTGTGCCTCCAAGGGTAATTTTTTTTAAATGTATCCACACAAATTTTATTAGATGAACTTAAAATGGGATATGTTTCTGTTGATCTTCTAGCAGATGACAACTTAGAAAGGCTTAAGAATGAGTTGTGCCCATTGTGCAATTCTGTAGAGGATTAGTATTTGTAAAATATTGATAAATATATATATATTTTTTGTGTGTGTGTGTTTGTGTGTGTTTGTGTGTGCGTGTGTGTGTGTGTGTGTGTGTGTAAATATAGACGGAATGCTATTGAATTTGTGGCATAAAGCCAAACTAGGCTGCCGATCCTCTAAATGCTATTGTTCTAGGTAACCAGCCTCTATATTTGAGCTAATACAACTGTACAAGTAAATACTCTACTGCTATCAACTATTCTGTTATCCAGTACAGTATTCGGCTATGTTCACACAATGTATGTGTGCGGCTGTATTTTTTATGCGGCTGGAAATGTGCGGCTGAAACTACGGCCGTGGGATAAAATAGACATGCGGCTGAAAAAATACGGTCATTTACTTGGAAATCTTGTTCAACTAAAAATAACAAATAAAATCTTAAGAAAGTGATGCAAACACCTCTGGATGCATCTGGGAAAGCAGGGAAACAGTTTACATGAATTGCTATTACCGGGGTTTGCGATCCTCTGCAGTATGCCGATGCTGATGCCGATGCCTCTCATGGTTAATATATTGAATAAATAAAACACATTTTCGTTGTAATAAAGTCCCTTTCATTGTTCAATAATTAAATTTAAACGAATCCATCATTTTGCAATTAAATATACTGTTAAAATAAATGTATATATAAATAAATGTATATTTATATATATATTTATTTTTTGACAGTATATTTAATTGCACAATAATGGATTCGTTTAAATTAAATTATTGAACAACGAAACTGATTTTATTTCAACGAAAATGTGTTTTATTAATTAAATATTAATTAGTACAGGAAGCTCCAGTAAGCCGTTAATTCATATTGCCGGCAATAGAGCATTCTGTACTAATCATCACTTTACTTTAATTAAAACATCAAATGTTTCTTCTAATTATGTTATCACAATAGCATTATTAGAAGAAACATTTAGAATTATATGTGCGCTCAGCTGATTGGCTGATCGGCTCAGCGCACATATAATTAGCGGGTCCGCAGCACAGTGACTTCATTGTGCTGCGGACCAGCGAAGAGGACACATCGAGGTGAGTATAGAGCTCTCCCCACCCCCTCCCCTGCACTGCACCCATCCCAGCAAGGAAGGGGGGTCACTTAACCCCTTCCTTGCTGGGATAGGTGCAGTCTGACATCAGTCTGGCCCCCAAGGGGTTAAGGGGGATGCAATACACCCTCCCTTAACCCCTTGGGGGCCAGACTGTAAGCAGCGATCTGTAAAGATGCTGCATACTGTAAGGAGCACAACACCGCTCACAATGATGACTGTTGTGCTCCTGTTTGTGTGTTTTTTGTGTGTTTCTCCCTTTTTGTTTTTCAGATATCGGTATCCTGTGGATTACGTCGGATTCCGTGGACTATGTCGATGACCAGCAGTTGTTTTTTTTTTGTTTTTTATAAAATGGTCAATGAGGGCTGTGGGGGGTGTTTTTATTTGAATAAATTTTTTTTTTTACTTGTGTCTTGTCTTTATTTCTTTACTTTATAGACTTAGTAGTGGAAGCCGTCTAAGACGGAATCCATTATTAAGTCGGGGCCTAGTGTTAGCCGGTTAAATAAGCTAACACTAACCCTTCATTATTACCCCAGTACCCAATGCCACCAGGGGTACTGGGAAGAGCCGGGTGCCAGTGGTCCTGGAGCGTCAAAATTGGCGCTCCTGGACCGGACAGCAGCAGGCTGGTAAGATTTAGGCTGGGGAGGGCCTAAACCAATGGCTCTTCCCACCCTGGTGTTACCAGGCTGCTGTCGTTTGGTTTTTAACCTGGCTGGTTATAAAAATAGGGGGGACCCTATGCGGTTTTTTAAAATTATTTATTTATTTAAAAAATAAACGCATAGGGTCCCCCCTATTTTTATAACCAGACGGGTTAAAAACCAAACAACAGCAGCCTGGTAACACCAGGGTGGGAAGAGCCATTGGTTTAGGCCCTCCCCAGCCTAAATCTTACCAGCCTGCTGCTGCCCGGTCCAGGAGCGCCAATTTTGACGCTCCGGGACCACTGGCACCCGACTCTTCCCAGTGCCCCTGGTGGCATTCGGTACTGGGGTAATAATGGGGGGATTAGTGTTAGCCATTTTATACCGGCTTACACTAGGCCCCGACTTAGTAATGGATTCCGTCTATTAGACGGCTTCCACTACTAAGTCTATAAAGTAAAGAAATAAAGACAAGAAACAAGTTAAAAAAATGTTTTATTCAAATAAAAACACCCCCACAGCCCTCATTGACCATTTTATAAAAAAAACAACAACAAACAACCGCTGGTCATCGACATAGTCCACGGAATCCGACGTAATCCACAGGATACCGATATCTGAAAAACAAAAAGGGAGAAACACACAAAAAACACACAAACAGGAGCACAACACCCATCATTGTGAGCAGTGTTGTGCACCTTACAGTATTCAGCATCGTTACAGATCGCTGCTTACAGTCTGGCCCCCAAGGGCTTAAGGGAGGGTGTATTGCATCCCCCTTAACCCCTTGGGGGCCAGACTGATGTCAGACTGCACCCATCCCAGCAAGGAAGGGGTTAAGTGACCCACCTTCCTTGCTGGGAGGGGTGCAGTGCAGGGGAGGGCGTGGGGAGTGCTCTATACTCACCCCGATGTTGCCTCTTCGCTGGTCCGCAGCACAATGAAGTCACTGTGCTGCGGACCCGCTAATTATATGTGCGCTGAGCCAATCAGCCAATCAGCTGAGCGCACATATAATTCTAAATGTTTCTTCTAATAATGCTATTGTGATAACATAATTAGAAGAAACATTTGATGTTTTAATTAAAGTAAAGTGATGATTAGTACAGAATGCTCTATTGCCGGCAATATGAATTAACGGCTTACTGGAGCTTCCTGTACTAATTAATATTTAATTAATAAAACACATTTTCGTTGTTCAATAATTTAATTTAAACGAATCCATCATTGTGGAA
The DNA here is from genome assembly GCF_027789765.1 of Dendropsophus ebraccatus. Taxonomy (NCBI): domain Eukaryota; kingdom Metazoa; phylum Chordata; class Amphibia; order Anura; family Hylidae; genus Dendropsophus; species Dendropsophus ebraccatus. The sequence goes on from NC_091463.1 coordinate 65,734,698, forward strand.
TTAAATATACTGTCAAAAAATAAATATATATAAATATACATTTATTTATATATATATTTATTTTAACAGTATATTTAATTGCACAATGATGGATTCGTTAGAATTAAATTATTGAACAACGAAAGGGACTTTATTACAAAGAAAATGTGTTTTATTAATTTAATATATTAACTATTAGAGGCATCGGCATTCGGCATCATTGCCGGCTATTTTTGAAGTACTCCGTATGGACCGCCTGTCAATCCACGGCCGCATTTCCAGCCGCAAACAATGGTCTTGTTCATTTTTTACGGGTCCGTTTCCGATCGGGCCGTAGATTCATACATAGTGTGCACTGTGCAGCCGTATATCGTATACTTTTTAGCGTACGCATGAACCGGAAAAATCCGGCCGATGATTTACCGCCCGCAATACAGCCGCACAGATACAGAGTGTGAACCTAGCCTCAAGATAAGTGCATCTAAATCAAGAAAATACACATATTTTTTTTTTTTTTATGTACAATGCATTTTAATACTGAACCAAAATGTTTTAAAATTACCAGTTCAATGTTGACAGTTCTTCAAAGGGTTTTCTGGCTGCTCTTCACTGCTATCGAGACATGCTGCTTCCACAAGTATATTGTCTACTCTAATGCTAACATGCAGTACAGTAGATATTAGGGGATCCTCATTATCACTAATGCTGCATGCTAAAGTACTACCGATATGTAACCGGGACATGGCTTGTGCAGCCCTGCAGTACCTGACACTATATTTTCACGGTTTTGCATTCAGGTAAATCTGGTGACTGTTGGGATTTGGAGTATGAATGGGATTAGGCAAAATTCATGTAATACATTTTCAATACTGGACAGTATTAGAGATACGTAGATTTCGTAAAGACCTCTCCTATGGATGCAACAGTACTTATGGTCACAGTCCGGAGAGAGTCCAAAGTGAGTGGATGAACCCATACTCCTAGCAAGTTTGCAGGTATGATGGAAAAGTTCCTGGTTAAAAAAAATTTATTGTGTTTTTATGAACTGACTATGAAATGAACAGATAATCGGTGCTCCCAGTGATTTAAATTGTGTTACATTGAGTTATTGTTGGGATCAAGGACTAAGGTCATGACCCTGAAAAAAATGTGGTTTGTGATATGGCTGTATACCAGTTAAAGTGTGCTCACTGTCAATGTGTTGTGCTTGAAAAAGGCTTTGTGGTACTGTATGTTTGAGCCAAAACATGTTGCTAATATTATTATTTTTTTATACTTGTTGGTGTTTTTTAACGTGCTTTGTTATTGCAGCGGTGTGTTTAGAAGTTGGTCCCCACCATAGTCAGTAAACTTTAAGAGCACTTTGATACTAGTGTATGTAAGCCACCCTTTGTTATACTAGAATATCTAAGCCGTGCTATGTGATACCAGTGCATACAACCAGTGTTAAAAAGTCCAAATTTTTTGCACAATACTCCATAATGTTTGCATGAAATGCTGCAGAGTTACAAATTTTTGAGCACATGTGAATGTGGGGGAAGAGTATGGTGGCGTGATTCGCAAACTTGGGGGCCCAGGCACATTTTCTGTACAGGGGCCCTAAGCAGTCTGTGTCCGCCACTGCCTGTATACAGTATATCTAAATGCTGTGAAAAACAGCTCAGGCAAGATGGCTGCCCCATAACAGTAGTTAAAATTTACAGTCAGAAAATAGAAAAAAAGAGTAATGCATTTACTTTAAACCTATTCTAAAACAAAACCTTTATTACCTACTTCCATTTGAAGGAGTTTTCCAGGATTAAAGGGAATGACTCTAAGCTGCAATACTAGATGTGTCCCATAGGCGGGAGTGGTAATGTTTCTTAGGAAGAAAAAAAAAAAAACAGGATCCAGTTTTCTAATTTTAGACAACATTAGATAAGATTATATAATATGATGGCATTTACAGAAAAAAAAATTAACCAGTTATTAGTGAAAATTAAATCAATTTATTTTCTTATTTTAATAAGTATTTACCATAAGCTCTAGATAGTTGCTATGTACTTATATCAGGTTTTCATTCATATAAAAGGGCTAATTTTGTTGAACTTAAAGGCACTAGAAAATCAAATAAAAGCCAGTTTCTAAGTTTGCTGCAATAAAATGCAATAAAATGAATATTCCTTCCTTACTTCAAAATGGCAATATGATTATAGGTTACAGTAAATATCCCTATTATAGATTACATAACCATAAATTCCAAGTTACTTTTCTTGCTTTGCTGTTCCTGTTGGCTGCTGATCTTACACAGCATGTAAGTCCACAGTCCGTGTTTCATTAGCTATGATTTTAAAGGTTCATTAAAATTAAAGTACATGTTTGCCTGTAAAAATAACATTCTGACCTACTGTAGATAAAACTTTAGACACAACTTTTTAAGTTTTAGTAAACACTTTGCAAGCAAAGATCATTGAGATAAAGGGTTGAAGTTAGAATAACATTATATATTCCAACATATGGAGTTGTTGTATACACTAATACCATTGCATACATATAATATTATGTTATGGATCAATCAAGATTTGCTGCAATTCATGATGTTCATCCGAATCATTCTGCAAAGTGAATTCATTCAAAAATTTGCCAAAAATGGTGGCTGCAAAAGTGGTGTAAGTTTGCAATATTGTCACATGGCAGGAGCAAAGGATTATCCATAACCTCTTGCAGAGGTCAAATTATTTGCAAGACCCGCTGTGATATCAGCACCTCCCCCTCTATAAAGGACAAGCTACTTCCTTGAGGCGAGCAGTCTGCTGTGTGTCTAGAGGAGAGGATTGCAGCAGGCATTTAGAGAAGAGAAGGGAGATAAATAGAGATATAGGGACAGATAGGAGAGGATAGGAGGGTAAATTGTGGGTGGTTGTTTTTGGGAGCTGTGAAGCCAGTGTCCAGTATACCAAGTCAGGGTATGTGAAAATTACGGAATCAGGGCAGATCACCCCCATCGGATTCCGCAGCTTGCCCCTGCTGGCGGATGCTGGAGGATGCATGCAACTCCGCTGGTCCCATAAGCTTCATTCTGTAGTTTGCTAGATTCCGCCGTCCGTCCAAAGAATGAGCTTGATACACCTGGAATGAACAGGATATATCTGTAGTGTATAGTGGAATGAGTGTATATAGAAACAGATGTGTAATTTTTTTCCTGTGTCTAATAGACCTGGAATAAACTGGATATATCTGTAGTGGATATTGTGTTTTGTAGAATGATCGTATTGCATAGCGGTCCTAGTTCTTCCAAGCAATGGGGTGGTGCCATTACATGTGCTGACGCATAGATGTTGTAGCTGGGTTTGAACCCAAACACGACCTACTTAAAGGTCACAGAGGGTACAGATAGCATCATGTTCTTTGTCACAACAAGAACTGTTAACCAAAATTTTACTCTGTAATAGTTCCACTATTGTAGCTGCTATAGTTTGGCTGTTTTATTCAAATTTGTTTTCATGCGATTCACAAATATTAGTGACTACGACCCAGTATTTGTGAACCTAGTAAAACGGATTTTGGACTGCTTTGCTCATCTCTACTTATAATCTTTTCCATTTTTATGGAGTGATTTTCTACCTTGATGTTCCATGGTATATATTACAGTTATAAGCTTTCAATAAATATGTAGATGTTAATTACTGTTAAATAAACTTGGGTTTATTGCATTGCAATATCTTGTATACAACAGGAATGAAGTAATGTGAAAATAGGATTTACATTATCAACCAAACATAATCTTGTAATCTTATTTTATAAAAAAAAAATAATATTATAATTCAATAATATTCAACTGTACCTTTAATTAAATGAATACAGAAAACATCTGAAGTCAATATGAATATGAAGGCTTTTGGAATTTAACCCCTTGCCTCCGCAGCCTGTTTTGGCCTTAATGACCAGGGCCTATTTTTCAAATCTGACCTGTCTCTCTTTATGTAGTGATAACTGTGCGTTGCTTTTAACTATTGCGGTTATTCTGAGATAGTTTTTTCGTAACATATTCCTCTTTATTTTAGTGGTATACTTTGGTTGATATACTCAGTAGTTTTTTGTAAAAAACACAACATTTGCGCAAAAATTTGAAAAATGTATGTTTCTGTATATTCAAAACTCTCTTTTCATAAGAAAGATAGTCATGCCACATGAACTAATTACTACTGCAACATCTACAACATGTCTGCTTTATGGTGACATCATTTGGTGAACGTCCTTTTACTTGTTAGGATGTTAGAGGGCTTCGAAATTTTGCAGCGATTTTTCAAATTTTCAGGAAAATTTCAAATTCTGATTTCATTAGGGACCAGTTCAGTTCTGAAGTGGATTTGTGGGGCCTTTATGGTAGTTACCCCCATAAATCTCTCTACTATAAAAACTGCACCCCTCAAAGTATTTAAAGTAACATTTCATAAGTGTATTAACCCTTTAGGTGTTTCGCAGAAATTTAAGCAAGTTGGAGGGGAAATTTAACAGTTTCATTTTTTTGGGCAGATATTCCATTTTAATCAATTTTTTCCTCTTACACAGCAAATACTAACTGAGAAATACCAATCACTATTAATTCCCCTTATTCCAATGTTTCTAGAAATCCCCCATATGTGGCCGCAGTGCCTCACCTGACTCAACCACAGGACACAGACATGACAGAGACCTGGGGAATTTTGGGGTTCTTTTTTATTTCAGGGTTATTTTAGCCATTATACCATGTCACAGAGGACTTGTGGTGCCAAAATATTTGTGTAAGACGAGTCGACATTTCCATCGGTACCATTCTGGGGGACATGTGATACCCTGATCATTTTTAAATTATTTTTTTATGAGGTGGTATGAATAAAAAACACAATTTAGCAGCTGTTTTTCATCATTTTTTTGTACGCCTTTTACTATACATCACATATGACATGTTATCATTATTCATCAGGTCGGTACGATTACAGTGATATCCATGTTATATAGCTTTTGTTATAGTTTATGGCATTTATACTATAAATACTGTTTGTGTCTTGCATATTGTAAGAGTGGAAATATTTTTATTTTTTCACCAATGGAGTTATGTGAGGGATTTTTTTTTTGCGGCATAAGCTGACATTTTTAGTGGTACACCTTTTGGGTACATGTGACTTTTTGATAGGTTTTTCCTTAATTTTTTAGGGGGTGGGATTAACAATAAATTGTCATTTTTGTTAGTTTTTTATAATTTTTTTTTATATCGTTAATCGGGTGGAATAATTAATGGAACGGGTTAATAGACGGGGTCATTACGGATGCGGCAATATCAAATATGTGTATCTTATTTATAGGGGATCATTTATAAAGGGGGGATGGGGAATGTGTGTATTTATTATATATATAAATTATTTATTATGTATTTATTTAATTTATTTATTGTAATTAATTATTTCTTTAATTATGTATGTATGTATGTATGTATGTATGTATGTGTTTAGTGCTTTTTTTTACTTTCACTTTTTCACATCTATAATGCAATACAGCACATGATCAGTGCTGTAATGCATTATATATTGAATGATCTGTCAGAGTTACACTGACAGATCATTCAAATGATCAGGTCCCTGCCTCAGTGCAGGGGCCTGATCATTAGGAATCATAGCAGCCCAGACACACTGGAATGCGTCTGGGTTGTGCGATTGCAGAGAGAGTGCAGAGGGAGCCGGGGGAGGGGGGGGGGGTTGCACGGGGAGGGGGCGGCCACATGGGGGGGGGGGGCTCTACAGTAGAGAAGGGGAGCCTGGGCGAGCACAGCAGCATGTGCCGCAGCCTCCCCCCAGGCACCCGATCGGCAGGAGGGGCCGGCTGAGGATGGGGAAACACGGGGAGGGGGCTGCCACGCGGGGGAGCGCGGGGAGCGCGGGGAGGGGGCGACCACACGTGGGGGGGGGCGGCTTGACAGCAGAGAAGGGGAGCCTGGGTGGAGCACAGCAGCATGTGCCGCAGCCTCCTCCCAGGAACCCGATCGGCAGGGAGAGCATATCTCCCCATAGACGCTGCGGTCGCACAGACCGCGGCGTCTTTGGGGTTAACTGCTGGGGGGAGCGCGGCTCCTCTCTGGGCAGTGGCAGCAGGGGGAGGCTGTGTGACACAGCCTCCTCCTGCTGCTCAATCTCAACTAGGGACAGAGGGGGGAGGCAGGGAAAGCATGACGTCCAGGGACGTCATGATGCGTTCTGGCACTGCTTTTCATGACGTCTCTGGACGTCATATTGGGGGAAGGGGTTAATATGAAAAAATTATCAAAACTATGTAAGGCTAAGAAATAGACAAGGATTTCAAGAGAATCTACCTCCAATAGGTGGCTCTGGGGGGCAAGCTTTTTTCTTTTTGGAGGAAAGCTACTTTGCATTTTTTTCCTTTGGAGCATACTAGGGCTAATAAGACTCTACGTGACATTTTTGTGATTTCTTTAAGTCCTTCAGAGCTTAATGTCTGAGGGACTGGGGGAAACCCCATACTGGCATATGAAGTCTTTAAAGTGACAGTGACACTTTTAAGTAAAGAATGTTGGTAGATTTCATCTCTAAAGTTCGTAAAGTTGTGAAATATTTTTGTTGTTGTCTCACGATAAGGCTGTGTTCACACTACGTATATTTCAGTCAGTATTGTGGTCCTCATATTGCAACCAAAACTAGGAGTGGATTGAAAACACAGAAAGGATCTGTTCACACAATGTTGAAATGGCAAATATTTGCTGTTATTTTAAAACAACGGCTGTTATATTGAAATAATGGCAGTTATTTACTGTAATATGGCGGCCATCCACTCAATTTCAACATTGTGTGAACAGAGCCTTTCTGTGTTTTTAATCCACTCCTGGTTTTGGTTGCAATATGAGGACCACAATACTGGCTGAAATATACGTAGTGTGAACATAGTAAATGTGAATTCTATAGCTGTGCAGATGTATACATGGCTGAGATAAATAAGAACATGTAGTGCTGTAGTTTTGTGATATACTTTAAAATTCAGTCCCCGGGGGCAGTCATAAAATGCAAGCTTCAGGGGCGAGCAGGCAGAACAGTGTTATATAATATATGCAAATCCATACTGACAGATGTTGTGGGCAATGTCACTAATATTGCACAACTACCACCACCACCACCTCATTGTTGACCAGTGCATCGAGAACACTACAGGCTGACCTGTCATCACTGCACAGCCAATGACCACCAATGCTGCACTATAGGGTCAGTGACTGCTAATCAATCATTGCATATATGTTTCCAGCATTTGCCCAATGGATGGATTAACAGGAGTGCTGGACTACTGAATACCAAATTATAGGAACATCTCTCAACAATTTAAAGCTTAAGGGTGCATTCCCATGTTCACCTTTTTTAATGCTGTTTTTTTTAGGCAAAACTCAGAAATGAATTTAAAATAAGTCTCATTCTTTGCTTAAAGGGATTTTAGCATAAAGCAAAGTGAAAGTAGAAATATATATATACTGTATATATATATATATTGTGGACATGTAACTGGTAAAGTGCTCGAGGGGATGTACATCTCACCCAGGTTAATACATAACGTGAGATGGTGAGTCCAGGAGGCATCTGTGCTCAGCAGTGTTATGCTGCTGAGCTATTATTTATTATTGCCGGGCCTGGACATACATGGAATGGCAGGTAGGTTTTTGGTAGTGGGACTTGCCATTCCCTTCCCCCGATCCAGGTCAGGTTTAGGGGTCAGGTGTTTCTGACCCTAATTAGCCTGACAAGGTAAAAGCTCTGCAGAGGATCCAGTGTGGTCTCTCAGCCAGGGGTGAACAGCCTGCATGCTGATTCTCCTGGGACCAAGGAATACAGACGCTGTTGGAGCATATATATACCCTGCGGTATCCAGGTGAAAGACGCACTGTTTGTCTAGTGTCAGATAGGTGAAGAAACCTGTTAGTAAGCGCCCAGACGGGCAAGACCTTTTTGTTGTGGTCTTAAAAACACGGTGTTGCTGTATTTATGTTTGCTGGACTGTTTATGCTGCAAATAAACGCCAAGCTGTTATTTTACAAAGCCAAGTCTGCTGTGAACTGTGTCCAAACACACCATCCCCCGGGAAGATCCCTACAATATATATATATATATATATATATATATATATATATATATATATATATATATATATATATATATTATAACAACTTTAAAAGTTGTTGACCTAGACCAGGGGTCTCGAATCTGCGGATTATATATATATATATATATATATATATATATATATATATATATATATATATATATATATTCCGCAGATTCGAGACCCCTGGTCTAGGACAACAACTTTTAAAGTAAATTATTCATTTCTGTGAATCAGAGCTTCTGCATTCACTGTACAACATGATGATCAGAAATCAGTAGCAGGAATCAGACAGGAATAAAAATGTATTATACAGTCAGCATTTAGAATTAGTTTCGGCCACAGTGATGACAAAGCCATTTTTTATTATGATTTATAGCACTATATACAGACAGTGTAATAATGGCATCCTTACAAGTGGCGTATAGCACAATGTTTATGCAACATGTTTTGTGATTCTATTATTGAACACTACAATGTGATTATTGAGACTTTTGTCAAATACCATACAAAAATATAATTTTATGGTGCGTTCACACCTACAGGATCTGCAGCTGATTTTCTGCAGCAGATTTCATTTAAATAACTGAACACAGCATCAAATCTGCTGCAGATCTGCTGCAGATCCTGTAGGTGTGAACGCACCCTTACATGGGGGTCCTTAATTTCAGTGGCTGAGATTTACTAAGGTAATTTTGTCATATGTCTGTCACTTAATATGACAAAATATCCCAAAACTGCCCCAGCTTTACAATATGGTAAATCAACTCAGTTAACCCCTCATGTTTGATAGGAGGGTCATGCCATGACCTCACTTTGAACCATCGCGTTCCAAGCTGCTATAAGCAACCAGTGATCGCGGCTATTAGCAGGCGCGGTTGAATCGTAATGCCTGATAATTAGCCATTTAAACAGCTGTCAGAACTGACAGCTGCATTTAAATGGGCTGTGTATCCAATCCGTAGGGGTCTAGAGGTAGGAGGGGAAATCCCAGCATGTTGCTCTGCACTGTAATGGCCCTGATCCCAGCTCAGCAATCCATTGCTCTGGGCTCTAGCAGGCCAGTGCAATGGATCGCTGATCTCATTGATCTATGCAGTATATACGTACTGCATAGATCTCAATGTGTGATCAATGCAGTGTGGACTTCAAGTGTGTAAAAAAAAAAAAAAGTTTTTCCATTCATAAGAAATCCTCTCCACTAATAAAAGTTTAAATCAATCCCCCTTTTCCAATTTTAAAAATAAACATAAATAAATAAACAAACATATTTGGTATTGCTGTGCACATAATCGCCCAAACTATTAAATTATCACAGTCCTGAGCGTAAAAGCTCAAAATTGCTGATTTTTAGTTACATCAAATCCAGAAAAATTGTATGAAAAAATGTTCCCGCCCTCGTCCCGCCCCCCTCCCTTTATACCTTCCCTGCAGGTGCCCGTGCCCCCTTCAGTGTCATCACTGCTAATTCATGACGACCGGTGTCCGACAGGGGTGTGCCTGAGCCAGCGGGGCAGCGGGCACCCCTCCGGCACCGGCCACCATGTTACTGGGCCCTCTGTAATGCCACCGTTGCTGCTGCACCCCTTCCCTCTCATGACACCCAGTCCATAGTTGGCAACAGTCCCGGGTTTGGTGCGGTAAGCCCCGCCCCATCGCAGTAAGGCACCAGGGCTTATCGCGATGGCGGCAGGGCTTACCGCAATGGGGCGAAGCTTACCGGGTCTATGCCAGTGCCGCTCTGATGCCCTGCGACATGTCCTGGAGCCCTGTCACAGCGGACAGGGGTGTGCCCGAGCCGGCCGGGCTGCTGCCATATACCTGGGTCTGAGCAATTCCACTCTCTACCATGCTGCCGCTGTTGCCGCGCCCCAGTGAGCCTGGCTCCCCACTCCTTCTCATCATCCAGTCTCACTGTCATCCCATCTCACTTTCATCATCCACTCTCACTGTCAGCCCCTCTCACTCTCATCATCCCCTTTCACTGTCATCATCCTCTCACTGTCATCATTCACTCTCCCTCTCATCATCCACTCTCACGATCCCTCTCTTGCCATCATCCCCCTCCTTCTCATCATCCCATCTCACTCTCATCATCCACTCTCACTCTCATCATCCACTCTCACAATCCCTCTTTCACTGTCACCCCCCTCCTTCTCATCATCCCATCTCACTCTCACAATCCCTCTTTCACTGTCACCCCCTCCTTCTCATCATCCCATCTCACTCTCACAATCCCTCTCTCACTGTCATCCCCCCTCCTTATCATCCCATCTCACTCTCATCATCCACTCTCACTCTCATCATCCCTTTCACTCTCATCATCCCCCTTATTATGTCCCCTCCCTCCACCTTGCCCCCTCATCACCTCTTACACCCCACCCCCGACCTTACTTTCCACCTCGCCACCCCTCTCCACCCCCCCTCCCCTCCTCATTCTCAAAAAATTTGCTCTCACACACACACACACACACAAAAAGTTGAAAAGTTTACACAATTCTCCCCCACTTGCTTTTATTTCAGTTAACCACCTAAAAGGGCTAATAAAGGTCCTATGGCTTATTTTGAATTTTTAAAGGGGTAGAGTTTTAAAATGATGTGCTTTAGGGTGCATTCACACACACCAGATCCGCAGCAGATCTGCAGCAGATTTGGTGCTGCAGATTTGATGCTGTGTTCAGTTATTTAGATCTGTTCTGCTGCGGATCCACTGTGATACGGTGTTTGTGAAGCTACCCTTATGGGGTTTCTAACACACTTCAGAAAAAAAAACTAGTGCTTAGGGCAGGGCAGGGGAGGAGATAAGGTGGGAGGGGGAGGAGAGGGGAGACCACGCCCACTTTCTGTCAGCCAGGATAAAAGTTCATTTATTCTTCTGAGCCAAACAACTAGTGATATCTCAGCGAGCACACAAGCTATCAACGCAGTTTATGGCTCTAAATTATAATTATAGGTTACTGCTACAATGCGAGGCAAGGTTGATTATGGAAACACAAGCTCAAAGTAAAAGCGGCTTAAATGACAAAATAGAGCTGCAAATGTTCTTATGAGCACTTGGTGAAAATAAGCACCTTTTATTGTTTTTAAAACAATGTTTTAAATTGCAGTGTAATTCTACTTGCAGTAAGCTACGCCTCCTCCACGCACGTCATCGAGGGTATTTCACCTGAGACCTGCAGGAGGAGCGTCATCTGACGAAGCGTGCATGCGCGTGAAACGGCTGTCATAGCTCGTGTGAATAGTGTTTGGCGTCCAAGCCCGTCACAGATGTATCTGCTTTATTTTAACCTGCACTTGTAATAAAGACAACGCATCACAACGGTGAGTGCCCCCGCATCTTTTTCTACATATATTGGATTTATCAAGGAATGTCTGGTTTTCTTGGGGAGAACCCCGGATGCTTTATTACTGCCCTGCAAACGTACTAGTCTGCCTTTAAGCATGAACCATGCCTAGTGAGTAGTGCCGGTACTACGCCTCTACTATAAGGTTCTTTTCATATGAGATTGTCATTACCTACACCTGAGCACACTCACAGACGTACAGGATAAAATCACTAAAATGGCACAAGGTTTTCAAAATTTGGCAGATCTAGATATAGAAACAATGGAACTGCAGGACAATGAAGATTGTGTACTCAATTCAGGAAGGGCGGACGCCAACACTTTTTTATGTGAACATAAAGACACTATCCAAGTAATAAGTAATAAAAACTTGGAATGCAAAATTCAACAACTTGCCGAAAAAGAACTTAAATTGTTCTGGACAGTAAAATCGCTAAAATCTTATGTGGCATGTGAACGGACACCCAGAGGCCTGCGGCAATATAAAGAAGTATCACAATTTACTGATAATACTGAGTTCATAGAATGCTGGAATCAGCTACATCAACAACATGCCTTAAATCTGCTTAAGGGTACAAACCCACTTGCTGGATCTGCAGCAAGTCTCCATGCTGCGTTTTTGCAGTGAGACTCGCTGCAGATCCCAGCCCTATACTTTAATTAGCAGAAAAACTCGCAGCAGGAATGTACATCCCTGCTGCGATTTTGTCTGCAGCCCTCCCCATTAACCCCCTAGCCGCCGGACATTATACATTACCGGATCCCCGTTTCTGCTTGCTTTGGGGCTCCCGGTGTCTTCACGGCCCGCCCGGCCAATCAGTGCGCTGCGGCAGGGCATGCCGGGAGCCGCCGAAGCAAGCAGGAGAGGGGACCTGGTAATGTATATCCTGCCTGCCCCCCCTGCAGACCCGATCGCCCCCGGCCGCACGATCGCCCCCTACAACCCCCGGCCACACGATCGCCCCCCGCACCCCCCGGCCGCACGATCGACCCCCGCACCCCCCCGGCCGCACGATCGACCCCCGCACCCCCCCGGCCGCACGATCGCCCCCCCACACCCCCCCGGCCGTACGATCGCCCCCTCCCCGCACCCTCCGGCTGCACGATCACCCCCCGCAGCCCACGGCCGCACGATTGCCCCCCAGTGCGGCTGGGGGGTGCGGGGGGCGATCGGGGCTGCAGGGGGCTGTGGGGGGCGATCGTGCGGCCGGGGGGTGCGGGGGGCGATCGTGCGGCCGGGGGCGATCGGGGCTGCAGGGGGGGGCGGGCAGGATATACATTACCAGGTCCCCGCTCCTGCTTGCTTCGGCGGCTCCCGGCACGTTCTGTCCGGCCAATCAGTGCGCTGCCCTGCCGCAGCGCACTGATTGGCTGGGCGGGCCGTGAAGACACCGGGAGCCCCGAAGCAGGCAGGAACGGGGACCCGGTAATGTATAATGTCTAGCGGCTAGGGGGTTAATGGGGAGGGCTGCAGACAAAATCGCAGCAGGGATGTACATCCCTGCTGCGAGTTTCTCTGCTAATGAAAGTATAGGGCTGGGATCTGCAGCGAGTCTCGCTGCAAAAACGCAGCATGGAGACTTGCTGCAGATCCGGCAAGTGGGTTTGAACCCTAAATAGGTTTTACACCAAAATTAAAAAGAGTATGAAAAAGTAACAGAAGATTTATGCAAAGCAAAATTGGAACTCAGAACAAGAACGTCAATAAAGGAACAAAGAACTTTTCTAAAAAAATTGGACGATAAATTGGTGAAAATGCAAGAAACAATAAAGGAACAGAAAAAAGAAAAATTTATAAGGGACAAAATAGACTATGAAACTGGTAAAATATTCTCTAGAAAAACAATTCAAGAAAAAGATAAAACGTACCAAAAAAACACAATTCAAAACCAACTATAGATCAACAAAAACAAAAGATGTAAATAAACGCAAAAAAATTCAGACTTCTGGACAACGGAATCCGATTCATCATTCACGGAGGAAAAAGTTAAATAAAAAGAAAAACAACAGCCTATAAAAAAGCCTTCATACAAAACGCAAATTGAAAAAAACTTACCTAGTGCGGCAAAGCGAGCAGGAAGCTGGAGAGGAGACGGCCCTGGAGATAATAATTCAGACCTAATCCCTTTAGGAAGAAAAAAACAAGAAGAGGAGGAAAAGGAAGTAAAAGAAGAAGAATTAATGAAAGCTCTGAAGGAGGGGACCAAAAAGAAAAATGTGTCCTGGAATTTACCGAACTAAATGTAAATGCATCGATAGTTGTAAACCTGACAAACGTAACCCTCAGTGAGGATGCATTGAGGGTACTAAACAAAGGCATACATTTTTGTATCCCTAAGCCCTTCAATTTTGTTGATTTTGAAATTGATTTGTATAAAAGTATTCGCAAACTCTCTATGCGGAAATCCCAGATAAAAAGAACGAGGACCCATTAGAAGGAGAAGTCCCAGCACATACTGGAGAATTAGGCTTCTGTTTAGCAGGAGCCGAGACTGAAACAGACAAGACAATTCTAAGAACACTAAGGGAACTTACAGGACACTTTGACGAGAAAAAAATTGATAATGATGATGATGTTCCTTTTTTTGCAGGTAGCGTAAAATCGACGTTTGCCCTCCCAGTCGTGCCTGCTAGTAATATTGATTTATTTTGCTTTAAGGTTCTAGAGGACATCAAGGCTTTGGTGTATCCTCCTCCCCAAAAGAACTTAAGTGATAAAAGATAAAAGCACTAAAATGGCTTAAAAATAATAAAGAAATTGAAGTGAAAAAAGCCGACAAGGGGGGCAACGTCGTTATCATGAGTAAGCAGTATTACTTGGAAGAGGTAAGGTAACTAAGTGATACGGCTACTTATATGAAATTAGATACAAATCCAACGGAAAAATATAAAAATAATTTACGTACGCTGTTATATGTGGAAAAGGGTATTCTAACCCATAAAAAAGCTGAAAAATTGTTACCACAGTTCCCAAAACACCCATGCTGGTACTTCGTCTCTAAATTACATAAATCTATCCTACGGCCACCCGGACGGCCAATAGTCTCAGGGATAGGATCTATTACGGAAGCCTTATCACAATATATAGACTGGCTATTACGCCCCCTCCTAGACGAAGTACCAGCATTATTGAAAGATATTAATGAATTTTTACAAGCTCTAGAGGAACATGTTTGGCCAAAAAGGGCCCTCTTAACAACAATTGATGTTGGAAGCCTCTATACAAACATACCCCAAGATCTAGGGGTAGAAGTAACAAGGTGCTTACTAGAAAAAACAGGAAAAAGCAGAGAGTTGGTGGATTTAGTTTGCGAATCTTTATCTTTCATTTTAAAAAATAATGCATTCTTATTTAATGGTACGTGGTACCAGCAAAGAAATGGTACCGCAATAGGTACACCCGTCGCATGTACCCTAGCCAATTTATTTTTGGCAGATTTTCAAAGAGAAGTCATCTTTACAGCAAAAAACCCTCATCTACAGGCAATAAACTGTTATTATCGCTTTTTTAGATTATATTTTCGTTATTTGGAACGATATACCAGAGGCCTTTAACAAATTTGTTCAATACATCAACAAAAATAGATGTCATTCACCAGTAAAAAAAAAATCAAACAGAAATAGAATTCCTGGACACAACAGTGTCAGTTAAAAATGATGAAATGATCATAAATAGCTATTGAAAGCTAACAGCTTGTAACTCTCTACTCCATTATGAAAGCTACTATCCCCCACGTCAAAAAAGCAGTACCCTATGGGCAATACTTAAGGTTGAGAAAAATAAATAGCACAGACAACACATATAAAGAAAAAGCTGCAGAACTTACCAATAGATTGCTCCAAAGAGGATATCCGTTAAAAAATCTAGAAGCAGAAAAGAAAGCGTTTAAAAAACAAAGACATGAATTGCTACATAGCAAAAAGAAAAAAAGAAAAACAGACAAGCAAAAACATAAACTTACGTTTACCTTTAACCCCTTAACGACATCGGGCGTATATTTACGCCCTGATGCCGGTAAGGACGTTCAGAGCGGGGCCGCGCGGCGACCCCGCTCTGAACCGCGGCGGTCCCGGGTGCCGCTTGTAGCCCGTCCCGTAGGTATTAGCGGGCACGGTCCGATCGCCGTGCCTGCTAATACAGTAATCAGATGCAGCTATCAAACATGACAGCTGCATCCGATTACCGGATCCAGCATCTCCCTGGTGTCTAGTGGCGGAGATCGCTCCCCCGGGATGTTATCCCGGAGGAGCAATCTCCGTTTCTGAAGCCGGCCGGGGACCGCTCCAAGATGGTGCCGTCCCCGGCTCGGCACTCGTTTACTTCCGGCTGCAGCAGCCGGAAGTAAACGAGTGCCTATCTCATGGATCTCTGCAGCATATCTATGCTGCAGAGATCTCTATGAGAGATCAAAGCACTTATACTAGAAGTCCCCCTAGGGGACTTCTAGTATAAGTGTTAAAGTAAAAAAAAAAGTGTTGTTAATAGTAAAAAGCCCCCTCCCCTAATAAAAGTCTGAATCACCCCCCCTTTTCCCAGGTTATAAATAAAGTAAATAAATAAATAAATAAACAAACATGTTTGCTATCGCCGCGTGCGTAATCGCCCGAACTATTAATTAATCACATTCCTGATCTTGCACGGTAAATGGCGTCAGCGCAAAAAATCCCAAAGTGCAAAATTGCGCATTTTTGGTCGCATCAAATCCAGAAAAATTGTAATAAAAAGCAATCAAAAAGTCATATATGCACAGTCAAGGTACCGATAGAAAGAACACGCAATGGCGCAAAAAATGACACCTCACACAGCCCCATAGACCAAAGGATAAAAGCGCTATAAGCCTGGGAAAGGAGCGATTTTAAGTGACGTATATTTGTTGACAATGGTTTAAATTTTTTACAGGCCATCAGATACAATATAAGTTATACATGTTACATATCGTTTTAATCTTAACGACTTGAGGAACATATATAACAAGTCAGTTTTACCCCAGGGCGAATGGCGTAAAAACACATTTCCCCCAAATAAAAGAAATGCTTTTTTTTTTTCAATTTCACCACACTTTGAATTTTTTTCTGGTTTCGCAGTGTACTTTATGCAAAAATTCAGCCTGTCATTGCAAAGTACAATTAGTGACGCAAAAAATAAGGGCTCATGTGGGTTTCTAGGTGGAAAAATGCAAGTGCTATGGCCTTTTAAGCACAAGGAGGAAAAAACTAAAACGCAAAAATCGAAATTGGCTCTGTCCTTAAGGGGTTGAGTATAGTCTCATGGCCACAACAATAAAAGAATCAAGAAAAACTGGTATTTAATACAAAAAGATTCCGTTCTATCAAAGCATCTAGATGAATTCCCACAAGTAGCCTTCAAGCGAAGTAAAAACCTTAAAGACATTCTAGTTCATAGTACTTTCCAGAATCCTCAAAAAAATGCGGAGAAAAACTGGGTAAAAACATCAGCGCCAAAGGGCATGCACAAGTGCGGTAGTTGCACTTGGTGCAAACAAGCCCTAAATATTAAAACTATAACTTTAGGTGGCGTAACGTGACATTTATTCGCTGTAAAACAAAAAATATCGTGTACGCTCTGACATGTAAATGCGGAAAGTTTTACATTGGCAAAACAACCAGACCGCCAATCCGAAGATTTTATGTACATATATATTCCATAAAAAACAAAAAAGCCACAACGAGGCTAATCCAGCACGTTATAGAACAGCATGACGGCGACTATAAATGTCTTAATTTTACAGGTTTATTAAAAAGGATAATGGGAACCGCAGGAAAAGATACCAATAGGTTACTGCTACAATGCGAGGCAAGGTTGATTATGGAAACACAAGCTCAAAGTAAAAGCGGCTTAAATGACAAAATAGAGCTGCAAATGTTCTTATAAGCACTTGGTGAAAATAAGCACCTTTTACTGTTTTTAAAACAATGTTTTAAATTGTAGTGTAATTCTACTTGCAGTAAGCTACACCTCCTCCACGCACGTCATCGAGGGCGTTTTACCTGAGACCTGCGGGAGGAGCGTCATCTGAAACAGCTGTCATAGTTCGTGTGAATAGTGTTTGGCGTCCAAGCCCGCCACAGATGTATCTGCTGTATTTTAACCTGCACTTGTAATAAAGACAACGCATCACAACGGTGAGTGCCCCCGCATCTTTTTCTACATATATTGGCTCTAAATTATAGTTACGCTTTAAATATATTTTATAAATTCCAATGTACTACCCTACACTGCACAAACAAATGGTATTCAGATGAAAACATAGCTTCAGAAAGCTCTTTTAAATACATAGTTTTAATCACAGTAGCAAACTAAATTATTTATCAATATCTAATTGATATTCCATGAAGGTTTGGAAGATTGGTTTTATAAGAAACCGTATGTGACAAGCATACAGGTGAAGTTCATGAAGAAAAATAGCCCTGAAAATATAATTTCATACATAAGTTACAAATTTATGCTACATTTTCTCTCGACCACAAGGAAATCCATCCATTATATGGTGCATCCAGTCACTAGAGCGGTGAAACATTATTCAGAAAGTTTTCTATCATCTTCTTCATCTTATTTTGTTAGTCTCTTTTTCTGTTTTTGCCTCTTTCACAACTACATTTATTCTAAGTTAATATTATATTTTATGGATATATTGGTAATATAAATAAGTAAAACTAACTATATATCACAAAAAAAATACATGTACATGCATCCTTTATAGAAAAAAAATCCCATAAAAACAGCTTTAGGCCATTTTCACACATGGTTTGAGATTGGTACTGCAGTACCTACCAGATGATCTTCATTCCTGATTAATTGGGATGCGGGCGCATTAGTGTGCATTAACTTTACCACAGGCCCCGGGCTGTTCACCAAGCCTGGGCCCCCACCCCACTGTAACTATGGCAGCACTAGCGTGGTGTTTATAGTACCGGATAGATAATATCATGATTCCCTGATTTGTGCAAAATTGTGGCAGAACAGTGGTCAGGAGACAAAACACCACTGAAAGTTTAAGTCTTTTTAGGTGGCCATGGGTCCCCCAGGAGCTCAGGGTCCCGGGCTACTGTCCGAAACAGATCTATTATAATCCACTACTGGCTGCCCTAGGCACTAAACCTGAAGACATCCCATCTAAACTCACCAATTTGCATGATGTTTTTCTAGTTTCTGTACAGCATATTGATATCTGATCAGTCATAGGCCATGTTCCCACATTTACTGTACATTACCGAAACCAGACCCTCAGTGGGAGCCTGGTTTTGGTCTTATGCATTTCTATACATGTAGAAACATTGCCTGAATCATGTTTTTCATGGTTTTTAACTGCCTAAAACATGAACAGATTTCCACTTTGAATAAATGATTTGAGCGGTCTGCATTATCTGAAGGAATTCTCATCACAGGAATAGTAGATTGGAAGGTAATAGCTCCAGCCATCAAATTTAACAGCGCCACACCACACCTGACCAATACCACCATGCTGTGAATGGATAAAACTGTCATACCAGGCCTGACCAATACCACCATACTGTGACTGGATAACAGTGCCGTACCAGACCAGACCAATACTACCATACTGTGACACACACCCCCTGCAGCAGATCCACATCAGATTTCATGATGCAGATTTAATACTGTGTTCAGTCATTTAGTTACACTGATATCTACAGCATGAAATCTGCACCATCAAATCTCCTGCAGACCTCCTGCGGATCCAGTACATGTGAACACAACCTAAGGATTGGATAAAATAGGATTACATAGGATTACATACAGAAGGATTGTCAGCCCCCTTAACCCCCCGGCAGCCTGGTGCATACTTTTATGGCTCCCAGCGTCCTGACATCCCAGCATCCTGACATCCCTGAACATCCAGACACTAGGAGTAACAGAACAAGCTGGAACACAGATCGCTAATGTATTCACTGGGCCGCAGGGGTTAAGGGGACTGCTGCTTACACACTCGCAACGAGATGACAATTCTGCTGTGAGTATGCAATCCTATTGAAACTGACAGGAGGGGAATTGCAGCATTGAAATCCACTGGGATTCCATTACGTGTGAAGCTACCCTCAGGGCAAAACATCATGTCATACTGCCTCCTCTTGGCTACACAGTGTTCTGTGGGGCCCGTTTACAGTGCATAGAGTAGCCCAATTAGCATATCAGAAACCGGCACAGATGTTGGGAATCTGGTGGTGGTAAAAAAAAAAAAAATGGACCATGCCACTGGGATGTACGCACTGACAAGGTAGTATGAAAAAATCAATGTCAATAATGTCAATAATCAAACTGGTACTGTACATTCACTTTAAGACTCTTTAGTAGCAATATAGCTTGGTTGCTATGGTTTACGGATCTACCTAAAGGCAATCCATACAATTTACAAGGCTCTTCACAGTTTATCTGGCTGTGGTTAAAAGGGTTATCCAGTGCTACAAAAACATGGCCACTCTTGTCTTCAGCTTGGGTGAGGTTTCAAACTTAGTTCCATTGAAGTAAATAGACCTTAATTGCAAACCACACCTGAACTGGAGACAAGAGAGGGGGAAAGTGGCCATGTTTTTGTAGCACTGGATAACCCCTTTAACCCCTTAAAGACAGAGCCAATTTCGATTTTTGCGTTTTTGTTTTTTTCAGGGGTCCTTGAGTAGAAGAAAAATGTTATTTCCCGCCGCCTGGAATGGAAATGGTGACTTGACTTGCAAAAGTTTTGGCAGAGGCAACCTTGGCCCCACAGCAACCTTACATGTAAAAAAAAAAAAAAAGTTTGGAAATGAGTATCAGTACACTACATTATGTCTCAAAAACTGTATGAACTTAGCCTTACACAAAGTAAACTTTCACTAGACAGCCTGAGACTATATTACTGTAACACACCAAAAGAAAAAAAAAAATCTAGATTTCATTTGCTTTTAGTTTTTTTTTTTTTTTTTTCAAAACGAGGCTCAAAAATGATGTGTTAGCTTGGCTTTGATCCACTTTTCCAGTATTTTATGGCTCAAATGAGAATGAAAAAACAGTATTAGAACATAGCCCAAGGCTGTGAGATCAATTTACAGCACATAAACTTACAAATGAACAAGTACAATAAGCTGACAAATGCTCATGTTGAATGTTCCTTTTTGTGACACTGTGGCTAAGGTTATTTTCACACAAGGGTTTTGTTTAGAAGACACATATATTTTTACGTTTGAAAACTGTAGTTTCCATTATGGACATTAAAAACAAAAACAAACAAAAATAATAAACAGGGGATAGAGAGAATTAAACAGATTAGTTTATTTCCAGATTTTAGTCCTTAGTAAACTTTAAAACACTTAAAAAAAAATCTCTTTATTGTTTATGTAATCTCATCCAGTACTATTACTTATATACATATGATGATAAAGAGACACTCCGAGCAGGACCTTTTTGTAATATATGCCCAGACATAGGTCGTTTGAAAATAATAAAGTTGACTAACCTGCAGCGCCGACAGTATTTTACCAATCTGTTCTGCTGTTTGCTTCTGGGACCTGGTGAACATTGCAGGCTCGTCCACCCAGTCAGTGGCTGTAGTGGTGTCCTGCCTCAGTCGCCAGTTGGCTGGACGGACTTGAAACTTTGCGCCTCCAGGACCGTGAAGTGGACAAACAGCAGAACGCATTGCCGCAGGAGCCAGGAAGGTAATTACATTTTATTATTTTCAAACAACCTCTTCTCGGGCATGATCAGCGGTCCACATCAAAATCCAGCAGGTATTACAAGACATGAAACAATGTAAGTTCAATAACAAGCCACAGGTCGAAACCAGGACCGCAAAACCAGGGACATATTCAGTAACAGAGACAAGGTCAAAACACAGATGGTGATGTAGAATAAAATCTGGGCTGTTTGTGATTGGCGCTCCAGAGTCCAGCCAATCTCACGTGCCCTCAGGTTATGATTGGCTGTCCTGTCGCTGCTTGTTATGACCAGGCATCCATGCCAATACTTCCCACCCCCCTCAACTTTTAGGAGGAGAGTCAATTGCAGGAGTGTGGATAGATAAGTTCCTGACGGATACCCTACATACACCAGTTTGTTCGTTTCAGGCCCCCGGACCCTTGCGTAGATACAGACCCTACAATATATGCATATCTCATAGAAGTCACCCCCCACACACACACACACACACACACACACACACCATCCCCAAATTTCATATTTGTCAACAAGTATGGTCCCCCAAACAAATACAGACCCCAGAGCAGATCCCCTATATAAATATAAACCTCTGAACAAATCCCCTTGAGACAGACCTGAAGAACAGATCCAAGTCAGTACAGATCTCCTACATACCACCACAGCTAACCCCATAAACTAAGTAAAGAATCTCTTTAAAGAAGGTGGATAGAAAATCTAAAAGTTTTTCTTGTTTAGTTAACACAACACATTAGAAAACAGTGTTTCATTTCTGGTTCTAACTCATCAGCAACAAAAAGAACATTAAACAGAGAACGTTTACAAACCTTCACCGAAAGGGATCGAAAGGTTTAGTCTATTGCTTTTGTCAATAAACAATTTCACACAGGGAAAATCCCACAAGCCACGATGACGCTCTGTATTACTGCTGTTAGGGCTCTTTGTTTACAGCATATTAAGTGTCAGAATGAAAAAGCAGAACACATGCAAAGAGTAGAGAATAATTAGCTCCTGCGTTGGCTCTTTCTCTTATAATACATGTACTGTAAGACACGCATATTATAGCAGCACTTTCTTTCCACCTTGGTAAGCTACAGCATACTGCAATATTTTTCACTGGGGTATCGTCTGAGCATGATGTATTTGGAGCTAGGATAGAGTGTCTCATCTGCAATGACAATTTTATGCCTTGCATCTTCACTACCTATATCTTGCCGCAAGATTTATCTATTTCTGTCTGTACTTTATAACACAAAAAAACTATAAAAGAAAATGTTCTCTATCTTTTCAGATCATTTTTAACAACATTATTGAACATTGCTATGAGGGTGTTTTTTTTTATTTTACTGAGCAACATTTTTTGCGTCATATGATCTGTGCCAATATTGACAATTACTTATGTTACATTGAGCCGAATACCAGTTTTATCTGTAAAATGTTATACAAACAGGTAGTGCCCCGGGTGTAGCTGATTAATATGGGTTACTGCAGATACTGGCCTTTATTCCCAAGAAAGATCAGGATTAAAGCCGGTTTGCAAAGGCAAAAGTACACACATTTTGACTTTCATCTGATCGTAACAAAAGATACATACATGTTTACTATTGTTGGTAGATATAGATCTTGTAACAATGCAGACATTTCTCTTCATCCTTTTTATGTGTATTAATGTCACAATGTTGTAATGTATTTTGTAATTCACAGAATGATATAGTCTAAAAAAAAAAAAAAAAACTTGGGTTTGGGCACAGATTCATATTAATGCCCTGTATAATGTCTGAATTGTACCTAAAGGGGTACTCCAGGCAAATGTTAAAAAAAAGGGGGAGGTAAGGGAGTGGTGGGATCATTACCATGAAGTGAAATTTACCTGTCCCAGTGCCCCCACAGCACCATCGCTCATGATCACCCGCTGGTATTCTCCTGGTTTGCGTCATTACCCTCATGAGACTGGCAGGTGATTGTGAGCAGTGACACTGTGGGGGCACTTTATTAGGGTATGTTCACACTTAGTAAATTAGGTGGAATTCGGCTGCGAAACTCTCTGCTGCGGAATTCTGCCTACCTCAGTGTGCCATAGCCTGTTGATGGGAGAGCTTGCGCGACTCCGCTGCGGTCGCTCTTCGCTCAAAGAATTGACATTATAACTATCTGAGCGGAGAGCGGCAGCAGCAGAGGTGCGCAAGCTCTCCCATAGACAGGCTATGGCACAGTGAGGCAGGTGGTATTCCTTGGCGGAGAGTTCCACAGCGGAATTCAACCTGATTTACTCAGTGTGTACATACCCTTACTGTTACTTAATTATTATGTTCCCACTCCCTGGTTTATTTTTTATCTGTTTGGTCAGAAATCCCCATTAATTCTAGTATGATACACGTGGCACGATGTATACCGTCAGAGTCTGTATGTTTGTATGTTTTATGGAGTATTGATTAGTATGTACCTAGAATATCTTTCCAATATATTGCCCTATAGAAACTCCATATTAGTAGAAGGATACAATGGGGCTTATGTATAGGCTCTATGTACGTGGCTCTTCCTTCTTCAAGGTGAACTCTTAAAAGAACAAATATATTCTTACATACTCTGAAATAAAGTAGCCTATGACTGCCTAGGAATAAAATGGTCTATAAAACTACAGATTTATCCTGCATGCATGGAGTCACACTATTTTAAACTCAACAGCACGTATACTTATGATTCTTAGGGCTGGTGCATGGAAATGATTGATAAAGTATACAGTTGTGCTAATAAGTTTATAAGATAAGTTTAAGAAAATAATAGCGTGACAATCAAACAAAACACGTCTATTATTTATAATGTGTTTCAAATACAAGTATTTTTGCCTTACTGAGGATAATGGAAGGCACAGCTAAAAATAGAAGGCGAGTCAACAAATCAATAGCACATAGAGGAAAAACAACACATGACAAAAAAGGTGTGCAGGCTCACAATAAAAAAGAATGAAGAAACTAAACTTATACTACACCAAGCACAAAGCAACTCATCGGAAAGATGACAAATTGAAAGCAATTAAAAACAAGCGCAATGTTACAGATCACAAGAATGTTATGACCTCACAGAAGCACTAACCTCTAGTAAAGCATGGCATAATTAAGTAAATACAAATAGGAATATAAAAAAAGAAGCAGAGAACAAGCTTGATAAAAAAAAAACAAGGTGAGAGACCCCACATATAAAATGCAAAGTGTAAAAAAGAAATGTAAAGGAAACAACATATCCAATGAATAATTTATACCAATAATATAATTACAATGCATCCAATAAAGAATCCATAACAAAAATAATTTAGATTAAATATATAATAAATTATTTTTATATGTATATATATATATATATATATATATATATATATATATATATATAGTACAGACCAAAAATTTGGACACACCTTCTCATTCAAAGAGTTTTCTGTATTTTCATGACTACGGAAAGTGTAGATTGTAGCGGCATGCTATTCCATCCAGTTTAGTTGGACCATCATTTTTTTTCTTTAACACGGCAATGACCCCAAACACACCTCCAGGCTGTGTAAGGGCTATTTGACCAAGAAGGAGAGTGATGGGGTGCTACGCCAGATAACCTGACCTCCACAGTCACCAGACCTGAACCCAATCGAGATGGTTTTGGGTGAGCTGGACCACAGAGGGAAGGCAAAAGGGTCAACAAGTGCTAAGAATCTCTGGGAACTCCTTCAAGACTGTTGGAAGACCATTTCAGGTGACTACCTCTTGAACCTTATCAAGAGAATGCCAAGAGTGTGCAAAGCAGTAATCAAAGCAAAAAGTGGCTACTTTGAAGAACCTAGAGTATTGTTTCACACTTTTTTTTGTTAAGTATAATTCCTCATATATTAATTCATAGTTTTGCTGCCTTCAGTGTGAATCTACAATTTTCATAGTCATCAACATAGTCATCAAAATACAGAAAAATCTTAGAATGAGAAGGTGTGACCAAACTTTTGGTCTGTACTGTATATATATATATATATATATATATATATATATATTTTTTTTTTTTTTTTAAAAGACCAACATATACCTCAGCACTTTTCCGAGGGTACACATATACATACAGTCATGGCCAAAAAATTTGAGAATGACACAAATATTATATTTTCACATGCCCTCACATGTGTTTGTCAGATGTTTTTATCACATACAGAAATGTAATTGCAATCATTTTATGAGTAACAAAAGCTTATATTTATTGACCGTTAGAATGAGTTAATGTAGCAAGTCAATATTTGCAGTGTTGACCCTTCTTGTTCAGGACCTCTGCAGTTCTCCCTGGCATGCTCTCAATCAACTTCTGGACCAAATCCTGACTGATAGCAGTACATTCTTGCACAATCAATGCTTGCATTTTGTCAGAATTTGTTGTTTTTTGTTTGTCCACCCGTCTCTTGATGATTGACCACAAGTTCTCAATGGGATTAAGATCTGGGGAGTTTCCAGGCCATGGACTAAAAAATCTCTATGTTTTGTTCCCTGAGCCATTTAGTTATCACCTTTGCTTTATGGCAAGGTGCTCCATCATGCTGGAAAAGGCATTGTTGATCGAAAAACTGCTCTCTGACGGTTGTGAGAAGTTGTTCTTGGAGGACATTCTGGTACAATTCTTTATTCATGGCTGTGTTTTTAGGCAAGACTGTGAGAGAGCTGATTCCCTTGGCTGAGAAGCAACCCCACACATGAATGGTTTCAGGATGCTTTACAGTTGGCATGAGACAAGACTGTGGTAGCGCTCACCTAGTCTTCTCCAAATAACCTTTTTTCCAGATGTCAAAAACAATCGGAAAGGGGATTCATCAGAGAAAATGACTTTACCCCAGTCCTCAGCAGTCCACTCCCTGTACTTTTTGCAGAATATCAGTCTGTTCCTGATGATTTTTCTGGAGAGAAGTGGCTTCTCTGCTGCCCTCCTTTAGACCAGGCCTTGCTTCAAGAGTGGCCTTGCTCACAGTGCGTGCAGATACACTCACACATGCCTGCTGCCATTCCTGAGCAAGCGCTGCACTGCTTGTAGCCCGATCCTGCAGATGAAACACTTTTAAGAGACGGTCCTGGCGCTTGCTGGTCTTTCTTGGGCACCCTGGAGCCTTTTTGGCAACAATGGAACCTCTCTCCTTGAAGTTCTTGATGAAGCGATAGATTGTTGACTGAGGTGCAATCTTTCTAGCTGCGATACTCTTTCCTGTTAGGCCATTTTTGTGCAGTGCAATGATGACTGCACGTGTTTCTTTAGAGATAACTATGGTTAACAGAAGAGAAACAATGATGCCAAGCACCAGCCTCCTTTTAAAGTATCCAGTGGTGTCATTCTTACTTTATCATGACAGATGGATCTCCAGCCCTGTCCTCACCAACACCCACACCTGTGTTAATAGAGCAATCACTGAAATAGTGTTAGCTGTTCCTTTTAGGGCAGGGCTGCAATGATGTTGAAATGTGTTTGGGGGGATAAAGTTCATTTTCTAGGCAAATATTGTCTTTTCAAATACTTGCTGTTAAGCTGATCACTTTTTATAACATTCTGGAGTATATGCAAATTGCCATTTTAAAAACTGAAGCTGTAGACTTTGTAAAAATTAATATTTGTATCATTCTCAAAACTTTTGGCCATGACTGTAGAATCAGAAATCCATAAATACACACTGATTATCAGTTCAAACAAAAATAGCTGTGGCCCTGCTCACAAGGACTAAGAAGACATACTCTATCTCTTGAGATTCCTTTCAGGTCAAATTTGGTAAAGCAGATTAGTTTCTCACTTAGATTCTGATTTGGGTTTGGAAGTGCCCGAATTCCCTGTGACTGTGCAATAAAAGTGTGTACAATAGGCAAAGGCAGGAGTACCTGCTCCTATAGCATATACTGAGTGGATGGGCCCATTGCAGAGCCCAGCAAATATAATGGGTGGCATCACTACTTAATTCCAGGTCACTCAGTATACAAAAGCAGGTACATATCAGAATCACAAATAGTTTGCATAAAAAAATAATAATAATTAAATGACATTTCGTCCAAATCTAATTTGTGCGATTTGTACAATACTGCACCTATCTTTTATAAATAGAGGGTGGTGCACATAAGACATAAGATTTGATCAGACAGTCACCCATCAGTATCTGTGTATGTGTTGGTACAAAGTGCTTATGTAGAGGGGGAGGTGACAGAAAGGACATTAAAGAGAACCAATCACGGAAGAAATTTAAAAAAAATATATTTTCTAATTCAATGTAATTATTTATTTAATTAACATTTGTAAATACTTTTATTTATTTTTTCGGCCGCGTTTTTGTTTTATTCACTTTTCAATTCACTGTCTCGCGCCGGCTCTTTTCAAAAGAGCCGGCTCGAGACAGGAAGCTCCCGTCATCCACAGCGGCAGCAAGGCCGGCCGCCGCCATCTTGATTACGTCATTTGCGTTCCAGTGGTGGAACGCAAGTAGCGTAATCAAGATGGCGGCGGCCGGGCCGAACAAGAGGAACAGGTATAGTATAAGATACAGACTGCAACAGCAGTCTGTATCTTCATTTTGTCTATTTATGAAGATACAGACTGCCTTTGCAGTCTGTATCTTATACTTTACCTGATCCTCTTGTCCGTTGCAGTCTGATGCCGGGCGCCGCCATCTTGAATACGTCACTTGCGTTCCAGCGGTGGAACGCAAGCGACGTAATCAAGATGGCGGCGCCGGCCTTGCTGCAGCAAACAAGAGGATCAGGTAAAGTATAAGATACAGACTGCAAAGGCAATCTGTATCTTCATAAATAGACTGCCTTTACAGTCTGTAGCTTATACTTTACCTGATCCTCTTGTTTGCTGCAGCAAGGCCGGCGCCGCCATCTTGAATACGTCACTTGCGTTCCAGCGGTGAAACGCAAAGTGACGTCATCAAGATGGCGGCGCCCCGCCTTCGTTCAGCAATTGGGTAAAGGGATAAGATACAGACTGCACAGGCAGTCTGTATCTTCATAGATAGACTTAGGGAGAGATTTCCTTTGATAATAGGGATAGTGATTTTTAGGTGATTGGTCCTCTTTAATAAATTGTACAAAAAAAAAAGCCCATTTTATTCACAAAATACTGAATGCATAGAAGGGTAAAATAATGTCCGATTACATGGTGCCACAGATATACATATACATATTGCTCATCTCATTACAACTGCTTTAGGGGTAAGGCATTCTGCATTATGACTTGCAGCTTTGCTTTTGTGTATTTCATGGGCTTATTATTTAGTAGTGATGAGCGAATACTGTTCGATCAAATAGATATTCGATCGAATAGTGAGGTATTCGATCTATGGAATATAATCGAATAGTTCGCCGAATATTCGATAAATATCCGATAAGCGTTCAAATCCCCCAGCTTCCGGTTTTTACCTCCAAGTGGTCGAATAGATGTTTTTCAATAATCGAATACTTGTTCCCATTGACATTAATGGGATCAAATATTTGATCGAATATTCGAATATTCGGGAGATATTCGTACGAATATTGAATATTCGAATATTTCACTATTCGCTCATCACTATTATTTAATAATACATTACTTATACATTTTTTTTTTAGTATGTCTTTTAGAGTACCTCTATTTATAGTCTTGGTAAAATATCTATCTATCTATCTATCTATCTATCTATCTATCTATCTATCTATTTATCTATCTATCTATCTATCTTGACGCCTCTTGAGAAAGCGACCTAGCGCGAAACGTGCGTCGGGGTAGTGGATGCCAGATACCACGATGGGTAAGCGTGCTTTATAATAATTTTTTGGATACCGCATTGTTTGGGTATAGTCAGATGCAGGTTATCTAGGAGGCCATGTGGATACACTGCATGACCATATATAAATGATTTGGACACTTACATAATATTTGTTGGTATGATTATGTGACTTTCTACAATCCTGTTTTTGTTGGCTGTCTTTAATTACTGGAACCCTTTTTGCACAAAAAACTTTTTTATGTGGTTTTTAATCATGTTAATAAAATTGCTAATACAGTGGTGCCTTGGATTATGAGCATAATTCGTTCTGGGACTTTGCTTGTAATCCAAATCCACTCTTAAACCAAAGCAAATTTTCCCATAAGAAATCACTGATATGCAGACAATTGGTTCCACTCCCCAAAAATAATGATTTTATATTTTGAATAACATGTAAGACAAATGAAACAGACATTTATAAACAGCTGTATATGTGATATTATAGGTTACTGTTCAGTATAGCAATCAGCATGTGGAGTAAAATGTATTATAGGTGCATAAACCTGAAACACAGCAGCAGTTTGTAGATACAGGGTGAAACTGCAGATCCCTATAATGCAGTAGCGTAGTATAACATGGTAGAATAGAGAAGCAGAGCTGCTGTCAGAGGTCTGTGTGGTCACATGACAACAATGGAGAAGGGGTGTGTGCTCAGCACGGACCAATTAGGACTGACAGAGACTGCAAGGAGCATGAAGGACCGAGCAGTACAGATGTGGGTACATACATGCAGCACTCTGTCCGGGGAGAGAGGGGTTACAGCTATGAAGAGATTACCTTCACAGTTCTGTCCCCTGATGGAAGCCCCAGCCTGAAGTGGATCTGCTATGATTTGGAAGGCAAGGGAGACTTCCTGGGTTAGAGTACAGGGCTGTAGACCCCGCTATATAGACCATGTCCCTCCCCAACTCGCGCTCCCACCTAGTACAGGGAGCTCTTAAACCAAAACAATGCTCTTAAACCAAGTCACAATTTTGAAAAACTGAGCTCTTAAACCAAAACGCTCTTAAACCAAGTTACTCTTAAACCAAGGTACCAGTGTATTTAATAATCTAGCTTTGAGTTGTGTAATTGATCTATCTGTCTATCTATCTATCTATCTATCTATCTATCTATCTATCTATCTATCTATCCATCTATACATGAATTGTTTATTAGATGCATTGCATTTACATTATTGCTATGAATTATTTATATGATATATTGATTAACTTATATTTATTTTTTGCACTTTGAACGTTATATACGAGTTGTCTTGCATTACATTTCATTTGGCCTATTTTCTGCTTCCTTGCAGGAGATTGCTGTTATTTTCTTGACTTATACTGTATATCTTTTTTACTTATTTATGCCAAACTTGGGCTAAATTTAGGGGCCCAGCGAGATCACAAAGTTCTTATGTCCTCCAGTGTTGCTATTACTTTTATGTGTACACGTATACATACCACTTGCCTTTCCGTGTTGAACTTTTATGTTTTGCAAGTGATAAGTCCTTATGGATTCATACTTCGATGTGATCTTGTTTTTTTTTGTGTTTTTTTTTGTTAAGAAATGTATATGCCCCTTGAAGTCATGAACCTAGCAAAACAGTAGAGAAGCACAATATATGTGGTTTTGTCCACTGAAGCACACAATGTGGATATTTATTTTAATGGTTCTTAAGGTTTCTTAAAGGGGACCTTTTTATTTATTTATTTTTACTTTCAAAGTTTTTATTGAGTTTTTTTTTCATAGTAAACGTACTAAACAATCAGACATGCAACAGCCCACAAACACAGGCTATAGTGGAACACAAATTACAACTAAAAATTGACAAACAATATCAGAGAATAAATCAATAGCTTTTAGTTGAAGATCAGTTGGAAACCTTAGAAATTGTCCAGGGAAAACATTTTTTATAAAACTTTAGATAGATGTAAAATATCAGATAGATAGATAGATAGATAGATAGATAGATATCTCAAATGGCAAAAGCCTGGGTGTTAAGTGATCGGGGCGGTTTAAATTGTTGCAGTAGATTGAAAACTTCCCTCCAAAAAAATGTAAGATTTTGGCATGACCACCACATGTGTTATAGCGTAGCTTTATGGGAACATACACACCGACATAGGTTTGAACAAATATGAACAGCGCTCCATGGTGTGATGTTGTTTTGCTTATAATGAGATTCTTTGGATTCTGTTATAGAACATGAAAAGAAAGTCAGACAAATCAGCAATAGTTAAATATAGTTTATTGAAAATATAATATTTGCATCATTAAAAGTAGGCAGTTACAGATGTGTTCACACATCTGTAAGGCATTACTTATATAACTGGGAGGCGACCAAACAAGATTGGCCAAATAATGTTAAGTGACATCCCAGTAGAGGTACGCATCCCAGAATATGTCAAGTTTGACAGAGTGCAGATATAAAAATGTATCCAAACCGTTACAAAATATATATGAGTTGAAAAGGTTAGATGAACTTTATAGTCGGCCATGTTGTATCGCGACAGACATGACAGTATGGTTCGACGGCCATTTCATGTGGTTCGCACCATCTTAGGTGATGCGCCACTATCTCAGATGATACTCAGCCATCTTAGGTGATTTGGCAGACATGTTATGTGCTCCGACCGCCATTTTATATGCTTATGGCAGTAATTTTAGCTTTTGTATCACAGATGTCTGCAAAGGATAAAGTAATGAAAGAGAGTAGATGGGAGACCTGATGTACTTGTGCGAATGCAAGGCACAAGACTGCATGTATATGAACCGCAGCCACTTACAGGAACCATACAGGATACTAAAAGTAAAAATCCCTCCTCTCCTAGAGAAAGGTTACTTAAACAAAACGAAGCTAAATGGATTAGAACATTAGATTGTATGTGGCCGAAGGGGTTGAATTTAGAACTCAATTTGAATGTATATGACTAAGGTAGCTTTTCTTTATGTCCTAATCTATCTACATCATGGGTTTTACTAATATTTTAATTATTTGTTTTTTAGATAAATTTAGAAAGTGGTTCCCTGGTCTCTAACCGGCAAAGATATATGTTCTGAAGCGGTAATCATGGCCGTGTGGACGGAATGTTCGGTTGTTACAACTACAGGGTTGCTGAAGATAACATAGAATTTTTTTTATTTTTTTGCTGGACCATATGAAAGAGTGTAATTTTCTCTACATGGCGATGGACTGTTAAACAGCATGTTACATTGTAATGGATTGTGAACAATGAATGGAATACACTCGCATATGACTACATCTAACAGTATACTCTTCTGTCAGTGTTTGATGCCTCTGGATTGAATCAGGAGCGGACTGTTCCAGATCTCGTGGATACGAGCGTGAAATATGCTCCAGGTGATAACATCAGTGACTGCTGGGGAGCGATGTGATATGCTCTGCTGAGCTAGAAGCGTCCCATCTTCATTGTAAGTGAAAGCAGTCTACCAGGAGAAGCGTCTAGATTCCCATGACAGTGAGAGCGGCCCACCATATGGAGGAAGGGCGGTGATTTACATGGACTGAGTGTTTCAAGGATGTAAGTTGTTTACAAGCTTCCAGGATTACCATGACGATGCTGAGTAGCGAACATGTGATTGGAGGTGAGGGAGCTGACGAACTGATGACGATAGTAAACTCTCCCTTCGCAGGATTCACATGGATTGAGTGTTCCAAGGACGTAAGTTGTGTGTAAGCGTCCAGTATAGCCATGACGATCCTGAATAGCGAATATGTGATTGGATGTGAGGGAGCTGACAAGCTGATGACGACAACAAACCCTCCTATCACAGTGCTTCCAGTGCGCAACCTCTGTTGTTTTGTGTACAAGCCGAACATCGCAGCCGGCATGGTCATTGTGATGGCAAGATATCGTTTTGCAGGGGAGATCGGTGGGCAACATGGACATTAATGGAAGGTCTGGATAGACAGTAGATTATATAAGATATCAATGGATGACAGATGATATGTCTTAATGGGATGTTTATGATAAATATTATATGTACCGCCTACTCCATGTTGCTGATTGGTTGATTTTAATTGTTTGTCTTTGGTGATTGGTGGATTTCTATATATAATGATGTTTTGTACAACCCCTTTTTATGCTTGAAAAAGGCTTGAGACAATGAGCTGAAACGTTGCACTATATTATGCAAACTGGCACAATAAAGATTTAGCACGTGTTTTGGAAGACGATGCTGTCCTCAACCTTCTTCTTTTCGACATGATTGTTGGGGGATAGAGCCGTACCCCGGGAGGACTGTGCATCCAGTGGTGTGTTTTCCGCGGACCTTGCCCTATTTTTTTGTCATATATATATATATTTTTTTTATTTTATTTTTATTTTTTTTTTTTTTTTTTTTCCCTTATTTCCCTTATATATATTTCATCTGTATGACCCATTCAAGTTCACCATATACCAAAACAAACTGCTTGTCCTGAGATCATACACACAAGGGAGTTTTTTTTTTTTTTTTTTTCTCCTTTGATGTTGCATTATATGGAGTGTATGTGTAGAATCCCAGCATAAAATACACCTGAACTAGGGGAGGGGGAGGAGGTGAAAAGTTCATAGCAAATCGATGTAAGAGGTGCTTTTTCACCACTCACATGAAGTACAGTCTTGATTTAAATTATGTTCTCCAAAGCTTTTAGGATTTATGAGGCCTTTCCTTTTTTCTGTTTTTATTAACTTCAATTTGTGTCCATGTATATCCTAATTTTTCGTCCTGGAACAGCCAAAGAAGATGGATTTTCAGGGGATGTTGCTTTGACACTTTCTTTGCCTACCAGAAACATTTTTGGCAGTGTTTAGAGTGTACCTGTTACATAAAAAAAAAAAAAAAAACTTTTTATATGTCACAGAGAAATATCAAAAGTTTTTTTGAGTGAGATCTGTGTTTAGACTACAACTGGTCAAGAGTAGTGATGATCGATAATTTTTCTACATTTATATGAACTTGACGCTAATTGTTTGCCGATCACGAACAATTTGCTTAATGATCGGAATGGTTATAATGATCATTTTCAAACATATTCGAACATGCGAACGTTTATCTTGCGATGTACGCAATTGCACAATTTATGCTTTGCACCTGATAATCTGTACACATGTGCGTAGACCAAAACATATGCAACTGCATAATTTACGCTTTGAACTTGATAATCTGTACGCATGTGCATAACTCTAGAATGAAACGTATGCAATGGCGTAATTTATGCTTTGCACATGATAAGCTGTACGCATGTGCGAAGACCAAAACGTACGCTTCTACTGGCTGCTCATAATTTTTTTGTACATGCTTACCCAGTGAGTGGTCAAGCTCAGCCCTTAATTCCTGCACGTGGTTCCTGCTGCCTGTGGTCCCAGCCTATGACTGCTGCCCTGGTACCAGTCGTAAGTCCAGCTGTGTTCCTGCCTGCTTGTCTACAGCGGCACCTTGCCTGCCTCCGCTGGCAAGCCAAGCCAAGCCAGGGGTAGTGACCTGGGGGTCACCTGTCGCAGCAAGTCCAACCCATCTTGCGGCGGGCTCTAGTGAAGACCAGCAGCCCCTTAGACTCCACTCACTAGTGCGGCTTACGCCATCGCTAGTGGTGGTTCTGTGGATCCACTACTCCTGCCGTAACAGTATCTTGAGCCCAAAACCCTATGTCAAACAGGTAATTGGTTCTGGAAGCCCCAAAGTGTCATCCTAAAAAAGAAAAAAAATTGATTTAAAGACAAATAAGTAGATAATGAATATGGGTAAAGCAAGTCCTTACATATAACAGTGAGAGAGATATATTGGAAACTGTGAATTACTTTCTATGAAGAGGAATTCTTCTTCATAGTTAGTCATGAGCGAGTACTAAAATGCTCGGGTGCTCATTACTCGAGACGAATATCTCTCGATACTCGAGTGCTCGTTTTGAGTAACGAACCCCATTGAAGTCAATGGGAGACTCAAGTATTTTTGCAGGGGACCCAAGTTCAGTAGGGGGAAGGTTGTGTGAAAACCTGTAAACCTCAGAAAATTATGGAAACACAACGGAAATGGACAGTAAACAGCAGGGGCAGCATGTATGCATGACTCTAAGGCTGCCTAATTGCTCCATTATGCCTGATTCTGTGCAACAACCTGGTTAAAACAGAGGTAGGCATAGGGACCACCCAAAAACTCAGCATGGCAGTGAGAACACAGGGAACCATTAAAACAGAGGTAGCATAGCATGAAACAGCCAAAAATTTCAGCCTGACACAGCATGACGGTGAGGACAGAGTGAACAAGGTAGAAGCGGTAACCAGTCAGCCTTCCATTAAAAGTGAGAGAGGAAGCAAGTGAGCCTCCCAAAAATTAGGCCAGACACAGCATGGCATTAAGCACACAGAGAACTCCCGGGAGCAGCAGTAGCCAATATGGAGGCCAGGCAGGAACAACAGTAACCAACATAGAGGCCAGGCAGGAGCAACAGTAACCAACATGGAGGCCAGGCAGGAACAACAGTAGTCAACATGGAGGCCAGGCAGGCACAGCAGTAGTCAACATGGATGCAGTGAAGGCCCAGCAGTAGTCAATATGTATGCCAGTTAAGGCCCAGCAGTAGTCAGCATGGATGTCAGTTAAGGCCCAGCAGTAGTCAACATGGATGCCAGTTAAGGCCCAGCAGTAGCCAACATGGAGGCAAGGGCAGGCACATCAGTAGTCAACATGGATGCCAGTTAAGGCCCAGCAGTAGTCAACATGGATGCTAGTTAAGGCCCAGTAGTAGCCAACATGGAGGCAAGGGCAGGCACACCTGTAGTCAACATGGATGCCAGTGAAGGCCCAGCAGTAGCCAACAAGGAGGCAAGGGCAGGCACACCAGTAGTGAACATGGATGCCAGTTAGGGCCCAGAAGTAGCCAACATGGAGGCAAGGACAGGCACAACAGTAGTTAACATGGATGCCAGTAAAGGCCCAACAGTAGCCAACATGGAGGCAAGGGAGGCATGGTGGCTCAGTGGTTAGCACTGTAGCCTTGCAGCGCTGGAGTCCTGGGTTCAAAATACAACATTTGCAAAAAGTTTGTATGTTCTCTCCGTGTTTGCGTGGGTTTCCTCCGGTTTACTCCCACACTGAAAAACATAGTGATAGGTGAAGCGCTCCGGAATCTGTGTGCGTTATACAAAAAAACAAGGGCAGGCACAGCAGTAGTCAACATTGATGCCAGTAAAGGCCCAGCAGTAGTCAACATGGATGCCAGTTAAGGCCCAGCAGTAACCAACAAGTCGCTTCTACCCCCAGCACCCTTTCGATTTTAAATTTGACTAGCAGTTGGGTTAACATTCTATTGAAGTTTTATGCAGGTGTACTACAAATCCCAGCAATACAGTGTAGTACCCACTAGTTTAGGGGGGCTGTACGGTACAATGTGGTATTGGCTGGACCTAGATACACACTCTGTGATACCCCCTTACAATGAGCAGTGAAGTTTTATGCAAGTGTACTACAAATCCCAGCAATACAGTGTAGTACCCACTAGTTTAGGGGGGCTATACGGTACAGTCTGGTAGTGGCTGGACCTAGACACATGCTGTGATACCCCCGTCCAATGAGCAGTGAAGTTCTATGCAGGTGTACTACAAATCCCAGCAATCCAATGTAGTACAGCAGGACCACCAGCCCCAAAATCAAAAAAGCACACTGAGCACTGTATGCAACACCTAATGTCCCCTTTCTGCCAGCAGCCAGTCACCACAGTGTGCTGCTGAAATCGTGGTAGCAGCACTGCAAGTCCCAGCCAGCAGCCTGTAGTAACACTATTAAAAAATTATTTGAAGTTTGTTTGTATTGCTAGTATTCCCTGCCTACTGGAACGCTAAATCCTACACTGACACTCTCCCTGACCAGCAGCAGCTCTGTCCCTGATCTCTCACAGCATGCGAGTACTGCGGCCTGTGCGTTTTATATGGCAGGGTCATCTGATCTGGCCAACCAATCGCTGCTATCAACATGTATGGGTCCCACGTGATCGCAGGAAGTACCATAGAGTCTCCTGCATGTTTATTGGCTGAGAAATAGCGCCCAAACTTACAGGAAATGGATGATGAGATTTTCTCGAGTATCACGAGATTCTCGTCCGAGTAACGAGTACCATCGAGTATCCTTATACTCGATCGAGTGCCAAGCTCACAAGAGCATGCTCGCTCATCACTAATCTTAGTGGTTATCTTCTTTAAATGTGTAAGCACCATTTTGTATGTGCGTGCGTGTGTATTTGGTGAGTGCTGGGGGGGGGGGGGGATTTCATATGACAAACTGTTGTTTAGGTTTCTTATATTAAAGTAAATTAGCCCCTCCCCCCCCCCAAATGGCATAAAATAACAAAATAGAGTATAGTCACCTTCCTGACTGCAGTACTGATGCTGTGGTTGTTTTGCTACCTTTGTCCACTTAACTTCATGATCTATCCCAGCTTTGCTGATAATATTCAGGACACAGCTTCAGGATTGAGAACTGAGAACCCCATTAATTTAATGTTTATGCCATCACTCCCTACTGTATATCCCTTTGGAATGTGTGTTTGATTCCTTGACTAGCACTATTGCATAACATAGACTCTCTACAATGCATGCTTTATAACTGAATGTAACTGAATGTAAAGGACAATGATGCAACATCAATTTCCAAAGCCAAAATTCTGATTATTATTTTTTTTTTTTCAGATACAGTTAAATGTATACAATGGACAGCTTATTTATTAGGTACCATAAGGTGTTTTACCTATCATAAATTACTCACTGATCTCAAGCCCTTACGTTTTCTTAAGAGGTCACATTTTCAGAATTTCCTTGCAAGGGAATTGATAAAATAGTGATCTATAGCACATAGCAGCACTCTGAAGGTGCTCTTACTTTTACTCAAGACAAATCACACATTTTGTTTCACCTCTAATAGAAATATGTAGCTTATCTCTACTCCAGGAAGCATTCCAAATATAATAGGATAGTTATATTTATTAACAAAAGTTTGCTATTATTTGTTCTTCATTCCATTATTTATTCTTCATCTTTTCCATGAGAGCCTTCTATGTATATTTTGATCTTCCAACATGTTCCTAAATTGTCGTTTGTCTTTCCTTGAAAATTTGCAGATCGCTACATATAAACAGACTCTTACTGATTTACCCTATGTAAAAGATGGGCTTAAGCAATCTTAAAAAAGATCGCAATATTGATTTTTCGTACGGATTTTCAAACGATTTTTCTAACGATTTATTCGTCTAAATGCTGATCGTTATAAAAACCAAATTGTTGCTTCAAAATCGTTAAATGATTGGGCTAATTATCGCTCCATGTAAACGTAGCATTAAACAACACAATATAACCCCAAGTTAGGGGCTCATGTGGGTTTCTAGGTGGAAAAATGCAGGTGCTATGGCCTTTTAAACACAAGGAGGAAAAAACTAAAACGCAAAAACGAAAATTGGCTCCGTCCTTAAGGGGTTAAACTTTATACAGAACAAAGTATTCAAAGAGAATATTTCTTCATTTAGATCTAGGATGTTTTATTTAAGTGTTCCCTTTATTTTTATTTTTTTTTGCAATATATATGTTGCAGTTCAAATAAAAACAATTCTTAAAGAATATAAAGAGAATTAGCTGATAATCCATAGTACTCACCATGCATTTGTGTACTTTATTAAAAGGTCAAAATATGCAAAGGTAGGTTACAATCATTTCACAGCTGACAGCTTCATTACGGATACTGTAATAAAGCTGTGAACTGTGAAATGATTGTCGCCTACCCGTGTATCTCTTGACCTTTCGATAAAGTGCACAAATGTGGTGAGTACTATGGACTACCTGCTTATTTTTTTTTATTTATTTATGTTATATTCTTCTTAAAATTGATTGATTTCACAGTCAAAGTCAACAAATCTGCAGCATGGTTTCAACTTATTCTAATTTCTACCTCAAGTTTGATATGAAAGTCCTTTTTCTTCAGCAGGTTACAATGCTTTGACCATTGTTGTGATCTTTGCAGTATTCTTTTAAGTGTTCATCATACCTTATAGTGATAGTTGCTCATTTTTTTTTATTATGCTTGTTTCTTTTGTACATCTGCATATAGTTAATGTGCAATAGACAACACAACTTCTGACTGCAGTCAAGAAATCTTATTATTGCGTTCCAAATACAAAATAATTCAATGGTGAAACCCATGAGTAGGGATGAGCGAACCGAACTTTCAAAAGGTTTGTGACGAAGTTCGTTAAAACCGCAACGACGTCGCAAAACTGTATTGTTTTCACAGAATGGAAGAGGATATAAGGAATTATTACTCCTATAATCCCTTTTATCCTTTTATTATGTGAATATCAAGGTGTGCGACGTCACTACAGGAACAGGAAGTGTCTGAGCGTCCATGCTCTTTCTCATTGTGTGTCTAGACTGCAGAGAGAGAGGAGCTCCATGCTAGTTAGGGAGGGAAAGCACATAGATAGATAGGCAAACAAGTAGATATTTACAGGGAGGTAGAGAGAGGGAGAGAGAGATAGGCAGAGATAGGAAGTAAAAAAACTTGTGATATCCAAAAAATAGTCAAACACTGATATATCACAAAATATCTTTATTACATGCTCGAAATAGTATAAAGCACAGGATAGTGGTTGAGGGGGGGGGGGCAGAGGCTGTGTGACCACTAATCACAATCATTTATGCCAACAGCAACCTTAGTATAAGAGGGAGTGCAGGCAGGACGCCCACAATTTATTCTTTAACGTCAAGCCAGATGTTTGTTTCCCTGCCCAGGCTCAACAGGGCCCTCTTAGCCTCTTGGTGGTGGAGTCATGGTGCGTGCCTCCGTCAGATGAGGTTCTTTATTCTCTTCATCCGATGAGGCCTCTGCTGTTTGTTGAGCTTCTTCATCTCTGCTGACAAATGAACAGTGGACAAAATCTGTTATTACAAACATGTTAGCAACATTGTAATAATTCTCAAGAACCAATATGCATCCAATGCAGGATTTTACTTAGGCTTTTTGTGTCCTTTTTTATCCAGTATGTCCAATGTGTTAGCCAGGGGCGTAACTACCACTATAGCAGCCACAGCGGCTGCTATGGGGCCCGCCGCATCAGGGGGCCCCCTGGCCTGCTACTGCAATACACTGGGCTCCCTGAGCCGTCATTATTTGCAGCACCAGGTGGCCCTGCTGGTCTCCTGGGTTTTGCAAATGTCCCTTTAACTGCAAGCACTCCTGATCAGAGCTAGAAGTTATGTAGCTATGACTTCACTTGACCGTTTAGTGGTCAGTCGGGGGGGGGGGGGCAATCAAAAGTTTGCTATGGGGCCCAGTCATTTCTAGTTACACCCCTGGTGTTAGCCTTACCTTTGCGCATAATCTAGACTGTTGATCAACATTCTCACACTGCTCCCCAAAAATGATGCTCAGGGAAAATAATATGTCTGCAAAGAAATAGTAATTTATTCTCACATTTTGTGCTAATTAGCCCTTGGCTCCCTAAAAATCTCACTTGAGAAATGAGTGGGACATTGTTAGGTCATATGTAATCATTGGGGCACATTTGTCGCCATTTATCCTGTCTGTGCTTTGTAGCTAAATCGAATTCCAGTTAGGTCTTACATCATCAACTTATTAAACAATTTTTAGTATCCAGTTAGGGCACGCTGCATTTATAAAGAATATTCAGTGTACAGCAGGGAGAGCATTATTGTTAGTAACTTTATTATTATCCAGTTCCAGAAATATATAGGTCCCCCTACAGGAAGCTCGATGTATATAATCTCTGTCTACGTAACACATGTCTATATGTCTGCACACATAACAGACTGAACTAATACTGACATAATCTGATCCTAGCATGGACAGATGCAATTAAGACACACACTTACTGGTGTCGTCTGCTGGCATTCAAAATGAAACGCAGCATTGGGGCAAAACGCAAAGAGCCGAGTTCTTCTTGTGAGGTCCCACGCCTCATCAGCTGCCGTCGCTCCCTGATGAATCTGTCCCTCACACTGAACCACCTGGTCTCCACATGTTTGGCTGAAAGCAAAAAATGTACAGACATTACTAATATATGAGTGTCAGGTGACCATAACAGTAGAGTTTCTTGTTTGACATAGTGGGTAAATAACTTACCAATGATCAACTTCTGTAATCTACTATGCTTGTCCCAACCTGGGTACACAATCCGGGCAACCTCCCTCCATGCGGCACTCCGCCTTAGCCGGCTTGTGTACCCAGGCACAGGGCCGTCCCATAGCAGTGGCCGAGCATGGACCTTAATAAAAAGATAAATAAATAATATAAACCTCTTGCAAACAATGCTCGCTTGGTAAGGTAATAGCTAGTCGAGGCTTTTTCCTTGTTAGGGTACACACCGTATACGCAGCAGATACGCAGCAGATCTGCAGCAGATTTGGTGGTGCAGATTTGATGCTGTGTTCAGTTATTTAGATCTAATCTGCTGCGTATTTGTTGCGTATTTGCTGCGTATCGCAGCAGTAAATAGGCTGCGTATACGGTGTGTGTTTGTACCCTTAGAGGCAATGTTGCTGACTAAATATGACGTCACTTATGTGGGTGGGTTATGGAGCTTCCCGTGCTGCTAACTCCCTCCCTCCTCCCTCTCCCTCCATGATGTCTGCTGCCGGCACATATCATATACACAGTTCACAACTATTCCCATCATGTGGTCATAGTGTAAGCCTCAAATATTTCAAACATAACATAATAGTGAATTCGACACCACAATCTGGAGGGGGGATGGGGGAGGGGGGAGTGAGTTAGCTGCACGGGCAGCTCGCTAACACAAACCATAAGTCACACCCTCGATTCTCAGCAACATATCATCAAACAAAGAAAATTCCTGGAAGAGATATTACACAAACATAGCGAATCAAACATAATTAGCGGCATATTGGCTACAATTGGAAATACATTGCATTATGTTTCACACAGACACATAGCAAATGTATAGTGCGATTTAGAGCTAACCCTTATGGGCAAGCCATAGGAATTACACACATTCGTAGGGATGTGAACTACTATCAGCAATGTATGGTGACCAAAGTAGTCACACAGGGCAATAGGTGGGGGCAAAAATCCATAATAAACATTTAGCTTCGTCATAAATAAAGATCATTCATGACTAACTTGTAATTGAGAAATTAGGAAGGAAAGAGCCTTTAACAACACATATATAAAATGAAGCAATGTAAAGTACGGGGACAGAATGTAAGCATTATTGAGAACAGATATCTGATATATTCGAAGACCAGACCTGTACATTTAATTTTGACACTAACTCTAAAAAATACATCAAGTGACTGTCACACACATCGCTTCTCAGACTCACAACGATAAACCAAAAAGCGGTAAGCTGTTAGAACTCCACCTATGTCAACATTTATTAACTCATTAATGGCAAGGCGTTATCAAATACTCACTTCTAAGATTAGTCCATAAATGTCGATGAGTGATTTTTCGATAACCATATCTGCCTCCATCGATTTGCCTTCACAGTTCTAAATAAGCTAATTGAGTGAATTCCTTTCACTCTTCAGATGTGAACATACACAAAATGCAGAAATAACCTTGGCATATACACACAGGAACAAAAGAATGATACATTTGTTATTTTGTTTCTCAAAACAATCATGTGACCCCCTAGATGCAATTGTATCATGGCCAGTGCACCTGCTTCGTAGGAGTAAGTAGATTTAGTTTGTCAGAACTTTGTAAGCCGAGGAACAAAAATAGAAATATAATCATCACTAGCATTAGTGGATTATAATATGGGCGTTTTGGACGGCAGCCCGTGGCCCTGAGCTCCAGGGGGCCCATGACCACCCAAAAAGACTTATAGTTTCAATGGTGTACTGTCTCCTGGCTACACTTCTGCCATGATTTGCAAAAAATCACAGTTTTTTTATGGCAATTTTGCACAAATCAGGACATCATGACATTATCTATCCTGTACTATGAACTAGGCTAGTGCTTCCATAGTTACAGTGGGATGGGGGGGGCCCAGGCTTGGTGAACAGCCCGGGGCCTATGGTAGAGTTAATCCGCCCCTGATAACTAGTAGTCTGTTTTTAATTATACTGGCCTAGAATCAATCAACTGCTGCCTCCTCCTCAAGTAGCCTCTCCTCAATAATACTGGCCTGGAATCGATCAACTGCTGCCTCCTGCTCCTGAGGTAGTCTGTTTTTAATAATACTGGCCTGGAATCGATCAACTGCTGCCTCCTCAGATAGCCTCTCCTTGATAATACTGGCCTGGAATCGATCAACTGCTGCCTGCTCCTCATCAAGTAGCCTCTCCTTGATAATCCTGGCCTGGAATCGCTCAACTGCTGCCTCCTGCTCCTGAAGTAGTCTGGTTTTAATAATACTGGCCTGGAATCGATCAACTGCTGCCTCCTCCTCATATAGCCTCTCCTCCATAATACTGGCCTGGAATCAATCAACTGCTGCCTCATCCTTCTCAAGTAGCCTCTCCTCCATAATACTGGCCTGGAATCGATCAACTGCTGCCTCATCCTCCTCAAGTAACCTCTCCTCAATAATACTGGCCTGGAATTGATCAACTGCTGCCTCATCCTCCTCAAGTAGCCTCTCCTCGATAAGACTGGCCTTGACTCAATCAACTGCTGCCTCCTCCTCCTCAATTAGCCTCTCCTCCATAATACTGGCCTGGAATCAATCAACTGCTGCCTCATCTTCCTCAAGTAGCCTCTCCTCCATAATACTGGCCTGGAATCGATCAACTGCTGCCTCCTCCTCAAGTAGCCTCTCCTCAATAATACTGGACTGGAATCAAACAACTGCTGCCTCCTCCTGCTGCTCATCTTCTCAACAATTCTGGACTGAGAGGCGAGCAATCTACTGCTGCCTCCTCCTGGTTCTCGACTTATCTCTTCTCAACAATACTGGCCTGGGTGCAATCAAGTGCTGCCGCATCCTCCTTGTAAACTTTTTTTTCCAATATTTTTTTTCACTATTTTGCCACT
This sequence comes from Dendropsophus ebraccatus, assembly GCF_027789765.1. Lineage (NCBI taxonomy): Eukaryota > Metazoa > Chordata > Amphibia > Anura > Hylidae > Dendropsophus > Dendropsophus ebraccatus. Next base: position 65,778,589 of record NC_091463.1, read on the forward strand.
TTGATTCACTATATTTTATTAATTTTATTCCTATTATTATTATTTTTTTTTCTCATTATTTTTGGAATTTTTTTTTTCCCACTTTTTTTTCATTGTAATATCAACTGCAACTAAACGAAACTATACCCTATCACACTCCCACTATTGTAGCTGCAATTATTCAGCCGTTAGAGCAAGGTTCGTTTTCGGTTCGGACCAATCCGAAATTCACGAAAGTTCGCCGGATCGAACCGAACCGAACTTTTCAAAAGTTTGCTCATCCCTACCCATGAGTAAAGACGCATCAAAGTGGCTCCATTATCACGTTCTGCATGAACACTCTAAAGTCTTTACATCCATTAGGGCAGAGACCTCCTTTCTGTATAGGAGGCCAGAAGCTAGTGTGGTCACTCTATGTTTCAGAGACATAGCCCTCTTTCTCAAGCATGTTTGACATGTAAAACCCATCATCAATAAATAGTGTGTGTCCTAATTTCATCACATCCTGGACAAAAATCAAACAAACAAAAAACATAAGTTATGACACACATTACTATTTAAAAACAATGTTTCAAATGTTTTTACAACTCCTACCACCACCACGACTAAAGTTAAAAGTATTGATGTATTTTCTATAATGCTTACATTTGCTTGAAGGTAGTCTTCTTTGATAGAAGAAAAGTTTGTAAGGTATACTGTAAGTAGTTTGGGAACAACCATTGGAGGAAAGGTTATGTTTGTCTAAATTAGTAAATATGTAGCTGGCACAGGTTCTGGGCCTGCTGCATATGTTCCGTGTCAACATAGACTGTACATTTTGAAATGCCAGAAAATATGACCATGGGAGGCGGGCTTTAGAGGTGCAGTTCCGTGACCCGGCTTTAGCTTCACAGAGCTTTGATGCGGTCGCATCTGTGCATGCCTGCATCAGAAGTCTCCACTGCACACTATGGAGCGTGCGGCCGGAGCCGCTCGCTCCACAGCGTGCAACTGACATGTCAGTTGTTTGCGGTGCCACTAGGGATCCCGGCCAGAGCGTATACCATGTGTATACGCTCCGGCCGGGATCCCATAGACGGCAAGGTAACATATATTTTTGTAATAATCACAGTCATTGTTGCAATGTGCAACAACGGCCATAGTTTTACAGAAAATATACGTAGTGTTAACATAGCCTAAGAAAAGAAGCGGCAGATACTGGTGGCATAATGGGAACACATTTTTTTCATTTTGAAGACTGTAACTTAAGGAAGTTACTGTAATATCAATGAAATATGCTTTTTTTTTTAAGAATTAAGGACCTATTTTTGGACTGGAGGTGGATGATGACAAGCCAAAGTGTTCGTACTGTTCAAATGGTTTCCATTTTATCTTTTAGGTAAAAACACATGTTGTAGTGGAGACAAATGATAGGTGCAGTGAGTGATGGAGTCAGTACACCTAGTAATGATGACAAAGCATAAATTGGTTCCCATCACATCTGACATCTGACAAGTTGGTTGTTGTATATGTCAATCAATAAACTTTCTGAGAAAAAATAAATTCACTTACTGAGCTGTTGGATGATTTTGTTGCTCCAACTAACCTTGGATAGATCGCCGCTCGTTTACTAGGCCTATTCCACGGCCTGATGATCATTGAGCGAGGCCTGCAGGGACACCGTTACCGATGTCCTTGCAGCCCTTGCAGCATACATTACCTGTCAGGTCTTCTCCTCCGCTCTGGCTTCCTCCATGGGTCCCGCGCGCTCTAGCTTCAGAATGGCCTGTCAGCTGACAGGCCACTCAGCCAATCACAGGCCGCGGTGGTCCAGTCCTGTGATTGGCTGAGCGCTCCGTCAGCTGACAGGCCATTCTGAAGCTAGAGCGAGTGGGACCCCAGGAGGAGGACAGAGCGGAGGAGAAGCCCTGCAGGTAATGTATGCTGCACTTTTTGAATCGACCGTATTCCACCGTAGCAATGCTCGGTGGGGGAACGATGATTTTAGGTCTGGCCCTAAATGAACGATCAGCCGATCACACGATTATCTGCTGATCATTCTCCGATTCGGCAGATCATCGTTCCTGTGGAATAGGGCCCTAAGGGTTTGGACAAACCCAAACATACTTGAAGATCACTCATTTCTAGTATACATTCATATCCCGCAAATGTATAGGCATCTTTATAACAATATATGGTAAAGGATCTTATAAGGGAGCATAAGAACACCTATGCACCCTCAAAGTAGAAGTCTGACCAAATTTTTAAAAAAGGCAGGAAGTGGGGTGCAGGAAAAAAAAAAAAAAGTAAACTCACCCCTCATGAATCAGTAGCTCCCAGGTCTCGTTGATGGCTGCTGGATGTCAGTTTCAGATGGAAACAGGGTACGTACATCCTGTTCTTCCAGCTGCTACGTCAGGGCCCAGCCAAGTGATTGCTGGCTCAGCCAGCCAGTTACTGGGGCAGTGTTCTGCCCCAGTCACCGATTGACTGAGTGGGTAAACACTCAGCTGGCAACTTGACATTGAAGAGCTGTAGGACACCAGTGGCTGCCAGCTGGACCCGGGAGGGGAGCTAAGGGGCGCCATGATAGGTTAGTTTAAATTCTTTTTTTCTCCGCACCCCTGCCTTTTGTGAGGGTGCCTTCACACATACCGTATCGCTGCGTATTTATTGCACAAAACTCACCCAAAATTTGCATGAAACTCGCACAAAAGTAGCTGCATTTTTGTGGTGTTAAACTCTCCTGTGAAAATCAAAACTTGCATGTAACAATCGCACCAAACACGCAGCGAGAATACACATACATTGACTTTATAGCAATCAGTTTCACTGTGGATTTATGTGCGATATGGTACGTGTAAAGGCACCCTTAGGGTAAATTCACACTGGCGGATCCGCTGGGAGTCTCACGCACGAAATCCGCAGCTAATCCGCAATACACGTATTATTCTTATTATTAATACGTGTATTGCGTATTAGCTGCGGATTTCGTGCGTGAGACTCCCGGCGGATCCGCCCGTGTGAATTTACCCTGAATCTTTTTTATTTGGTGGGGCTTCTCCTTTAACATAGCTCTCAAATGAAACAGCATTTACTGTAGGGCATATCAAGAACAATCTTTTGTGTATAATATCTGTATAAGAAAGACATTTGTAATTATAGCGTATGGAAGTACGTGCCCCACATACAAATAATTTCTAAAGGTTTTAACATGCAAATATTTTATTTAAATTTTGTGGGTTTTCTTTATTGTGACAGAATTACATTGACAGCTGACTGTTCTCTTTATATAATCACAGCTTGAAACACATCCATTATTATTATGTGCTCTTGGTGGTGGCCCAATCCTTTATTATAATATTTACAAAGGATTAAAAAAAATGTAAAGTCAGAAGGCATCTGAGTTTACTAAGAAGCTTTAGAGACATTAATGTATTCTTTGTGAAATAAGTTTAATTTTGGTGTATTACAAATGTGATATAATATTAAAGCTAGGTATTCAAATGTGAAACCAAAAGGCTGACGTAATAGTACTAACCACAAAGCACGAGTAACGGGGTAGAAATTGATAAAAGGTGTAATTCAGTTTGTTAATTTATTATATAGGCTTTCATTTACTCCAAGATCCCTTCTGGCACATTTTTAATAAAAGTAAAAGCCAATGAATACAATATATGTAGAAAGCTTATGGCAGAATAAAAATATGTCAATATAAAATATTTCCTTATTTTGCATCATCTCAAAGGAGGAATTTCAGTTGTTAAATACTTAATATTCGTTACCTGCATGGCTTTTGTAAGACGGTTTCAGACAAGGCGCCATTTTTCATCTTTGACATGACAAACTAGAGTCATTCTTAACTTCAGCTGTAGCCAATAACATTCAATTTCTCATAAGAGCTTGCCTCTGGCCACGTTTACCTTCAAACCATTCAATTAAGTGGAGAATAAGGACACATTTTTCAAAAGACCTTTTGCTTACCTTAAAGTACAATGGATTCTGTAAAGATGCTGAGATTAATGTGGATTTAGCATGATGAAGGTTCGGGGTGTGCTGTATTTAGTTTATTATAATAATAACTAAGTGACATGTAGTACTATTTTAATCTGTCTGTTTATCTACTGATCTATACTATAAAGACACAAATATTGGGATACACACGCATTCCAGTTGTAGGAGATTTTAGGAGATCCCATTCTAAATCCAGAGGCATTAAAGGAGTACTCCGACATCAGGTAAAAATATACATGCTGAAAAAGCATAAAGCATTGCTTATCTGTCTGCCCCACTTCTTTGTGGTGTCTTAGTTCTGTATTTTGTGGTTGTGCAATCACTCTGTACTACAATTCCCAGAAAGCTTTAATTTTCTTCAACTCTTCATTACATTTTATTGCAGACTATTGCTCAGCCAGCGAGGTTGCAGCACCTGCGGCATTTATTTACAGAATAACACACATTACAAAGTTATACAACTTTGTAATGTATGTTATGTCTGTGAATCGCCCCCTTCCCGTGTCCCACCACCCCCGCCCGAGTACCCAGAAGTGTTGGTGCATGTCAACACTTGTTGCGTATGTCCTCCATCTTGTGCTAAACGTCATCTTCGGCCGGCTGAATCGCTGCTGCCGTCCCCCCTCCGCCGCGTCATAGCTGTGCTCAGCTGCCATTGGTTGAGCACAGTTATGCTCAGCCAATCGCGGCTGAGCAGCTGATGACGCGGCCGCGTCATCAGCCGCGATTGGCGATTGACAGACATTGACAGACGATTGGCGATTGACAGACATAACATACATTACAAGGCTGGGTTCACACTACGTATATTTGAGGCTGTATGTTTGAGGCTGTATAGCAACCAAAACAAGGAGTGGATTGAAAACACAGAAAGGATCTGTTCACATAATGTTGTAATTGAGTGGATGGCCGTCATTTAATGGCAAATATTTGCTGTTATTTTAAAACAACGGCTGTTATATTGAAATAATGGAAGTTATTTACCGTTATATGGCGGCCATCCACTCAATTTCAACATTGTGTGAACAGATCCTTTCTGGGTTTTCAATCCACTCCTGGTTTTGGTTGCTATGAGGACCTTACATGAGGACCAAATACAGCCTGAAATATACATAGTGTGAACCCAGCCTAAAGTTGTATAACTTTGTAATGTGTGTTATTCTGTGAATTATTTTTTTGCGCCGCACTACCCCTTTAAGTAGAGTACAGCATGCTGTTTTGTGATGAATGATGCTACAGGAAGAGCCCATGGGGAGTAAATGCAGCAGGTGCTGCATCCTCGCTGGCTGAGCAATAGTCTGCAATAAAATGTAATGAAGAGTTGAAGAAAATTAAAGATAAGTTAACTTTGTAATGTGTGTTATTCTGTGAATAATTTTTTAGCACCGCACTACCCCTTTAAATGTCCCAATAACCATACTGTATATACGTATACATCTGTTCATCTGTTTATATGACTGGGACATGGTAAAGAAGGCTGTAGAAGATCCAGCTAAGCTTCCTGTGTTATCAGACAATGATGTGTTTGGAGAGAGAGAGAGTTAGGGAGAGGAGCTGAGAAGATGTAGATAATGCCACTTGTTTTTCCTTCTAACCATCCGATAATCCATTAAATAAATTATTTATCAAAAGAAAACAAAAAAATAACCCAGAATTTTGCAAGAGGCTGTTCAGACAGGATACTTCAGATGTTTGTCCAGAGAGGGGCTGAATAAAAAATACTAACATGAACACACCATACTGACTTCTGCACTACTGCCAATATACTGCCCCTTCAGTCCCTGCATTGTTGCCGCTTTTGAGTTTGGAGTCATGACACATCTCCTCCCAACCAACCAGCAGCTGAGGCGGGACACTCATTATCTTATCAAACCGACACCACAGTGAATCCAGAGCAGGAGAGCTGTGGTCTGATCTAAAAGGACCACAGCAGAGGGAGAAGACAGTAGTATAAGAGAAGAATGTGTTTGTTTGCTCACAGCTCGACACAGACAGACAGGGCCCACTGATATTCATGTGACCATATATGAGTCTATATAAGGTCGGTAACAGTGGAGAAGTCCGCATGTCCATCCGCATGTCCAGCCGCACGCCATGGCACACCTGACTCACCGTACGCGTGACGCACGCCTGACTCGATGCTGATGGTGAGTATTCCGGGGAGGATGTCTTATTTCTCACCCCCCGCCACCCCCGCCCAGCCGGGGGGAGAGAAATAACATCCCCCGAAAATAAGACATAGCACCTGTTTTGGGGAGAACAAAGATAAGGCACAATCTGTCTATGTAAACGCACCATTAGAGTAAAGCCCCAATTGCACAGGGCGACAACAGGGAGCAAGCGAGTGTTGACCTGTAAGGTCAGTGCTCGCTTGCTACTCGTTCCCCGCTCACTACTGCTGCTATTACACAGAGCCCGTGGGGGTTGCATTGAACTGCGGGGGAGATGCCAGATTGTCCGGGCAGCCCATAGAAGACAGTGGAGGTCTGCTGCCGCTGTTCCCATTATGCAGAGCGACGGCAGCACCGCTCATTTACATCTCTTCCACGAATCGATTATCGTTAGCGAGCAGTCGTTGCAGCGAGTTTATGAACGATAATCGTTCAGTGGAATAGGGCCTTAACCCCTCCACTTTCTCTGTCCCTGCTCCAGCAGCTCTTCCTGTCAGCTAACAGATAACAGGTGTATCAGGTGTATGGAATATGTTTTTTTTTTTTTGTCACACTGACAGACTACTAGTCCTGAAAAAGGCACGCTAATCACCTACCTAACTAGCCACACTAATAGTGCATTTACACAGGCAGATTTATCTGACAGATTTTTGAAGCCAAAGCCAGGAACAGACCATAAACAGGGAAGGGGTCATAAAGGAAAGACTTAGATTTCTCCTCTTTCCAAATCCATTCCTGGCTTTGGCTTCCAAAATCTGTCAGATAAATCTGCCTGTGTAAACGCACCATAAGCCCTACAAATGCTATGTCCCTGCTCCAGCAGCTCTCCCTGTCAGCTAATAGATTACAAGTTAATTGACCAGAAGGAGACCTGGGTCTATATACACCTAGGTCACCTGATGCAGCCGGCTAATCACTGCTATGCTGTGACATAGCAGAATGTGAAAGCAAACTTCCCCGTATGATTATTGCCTAAGTTAAGCCTCCAAATTATCAGAAGGAGAGAATCATTTTTACTTGTGAAGCACACGGTGCTCCGTTGTGTATAGAGTACTTTCGAGTACCCCAATACTCAAGCAAATTGTGAGCTTGAACCAGCATTAGGGATGGTCCGAACCGAGTTTGGTTCGGGTTCGTACGAACCCCAACCCTCTGTAATGATTCCCGCTGTCTGCCCGCTCCGTGGAGCGAGCGGATCCAGCGGGAGGACCGCCTGGAAAACTGGGATACAGCCATAGCCATAGGCTGTATCCCAGTTTTCCAGGCGTTCCTGCCGCTGTATCCGCCCGCTCCACGGATTGGGCAGACAGCGGGAATCTGCTGCCGAGCGTTCGGGTTCATATAAACTCGAACCTCGGCAGGTTCGGACCATCCCTAACCAGCATGTTCGCTTATCTGCAATAAAAGTTTTTTTTTTTTTCCTTTTAAGTTATCTCAACAATATTTGCATCTTTTTTTTACTGTCATGAGGATTATTAGCTCCTTTAGCCAACTGGCATGCGGTGATCACGTGATTGCTGGGACATTAATAGGTCATTTTTTCTTGCTGAACTACATAGACAGCGTTCATTCAGTACTGTGTATACAGTGAGTGGGGAGAAAGGCATTGTAATAAACCATCTCTGTCCTGCTGTTTCTGGTAGCCATCTTTTTTTTTTTCTCGCAGCTACTGTACATGATTTCTGTGCAGCTGCAAACTGTGCAAGAACGTTCAGAAATGTAATTGCAGAGTCATTTGCGGGCAGTCCACAATGTGTTAAGAATAAAATGAAGGAAAAGAAGTGAGTGAAGGACAAAAGGAATATTGACAAAAAGACATTCTGATATGCTATGTAGCCAACTTAGATTAAATCCAAACAGTTTTACAATTAGTAAGGGTATACAAATGCCAGACTCTCAAAATACCTTTACTAGGTTAGAGATAAATGACCATGTTACAAAAACAATTTATACGGCAAAGAAGATAGAATATGGAAATGTCTAAAATACATTTATAAAATCAAACAAGTGCAACTACTTTCTGCAAGAAGATAAAACAATGAAGATAAAATTTCCACCAAATCTAATAAGCCTGTTTATCTTCTTCATCATTTTATGAGAAATCTTTGATAATTTCACAATTGGGAGCAAATAAAATGTTCTGTACTCAGAAAATATTGTACATCATTAGAACTTGCTTTCAGTAAACTGCCACATCTGTTGGCATTTCATTGTCAATACGATGTAGAATGACTGGTGTATAAAGGTGAAGCAGATATCCTATATATACTAAGTGATCATCTGAGACAGAGCGGAAGCATTAATCCAACCAATTAAGCACTATATTCCATCTGTCTCCCGAACAACTCCATTCTAACATCATTTCATATGCTATTCTCAAGTACTTAATAGTATTGAAGCAGCTCTTTTCACAACATCATTTCGTAACCTTTAGCATTTAAAAAATATCGATCTTCTAAGTGATTCCTGTAAAATAATGGTATTTACATAAGTTACATAAGTTCCAATGAAATCTAAAAAAGCAGAAAAACCAACAGTAGATAAAAACATACTGGGACAGAAAAACTATTGGAAAATCTCCAGAGTTCTGGCACAATTTGCACCAAAAAAAAAAAAAAAAAAGAAATTATATATATATATATATATATATATATAAAATTTTGTACATTACATCCTGTGTTGTAGACACATGGGGAGACATTAATCAAGAGTGGCATACTGCTACAGCAGTCTTAAATAAAGCCCCTGCCACCATGCAGTCCACTAGATTGACTAAGGCGCCTGTACCTTGCTGCATGGAACAATGAACATCAGACAGCAATGTTAGGTATATGAAGCAAGCTCACGTGCTGAGTTTACTTCATAGATAGTGAATGCGTTATCAGCAGCTGTCCCTCTTTGTCAACGTTTGACATCAGTAATAAGGCTAATGTCTGTCATTTGAACCCTTAAATCCACAATCAATAGCCTTATCAGCACTTCTGCAACTTATCAGTGGAGAGTCAGTTGGTTCCATGGCAGTAAGAGGCCTTTGAAGACAACAGACAATCTACTGACAGAGCATGTCTCAGGCAGGCTGTACCAGTAAAGCTTTGGTTTAAAGGGAACCAATCAGCCCAATCGGGCTGATATGATTTCCAGAACCGCTGTATACAGCTCCTGCAGCAGCCCCGACATGTACTTGCCGCGGCTGCAGCAGGAGCTGTATAACTAAAAAAAGGACTTTAATCCCCTGGGCACGTGACAGGCAACAGCAGGGAAGTAGTCATCTGGGCAGCTCCCCGCCCGTATCTAGTCACCCCGCTCTGCCTGTCAGCGCTGACTAGATACAGATGGGGAGCCGCCTGGATGAGTACCTCCCCGCCGCTGCCTGTCAAGCACCCGAGGGATTAAACTGCTTTTTTTTCTGGTTATACAGCTCCTGCTGCAGCTGCGGCCCGTACTGGCCGGGGCTTCGGCAGGAGCTGTATACAGCGGTTCAGGGAACCATATCAGCCCAATTGGGCTGATTGGTTCTCTTTAAGTGATCAATGCTAGGAGAAGTACCTGAATGTAACATCTGCCCAGCAACAAGCTCTGTTTGGAGATTGGCGGGGTCACGTGACCCCTGGAAGCAGAAGAAAAGGTGGGGGTGCCTGATGGTCTTTTCAATCATTCAGAAAACTTCTGCAAAAGAAAGAAGAGGAGCCGTTCAGGGGAGCATCTGTCCTGCCCGCCCTCCCATTGTGTTATATATTATGCCAGGTCTCTTTCTTATGGATAATGTGCCTATTTACAGTATACCTATCTGATACCACATGTGCTATGTACCTGAGCATCAAAACAGTGCTGTGGTTTGTAAGACTTTATCTCAATTCAGGCTTTTGGAGAATTGTGCCTCACTGCTTGCACTACCAGGTGAGAGTCCATCCTGCTGTGCCTGTTAGTTCTCCCACCTATCCGCGCTAAGGTCTCTGCACCATGTAGCACTGTCTTCTTTTATTCTTCTTATTATAGGTAATGTCACTTTAAATATATTAACTAGAGCTGTGTTTCAGGGTCCATTTACACAGAAAGATTATCTGACAGATTATCTGCCAAAGATTATAAGCCAAAGCCAGCAATGGATTTGAAAAGAGGAGAAATCTCAGGCTTTCCTTTATGACCTAATCTCTGTTTATAGTCTGTTTCTGGCTTTGGCTTCAAATCTTTGGCAGATAATACTGTATGTCAGATAATCTTTCTGTGTAAATGGACCCTTTAGCCAGTTAATTTAGTTTGTTTTAATCGGTTGATGTTTGATTAAGAGGTTAAATAAAGAAGCAGTGGCCAATAACATTTGTACCACTATCCAGGTCTGGGTGTGAGTTATTATTATTATTATTATTATTATTATTATTATTATGATTAACTACAAGGCTATGTTCCTATGACATTTTATCCTCTATGTTTTTGAAAGAGAAAAAATGAAAGTCCCTCATTTTACAGTTTGGCCGCCTGTCAGTGCGATGACACCTGTTGATACATTATTCTAGTTAATGCTGCGTTTACACGGAGCGATAATTCGCCCAATCGAACAATTAACGATTTAGAAGTAACAATGTGTTTTTTTTATAACGATCAGCATGTAGACGGAACAATATATCGCTTGGAAAAATCGTTGTTGAGATCATTTTAAGATCGCTTAAGCCTATCTCACACATAGGGTGAATCGGTGAAAGACTGTTTACACGAAGCGATCTGCAAATTTTTAGCAAAAAAACAACCACGATTTGAGAACATGTTAAAACATCACAATTAACTATTTCTCGCTCGTTGCTTGATTGTTCACTGTGCTTACATGAGCCGATTATCACTCAAATGCGATCGTTATCGTGAAAATTTGCACGATAATGGTTCCGTGTAAATGCACTATTAGGTGGACTAAATGGCCTTTGGGTGTGTCTTTAATTGAACAGTCCATTGAATTTAATGGAGAAAGCTGTGAAAGGACAGTGAAAAAAAAAAAACTGTGAAAAATAACATCCGCTGTTTGCAAAAGACGTTCGAAAACAATTGCCATGACCGTTATTTTGGTGCCTGTGCAGACAACATCTGTTACTTAATATAATACACTATGTACATTAGACATCTGTCATTCCCCTGACTTCAATGCATTGAACTGAAGTCAATTAAATCGCCTCAAAAATGGACGCCTTTTTAAATTAGAAAAAGCAGTCTCCTTTCTGTTTTTTAAGGGTAGTGTGAACGTAGCCCTGGGCTGTAACTTACCAAAATATGAATAAAGGGAAAGGGTCTGAAGACTTTTTGAACAAAAATCAACAAGTAACTCACCAAGGGCCTGTTCCTGGCCTCTACGAGCATCCCGTACCATTCCCGGCGCAGGCAGTGTGACGTACACTACCTGCCCAGGAAACGGAGTTCGCCAAACCTCTCCCGGGCAGCCGAGCGTCTCATCGGAGACGTTTTACTACCTGGAGATCTTCGGGAGAATGAGAGAGGCTTTGAGAACTTCCGGCACCTCTCTCATTCGCCCGAAGCTTTTCCGGCAGCCGAGCGTTTCCGAGCCTCTTCGATGAGACACTCAGCTGCCCAGGAGAGGTTCACAATCTCCGTCTCTGGTGCAGGTAGTGTATGTCGCACTGCCTGCGCCGGGAAAAGTCAGGGGTCGTCTTAGATGCCCACTCCCCTTATATGCAGAAAAATACGGTAAATGCGTTTAATTTTTTTTTTTTTTTTTTGTAGCAGTGATGACATGCCTTTACGTGTTGAATACTACTGTGAATGAGCTTTAAGAAAATATTTTACATGGTTTAGGTGAATCTGCCAATCATTCCAGCTCATTATTATCTATTACATATACAACATCTATGTGACAGTAAAATAATTTTGCAGACAAAAGACGCAATCACAACATCTATTTCTATCACATCTATGGAGTATGTTGGCTAATCGATACTTTTAACAGCTGCAATCAGTTTGTCACTTTCTTCTTAGTATTTGCTGACAGGCTATAGATAATGTAAACCTTGTCAGGGTTAATTCATTAAAGTCTCAGACAGGCTGTGTAAGTGATTGACTGACTTAGTGCCATAGCCATTCATTTATTACTCATGATCGGTAAGAAAATGGCATGTTTGTTTACAAACATTGGTAAAATTGTAAATTGGTTATACATTACACAATATTTTGTTGCTAGGGAGAGAAGGGCTTTCTCTTCAGTTAATAGGAAAAGATAATGAGATATTTAATGTAACTGGTAGAAGATTAATGCTCGCTGATTGATCTGTTGTTCTCAACACGTTCATGGTGCTTTACATCAAACAAAGGATATATACATGCAGTCAATGGAATTTCTCCTAAAGGCTGAGAATATTGCTTTGTATGAGCAGGTCAATGTCATGTTTATTTCTTTATGCCCTTCCATGTTCTATTTTTAGGTAATGCGTGACTGCAGTAAATCACGGATTTCTCCTGCCCGGTAATTTATTGTGACTTATTAAATCTGATTGAGAGATTATAGAGTTAAAGATTCTCCTGCCACAGACACTTCTTCCTCAATCAGCATGTAAGAGGAAATTATTTACAGATTGATCAAAGTCAGGAGCGTTGGGGAGAAAGAAATTAGGACTTTCTGTTTATTTGTGCTGGATTAAAAAAAAAAAAAAAAAAAAACAACAGAAAGCTATACATGTAAAATCATTCTATGCCACCAGTGTATAATGGAATATGTTGAATTTATATGAATTTATATATTTAGTACACCATTGGTATGTATGTCCCATGGCCTCATTTTCTTCCACAACACTGATTTTCACACAGCTAGAGCAATACATGTGTTGATACATTAGCCCCACTGATAAGCTGTTCAGTGACCGCACTGCACAGTGAATGGGGCTGGAAGCAATTGGCTCAGTTCACTGTGTAGCTGTGGCTGAGCTGCAGTAACAAGTTCCGACCACTACACAGTGAATGGAGCTAACACTGCAGGCACTGCACAGCTGATTGGTGGGATGGCGGGGTGGGCACCCCACTGATCAGTGATTGATGACTTTGTTTTGCTAGGAAAACCTTTTTCATTCTCCATTGTTACTTCTCATGCAATTTTTTTTAATAAGAAGGAGTTTATTGTCTTTAATACACTTAAAAATTGATTAATAAAGCTAGCAGGAATTATGGTAGCTTAGTTAACTTGCGAGAATTGTTACCTAGCAACAGCCAGTTCAAATAGTACAATAGTTGTATGAAGTTTCTGTGTTCCCTTGTTATCTTGATGGGTATATATCAGTTTTAGGCCATGCGGCGCCGGAAAAAACTGACATGCCAGTCATTTTTCTGCGGCCGGAATTGAGTGAATTCCGGCCTCAGAAAGACCTGTCAGTTCACACAGTGAAGGGAGCAGCTCCGGGCTATGGGAAGCTCTGATGCGGGCGCGCTGATGCGCCTGCATCAGAGCCCTGCGGCCAGAAAGATCATCCGGCTGGTACTTAAGTACCGGCCGAGATGATCTGGCCAGAGACCCGCCGTTCCGTGACCTGGCCGGAGTCACGGAACGGCCGGTCTCATACGTAGTGTGAACATAGCCTTATGCTTAAAAATAATAGGTTTAAAGGGGTATTCCCCCAAAATTCTTTTTTGCAGTGTTAAATAGCCCACCCATAGCTTAATATATTGCTCAAAGCAAGTATTTACCTGTTTTGAGCAGTTTTGGAGCCTATTTACCCCCTCAGCATTCACAAAATGAGCTAAATGGGGTCCAGGTGGACACATTCCTTCATCCTGGCCCCCACCTTTAGAGTCGGGATCACTTGTCCTCCTCTCTTCAATGGGGTGACAGGCCACTTCCTCTGCTGGCTCTGTGACAGGGAAGCAGCGTGTGAAGAAAACACTGCAGCTGGCAGCCTGCTGAACTGTGTGTCATCAGGTCATAAATTAATCTGTGTGTGTGTGTCAGCTGCAGAGTTTGGTCGTGTTTCCTGGGCAGTGTAGTGACCTGTGATCTCGTTTAAGTATTAGGGTATTCGATGGCACTTGTTACTCGGACGAGCATCTCGTGGTACTCGAAAAAATCTCATCATCGGTTTCCTGCTACCTCTGTTTTAATGGTTCCCTGTGCTCACTGCCATGCTGTGTCAGGCTGAGTTTTTGGGTGGTCCCTATGCCTACCTCTGTTTTTACCAGGCTGTAGCCCAGAATTTGGTATAATGGTGCGATTAGGCAGCCTCAGAGGTATACATACATGCTGCCCCTGCTGTTTCTTGTCCATTTCCGTGGCGTTTCCATCATTTTCTGAGGCTGACAGGTTTTCACACGACCTTCCCTCTACTGAACTTGGGTCCCCTGCAAAAATGTTCGAGTTTCCCATTGACTCCAATGAAGTTTGTTACTCAAAACGAGCACTCGAGTATTTTAGGACATAGTGAGTAAGACCAGCTAGGTTTAGGATCATTTAATTGTTTTAACTCTTGGGGGGAATACCCCTTTAATGAATAATAGATTTGTGAATTATAAGCAACTTAAATAAAAATAATTTTAGAAGCAGATAGAAAGCATGCATCTGAATCAGGGACTTATAAAGGGAATATCTCCAAGTTATAGTTGCTATTGTTTCTAATAAAAGCACAGAAATAGAAACCATTCATAGATTTTTATCATGCATCATGCAGTGGAGTGCACTGCTCTGCTCCCTTCCCGACTATATCTTTATATTGCAACAGGTCTTGGCTGTGAGATCCTCTGCAAGCAATAAATTTTGACATGTCTGACACTTGACTGTAAATAAAGCAAGGGTATGAATGGAAGGGGCAGCAAAGAGGCATCCCAGCTTGTAGCATTTCAGGAGCTTTTGAAAGCTTTATTGACGCTAAAGGCCCTTGCACATTAAGGAAATCACACAGATAACTTGCCGCGGATTCTGTGAGCGCTCCTGAATGACTCTCCGCCTCTCCCATAGACTCCATTCTATATTAGGCAAATTCAGCTGTCCGCCCAAAGAATTGACGAGTCACTCCTTTGGGCAGACAGCGGAACCTGCCCAACCTTAGAATGGAGCCTATGGGGCCGTCGGAACTTTATGCGGTAGCATGGGAGGATGAGAGACGGAATCTGTAGCAAGTCATCTACGTGATTTTCGTAGTGTGCAAGGGTCTTATTAGTTAAATATGAAAGCAAACTTACCACTAGGTATATCGTTTGATTGTGTGGGGGGGGGGGGGGTTACGAGCAGACCGGCACCGGTCTTACCAGACCTGCAGACTTTCTTTTTAAATGTTGCCCACTTCACAGCACCGGTTTATTCGCAAGCACCAGCCCGGAATAAAGCAATGGGGGCCTCCAGTTCGACGATCTCCCCTCTTCCCCTCTGTGACGCAGCTCCATTGACCTCCATATGAATTTTTATCTTAGATAACATTTAGTTAAACGTTCAAAACAGTTGATTAAAGTGAATCTTCACAAATGTGAAATTCATTTGAATTTCACCAGAAATCAAGATTTGTATGTAAAAATATAGATCAGCTTATTCTTGCATATCTACGTACATGTTTCTAAATTCTTGTCAGTTGAACGACAGCTGCTGCATTATATGTTCGGATATAAAAATTCACATTCTTTGCAGAAAGAAAATAGTCAGCACATACTTAATGAATACAATAATTCTAGGTGTTCTGCAGCACTGACACTTTGATTTTAAAAGATCCACCTACGTTTACCAGGTGCATACAAAACAAGACATAGTGACTGGGACTCCACCTTACAATCAATAAACTAATAACATAGTGCCAGGTTACAGATTTAAAATCTAGCACTCAGCAGTCCTCCAGCCGAACACAGGCTGGAAATGTTACAAAAAAATCTGATAACAACAGGAAAACCTTCACGGTGCCTTTTTTTATATAAAGAATTTAATGCATTGCAAATTTATGGATTATACCCGGAAAAGAATGACATTCATTCATTTACATTAAGCAAAGTGCTTTAACATGCAAATTGGATTTTGTGCATATAAATTATGATCTGGAACAGACTCAGCTGCACTGAGCTGAACATTCAATACAATACAATACATTTTCAGAATGTTCATCAATATTTTCTGTGTTACAAATGCTTAAAAGCTTCATAGTTTGTTCTGTTTATGTAATCATTTTATACATATAAATAGGTCGATGGGTTTGGGTGACTTAGCAATAAGGTTCAATTATAAAGATTTAGGACTTAATGTAGATCAATTAGGAAGTTACATACTGTAGGTCTATACTAAAGGTAGATCTCTGTTTGAAAGGGGGGGGGGTAGGAAAAGGACACTTATAAATGTGCTTATCTAAGTGGTCAACTTTAATTTGGGAAATTACAATGAAAGAGAGAGTTTGGTAAAAACAATTAATAATCCAGCATTGGTAGTATCTATAACCTAAATGGTAGTGTCATATG
This sequence comes from Dendropsophus ebraccatus, assembly GCF_027789765.1. NCBI lineage: Eukaryota > Metazoa > Chordata > Amphibia > Anura > Hylidae > Dendropsophus > Dendropsophus ebraccatus. The sequence goes on from NC_091463.1 coordinate 65,795,139, forward strand.
GTGGGCATATTGTCCTCGGAGGTGTATTGTCCTAAAAAACAACTTTTAAACTTGCAGCCCTGTGTCAAATTGGTATGGCCTAGAATGTCTATGCCCTAAGCTTTTACTGTCTCTACATCCCTCCTCCCCATCCTCCTTATCATTAGGATTTTTCCTAATCATCCCTTGTCTGAACATTGCACAGGTGCCTTAACGAACAAGCACATGTGCAGTGTTCAGACAAGGGATGATTAGGAGAAATTTTGCCTTTGGCATTCCTAATGATGAGGGACGGAGCGGTAATGCAAGCCTAGGGCACGGACACTGTAGGCCATGCCAATTTGACACAGGGCTGCAAGTTTAAAAGTTGATTTTTAGGACAATAACTGCATTACCTGCTAAACAGACCCCAGGGCAGGTTGTGGGTACAGAGTTGCTTTAAAGAAAGAGAGCTCCAGTGCAAAATCTGTTAATGGTCAACTACACTGTTTTGTTTATAGCTTTAGCTTTCTCATATGTAGAGTAGAGACTTTGTACACCCCTCAAGCTCCTGGGCCAGATACTGTTGCACCCTATGCACCCCCTACAGCTAAGCCCTTGATCCTATGGTTTATGAATATAGAGTTGTGGCATTGTCTTAGTTTCAGGTTCTCTTCCTGCAGACTCATGGATGATCTCAACATCTAAAAGGCTTTTGAAACTGGCAAATCACCCTATTTGTGTAACATTATTGATGGGATAGCTGAAAGGATAGGATGACCATTATTCTTCATGACTGCCACGATATCATCAAACCACTAGGATGCCTAGGAGTTTACTGAATTGATCATCCCAGTTACCATGTTTTAATCTAAACCAGTCTCTATGAGATGGGTATGAATCAGTGGGAGACCCAGTAATCAATCTTACATCTAACTTTAATGGTTTGGTGATAAATGGTAACCTGTAACTGTTACAGAGACTAAACATATACTGTCATTGACATTCCAACCTTCAATGCTGTCGCTTCAAGCTCTCTCCCTGATGAACCTATTCTCCATTACCAGTTGAAATGCAGCAAAGATAAGGAGCCTTTTTTACATAGTTCCATACCTACTGAAAATATATTCAGTGTAGGTCTTAATACACAGTATAGGGTTTGGTCTCAGTCCTGTCTCCGTCCTATTTTTTGGGGTCATCACCCAACCTTAACCAGGTTAGCGTAAGCTCTTAACTGTTTACAATAAGGCAAGATACCAATACCCTAGTAATGGTCAATTGTTTATTTTTACTTATTTTTAAGATATACATTTTTACAGTTCTGATTAATAGTCTGTAAAGTCATTCTAGTGCCAACCTCGCACATATGGACTTTTTGTATATGCAGATGTGTGTCGCTGTACTGAATCTATTGATGTCCTATTTTTGAAAATCTGAGGTTGAGATATAATGGAAAGGCCATATATGCAAATGACTTAATCCGGTGCACTGAATAGCAGTCCCAAAGCCCCCAGTCAACCAATTTCTCTCTTTATGCGGATCCTGCCGCTCGCTTCATAGCGTGCAGTGCAAAGTTCTGATGCGGGCGCCCATGGACACTGCCTCCCAAAAGATCATCATCGACTGCCAGGATGATCTTTTCAGAGACCGGCTGTTCCGTCTCATACGTTGTGTGAACATAGCCTTATACTGTAGCTTTGTGTGCAATGTCTCTGCAACCCTCTAAGCTTTTCTTATAAACTCTGATATACCCCTTTATCAATAAGAAATGGCGATGTTTTATGTTACATATTAATTATACTCAAACACACATTTGTGATAGACAGTTACAGTATATAATTTAAAAAAAGACTATCAAATCTCATAAATGAATTTAGAAGTCTTTTCTACTGTCTTGTTGCTATGCAAGGTTATACATACATATCGCTATACATGCTATACATCGCAGTGATCGCAGTTTATATCCAGAAGTTGATGTAGTTTCAGATTCTGTTATTTCGTTGCAATTTTAAGTCATCAAAGATCATCAGAGAAAATGTCAGGCCACTTAAATAAAATTGCTCAAATAGGAATACATCAGATCCAATAACATCTTCCTTATTTTCCTCTTGTGACGTGGCAGTGTAAGGTAGTGAGGTAGCCGGCACTGCACTCCTAACCAGCGGGAACAGCACCAGTGATTCATAGATGCTGATTATTTAATTGCCTGTGCTTGGTAGATGCTGAAATCAGCAGATGAACAGAGAGGAACTGCTGAGTTAAATAAATACATGCATAAGTAATTTGCTTACAAGCAGCACCATGAAAGGATTATAATACCAGACAACTCATATTAGAGATTTCATTAGTTTTACTCTTAGCAAGGTTAGAGGGGCAAATGTACTCTATGTTCTTAGTGCAATTACTATGAGTCAATATTCTTTTTTGGATGTCTATCAATTTCTGTTTATCACAGCTATTAAAATGTTTTCCAGTTGGCAAGGGCAAAGAGGTCACATACTGCACTACTAGAATAAAAATTGAAAAAAAAATCCAAATTTTTAGATATTTAATCCTCAAAGAGGCTATCCGGCATTAGACAACTTTTAATATACTGTTACTGTTAGGCTATGTTCCCACACAGTATTTTTGCTCAGTATTTTGGTCAGCATTTTTCAACCAAAACCAGGAGTGGATTGAAACACAGAAAGGCTATGTTCCCACACTGTTAAAACTTACTGGATGGCCGTCATTTCAAGGCAAATAATTGCTATTATTTTAAAATAATGGCCATTATTTGCTGTCAAATGACAGCCATCCTGTATATTTCAACAGTATGTGAACATAGCCTTTCTTTTTTTCAATCCACTCCTGGTTTTGGTTGAAAAATGCTGACCAAAATACTGAGCAAAAATACTGTGTGGGAACATAGGGGGACATTTATGAAGTCTGGCTTTTTTTACACCGGCTTACAAATGTCCCCGCAGCTCCGGAGCTTAGAGGATTTATGTAGAGGCGCACTGCCTCTACATAAATCCCGAATGCACGGAGCCTGTCTGTGCGAAAATTTTGAAACCTACGACAGCTCAGAGCTGGCGTTGGTTTCAGTATCATTTTCCCCCCTCTGCGTGCTGCCACACCCCTTATAACGCCCCTTCTCTGCCCCACTGGCGAAGGTGGCGCAGATGCAAAAAAATATTTGCAAAAATGCAATTTGCTAATATTTTTATGCTGATCTGCCCCATCTGCGCCTAAAAAAGGCATTTACGCCTTTTCATACATGTCCCCCATAGACTTACATAGAAAACAAAAAAAAACTTTGCTTTCCTCTCTGCTCTCCCCTGGTGTTCTCCTATTGGTCTCCGATGTTCCCCGCTGGTAGCAACCGTCTCTACACCCGAGACGAACACATGTTAGGAGTGACCGCCTACTCAGTCAATCACTGGCCGCAGCTCTGTTCCGTCTCAGTCAATGATTCGCTGAGAAGGATATCACACCCGAGATGAGTTTGTCTCTGAAGTGGAGGTGGCCACAGTCAATGGGAGACACCGAAGACCCATAGGGGAGCGAGGAGAGGAAAACATTGGAGCTTTTTTGTTTTATGAATGAATATATTTGCAAAAGTAATTAGCTTGATGAGCCCTACAAGTTTAAGTATATTGTCTGGGAATATCCCTTTAAGGCAAATGCAGGCTGCAGCTTGCCGCCTGCTGCCTACCTGTAGTGGGGCATGTAAAAACACCCTTAAAAGGGTAATTCAGTGCTACAAAAACATGGCCACCTTTCCTACTCTCTTGTCTCCAGATTGGGTGGGGTTTCAAACTCAGTTCCTTTGAAGTAAATGGAGTTTAATTGCAAACTACACCTGAACTGGAGACAAGAGAGGAGGAAAAGTGACCATGTTTTTGTAGCACTGGATAACCCCTTTAAGCAGTTGCTCTCAATGTATCTCTCTAGCCACATCATTGTCAGGTACTTAAAAGTCAGTACAACCATCAATCTTGGCTTGATTCATACTGTGTTTCGGCTCTATGTCACTGGTATACTTGCCACAGGCCCATAATGCATCATTTTACCTTGTGGAACCATTCGGTCCATTGTCCAAAGTAAAAGTAAATATTTTAAAAAATGGACTTAATATAGTCACCATATGTCTGATTTCATTTATATAATATGTAATAGTGTAAATAGTAGCCTTTCCGCGCTATGCCGATGTGCGGCAAGGTAATAGGGTGTTGAATTGGAACACCTCGCTGTATGGATACTGTTTAACCCTTTGAGGACCAGGACCAAATTGACCCAGTGGACTGCGCACATTTTGATCTTTGCCCTTTCGTTTTTCCCTCCTCCCCTTCTAAGAGCTCTAGCACTTTCAGTTTTCTATCTACAGGGCCATGTAAGGGGTTGTTTGTTACAGGAATAGTTGTACTGTGTAATGGCGTCTTTCATTTTACCATAACATGTATGACGGAATCCCAAATATTATTATTTATGAAGATATAAATAGGTAAAAATTGTAAAAAAAGAATGCAATATGGTAACTTTTGGGGGGGTTCCTGTGTCTACGTAATGCACTATATGGTAAAAGTGACGTGATACTATTACTCTATAGGTCAGCCCGAACACAACCATATGCAGGTTTACACAGATTCTCTAATGTTATATTTATTTTTTTAATGAAATCCTTTTTTTGGGCAATTCATTATTTATAAAATGGGCCTATTGTGACGCTTATAACAGTTTTATTTTTACACCTATGGGGCTGTATGGGTTGTAATTTTTTCCGACATGATCTCTAGTTTTTATTAACACCATATTTGTGAAGATCGGATGTTTTGATCACTTTTTATTAATTTTTTTATATATATAATGAACATAAAACCGGAAATCTGTGCACTTTTTTTCCTCTTTTCGTCTACGCCATTCACGGTTCGCAATGACGCTTGTTATATTTTAATAGAACGGACAATTATGCACGCTACGGTATATTATATGTTTATTTATTTTTATATGTTTTATTTATATAATGGGAAAGGGGGGTGATTTAAACTTTTATTGGGGGAGGGGTTTTGGGGTAGTGAACTAGTGATTTTTACTTCTTCTTTTTTTTTTACACATTTGAAGTCCCTTTTGGGGACTTTTACATTGTATTACTTTGATTTAATACACTGATCATTGCTATGCCACCTATGCCACCTGCTATGAAGTGCGCTCCGCTCTGGAGCGCGCTTTATAGCTCAGGACGTACCGGTACGTCCAGGGTCGTCTGGGCACAGACTTCCAGGACATACCGGTACATCCTAGGTCTTCTAGGGGGTTAAAGGATACAATGTGTTTCTATAGAGAATGTATCCCTATAATTTTATAAATATTTAAAAATCTTATAGTGATACATTCTCTATAGAATCACATTGTATCCTTCAAACTGTAAGCATACTGTGAGGTGTTCCGATTCAATACCCTATTACCTTGCCGCACATCGGCATAGCGCAGAACGGCTACTATTTACACTATTACAATCGTTTTTTCGCACGACGTGCAGATAGCCGTTTGTGCCTAGTACGCTGCTCTCCACACATCTTTTCCAGGATTCTGAAAGGCAGCGCTACTATTACACGTGTTTTTTCGAAACATTTATAGAATATGAAAGAAAAAGCAGCTACTAGAAATTAAGAAAATGTCTTCAAGTAAGAAGAAAAAGAACTTAACATTTTGATGTTAATGTGTGTTCCATTAGTGCTGTTAGCATCACAACGGATGGGGTGTCTCCGCCCCTGTGGGCTCGCAGGACAAGAGGAATTTTAATGATAAAATACTCTAGACTCCACCCCCAGTACCCATATAGCCTCCCCGGACCCGGATACCTCAGTTTAATTGAAAAGAAATACTAATAGGGTGGGAACCTTTGTGATGCTAACAGGACTAATGGAATACACATTAACATCAAAATGTTAAGTTCCCTGTCGTCCTGTTAGCCTCACAACGGATGGGGATTTAGCAAGAAGTACCCCCATCGGGAGGGCCCTCAAATGCTACAGCACTCAAGACAGATCTGGCAAACGTAGTTCGACCAGACAGTAACATATCCAAATGATAATGTTCAACAAACGTTAATGGAGACGACCATGTTGCTGCTAGACATATTTGATCAATTGGCACCGAGCATCTCTCCGCCCAAGATGTAGATACCGATCTCGTTGAATGTGCGCCCACGAATTCCGGATTCTGGACCCCGGCTTCGCTGTAACAGATCCTGATACAGTCACATATCCATCTGGACAGGGATGGTTTCAATGCTTTCTTGCCTCTAAATCGTCCCTAATAAGTAACAAAAAGGTTTTCTTCCTTTCTGAAGTCGGCTGTTCTATCGAGATAAACCTTAATAGCCTAATAACCTTAATGACACAAAGTCTGACCCTTCCTCCTGAGGTGTTGGGGAGAAAGCTGGCAACACAATAGACTGATTTAAATTACAGAAGGTTGGTACCTTAGGTTTAAATGAGAGTAGTAGTCGCATAATCACGCTATCCTGGAGGAAAGAAATATATGGCTCAGAAGAACCTAATGCCTCTAGTTCTCCAACCCTTTTGGCTGATGTTATCGCCACTAAAAAACTGACCTTGAGTGACAAGAATTTCAAGTCCACCTCTTGCAGAGGTTCAAAGGGTTGTACACACAATTATTTCAGAATCAAACCGAGATCCCAGGATGAGACTGGCTTAACTAACGTAGGTCTCAATCTTTCTGTAGCCTTTACAAAGTCCTTTACTTCCTGGACCTGGAAGAATCTTTTCCCTAAACAAGCCGATAAGGCCGCAATTTGAACTCTTAACAAGCTGGGTCTCAACCCTTTATCAAACCCCTCCTGTAAGAAGTCAAGAAGGTGTGGAATGGAGGGGGATGTTGGATCAATCTTTTTCTGCATAGCCCAAGTGTGGAATATGTTCTGAATCCTCTCATAGGACTTATTTGTCGCCTCACTCCTAGAGTGAGAGAGGGTCTCCAACACTCTAGTAGAGAACCCTGCAGGTCTCAAAACGGGCTCTGAAGTCTCCATGCTGTGAGATTGAAGGCCTTCAGGCTCTTGCATGTGTGACTGTTCTGTGTTACCAAATCCAGCCAAAGGGGTAACCTCCAATAGTTCCCCTGACTCATCAGCATCAGCATGGAAAACCAGGCTCTCTTCGGCCAAAACGGCATTATGGCAATTGTGGACGCTTGATCCTGCCTGATCTTCTTCAATACCCTCGGTATCATTGCCACAGGCGGAAAGATGTAGGCTAGGTTGAAGTTCCATTATGGTCATCGCATCCACTACCACTGGGCTGTCCCTGCTGTAAAGGGAACCGAATTTCAGGAGTCTGGCATTGCTTCTTGTTGCCATCAGGTCTATCTGAGGTAAACCCCATTTCTGTACGATCTGGCTGAAGATTTCTGGATTAAGACACCATTCTCCTGGTATTCTCAATCCCCGACTGAGGCGATCCGCCAAGACATTCTGTTCCCCTTTTATGTGGGTTGCAGATAACCTAGTTATCCTCCCCTCCGCCCAGGTAAAGATCTTCTCTACTTTGTTCAGAAGTGAGCGAGATCTGGTGCCTCCTTGTTTGTTTATGCAACAAACACACGCAATATTTTCTGGCCGTATCTTCACTGCCTTGTTAAGAAGGTGAGGAGCGAAGTGGCAGAGGGCGTTGAAAATTGCCCTTAGTTCCCGAACATTTGATGAGAGTTGAGTTTCCTCCAACTCCCAAATGCCTGCAACTTGTAGATCCTCTAGGTAGGCTCCCCAGCCTGTCCCTGAAGCATCTGTGGTAAGTATATTCCATCCTGGTTCCTCTATATCCACACCGTCCTTGAGGTTTTTCCACCAAACAAGGGATCTTCTGCTTTCGGGAGAAAGACTTATTTTGGAATCTAGAGTTGCTAGGTCTCTGTCCCACGATCTTAGCACCTGGAGTTGAATTGTTCTCATATGCCAGAGTGCCCAAGGTACCGCATCCACGGCCGAGGACAGAAGACCTAGAAAATGCATAATTGTTCTGATAGGAACATGACAGAAAGTTGCATCCTCTGTAAATTCTCATCTTCCGCTGAGGAGAAAGAAAAATCTTCATATGGACTGTATCTATGACAAATCCTAGAAAAGTTCTGGTTGTGGCTGGTATCATTTCTAACTTCTCTCGGTTGATGATCCATCCAAGGGACTGAAGAAAGAGAAGAACCAACGAGATATGCGTGCTAAGGAGGTCTGCCGTGGCCGCCATGATGAGCCAGTCGTCTAAATACGGAATGACTCTGATTCCTTGTAGACGAAGTTCCGCTACCACCGAGGATACCACTTTGGTAAACACAAAGGGAGCTGTGGTTATGCCGAAAGGTAGAACTTTGAAGTGTAGATGACGAAGTTGGCTGTCTATTTGTACTGCTATCCTGAGATACTTCCGGTGAGGAGTCCATATAGGGATGTGGAAGTACGCATCCTGCAAGTCTAGGGAGGCAAGAAAATCTCCCCTGAGGATTACCTAAAAAACTGACCTTATTGTGTCCATCCTGAATTTTTTCTTCACGATGAACTGATTCAGAAATTTGAGGTCGATAATCAATCTCCGAGGGCTTGGGGTCTAAAAACACTGGAGAATACACTCCTTTCCCCCATTCTTCTGGGGGAACATCCTCCAGAGCTGCTTTTGAAATTAAAGATAGAATTTCTTCCTCCAAAATATCTCCCCTGGGAGGTGGAGGAGGACGAGAAATTAAAAATCTCTCCGGAGGTAGGTTTTCCAAAGACAGGGAGTAACCCTTCCGTACGAGATTTAAAACCCACGGATCTCTGATCCTGGCTTCCCAAATTTCTGAAAAGAAAGTAGGACGACCTCCTACCGGAATATCTAAACCGTCAAAAATCTGACTTTCTGGCTCCTCCCTAAGGAGGTTGCCTAGCTGAACCTTTCTTAGCGGCATAGCCTCTCCCTCTTGTAGAGTAGCGGAATTGCCTAACCCTTTGAGGTGTTCTATCCCTCCTGAATGGTTTGCGGGAAGGAACTCTTTGGGTATAAGGAAGAGACTTCCCTTTCTTGTCGGTCAAATCAAGCATTAATTTGTCTAACTCCTCCCCCAAAAAGGCGACCTGGAATATACTCCAGGTTGCAAAGAAAAATTTTTGAGGGACAATCACCTGACCAAGGCCGGAGCCACAAAGCCCTATGGCCTGCAGTTGCTAATGCCATGGAAGTGAAGGTAGAGGGCACCTCTCCATCCTCTTCCGGTTGGTTTTGAGCTCTTACAGCTCTAATAAGCTTAGAGCTTTTCTCTGCTGGAAAATAGAAACGCATAGCTCTCGGGTCTTCATCATCATCAGAGGACCCAACTTCATCAATTACGGTATATTCCGTTCCCCCCGGGGAACCTCTTCTGGGTCTCTTACAGCTTTCTAAAAGGGAGGAGAGAAAAGAGTAACAAACCTTCTCGCGCCAACTCCGCTCCCATATGCCTTACTGACGCTGAACGGAGCTTTTTAGGTCCTCAATGGATTGTTGTAGACCGCTCATAGACTGCGCTACGTAATCCTTGACCCACACCACAACATCCTGTACGTCCGGTTCTCCGCCCGCAGGATAAGATCTACATTCCTGACACTTCAGATACTCACATCCGTCAGGTAGTGGTTTTTCTAAAGAAAAGAACATAGTATTAAACGAATCCTGGCAGGATGATTGGATAAGACGTTCCACGTCACTTACCACAAAGATAGCAGGTAAGATGTCTACGTTTACTGACTGACTTCGCAGAGTTTTCCTTGGATCCTTCTCTAGAAGACATCTGTAGAACCTTATTAAAATTTATATACCAAGCAAAAAAGGAACATTCCATCACTTGTAAACTTCTGTAACTCACTGTAGTAATGCTGCTCACAGGCTGCAGAGAAGCTCGTTTCAAAGCTGACCCAAAGCTGTAGTCTACCCCCTCAGGATACACAGACAGCAAGATTCCAGCGTTCAGAGGAACCTAAAATGGCCACTTTTGGCACCAAAATTTATTTATTTTTTTGCTTTGAAAGTCTGTTCACAAACAGGCGAAATACCGGAAACCCCCCTGCAGGGGAGCTACAGGACAGGGAACTTATCCCATAGAGTTTCCAAACAGAAAAGAATAACACTGCTAGAAATCGGCAGTGTTATTCAAACCGGACTCCAACAAAATGGCGCCGCCATGAGTGGAGACCTGCGCCGGCAAACAAGCGGAAGTGACGACAGACCCACTTCCGCCTACACGGAGGTGGCGGCCGCATCGGCCGGCCACCTCCAGAACAGGAATCAGGGCCCAGATCCCGGACCTCTGATCCCCGCACACGTCCTCAGCCCTGCAAGAAAGGATGAAAGAAAAAACTGAGGTATCCGGGTCCGGGGAGGCTATATGGATACTGGGGGTGAAGTCTAAAGTATTTAATCATTAAAATTCCTCTCGTCCTGCGAGCCCACCGGGGCGGAGACACCCCATCCGTTCTGAGGCTAACAGGATGACAGGGAACAGTCTTTTCACTGTAGATATTTTCAAGATATCTTCATTCAGGTTATTCTGTCCTGGACATTGATTTCTGAATGATTGTTTATAGTAAGCCTAATACGTAAGTAATACCTTAGCACGGATGTTCTCTCTTAAAGTGTCCCTGTCACTATAAAAAAAGCAGAGCCAGGAGAGAAATGTGCTGAGCACAGCTTCTCATGTCTCATTATCAGTCAGGGTTCAGATTCGGACCGTTCTGAAATGTTAAAAGTTTAGCGTTTATTAGAAATAAGGGCAGCAATAGCCTAGTTTGTGCATACCCTTAGCTTTCATTCAGTACATATTCCTTGTGGCATGGTTGCAATTGTCTTGTTACCTATCTACAGAAAGAGAAGTGCAGATCTGTATTAAAAGAAAAGTGTGTGTATAAACATATTTATAAACACTAGAGATGAGCAAAAAGTGAAATATTCCATAATTCAAAATTTGATTCAAATAGCTCCAGATATTCGTATATTCGAACAAATATCAAATCCCATTATAGTCTATGGGAGAAAAATACTTGGGACCTTGAAATCAATATTCGACCACTAGGAGGTCACCAAGTGCACAATGAAACCACAGGAAATTATGCCAGCACCTCTGGAATGCATATGGGACAGCAGGGGAAGCATGCCTGGGTGCATCTAACACTAGTGATGAGCGAACATCCCAATTTTCAGTTCAGTTCGTGTTCGCCGAACATTCACAAACAAATTACGAAAGTAAAGTAGAAGCGCACGTTTTAATCTAGCGGTACGAACTTATGTACATATCAGCTCAGGTGCAGTGTAGAATCAGTAATAACGAAAATTACTTATAACTACAAATCAGTAGTAGCAAGATAACAGCTATCATCCCGCACTCACAGTATGCAGCCGTATACCTGATATATAATTGTTTTTTACAATAATATAATGAAAGAGCCGTTCAACTCCTTTATACGACGCAGACTGCACAAATCAGTACTAGCAAGATAACAGGTATTATCCCGCAATCACAGTATACAGCCATATGCACTCAGTAGATGTCTGAACACACTGCCTGTCTTACAACAGCTTCTAAATATATGGTTTTTATACTTTTAGCCCTAACAATGGTTTTTGGGGGTCCCTCCCTACCTAACTTCACCTAAAAGCTTTCTCTCCCTGGTATACAGTCTGTCCCATTCTAGCTCCAACCAGCATGTGAGAAGAATCTGAAATCCAATATTCTTATATTCAGGAGGTGATGTCGTTTAGCCATCCAATCACAGTTAGAGGTGTTTTTTTTAAGTCCTGCCTATTTCTAGTACTTGTCCCATCCTCCCTGCATATTTATTTGCTGGAAAAAAGGGGATGTGGGAGGGCGAATCGAATTTTTACTGCATTATCGTTGGAATATTCAAACGCAATCAAATAGCGTGAATAGAGTACTATTCGATTGAATACTATTCGCTCTTCACTAATAAACACATATAAAAGTGTTCATAAGTGTAAATTAATTTTCCATTTTTGTATACCTATGTGTAATGTACTGAATCACAATGCAAACATCCTCTGCCCTCAGCCCTGAGCCATAAAATTCTGATTGGGCGTCCACTGACCAGATGTAGGCATTACCCATAGTGCCACATTGGAATAAAGCAAGATTGATGCTATGTGTACAGAAATGTTCTTCAGCAGCTTTGGGTGGATAACTAAAAGGAAACCTGTAAAAATGAAGAGTGGAGAGTGGGAGGGCTGTGGTGAACAGCCGGGAGCAATATATTCTGAAATTTGTAGTACTGAGCAAATGATCTACCATGTGGTCATTGTCAAAATGGTGCAGACAAGTGAGCAATGTTACATTCTATATGTTGTCAGAATACCCCTTTAAATCATTGGAGATGAGCACACTTACAGTAAGTTCAGGTTTCGCCCAAACCTGATTGCTCATCTTATAAATCCCACAGCTTGGAGAAGATGGATGCAGCCCAGATCCAATGACTCACCTTATAATCAGTTGTTAAAAGGAAAAAGCATAAAGTATTTCAAGTATTATTTATTATCAAGTATGTATACCATGACTAAGAGCTGTACAAGCTAGAAATGCGCCGGCTTAGCAGATTTTAAACTGGATTAAAATAAAAAAGCTGGTTATTGTGCTGGATTAGTGCGTTCATATGTTGTAGTATCTCATCGCTTGGGCTGCCAAGTGCGCTACGTCTGCCTCCGGAGCAAGAATCTGCTGAGCACTGGACAAGAATAATTCTTACAGAATATAAATATACACAAGCACTTTATAAGTCTTCTTTTTTTATTACATCAAAAAGAAATAAGGTCGTAAAGACATAACACAGCAATGGAAACAGAGCTAAATATCATGGCTCCAAAGCATCTCTGTTTCAGGTTATCATCTGATTGTACCTATCGCTGTTACAAGTTGAAGAAGAGCAGTGAGAAGAAATAGATGATATAGTCTTAGAGAGTAATGAACTATAGCATCTGGTTACCTAGCAATGAGACAGACACTACGCTTCATCTCTAAATCGTTTACTACATAATATGTGCAATGTGCGCTTCATGCCTATAAGCCTTTAGACTTCATCTAGGTGAAAGGTTGCATGGTAACCAGAAAAACAATGAGAATATATTATTGAGCTACTGGCTATCCAGAAAGGAGAATTGATACTGTACCTATACTGGAAACCAAGATCAAATGCTTTATTAATTTGACCCTTAATTATTTATTTTGCTTGTGGTGTTAATATCTATTAACATTATTGTTGTTTTGAGTCTTGTTCATCAAAGTTTCAATATAGATTAAGAGGGTTCCTAAAGATTTTATTTGGAATTGTAGGTCTAGTAAGCCACCAAAAAAATTATAACTGTAATTTCTATGGACTTAGATAATGAGATGATATATAGAGTGAATCAAATTCAACTTGCGACATTCGGAAATTTTTCCCACAAAATTATTGAACTCTGTGAACCAAACTTAACGAATCTATACATACCTGTTTGTGCTCCCCGGTGTCCTCTTCCATGTCTTCAGCCTTGTGTTCAGCAATCACTGACTCAGGGAAAGCACTGTGGCCAGTGATTGGCTGAGCAGGCTGTCAGTCCACTTAGCCAATCACTGACTGAGAGCGGACAGTGCCGCAATCAGTGATTGGCTGAGCAGGCACACAAAAATGACAGCCCACTCCTCCAATCACTGGCGGCAATGCTGTCCCTCAGTCTGTGATTGCCGGAGCAAAGCTAAAAATATGGAAGAGGACAACTGGGGAGCATAGACGGATAAATGAAGCTTTTTTTTGTTTTGTTTTTGCAAATTTTAATAACAAATTTAGCAAAAAATCTATTTGCTGGATTTGCTTAGCTCCTCTCTGTTTATATTGACTTATATGCCTAAAAAGGATAATACTTGAAATACAGCAGCATCCTAAGGCTAAGGTTTGGCAGGTCAGCAGCCTGGGGCTGTGATTTAAAAAAAAATCACATTACATATAGTATTCAGCCAAATAACCATTTTCAAAATATGCTTTTTATTCTATTGCCATATTTATTTACCCCAAAGATCTTTCAATCTTTCCCAAAGAATTTTCCATCTCAGGTGTGGCTCCACAAGTGGCTCACCACCCCTATAAATTCCTACCTTAAATGTACCCATTGATCAAAACTTGTTGTCCAGCTCCTTCTACAGGTAAGGGAGGAAATATGCATGCAGTCACAAAATTAATGTAGTAGAAGGAACGAGCAGCACTGTTTCCTGCATAAAATAATGCAATCTTTATTACAGCAGCTTCAGAAAAAAACACAATGTGCTAGCAATGGTCAATATGTTTTGGGATTACTGGTTCTTATTTATTGCTAAAGTGAGAGCATACAGTAGGTAACACCTATATACATGGGTGTTTAAAGTGTGATGTAATGTTAAATCCCACTTAACCACTTAAAATAACATGTAACAACAATTATAGAACTTAAAACAACTCTGTACACACATTCAGGTGATTAGAAGAAATCCTGGCTGGGGCATTCCAAATGGTGAAGAGGGTGGGGAGGAGGGACAGAAGGGCAGTGCAGGCCTAGGGCACAGGTACGACAATTTGACAAATGGCTGCAAGTTTTAAAGTTGTTTTTTAGGACAATAACTGCATCACCTGCCGAATGGACCACAGGACAGATTTTGGATTAAAAGCATTTATCCTATGGTACAAGTGGTTTGGGGGGCTACAGAGTCACTTTAACCCCTTAGTGACCGCCGATACGGCTTTTTACGGCGGTCACTAAGGGTCCTTATTCTGCTGCCATCAGCTTTTTACGTCGATGGCAGAGAATAAGGCTGCGGGGCCGGGACGGCCCCCACCCCATCCCCCCAGCTACCGGAGGTAGCTGAGGGGTTGGGGCAGTGTGTGGGGTCGGTAATGGCGGCCGTCGGTAATGGGGATTACCGGTGCCGCCGCCTTTGATCTCCCCCCGCCATGAATCTACGGTGGGGGGAGATGAAATAAGTGTCCCCCAGACCTCAGATCAGCCCCCCCTAGTAGGGCGAACACTAACCCCCCTCCCCCGGCGGCCATCATTTCCAAGATGGCCGCCGCCATCGCTGTGAACAGACTAATGTCTGTTCACAGCGATGGAAAAGTTCAAATGAATGAAAGCCCCATGCTCTCCGCCACCGGAGGTAGCAGAGAGCATGGGGCAGTGATCGGGGACCCCCCTGTGGAGTCCCGGTACAAGCGATCAGCGGTATATACTATATACCGCTGATCGCTTGTACCATGTGCTCCTGGCACTTTTTATCCCCTGTCACCATGAATGATTGGTGACAGGGGATAAAAAGTGATGTCCCCCCACCCCCAAGTCCCCCCACACCCCCCTGCCCCCCCCCGTCCCCCAGTCACCTCCCCTACCCCTTATACGTTACCTGATCCTGGAGCTCCTTCCTCTTCGGCGTCCTGGCTGGTTATGATGTGCGCATGCGCTTCACAACCAGCCAACTCTGAAAATTTTAAGTGACAGAGAACAATTTGGTCTCTGTCACTGAACTATGATTACTGTGATAGAAAATATCACAGTAATCATAGTAATACAGTGAAAATGAATGTGTAAAGTACAAAAAGTGACAAACATACAAAAAAATAAAACACACACTTTTTATTATAGTAATAATTGCAGTTTACTCCCAAATTACCCCTAACCCCTCCCAGATTACCTGTAACCACCGCACGTTGCCCGTAACCACCGCACGTTGCCCGTAACCACCGCACGTTGCCTGTAACCATCGCACGTTGCCCGTAACCACCGCACATTGCCCGTAACCACCCCAAATTGCCAGTGACCCCCTCCAGATTGTCCGTACCCACCCCAGATTACCTATAAGCACTTCAGTTTATCAGTAACAATCCCAGATTGTCTGTAACCCTTCCAGGTTGCACATAACCCCCCCAGGTTCCCCGTAATCATGCCAGATTACATATAACCCCCCAGATTGCATGTAACCACCGCACGTTGCCTCTGACCACGCCACGATGCCTCTGACCACCGCACATTGCCTCTGACCACCACACGTCGCCTCTTACCACGCCACGTCGCCTCTGACCACCACACATCGCCTCTGACCACCACACGTCGCCTCTGACCACCACACGTTGCCTCTGACCACGCCACGGCGCCTCTGACCACCCCAAATTGCCAATGACCCCCTCCAGATTGCAGTGCCCATGTCAGATTACAGGTACCCACCCCAGATTGCCTATAAGAACTTCAGTTTATCCGTAACCACCCCACATTGCTCGTAACCACCCCACGTTGCCCGTAACCACCCCAGATTGTCTGTAAGCACTGCAGGTTGCCCGTAACCACCCCACGTTGACCGTATCCACCCCAGATTGTCTGTAAGCACAGCAGGTTGCCCGTAACCAGCCCACGTTGCCCGTAACCAGCCCACGTTGCCTGTAACCAGCCTACATTGCCTGTAACCACCCCACGTTGCTGTAACCACAGCAGGTTTCCCGTGACCACCACACATTGCCCATAACCACCACACATTGCCCGTAACCACCCCACGTTGCCTGTAACCACAGCAGGTTGCCTGTGACCACCCCATGTTGTCCGTAACCACCCCAGATTACCTGTAACCACCTCAGGTTGCCCATAACCACCCAAGGCTGTCCGTTACCACCCCACATTACCTGTAATCTCATTTTTTTTATTTTATTTTAGTAACTGCGCTATTCTAATAACCATTACTAGCTGCGGTTTTGCTCCTGTAAATTGGCGCTCCTTCCCTTCTGAGCCCTGCTGTGTGCCCATACAGTGGTTTATGCCCACATATGGGGTACCGTTGTACTCAGGAGAACCTGCGTTAAAGATTTTTGGGTACATTTTCT
This sequence comes from Dendropsophus ebraccatus, assembly GCF_027789765.1. Taxonomy (NCBI): domain Eukaryota; kingdom Metazoa; phylum Chordata; class Amphibia; order Anura; family Hylidae; genus Dendropsophus; species Dendropsophus ebraccatus. The sequence continues at coordinate 65,811,979 of NC_091463.1, forward strand.
CTCCTGTTCCTCGTCAAATTGAGAAATTTCAAACTAAACCAACATATTATTGGAAAAATTCGAGTTTTTCATTTTTACTGGCCAATTTTGAATACTCTCCTCTAATACCTGTGGGGTAAAAATGGTCACCTAACCCCAAGATGAATTCTTTGAGGGGTGAACTTTCCAAAATGGGGTGACTTTTTGGGGGAATCTATTCTGCTGACACTACAGGGGCTCTGCAAACGCACCTGGCGCTCAGAAACTTCAGAAAAATCTGCACTGAAAATGCTAATTGGCGCTCCTTCCCTTCTGAGCCCGGCTGTGTGCCCATGCAGTGGTTTATGCCCACATATGGGGTACCGTTCTACTCAGAAGAACCTGCTTTACATATATTGGGGTGACATTTCTCTCCTGTTCCTCGTGAAATTGAGAAATTTCAAACTAAAGAACATATTATTGGAAAAATTCGAGTTTTTCATTTTTACTGTCTACTTTTGAATACTTTCCTCTAATACCTGTGGGGTCAAAATGCTCACCACACCCCAAAATGAATTCTTTGAGGGGTGCACTTTCCAAAATGGAGTGAATTATTGGGAGATTTTACTCTGCGGACACTACAGGGGCACTGCAAACGCACCTGGCGCTCGGAAACTTCTTCAGCAAAATCTGCATTGAAAAAGCTAATTGGCGCTCCTTTCCTTCTGAGCCCTCCTGTGTGCCCATGCAGTGGTTTATGCCCACATATGAGGTACCTTTTCACTTAGGAGAACCTTTGTTACAAATTTTGTGGTACATTTTTCCTCTTGTTCCTCATAAAATTGAGAAATTTCAAACTGAAAGAACATAATATTGGAAAAATTTGAGTTTTTAATTTTTACTGTCTTCTTTTGAATACTTTCCTGTAATACCTGTGGGGTCAAAATGGTCACCACACACCAAGATGAATACTTTGAGGGGGGCACTTTCTAAAATGGGGTAACTTATGGCAAGATTTTACTCAGATGGCACTACAGGGGCATTGCAAACGCACCCGGCGCTCAGAAACTTCTGCAGCAAAATCTGCATTGGAAAAGCTAATTGGCGCTTCTTCCCTTCTGAGCCCTCCTGTGTGCCCATACAGTGGTTTACGCCCACATATGGGGTACCATTGTACTCATGAGAACCTGCGTTACAAATTTTGGGGTGCTTTGTCTCTCATATTCCTTTTGAAAATGAGAAACTTTAATCTAAATGTATATATTATTGGAAAATTTTAATTTTCAATTTTTTTTACTGCCTAATTGTGAATACTTTCCTCCAGCCCCTGTAGTGTTAAAATGCTCATTTTACCCCTAGATTAATTCTTTAAGGTGTGTAGTTTCCAAAATGGGGTCACTTATGGGGGTTTTCAGGATACCAGACTTCTAAATCCATTTAAAAAAAGAACTGGTCCCTAAAAAAATCAGTTTTGGAAATTTTCACGAAAATGTGATAATTTGCTGATAAATTTCTAAGCCCCATAACACCCTAAAAAAGTAAAATATGTTTACCAAATTATGCCAGAATAAAGAAGACATATTGGTAATGTAACTTAGTAACTAATTTATGTGCTACGGGGCAGGGGCACTGCAAACGCACCTGGCGCTCAGAAACTTCTTCAGCAAAATCTGCATTGGAAAAGCTAATTGGCGCTCCTTCCGTTCTGAGCCTCGCTGTGTGCCCATACAGTGGTTTATGCCCACATATGGGGTACCTTTTTACTCAGGAGAACCTGCGTTAGAAATTTTTTGGTGCTTTTTCTCTCATGTTCCTTTTGAAAATGAGAAACTTTAATCTAAACGTATATATTATAGGAAAACTTTAATTTTCCTTTTTTATTACGGCCTAAGGCTATGTTCACACTATGTATTTGTGCGGCTGTATTTTTTATGCGGCTGGAAATGTGCGGCTGAAACTACGGCGGTGGGAAAAAAATAGACATGTGGCTGAAAACATAGTCATTTACTTGGAAATCTGGTTCAACTAAAAATAACAAATAAAATCTTTAGAAAGTGATGCAAACACCTCTGGAATGCATCTGGGAAAGCAGGGAAACAGTTTACATGAATCGCTATTACCGGGGTTTGCGATCCTCTGCAGTAATGCCGATGCCTCTCATGGTTAATATATTTAATTAATAAAACACATTTTCGTTGTAATAAAGTCCCATTCTTTGTTCAATAATTAAATTTAAACGAATCCATCATTTTGCAATTAAATATACTGTTAAAATAAATAGATATATAAATAAATGTATATTTATATATATATATATATATATATATATATATATTTTTTTTTTTTTTTTTTTTTGACAGTATAATTAATTGCACAATGATGGATTCATTTAAAATAAATGATTGAACAACGAAACTGATTTTATTACAACGAAAATGTGTTTTATTAATTAAATATTAATTAGTACAGGAAGCTCCATTAAGCCGTTAATTCATATTGACGGCAATAGAGCATTCTGTACTAATCATCACTTTACTTTAATGAAAACATCAAATGTTTCTTCTAATTATGTTATCACAATATCATTATTAGAAGAAACATTTAGAATTATATGTGTGCTCAGCTGATTGGCTGATCGGCTGAGCGCACATATAAAGAGCCGGTCCGCAGTACAGTGACTTCATTGTGCTGCGGACCAGCGAAGAGGACACATCGGGGTGAGTATAAAGCTTTCCCCACCCCCTCCCCAGCACTGCACCCATCCCAGTAAGGAAGGGGGGTCACTTAACCCCTTCCTTGCTGGGATGGGTGCAGTCTGACATCAGTCTGGCCCCCAAGATGTTAAGGGGGGTGCAATACATCCTCCCTTAACCCCTTGGGGGAAAGACTGTAAGCAGCGATCTGTAAAGATGCTGCATACTGTAAGGTGCACAACACCGCTCACAATGATGGGTGTTGTGCTCCTGTTTGTGTGTTTTTTGTATGTTTCTCCCTTTTTGGTTTTTATGATATCGGTATCCTGTGGATTACGTCGGATTCGGTGGACTACGTCGATGACCAGCGGTTGTTTGGTGTTTTTTTTTTTATAAAATGGTCAATGAGGGGTGTGGGGGTGTTTTTATTTGAATAAAAAAAAAATTTCACTTGTGTTTTGTCTATTTCTTTACTTTATAGACTTATTACTGGAAGCCGTCTAATAGACGGATTCCATTACTAAGTCGGGGCCTAGTGTTAGCCGGTATAAAATGGCTAACACTAACCCCCATTATTACCCCAGTACCCAATGCCACCAGGGGTACTGGGAAGAGCCGGGTGCCAGTGGTCCCGGAGCGTCAAAATTGGGGCTCTTGGACTGGGGCGGCAGCAGGCTGGTAAGATTTAGGCTGGGGAGGGCCTAAAACAATGGCTCTTCCCACCCTGGTGTTAGCAGGCTGCTGTCACGTGGTTTTTAACCCGACTGGGTTAAAACGCATAGGGTCCCCCCTATTTTTATAACCAGTCGGGTTAAAAACCAAACAACAGCAGCCTGGTAACACCAGGGTGGGAAGAGCCATTGGTTTAGGCCCTCCCCAGCCCAAATCTTACCAGCCTGCTGCCGCCCAGTCCAGGAGCTCTTCCCAGTACCCCTGGTGGCATTGGGTACTGGGGTTATAATGGGGGGTTAGTGTTAGCCATTTTATACCGGCTAACACTAGGCCCCGACTGAGAAGTGGAAGCCGTCTAATAGATGGAATCCATTACTAAGTCTATAAAGTAAAGAAATAAAGACAACACACAAGTGAAATTTTTTTTTTATTCAAAAACACCCCCACACCCCTCATTGACCATTTTATTAAAAAAAAAAAAACACCAAACAACCGCTGGTCATTGACGTAGTCCACCGAATCCGACGTAATCCACAGGATACCGATATCTGAAAAACAAAAAGGGAGAAACACACAAAAAACACACAAACAGGAGCACAACACCCATCATTGTGAATGGTGTTGTGCTCCTTACAGTATGCAGCATCTTTACAGATTGCTGCTTACAGTCTATCCCCCAAGGGGTTAAGGGAGGATGTATTGCACCCCCCTTAACATCTTGGGGGCCAGACTGATGTCAGACTGCACCCATCCCAGCAAGGAAGGGGTTAAGTGACCCCCCTTCCTTACTGGGATGGATGCAGTGCTGGGGAGGGGGTCGGGAGAGCTTTATACTCACCCCGTTGTGTCCTCTTCGCTGGTCCGCAGCACAATGAAGTCACTGTACTGCGGACCGGCTCTTTATATGTGCGCTCAGCCGATCAGCCAATCAGCTGAGCGCACATATAATTCTAAATGTTTCTTCTAATAATGCTATTGTCATAACATAATTAGAAGAAACATTTGATGTTTTCATTAAAGTAAAGTGATGATTAGTACAGAATGCTCTATTGTCGGCAATATGAATTAACGGCTTAATGGAGCTTCCTGTACTAATTAATATTTAATTAATAAAACACATTTTCGTTGTAATAAAATCAGTTTCGTTGTTCAATAATTTAATTCTAATGAATCCATCATTGTGCAATTAAATATACTGTCAAAAAATAAATATATATATAAATATACATTTATTTATATATATATATATATTGTGGACATGTCACTGGAGATGTGTTCGAGGGGTTGTACATCTCACCTAGGCTGATGCGTAGTGTGAGGTGGTAAGTCCAGGAGGGATCTGTTGCTCAGCAGTGCTATGCTGCTGAGTTATTATTTATTTTTACCGGGCCTGGATTTACTGGAATGGTGGATAGGTTGGTAGTGGGATCTGCCATTCCCTCCCCCTCGATCCAGTATGGGTTTTGGGATCAGGTGAGCTCTGATCCCAATCAGCCTGAGAAGGCAAAAGGTGAGCTCAGTGTGCAGGGGAGTCTCTCAGACAGGAGTGAACAGCCTGTATGGTGTGTTCGCTGGGAGCTGGGGCTTATGCACACCCTGCAATATTACCTGCCAAGTGAAGTGACAGAGAGGTAACCTGTTGTATTAGTAAGCGCCCAGACGGGCAGGACTTTTTGTTTTGTTTATTCTCACTGCACGGTGTTGCTGTATTTACGTTGCTGGACCGTTTATGCTACAAATAAACACCAAAGCTGTTTTTAAGTCCAAGTTTGCTGCCTGAACTGTGTCCTAACACACCATCCCCCGGGAAGATCCCTACAATTGGTGCTGCGGAGCGGGCAAAAACGGTTGCTAGGGGCAACGGTGTGCATCAACTTGGCTACAGCTGCTTATGTCCTGGGTGAAGGCTGCGGCTTCACTCCAAAAACAGTCAAGCAACATGGAGGAGATGATGAAGCAGTTAATGCAAGTGAGTCTGCAACAGCAGCAGGCTAATATGCAGCAACAACAGGCTCTGACAGACGCTAACCTACGCCATGAGCAAGCATTGGCCGCACAACAACAGGCTCAGGCAGCCGCTAAACAGGATCAGGCAGCCGCTAATCTGCGCCACGAACAAGCGATGGCTCAACAACAGAGACTTATTGAGCACCTGATAGCAAAGCAGGAGGCGTCTGCAGGTGCTAATCCCCAGCTGGTGGCAGCAGCCGCGCCAGAGACTTTGTCTGTGAGAAGAGCCGTGCAGCGTGCGCTGCAAAAGATGACTGCTGATGACGATGTTGAGGCCTATTTAACTGTCTTTGAGCGTGTGGCTGAGCGAGAAAAGCTACCCTCCACTGAGTGGGCAGAAGTGATTGCGCCTTATTTAACAGGCGAACTTCAAAAGGCCTATTATGACCTCAGTGAGCAAGAGGTCAAGGACTATCCTCGGCTAAAAGCAGAGATACTCGCCCGACTAGGAGTTACTGCTGCTGTCCGTGCCCGGAGGGTCCGCAACTGGAGCTACAGTCTGGACAAGTCAGCGAGGTCCCAGATGTACGACCTGATTCATTTGGCAAGAAAGTGGTTGGAGCCAGACACCTCTACTCCTGCACAGATCCTAGAGAGGGTCGTGATGGATCGCTACCTCCGCGCACTTCCTGCTGATCTGCAACGCTTGGTGGGACAAGGCGACCCTAGGAGTGCCGACGAACTCGTCAGCCTTGTGGAGAGGTTCCAGGCGACCGAGGACTACCTCCGTGATGTTCCTGCAGCACCGTCACCTCCCCGGAGTGCCAGACCTGTGCCTTCAGCTGGTAAGAGACTTCCATCTATTGGGGGAGTGTGGAGGGGTGCTGATAGAGGGAAGAGCGCTCAGGAGGTGTCTCAGGGGCAAAAGACTGGTGGTGGTCCCCGGTGGCTAAGTGGCCCTAAAAAGGACTCCCTGCCAAGGAGACCAGGCCCTATCCAGTGCTGGAGATGCCATGAGACGGGACATATGTCTGCCCATTGCCCTCTTACCACTGAGCCCATGGAGTGTGACGCTAGCCGGCGTCAGTCGCTATTTGCGGAGCCGTCTTTTGTTGCAGTCACTGGACTAGAGACTGAACCACAAGTCTGCAACATTACTGTAAATGACTTTCCTGTTAAGGCGTTGCTGGACTCAGGAAGCCTTGTCACCCTGGTGCATGCCAGCCTGGTGACTGGGGACTTTGTGCCAAAAAGACATATGAGTGTGGTGTGCATACATGGCGATACAAAGGTTTACCCTATAGTGCTGGCTAATGTCGGGACTGAACTAGGCGCTGTACAATATGAAGTGGGTGTGGTTAAAAACCTTATGCATAATGTGATATTGGGGCGTGATTTTCCTTTGTTCTGGGCTCTATGGGGAAAACAACAATCCCCTGAAAGGAGTGAGGAGACCCCTAAGTCTATTGCATTACCCACGGTAAATGATAAAAATGTACAGGATGAAAATGATGCTTTTCCTTTGCAGGTCCTGGCTGGTGAGGAAGAGGCTCCTCCCACTGCGCAGAATGTTCCAGACTTAGAGGTGTCTAGGGATAATTTTGGTACTGCACAATTACAGGACCCCACTCTCAAAAATGCTAGAGAGCAGGTCACTGTTATGAATGGGGTACCTCAGGAGCCAGAAGCTGAGAAAAAATTTCCACATTTTTCTATGACTAATGATCTCTACTATAGAGTCACTAGGATTAATGATGAGGTGGTGGAACAGCTTCTGGTGCCTAAGTCGTACCGGCGTCAGGTACTCGACATGGCCCATAATCATGTCCTTGGGGGCCACTTGGGGACAGATAAAACACAGGAGAGAGTCCTCCAGAGGTTTTATTGGCCTGCGATTTATGCTGACATAAAAAAATACTGTGAGTCGTGCCCCACATGTCAGCTTAGCGCTCCAGTGTCGCATTTTCGCAGTCCTTTGGTCCCACTCCCCATCATAGAGGTACCTTTTGACCGGATCGCAATGGACTTGGTGGGCCCCATTGTAAAGTCGGCTAGGGGACACCAGTACATTCTAGTTGTGTTGGACTACGCGACCCGCTATCCTGAGGCTGTACCCCTAAGAAACACTGCCTCTAAAACAATTGCACGGGAATTGTTTTATATGTTTTCCAGGGTGGGGATCCCCAAGGAAATCTTGACCGACCAAGGTACCCCATTTGTGTCAAAGGTAATGAAAGAGCTATGCAAACTGTTTAAAATCTCACACCTACGAACCTCTGTATATCACCCACAGACAGACGGGTTAGTGGAGAGGTTTAATAAAACCCTGAAACATATGTTAAAGAAAGTAGTGGAAAAAGATGGTCGGGATTGGGATCACTTACTACCTTACCTGATGTTTTCTATTAGGGAAGTACCCCAAGCGTCCACAGGGTTCTCTCCCTTCGAATTAGTCTATGGTCGTCACCCTAGGGGTTTGTTGGATATAGCGAAAGAGACATGGGAAAGTGAGTCCACCCCATACAAGAGTGTTATATAGCATGTAGCACAAATGCAGGACCGTATAGCCACTGTAATGCCCCTAGTAAGGGAACACCTCCAGAGGGCGCAAGAGGGCCAAAGCAGAATTTACAATCGTTCTGCAAGAATCAGGACATTTAGCCCAGGTGACCGGGTACTCATACTTGTTCCTACGGTAGAAAGCAAATTCTTAGCAAAGTGGCAGGGTCCCTATGAAATTGTAGAGAAGATCAGTGAGGTCAACTACAAGGTACACCAACCAGGTAGAAGGAAGCCTTTTCAAGTTTATCACATAAACTTGATCAAGCCCTGGAAAGACAGGGAATCCTTGGTGGCGACAAATCCTGTTGGTCATCTGTCACCACCAATCCCTCCGGTCAGGATTGGTGACACCCTCTCAGTGTCCCAGAAGCAGGAAGCTAAAGAATTCCTGCAGAAAAATAAAAACAAGTTTTCTGACCTACCAGGGCGTACGCATCTCATTAGTCATCATATTGAAACTGAGCCTAGAAGCAGAGTAAACCTTAAGCCCTATAGGATACCAGAAGCACGGAGGGAGGCGGTATCATCCGAGGTAAAACGTATGCTTGACCTAGGAGTCATTGAGGTGTCTCAGAGCGAGTGGTCCAGCCCGATTGTGTTAATCCCAAAGCCCAATGGAACTTGGAGGTTCTGTAATGATTTTAGAAAGTTAAATGAGATCTCCAAGTTCGATGCCTACCCCATGCCCAGGGTAGATGAGTTGATAGAAAGGATGGGTAATGCCAGGTACATAACTACCCTCGATCTCACTAAGGGCTACTGGCAGATCCCCCTCACTCCTAAGGCTAGAGAGAAGACTGCATTCTCCACCCCTGATGGGCTCTTCCAATACGTAGTGATGCCATTCGGGTTACATGGAGCCCCTGCCACTTTTCAGAGGTTGATGGACTTGATTCTGCGACCACATCGTGATTACTCTGCTGCCTACCTCGATGATGTGGTCATTTTTAGCCCGGATTGGGAAAGTCACCTCTGTAAGGTCCAGGCGGTGTTAGATGCCATAAGTGATGCGGGGTTAACCATCAATGCAGAGAAGTGTGCACTAGCCTTAGAGGAGGCCAAATACTTGGGCTACATTATTGGGAGGGGGTTAGTGAAACCACAACTAAATAAAATTGAGGCAATACAGAATTGGCCTCAACCCCTCACAAAGAAACAGGTCAGAGCTTTCCTGGGTATTACGGGCTATTACCGAAGGTTTGTGCCGAATTTTGCTTCAGTTGCAGCCCCACTAACTGACCTGACAAAGGGTGCGAAGTCCGCAATGGTGACATGGACTCCAGAGGCCGAGAAGGCTTTTCAAAGCCTTAAGTCTGCCCTGTGCCAACAACCTGTGCTAGTTACCCCTGACTTTAGGCGAGAGTTTCTAGTACAGACAGATGCCTCTAACACAGGGTTAGGTGCCGTCCTCTCACAGGTCGTGAATGGCGAGGAGCACCCGGTGATGTACTTAAGTAGGAAGCTATCCCCGGCCGAGAAAAACTATGCCATAGTTGAGCGAGAGTGTCTGGCAGTGAAGTGGGCCCTCGAATCCCTGAAGTACTACTTGCTAGGCAGGAGATTCAAGTTAGTGACAGACCATGCCCCCCTAACATGGATGAAGCTTAACAAAGAAAAAAACGCAAGGGTGACTAGATGGTTTCTGTCCCTACAAAACTTCAATTTCACTGTAGAACACCGGCCAGGGAAATTACAGGCGAATGCTGACGCCCTATCAAGGGTACACTGCCTGTGGGGACAAAACGCTCAGCCCTCCGGTCTGAAGAAGAGGGGGGGGATATGTGGACATGTCACTGGAGATGTGTTCGAGGGGGTGTACATCTCACCTAGGCTGATGCGTAGTGTGAGGTGGTAAGTCCAGGAGGGATCTGTTGCTCAGCAGTGCTATGCTGCTGAGTTATTATTTATTTTTACCGGGCCTGGATTTACTGGAATGGTGGATAGGTTGGTAGTGGGATCTGCCATTCCCTCCCCCTCGATCCAGTATGGGTTTTGGGATCAGGTGAGCTCTGATCCCAATCAGCCTGAGAAGGCAAAAGGTGAGCTCAGTGTGCAGGGGAGTCTCTCAGACAGGAGTGAACAGCCTGTATGGTGTGTTCGCTGGGAGCTGGGGCTTATGCACACCCTGCAATATTACCTGCCAAGTGAAGTGACAGAGAGGTAACCTGTTGTATTAGTAAGCGCCCAGACGGGCAGGACTTTTTGTTTTGTTTATTCTCACTGCACGGTGTTGCTGTATTTACGTTGCTGGACCGTTTATGCTACAAATAAACACCAAAGCTGTTTTTAAGTCCAAGTTTGCTGCCTGAACTGTGTCCTAACACACCATCCCCCGGGAAGATCCCTACAATATATATATATATATATATATATTTATTTATTTTAACAGTATATTTAATTGCTCAATGATGGATTTGTTAGAATTAAATTATTGAACAACGAAATGGACTTTATTACAAAGAAAATGTGTTTTATTAATTTAATATATTAACTATTAGAGGCATCGGCATTCGGCATTGTTGCCGGCTATTTTTGAAGTACTCCGTATGGACCGCCTGTCAATCCATGGGAATTTGCACAGTTCCAGCCACAAACAATGGTCTTGTTCATTTTTTACGGGTCCGTTTACGATCGGGCCGTAGGCTCATACATAGTGTGCACTGTGCAGCCTTATATCGTATACCTTCCAGCGTATGCATGAACCGGAAAAATACGGCCGATGATTTACCGCCCGCAATACAGCCGCACAGATACATAGTGTGAACCTAGCCTAATGGTGAATACTTTCCTCCAGCCCCTGTAGGGTTAAAATGCTCATTATACCCCAAGATGAATTCTTTAAGGTGTCTAGTGGGGTCATTTATGGGGGTTTTCAGGATACAAGCCTTCTAAATCCATTTAAAAAAAGAACTGGTCCCTAAAAAAAAAAATCAGTTTTCGAAACTTTTACGAAAATGTGATAATTTGCTGATAAATTTCTAAGCCCCATAACACTCTAAAAAAGTAAAATATGTTTACCAAATTATGCCAGAATAAAGAGGACATATTGGTAATGGGACTTAGTAACTAATTTATGTGCTACGACTTTTTTTTTATAAGCAGAAAATTTCAAAGTTCATAAAATGCAATTTTTTTTACATTTTTCATGATATTTTGATGTTTTTCACAAAAAATAAACACACAAAGTAGTAACCAAATTTTGCCACTAACATAAAGTCCCATATGTGACAAAAAAGCAATCTCAGAATCGCTAGCATATGTTAAAGCATCACTGAGCTGTAAGTGCTTAAAGTGAGACAGGTCAGATTTAGAAAAATGAGCCCGGTCATTAAGGCCCAAACTAGCTGCAGCACGAAGGTGTTAAAGGGGCTATTCAGGATTTCTTCATATTGCTGTCCTATTGGTAAACATAATAAACATGTTATTCTTACATCTCCACACACTCCCGGGGCCCCGATGCAGCCTCCCCGGTGTCCCATGCTGACTGCAGCTCCACTACTTCTGAGACAAACTTGTTTACGGAGTGACAGCCACTCAACCAATCACTGGCTGAGACAGGACAGGCCAGTGTTTGGTTAAGCAGTCTGTCACTCCCAAGACAAATTTGTCTTAGAAGTAGCAGAGCTTTAGTCAGCGGGGAGAGTGGAGAGCCTGCATCAGTTGCAATTTGCAACAACGCCTGTGATTAATAGAAAAGATACATTGCATTGAAGTTAGAGAAAATCCCGGACAGAAAGTATACACATAGTATACACTCCGGACAGGATTCCTAGAGGCCGCACACAAAACTGACATGTAAATTTCGTGCGGCCGCTATTCATTGAATAGCGGCTGCACAACACTGACAGTTCACACAATGGAAAGTGCAGCTCCAGTCACACTTCCCATTGTGTGCAGTGGTGAATTGGGATGCGGGTGCGCATGGATGCGCCCTCATCCCAATTCAATAGGAATGAAGCTCATTCGGCCAGTACTACAGTACCGGCCGGAACGAACTTCACTGACACTGGTCATTCTGTGACGCGGCCGGGTCACAGAACGGCCAGTGTCTTACTTTGTGTGAACTCGGCCTAAGTGTACATGATGTGCACCCAATGCATTGATTAGAACAGATGGGATTAAATATACAATGAAATTCATTCATGGAATATGAAAGAACTATATTGGTCTAGTACTTTACAAGAAGTACAATCTCTAATGTTCACATCTGGGTATCTATAAATGAGAACATAAATGGGAATCAGATGGATACTCTGGATTGCTTTACTCCTACTACCTTGTTGCTTGCCAAAGGTGGGCCTTTTATAGACTGTCACAGATGACCTCTTTAGTGCTTTATTTAATACTGGCCACAGTAATGATCTCTTAATAGTCCCATCTGAATATCAACCTAATGTGTTGGCTAAGCCATCTAGATATCTTAATGTCCTGAAATTTCTTTGCTGTCTAGCTAGCAAAATTAAAGAACGCAACTTACAGAAAAGAAGTAAAACAATGCTAGAGAGAAATAAAGAGGGATCTAGGCATTCATATTCTTCTTCAGCTCAGCTATTGTTTTTTTTGGGGGGGGGAATAGCAGAAAGAATTGCTATATTTTAAGTTCCTGTAGGACAGCTCTGTGACAGCATTGCTGCACTTTTGGCTATATCGGAAGCTATTCCGGCAGCTACGTCTGCCTCAGCTGACTGGTGAGAAGGAGGAAAGAGGACAGCAGCAGGTGATTGCCCAGAAGGATTTACCTAAGAAATGGGCTCTCTCTGTCTACTGCAAAAGAACTCATTGCTTACTGACCTGAATTGTGTAATGTCTATATATATATTTATGTTCAATATATATTTCTATATCTGGCTTATGATTCGTCTACTTACGCAGTGTAAGATGAGCTGATGAAGCTGTATATTTCAAGGCATTTCATGATAACATTAACCATTTCCATTAGCAGCTGTTTGATGAATACTCTGCAGTTTGAGTTTTCTAAAACACTTAGCATAATAATATGATTTACCACAAATGACTGTAGTTCACACCGCAAATCCACAGCAAATCCTCAGCGTGTGAATTCAGCCTTAAGGGGGAGATTTACAGATGTTCTCTCAGATCTCATTAATAACAAAATTTTCTTCCCACAATCTTTTTTTTAATATACATATATGCTTCTTCTTAACATTCTGGTTTCATTGTTAAACCATTAATGTTGAAGGAATAAAAAAAAATACAATTATTTGAACTAAAATATATAAAAATACTGTAGATCTGCATTCAAATCCGTGTAGCCAAATAGATATTAACATTCAGTACTATTTTATTTGTCCTGATCAAGTTGAATGATATAAAAAAAAATACAATTTTTAAAATCATTTTAATTATTTTGTTTTCTTCGAGACTTATTGGTATCATTATAGTTAGTGATAAGAGAACTTGCCCAAAGTTTGGGTTTGGCAACATTCGTCCAAACCCAAACGCTTGGCATTTCTCTCTTGGCATCCAGAGAAGTTGGATTCCGGCAGTAGAAGACTACGGTAACATAGCCAAAAAAACAACATTGTATGAACATGACCCAAGGGAATACACTAGTAAAGTCCTGCCAAATTGCCCCCTAAAGACAAGGGGAATACTGTCCATGACAGGAATATTAGTGAGGCTAACTAATTGGAAAGGAAAACTAGATTTCTGTGGTACTTACTTTGACATCAGATGTTCAGAGGAAGGACAATAAAAAAGGAGTGGGTGTGATAAAAACAAGGACTTAAGGTCCCTATACACTTTATGCTAATGTTGGCTGAACCAGCAGGTGGCAGCATGTTCGCCCATTAGTATAACTTGTATGAAGTCCTTACGAGTCTACAACGACAGCATAGCATAGATCAGTATATGCTACCTAATGATTGCATTTTTTACAGTAAATAAAAATGTAAAAAAAAAAAAAAGTGTAATAAAAAAATGTTATAAATGTATTAAAGTTACTCTGTACCCACAATCTGACCCCCCTCCCCCCAAACCACTTGTACCTTCTGATAGCTGCTTTTAATCCAAGATCTGTTCTTAGGTCCGTTCGGCAGGTGATGCATTTATTTTCCTAAAAACAATATTTAAACTAAAAATTTAAAAATAAAAATATAAATAAATAAACATATTACATATGGTAGCATGCAGAATTGTCCAATCTATTAAAACAAACATTATTGTTCCTACGTGGTGAACAATATAAACAAGGGGGGGGGGGGTACCGCAATAGGATTGCTGATTTTATTAAATTATATGTCACAAAAAAACTTATAAAAAGCAATCAAAATTTTTGTGTTACACCAATATGATATTAATAAAAACTAGAGATCATGGTGCAAAAAATGACACCCCAACCAGCCCTGTAGGTGGAAAAATAAAAGCACTTTGACTCTTAGAAGGTGGGATGGAACATTGCATTAATTTGACCCACACTTTTGTGCAGCAAAGGGCTCTGTCTTGAAGGGGTTAAAAATTGTATATTTCGAGCCTAATAAAGTGTATATTGGATCTTTCAGCACATTTTGGTAAGCTATTGGGTAATTATATGTTAATGACCTTTTGAATTAGGACCATAGAGGCAATTAATCGGTAATTATAAATTACAATTAAATTAGTAATAATGAGGACAGCTTTATCTCAGATTATTTATGCTCACAATTTATTTGATAAATCCCATCTGAAAAAAAGTTAGTTTTTTTGTCTGTTTTAGCAATAAACGGCTCAGCAGAGTGCTAAATCTAAGTATATACTCTCATAATTAAGAATAAAGTGGTACATATCTGCAGAATTGATAGGATAAGGACTTTTTATTATTTTTGCACTGAATATATATATATGTACTGCTCCACTTTGGAGTTTTCAATTAAACAGATTCCCATTTTTAATGCAGTACTTGGTAATCATTCTCTTTCTATTTTATCCGGAGGCTTTAAAAGTACAAAATTAATTAATTACTTATTAACTTTTCATATAATAGTATGTTGAACCTACCAAGCAGTAGATGAAAATTCATGAATACTTTGATTTTAATTTCAAACAAGGAGTAAAAAAAAAGGGCTTGTAAGGCTAAATACAAAAGGTCTTATATTTGCTATAATCCAGGTTAAGGGACAATATTTCTCTGTGGTTCGACCTCAAGTAGAAATAAAGCAAAATACTTTAGTCGGTGACCAATGTCCTCTATTACTTCTTTGTGACTGATAAAAGAGTTCTTATGTAAATATCCATTGGAACAAAAAATAAATCCTTATGACACTTTCTGGCTCATTGATGAATCCTTTACCTTTCTTTCTAGCTTTCTGGCTGCCACAAAACATTGTGTGAACATACTCCCTAACTTTATTTTTTTTTTTCTCCACTATTTCTCTTTCTTTTTTAAAAAAAATTATAATTTTCAACAAAATATATTATAAGGGTGCCTCCACACGTACAGGATCTGCAGCTGATTTCACGCTGCAATTTGCAGTGAAATCCGCTGTGGATCCTGGTATAGTGAAGTTCTATGGGGTCACATACCCGCAGCGGAATTTTCTTTCCACTGCAAATATGTGACCCGGCTGCCGTGCACTGATTGGCTGATGAGGAGCGAGGGGAGCCGGGAGCTTCATACAGCCACAGTGCCGGGCAGGTAATGTATGCTCCGGGTTGGGGCTGCGGACGGCCAGGGGTTAAAGGGGTCGGGTCACATATCCGTAGCGGAATGAAAATTCCGCTGCAGGTATGTGACCCCATAGACCTTTACTTTACTAGAATTCACAGCGGATTTTACTGCAAACTTGCAGCGTGAAATTCGCTACAGATCCGGTACATGTGAAGGTACTTCAATTCCAGACAGGGTTGGAAAGCAAATAAATCACTATACTCTCCAAGGGAGGGCAAAACTGGTGTAGCACCCTAGCTACTAAGAAGAGCACCAATAGCTCCCAAACATAACTATTATTCTTCCTCTAAGGGTCCCACTTTCTCCATTTGATCTATCATCCAAAGCTCCTGCTCTAAGCAGTCTGGCTATGAAAAAGAGGCACCTACCACAGAAAGAAGGGGAACAACAAAGTTTTCTGATCCACAGCATAGGACGACTCAGTCTCGGCATCCACACATGAGTCCATAATATTATTCCTGACTCCACTTATAGTTGCATAAAGGGTTTTCACCGAGAGCTACTAGTTTTCTATTAGTCTCAAGTTTCAATTTTTTCAGTTTAGTGTTGGTCATTGCTTTATTTACATATGCTTAGGTTATGTTTCCACACAGTATTTTTGCTCAGTATTTTGGTCAGTATTTTGCAACCAAAACCAGGAATGGATTGAAAACATAGAAAGGCTATGTTTACACACTGTTGAAGTTTATTGGATGGCCGCCATTTACTGGCAAATTATTTGCAGCACCCAAGAGGCCTCTAGGCCGCCAGATACTGCAAGTAATGTAATTTCAGGGCTACCGGTCCATTACAGGATCAAGTCACAAGGCCCCCTGATGCAGCAGGCCATGTAACAGCTGTTACGGCGGTAAGTCCGCCACTGCTCTTGGATGGTACATTGTTAAAAACTAAAAAAAAAGTCATTATCTGCATAAACTGGAGTACATCACAATATGTCTCCAGTTTTCACTGAACTCCTTTTTTACACTAATTGAACTTAAAGGGAACTGGTCACAACCATCAGTACCTCCGCTCCAATGTTGCAGGCGGTAGTTTGGACAGATTCTTCAAAATAACTTGCCTTAATTTTTGCTCCTGATGCTGCCTCCTCCCTCCTCCCAGCCCTTCATGTTTGATTGATATGTTTGAAGTGCTAGCAACTTAAAGGAGAAGCTCGGCAAAATTTTTTCCTATTCTCTACCACATAAGAAGTTATATAACTTCTAAATGTATACTCATTATAGTGCTTGAAAAGCACTATATTGTAATCCGTATTCTTATTCCTCTTCCAGCCATTTTTCTGTGCGTAATACAGTCCGAACCGCTTTGCGCAAAGACTCCGTTCAAACTGCGTTTCGCAGCCCTCGGCGGTGTGTGGTGTGCTATCTATTTTTTGTTTCAATCAAATTTGTCGTTTTTAAGAAATTTACGTTTAAAGACCCCAAATTTCCCATAGAAAATAATGGCCCATTGCAAATAATGGCCACACTCTAACCACTAACAGCCAATCACAGCACATATAGCCAATAGGAACTCTAAGGTCTTGTCAGTCAATGTATCGCACAATCCACAGTCACATATCCACTATTGGCCAATAGAAGATGTAATATATGGAAGGTCCTTAATGATTTTGTCTCACTGACATGAGTAAGATTGTCATGGTAACCGAGCAATGATCTTTACCATTATAAGTACCCAGATCGCTCTTAACCCCTTAACGACATCGGGCGTAAACTTACGCCCTCGCGCCCTGGTACTTGGCGCATCAGGGCGTAAATTTACGCCCGATGTTTCCCCGATCACTGCGTGTTCGCACACAGCGATCGGGGAAGATGGCCTGCTATAAATCATAGCAGGCC
Source organism: Dendropsophus ebraccatus (assembly GCF_027789765.1). Classification (NCBI taxonomy): domain Eukaryota; kingdom Metazoa; phylum Chordata; class Amphibia; order Anura; family Hylidae; genus Dendropsophus; species Dendropsophus ebraccatus. The sequence continues at coordinate 65,829,318 of NC_091463.1, forward strand.
ATCATAGCTTCTCGGCACGGAGGGTGGTTAACACCCCCTGTGCTTACGATCGCCGCTATAGGCTGATCAATTCAGATCAGCCAATAGCGGCGATCGGAACCTTTCCGGGTCATCGGTGACTCGATGACCCGAAAAAAAATGGCGACCACCATTACTGTAAAAAGTAATGGTGGTCACCGTGCCACCGGCCCGATCGCCGTGAACGGCCAGCCGGCCGTTCACGGCGATCGGGCCGGTGGCACGGCGATCAGAGTCCCACAAAATAGTAAATACCTGCCCTGGACCCCTCAGCTAGGTAGCGGAGGGGTCCAGAGCAGGTATTTGTACATTACTCACCTGTCCCGGGGTCCTGATCGGCGTCTTCCGGGTTCGCGGCGTCCTCCGTCATTCCGTTCGGTCTTCGGGTCTTTCCGGCGGTCCCCGTCGTCTTCTTTCGGCTATTTTCGGCTCCAGCCTCGTCATTTTCCGGATTTTGCGCTCTGCTGCCCTCTAGCGGCTGATATGTGTAATACACTTATCAGCAGCTACAGGGATGTTCAGAATGTAGAAAAAGTTTTCTTTTTTTTCCAAATTTTTTTTTTTCTATTTTCCGCACCCTATCGCCGCTGAGTGTTGATCAGCATCGCACGAAAGTGCGCTGCTAATCAGCAACTCCTCCTTTTTGGCGTAGGGTGTTTTTTTTCTATATTCTACTGCCACGGTCTGCTGATAAGTGCCGCACATAAGTGCTGCATTTATCAGCAACTCCTTTGTTGGCGTAGGTTTTTTTTAATACTTACTGTAAGAAAAACACGTAAAAAACACTACATTACACCACACTACATGGAATAAAGTTTGACACTACACCACTACATACCCCATATACCAATCCCCATATAAAGATGGCCCCCAGGGTGTTTTTGGCGTCAGAGGGATACGTTATTATTGCCTCCGAGACCGAAACAGCCAGTGAGGATGAATGGGGGGATCCTTCTTTCCTCCACTCATCCTCATCATCCTCATCATCCAGTGACGTGTCTGGGGGTAGCGTAGCGTACGCTGCCCCCCAGACACGTCTTTTCCGCCAGTACCGTCCCAATAAGAGATGACGGTATGACGTAAAATTCTACAAACTGTGTGAGCGTACCTCAGGGTACACTTACAGATTTAGGGTACGTGCACACTGCGGAATGGCGAAGGATAACCCTTTGTGCATTCCGCAGCTGGCACCCGCTGGCGGACTGATGCGGGCGCATGTCTCTACCCGTGTCATAGACTCCATTCTATGCACGGGCGGATTCCGTCGTCCGTCCAAAGACTGAATACGTTGGACGGAGAGCGGAATCCGCCCATGCATAGAATGGAGTCTATGACACGGACGGAGACGTGCGCCCACATCAGTCCGCCGGTGGGTGCCAACTGCGGAATGCACAAAGGGTTATCGGTCGTGATTCCGCAGTGTGCACGTACCCTTAGAGTGTATGTAGGAAGGGACACCCGAATCCAGCCCCAGATAAAGGTTACCACCTGTACGGGGATAACCTTTATACCAGCACCCCCTCTTCCGGTCCCTCGCTGCCCGAGCTACTGTAGCTTGCGGCACGATACGAAAATATCAGAAGTAGTAATAGCGCCCTAATATTTAGCAGCCATGGAGCGGACCCAGCGCTTCTGGATATGAAGGACCCCGTATCGCACCAGAGCAACATTTTCCATGTGACGTCCCCCACACTGGAGAACAGGAGACCCCAGAAGAAGTGCAGAGTGTGGGGTAACAGGGGGATCAGGAAGGACGCCATTTTCCAGTGTGACACCTGTCCTGATCACCCCGGCCTCTGCATACTGGATCGCTCCAAGGCGTACCACACTTCATTGGGGTTCTACATTATCTAAATTCTGTCCCTTATTCCTATTTCAGGGGTCACGTTGATCCAGGGATTATTCTGATCGCCATTATGGAGTCGGGAAGGAATTTTTCCCCTGTGATGAAGCTACTGTCGTCTGCCTTATGAGGGTTTTTTGCCTTCCTCTGGATCAACACAGATTGAGTTTGATGGATACCTGTCATTTTCAACCTTATAAACTAATTGGCCTAATACCCCCAAATAAATTAGAATGGTCCCTTTTCCCCAGCTAAGTAGGTATGGCCGCCATTCCCATTAGAGGATGCCATGATGCAATTACAAAGCCTCTGTGCGGCCAGGACAGTAGAAACCCCCCACAAGTGACCCCATTCTGGAAACTACACCCCATAAGGAATCTAAAAAGGGGGGCAGCGGGGATATGGCCCCCTGGTGACGGCCACATTTGGGATGTGAAAATGAAAAAAAAATGGTATTTTTTATTTTCTCTGCACATGTTCTACGTAAGTGACTGTCACCAGTGGGGTCCATATCCTCACTGCACCCCTTGTTAGATTCATTATGGGGTGTAGTTTCCAGAATGGGGTCACTTGTTGGGGGTTTCTACTGACCTGGCAGCACAGGAGCTTTGTAATTGCGACATGGCCTCCATCCTCCATTCCAGCCTCTAAATGGCGCTCTGTCCCTTTGGTGGCTTGCCCTGTGCCCATATGGCACATTATGCCCACATGTGGGGTATTTTCGTACTCAGGGGAAACTACCCTACACGTTTTGTGTTCATTTTCTTTTTTAACCCCTTGTGGAAATGGAAAAAATCAAGGCTAGACCAACATTTAGTGTAATTTTTGTAAAATTTTTACTCTAAATCATTAATCTTGTCATGATTTTTTCATTTTCACAAGGGGCTAAAAGATAAAAAAAAACAATAATTGTGTAGAGCAATTTCCCCTGAGTACGGAAATACCCCACATGTGGACATAAAGCGCCATGCGGGTGCAGGGTAAGCCTCCGAAGGGAAGGAGCGCCATTTCGTTTTTTTGGATGGAATGGATTTCGAGGGGCCATGTTGAATTCAAAAGGCCTCTGTGTTGCCAAGACAGTTGAAACCCCCCCACAAGTGACCCCATTATGGAAACTACACCCCTCAAGGAATGTAACAAGGGGTGTAGTGAGCATATGGACCCCACTGGTGACGGGCACAAATGTGGAACAATGTGGCGTGAAAATGAAATATTACATTTTTTACACTATAAGGCTGGGTTCACACACTGTATACTTCAGGCAGTATTTGGTCCTCAAGTCAGGTCCTCATAGCAACCAAAACCAGGAGTGGATTGAAAACACAGAAAGGCTCTGTTCACACAATGTTGAAGTTGAGTGGATGGCCGTCATATAACGGTAAATAACTGCCATCATTTCAATATAACAGCCGTTGTTTTAAAATAACAGCAAAAATTTGCCATTAAATGACGGCCATCCACTCAATTACAACATTATGTGAACAGATCCTTTCTGTGTTTTCAATCCACTCCTGGTTTTGGTTGCTATACAGCCTCACAAATACAGCCTCAAATATACATAGTGTGAACCCAGCCTAATGTTGGTTTAGCCTTGAATTTATCATTTTCACAAGGGGTTAAAAGAGAAAAAAAACACACAATATGTGTAGAGCAATTTCCCCCGAGTCCGTAAATTCCCCACATGTGGACATAAAGCACCATGTGGGCGCAGGGCAAGCCTCCAAAGGGAAGGAGCGCCATTTGGATTTTGGAGGTTGGATTTGGCTAGAATGGATGATGAACGCCATGTCGCATTTACAGAGCCCTCGTGCTGCCAAAACACTGGAAACCCCCCCACAAGTGACCCCATTCTGGAAACTGCACCCCTCAAGGAATCTAACAAGGGGTGCAGGTTGGATATGGACCCCTTGATGACGGGCACATTTGTGCCATGAAAGTGAAAAAATGAAATTTTTTAGTTTTACGTAACATTCTTCCACATTTGTGCCCTTCACCAGTTGGGTCCATATGCTTACTGTGCCCCTTGTTAGATTCCTTGAGGGGTGTAGTTTCCAGAATGGGGTCACTTGTGGGGGGTTTCCAGTGTCTTGGCAGCACGAGGGCTCTGTAAATGCGACATGGCCCTTGAAATCCTTTCCAGTGAAATTCAGCTTCCAAAAGCCAATTGGCGTTTCTTCCCTTTGGAGGCTCGTCCTGTGCCCCCTTGGCACTTTATCGCCACATGTGGGGTATTTCCGTACTCGGGAGAAACTGCGCTACACATTTTGTGTCTTGTTTTTCCTCTTATCCCTTTAAGAAAATGAAAAATTGAAGGCTAGAACAACGTTTTAGTGTAAAAAATAAATTTTTCTTTTTTCACGCCATATTGTTCGGAAAATCTGTGAAGCACCTGTGGGGTCCAAATGCTCACCGCACCCCTTGTTACATTCCTTGAGGGGTGTAGTTTTCTAAATGGTGTCCCTTTAGGGGTGTTTTTTAGGTTTTGGCACCCCAGAGCCTCTGCCAACCTGAAATGGTACAGTCAGAAATGACCAAATATAACGGAGGTGTTGAAATTCACTAGGCGCTCCTTTGTATCTGAGGCTTGTGGTTACGTCAAATAGCGCAATAGGGCCACATATGGGGTATTTCTATAAACTGCAGAAACGGGGCAATAATTATTGGGGTGCATTTCTCTGGTAATAGGTTTATAATTATGAAAAATATTGGATTACAATAAAATCTTTGCACAGAAAATTAAAATTTTCAAATTTCTTAAACACTTAGCTTTTATTTCTGTGACTCCCCTAAAGGGTTAAAACACTTTCTGGATATGCTTTTGCAGAGTGTTGGGGGTGCAGTTTCTGAAATGGGGTGCTTTGTGGGGCTTTCTAACATACAGGCCCCTCAAATACACTTGGGCCTGAACAGGTCCCTAAAAATATCTGATTTTGAAATTTTACTGAAAATTTGGAAATTTGCTGCTAATGTTTTAAGCTTCCTATTGTCTAAAAAAAAATGAAAGATCGTTTAATAAATGCCGCCAACATAAAGTAGACATGTTGCTAATGCTATTTAATATATAATTTATGTGGTATAACCACTTTCTGTATACGCAAAAAAGTTTCAAAGTTGGAAAAATGCATTTTTTCACATTTTTTCACATTATTTGGGTTTTTTTCATAAAGATTCGTTATGAGTATCGACTCCAATTTACCAGAAATGTAAAGTACAATATGTCACGAGAAAACAATCTCAGAATCAGCCGAATAGGTAAAAGCATCCCGAAGTTATTAATGACTAAAGTGACACAGGTCATATTCATAAAATTTGTCTCTGTCATTAAGGCCATTTCAGGCTCTGTCCTTAAGGGGTTAATGGGACCCAAGTGGCTCTTAAAGGAACGCAAGTCACTCTTAAAGGGACCCAAGTCGCTCTTGTACAAAGTACAATTGGTTTCGCAAAAAATAAGCGCTCATATAAGTCTCTAGGTGAAAAAATGCAAGCGCTATGGACTTTTAAACATAAAATGGAATAAGCAAAAGCGCAAAAACGAAAATTGGCTTTGACCTTAAGGGGTTAAGAGCGAAATGGGTCCCTTTAAGAGCGACCTGGGTCCCTTTAGGAGCGAAATATGTCCCTTTAAGAGCAAAATGGGTCCTTTTAAGAACGACCTGGGTCTCTTTAAGAGCGAAATGGGTCCCTTTAAGCGTGAAATTGGTCCCTTTAAGAGCGAAATATGTCCCTTTAACAGCAAAATGGGTCCCTTTAAGACCGACCTGGATCCCTTCAAAAGCAAAATATGTCCCTTTGAGAGCAACCCGGGTCCCTTTAAGAGCGACCTGTGTCCCTTTAAAAGCAACCTGGGTCCCTTTTAAGAGCGACCTGGGTCCCTTAAAGAGCGACCTGGGTCTCTTTAAGAGCAAAATATGTCCCTTTAAGAGCGAAATATGTCCCTTTAAGAGCAAAATGGGTCCCTTTAAGTGTGAAATTGGTTCCTTTAAGAGTGAAATTGGTCCCTTTTAAGCGTTAAAATAGGTCATTTTAAGAGTGAAATTGGTCCCTTTAAGAGCTAAATATGTCCCTCTAAGAGCAAAATGGGTCCCTTTAAGAGCGGAATTGGTCCCTTTAAGAGCGACCTGGGTCCCTTTAAGAGCTACCTAGGTCCCTTAAAGAGCAAAATTGTTCCCTTTAAGAGCGATCTTGGTCCCTTTAAGAGCGAACTGGGTTCCTTTAAGAGCGACCAGGGTCCCTTTAAGAGCGACCAGGGTCCCTTTAAGAGCAAGATGGGTGCCTTTAAGAGTGACCTGGGTCACTTTAAGAGCAAAATGGGTCTTTTTAAGAGCAAAATGGGTCCCTTTAAGAGTGAAATATGTCCCTTTAAGAGCGACCTGGGTCCCTTTAAGAGTGACCTGGGTCCCTTTAAGAGCAAAAATCGGTCCCTTTAAGAGTGACCTTGGTCCCTTCTAGAGCGAAATATGTCCCTTTAAGAGCAAAATGAGTCCCTTTAAGAGCGACCTGGATCCCTTTAAGAGCAAAATATGTCCCTTTGAGAGCAGCCTGGGTCCCTTTAAGAGCAACATGGGTCCCTTAAAGAGCGAAATGGGTCCCTTTAAGAGCGGAATTGGCCCCTTTAAGAGCGGAATTGGTTCCTTTTAGAGCGACCTGGGTCCCTTTAAGAGCGACTTGGGTCCCTTTAAGAGCGACCTTGGTCACTTTAAGAGTAAAATATGTCCCTTTTAGAGCGAAATATGTCCCTTTAAGAGCAAAATGGGTCCTTTTAAGAGCGACCTGGGTCCCTTTAAGAGCCAAATGGGTCCCTTTAGGCGTGAAATTGGTCACTTTAAGAGTAAAATTGGTCCCTTTCAAGAGTGAAATTGGTCCCTTTAAGAGTGAAATTGGTCCCTTTAAGAGCGAAATTTGCCTCTCTAAGAGCAAAATCGGTCCCTTTAAGAGCAACACCTGGGTCCCTTTAAGAGCAAAATGGGTCCCTTTAAGAGCGGAATTGGTCCCTTTAAGAGCGACCTGGGTCCCTTTAAGAACGACCTAGATCCCTTTAAGAGCAAAATTGGTCCCATTAAGAGCGAACTTGGTCCCTTTAAGAGCAAAATGGGTCACTTTAAAAGCGATCTGGGTCCCTTTAAGAGCAAAGTGAGTCCCTTTAAGAGCGACCTGGGTCCCTTTAAGAGCAAAATGGGTCCCTTTAAGAGCGACCTGAGTCCCTTTAAGAGCAAAATGGGTCCCTTTAAGAGCGACCTGGGTCCCTTTTAGAGTGAAATATGTCCCTTTAAGAGAGACCTTGGTCCCTTTAAGAGGAAAATCGGTCCCTTTAAGAGTGACCTTGGTCCCTTTAAGAGCGAAATATGTCCCTTTAAGAGCAAAATGGGTCCCTTTAATGGCGAAATATGTCTCTTTAAGAGCCACCTGGGTCCCTTTAAGAGCAAAATTAGTCCCTTAAAGAGCGACCTGGGTCCCTTTAAGAGCTAAATATGTCCCTTTAAGAGCAACCTTGGTCCCTTTAAGAGCGAAATATGTCCCTTTAAGAGCAAAATGGGTCCCTTTAAGACCGACCTGGATCACTTTAAGAGCAAAATATGTCCCTTTGAGAGCGATCTGGGTCCCTTTAAGAGCGACTGGGTCCCTTTAAGAGCAAAATGGGTCCCTTGAAGAGCTAAATGAGTCCCTTGAAGAGCTAAATGGGTCCCTTTAATGGCGAAATATGTCTCTTTAACAGCCACCTGGGCCCCTTTCAGAGCGAAATATGTCCCTTTAAGAGCAAAATGGGTCCTTTTAAGAGCGACCTGGGTCCCTTTAAGAGCGACCTTGGTCCCTTTAACAGCAAAATATGTCCCTTTAAGAGCAAAATCGTTCCCTTTAAGAGTAAAATATGTTCCTTTAAGAGCAAAATGGGTCCCTTTAAGAGTGACCTGGGTCCCTTTAAGAGTGAAATATGTCCCTTTAAGAGCGACAAGGGTCCCTTTAAGACCGACCTTGGTCCCTTTAAGAACGACCTGGGTCCCTTTATGAGTGATATTGGTCCATTTAAGAGCGACCTGGGTCCCTTTAAGAGCGACCTTGGTCCCTTTAACAGCAAAATATGTCCCTTTAAGAGCAAAATCGTTCCCTTTAAGAGTAAAATATGTTCCTTTAAGAGCAAAATGGGTCCCTTTAAGAGTGACCTGGGTCCCTTTAAGAGTGAAATATGTCCCTTTAAGAGCGACAAGGGTCCCTTTAAGACCGACCTTGGTCCCTTTAAGAACGACCTGGGTCCCTTTATGAGTGATATTGGTCCATTTAAGAGCGACCTGGGTCCCTTTAAGAGCGACCTTGGTCCCTTTAAGAGCGACCTGGGTCCCTTTAAGAGCGACCTGGGTCCCATTAAGAGCGAAAGGACCCAGGTCACTCCTAAAGGGACAGGAGCCAAGTTTCTCCTAAAGGGATGGGACCCAGGATTAAAGTTTCTCTTAAAAGGAAGTCACTGCTACAGGGGCGCTCTGGAAGTTACTGGTAAAGGGGCACTCTTTTCAAGCACTTTGTATTTCACTGGAAATGCAAATCTAGTTACTGATTATATTCCCTTACCAGACTTTTTCTGTTGCCTCCAGTCGCTAGAAGTCACGTACTTCCGCTTTCTCTGCCTACAAATCCCAGGTCCCCGACGCTGTCTTGGGTCATAACGTATGGGCAGCCATGTCACGATCTGAGGCATTCCTCTGAGCTATCGACACGCCTGTTAGCCTTGGCACGCCTCCCAGCTCATACATATGCAGGCCAGGCAATCAGCACGCCTCCTTCCTGGACCTCCCACTTCTGGTCACATGGTTCTCTGGGCAGAGAAAACAGCTCTGAAAACCATGTGACCGATCTGTACCTAGCCAGAAGTAGAGTTTTTATTATGGTGGGCTAGGGTGAGCTGAGGCCAGCAATGCTGTTCCCATCCCACCCTACAGCAGTGTACTTCCACACAGCAACAGGGCACCTCCCAGCTTCAGTAGTGATAATCAGTACTGAAGCTTTGAGGTGTTCTATTACTCCAGTGTCAGTGTACACTGCTGTAGGTTGTTCTATTCAGTGTACATGGATGACAATAACACTGACAGCCAGGGCAGGCCTTAGGGTAAATGGCGGCCTGTGCGAAACCTTTTTTTGCGGCGCCCCTCCCTCCTTAAGGTAACATAAAGCTCATTCAGCCTCCCACCATTCCAGACAACACCCATAACCCGACCCCCCGCCATACACACACCTACCCCCAGCCATTCACATAACTACCACCCCCAGCCCCCCACACATCTATCACTCCCCAGCTCCCCACATAACTACCACCCCCAGCCTCTTACAGAACTACCACCCCCAGCCCCCTACACAACTACCACCCCCAGCCCCCTACACAACTACCACCCCCAGCCCCCTACACAACTACCACTCCAGAAACCCACACAACTATGACCCCCAGCCCCCCACACAACTACCACCCCCAGCTCCCCACACAACTACCACCCCCAGCTCCCCACACAACTACCACCCCCAGCCCCACACACAACTACAGCCCCCATACAACTACCATCCCCAGCCCCCAACACAACTACCAGCCCCCAGCTTCCCACACAACTACCACCCCCAGATCCCCACACAACTACCATCCCCAGCTCCCCACACAACTACCATCCCCAGCCCCCACACACAACTACCATCCCCAGCCCCCACACACAACTACCAGCTCCCCACACAACCACCACCCTCAGTTCCCCACACAACTACCACCCCCAGATACTCACCTCTCACATGGTTAATCAGCAGCAGCTTTCTCCTCCTGAGGCTCTGGTCCCAGTAGTGGCTGTTTCCACATACAGGGAGCTTCCAGCCAGCCTCACACATACTCAGCTCAGTTACCTTCCCCCGAAGCTCCTATCTTCAGTCCCGAAGCACCTGCACTCTGTTATTTTCTGCCTGTCCCTGACATGTGACTTCAGCAGCAGCAGAGTGTGGAAGATAAGCAGAGGAGACCAGAGTGAAGCCACCGCGGGACTGGGGGAAGGTAACTGATTGTGTGTGAGGCTGGCTTTCAAAGGAACAGAGCGTCTCTGAAGCCATCTGACAATGTCAGCAGCCACTCACAGATCTGCTGACAGTGTCAGATGCATTTAGTTGCAGTCCCGGAGCGCCCACCCAGCTGGCCAGGAGTGAGGCGCCCTGTGCAAGCGCACAGGTCGCACACCCCAAAGGCCGGCCCTGCTGACAACAGACCCCAGTACTGATCTCCCTGGTGCCCTGCTGCTGCTCCAGTGTCAGTGTACACTGATCTGGGTGTTCTATTCAGTTCAGATGGATGCCAATAACACTGGTACCAGTATTAGGGTTATCACCATCCATATACACTAAATAGAACACCAGAATCAGTGTACACCCACACTACTGAAGCAGCAGGGCACCAGGGAGATCAGTACTGGAATCTGTTTTTAGAAGGTGGGTGGAGTGTACAGTGGGTGTGATAGAGGAATAGCAACAAGGAAGAGGAGCTGGGAGCTCAGAGAGGAAGTTAGGAGAGACCAGGTGATGTGGGGGTCAGAGAGTGATTGGTAATTGTTTTTTTTGAACAGTCCCCGGAATTCTCCTTTAGGGTATATTCACACGGGCGGGCTCGCAGCGAGATTCTCGCTGCGTGCCCGGCAGGTCCTGTCAGTTCCCATAAACTACATACTTGCTGCGGTCTAAACGACCGCAGCGAGTATGTAATTATACCGCCCTTAACCCCTTCTACTCCCGCCGGCTCCCCCGCTGTAAGCAGCATACATTACCTGTCCTCGCTGCACGGGTCCGGCGTCCTGTTCTCCCGCCCGGCCAATCAGTGGCTGCGGCTGGGCAACACACTAATTGGCCGGACGGGAGAGCAGGACGCCGGACCCGTGCAGTGAGGACAGGTAATGTATGCTGCTTACAGCGGGGGAGCCAGCGGGAGTAGAAGGGGTTAAGGGCGGTATAATTACATACTCGCTGCGGTCGTTTAGACCGCAGCAAGTATGTAGTTTATGGGAACTGCCAGGACCTGCCGGGCTCGCAGCGAGAATCTCGCTGCGAGCCCGCCCGTGTGAATATACCCTTAACGCAAAGCCCATCATGAGTGGCCTCCACTGCTATGCCTACATGATGAGTGTCAGTGTGTTACTTTGCAAATGTCATCCCACCACAGATTACCCTGGGGGGGGGGGGGTAAACATGATGAGGGACATGATCAATTCCCTTTAAAATGACAGAACTTGCCCTCAGTGTGATGGAAAGAAATAACTTGCGAGTATTCCCTGACAGGTGAAAAAATAAAATGAATGCAAAGAAAAACATTTAAAATGTCTAAGATTTCAAGAAAAAAAACTTGTCTAAAACAATAACTCATATATTAGCTATATAAATTCTGCTTTACAGTCTAAGCTGAAGTCACTAAAGCATCAATTTGTCATAAAGAGAATAGTCAGTAGCAGTCATGCTAGGCACTATGGGAGAGGATTCAGTCAATAATATAACACATGGAGGTCAGAACAATCAACCTGTAATGGGCTTATATGTAGCACCCTGACTTGACCTGTAAATGTATATGCACTGAGGGAAGAAAAAAATTCAAAGTTTTAAGTTTTAAAAAAAATGTGTAAAAAACTGAATATTTTCCACGCGGAAATTTTTTTCAATTGCCAGTAACAATCATAGTTGCCAGTTTATTTTATTTATTTATTGTATATTTGTGTTTGAGTACCATACTTTCATGAGAAGATATTTAAGATGTTTTAAATAAATTAAAAGCGGTTGTGATTTCAAGACATATAATTCCTATGAAACAACAGCTGTGGTGTAGTGGTTAGAAAACAAAAGAAAATTCACAACTTAGTAAAATTTATATGTAAATTTTGAACAACTATTGAACAACTACAACTTCTATCATGCCCTGACATGTTTGTCATCATGGGAGTAGTAATTATGATGTATTCCTGGGATAGGGCTGCTGTTTTATTTTTAGATATGGTAATTTTCTTTACTGAGGCAGAATTTGATCATGAAGGATGTTTCTTTTTATGTGCTAGGCACTAAATATATGCAAGAATATGCCTATAAAATGAGATCGGTGGGGGTATAATCTGTACCAGTGTTTTGCAGTTACTATGGATCTTTCCTTACTGTATGCCTCTATCGACCTTTCTTTTTGGAAAACTGTGTTTTATTTTTAGTTAATTAATAATAATGAATATATATATATATATATATATATATATATATATATATATATATATATATAAATAAATGAAAAAAAAAAATATCTACTTGTATATCATTACTATTGCATTGTTGTATTAGCTAACAACACCCCCGGTTATGGGCCACACTACTGTAGGTCCAAAACACATTGGCATTGATGCTTGACATAAGCATCTCCCAGATTGTCTAGAACATAAAAAGGGTTGACGTTAGACTATGGTATACTACCTGGTGGTCCAGGACAGATAAAGAGTTGATTACTGGTATTACATTCATCTCCCTGCCAGGCCAGCCAGCGTCTCCTCCATGCTGCAGATCAGTGCTATCAGCACTTTCTGCGCCTTTCTGCCATGACCCAGACCTGATTAGAGGAGGCCAGAGTATAATCATAGATTATAGATTTACATGATTTATTTGTCCTCTATTTTCTTCTGTCATTTCGATGACTAATTTCCATGATGATGAGTATTTAAGATAAGTTTGATCATTCAAAAGTTTATACTGTTGGTATCTTTTGCCATGCGATCATACTCATGTGTCTGATCAACTTTTTTTTATGTATTTCCTCAGTTCTTTGTTGAAATCAGCAAACTTTATGCTGTAGGCAATGCAGATTCCATCACAGCCACCCATGTCCACTATGGGCATGGCTGTGCTTGGACAGGTAAGACACCTGCTGTATAACAGCAACGGTCATGCGTCATGCTGCCATTCTGCTGTCAAATAGAGCAGGGACAGGGTGCTGCTGCTAGGCAGGGACAGATAGGCTGGAAAATTTTACTTAATGCCCTTTTTAGGGTTTGGGTTAGGATCTATGGGGCCAGTACACCTTTGTGTTAGGAGCTGTGGGGCCACTATATCTGTGAATTAGGAACTGTGAGGTTAGAATATCTGTGTGGCCCAGTACATCAGTGAGTAAGAAGTTGTGTGACCTGTACATCTGTAGGTTAGGAGCTGTGTGACCTGTACATCTGTGAGTAAGAAGCTGTGTGACCTGTACATCTGTGAATTAGGAGCTGTGTGGATAGTACATCTGTGAATTAGGAGCTGTGTGGATAGTACATCTGTGAGTTAGGAGCTGTGTGGATAGTACATCTGTGAGTTAGGAGCTGTGTGGATAGTACATCTGTGAGTTAGGAGCTGTGTGGATAGTACATCTATAAGTTAGGAGCTGTGTGACCTGTACATCTGTGAGTTAGGAGCTGTGTGGCCCAGTACATCTGTGAGTTAGGAGCTGTGTGGCCCAGTACATCTGTGAGTTAGGACCTTTGTGACCCAGTACATCTGTACTTTAGGAGCTGTGGGGGCAGTACATCCATGAGTTAGTCACTGACAAGTGGGACAAGTAAATATGTCATGCACTGACAGGTTGGAAAATGGCAGATTTCCTTGCTACAGTTTTCAGTGCCTAACTCACATATTTACTTGTCACAGTTGTTAGTGTGTAAATTACTGTAAGTATTTATTTGCCACAGTTGTCAATGCCTTACTGACGTACTAACTGGCTACAGTGTAGTGTGTAAATGACAAATACAAGCAGAGAAATATGGGAACTTAATAATCAAAGCATACTTACCAGTCCTCATGCCTCCATAGCGCAGCACCCAGGTCTCGCTGACGGCCGCCGGCTGTCATTTTCATCAGAAATCTGGGTACGTCACATACCCGACTTCTCCAGCTGCAATGCCCGGTTATTTGATTACCAGCTCTGCCAGTCAGTGACTGGGGCGGTGTCCTCTCACAGTCACTGAATGGCTGAATGGGAAATCAATCACCCGGGTACATGACATTGAAGCTGGATTATCTACAGGAGGCCGGCGACTGTCAACAAGACCATGGGGCATTGCTATGGTAAGAATACTTTATTATGTTCGTGTATGCCCCTGCCTTCCTGACTTCTTGGGACTTTTCTTTTAACTTACATATTTACTTGGCCCACCTTTCAGTGTGTACATGACATATTTACTTTCTCCATCTGTCAATGAGTACATGATTTATTTACTTTGCACAGTTGTCAGTGTCTAACTCACATATTTACTTGCCCTGTCTGTCAATGTGTACATGGCATATTTGCTTTCCTCACCTGTCAGTGTGCAAATGATGCATTTACTTGCCACAGTTCTCTGTGTCTAACTTATGTGTTCACTTCCCAAAGTTGTAAGTGTGTATTTACTTGGCCTATCTGTAAGTGTGTACATGACCTATTCTTCCACAGCCACATGATGTGTAGTACCATAGAGGCACTAGAAGAGATATAGGGAAGATTTATCAAACTGGTGTAAAGTAGAATTGGCTCAGTTGTCCCTAACAACCAATCAGATTCCACTTTTCATTCCTCAAAGACTCTTTGGAAAATGCAAGGTGGAATCTGATCGGTTGCTAGGGGCAACTAAGACAATTCTACTTTACACCGGTTTGATAAATCTTAACCATAGTCTTTAATTGGATACTCTCTTATGTTGTATAAAGACTGCATACCGCCGGAGTTCAAATGTGTTTTGCAATAACCTATTGCATTTTTAATGCAATTTTTTGGGGTATATTTTATCCCTTGAAGTGATGTGTAAACAAAATTTACAAAATTTTGAATTGGTATTTAAACTGCTTAGCAGCCCCCGGCATCATGATGAATGAGGATTAGGGATGGTCCGAACCTGCCGAGGTTCGGGTTCGTATGAACCCGAACGCTCGGCAGCAGATTCCCACTGTCTGCCCGCTCCGTGAAGCAGGCGGATCCAGCAGGAGTAACGCCTGGAAAACTGGGATACAGCCTATGGCTATGGCTGCATCCCAGTTTTTCAGGCGGTCCTCCCGCTGGATCCACCCACTCCGCGGAGCGGGAAGACAGCGGGAATCATTACCGAGGGTTGGGGTTTGTACGAACCCGAACCGAACTAAATTTTTGCGCTACTGTACTGATATTTAAACAGTACCCCAAGTCCCACAAGTTGCTTGCACGAGCATTGAGCTTGATAGGGCACCCTGATGCTCAACCGGGCATTGAGCTCAACACTTATAATACCACCTTAATTTTTTTATTGGATGATTGTAGACTTCTAGTGAATTTCCAGCGGGATCTGTGGCAGAATGAGTTTGCACCATGTGAACTTAATTCTAATGTATAATCCATTGTTTCTTGTGCATACTGTTACTGTTACTAAGTCTTAACCATTTAAAGTCTATATGACACCATGCCTATATACTAAAACTTTAGTTATGGTATAATTGTATGCATTGATATACAGGTCATGCTTTCTGCACTACGTATTTCTTTTTCTTTTTTTTCCGGAAGAGTTGCACTTAATTGGGAGATTTTAATACTAGGAGCACCTCTTGCAGAATATCATGTTCTTTGCCTAATGTGTCTAATATCTTATTCCACAAAGCCATTTAATACATCTATTTTTCGTAATAAAGAAGACTGAGCCAGGTAAGGGTAGTGAGTCAGAAAGGGCCTTTAGTCATGTCACTCTCTGCAGCTGAAATCTTTAAAGCTGAAGGTAAAGAGATATAAAGAGGTTTAAAAAACCAACTTTAGCTGATTTATAGCATATAGGAGATCTCACTGGATCTAAAATGAACAGACACAATTGGAATATGCAAATAAAAAGGCTTAGCTGTCTATATGTCTATCTACCCACTTCATCCTATTGCATTTTTAAAGCTTTAAACACAGGGAAGCATGACAAAAATTATGTTAACCACATGCAGTCCTCCAGATGACCTCAAGGGGTATTTCGGAGAATGATATATATATTTTTAAATTTTTTTAATAACGTTACAAAACTTTTTGCTTTATACAACGCACCTGATAATAAGATGCATTCAGGTTTTAGAGGGGGTAAATAGGGAAAAAATCTTTTGAACCATAAAGTGGGCATAATGTCGGCATTATTTTGGTAAAAGTCTTTTCAAATTTCACATATATGCACGTGGGGTTGCACTAAAGTGAAATTCCATAATGGCCGATAATCATCTTGTGCAATAGAAGACAACGATCAGCCGACATTAACAATGTCGCCCGATCATTGCTCTTGTTTGTTTTTCAAAATGTTAAAAGACAAACAACTGGGATAGCAACTATGTGCTGCCGTCGCTCCGTGGAATAGAAGCGGCGGCAGAAGACCGCCGCTATATTCCATGGGCAGCCCCCAAACGCAGCTCCCTTCTGCTCCCTGCGCACTTCTCCGCCTCCCCCCCCCCCCCCCCAGTTCCCACCTGCTCACTGCTCGCTGCACCAGCAGCAACAGGGGAACACTGACAGCCACTCAACACTCAACATTGCCCCATGTAATAGGGGCTTAAGTTTTTAAAACACCAAAATACTGTCTACTTGCCTGTCTCCTTTATGGACTACCACTCTGGTCCTCGACTCTGCTTCTGTTTACCTGCAACAGTGATGTCTGAACATACTATACCCAGTCACTAGCCTCATTGGTCTTGTAAGCCCAATGATTGGCTCCAGGTTCGTCATGAGGAAGGGCAGAAACAGGGAGATTGCACCATTCAGGGAAAATTTCTAAAATGACTTGAAATTTATGGACACAGCTTTTTTTTTATTTATTTTTTTTATAACAAAAATACTAACCTAGTTAAACCTTCTTAATTTATTCTCTTAACATATTTAAAGAGGTTGGCCACTTTACAGTAAAATTGTTTTGTGTGTAGTATTAGTAAGTGTATTCACATTACTTACTGACAGCAGTTCCCTGTGTACCTCATAGAGCTAAAGTTAGACTCCCCTCCTCCAGGCTATGCTGCCCTGCTCTGTGGTGAGTCTGTCCATAAGATGGCTGACATGGTGGAGCATGTGACCATGTCCCGCCTCCAGTGTCCTCCATATAGAGGCTCAGTGGTGGACCTTGAGGGGTGGGGCATGGTCGCATGCTCCTCCATGTCGAAAATCTTATGGACAGTCTCACCAGAGAGAAGTGCAGCACAGCCTGGAGGAGGGGAACTTAATTTAAGTTTTATGGGAGACTAATTGAGCTACTGACAGTGAGTACACTTAATACTGTACACTGAACAACTTTAAAGTGGCCAGCCCCTTTTACTTTGCACTGATCACCAACCTTTATCTTTCACTTGGAACACTTTTCTTCTTTGTTTGACTTTGCAATGTGTAAGAATAAATATTTTTTCTTACCATAGGCATATATTTGATTGTGTTCAATGACTAAGACTCTTTATGCTTTCCGATTTTTTTCTTATTGATAATATACAGACATAAGCTTGTTTAGATAATATCATCTACAGCCTGAATCATTTATTAAACATCACTTTGTAGGACGAAAGCAAATGGAAGCCGAGAAGCATTAAAAAAAAAAAAAAAAGAAAATGTTCAATTGCACTTAATCCCTCTGAGAAAAACATAAATTAATAATTGCTCTATGGAGAAGCTGAGCATATCTTTGAAGGTCATGCAAACATAATATACCACTGTATAATCAAAAATGCTTTTTAAAAAATAACCAGGCCGCAAGCGTTAAGCAGACACGTTATGTTAAAATGCAAGTTAAACCTGATGTTCATTCTTCCTTCAATCCCACATGCTATGAATAATTTCTTAATTTATTTCAACCATGAATATTTGAGCCAGGAAAATAGGACTGCCATGTTGTGAGTAACGATTCAGTGCCGGATTTCCATATTGTGCTTTAGATTAATTGAGAAAAAAAAAAAAATTTCCTATAGAATTAAGCAACGCGCCAGCTAATTTCTCCATGCAACTTGTGTGACTGCCAATCTTTTTTACCCTCTAGTAATAGTAAAAATACTTTATGTCCTTGTATAATGCTTTGTGTTTTCACTAGTTCCAGAAGTTAAAAAAGGGAAAAAAAAGATAGAAAACATTCATAAAACAAAGCAAATTCATTTTCAATTCCATGATTTAATCCAATATACTGGCAAAATATAAAATGATTGACTTTTCCATAACTTGAATTGAGTTCAATAGCTACAATTTACTAACAATAATATATGCTGACAAACAGTGCATTAAGATTTATAGAAATGCTCATTTCTTCCAGGTAAATCGGTTGTTGTTAAATGGAACAGATATGGAGAGATCATGGTTAAAAGATGTTGTACAGACCAAGATCTGTTCTAAGCCAAAATATTATCTACAAAGGGGAATAGTAGTAAGTAGAGATAGGCAAACAATTCACGAACAATCAAATTCATATAGAATTTTAGAAATAAATTTACATTTGTTCAAATCCAAATGTTTTGCTTTGCACACATCTGTACAGGAATGGAGACTACTATTAAACATAGGAGTCCCAGCTCCTGTACTTACTTAAAAAACAAGATATATTGTGTGCCAACTGCTCAGTACACACTGGGCTACATACAGAGAACCTAGCTAGTAAATGTGAACTGCCAGGGGTAAGTGGCACTGCTATTTGCAATGCCACTCTGCTACACTAGCGCCCGCTTATTATGCCTATTACACGGTTCAGGAATTGTGTGATGGGGCCGCAACGACATCATTAGCGATGTCCGTGCAGCTCTTGCTTTAATCAGCCTTCTGCCGCACATCACCTATTACACGGGGAGATGACTGGGTGGCTGATAATTTTTAAACGTGTTTAAAGACAGCGAACAACTAATGATTAGCTCCGCAGCTTATCGCTATCTCTATAACACAGGGCAATTGCTGACTGATTTGGCACATAATCTCTCCATGTACTGTAATAGGGCCCTTACACTCTGCCATCTGGCACTCTTTGGCTCAGCAAGTGTTCACTGAACAGAAGGCATTCAGTGGGCCTAGCACCAAGAAAAAAGGAATGCCTGTCTTTTTGGCAAGACTCCTGGCTCCTCTACAGTAGGCAGTGATGCTATGCATCACCACTTAACTCCATACACTTCATGGGATAATCTGAATATAAATTGGCTGTCGAATCTGAGAAGAATTTCAGAACCAATTTGCACAAAACTTCCTAAAATGCATTTTGAAAGTTTTACTTATTAAAGTGGCAGTAACAACTGGGTTATTATTGCTCTTCTGTAAAAAGATACTTGTTTAATAGATAATACTATTTATACACCCTTTGGCACAGTAACCAGTTTTGTTGGTGAATTTTTTTTCTATCCCTGCCTTAAAATAGTTATAACTTTTTTCTTTTTCTGTTGACATAGCTATGTGTTTTTAATGGCATCCTTTTTTATGTTAAAAAATTTAATGAAATATTTGTTGACATTTTTTAGGTGGTGGAATAAAAAAAAAGGCAGTTACACTTTTTTTTTTTTACTTTGAATCATTGGTGTAGCAATGGAGGTTTAAAGGGTTGCAATGTGACTGAGGATCTTACTTTGCTCCCCGTCCTTCCACTCAACTCTGTGTGATTAGTGCTTCCTTATCTACACCGACAAACCTGACTAGCAGATTCCAGAGCAGCACAGGAGTCAGGACAGGTAGATATTACCAATGGTATTTATGGTCAGTGTTTCCTCAAACTGTGTCTCTCTGGTGCCAAAATACTACATGATATCTAGAGAGCCACAGACTGAAAATACTATGCTTTGCTATGATCCTGAGTGCAATTAAACTTACTCTGTCACCCCTTGACTGCCTACCAAGCTGGTGACACTGTTGGATAAATATGAATAAAGTATTCAGCACATACCTTTGTTGCCTGTGTCTGTGCTTTTATTTTCATTAAAAAAAAAATCTTTATATGGGTTAGGAATAAATTCAAAGGGGTAAAGCCAATTGTTCTGTGGGCCCTAGCACCATTACACTTCACTGAGCTGTATGCCCACCACTTGCATAATTAGTAGAGATGAGCGAACCTCGAGCATGTTCGAGTCGATCCGAACCCAAAGTTTTGGCATTTGATTAGCGGTGGCTGCTGAAGTTGGATAAAGCCCTAAGGCTATGTGGAAAACATGGATATACTCATTGGCTGTATCCATGTTTTCCAGACAACCTTAGAGCTTTATCCAAGTTCAGCAGCTGCTGCTAATCAAATGCTGAACGATCGGGTTCGGATGGACTCGAACCCGAACCCGGGTTAGCAACATACACTGTGTATGCAGCAATATATACTATGCATAAAGTTTTTTTTTTTTTTTTTTTTTTTTTTAAATAAGAATAAAAACATAGACACTGACAATAAACATGTGTTCTGAATGTTTTCATTGGTATCTATTAGAGATGAGCGAACCGGGTTCAGGTTCGAGTCGATCCGAACCCTGAACGATCGGCTTTTGATTAGCGGTGGCTGCTGAACTTGGATAAAGCTCTAAGGTTGTCTGGAAAACATGGATACAGCCAATGACTATATCCATGTTTTCTACATAGCCTTAGGGCTTTATTCAAGTTCAGCAGCCACCGCTAATCAAATGCCGAAAGTTCGGGTTCGGATCGACTCGATCATGCTCGAGGTTCGCTCATCTCTAGTATCTATCCTACGGTGCTACGAGCTTGGTAAGCATTCAGGAGCATTAAGGTTTAATCAAATTTAGTTAAAGGGGTTGGCCACTTTATACTAAAATAGTTCAGTGTAGAGTATTAGTAACTGTACTCATTATATATATTGACAGCAGCTCCCTGTGTACCTCATAGAGCTAGAATCAGGCTCCCCTCCTCCAGTGGGCTGCCCTGCTGTGTGGTGTTTCTGTTCATAAGATGGCTGACATGGAGGAGCATGTGACAATGCTCCGCCCCCCAGTGTCCACCTGTTTATGCCTATGGAGGACACTGGAGGTGGGGCAGGGTCACATGTTCCTCCGTGTCTGCCATCTTATAGACAGAAACACCACACATCAGGGCAGCCCAGCCTGGAGGAGGGGAGCCTGATTTTAGCTCTATCAGGTACACAGGTAGCTGCTGTCAGTATATATAGTGAGAACAGTTACTAATACTCTACACTGAACTATTTTAGTATAAAGTGGCTAACCCCTTTAAGTGAATGAAACGTAAAAATCTATAATGCAGCCCGATATTCCAGATAAGTGAGAGCCAATCTGCTAGATCATCGCTTGCTTACTTAGCCTATTACACAACTTGATAATCGTTCTTCCAGCTTTTGCCTGCTCTCCACAGCCTCTGCTGGAACTTCTGAGCCAGCCTCTGAAGTGACACGCCGCTCAGCCAATCACTGGCCTCGGCACTGTCCCATCTTGGAAGTGACAGGCTAGCAAGGTATGGATGTGTGTGTGTGTGTGTGTTTTAGAGAGAGAGAGTTAGAGAGAGAGAGAGAGAGAGAGAGAGAGAGAGAGGGTCCTTTTCTTTAACTGCTTACTTGTCATTACCAAGAGCATCTATGGCACAGGAATCAAATTGTTTCCCTCCAGATGTTGCGAAAAACTACAATATTCATAATGCCTGGACATTCAAAGCTGTCATCTGCCATATATTTAAGGTACTGGCTTTACCTTTTAACCCCATAGATCAGGGACGTCAAACTCGTGGCCCACAGCTGTTACAAAACTACAATTCCCATCGTGCCTGGACAGCCAAAATGCTTTTCAGAAATATACACCAAAATTGTGACTGGGAACAGTATAATAAAGCATTCACATTACAA
This sequence comes from Dendropsophus ebraccatus, assembly GCF_027789765.1. Taxonomy (NCBI): domain Eukaryota; kingdom Metazoa; phylum Chordata; class Amphibia; order Anura; family Hylidae; genus Dendropsophus; species Dendropsophus ebraccatus. The sequence goes on from NC_091463.1 coordinate 65,850,933, forward strand.
CTACCATTGTGTACATTGTATTATATATATGAAACAAATTATTGATTTTCATAGCTTTTATGAGGATCATCCCTATGTTGGATGCCACCATAGACAAGATTGTCTATTGTTACCCTCCTACATTTTAATGTCTAGTTACACAGTCTGGTCACATTACGATTTAAACGGCAGCATAATTTTAGTGTATACCTGTTTAACATGTGAGCATATGGGCGACAGATGTTCCGCATATGTCACCCATTAAGGTATAGTTTTGTCTATGTTTGTTTAGCATATTACTTAATACCTCTTGGGATATGTCAGGGTTAAAGACAGGTTAAAAAAACACACGAGTATACATAGAGCAGGCAAACTAGTCAAATATGCTACACTACTAGGATGAATTTATATTGGATGAATTGGTATTACTTATTGTTGCCCCGAAGGACCCTAAGTCCCATATGTCACGATAAGGGACACCTTAGTTATATCTAGGATATGAAAGGTGGAACCCACATTTGCACTGGGGTCAAAAAGCATCTTTGCCCCCAATATTTGTCAGCTTGTGTTTTAGTATAATGTGCATAGACTTTATTAGACATGAAACATCAACCACCAAGTCATATTTATGGTACACTGTCGGTAAAGTATATATTTTTTCCCTGACAGCTGTGTTACTAATACTTCTAACAGAGTAAGTAGAATATTTTTTGTTATTTTGTAAACCATAAAAGCAAAAGGCATTGTATGAAAACAGTGAGTTAATAAAACAAAGGACAGATCAATATGAGCATTTGTAGACTGCAGAAAGAATAAGCCTCTTCTCAATGTCTTGCCATACCTAATGAATGCTGAGTTTATTCGAAAGTACATTTTTTAATATCGGAGGGGGAAAAAAAATGTAACAAATGAACCAATATGTTGTTTGTCACTCTACTGAATCCTATAAGACAGCCACAATCTAGATACGCTATAGATTAGGGACAAACACAGATGTGGTTCGCATCTTTTCTTTCATTTTATTTAGCTCTTAGAACGCTATGGTAAAATAAATCATGCACTTAATTTAAGGAATTAAAGCTCCTGTGCCATGCTATATGCCCATTAACTGCAGCTTCAGGTTTTACACTTTGGCAAATAGCGTTGGACAGGATCCAGGGTTAAAATTGTGCATTGTACACAGCTGTTTGCCCAAAGATAAACTAATATATATATTTTTTTTTTCTCCCATTTTGACTACAGTAGTAGTACAGTACAGGCTTACTACTTTTTTTAGTGTTCTTTTACCTGGTAACCTAATTTTGCTCTGTCCATGATTCTTTGATTTTTTTTTATGATTTCAGCTCACAATGACCTAATTAGAGCATCACAGTTTTGTTTTTCAAAGATAGTGGGTAAGAAACCACGATTGGCACTACGGACAAGGGGTCCGGGGAAATTGATATAATCAAAGACACTGCTGAAGGTTTGTAGGATGTATTGGGTATTGCGAACTTATGTGCACCTAACTCTTAAGAAAAACAAGTCTAAAACCCAATGTAATGCAAAAAAGGAATTTAGAGGGGGGCACTCACCATGGTAGTTCACTTTCTCTTTATTTGTCTTGTATCAAACAATAAAAAGCCCATTCTCCACAGTAGGCTAAATTAACAGGAGAGTGTTGGTGTGGAAAGCTGTCCACTGTAGCCTACTAAGGAAAATTCACTATTGTTTGATACAAGACAAATAAGGATGACGTGAACAACTGTGGTGAGTGCCCTCCTCTAAATTCCTTTGTTTTTGTATTACAGTTTGGGTTTGTCAGGAACCGGACAGCAGGACAAGACAACACAGTGAGCCCTAAGCTCAGCCCCGCCCACTGTCCTCTACCTATTTGCCACAGTCCGCCCTAAGATGGCGGCGAGCAACTGGGCGTCAGTCCCTGCACTGGCTAGGTGGGACACAAGGACAAGACAGACAGACAAAACACAATAAAGAATGGTCGACAGTCCAGGTCACAACAATCGGGCAGCAAAAGTACAAAATCACAATCCAAAGGCAAGGTCAAAAAACAGGCAGTATGGTCAGGGGCAGGCAGCAAGCAGGAAAGGTCAGAAATACAAAGCAGAGTCAGAATAAACAGAGCAAGAATAGCAAACACAGAACCAGGCAGAGACAAGCTCAATATCCGGCAAAGATATCCAAGACTGAGGTAGTTATATAGGAGGCCAGGGTTCTGATCCAGAACATAATTGGACCATCCCCCTGAGCTCCAAGCACAGACAGCTGAGAACAAAACAGATCCACTGGCAGGAAGACCTGTCAGTCACAGCAGAACCAAAACACAGATTAACCCTGACATGGCCAGACAGAACTCAGCAGGTAAAGTCGGGTGTGTCTCTCAAGGTGAGCAAATAACCAGTGTTCACACACTACAAAACAAAACACAGAAACAGAATGCAAGAAAATCAGCACCTTCTCGGCCGCACAGCATGAGCAGAGGGACGCATGACGCTCCGCAAAGATACCATCCTGACAGGGTTTTATTATAACCAATACAGATAAAGAAATCCCACTGGTGAATTGTGTGAATAGCGCCCAGTGCCCGGATCGCTATGTCCACCAGCTTCCACCAATAACCAAATTAAGCAAAAGAGTTCAAAAGGAGATAGTAATACAAGACTAGCGATGCAGCAGATCAGAACATAACATTTTTTTTTTTTTTTTTTTGTAAAGCATCAGGACTCTGTATCTCTTCTCTGCAGGATGCTGTGTTGGTTAATTCATTAAATGAATGTGAAAGTGGTTTTAATACTTTATCACATTGATACGGGAATGTACATCACTGACTGCCCTGGTTCAAGTTGGAAAGGAATTGCTCTCTTAAAACAGTCGGCATCTTTATAGGTTTAATTTAGCCTTCATCTTTTTTAACCTTTTATTACATGTCTTTTATAACCTTAGAGATATGCAGCTATCTTACAATATTTATATATATGAATATTATTTGTACCCCTAGGCTTGATGAATGTGAGTAAATTACAGCTCCATATGGAGCTGTAATATGCCACCATTGGGCCTCTGTGGGCCCTTATTGCACATCCACATGCATGTAATTTTAAACAGAGACATACAGAGTTGATATGTTCCATAATATGCCACATTACAGAGTTATTTTCCCCTAGAATCGTTGTTGTAATAGAAGTATAATTCTACACTGCAGTGCCATAAGAAGCAACATTGAGTGCCACACAGAGTATTATGGAAAGTAAGGGACACCATTGCTACTCTGTTGTTTGCAGGAGGTTTTACATTGCACTGGGGCCACAAATGTGTTAAAATTGCCCTGCACCAATCTAATAGTACATTGAACCAACGTTCGCCTCCTGAACTGCAGCAATTGATCCTGGCATAGATTCCTCTAAGTCTTGAAATCATTCTAGAGGCATATTGATCCTTTCAGACAGGATAGCTTTTTGCACATTAGATGGAGGTATTGACATGTTTTAAGCTCTGAACGGCTCATTCTATCTTGTTACAGTGAAGCACTATAGGATTAAGACCTGGGGACTGCAGAAACTGGAAACTTGCTGTCATGTTCCTGGAATCAATTAATGACTATATGACCCTTGTCCTGCTGAAACTGTCCTTCTTTCGTAGCTGCCATGAAGAAATGAACTTGGTCAGCTACAATGGTTAGGTAAGCCCTAAGGTCCAAATGTCCATTTACAGATGTCAGAGGACCCAGGGAGTGCCAAAAAACATTAATCAAATCACTATGCCCGCTAAGTTCACACTATCGGATCTTTCGCACATCATTGCTGAGGGCCGTCAAAAGACGTCTGATATTAGCTTATCATGATCGTTATAGATGGCTGTCATTAACAAACATCAGACGCCTGTCGGCAATGATGTCCAAGAAGTCTTGTGATGTGAACTTAGTTGTCTGCAGTTATAGCCCATCCATGTTAAGGAACAATCGGTGCACTTGGACAGATTAGTTTGAGGACCAGCTTTGTATAGAACTGCAATTTGTTTCACTATATACCGTTCATCAGAACAATTCTTGACATCCTTGTCTGAGCATTTTACTTACCGGTCTGTTTACATCCAGAGCTTCCCCTTTTTTTTTTGGTTCTTTCTCAACTACACCATATACTCTTGACACTAGAAATGAGCGAAGCAGACAGAAATTTGTTTTGTGAGCTTCGCAAATTTTCGGTCAAACTCATTAAGATTTGTGAATCGAATATATTAACAAATTTTATTAAAACAGACAAAACGATAGTAGCTACAGTACTGGGACTATTACAGAAAGGCAAATTTGTTAAAGCATGTTGTTGTAAAATTGTCAAAAATCTGAAAAATCACAATTAAAAAAAATGTCAATCAGCCAGTCAACAATCCAATATCCGGCATTCCTTTCCTCTCTGCCCCTATATCACTCCGTTAGTCTCTCTCTGCTCTTCTCTAACTGCCTGCTGCAGTCCTGCTCTCTCCTCCATACACAGCCGACTTGCCACCTCCATTACCGAACTGCCTTATATAGATGGGGAGGGGAACATCAATCACAATCAGCCCTTCTATCCTCTCCTCTCTTTCCCTAAATTGCTCTGTTAGTCTCTCCATGCTCTGCTCTAACTGCCTGCTGCAATTCTGCTCTTTCCTCCATACACCTGACTGACCACCTCCATTAATGAACAACCTTATATTGGGCTGGAGGGTGAGGTGTTGGCATCACAGAGGGGCGTGCAGAGGATTGGGTGCTAGGTATTTTGGTTAATCCCTTTCTTCCGCCCAGTGATGCTCCAGACAGCATGTGCGACCGCCTCTTTTTGTGTGTGTGAATTTCCTTAACAAATTGCCAGGAATTTGTTTCGCTCATCTCTACTTGACACCATCACAAGGCTAGTATACCACCAATAACCAAGCTTTGTTCAAAGTCATTTAGCTCACTTTTCCATTTCTATATAGAATCTCACTAAAACTGATCCACAGAAAAAGTTTATTTTATGCTGCACTCAGGGGCATATATATATAATTTCATGGCAAAATTATGTTAAGCAGTGCCTAGTAATGAATAATGCATAGGTGTTGCTGTTAAATCCATTGGTTATGCTAAATCTATTCAGCCCAAGAGGTGTACATTACTGCTAGCAAGTAATGTGCTACTACTCCTCTAGCTCAGGCAAGATAAGTTAATATTACCAAATCAGCAGTCAGCAGAGAACTTGCAGAATTAGCATAGAAACAAAACACATTGAAAATAAGTGAGTTTCTGCAGCTACTTGATCAATCATGTGTGCAGTGTTGTTCCATTTTGTGTCTCTTTACAGTGGATGAACAGATGCAAAACCATTCAATGAACACACTAGCATTTTTCTTTAATAATCAAATGCATAATTAAATACAGGAAATGTTTACTCCTAGAAATAAAAACCAAAAGACCTTTGTCTGTTTTAGTAGCTCGGCTGTGAAGGTGAAAACAAATATGCCTTGAGATTGGAAAGTTATTATTATTATGAATATTATAATTATTATTTACTCATAATAACCTTACTTTTCATATAAACATTAGTTCATGAACATGTTCAATTAAAGTACATGGAATCAGGCCAAAAAGTTTATGTAATAAACTCTTAAACTCCCCTTATTGGTGGCTAAGGGAAGACAATCCACTGGGAGCCACCCGTTGACAACATGTATTCCTTCCCTGGAGGGATATCTGGCTATTCCCGTGTTTTGACGCTTACAACTGAGACTCCACAGACCCCTTTTTCTCACACTGCAGCAGTCCTGCAAACATCAAAACCCTCTGACAGTCAGGGACATATATATACGTTCCTGCTGCATGGGGCATCGGCAGCAGCATCGTTTATATACAGATAGCTGACGAGAAGCGGTTAAGAGACCCCTTTAGTTCAATACAAAACCAGAAATACAGATTATGTACAGAAATAAGTCACTGTTCAATGCTGGACAGTGTCTACTGCTAACTACTAAAATATCCATAAATTAAAATATTAATCATAATAAAGGTGAATTAAAATGTTTAGATTTTTCCATATTTTTGCACAGGAGGTTCACTCGTGTGTGTGTACAACTCAAATGCTTTAGAATATTATGCTGCATGCATAATTTATTTCACACTGCTAGAAATATTTGGTCTACACTGCACCTGCAGCGACACTGTTTGAACCTCCTTAAGTAACAGAGAGTGTGAAATAAGGCCAAGCTAAGCTTTGATAGACATGGCTCTACACTATAATTGTGACTTGCCAGTATCAGGACGTTTTGGGAAGGAAGAAGTTGTTGAACTTTGTGATATGGAAAACGAGGACGATGATATTTGATGAACAGCTGTGAAGTAAATAAGCTTTTCTTAATTTTTAATGATGATTACACACTTCCCATGTCTCTTCCCTTAGTCGCTGCATATTTATAGAACTCAAGTGACATTCTCAAGTTCTTTTTAAAAGCTGCTGTATATTAGGTATGCAATAATGTACTCCACGGTGACTCGAGAGATCCTTATTATGTACAGTAGGGAATACATTAGTAATGATACACAAGAGCTGGATTAGAATAATCTGAGCTAACCCATTATTTTCCTGTATTGTGAAAAATATATTTAAAAGTTTTTATAAGCCCTACAAGTGTAATAATAGGTGTAAAAATCATCCCATTTTTTAGAGGAAATACATTATGGTACTTTGAAGATATACTATATTGATATCGGACGCTACGGACGATAATCGTCCCGTGGAATAGAGTGCAACGATCAGCCGACATCGTTCATGTCGGCTGATCGTTGCAGTCGCTTGTTTTTCAACATGTTGAAAAACAAGCGACTGATACAGCAACGATCTGCTGCCATCGCTCCGTTGAATAGGAGCATCGGCAGCAGACGCTGCTGTATCCTATGGGCTGCCTGGACGATCAGCGATCACCCGGGTAGCCCCCCCCCCCCGCAGCTCCCCGCCGCCCCTCCCGCACTCACCCACTCGCTGCAGCCGCGTCGAATAGCTGAGAGCGCTCGTTTGCTCTTCTAGACGACCCGTGGAATAGGGCCATTAGGCTACATTCACTTCAGCATTTGACCATCTGGCACCATTCCGTCAACCTTTTTGGTTTTGAAGTAAGCAAAACGGAAACTGGCGGATCCATTAAAATCCCCATAGATTAGTGTGCTCCGTTTGACCTAATTGTGCTCCGTTTGCTTGCAATCCGTTCAAGTCCTGTTTTTTTGAATGAAAAAAAAAAATTGTTTGCAGTATTTTTTATTCTGATTAAAAAAAAAAACAGATCACGAACTAGAGTAGCTACAGTACTGGGACTATTATAGATGGGCAAATTTGTTAAAGCAAGTAGTTGTAAAAGTGTCAAAAATCGGAAAATCACAATTAAAAAAAAAATGTCAATCAGCCAGTCAATCATCCAATTTCTGCCACTCCTCTCTGTCCCTATATCCCTCTGTTAGTCTCTCCCTGCTCTGCTGTAACTGCTGCTGCAATCCTGCTCTCTCTTTCACACACAGCCAAGCGGCCACCTCCATAAATGAACCGCCTTATATAGAGGATGAGGTGTTGATATCACAGAGGGGCCTGCAGCTTATTGGACAGGCACTAGGGATTATAGTTAATCCCACCCTGTTGTGCTCCAGACAGCATATGCGCCCGCCATTTTTTTTGTGTGTGTGTGAATTTCCTTAATGAGTCGTTGAGAATTTGCTTTGTAGAGTGAGTGACAGCGGATTCACAACGAATCTTGATTCGCCAGATTTGCTCTGCTCATCTCTAGCAGTGGGGGTGATACTACTGCTGTTGGTGCCATGATCTGCCCACCCCCTTTTGAATAATCATGGACCGTTCTGCATTAATGAGTGGGCAATGTGATAACATTGCAGAAGAGGGAGTGGATGGATGGGTGCATTGGTCCACTAAGGGTTGTAACGCCCCCAAAGGACCTAACTGCCTAAATAACATATTGATAAAACAGAGGATTTAATAGAAGAAACCTTCTTTCTTAGCACCCACAGCTCTGTATATTAGAAAACAAAATTTTATTTATTTTTATGACAAACAATTTTTTACAATATTTTAAAGGGAAAAAAATATAATTATATATAACTTTGAACCAGACCAAACAAACAAACAAACAAACAAACAAGGAAACAATAAACATACAGTTCCTGTATAATACATATAGTTATAAAACACAATAAATATCATAGCTAAAACCAGATTTGTGCTGCATCAAGAGTATGCATACATGAGAAGGATTATAAATAATTCCAAGTAAGTTAACTGAACTAAATAGTTACCCAACATGGTGAACAGGGATAGTCAAAAACTTAATTGAAAGAGACATTTGGTATAGACACCACTTGTGCCCCTTACTTTCTGCTGTTTTTACTTTATCAGACCTCACAGCTATGTATAATTTCATATGGTAGATAACATTTATGTATTAATAAATGTATTGTTTCGTTCTCCTGTCTTCTTCATTTTTGATGGTATGACAACCCTTCTTGATATTTTTGACTCTCTAGTATACTGTAGTTTTGTCTTTCTCTAAATATTCACTTTAAAGACATCTCTTTGATAGATTTAAGACACTCCTTTTAAACTTCTCATTTGTTGATTATATCCATCTTGGAGAAAATTGGTGAAACTACATACTTGTGGGGGAGGAAATGGTTTTGTAGATAAAACAGTGCACATCCACCATCTTTTTTCAGTGTCTAACTGCTTGGATTAATCCTTCATCATTAACTTTAATCTTTAGGTCTCGAAAGCGAACAGCTTTCATGTCTACCAGATGAGTGAGTTTAATGTTCAAATCATTGTCATTTAATGTATCTAGAAAAGAATATAAAACACTTTATCTTCCTTGCTATTTGAACATCACATCATCACATCATCAATAAATCTCATCCATAAGGCAAAGCACCCCTTCATTTCCAGAACATAGGGAAAACAATATTCAGCATCTCCTACATACATTTCAATGTCTTAATTTCCTTGTGTACAGGATCTACAAACTTACAGGACAAATTTGTTCTAATTCAGCACTGGTGCAGTAAAATAGTTTATTTTAATATATTTCTAATATAATAAAAATAAGTTGCATAACATTTCTAGGCTATGTTCACACTACGTAACAGACCGGCCGTTCCGTGACCCCGGCCGGGTTATGGAACGGCCGGTCTGTGCCCGGATAATCGCGGCCGGTACTTAAGTGATCTTGCCAGCCGCGGAGCTCTGACGCATCAGCGCTTCCCATAGTCCACAGTAAAGAAAGCGGCCGGAGCCGCTTGCTTCACTGTGTTAACTGACAGGTCTTTCTGTGGCCGGAATTCAGTGAATTCTGGTCGCAGAAAATTTACATGATCCCGGCCTGAGCGTGTACGATGTGTGTACGCTCCGCCCGGGATCCCATTCAAAATAAGGCTATGTTGCACCCCGAAAACTACGGCCGTAGTTCTACGGCGAGAACTACGGCCGTAGTTTTACGTCGTGTTAACATAGCCCTAGGATGCATGACATTCATCGCTGCCTGAGCATAAAGCATCATGCTTTCCTGAATTTTGTATGCAGCAATTTATTTATTTTTTTACAAAATTTTCTGACTTAATATCCATAGGCAGATTTCTACCACCCTCCCTGTAAGATAAATAAATAAAAATTTACATAGGAGCGAGAACCCTGTTCCAAAGCTCCCAATCTACGAGGAACAAAAGCTAAAAGTGCTTGTTTTGTGCAATGGTTCAACCATATTTTACAAAAATAAGGTAGTTTGCATAAAGGTGGATAAGCCAGTGACTCAATTAAGCTAAATAAGTCAGTCAGCCAATATCAGTATAAGCATGGACCCCATTAGAGTTCCAGGAGCTTGGGATATAATATAAAAGAGGTTGGTATAAGAAAGGACAGCTTGGGAAATGGGAAAGACGTTTAAAAGATGAAAAGACAAAGATATAATACTGTTACAGTGTGGAAAAGGAAAATAGATAAGACAGAGTTGGTGCGCACCTTGTAGTTTCTTTGCACTTGTTGATGATATTGTTAATTTTGGTGGATGATTCAATCTTTCTAGCTGTAAAGGGCTGCAGAAGCTTCCTGAGACAGGGAGATTCCCAATTGGAACGGGATTCTACCAATAAGGGGGAAAAAAAAATAAGAATGAAATTCTTCATTTTTTGTCTGTTTCAACTGTTTAGAAGATGTCTTCTAGTCTTTTGATTGTGAGATTAAAGGGTTAGTCCCATTATACCATAAATGTCTGGTAGATGCGGATGCCATCTCTATCCATCCTCTATCCAAGCTTTTAAGGCAGCCTTAGGGCTTTATCCAACTTCAGCAGCTACTGCTAATCAAATGCCTCATGTTAGGGTTTGGGAGAACTCGAGTTTATGAAAGTGCACTCAACTCTAACCATTACCTATTATTAAATGAATCACATGCCCTAGCCTTATGTTCTATTTATCAAAATGCGTCCCTGGCATACGCCATGAATTCACCCCTTTTCCATGGCATACTCCAGCTGTATCCCTCGCTTGTCTCATTGGCGGGCATAGGAGGGGCACAACAAGCCAGATTTATCATGATTTACGTTTGCTTTAGGTGTAAATTATGGCACAAGTCTACACCTATGCTGGTCTTCATAAATGTTCCCCTGTATGTTTATGTGTTGAAATAGACAACAATATGTGTGTCAGGTACGGAACTTGAGGACACAAGACAGGTGAGGCCCTAGCACTGGCACTTGCTGTCCAGCCTGCTTACCGCAACAGCACTAAGTGCGAGTGGACACAGTCCCTAGCCTTAACAGGTGTAACACAAAACTCAGACAAGACAGACAAAACACAATAGTAGCGGAGTAAACAGTCCGGGTCAATAACGCACGTTCGATGCAGTACAAAATTAGTCAGAAGAAACGTCAAAAGCCAGAAATCAGGAAACTAGGAATACAATCAGGAAACAAACGCTTGGTCAAGGGAGACTCAAGTACTGAGGCTCTATTGCGGGCAAAGAAGGATACAAAGGGGAAGATATTTATAGAGGCTGAAGTCCAAGCCCAGACCACTATGCAAAGCTGACTGACAGTGCTGATGGTGAAGCCCTGGCCACGGCAACAACAAATGTGATGTCGCTGTGTCCCTATCAACTGGCTGGGCCAGTTGCCAGGGACGTTCCTCACAACCTGTCATAGCCGAGCGTAACGACCAGCTGCTGGGTTTAATAGACATGTTTCTCTCTCTCTTGTCTTAGGGAATTATTTTCAGTTCATCTACTGACAAAACATCAACTCACAAAAACTTCTAAAGGTGAACACATACTTCAGCCAATGAAGATATGGGGTTGATTTATTATGGATGATTAATTGCATGCTTATATGGTTCTTCTTTGGTTTGCTTCTCCAGTAGCTACTCTAATTTTTCTCCAAAATATCCAGATCCTCCACTCATACATAAGGACAGAGGTTTCCATGAGAGAGCACTATTAAACCCCAACCCCATTGAACACTTTTATATCAATATATTTGTTATGCAGTTACAAACATATTGTTATGTATGGATATAAATATGGAACATCTGGTATTTTACTGTCTGTCTTGTACAAGGTAGAGTCAACCTTCTCAGATACTATGCAAAGTTCTAAGAATGAATGGCTTGCATCATTGAATAGCATCAAATGCAGATATTCTTCTTAAGAAGTATTATTTATTGAGAATATTACATTGTACCACACTAAAGCACAAATGCCTATGGGTCCACAATATATGTGCTGCAATTCAGGTGCTATGTACACGGTATTGCATGTGTATGAACAATTCTATTAAATTTCTATACACTAAATAAGTTGCCATTGCCTGTTAGGATCCAATTAACAGACCTGGTGGCCATCATGTAGATTTATTGCTATAGGCTTCACTGACACTCTTTGTTAAACTAGTTTTCACATAATACGTGTCTGAATTCACTTTGTTTATTCTACGGACTTTACTGGTCCTACATGGGCACAGAGATTTTCCAGCTGCCCTGAAGGTTGAGTTTTCCATTAAAGAATTAATCGACTAGAAAATAGACAAAAATAAAGTATATCCCTGCATGCCAAGTGGAGAAATGGGAAATGCTGTGTGCTATAATTATGCTAAATAACCATGTATGTTGATAGCTAAACTTATACAATTTCTCACTAGAATTTTTCCCAATGACCTTGATTGATGGGTTTAATATTGTCTGTGTTGACCACTGTCTAATTCTAATGGTATTTTTTTTTTAACCTTAAATAGATAATATTTGAAAAATGAAACATATTGGAACCAATGTGTCATAAAGAACACTGAAGCTGGATGAACTACTTACACAGTCTGTGAAATATATACATGCTATTTAAAACACTGAACCAAAGATAATAAGTATTTCCTCCAAATGTATGGTACTGAGAAATGACAATGAATATTGCTGTGAGTTTCTTCATCAGGACTGAGCTGTCAAATAATATGACATTGCTTTATCTTGCAAAGTAGCATATGCATTTATATGTGACACATGCAAAAACCCGATAAACACTTGAAACAAATGGAAGGAGACTCGAGGAGAGGTAGTTGCTTTCATAAGAGCAAGAATGTGTTAAAGACATTGTCATTGTAAAATAATGATGTTATTATGAAACACATACTAGACATTGTCACCGTAAAATAGTGATATTGTTACATAACAGCATCGGTTTTGGCTAAAGATACAGAACATGTGGGCTGCAAAGTAAGAACCAAATGTTGACCAATATACAATGCGAGGACCCAGCCTAAGGGATGAATTTATTATACTATTTATTAACCTATCATAATAAGCTATTTTAGTGAGTATGTCCTTCTTTAGGCTATTTTCACACATGCATAGCAACGGACGGTGTTACCTTTTTACAATTGAATTGCAGGCACCGTTGAGTGTGCCCGCAATTCAATTAACCATTGACTACAATGTAAAGTACAGCCACCGGCTGTACTTTACATTTTATGACCAGCTATTGTTTCCAGATGCTGTACAACGAACAGCATCCAGAAATAATAGACATGTTCATTACTTTAATGCCTGTTCTAAAGACAAAATGTTAAAATAATGATGTCTGAACAGATCTCAGCACAGAATTCAAAGCAATGCCGCTGCTGCAGAAAATAACGGACACTGATTTAATTGCAATCAGCATCTACTCTTTAAAAAAAAATAACGTTGTGTGCCTATAGCCTTACCTTTTCTGTTGTATATACATATATATATATATATATATATAGAGAGAGAGAGAGAGAGAGGCATCTTACTTTCGGGGGTTTCCTAGTTTAGAGTAGGGGGTGCCTTATTTTCAGGGGGAATGCCTTATTTTAGGCTAGGTAGTTTCGGGAAACACGTAGTAAGGCTGGGTTCACACATTTTTGCAATCCATTTTTGCAATCCATTTTTTCCCCAAAAAATGGATAGAAACTGATGAAAAAAACTGATGCAATTATGTGCATCCATTTTGAACCGTTTTCCCAATGACTTCCATCATCTTAAAAAAAACGAATCAAAACGGATCCTTTTTTTTAGCGTACACAAAAACGTAGTCGACCTCATTTAAAAAAACGGATTCATTTCTCTTTTTTTTTTATAATGGAAGTCAAAGAAAAAACGGATGCACACAATTGCATAGAGAATGACGGCTCAATTCATTCTCTATGGGCGTCGGACTCATCTATGCAGCTCGCACGCTGGGCTTCCGACAAGGATATCTCCGTCCCGGGAACGGCTCCAGGAGCGGGACTTGGCGAGATGGGGTAAGTATTCGGGGCTCCAGCCGGGGGGGGGGGGGGTGACAGGCAGGGCCGGACTGGGACTGAAAATCAGCCCTGGCACTCACACCCCTCCAGCCCACATACCATAACACACTTAGGTCGTGTTGTGTTGTATTTCAACTCATTTTTATTTACAGAAATGGTGCCAAGTCTATCTATCTATCTATCTATCTATCTATCTATCTATCTATCTATCTATCTATCTATCTATCATCTATCTATCTATCTCCTATCTATCTATCTATCTCCTATCTATCTATCATCTATCTATCTATCTATCTATCTATCAATCATCTATCTATCTATCAATCATCTATTTATCTCCTATCTATCTATCTATCTATCTCCTATCTATCTATCTATCTATCTATCTATCTATCTATCTATCTATCTCCTATCTATCTATCTATCTATCTATCTATTATCTATCTATCTATTATCTATCTCCTATCTATCTATCTATCTATCATCTATCTATCTATCTCCTATCTATCTATCTATCTATCTCCTATCTATCATCTATCTATCTATTATCTATCTATCTATCTATTATCTATCTATCTATTATCTATCTATCTATCTATCTATCTATCTATCAATCATCTATCTATCTATCAATCATCTATCTATCTATCTCCTATCTATCTATCTATCTATCTATCTATCTCCTATCTATCTATCTATCTATCTCCTATCTATCTATCTATCTATCTATCTATCTATCATCTATCTATCTATTATCTATCTATCTATTATCTATCTCCTATCTATCTATCTATCTATCTATCTATCTATCTATCTTCTATCTATCTATCTATCTATCTATCTATCTCCTATCTATCTATCTATCTATCTCCTATCTATCTATCTATCTATCTATCTATCTATCTATCTATTATCTATCTATCTATCTATCTATCTATCTATCTATCAATCATCTATCTATCTATCTATCTATCTATCTATCTATCTATCTATTTCCTATCTATCTATCTATCTATCTCCTATCTATCTATCTATCTATCTATCTATCTATCTATCTATCTCCTATCTATCTATCTATCTATCATCTATCTATCTATCTATCTATCTATCTATCTATCTATCAATCATCTATCTATCTATTATCTATCTATCTATCTATCTATCTATCTATCTATCTATCAATCATCTATCTATCTATCTACTATCTATCTCCTATCTATCTATCTATCTATCTATCTATCTATCTATCTATCTATCTATCTCCTATCTATCTATCTATCTATCTATCTATTATGCAACAACAGGTTGCAGCAGTGATAATATATATAAGTAGGGTCCTAGGGAAATTTGTAGGATATGTAAAATAATATTACACATTTCCTGTATAATGTTAGCACTGGTAAGACAATTTTCTATGCATGATAATACTGTATATCTCTAAATAGCTATTATAGTTACCAAAAAACACCAGTATACAGGAAGTGAATATCATCATTACTGTTACTGGCCAATCTATTATAAAGAGACTGATACTACCATTATTACAGTATACAAGTAACAGATAATACCTCAACACTATGGCCACTACCATCATTACAACAACATGACTAATACCACTATACTGTCACTGAATAAAATCCACTACACGAACACAAGTAATACCAATAAAATGAGTATACACAGGACAAATAATACCATGACCACTGCCATCATACAGTGACTGGATAATACTGCTGTACTGTCTATAAATAATATTCCCTTTATACCACCAGTATATAAAATGCAATATTCTACCTCAGCATTGACTAGAGATGAAGTTCAGAGAATTTGGGTTCATGTGAACCTGAACTTACTGTAAGGTCACTCATCTCTAGCAGTGACCAAATAGAGGTAGAGATCCAGCTATACAAAGGATCTACAGACCTTAAAGGGGCAGTCCACCAAAAAATAATTTCTTTCAAATCAACTGGTGCCATGAAGTGCCAGAGATTTGTAATTCACTTCTATTAAAAAATCTTAAGTCTTCCAGTACTTATCAGCTGCTGTGTGTCCAGCACGAAGTGGTGTTTTCTTTCCTGTCTGACAAAGTGCTCTCTGTTGCCTCCTTCTTACATGTCAGGAACTGTCCAGAGCAGCAGCAAATCCCCATAGAAAACCTCTCCTGCTCTCCAGACTGGAAATAATACAACTTCCTGTTGGGCATACAGCAGCTGATAAGTACTGGAAGGCTTGAGATTTTTTAATAGAAGTAACTAACAAATCTCTGGCACTTCATGGCAGCAGTTGATTTGAAAGAAAAAATTTTTGGGTGAACTACCCCTTTAAGAGTGTGTTCACACATAAAGGATATGCACCAGATTTGATGCTGCAGATAGCTTTGTTACTCAATGACGGAACCCGACATCAAATCTGCTGCAGATCCTGTACGTGTGAATGCACCAAAAAAGTGATTATGCATGATTGTGCAGTTACATCCAGTGACTTACAGGAGGCGTCTTCCTACATGAATCATAAGTGACGTTCTTGGTAGTGAAAGCTGTCTGTTTTTTCCTTTTCTTTTCATCTGGCTCAGCCCATCATGAAGATTTCTCCAGCCATCACTCATCTCCCCAGAATCTGCGAGACAAACACTTTAGGCTCCACGTTCTAGCATCATCCTAACCTTATACCTCATCATAACCTTATATTCCCCATTGCTTTACACAGTAACAGTGCCCCCTCTGTGCTCCCACATAAGCAGCCAGGCCCAATATGTGCCTCCAGATAGTAGTCAGGCATATAGCCCCCCACACATAATATAGATGCCCTGTGCAGTCCCACATAATATAGGCCCCCCCACATAGTATAGCCCTTCACCCTGTGTAGCGCCCATAGTATATCCCCCTTTGTAGCCCCCGCATAGTATAGCCACAACATATTATTCCCCCCTTCTTGTATCCCCCAAATAGTATAGGTCCCTGTGTAGCCAGCCCCCACATAGTAAAGTCACAACATACAGGGATGTCACTCAGTATATGCACAGTATACAGGGATGTCACTTAGTATATGCACAGTATACAGGGATGTCACTCAGTATATGCACAGTATACGGGGATGTCACTATATGCACAGTATACGGGGATGTCACTCACTATATGCACAGTGTACAGGGATGTCACTCACTATATGCACAGTATACAAGGGATGTCACTCAGTATATGCACAGTATACAGGGATGTCACTCAGTATATGCACAGTATACAGGGATGTCACTCACTATATGCACAGTATAGGGGGATGTCACTCAGTATATGCACAGTATACAGGGATGTCACTCACTATATGCACAGTATACGGGGATGTCACTCAGTATATGCACAGTATACAGGGATGTCACTCACTATATGCACAGTATACAGGGATGTCACTCAGTATAAGCACAGTATACAGGGATGTCACTCACTATATGCACAGTATACGGGGATGTCACTATATGCACAGTATACGGGGATGTCACTCAGTATATGCACAGTATACAGGGATGTCACTCACTATATGCACAGTATACGGGGATGTCACTCAGTATATGCACAGTATACAGGGATGTCACTCACTATATGCACAGTATACAGGGATGTCACTCAGTATATGCACAGTATAGGGGGATGTCACTCAGTATATGCACAGTATACAGGGATGTCACTCAGTATATGCACAGTATACAGGGATGTCACTCAGTATATGCACAGTATACAGGGATGTCACTCACTATATGCACAGTATAGGGGGATGTCACTCAGTATATGCACAGTATACAGGGATGTCACTCACTATATGCACAGTATACGGGGATGTCACTCAGTATATGCACAGTATACAGGGATGTCACTCACTATATGCACAGTATACAGGGATGTCACTCAGTATATGCACAGTATACAGGGATGTCACTCACTATATGCACAGTATACAGGGATGTCACTCAGTATAAGCACAGTATACAGGGATGTCACTCACTATATGCACAGTATACGGGGATGTCACTATATGCACAGTATACGGGGATGTCACTCAGTATATGCACAGTATACAGGGATGTCACTCACTATATGCACAGTATACGGGGATGTCACTCACTATATGCACAGTATACAGGGATGTCACTCACTATATGCACAGTATACAGGGATGTCACTCAGTATATGCACAGTATACAGGGATGTCACTCAGTATATGCACAGTATACAGGGATGTCACTCACTATATGCACAGTATAGGGGGATGTCACTCAGTATATGCACAGTATACAGGGATGTCACTCACTATATGCACAGTATACGGGGATGTCACTCAGTATATGCACAGTATACAGGGATGTCACTCACTATATGCACAGTATACAGGGATGTCACTCAGTATATGCACAGTATACAGGGATGTCACTCACTATATGCACAGTATACAGGGATGTCACTCAGTATAAGCACAGTATACAGGGATGTCACTCACTATATGCACAGTATACGGGGATGTCACTATATGCACAGTATACGGGGATGTCACTCAGTATATGCACAGTGTACGGGGATGTCACTCACTATATGCACAGTATACGGGGATGTCACTCAGTATATGCACAGTATACGGGGATGTCACTCACTATATGCACAGTATACGGCGATGTCACTCAGTATATGCACAGTATACAGGGATGTCACTCACTATATGCACAGTATACAGGGATGTCACTCAGTATATGCACAGTATACAGGGATGTCACTCAGTATATGCACAGTATACAGGGATGTCACTCACTATATGCACAGCATAGGGGGATGTCACTCAGTATATGCACAGTATACAGGGATGTCACTCAGTATATGCACAGTATACGGGGATGTCACTCAGTATATGCACAGTATACGGGGATGTCACTCAGTATATGCACAGTATACGGGGATGTCACTCACTATATGCACAGTATACGGGGATGTCACTCACTATATGCACAGTATACAGGGATGTCACTCACTATATGCACAGTATACGGGGATGTCACTCAGTATATGCACAGTATACAGGGATGTCACTCAGTATATGCACAGTATACGGGGATGTCACTCACTGTGTAGCCAGCCCCCACATATTTCCCTCCCCCGATAGTATAGCCATAACATATTATCCCCCCCCCAGTGTAGCCCCCCACATAGTATAGGTCCCTGTGCAGCCAGCCCCCACATAGAATAATCACAACATATTATCCCCCCCTGAAGCCCCCCACACAGTGAAAGCATCCCTCTGTAGCCCCCCACATGGCATTTCCCCCTGTACAGCCCCCACATAGTATAGGACCCCCTCTGTAACTGTAACCACATGTTATAGGCCCCAAGTGAAGCTCCCACATGAGCATTCATGTAAAAAACAAAAAAACAAAAGTATACTCACCTCTGGTGGATCCAGCAGGTCCTCTCTGGTCCGGTGCTGTTAGCTGCTTACATATTCTGTTACCGGCAGCCCGATGCAGCCCGGCCCCGGAGGCTCACAGCTCCAGCCCCGCGGCGCCTGCATCTCTCTCCCCTCCTGCTCGGGCGGGCAGCAACTGATGACGTCACACGTCTGCCGACGAGCAGGAGAGGAGAGAGATGCAGGCGCCGCGAGGCTGGAGCTGTGAGCCTCCGGGGCCGGGCTGCATCGGGCTGCCGGTAACAGAATATGTAAGCAGCTAACGGCGGCAGATGCAGGGCGGCCACACAAAGTTCTCACGGCCGCGGGGGGCTGGGGGGTGTGAGCGTGTGGTGGCCGGTGGTTTACTTAGCAGGGGGCCTGGTCGGCGGCCCTCCGACTGATAATCTGAGCAGCCCAGCGGGCATTTGCCCGGCCTGCCAGATTATCAGTCCGGGCCTGGTGATAGGTTCCCTTTAAGCGAAATTAAGAAGATTTTTAAATTAAAATCTATGGACATATTTCTTGTGCCATAATAAGTACATAGCAAGAATGAAAAAAAAATAAAAATGCTTTCATGGTGTCCTTAGTCTTTAATAGAAAAGTATATATAATGCGGGAAATTATATTTTTTGCCAAGCAAAACACAAACGACAACCTGTAATGGTTCCTTATTGTGGTACAATACAACACTGATAATAAATTATTATGTCTAATGCTAGAATATTGTTTGGAGTATAATACATCATAATAAATCTATTGAAAAAGCCAAAAAGAAATGAGGACAGGTAATTCCAAGTGATATAGTAACTTTTTCGAAAACATGCTTTTTGTGAGTGTAATTAAATTTTGCATTATATGATACATATGAATCACATTTTAAATAGGTGGCTCATAATATGCCAGGAAACTGATTATTTCTGTAATTTCTGGAACTTTTGCTTTTGTGTACAAAAGCTTTAGAGCATTATCAACCTTTGGTGTTCTTCCTAAATTAAAGCATAATTTACTCAGTGATTTCCTGTATTAAACTAAATAATGGCATAATTCTCTTAAAGAGTACCTGTTATTACAAAAAAATAGATAGATAGATAGATAGATAGACATCAGATAGTCCTCTCTAATGACACCTTAACGTAATGACATGGTACACTGTTTGATCAAATGGTTTGCTAAGATCTTCACTTTTTTATATCTATAGAGCAGGTTTTTATTGTGCGTACCGCAAGGGGTGTATGTACGGTAAGCACTTGCACCTGTAGGTTGCTGTTGCATTTTCTGTTTTACAGTGTGAACAGAGGCATTGGGGTGCTGCCTTTTTTTCTGTTGTGTGTGTGTGTGTGTGGGGGGGGGGGGGAGGCTACCTCCTGTTGGCCTGCACTTCACCCATGTCCCAAGGGTGCTATAAATAGAGATAATTTGGATCCTCTCTGCCCAGTTTCTAGGCTTAATGCTAGCACAGGAGAGGCCATTGCTAGTGTGAGAATGCTAAAGTAAGACCATGTCTCTAAGTACACCTTAACATGGTGACATTGTACACTCTGATCAAATGGTTTGCTAAGATCCTCATTTTTTTAATATCTATAAAGCAGGTTTTTATCGTGTGTATGGCGGGGGGAGTATATACTGTAAGCACTTGCACCTGTAGGTTGCTGTTGCATTCTCTGTCTCATGTCAGATAGACATGTCAAATGTTTTGATCGTCATGGAATAAGTGTTCCTTACAAGCTCTATGTTATGTAACCCAGTTGGCCACATAATGTAAGTTTGGGGCTTGTTCTCATTGTTAATGACAGGTACTCTTTAGGTTTATTAATATTTAGAATGCCTAATAGTTGCCAGTCAGTGTGTACTACCTACTTACCTGCAGGCTCGGACTTGCTTGACAGGGGGACAGTAAACAGGCTTTCTCCAGGAGTACAAGTTTGTTGGTGCTCCAGCTGACCTTCAGTTGGATGGTATACTTATTTTCATTAAACATATATGCCTGGATATTAAGTGTATACTTATGAAAAGTACCGTGCAGAGGCATCTGTGAACCATAGGGCCACACTGTGACAAAAATATATATGTTTAACCTATTTTTTTTATTTTTTTATTTTCTGGAACTCCTTGTGGCAGTCCAGAGCAGTCTCCACTGTTCAATGCATTTTCCCCTTTTTCTGGCAATATACTCTGTATATCAGCCAGATGGACAATTTTTGGCCTCACTTGGCTTCCATGACTTGATAAAGGCCATCTAGCTGTTGATATAAAGCAGAGTTTGCATATATAGATGTAAAGTAAGTACAAAATAAAAACAGATACCAGCATACATGACTAGAAAAGTGGTACAAGAGGAATAACTCAACATTTAATGCAAAATAAGTTCTACTGTACAGTATCCATATTGTATATATGGAATAAGGGCACTTCATCTTCACACAAGAATAATACTGTAGTATAAATGCAAATTCTCCCTCCCTGGCCTTAATATTTCTACATAGCTTTAATGAATCTGCCTTATTGTTTTAATATATATATATATATATATATATATATATATATATATATATATATATTCTGTACATAGAAACATTGTGATAACATTTACATAACTTTCCTGTGAAAAGCATAAAGTATCTTTACAGTCAGTATACCTTTAAGTTTCCTAACTGCTTATTTTATGCTTGTCTCTATTTTCGTCAAAGTATACAGAATTTTTATTCTGTCTTATTACCATACAGTACATGGACTGCATCATTTGAACTATTCTGTCAAAGGCTTTTAGATACAAGATCAGTTAAATTCAAGTTTCTCTGAAGTAACAGAGGACCCAAGGTTCAGAACATGAAATTTCTTGCTGAATAGCATTGAATATAATTTCAACAGATTGAAGAGTTCATGGGACAAACAGGCATCAGGCTCGCATTTTGGATGATGGTCTGTAGAGTTTGACAGATGATTTATCTAGGTGAGTAAATTATAGATTACTAGTTGACATGCTGGATTGTAAGGCATATATGAGTTGATGGGTAATTTGTTTTTATTTTTCAATTTGAACATAATAAATTGAGATATATTCATTTTTAAAACCTAGGAATTTCTAAAACCTGAACAAAAATATACACAGGAATCCAGACAAATATGTTATGTCAATGGCACCCCTTATGTTTTACTGAGACTGAAATTAAATATACTGTAAAATAATAAAGTTGCTTACACCTTGAGTGATCTAGTTAACCAAGGTTGAACCAAGAAGATCCAAACACCAATAATTATTGCCATAAATTGATATGTCACCTTCAAGACGGTACCCCTATGTCCAGACACCCTCAAAATGGAGGCCGCTTTTATTGGATGGCCATTATTTTGTAAGAATGGCCATTATTTGTATAATAATAGCTGTTATTTGCCAGTAAATTACGTCCATCAAATGAAAACAGGTGTTATTTCTATGGTGCTAACAAATCTAGATACTAACAATAGGCTAGTTAGTGTTGATAATGAAATAAAAGGGGCTAATGGTGGCCATTAGTGTGATCCCTAATACTCTTCAGTACTCCCCTCTCCTTTGCTTTATAGTCTCCCACGCTGGTACTCGCTAGGCCATGTAGCAGTCTGCAATCTAATGTGGGCAGGCACCTTCACCTTAGAGTGGTCATTGACACTACAGTATTCTATATATATGGCACCCATCCACAAAGTCCAAACGGCCATGCTGTGCATGTATAGCATGCATTGCCCAAAGAAAAACTCTAACATTCAACAGCAAATACATTTGTTTTTTAATTTATTTGAGGGGTGATGAAATGCAAGAAGAAGGCCTCCTTTAACCCTTAGAGGACCAAGCCCAAAATGACCCAGTGGACCGCGACAATTTTAATTTTTGCGCTTTCGTTTTTTTCCTCCTCCCCTTGTAAGAGCTCTAGCACTTTCATTTTTCTATTTACAGGGCCATATAAGTGCTTTGTTTTTTTCAGGAATAGGTGTACTTTGAAATGGCATCTTTCATTCTACCATAACATGTATGACGGAATGATGCAGGGTTACACAAATTCTCTGTTTTATTTTTTTTATTAAATCCTTTTCCTTTTTTTTGTGACTATTTTGGTTTTATTTTTTCACCTATGGGGCTGTATTGGGTATTATATTTTTGCGCTATGGTCTCTACTTTTTATTAATACCATATTTGCGTAGCTTGGACATTTTGATCACTTTATATATATATATATATATATATATATATATATATATTAACAAAAAATCTGTAATTCTGGCGCTTTTATCCCCTCTTTTAGTTTACACCGTTCACTGTACGTGTTGATGATTGTTATAATTTAATAGATCAGAAAATTACGCATGCTACGGTATATCATGTGTTTATTTAATTAGTTTTAAATGTTTTGTTTATATTATGAGAAAGGGGAGTGATTTTAACTTTTATTGGGGGAGAGACTTTGGTGTATTTCTAAATACATTTTGAGGCTGCGTTCACACTACGTATATTTCAGTCAGTATATTTCAGTCAGTATTGCAACCAAAACCAGGAGTGGATTAAAAACACAGAAAGGATCTGTTCACACAATGTTGAAATTGAGTGGATGGCCGCCATTTAATGGCAAATATTTGCTGTTATTTTAGAACAACGGCTGATATATTGAAATAATGGCAGTTTTTTACTGTTATTTGGCGGCCATCCACTCAATTTCAACATTGTGTGAATAGATCCTTTCTGTGTTTTTTATCCACTCCTGGTTTTGGTTGCAATACTGACTGAAATATACTGACTGAAATATACATAGTGTGAACATAGCCTTACATTTATTTTTTTTTATTTTATTTTTTTTACACATTCCACTGGGGGACTTTTACATGCAATCAATAGATCACATACACTAATCATTGCTGGGGCATAGGCATAGTATTGATCAGTGTAATAAGCCCTCTGGTCATTGAGCCTTCCTGTGGCAGACTAAATGAGCAGAGCGCAGATCGGACCGCACAAAGGAAGGTAAAAGACCTCCGGGGTACCCGATCGGTAGGTGACAGGAGCCGCTCCTGTCACACCTAAATGGTGCAATCGCATTGCAGTGTTTGAGGGGTTAATAACAGGCTGCAGCGGATCGATGAAGCCTGTCATTAACAGTGAGGGCCTGGCTACTGATTGGAGAGGGCCCCCATCTACTATGAAGCCCTTTATAACCCAGGACATACCTCTTGACAGGTGGCCAGGGTATACAGGTATGTCCTAGGTTGTCAAGGGGTTGAATCATCTGGACCCAGTCCTACATTTGCTGGCCTAGGTGCAGAGAACTAGAGATGATGGAACATCAGGAAATCTTAGGATCAAACTCGAAAATTTTTGAACGTGCAACATACATGCCTTCCCGGTCCATGGGGAAGGAGGAGAAAGCCCAAGTACCGCCAGAAATACCTAGGCTGTATCCCGGAATTCCAGGCGGTACTCGGGCTGTTTACTCCTTCCCCTTGGACCGGGAAGGCATCGGGAATCAAATGCTGCACGTTCGAGTTCGGTCTAACCTAAGATTTCCCGATGTTCCATCATCTCTACAGAGAACCTGTCCAGCTAGCTTTTGCACCATTGCCCCGAGAATGTATGGTGTGCACCAAACGTATGCGACCAGTTCTTCACTTATTCTCTATGAGACCGATTATTTCTGAGAATTGAGGGACAACTTCTTTAGAACACCAGCCCTGCTGGTTGTCTTATATCTAAGGTGATAATTGTAATGAGAAATAGTGGTAGGCAGTAAGGGTAGGCATCTCACTGTAGCAGATGAAGGGCTTTGAAGGAATAATATCAGCAATTACGGAAAATACAGATTAAAAACCCAGAAAGTTACAACAGGTTTAAGACAAGCAAATTTTTAGAACAGATGAAAAAAGAACTTGCTCTGTCCTCTCCAGGCATTGACCTGGTATCGCAATGCTTCCAGGTTGAGTTTACAGCCCCCCCACACAAACACACACACACACACACAAAAGTTAGACAAACATTTTGTTCATATACTTACTGGTTTTATATATTGTAGAAAAATGTTTTTATGTGGTGTACAATCAATGTTGCATACATATAGTTTGGAAACTTCTTTGCATATAATTAGTGTACACATTACTATTCCTGATAATTATTAGTAAACAGGTACAGAAGTCTTGTCGAGAGGCAATGTGTTGATTTTGCATGTATTTGTGTGATTACTTGCAATCCCAGTGAGTCATATATTATATTGTTACTATAATGTTCTCCATTTGTATTTCTGCCAGAAGTAGGAAATTATACATTTAGCACTCAAATGAACCTGATTTTTTCTATAAATATTTTATGAAGATTTTAGCTATCTACTGTCTGATGTGTTGGGATGTCATGCTCAGACCATCTGTTCCTTTATTTTTAATCAACGCCAAGATGTTAGACACAAATTATTGCAATTTTTAATAGAGGTGGATTTTTTAACTAGCCAGACTTTATGCTTCCATAAAGAAACTTTAGTGTTCCTATATGTTTACTGTAAAAACAGCACACAGCAGGTGGATCTGAAGTCATTGCTGACGGTGATGCAAATCAACGTTATCTTGTGCCAATAACATTTCCACTCTTATTGCATATATATTTTTAACTAGTTTATGTCCTTTAAAATAACATTCGTTCATGCCATCTGTAAAGTAATCCTTCTATTAGGTCCATCTATACTTTTCTCTCTTTAATATATATTTGAAAACATACAGTCAGTACTAAATTAAAGGGAACCTGTCACCCCCCGGTAGAGCCCCCTATACTCACCTAATCCCGCCGGGTCCCGCTTCTGGATCCGGTCGGGTCACGGAGATCTCAGCCGCTGCAGCCCGGCGCGCGTGCTGAGAGATGAGTCCAACACCCATAGAGAATGACAGGAGAGTCCAGCGCTCCGTCATTCTCTATGAGCGTTGGACTCATCTCTCAGCGCGCGCGCCGGGCTGCAGCAGCTGAGATCTCCGTGACCCGACCCAGAAGAGGGACCCGGCGGGATCAGGTGAGTATAGGGGGCTCTAACTGGGGTCGGGAGCCTGTCACCCCGGCACGGGGGCGACAGGTTCCCTTTAAACTCCCCTGGCCTTTTTTTTTGGGGGGGGGGGGTTAAAAATTTGATTTTTTTTTTTTTTCTACTACTAAATTACTAGAGAAGTTGTTGTTGTTGTTTTTTTTTTTTTTTTTTTTGCTCTAAGTTATATTATACTGCAAAAAAGTGTGTGAACAAAGAGAATGTTTCATCTGAAAATAAATAAAGTTTTTCTGTCAAACATATTTTAAAGAAGATTAAGTGATTTTATTTTAGTTTATTCTCCTTTTTACTATCTATATTTTACAATAATCCTAAAATCTTGCAGTTTTTATAGTTGGCCACTATGCCTAATAATAGGGTGACAATTTTTGTTCTGTAGTGAAATCAGTAGTCTTCACCTTATCATCACAGATAGACTTACAGTGAAAGGAGTCAGCAGGAGAAAGAGGTTTGGTGGAATCATATTGACACAGTAAATAGTAAAACAGTGTTCACACCAGTGCAATACAGGATACAAAATATGTATAAAATCACAGAGGCTGGCACTGAAGCCTGTGTGGGCACGAATGTTACATTAGTGTTATTGTTTCTCTGCATGTAGAGTCTGCCTGAAGCAGACTCTAGATCCAGACTAAAAGGTGTAGTGTACTTGGCTCATGGAGTGCAAGGGTGGTAAAGGGTAGCTTAATGCATAGCATCAGTTTACCTCTTTTTTTTTTTTTTTTTTTCTTTAAGAAAGGCAAGTAGCAATGCGTTGAGAATCTCTGCTTAACATAGAAAAGTAGGAATACTGGTTTCTATGTTGTTATGCACTAGAGTGCTGGGAACACTATGTACAGTTAGAAGTACGTCAGCACTTAAGAATGTACCAACAGAATAATGTACTGCCGTTCTACCGATTCCCTAGAAGCAAAGATTAATTTAGTTTTTTCATACAGTTTGAAAGGAATTTCATATTTTCCAAGTCTTAAAGATTGCAAGCAGAAACCTTAAAAAAAAACAGGAAGCATTGATGCAGAATGTATATGTAACATTCTCACCTCTCCACGATCCAGCGATGTCTTCTTTGGTGTCTGAAGCATCACCCAGGATTCTCAGGAACCCGCCCCGGCAGCTGAACACTGCTCGACTTTGTCCCTCCACTCGAAACCTGTGTCGCCTGCGGGGTGATGTGACAGATACCAGACAGAGTCCCTGGCATCGAGAGGTGCTTCAGATGTAGTTCATATTACCATTTACTGGCTATTAGACTAGATTATTCTAGCATGTTCCTATACCTTTATCTGCTTATTTTCTGGCTTTTCTGAGCCCGGCTCTTGTGACCTGACTTCTCTTTCAACTGTGCTTCTGTCTTTTTTCTGCCTGTTTGGTTTGACCCCAGCTATTGTGACCTGAATTCACTTTGGAACGTGATTCTGTACTCACCTGGGCTCATGGTATGTGTCCTCCCCCTTCCTTCCCTGACCGAAATATCCCTGCAGTGCTGTGACAGTATATTTACCTTTGAGTCACTTTTATTTTTTAAAGCTTTACTATCCTTTTAATTTGTATTTGTATTTTAATGAATGAAATAAGGAAATAAATTAAATTTATTTATATATAGTAAACAGGTTTATTTTATTTATAATAAATTAATATCTCAACTCATTGTCCGCTGAAATTTAAAGCCAAAATTGTTTTTCAATGTGTGTCTTTCAATTACGCCTGTAAAAATTTGTCTTTGGGTTCTGATCTCAATAAACTGAAAATACAACACATATAAAGATAACAATACCATACAAATTAACAGAATTAGATTGTGTTTTTTTCCCCTGCTAATCCCAGGGTAGGCCTTAATGAAATTATTTTCCTGTTGTTCCATACAATTGATGCTTTTTCTTTTGTTTTTTTTTTCTTCTTTTTACTGCTCCTGCTTCTTAAATGATTCCACAATGGATTTTACCATTATGCATTTCTTATAATTACTTTTTAGTACTCTGAATGAAAGAACAATTGACAATAGTAAATAAAAGTAATAATAGTATTACATTTACCCCCCAAAAAAATCAATTTTCTTCCGAATAAGAGTTCATTTAATGCCTATAAATGCATTCATTTTGCTGTTTAATCTCATTCCATAATAGAAAAATTTGCAGTCACAATATAAAGCAGATTTTTTTCCAGATGAAATTATGGTTCGTTAAGTGGTCTTCAAAATTCCTTTATGTTTTAGTGCTTTTATTGAAATACTAGATAGATAGATAGATAGATAGATAGATAGATAGATAGATGGTATAATGGTCCACAACACACCAACAATGTCAGTAAAAACTTGTAAGGGTTTACTTCATCAAGGCAAACAGTATATTGCAACACAACACAGCATCACAACTTTTGACACTTGAAAATGGCAGAGATGTACCACTAAAGCGTTGTAATGCTGCAATGCTATGTTGTGTTGCATTATAGTGTTTTCCATAATGGAGTAAATGCCTACAAGTTTTTACTGACATTGTTGGAGTGCTGTGGATCATTATACTACTAGCTATTGTATACTTGGTTCAGATTGCAACCATTTCTGCTGGCACCCAACTTGTATATTGCTTGCTGTGCTGCTCGTTTCTGATAGATGATAGATAGATAGATAGATAGATAGATAGATAGATAGATAGATAGATAGATAGATAGATAGATAGACAGTAGATAGACAGTGGATAGATAGATAGATAGATAGATAGATAGATAGATAGATAATAGATAAATAGACAGTACTGTGCTGGCTTTAAGTCAAAAACAGCTTCAAGCTGATGGGTGCACGTCCCAACGAAAGTCGACCCCCGACTCCTCTGGATAATCAAAATGTAGACAAGAGGACGGCACTCCAATAGTGTAAAGTGAAGGTTTATTCACCCGATCACAAATAGCTGTTTGTGATCGGGTGAATTAACCTTCACTTTACACTATTGGAGTGCCGTCCTCTTGTCTACATTTTGGTTAGATAGATAGATAGATAGATAGATAGATAATTTGAAGGAATTTTTTTACATCAAACTCCCAGACATAGGAAACCTCAAGGTTCCTCATACACATTACAGAAAAGGTTCAGGCAAGACCGGACAACTTTTTGGAAAGCTAAGCTTCTACGACAGCTGTCTGACAGCAGTTTTATCCCCCTCTCCAAATCCAGAACTCATAGTGGAGCCAAATGAATATGTGTATGGGCTGAATGGGAGAGATGACAATCACAGATGTTTGTTTGGCTGTCATCTATTAAAAGTATATGGAAACTAGTGAGAAAAAAAACAGTAGCTGTATCAGAAACTGATGGCACACCTTTTCATTTGTTTAGCCTTCATAAATTGGTGCATGTGTTAATTTTCTCAACCAGGGCACGAAACGATAATTGGCCCTATCGTACGATTAACGATGTCGGAGTAACGATTATTTTTCAGAACGATCAGCGTTTAGACGGTACAATATATCATACGGAAAATCGTTTTGCGATCGTTTTGCGTTTGCTTAAGCCCATCTCACACATTGGTTAAATCGGCGAATGACTGTTAACACGGAACAATCTGTGAATTTTTTGCGAACGACAAACGACGATTTGAGAACTTGTTGTAAGATCAAGATGAACGATTTCTCGTTCGTCGTTTGATCGTTCGCTGCGTTTACACGTACGATTATCGTTCGAATTCGATCGTGCACATTCGCTACGTGTTACGTGTAAACGCAGCAGAAGCCAACCGATTTCATTTTCAGATACAATAACTATATCTATCTAATGGGAAACAGTAGCACAGATGGAGGTCCACTGGTGCAGGATAACTTAAAGGGGTTATCTAGTGCTACAAAAACATGGCCACTTTCTTTCAGAGACAACACGACTCTTGTCTCCAGTTCAGCTGCGGTTTGCAATTAAGCTCCATTCAGTTCAATGGAACTGAGCAGCAACACCCCGCCCTAGCTGGAGACAAGAGTGGGGCTGTCTCTGGAAGAAAGTGGCCATGTTTTTGTAGCGCTGGATAACCCCTTTAAGGATAGTGCAGTTGGTGATCAGCTGTCAGCTCAGATTCTACAGTCAAGTGATGATAGGAATAATAGTCTTATTAGGAAAGAAAACAGCGAGTAGGCTATAGCAAAGTTGCACACTCACAATAAGTGAGTAAATGCATATATCTTTATTATGTACAAACATCAACAACAATAAAAACAATAAAAATGGGGCCAAAAAACAACCACCAAAAAGAAACACAGGTACCCCCACAATAATTCAAGTAACAAGTAATATGTCAGGTGGGAAAATAAATATCCCTCACAAAGGATGCTGCTTAACCCTTAGAGGACCGGGTCAGCACTTGCATTTTTTAACCTAGAAACCCACATGAGCCCTTATTTTTTGCGTCACTAATTGTACTTTGCAATGACAGGCTGAATTTTTTCATAAAGTACACTGCGAAACCAGAAAAAAATTTCAAAGTGCGGTGAAATTGAAAAAAAAACGAACGCATTTTTTTTCCCCATTTTAACGTTGTTCGCCCTGGGGTAAAACTGACTTGTTATATATGTTTCTCAAGTCGTTATGATTACAACAATATGTAACATGTATAACTTTCATTATATCTGATGGCCTGTAAAAAATTCAAACCCTTGTTAACAAATATATGTTCCTAAAAATCGCTCCATTCCCAGGCTTATAGCGCTTTTATCCTTTGGTCTATGGGGCTGTGTCAGGTGTCATTTTTTGCGCTATAATGTGTTCTTTCTATCAGTACCTTGATTGTGCATATGCGACTTTTTGATCACTTCTTATTACAATTTTTTCTGGATTTGATGCGACCAAAAATGTGCAATTTTGCACTTTGGGATTTTTTTGCGCTTACGCCATTTACCATATGAGATCAGGCACCCAGGACCGCAGCGGTTCAGAGCGCGTCCGCGGCGCGGCCCCGCTCTGAACGCATGGAGGCGGCCCTGGACGTACGGGTACGTCCAGGGTCGCCTAGGGGTTAAATAACTACAAATATTCACAAAGCACAAAGTAAACCATGATTAGTCTGTACAAGGAAAAATACAATATAGTAATCCTAGTCTTGAGTACAAAGGATTTATTGGACAACGTGCTTCGAGATAACACTTTGTCATCCATGTACTACTGTACTACTTTTTAAAAAAGTTTTTTAAAAATGAAATGTGATAAAAGAAGAGATAAATGTTTCAATGACAAATTTCTACAGAAAACACAATTTAATCCATAAATCAACATATATTTTACCAGGCTAAATGAGGATTCTAATGAAATCAAATGAAGGGATATATATATATATATATATATATATAACAATTTATCTTTCGATTGAGACTATTGGGATGGTTAGTGACAAACTGAAAAGAAAGTCTTTAGTATATTGCCTAGTAAGACCTTAGCTACATCAGAGATGCCTTTGTAAGATGCATGGGAACTTAAGTGTTATGATGAGGAAAACCATATTACACATTGATTAAATTCTAAAGAATAAACAGTGTTCAAGAAATTGGTTAAGTGCAGGCTAATCAAGTTGAAATGGCCATAAATAAGACCCAAATGATTTCCTTGTGAAGTGGTTCTGCTGAAAAATGCATTACTTTTTGCTCTATGTATTTAGTCTAATTGGATTAAACAAAGGATGTAAAGCTATTTCTATAATTAAAACAAGGTGCTCTGTCAATGGTAATTCAAAGATTTCCACTCCTTTACAGTACTCATTATGAATGTTGTATTGTTCTTAAATTTAAAAATTACATCTATCTATCTATCTATCTATCTATCTATCTATCTATCTATCATATTATCCTTATAAGACTGGAAGACATTTTTAGCATAAAAACATGTTATTCTGTCAACCATCACACTGATACATTGTATGTGTGGCAGGTGTGGACCCAAACTAACAGAACATCAGGGTTACTACCCATGGTCATGGTATCAAATAACTGGTACCAACTAATAATAAAAATAGGCCATTGTGCCACCATAGCACTAAACCCTACATTATTATGCCAGTACCCACCACTCCAGTAGGTACTGTGAGGACCTGGGTACCAGTACTCCTTCAGCATCAAAGAATGGCTCTCCTGGACTGTACGTCATCAGGCTGGTTTGATTAGGTTGGGGAGGGCCAAAATAAATGGCCCTTCCCACCCTGGTATTACTAGGCTGCAGCTGTCTGGTTCCTACCTAGCTGGTAATGGGAAACCGTGTGTGTGTGTGTGGGGGGGGGGTCCTACACCCTTAAAAAAATGTTTTTTAAAGAAAGTGTAGGATCCTCCTCTTTTCCATAACCAGTCAGGTAAAAACCAAATAGCAGCTCTGTAATACGTGGGAGGGGCCATTTATTTTCAGCTAAAACTAAGCCCTGATTACTAATGGACACCTTCTTTTAGACAGCTTCCACTACCACTGTATGCAGATAAGATCAGTGCTGTATTGTTATGGGCTGCTGCAGCCCAGAGTGATGGATTGCCTAGCAGGGATCTCCGTCATTGATATGCTGAGGCCCGAATTGGGAAGATAAAGGGATTGCATCTTGGGGAGGGGGGGGGTGATCCCCTTCACTGAACCCCAGGGATAGCTATTTACCGCCAATTAAATGCAGCTGTCAGCTTTAACAGCTTCATCTAAATGGCTAATTAGCCGGGCATGGCTGCAAGCCCCGGCGAGACCACAGCATGTACTTATGTGGGAAGGGGTTAAACATTGAGAGCGTGCAAGAGATATTAATCCTGTGCTGGCAATATCATATGAAGTCTCCTCATAATATGTGAGGTATCATCTATCTATTATAGAGTGGAGGTTACTAAGCAACTTACAATGGTATAAAGGAATGTCAAAAGAATAAAAGGCTGCACAATGCATAGAAACCCAACCTGCAAGCAAACTTCTCCATACACTGCTTCAGTTCACTGACATATCACTAAATACATTCAGAATTGGATAACACCTTTCAGGCAGTAAAGCTAAGCAAATGACTTATGATTTTCCGGTACAAGTTAAACATAATCCTTTTTATTCGTACATCAAAAATTTTCAATTGTCCTCATAAGGTTGCCAAGGTTTCTCCACACTACACTTCACTACATGACGTTTTGGAGAGCATCTCTCTTATGTGTACAAGCGAATGACCAAGAGTGCGGCATAGCATATACAACAATTAGATATTGTCCTTGTATGCCAATTCTTACTACAAAATATATTAAATATGGAATTTGTCACAGTAGAAAAAGCGTAATAACTAAAGATGATCAAATTAAATGATCATTAAAGGTGATCAAACTAAAGGGGAGGGGGATTGGTTGTTGACCAAGCCAGAGACAATATCTGGATAGTAAATAGTGGGATGGGTGGGGGAAGTAAAGAAGAAAGAACCTGCCGGTAGGAGTGATGTAAAGGAAAGATAGGGCACAGCAAAAGAGGGCATAATAAACAGTGGACAGGAGAAGGGGTTTTCCCATGGACGGAACTCCCCAACTAATGATACACTGGGAAAGTAGAAAGAATTATTGTTGATACTAGATTGGCCCTTGTTTACAGTTTTGATCGGGGCATTATAGCCCCGTCTAATATGACCCTTGGTCTAAAATTTTTCCCCAAAAAATCTGAATTATCCAAATTAAAATTCTGTTGTGATTCACTTTCTCCAAATAGGGATAATCTAGAGAGAGCAGAAAAGGTCCTACCTCTTCTTCTCTCCAGCTCTCCACTTAATCCCTCTGATAGTCTTTGGTGATACCTTCTGAGACAACAGGGTGGCAAGAGTATGTTGCAGGCAATAATTAATAGCTGCCTGATGTTGTGCCAGCATCAGGCAGCTATGGGACATTGCGTGTGGGTGTGGTTTTGCATGCTCCCACCCCCTTTCATGTCAGAAGTTATCATCAGAAACAGTCAGAGGTAGGAAGTGAAGAGCCGGAGAGGTAGGTCCTATTCTGCTTTCTGGATAAACGCTCCAATTAACAGCAAGACATATTGTTTGTGCGGTCTCTAGTTTACATTCACTGGGCCTGGCAGTGAAATGCCAGTCTATTGAAAGTATGTAAGACAGTGGATAAATACAAAACATTAGGGATGCATTGAAAATACATTTTAATGGAGGGCGTGTCTAGCTGCCGATGAGGACGGACGTGTGAGTCCTGAGCTCCCGCCAGCTCTGGCTGTACAACGGCTCAAACAACCTCCCGTGACCTGAAACTACAGCACCGAACCCCTCTCAGGCTACTCTATGAGCTCAGACATGACCCGGTCCAGAAAGAAGAAGGGGCTCAGGAAAATACCTGACTTTGTATCCGCCACCGACAGGATCCAAGATGGCGCCGGTCACAGTCGGTGCAGCGCTGCAGGTCCGTCCCAGCATGTTCCTCCGCGGCGTACCGGACAGGCTGCCTCCAACCAGTCTCCTGCAACAACAAGTTCGGAGGTAAACAGGACATTACACTCCCCGGCCCCTATGCTGGCGTTGGACTCGTCACCTGATAATACCTCTGCAGTGAGTCCAGCTCCCCACCGTACAGCAGAAGGGCGCGTAGACGCCACTGCCACCTCGGCATATGGCTCCGGTACCTTCTTAGAGGTGGAT
This sequence comes from Dendropsophus ebraccatus, assembly GCF_027789765.1. Classification (NCBI taxonomy): domain Eukaryota; kingdom Metazoa; phylum Chordata; class Amphibia; order Anura; family Hylidae; genus Dendropsophus; species Dendropsophus ebraccatus. Next base: position 65,885,767 of record NC_091463.1, read on the forward strand.
ACCCCCTCCCTTCCTCCTACACCACTGTCATGGAAGGTGACTCATTCCCAGGGACATATGACTGCCCCGTTAGCTAGAGAGGGATCCACCGTACAACGTACATTTGCAAACCCAGCAACCACCGATAGACCGATCACTGAGTCTGTGATGAAGCTTTTATTACAGGAGCTGAACGCTTCTATAGGGCAGAGCATTGACCGCGCCATTTGCAAGGTACGCACTGACATAGATGCTGTTGGGGAGAGGACCTCCCACATTGAATCTAAAATGGCCGAACTCACCAAGTCACACAATGATCTAGTGGACTCTCACAACTCATTAGAGGAGGAGGTGGAGGCCTTGAAATTAAAACTTGCGGATGTCGAGGATAGATCTCGACGCAACAATGTGCGCCTGAGAGGCATCCCAGAGGCGGTCAAGCCAGACCAACTGAAGGAATTTATAACTGACTACTTTGTGCTACTACTTCCTAATGCTGGGGACAGGGATCTGTTTATTGATAGAGCACACCGGCGCCCCAAACCGAAGAATCTACCTGCAACTACACCAAGGGATGTGATAATAAGGATTCATTTCTACCACATAAAAGAACAGATCATGGAAGCAGCAAGGAGGGTTACAGATATCCCAGAACGGTTCTCCTCTATCACCATCTTTGCTGACCGCTCTGCAGTAACCTTAGCACGCAGGCGAGAATTTGCATCGAGTACCAGGATCCTTAGGGATCAAGGAATCCTGTATAAATGGGGCTTTCCTGTCAAATTGATCATCTCCAGAAACGGAAATACCGTCATTGCCAGCACTCCAGAAGACGCAACCAGATTATGCTCGGAATGGGACCTGACAGCTAATGAAGATGGACCAAGCGGGGGAAAGCGTCCACCATATCGCCCTCTCTCACCTGAATGGTCCACTGTGAACTATAATAGGAAACGCCTACGTTAAAGTTTATCCTAAATCTTTTCTTTCAGGTTCTGGGACTCCCCTGCTCCTGCAATTTATCTCTTTTTTATCTTTATTTTTCTTTATTTTGTTATGAGCACATTTTGTTTCTCTTTCATTTGCCAAAATGGGTTACGATATGGTGCTACCCATATGCCGGTTGGGCATTTCAACTTCAGGCACCTCGTTTTTCTTTCCTGACTTTTTTTTTGCCTGATAGTTAACCCCCAAGGATGGGCCTCTTCAACCCATCACTCACTCTGTTTCTTTCTTTTGTTACATGTTTACTTTTTTATGATTATTTGTGTTTAGTTGTGATGGCAGAGTTTCTCTCACTAAAAGGTACAGCACTTTCTGTTTGTTCATTTGTAGGGCTGCAGGCGACATCTCCCTTTTGCGCGATGAGTAACAGCATGAGTAACATTGGCTTCGTTTCCTTCCCATGGGGGTACGTATAATCTCCCTGAACGTTAAAGGTCTTAATTCCCCGTTCAAAAGGTCGCTCCTTGGTAAGGAAATGAAGTTATTGAAAGCTGATTTATGTTGTATTCAGGAGACTCACCTGAACCTAGAAGATCTTCATAGACTAAAATATAGAGAATTTCCACATGTTTACTCGGCTCCAGCGATGCGCAAAAAGGGAGGTGTCTCCATATTGATTAGGAATACTGTTGCGTTTACCATACAACAGCATCAGGTAGATGAAAGAGGTCGTTACGTAATACTGGTGTGCACTATAAATAATGCACCATATACCTTAGTGTCCATATACGCGCCTAATAGGCGCCAGCACGCTTTCATTAGGAAAACTATTCAGAAAGCCATCAACATAAAACAAGGACAACTCCTGATGGTAGGCGATTACAACCTTACTATTTGGCCCTCCCTAAACTCCACCTCCCCTTCACCTAACCCAGAACCCACCCCTCTAGTTCAACTGATGGCCTTACATAATCTGATCGATCCATGGAGGATCCAGCATCCACAAGAGAAAGATTTTACTTTTTTTTCTAATCCTCATAAAATTTACACCCGTCTTGATTTCTTTCTAACAGATAGAAGCCTTCTTCCGCAAATCCGGGCTACATCAATTGGAACCATTACATGGTCGGATCATTCTCCTATAACCCTCAACCTGCTTGATGGAGTCGCCCATTCCTATGACTCGGTATGGAGACTTAACAACTTTATTTTATCCCATTCCAAATATTCCCTTGCCACCTCCTTGGCACTCCAGGAATATTTTGAAATCAATGATAATAATTCAGTATCTGATTTCACATTATGGTGCGCACATAAAGCCACCTTACGGGGCCACTTCATCAGGCAGGCTGCTCACTTTAAAAAACAACACACAGCGGAAACGACCCGCTTACAACTCTTACTCTCAGATCTACATAGACTAAATAAAACCACCTATGACCAATCTAGGGCCCGAGAGATATCCAACATCTCAGCCAAACTTCACGAATTACATTCCCATAAATATGAGTTAGCCTTGAAGAGGCTTAGACTATCACACTACTGGCATGGTAACAAAACGGGAGCCCAATTAGCGAGGCAAGTTAATAGAAAGGCTCTCAAATCCCGTATTCCATATATCTACAATCATGCTCGAGAAAAAATAGTAGACCCTAAAGGCATTGCCAACACCTTGGCTGCGTATTACGCATCCTTATACAACTTGCGTCACGACTCCAACACGCCACAACCCGACCATGTAGGAATCCGTAGCTATCTTAACTCTCTTTCACTCCCCTCTATCTCTTGTGAACAAGTGGCCCAGCTATCCTCCCCTATAACAATTGATGAGGTCTCCACAGCCATTAAACTCCTCAAAAATAATAAATCTCCTGGGCCTGATGGCCTTACCAGTGAATATTTCAAACTCCACAAATCTGTATTAACTCCCTATCTAGTTAGACTGTACAATAAAGCAATGAATGATGGTTCCTTTCCTAATGAAATGCTTGCGGCGCTGGTAGTGACCCTGCCCAAGCCAGGCAAGTCCCCAGATGTTCCGGCCAACTTTAGGCCGATCTCGCTCCTCAATGTCGACCTAAAGTTGTATGCTGCAATCTTGGCCAGACGCATGCTAGACATCCTCCCTACACTCATCTCCAATGACCAAGTGGGATTTGTAAAAGGACGCCAAACCCTGGACAGCACACGCCGTTTTATTACTTTGCTTTCTGTTATCGAGCATCGGCGAACGCCTTCTCTGCTCCTTACTTTGGATGCGGAGAAGGCGTTCGACCGTGTGCATTGGGGTTATCTTAGTTTAGTTCTTGATAGATTTGGGATTAGTGGGGACATACATAAAGCAATCATGGCATTGTATTCCTCACCCTCTGCGAGGGTTTATACCTCTGGAACTTTATCTGACCAATTCTATATAACCAACGGTACACGCCAAGGGTGCCCCCTATCCCCACTTATTTTTGCTATGGTCATGGAACCGCTGGCCCAAAAAATTAGGGAGACGCCCACTGTCCAGGGTATCAAAATTGGGGATAAAGAACATCGCATTGGACTTTTTGCAGATGACGTTATACTATGCCTATCAGCACCTACCACTTCTCTGGAAGGTATTATGCATATTCTGGAGGAATTCGGGCGTCAAAGTTATTACAAAGTTAATAATTCAAAATTATGGTGCTTGCTCACTGTGCTTGCTGACAAGTGGTTGAAAATAAGTGGAGTTTAAAAAAGGAGTTGTTGGTGATTCAGTGGGTTTGGAGTGACTGATATATTGTTGTTTTTGTGCAATTGTGTGGTGTGCATTGCTGCAGTGCATAGATAGCTAGTGCCATAGTTGCTTAGTTAAACAGGTCCAAACAGTTTTTTTTTTCTCTGGTCTGCTCTGCACCTGGGGGTGGGGTTAATTGATCTCAGGTGCTTAAATCAAGGCTCAGCACTCACTGTGTGTGCTTGCTCACTGTGCTTGCTGACAAGTGGTTGAAAATAAGTGGAGTTTAAAAAAGGAGTTGTTGGTGATTCAGTGGGTTTGGAGTGACTGATATATTGTTGTTTTTGTGCAATTGTGTGGTGTGCATTGCTGCAGTGCATAGATAGCTAGTGCCATAGTTGCTTAGTTAAACAGGTCCAAACAGTTTTTTTTTCTCTGGTCTGCTCTGCACCTGGGGGTGGGGTTAATTGATCTCAGGTGCTTAAATCAAGGCTCAGCACTCACTGTGTGTGCTTGCTCACTGTGCTTGCTGACAAGTGGTTGAAAATAAGTGGAGTTTAAAAAAGGAGTTGTTGGTGATTCAGTGGGTTTGGAGTGACTGATATATTGTTGTTTTTGTGCAATTGTGTGGTGTGCATTGCTGCAGTGCATAGATAGCTAGTGCCATAGTTGCTTAGTTAAACAGGTCCAAACAGTTTTTTTTTCTCTGGTCTGCTCTGCACCTGGGGGTGGGGTTAATTGATCTCAGGTGCTTAAATCAAGGCTCAGCACTCACTGTGTGTGCTTGCTCACTGTGCTTGCTGACAAGTGGTTGAAAATAAGTGGAGTTTAAAAAAGGAGTTGTTGGTGATTCAGTGGGTTTGGAGTGACTGATATATTGTTGTTTTTGTGCAATTGTGTGGTGTGCATTGCTGCAGTGCATAGATAGCTAGTGCCATAGTTGCTTAGTTAAACAGGTCCAAACAGTTTTTTTTTCTCTGGTCTGCTCTGCACCTGGGGGTGGGGTTAATTGATCTCAGGTGCTTAAATCAAGGCTCAGCACTCACTGTGTGTGCTTGCTCACTGTGCTTGCTGACAAGTGGTTGAAAATAAGTGGAGTTTAAAAAAGGAGTTGTTGGTGATTCAGTGGGTTTGGAGTGACTGATATATTGTTGTTTTTGTGCAATTGTGTGGTGTGCATTGCTGCAGTGCATAGATAGCTAGTGCCATAGTTGCTTAGTTAAACAGGTCCAAACAGTTTTTTTTTCTCTGGTCTGCTCTGCACCTGGGGGTGGGGTTAATTGATCTCAGGTGCTTAAATCAAGGCTCAGCACTCACTGTGTGTGCTTGCTCACTGTGCTTGCTGACAAGTGGTTGAAAATAAGTGGAGTTTAAAAAAGGAGTTGAAAGAAGGAGTTACAAGTTCTGGTAAGTGCTAAATCTCTTTCTTTTTCACAGTTTTTGTTGCACTGAGGATGATGGCTAGCGAGATGGAAGGATTCATTCAGTGTGCAGTCTGCTGCATGTACGCACAACTGGAGCAGGTGTTCTAGGGTGAGTACCGCTGTGACAGATGTGAGCATGTTGCCCATCTAGAAGCTCGAGTTAGAGATCTGGAGAAGCATATTGCAACACTGAGGGAACTTGGCCACCTTGAGAGGGAACTTCGGCTCACTGAGCAGGAAGTTAGTGGGTTAGAGATGGAGGGTGGTGATATAGATCAGGAGGCCCAAGTAAGTAGCTGGGTTAATGTAGTTAGAGGGACCAGTAAGGGATCCAAGAAAAGGAAGGCCACTTCTCCTACTATATGCCCAAGCAAAATTGCCAAGTTAGGTGATGATGCAAGGGCATCCGTGTCAGAAATGGCAGCTCTAGTGGAACCTGTTCTCCCTAACAGCCGGGGGACCAGTCCAACTAGTAGTGGGCGGGATGGTATTGTAGGTAGGCCTAGACAGCTAGTGGTTGTAGGGGATTCTATAATCAGGAAGACGGATAGAATAATTTGTCGCCAAGACCGCCTCAACCGAATGGTTTGCTGTCTCCCTGGTGCCAGGGTTCGGCATGTGGTGGAAAGGGTGGATAAATTACTTGGGGGGGCTGGGGATGACCCAGCTGTCGTGGTCCATGTGGGAACCAATGACAGGATACAAGGTAGGTGGAGGTCTATTAAAAATAATTTTAGAGAACTAGGTGCTAAGTTGAAGGGGAGGACCTCCAAGGTGGTATTCTCTGGAATACTGCCTGTGCCATGCGCATCGCAGGAAAGACAGCGGGAGCTTAGGGAGTTAAATGCATGGCTCAAGTCATGGTGTAGAGGAGAAGGGTTTGGGTTTTTAGAGCACTGGGCTGACTTTTCATTGGGGTACAATCTGTTTTCCGCAGATAATTTGCACCTTAATGGAAGGGGGTCCGCTGTGCTGGGGGAGAGAATCCTAGAAGGGGTGGAGGGGTTTTTAAACTAGGGATGTGGAGGGAGGACAATGTAGTATGTAATGTAGTGGCAGATAGGTTAGAGAGGGGACAGAACAATGAGGAGGGAGGAGAAGGGTCCTGTGGGGGGAGGATAAAAACAGTGCATAGGGAGATCCATATGTTGCGGATGAACAGTGAGGATGATTGTAGCCACAGCACAGTAATATATCCCATTTCTTATAATGAAGCGGTTAAACTCGATGGTAATATAAAGTGTATGGTTACTAATGCCAGAAGTCTAGCCAGCAAGATGGGGGAGCTAGAGGCCTTGGTTCTGGTGGAGTCCATTGATGTGGTTGGTGTGACTGAGACATGGCTGGACTCCTCACATGACTGGGCTGTCAATATTCATGGTTTTACGTTGTTCAGAAGGGACCGGGTGGGCAGAAGGGGAGGAGGAGTATGTCTGTATGTCAGAAATGATATTAAAGCGAGTGTAAAAGATGCAATAGTGGGAGATGACTGTGATGATGTGGAAGCATTGTGGGTAGAACTACAGAAGGAGGAAAAGAGGGAAAAAATTATTCTTGGTGTAATCTATAGACCCCCCAACATTACTGAGGAGGTAGATGGCCAGTTGAATAGACAAATAGAGCGGGCTGCCCGGGAGGGGACAGTAGTGATAATGGGGGACCTCAACTACCCAGATATAGATTGGGGTCACGGTTCAGCTAAAACCACAAAGGGGAGGGAATTTCTTAACCTCCTGCAGGATAATTTTCTGGGTCAGTTTGTGGAGGAGCCAACTAGAAGTGATGCCTTGTTGGATCTGGTTATTTCTAACAACGCTGAGCTGGTTGGGGATGTCACTGTCCATGAACACCTGGGTAATAGTGACCACAATATAGTGACTTTTAGCTTAAAGTGTAGAAAAGAAAAACATGTTGGGAGGGCAAAAACTCTTAATTTTAAAAGGGCCAATTTTCCTGGGTTAAGGGCGGAACTTCAGGGCATAGACTGGGAGCGGCTGCTGTCACATACGGATACAGCTAATAAATGGGAAATCTTCAAATCCATATTAAATAACTGTACTGCCAAATATATTCCTATGGGTAACAAATATAAACGGTTAAAATCCAATCCCACATGGCTTACAACCGAGGTTAGAAGGGCTATAAATGAGAAAAAAGGGGCATTCAAAAAATACAAATCGGAGGGGTCAGCTTTAGCATTTAAACATTACAAAGAAGTCAACAAAACCTGTAAAAATGTAATAAAAGCAGCAAAAATTCACAATGAAAGGCAGGTAGCTATAGAAAGCAAAAGAAACCCCAAAAAATTCTTCAAATATATTAATGCAAAAAAACCAAGGTCAGAGCATGTAGGACCCCTAAATAATGGCGACGGGGAATTAATAACTGGGGATCAGGAGAAAGCTGAGTTACTTAATGGGTTCTTCAGTTCTGTATATACAAAAGAGGATGGAGCTGTGGTGGGTGGGGCCAGTACTGAGGTGGGTGGGGCCAGTGCTGCTAACACATGTAATGTACTGAACTGGTTTACTATAGATATGGTCCAAGATAAATTAAACAAACTCAATGTAACCAAAGCTCCAGGGCCTGATGGATTGCACCCCAGAGTTCTTAGGGAACTCAGTTCTGTAATTTCACTACCCTTGTATGAAATATTCCGTGATTCTTTGCTTACTGGTATTGTGCCGAGGGACTGGCGTAAGGCAAATGTAGTGCCGATCTTCAAAAAGGGCTCTCGAACTTCCCCAGGTAACTATAGACCCGTAAGCTTAACGTCCATTGTGGGGAAACTATTTGAGGGGCTTATAAGGGACTACATCCAGGAATATGTAGTGGCTAATAGTATTATAAGTGATAACCAGCATGGTTTTACTAAGGACAAAAGCTGTCAAACCAACCTAATATGTTTCTATGAAGAGGTAAGTAGAAGCCTGGATGGCGGCGCGGCTGTGGATATAGTGTACCTGGATTTTGCAAAAGCGTTTGACACAGTTCCTCATGGACGTCTGATGGGTAAGTTAAAGTCTATCGGTTTGGAAAATTTAATGTGTAACTGGATTGAAAACTGGCTTAATAATCGTACCCAGAGAGTGGTGGTCAATGATTCCTACTCCGAATGGTCCCCGGTAATAAGTGGTGTACCCCAAGGGTCAGTACTGGGCCCTCTTCTGTTTAACTTGTTTATTAATGATATTGAGAATGGAATTAACAGCAATGTTTCTATCTTTGCAGATGACACCAAGCTTTGTAGTACAGTACAGTCTATGGAGGATGTGCAGATGTTACAGGATGACTTAGACACACTGAGTGTTTGGGCGTCCACTTGGCAAATGAGGTTCAATGTGGATAAATGTAAAGTTATGCACCTGGGTACTAATAACCCACATGCATCATATGTCCTGGGGGGAGTTACTCTGGGAGAGTCGCTGATAGAGAAGGATCTGGGTGTACTTGTAGATAATAGACTACAGAACAGCACACAATGTCAGTCAGTGGCTTCTAAGGCCAGCAGGATATTGTCATGCATTAAAACAGGCATGGACTCTCGGGACAGGGATATAATATTACCGCTTTATAAAGCTTTGGTGCGGCCTCATCTGGAGTATGCCGTCCAGTTTTGGAACCCGATTCATAAAAAGGATGTTCTAGAGCTGGAGAGGGTACAAAGACGGGCAACTAAACTAATAAGGGGAATGGAGCATCTTAGTTATGAGGAGAGATTAAAAGAATTACATTTGTTTAGTCTGGAGAAGAGACGTTTAAGGGGAGATATGATTAACTTATTTAAATATATAAATGGCCCCTACAAGAGATATGGGGAAAAGATGTTCCAGGTAAAACCCCCTCAAAGGACAAGAGGGCACTGCCGCCGCCTGGAGAAAAAAAGGTTCAATCTCCGGAGGCGACAAGCCTTCTTTACCATGAGAACTGTGAACCTGTGGAACAGTCTACCACAGGATCTGGTCACAGCAAAAACAGTAGAGGGCTTCAAAACAGGGCTAGACAAGTTCTTAGACCAAAATAATATAGATGCATATGTATAGAACCTATCACCCCTCCCCCTTCCCTGTATCCATCCCCCCCTTGGTTGAACTTGATGGACATGTGTCTTTTTTCAACCGTATTAACTATGTAACTATGTAAAAAAAATCGCTTATTCTGAATATGAATATCTCCCTGGAATCCCAACAAATTCTCCAACAACGGTTTCCATTTCCCTGGTCTGAAGGTACATTGCCTTACTTAGGGGTTACCCTTACTTACCCTACCTCTAAACTAATCCCCACAAATTTCAGCAACCTTTCCTCTTCCCTCCGTAAGGATATCCAATCCTTCTCCATTATGCCTATATCATGGCTGGGACGGGTTGCGATAACAAAAATGGTATTACTCCCGAAGGTTTTATACCACTTTAGAAACCTACCTGTTCTCTGGCCTAGAGCACGTATACGTCATCTGCAGAGACTCCTAATGTCCTATGTGTGGAATGGGCAAAAAGCCAGGGTGTCAGAGAAAGTCCTATGCACTCCTCTAAAATTGGGGGGCATTGGGTGCCCTAATCTACTGAAATATTACCATGCCACTATTTTAGACCAAGCCAAGAGCATGTGGATAGCAGACTCTTCCAAACAATGGGTGGAAATGGAAAGGATACTGGTGAATCTGCCAAACTTTAAGGTCTTGTTTTGGCAAGCCAGACTTCCATATAAGCAATCCTCTCCCACTTATCCTACGGTTAAGGCCGCCATTCAGATCTGGACTACAGTGGCGCATAGGCCTGAACTCCTTCCAACTCGCATTCATGACCTTCCCTTAGAAGTGGTTCAGCATTGCATTCCTAACTCTAACTTTAGTAATTGGGTGGGGAGTGGGATAAAAACTGTTAAAGAAGCACTAGACGGTGATAGTCTACTTCCTTTCCATCAACTAGTCCGGCAGTTTGGCATCGCCAGCAGAGATTTCTTTAAATACCTCTAATTTCGCCATTTTCTGGCTGCCCTTCCTTCTAACTAGAATCTACCGATAAGCAAATATGAAATATTCTTTAAAAGCGCTTCACAGTTGCGACATGGTATCTCGATTGCATATACGGCTCTTACCCCTGTAACCAACCATTACCCTTTTCAGGATAAATGGGAAATAGATTTACAAACACCCATTACTGATTCACAGTGGGCAGCAATATACACCTATAATCACAGATTCTCGCACTGCGCTAGCCATATTGAAGCTTCAAGGAAATTATTATATAGGTGGTATCTCACCCCACACAGACTTGCCAAAATATTTCCCTCTTGTACTAATCTCTGCTGGCGATGTAATGCGGACGTCGGTACCCTATTTCATATATGGTGGACTTGTCCGGAAAAAAAAAAAAAAATACATTTTAATTCTTTATTCCATGAGTATATTTTTGTGTATTTTAGAAATGTGAACTGTTTCCATTCGATGTGCTTCACCAAAATTATCAAACTAATTCTTAGCTGGGAACTCATGATTAACAGATTTGCTAATTAATTATCTGTAGACCTGTGTTCCAGTGTAGAATCGACATGCCAAACGTACTTCTAGGACTCAGCAAATACAGCAGCTGAAATAAATAATAGCTAACAGTTTGTCAAACAGGTTTCTCCCTGTTGTGCTTGATCATTAAATCACAATTTAGATGAAAGTCTTTTACTATAGTTCTGCAAATTATAATGGTATCATTGAAATACATCAGTCAGTTGGATTCTCTTGCTGTTATTGACACATGAAATTTTCCTGTTATTGTTAAAGTAAAATCTATCAGCTTAATATAAAAGTACTTAGAAGCTAGCTGTATGTATGCCTTGTCAAATTCTATATAAATGTTTTTTTTTTTTTGTGATATAAAGAATTTTCTATCACACTGCAGTTCAACCGAGAGATTAAAGTGAGAATCATTCAGAACAGATTTGGCTTACAATTGTTTACTGTATGTATTTGTAGTCTTCCTATAATGCTTACACTGTATCTGCCATTTTTTCAAAGTTAAAAATCATCTAAGGAGGAATAGTAGAACAGTGCTGGAAATGTCATAGTAAGCTATAGATTAAGAGACTGAAGGGGTCAAACTAATGAATCTAAAATGATCCAGATACCGAGGAAACAAAGAAGTAAGGTGTACGGTCCAGCACTCCAAAAACGGGTAGAAATATATCTGTTCTAAAACATAACTTTTAATTCATCCGGTTAAAATTGTGCTCTAAAACCAACACATTTCATATGTCTTATAAAGGGTAAAACAACCAATCATGGATGCCTATTGGGGCGTGCTCATGTGGGGACTAATAAATTAAGTCTACACGTGAAACAAAACAAGTCATATGACTGAGCATGATACCTGATCATGGAATGGCTATATATAGCCATGTATAATAGTAAAGTAAATCATTTTTATAGTTCAATCCAAATGGCATTCTTGTATTCAGCTGAAATTTGTATTCAGCTTCTTTATGAAAAAGTTTTTTTTTCCAGTCACCTCCTCATAATGGGTTACAGACTCTTTTTATTCCATACATGAAAAGCCTGAAGTGTTGCCACTATGATGTTTCAGGAAGTGTTTGGAGGCACCAAAGGTATTGAGTCTCGATCCGCTCCTGATACTTTTCAGGTGTTTCCCTATGCGTTTTTTCAAGGGTCACGTATTTCAGATTGCATATTGTACACTCTATTATAAAGACGATGCGATGACTGTTAAAATTGATGAATTCCTGTACTTTATAGTTTTCATTATTGACACTATTAGTGAAGATTTTTTTGTATCTAAATACTTACAAGTCAGGTATATATTCAGACCGCATTTATAGTAACCCGTTATTTTGTGATTTCCTGTTTGTCTTTGGTGGTATACATGCTTGGTGACAGCATGTCGTTTAGTGATCGGCCACAACTCTCCACACAGCGATGTCCTTGTTCCAAAATCTCTGCCAGGGTGTCATCCTGGCTCAAAATGGGTAAGTTTTTATTTAAAAATTTTACTATTTGGTAGAGTTCTTGCCTTAAGCAAATCCTTTCTATTTTTATTTTTTGTTATATTTTCCGCTCTTTTGATGATTCCTTTTTATAGCCTCTTTGTTTTAAACGTGCAATGGCTTGTTCACATTGAATGTCAAAGTCCACCTTATCTAAACAGGATCACTTGATCCTTGTTAGTTCCCCCACCGGGATGGATCTCAGGGTATGATTTATATGATTACTGTTGGCATAGAGTATGGTATTCCCTGCCATACTTTTCCGATACAGGGATGTTTGTACAGAGTTTCCTTCTATTGGAGCTTTCAAGAGTATATCCAGGAAGGGAATCTCTGTTGGTTGTAGGTTGGCTGTGAAACGGAGATTGTTAGAATTATTAATATATTCCACAAAAATTTTCATTTGTTGCTCTCCTCCCGTCCACACGATCAAGATATCGTCTATAAAGCAGCCGTACCACTTTATATAATGGCTGAAGGGATTCTGCAGAGAAAAAATATATTTTTCTTCCCACCAGTCTACGTATAGACCTGCGAGGGTTGGTGAGAATCACATTCTCATTGGAGCTCCTTGGGTTTGTAGGAAGAACTCCCCATTAAAAGAAAAAAAGTTATGTTTTAATAAAAATGATGTGACTTCTACTATGTACTCACGCAATTCGTAGCCTTAATCACTGTATTTATAGAGATGATGGGCAAGTGCAGTTAGAGCCTGATCACGTGGAATGGACAGGTATAGTGATATAACATCACAACAAAGCCACAAGTTCTCCTTATCCCATGTAAAGAAATCGAATGCTCTGAGTACTGTACCGCTGTCCTGTAAATACCCGGGTACTCTTTCTACCAGAATCTGTAGGCGTCCATCCACCCACGCAAAGTTTTTTTCATTTAGGGAGCTGACTCCAGATATAATCAATAGTGGTGGTGGGTTTCCCCTTTATGTATTTACAGCAACCCAAAAAATATGGGTGTAGTGCTGTGTTTTGGAATAAGGTCCATTTTTTGTTTTTCTTCTATTATTCCTAATACGATGCCTTCCTGTACTATACTTTCTAATTTGGTTTTAAATGTATCGGTGGGATCAGATGGGAGTTTTCTGTATGTAGAACGGTCATTTAGTATAGTATATGCCATTTGGCAATACATTTCCTTGTCCAGTCCTACTATTTTTCCTCCCTTATCAGCCATTTTTGAAATAATTTCTTTTTTCTTTTGCAGGGATTTTATGGCTTTTTGTTCTTTAGGACTAATGTTAGATAGTATTGTTTGGGTTTGTGACATTTCTTTTAATTTCCTTAGATCTCTTTTTATACAATTTTTGAAATGATCAAGTGCCTCCACCCATGATTTAAGGGGGTAATACGCAGGATTGAAGTGTTTTATTGGAACACTATAAATGGATGATACATCTGTGGCTTCCATAAAGTTTATTAATTTTCAAAATAAACGAACAACAAATAAGCAAACAAATTGGGCAGACAACAACAGCCCAGAATAACTGTGCATCAAGTGTAACATAACTCAAAAATTGAAACAAACAATCATATGGCACTCTTCGTAACAATGCAATTCACAAAACTCTCCGCGATGCCGAAATGGGGCCTCTATGGAGGCCAAATGTAACCATGCTTAGAACTTCAGCCCAAACATAACCGAAACAAACCCCCTGGTTCAATCACCTGAGTGGGACCAGAGGTAGTAAAGAAAAGAGTGAAGAAAAGGAAGGAAGGAAAGAGGGATGAGAAAGGAGAGCCAGCCAGAAATGAAGGAATTAGGGAGGGGGGGGAGGGAAGTAGAGAAGGGAGGGAAGTAGAGAAGGGGAGACTCACGTAGTCCCCTGCTCCTTCTCACAGAATGCCCTTTACATAATACAATCTCACCCCGCCACTACCACCCCTAAGGGTTATCAGATAAATATGAAATCCAGGGACGCCAGACCTTATGAAATTTCTTCTCCTTGTCATGTAAGACAGCGTGTAGTCGGTCATTGACCATAATCCAATTAATTCCCTTTTTCACTAGCTCAAGAGGAATAACCGCTTTCTTCCAAGAAGTAGCAATAGCAATTTTCGCTGCCAAGAAAAGAAAGGACGCAAATTGTTGGCGTCCCTGGAAGTTTCACATTTAGAAGAGCATGAGATGGAGACATTCGTACATTGCATTGTGTCAGAGAATATAACATATTAAAGATCCTCCTCCAAAATCGTTTGACCTTTGGGCACGCCCACCATACATGGTTCATAGAACCTTCCTTGCCGCAGTGGCGAAAACATAAGGGAGAATAATTAGGGACCATTTTGGCTATCCGAGCCGGCACAAAATACCAGCGTAGTAAGACTTTGTAATTAGCCTCAACCAGGGCTGCGTTAATGGATACTTGATGATACATCTGTGGTTTGGCTTTCATATTCCAAGTCCATAAGTTGCTGTAAATTCGTTTTTTCCCGGAATAATAAGCTTGTAAATTCATTAGTGTTGTCATTAATCTCCCCTAAAGGATCTATCCGAGTGTTGGGTGGGAGTGTTATGAAAGTGTCGCCAAACCGTGAGTAATCTTTCAAAACAATTTACATCCACCATTGTTTCAAATAGGTCAAAGTGTTCCGCAGGTACAAAATTTAAACCTTTAGGTAGAACTTTAATTTGGTCCTCAGTTAATACCCCCCAGTTAAAGTATAGGCTAACCAAGACAAGGATTGTAACTATTTAGGAATAGGGGGTACATTCTGCCCATTAAATGTATGAATGCACTAAATGTAGTAAAAAAAAACAAAAAACTTTTTTCCCCATATGATACACTTTTGCTATCATGTGTCTTCTGTTTCATGCCATCACAGCTGCATCCATATGTTTCATTTCTGTAGCTGTGTCATGTGACCAGCATCAGAAAACTACATGGCTTTATGTGTCTCAGGAAGTGGTCTGTACTGGTGAGCTGGCTTTCTGTAAACTACAGGATGACATTATAACCTTTCAGATCTCTCTTGTCAGCTCACTGGCCCCTCCTCTCTTAGCTATTTCTGTATGCTGCTGCTGATATCTGTGTTGTATAAGCATATACAGTAGTAGAAATGAACAAATTCTAAATTGCAAAAAGTTGGTTTACTTGTCCACGCTAACACAGTGTCCTCTTTTATGTCTGCCTTTAGCTCATTAAGCCAATTACTAACTGAGACAGGACAGCAAAGCAGCCAGTCATTTGCTAAGTGGACTGTCACTCTTCAGACAAAAGTTATAGCCTGCTCAGCCAATCACTGGCTGCAGTGCTGTCCCATCTCAGCCATGGCCGTGCTGGACGTCACTGTCTTGAAGGGGCTGTTTTTCACTGCCTTTTTGCCATGATTTTCACAAAATTTCAGGCAAAAGACAAGATGTTGCTGCAACTATGCAATGTTAAAAACACATAGGGGGACATTTATCAAACTAAATGCGCCTGTTTTTAGTCTAATATATCTATTTTGCGCTCAAAATAAATCTAATATGAATTTATGAAGCTTTTAGACAAGACTATCCAAATTAGATGCGACTTTTTGAATTAGATTTTTTGCTGTTAATTAGATCGAAGGGGCGCCAGAATTCTTTTTTAACTAAATTTATTAACTGCTCAATTTTTAAAAAAGTCACATATATTGGCGCATCGCTACGTCTGCTCTGAGCCAGGTGAATTTATTAGACTAATTAAAAGACCATTATTTTTAAGAAACATTTACTATGCTAGTAGACAATTTACATAAATTTGACTAAACACATTAGATTGGAAATTATGCCAAAACATCTTTGACAAAATCGTGTTTTTAGATTTGTTAGTAAATATCCCCCATAGTTTTTTTGTAGAAAATAAACAAATGCAGTAAAAATGCATAGAAAATGTAGTGAAACTTAACGTATGAAGATAGCTTGAAGGCTTCGAATCTTTATAAAACACCTCAATTATGTAATCACTGGTTATATGTCAAATCCCCTTCTTATTGTGACAATATTACTCCAAATATATATATGTGGACTGACCCCCAAATTATGCATCTTAGCATTTCAGACTAGACTGCTGGGTTGAGACAGAGGAAAAAGAAACAGTTCAAAAGTACTTGGATACATTTCTAGTGAGCTAGCAGCGATTTTAGGAGTTATAGGATTTTTGCTGATGTTTAGGTTGACTTTCAATTATTCAGTCCATACAAAACTTTTTCCAAAATTTGGCAAACCTACAGAACCAAACTTTTTAAAGCCATTACAATTTTCTTAAATTGATTTCTTCATGATTTATTAAAGTGTTCACCAGAACTGCACCAACAAGCTTGCTACAGGCTCATGCTTGTCTGTCATAGGTAGGACATGTTTTACCATACTACACAAGAGTATTTAAGGGAATTGGTCACCTCTAACGCCCCCTCCTCAAAACCCTAAAGTCCTCTGTAAGTAGGATAAAGGATGCTTATTCCAAAACTAGTTTGTAGCTTTCTACTCCCTTGTATTTCCCCGTTGTAAGCCTATAAATTGGGCATGCTGATGCATAGAGGGGACTACTTAACTCAAGAATATGATGGAGAGGACTACTTAGACTCCACCATTTGTGGCTTATAGCAAAGAAATGCAAGAACATAGAAACAAAAATTGCAGATATAGAATCAGCGTTCTATACTTTATGATGTACAATCTACTTATAAGCTCAGTGGGTGTTTTGAAAGTAACAGAGTCCCTTTCATAAATTATCAAACATAAATACCACTTACATCACTCTTTAGTGCCCTAAGAGCCTTTGTACGGTAGCTTGTAAATGTACCCCTTTGTTCCTAATGCAACAGCCCAGATTTATCAAGCTGCCAGAATTTTTTTTCCCGCAACCAATATTGCTTAAGTTTTATTTTTATTATACTGTGATTGGTTGCTTAGGCCTGTTGCGCTTCTTAGGTCTTCCTCCACACCCTCCTTTCAAGAAACACCAATCCATTTCAGCACATGCACCGTTGCAAACCACCAACAAAGAAGAATATATTCTGCAAGTGTCAACTGAAAGGTAAATGTAGTGTTCATATGGCAGCCATTAACATAAGACATGGACTACTCAAATTTCTATTCTGGCTCATAGAGGAGGCTCTAGAATGGAGGAAATTTCTGTATGTCCTTTATATACCCCAAGATAGCACTTGCAATGAATTTGTCTTCAGGGCACACACTGTATAGTACTAATTGAAGTAACTAGTAAACAGAAGTAGACCTACATTTTGAAAGGGTAGAACATAGACATACAATATTCACACTACATTAAACCATCTGTATGAAATTCGCATTCTATCTTAAAGTATATTCAACCAGTTTTTTTTTATGTTAGACCTTGCCACATCATTTCAAGGTCATGGCATCAACATTTTAAAGATTTAAAAAAATAATGATCACCTATGAACATTGTGGTGCGAAGTCAACTTCAAAAAACATGGAAAAAAATTTTTCCCCCCTAAATTATTTGATAGTAGAACAGGTTGACATTTACTTTTTCTTTTACATCATCCACATCTTGCACATGAGTATTCAAGGACAGAAATCTATTTACACAAAGTTCATTTTTGAAGCATGGCAGGTATCATTCGGGAATTAAAAGCTTGAAGTTGGATGATATATTATTGATGTGTACTTTTTAAAGTACATTTGTGTAAGTAACATAAGAAGAATTTGTTCTATGGGATTAACATTTCTTTCTCGACAAAACTAACAGCTTCTATGAGAAAAACTGGTAAGTTATAGACTATTTTTTATCCTAAAAAAAAAAAAAAAAAAAAAAGCGTAGACTACAATATATGAGAAAGTATTGTTAGAGTACAATGGGCAAAATCTTCTACATTTTATATTAGGTTGATCTATAGTGTAATGTATATAAAATATAATATATAGCAGTTCCATGTATTTAATCTGTTTACTCAGATTTATTATTATTAAAATAAACACCTCAGTATAAGGATTTATTAATACAAAGGATAATAATATTGTTTATATGTAGCTCCACTACAAGAATGGTGATTATCAATTATTTTTATTCCACAAGTAAAGTAAAATACCAAAGTTAGAATTAAATATACTTTCTCAATGAGTAAAATTATGCAAACACATGATATGGATTAACCCTTAGGGGACACAGCCAGTTTTCATTTTTGCGTTTTCGTTTTTCCCTCCTCGTGTATATAAGGCCATAGCGCCTGCATTTTTCCACCTAGAGACCCAAATGAGCCCTTATTTTTTGCGCAACTAATTGTACTTTGCTAAGGCAGATGTAATTTTTGCCTAAAATGTGCCGGGAAACCAGAAAAAAATTATATGTGTGGTGAAATTGAAAAAAAAAAACGCATTTCTTTTATTTGGGGGAAATGTGTTTTTACGCCATTCGCCCTGGGGTAAAACTGACTTGTTATGCATGTTCCTCAAGTCGTTACGATTAAAACGATATGTAACATGTATAACTTATATTGTATCTGATGGCCTGTATAAAATTCAAACCGTTGTTAACCAATATACGTTCCTTAAAATCGCTCCATTCCCGGGCTTATAGCGTTTTTATCCTTTGGTCTATGGGTCTGTGTGAGGTGTCATTTTTTGCGCCATGATGTGATCTTTCTATCGGTACCTTGATTGCGCATATACGACTTTTTGATCGCTTTTTATTACAATTATTCTGGATTTGATGCGACCAAAAATGCGCAATTTTGCACTTTGGGATTTTTTTGTGCTGACGCCGTTTACCGTGTGAGATCAGGAATGTGATTAATTAATAGTTTGGGCGATTACGCACGCGGCGATAGCAAACATGTTTATTTATTTATTTATTTGTTTATTTTTATTTATAAAATGGGGAAAGGGGGGTGATTCAGACTTTTATTAGGGGAGGGGGTTTTGTGTTATTAAAAATACTTTTTTCTTTTACTTTAGACATATACTAGAAGCCCCCCTGGGGGGCTTCTAGTATATGCACTCTGATCTCTCATAGAGATCCATGCAGTATAGTTATACTGCATGAATCCATGAGATCGGTGTTCTATTACTTTTGGCTGCTGCAGCCAAAAGCAATAGAATGCCGAGCCGGGATCAGCGCCATTACGGAGCAGACCCCGGCCCGGTATGGATGCAGGGATCGCCCCCCCGCAATCGCGCCGCAGGGGGGCGATCCCCCCACTAGACCACCAGGGATGTGTAACCGCAAGTATTTAGAAGCAGCTGTCAACTTTGACAGCTGCTTCTAAGTACTTAATTAGCGGGCACGGCGATCGGACCGTGCCCGCTAATAGCCGCGAGCCCGGGCTACTCGCGGCACCCGGGATCGCGGCAGTTCAGAGGGTGGTCGCCGCGCGACCCCCCTCTGAACTCCCATAGCGGCACGAGGACGTTAAATAACGTCCTGGTGCAGCTATGGGTTAATATAGCTGAATAAAAACCATCACAATACCCTTTTCATGTGGATGCATTAAATTTAGTAATGGTACATGTTTTTAGAAAGGCTATGTTCACACTAAGTAAAAAAAAAAAGAGTTAGAGAAAAGGGCATCTGCTTTTTTTTCCTTTTTTTAAACAACCATTATTACCGAATTATAATTGAAATCAAGGAAATGATGCCTGATGCACCTACTATATTAAATATGTTGCATGGGAGTCGAATTAATGTTCATGACAAAAAACAGACATTATTTTTTTTTTCAACATCCTTTTACTGTCTTTACTCTTGAATTCAACGGACCTTCAAAAAAGAACCACACCCATAAGGACCTGAACTACAATAATGTACCAACAGCAGTCATTGTAATGATGGGCACCCAAAACGCAAAATAACTAAGATCATTTGTCATTCAAAATAACAGATGCCATTTTAACAAAATAAAAAATGTAAGGGGCTAAGCCTAGCTGTGCATTCAGTAAGACATGTGTTCCTGAGTTCCCGTTAGCCACAAGCACTCTAAAAAGCTCTTTTTCCCCACTACTATGGGATAGATTGGTAAAGATTCTTATTGCCAGGTGCCAGAGACTCCCAAGACACAGAAGAACCTGCCTGGCATACATACATTTTTTGGCAAGAAGGCAAGTGCTGGCACGGTCTCTGAATCCAAGATGGCAGTTGCGGGAAAGCAAGGTACTGATCTGGGGGCCGACTCTGATAATGAAAGTGTGGAGTGGGAGACAACTGAAATGCTGGATATCCCGAGTCTTCCCGAAGCAATTGCTGGCCCAAATAATTAAAAACTTACCGGTTTAAGTAAGCGTGTCACTTTCCAGAAAATGGCAGAATTAGCTGATCCTGAAGGTTGCTATCTTTTCCTTAAGATACAAATTGTGGATGAGATTGTTACTCTTGCCAATGTGTATGCCCTTAATATACAACAGATTGATTGGGTATGCAAGGTACTAGAGCTCTTAGGCACCTTAGCTGAGGAAGTGTTTATAGTTGGGCATGATCTTAATGTGGCGCTAGAGGCATTATAAAATTCCTCAAAGTCTAATTGAGCACACTTATATAGACTCCTGGTGCTGGCCCACAGGAGCAATAAATACTTACCAAAGTTAATAGGTCCGGAGCAAGTGTGCTTCATTCCATCACACGAAGGGAAGCAAAATACATCAAGGGTCCTAGGTCCTAGGTCCTAGCTAGGGTGAAAGGTGAGTTATACTGTATATATACACCCCTCCCCCAGTGACAACTAGACTTAAGAATAATCTTCCTTTCATGTGGACCACATCATCGATAAAGTATTTTGAGATCCAGATTACCTCTGACCCGGCAAATGTCTATGTTGCTTAATACACCACATTATCGACAAAAATTAGGAACTCTCTAGGCACTGCCAACAGGGGGTGGGCTCTTTTAGGCATATTTGATGGGACTGCTCACTGGTAAAAAACCTTTTGGGATGCGGTAAGAGCCACCATGGAGAGGGTAACAGACCAAAAGATTGAACTGTCTGAGCCATTGGGGCTTATTTGGCTCCCTACTAATAGCCAAGACGGAAAGACCTGCTCACGAACCTCATTACATTGGTGAAATTGCTACTGTAATTTCATTGTATTGGAATTATATCCCCATATCCCCCATATCAGAGTGGGAAAACAAGTGTGATCAATTGGACAGGTTAGAAAAATTGGTTGGCTAAGAAAGGTTATCATGAGCGGTTCTTGAAAATATGGCAGCCATAGTTTTTGGAATCTTACCTGCTGAAGTGCTGTGATTCTACTTTGGTGTTGAATTTTAGCTATTCTTTGACTTCGGATACAGCTGAAATGACCTCCTGCCTCTCTTGCCACTGGTCTGGAAGTTTAATTGTTAATAGGTTACAGTTTATCCCCCTCCCCTTCCCCCTCCCACGCAGGGGACAACATGTTACCTGTCCTGCATTGTAATATACTTGCTATTTAAACAATGTATTTAGTACTAAGAATGCTTCTATTTTGCATATACCTTTTTGTCAGATTTACTATATAGTTGCACTATGTATTTGGCATGTCAATTATTTCTACGGATAGCGGAGAGCACGTGAGGGACATCCCACTGAATGAATGGGACAAATGGAACTTCAAGCGGAGTCCATAGCATGGACTCCGCTAGCAATGCCACCCAAATTCTGTAGTATTAATGGCCTCTAAAGATGTTCCAGAATTTTTATTGACACAAGCCAAAAAGACAGAAATGGCTGCACATCGCACCCATGGCTGACACGAAAGCTTATTCAGCTACATTTAAAATCAACATCAGAAGTTAGTATATAATTTGGCCAAACCATATTGCCTTATGTACCACGTGCAGGTCTTCTGATACACATGAGTCCCTAACCAAAAAACATCTCTGTCCACAATCCCCGCAAAACGTGCGCAAGCAGAGAAGGGGGGGCCACGGAATGGCCCTGCAACCCCATTGTCACAGGACCAGACCCTAAAGGGCCTCCCCGGACCCAGCAGGCGCCACCAGCGGAAAAAGTGGACGCCAAGCAACACAAGTGTGAACAAGCTCTTACCTCTCTCTCCATTCCTCTGACTGGCACGGTGTGGACTTAGTGTAGGGACCCATGTGTATCAGATACCTGCACGATGGTACATGGGGCAGTATGGCTTGATCAATTCATACACAAAATTCTGATGTGTTTTTTATTTAGCCTAGGGGCACTAGTATCGGCCATAGGTGTGAAGTGCAGCGCTTTTTCTTACCTGAACCGCATTTTGTTTCTCTCCTTTCTCCGTGTTTTGCACTCCTCCTGGTGAGACCCACATGACCGCAATTAGCAGGAGACACCTGAGTGCTCATGGTTTTAATCCCTCCTGTCTTTTCCCATTCTGTCTGCAGCAGCTATGGTGAGCGCAATACCTCATCCAGACTTGTGCTGTTTTGGGGCGACCTTCTCCGCCGGCTGTGCTGGCCGGGTTCTGGTGTGGTGTTTTTGGGTCTGGTCCTGTGGCATGGGGGTCACAGGGCCGTCCCATGGCCCCCGTTCCCTGACTGTGCACGCCTGCGGGGTTGGTGGCCACTGACTGGCACGGTGTGGACTTAGTGTAGGGACCCATGTGTATCAGATACCTGCACGATGGTACATGAGGCAGTATGGCTTGATCAATTCATACACAAAATTCTGATGTGTTTTTTTATTTAGCCTAGGGGCACTAGTATCAGCCATAGGTGTGAAGTGCAGCGCTTTTTCTTACCTGAACCAGAATTTTTTTCTATTGAAATTACAATTGTTTTCCCTGCCATACTATGAATATCAGCTTGTGGTCAGCACTGCATTGTGGTGTAATGGCTTTATCTCAGTGAAGTAGTACCATCAAAAGTGTTTTTTGTTGTTGTTGTTGTTTTTTTTTTTTTTTTTTTTAGAAAACTACATACATTGTTTTCCTCTACTTCTTCACTCCTTATTCTAAACTCTATTGCACTCCCTTCTGGCATCAATTTACTGTTGTGAAACAGTCACCTTTGCTGCTAGGCCAAATATCAATAGTTAGGCCTTGGGACATAACTACTGCAACAGACAAATGTACCAGTTTAATTGTACATCACAATTTAATATTTGTTCCATTTTCTATAGCTTTTAATACTATTACTTATAAGGTTACGAAGCAAATTCATCCTCAGTGAAGAATGTTCATATTGTTTCTTACCAATAAAAACAACCTTCAAAAGTACAACACCGGAATATAGAAAAGGCAAACACTGTAACTTTAATGTGAAATTCCTTGTTTTTTCTTTTTTCTTTTTTTTCCCGCTACCGGTATTTAATACATTTTTTATAAATGTGTACCATGCCATGTTCATAAGATGTGTCTCCTCAAGCGGTAAATCAAGATAAAACTGGATATCACACAATGAAGAAGTGATTGGCAATTTCTATCATACACAATTGAAGATCGATATTTTTTCTTAATGCATTTTATCTGTCAAGAGGGTGCACACAACTGTAATACAATACAAAGAAGAAAGAAAATTGTAATTCTCAATAATGTGAAATACTATTGTGAATTTTGCATACCCGTATTATGAAGTAAAAATTTGTGAACAGCGGACAACAAGCATCACCTATCACAGCACATAATTATTTTATTGCAGAGAATTGATTAGATTTTTTACGCTACGCTTTTACAAATGCAGATTTTAGCAAAGGTTCTTCCAGCTTCCATTAATAGACAGAACACTTTGTCATGCCTATATCCAGCATTACATTGTAAATTCCAGTTGCCTATCTCAGAATAAGAAAATAGTGTAATTCTCATATTTGACCTGGGGTTTAGCAGCAGGAAAATACTTTTAGATTGCCTTTAAAGGCTGAAGTTTGCAGCAGCAGGAGACAGGGTTTATTCAACATCACCTTTAAGTTGGCCCTCCCGGGGAGCTTGTCCAATAAATAGCTTAGAAATAATCGATTTGTGAGCTGAGGATGATTTAGATGGTCTAGCTGGAAAAGTCAATTAAAATAGCAGGGGAGGTGAGACGAAGAATAGACTAGGTAGAATTTAAAGCTGTGTCCACATTGCATTTTTCTGTTTGATTGGTAAACTCATTGATAGATTGTCAGTACTGTGTCTTTGCGGAGCTTGGTGTGCCCCTCTGCTTGTGCTGTATGGCCGAGAAGGTGCTGATTTTCTTGAATTTGTGCTGGTTCTGTGTTTTGTTTTGCATTAGTCTGAACACTGGTTTATTTTGTCTGTTCACTTGGTTTCATGGACACACCCGACTTCACCTGTTGAGTTTTCTCTTACCAATTTATGGTTAATCTTGTTTTGATTCCTTCTGTGATTGGCAAGTCTTCCTGCCAGTGGATATGTTTTGTGGTCAGGTGCCTGTGGTTGGAGATCAGGGTGATGGTCCAACCAGAGCAGGGAGCATCCTCGTGGTTGTCCGCAGCTGCCTAGGGCTGTCAGTTGCAAGTAGGCAGGGACAGTGGGTGGGGACAGAGCAGGTCTTACTGTCCGTGTCTTTGTGTCTATTCCACCTGTTGCCACTGACCGTACATAATATAGATATGGAGGTCCATTTAACATAAAAAACAGAAAATGCATGTTATAAACCCAACATAAAACGGGAAGAGCTTTTGCATTAGACTCTCTCTCTCCCCTTTCTCTCATATACTCACTGCCTAACCAGTTCAGGTTCAAGAGGGAGTCAGAAGACATTGTTTTAGGCTGATCAACCTTTATCTTAGGGGTTTAATTACAATTAATGTGCCAATAAAAGATAGAAATCACTTTTTCATCAGATCAAGGTTCTGAAAAAAGTCTATTTCATCTATTTCATTGGTCAGCACTAATTTGCAGTGCACATGGGACCTGGTAAAATGGCCAGTTTGTGGGTGATCTTTTTATGACATTCTGAAGATTTATCCTTGTTCATTTTGGGGGATATTTGTCAAGCTGTTTAATAGTAAAGGGTAACTGTCAGTTAAAACATCTTTGTAGAAATCAATAGTACAAGCGAATATAAGAAAGTCTGTTATAGGATTTAAAAGGTAAAAAATTCCTTCTGTACTTAAAGTTGTTTTCCCACTCCCCCACATACTTCTTATCTGTTCGTTATCATCAAGAAAAAAGCCATCTACATCACAGAAAAGCAGAGTGCCGGTAGGTTCACACTGCCCATTATAGTCTACGGATGGGCCGAGGGGAAGGAGTGAGCAGGAAGAGGAGACAAGCAGCCCCTGTGCACTGTGCAGACTTTGTGGCCACAGAAAATGCCAAATTCACATGTTAAGTTGTTCAGTGCTGGTCTGGGAAGTTCTGTGGGTTTGTTACAGTGAGGCAGCATTGCCTGATGTTGTTTTTAGTGTGTATAGGAGCCAGGACAGAGGCTAGCCTGTATATAGACTGCGACTGAGCATAGGAAGAGCAGACACACACAAATGAAGTTGGTAACGCAGAATGGTAACAAGGTGTGTATGTGTGGGGGGAGGGGGGGATTGTGGATGGCATATACCAGGGATAGAATGGGTAAGGAATAGCAAGGAATCACAGCTTAACTTTATATAATAATGAGTTCTGGATGAAAACTGATTTCTGATTGGTTACAATAGACAACCAAGACACTCTCGCTATATGACATCTTGATAAATCCCCCCCCCTTTGTCTTTAATCATTATAGCCTACATAATGTATACTATTAAGCGCAACTTCACTATCTTCTTATTACCAATATTTATCATAAATAAAAATGAGAATTTGAGTGTGGAAATGTTAATTAGTCATAATGCTTAACATACTTAAATTATCTCTAAAGACAGAAGTCATGAAAGACCACCCTGACCATTTCCTTTGCATTATTTTAACCAATTTCTTAAAAAATATTATCTCAGATTATTTGTAAACCAAGATATGGAAACTAGCCATCTAAAGCAAAGTGAACTGTCCTTGACTATAGCAAAGCAAGGACAGTTAATTTGCCATGACTAATTGAAAAACATAAAATACATTAATATGATGTATTAGCGCGCAACCTGTAGTCTAACAAGCAAACGGATCTTTCAAATGACAGATTACTGAGTGGACTAATATATTCCACTTAAAAAAATATTTAACATTTAAATAACAAAGCTTAAATGTCCTTTGAGTATTATGAGTGCAAGATGAAAGGAAACACTGACAGTGGCATGTGAAACATAGCAGGAAATAGGATTAGTTTTAGGGGCAGAAGGTTTCTGAGGAATAAAAGAAATGGAACGTGTTCAAGAATGTTGCCTGAGAATGTAAGAAATAAGTTATTTTCGAAACCTTGTGACGCACATTTATTCAACATTTAATTAGAAAAACCAAATTCTGAAAGAAGGCAGTGTAGTATAAGAAGCCATGTTTCTTGGCCTATTACCTTAGAAATGACTGGTAACACATATATTATACATGCAGTGAGAGTACGTCTCTTTAAAAAGAACTAAATTCTACCTGAAACTTACAAAACAGCTCTTGTTTAATGTTCATTAAGTATCCTGCTCTTTTATAGCATTTTAATATCTATAAATTCAATAAGTTGTCTTATCAGGACAACCCATTCTCATATGCCCTGTTTGTAAAAACAGCTCTGAGTATGGGACACCAGTTAAAGGGCTTCTCCAGAAAAAAAGAAAATGTTGCGAAATCATCTGGATTCAAAAAGTTTTGCAGATTAGTTAATTACCTCTGGAAAACACAGAACTTCCAGTACTATTCAGCTGGTGGGTGCCCTTCAGGAAGTGGTGTATTCTTTCCAGTCTGACACAATGCTCTCTGCTGCCATCTCTGTTTGTGTCAGGAACTCTCCAGAGTAATAGAAAATCTCCATAGAAAACCTCTCATTCTTTGGGCAGTTGTTGACATTAACAAAGGCGGCAGCAGAAAGCACAGAAACAGACTGGAAAGAATACACCACTTCCTGCAGGGTATACAGCAGCTGATAAGTACTAGACATTTTTTTTCTTTAATGAAAGTAACTTACTAATTTGTATAACTTTCTGATACTAGTTTTTTTTCCCTCCTCCATAGTACCCCTTTAATTATGTGGAATGTCATTTATTTTCCTTGCCAGCATGTAATACTATCTTTGCCCTGCAGTGGATGTGTGTAGCTAGTCACAACTTCCTCTAATGGTAACAGACTATCCTTGGAGATAAGAGAGCTTGAACCCATGATGATAAGGCAGAGTT
This sequence comes from Dendropsophus ebraccatus, assembly GCF_027789765.1. Taxonomy (NCBI): domain Eukaryota; kingdom Metazoa; phylum Chordata; class Amphibia; order Anura; family Hylidae; genus Dendropsophus; species Dendropsophus ebraccatus. Next base: position 65,912,936 of record NC_091463.1, read on the forward strand.
CCTTAAAAGCTGAACGTGTGCTTATTTTTACAGTTGATAAAACTGTGTCCTAAGCAGGGGAACTCCTCTTTATGTCCATCTTTCCCATTTAGACATTAAGAAAATGGTGATCTAATGACCTTAAAGGGGTTGACTAAGGAATGACTAAGGAACACTATATCTAGATTGTTGCAGGTATTGCGCATCCCCCGGTGTTCTCCTGTAGTGTCTGTCAGTCCCCCCACTGAATGATCTTGCCTCCACGTCAGAGACAGACTTATCTCTGGGGGGACAGCATGCTTAGCCAATCACTGTCTGAAAAAGAACAGGTGAGCGGGCTGTTACCTGAGTCTCCGAAGTGGAGGTTGGATTGTTCAATGTGTGTGTGTGGGGGGGGTCAAGAGGGGTTCATAGAGGGCTTGCTCTGATAGAGGGACCCCGCTCTGAATAGCACCACCCCATCTATTAGCCCGTCACCACACCATTTATTTTTGCATTTAAATGCAGCTGTCAAACCTGACAGCTGCATTTAAATGCTGTGAACGGTGCATCCCTGGTGTCTAGTGGGTCAGAGATCCATTCTCCTGCCCGGGCCTCAGTGTTGCACTCACACTGATTCTGGCTTGGTAATACATTACTCTAGGTTACAGCAGTCCAAAGCAATATATTACTGATACCATTGATTAGTGCTGTATATATACACATCACTGATCTCTATGAGAGACCAGTGCTGTTTATATAGAAGTCCCCTAGAGGGACATCTAGTAAATGTAAAAAAAAAAAAAAAAAATTGCCTGAACTATCAAATTATCAAATTCCTGATCAGGCACGGTAAACGGCATAAGTGCAAAAATAAGTTTCAAAGTGCAAGATTTTTGGTCACATCAAATCCAGAAAAAGTGCAATAGAAATTTATCAAAAAGTTGGCTATGTGCAAGCAAGGTACCAATAAAAAGAACAGATTATGGTGCAATAAAACACCTCACACATCCCCATAGACTAAAAAATAAGTGTTATAAGGATGGTAACAGAGTAATTTTAAACGTGTTGTAATTGTACTGATGTGAGGAACATAGAGAACATGTCTATTTTACCATAGGGCGAACAGTGTAAACACAACATTCCCAGAAATAAAAAGAAATTTCTTTTATTTATTCAATTTTCCAGAGCAAATGACTTTATTTTCTGGTTTTGCGGCATATTTTATGGCAAAATTAGGTTTATTGTTGCAAAGTACAATTGGTGTCGCAAAAAATAAGGGCTCTTGGTGAAAAAATGCAAGTGCTATGGCCTTTTTATCACGAAGAGGCAAAAGTGCAAAAAAAAAAAAAAGAACTGGCTTTGTTATTGAGGGTTTAAACACTCAAATTAGGTGTATATGTTAAGCTATATAAACGTGTTCAGAATAACATCATTTATACTCTTAAGGGTTCATTTAGGGCACATACATAGGTCATATATCCATGGGGGAGGTTAATCACTATAAAGAATATAATGTTCTATATTCTCTACTGAAGAATGTTGTGGCGCTGAGTTGAAAAAAGGCACCTCTCATAGCTAGATGGGTGGTATAAGGGTTTGTACTGTGGATGTCATATTCAGTTCATCTACCTCTGCACACTGTGCTCACGATTTACATATTAATATTTCATAAAAATAGCCCAATAGGGCAAAAAAAACTCATACATAATACATAACAAAGTTACTGAAAACTGGTAACAGATGCTCCAAAAAAAAAAAGAAAAAAACAAGGCAAACAATCTTTAATCATTTGGTTTTATTGTGCAAAAGTTGGAAATAAATGTCATGTAATACCTTTTTTTTTTTTTTTCTGGAAGTTAATCAATAAGTCTCATAGAAATAAAAATTTTGCAAAGATAACATAGTTTTATTGATCACAGTGAGCAAATCTAAAGAAAAATCCCAGCAGAATATTGCCCACAGCACCACTCTGCCTAGGCCAGTGTGTTTTTATTCCGTAGTGCATCCTGGTTACATCTCTTCCCCAGTTAAGTGACAAACATTCAACCAGCCACCCACTTAAAGGGGTACTGAATTATACCGCCATACTGTGACTAGACTGGATAACACTGCTATACCAGACATGACCGATCCCACCATGCTGTGACTGGATAACACTGCAATACCGCAATACCACCATACCCCCCCCCCCCCCCCCCTTTCGAAAAGACTCTAGATTTACTGGCAAGTCTAAACAGAAGGTGGGAGTCTAAAAAATATTAAAAACAACAAAAAAAAAGTAGTTTCCTTCCCCCGCTCCCTGGTGCTACCCTTCTGCAAGGTGCTGCCCTAGGCACAAGACCACAGGTACCTAGTGGTAAATACGGCCCTGTCCCCCTGTCCCTGATGCCACCTCTGTCCGTATCAGGAACTGTTTAGACCAGTAGTAAATGCCTCTCCTGCTCTGCACAACAGGAAGCATTATGTTTTACTGGAAAGAATATGCCACTTCCTGCAGTGCATTAAGCAGCTGCTAATTGCTGAAAGGCTTATTTATTTTATTAATTGCAAAAGTGATTTACAGATCTGTATAATCTGGTGAAACACTCCTTTGCATTACCCCTTTAAAGATTTTCTGTCATTTAAGTTCATTTTTATCCTTTCTCACAGACATGTCAAGGATTTCAGTCCTCAGGACCCCTCCAATCATTATTTGTTGCTGGGTAAAGTGTGCCATAGAGAGCTTCACTAACCAGCTCAATCCAACTCAATCCAACTCATCGCAGGAGATGAAATCCATTATAGCCTTTGGAGCCTGTGTCCTGTAAGTTGTACTCTGAGCCAGTAAGTGAAGCTAGCAACAACCCAGGTATAACTTACAATTTGAGATGAGCGAATACTAAAATGCTCAAAATCTTGTTAAAGTCAAATAGTCAATAGAAGACTCAAGTATTTTTTTAGGGGCATCTTATTTGGCAGAGGGGAGAATGTCTGGTGATGCAAACACAACAGAAATTGATCTGGCACATCAGGTGGAGCCTGCATGTATCAACTAAAGACTCCTAGGTCCCTGAATTACATCAATTTTAACCTCTTAAGGACATAGGACGTACCGGTACGTCCTATGTCCTCATTAGCACTCCAAAGCGGGGCCGCGCGGCGGCCCCGCTTTGAAGTGCCGCGATCCCGGGTGCCGCGTGTAGCCCGGGACCGCCGCTATTAGCGGGCACGGTCCGATCGCCGTGCCCGCTAATTAGCTAATCGGAGGCAGCTGTCAAAGTTGACAGCTGCCTCCGATTACCGGAGGCAACGTTTCCCTGGTGTCTAGTGGGGGAGATCGCTCCTCCGGGACCTTGTCCCGGAGGAGCGATCTCCGTTACTGATGCCGGCCGGGGACGCGTCCAAGATGGCGCCGTCCTCGGCTCGGCACTCGTTTGTTTCCGGCTGCAGCAGCCGAAAGCAAACGAGTGCCGATCTCATGGATCTCTGCAGCATATCTATGCTGCAGAGATCTCAATGAGAGATCACAGTGTATATACTAGAAGTCCCCCAGGGGGGCTTCTAGTATATGTGTAAAAAAAAAAAAAAAACGTGTTGTTAATAGTAAAAATCCCCCTCCCCTAATAAAAGTCTGAATCACCCCCCTTTCCCCAGGTTTTAAATAAAAGTAAACAAATAAATAAATAAATAAACATGTTTGGTATCGCCGCGTGCGTAATCGCCCGAACTATTAATTAATCACATTCCTGATCTCGTACGGTAAACGGCGTCAGCGCAAAAAAATCCCAAAGTGCAAAATTGCGCATTTTTGGTCGCATCAAATCCAGAAAAAATGTAATAAAAAGCGATCAAAAAGTCGTATATGCGCAATCAAGGTACCGATAGAAAGATCACATCATGGCGCAAAAAATGACACCTCGCACAGCCCCATAGACCAAAGGATAAAAGCGCTATAAGCCTGGGAATGGAGCGATTTTAAGGAATGTATATTGGTTAACAACGGTTTGAATTTTTTACAGGCCATCAGATACAATATAAGTTATACATGTTACATATCGTTTTAATCGTAACGACTTGAGGAACATGCATAACAAGTCAGTTTTACCCCAGGGCGAATGGCGTAAAAACACATTTCCCCCAAATAAAAGAAATGCGTTTTTTTTTTCAATTTCACCACACTTTGAATTTTTTTCTGGTTTCGCAGTGTACTTTATGCAAAAATTCAGCCTGTAATTGCAAAGTACAATTAGTGACGCAAGAAATAAGGGGTCATGTGGGTTTCTAGGTGGAAAAATGCAAGTGCTATGACCTTTTAAACACAAGGAGGAAAAACCGAAAACGTAAAAACGAAAATGGGCCATGTCCTTAAAGGGTTAAGAGCCTGTTACATCAATTGTAAGAGCCTGTTGTGACCATATTACAAATTGTGGATAACAGCCTGTTGTGACCCTGTAATTGTGGATAAGAGCCTGTTGTAACCCTGTTAAAAATTGTGAGCAAGAGCCTTTTGTGCCCCTGTTAAAAAAAAAAAAAAAATTGTGGGACAGAACCTGTTGTGATTCTGGTAAAAATTGTAGACAAGAGCCTGTTGTGACTCTCTCAAAATTGTGGACAAGGGGGACAAGGCGGGAGGCAGTGGTGTGGGCTGCAGGTGCTCATTGAGGAACATGGCCTTCACCCTATCTATCTGGTTGTTTCCCTGACATATGTCTGCACATGCTGGTGGTGGTCCCTTCTGCTAAGAAGCGCTACGTTTATAAAGTGTTCTCAGAAGATTTGTGTGGTATGGCAACAAGTTCAACAGCTGACTTCACTCTCTGGTGTTAGTCTGGTGTTACAGGTTAGTGCAAAAGTTAGTGCAGTTAGTTTCAAGGTCCTCCTAGACCTAAGTAGATGAAAAGTGAAATAGAATGAACTTTAGTTCCATTACATGGTCCTCCTTATATCAAACTGGAAATGTCCATTTCTGGTTCACACTAAAATTTGGTGTGGATTTTCAGAGTCCAGAACTGTTGTTTGGTCCAAAATTACCTAGTTCCCAGTCCAACCGGCCATCCAGTTGTATCTATGTATGTTTATAACAGGAATAGTATATTATTCAATGTTGTATACCCTATAATTTTGCCAACTGTTCCCTCTTCCTATGCAAAGTAATCCTACCAGGGGGTATTCTAAATCATTGTAAACCTATTGTACCCCGTGTTGGTAAATAATTGTTTGGACATTAACATAAACCTTGCATACTGTAACAATCATAGTGTAAGATATAATATTAACCCTTAGAGGACCGGGCCAATTTCAATTTTTGCATTTTCATTTTTCCTCCTTGTGCTTAAAAGGCCATAGCACTTGCATTTTTTCACCTAGAAACCCACATGAGCCCTTATTTTTTGAGCCACTAATTGTGTTTTGCAATGACAGGCTGAGTTTTTCATAAAGTACACTGCGAAACCAGAAAAAAATTCAATGTGTGGTAAAATAAAAAAAAAATACATTTCTTTTATTTATTTATTTTTTTTTTTTTTTTCGTCTTTACGCCGTTCGCCCTGGGGTAAAACTGACTTGTTATATATGCTCCTCAAGTTGTTACGATTACAACGATATGTAATATGTATAACTTTCATTGTATCTGATGACCTGTAAAAAATTCAAACCATCGTTAACAAATATACGTTCCTTAAAATCGCTCTATTTCCAGGCTTATATCGCTTTTATCCTTTGGTCTATGTCGAGTGTGTGAGGTGTCATTTTTTGCACCATGATGTGTACTTTCTATCGGTACCTTTGCGCATATGCAACTTTTTGATCGCTTTTTATTACAATTTTTCTGGATTTGATGCAACCAAAAATGCGCAATTTTGCACTTTGGGATTTTTTTGCGCTTACGCCATTTACCGTGCAAGGAATCAGGAATGTGATAAATTAATAGTTTGGGCAATTAAGCACGTGGCTATACCAAACATGTTTATTTATTTATTTATTTTTATTTATAACATGGGAAAAGGGGGGTGATTCAAACTTTTATTAAGGAAGGGGGCTTTTTATTAATAACACTTTTTTTTTTCTTTTACACTTATACTGGAAGCCCCCATGGGGTACATTTAGTATAAGTACTCTGATCTCTCATACAGATCTATGCTGCATAGATATGCAGCATAGATCGATGAGATAGGCACATTGATTGCTTCCGGCTGCTGCAGCCGGAAGCAATCAAGTTCCGAGCCGGGATCAGCGCCATTACGGTGCAGACTGCGGATGGGGTAATTTGTCCCGGAGGAGCGATCGCCCCACTAGACACCAGGGAACGGCTGCATCAAGTAATCGGATGCAGCTGTTAACTTTGACAGCTGCATCCGATTACTGTATTAGTGGGCACGGCGATAGGACTGCGTCCACTAATAGCCGCGATCCCGGGCTATGAGATGCACCTGGGACTGCAGCGGTTCAGAGCGCGGCTGCGTGCCGCCCCGCTCTGAATACATGGAGGCGGCAATGGACGTACGGGTACGTCCAGGGTCGCCTAAGGGTTAAAGGAGAAATTTTTTATTAAAGTATTGTATTGCCCCCCAAAAGTTATACAAACCACCACTTATTATGGCAAATGCACATAAAGTGCTTTTTTCCCTGCACTTACTACTACATCAAGGCTTCAATTCCTGGATAACATGGTGATGTCACGACCCGACTCCTAGAGCTGTGACATCACCGTTGTATCCAGGAAGTGAAGCCTTGATGCAGTAGTAAGTGCAGGGAAAAAAGTACTTCATAAGCATTTCCCGTAACAAGTGTATATTGGTAATTTGTATATCTTTTTAGGGGCAATACAATACTTTAATAGGCTACATTTATTGATCATTAATCACTAAGTCAGTTTTTGATTACTGCATTAAAGTAAAATGTACAAAGTTTTTTTACATTTTTAGCCCATTACTATTTATTGATTTATTTAGCGTATTGTGGACTTGTTTACTGCTGGGGATCATGCAAATTTATAAACAAGTTGCACACCTTGCATTATTTTTGGCAATACCCACATCCTATTAATAGGATTTCAATTTATTCTCATCTATTCAAAAAATACTGTCTGTGCCAGTTATTGTAAATATGTCCCGTGGTTTGAATAAATGTCTCGACATTATTTATGGAGTACATGGGTAAGACATTGATAAATCACTAACAAGTTCATTTCAGCCTGGAAAGTCAGTTTACAAGTAATTTCTGAGTAAAAAGGATCTTATAGTAACTATAGTAGACATGGTTAAATACAATGGTGAATGAAAATTGCTTCAGGTACGGTAATTTGGGACGAATTAACCCCTTAAGGACAGAGCCTGAAATGGCCTTAAGGACAGAGACAAATTTTATGAATATGACCAGTGTCACTATTCATTAATAACTTTGGCATGCTTTTACCTATCCGGCCGATTTTGAGATTGTTTACTCGTGACATATGGCACTTTACATTTCTGGTAAAATGGAGTTGATACTCATAAATCTTTATGAAAAACACCAAAATAACGTGAAAAATTGTGAAAAAATGCATTTTTCCAACTTTGAAACCTTTCTGCTTATACAGAAAATGGTTATGCCACATGAATTATATATTAAATAGCATTAGCAACATGTCTACTTTATGTTGGTAGCTTTTATTATATATATATATATATATATATATATATATATATATATATATATATATTTATATTTAATTTTTTTTAGACAATAGAAAGCTTAAAACATTAGCAGCAATTTTCCAAATTTTCAGTAAAATTTAAAAATTAGATATTTTTAGGGACCTGTTCAGGTTAAGGCTAGGTTCACACTATGTAACTGTGCGGCTTTATTTTTTATGCGGCTGTAAATGTGCGGGTGAAACTCCGGCCGTGGGAAAAAATAGACATGCGGTTCAAAACATACGGTCATTTACTTGGAAATCTGGTTCAACTAAAAATAACAAATAAAATCTTAAGAAAGTGATGCAAACACCTCTGGATGCATGTGGGAAAGCAGGGAAACAGTTTACATGAATTGCTATTACCGGGGTTTGCGATCCTCTGCACTAATGCCGATGTCTCTCATGGTTAATCTATTAAAATAATAAAACACATTTTCGTTGTAATAAAGTCCCTTTCGTTGTTCAATAATTAAATTTAAACTAATCCATCATTTTGCAATTAAATATACTGTTAAAATAAATAGATATATAAATAAATGTATATTTATATATATATTTTTTGACAGTATATTTAATTGCACAATGATGGATTCGTTAGAATTAAATTATTGACCAATGAAACTGGATTTATTTCAACGAAATTGTGTTTTATTAATTAAATATTAATTAGTACAGGAAGCTCCATAAGCCGTTAATTCATAGTGCCGGCAATAGAGCTTTCTGTACTAATCATCACTTTACTTTAATGAAAACATCATATGTTTCTTCTAATTATGTTATAACAATAGCATTATTAGAAGAAACATTTAGAATTATATGTGCGCTCAGCTGATTGGCTGATCGGCTCAGCGCACATATAATTAGCGGGTCCGCAGAACAGTGACTTCATTGTGCTGCGGACCAGCGAAGAGGCAACATCGGGGTGAGTATAGAGCTCTCCCCACCCCCTCCCCAGCACTGCACCCCTCCCAGCAAGGAAGGGGGGGTCAGTTAACCCCTTCCTTGCTGGGATGGGTGCAGTCTGACATCAGTCTGGCCCCCAAGGGGTTAAGGGGGTTACAATACATCCTCCCTTAACCCCTTGGGGGCCAGACTGTAAGCAGCGATCTGTAAAGATGCTGCATACTGTAAGGTGCACAACACCGCTCACAATGATGGGTGTTGTGCTCCTGTTTGTGTGTTTTTTGTGTGTTTCTCCCTTTTTGTTTTTCAGATATCGGTATTCTGTGGATTACGTCGGATTCCGTGGACTACGTCGATGACCAGCGGTTGTCTGTTTGTTTGTTTTTTTTTAATAAAATGGTCAATGAGGGGTGTGGGGGTGTTTTTATTTGAATAAAAAAAAAATTAACTTGTGTCTTGTCTTTATTTTTTTACTTTATAGACTTAGTAGTGGAAGCCGTCTAATAGACTGAATCCATTACTAAGTCAGGGCCTAGTGTTAGCCGGTATAAAATGGCTAACACTAACCCCCCATTATTACCCCAGTACCCAATGCCACCAGGGGTACTGGGAAGAGCCGGGTGAAAGTGGTCCCGGAGCATCAAAATTGGCGCTCCTGGACCGAATGGCAGCAGGCTGGTAAGATTTAGGCTGGGAAGGGCCTAAACCAATGGCTCGTCCCACCCTGGTGTTACCAGGCTGCTGTCGTTTGGTTTTTAACCCGTCTGGTTATAAAAATAGGGGGGACCCTATGCGGTTTTCTTTTTAAATAAATAAATAATTAAAAAAACGCATTGGGTCCCCCCTATAGTGCTGAGCTCTATACTCACCCCGATGTGTCCTCTTCGCTGATCCGCAGCACAATGAATTCACTGTACTGCGGACCGGCTCTTTATATGTGCGCTCAGCCGATCAGCTGAGCACACATATAATTCTAAATGTTTCTTCTAATAATGCTATTGTGATAACATAATTAGAAGAAACATTTGATGTTTTAATTAAAGTAAAGTGATGATTAGTACAGAATGATCTTTTGCCGGCAATATGAATTAAGAGCTTATGGAGCTTCCTGTACTAATTAATATTTAATTAATAAAACACATTTTTGTTGAAATAAATTCAGTTTTGTTGTTCAATAATTTAATTTAAACGAATCAATCATTGTGCAATTAAATATACTGTCAAAAAATAAATATATATATAAATATACATTTATTTATCTATATATTTATTTTAACAGTATATTTAATTGCAAAATGATGGATTCGTTAGAATTAAATTATTGAACAACGAAAGTGACTTTATTACAAAGAAAATGTTTTTATTAATTTAATATATTAACTATTAGAGGCATCGGCATTCGGCATCATTGCCGGCTATTTTTGAAGTACTCCGTACGGACCGCCTATCAATCCACGGCCGCATTTCCAGCCGCAAACAATGGTCTTGTTCATTTTTTACGGGTCCGTTTACAATAGGGCCGTAGATTCATACATAGTGTGCACTGTGCAGCCGCATATCGTATACTTTCCAGCATACGCATGAACCGGAAAAATCCGGCAGATGATTTACCGCCCGCAATACAGCCGCACAGATACAGAGTGTGAACCTAGCCTAAACAAGAACAGGTCCCTAAAAATATCTGATTTTGAAATTTTACTGAAAATTTGGAAATTTGCTGCTAATGTTTTACGCTTTCTATTGTCTAAAAAAATGAAATAAAGTTTAATAAATGCCGCCAACATAAAGTAGACATGTTGCTAATGCTATTTAATACATAAATTATGTGGTATAACCATTTTCTGTATAAGCAGAAAAGTTGTAAAGTTGGAAAAATACATTTTTTTCAAAATTTTTCACGTTATTTGGGTTTTTTTCATAAAGATTTGTTATAAGTATCGACTCCAATTTACAAGAAATGTGAAGTACAATATGTCACGAGAAAAAAATCTCAGAATCAGCCGGATAAGTAAAAGCATGCCGAAGTTATTATTGAATAAAGTGACACAGGTCAAATTCATAAAATTTGCTCCGGTCCTTAAGGCCATTTAAGGCCCAGTTCTTAAGGGGTTAAAGGGGTTGTCCAGCGAAAATATTTTTCTTTCAAATCAACTGTTATCCGAAAGTTATATAGATTTGTAATTTAGTTCTATTAAAAATTCTCAAGTCTTCCCATACTTATTAGCTTCTGTATGTCCTGCAGGAAATGTTGTTTTATTTTCAGTCTGACACAGTGATCTCTGCTGACATCTCTGGCAGAGACAGGAACTGTCCAGAGCAGGAGAGGTTTTCTATGGGGATTCATAGAAAACCGAGACAGAGTTCCTGCCTCAGCCAGAGATGTCAGCAGAGAGCACTGTGTCAAAAAATAACATTCAAACAATATTTCCTGCATGACATATAGTAGCTAATAAGTACAGGAAGACTTGAGAATTTTTAAATGAAGTAAAATACAAATCTTTAAAATTTTCTGATATCAGTTGATTTGAAACAACTACTTCTCCCATAATGACAAAAAAAAAATAAAAATCAGGGCACGATAGGAACTGTAGTTGTTGAACAATCCTAGCTTGCCATAGACTAATTTACACGTAAATTATACATATTATACATATTACTCAGTTGTGTGTTTTCTTGTGTTTCCTTACTACTAGACTACAGCTGTTATTGCATAATAGGAATGATATGTCTTTTCTCCGTCAAGCAACACCATTCATGCACACCTGCTACTGACACACTAGCCATGCCAGAAGGACAACTGCATAGCAAGCAATTGTGGAATTCATGGTGGGTGATCCGCTGGGATTCCGTTGTGTGGACATACCCTTACATCTGAATAATATGGTATACAGCTGACAACAGTACACATGCCACACACACACAAACTCATCCTTTTGCTGTGAGGACTTGGATTGCACAGGTCATTTTCTGTTTGTTTTCTTCTTTTGAAAAGGGAAAAGACCAGATATCAACTGCAAGGAGCAGGGGTTGCAGTTTGAGAAAAAGGGAGACACCTAGTGACCAGATGTTTGTATAACACATAGAAAACATAAAAAAAAGATACATGTATATTACAAAACAAGTTGCAATCACAACCCCGTGTGACAGTGCCTCTTTAAAGAGGAACTATCAGCAGGTTATATGCAGAGGAAGAAGGTATGTGTCACGAATGTGCCTGTGCTGAACTCTCGCCCCTCGGCTCATGCTTTGTGGCCGAGATGGCTCTGATATTCAGTGTTTTGTATGTCTTGTGCTGTAACCTAAAACCTGTCTGAACACTGACCTGTTTCTATCAGGATGTTCAGCCCCACCCGTTTGCTGTGTGCTCTGGCTATTATGGAGTTACACTGCTGCTGTTCTGATCCACAGATAATTTTATTTAGAACCAGGAGCCTTGTCTAATAGGGACTGGGACTGTCTCCTGGTTCCCTGTAAGTGTTTGGCTGAGGCTCATTTACGTTTATTGAGCCTGCCTCTACCTGCTTCTGCCTCTGTTATTCTCTCTCTGTTTATTCTCACCCTTTTGCCTGTATTTCTGACCATCCCTGCTTGCTGCCTGCCCCTGACCATATTGGCTTACTTTGACATTGCTTATTTAATCGTGTTTTTGTACTGTGCTGCCCGATTGTTGTTACCCGGACTGGCAACTCTTCTTTATTGTGTTTGTTTGTCTTGTCTTGTTTTGTGCTTCACCTAGCCAGTCTGTGTCAGCCATCCTGTCTGTCTGAGCAACCAGTCCTAACAGTATGTCTCTTACCTTCCTCCTCTGCATTTTTTTCCCGTCCAGTTAGTTGTGTTCCCCACAGATGCTTACACCATTAGGAGCACTGGGGGGTGTTAGGAGTACTGCCTGCCCCCATAGCGCCAATCCGCCCTGGACCGCCCAACCCTTTCTAATGATAATGAATAAAGTGGACCGGCCAGAAGCGGGCTGGATTGGTGCTATGTCAGTGGGCAGCACTTCTAATGGCCTCCAGTGCTCCTAATGGCCTCACTGGACCATGGGGAATATGACTAAATGCACCAGTTTTGCCACCAAGGGGGTAGGTAAGAGACATACTTTTCCCCTCAGAATCTCCTGTGCAATTGGGACGCTGATAGTTCCCCTTTAAATGACCATAGACCAATCAGGTACCTCTTTGAAGGTAATTAAAAAAAAAATGATATTAAAAGTTTGTGCAATGCATGTCAGGATCTGATGTGTTCAAAATCTTGTATAGTACTGTGGAATAGGAAAACTAGCCCATGTCTGCAAAAACCTCCTCCACACACACTATCCTATAATATTATCCAATATCCTGAAAATCTAGCTTCATTTCCTTTTTTTCCCCATCAGCAAGTAAATATATATTCTACATTTTTTAAATCTTTTGGGAAAGACATTTATTGATCAACAAATTATCTGAAAAATCATTTTGTCTGTATGTCTTGAGCACAGTTAAGGATCTGTGGCACCCATAAATGTGAGATTTTTGTTTCCATGGAAACAGCAGTCATTTCCAAATCCTTTTGAAAGCAGACATATGTTATTTTCTTATTTCAAAGACTGTGATATTTACATTTTGCTAACTTATATTGAGGGCAGTGTATATACCATACAAGAGAGTACAGGGGTGCAATCAAGAAATAAATATTGGATGTACAAATATCAGCTAGTTAATACTTGGCTGTTTATTGGATAACAGCACTTGCTATGTCCACTAGAGCAATAAATGTCAATGCATTGCTTTAGTTTTCCAGTACTTATCAGCTGCTGTATGTCCTGCAGGCAGTGGTGTATTCTTTCCTGTCTGTTACAGTTCACTCTGCTGCCACCTCTGTCCATGTCAGAAACTTTCAGTGCAGCAGCAAATCCCCAAAGAAAACGTCTCCTACTACTCCTCTCCAGACCAGAAAGAATATACCACTTCCTGCAGGACATAAAGCAGCTGATAAGTACTGGAAAATTTGGTTGAACTACCCCTTTAAGTAGCAGAGAGAGTGTGCACTTTCACGCCTGTCCGTGTGGCTGCAACCTGGAAGGAAGAAAAACCTGGCAGTGAATGCCTGCAAGGGAGAACTGTCACTGTTACAGGGATAGTACTAGTCTCATAATTCTGGGATATTTATTTAGTAGCACTATGATAGCAATATGTATGATGCTATTTTGTATAGAGTATAGTTTTTGTATCCAATAGAACATAATGAAACAATGTGTAACATTTTTCCGCAATATATCCGCAATACACGTATAATTCTTATTAATATGTGTATTGCGGATTAGCTGCGGATTAGCTGTGGATTTCGTGTGTGAAACTCCCGGCGGATCCGCCCATGTGAATTTACCCTTAGGGTGCGTTCACACCTACAGGATCCGCAGCAGATCTGCAGCAGATCCGAAGCAGATTTGATGGTGCAGATTTGATGCTGTGTTCAGTTATTTAAATTAAATCTGCTGCGGATCTGCTGCGGATCTGCTGCGGATTCGCAGCAGAAAATAAGCTGCGGATCCGGTAAGTGTGAATGTACCCTTAAGCCTTGTTTTTGTAAAGTGTTTTATATGTATTGGTATTTTGTAGTATTTCACATATGTATTTACTATGAAAGGTAATGCGTTTTTGTAATCAGTGAATACACCTGTATGTAATGCATTTATACCTAGTAAGGGGGTAAGGCTTGTGTCTGAGAGCAAGGGCGCATGTGTCCTAAACGTGTCACTATAGACTAAGAGGTGTTTTGCACCTTGTTATTAATTGTCCTGTTTTTATTACATTGGAATAAAGCAAAGAAAAAGTTTTTAATGATTATGCTGAATTGAATCTTTTCTTCTATGGATGTTGCAACGCATGTCCGAAGGCGGATCTGTGCATTCAAGCAAAAACTACGTGTGAGCTGACACTTATGAACTTTACTTTACTATACTGTACAGTACTATCATGCACAGAAAATTATGTTATAGCAATGTTGTCTTCAAGTCAATACCTTATCCTGGCTCTGCCTATATCATCATACTGTGTATCAAGAAGAAACATTTTTAGGAAGGCATACTTACATACAGTAACTTGGTATGTGACAATCCCTAAACTTTCTCATTTAGATCCATTTGGATCCATCTTTTTTACTTAAAGGGTTTATCCAGTGCTACAAAAACATGGCCACTTTCTTTCTGAGACAACACGACTCTTGTCTCCAGTTCTGGTGCGGTTTACAATTAAGCTTCATTCACTTCAATGGAACTGAGCAGCAAAACCCGCCCAAGCTGGAGACAAGAGTGGGGCTGTCTCTGAAAGAAAGTGGCCATATTTTTGTAGCGCTGGATAACCCCTTTAACTCCCTAAGACATAACATCTTCTGTATTATGAGTTTGACATCAGAACATAGTAAAATAGTAACATACTCTGCAAGGCTGAATGAGAGGTTCATCTTGTCTGCTATCCTAGCATTGATCCAAAGGAAGGCAAAAACTCTCAAGAGTAACTATAGAATCCTTAAAATATTACAGATAATGGTTTGTCTGTTGCTGCACTTACAATAAATCTGTTAGGTATACTAAGAACACAGAGTGTATGCCACCTGAACCTGGTGATTTGTCTATTTGAAAATTTTTAAGGTGATATTGCACCACGTAGACAAATGACATTTAATGAAGAGATTACTTTATCCCTCTGCATTTCACTTAACCTTTCATTTTACTTTGTAAATTTGGAGGAAAAAAAATGTTTCATTAATTTGCTTCCTGCTCATCAGTCTTTATTATCCCTTTCAGGCTTAACCTCTTTACTATTTGTAAAACATTTTAGGGTGAGATTCTCTTTTTTTGTTTTTTTTACATATAGTTTTTTTTTTCTCCTAGCTTTTTAGTGCTTCTGTACTGCCTTCCTGTTTTAGTAGCTTGAAGTGTTACTGTCACTCTTAAAAAATGTTAACATCTTCTGTAAAAAGTTTTTACCGGTCAAGGTCTATAAAAGTCTATGGTGTCCATGCCCTCCAACAAGGTGGGGAGAGCACAAGTGTTTGGCTTCCTCTGGGTCTATCTAGTGATATTGAGGGTCAGAAAGCCCACACCCAAGCTGATCAAAACATTTGACACGTCTGTGGGACATCAAAAGTTTTTTTGTTTTTTTTTAAATTGACAGTATTGCTTTAGGCTATGTTCCCACTACATTCTTTAAAAAAAAAAAAATTAAGAATGGACGCTGATTGTAATGGAATCATCTTTTCTGCAGGGGCGGCATTGCATTTAACTCAATGCAATGCCGCCTGCTGTGTTCTGATATTGTTATTTTAACGCCCATGCCTATTATGCACTCTAGCTGTTCACACAATGTAAAGTACAGTCAGCAGCCATACTTTACATTGAAGTGAATGGTTAATTGATTTTTCGACACACCCAAAAGTGTCCACAAGTCAATATGTTATATATTATAAAGTTCAGGGAAGAAAAAGAGCGCTGCACCTCACACCCATGGCAGACACCTGTGCCTCTCAGCTGCATAAAAAACATCAGAACTTTGTGTATAAATTGATCAAGCCACACTGCCCCATGTACCGCGTGCAGGTATCTGATACACATGGGTCCCTACACTAAGTCCACACTGTGCCGGTCAGTGACCACCACCCACGCAGGCGTGCAGAGGAATGGAGAGAGAGGTAAGAGCTTGTTCTCACTTGTGTTGCTTGGCGTCCACTTTTTCCGCCGGTGCGGGGTCCTTTAGGGTCTGGTCCTGTGACAATGGGGTTGTGGGGCCATTCCGTGGCCCCCCTTCTCTGCTTGCGCACGTTTTGAGGGGATTGTGGTCGCTGACCGGCACAGTGATGTTTTTTGGTTAGGGACTCATGTGTATCAGAAAACCTGCACGTGGTACATAAGGCAATATGGTTTGGCCAAATTATATACTAACTTCTGATGTTGGTTTTAAATGTAGCTGAATAAGCTTTCGTGTCAGCCATGGGTGCGATGTGCAGCCATTTCTGTCTTTTTGGCTTGTGCATATTTTATGTATTCTGTCCCTTTTTTCATTGTGGCTAGCACTCGTGCTTTGTAAGACCCATGTGATCCAAATTAGCAGGAAGCACCTGTGTACATAAGGGGAGGATCTCCTAGTATTCTCTTATTCTACCTGCAGAGGAATGGAGAGAGAGGTAACAGCTTATTCACACTTGTGTTGCTTGGCGTCCACTTTTTCCTCCGGTGGCGCCTGTGGGGTCTGGGGGGGGCCTTTTAGGGTCTGGTCCTGTGACAATGGGGTTGCGGGGTCATTCCGTGGCCCCCCTTCTCTGCTTGCGCACGTTTTGCGAGGATTATGGTCGCTGACCGGCACAGTGATGTTTTTTGGTTAGGGACTCGTGTATCAGAAGACCTGCACGTGGTACATGAGGCAATATGGTTTGGCCAAATTATATACTAACTTCTGATGTTGGTTTTAAATGTAGCTGAATAGGCTTTCGTGTCAGCCATGGGTGCGATGTGCAGCCATTTCTGTCTTTTTGGCTTGTGCATATTTTATATATCATAAAACTATGCCATACAAAGGCATTAAATTGATACTAACAAAGTGCCATCAGTTTGAGGCTAATTCACATGCCAGTATTTGTCAATTTTCCTCAGTATTTGGCAGCGAAAACCCTGGGTGGGTCCACTCCTAGCTTTGGTTGTCAAACATGAATGGAATTTACTGACAGAAATTCTGCAATGTAATACCAGCTTCATAGCACAGAAACTCCATGTTCCTTTCTTATTGGCTCTAACTGCATGGCTATGCTGTGTTTATAAGCCCTGAGAACAACAATTAACAATACAGTTGTGTTTTGGTTGACCATATGCAGAAAATAATTTTACTTGCTGCTGTTATCCTTTGTTTTTTTAAAATAATTATACTCTAACTCTAAATAATAATAAATGCCAAATCTGTCAAATACTTAAAGAAAAATGCTGACTTGCAGCAGATGTACCTATTGCATATGATCACCCACAACGGAACTGGATTTTCCCCTAAAAGGGGTTGTGTCATGAAGAAAACTAGGTCTATACTGATGCATTATGTTAATTGAAACATATTTTAAATATACAAGCATTTCTTAAAATGTTTCATTAGAGCAATATGGGCTTACTAATCGCCCATGTGCCTGCTTTGTTTCAATAACCTCTTACTTTGAGTACAGCCTGCCAAGCATTCATGCTCAGTTCAGTGGCAGTCATAAGATCTGTCCCATTAGATTGGCAATTGGTTTTCACTTTACATGGAAACAAGGGGGATTGTAGGAAAATATCTGCACTGTTGCATGGCAATAGCAGGATCACAGGAGATAATCAGATGCATAGGAAGGAAAAATGGTAGTGATATACTGATATATCAGTGTATAGTATTAGTAAGTGTAGTCAAAGCCCTTACTGACAGCAGCTCCCTGTGTACCTCATAGAGCTAAAATCAGACTCCTCTCTTCCAGGTTGGGCTGCCCTGCTCGGTGGTGAGTCTGTCCATAAGATAGACCGCATGGAGGAGAATGTGACCATGCCCCACCCCCAATGTCCACCACTGATACTGTATATGCCTATGGAGGACTCTGGGGGTGGGGCATGGTCACATGCTGCTCCATGCTCAGCCATCTTATGGACAGAATCACCACAGAGCAGGGGAGCCCAGCCTGAAGTAAGTACACTTACTAATACTGTACACTGAGCAATTTTACTATAAAGTGGCCAACCCCTTTAACTAAAAACAACATATTTATACTCCTTTACATATTTGCATGTAGTACACGTCTGATTTTAATTTCTTTGCTTCATGACACAACCCACTTTAAGGAAAAACATTTTAAGGTTTTCCTTTAAAAAAATCACATAAATAAAAAAAACAAAAAAACATTACAGTGGTGGAACAATGTTAATAAGAATACACATAAACATAATCCTCCAATAGAACTTGTTTTTCCTTCATTTAACCACCTAAAACGCAAGGTATTATTGTTGTTTTTCCTTATTTAGTTTAGTATTTACCTTAACAATGAGAAGCATCTGAAATCCCTGAGGTAATTGTATCCGTGTGTCACAAAGGTTTGGTCTCTTTCAATGTGAACCTGTTCCCAGCATAATGATTTTTAGTTAGGGAGAAGGACCATACTGAAGACAGCTATTTAAGTTTTAAGTAAAAAGATTTTCTAGCTTTAATCATTGTCTATTGCAGTGTCATGATTTTTAGCTTTCCACTCTGCTTTGATCTATTTATTTAATTCTGCCAGTTCTATGTCTCTGCAGAGTTTGATCTGTGCATGTTATAAAAGAAAAAGGCTATGTGAATTCTTTCATTTTTTTTTTTTTTTACAAATTTTTTTTTCACAAAAAGTACCTATAATCTCCTTCATTTCAGTACTTATTATCCTCGTTTTTCCCATCACTTATTTCCTATTGATTAATAGGTCAATAAGCCAAGAAATGAAAATGTTAACTCTGACTGGATATGACTGTGGGGTCAAATTTGACGACTCTAGAAATCTCTGCTTTATCTCTTAAAATGCAAGTTGTATGAACCTGTGTGGATAGTACACGGTACATGCTACCTCTAATTAACCCATGTGACAATACTGACTTCCTGTTACTGACCTCGTAGTTGTGCACAATATATGTCAGGTTAAAATTGGAACTTATAAAGTATATACGGCGACCCTTCAAGTTACAATGGTCTTAGGTTACAATATTTTATTCAATATTCAATATTATACAATATTTTTATCATAGAATGCCCTTTCCTGGCCACTGTAACTTAAAACTAAATTTTACTCACAATGGGGGACATTTATCAAGACTGGAGTACTTGCCAGTCTTAAATAAAGCCCCACTCTGTTTTTCACTGCCAGATTTACTAAGATGCGCACACATCCGGTATAGATCATGATTTATTCCTGTGAGCAGGTGGAAATTATGGTAAATCTGGCACAGGAGGTGGCAATGCCTCCTCTTCGCGTTGCCCTCCCTGCCCGCCCATCAAGCGAGTGGGGGATATAGCTGGCATACGCTACAAAAAAGTGACAAATTTGCCCTTTTCCTGTGTCGTACGACAGGGACACATATTGATAAATATCCCCCAATATGTACTACCAAACTACAAATGCTGATGGGCGGTTGATCTAAAAAACAGTACATTACTTTACGCATTGTGTGTGAATGTAGAAAATGAACCAGCACTTACCCAGTAGACGCAGCTTGGCGTGTATGCCATAACCGGCAAGTGGGTAGGTAGGAAGGGGAGTGGGGGGTTATTTTTTTACATTTGCACTCATGTTTTCCCTATTCTCTGAACGCTGCACCCCTGTCCTAACTGCATATTTCCTATGCAGGAGCTTGTCAGCTACTTTGCAATGATCACGTGTATCAGGACTGCTACGGTGTGCGGTGTGGGTTTGTTGCTTTTCATTATCGACACTTTATGTATTGTATTAAGCTTTTGGGTACCAGGTGAGGGCTGTGCCTTTTTATTTTTGCTTTGCTCTCTATAGGAAACTGAAGAAAGTTGTGTCTGCTTTACTTCCTTTGTTTTTCTTTTTTTATCTAAATATATTATGAAAAACCATCTTATAAATAATGCTTACTTTCAACTCTTTCCCTAAGGGGAAAAAAAGTTTTTCTTCTGCTATACCGAATGTGCAGCTAAAAGCACCACAATGACCAAAATTTTCTGCTACAGCCCTTTATTTAATTGAACATTTTGGGAACTCAAAAATAACTTCCAAGCATAGGTCCACGTTTGCTAAGGTAGTAGCTCAAAACAATTGGTCCTAATTGCTACACAATTGTGATGCCCAGCAGGTGAGATACATTGACTATGCTGTGTGCACCAGAAAGACCTCCTAATTTGGTCTAGCATGAAAGGGGCATGGCCTAAGCAGAAAAGGGACATGGGATAAAATGTCATGCCATGTGCCAAAGAAAATGCCAAATTATGGTGCATTACCGTGGCCTGAAGTAACTAAACACTGCAAACTAAGAGTAGACAGACTATAGATGTGCCAAATTCACCAATCAACCATCCTACAGTAAGTCACTGTTCTTATTTACTAGACAGTGAAAACAGACAAACAGTCTTAAACTTTATAACCACGTCCCGTAATCTACGGATTCATATTTTCATACTCGAGTGCAACTATATGTCTATTGGGCTATTCACACGATCAGTAGATTACAAGGATGCAAACCAATCCTGAAAAAAAGGACATGTCATAGTGCAGACCCAGATTCTCTCTATTTTTACGGATTGTAACCTTTTGGCATTCGTATTTCTGTAAAAAAAAATACGGATGAATCATTAGTCACATGTCTGAATTACGGAAATTCAGATGCACTACAGATGCCCAATCACTAATTTTTTGCGGATTGTATGGGTGGATAGCTAGAGGAATCTATGGACATGAAAAAAATACTAAATGTGTGCACAAGGCCTTAAAATGCACCAGATTTGACAGTTGCTTTCTTCCACAAACAGCAACACCCTAATCAATCAATAAGCAGGACAACGATCAATTTGAGTGATAATACATTTCTGTGAAGTTTTGCAGAATATGTTTGTAAACACACAAAAACACACACAAAAAAAAAGAATATGTTTGTGTTGTATAAATATACTATATACATAATAGTAAAATGTATGTGCGTGTGCTTGTGTGTATAGTTCAAAAAATTATAAAATTGCATTTTTTTTATTCTATCTCCAAAATAATAATTGTTATTATTTGTTTCTTAATATATTATATCGTAAAATAAGGGATTTTAAGCTTGTCGCCAATGAAATCTGTCGCGGTTGTGGTAAAAGTGGTTAATCTCTTCCCAATAATAATAAAGACTGGGGCATGTGTGTAAGGTGTGCATTAGACCCATTGCATCTTAGACATTTGTCATTTCTACCCAGCATAATCTTACTAAATAATTTAGGACAATAATATGCAGAATGAATAATAAATAACTGAGAAATTCTGAACTGTTTTTCTCACCACCTTGGGGACAATTTCCAATGCATGAGACGCTGTTGTTACGTACTCTATTTTCCAAAACATTTGTTTCCAAGATCCTACACACACACACACACACACACACACACGTCTGCCATTGCACTTGCAAATGAGAAAAAAATATATTGTTTAGCATAAAATATAAATTCTTCTTGCAGTTCTTTAAATGGTGTAACCCTTCCAATCATAAATAAATGAGCATGACATATAGTCGCTAATAGGTATGGGATAGACTTGAGATTTTTTAATAGAAGTAAATTACAAATCTATATAAATTTCTGAAACCAGTTGATTTGAAAGAATAAGATTTTCGCTAGAAATCCCCTTAACAATCATCTATCTTACCTATTCCTAATAAAACCGGGGCTTCAGCACTGAACCACAGTGAAAAGAAGTGCCATGATGTGATTTTGGCTATGAGGTGTACTGTTTTTGATAAGAAAATCAGTTTCCATGTCTAAAATGGCCTTACTCTTTCCAGTGTGAATATACTCTTAACATTCAAAAATATTTTTCATTGTTTGCTATATTGTTTCCTTAGCATTAGAGATGATTGAACAGGGTCAAAGTTCAGGTTCGCATGAACCCGAACCATTGGCATTTGACTCCCGCTGCCTTCCCGTTCGGTACTCGGGCTGTCTCCACCTTCCCCACAGAATGGGAAGGTAGCGGGAGTCAAATGACAATGGTTCGGGTTCGTACGAACCTGAACTTCGGCCCTGTTCAATCATCTCTACTTAGCATCACAGCATCAAACTAAACACAATGGGGTGGTTATCTCCTCTCAGGAAATACCAGCATGATGACTTCTCATACAAACTACAAACTATACTAAGACATCTTTGGGCCTTCACTTTTGCATCCCATTCCCAGCCTTTATAGCAACAATATCCGCATCCTGTACACTGCCACCCTGCTGCATCTGCCAATGCAGTGCCAACTGCTGCCTAGTATGCCCTGCCCTGTCTCTTATATATTGTCTACACATGACCCTCTTTCTCAGTTCAATTCCTGCTAATGGCCCCCTGTTTTTGACAAAATACAAAATAGATAACCTGGAGACTGAATGTCGGGCTTGGGACCCCTACGATCCCTCCCTGGTTGCTACGAAGGTTGTGCCTTCCTTTTTCACAATGAAGAATGGTGTCCTTGAACATTGTAACTTTACAAGGACACATTTTGATATTTCTTACAGTGCAAGAAATAAATCAAATCAGACTTGATAAAGTTTTGTCCTGATGATGGGTTGGGTACAGGCCTCAACAGGAAAGAAGAAAGTTGGACTACTCTGTTATAAGGGGGCATCAAATTAGTTCAGTCCAGTTGAAAAGCTTCATACAGGGTTACAAATACTTTGAGCCTGTTTGCGTAAGAAGTAACTGTGCTGATAATGGTAAACTGGATGAACATCACCGAGGTCGGTCTTTGAGAAAGATAACGCTAAAAAGGAACAAAATAAGCAAGTGCTCTGTAAGCTCTTCCCTGCTGTGTTGATTATTGCAAGAAACAATTTGCATATAGATGCATTGTTAGTTTGGAAGCATTATTCTGCACAGAATATCATATCTTGTTATGTCCTTATTGTGCTTTTCACAAATACATTGGATAAGTCTATTTTATTCCTTATCCATTTTTATCTGGTGAATGCATAGAATACAGTACAAAACAAGCCAATTCTCTTACAGTACTTAGGATGTGAATGGCAGAAAGAGAAAAATGAAAAATTGCATAATTATTTTCACCACTTCTTATATCTGTTCTTCATCTTACATTGAACAAAACAATAGCGGTCAGCTGTATGCACATGAGATAAGTGTTTTCTGTATTTACTTATATGTTCTATACAGACTCTTAATAGATTTCCATAAAGATAAAGAAAAAAAGACTCTCCGTAAATTATCAAATAGAAAACATTAGAGGGGTATTTTATTTTATTTATTATTTAGGGTCAGACTGGCGCTAATACTGGAGGTTCCACTAGTAAGCACTGACACAAAATGACCTCAAAACATCCAGCAAAAGACAACTCCATTTGGTGCTGACTTGAAGTCTATGGCCTGCTACAAGACAGCGGGTTTTTTAGGGCTATTAAGACTGTATTTTATTTTGTGATTTGACAAAAGGTCAATTGAAATAAACCGATGAACTTACTAAACTTCTTATATAAGTTCATTAGGGTCGAAAAAAAATAGCTGGAGGCAGGTCTTGTCCCATCCCATAGCTAGGGGGCAGCCTCCAACTGTACGTGACATCACATGCTCAGCTGCAATTGGCTGAGCAAGCACCGAACCACCTGACATGCCTGCATAGCATAACGGAGTTGTTGGACTTGTGTGCTGCTGCTGAAGCAGGAAGTAAAGAAGATTCTCATGGCAAGATGGATGCTGTCCAGAATGCAGAATGGCCACAAACAGGCTTCTAGTCAGAGACAGGGGATATGGTATGAGAAGCCTGCAAGATTGGGAGTGTTTTTTTTTTTTTTTGGAGGGGGGCACTGGAGCTCTACCTTAATAGAAATATGAAATAGAATATATAATGAATAATTGAGAGAAAAAAAAGTTGCTGGGAGCTTTAAATATTTTTTTTATTAAAAAGAAGAGTTTATTTATGGTCCTGTAGAATACTCACAATGTACCTGAAAAACTGAATGGCAGTAGTACTTACTGTACTCAGTATAGTACTTACTGTACTGAGGTAAAGAGGTGCTATTAGATAGGCAGGTTCTTTCCAAGTGAAACATACCTACAGACTGGCTGGCTTATCCAGTCAATCACTCATTTCTGTAAGCCAACAGTGTCTATAAAAGGGATACACATCTCAGCAGTGGCATCCAATCAATGGAGTCTACGGCTGCGTACAGCTGATGATGTCAGAGGTACCATGGGAGATCATACAGCCCCTTGCGTCAAACAGATAACACAACAGATCATGTTGATATGTGAACGCCATATTGATAAAGTACACGGCGGGGTAAGGTAAGAATAGTTTAATGTTTATTAATGTTTATTATTGTCTGTATAGGTGCAGCAATGTATGAAAAAATTGCTATGCTGTGTTCACACAACAACTTATTTAATGACAAGAACGGGCGTTGTTTTCAATTAGAACAATGGCAATTCTTATCATAGAGAAATCTGTTGCATTGAAATCGATGCAAACAACGGCCGTTGCTCACACAGTGTATCGAACAAAGACAATTGTTTGCTGCGGCCGTGGAAATAATTTTGTGCATTGATTTCAATGACCAATTGTACCAATCCCTTAGGAAGCTTAGCTATCAGGTAGGATATATTATAGCTATGCTTCCAGAGGACGCTGTGTGTGACAGCAAAACACGTTGAAGGGGCTATATTTTGTTTATTTTTAACCGTTACTCTTGATGCTCGCACACTATTTAACTCACAACCAGCAGTGATATTAACTGTAGGACTACAGGAATTATATGCAGTTTACATGATCATAAGGGCACAGGAGTAGATGCTTTTAATACATTTTTTCTGTTATACTTACCGCATGATTTTATATAAGTAATTAAAAGTGAAGTTTCAAGTCAAGTCCCTAAGGGGGCACTACCCCCGTTGTCAAAACAGCCCCAACATTGCTAAGCTAACCCCGATAAGGGGTAAACTCGCTTCATTGCAATTTAAGGGGTTGTCTGTGAGGTTTTTTTTTTTCTTTTATATTTGGACAGGACTGGAGGGAACATAACAAACAGGAATACTCACCCTCACTGCTCTCCAGCACTCTTGGTATCCCAGCTGCTCAGGGTCCTTCCTCTTCTTTGCTACTTCTATTAGGCATTCCCACTACAGCACAGTGGTTAGTGCTGTAGCCATGTAGTGCTGGGGTTCTGGGCAGGGGCGTAGCTAGGATTGACAGAGCCCAATAGCAAAAAAATTTAAGGGCCCCCTCTCCCCTACTCACAACACAAAGTTATATATATATATATATATATATATATATATATATATATATATATATATATATACTTTACTGCTGGTGTACTGATAACCCCTAACCTCTGCACAAGTTCTGCACATTTTATTTTCCTTCTTGATTGCCAGCTGGAGAACAGAGGTCAGAGGTTATCAGTGCAGTGAAGCAGAAATCTCTGTCTTCTGCTTGTTGTGTCGTGTTGTGTTGCAGCATGTGAGTATACATTGGGTCACTTACACACTGCGGTACATAAGGGGTTAAGCAGAAGGACACAAGCTCTTACCTTCTCCCCGGCCCCCCTCCTGCATGGGCCCCATAGCAACTGCCTACCCTGCCTCTATGGTAGCTACGCCACTGGTGCTGGGTGCAAATACCACCAAGGGCACTCTGCAAAGAGTTTTTATGGAACCACAATTCCACAGTATTTATAATACTTTCCCCACTGGGGATGTCAGTGGCAGTAATGAAGAAGAGGACTACATGGAAGATCAGTTGCTAGGAAATCAGTAATGGAAGAGGAGCGTAGTGGGTAAAGATTACCTGTTTTCTATGTACCTTGCAGCCCTGTTCAGTTGTTAAAATACATTTCCAGGCAGGTCAGATCCTTTAAGGCACAGAATGCATCAAGGAAAAAAGTTAAAATTCGAAGACAGCTTCACAATACATAAAGGGAAGCACTGACAATATAAATATATAGAGCACAGTATTGAAGATACATTCTGTAATAAACCTGCAGGGTTGTATTCCTCTTTAAGGGCTCATTTAATTTCATTACTTAATAATTACAATCTAAAGCTTTCTACCCTGAAATCAGTGTCAGTATACACATTCCTGGGCTTAATTTCATTCATTTACATGAGTTTTATTTCCAGAGCCTACCTATGTTTGATTGTAATCTCACCACTTCGATTTAACAGGAACAAGAACAAATCTACAGTTTGTTAGAAAAGAGCATAAGGTTGTAGGGATTTAATTATCTTCCTATACAGAGGTTAAAAATAGATTAATTTAAAGTTGACTTTAACAGAGAAATGTATTTTCCCATCGCTACTTTAATCTTTCTTGTTTTAAAATGGGCAAGTACCTTTAGATGTTATTTATCAAAGTCACGGACAATTTTTTTTCAAAACTTTAATCAGTTTTAAAATTAGTAACCTAGGTCTGATGGGTTGAACAAGTAATAAACCCTTCAATTTATCTAGAATAAGGGATTGTTTGTTGGTTTGCAATTGTGTAGGGAGAGGACTCAGATTTTTTTGCAGTTTGTCAGTTTTATTAATGTAGCTCCTCAGACTTGTACTACAATACAGTCCTTTCTGGTGCTGGGGACCCTCGACTCCTAGCCTAGCTAACCACTGTTGTCCTTTTCTCAATTGCAGTATAAAGATGGTGTTTTCAGGGTCATTATCACACTGGGGGCCACCATTGCCATAACTTATTATTGACTATAGTTGTTTTTTGTTTGTTTTTGTATGTACCATCCATCATCCAATAGATTCCAGCATTTTGGATTTATAGCGATCAGGTTGCATAGTAGGATATCTCAAAATGAGTTAAAGGGATATTCTCATCCCAACTAACATAGTTATACTTATACGGCTGATCAAGTAAAATATTTTTGCAAATACATCCATTAAGCAAACTTGACTCCCTCTTCTGATATGCTGCCCTTTCCCTCCCAGACTATGTTCACATTAAGTAAAAAGAGAAAAAGCATCCACTTTTTATTTTTAAAATAACATCCGTTATTACGGCATTTTATTGAAGTCAATGGAATACATTGAAGTAAATGAAATGACGGCCGCCCAATTCAAACAGGGTATAAAATAACTGACAATGGGCCTTCTAAAAAGAACCACACCCAAAAAGACTGTAACTAGAATAATGTACCGATAGCGATCATTCTAATGTGCCTACGTAATGACTGACATAATTTGGAACTCAAAATGACGGACATCATTTAAAAAAACAAAATACGGAAAGAAAAGATGTTATGTGAGCGTAACCTTTTCGTTGACAGCTCGTTGTGTAGTTTACAGACCACAATTCTGCTCTAAAAACAGTGGTCTGGGACTCTGGCCTGCAGAAAACTACTAATCTCCCCACCACGCTCCCTTGCCTGCAATAGAGCCTCAGTAGCTGAGTGTCCCTTGACCTAGCAGATATCCTGATTATATTCCTTATTTTGTACCGCATGGACCATCTGTTACCGACCTTACTTTCTGACTCTGAGTTATTGTGTTTGTTCGTCTTGTCTGTGTTTTGTGTTACAACTGTTCAGGCTAGGGACTGTCGCCCAGTTATCCACTGATACAGGGCAGTTGTAAGCAGGCAGGGACAGAGGGGTGGCGGGTTTCAGTGCTAGGGCCTCACCTGTCTCGTGTCCTCCAGCTCTGTACCTGACAAGAGGATTGGTTGGAAACCTAGACATTGAGCTGTCAACAATAGGAGGGAAAAGAGCAGCATATCAGGAAGAGGAGGTAAATTGGCTAAATATAAGTGGCGCAAACCCCGTAAAATGAAAAATTAGTGCTGCCCAAAAAAGTTGTCTCTTGATAAATGTGTCCCTATATTTAAAAATGTCAGCAAATGTGTGAATGTCTATCTCAAGAATGCAGCATTTAACTACCGGTGGCTGAAGAAGTTGGATGCAGCCCTATGGCTAAACAGCTATAGGCTGCGTTCACACTACGTATATTTCAGTCAGTATATGTATATTTCAGTCAGTATATTTCAGTCAGTATTGCAACCAAAACCAGGAGTGGATTAAAAACACAGAAAGGATCTGCTCACACAATGTTGAAATTGAGTATATGGCCGCCATTTAATGGCAAATATTTGCTGTTATTTTAGAACAACGGCTGTTATATTGAAATAATGGCCGTTATTTACTGTTATATGGCGGCCATCCACTCAATTTCAACATTGTGTGAACAGATCCTTTCTGTGTTTTTAATCCACTCCTGGTTTTGGTTGCAATACTGACTGAAATATACTGACGGAAATATACGTAGTGTGAACGCAGCCATAAGCTGTATCAATGTTTTCCAGGACTCGCTAGGGCTACATCCAACTTTTTCAGTCACCGGTAGTTAAATGTTGCATTCTTGGGATAGATATTTACACACTTAGGCTTGTACGAACCCGAGCGTGCTCAAGGTTTGCTCATCTCTAGTAGACTGATAGGCCTCATTGCCTATTCTAATAAGTCTCATAACATATCAGCAAGGACTTGATAGGTATCTTTATTGACAAATACATCTGTTTTCCTACTCTTATGGTATGCTAGAAATAAATTTTTCATATACGTTGTGCTTCTTGGCAAACCCTTTCAGAATATATTTTGTGTCGTACTAAATGGTAGGAGTCATTAATTGCACATTACTGAATGGCCTTCATCTGAACCCTGTTTTGCATAAGTGAACGTTTCATTATTAGAGACATTGTTATTTTAAATAATGAAGTATACGACACAGCTACCTGCTATTCTAAACCATTATTAATGCTTCTACAAATCCATATAATTAATATTAATCTTACAGAAATTAATTGATTTCTCTTGATATTATGCTGATAAATTAGCATTCCCACATCTTTTGTTTTTGGTCTCAGCTACATTCCTATGGAGTAATCAGCAGTTAGACCCAATATCTTATTAATGACGACAATTGATTTGATCTCAGGAATATTACAAAAGGTACTCCAGTCCAGAGCATGGGAATAGAGGACATGTGATGAATATAAATAAAGTCTTAAGTCTTGCTTATTAACTTTTTAATCCACTGAAGTAGGTAGAATTATGAGTGAAAAAAAACTGACAGTCCCTGCATCGTTTAAACCGGAGACACTTGATGTAGTAGAACAAGTGCTGGCTCGAATATGTATATATCAAAACAGACAAGTGCACAAATCTGCATCGTGGAACAATGTAAGCTTTATTCTATGTTTTTTTTTTTTTTATATAAACCCTTACAATGTGGGATTGTGCACTTGGCT
Source organism: Dendropsophus ebraccatus (assembly GCF_027789765.1). NCBI lineage: Eukaryota > Metazoa > Chordata > Amphibia > Anura > Hylidae > Dendropsophus > Dendropsophus ebraccatus. The sequence continues at coordinate 65,942,403 of NC_091463.1, forward strand.
GAATGTCTGAATGCTATAGGGTTCCAATAAGAGTAAATAGAGCTTGCAGTGTAGCTCATTATTTGGTGGCAATTATTATAATGGGAAATACCTACATGTTAGGGAGAATTCTACATATTTATATATATATAAAGTTTACCTAAACTTTCTGATAACTCATAGAGATATGTCATTACAATTGGCAGGGGTTCAGCTATAAATACATCCACTGATCGATAGAAGAAACAGATAGCAGTGCTCGTCTAACCACAGTGTCTTTGTTTCTGTTTGGCTTCTCTCTCATAGACTGTATTTAAGATCATTGATCATATTCGTTTTCAACACATCTTTAATCATGATTAGCTATTCTAGATATATTTTGGCCAGTGTCATAAAGGTATTTTTCATGAAAAATTTCACAATATAGTTAATAAAAACCTCATCAGTGGGGTCCAACTGTGTTAAACTTAGGAACTGTCAACCATGCATGTTGGTGCTCTATTCAAACTGTATGCAACTGCAGGAAATAGCCAAATAATGTACTTAGCATGGAATAATGGGTGGTTGAGCCGGCACTCAGGGACGATACTTCATAGCAGGACTCACACGTTTCCCGCGGATCATGATTAAGGACATCCACACAAAATACGTAGGTACTGCTATGAAGTATCATTTTTAATGCAAGAATAAAAGTTATGTTTTAACAACCAATGTCCCTGAGTGCTGGCTCAACCACCCAGCATTCCAAGCTTCCTGCTGCACATAAGTGTCTGGCCAATGCCTAGGAGCCTGTGTACCTGGTTCAACTGTTGATCTATCTATTCCCTGATCTATTCCAGGGTGAGCTGTATCTTCTACTCCTTTTATATGTGCATAGAATGAGAATGAATATGAAGTATAAGTGTCCCAGCAGTCATAACTTCAGCAATCAGAGACTTATCAGTTATTGTGTTGAAAAGCCCTTTAAACGTACAGTCATCTGATCCTACTCTGAAATTTATTTGCCACTGCTAGCAGGCCCTTCTTTGACCTTTTATATCCCATTTTGTCACCCTGGTTGTTCATGCCAATAGTTTATGACAAAAATAGGAGAAAATTAAGAAGCAGAGTATTAAATCTCAAGCAATGCCCCTTTTAGACAACTTATATGAGACAACATCATTTGTCAAACAAAATGAAGAGGCAATTTGAATAATACAGAAGTATTATCACTAGTGATCAGCGAATACTGTTCAATCGAATAGATATTCGATTGAATATTAAGGCATTCGATCGTATCAAATTTTATCGAATAGTTCACCGAATATTCTTTCCTTTTTTTTAGCCAATCAACATGCAGGGAGGCTGCCACAGCCCCTTGGTGTACGTAGCATCGCAAGAAACGAGAATAGAAATGATTGGATGGCATAGTCACACGACCCAATAACATACTGTATATACGTGTGTTCATCCAGTGCTATGTGCTGCTACATAATACATAAATACAAAGGGTAGTGCAAGCACTCTGCTCACCAAGTGCTTGGTGCTGCTGATACGTGCTAGACTGCTCGATCTAAAAAAAAGAGTAGTACGTGTGTTCATCTAGTGCTACGTGCTGCTACGTCATACATAAATACACTGGGTGGTACAAGCATTCTGCTCACCAAGTGCTTTGTGTTGCCGATATGTGCTAGACTGCTCGATCTAAAAAAAATTGTAGTAGATGTGTTCATCCAGTGCTACGTGTTGCTACGTCATACATAAATACACAGGGTGGTACAAGCAGGCTGCTGTGCTACTATAAGGCACTCTGTTTACCAAGTGCTACATGCTACATAATACAGCCGTCCAGCTGTACCTATAAAATATTCATACACCCTTTAATAACCAGGTAATTCACCTGTATAACATCGACTTGTGACTTTATTACCTGCGATTTTGGGGTGTTAGATGCTTCCCCTGCTGTCCCAGTTACATTCCAGTGGTGTTGGCATCATTTCCTGAGGTGTCATTGTGGACTTGGAGACCTCCAAGTAGTCCAGACATGTCCAAACTTTTTTCGAAGAGTGCCAAATTTGATGAAGTGAACATGTACGAGGGCCGACCATTTTACATGCTACATGCTATATGCTTTATAACACAGGCAGATAATAGCAAGCTGGATACCTGGGGGGGTGTAAAAGTTCGGAACGCGGGCAGCAAATGGCCCTCCGGCCGGACTTTGGACATGCCTGAAGTAGTCAAATAGACGTTTTTCAATAAACGAATACTTGTTCCCATAGACTTTAATAGGATCGAATAGGAACGAATATCGAATATTCGAATATTTCACTATTCGTTCAACACTAATTATTACTTAAAAACAACGACCATCCTTAAATACGGATAAAAAAAGACATTGTGTGAACATAGCCTAATTGTTCATGTCTGTTATTGAGCAAATTGGGTAAACATTCACAGAATAGGGAGAAACAAAAAGTGAATCCTTTATAATCATAAAGTTATTTACAGTAAAGCATGTTTCATACTAACTATTCATTCTTGAGAACAGCTTTGTTAGTAATCCACTTTGTGTATTTTTTTTTATCAAGCACAGCACCAATAAACACTACAAATAGAGCTCTTCGAAAAATTTATAACATAAGCATTTTTCACAGTACTTTTTCCCTACATTATGGATGTTTACTCAATGTGCTCAAAAGAAGTACAATTAGGTGCATATTAATTGTTATTTAGTTTGCAAATGTGTTTAGTTATTGGTGCAGATATCTAGTTAATTCCAAAAGACGAAAGAAGTGCACAATGCAAAAAACAGCCCTCCCCAGGAACATATCTAATTTTCTTTTCCTGCATTCATGTAATTTTATTTAAATAAAAAAAAAGTTTAGGACAACTGTGAGTGCTGCTACTTTTTCTCCTTTTTGATGAATTTGGACTGTACTATTGTTTAGTTATGCACCATCAGGCTCATCCAGATAGGGCATATGGACATTAATCAGCTCGCTCCCCCTGGAGTTTTGACACATTTACATAGAGCTGGACACATTTCTCTACCAATAAAAATTTCAATGGATTCATTTACTTATTCCTGCAACTGTATCTTCAGCTCACCAAAGTCCTTATTTTTAAATGGTCATTAATGAAGTTTTTTTTTTTCTTTTTTCAGTAAACATTCTCTGGACAGAATCCAGTGCAATCACCTAAATGAGAAATGAATAGCTTATCCCATTATAGTCAATGGATGTTATTAATCACATGAAATTTACCGCATAAGTAAGGCAACAAATATGACATAATGATGTGTTCATAAAATTACCTCTATAAGCCTAAAAAAAGCAAGCTGTTAATAATAGGTAATAGGTAAAAACCTTTCATGTACTTTCATTAAAAAAATGTATACTTCTCGCCTTATTACAATAATAATAGTAGTAGTCTTTTGTTTCATATACCCCTTGTTTGCTTCCCCCAGTAGTATATAGACCCCTGTGTGTTCCCCCAGTTGTATATAGACCCCATTCTGCTGCCCCAAGTAGTATATAGACCCCCTGTGTGCTGCCCCCAGTAGTATATAGACCCCTCTGTGAAGCCCCAGTAGTCTATAACCCCCTGTTTGCTCCCCCTGTGTGCTCCCCTCATTTATATAGACCCCCGATGTGCGCTCCCCCAGTTAAATAGACCCCTGTGTGCTCCCCCTCCCATATAGTATATAACACAATAAAACAAACACTTATACTCACCTGGGTCCGGGCGTCTCCTCTTCTCTTCACTCTTGTGGCCGCAGGAAGGGTTTTCCCTGCGATCACAAGAGGCCGCACTACCCTTGTCCTGACGCCGATGCTCTAGTGATGTCACTGGAGCGCCGACACCGCAAGGACAAAGCTGACACTTGTGACCGAAGGGAAAACCCTTCCTGCGGCCACAAGAGTGACACACAGGAAGGGGGTCAATGCCTCTCGCCCTGTCACTGCTGCTGCATGTAACTATGAGCGCTCATTATGAGTGCTCATAGTTACAGTTCAGATGGCAGCAGCGAGCGGGGCAGCGACCCTGTCCAGCGGTCTTGAGCACAAGAGCGGGGAGCGGGGGCCCCCCTGGATGTTGGGGGCCCCAAGCGATCGCCTTGGGTGCTTGTGCCAAAGACCGCCACTGGGGGCGCGGGAGCTGCGCTCCCGTCATCCCTGGCGGGGCCCGGCTGTCAGTGATAGCCTGGCACCTGCCGCAACTGCCGAGATCCAGGCTGTGCACGGATCTCGGCATTTAACCCCTTAGTGACCGCCGATACGGCGGTCACTAATGGGCCGGCGCCACCGCTGCCTTTTATCTCCCCCCACTGTGAATCCATGGCGAGGGGAGATGAAGAAAGTGAAATCAGACCCCAGATCAGCCCCCCCTAGTAGGGCGATCACTAACCCCCCTCCCCCGGCGGCCATCAGATCCAAAATGGCCGCCGCCAACGCTGTGAACAGACTGTCTGTTCACAGCGATGGACAATAAATAAATAATCAAAGCCCCATGCTCTCCACCACCGGTGGTAGCGTAGAGCATGGGGCCGTATATATACTATATACCGCTGATCACTTGTGCCATAAATGATTGGTGGCAGGGGATAAAAAGTGATAGTGTCCGTCACTCCTAAGTCGCCCCCGTCCCCAGTCACCCCCCCTTCCTACCCATTATACTCACCTGATCAAGGGAAGTCCTTCCTCCTCGGCGTCCTGGCTGGTTCTGAAGCGCGCATGCTTTAACCCATAGCTGCACCAGGACGTTATTGAACGTCCTCGTGCCGCTATGGGAGTTCAGAGGGGGGTCGCGCGGCGACCACCCTCTGAACTGCCGCGATCCCGGGTGCCGCGTGTAGCCCGGGCTCGCGGCTATTAGCGGGCACGGTCCGATCGCCGTGCCCGCTAATTAAGTACTTAGAAGCAGCTGTCAAAGTTGACAGCTGCTTCTAAATACTTCTTCAAATGCATACCTGGTGGTCTAGTGGGGGGATCGCCCCCCTGCGGCGTGATTGCGGGGGGGCGATCCCTGCATCCATCCCGGGCCGGGGTCTGCTCCGTAATGGCGCTGATCCCGGCTCGGCATTCTATTGCTTTTGGCTGCAGCAGCCAAAAGTAATAGAACACCGATCTCATGGATTCATGCAATATAACTATACTGCATGGATCTCTATGAGAGATCAGAGTGCATATACTAGAAGTCCCCCAGGGGGGCTTCTAGTATATGTGTAAAGTAAAAGAAAAATGTATTTTTAATAACACAAAACCCCCTCCCCTAATAAAAGTCTGAATCACCCCCCTTTCCCCATTTTATAAATAAAAATAAATTAATTAATTAATAAACAAACATGTTTGCTATCGCCGCGTACGTAATCGCCCAAACTATTAATTAATCACATTCCTGATCTCACACGGTAAACGGCGTCAGCGCAAAAAAATCCCAAAGTGCAAAATTGCGCAATTTCTGTCGCATCAAATCCAGAATAATTGTAATAAAAAGCGATCAAAAAGTCATATATGCGCAATCAAGGTACCGATAGAAAGATCACATCATGGCGCAAAAAATGACACCTCACACAGCCCCATAGACCAAAGGATAAAAGCGCTATAAGCCTGGGAATGGAGCCATTTTAAGTGACGTATATTTGTTAACAACGGTTTGAATTTTTTACAGGCCATCAGATACAATATAAGTTATACATGTTACATATCGTTTTAATCGTAACAACTTGAGGAACATGCATAACAAGTCAGTTTTACCCCAGGGTGAATGGCGTAAAAACACATTTCCCCCAAATAAAATAAATGCGTTTTTTTTTTTCAATTTCACCACACTTTGAATTTTTTTCTGGTTTCCCGGCACATTTTAGGCAAAAATTACATCTGCCATAGCAAAGTACAATTAGTTGCGCAAAAAATAAGGGCTCACTTGGGTCTCTAGGTGGAAAAATGCAGGCGCTATGGCCTTATATACACGAGGAGGGAAAAACGAAAACGCAAAAATGAAAACTGGCTGTGTCCCCTAAGGGTTAAAGTGACAGAGACCAATTTGGTCTCTGTCACTGAACTATGATTACTGTGATAGAAAATATCACAGTGATCATAGTAATATAGTAAAAATGAATGTGTAAAAGTACAAATAGTGAAAAACATACAAAAAAATAAAACACACACTTTTTATTTTAGTAATAATTGCAGTTTACTCCCGAATTAGCCCTAACCTCCTTAGATTACCCATAACCACCGCAGGTTGCCCGTAACCACAGTAGGTTGCCCGTATCTGACCCAGGTTGCCCGTAAGCACCCCAGGTTGCCCGTAATCACCCCAGGTTGTCTGTAATCACGCCAAATTGCACGTAACCCCCCAGATTACACGTAACCACCGTACGTTGCCCGTAACCACCGCACATTGCCCGTAACCACTGCACGTTGACCGTAACCACCGCATGTTGCCTGTAACCACCGTACATTGCCAGTAGCCCCCTCCAGATTGTCCATAATCACCCAGATTGCATGTAACCACCACAAATTACATGTACCCACCCCAGATTACCTATAAGCACTTCAATTTATCCATAACAATCCCAGATTGTCTGTAACCCCCCAGGTTGCGCATAACCACCCTAGGTAATCATGCCAGATTACATGTAACCCCCCAGATTGCACGCAACCACCGCATGTCGCCTCTGATCAACGCACGTCGCCTCTGACCACCGCCCGCTGCCTCTAATTACCGCACGTTGCCTCTGACCACCGCATGCTGCCTCTGACCACCGCACGTTGCCTCTAACCACCACAAGTTGCCAATGACCCCCTCCAGATTGCCTGTAACCATGCCAGATTACAGGTACCCACCTCATGTTACCTATAAGCACTTCAGTTTGTCAGTTACCACCCCAGATTGTCCATATCCATCCCAGATTGTCCGTAACCACCCCATGTTTCCCGTAACCACAGCAGGTTGCCTTTAACCACCCTAATTTGTCTGTAACCGCAGCAGGTTGTCCGTATCCACCCCACGTTGCCCGTAACCACCCTAGGTTGCCGTAACCACAGCAGGTTGCCCCTGACCACCCCATGTTGACCGTATCCACTCCAGATTACCCGTAACCACCCCAGGTTGCCCGTAACTACCTCCAGATTACCCGGAACCACCCCAGACTGTCTGTAACCACTCCACATTACCTGTAATCTCATTTTTTTTTATTTTATTTTAGTAACTGCGCTATTCTAATAACTATTACTAGCTGCGGTTTTGCTCCAGCAAATTGGCACTCCTTCCCTTCTGAGTCCCGCTGTGTGCCCATACAGTGGTTTGTGCCCACATATGGGGTACCATTGTACTCAAGAGAACCTGTGTTACAGATTTTGGGTTACATTTTTTCTCCTGTTCCTTGTGAAATTTAGAAATTTCAAACTAAGCCAACATATTATTGGAAAAATTCGAGTTTTTCATTTTTACTGGCCAATTTTGAATACTTTCCTCTAATACCAGTGGGGTTAAAATGCTCACCACACCCCAAGATAAATTCTTTGAGGGTTGCACTTTCCAAAATGGGGTGACTTTTGGGGGAATTCTATTCTGCTAACACTACAGGGGCACTGCAAATGCACCTGGCGCTCAGAAACTTCTTCAGCAAAATCTGCACTGAAAATGCTAATTGGCGCTCCTTCCCTTTTGAGCCCGGCTGTGTGCCCATACAGTGGTTTATGCCCACATATGGGCACAGTTTTACTCAGAAGAACCTGCGTTACAGATTTTGGGGTGAATTTTCTCTCCTGTTCCTTGTGAAATTTCAAACTAAAGCAACATATTATTGGAAAAATTCGAGTTTTTCATTTTTACTGTCTACTTTTGAATACTTTCCTCTAATACCTGTGGGGTCAAAATGGCCCCCACATCCCAAGATGAATTCTCTGAGGGGTGCACTTTCCAAAATGGGGGGACTTATGGGGAGATTTTACTCCGCTAGCACTACAGGGGCACTGCAAATGCACCTGGTGCTCAGAAACTTCTTTAGCAAAATCTGCATTGAAAAGGCTAATTGGCGCCCCTTCCTTCTGAGCCTGGCTGTGTGCCCATACAGTGGTTTACACCCACATGTGAGGCACCGTTGTACTCAGGAGAACCTGCGTTACAAATTTTTGGGTACATTTTTCTCTTGTTCCTCGTGAAATTGAGAAATTTCAAACTAAACGAACATATTTTTGGAAAAATTCGAGTTTTTAATTTTTACTGTCTAATTTTGAATACTTTCCTGTAATAACTCTGGGGTCAAAATGCTCATTCTACCCCAAGATGAATTCTTTGAGGGGTGTACTTTCCAAAATAGGGTTACTTATGGGTCTTTTTCTCTCTGCTGACACTACAGGGGCACTGCAAACGCACCTGGCGCTCAGAAACTTCTTCAGCAAAATCTTTATTGAAAAAGCTAATTGGCGCTCCTTCCCTTCTGAGCCCCGCTGTGTGCCCAAACCGTGGTTTACGCCCACATATGGGGTACCGTTGTACTCAAGAGAACCTGCGATACAAATTTTATAATGCTTTTTCTCTCATGTTCCTTTTGAAAATGAGAAACTTTAATCTAAACGTATATATTATTGGAAAATTTTAATTTTCCTTTTTTTTATGGCCTAATGGTGAATATTTTCCTCAAGCCCCTGTATGGTCAAAATGCTCATTATACCCAAAGATTAATTCTTTAAGGTGTGTAGTTTCCAAAATGGGGTCACTTATGGGGGTTTCCAGTACACAAGCCTCCTAAATCAACTTAAAAAAAGAACTGGTCCCTAAAAAAAAAATCAGTTTTGGAAACTTTCACGAAAATGTGGTAATTTGCTGATAAATTTCTAAGCCTTGTAACACCATAAAAAAGTAAAATATGTTTATGAAATAAAGCCATAATAAAGAGGACATATTAGTATCTAACTTATGTGATACGACTTTCTTTCTCAGAATCGCTAGCATACGTTAAAGCATCACTGAGCTATAACGAATAAAGTGAGACAGGTCAGATTTTGAAAAATTTGCCTGGTCATTAAGGCCTAAATAGGCTTAATCTTGAAGGGGTTAAAGAGTGAAGACAAATAAAGTATGTCAAATCAGGGTCTCAACAGTGAATTAAAAAAAGATGAGGATATAGGGCAAAGCCTTGCCTTGTTCCATTATTGATGTTAATGTGTAGTATAACCAGTTTTAAGAAACTCTGAAATAGTTTTTTTTTTGCAAAATAGCCTCTTTCTGTATTCAAAAAGCTGTCCCATACAATGCCCCCCACCACCCCACCCCCGCCATACACACAAACACACACAAAAGAAACCCCCCACAAACCCACACTTTTCTTCTGCTCATTATCAGGCAAAGCCGTCTTTATTACAGGGGAGCAAAGTGAAGATGGAATGGATTGGAATGGAATGGAGTCCTTTATAATCTATGAAGGAAGGAGGGGTTCAGGGGGATGAGTAAGCAGGAAGAGGAAAGAGCCAGCTCCTGCAGTTTGTAGACTGGGCACATAAAATGCTGGATTCACAGGTCAGAAAGGTCAATTATCTGGGATATTGGTGACATAAGATCGCAGAAAGTAGTGTTTTGTACAGCCTTTTTTTTTCTCCTCTTCGTGCTCACTCGCTCCCCTCGACCCTTCCTCTCTCTATAGAGCATAATGGACACAGAAATCCTGCTTCTTCCGAAGTGTGTGTGTGTGTGTGTGGGGGGGGGGGGTTGGGGGGGGGGGGATGGGACAGATTTTTGAGTACAGAAGGGAATTCATTTGCTTAATAAAAACTACAGAGTTTACAGAGTTTCTTAACCCTTAGAGGACTGGGCCAATTTCAATTTTTACGTTTTTGTTTTTTCCTCCTTGTGCTTAAAAGACCATAGCACTTGCATTTTTTCACCTAGAAACCCATATGAGCCCTTATTTTTTGCGTCACTAATTGTACTTTGCAATGACAGGCTGAATTTTTTTCATAAATTACACAGAAAAAAAAGAAAAAAATTCAATGTGTGGTGAAATTGAAAAAGAAAAAAAAAACAACAACGCATTTCTTTTATTTGGAGGGTATTTTTTTACGCCATTTGCCCTGGGGTAAAACTGACTTTTAACATATGTTCCTCAAGTCGTTACAATTACAATGATATGCATTATGTATAACTTTTATATTATGAGATGGCTTGTAAAAAAATTCAAACCATTGTTAACAAATATTTGTTCCTTAAATTGCTCTATTCCCATGCTTATAGCGTTTTTATCCTTTGGTCTATGGGGAAGTGTGAGGTGTCTTTTTTTGCTCCATGATGTGTTCTTTCTATCAGTACTTTGATTGCGCATATGCGACTTTTTGATCACTTTTTATTACAATTTTTCTGGATTTGATGCGACCAAAAATGTGCAATTCTGAACTTTGGGGGTTTTCTTGCGCTTGCGCCGTTTACCGTGCAAGATCAGGAATGTGATTAATATTTTGGAATATGCACGCGGTGATACCAAACATGTTTATTTATTTTTATTTTTTTATAATATGGGAAAAGGGGGAATGATTCACACTTTTATTATGGGTGGGGACTTTTTATTAATAATAACGCTTTTTTTTACTTTTACACTTATACTAGAAGCCCCCGTCGGGGACTTCTAGTATAAGTACACTGATCTCTCATTGCGATCTATGCTGCATAGTAATACAGCATAGATCGATGAATAGGCACTTGATAACTTCCAGCTGCTGCAGCCGGAAGCAACCGACTGAGTCGGGATCAACGCCATTACCGTGCAGACCCCGGCTGGGTGAAGACACGGAGATCCCTCCTCCGGGACAACGTCCTGAGGGGCGATCTCCACCACTAGACACCAGGGAACGGCTGCATCAGGTCATCGGATGCAGCTGTCATCTTTGACAGCTGCATCCGATTATTTAATTAGCGGGCATGGCGATTGGACAGTGCCCGCTAATAGCCGCGGCCCCAGGATACATGCGGCACCCAGACAGCGGCGTAGCCGCCGCGCGTACAAGTACGTCTAGGGTCGTCAAAGGGTTAAAATTGCTTGTACTATTGTTATTTATGGACATTTAAATGACAGTAACACTTTAAAATATGGGGACGCCTATGTAAGCAGAGGGACACTTCAGCAGGGAAACAACAGCCATAAATAAGTCCTGAGGTTTTTGATTTGACACATTTTGAAAATGTTCTACTACCCAAACCTTACAATCCACTCAGTTTATTTCATCTTTAATTGTAACATTTATCATTTTGTATCTCTATATTCATGTACCTATGACCTGATACAACAATTAGAAAAGGAAATTACGTGCTCTAACAAAGAATTAAACAACTATTACTAGGAACATACTCAATTTCTCTAAGACACCCACATAATATTTTCAATAGAATAGAGCTGCAAAGTTTTCAGAGGAAATGAGGCTAAATGATTTTGTCAGGAAAGCCTAAACATATTGCCACTTAACCTTTAGATTAGAGCACCGCTCTCATTTACTTCTATAAACAGGATGATGTAAATTGTTAGAGCATTTGGATAACTTTCAGCTTCAAACTTTCTATCACCAAAAATAGTGAATTTCATTTATTAAACTGAGTAAAGTTCTGAATAAAGTGGTTTAAAGGGATATAACATGGAGAGAAAAGAGCTGCCAACCCCCCAAAGGGAGTGCAAGCAGAGAAGGGAGGCCATGGAATGGCCCTGCAACCCCATTGTCACAGGACCAAACCCCTTGGGCCCCCTTAACTCAGCAGACGCAGCACACCAAGGCGCACCAAGCAACACAAGTTTGAATAAGTGTTGCTTGGTGGCTGCTTTCTCCTTTCTCTCCATGTCCAATTTTAAGGGATACCCCCATCTGGGTTAATTATGGCCCTAAAAAATTAGGCTGCAAAATCCCTGAATTAAAGTCATTAAAGGAATGTGTTTGAATTGCTTTCTTTTTCCTTTCTAGCTTATAAAAAAGACAAAATGTTTATTTTCTACAGCACCCCAGCTCCTTCTTCTCTTCATATACAATGCATCAAGTCCCAGGATGCAGGACTGCACTCAGCTTACATGCATTCTAAAGCTTTGCATGTGCAATTTTAAAAATTGTTTTTATGGCAATTGTCCTGCTAGTTTGCTGGAGACAGTAAAAATGCCATGTGTGAACACAACCATGGGGAGAGTGCAATTACAACATGTTGCCTTGTTGTGCTGAGTGAAACATCAGTTATTGCAACCTTACTGCAATAGTCTGCAGGGAAATGAGATGTTCTACAACAACTTTAGGTGGAGAACTGACAAGAGTGCTAGGGAAGGGGCATAAGCAGGGTGGGAGGACTGTGATGAACAACTAAGGTAAAGCAATGGATTCTGGGACTTGTACTACTAAGCAATTCCTCAAACAGTAAGTTAAATCATGAAATACAGAACTAAGACCTCTAAAACAGATGGATTTTTTTTTGTCATTTCAGAACTAGGGCAGAGAGGTAAGCAATGCTACTTGTACATGCTTCTGCGGCATGTTTATATATTACCTGATGTCAGAGTACCCCTTTAACTCTGCTTAGTTGACTGTATTATCCCCACTAAGTGAAACAGAATATTTCCCAGCTTAGAATGAATAACTATGTTCTTTGCATCCAAATGTGCTTAATTGTCAGAAACTTTTGGCGAACTTCAATACCCAGAGTGCAACATGCCTGTTTTCTAATATTTATTTCGTCCTTGAATTGCTAACTCAGCTTGTATCTCAAATAACATATTTCCATATACATGTTGCTTATTTTCAAAAATATATGTAAATTAGTGATATTAAATTCACATAGTGCCAGCACTTTCTAATCCTCAGCTATTTTCTGCAGTTTACACTGTAAAATGAACTGTCTGATTAAAAGATTTATGGTGGCCCGCTTATTATAAAGAGATAAAAAGTCATTGCATTGTTCAATAAAACTGCAATAGTAATTACAAACACAATGACAATATGAAACAATGCAGTGTACTAAAGATTTACAGCTTTTCTCCCCAGTCATAACCTCCTTCCATTCCCGACTACTAGCCTTGCTGATACACATCTTTATTTCAAGAGCTGCACAGTTCAAGCCATGCTTAAAATACTGCATAGAAGCCACATACTAATATGGTAATATCAATAAAGCATTCACAAACATGCCATGGGCTTTCTTACAAGGCTGTACAAAACATTGTAAAAAGTTTTTTTTTTTTTTTTTCCTTCTTTATGCACATACATTAGCGTTTTGTTGTTAGGCTATTTATCTCCCTTTTGACCTTCACCTATTTCCCTGCAGGCTTATGTTGAACACTGTATAACACATCATAATACTACTAAAATAGAACTCATCTAGATATGCTCAGCTCTGCTACATTTGCACATACAGTAACAGCAGTGTTTTAGAGAGCAACCAGTTCATAGTCTGTAGCAGGACAGAGAACATCATGCTTTTACATAGTTGGACATGTTTGTATCTGTAAAACTTTTAAAGTGTCCTTGAGTTCAGAGGGATCAGGATCTGACCTCCACTAATTGTTAGGGTAGCTTCACACGTACCAACTCACAGCGTTAATAATGCTCTGAGTCGGCTAGGTCCTGGCAGATCACTTTCACTACATACACATAGCGGTCTAAATGACCGCTGGGTGTATGTAATTCTGCCGGCCGCTTAACCTCTTCATCTGCCGCCCGGTTCCCGCTCTGTATACATTACCTGTCCTCGCTGCACGGCGTCCCAGCGTACTGCTCTCCCGCCCGGCCAATCAGTGTGTTGCCCTGCCCGGCCTACGTGTGAAGCTACCCTTAGAATGATCTGTGAGATGCCCACTCCTCAGCCCTCATGACCCAGGCCCTTAGATTTACCATAGAGGTCAGTCTCCTGCCCCAAGAACAAGGGTAAAAGAACGCATTTAGGCTGGGTTCACACTACGTATATTTCAGTCAGTATTGTGGTCCTCATATTGCAACCAAAACCCGGAGTGGATTAAAAACACAGAAAGGATCTGTTCACACAATGTTGAAATTGAGTGGATGGCCGCCATTTAATGACAAATATTTGCTGTTATTTTAAAACAACGGCTGTTATATTGAAATATTGGCAGTTATTTACTGTTATATGGCGGCCATCCACTCAATTTCAACATTGTGTGAACAGATCCTTTCTGTGTTTTTCTGTTCAAGCAATTGGTGAAGGTTTAAGTGCCCAGACCCTGATTGATAAAAACTTTTGACATCACTAGGTCATGGGACATAGCTTTTTTTTTTTTTTTTTTTTTTTAATGACAGTGGCCATTATTGTCTTGTCATTGCCTAGGCAAACTACTGTATTTCCAGTAGGGCATGTACTCCCTCCTATGAAAAGCAAGAGTCCCAGATACTGAACAGTACATTCAGTGGCTGGGCTGAGTAAAGAGCGTCTGACTCAAATAATGTAGTGAGTGGAAGCTTTAATGCACAGATCACCATTTAATGTTCACACAACGTTTTTTCATCTCCGTTTGAAATGGCGTCCGTAATTTTGAGTCTAAAATAACGGACGTTATTTAGCAGCCTGACCTCCCCTTAGAGCACTGATGGGTGTTTGTACATTATTCTAGTTTGGGGTTACTAATTGAACTTTGGATGTGGCTTAATGCATAGGTCCATTGAATTTAATAGTAAAAACGGAGACAGAACAGTGACAAAAGGAAAACTGTGTGTGAACTACAAATAAAAAACGTCCGCGGTTTGCAAATGACATCCGAAAATAATTATTTTATAAATAATCATTATTTTGACGGGCAAAAACCTCCGTTATTCAATACGCTGTGTGCATTGGACATCCGTCTTCCCATTGACTTCAATAAATTGCATTGCAGTCAGTTAAATCTCGGCAAAAACGGACGTTATTTTAAATACAGAAGCAGAGAAAAATCTAAAGCAAATCATAAAAAATTCTTAATGTAAAACTAAATAAATCTAAAAGAAAAAGAAAAAAAATGTAAATAGCAAGCAGCAGTATATTGATATATGCGGAGGTGTACTTGTGGTGTTAACACTGAGTTCAAAGCTATGTTTACACACTGTCTCTTTTTGGCCACTTGATGGCCATCTTTTAGGACATCTTTTTCATTTTGAGGCTTAATGTAAAATATTGGGCGTTGTTTAGCCTCAAAATATCGGGCATTCTTAAAGACGGCTATCAAATTGAAAAAAAAAAAAAAGACGTTGGGAAAATAGCCTAATGGTGCAAACTAAAGCTGCGTTTACACAATGTTTTTTCAGCTCCGTTTAAAATGACGTCCGTTATTTTAAGTCTAAAATAACTGACTTTTTTTAGCAGTCTGTCCTCCCCTTAGTGCAATGACTGGTGTTGGTACGTTATTCTAGTTTGGGGTTGCTAATTGCCGTTTGGGTGTGTCTTAATTTAAAAGTCAATTGAAGTCAATAGTAAAAACGACGAAAGAACGGTGACAAAAGCCGAACTGTGTGTGAACAACTAATAAAAAACATCTGCTGTTTGAAAAAGACGTCCAAAAATAATGTTCATGTTCATTATTTTGACGTCCGCTTCAAAAACGTCCATTTTTCAATGCATTGTGTGCATTGGACGTCCGTCCTCCCATTGACTTCAATGCATTGCCTTTGCTGTCAGTTAAATCGTGGCAAAAAGGGACGTTTTTTAAATAGCGAAATCGGACGTTTTTTCTCCATTTTTGACGTTGTGTGAACATAGCCTTAGTCTACAAGTGATGTCACTTGCTTTTTTTACTCAATAGCACAGGGAAGAAGTCCCCCACAAAAAAAACCCACTTATCTAAAATATGATTTAAAGACTGCATTTCCCCACCTCTTTACTGCATGTTCTATTCTTAAGGTCTAAATTGCACACACACTCTATTTGCAATTTTTTTTTTTTTGTATTGTAAAAAAAAAAATCATAAAGTTTAAGCATTTTTATAGAATTTCTTTTACACACATTATGTGACTTTTTTATTGCATTTTTTTCCAAGTACTATCTATGGGAGCACAAAAAAATGCCATAGCAAGATCCTATTGAGCTTTGAAAATGCCGTAAATGTGTATGCATTATTGACCTTGTGTACAAAATACACTTTCAGTAAAAAGCTTTAACTCAAGGATCCATTTCCACTTTGTGGCCATGGATTTCAGTTTTAAAAAATGATACAAGTGAACATATTATATTCACAAGACAAGGACATGTTATGACTTGCAGTAGGGCTATAGTGCCTAGAAAATATGTATTTCCATGTTTTATTGTATAATAACCGTAAATAGGTGTTGTGACTCAGATGAGCAGCAGTAATGTTAGACTAAAAAGCCCCACAAAGTGACCCACATTTTCTACAGTAGTTTTCTAGTAATTACTAAATTACAATGTCACATGTAAACATGACAAGGAAAGTGTAGATATAAAATTATACTGATATATGCAATTCATTTTTTTATTATAATTCTGTTTCCTGTTAAAACATGAATGCAAAAGATGTCAAGGTTTGGTGTCTCCCACTGCTCACACATTACTGTCAAGAAATCCACATAATAGAACTAAATAAAGCAGCAAAATCTGTTCCTGTTAGGTAAAAATGACAGCCATCTTTACGGATGGCCGTTATTTACCCCCTTCACGTCAGTAATACGTACATATGCGTTCTTAGTGCACATACTCCCTGCAGTAGGAATGTATATATGCATTCCTGCATGACAGAGGGGTTTAATGTGTGCAGGACCGTATGTATACAAATTCTACATACATTTGTTTATTGCATCAAGACTTTTTGACTTTGTCAGAAACTTATTTTTAAACAAAATACAATAAAATAAATCTATTTTACTAAATTGTAAAATGCTCTTATTAAAAATATAACATTGGTGTTGTTGGGGTCAATTTCGACCCAGGTGTAATATACGAGTATAAAAACAATAATAAGTCCCAAAACTGAACTCATAAACACAAAATAAACCAACAGCCCACAGCCAGCTCTACCTCCAACAACTTGAGTTAGGGACATGTCCAGGCATGTATGGCCAAATCAGCTTAGAGTTGGTACTTTGCAGAGTATACATCTCCAGTTTACACCATGCAACAATGAGGAGAAGATTAGATGAAAGCCAAATTCTGGATTATATCTTGGATGATAATGAATCCAAGGACACACAGCAGCAAACTGATACAGATGAACAGGTTTCTGAGGAGGAAGATGATGTGAAGTATCAACCGAAAGACAAAGACAGTTCTGATCAGTCTGATGAGGAGGTCACCGGCGCTGAAACTGCTCCCGCTGTAAGATTCTAATCCAAAAGTGGCAAGATCAGTTGGAGCTCAGTACCTCCAGATGTACTGTAAATGGCAGGGCAGATGCTGCAAATGTCATAAAAATGACCCCTAGGATCACAAGGTTTGCTGTGACAAGAGTAAGTGACATCAAGACATGTTTTGATCTGTTTATGCCATTTAGGGATGGTCCGAACTCTCCGAGGTTTGGGTTCGTATGAACCTGAACACTGGGCATCAGATTCCCGCTGTCTGCCCGCTCCGTGGAGCGGGTGGATACAGCGGGAGGACCGCCTGGAAAACTGGGATACAGCCTATGGCTATGGCTGTATCCCAGTTTTCCAGGTGGTCCTCCCGCTGGATCCGCCCGCTGCACGGAGCAGGCAGACAGCGGGAATCATTACCAAGAGTTCGGATTTGTACGAACCCGAACCGAACTCGGTTCGGACCATCCCTAATGCCATTGTCAATAAAAAAAAAAAGTCATTATTGCTATCACAAACCTTAAAAGAAAAAAAGTCTATGGCAACATGTGGAATGACCTTCACAAAGATGCAGTTGTGTCATCAGGAAGTGACTAAAAGCCCAGAATCATCCTGGACTGTAACAAAAACAAAGGAGGAGTGGACAACCTGGACAAGCTGACTGCCACCTACACTTGCCAGCGAATGACTAGGAGTTGGCCAATGGTTGTATTTTACAACATCCTTGATGTGTCAGCATACAATGCATTTGTGTTGTGGACCCACATTTTCCAAGAATGGAATTCAAAGAAAAAAATCAAGCGGAGGATGTTTCTTGAGGAAATAGGAAGAGCCCTTGTCAAGGCGCACATTGACCAAAGGGAACGGGTGCCCCGAGACCCAGCCGCTGCAGCCTTGGTCCGACAACTCCAGAGCTCAACAAGTGCTTCGTCCACACCCACAGAAACACAAAGAGCATCATCACCAGCATCCTTCTCACCCTGCCTCAACATCAACCACAAAAGCCACAACCCCAGTGACACCACCTCATTCTAAAAGAAAGAGGTGTCAGGTCTGCCCTAGCAATAAGGAGAGAAAGACAAACACATCCTGCTTCACCTGCAAAAAATACCTCTGCAAAGAACACACAAAAAGGGTCACTTTGCTACACATCTAAAAACTAGTACTTGATTTCTGTTGATTTGATTGATTGATTGATTGTTGTTTGTTTGACCTAGAAAAGCTACTTATTATTATTATTATTATTATTATTATTATTATTATTATTATTGATGTTAATATAATTTTCATCTCTTATTTGTATTAAGGTTCTATAAAAAAAAATCTGTTTATTGCCCTTTTCATAAAGTAGTTACATATGGGTCAAAATTGACCCGTAACACCATAGTTGTTACTAGAGTTAATAATATAAAATATACATATGTATATATTTTTTACATTTAAGAAATGTGTTCTAAAACCCTTCAGTAATAGTCAGGTAATATAACAAACTTTTTAAAGTTTATATTATTCTCTTGAGGTTCATTTGACAATATTTTTATATTG
Source organism: Dendropsophus ebraccatus (assembly GCF_027789765.1). Taxonomy (NCBI): domain Eukaryota; kingdom Metazoa; phylum Chordata; class Amphibia; order Anura; family Hylidae; genus Dendropsophus; species Dendropsophus ebraccatus. The sequence goes on from NC_091463.1 coordinate 65,961,161, forward strand.
AAAATGAAGGGTATGCTCTCAAATGAAAGGCCTAGGGGGCCACAACAAAAATATTAAAATCAATCCTTCCATGGATGAGAAACCCTAACAAGGTAACTAAGAGGTAAGAAACAAAATGGATCAAAAATAAATGTTTTTAGGCTATCCTGTGGGTGATTTAAGACACGGGTCAAAACCGACCCGTTAACATAAGAAAGAGTAACAGAAAGCTTACACTAGAGGAAGGTTAATATGATACCAATAAAAACTAGAGAATATGGCACAAAAAATTATACCCCAACCAACCCTGTAGGTGGAAAAATAAAAGCGCTATGGCTGTTAGAAGGCGGGGAGGAACATTGAAGTAATTTGACCCGGACAGCTGAGCACTAATCAGCTCGGTCATGAAGGGGTTAGTCAATGCCTAAAAATAAGACAAGCAGAGTGACCTTTATGTCTACATATAATCATGTAAAGTTTGCAAGTTTGTTTAAAAACCAAAAATAACTTCTTTTTTTTTGTAAGCTTACACTAAACCTGTTCTTTTTTAAACAGCTTACAAAACCTCTCCAGTACTAATAGTTCTCACCTTATCTGGGCTTATCATGTCTCTTCACTACCAGATGCGAAATAACTCTGCTGGAAGTCAACAACACTCTTTGGTCTCTTATTTTTCTGTAAAGAATAAACTGTTATACTTGGTATCTCACAGCTTTCTTGAAAAGAACGAAAAACTATGTTAAAGCTACACTTTTATCGGTTTATACTGTTTATGATATGTTATATATTTTTATGTACTATTTTACTGTACATACTGTACAGTATGTTTACAATGTCTATTTTTTATACGGTGCAATGTTAACTCTATAGTGGTCGTTACCTGTTTTTCTAGACTCCAACATGATGCAGTTGCCAAATAATGCAGTAATAAATAGGCGAGCAATTCTTCACTGCGTAACTTTACAGAAGTCTGGAAGAATATGGAACATTCTCTAGAGCTCCATAATAGTTATTGTATCTGTTAGCTTTGAAAATGATCGTAATTAGTAAAATGGGCCCTCTAGATCCATTAAACATACTAGATACATTATTCTTTTAACTATTGTCCCCCAAAGCAAGTTTCCAGGGTAAAATGGACAAGAAGCTGCTGTACATCAACAGTAATATAAAAGCACTAAAATACAGGAGTCACCATGCAAAGAAAAGTCATCAAAATCACATAAATATGTGCTTTTTCTAGACATTGTAGGTGTTTAAGCCCGAAAGCAAACCTACCAAGCTTTATGTTTGTCCTATATATCTGCATAAATTGGACCTAAAACTAAATTATGTGTATGTATGTATATATATATTTACAGTACAGACAAAAATTTTGGACACACCTCAGTCAAAGAGTTTTCTGCATTTTCATGACTATAACAATTGTAGATTCACACTGAAGGCATCAGAACTATTAATTAACATGTGGAATTAGATACTTAACAAAAAAGTGTGAAATAACTGAAAATATGTCTTATATTCTAGGTTCTTCAAAATAGCCACCTTTTGCTTTGATTATTGCTTTGCACTCTTGGCATTCTCTTGATGAGCTTCAAGCGGTAGTCACCGGAAATGGTCTTCTAACAGTCTTGAAGGAGTTCCCAGAGATGCTTAGCACTTGTTGGCCCTTTTGCCTTCACTCTGCGGTCCAGCTCACCCCAAACCATATCGTAGCACCCCATCATTCCCCTTCTTGGTCAAATAGCCCTTACACAGCCTGGAGGTGTGTTTGGGGTCATTGTCCTGATAAAAAATAAATGATGGTCCAACTAAACACAAACCGGATGGAATAGCATGCCGCTGCAAGATGCTGTGGTAGCCATGCTGGTTTAGTATGCCTTCAATTTTGAATAAATCACCAACTTTGTCACCAGAAAAGCACCCCCACACCATCACACCCCCTTCTCCATGCCTCACGGTGGGAAACAGGCATGTAGAGTCCATCTGTTCACCTTTTCTGCATCGCACAAAGACATGGTGGTTGGAACCAAAGATCTCAGATTTAGACTCATCAGACCAAAGCGCAGATTTCCAATGGTCTAATGTCCATTCCTTGTGTTCTTTAGCCTAAACAAGTCTCTTCTGCTTGTTGCCTTTGCTTAGCAGTGGTTTCCTAGCAGCTATTTTACCATGAAGGCTGCTGCACACAGTCTCCTCTTACCGGTTGTTGTAGAGATGTGTCTGCTGCTGGACCTCTATGTGCCATTGGCCTGGTCTCAAATCTGAGCTGCTGGTAACCTGCGATTTCTGAGGCTGGTGATTCGGATGACCCTATCCTCCACAGCAGAGGTTACTCTTGGTCTTCCTTTCCTGGGGCGGTCCTCATGTCTGCCAGCTGCTTTGTAGAGCTTGATGGTTTTTGCAACTGCACTTGGGGACACTTTCAAAGTTTTCCCAATTTTTCGGACTGACTGACCGTCATTTTTAAAAGTAATGATGGCCACTTGTTTTTCGTTACTTAGCTGTTTTTTTCTTGCCATAATACAAATTCTAACAGTCTATTCAGTCGGACTGTATCAGCTGTGTATCCACTTGACTTCTGCATAATGCAACTCATGGTCCCAAATTGATTTATAGGGCAAGAAATCCCACTTATTACACCTGACAGGGCACACCTGGGAAGTGACAACCATTTCGGGTGACTACTTCTTGAAGCTCCTCAAGAGAATGGCAAGAATGTGCAAAGCAGGATTTAAAGCAAAGGGTGGCTACTTTGAAGAACCTAGAATATAAGACATATTTTCAGTTGTTTCACACTTTTTTGTTAAGTATCTAATTCCAAATGTGTTAATTCATAGTTTTGATGCCTTCAGTGTGAATCTACAATTTTTATAGTCATGAAAATACAGAAAACTCTTTGAATGAGAAGGCGTGTCCAAACTTTTGGTCTGTACTATATATATATATATATATATATATATATATATATATATATAGGAAAAAAGTGTGCAACTTTTAGGATTATATATAAACAGAGAACGATAATTGGGTCTGTCGGCCCACCAATGATGGGTGTGACCCAGTGGTTAATTATTTTTAATTATGGCTATCACAGAAGAGAAGGACCACCGTAGGTCAAAATAAACTATAAAACATAACGTTTATTGGGTATACATCTAAAAAAGGTACAAGCTAGAACGTATATCTGCACCTAAGCTTAAAGAAAACAAATATAAATGTGCTGTACGGTTGGTGTAGTATAAAGTGTAAAACAACTCATAGAGTGGGGGAAGAAAAACAAGGGGATGTATGTTATCTCCCGAATGCGTGATGGCTAACGCTAAGAAAGACAGGTAATAGGGAATGTGCACTCTATTTTCTCAGATTCATAAATCTTTCCCTGCCTTTTGGGGAACCCACCTCCTTAATAGGGTGGCCCCAACCACGATGTCAGTCCCCACTCTAACTAAAGTGCTCAGGTGAAAAAATAACAAACAGACAAACAAGCGTGCCACAAATATCAAAATAATAATATATACATATTTACAAAGGAGATACTTTGATATGCAATACGTTCACGGAGAAATGAATTACTCCAAAACGTTATTTCGTTCCAACGAAATAACGTTTTGGAGTAATTCATTTCTCCGTGAACGTATTGCATATCAAAGTATCTCCTTTGTAAATATGTATATATTATTATTTTGATATTTGTGGCACGCTTGTTTGTCTGTTTGTTATTTTTTCACCTGAGCACTTTAGTTAGAGTGGGGACTGACATCGTGGTTGGGGCCACCCTATTAAGGAGGTGGGTTCCCCAAAAGGCAGGGAAAGATTTATGAATCTGAGAAAATAGAGTGCACATTCCCTATTACCTGTCTTTCTTAGCGTTAGCCATCACGCATTCGGGAGATAACATACATCCCCTTGTTTTTCTTCCCCCACTCTATGAGTTGTTTTACACTTTATACTACACCAACCGTACAGCACATTTATATTTGTTTTCTTTAAGCTTAGGTGCAGATATACGTTCTAGCTTGTACCTTTTTTAGATGTATACCCAATAAACGTTATGTTTTATAGTTTATTTTGACCTACGGTGGTCCTTCTCTTCTGTGATAGCCAACTTTTAGGATTAGCAGAAAATTGTGTTCTTTCAATGAAGGTCATGTGTCATTTTTTTTTTCCACAAATGGAATGAATCAGGTGTGAGTGGATGGCCTGTTTTATTCAAAGCATACCTGTCAAAATAAAAAAAAAATTACATTGTCACAATGACATAAAAAACTAAAATGAAGTCCAACAGTACCATAAAATTTAGTCCCTTAGAGGATCATGTCCTAGCCGCCGTGGCTGTCTGTGTCCCGGGCCTCGCCGACTCTGCTTGGTGGCCCAAGCCGTCATCTCTTTAGCGCTCTCCAGCGCCTCACAAGCCCTGGCTTCTGTCTCCCCCGACTCCGTGTCTCAGCCTGGTGCACATAGTAAAAGTAGTATGGAGGAGCATAAATCAGATATAACTCTCATTAGAAAGCAAAATTGTGATGCAGATTATACATATACATACGCCTAACATGGCAATAATAAAGCACAATGTCATATCATCAATGCTGTATTGGTTAGATACCTGTGTCTGCCAGAGTTTGTATACGTTCAGAAGAGGGGGAGAAGAATCCATGTAGTTGAACAATGTGAAAGAATGGGGCATTTTATTGGCAACTGCTTTTGTACAATGCTGTAACATACACGTAGTTGATCAGAGGAAATGGACTTTTGATAGAGCATTTGACTCTTGTCTTTGGATGACCAGGGTTAAAAAAAAAATATATATATATATTTTAAAAATCTGACCAAAGTTTCATTTTTAAACAAACAGTGCATGTAGAATATTTATGGCTTCACCTGTATGAATGTGCACTTATGCTAAGATTTACGGTGCGTTTACACAGACAGATTTATCTGACAGATCTTTGAAGCCAAAACTAGGAACAGACTATAAACAGGAATCAGGTCATAAAGGAAAGACTGGGATCTATCCTCTTTTCAAATCCATTCCTGGCTTTGGCTTCCAAAATCTGTCAGATAAATCTTTCTGTGTAAACGCACCCTTAGACCTACTGTACACATTGTATTGCTTGAGATCATAGCCAAAATTGAAAACTGCTGGATATATATTAGACCAGGGGTCCCCAAACTTTTTACACAGGGGGCCAGTTCACTGTCCCTCAGAGCAGTGGAGGGCCGGACTATATGCTACTGCTGTATCTGGTCTGCAGGGAGCCGTTCCTGCTGGAGGATGACACAGTTTCTGCCCATGAGGAGGAGGTGGAGTGGAGGATCATACTGCTCGTCTGTCTCTGGTCTGGAGGAGGAGTATTGGGGGTGGCTTAGAATGGTGGATATGTAGTTCTACCACAGCCACACAGGAGCATGCTGGGAGTTGTAGTTCAACCACAGCCACACATGAACATGCTGGGAGTTGTAGTTCTACCAAAGCTAAACAGGATCATTCTGGGAGTTGTAGTTCTACCAAAGCTAAACAGGATCATTCTGGGAGTTGTAGTTCTACCTCAGCCACACATGAGCAGTAACACACACACACATTCCACTAACACACACACACTCTCACCCCTTACTCACTTACACACAGACATACACACAGGGCAGTATCAAGGTTTATCAAGGTTTATCAAGATAGGCAAATCTTGATAAAAGCATCCCTAATGTCCCCCCGTGGTGTCCCCCTATTGTAATAATTTCTCCTTGCATTTCCCCCATAGTAATAAAGTTCCCCTGCATTGCCCCCATATGTCCCCCTGCATTTTCCTATAGTGATAATGTCCTCCTGCATTGCCCCAACACATAAAAAACAAAACAAAAAACATTATACTCACCTAATCCTGGCATGGAGCCAGCCTTTCTCTCTTCTGGCTTCTTCTCACCTCTCCAGCCGCTGTAGGGATCCCCCCCCCCAGCAGGCGCAATGACGTCATTACTGCCAGTGTTGGACTGGGATACCTGGGGCCCACCAGAGGAAATAATCCTTGGGGCCCACCAAAGAAGAATCGGTAAAAAGCGACATACTGACCCGGCCCTATTCTGAATTCATCTGGATCTGCGACAACTCCCTTGTCCCCCCACTCAGAGCAGGCTGTGGCTCAGAGATAGCATTCTACTGATTAACTGTATATACTGGTAGTTTGTGCGCATATGATGCTGCTGCACCACATATAATCATTTTATTACCCCCTTCATCCTCCTGCCCCTCCATCATCATACTACTACCCCTTCATCCTCCTGCCCCTCCATCATCATACTACTACCTTCCTTATCCTTTTGCACTTCCAAGATCATACTACTATCTCCATCATCATATTACTATCCCTTCATCATCATAATACTACCCCTCCATCATCCTCCTACCGCATCATACTACTACCCCCTTCATCCTTCTGCCCTTCCATCATCATAGCAGTTCCTTTCTAATCCCTTTGCCCCTCATCACCATACTACTGCCTCCATCATTCTCCTGCCCCTCCATCTGTATTTAAAACAAAAAACAGCTATACTCACCTCACCTGTATGGTTGCTCTTGCCCCCCAGCGACTCCTCTCCCTCCTGTGCATCAGTGACATCACTTGCGCCGACAGGGGGCGGGGCTTCCCGCGGCAGGGTCGGAGCTTCCTGGACATACCCGGGACATGGTTTTGACAAAAGGGCCTGAAAGCTGCTGCAGCGTCCGACGCTGGGGCCCACTGAGGACAGACAGCATCCCTCTATGGCTGTCTGGGGGTCCAAGCTGCTGGATGGTCAGTGGGAGTGGGGGAGGGGCCCAGTCCAACACTGATTACTGCGTCTGCTGGACGATCGCTCTGCTGAGAGGCTGATGTGGGAGGTGAGATCCAGGGGGAGGGGGGTAGCACCGAGGAGTGGGGGGTCCATGGGGGGGCGTTGCTGTCGCTGGCTGCGATGATGCTGTGTGATGAGTCTGGGTGGCCGGGCGCCGCCTAGAGGAGGTGGAGAGAAGGAGTTTCTGCTACACTGAGGCGGGGGCCGGATAAATGGCCTCAGAGGGCCGCATGTGGCCCAAGGGCCGTAGTTTGGGGACCCCTGTATTAGACAGTCGCAAGACTTCCAGTATTGAAGCAATCTGTACCAACCCTAGAGCTCCACAGAATGCCATTTAAGTTTGTTTGTTTTTGCAGGTGATTTTCTATAGCCATTTAATGTCACACATGCTTAAGTGGATGTGAAAATGTATTTTTGGAAATGCTTTCACACTTTTCTGTCCCCACCAGTGCTTAGCAATATGCATGTTGTTAAAAAGAAGAAAAAAAAAGATTAAGATCAAAACATTAAATCCTATGAGCTAATAATTTAGAGAGTGCACTTTTGCTTTTTCTCCGCAATATCGCTCTTTATAGCATTTTAGCATCTGAAGTAAGTCATTAGGTTAAGCTGGCATTAGACCTGCCAGTATACCATGTGTCATAATTTAATTTAATACCATAAGTTTGATTCTCTTGTAAATGTTCCTATCTGTATCGTGGTTAAAGCTAGTTTTCAAATCTCTTATAAATGTTCTTGTCTTTAAAGTGGCCATCTAGCTACAGTATTTTACTGGAATTACAACTGAATATTAAACAGTCATCTCAGATGTTCTGTAATATATAAAGATAGATAGATAGATATTCAGGGTATAATCAGCAGCACAAGAGTATAGACAGAGGGTGCCAGTCGTAGCTCCAACCACAAGCTTCTTCGAATAATATAGTAAATCCAACGGCACTCCAAGTTAGCGTGTAGAAAAACAATTAGATATTTATTGTGAAAAAATTAATTCAAACAGGAGAAGGCAACGTTTCTGTGGCCTCATGCCACCTTTTTCAATATTAGATAGATAGATAGATAGATAGATAGACAGAGGGATATCTGACTATTCCCGTTTTTTTGAGACTCGTAACTGAGGCTCCACGGACCCTTTTTTTGCATAGATAGATAGATAGATAGATAGATAGATAGATAGATAGAAGATGGATAGATAGATATTTCCAGTAATCTGCTAAATTCAGTCATGCCGCATTGTACGTTTATAGCTTAAATAAGAATGTGTCTACTTACATTATGCAGTAAGTATTTCCGGAGATGTGCAAATGGATTAGTTCAGGAATCAATTCTATGTGGATTTGAAAGTATATTTGTCAGGACTGGTGGTCAGAGCGTCTGTGCCATTGGTCCTTTCTCTGACACTGCAAGTGATGTGGGTGCTCGTTCGCATTCTCAATCATTAGCTGCATGCCGGAGAACGTGAGCATTTATTCATTGCCATGTTGGACTGACCTGGTCACACCAGGGTTAATTGTTCTCTGGAGTTCTCCTGCTCTCACCTGTGGGGGTGGGGATTCCAGCCTGCATTTAAGCACTGCAAACTGGCTACTGGCTGCCAGTGTTTGTAATCCCTGCACTAACTAGTTTGGTGTTCTGATCTCTGCAGTTCTGATTTTATTCTGTGTTCTGACCACCTCTTTGCCTGACTCCTTTGTACCTTGCTACTGGTTGGTTTTTGACTTCGGCTTGCTTTTGACCTGTCTTAGCTTTCTGATTTTGTCCTGATGCTCTTTCCTGGTTTTGACTCGGCCTGATTGACAATTCTTCTGTGTTTGTCTCTTGTCTCCAATCCCCTGCACCCTAGTCAGTGTATACTCAGTCTTCGTGGTTGTCGCCCTACGGTCTAGCATGGGTGGGGCAATAGGCAGGGACAGAGGATGGGGTAAGCGCAGGGCTCACGTTCCTCTGTTGTCTGTTTATCCCAGCCCTGACAATATTTGCCTATTCATAACACCTTGTCCTGCTACTGTACTTGAGTGAGTATATGTGGTGATACATAATGGATTATCTCTGGATGGTGTACAGGAGCAGGGACATCTGCCTTTGTCAGTCCCTGCTTCTATAGTACTTTCCATGGTAGCCTAAGGTATTGGAATAAGGAACCACAAAAAGTACCTATATGAGTAAAGAATTATGTCAAAGAAAGAAATCGCTGCTCCTCTACACAGCACAACAAAGCATACAGTGGCCAAGATGTTTCTATCTTTCTGACTTGTCCATATAAAACAATCACAGATCTGCTTTTATATCAGCATAACAATAATATTAAAGCAGAAGTCCGGTGAAAATTTTTATTAAAATTTTGTATTGCCCCCCAAAAGTTATACAAATCACCAATATACACTTATTAGGGGAAATGCACATAAAGCGTTTTTCCCCCTGCACTTACTACTGCATGAAGGTTTCACTTCCTGGATAACATGGTGATGTCACTTCTTGGATAAAATGGTGATGTCACTTCCTGACTCCCAGAGCTGTGCGGGCTGTGGCTGCTGGAAAGGATGATGGCAGAGGGATGCTCAGTGTCCCTCCAGTGCCTTGTGTCCCTCAGTGTCCCCCTGCCATCATTCTCACCAGCAGCCACAGCCTGCACAGCTCTGGCAGTCGGGGCGTGACATCACCATGTTATCCAGGAAGTGACATCACCAGTTTAACCAGGAAGTGAAGCCTTAATGCAAAATAAGTGCAGGGAAAAAGCACTTTATGTGCATTTCCCATAATAAGTGTTTATTGGTGATTTGTATAACCTAGTTTGAAGCATTTAGGGTGTTAGCCACAAAATCTATCTTACTGACCCAAACAAGCGACCTGCCACACAAGAAACACAACCTAACAGGTCCAAAACCCAGCAGTTTAGTTTGTTTCACACAGTGTCTTTGACTTTCATTTTTAGTGTACATTCCGGGAATCATGTAGGTTACACGAAGGCTGTCTGACATTCTTCACCAGTGACAGCAGAGCTTTTCTTTAGACAGTTATAGCAGTACCTACCTCTCCCTGTAGTCACAGCAGCCTACATGCAGGTCCCAGTAAGAGTCAGTTGTCAGGTGAATACCAGCCAAGCTGGTAGCTGGTAAGTTCCAGCTCCATGGCAGTCAATAGTCAATACCGGAGCCAGCAATTGTCAGAAGAGTCCTCACGAAGCAGTGCCAACAACAATCCGTGCCAAGGGCAGGATGTTTACTCTATCCTGTCTCGGCCACAAGTCATTTTGAGGACCATCAGCAAGAGGACTTTTGTCATGCCTAGCACTCAGCCTCTGTATTCTCAAGATCTTTTGTAGTAATGTCAGGACAGTCAGCGATTGGTTGGCAGCATTGAGACTCCAGGGTTTTCTAGGTCACAAAAGCAGACAAGAGAGCAAGGGAGGGTCAGCCTATGACAAATGTTTGGGATTTTACCGCATGCCACTGAAAGAAGAGAGCTTAGGAGAGGAAAACTTTGTCTCAGACAACGATGACAATGAAGACACTGGTGGCACTCAACAACAGTCTAGCAGTGCGTCTGCTACAAAGAACCGCCTACTGTGATCAGTAGTGTGGCAGTTTTTCTGTGACAGCGGTGGCTAAGACCATAATGCTATCTGCAGCATCTGTGACCATAAAATGGGTCGGGTTTGGTTTCAAAACCAGGTGCTACTTCTGTGCATCAGCACAGGGAAGGACACCACCACATTGCATGTAAGAACCGAGACCCCCATGCCTCTTCTTGCCCATAACCATGAATGGCTGCCGCTACCATTGTGTAGCCCCATCTCTGCAATTCAGGATTATGCAGCCTCAGTTTGAAGTACTAGGTCCCTCACATCTACCTCTGCCTCCTTTGTCTGGACTAGGAGGAAAACAACACACAGCACAATGCCATGACAACGTGCACCATGAAACTTTTTTTCCCCCCAAAACAGTGTTATTCAGACACAAATCCTCATGACTGTGTTTTTAAAAGAGGACACTTTCCCTCTTTTGACCATATTGTGGGGTTTTTATGTACTGGTACTTTTGCCAAGGAATAGTAGCATTCATGTCCTATTTTTACAGACACACATGATGACTGGCTGATCTTGGGGTTTTTAAAATATTCTGATGGTAGTTAGATGTTGTTTGAGATTTTAATGGCTCTGATGGTTTCTTGAGTGGTATAAGGCTATAGGAAGGGTTCTTGATGAGGTATCACGGAAAATGATGTCCTCTAACTGTGATATAACAACCTTCTAAAGCTACTATCAGCACCAAGTTGCTGAAAGGCAGGTTACCTTGCCTCATTCATTGTGCATTCACACATGGATGGTTGCTTTTGATTTATGCTGCCTAAACCCTGCAGAGGGTAAGCAACTGATTTTCAACCACCATCAGCATGCTGGACCTTCTAATTGTCTCCTGTATGCAGCTCCTGCTATGTGTATATCACAACAACAGTATTTCCCCTGTATTTGTATCAAAGACAACATAGAGCAGAAGACACATCCTGTCATTGCCACAAAATGTTGGTGGAACTACTAAGGGACGAGGCTGATGGTGACTGGTGTCTCCAGGATTGGCTCCTAGCTACCATGGAGCTGGAATTTTGCAGGATGCAGTCAACAATCTGGCTGGTATTCACCTGCCCACTAGGTGTTACATGAAGTTGCAACCTTCATCCAAACCAGTTGGGATCACCACCCACAGGAAGTGCCATACTATGTAGAGTGTGATGGGTGTGTGTTCACATTTCAGAGAGATGTACTGTACATGCATTTGGATGGCTGCAAGGGAATATGGATGATCCCTTGCACCTGCCCAGTGACTGTACTGTAATAACACATGTGTGACCGTCATGTTTAGTGAATTTGTTAACAAAGAATGCTTAATTCGCTTAGCAAACAAAGTGAATTAACAGCAAGCGTCACTTCGCTCATCCCTACTATTAACCACCTATAGGCTTCAACACCAAACCCTGTAAAATCAGGGGTTAGTACTGTTTTAAAAGAGAATGCAGATGAAAATCTAAAGGAAAAAAAAAAAAAAGTTTAAATCCATATAATGGATTTTTTAAGTAGGTAGCCAGTGTTGATACAAAATTGCCAAGGTACTGTATATACATAAAAGTTCCCCAGGCTCAATTAATCTATCTATACCATTATGACGTTTTAGATCTTAAAATAAATATTGTAAATCTTGTTATCTATAAATCTTATATGATCAACAAAGACTGTTCAGAAATCAAGGAGTTAATGTGGAAAAATCTCATTGTAACAATTTCTTCTTTGTCATTTGGGGAAACAGCAGCATCTACATCATTTCAAAGGAAGAGATCAATACCTGAAACTTCACTATTTCAGAGAATGTTACAATGTTGCCAAAGACATTCAGGGAGTTGAACTCCTTTCGGTGTAAGATAACATTGCTGGTGTGAATGGATATTACCTGAAAGCACTCCGGCTCCAGAGAATTGTTGTTCATTTAAAGCTAGATAATAAAATTACTTTAGGTTCAGCTGTTCGGTTGAGAAACATGTCATGATGATATCTGAAGGCTTAATGGGAAATATGTCAAGAAATAAATAGGAATTATGGGGTAATGTATTAAATGAAAAAATCAGGTTATATGCAAGCAAAAATTAAATATGTTTATATGTAATCTAATTTGTATTTATTTAAGTGAAAATTTTAAATTGAGAATCTTTTTGCAACTAGTAGTAAGCAAAATGCAAATGATCTGTCATTCGTAGCTAATAACTCTCTGATTCATTGTTACTATAATTTCTGAATGGCTTAAACTTCTAAGATTTAATATCATGTTTCTATTGATGGCCTTTTTCTAAGGCATATGGAAAGATTGGGCCAATTAATTTTAACTAGGTTTTCAACCAAGCCTTTGGATATATGGACATAAGAATTTGTGATACTTTTTTGATATTTCAAGCTAGGAAGGTACTCTCTAGAAAGGTAGGTTGTTTTCTGGAAAAAAAATGTGTTGACTTATACAGTAGTATGTGTGATACAGTTGGAAAATGTAAATATAACAATATACTGTATGGTTGGTTTTCAGTCTTGGTTTTCTGATTTCTTTCTTCGTGGTTTTTGCAAAGACTTGTTAGTTGTATAAATTTATATACACTGTTAGTGGGCACTGCAGACATCCAGAGTTTTATCAAGAATCCTTTTATTTACACCAGATGTTTAGTGTGATACTAGCATATTACTTAGCCAACTTAGCCATCAGTATTAAATGAGTTTCCCATAATGCATGTTTAAAAAACCTTCAACCCATATAAAGATTTTTGTTATGAAATTATATCATACATTATATTATATTAATATTATTATATTATATTTTGAAAGAGAGCCCTATTATTTCAGAATACAGTGTGCCCAAGTCTCGAGATAAATGAAAATTGGGTTTGGCAGGCACGCTGAGCTTTAACCTAAAGTTTGAATTCTTCCGAACCAAATCTTAAACAAACCACACTAAGGCTATGTTCACACTACGTAAGTTTCCAGCCGTAGAACGCTCCGTGAATAAGCGGCTGGAGATTTACGTAGTTTGCGTACAATGGAAAGTATTCGATCTACGGCTGCACAGTTCACACTACGTACGAACTTACGCCCGGATCGTATGCTGCGCCGTAAAAAATTAACCAGACAATTGTTTTGGGTCGGAAATGCTGTAACTTACGCCCACAGCATAACATGCAGTCCCGTACGGAGTAGTGATTTCTTCTTTTTTCCACTTTGTTTTGCCGATCCAAAAGGTTCTGTGGGGTGTCCGGGGTTAGCCGAAGATATCCCAGTAAAATACCGCTGTCAGATCGCTACGTACGCCGCTCGGGAAGCGTACGTAGCTTACGGGCGTAAGTTCACGGACCGTACGTAGCCGGCCGCAACTTGCGTAAATTCCGGCCGGAGTTTTACACGTATTTGTCTGGCCGCGAAAAATATGCGGCCGGACATATACGTGGTGTGAACATAGCCTAAAACAGCTAAATGATTGCAAAAAATGGCGCTGCCATAAAAGAGAATGCGGCTGCCGGATTTTGACAGCATATCCAGCCACCACCAAAAGATGATAGTTACGCTTTGCACTTAACTTTTTACACCTGAAAATAAAACAGATTTTTTTTTTCGTATCTATATAAAAGCACAGCTGAATTTATGTTTGTCTGTCTGTGTTTTCTTGATCAATCCCCTGTACTGTGTAACATTCTTGCCATAAATGTTTTTAGTCTCAGTAGACTGGTTTCTTTCTATATTTGTTAGGAATGTGCAGTAGGCTGGTGTGAACTGGGACGGTTTTTAATCTTGTGGGACACACCCGCTTGCTTCTCAGCTTCTGACAATGCCGGAGTTAAACTGCATTCTTCTAGACTTGATTGCTACAGCTGAGCAAGTCTTTTGATTGACATATTGCTCTGCCTGTACAGAACCTTGAGGATCAGAGCGCTGGTCCAATGGGGATCCGGACCAGTCCTTCTCTGCTGGCTATTAAGGTTTATACCCTGATCCCAGCTCCCCGTCTATTGCTGTGATCCCCGTTCCTAATTCCTCTGCTTGCTCGACTTGTTACCTGACTTCCCGTCTGACCTTTGACTATCCGATTGTTTCCTGATTTTGTACTGCGTTGCCCGTTCAGCTCTGACTTGGCTCCCTGATTTACCTTTATTGTGTTTGTCTGTCTGTCTTGTTCTGTGTTCATGTATATAGTACAGGGAACGTCTTTGTTGTTGTCTGCGGCTGCCTAGGGCCATTTGAGGCAAGTAGGTAGAGACAGAGGGTGGGTTCAATACCAGGGCCCACTGTCTCCTCTTGTCCTCACCCCCTGGTCCTGACAATATTAAACCTTTCTTTGTATTTTTCTTTTAAATATATGTATTTTCCTTGTTTTGTTTGTTTTTTTCTTCGTTTTTCTTTATTTATTTTTAGGAAATGAAATATAACTATAATACACAAGCTGAAAATTTAGGCTGTAATTGATACTACATTTATTTTTCTTTTCTTTTTTTACTAAAAGTATTACTTTTGTATAGATTTTTCAGTTCATTTAATTCACAATACTTAGGTGTTGTAGGGAATTTCAAAGCAGGTTTTATTTGTTTGGGTTCAATGATAGCTTTGTAATTCAAGGAAATTCATCACTTGGGTGGCTTATTTGGGTCACAAGGGACTCCCTGCTTCATCATTACTATCATTTGTTTTCCTTGTCTGTAAGTTCTCAATTACTCTTCTTGCTCCAAATAAGAGAGAACAAAATTAGTCACAAAAAAGCCCCCACTCCATTGTTTCTATGACAACGGATGAAAATGTAGTACACGTAGGTAGGGATTTCTGGGCTAGTATCTCTGACCCCATTTTAAATAGCTAATACACTTACAGCTGACTTTAAAATGGTAATTTATAATAAAAAAAATAAATAAAATAAAAAACAAAGCAGCTGGCCCCTATGACCCTATCACATAGATGACATATGCAGAAAGTAACTGACCATAGGCAATGAAATCTCAGTTCACAGGTGTGTCAGGAAAACTTTGAGCAAATGCGAGGGGAAAGAGTTGATTTTTGACGGCACCTGAATGGTGAAGTAGCGTCTTGTGCTTCAATTTGGCAAGATTTGGTGTGAGATTTGGTAGCTTATTGAATACATAGGATGAGTTGATTAATAAAGGTGCCAAAACTAAAATCATAAGCCTGGTGAATTAGTTTACTAGTGAATCCCAACAGACAGCAAAAGAATAAAATGGAAATCAGGTGAATGTTCTCCATATGTCTCTTCATGCACCTAAATTTTACATCATAGAGTCCATTGTTTATCAGTAATATAATAAGATTTTCCTCTGTAGTGTGTAAAGAAAGAGGATAGAGCAGCATCTAAATGGTTAATCTGATTAAAATGTTATGTCTGAGTTTCTCACTACAGGACATAAGAGAAGAACAAGGTTGCTGGTGTTGCTCCTGTTTTGTTCTTGACATTTATTATATACAGGATTTCATCTTCTACTGCTGCAAATAAAGGAATTTTGGGAACCCATATAGCCAAAGATCCTCCCTTGCCCCGCCCCACCAATTTCCCTTTCACCCCTTCAAAAGTTAATAGAAAAAATAATGCAATTTTGTGATATATATATATATATATATATATATTTATATATATATATATATATATATATATATATATATATATATATATATATATATATAGTTAGACACTGAAGGGGTTAATTCTGGATGGTCGCTATGTTTCGCCTGGGTTCAGCTATTACACCTACTAGGACTGAGGAAAGTTCATGTCTCACTATCTGAGACATGGAAAAACCAGGGATGTGATGTGATCTCCAGCAAAGGTAGTTGCTGGGGATGTTTTGATAAAATGTGTTTGGGCTGGGTTTTAGGAATAGATGGCAGGCTTGGTAGTGGGGCAGGAATGGATGGCAGGCTTGGTAGTGGGGCAGGAATGGATGGCAGGCTTGGTAGTGGGGCAGGAATGGATGGCAGGCTTGGTAGTGGGGCAGGAATGAATGGCAGGCTTGGTAGTGGGGCAGGAATGGATGGCAGGCTTGGTAGTGGGGCAGGAATGGATGGCAGGCTTGGTAGTGGGGCTGTCCATTCCATTTCCTCCACTCCAGATATTGTTTGGCGTCAGGTGCCACAGGTGCTGAGACTGGATCATCAGCAGCTCCATAAAGTTTTGCAAAGCCATGGACAGAGGGAGGATGGGTGCAGCTGAGTGTGCTGGAAGGCTGCAGCCTCAGGAGAAGCCATATACCTGACCAAGGTAAAATACTGGACTGTATACAATATGTTATGTTCGTGCGACTGCAGCTAGTCGTAGCGTATAGACAGGGCAGTCTTCTGTTTAGTTAGTGCTGGACAAGCAGAGTTTATTTTGTGTTATGCCTAAAGCCAAGGCTGTTTATTTGTTTTCTTGTATTGGATAATAAACGCAGGCAAAGTTTGTACTTGGACTTCATTCGTTTGAGCCTGTTGACTGCTGTTCACACTGCAATCCTGCACTCTACTGAGCAAATCCTTCCACATGGTGCTTCGTAGCGGGCAGTGGAAAAAAAAAAAAAAGCAGTCTAAGGGTACAAACACACACGGCATATACGCTGCGTATTTACTGCTGTGATACGCAGCAGATATGCAGCAGATTAGATCTAAATAACTGAACACAGTATCAAATCTGCTGCATATCTGCTGCGTATCTGCTGTGTGTGTTTGTACCCTTAAAGAGAAAGACACACTATAAGGACTCATTTTGTGACCTGTGTATGTCCTGGGTGAAAGCTGCAGGTGAACTGCATAAAAAGACTACTGCAATCGAGGACCTGGTCAAACAGATGATCCAAGCCAATCTGCAGCAAAAAGAAACTAATCTCCAAAAGCAAGAGGAGACTAAAGCAATCATTCAGGCCATGCAGCAGCAGCAGCAAGCACAGGCCCAGGCTAATGTACAACAGCAGGAGACAAATCGTCTACTGATGGAACAAGTGGTTGCACTTAGAGATGCAGTAACTGCACAGCGGACTGCAACTGCTGCGGGGCAAAACACAAATCTGCAAGGGGCCCCAGGAGGAGTGCCACCATCCGTGAGGGCCACAGTGCAAGCTGCGCTGCAAAAGATGACTCCTACAGATGACGTAGAAGCATATCTAACCATCTATGACAGAGTTGCTGAACGCAAAAGGCTACCCATGGACCAGTGGGCAGATGTCGTGGCACCTTTCCTCACAGGCGAATCACAAAAGGCCTACTATGACCTGAATGAGCTGGACTCTCGGGACTACACCAGGCTAAAGGCAGAGATCCTTGCTCGGCTGGGGTTAACCATGCAGGTGCGTGCAGGCCGAGTGCACGCCTGGACTTTCTCAGAAAGCCTACCCCCACTGTCCCAGATGCATGACCTGATCCACCTAGTGACAAAGTGGCTACAGCCAGAAAAGTGTACTCCAACGCAGGTGGTCGAGAGGGTTGTCCAGGATAAGTTCAAGCGTTCCTTGCCGCCTAGGATACTGCGCTGGGTTGGACAAGCCGGCCCTACTAATGCAGACCAGCTGGTGAACTTAGTGGAGAGGTATTGTGCCACAGAGGAGCTGCTACAGACCTCTACCAGCTGGAGCAGTGCCAAGGAGACCAAGTCGGCCAAAGGAACTGGTAAGACTGCTCCATTTACTGCCGGTGGGAGTCGAGTTGTAAAGGGAGGTGGCTCAGAGGGTGAGTCAGCGGTTGGGCCACAACGTGGGTCTCGAGACCAAGGCCGCATACAATGTTGGCGGTGCCATGACTGGGGTCACATAGCCGCTCACTGTCCCCTTACCACTGACCCCATGGACTGCAACTGTTCTGTCCCCACATGCGGCGAGTGAAGGTTTATCTGACTAGTGGGCCTGACTGGAGATTCCTACCTTGTATTCCAGCATATGAGGCAGACAGGAACCAGAATAAGCGTCAGGTAGAGTAGGAAATTGAGCAGAACGTAGTTTAATAACGTCACATACAGCTTAGTCACAGATGCAGTATAGTAGTCATATTGTGCTGTTGCTGCTTTCCTAGAAGATACCTTGCTGACACTTGTAATTTCTGGTCAGAAGATTATGACTCTGATAAGCCCAAGCAAGCACTACTTCTCCAGTCAGAAGCAGGATGAAGAATGCCTGCTACAGGAAGTGACTTGGAGACTGGGCTATAAGACACACCCACTAAGGGACAAACCAAAAAATGTGAAAATGGAGGGGAGTCTAAACTCTTGGCCAGCAGATGGCAGCACAGCAAGAATACATGTAATGAATACAACAAGGAATGAATGTAAACAATGCAGTTATAAAACATCTGAATAACATACAGATAAGTGAGGAGAACAGCACACTCCCCGTCTGAAATTCCCTTAGGGGGATTTCACTATAAACTAATTTCTATGAAATATAGTGCAGAACCTGAAACAAAACATGTTAATATGCAATATAAACAGTGAGATAATCCTGTTTCATAACTGAGGAATAAAGTTCTTTAAAGGAAAGTTCAGTCCTGTTCATCCGCCAGGAACATCCTCAACAGGCAATATCAGGATCAGTTCGTTGATAGGCCTTGCAAACGTTTTGGTCTCACCCTTCCTGGAGATCTTCAACTCCACCTTCCGGATCTTGCCATCCTTGCTGGGAAGAACTTTTGTAACTAGTCCCATAGGCCAGTCCATCCTTTCGGTTTGTTGTTCCTTCATCAATACGAGGTCTCCTTTCTTCAAGTTTGGTTTCTGGTGTTGCCATTTTCTTCTTCCTTGAAGAATCACAAGATACTCCTTTCGCCATCTGTTCCAGAAGTAATCCGCTAAGTGTTGTACACGTTTCCACTGTTTTTGGTAGATGTTTCCATGAGTGTACTCTCTACTTGGCGTCAGTTGATTCCCAGTTTTCTGGGTGAGAAGAGTAGCTGGAGTCAGTATAGCTGGTGCTTCAGGATCCATTGATACTGGAACAAGGGGTCTTGAGTTGATGATGGCGGAAACCTCAGCAAGAAGAGTAACCAGGGTCTCATGTGTGAGTCTTGAAGAATTCACATCCATAAGCATAGAGTTCAAGATGCTGCGTGAGATCCCGATCATCCTTTCCCAGGCGCCTCCCATGTGGGAACTATGAGGAGGATTGAAAATCCAGGTGCAACCCTTCTCTGCCAGCTGATCTTGGATGGGCTTGGTGCTAATATTCAGTTCTTTCCCCTTGCTGGCAGTAAGTGAGGCTTTGACATAGCATTTTGGGATGTGGATCTGATCCAAAGCATACAAAGATTGCTTCCAGGCTTCCCACCTTTGCTCTTTATCAGAAGGAAGGGGGGCATCCCAATCCTTGATGGTTTCAGAAAGCTGTCTCAGTAGGGATTTACCTTGTATGGTGATGGGCGCTACAAATCCCAGTGGATCGTATAGGCTGTTCACAACTGACAGGACACCACGTTTTGTAAAGGGTTTGTCCGCACGACTTACTTGAAAGCCAAAGGAGTCGGCGGACAGATCCCACCTCAGGCCTAAGCTTCTTTGCACTGGTGGATCGTCTTGTCCCAGGTTTATGTCCTTGAATCCAGGAGCATGATCATCCGACTCGAAGGCTCTCATGACAGCCAGGCTGTTTGAAGCGATTTTGTGTAGCCGTAGTTTGGCTTGGCACAGCATGTTTTGAGTCCTTTTAAGTAAATCAATTGCCTCTTCTTCAGTAGGTAATGATTTGAGTCCATCATCTACGTAGAAGTCTTTTTCTACAAAGTCTCTGGCATCCTTTCCATACTGGGACTCTCCCTCTTTGGCGGTTCTGCGAAGGCCATAAGTCGCTACAGCAGGTGAAGGGCTGTTCCCAAATACATGTACCCTCATGCGGTACTCCATCATCTCCTCGGTGGTGTCGTTGTCCTTGTACCACAGAAATCTGAGGAAGTTCCTGTGGTCCTCTCTGACTATGAAGCAGTGGAACATCTGTTCAATATCAGCGGTGATGGCAACAGGCTCTTTTCTGAACCTCATCAAGACTCCGACAAGGTTATTTGTCAGATTGGGACCTGTGAGAAGAACGTCATTAAGAGACACACCTTGATGTTTGGCGCTTGAGTCAAATACAACCCTAATTTGATTAGGTTTTCTGGGATGGTATACTCCGAATGAAGGCAAGTACCAGCACTCCTCGTTCTTCTTCAAAGATGGAGCTGGTTCTGCATGGTTGTTCCGGAATATTCTTTCCATAAACGTGACAACGTGTTCTCTCATTTCGGGCTTGCTGTTTAGGGAACGCTGAAGAGAGTTAAATCTTTGCAAAGCTTGTTCCCGGTTGTTTGGGAGTCTTACCCTGGAAGCTCTGAACGGTAGTGGAGAAACCCAGTGATTGGTTTCCTCCTTAGAGAATTCACTGTCCATTATCTTGACAAAGTCTCTGTCCTCTACTGACAATGCTACTTTATCGTCATCCTTCGTTGTGAGGAACACTGATCTCCCCAAGTTGTCAGCATAGGGGGAGGGAATGACGTCAGGCAGCTGTATGAGGTCTGGAGGTTTCTCCTTGACTTTATAGTGATGAGGGCACGGCTTGATGCAAGATGTGCGTCCGTCCCTGTGCACGTAAGTCTTAAAGGAGTCAATTCCTGATTGATCCAAGCATACATTCCCAATGATTACCCATCCCAAGTCCAGTCTCTGGGCGTATGGGGCATAGTCAGGACCGTTACACTGCTGACGCACTTTGTGTACCCTTAGATTGTCTCTGCCAAGCAGGAGTAGAATTTCAGCGTCCATATCCAAGGGTGGGATAACACTGGTCAGGTGCCTTAGGTGTGGTTGGTGAAATGCAGCTTCTGGGGTAGGAATCTCATCCCTGTGATCAGGTATTTGGTCACATTCAATCAGTGTAGGTAAGGGTATCTCTGTGTCTCCATTGATGGGAGAAGCGATGAATCCCTGTGCTCTTCTGCCACAAGTCTCTATGCTGCCTGAGCAGGTGTTTAAGGTATAGGGTTTTGTGGGTCCCTCGATCCCAAAGGCTTCAAAGAATTTAGGTCCGGCTAGGGACCGGTTGCTCTGGTCATCAATGATTGCATACATTTTTAGAGCCTTTTTTGGTTGTCCTTCTGGGTAAACCTTGATCAGACATATTCTGGCACAACATTTGTCCCTTTGGCTCTCCCCACATACCTCCGAGCATGAACAGGAAACATCAGTGGTAGAGTTAGCACGATTCTGAGGCTCCCCGCCATGGCTTGTAGTGGGGATACTGGTAACTGCAGCCGATGAATCGCTGGTGAGTGGGGTTAGGTGCATAACCGTGACATGTCTGTCGCTGTGACACTCCTCACACTTAATGGCAGATTTACAGTCCTTAGCCATATGCTCCAATGAGGCGCAGCATCTGAAACATACTCCTAGCTCAGTGAGGATTTTCTTGCGTTCCTGTATGGGTTTGGACCTGAAGCCTCTGCATCTGTTTAGTGAGTGAGGTTTTTTATGAATGGGACATTCACGATTAAAGGACTTGTCTCTTGATGAGTTAGTTTGGTGTTTACCCGTGGATGCTGCAGGTGGTGGCAGGTTAGTCTTTCTAACACTCGCACAGCTCTTAAAGTCTCTGTGTTTCTGTGTGACACCTTCATACCTTGATGATGATGCAGCTGGAATGTTGAGCTCCAGGAAGTCAAGACTGGGGTCATTCCTCATCTGGGCTTGTTCGTCGATGAACCTGCAGAAGTGGATGAATGGTGGAAAGGTGACATCATGTGCTCTCTTATATCTTGAGACTGATGTTGCCCACTTCTCCTGCAAACTGTATGGCAGCTTTGTGACGATTGGGTTTACCCCATGGGCGGTATCCAGATAGCATAGTCCAGATAGACGAGGATCTCTTTTAGCAAGTTCCAGTTCCATGAGCAGATCACTTAAGTCCTGAAGCTTGTGGACTTCCTTCAGATTAATCTTTGGGATGTTCTGCAGTCTCTTGAATAGGGCTTTCTCTATTGCTTCGGCACTGCCAAAGGTACGTTCAAGTCTCTGCCAGGCAGCGGCAAGACCTGCTTCAGCTTGTCCCACATAGACAGTCCTTAAGCTCTTGATGCGATTTGTAGAGCCAGGGCCCAGCCATTTGACCATGAGATCAAGCTCCTGCTCTGCGGTAAGGTTGAGGTTGGCGATGGCAGCTTTGAAGGTTGCTTTCCAGGCTCTGTAGCTCTCTGCGCGGTCGTCAAATTTGGAGAGACTGGTGTTGATCAGCTCCCTGCTAACCATGTACCTTGCGAACTCAGATATATCTGTTTTCTCACTTCTTGTTGCCGTGTCAACTCGTTGTACCCCTTGGGCGTATGGGTTGGTTGGCGTGAAAGGGTGAGATGTTCCAGGGTAGAATGATGTCGCTGCAGGGTTGAGCTGTGGTTTAGCCTCTATAAGTTCTGACGACCGCTGCTTGTGCTGCGCGACTAGGCCAGAAAACACTCGGTAACCATCTTCCTGTGATAGTTGTCCTTGAGAAGGCACATCTGGGTGACGATCATCAGTTCGTGCGGGTGCTATAGGTGGCACCGTAGCTGCAGGTAGAGCTGACTTGGAGATTTCAGTGTTGTCAGCTTGAATGGTGCTAGAAATAGGGGGGGCTGCAGGTAACTGATTCAGCACATAGTCATTGGTGCGATCGACAGGATTGTCTGTTTCTTGTGGCAAGCAAACTGGATCGAGACTTTGGCTCATTGCTTGCTCAAGTACCTTTACTTTGGCCAATGCAATTTCCTCTTCCATCTCTGTTTGAAGGATCTTTATCTGAGCCTCTGCTTCTGCACTCTCTTTTTTAGCCTTAGCTTCGGCCATTGCAACTTCCTCTTCCATCTCTGTTTGAAGAATCTTTATCTGAGCCTCTGCCATTACTTCTTTTCCTCTGAAGGCACGTCTTATTTTGGATTGCTCTGCATCTATGCGGGCCTCTAGTATTCTGTCACTCAGGACTGAGCTTCTTGAGCACGAGGATCTGTATGACCGTGATGAACGTTTAGATGAATTTGATCTGTGCGATCTAGTCTCTTGTAGATGAGAGATACGGAGCTCCGCTTTATCTTTAGCATTCTGCGCCATGGTGTCTCTTTCTATTTCTGATGATTCTGCCTTGATCAGCTCTGTTAAGGCTTCATCGATATTAGAGGCTTTTAAGAAGGTGATATACTTTGCAAACAGTCTCTTATATCTTTCATGCTCTGTATTCAGCCGTGCAACAGCATCTTGTTGACTCTCGGCGTCACCCTTGAAGGATTGAAGACTTGCCACGAGGGAGGTAACTCGTTTCCATCTCTCCTCCAGGTCATCACAGAGCTCATTTTTAGCAGTATGATAATTTTCAATTACCTTTAGTGTCGGTTTGAGAGAGCGTCTTGGTCGGACAACTTGGTCTGTTGGAGGTGTGAGTTCTGCTTCCTGCTGTTCCAAATCATCACTATCAACTTGTCCTTGCTGTGTTTTATCACTGGGGAGTTGCTCGGGATGCTTTTCGGCCATTTTGATTTAAAGTGTACTGTCTCTTTAAGAAAATTAACTTTGGAATTGGGGTCTGAAAATCGCAGCACAGCTTCTTTAGGACACCCCGATATGATTCCCAGCGTTATTTGAGTGATTTGTGGGGTTTTCAAGTCTGGGTGGCCAGACCAACGGGAGGTAGTATGCAGCAAGTCTCTTAGGAGGGGTATGGTCTGAGGGAGCTTCACACACAAAACTGTCCTTCTACTGAGTGATGAAAGGTTCATGTAAGATATGAGAAACAGCTTGGGATGCTTTGTGGAAGACTTCTATGCAGGTGTAGAATATAGCAGACACACACTGTGCTTGTCCTGAGGCCTGTCTAGACGTGCTGTCTCAGATTAGCTGACCATGTGCTTGTTGCTATGGAGACCTCTGACTGATCTGGGTTACAGGCAATTTCTAGCTGTGATTTTGGGCTTTTTAAGTGAATCTTCTGACTGTTCTGTCCCCACATGCGGCGAGTGAAGGTTTATCTGACTAGTGGGCCTGACTGGAGATTCCTACCTTGTATTCCAGCATATGAGGCAGACAGGAACCAGAATAAGCGTCAGGTAGAGTAGGAAATTGAGCAGAACGTAGTTTAATAACGTCACATACAGCTTAGTCACAGATGCAGTATAGTAGTTCTATTGTGCTGTTGCTGCTTTCCTAGAAGATACCTTGCTGACACTTGTAATTTCTGGTCAGAAGATTATGACTCTGATAAGCCCAAGCAAGCACTACTTCTCCAGTCAGAAGCAGGATGAAGAATGCCTGCTACAGGAAGTGACTTGGAGACTGGGCTATAAGACACACCCACTAAGGGACAAACCAAAAAATGTGAAAATGGAGGGGAGTCTAAACTCTTGGCCAGCAGATGGCAGCACAGCAAGAATACATGTAATGAATACAACAAGGAATGAATGTAAACAATGCAGTTATAAAACATCTGAATAACATACAGATAAGTGAGGAGAACAGCACAGCAACACCTCCAGACGTGTCTCCCTATATGCACACCCCGTTCTGGCCACAGAGACTATAACCGAGACTGAGCCACAGATGTGCACCGTGTGCATTGGGGGATATCCCGTCCCAGCTCTGCTGGACTCTGGAAGTCTTGTGACACTAGTGCATGGAACTTTGGTCAATTCTGGGGCCTACAGTGGAAGGAAAGTTGGGGTACTATGCATACACGGGGACACTCGGGAATACCCCACTGCTACTATTTGCGTAGACACACCTTGTGGTACAACTACACATGAAGTGGGGTTTTTTAAATCTCTTATACATAAGGTGATACTTGGAAGAGACTTTCCGTAATTTTTGGACCTGTGGAGGGGAAGGCACATATGGTCTGATGAAAATATTAATGTTGATGGTAATAATGTGTGTCAGGGAGTAACCCCCGAACCATATGACCCAGATACTGAGGTACCAGCTGTAGGGGTGACCCCAAGTGGAGATGACAGTCTTCCCCTAGCTGTACTGGCTGGTGACACTCAGAATGAGGAGGAAGTTCTGGACATGCCAAAACTAGAGGTATCATGTGACAATTTTGGGACTGCTCAACTTAGTGATCCCACATTGCTAAGGGCCCGGGAAAATGTAAAAATGATAAATGGTGTATCTCAAGTCCCAGGGGCAAAAAAGGAATACCCTTACATGGCTACTAACAATGACCTACTGTACAGAGTAGATAAGGTAAGAGGGGAGGAGCTGGAACAGCTAGTTGTACCCCAACCATAACGCCGTGTAGTCTTAGAGCTGGCTCATAAACATGTGCTAGGTGGTCACCTGGGGTGTGAAAAGACCAGAGAACGGGTCTTACAAAGGTTCTATTGGCCCGTTGTACATGAGGATGTTAAAAGATACTGTGGCTCATGTCCTGTGTGTCAGCTAACTGCCCCCATGTCTCATTTTAGGAGCCCTTTGGTACCCCTACCGATTATAGAAGTACCTTTTGACAGGATCGCTATGGATCTAGTGGGCCCAGTAGTGAAGTTTGCTAGGGGGCATCAGCATATATTGGTTGTGTTAGAATATGCCACACGGTATCCTGAGGCTGTACCCTTGCGAAACACCTCCTCGAAACTCATTGACAGGGAGCTATTCCATATGTTTTCCCGTACAGGCATACCCTAGGAGATCCTCACGGACCAGGGGACGCCATTTATGTCAAAGATCATGAAGGAGATGTGTAAGCTACTAAAAATTAAGCATCTACGTACATCAGTGTTTCATCCCCAGACTGATGGCCTGGTGGAAAGATTTAACAAAACCTTTAAGGGCATGTTAAAAAGGGTGGTCAGCAAGGATGGGAAGGACTGGGATTGTTTGTTACCATATTTGATGTTTGCAATTTGTGAGGTACCCTAGTCTTCCACAGGGTTTTCCCCATTCGAACTAGTGTATGGCAGACACCCACGTGGCCTTCTTGACATCGCTAAAGAAACCTGGGAAAATGAACACACCCCCTACAAAAGTGTCATAGAGCATATTACACTGATACAGGACAGAATAGCAGCTGTCATGCCCTTAGTAAAGGAACACTTAGAGAAGGCACAAGAGGCACAGAGTCGGATCTATAACAGGGCAGCTAAAGTCAGGACCTTTAACCTGGGTGACAGAGTGTTGGTATTGGTACCCACTGTAGAAAGTAAGTTTCTGGCTAAGTGGCAAGGGCCCTATGAGGTAATTGAGAGAGTGGGGGAGGTCAATTACAAAGTGTACCAGCCTGGCAGGAGAAAGCCTGAGCAGATATACTATGTGAACTTGCTCAAACCCTGGAAAGATAGGGAATCTAGTGAGAAGGAACCCGAGGTGCGTATCTCAGAGACCCTGTCTAAGGTGCAAAGGCAGGGAAAAAAAGAGTTTAGGCCCTATTCCACCAACAGATCTGACAACATATTATCTGCCAAATATTTGAAGCCAAATCCAGTAGTGGATTTGAAAAGAGGAGAAATCCAGTCTTTCCTTTATGACCTGTTCTCTGATTATTGTCTGTTCCTGGTTTTGGCTTCAAATCTTTGGCAGAAAATCTGTTGTCAGATCTGTTGGTGGAATAGGGTCTTTTGTGCTTAGAAACAGTGATGTGTTTTCGGAAGTCTCTGGGCGTACTTCCGTAATCAAACACAACATTGTAACTGAGCCACAGGTACGGGTCCATTTGAAACAGTACAGGGTACCCGAGGCTCATAGACAAGCCATATCAGAAGAGGTCCGAAAGATGTTGGACCTTGGGGTTATTGAAGAGTCAAAAAGTGATTGGTCAAGTCCCATTGTCCTGATTCCTAAACCAGATGGGACACTGAAGTTCTGCAATGACTTCAGAAAGCTGAATGAGGTCTCAAAGTTTGACTCTTACCCAATGCCATGGGTTGATGAGCTTATAGAGAGACTGGGATATGCTAGGTGTTTCTCTACATTAGACTTGACTATAGGGTATTGGCAGGTACCACTCACTGACAGTGCCAAAGAGAAGACTGCTTTTGTTACCCTTGATGGTCTTTTTCAGTATGTCTGTCTTCCCTTTGGGCTACATGGGGCTCCTGCCACTTTCCAAAGATTGATGGATGTTGTCTTGAAACCTCAACGTAGATATGCGTCCACATATCTAGACAACATCATTATTTTTAGTAATGATTGGGAAAGTCCCTTGGCAAAGGTACAGGCTGTAATTTATTTCTCTCAGGGCTGCAGGGTTGACGGCCAACCCTAAAAAGTGTGCGTTGGGTTTGGAGGAGGCACGTTACCTGGGGTACATTATAGGAAGAGGTGCCATAAAGCCCCAAGTTAATAAAGTAGAGGCAATCCAAACCTGGCCCCAGCCAGTGACTAAGAAGCAGGTAAGAGCTTGTTTAGGTATTGTGGGCTACTACCGCAGATTCATCCCTAACTTTGCCACCATTGCAGCTCCCCTGACAGATCTAACCAAGGGAAGTAGATCCATTATGGTAAAGTGGAGTGAAGAGGCTGAGCGGGCGTTCCAAAAGTTGATGTCAGTCCTCTGCAGAGAACCAGTCCTAATTATTCCCAACTTCACCAAAATGTTTGTGGTACAGACAGATGCTTCTGATGTGGGTTTAGGGGCTGTCCTCTCCCAAGAGGTTGGGGGTTAGGAGCACCCAGTCACCTATTTTAGTAGGAACCTAGTAGGAACCTTAGTAGGTTCTATAGGACAATCTAAACATATGTATAAATTCTAAAGTCTATGCACGTCAGAAAAAAACAAAGCCATCGTTTTTCGTTTGTTCAGTGGCATAGCATGGTTAACTTTGTTAAACAGACTGTATCCACAACATATGGCCTGGGCAATGTTATTGCAAATTAGTTCTAAAATATCAAACTATATGACACCACAGTTATATCCAGAAACATGTAATGCATTCAATTAAATAAACTAGAGATCTTTTTTATGACTTCTTCTCTTGCAGATTTTGAGCTAAGTGCTGATCTCATCTTTATTTGCAGTTTTTCCTGCAATAAATTAAACTAGAAAAAAAGAACTTTTGTAAAGAAGTGACAAAATCACAAAGGATGAGGCTGTAGTATTCAATCTCAATTGTGTGAATAGAATTTTAAATGTTGTTCACTGCAGTATAGCATTTATCTGCATAAAACTGCTGGAGAGGCAAAAGGTGGAAAGAGAGTGGGAGGGGGGGGGGGGGGAAGTGGTAAAGAATAACTTGATAATATCAATAACAAATGGATACTTCACATCACTTCTTGTGCAATGTGCAAAAAGGATTTATTCTAGCCTAAGTGCCATCCAAATGGCATTACAAAAGAGTGCAGCATGGTAAAACAAAACTTGGCGTTTTGATGTTCTTGTCACTTTTTTCAAGCCTGATTCAATAAACAACTATGCTCAGATAAATACAGGTGAGCGCTTAAAGTGAATATACCATCAGGTACATTGTGCTTACATTGCATTTTTTTCAGTTCCTACGCACTGTGCCAGTCTATTTCTGGGCACCAGCCTGACCTGAAGCACTGGAGGTGGACCTGCCTGCCCCACCTTGTGACAAAACCCCTCCCCTCTGTGACGCAGCTCCATTAATTGTTATGGAGTCACGTCACAGAGGGGAGGGGGTTTTGTCACACTGGGGGCAGACGGGCCCACCTCCAGTGCTGGGGGCAGGCAGGCCCACCTCCAGTCAGGTCGGGCTGGTGCCTGGGAATAGTTCTGCACTATTCGAGGAACTAGGACATAGTTAAAAAAAAAAAACCGCCAGCGCCCGTCTAGTCATATTAAAAACTTTAAATGATGTACCTTATGGTACATTCGCTTTTAGTGTCAATCGAAGATCCAACATTTTCGTGCACATCACAAGTTTATATACAAATCAATTATATTCTTTTAGTGTCCTTAGAGTGTCCATATTCTCTATTGAAAAACCCAAATAGGGAAAATAGTGTCTCTCATGTGAAAAGTATGCTTAAGAATTGCAATACAATCATCCTTTTTCTCGGCTCACCACCCATTATTACAAGCAGGGGCGGTCTTGGCATTTCTGGGGCCCCAAGCGAAGTTGTGTCTGGGCCCCCTCCCCCCTCGACACGCGTTCCAAAACAATAGAACGCTGTGTGTTGTCCCCAGTAATATATACCCCTTGTGTCCTTCCCCCAATAGTATATACCCCTTGTTTGCTTCCCCCAGTAGTATATAGACCCCTGTGTGTTCCCCCAGTTATATATAGCCCCCCCGTGTGCTCCCCCAGAAGTATATAGACCTCCTGTGTACTGCCCCAGTAGTATATAGACCCCCTGTGTGCTCCCCCACTAGTATATAGACCCCCTGTGTGCTCCCTCAGAGGGTATTTAGCCCCCCTGTGTGCTCCCCCACTTGGATACAGACCTCCTGTGTGCTCCCCCACTTGGATATAGACCCATGTGTGCTCCTCCAGTAGTATATAAACCCCCTGTGTGGTTTCCCCAGTAGTATATAGACCCCCTGTGTGCCCCACCAGTATTAAATAGACCCCTTGTGTGCTGCCCCAGTAGTATACAGACCCCTGTGTGCTCCCCCAGTTATATATAGACCACCTGTGTGCCTCACAAGTAGTATATAGACCCCCTGTATGTTCCCCCAGTAGTATATAGACCCCCTGTGTGCCCCACCAGTAGTATATAGACACCTGTGTGCTCCCCTAGTAGTATATAGCCCCCGTGTGCTCCCCACTTGGATATAGACCTCCTGTGTGCTCTCCAAGTTGTATATAAACCCCATTCTGCTGCCCCAAGTTGTATATAGACCCCCTGTGTGCAGCCCCCAATAGTATGTAGACCCCTTTGTTAAGCCCCAGTAGTCTATAGCCCCCCTGTGTGCTCCCCCTGTTATATAGCCCCCCTGTGTGCTCCCTCCATTTATATAGACCCCCCCAGTTAAACAGACCCCTGTGTGCTCCCCCTCCCATACAGTATATAACACAATAAAACAAACACTTATACTCACCTGGGTCCGGGCGTCTCCTCTTCTCTTCACTCTTGTGGCCGCAGGAAGGGTTTTCCCTGCGATCACAAGAGACCGCACTCCCCTTGTGCTGGCGACGATGCTCCAGTGATGTCACTGGAGCGCCGGCACCACAAGGACAAAGCGGCCACTTGTGACCGCAGGGAAAACCCTTCCTGCGGCCACAAGAGTGACTGACAGGAAGGGAGCCAATGTCTCCTGCCCTGTCAGTGCTGCTGCATGTAACTATGAGCGCTCATTACGAGTGCTCATAGTTACAGTTCAAATGGCAGCAGCGAGCGGGGCAGCAGCCCTGTCCAGTGGTCTTGAGCACAAGAGCGGGGCGTGGGGGCCCCCCTGGATGTTGGGGGCCCCAAGCGATCGCTTGGTGTGCTTGGTGCCAAAGACCGCCACTGATTACAAGAAGATTTCAACTCATTCACGTATCTGTGTTCTTAAAGGGTCAGCTGTTTACTATTCCATCGGTCAATCGGAAGATACAACTTGATTTATTCATAAAGCAGACTATTCTTTTGAATGAAGCTAAGGGTTTGCTCCTATAACGACTTTCAGGAATAGGCTATACACACCCCTGTTCAGGGAAGTGATCAGTCCATAGCATCATTACATGTAGAGCACTGTGTAAAGAAATGCAGAGGTCTGCATAGGCATTCCCTCCACCTACACATGCTTTCCAGGTTTCGATAGAATAAATCCAAATATGCTTGGTCTAACCCCTTCCCGCATCAGCACATAACTGTACGTCCTGATCCGAGAGGGGGGGAGCGTTCAAAGAGGGGTTGCACGGCAACCCCGCTCTGAATCACTGTGATCCTGGGTGCTATGTGTAAACCAGGACCACAGATTTTAGCGGGTGCAGTCCGATCGCCGCGCCCGCTAATTATACATTTAAATGCAGCTGTCAAAACTGGCAGTTGCATTTAAATGCACTGTAACCCCCTTTCCTTGGTGTCTAGTGGGCGATCTCCCCACTGCAATGCGATCGAGGGGGAGATCCCTTCTACCAAGCCGGCCGTGACAGTGTCACACTGACGCTGATCCTGGCTCGGTAATTTGTAGGTCTGGTTTGCTGCAGACCAGAGTAATACAGCAATGATCTGATAGATCATTGCTATATTAAGTATACTACAGTGATTTCTATGGGAGATCACTGCAGTAATACTGAAGTCCCCCAGGGGGACTAAAAGTTAAAGTATAGAGTAAAAAAAAAGTTTGAATCACCGCCCTTTTCCTATTTTATAAATATTAATAAATAAACAAACATGTTTGCTATTGCTTGCAAACTATTAAATAATCACAGTAAACGGCGTAAGCGCAAAAAACCACCAAAGTGCAAAATTGTGAATTTTTTTGTCACATCAAATCCAGAAAAATTGTATTAAAAGTGATCAAAAAGTCAAATAGAAACAATCAAGGTACTGATAGAAAGAACAGATCATGGTGCAAAAAATGACACCTCACACAGCCCCATCGGCCAAAGGATAAAAGCGTTATAAGGCTGGGAATAGAGCAATTTTAAACACATTTAGTTTTCTTTTTAAGGTTTTAACTTTTTTAAAGCATTCAGATAAAATAAATTTACAAATCATTGGAAATGTACCGACTTGAGGAACACATATAACATGGCAATTTTACCATAGGGTGAATGGCGTAATCACAAGACAAATTCCTTTTTTTTTTTTCAATTTTTCCACTCATATAATTTTTTTTTCTGGTTTCAAAGCATACTTTATGGGAAAAAATTAAGTCTGTCATTGTAAAATACAATTAGTGTCGCAAAAAATAAGGGCTCATTTGGGATTGTAGGCCTTTTAAACATGAGGAGGAAAAAGCAAAAATGCAAAAACGAAAATGAGCTCGATCCTGAAGGGGTTAAATAGAGGAAAGTCTTCTGCGTTCTTATGAGAAGAGTGAAGCTCCTTCATACTTGGTTGGGTAGTCCGTCCATGTTACATTTAATAATACTTATGTTTCCATTTAAGCTGTTTGGTTTCGGCACTACTACAATTTGCAGATTATTTGAATAATGTGGATGACACCATAAAATTTACATTGACATATGACACAAAGACTATACATTACTTGGACGAGAGTTTAACCAAGAAAGGTAATAGAC
Source organism: Dendropsophus ebraccatus (assembly GCF_027789765.1). NCBI lineage: Eukaryota > Metazoa > Chordata > Amphibia > Anura > Hylidae > Dendropsophus > Dendropsophus ebraccatus. The sequence continues at coordinate 65,993,562 of NC_091463.1, forward strand.
TGTAGACATTTACAAATTAGTCCCATTAGTCCCAATGTATCTTGCAGTACAGCATTGATATTTTTCATATTAATTTTTGTATATTTCATTCATATATCCAAATTAAGGGACAAAAAAATACAACAATTAGAATGAAAAAAATGCAATAGTTTACTTGAAGGTGAATCGGACACCCTTTGCTCTACCATACAGGAAGTACCTTGTTAAATGTCTTCATTGATTTCAATGGGGTTTGTTACTCGAGTAACAAGCATTTGAGCATTTAAAAAAAAAAAAAAAAGATCCCTTTAATTCTTTATAAAGCTATGCACTTCAAACTCAGACAAGATGGTTTACTAGGTACTGTAGAAACAAACCAATCTCCCTCTACCAGGCACCAAAAACAGACGATTCCTCCAACAGAGTCTTTCCAATTGGTTATTTGATGACCTCAGTGTGCTAGCCCTAGACCACTTAAAGGGGTTATCCAGCGCTACAAAAACATGGCCACTTTCCCCCTACTGTTGTCTCCAGTTTGGGTGGGGTTTTGAAACTCAGTTCCATTGAAGTAAATGGAGCTTAATTGCAAACCGCACCTGAACTGGAGACAACAGTAGGGGGGAACTTGGCCATGTTTTTGTAGCGCTGGATAACCCCTTTACTTGCTCTCTAGAAAATTTCTCAACTCTGTACACAGTGACCAGGCGTTGTGAACTGTAGATTAGAAGGAGCATAACTCTTATATAGGTAGTATCGAGCACTATAGATTTTTTTTCAAGATACCAGTGGTCCTGCTTGTTTGTAGGGTCCCCGTGGAGCTGCACATGTTACCCATATGACAGGTCTTCCTTTGTGTTTGCCAATAGAGATTACATATCTATCTGATTTTATATACCTGCCTCTGAGGCTAAAAGGTGTGTAAAGGGCTATGAACATACTTTAAATCCTTTTGGTTTTTGCTGCTAGAACACTTGTATTACCAAATGCTGCAAGGTATTTTAGATGCATTCAGCTGTATACTGTTTTTCTCCAGATCAGATTAATATAACAGCAATCACTATGGGTAATGATGATACTTAAGTAGTTTTAATAATAAACCATATTCCTCAAAGAGATTAAAGTGTATCATTGCAGGGATCAGCATTCAAAGGCAATGAAGTGTACAATCCAGTACAAGCAATATGCATGACAAAATACTCTAAAAAGGTACAGTACGTTTCATCCTGTATTAATAGAGTTTCATCAAATGACTGTTATATTTAGAAAGATGCCAGAGGAGAACAACAAACATATCCTGCAACTTGTAAAAACTCAGTGTGTGTCTATTCCTGCTATCAAAGTTAAGTATCTACCATGGTAATTTAAAGATAAAGCAAAGTTGGGATTAGTGAATATAATAAAGATATAACTAATCACGATAATAATAATTAAAGTCTCAGGCAAGTATTCAAGGATTTGAAACATAGACCATCTGTCCAGCTAAAGGCAGGAGAAACTTTCTGTAGCTCTCAGCAAAATAGGCTGAAAAGAAGGAACTTTTTCTCTTCTTATAGTTGACTTCCTTTTGTTTATGCCTGACCTTAGTCATCACCAAGTACAATTACTGCAGTTTACACGTGTGCCAAAGAAAAACAAACAATAAAATGGAGAGAACACTTTTTTTCTCATTTTAAAATCAGTCAGATACTGTGTATTACTCATACTCACTTCCAGGAAGGGAGTTTTGAACCTACTCCCCCGCAACTCCAGACAGCGTAGATCAGTTGATTACCAGCTCTCTGCACACTACATCCACATCAGCTTCTATCTGCTACTACTGCCGAACCTACTCCCCCGCAACTCCAGACGGCGTAGATCAGTTGATTACCAGCTCTCTGCACACTACATCCACATCAGCTTCTATCTGCTACTACTGCTGCTGAACCTACTCCCCCGCAACTCCAGATGGCGTAGATCAGTTGATTACCAGCTCTCTGCACACTACATCCACATCAGCTTCTATCTGCAGGTTAGAAAGCCAGCCTTAGCTTTGCAAGGATTGGTTCCCATATGGAAAAAGGTGAACTCACTTCACAAGGAGGCTACTTGTCGAGTGAACGCATGCGGAAAAAGTTAGAGCTAAACTAACATCACAAGGAAGCTGCCTGTCGAGTGAAGACATTTCTGAGATATGGATACTGGGAAATTGCAGCAGGAATTTTTTTTATTGTTTTATTTTTTGGGGAGCATTGACAGCGTAAATTGCAAACCTAAAATAAACACAAAAAAAAACTATTCGGTACAGTTTCGGGTACATGAATAAACACCTAACTTAAGAATTAAATGCTCACAACTGGTGGGTGGCGGTCCCTTAAAAACTACACCCAAAACAATTCAAATTGGGTTCGTTACCATTTGGAATGAAAGATTAATTCTTTCCATCCATACATCAAAGAAAAACTAATAAGGAAATTGGAGTGCAAATTGTTTATCTAATTTGAAAACCAGTCAAATACTGTGTATTTGTGTATCAAAAGATAAAAAGTGAAGAAAGACGATTTTCTAACCTGTAGAAAGTGGCTGATGTGCAGACTGGCGGTAATCAACTGATATATGCCCTCTGGAGTGAGTATGAGTAATACACAGTATTTGACTGGTTTTCAAATTAGATAAACAATTTGCTCTCCAATTTCCTTATTAGTTTTTCTTTGATGTATGGATGGAAAGAATTAATCTTTCATTCCAAATGGTAACAAACCCAATTTGAATTGTTTTGGGTGTAGTTTTTAAGGGACCGCCACCCACCAGTTGTAAGCGTTTAATTCTTAAGTTAGGTGTTTATTCATGTACCCGAAACTGTACCGAATAGTTTTTTTTGTGTTTATTTAAGGTGTGCAACTTACGCTGTCAATGCTCCCCAAAAAATAAAACAATAAAAAAATTACTGCTGCAATGTCCCAGTATCCATATCTCAGAAATGTCCTCACTTGACAGGCAGCTTCCTTGTGATGTCAGTTTAGCTCTAACTTTTTCCGCATGCGTTCACTCGACAAGTAGCCTCCTTGTGAAGTGAGTTCACCTTTTTCCATATGGGAACCAATCCTTGCAAAGCTAAGCCTGGCTCCTAACTCAAAAGGGAACAGACTTTTCAGGTTATTCCTGACTTGCCCAGGAGAGTGGGAACACACTTAATCTGTCTCCTCCAGTTTTAGTACTACGCATCACACCAAGTTTTAAGTAGACAGTAGTTCATTTTTTAGTAACTTGCTACCAAGTTCCTGGTGAGAATGGGTCAAGCCATAGAAATAGGCTTAGTTTTTTAGGCCTCTGAATACAATCCACTGAAGTCTGCCATGAGAAGTTTACTTCCACAGTAAAAAGGAAATTTAGCCCCTTGGGATCCATAAACATGAGCCAATACCAGTCAACCTGATGCTAACAAGTTACTCTGCAATCTGTTTTAGTTGCTAACTTTGCTACATTGAAATCATAGTATCACATGTTTTTTTTCCAAGACCTGCAGTCTGCACTGAGAAGAAAGTTATACTTAAGTGTCTGTTCCTATTCCAGACAGGGAAAATTGGCTAATCAAGAGAGGCAACTGATCCTCAAGGACTCTCTTGCTTTACCTAACTTTTGTCAACATAAGTTAGTGCTTAGTGGCTACACTCTCACATATTTCTGTGTAAACCACAGTTTTCAGTTCTGTGTAAATCATCTACAGTAGAGTCTAACTTAACTTGACTGCACAGTAACAACATCATTCTTAGCAACTTTAGCTGGGTTCACACACAGTATATTTCAGGCAGTATTTGGTCCTCATGTCAGGTCCTCATAGCAACCAAAACCAAGAGTTAATTGAAAGCACAGAAAGGCTATGTTCACACCATGTTGAAATTGAGTGGATGGCCGCCATTTAATGGCAAATATTTGCTGTTATTTTAAAACAATGGCTGTTGTATTGAAATAATGGCAGTTATTTACCGTTATATGGCGGCCATCCACTCAATTTCAACATTGTGTGGACAGAGCCTTTCTGTGTTTTTAATCCACTTCTTGTTTTGGTTGCAATATGAGGACCTGACATGAGGACCAAATACTGCCTGAAATATACTGTGTGTGAACCCAGCCTTAAGCTGCATACTACATCAGTAACACTTAAGTGCTTCAAAAGTAAGTAAAGGTAACTGTGATCATTTCTTTACTGTCCACCACAAGTGGACAATAAAGAGTCCACAAGTCAGAGTCAGTAAAGAGTATACAGGAGTCTTGTTCCTGTACTTTGCATCACTGAAACAGCTTACACAAGGGACACAAGCTAACCAGCAACACTATTCATAACACCAATGCATCTACTGTGAAATCTAGTTACCAACTAGAGTACCACAGAGGAAATGTTGGATTGGGCTTGGCCACAGGCAGAAATAGGTGACAGATAAGTATTTTTGTGGACAAGCAGGAACTCCTGCCATTTATATAGGAGTTCCTGCTCCTGCACACTAAGCAACAATGTGCTGCGCATTCTCTTACTGTATGGCTTATTTTATCCCCACCTTACACTCCATAGACCAAGTTATTTGCACCTAGCCAAGGGTGTATACAGCCAAAATTGGTGTCAAATCTAGAGTAGATATGATGTACTCCTTTGAGCAATATCTCCCAAAAGTATTTTGGGAGGTTTGTACATCATTATTAAATTGCATATTATATCTACAGCTTGTGCGTTAGCCTACGTGTCCATGATTAAAGACAAGAAACCTGTGTAGTTTCATCATGCAGTCATGTTTTTTTTCTCTTCTGCACTTCTACTTACTGTCCTTAGAGTTTTGCACATGGATATAACGGCGCGGGGAAGCCGCTGCCTCTGTACTGTTTGTGAACTGTGGCCCTGTTCCCGCATATGGCGCCATTCTATTCCCGGGCACTGGCGGCATCCCCAGTTGAAAGAAACCACCAACCCATTATGATGTGGCTCTATTGATTCCATTGGAGCGGTATCATGGAGGGGCGGGGTTTCCTCCCACTGGGGGCGAGTTGGCCGTCTTCAGTGCTTCACCCCCAGCTGGTGCCTGGGAATAGAATTGTGCTGTACGCGGGTGCCGGACCACGGTTCAACTTATTTACGAGATAAAGACTTATAGCACAGAAAGCCTTCAGGCTAATTATCTCACTAAAGGGTCTCCACTGACCCTCCAATTCATATGTCAGAAAAACTTAGTGAGAATAAATAATTATAACGGTAAGGTACCTGAGTATGGCAGGATAACGATCCTCTAGTTGAGCGGGATACCCGTGCGGCAAAGAGTCCATACACTGGTGCTGCAATCCAATATGCTTTTTATTTTTAGCAATACACTCGGTACACTTCAGCTCACAGGCTGATCCACACACCCAAGCGTCCACCTGGTGTCCTGCGGACGCTTGGGTGTGTGGATCAGCCTGTGAGCTGAAGTGTACCGAGTGTATTGCTAAAAATAAAAAGCATATTGGATTGCAGCACCAGTGTATGGACTCTTTGCCGCACGGGTATCCCGCTCAACTAGAGGATCGTTATCCTGCCATACTCAGGTACCTTACCGTTATAATTATTTATTCTCACTAAGTTTTTCGGACCACGGTTCAAAACAGGACCGTGACACCATCTTCCCTGCGCCAATGCCATTCTATCCATGTGCAAAACTTAAAGCGAATGTACTTATACACTACCGTTCAAAAGTTTGGGGTCACCCAAACAATTTTGTGTTTTCCATGAAAAGTCACACTTATTCACCACCATACGTTGTGAAATGAATAGAAAATCGAGTCAAGACATTGACAAGGTTAGAAATAATGATTTGTCTTTGAAATAACATTGTTTTTACATCAAACTTTGCTTTCGGCAAAGAATCCACCTTTTGCAGCAAATACAGCATTGCACACTACAGCATTGTAGCTGTTAATCTGTTAAGGTAAGCTGGAGAAATTGCACCCCACGCTTCTAGAAGCAGCTCCCACAAGTTTGATTGGTTGGATGGGCACTTCTGGCGTACCATACGGTCAAGCTGCTCCCACAACAGCTCAATGGGGTTCAGATCTGGTGACTGCGCTGGCCACTCCATTACTGATAGAATACCAGCTGCTGCTTCTGCTGTAAATAGTTCTTGCACAATTTGGAGGTGTGTTTAGGGTCATTGTCCTGTTGTAGGATGAAATTGGCTCCAATCAAGTGCTGAGTGATAGCCTTCCTTATTCAGAATCCCTTTTACTCTGTACAAATCTCCCACCTTACCAGCACCAAAGCAACCCCAGACCATCACATTACCTCCACCATGCTTAACAGATGGTGTCAGGAATTCTTCCAGCATCTTTTCATTTGTTTTGCGTCTCACAAACTTTCTTCTTTGTGATCCAAACACCTCAAACTTGGATTCATCCGTCCACAACACTTTTTTCCAGTCTTCCTCTGTCCAATGTCTGTGTTCTTTTGCCCATCTTAATCTTTTTCTTTTATTGGCCAGTCTCAGATATGGCTTTTTCTTTGCCACTCTGCCCTGAAGCCCAAAATCCCGCAGCCGCCTCTTCACTGTAGATGTTGACACTGGTGTTTTGCGGGTACTATTTAATGAAGATGCCAGTTGGGGACCTGTGAGGCGTCTGTTTCTCAAACTAGAGAATCTAATGTGCTTATCTTCTTGCTTATTTGTGCAACGCGGCCTCCCACTTCTTTTTCTACTCTGGTTAGAGCCTGTTTGTGCTGTCCTCTGAAGGGAGTAGTACACACCGTTGTAGGAAATCTTCAATTTCTTAGCAATTTCTCGCATGGAATAGCCTTTATTTCTAAGAACAAGAATAGACTGCCGAGTTTCAGATGAAAGTTCTCTTTTTCTGGCCATTTTGAGCGTTTAATTGACCCCACAAATGTGATGCTCCAGAAACTCAATCTGCTTAAAGGAAGGTCAGTTTTGTAGCTTGTGTAACAAGCTAGACTGTTTTCAGATGTGTGAACATGATTGCACAAGGGTTTTTTAATCATCAATTAGCCTTCTGAGCCAATGAGCAAACACATTGTACCATTAGAACACTGGAGTGATAGTTGCTGGAAATGGGCTTCTATACACCTATGTAGATATTGCACCAAAAAACAGACATTTGCAGCTAGAATAGGAATTTACCACATTAGCAATGTATAGAGTGTATTTGTTTAAAGTTAGGACTAGTTTAAAGTTATCTTCATTGAAAAGTACAGTGCTTTTCCTTCAAAAATAAGGACATTTCAATGTGACCCCAAACTTTTGAACGGTAGTGTATATTCGGAAGATCCCCTCACACAGGAATAGGGAAATACTAAGAAAATGTTAGAAAATGTTGATTTTGTTGAGATGTCAATTCTTTCGAACAAAAATAAGTACAACATTTATCCCAATTGTAATTTGAAAGAGTCTAACTATAGTTTGTGTCCAAGAGAATATAGGCCCTTATTTATCAATGTGTCTGGGACAAAAACTGGAGTCATTTGCCAAAGTCAACCAATGACAGCTCTGAATTTATTTCTTAATGAGTCCTGGAAAAATTAAAGTTGAGCTGGAAAAAGTTGCTATAGGCATAATACTCCAATTTTTCCTCTGACAGATTTGTAGGTCTGGACCAATATTGCTTAATGAAGGTAAGTAGTGCAGAGAGAGGTGATAATGTTCCTCTGGCTCCTGTTATTCTGTACAAAAAGGCAACTAAATGAAGTTTAGTTGAATGAAGTTTGTTGAATTGCAGGGAAAAGAAGAAAAGAAAGCTGTATTGACTTCAGATGCATTCAAGGCGACAGCTTCTTTACTCCTATCCTTAACCCCTTAAGGTCAAAGCCAATTTTAGTTTTTGCACTTTTGCTTTTTCCACTTTATGTTTAAAAGGCCATAGCGCTTGCATTTTTTCATCTAGAGACCCACATGAGCCCTTATTTTTTGCGAAACCAATTGTACTTTGCAATGGCAGGCATTATTTTTCCATAACATATGCTGCGAAACTTGAAAAAAAATCAATCAAAAAATCGCTGTCAAATAAAAAAAAAAAGGAATTTGTTTTGATTTCGGGGAATTTCGCATTTACGCCGTTCGCCCTATGGTAAAACTGACTTGTTATGCATGTTCCTCAAGTCATTACGATTACAATGATATGCAACATGTATAACTTTTATATTATCTGATGGCTTGTAAAAAATTCAAACCATTGTTAACAAATATACGTTCCTTAAAATCGCTCCATTCCCAGGCTTATAGCGCTTTTATCCATTGGTCTATGGGGCTGTGTGAGGTGTCATTTTTTTCTTTCTATCGATACCTTGAATGCCCATATGCGACTTTTTGATCGCTTTTTATAAAATTTTTTCTGGATTTGATGCGACCAAAAATGCGCAATTTTGCACTTTGGAATTGTTTCGCGCTTACGCCGTTTACCGTGCGAGATCCGGAATGTGATTAATAGTGTGGGCGATTATGCGCGCAGCGATACAAAATATGTTTATTTATTTGTTTATTTATTTATATTTATAAAATGGGAAAAGGGGGGTGATTTGGACTTTTAATAGAGGAGGGGGTTTTTTATTAGTAAAAAAACATTTTTACTTTTATTTTTACTTTAACTAGAAGCCCCCCTGGGGGACTTGTATATAAACAGCAATGATATATTGTATATACACAGCAAAGATCGATCAGATCGGTCATAGATTGCCATGGCCTGCTGCAGGCCATAGCAATCTATTGCCGAGCCGGGATCAGCGTAATTCCGGGCGGGGGGGGGGGAGATCCGTCCCACTAGACACCAGGGATGTGTTTATCTAAGCATCTAATTGCAGCTGTCAGGTTTGACAGCTGCACTTAGAGGCTTAATTAGAGGCACTGCCCGGCTGCACCTGCTGAGGGACAGCGCTCTGAACACCCCCCGTGACACCATGACGTTTCAGATACGTCATGGGTCGCTAAGGGGTTAAGAAAGTGTATAACAAAATGGCCGTTGGTTAGTTTGATGATTTTTTATTAATCTTGTATCAATTTGTTTATTTTTAAGTAGAAGTGAGGCTACAGTATACGCAATAAAGGGCCTAATATTAATAACACCCTGACACTTTTGAACAATTGATATACAATGAAGTGTTGTGCAATAATTCTTATAATCAACGAGTTTTCAGAAAGTAGGCAGCACAGAAAATCCCAAAGAAATTATTATTAAACCTTTTCTCTAACTAGACATATGGGAAAAATATGTTTCAAACGTAATAGTTTCAATCTTCCCATATAAACTCTTAGTCATGACCATACTTATATCTGTGAATATCAATAGATAATCTTCAGTGGAAGGTTGCTATAAGTGACCCTCTTAGCACTAGTGCTAGGTTAAAAGGTATATAGAATGTTTTTAATCTCAAAGCACACACTCCAAAAGCTACAATACAAAGTTATACCTGATGCCAAAGAGTTTGTCCAATAGCAAAAGGTATCTCTGTTATTATTAGTACATTGTCACAGTACATGTTTACAAACTAGAAATAAAATAATTCTGGTAGCTTTAGAATTTATATTAGACTGTATGTGAGCAGGGCCCTTACTCCTCATGTATGGATAATTATATGTATATCTCTGTAATGTCTATTTTTGCCTATGTATGTACCCCCAGAATTGTAAAGTGCTGCAGAATCTGTTGGCACTATATAAATAAAAATTATTATTATTATTATTATTATTATTATTATTATTATTATTATTAATATTATTGTTATTTAAAAAAAAGTGTAAGGCTAGGTTCACACTGCGTTTTTGAAGTCAGAATAAACATTTTGTGAATAAAAAAAAAGGATGCAAAAACTATTATAATTGTGTGCCATCCATTTGGATCCGATTTTCCATTGACTTTCATTATTAAAAAGTCTTAGTTTTTTTTTTTGTGTATGTTAAAAGTAAACATTTAAAAACAGATACATTAAATGGATGGCAAAAACGCAGTGTGAACGTGACCTAATTCTGTGTGTTGTCAATGTCTTACATCCCTTAACAAATCCAATAGAGTGCATACTCTACATCCCAAAGTATAAAACTGACATATAAATAATGTAACTTTTCTTATCTTTTTATCTTTACTCTTTTTTCTTTACCTACCATGTTGCTATATAGTTTTTTTATCTGTATCTCCATGGTGTGATGTCTTAAAAGGATGAGAATGGTGAAGGAGAGTATATGGGAGTCTTTCACCTGATTGTGTGCGAATGCACCTTGATGTGCGAATGCGAAAGCACAACACTCAGAAACATCATGTATGAGAAACGCAGACACTTTAAGGTGCCATAACGGGATATTAATAGTAAAAAATTCCTCCACTCCAACAACCCTGGGTGAAATTGCGCACAGGTCCAAAATAGGCAGAAGATAGAAATATATAAAATATTTATTTTAAAAACACAAAGCGTTTTTTTTTTTTTATCAAGACTTGATAAAGAAGTCGGTCCAGCTTTGAAACGCGTTGTGATTTTAAATTTTTTTTATATATTTTAATCTTCTGCCTATTTTGGACCTGTGCCTAATTTCACCCAGGTTTGTTGGAGTGGAGGAATTTTTTACTATAAGAAATCCAAAATAAAAAGTACATGTCCTGAAAAAAATAAGCCCTTGTGTGGCTACATCGATGGAATAATAGAAAGGCTTGGGAGGCAACCATGGAAAAAGGTGTAGGGGGGGTGGGGCTATTTTGCCATTACTACCAGCATGTGTTGCCAGGGAAGTGGGTTAACATGTCCTTATATGGGTCATGAGATTTTTAAACACTCAGTTGGGAGGTGTTTATGTTATATGTGTCTGTATGTGGCCATCAGGTGGATGTTATGTGAACTGCAGCCTTTTGAGGGTTATTCTAGCATGTTGCCATATTGTATTGACTGTGTATCAAAAGAAAAAAAAATCCTGAATAAAATCCATAGAAAGGTATAGATGGAGACATCTTATTGAAATATAAATAGTACAAGAAGCTTAAAAAAATGGTTAATACATTTATATAAAAATATGATATCACATAGATATACAATACATTTTGTTTTGGAAATGTAGTTGTTACATACCTTTATCTGTTTGCTAGCCTCATGCAGTGTTGTATAATGGCAGCTTCACATCTCCCTATGTGACCTTGATGCATTTCTTACAAATCCCGCTTGAATGCTCATAGCACGTAGGGGATGTTTGTACTTACAAAACACAGCTATAAATGTTTGTTTTTTTCCATAGGAACAAGAGAATACATAAGTGTAAGACACTGTGCCAGTATTTTCCAGAATCAGAAACAGTGGTAGAAGGTGACAAAAACATAGCTCTGACATGAGTGACATATGCAACTACGTATCTATGTCCCTTTACAGTTGCTAGTACCAATGTTATTACTATATCCAGGGCTTATGTATACTGTGTGTGAGTCATTAGCATTCCATAAAGATAACAGAACTAGTAACTAACTGGTATATGACTGATGTAGCTGGGGACTTTAGGAGATCATGACAGATTACCCCTAATACTAATGGTGTTGAGAAGTAGGGGAAATTATTGATTTGAAACGTGCTTCTAACCCATTTTACCTTGGAGGTTCTGACACATGGGATATACAGCTATTCAATAGTTAATAGCCTATTATTTTGCTGAAAAATCATGGCCTCCAGTGATCTGAGCATAGAAAACATGTTTTAGGAGTATTATTATTAAAGGGGTATTCCCGTTGTCACATTGTCCAGTTGCCCGTTCTTCGCCCCACTTGCCACTTTTGAAATAGTCTTATCTTGGTAGTCATGGCCCTCTCAGCGACTGCAACATTGACCCATCTCAGGTGGCTGAGAGGTTATCACTATTGGTTTGTGGTACTGAGGTTTAGAGATCAAACCTGACCAAAGACAGTTTCTTCATAGAGTATGTAGTTTCTACCCACACAACTAAAAACCCACCAACTACAAATATACCATGGGAATTTGAGATGAAACTATTAGATTTTAAACCCAAATGGAGACAAGGTTAACAGACTGTGTTCAGTACTGAAGTGTTTTTCTAACTTAAAGGGGTTGGCCACTTTATAGTAAAATTGCTCAGTGTACAGTATTAGTAAGTGTACTCACTGTATATACTGACAGCAGCTCCCTGTGTACCTCATATAGCTAATATCAGGCTCACCTCCTCCAGGCTGTGCTGCTCTGCTCTGAGGTGTTTTGGTCCATAAGATTGCTGACATTGAGGAGCATGTGACCATGCCCTGCCCCCCAGGGTCCACCACTGAGCCTGTATGTGTCTATGGAGAACACAGTGGACATGGCATGGTCACATGCTCCTCCATGTCATCCATTTTGTTGACTGAAACAAAACAGAGCAGGGCAGCACAGCCTGGTGAAGGGGAATTTGATTTTAGCTCTACGAGGTACACAGGGAGCTGCTGTCAGTATATACAGTGAGTACACTTACTAATACTTTGTACTGACCTATTTTACTATAAAGTGGACAACCCCTTTAAGGGTGCCTTCACACCTACCGACTCGCAGCGCTAATAACGCTGCAAGTCGGCTTGGTCCTGGCAGATCACTGTCATTACATACATACAGTGGTCTGAACGACCGCTGCGTGTATGTAAATATGCCGGCCGCTTAACCCCTTCTGATGCCACCCGCCTCCCGCTCTGCTCTGTATACATTCCTCCTCGCTCCACAGGGTCCCGGCGTCCTGCTCTCACGCCTAGCCAATCAGTGTGTTTCCCTGCTGCAGCCACTGATTGGCCGGATGGGAGAGAAGGACGCCGGGACCCAGTGGAGCGAGGACAGGTAATTTATAAAGAGCAGGAGCTGAAGACGGCCGGCATCAGAAGGGGTTAAGCGGCCGGTAGGTGTGAAGGCACCCTAAAACTAACTTGTTCCCTATTCACAGGATAGGGCACAAGTAAGAGATCATGGGGGTCCGATCTCTGTAGCCCCCCGGTGATCTCCAGTTTGGCCCCCAGCTCCTTTCTTTTGAATACAGCGATGGGTACGCTGTGTGATCTCGGGCTCTATTCATTCTCTTTGGAGCTGCTGAAAAGAGCCAAGTGGCTTCTTAGAGAATGAATGGAGCCACAGATCATGTGCCATACCAGCGTCTGTATTTAAAACATAGAAGCTGGGGGAAAATCTGGAGATCACTGGGGAGTACAGAGGTCGCCCCCCCCCCCCCAATACATTCAGTGTAGTCTTCAAATAGTATTCTGTACTAAATACTATATTAGAGATGAGCAAAGCGAATCAAAGTTTGCTGCAAATAGGACCGTCAATTCGCTTTGTTCCCACCCAGGTTAAGGAAATTTACCGAAAAACTAAATGGGGGCCGCACATCTGGAGCATCACTGGGTGGGAGATATAATTTAACCAATGAGCTACAGGCCCCTCTGTTATATCACCACCTCCCCCTCCCCTTCTTTACAAGGCGGTTTGTTGACAGAGGTAGCCAGTCAGCTGTGTGTGGAGGAGAGATCAGGATCACAGCAGGCAGTTATAGCAGAGCAGAGAGAGACTAACAGCGATATAGGGACAGATTGGAAAGGATAGGATAAGTGGGCTGATTGTGGGTGATGCCAGCACCTCCCCCTCTATATGAGGCGGTTCATTACCAGAGTTGGCCAGTCGGTTGTATGTGGAGGAGAGAGCAGGATCTCAGCAGGCAGTTAGAGCAGAGCAGGGAGAGACTAACAGAGTGATATAGGGACAGAGAAGAGAGGAATGGAGGAAATTGGATGATTGGCTGATTTTTTTTTAAATTGTGATTTTCAGATTTTTGACACTTTTACAACAACATGCTTTAACAAAATTGCCCTACTGTAATAGTCCCAGTATTGTAGCTACTATACTTTTGGCTGTTTTAATGAAATTCTTTAAGATTCAATTTAAGACTCTTAACGAGTTTGACAGAAAATTTTTAAAGCTCGCAAAGCAAATTTCCGGCAGCTTCACTCATTTCTACTTCGGACCTTCATCTAGTGGTCACCTGACGTACCATCTTGTTACTCTAATCTATACCAAAATTACAATTTATTACCTATCCATAAGATATTAAATAATTATCTGGATCAGTAGAGACTGGACCACTGGAACCCCTACTGACCACTAGAAAATATATCATTAACCCTCTCCATTCACTTACTATGGGACAGCCAAAGACAACCAAATGGTGCTATATTCTCCAGTCTCATAGCAAGTGAACACAGTATGCATGTTCAACCTCTAGATAGATAGATAGATAGATAGATAGATAGATAGATAGATAGAGATTTGTGTTCTGATTTTATTTAAAAATTTTCTGCTACACCAATATGATATTATTAAAAACTAGAGATCATGGCGCAAAAAATGACACCCCAACCAGCCCTGTAGGTAGAAAAATAAAAGCGCTATAGCTATTGACCCGGACTTTTGTGCATCAAAGGGCTCTGTCTTGAATAGGTTAATGACTTTATAGTTAAAAAAAAAAAAAAAACACATGCACAGCAGAGCACCGCTCATTTCTGGTAAAATCATAACATCTTGATGTCATTCAATAAAAGTTTATGTTAATGTATATTTTTTTCACAACACGGTAACTTTGACTAAATGTTAGCACCACATGCGAGGCAAACAGAAAGGACAAATGTTAGTAGGAAAAATAAAGATAACTGAGGATCATCAGTAATTTTTCATTTATGTGCAAAGTGAATTATCGTTTTCATTAGGATGGAAACATAATTAGGTAATGAGATTTTCCAGCCAGTAAGATTACAGATTATCGAAGGCTAAATTAATTTTTACTGTGGTTCATAATGGAACCTTTTTTTTTTCTATTGAGATGAGATATCAGAGCTGGACACAAATCATATTGGAAATTATTTTGCCCTGTTACATAGTAACTAGAACTATTATTTATTTTAAGCAATATCATATGGTAATACCTGCATGGCAGTTCACAGTTGTCAATTAAATGCTCAGATCTGTTAGTGTGGCACTTAATGTATTGTTTTTATGAATTAATTAATATATTATTTAACTATTATATTTATGACTTATTCTTGTGAAAACTATCTGGTTCTACTAAAATAGTTGTCTTTCAGTTGAAGAAAGTAAACTGATCAGCTACTATACTGATCTACTATTAGGCTGTGTTCACACTGTACTTTCATTGTGTTACTGCATCATTTACTTGCACTGTTTAATTATTTAGTGCATCATTGAAACTCTGTGTGTACGCATAGACTTAAAGGGGAAAGCTGTGACTTGACATACATAATCCTTTCAGGTATTTTGTAGTATTATATATCATGCGTTCAAATGAATGACACACCAGGTAATACATGGACAAAGTTAAAGAGTCATTCTTGATTTTGATAGAAATGAATCCCAAGAAGAGGACTGCTTCTATGGCAAACATATGTCTTAATGAACCTCTTAGAAAGGGCTCGTCATGGTGGTATAACATGTAATGTAATATATTAATTAGTTCTAACTCCTTAAAGAAAGAGCCTAAAATGACCCTATTGACTTCTGCAATTTTCATTTTTGCATTTTTTGTTTTTTTCCTCCTTGCCTTCTAAGAGACATAATTCTCATTTCTCCATCTACAGGGCCATGTAAGGGCTTGTTTTTTTCAGGAACAAGTATACTTTGTAATGGTACCAATCTAGCACAAAATTAATGACAATACCCCAATAAATTATTTATGAGGTGAAATTGGGGAGAGCAATTCCGCAAATTTCGGGGAGTTTCTGAGTTAAGGTAATGCACCGACATAATATCTTTATTTTATAGGTCTGAATAGAGCAATATTTTTTTAACGGTAATACATTTTTTATTTTTTTTTGCAAAAAGGAATTAAAATGGCCCTATTGTGACTCTTACAGCACTTTACAGCACTCCAGATTAACAAATGTGATACTGATGCTGAAAATTTTGTAGATATTTGTTAAAGCATCAATGTTTTTTTATTTATTTTTTTCAAGTCACATTGCCTTTTTTCTCATCCATATGTTGGATTGAGTTAACAATACAATCTCACAGTGTTAATTACATTTCGACAGGCAGTTACAGTTAAGCTATATGTGTCCTATGCTTGAAACCATCAATGTTCAATATAGTATATATGAACAATAAATATAACTTACGTTGCTTGGTGTCAATATGATTTTATTGACTGATTTATTAATGTTACTTCTGTAAAAGCCTGTAAAACAACTAAACCCCATCATGCCTGTTTACACAGCAATCTAGCTGTCATTGAGAAGGACTTTCTTAGCTTTCCCAGAGTTAAAATTGGTTACATCAAAAGCTATTTTGTGGTTTATTTTTCTGCTTGATAACACTAAATGATTAGCATATAATTTTCAAACATGGAATATTTTAGAATAATAATCCCAAGCAGGCTGGAGTGCCTTGTCCCTCAGAGGGAAAAAAAATGTATCATCAAATTTTTCTTAACATATTCATGTCCTCATCAAATTATATCTTAAATTATCATTATGCACACAGGTCACATCACTAATATATTTTAATAAGTTAGATGTGAAGAAAACAAAGAATTGAAGCTGCAAGAGACTTGCTGGAAATCAGCTTTAAATGAAACCTAATATGTTGCCCCTGCTAAAAAAAAGACACACAGAAACTGGTATAAATTGCCTACAGCAACCAATCACAGTGCAAGTTACAGCTAGTGATAAGAGAACATGTTCGTAAATGTTCGTACGAACATGACGCTGATTGTTGGTGTTCGCCAATCACGAACATTTTGTTTCATGATCGGAATGGTTATAACAATCATTTTTGAACATATTCGAGCTTGCGAATGTACGCCACTGCATAATTTTTGATTTACACCAGCTAATTTGTACGCATGTGCATAACTCTAGACCGGAACTTATGGGAAATTCATCCCCTTCAGGGTACCTCATAATTACTTGTTGACAGACGGACTCTTGGTAAGCAGCTCACTCACAATCACGCTGCAAACCTTCTGCCATGCTATTCTGTGCTATGGTTTCACTGTCATGCAGGCCTGGAAACACAGGGCCGGAGATACAGTCCCACAAGGGAAGAAACACAGGTGCAGAGATTTAGCTTTCAGTTGGTGTTTAGTGGACTTATCTGGCGCTGGTTTTAAAGGGGTTGTCCGGCGCTAAAAAATTATTCACAGAATAACACACATTACAAAGTTATACAACTTTGTAATGTATGTTATGTCTGTGAATGGCCCCCTTCCCCGTGTCCCACCACCCCCACCCGTGTACCCGGAAGTGTGGTGCGCTATACATACCTGTCACGTGCTGTCCACGGTCTCCGATCCTCAGCAGTGACGTCTTCTTCGGGCGGCCAGCGGATCTTCCCGAGTGCTGGCCGACCTCTGCAGCGTCATCCGAAGCTCAGCCGCGATTGGCTGAGCATAACTGTGCTCAGCCAATCGCAGCTGAGCAGCTGATGACGTGGCCGCGTCACTTGGGAAGATCCGCTGGCCGCCCGAAGAAGACGTCACTGCTAAGGATCGGAGACCGTGGTCGGCACGTGACAGGTATGTATAGCGCACCACACTTCCGGGTACACGGGTGGGGGGGGTGGGACACGGGGAAGGGGGCGATTCACAGACATAACATACATTACAAAGTTGTATAACTTTGTAATGTGTGTTATTCTGTGAATCATTTTTTAGCGCCGGACAACCGCTTTAATGCATTTTTATGGGGACTTTATGCTGCAAATATGCACAGAAATGCACAAAAATGCTTAAAACAGCCACCTCACCCATAGAAAGCAATGTGACATTGAAAATGCCTTTTTTACTATTTTAGGCTATGTTCACACTACGTAAGTTTCCAGCCGTAGCGCGTTCCGTGAATAAGCAGCCTGAGATTTATGTAGTTTGCGTACAATGGAAAGTATACGATCTACGGCTGCACAGTTCACACTACGTAAGAACTTACGCCTGGATCGTATGTGGCGCCGTAAAAAAATGAACCAGACCATTGTTTCAGGACGTAAATGCTGTAACTTACGCCCGTAACGTAACATGCGGTCCCGTACAGAGTGGTGATTTCTTCATTTATGCACTTTGATTTGCCGATCCAAAAGGTTCTGTGGGGTGTCCGGGGCTAGCTGAAGATATCCAAGTAAAAGACCGCTGTCAGATCGCTACGTACGGCGCTCGGGAAGCATAAGTAGACTACGAGCGTAAGTTCGCGGACCGGACGTAGCCGGCCGCAACTTAACGTTAATCCCCGGCCGGAGTTTCACACGTATATGTCCGGCCGCGTAAAATATGCGGCTGAACAAATACGTAGTGTGAACATAGCCTCACATTGAAAGAACTCACATTTTGTACGTTCTGTAAAATGACAGCAATAGTCCCACTATTGTACAGTAGCGGGCATAATTTAGCTGTTTTAGTAGAGTTCGTAAAAGGTTCGATTCGGCCAAAATTTTATGCCAAAATTTTGCAAACCAAACTTTCGCTCAAGTTTGCAAACCAAAGTTTGCTCAAGTTTAGTCAGCACTGATTTATTTAATTTTTTTAAATGTTTTATAAAAATCGAAATCCCCCCATTTTTTTTTTCTATTTTACCTTGCACATAATTCCCCCCCCCCCCCCCCCCCCCCCCCCCCCCCCCAGTTTTTTCCATGTTTTATGTGGTATTTCAGAAAGACCTCATATGGGTCTAAAGATGGAAAGTAAAAGACACATGACTTTGGGTTGATTGTTTAAATGATTGTTTGGCTTTTACAATTCTATTTTTAGTAATTATTACTTTGACTATTGCCACAATGATCTTGCTAGTATTTTCTGCCTCTTCCTACTTAAAGCGACTCTGTACCCACAATCTGAACACCCCCCGCCCCCTTAAACCACTTGTACCTTCAGAAAGCTGCTTTTATTCCTAGATCTGTCCCATGGTCCGTTTGGCAGGTGATGCAGTTATTGTCCTAAAAAACAACTTTTAAACTTGTAGCCCCATGCCCAACACCAGTGGCCTAGATTGTGTATGCATTAGGCTGGCACACCCTCTCCGTCCCTCCTCCCCACCCTCCTCCTTATTAGGAATACTCCAGGCATATTGTCTCCTATTCCTCACCTGTGTCAGCATGGCACATGGGCCGGATTGTTAAGGCAACTGTGCAGTGTTCAAACAGGAGAAAATGCTCTGCGGGCATTCCTAATGATGAAGAGGGGGAGGGGGAGGGACAGAGGGGGGTGCAAAGTTAGGGCACAGATATTGTAGACCACGGACGTTTGACACAGGGCTGACAGTTTAAAAGTCGTTTTTTATGACAATAACTGCATCACCTGCCGAACGGACCCCAGGACAGATCTTGGATTAAAAACAGCTATCTGAAGGGACAAGTGGTTTGGGGGGACAGATTGTGGGTATAGAGTTGCTTTAAGTTTTGATAAAGATCAATATTGCCGTCAGACTGAAAGAATATTGTAAGTAGGGTTAATGAGATGGATACTATAATTAATAGTTACTGTACACCCCCAAAACTGTATATGTTCAAATCTCTAGAAATATACCAACATCTTTAACCGAAAGGAACGCATGAAAAATGTGCAAACTATATTTATTTTTGAAAATTTTAAAAGTTAGCCAACTTTTTCAACAAATGTTTAAATGGCCTTCCTAATGTAGATCTTTGTAACAATGTAAATGTGATTGTACAAATGAAATAGGAAATCATTGTCTTTTTAATACATACTGACACAATCTTTTCTCATCTGCTTCTCAAGGGATTTTCGCTAATAGAAATTTGTTGCTAACTTCACAATGAATCCGTTTGTATTCTACAAAGGCGTATCTTTATAATTCAGGCAATTTTGCTTCTTAACAATTGGTGAGTTATAATGAAATAAGAGTAACGTCTTGAAAATAAAGTAAAACGACTATAGATGAAATGCATTATTGGTTGATAAAATGGAATAAGAGAACAGATAAACAAAAGAAGTGAAAAACAACTAAATTCAAGGGCATGTGTGAAAGTTTGCACATTTGAAACAGTTACATAAATAAGGATAAGAATTCTTGGTTTGGAGCTTTTGAACTTAAAATATTACACAGTAATATTCTCAGTAATCTCCTTATGTGACCTGTTACTCTCTTGGATCCTTCTTACTGGCATATTAGTTAGTATGAGTAATATTATAAATAAAACCGTGTAAATGCAAAGAAAATGTGTGGAAAAACTGGTAGATTTCCTTTGGATTTGGTTTAGATATGGAATCATGTAATGTAAACCTAAATTTTCAGGCCGTGTTCACACAACATATGGTTTGTATAAATCACGGCCATTGTTGCAATTTGCTGGGCAAAGATTTCCAAGTAAATGACCTGCCTCAGATCGCTTCGAAACAAGCTAGGGAAGCATAACTGTACTACGGGCGTAGGTTCGCGGTTCGTACACATCCGGCCGCATGTCTATTTTTCCCACACCCGTAGTTTCAGCCGCACATGTATGGTGGCGTACGATCTACGGACGGATTCATACGCAGTGTGAACATAGCCTTAAAATGTAATAATAAAGATAGATTTGCTACTTAAACTTAGTATTGTGTTGTTGTATTTGAGTATCAGAAACTGGACTGGAACAAAGATCATAGAAGAAAGTAGCGCTTGTAAATGAAAATCAAACATTTCAAGAAGCTTTCTAAATAAACTTTATTTAAACTTTCCACCAAGAAATGCCCACTCAAGCAATAAGTGACTGAGGCAGGACACCTCTGTAATGTGGGTGGGTGATTGCATTGGCGTTGCAGGACATCGGGGTTAGTAACAGGATATATAAGAAAACAGAAAGGCTCAAAGCCCCATGGGGTGATTCATAACTGAGCCAAAAGAGCAATTCTGTAGGTGCACACTTATCTGATTCATTTGTGTATAAATACAACTGTTTCTTATGCACTCAACTGTATAGCACCCTTAAATAAGTCAACAAGATCCAATGCACAAAAAAGCAAACAAACGCTGATAAGTGCAGGCCTTGTAACTAAAATGATAATTTATTTAGAAGGCCATAAAAACAATGCATTTCGAGGTCTATGCCTCATTCTCCGGTTACAGGACAAAAAAAGAAAATGCTGCATCCACTGTTCAGTGTTTTACCGAGCAGTGAACACTGAACAGTAGGCACGGCCTTATCCTTTCATGTCCTGTAACCTGAGGAAGTGGCATAGACCTCAAAACACCTTGTTTTTATGGACTTCTAAATAAATAATCATTTTACTTATGAGGCCTGTGCTTATTAGCATTTTCTTGCTTTTTTGTGCATTAGGACGGGTTAGTATCACTTGTTACATTTCCATCCGCCCCCAGCTTTCCCTGAGTTTTTAAGTCTTGCCAGAGTACCCCTTTAAGACATTTACGGTATATCTCTACTATATACCTGGTGGGGATCTCACCCTTGTCTGGCAATCCAGATTTTAAGATCCTACTTAGCATACATTCATGGCATAAACTACCAAAGGAACACCTGTAATATATTCCATTGCCTGAGCTCCTGTCTCTTGGCCATCAGTTGCAGGTCTGTTCTTGACTGTGTAGCAATGTCCTGGCATTACCATGGCCCCCAGCATCCCTCCTAGGAGGGGTAGGCTATTTAAAAAACAAAGCGTTCTGCCTCTGGTAAATGTATATGATTGTTACATCATATTGTTTGTAGCTCTTCTGACCTGTATAAATTGTTAACTCAGCGATCGCTTCTTGTCTACTGATTCTGTATTAATGTCACTGCTAATTTGCCTGTATGTAATTTTCTGCCACTTTGATTCTTGAACTGTTATCTGATAAATCTTTTGCCTGTCGTAGTTTTCCCTGTAACAAAGGGAGACGTGGATCCGCTGTACCACCACTAGCGATGACGTAAGCAATGAACAGGGAGCGGAGTCTAAGGGACCAAGGGGGTCTTCACCAGTGCCTGTTGTAGGCGACCCTGGGTCATTACCCCTGGCTTGGCTCGCTAGTGGTGGTGGTGAGGTGCAGGTGGAGACAGGCAGGTAGACTGGGACTTAGCAGGAGGCTCGGCTGGAACCACTACAGCAGTTGGATGGCAAGAACCAGAATTGACTAGAAGTAACGGGCAGGATACACAGGCAGCTGGGTACACACACTATGAGAAGCGTGCAGGGGCTTCA
The DNA here is from genome assembly GCF_027789765.1 of Dendropsophus ebraccatus. Classification (NCBI taxonomy): domain Eukaryota; kingdom Metazoa; phylum Chordata; class Amphibia; order Anura; family Hylidae; genus Dendropsophus; species Dendropsophus ebraccatus. The sequence goes on from NC_091463.1 coordinate 66,015,659, forward strand.
ACAGAGGGGTCAGGGAGGTGCAGGGATTTATAGGGGAGTGTTTGAGTGCACTAACCAATTAGTCCCTTTAAATCTGTGACAGCCGAAGCACTTGAACCCTAGGAGGTGGGGGGCAAGAAGGACAGTGGGGAGCAGGACTGGGAAGTGGAGAGGCGCCCCCAGGGGCCAAAGCAGCGCCGGGGGCCCTGCACGTGGGAACCAGCATCTGCAGAAGAATGCCAGGAGGGAGAGCGGGTGCGGTGGCGGCAGCCCGGAGCACAGGGCACCGCTGCAGCCCTAACAGTCCCCACAAGTGCTTCTGGTGCTGACTCCTGTTTGTTGCCTTCTGACCAGTGTCCATTATCCATCTTAGTGCTCTTGAAGTAACCTGGGTTCCTGGCAGCCACGACCCTCTGACTTTTCAGAAGTCACAGGCATGGCCCTAAACTTTGCTACCCAGAGTCAAATGGAGATTGTCTGCTAGTTTATGGTCTAAGCTGACATTCAGGATCAGAAAGCATAACAATTGGCCTTTTCTGAATTAAATGATCTTGTTCTTATAAATAACTTGTTCTTATATGATATAATTTTGTTGCACTGAAAGCTAACTGAAATCAGATCTGATGAAAAACCAAAAAAAAAAGGAGAGTGCTGTCCTTCACTCACCCAAGATGGCTGCTATAATAACTCTAGTGATAAACTTAGGAAAAATGAACACTCACTGCCCAGTGAGATCATTAAGAGTAGTGCTTGAAAACAGAGAACTAGTGGTCATGGAAGCTTCAATTGCAACTTATCAGCAAGTATCTATTTATTACAACAATTTACTCAAATAGAAATAAACACATGGGGTATAATGTATTTTAAAATGCTGTGAATACAAATATCAAATTATAACATCACTATCAGATTTTTCCCGCTAATAAGTTTTCTTGTTGCTTTAAGAAATTTGTTTAAGTACATTGTTGAAATATTATATCAAGACGGGGATATAAATAAAATCATTTGCTGTTATTGTTGTACACAGATTCCTTTTTGTTCTCTGTGTTCTCCATTTTACGCCTCTTTTCTTGTACAACTATTATTTCTTGATTGTTTGGAAGTAAAGCATCAGCATTATAATTTTCTACCTGGAAGAAGATTGAAAGCAAAATACTTATGAGTAAGTAGTAATTACAAAGCCCAAAATAGAAACATTATAAATCCTTCTCCACTCTGCAATGCTTTCTGCTGACAAATTAATTAAACTGTATAGAGAGAGCTGGAGCTGAAAGGTTCCTTTACTACAACGGATCCATTTTATCAGAATATTAGTATTTATCATGTCCTTTTAGTTAAAAGCTATAATCACCCAAAGTGGCAGCAGAGTTCCATATATATATATATATATATATATATATATATATATATATATATATATATTATATAGTTTACAAGTGATACAGGTAACGTTGCATTATTGCTTGCTTGCTTGCTTTGCTTGCTATCTTACAATGTACAGTATAATACAATTAATAGAAAAACAGAACATCTAACCAAACTCTGATGTTTCTCTTATATGTCTTGGTGAATCCTTTTTCCATTCTAAGGCTAGGTTCACATCACAATTTTGCTATGCATTTAATGTATCTGTTCTATGAGGGGGAAAAAACAATGAAAAAATATGGTAAAATGGATGCCGTTGCGTGTCATCCGTTTTTGTCCGTTTTCCATTGACTTACATTATAAAAAAAACTGGTACTTTTTTTTTTTTTACATTTTGCAATGTATACAAAACATGGTTGGCCACATTTTTCTGTATGTTTTCCAAAATAGATATAGTGAGACAGTTTGCAAAATCGTGATGTGAACCTAGCCTTAGACCTCAACACAGAAGGAAGGGCATGTAAATAAACAAAAGGGAAGCGTTTATAGGGAAAATATGAATGTTCTTTATTTATTGTTTAAAAAAATATTAAAAACACACAATCACACAGGCACCAACACTGGAGTCTATGTGATGTCACATGAAAAAATGGGATACCAAGACACCCCCAAATGAATGTCAGTCAGTGGCTTCTAAGGCCAGCAGGATATTGTCATGCATTAAAACAGGCATGGACTCTCGGGATAGTGATATAATATTACTGCTTTATAAAGCTTTGGTGCGGCCCCATCTGGAGTATGCTGTCCAGTTTTGGAACCCAATTTATAAAAAGGACGTTCTAGAGCTGGAGAGGGTACAAAGACGGGCAACTAAACTAATAAGGGGAATGGAGCATCTTAGTTATGAGGAGAGATTAAAAGAATTACATTTGTTTAGTCTGGAGAAGAGACGTTTAAGGGGAGATATGATTAACTTATTTAAATATATAAATGGCCCGACAAGGGGGCACTGCCTCCGCCTGGAGAAAAAAAGGTTCAATCTCCGGAGGCGACAAGCCTTCTTTACCATGAGAACTGTGAATCTGTGGAACAGTCTACCACAGGATCTGGTCACAGCAACCACAGTAGAGGGCTTCAAAACAGGGCTAGACAAGTTCTTAGACCAAAATAACATAAATGCATATGTATAGAACCTATCACCCCTCCCCCTTCCCTTCCCTGAACTTGATGGACATGTGTCTTTTTTCAACCGTATTAACTATGTAACTATTAACTATGTAACTATGAATATATCTAGTATAGTAATGTTGCCATCGCACAATGTTCCCCCCTACACATAAAAAATAAAAGTCAATAAGTATATATACAGTTAAAGTGCAAGTGCTCAAACCATGTAACATGGCTCAAATGGTTAATACAACCAATAGGCTGTAACTTGAGGGGGAAAAAATACACATAAGGTATGCAGCATCACAAGGACAGGAGGGGTTGACAGTAAGGTACCAGTACGCCTATCACACATTCCCTGCCACAAACCTGTGAACCAGTAATAGAGGGTCTCGGGTCCACAACCCAACACAAATTTCGCTACAATAGCTTCTTGCGGGGTTAAAGGTTAAAGCTCTAATAGCTCCTTAAATACATGTACCAGGTACCTACATCATGGATTACAAGCACACATCCCCTGATGCAAACACGTGCAGAACGGCAGAATAGCAGGCGCCATGTTGGACCAAGTCAGCTGACTGGTCACATGACGGGTAACGTCACCCTACCACTGTACGTAGACCGATAATTGCCAAATCCTCCCTGCACATGTGCAGCCCCTATCATTACATAAAAATGATGAAATAGTCCCTGCAGTGCTAAAACTATGCCACTATGATAATGCAAAAAAGGATGGTAAAAACGGATGCTGTTGTATGTCATTCATCTTGGTCTGTTTTTCATTGACTTACAATGATCCTTTTTTTTACATTTTGTAACGTATACAAAAACGTGGTTGAAAGAAAGAAAGACAGAAAAAGAGAAAGAAAGAAAGAAGCTACACAGGAGAGGGGCATAAAAACTCGCTCACCTGGTCAGGTTGTGCATAGGGAACAGCATCAATAGAAGTATTGGGTAGAGAAACCGTGTAAAAAAATGGCATTACAAGGAGCTGCAGCCAAGGTCACAATCCAGCTTGGGGAATCCCTCCGCTTTAAAACTTAGGGATAGTTTATTACCAAGAAAAGCCCTTCAAAAGTAGGAAGTTTGGAACAACTAGGACTTTTCCTAGTGCTAGCCACCCCACAAAATTAAGTGGTTGTTTTAGTGGCTGGGACAGATGGACTGGTCAGGGTTGAGGGGAAGCTGAAGCAAGGTACAATGATATTCTGAATGAAAACCTGACCCTGAATGTTCTGTTCCTCAGACTAGGCCTAAGATTTAACTTCCAACAAGCAATGGCTCTAAGTACACAGCCAAGACAACAAAGGGGTGACTTGGTTAGTTGCAGTGTCCTTGAGTCGTCCGCACAGAATCCTGACTTGAACCCAACTGAACATCTCTGGAGAAACCTAATAATGGCTGATAACCACCAATGGTCCTGTCCAACATGACACAGCTTGAGAGAACCTGCAGAGAGGAATGAAAGACAATCTCCAAATCCAGGTATGAAAACCTTTTACCATCATACCCAAGAAAACTGAAGTGTGTAATCACTGCCACAGGAGCTTCAACTTAGTAATGAATAAAGGGTCTGAATACCTACGTCCATGCAAAATTTTAGTTTTCCCTTTCTACTACATTTTTTTTTTTTTTTTAAAGTTCAAACATTTTTTTTTCTCCTTGTCATTACGATATTATGAGGAATGGGTGCAAAATGATGAGGGTCTGAAGTTTTCCGAATGCATTGTACATGCTATGACTAAGAATGTATAACACGATTACACAAATTTGTGAACCAAATCTATGCACTGTACGCCTCAATTTACAAATAAAACTCATTGGAATTTTATGCTTACTACATAATCATGTTTTATGATTCATAGACCACGCTTATGTAGCCTTAGGTTAAAAAAGTTAGACAGAGAAATGCAATGTTGCATTTATAGATATCAAAGCCTCGGGCTAAGATAAATGCAGCTGCAGGTTAACCTAAAAATAAATACATACATACATATATATATATATATATATATATATATATATATTACCAAATATTTTTAAATAGCCATACAAGGAGAAAATATTACTAACATAATGCTACTGACGGATGATGTACAAAAACTAATATTATCACTACAAAGAGATTAAAGGGAATCTTTCAGCACCCAGACTCCACCCGAGGTGCTGACAGTTTGTATTAAAGGGGAATTCCATCAATAAAAAAAATAAAATGCACAAAAAGCAGATAGAAATCTACATCTCCTATGAAATATTGCACCTCAAAGCCAATGCCCAGGTACCCACCCATGTCTTCTTGTAGTATCCGCCCCCCACTGGTTCGATCTGCTTCTGCTTTGCACAGTAAACACATTGGGGAAGATTTATCAAACTGGTGTAAAATAGAATTGGTAAATCTCCCCTATTATCTATCTTTTTGTCTGTCAAGAGATATCAAACAACAGGGTCTTCTTTCTCCTATAATACGCTGTTTGTTTTCTGCTTAAAGACAGGTAATGTCAGTGGTAGGCGGGATAACAGATGAGATGTCTCAAAAGGGAGGTGAGAGGACAGAGGAGCCAAGAGGAATGCTCCGCTAGTGAACTGCCACTTGAAGGGGAGCTCCAGGTAGAGGTTTAAAAAAATTACCCTTCTGCAGAAGCAAATAGCATTACTTATCTATCCCAGCTTTGAAACTACCAAAAATCCATTTGTTTTGTTTTTTTTGTTCTATATTGTGCGGTACTACAGGTTTCCCTCAGCTGTTCATCACAGTCACCCTGCCCATTCCATGCCCAAATCTGTTGCAGAACATCTAGGCTGTGTTCACATATTGCCGTTTTATTGTCTTACTGAATTAATTGTAGTATTTTATCATTTCATTGTGTTTCCACCCACACAGCACACTGTATTCTTTACCTGTAACACCACACAGCTCACTGTTGCTACCTGTAAGACCATACAGCATGCTGTATTCTCTACCTGTAACACCACACAGCACTCTGTATTCTCTACCTGTAACACCACACAGCACGCTGTATTCTCTACCTGTAACACCACACAGCATGCTGTATTCTCTGCCTGTAACACCACACAGCACACTGTATTCTCTACCTGTAACACCACACAGCGCTGTATTCTCTACCTGTAACACCACACAGCACACTGTATTCTCTACCTGTAACACCACACAGCATGCTGTATTCTCTACCTGTAACACCACACAGCATGCTGTATTCTCTACCTGTAATACCACAGAGCACTGTATTCTCTACCTGTAACACCACAGAGCACGCTGTATTCTCTACCTGTAACACCACACAGCACACTGTATTCTCTACCTGTAACACCACACAGCACGCTGTATTCTCTACCTGTAACACCACACAACATGCTGTATTCTCTACCTGTAACACCACACAGCTCACTGTTGCTACCTGTAACACCACACAGCACGCTGTATTCTCTACCTGTAACACCACACAGCACGCTGTATTCTCTACCTGTAACACCACACAGCCTGCTGTATTCTCTACCTGTAACACCACATAGCACGCTGTATTCTCTACCTTATACAAAAAAAGAACCATATTGAGGCTAGTTTACATTTTAAAACCAAATACTTTATTATAAAATAACAACACACAAAAAAAGATTTGCAATAATAGAATAGACCAGCAGATGGCAGTGTACAAGCCAACAGGTAAAATTGTAGAGATTCTTATTCTTATAACATCTAGGGTAGTGCTATATATTCTACAAACTCCCTTTACATCGGCTAGTATAAATATTGTCACCGTCGTCCACGCTGGGACTAATAGTACCGGCTAACTAACCCCAAGGCAAATTGAAATCATATGATCCTAGACACTCACCCATGTCTGTTGCTTTGTATCTGCCACCGAATACCCTCAGCACTCTGTATTCTCCACCTGTAACACCACAGAGCATGCTGTATTCTCTACCTGTAACACCACACAGCACGCTGTATTCTCTACCTGTAACACCACACAGCACGCTGTATTCTCTACCTGTAATACCACACAGCACGCTGTATTCTCTACCTGTAACACCACACAGCACGCTGTATTCTCTACCTGTAACACCACACAGCACACTGTATTCTCTACCTATAACACCACACAGCACACTGTATTCTCTACCTGTAACACCACACAGCACACTGTATTCTCTACCTGTAACACCACACAGCACTGTATTCTCTACCTGTAACTCCACACAGCACACTGTATTCTCTACCTGTAATACCACACAGCACACTGTATTCTCTACCTGTAACACCACACAGCACGCTGTATTCTCTACCTGTAACACCACACAGCACACTGTATTCTCTACCTATAACACCACACAGCACACTGTATTCTCTACCTGTAACACCACACAGCACACTGTATTCTCTACCTCTAACACCACACAGCACACTGTATTCTCTACCTGTAACTCCACACAGCACACTGTATTCTCTACCTGTAACACCACACAGCACACTGTATTCTCTACCTGTAATGCCAATATTGGAATAAAGTAAAGAACTTTTTAAATTTGATTATTTTTTTTTTCATTTCCACGCACATATTATGATCAAGCATCTTTTCTCTCTATTGTTGAGCACCACAATAAGGAATTTATATGATAATATCTTACATGTGATATACTGTTTATGCCTCTTTTTTTTTCTTCAGGTGGGATTTGCATTGCTGGTTGTGATCATATGTGCTGTTTAGCATAATTTAATTGTGTTACTGCATCATTTTTGGGAATACACTGCAGTACTGCAATAAAACTGCAACATGTGTGAACACAGCCCTAATTTCACTGCATAATTTTGCACAACCAATGAAGTTGCAGCGTCTGCTTCTGGCTGGTTAAAGATGGTGAATCACGCAGGGGGTGGTAGATCCAGCCAAGCCTCCTGTGAAATCACACCCTGCCATCTGTCTGCATCATCAGCCTGTGCTGAGCAAACACACACAATATGAGACAGAGACATTGAATCTTTGTCTCCTAATGTGGGAGAGCAGTGGGAGCAGGAGACAATGTGGATTGGCACAGAGGCCAGTTTACTTCACTTCCTGGTTTTTATTCAGCTACCAGTGTGGCAGAACCGCACATATATGGTAATACATTGTGTGGACACATCTAAATAACTTTTAATGTTCTTTTAATAGAAAACAAGTTTTCCTTATGTGGAGTTCCCCTTTAGTGCACACTGTCAGCACCTTAGGTCGGATTCGGGTGCTGGCAGATTCCATTTAATAACACTTCTACACCACAACCAATTATTACTACCACAAGCCAAAAAAAAAGACAGAAAAGGCTGCACATCGCACCCATGGCTGACACGAAAGCCTATTCAGCTACATTTAAAACTAACATCAGAAGTTAGTATATAATTTGGCCAAACCATATTGCCTCATGTACCAGGTGCAGGTCTTCTGATACACATGAGTCCCTAACCAAAAAACATCACTGTGCCGGTCAGCGACCACAATCCCCGCAAAGAGTGCGCAAGCAGAGAAGGGGAGCCACGGAATGGCCCTGCAACCCCATTGTCACAGGACCAGACCCTAAAGGGCCCCCCAGACCCCGCAGGCGCCACCGGCGGAAAAAGTGGACGCCAAGCAACACAGTGTGAACAAGCTCTTACCTCTCTCCATTCCTCTGCAGGTAGAATGGGAGAATACTAGGAGATCCTCCCCTTATGTACACAGGTGCTTCCTACTAATTTGGATCACATGGGTCTTACAAAGCACAAGTGCTAGCCACAATGAAAAAAGGGACAGAATACATAAAATATGTACAAGCCAAAAAGACAGAAAAGGCTGCACATCGCACCCATGGCTGACATGAAAGCTTATTCAGCTTATTCAGCAGTGGTGCTGGCTGGGTTTTGGTGGGGCTTTTTGGGTCTGGTCCTGTGACATTGGGGTTGCAGGGCCGTTCCATGGCCTCCCTTCCCTGCACGTGCACGCTTTGCGGGGTTGGCGGTCGCTGACCGACACGGTGTGGAGTTAGCGTAGGGACCCGTGTGGACCAGAGGACCTGCGCGGTGGTACACGGGGCAATATGGCTTGATCAATTCATATACAGACAATCTGGTGTTGATTTTTAATATAGGCCTAGCGGCATTAGTATCATTCATAGATGGGATGTGCAGCCGTTCCATTCTCTCCAGTTCGTAATTATTACTACCACATTGACACTGAATAATAATATTATTGACAATCCAGTATAATAAGACAAATGTTACCACTACAAAGGGATAATAATCCTGCCACAACCTAACCCCATATTAGCAACACAGTGACTGAATATACTGAAGATACAGGGACTGAATATGTGCCACACTGTTACTGAAAAAAAAAATTGCTATACACAGCCCTATATAAGGGCTGAACACTAAAAATAGACAGTAGTATTACACTTATACTAATTCCACTGTATTCTTACTGAATACATCTACTGTAACAAACAAATATTCATCCATATAGTGTTGGACACCAGTATTACAGACCATGTAAGTGATTATTGTGCAGTTAAGTCCAGTAACACACATGGTGATAGAAAAAAGAAAAAGAGCATGGAGAAGACTACGATGATTGTAGGTACTAGATAAACAATTTATAAACAATTGATAAAATCATAAGCAATAAATATATAATATAAACTTTCTAAAAAAAAGAGCATAAATGTCCCAAGGTGAATAGCTGCGATCATAGGCTGGTGTTGTGAATGCCGATCTTACTCACAGTTCATTACGCTATCCGGCCGGATAAACAGCTAATGTTCACAGAGTCTAGTCCATGAGAATGGAGCAACCAGATGGTGTAATCCTCAGCGTGTGATCTTTCGAAAGATTAACGTAATGAACTGTGAGTAAGATCGGCATTCACAACACAAGCCTATGATCGCAGCTATTCACCTTGGGACATTTATGCTCTTTTTTTTAGAAAGTTTATATTATATATTTATTGCTTATGATTTTATCAATTGTTTATCTAGTACCTACAATCATCGTAGTCTTCTCCATGCTCTTTTTCTTTTTTCTATTTCCTTAAGTGTAAACAGGTGTACACTCTGGAGTAGAGACTCTGATAGTAGGCAGTTACAAGTTGGTGGGACGTTTTCTTTTCTTTTGTCTTTCTGTTTTAAAACTTACACATGGTGATGTCTTCTTTGATCACAATTCTCTTTCCTTTTTCTTCTTCATGAGGCCTAGACCACCATAAGTTCTCCCAGCAATGACTTGTTTTTTCAGATTCTGACAGAAATACAAAAAAAAAACAGAAGGTGCAACAGCAACCCACAGGTGCAAGGGCTTGGTAAACACCTGCTCTTTAGATATTAAAAAGTGAGGATCTTTGCAAACTATTTGATCAAACAGAGTGTACCATGTCACCACGTTAAGGTGTCCTCGAGACATGATCCCTACTCTAGCATTTTCACACTAGCAGTGGCCTCTCCTGGGCTGAATAAGCCTACAACTGGGCAGATAGGAGCCAAATGATCTCTTTTTATAGCACCCTTGGGACATGGGTGGAGTGCAAGCCAACAGGAGGTAGCCTGTTTTTTTTTTGTCTGTACTTTAGCCACAAGCAGCGTGCAACCTGCAGTGTGAACAGAGTCATAGATGTGCTGCTAATTTTTCCTTTTCTTCTGTTGAATGTGGGGGGTGTGGCTACCTCATGTTGGCTTGCACTCCACCCATGTCCCAAGGGTGCTATAAAAAGAGATCATTTGGCTCCTATCTGCCCAGTTGTAGGCTTATTTAGCCCAGGAGAGGCCACTGCTAGTGTGAAAATGCTAGAGTAGGGACCATGTCTCGAGGACGCCTTAACATTTTGACATGGTACACTCTGTTTGATCAAATAGTTTGCTAAGATCCTCACTTTTTATTATTTACAGAGCAGGTGTTTACCATGTGTACACTGAGAGGAGTATATACGGTAAGCCCTTGCACCTGTGGGTTGCTGTTGCACTTTCTGTTTTGTTTTTCAGTTTTTTTTTTTTTGGCTGTACTTTAGCCACAAGCAGTGTGAAACCTACAGTTTGAACAGAATCATAGATGTGCTGCCAAGTTTTCCTTTATTTCTGACAGAAATACATCTTAGGCTTTGCATTTTCCAACACCCATACCATCTGTATAAAATCTTCTCAATGACAGCTACGCCACCTCCTGTCCACCCTTAAGTGGGATTGGGACTCCCCTTCTACTTCTTATGAAACCTACTTTAATAATCCAACACTCAATACGAAGGGGATATCCCGAGCCTACGCTAACATAATATCACTTATGGTACCTGAACAATTCACATTCCAAACTAAGTGGGAAGCTGACCTGGGAACAACATTCACTGCCTCCCAATGGAAATTTGTGTTCCAATTATCTTTTAAAGTTTCCAGGTGTGCTAACCATTTGGAAGCCTCCTGAAAACTTTTATACAGGTGGTACTACACCCCTTACCGGCTTTCTAAGACATACCCCCAATCCTCTCCAATCTGTTGGAGGTGTGGTCACCAAGTACTGTAGGTACATTACTCCATATTTGGTGGACCTGTCCTATCTTAAAACCCCTTTGGACCCTAATACATAATAAAATCTCTGCACTCCTGCCCTTTCCAGTTGCATGGGGACCGGAGGTGGCGTAGAAGCGGGATACCACGAAACAGACTGTCACCACTTACCTGTTCAGCGTCTGCCTTGAATATGTCCGCACCTTGTTTGTCTGTTACTTTTTGGATATAATAAAGCTACAAGATTTTACTGGATGGTGAGTGCTACCTATTCATTGCTTCTACATATACACGGAATATAATAAATAGTGCTAGTTATAATCTTCAAGACAGAATTTTGACTGGCTCACTTGACATCTGGAGATAATGATCCATAACCTTCCAAAAGTATAAACCACCAGGCTTAACTACCCAGCAAAAAACTCCCTTAGTATTTCTACTTGTGATAATACAATTGGCTCACAAACAACATACATAGGATGCAAAGTTCACATTTATGCAACAAATACATTAGACAAAAAATGTTACCATGAAGTAACACCTGATAGATACAACATATAGGTGCTTGTTAGGTACTGGACTATCAAACATTGATCCCTATCTCATAAAATTTATATAAAACCTTTGAAATACTGCACTTTTCTAGACTATTGATTTCTTAGACAAAGGTTGATCTTAAAGAAATAAATTCATACTTGATCCATAGCTCTTGTTTTCACCCTTGGAAGGTGTTATGTTTTAATATTATCACCTATCCAGCAAAGACCAGTTCGATTTGTGAACCCTAAACTTAAATGAAAAATAAGATCCAGAAACAGAAGCTAGAATGACAATTGATGAGTTCTGTCAGAATATGATTTGAAATAATTTAAAACTTGGAACTGAAAAATCTAATTGTTATGCCCATGCCTGCGCAGTCCTCGGCTTATGGCATAAGCTTTCAGTCATGATTTTATATTTGTATTCTCTGTTTTATGTGCACTTCTCTGAACACTGTCTTAATGCTGCTCCTTTTCTTATGCTCTGCTGATTGATTCATCTGCCACACCCGTATCTTTCCTCCTGAGTTCCTTCTGGCCACCAAACAGTTAACCTCTGTTTTGCTTCGGTGATTGACATCTGATTCTTTCACTAACTCTTGCTTTGTCTGTTTGTATGTGGCAGGTCCAATCATGTCCTTGAGTGGACCTGGACTTCCAATGTTGTGAATCTGTGCCCTGATATCCATGCAGGCCATTAGACTATTTTTTTTAGCATGCAAGTGTCCCCATATCTTTTTCCGTATTGTTACTTGGTTTTACCTGACTTTGTCTCTATAAGGAAGGGTTCACACAACATTTTTGCAATCCATTTTTTTTTTTTTTAAGAAAAAAAAAACTGATGGGAAAAAAAACCTATGCATTTGTTTGCATCCGTTTTGATCAGTTTTTCCATTGACTTTCAGTATATATTTGTTTTAATTGTAGGCAACAATTGAAAAATTGTTCCTGTGTCGTTGACCGTTGATTTAGATCTGAACCTAAAATAATTGCTAACAGTTTGCTAATTGTTCACTAATTGCTCGTTGTAATTCCACATTAGTTCGCTTATGTTGCATTTACACAGATTATCGTTTGAATTGTCACAATAATGATCCCATTTGAGCGATAATCGTCTCGTGTAAACACGATGAACAACCAAGCAACCAACCAACGGGAAATCGTTCATCTTGGTCCTTCAACATGTTCTCAAATCGTTGTTGGTCGTTCGCTGAAAATTCGCAGATCCCTTCGTCTAAACATTCTTTCACAGATTCAACCTATGTGTGAGATGGGCTTAAGCGATCCTAAAACTATCACAAAAACAATTTTCCAACAATTTTTGCCTTCTTCTAAACACTGATTGTTCTAAAAATTTAATTGTTGCTTCCAAATCGTTAAACGATCGTTTGGGCGACCATTACGTTCCGCATTTTTTCACTAATTATTTAGTGTAATTGCACATTGCTCATTGTTTTGTGGGATCAGATGGAGTAAGCGATTGTAGTAACGATCCTAAGTAATGACTGTCGTTCTGTGTAATATAGTGAACGATTTCAGGTTAACGATAAACAATCTCATTTGCGATTGTTTATTGTTAGTCATTAATCGTTAAAAATTAGTTTTGTCTAATAGGACCCTTAGTTCTATTGAAGTGAATAAACTTAATTGCCACCCAACTTGGAGACAAGAGTCATGCAGTTTCTAAAAGAATACAGCAATGTGTTTCTTAACCTGGATAACCCCCAAAAGATTTAACACTAAGGTTGATTGGTGATAGTCCTTTCATTTCGTTTTGGGTCACACAGCTAAAAAATATTCTTTATGTTATGTTCTTACACTGTTAAATAGTATTACTGTTACATTTATACTCATCCATACCAACGGTAGTAGCAAATCAGAAGAAGAGAGTGAGGTTCTTCAAGGACCACAGGAACCTCAGTAATGATCCACTAAATGGCAATATTCAGAGCATTATAATGCGGCGCCTAAAACCAATGTCCGGTAGGGTAATTTTTATTCGTCGCAACACGTTTCGGCACCGAATTCCAGAGGTGCCTTTCCCAAGCATGCTTCAAAGTGCTGAAACGTGTTGTGAAGAATAAAAAGTACCCTACTGAACATTGGTCTGAGATGGCTTGCATTATACTTCTCTGACTATTGCGGTGGTTATGCGGTTTACTACCCTGTGTGAATGTGCACCTGCGCTCTGCCATTTAGTGGATTGTTACTGAGGTTCATGATTCCTAATTGTGATTTCCTATAAACTGGAACTGGATCTTATAATCTTTACCAATCACCTGTATAAAAAAGAAAATACAAATCATCTAGTTTGTTATTAGGTCCTTGAAATCACTTTTTAGTTAATAATTCAGTGTGATGTACTAACCTGGCTTTTTCTATCGCTATATCTAACATAGTGCTGGGGTAGCCCCTGCAATAGTCATATTATATTCACAGTCTTATTGGAGAAAATGATTATTATCACTTTTAATTCTCTTTGAACAAAAGTGGCCGTAAGGAATTACATTCTTTATGTGGTATGGATGAAACCTATCTTTAATAAGTGTAAAAATGCATTGATAGCTGTGGGCTTTCTATAGCCCGAGGTAACAATATTGTTATCCTCATTCTTAATCAACACATCAAGAAAATCAATTTGGGACTCGCTGAACTTAAATGTAAATTTCATATTCATGCCATTGAGGTAACTAATAAAATCCTTAAAATCCTGGCTGGTCCCAGACCAGACGATGAAGATATTGCATTAAGTCTTTCTTAAGAAAACTTGTCATAGAAGGAGATTGCAATATTGGAATTCTAATTAACATATCTGCATATATATATATATATATATATATATATATATATATATATATATACTAGAAAATGTACCCGGAGCTGCCCGGGTATAAAGTGTCAGTGTGTTAATTAGATTTGTTCGAAGGTGCCCAGGAGGCCAAGCTAAAGGTATTGTTTCATCTGAGTTAATCAGTGTAATTAGTGTACACCTGTAGTGCATAGTTGGAGGGGTTCTGTATACCCACAATGTATAGTTTTTAGGGGTCTCGCATATCTGTAGTGCATAGTTGGGGGGGCTGTATACCTATAGTGTATAGTTGGGGGAGTCCTGTATACCTGTAGTGTGTAGTTGGGGGGGCTGTATACCCAAAGTGTATAGTTGAGGGAGGTCCTGTATACCTGCAGTGTACAGTTGGTGAAGGTCCTGTATACCTGTACTGTACAGTTTGGGGGTCCTGTATACCTGTAGTATATAGTTGGTGCTGTATACCTGTAATGTATAGTTGGTGGAGGTCTTGTATACCTGTAGTTTATAGTTTGAGGGTCCTAGATACCTGTAGTGTATAATTGGTGGAGGTCTTGTATACCTGAAGTATATAGTTCGGGGGTCCTGTATACCTGTAGTACATAGTTTGAGGGTCCTGTATAACTGTAGTATAGAGTTGGTGGAGGTCCTGTATACCTGTAGTGTATAGTTTTGGGGTCCTGTATACCTGTAGTGTATAGTTTGGGGTCCTATATACCTGTAGTATATAGTTGGTGGGGGTGCTGTATACCTGTAGTATCGAGTTGGTGGAGGTCCTGTATACCTGTAGTGTATGGTTTGGGGTCCTGTATACATGTAGTATAGAGTTGGTGGGGGTGCTGTATACCTGTAGTGTATAGTTTTGGGTTCCTGTAAACCTGTAGTGTATAGTTTGGGGTCCTGTATACCTGTAGTATATAGTTGGTGGAGGTCCTGTATACCTGTAGTGTAAAGTTTGGGGGCCCTGTATACCTGTAGTATAGAGTTGGTGAAGGTGCTGTACACCTGTAGTATTGAGTTGGTGGAGGTCCTGTATACCTTTAGTGTATAATTTGGGGTCCTGTATACCTGTAGTATATAGTTGGGGGAGGTCCTGTATACCTGAATTGTATAGTTGGTGGAGGTCATGTATACCTGTAGTGTATAGTTTTGGGGTCCTGTATACCTGTAGTGTAAAGTTTGGGCTCCTGTATACCTGTAGTATATAGTTGGTGGAGGTCCCATGCACCTGTAGGGTATAGTTTTGGGGTCCTGTATACCTGCAGGGTCAGATTTACCATTAAGCACCCATGGTCTGGTGCGTAGGGTAGCACCTTCCAGAGGGGCAGTACCCTCCCGTTCAGACTTGCCAAAAAATCTGGTATCTTTTCGAGGGGGGTATTGTGGTATTGGTCAGGTCTGGTATAGCGGTGTAATCCAGTCACAGTATGGCGGTATTGAACAGGTCTGGTATGGCAGTGTTATCCAGTCACAGTATGGCGGTATTGGTCAGGTCTGGTATGGCAGTGTTATCCACTCATAGTATGGCGGTATTGGTCTGGCCTGGTGTGGCGGTGTTATCCAGTCACAGTATGGCGGTATTGGTCAGGTCTGGTATGACAGTGTTATCCAGTCACAGTATGGCGGTATTGGTCAGGTGTGGTATGACAGTTTTATCCAGTCACAGTAAGGTGGTATTGGTCAGGTCTGGTATGACAGTGTTACCCAGTCACAGTATGGCGGTATTGGTCAGGTCTGGTATGACAGTGTTATCTAGTCACAGTATGGTAGTATTGGTCAGGCCTGGTATGGCAGTGTTACCCAGTCACAGTATGGCGGTATTGGTCAGGTCTGGTATGACAGTGTTATCTACCATTTATTTCTGTGGATGTTGTGAGGCAGCTGCCCTAGCAACCATTCACATTCCAGCTAACTGTGAAAATGAAAGCAGTAATCCTATTGGTTGCTAAGGCTCCAAACTGCCGTTTACTGCTGGAGACATGCAGCTAATTATATCACCTGTGTTTGCAGTGAGGAGATTTTCCCAATCATCTGTATAGGGCGCCGCTCTTCCCCCTCCCCCTCCCCCTCCACTCCTGTACATCTGGCGGGGAAGGGACCTTCGCAATAACCTTCCCGGGCACCCAATGTATCTGTGTGCCAAATTTGGGGTCAAACGGTTCAGGTGTTTGGAAGTCTATACGGGACAGACAGACAGACAGACTTTCATTTTTATGATATATATATATATATATATATATATATATAGTGCCTACAAGTGCCTAGTATTCAACCGCCTGCAGGTTTGATAAGTTGCAAATAAGTTAGAGCCTTCAAACTTCAAACATAAGCAGGATTTATTAACAGATGCATAAATATTACAAACCAAAAAGTTATGTTGCTCAGTTAAATTATAATAAATTTTAAACATAAAAGTGTGGGTCAATTATTATTCAACCCCTAGGTTTAATATTTTGTGAAAAAAACCTTGTTTGCAATTCCAGCTAATAATCGTCTTTTATAAGACCTGATCAGGCCGGCACAGGTCTCTGGAGTTATCTTGGCCCACTCCTCCATGCAGATTATCTCAAAGTTATCTAGGTTCTTTGGGTGTCTCATGTGGACTTTAATCTTGAGCTCCTTCCACAAGTTATCAATTGGGTTAAGGTCAGGAGACTGACTAGGCCACTGCAACACCTTGATCTTTTCCCTCTTGAACCAGGCCTTGGTTTTCTTGGCTGTGTGCTTTGGGTCGTTGTCTTGTTGGAAGATGAAATGATGACCCATCTTAAGATCCTTGATGGAGGAGCGGAGGGTCTTGGCCAAAATCTCCAGGTAGGCCGTGCTATCCATCTTCCCATGGATGCGGACCAGATGGCCAGGCCCCTTGGCTGAGAAGCAGCCCCACAGCATGATGCTTCCACCACCATGCTTGACTGTAGGGATGGTATTCTTGGGGTCGTATGCAGTGCCATCTAGTCGCCAAACGTCACGTGTGTGGTTGGCACTAAAGATCCCGATCTTGGTCTCATCAGACCAGAGAACCTTGAACCAGTCTGTCTCAGAATCCTCCAAGTGATCATGAGCAAACTGTAGACAAGCCTTGACATGACGCTTTGAAAGTAAAGGTACCTTACGGGCTCGTCTGGAACGGAGACCATTGTGGTGGAGTACGTTACTTATGGTATTGACTGAAACCAATGTCCCCACTGCCATGAGATCTTCCCGGAGCTCCTTCCTTGTTGTCCTTGGGTCAGCCTTGACTCTTCAGACAAGCCTGGCCTCGGCACGGGAGGAAACTTTCAAAGGCTGTCCAGGCCGTGGAAGGCTAACAGTAGTTCCATAAGCCTTCCACCTCCAGATGATGCTCCTAACAGTGGAGACAGGCAGGCCCAACTCCTTGGAAAGGGTTTTGTACCCCTTGCCAGCCTTGTGGCCCTCCACGATCTTGTCTCTGATAGCCTTGGAATGCTCCTTTGTCTTTCCCATGTTGACCATGTATGAGTGCTGTTCACAAGTTTGGGGAGGATCTTAAATAGTCAGAAAAGGCGGGAAAAACACATAATTAATCCAAACATGTGAAGATCATTGTTCTTAGTGCCTGGACTACTACTTAATACTTTAGGGGAAGCAAACAGAGTTCTGGTGGTTTGAGGGGTTGAATAATAGTTGACCCTCTGAATAACCTTTTCTCAATTTTAAAAAACAATAAACAAAGAAATAACATTCTTTTTTACTACAGAGCATTTCACACTTCCAGGCTGATCTACAGTCCAAATGTCACAATGCCAAGTTATTTCCGAATGTGTAAACCTGCTAAATCTGCAGGGGGTTGAATACTTCTTGTAGGCACTGTATATATATATATATATATATATATATATATATATATATATATATATCAAGTGAATTTTAGCACAGCTACATGCATTAGGAATGCCCTTTGCAATACCGTCTCCTGTGATGATACCCATTCTCAATTAATTGAAAGACATTGTAGGCCAAAACGTGTGTCAGGGCAGGGGGCGTGTCTGGATTGTGTACCTTGCACTTACCACAGGTATACTTCTCTTGCACTTTAGTAGTTTTATTGGCATATGCTTTACTGGAGTGATGCACTTAATGATGTTTATATAGAGCAGATATGAATGTTACCCTCAGATATTGCAACATGATGTATTATTATTGTCATTATTTGCCAAATATAGTATTTGCTACAGATTTGTAGCCACCCCCCTTCCTGACGCTGCACAGTAAATTAACTTCACTACAGCCTATGCCCAAGGTTGCAGTGATGTTAAATTACGATACAGGATGACACAGGCACAGAAGCTGTGCCTTTGTCATCTGCACATGGTCCTGGCTGTCAGTTATAGCCGGGAGCCGCTGCAACAGTCAGCACCCGAGCTCATATTAGCAGTCTACAGAATTTACCTCCCTGCAGCAAAGATGAAGGGGCAGAGCGTGCTCTCCTGTGCGTGTCTCCCTCTTCGTTCTAACAGTCAGCGGGGTTCTTAGCAGCTGGACCCCGCCATACCGCACTTCTAACATGTCACTATAACGTCAGAAGTTTTTAAAAATGGTAGTTACACTTTAGAAAACATAACAAAAATAAAATGTTTTTGTAATATTTTTATTATTATGCTCACTACAGAAACGATGATCATGACCTTTTTCTTGGGTCTCTCTTTGTCAATAGACAGCTGCCTTTTCCCACTAAAATCCTGTAGTGGGAACCTAGCCTTATAAGTTTTTTAATTTGTTGTGTTTTGTTTCCATAGTGACAGTGTAGGCCGAACATAAATGTGGGACCACGTTAAACTGCCATTGTCTCTCTGCACTTGTCCTAACCTATTGTTTTTATATGCTTTTATTTGCAAAATAAAGGATTTATTGATGATGAGAGCCACAATCTTGTTCTTGGAAGTTAAAAGCAGTGTTCCCCAACTCCAGTCCTCAGGGACCACCAACAGGTCATGTTTTGAAGATTTCCTTAGTATTTTACAGGTAATTTCAGCATATTCAATTTTTATTAAAATTAAAAACAAACAAACAGGGAATACAATATAGCAATGCCGCAGACTAAAAAGCATAATTTCAACTTGTCGCATAAATAATAAAAGGAAGGAAAAAGTAATGAAATTGAATGGAAAGGAAAGGAAAACTGGGTGGAGTAGAGAAAGGGTTCAGATAAGGGAAAAAAGAGGGGGGGAGGTGGGGGGGGGGGGGTAGAGGAAAAAGGAGGACGATATCCAGAGACAAAGTTTACAGGTGTCTTCCTGCTCCCCGCAGCCTCTGGTGGAACTTCAGAGCCAGTCTCTGAAGTGAAAGGTCACTCAGTCAATCACTGAAGTTGCACCAGCAGCTGCAGGGAGCAGGGAGAAGACAGGAAGACACCGGGGAGCTATTTTCTTCACAGATTCATCAGACATTGGCCATGCATCAGTATTACAAGTTGTGAAGTGTGTTCAGCAGCTGATGATTTTAGGTCAACACCTAAAGACATGATCAGCCAATGATTATGTCAGGAATGTGTAGTACCTGGTGTGAACTGGGCCTCGTGTTTGTTTTTGTGTGCCACACCCGACTGCTTCTCAGCTTCCGGCAATACAGGAGTTAAGTTGAGAAGCTGCTGAACTTGATAATGCACCTGTGTTGTTTGTGTGGTTGACGGGTTCCTCTGCCTGTCTGCTACCTGGAAGATCAGAGCGTTGGTCCAATGGGGATCCGGACCGGGCTCTTGGTCAGTATAAAACAAAGCTGAGGCAGAGTTCCAGCACTGGCTAGTAGGTTAACTTCCTGTTCCCAGCTTCCCCTGCCTACTCCTGCGATACCCGCTCCTAATCCCTCTGTTTTGCTCGACTTGTTACCTGACCTCCTGCTTGAATATCTGACTATCCGTTTGCTTGCTAAATTTTGTACTGCACTGCCTGTTTGGATTTTGACCCGGCCTGTTTGACTATTCTTTTGTGTTAGTTTGTCCGTCTTGTTATGTGTGCACGTATTTAGCGCAGGGAACGTTAACGTGGTTGTCCATGGCCACCTAGGGCCGACTGAGGAAAGTAGGCAGGGACAGTGGGTGGGTTCAGACCTAGAGCCCATTGTCTTGTCTGTACCTCCCTGTCCTGACAGATTATTTGTATTTGTCAAACTGCTACAGATATGGATATGGATATATATATATATATATATATATATATATATATATATATATATATATACACACACACACACACACACACACACACACAGTGGGGAAAAAAAGTATTTAGTCAGTCACCAATAGTGCAAGTTCTCCCACTTAAAAAGATGAGGTAGACCTCAACTATGAGAGACAAAATGAGAATACAAATCCCGAAAATCACATTGTCTGATTTTGAAAGGATTTCTTTGCAAATTATGGTGGAAAATAAGTATTAGGTCACCTACAAACAATCAAGATTTCTGGCTCTCACAGACCTATAACTTCTTCTTTAAGAGTCTCATCTTTCCTCCACTCATTACCTGTAGTAATGGCACCTATTTAAACTTGTTATCAGTATAAAAAGACACCTGTGCATACCCTCAAACAGTCAGACTCCAAACTCCACTATGGTGAAGACCAATGAGCTGTCAAAGGACACCAGAAACAAAATTGTAGCCCTGCACCAGGCTGGGAAGACTGAATCTGCAATAGGCAACCAGCTTGGAGTGAAGAAATCAACTGTGGGAGCAATAATTAGAAAATGGAAGACATACAAGACCACTGATAATCTCCCTCGATCTGGGGCTCCACGCAAAATCTCACCCCGTGGGGTCAAAATGATCACAAGAACGGTGAGCAAAAATCCTAGAACCACGCGGGGGGACCTAGTGAATGAACTGCGGAGAGCTGGGACCAATGTAACAAAGCCTACCATCAGTAACACACTACGCCGCCAGGGACTCAGATTCTGCAGTGCCAGAAGTGTCCCATTGTTTAAGCCAGTACATGTCCGGGCCCGTCTGAAGTTTGCTAGAGAGCATTTTGATATCTAAGCAGAATTTTCGCTTTCT
This sequence comes from Dendropsophus ebraccatus, assembly GCF_027789765.1. Lineage (NCBI taxonomy): Eukaryota > Metazoa > Chordata > Amphibia > Anura > Hylidae > Dendropsophus > Dendropsophus ebraccatus. The sequence goes on from NC_091463.1 coordinate 66,037,046, forward strand.
TGTCCTTTATTCAGAGAATACGAATGATTACACAAAAACTTGCCAGTACATGTCCGGGCCCGTCTGAAGTTTGCTAGAGAGCATTTTGATGATCCAGAAGAGTATTGGGAGAATGTCCTATGGTCTGATAAAACCAAAGTGGAACTGTTTGGTAGAAACACAACTTGTCGTGTTTGGAGGAAAAAGAATACTGAGTTGCATCCATCAAACACTATACCTACTGTAAAGCATGGGGGTGGAAACATTATGCTTTGGGGCTGTTTATCTGTAAAGGGGCCAGGACGAGTGATCCGGGTACATGAAAGAATGAATGGGGCCATGTATCATGAGATTTTGAGTGCAAACCTCCTTCCATCAGCAAGGACATTGAAGATGAAATGTGGCTGGGTCTTTCAACATGACAATGATCCAAAGCACACCGCCAGGGCAACGAAGGAGTGGCTTCGTAAGAAGCATTTCAAGGTCCTTGAGTGGCCTAGCCAGTCTCCAGTTCTCAACCCTATAGAAAACCTTTGGAGGGAGTTGAAAGTCCATGTTGCCAAGCGACAGCCCCAAAACATCACTGCTCTAGAGGAGATCTGCATGGAGGAATAGGCCAACATACCAACAACAGTGTGTGCCAACCTTGTGAAAACTTACAGAAAACGTTTGACCTCTGTCATTGCCAACAAAGGTTATATAACAAAGTATCGAGATGAAATTTTGTTACTGACCAAATACTTATTTTCCACCATAATTTGCAAATAAATTCTTATAAAATCAGACAATGTGATTTTCTGGATTTGTTTTCTCATTTTGTCTCTCATAGTTGAGGTCTACATATGGTGTCAATTACAGACCTCTCTCATCTTTTTAAGTGGTGGAACTTGCACTATTGGTGACTGACTAAATACTTTTTTCCCCACTGCGTATATTATATATATATATATATATATAGATATACACATATATATACACAATGCTCTTAATGATATTACATTGACCATCCAAGATGTTTTCTTTCTGTTCCATCCTGAGTTCCAGCTGTAGTTTGTCTGTGTGTTTAATATAATTTTGATGCAAAGCACAGTCCATTACATCCAGGCTATACAGGCTGAACACACTAACAGCTTATTTAAAACTTAATTTAAGTGCCTTCAAATGCAAAGCTTTAAGCCGGATCTCAACATTGTCCCTTTAAACTGAGTAGCAAATGGCGTTCCCATTATTAAATTATATTCTACATTTTTTATACAAATTATACATAGAGTTCTCTGTGTTCTTAGTGCGTGAATTCCATTAAATCCAATTTGGAAGTACTGAATAGGAACAAATATTAAGTTTATACATCCATTATAAGAATATGCCTCATGATGTGAACTCTGAGTCAGCAGCTCTTGCTGTTCTGTCGGGAGGAAATATCCACAAGGACATTGTTTCATTTCTGACTATAACGTTTCAACATTTTGTGTTTTAGATAAATATACTTCCTGTATTCAGGGATGGTTGTAGGTTTGTCAGTGGATGTGGTGGACCTGTGATAACACAATTCTAAGTGACACAACATTGCTGCTTCCATTGAAGATGAATAGAACATTTTGGCAGCCTTGCTTTTGTATTTTAGCTTTTTTTATACGTTTACATTGAATGCTTTCCTTTAAGTGCATAGCTTAATAAGGATTGTATCTGAAAAAATGTATAGAACCTGGAGTGTAAATACCAAACATATAATAAACTAAAACTGCAAGGTACAGTATTGTAACTTTTTAAAAGATATATATAAAATGACTAAATTGAGTGCTATTTTAATGTTCTACAATACAATATATTTAGTTTACCCACTAACATATGTTATTAAATGTAATTGAAATAAAACCCAACAAAGCAAAAATCTTACATAGACTGTCAAAACTGTAAAACTCATATATAGTTCCTCCCCCCAAATTAAAAGCTGTATTTTATATATTACTCTGGAATGTGTTCACACGCTGTTAAATAAAAGCAAAATACATGTTTTCAATAATATAATTTGCTCTATTGAATTTATTAAGTAATTGGTCGGCAGTGTACACACCATATTAGAATTACAGTTGTAATTGATCAAAGGGGTTGTCCAGCAAATATATATATATATATATATATATATATATATATATATATATTTTTTTTTATATTTTTTTTTTCAAATCAACTATTGTCATAAAAGAATATATAGATTTGCAATTTACTTCTATTAAAAATCTTAAGTCTTCCCCTACTTATTAACTGCTGTATGTCCTGCAGGAAATGTTTTATTTTCAGTCTGACACAGTGCTTTCTGCTGACATCTCTGGCCGAGACAGGAACTATCCAGAGCAGGGGAGGCTTTTTATGGGGATTCCCATAGAAAGCCTCTCCTTCTCTAGAATGTCACAAAGCAAAGCTGGTAAAATTTAGATGTTTAACACATACTTATGTAAAGGGATACAAAGGTGCTGTTTTGGGTAAAAGTAGCTTACATCACTTTCTTTCTTATGTATCTATTCACTTTCTAGTTTCCTCTTTAAACTGTGACCCTTACTTTGCCATTAAACAGTCCAGACCCTTTCCCAAAATCCCTCTTGCGGGCATGATAAGTGAAAACTCACTGTCAGTACTAATAATAGAGATCAAGAGACTACAACTGAGCTGAGCATGTGTGACCCAACTCAGTGGTGACCAAAGGTGGGTCATAACCAATTATCAATTATCAAAATAATGCTGGATCATAGGGGATTGGCATGTCTATATCACTTAAATGATTATTTTAAGGACACCTTCACATGTACTGGATTGCAAGGGATTTCACGCTGCAAGTTGTGCAATGAAATCGGCTGTGATTCCCGGTACTGTAATTTTCTATGGGTCTATATACTTGCAGCAGATTTTTCATTCCGCTGCGAGTATTTAAAGCCCCTTCCCACTTAACCCAAAGCTGGCTGGCTAAAACATTACCTTGCTTCGCTCCTTCTTGCTTCTCAGGCTCCTTTCTCCCTAAAATCCTGCTCAGCCAATCAGTGGCTGCAGCGAGACGGTGGCAAGCAGGTACATGGCAAGGTAACATATTAGCCGGGCAGCTCTGGGTTAAGTGGAAAAAGGCTTTAAGTACTTACAGTAGAATGAAAAATCTGCTACAGGTATGTAAACCCATAGAAAATGACAGTACCGGGAATCAAAGCAATTCTGCTTCATAACTCGTAGCGTGAAATCCGCTGTGATCTGGTATGTGTGAATGTAGCCTAAGAAGTCATGAAGAAAAATCCAAAAAGTCTGGCAGCAAGAGGAGAAAGGTTCCTGGGCCGTTTCAGGCACTATTGCACCCTTGAGAAGACCTTGAGAATGCGCAAAGGGGAGTAAAAATGGCTTAAACCATGAACCTTTGTCCTCTTGCTGTCTGTCTTTTTTGTATGGATCTTTGGAAATAAAGCCTGAATCTTATGGCGAGCGCCACTTTTGCATTTTCTTCATGTTTTTCACACTATATCTGACTTCAAGCTGAGCACCACCTGTTGATCTCCAGAGAGTACATGATTGTATGTAAATGTGGCAGAATCCAGCAGGAAAGCTGCAGGAGCCCTGATTAGGGCTGAAAGTAGTGCTGGTGTTTGCGTAGACTTGCTGGTTCTATTGTAAGAAATGATTGTACATTTAAAATATGTTTTATTTAACATAATGCATTAGTATCAATCTAGTTTTCTCCATGACACAACCCATTTAATGTACATTTTTTATAACATATTTTAATTATGTGTCAAAGTAATTTCTGATGGCTGCCCAGAAGATATTCCCCAAAGGGACAAATATAAGCATCACAGCTGGTTTATTGGTGATATGCCTGCATATTGTCACTGACTATAAATTACAATTAATTGGGGTTTAATATTTTGGGTCATCTTCCCAATAAAGCCTGCAAAAAGGCTCATGCATATGGCAAGTTAGTTGTTCAGAAAGTACTGGCAAAAAGACAGAAAGAGAAAGCAAAGTGACAACACAAGCGCTAACTATAACAAATAGATTTCACTTCACAGCTTGATTCACAGTTTATACTGTTCAGTTATACTCTACAGTTGTGCTCAAAAGTTTACATATCTCAGCAGAATTTTCACTTTCTTGTCCTTTATTCAGAGAATACGAATGATTACACAAAAACTTTTTTAACTCATGGCTAGTGGTTGGGTGAAGCCATTTATTGTCAAACTGCTGCATGGCTGTGACGCCAGAAGAAAGCCATTACTGTGCCAAATGCCACAAAGCATCTTCCCTACAGTACACCAAACAGCACAGAGACAAGCCTTTAAATATATGGAACAAGGTAATTTGCAGTGAGGAGAACAAAACAGAATGTTATATATATATATATATATATATATATATATATATATATATAAATTTTTTTTTTTTTTGGGGGGGGGGGGGGGGACGGCAAAAAAGTTAATGAATATGAGCGAACCTGCCGAGGTTTGGATTCATATCAGCCTGAACTCTGATTCCCGCTGTCTGCAAACTCCATAAAGAGGGTGGATACAGCCAGAGGACCGCCTGGAAAACTGGGATACAGCCATAGCCATAGGCTGTATCCCAGTTTTCCAGGTTGTCCTCCGGCTGTATCCACCCTCTTCATGGAACAGGCAGACAGCTGGAATCAAGTGCCGAGGATTCAGGTTCATACGAAACCGAACCTCGGCAGGTTCGCTCATCTCTATTAATGAATTTATGTGTCGAGGTGTCAACAAAGCTTATAACGCGGAGGTGGATCGCTAAAATGGGAGCTACAAAGGCAAAGTTGAAATGAATATGAATGAAATATGTTATCAGCAAATACTGGAGGCAAATTTGCACTTATCAGCCCGAAAGCTGTGTATGGGATGCACTTACACGTCCCAGCATGACACTGATCCAAAACACAAGGCAAAGTCGACCTGTCATTGGCTACAGCAGAAGAAAGTAGAGGTTCTGAAGTGGCCATCTTAGTCTCCTGACCTCAATATCATTGAGCCACTCTGGGGAGACCTCAAGTGTGCAGTTCATGCAAAACAGCCCAGTAATTTACCGGAAATGAAGGCTTTTTGCCAAAATGAATGGGAAGCTTTACCATGTTAGAAGATTAGGAGCCTCATCCACAACTACCACAAAAGACTTCAAGCTCTCATTGAAGTCAGAAGGGGTAAGACATGGTATTAAGAACTGGCTTATGTGAATTTTTTATCAGAGTCATTTGGATGTTTTTGGTTGTCATTATGATTTTAAAAGAGAAAACACAGTAGTTTAATAATAAATGGCTCTACCCAACCGCTCACCATGTGAGTGATAAAAAGGTTTGGTGTTATTCATATTTAAAAAAAAAAAGGACAAGAAAGCTAAAATTCTGCTGGGATATGTAAACTAATGAACACAACTGTATTTATTTCTCTATTTATTGTAGTCCCCCCCCACCCACACACACACACACAAACACACAACCTCCCCCTCCCAAAACAAAACAAACAAACAAACAAATTGCCAACATCTGTTCACACTGTAGGTTTCTACATGTGGCTTAAGTACAGATAAAAAAAAAAACAAAAAAAACCTGAAAGTGCAACAGGCAAAGTGCCAGGATGAGTTGCTCCTTTGGGCACCAGGTGAGGGCAGCTTCATTTTTATTTCTGGGACCCTGTGTCATCTGTACAATACCCTGAAGACGATCCCATCTTCTACTTACAAAGTCATTTACAGTCTCCAGTAGCTCCTGTAGCTCCTTCTGACTGAATGTAAGGACTTGCTTTATCCATATTAACTATCTGCCTATTTTCCTTTAAATCTTAGTGTTCTCTCATTATGTGATTAAATTTTAGGGGATTCAGAACCAATTACTAGTTTTCTATAAAATTTTGGTCTCAACATACAATATTTTCAACATACAATGGTCGTCCTGGAACCAATTAATATCACTGTACTGGGACATCTACTAGAGGTAGCAACCTGGTATCTAACTGCAACAAAGTCCATATATTCATACACGGGTAAAAGAATATAAATTAAAGGAATGCTTAGACAGTGCCGTTAGTAGTGTCCCAAAGTCAAACTAATCTGTGTAATTTGTATGGGGACCATATTAAACAATTTATCTCAGTTTCCTAATTCTTTTAGTGTATAAATTTGTTTTACCTTTTCCTTCCACAATGTAGATGATGGCATCAAGGTCTAATAGTAGCTGCAGACATATGTAAATAAGATTTATAGAAAGGCAATTTTGGAAGGGTGGTAAGTTTGCCGAGGTTATAGAAAGAGTAATGATATCCCGTTGTGAAAGCTGTATTGGGATCTTGCAGATAAGATTAATTTATTTTTCACTTTGCAACCTGAAAATTTTAATTAAAGGTCAGAGCTACAATTTTCTTGTGTTTTATACAACCTAGTCAATAGTTGGGAGGGGTTCGAATGGATTTTCATGCAACTGAAAAAAAAAAAAAAAAAAAGTTACCTGCCTTAGAATTTTTTTTGCATCCTTTTTCTAATAGGGCCCCCCCCCCCCCCCCCCCAGGATGTTACCCATTCTCAATCCCCCCAAAATTCTAGTTTTCACATTTTTTTCTCCTCTCTTTGTTTATGGCACAAGAGTGCCAGTTGAACCACCTGAAAACCAGTTACATGCTCTAAATGGTATAACTGCAGTTACATACAATATTCCCGCACCCAAGTATAGTTTAGTATAACACAAGGCAATAGGTTGGCTGGCATTATAGGTAAACAAATAGTTGCTAAATGCTATATGCTGTTTCTACAATGCCAATGATTAATTGTACTTGAGGTCATTGTACAGCTTTGAGGTAATTTTTTATTAGGTTTTGTCCACAGTGCTTTGGAGAGTTCCCTGCCATGCATGAATCTTTCTATTTGTAGTTTAGGAGATTTATTTAAGGGGTAAGTTAAAGCCAGCCATCTGGTTAAATGAATGGATTTGCAGTATAATTTAACATCTGGAAGCCCTAGACCTCTGTTTATTCTCATTTCTAATAAGGTGTGAATGAGCGAGTCACGTCTCTTTTTTTTTTTCCAAGGAATTTTAAAAACATTCTGTGAATGGACTTTAAAAAAAGAAGCTGGGCAGGGAAATTGGGATTATTTCCATGTTATACAACATTATCAGCATTTCATAGGTTTTGAGCTTTTCCATCCTTAGAAAATATTGGGTAGAGAATAAGAGTCCATGGACTTCTCCATTAGGAATAAATATACACAGGAAGGTAGACCGCATAGAAATTGAATCGCTAAGTGTGAGTGTGTATATATATATATATCATACTTATTACTGGAACTGAAATGTTTGTTGCCTCAAGCTTTCAATTGAAGGGTATTCCCTAATCTTTTATGACATGTTGGGAAATGCAAAAGCAAGCAATTTTGAAAATGCACTGCTTTAGCAAAATATTTTTATTTTATTTTTGAAGTTTGGACCCTCTGTCTCGCTGTCATGTTGACAGCGGTAACCTAGGATCCCAACCTGTGCTATTAGCTATGATAGTGGTGGCCAGGCAGTGACAGGACTGGGGATTGGGAGCTGATAAGTATATTTTTACTTATCTCATGTCTCCCTCTGACACTCACCTGTCTCCAGGATGTGGACTGTCCCTGGAGACATGTGTAATGTCAGGGGGAGACACAGCAGAGTTGAGCCTGCTCAGCATTGCTGCATTCCATCCAGCATTTCTCATGACACCCCAGTCCAAATCTGGAGGTGAAAGGGGATGCAGGGAGGCCCAGATAAAAAAAAAGAAAGGGGGCCAGTGGCCGGATCAGCTTCCCATAGAATGAAGTCACTATTTGTAGATCAACAGTCAGACCACATTAAGGTAACTATTAGACCCTCGGCAGTGACAGGATTGGTGGTCGGGAGCTGGTAAGTATATTTTCACTTATCATATTTCTCCCTCTGACATCTCATATGAATCCAGTGCTTATATTGTCACTGTAATGCCAGAGGGAGACAAAGCAGAGTTGAACTCTATCGGCTTAGCACCGCTGGGTCCCGTCCTCTCTCCCCTGTGTCACCATGCAGGCTTTTTCCGATCAGATATTGATAGACATTGCTCCTTTCACTGGCATTTAAATGCTACACGTCTAAGGGCTTAATGATGGGCAGCAGAGCGATTGCTGCTCCCTGTTAGTAACTGTGAAGACCAGGCTGCTGCTTCTTGAGGAAAGAGGAGCAGAAAGGGCATTGTAGTCTGAGGTGGGGGCCAGCGAACTGAGACTTGTTGCCACTTTTCGTATTGTACTCTCATGGGAATCTGTGTACAATTTCCATACCTATTATCAGCACACTATACCATGACAGTTTATACACTTGCATTCTTTTACATGCATTTATGCTGATTTTAAAATGTTATACTGTTTAGATATGTGATTGACTGACACTTTATGTTGTACCCCTATTTGTCCCATGACCTCTTACCTCCTAGGTCTTGATTCTAATATTTGTTTTTTTGTGATAGCATAATATAATAAATCATTCTTGTATTTGATACATGCTGGTTATCTTGTAATATTCATTGGTATGTGATAGCTGATTGTAAATATATTAATTCTAGGTAGAGATATCAGTGGTTTAATATATAGTTGTTTACAACATTTTTCCTGTGTTTATTGAAAGCATACATTTATGTCATGACGTGCGACAGCCCAGGCGCCAGGGGCATCAATGAATGCCATATTTCAGGAAGGGGTTAAGAAGACAGAACTGTGTTGACACTCATGGTCCCACTACTCTCCTCTGCCTTGAAGTCATGTTGGGCAAGTTGAATGTCTTCCCATCAATCAAGACAAATATTAGATCAGGGAAGCAAACATGTCAAAGTGAGTAATAATTCAATACATTAACTTGCGCATTTTCAAATTTGTTTCATGTGCCTTTCTGGCTACTTCTGGGGGGGGGGGGGGGCATCACAAGACAATTGCATTAAATGAACTTCAAATGGTCTTCAAACTCCCTTATGTGCATGCCAGATTAATATGGTCTTAGCTTTATTATAATCCATGTGATGCTTGATTTTTCTTTATAATGTCCCATCATCAAGAATAATAGAAATAAAAATAGCTGGAAAGCTTTCACCCTATCCAGGAAAAAGCATGTTTCATTTCCAGTGAGAAAAGGTTAATAAAGTGGAGTTTAAAGGACAAATAATTCTTAAAATATTTATACTTGAAGAGGACATTTTTTTCATTTGTTTGTGGCAAGACATTCTTCATCTTTACTCCTGAGTTGCTTTCATGCTCTCCTTAGTGTCTCCTGAACAGCAAAGCCTTTAATATGTCATAGCGTTATTATTACTGACAAGCAGGATATTGCCCTTTTTTTAAGTCGTCTGATGTCAGTAAATATCACAAGAAATGATTTGATCACTCACCTTCAAAGAACATACCAGCGCTCTGAATTATTAACATTAATATTTGTACATGAATTTTTTACATGAGCCCATCGGAGTTTATGGTTAAATAATACAGTGGTCCCTGTATGGGCTGCCACAGAAGATTCAGTAGGGGAATACATTTTAAAACCTCACAAACTAGTTCTATTTCTATAACCTTATCTCAGTAATGTAATATTACAAAGGCAATTAAGAGACAATAAAACACATTCTATTCATCCTACATTCTCATTCAATGTGTCCAGGTATTTGAATTTAAAAATTTATTGGAACAAAAAGGTCACAAAACTAAAATGAGATTACATTACAGGAGAAGAATCATACACTATTTACCCGTAAAAAGAATTGTTTAATGGGGGAATGAACAAAATACCACCCTGCAGTGCGCATTTAAACCCTAACGTATTTATTGCTTTATATATTTTAGAATTATAGCTTTGAGGATGTGTCTGTTATTCACAATTGTCACATTTAGAAAATTGGTTTCTAATTCAATTTTGAATTAAAGGGGTTGTCCAGGGAGGAGAAGACAGCTGAAGCCTTCTACTCCCCAGCTCTCACCTGCACACCTCGGAAATTATTTTAAGCAAGACATGTAATAGTGGGGCAAAGTTGCGATCACCGCTTGTGGATGAAACTATGCCAATATGCTATGTCCAATAGCTGCTCTGTGTCTGTGATACTGCGGAAACAATGAGGAACTATTAAACACCGACTGCAGGCGTGCTTCACCCACATATAATAGTTGTGAATTAGCCCTGCTCCTCCACCTTTCAGAAGATAGGAAGAGGAGAAAAACTTTCAGTGGTGGGGAGCAGAATACATTATCTATCTTTTGCTCCCTGGAAAAACCCTTTCTTTAGAAAAAGTTGTGTTATGTTATAGCTACTTATTATACGTAACAACTCAATTCTTTATGTGATTAATAAGACACATAGAAAATTGTCTAAAACTATCACTTTTTTCAGTTTCCTTTCAGTTACTAACCCATCTGTGTCTCAGGTATGAAGTAATAATGGTACAATGCATTTGGGAACCCAGAGCTTTACTGCCATAAATCTTGAAAAAAGGGGGATATTCTCATAACCTAAATTTTTATTAGGTGATACATAATGCGAATGGAAAGCAATTTTATAAATGCTTTCCAGTAGTAAAAATGCTTTCTTTTGCATTCTGGTTCCTTTCCCTCTCCCTATAGTTTACAGCTAGTTGTATAGGATCCTGACCACTGCTCTACTCTGTAAGTGGTGGCTAGACTGTGATGACACTTTGGTGGCCATGACCTCAGAAGCGGTAAGTATGAAGTTCCTTTTATGTCCCCCACACATCTCTATGGCTTGTGAAATGTCCCTGGAAGCGGGCATAATTCCAGTGGGTGACACAGCGATGCACAGCTGATTCAGCTTAGCACCACTGCGTCCTGTCCATGCAGCCTATCAATATACCATAAATGCATTTAGAGATAAGCCAAACTTCCCAAATAGAGATTCATTTCAAACTTTGCAAAAAGATTTTATTCATGATCAACCTGAATTTTTGAAAAGTTTAAACAATCCTGATCAAAAATGGAAGATTCAAATTGTACATTATATTACATCAAAAGCCCAAGTGCAAGGTGTTAGCCATAACTCCTAACTCCTTGCAGCCAGGCAATGGACTACAAGTTACACCTTCCCTCCCGACATTACATTTTCTCTATACTTACCTAGCTAGAGGGAAACAGATACAGGCTTGGAGAATCAGGGTTCGAGAGGGATACAAAAGGTTGAGTAACTATCAGGGGCAGATAGAGAATCATGTGAGGGTAGTAGTGTAAGCTTTGTAGTCGTGAAATTGCTCCTGGCCTGCCATTTTGTGTGTCAGTACATGGTTACGTTAGGGGGCAATGACATCTATTTTGCTGCCAGACTTGGTTTTAGCATCTTTAGGTTACAGAGTACCTTTTTAACTTGAAAGTTACTTGAAACAGTGTCCATATTAAAGTCTCCCTATAAACACCTGAACACAAAAGAGTCTGCCATAGTGGTGATGAGAAAACAGAAAAGTTCTGGCTGTAATGGCACACGGCTGTGTCCATAACCCCATTCCTTCTCTGGTTTGCACTGTGCTGTGATAATCTCCCGTTCACCTGTATTTATAAGCACCTGTCCACCTGTATTTATACGCACACAGGCTCTGCAGTCTTCTGGAATGTTCTCCAAAAGGGTATATATAGTCTTCACCTCTTCACCTTTTTGCTCAGTTGTTGTTGTCAGTCAGCAACCACGTCTGTGCTCCCTGGCTATCTGCCACTTCCTTGCAATCTTCTAGCAATTTGAATCTCAATCCATTCCTTGTTTCAGCTTAGCTTCAGTCTGAACTATGTCCTAACATTACATCCTCCATTTCTACCACAGAGAAAGAGCAATTAGTCCCGAACTTCAGCACTCCTTCAGTTCTTTAGTCGGTGGTCACCAAGGTCCTTCTGTGAGGGTAGCGAACTAGGAGTATCCCACTGTGAAGTCCATCCTTTCTGGTGAAAAGCAGGAGCTTTCTGGGCTTAACCTCTGCCCTTATGTATCAATAAAATATGCAGATAGCAGCACTCCAGTGGAAAAAAAAATTTCATTGGGGTGCTGCTACCTGCATATTTTGTTGAAACATATAGGTGATTTTTTAAAAGGTACCTATCCTGTCAGACCTCCAATTAGCACCCTTGGAATGCAATCATGGGGTGCTAATCGGTTAAAAAGGCAGCCAGAGGTCTTATCAAGGCTATTGTGGCTCCCATGTTAACTGACTCTAGTAGTAAAGCGTCAAATTTTGAGATAACTGCAGACTCCGAGGGGGACATTTATGAAACGTCCGCCCAAGGCATAAGCCGGGGAAAAGGTGCATATTTGCCTCTTCTCCCTGGGTATACCTGCCGTATGTCTCGCTCGCCCAATGGGCGGTCTTGGGGAACTTGGAGAGTGGCATGACAAGGTGGAGAGGAGGCGTGGCCTCCTCCAGCACCTTATTTATCATAATTTACACCTATTTGCAGGCGTAAATCATGATCTAAATCTACACCTGCTGGAAGCAGGTGTAGATTTAGTACACGGGCGGAGGTTCGGGCACCTGGCCGGCCAGATTTACTAAGAGGCGTGCGCCTCTTAGTGAATCCTGCCAGGGAAAAGAGGGTGGGGCCTAATATAAGACCAGCATACTTGTACGCCAGTCTTTATAAATCCACCCCTTTGTCTACATTTTATGATACTTGCACTAGTGGTCATCCAAACGGAAGAATAGAAGATGGAGCAAGTTTACATTTAAGTGCATTTTCTGTAAAATTGTATTAGATATTAAACACAGTGAAAGTGACTGAAAATAAAAGTTCATGGAACAAAGGAGAAAATATCTAATTTTATGTTGCAATTAACAACTTGTCATTAGGATGGTTGTCATTTAAATTTCAAGTGGATATGCCATTTGAAATAATCACACTGCTTGTGGCAAATGTCATTTATTGCTATATGTAAATTAATCCTTTGACATAAAATTAGCAAAAAATGAAGATTGATGTTCAACGGTACAAATGAAATCTCCATATAAAACACATATTTTTTCTCCCCTTCTTCTTCGATGCTGATTCTCCGCCACTCATTTTCAATTAAACTTTGCTTTTATGTTGTTATATGTTAACTATCATGTTCATAATTTGGAGCAAGCCTCTGGGACGCTATACATTCACTCATTAGAAATAAAAAATGATATTGAAGTCATTAGTTTATAAAACAAGGCATGCCAGCAAATGATCAACTCGCCGGAATATATAAATGGCTTGTTTATCTGACTTCCAGTGTACAAAACTACTTTGAAAAAGTTAATTAAATGGTATTGTCACTATGCGCATTTGCAAAAATAAAACTGGTCAAAGGGGACATCCAGTTGAAAATTAATTAAGCTTAGTTGTCTTTGAATAATGTATCGGTCCTCATCTGACCATTTCTGCAGAACAATATGCTTAAAATAAACTCTTCTGCCTAATGATGGTAGACATTTTTCTTGACTAGCAGTTTTGCTTAGCTTAACTAATCTTAATAACCCTTATTGTTACTTTTTTTTTGTACATGTACTTAAAAAGTTACAATATTAATTATCTCGGAGGTGACCATTATCAAGGGAAAATATTGTTACTCAATAAAACTAGTAACTGGTGCTGACAACCTCAAAATGTCAACCTAAGTAAAAAAAAGTAAATTATTAAAAAACGTATTAAAATAAAGCAAATTATTATGTATAAAAGTCAGAAAGAGTTAATGGCAGATGGTCAATTGCTTGCTATTTTGTAGAGCTTCTTCAAGGTCCTGTATAGTAAGTACAGAGTAGAGTACAGCATTACATGTAGTACAGGTAGAAGGCGGTACAGCAAATGTAGAAAAGTATAATAGCAGTGAAGTATAAGTAGCATATGTAGATTGCAGTGCCATAAATATGGCAAAGGCAAAGGGCCACCTAGTTTTATAAGTTGACAACAATGTAGTTTTCATGTCTGTGCCTGATCAGGCATGAGTGCTGTCCTCTAGGGTGAAGCTATCACCTCTGCAGCAGAGATTACGTTTTGGCCTTAATATTCTGATCCAGGATATTTGGTGTTCCTTGCATTTGTCTTTAATTCAGTTGTCCGTTCCTCATTTTTCAGTTCTCCCTGCCCTTACCTTAAGTACTAATTGTGTATCTGCTTTTATGGACAGATTTATCGGAGTAATTAAAAAAAAAAAACACAACTGTACAATTACATAGAGATTGTGAACACTTGACTGCGGGGCTTGATGCGTGTAGTCCTGCACAAACTAGTGTGGCAGGAGCTAATGACAGGCAGCCGCGGTAACGCAGCTGCCTGACATTAACCTCCTTAAACGCAATGCACATTGAGGTAGTCAGCGACAAGACAAGCGCCTGTCACTGACTGATCAGGACCTCCGCAGATCTCAATCTTTGTTCTGACAGGTAGGCGTAAGCCACTTACCTCTGTCCTGTTGTATTGTCGATCTGTTCCTAAAGTCTGCTTTCAGGGAGACTATATTCATATATTGCCAATGATATTGATCAATGCTACACTATGGCATAGCATTCATCAGTATATGCAATCAGAGCATTGAATAGCTAAGTCCCCAAAGGACTTATATATGTAACATAAAATGTGTAAAAAAAAAAAATGTTAAAACATTTAAAGTGACTCTGTACCCACAATCTGCCCCCCCCCCTCCAAACCTCTTGTAATCTGTATTTAATCCAAGATATGTCCTGGGGTCTGTTCGGCAGGTAATGCAGTTATTGCCCTAAAAACAACTTTTAAATTTGCAGCCCATGCCAAACGGGAGCAACTGTGCCCTAACTTTGCACCACCCCTCCGTCCCTCCTCCCTACCCTCTTCATCAGTAGGAATACCACTGGAACATTTTCTCCATGCTGAACATGTGCTTAACGATCCAGTCCATGTGCCGGGCTGACACAGCTGATGAATAGGAGACAATCTGCCTGGAGCATTCCTAATGATGAGGAGGGTAGGGAGGAGGAACAGAGAGGTTGTGCCAGCCTAATGCATATGTAATGTAAGCCCCGACCGTTGGACACGGGGCTGCCAGTTTAAAAGTTGTCTTTAGGGCATTAGCTGCATCACCTGCCGAACGGACCACAGTCCCCTATAGGACTTATATATGCACTACAAAATGTGTAAAAAAATAAAATAAAATGAAAAAGTTTAAAGCATATTTTTTTTAAAAAAGTAAAAAAAATGTCCCAATAAACATTTATATTACCCCCATTATCAATTTTTTTCTGTTACACCAATATGATACTAATAAAATCGAGAGATCGTGGCACAAAAAAAAAAAAATCACACCTCAAACAGCCCTATAGGTGAAAAAATAAAAGAGCTATGCCCTTTAGAAGACGATGAGGAACATTGCTTCAATTTGACCTGGACATCCGGGCATCAATGACCTTCGGTCATGAAGGGGTTAATGTTGACTTAAAATAGTTTGTGAAGAACTTTGTGTGTGCTGGAGGGACTTATTTCTCTGAACTGATGGCATTTTTTTCCCACATGTTTTCTTGGGTACCTTTGGTAGACCTCCCAACTTTGCCAGCCAAATGGAATCTCTCAACTTGACTTAAACGCAGACAAACTTTTTCCACTCCAGAAACTTGATTAGTGAAAGACTGTGTTTGGTCTAAAATACCAACTGTGAAAACTTTTGCTTAGGACAGCCACCTAACAGAGCTATACAAGACGGGTTCTAAATAATGGCTGTTGAAGGCCTTGACCAGACAATATGGATCATCTAGTTAAATAGCTAATGCATGTCCAGCTGCCACAGCAACAAAGAAAGCACACCAGCAAGAGACTAATGCTAACCATTAAAAGGTTTTACAACCTCAACAACAAGCTAATGTTCAGCAACAACAGGCCCTTACAAACACTTAACAGGCTCAATAGGAGACTAACCACTTTTTAATAGAGCAAATGGCTGTATTGAGAACAGCCATAAATGCACAGTAAATTGTGTCTGTAGCAGGTCCAAACTCTAACGTTAATGTACAGAAGTCAGTGCGGAAAATGACAGTAAAGTAAACGCATGATCCAAAAACTGGTAAGCACAGAAAAATATCCATCTGATGAATGGGCAGATGTCTTGGCACCATATATTCAGTGAGTTTACAATATTCTAACTCTGACTTACTTGGCAGTTTCCTTTGCCTTTATAGCTAACTGAGTCACTGATGGGTGGAATGAAAAACAATGTCCTCAATTCTAGTTGTCATTGATCTGCTGCACCTTGTATGTAGGTAGCCTCAGCCCCATGCCTTGAATCTAGCAGAGATTGTGTAGCAAGTTGCTTGAATCCTGCCTCAGAGGTTACACCACTATTTTGCCCAGGAAAGCTCCCAGTCTTTAGAGTAAACCGTTCCTCTGGTTGAAACATGTACAGGGACTATATTGGTTTTTACTGGTACCTCTTTGGCATAGACAGATATTGTGATTCCTTTTAATTTCATGTTTTCTAGGATGTGATGCAACCAAGGAACCACAATTCTGGCATTTGCTATTTTTTTCCCCATAACATATTTTTCAAGAGGTCCCTTGAATTTGTATTAAATGGATCTTTAAAAAAATTGTCTTCCAAAGGGACTTGCACAAGAAATCATTACACTGCTTACACAGTACATTGCATTACTATAGCATTGCAGAATACTGTAAGATCAATACTCTGCTTGGGGAAGATTGCTGTAGCAAATCGTGACATGGCATCCAAAAAGGTTTTAAGAAGGCCACTGGCTATCATGTCAACCAATATGTACCCCACAATTGTGTTGCAAGAGTGCTCATTGGACCCCTGACTGCTGACTTTTTACTCCAGATTGACCACCTAAACTTATTTAGACCCTAGACATAACCCTAACATAATTTTAACTGTATTTTCAGACTCTCAAATTAATTCAGACCCTAGACTTAGATTGCCAGGTCCATTAAGACCTTGGACTCAGATTCCTGGTCTTAATCAGACTCCAGGCTCCATTGTTAATTCAGACCCTGAAAATTAACTAAAAAACGACTCCTCCAAAATAATCATGATCCCAAACAGGCCCCTAAACTTCTAGACCTCAGAAAGACTGACAAATAAAAGTAGGTACTCAGATAAACCATCACCCACCCTGCTCCTTTCCTGCACATATGGGAAGCAGAAATAGCATCAGCATTAGCGATAAGATAACCAGGCCTGGCTGTTTACCTGTGCTTAGCTGGCCAGTGACCTGCTATACAAATGGTTACAATAACCTATTAAAGTGTCAGCTTTATCACAGGTAAGCATCCTATATTGAACCCAATGACAGATTTTGCTCTGGCTCCTATTGGATTTAACTTACGCCTCTGCATGTGCACCGGTTGCACCAGTTTCTGTGTTTTACAATGTTGCAATAAGATCCCTTTTAGTGACATAACGATAAAAATACATATAGACAGTGTTAAATAAATATCACAAACTCAACATTTGGGCTATGCTCCCACAATGTCTTTTTTACGTGACCAACGTCTGTCTTTTGATAATGTTGAATGTCACTAATGTTCATGATCATTAAAAGACAGGCGTTTTTCATGTAAAAAAAAAAAACAAAAAAACATGGGAACATAGCTATAGAGAAAATACAAAACAATTACTTTGTTCATTTTCTTATCTACTTTTTGCACAATAAAAACTGTGAAATAATAATTGTGTTTTGTTTTTAAATATTTTCAACGTGCCCCACTCCCATTTTTCTTACAATGTTGTGAATGCACTGTAAGACAACTAGCAGCAGAAGGAGCTTTTCTATACTGTTGGGATCTCTAAGTTTAGATTTCCTTTAAGACCAGGCATTCATTTATATTTATTACTTCAAACTGACAGCTGGCCTACTTCCCTCTAAGATTTCTTTGTTCTTTTGTGTTGTGTACAAACAATTTACTGTTTTATGTCACGTTAAATTGAAAAGAAAAAAAAAATACATACTGTGTCTTCAGATGTTCATTGGATACTCACAATAGGTTGGTAACACAGGGTTAAGCTGTTAAGCATTTTTTTTTCTATTTTTCTTTTTTTTTTGGGGGGGGTGGAGGGCTTGGCATCACATGCACACCAAGGGGCATGGCATCACATGCATGCTAGATTTACTACTTAGTGTGCCTCTTTGGAGCTGTCTTAGATTTTAGTAATGTTCCGAATTTATGTAGAAGCACATCTCTTCCTACATCCCTCCCTCTGTTTTTTTTTCCTGAGAATTTTCTGCCGAATCAGCCGATTCAGGTACATATTGCTCCATATATTAAATACAATGGTCAGCCAAAGAGCTGAAAATTGGCTGATTGGTCTTTCAACATGTTTTAAAATCATTGGTTGCCAACTGCATATTGCTATGCAATGCAATGCATTGCTGACAGGTCAAAGTAAAATAATAAAAATGGTAACATGCCTGTACCTGCACCTATCCATCTGTTCACCTACTACAAGACATGCTTAAATAAAGTACAGAAGACTGCTATCTGGTGAGTGCTGGATTTATTTACTGACATCAAGATAATAAAGATACTTTCCTGTGCACGCTTCACGGCATCTTCCTGCGCGCTCCGTAATCACCGCAGCCACCGCTGAAGCTTCTGAAACTGTCAATGAAGTGATAGCCTGCTCAACCAATCACTAGTCATGGTGCTGTCCTGTCTCGGCCAGTGATTGCCTGAGCGGTCTGTCACTGCACAGAAAGGTTCAGAAGCTTCATAGGCGGCTGTGGTGAGCAGGAAAGAAGCAGGAGGACACTGTGGAGCATGGAGAGGTAAGTATACACTTTATTACTTTCTATATACAGCATGGGCTGCACGGACAAAGTTAACAATGCCCATGCAGTCCTTGCTGCACGATTATCGAGCCGTTTAATAATGAGATCATTATTCAGCTTGCATTGTGTACCCTGGTGCTGTATTAGTACTTCCTTTACTAGCAGCTGGCCGCATTACAATAATAGGTAAGACAATGGGAGAGGAACATGGCTTAGCTTCCTTCCTGCACAATGACTACTAGACATAATACAGAGTATGCTTACAATTTAATAAGTTATTTTTCCTGACTTTAAAGCGTAACTGTCATGTTTTTTTTATTGCAGAAATCAGTAGTATAAGCGATTTTAAGAAACTCTGTAATAGGTTTCATCAGCCAAAAAAGCCTCCTTCTGTACTCACGAAGCAATCTCCCAGCCTTCCCCCCTGACTTCTTATCTGTGCATTATCAGGCAAACACGTCTTCATTACAGAGAAGCCAGTGAAGACGGGCTCTGCTCTCTCAATTGTAAGTCTATGAAGGGGGGAGGGGCTGAGGGAGATGAAGGAGCAGGAAGAGGTGACATGAAGGTCAGCTGTTTGTAGACTCTCTGGGCACCTAAACCGCAGGATTCTGGGGTCAGAAAGGTCAGTGCTTATCTATGAACTTACTGAGAGAAGATTGCAGGATGTTGTGCTTTGCAAGACTACTCCATGCTCAGTCACTCTTAACAGCCCCTCCCCTCTCCATAGCCACATAATGGAGACAGAAATCCTGCTTCATTTGATGTGAGGGGGGAGGCTGGGAGATTGCTTTTTCAGTACAGAAGGAAACTCTTTTAGTACATAAAACCTATTTGTAACGCCTGGAGTAGTGGATCCACTGGACCGTCACCAGCGATGGCACTAACCTCACCAGGGAGCGGAGTCTAAGGGGCCGCTGGTTTTCACCAGAGCCCGTTGCAAGGCAGGATGGACTTGCTGTGGCAGGCGACCCCCAGGTCGCTACCCCTGGCTTGGTTGCTAGCGACGGCAGGCGAGGCGTGGCAGGAGCAATAGGCAGGAGATGGTGCTGGCAGAGGTCTGTAGACGTAACCGCAGGTGACAGGCTGAACACAGGAGCAATGGAGTGACAGGGGAGCAGGAACCAGGAACAAGGACTAGGGACCAGGTAGCGGATAGGTATCAGGAACAAGGACTTGGGACCAGGTATCGGATAGGAATCAGGAACAACAGGGGGCTGGGCCAAACGCTATGGGAAGCATGTAGAGGCTCCAACACCTGTAGTGGGGCAGGCCTGGAACTTATAGGGGAGTGATTGACATGTGGACCAATTAGGAGCGCACTGCCCCTTTAAATCTGAGACAGCCGGCGCGCGCGCGCCCTAGGAGGCGGGGACGCGCGCGCCGGCCGGCACAGTGAGAGACAGGAGCGGAGGAGAGGTGAGGCGCCCCAAGGGGCCGAACTAGCAGCAGCGCCGGGTCCCTGCACAAGGACCCCCGCGGCTGCATGGGGCAGGAGGAGGTTGCGGCGGCGGCCCGGAACATGGGACGCTGCCGCGGCCGTGACAGTACCCCCCCCCCCTTTGGCCTCCCCCTCTTTCTTGCCTGCAGATGGAGGCATCAGGCAAGTCTTGGTATTCCGCCGGTAGGCCGGATAAAGGCTTGGCGGGCTCGGGTGACAGCATAGAGTACTTGGGCTGAGGTGACCTCAGACACTGGTTGGAACAGTCCTGACCCCAACTAAGAATCTTCCCGGTTCTCCAGTCCAGCTTAGGGGCATGTAATTGCAGCCAAGGGAGACCCAGGAGGATGGTGGAAGAAGAGTGGGGCAGGACGTAGAAGGAGATCTTTTCCAGATGTGAAGTGCCCACCTGGAGGACTAGAGGTGCGGTCTGGTAGTGCACATGGTCGGTAAGAATCTCGCCCGTGACCGAGGAGATAGTCAGGGGTCTGGCTAGTGGGGTCACGGGTAGCCGCCATCTCTGGACCAATGTAGCTGCAATAAAATTGCCTGCTGACCCAGAATCGAGAAAGGCAGTAGTCTGGTGAGTTTGTCCTGAGGGTGTCTGGATGGAGACTGGCACAGACAACTTCGGAGAGGTGGCATTAACACTTAGGGAGACCTCTCCCACCGGACCTAGGTGCTGGAGTTTCCCGGACGCTTGAGGACGTTGGGGACATCTCAGCCGAAAGTGATCCGAACCACCGCAGTAGAGGCAGAGATTCAGCTCCAGACGACGAATTCTTTCATCAGGCGTCAGGTGAGCCCGTTCCACCTGCATAGGAATTTCAGGAGTCGACTGGGACTCCGGAACGTCAGGATTCTGGAAGACCGGCGCCAGCTGGTGATGGCGACGGGACAGGCCTAGTCGCCGTTCATGCCAGACCTCCTCCTCTTTTTCAGAAAAACGAGTATCGACCCTGGTGGCCAGTAGGATGAGTTCGTTCAGGGAGGTAGGTAGGTCTCGGGCGGAAAGCACGTCTCTCACCCGACTGGACAGGCCCTTCTTGAAGGTGGCTATTAGAGCGGCCTCATTCCAGTCTAATTCTGCCGCCAGGGTGCGGAACTGGATGGCGTAGTCACCAACAGAGGAAGTTCCTTTGGATAGGTTGAGGAGAGCAGTCTCAGCTGAAGACGCACAGGAAGGTTCCTCAAAGACAGCGCGGAACTCGGCCAGGAAAATTCGGAGATTAGCAGCCACAGGATCATCACGGTCCCACAGTGGTGTGGCCCAGGCCAGAGCTCTACCTTCCAATAGGCTGATGATGAAAGCCACTTTAGAGCGCTCGGTGGCAAACTGACTGCTTAGAAGTTCGATATGCATGGTGCATTGGGTCAGGAATCCTCTGCACAACTTGGAGTCACCAGAGTATTTACTTGGGAGAGCCAGTCGAAGTGTAGAAAAAGCAGCAGGAGGTGGTGAGCGCTGGGCTGTAGTATGCTGCTGTAAGGCGGCAGTGAGTTGCTGGATCTGCTGCGACTGTTTCTGGATTTTTTGCGCCTGTTGGGCGACCACTCGGGCTATGTCACGGATATCAGGCACCTCGCCGGGATCCATGGTTGGAGCCTACTGTAACGCCTGGAGTAGTGGATCCACTGGACCGTCACCAGCGATGGCACTAACCTCACCAGGGAGCGGAGTCTAAGGGGCCGCTGGTTTTCACCAGAGCCCGCCGCAAGGCGGGACGGACTTGCTGCGGCAGGCGACCCCCAGGTCGCTACCCCTGGCTTGATTGCTAGCGACGGCAGGCGAGGCGTGGCAGGAGCAATAGGCAGGAGATGGTGCTGGCAGAGGTCTGTAGACGTAACCGCAGGTGACAGGCTGAACACAGGAGCAATGAGTGACAGGGGAGCAGGAACCAGGAACAAGGACTAGGGACCAGGTAGCGGATAGGTATCAGAAACAAGGACTTGGGACCAGGTAGCGGATAGGAATCAGGAACAACAGGGGGCTGGGCCAAATGCTATGGGAAGCATGTAGAGGCTCCAACACCTGTAGTGGGGCAGGGCTGGAACTTATAGGGGAGTGATTGACATGTGGACCAATTAGGAGCGCACTGCCCCTTTAAATCTGAGACAGCCGGCGCGCGCGCGCCCTAGGAGGCGGGGACGCGCGCGCCGGCCGGCACAGTGAGAGACAGGAGTGGAGGAGAGGTGAGGCGCCCCAAGGGGCCAAACTAGCAGCAGCGCCGGGTCCCTGCACAAGGACCCCGGCGGCTGCATGGGGCAGGAGGAGGTCGCGGCGGCGGCCCGGAATACGGGCCGCCGCCGCGGCCGTGACACTATTACAGAGTTTCTTAAAATCGCTTGTACTGTTGATATTTAATGTTTTCAGAAAAATTACCCTGAAATGACAGTTACGCTTTAAGGGTTTTCGTTCTGATAATATGATATTAATTGACTAATAACTGCGCGTATATTGGTAAATAAAGTTATTTTATTATTTTTGTGTTCAGGGTTTTTGCTCTGCTTCTGATGTTTTGTTGCATCCATTTCCCCACTTTTTCGCTAGTGTATGTAGTGTAAAAGGCTTCCTGTTCATGCTGTACACTGTAGCTGAGAATTCAGCCAACTCTATCGCCCTCCATTACTTAGGGTGATCATGTGGGTCTAGAGGGTGAGGACACAATCATGAATGTGTAGTGTGAGAGAATTAGGTCTGGTTGAATTCTCAAATATAGTATATAGCAAGAACAGATGCACACTTGACAAACAATGGAGTAGACAGATTGCATAAGAATCATAAAAAGCATGAAGGACTACTAAAACATAGTAAAATAACTTTAGTCACCATTTTGACTTTGTTTATTAGATGAAAATAGGTTTCCTCATTGGAAAATCCCTTTAAGACCCTTTTACACAGTAAGATTATTGACCAAACAGCTTGATCAATAACTGGTATGAAAGACCAAGTGATAAGCTGACAAATAAGGTGAGCTGATCACTAAATTGTGAGGTCCTTAAAATCATCAGCCAGATGTCTGCTGTAAAGCAATTTTTTTTTTGTAGCTGCTTTTGCAGCGGCTTACACAAGATGGCCTTCCCTATAACAATGTAAAGAGAATAGAATAAATATTTTAATAGAAAGAAATATTTTGAAAACAAAAACAAAATGTTTATTTTAGTACATATTTATAAAATCTATATATTCCATTTATGATATATTTTCTCATGAAATATATTTTCAGCTTGTTAAGAATGCCATGACCAGTAAACGTCATACTAAATGGATCTAATAATGGCATTGCTAGCGGTGCATTTTATTTCTGATAACATACCTATAAACATGATAAAGTATAAAATAATAGTGCTGTAAATTTAGCATTAATATGTACTAGAGTTAATAGACCATTAGGTTTACAACATCACACTATGTATCAGCCATTTCATTTACATGCTGAAACAAGATATACTGCTCGTGTAATTCGCATTTCCCTGCTGTCCATCTGTCACATACTGTGATGTTCTTTCTTCTTCTTCTTTTTATAGAGAAAAATATTTTGGTGACAATTAAAAAGATTGTTTGAAAAGAGCTTTGGATAACAAGCCTTGTTCTATCCACATCAGAGGCCAGAGAGATGATGCAAGTCTATGAGTCATTTGGGTTTGATGTTTACCTTTGTACCCCAAAGCATCCTCTCTCTCTCTCTCTCTCTCTCTCTCTCTCTCTCTCTCTCTCTCTCTAGTAAATGTTTATTTCTAAGTTAGGAGAGAAAAAAAATTGTTTATCATATTTCATGTACAGTAGACACTACAGAATCTAGAAGCAAAGTGCCATATTCACATGCCGTACATGCTATGGGACCATGATCCATGACACACACAAAAAAATATATATTGACTGGTCCTTGTACAGACCACAGTTGCGGCACAGATCATTATCCGGCACAGACCAATTACCAAGAAATGGGTCCGTGCATTCCAAGCAGCCACAGATGCACATCGGTAGTGCTGACTGTAGCTACGGGTCCATGGCTACCGATAGCCCTACGGACGTGTGAATGGAGCCTAACAGGATTCTAATTTTCTGATACAAAAGCTTCAAATACTCTGCATAGTCATAAAGATAAATGATACCATTCTAGTGGCCTGCACTGGAGAGATATAGTATGAACATCTCATAAATCACATCAATGTTTCTTATGTCTAAACAAGAAACTTAGCAAATACTTTCTTTCAAAGAGACAAACAAACAAAAAAAAATGTTTTCTAACTTTTACTTACTGGGCACTATGGACACTCATGTTTTTCCACTTTGCTGTCCAAGGTTGTAGCCACCACTGCAGCACTGTAGTGGTGGCCATATTTTGTGTTAACAATAACCTTCTTGTGAATCTCCTGGATTAGTTTACCATAGCATGCATTACCCCAGCATGAATTGTAGCTCCCAAAAGGAACATAAGCAATTAACTGGGACAGAAAAGTGGGCACTTTATACAATATGAACAAATTTAGAAAAAAGGGAGATAGGAACACCCCTTTAATTATGACACTGTATGCTGTATCTAGTGACAGCATAAGGGTTGGGATGTTGTGAGAGTGGGCGTAGTGAGCGAGAGAGAAGGCTCGGAGGGTGTTATCCCTGGCCTCTCTTTTGGGGAGGAAACCCACCTGGTCAGGATGGATCAGAGACTCCAGGAGGCCAGACAAGCGTGTCGCCAATAATTTTGCATATAGCTTGGCGTCCAAATTTATCAGCGATATAAGGCGGAAACTAGAACAAAGGTTGGGATCTTTCCCTTCTTTGGGGATTACCACAATATGGGCCTCCAAAAAGGAGGAAGAGAGAGGATGAGAGTCAGAGATGTTATTATTAACTGAGAGTAAATGAGGGGTGAGTTCCGTTCTAAGTTCTTTATAGAACTTTGCAGAGTATCCGTCAGGGCCAGGGCTCTTACCCGCAGGGAGGTTCCCCATGGCTACAAGAAGCTCTTCCGATGAAAAGGGTTCTTCCAAGGAAGCGGAAATGTCGGGTGAGATAGTGGGAAGGGCTGTGTTCATAATATACTGAGTGAGAGAAACATGATCAGTAGGGGTGGGATTATTTGTATGTGGGGGTGGAAGTTGGTAGAGGGAGTGATAGTACGTACGAAAGGCTTCGGATATTTCATTTGTCAGGTGAGAGATTCGTCCTGATTGTGTTTTAATGGAGGGGACGAAAGTGGTGGCTCTCTTGTCCCGCAGTGCTCAGGCCAACAAGCGACTTGGTTTATTGCTCCAAGCATAAAATGTTTTGCCACATACCTGCATTGCACGTTTGTGCCGCTTATGAAGGGCATCTTTAAGCGCCAGGCGAGAGCGAATCAGTTCCTCAAGCGTAGCCTGCAGGCCTGACTGTTTGTGGTTTAGCTCCAGATGGTATAATTGTTTGAAGAGATCTGAGATCTTTGCAGTGGCCGATCTTTTGAGGCGCATGCCATGACTGATCAACAAGCCGCGTAAAGTGCATTTTAGAGCCTCCGATTTCATGCTTGGAACAGTATCGTCAGCCACATGGTCGGTTGTAAAGTGGTTTATGGTGAGTTTAAGGTCAGTAAGAAAGACTATGTCTTCTAGTAGAGACTCATTGAGTCTCCAGGAGTGATGAGGCTTTGTGCGGGGAAGAAAAGAGAAATAAGAAAAGACTGGGGCATGATCAGAGAAGAGAGTGGTCCCTATGTGCGAGCTACTAAGAAAAGGTAGAGATGCATGCGACGTGAGGATGTAGTCTATCCGACTATAAGATTGTCTGGGGAAGGAGTAGAAAGTAAAATCTTTGGCATTGGGATTCATGAAACTCCAGGAGTCACACAGTTGGGCATGGTGGAGAGCACGATGAAGGGCTTTTAATTTAGAGCAAGATAGGAGAGAGCGTCCAGAAGACGTGTCTAGGAGGGGGTGCAGGGGCATATTAAAGCTGAATGATACATTTTATGTATTAGTCACTGCAAGATATATGAAGGTCTGTATTGGGAAACATAAGTATATGAATAAAAACATAATATCAAACCCATTTATATTATAGGGGCTTTTCAAGACGTTAGAAAACATGGAAAAATAAATAATTAAATCACCTAATAAATCCCTCACTTCTCTTAAAAAATGTAAAATTTACACTGGTGCAAACTGCCCAAAGCAGCCAATTACAGCTCTCTTTTCTTTCAGCAGAGCTGAAAGCTGAGTTGTGATTGGTTGCTGTGGGCTGTTTGCACCAGTCTAAATTTTACACCCTTTGATAAATCTTCCCCAAAGCCAGTTTTATAACAATCAGTCAGCACGGTACAAAATCAATAGTCGGGAGAATAGTCAAACGTCATGCCAATAATCAGGAAAACCAGTGAATAGTAATCAGGTATAAACACTAGCTTAGACAAACTCAGAATGAGGCTCTTTTGCAGGCAAGGAGGACACAGAGGGGAGTATATTTATGAAAGCTGGAGTCCCAGCCCTAGAGCGTGATTGGGGCTGAGACTCCAGCTCCAAACTAGCCAGCTGGGGCAGTCGTCAGGGATGCCGTCGGTGTGCTCCCTGCAACTGGCTGGGTCGGTTGCCAGGGATGCCGTCTGGAGCAGAAGGAGGCCGGCCGCATGCTCTGGAAAGGCCAGGAGCCGAGCCTGACGGCTGGCTCTTAACATTAGATATGTGATAGCACATCATTTCTGCAATAAATAAGCAAAATACCCCAGTCAGCACTTATTATTTGACACAGGGTCAGTGAGGAATTTTGGGGGTAAGTAATTACTCGTTGGATATTTTATGTTTTCATCCTTTTAGCCATTTTTTTTTTATTTAAAAAAATGCAGACTTGTTAAAAGCTTTTTGCTGAATAAAGAAAAAGTAGTGCACAGTAGGGCTCCTGAATCAGGAGATATAAGTCTTTTTTCAATCTGTTGCTGAGATATAAGCCTTGTTTTAAGCCAACTAAGGGATAAAGCCCACAGGGTGTTTCCCTGGGCCGTAGAAGCCCAGTAATGTTCAGTCACTTCCCTTCTAACACCCCTATGACTGCTTGTAAAGGTCACTGTACATTTGCACAATACGTTTTTGCTTGTATCTCAGCGCTGGAGCAACGGATTGAAATAAGAGTTATATCTCCTGATTTAGAGTCAGATGCACATTGCCTTAATGTCTCTCAGAAAAATCTGCTAAAAATAGCAGCATTACATTCAATAGCAGAAATTCATAACATTGTAAATTCCTCTCAAGGACATGGTGGCATTTGCAGAAAGATCAAACGAAAAGACTGTGGAAACATGACAATGTACAAGTACAAGCAATGTACAGCCAGTCAACACGCAGCACTTTGTTTATTGTCCTAATGGAAGCACAAAAGCTCATATATAATTAAGAATCTTACAATAAGCAACATCCTTGAAAATTCCAACTCTGAAATATTACCATTGTATGTCATATATAAAAAGGTCACCATGATGACTGCTCACCTACTGAAATCAATGTGACTTCTTGAGCTTCCCAGAGAACATTATGGATTTCATTACATGTTATCATTTATATCATCTGTCATGTGTGAATGTGTGTTTAATTTATAATTATATGGTATTGCAGACCCCAGTGTCTCATAAAATCTCCAACAGCACTGATCTAGAGGTTTCATTATTGCACTTGTCAAGACAATAAAAAGTGTACAAGGAGAAATGTTCATATATTTATGGAGCTACCCAGGGAATACATAAAAAAGTTGCTTTTAGAAGCCAAGATGCAACAAAGGAAAAAAAAATCAGACTTCACATATATATATATATATATATATATATATATATATATATATATATATATGTATTATGTGTGAATCCATGAAGACATATTGTGACATGTTTGCATGCCATGTTATAGAGATGTTCTCCCCAGAGCCATTTCTTTGGAAAAGATACTGTGCCCCACTGTAGCACTTTTAGCAATCATTGAGTTACTCACCCATGGGGTTCCCCACCTCCTGCATGGTCGGTACACCAGACATTTCAGTCCAACTCTGCAGTGTTCCTTTAGGCTATGTTCCCACTTCAGGAACATATCGGGTAAAGGTGACTGTCTTGCTATATAGACGACTGCTAATAATGATCATGAACTTTATTAGCGACTGTCTTCATTATGTGACAGCCACCTTCCCCCGATATATTCCCGAAGTGGTAACATAGCGTTAAACTGGCCTTAGTAAATCAGCATGCAGCAAACACTGAAGATACTGTAATACAAAAACAACCTGCTTGGCTGACAGCTGCCTAGACAATTAAACAGCTTCCCTAGCTGTCCTTTTAAACCTAGTGCTCAATGCTCCAAATTATGTGTCTTACTTCACTTACAGTAGGTCTTCTGATGCCTACAGGTCAGGCAAGCATATGTTCTCTCACAGGGAGCCACCCCCCAAGAAGCTCAGCCCAGGCTTCTGGAGCTCTCCAAGGTGCTTCAAACTAAGCCTTATAAGCTCCAGGGCAGCTCCAGGCATAGACTAAAAGTTGCCTCTACTTGGCTCGTACTGTGGCAAAGGCGCCATTCCATTGCAGAGTTTGTTTTAACTCCTAAATGATGAAAGTAAATTAAGAAGTAATTGTATGCCATTCATGTCCGTCATTTAAGGACGGATGGCTTACACTTACTTCATCTGTAGGGGCTGAGGAGCTGAGCTTTTTTCATACAGTGTGCTTTTTTGTTATTAACCAGCAAACGCTACAATTGTTTAAGTTAAGTGACTGGAGTCCGTACCGGTCAATGGAGAAATGACAGCCTCCAAATGCATGGAAAGACTCGTGAGCACTGATTGACAGATAACGTGAAGACCAGGGACTCAATGCTGAGCACATGGTGATATGCTTTTGTATTTTTCTATTGGAACCTTTGCTGTAAAAGTGATATATGAAAATTTTAAATTAAAGAATTTCGTTTGGTGTCTTTTTCAGCATTTTTAGTCTCATTTTTTGAACGCTGCGAGTTCCACAGTGAAATCCACGGCCATTCCTAATACTGTCAGTTGGAATAGGTTTGAATAGGGACAGGTGTGCTTTCCCGCCGCGCCCACTGATTGGCTGAGCAGGACACAGAAGCAGCCCGGAGCGCGGACAGGTAATGTACTAACCAGGCCATGGCAGGTTGGTGGGGATGGTGCTTTATATACTTGCAACAGAATGAAAATTGCACTGAGAGTATGTAAACCTATTTAAACATTAGGTTTACAGTATTGGTAATCACAGTGGATTTTGCTGCGGAACTCGCGGCGTGAAATCCACTGGTATTTCCTATAGAAAATCTTTGCTGTTGATGGGTTGAGGTATATAGGACGTCTACCAAAGTGAGGTTTTTTTTTACCTACTTTTGCCTGACAGGCTTTGTGTCAGCTAAGCATAACTGTTCTAATGCTTATAATGTGTTCTCAGTAATAATGTACTGTTTTCTGTTTTGTTTTCTTTTATTCTGTGAAGTGAAAGTCTCAATAGACATCAAAATATTATACTCAAAACTGGAAAGCTAAGATCAGGGATTAGCCTGGGCTGCACAATCTGAACATTTTGTATTATTGATTATTTAGAGTTAAAATGCAATTTCAGGCAAAAACTTTTATTAGTGTTTAACAGTGTTGTATTTGAATAGTTTATAGTTGAAGCAAGTACTATAAGTGTCTCCCTAGGGATGCATTTCTATTTAGACTATAACAGGGGGAGTAATAGAAACCTGCATTGTTTCCTTCAGGCTAGGGATGTGGTCAGATTTTATTGAGATTGAAAATCACTTTCTATTTTTTTTTTTTT
Source organism: Dendropsophus ebraccatus (assembly GCF_027789765.1). Taxonomy (NCBI): domain Eukaryota; kingdom Metazoa; phylum Chordata; class Amphibia; order Anura; family Hylidae; genus Dendropsophus; species Dendropsophus ebraccatus. Next base: position 66,067,006 of record NC_091463.1, read on the forward strand.
TTTCATAGAGAAACAATAAGGTTGTGTGATTGTAATTTAGGGATTTTACTGCAACGCATTGGTGCAGTCATATAGCAGCAGTGCCTTAGCCTTATGGAAGGCAATTACAAGCGCTGGTGGTAGTGCATGGCTACAATCTACATAAGAAACAGATGCATGTATTAAATGTATGCTACTAACATGGAAATAGCATATACTGGCACTGGTTGAAAAAATGCAAGCACCGAAGGCAAGCAAAATATAAACCCTGCAACTTCATAAAAATATCTCCAGAGATTTTTATTCTGATATTGAATATAGAAGTGTCTACTTACTGGGCCTCTGCGATAGAGTATAAGCTCATTTTCCAAAGTATTTGATAAATGTTTAAGATATTCCCCATATAAAACTAGGACAATATGAAGGTTACAGTTGATTTCACAAGCCATAGAGTGAAAAATTAAAGTCTGTAAGAGGTTTTTTCACTAGAGTATAATGTTGACCACATTGATACTTTGTATTCAGTGCTGCCCAATAAATCTGAACTTATCCATGACCCATTAATAATAGTTTGTACTGCAATTATGTCCCAGCTTCCTCTAATGGAACACAAAAGGAGAACTGGCAAAGGTCAGGTAATATCCTTTTTCCTTTCAACTTTTGTATAGGGACATTGTAAGTATTATAATGGACAATGTTTTCATTTGTATAATTTACAATTTTCTTTTAGATTAGATCATGCTGACTCTAGGTTGTAGGTAATTAGATGATTAACATTGTGCATTTACATTGTCAAATGTCTGTTTTAGTAATTTACTGTATTGTCATGTCCAAGGAAAATACTGGAATCTCTTTTTTATGGCTTAACTATTTCTATTTAAGTTTAGACCAACCATAGGCTTACTTCAAACCAGAATTACAACAATTACCAATTACAACAAACTTAAGGCACATTTACAAGGGCCAATTATCGGCAACGAGCATTCCTAGGAACGCTTAATTTACTTATTGACGGCCCATGTAAAATTGGCAGCGATCAAGTGACGAGAGAAGAAACGCCCACTTGTATAGGATGTTGATAGGATCTTTTGTGTGAAGGTAAAACTTTATTGTTATTACCTACATACTGTAGCTCTCTGTGTAGACAGGAGTGGTGCAGTCAATAACAATGAATGCTATTCGGTGCACAAACTATACAACAGCTGTTTGTGAAGGCCATGTAAAAGGGTTTTTAGATGACAGTCTTCAAAAGCATCTGATTGAACAAAGTGTATCAGGCCTATTAATAAATCCAACATACTTAATGACTGGGTAGTCCAAGCTCAGACAAACTATTCGGTATTTTGAACTAACTGAGCAAAAATCCTGGTACAATAGTTAAATCTGGGGAAAAAAACAACCTACCTCAAAAACAACACCATTACCCCTGCACAATGTATAACAATGGTAGGTTTTATTAAACAATAATAATTCACAAACAGTACATAACCACATACATAAAAAGAGAAAACATGTAATTAAGTCAAACATCAAACATAAAAAAGGGATGTCTCACATAAATGGTCACCATAAATATACACCATTTGGCTGCCATACTGAACAATCTGGCCCCCAGGGAGTTAAGTGAGGAGGCAATGCATCCCCACTTAACCCCTTAGGTGCCACAAAGAACAGTCTGGCCCCCAGGGGGTTAAGTGAGAATGCATGGCATCCTGACTTAACCCTCTAGTGGCCAAGCTTATCTTGCACTACCCCCATGCCAGCAAGAAAGGGGGTTAAGTGACCCCCTTCTTTGATGAGATGAGTTTAGTGTGGGGGAAGGAGAGGGGTATTCATACTCACCATCAGCGATCTTTATTGACCAGACCGAGCACACTGAACTTGATGTGAGCTGGGCTCTGTCCTCTGCAATGTTCGCTCAGCTAATAAGCGGCTGAGGTGGGGCAACTCTTCCTTTCTGGTACGGGGGCATTTGGGTCAGGACTCGAACATGGACTTCAGCTATAAAGTCATTGTCTTTTACATTATTTGTTTTTGTAACAAACATAAAATTCTGGATCTCATATTTAAACAGAGTGTTCATCTCTTTTAGGCCCATTTCACACATCAGGAAAATCTATCTGAACTTCTTATCAGGAAATCCGGATAGATTTACTGATCCATAAGGTTATATTGAGCAATTGAATGCTACAAAAAATAAGCCCCAAAATTATAGAAAATGTCCTATAATTGTCTGGAATTCTGGCACAGATGCCCCATAGAACCTAATGGGGCATCAAGAATCTCAAAAAGCTCCAGATGCTCCAAAAACTCTCTCAAATTCTAAATGCACTGCTTTGCATCTGAGACAAGGCCAGCATCCAAGTAAGTTCTGCAAAGTGCTAACCCTGGCCCTGTAAGTGTATGTGCTCTTAATGAAGTGTGCCTACAGCTTTGTGTTTGACAGGGCCGGGAGCCAATTGCATCCGAAAATACTGATGGTTTACAGAAACCTCCTTAAAGGTGTTTCCTGACTGTAAAAAAATACACTTTTGCCATTTCATCAGGGAATTATATTATCATCAGTCTCTCCTTTATAAAATTGCTTAAAGGGGTTGAAGCATGAAACAGAATTGGTAAAAATCAGATGTGTCCCACTTACATATATGTAAAGGAGTACAAATGTGATATGTTTAGTTAAGTAATTTACACCACTGTACTGTTTTTCTCCCTTATGGATCTGATATCTTCCCCATTTACCTACCTGAACTGTGACCCTGCCATGCAGCAGTCCACACACTTTCCCACAAGCCCCCTTGCTTACAGATTCAGTGGAGACCAAATGCCAATGTGGTGTCCCAGCACGGGGTGCTGTCCCTTGGCAAGTAACTCCCTAAGGTTCACACAAGTAGGAGATGTAGTAGTATTGTGCTTTTCCCACTAGCTTTCACTACTGTCTTGTGTTCTTATTGATTGCACAGCTCAAGGAGCAACAGGGTTAATTGTTATGTACAAGGTTATGTTTTCTGACCACTTACAGGTGCAGGTGCTTTCCTTTATTTCTATCCTATCCTGTCTTTTTCTCTCCACACACATTCAGCCCTCACCACTCACAGGAGGGTTTAGATAGCCCCTGTAGGAGGGGTAAGTTGTTGGTGGGAGGAAGTAGTCAGAGTCTTAGCCTAGTTCTTAGTGTAAGAGACACTAAACAGGGATAACGTTGTCCACGTCAGAATCATCTCTACAACATAAAGTACAGTTGCCTCCAAGCTATAGGAACTGACCCCAGTGGGACAAAGTTACAGATCATCTATGTATACCACTGCGCAGTGCAGGACAACTGGGTAATCTTGTGAGTCTGCTTCACCCAGCTAAAACAGACTGGGGTTGGTACTACCCACCCAGGAGGGGTAGCCCGCAATTGGGGGCATAAGTCAGTTAAAGACTAGAACAGTCATCCATGAGTACAAGTATTCTCTTTCACCTTTTCTGTTACTTCACCTGTTCCAGCAGAGCACACTTAATACATTGGGCAGGGTCCCTCTGGAAACTCCTCTTCTCTTTCTCTCTACTGCAAAGCACCTACTACTACAAGCATCGGTTCTATCTCAACTGTCAACAGTTAAGTCTTCTGTAAAAATTTGTACTGATCCACCGTGCTGTCATTAGGTGTATTGTTTGCACTAAGTTGATCTCTAGCAAAGTGTCCTAGTTTTGCCAAATGCACTGGACTCTGATTACTCTTTGAGCAACTGCACCTATACACCTCTGTTTACTTGGGTTATCCTTCCTCTCTCTGGGCGGTGGTATTGCCAACTTTGACAAGTTCCCAAGTTACCCTGAACTACCCTGATGCACCGGCTGCCGGCCACCACACCAGGACTTACCTTACCTGAACATACCTTTCCCACATTTGAGGGTCTTAACCAATGGCAGCAGATTATTTAAGCAATGCAGGCACAGAGGCGATAAAGAAGCCTATATCTGTAAAACATTACATTTTCTGTCCCATGGTACAGATCTACCATAGGATATTTGCATGTAATTTGCATGATCTCCATGTATGAGTGAGTTTATTTTTGCACATAAAACCATTTTGGTTAATTTACATCAAATTAGTGCCAGTTTATGCTGCTATGGAATATGTTGGGGCAATAAGCAAAAGAAAATAGATATTGCTTTAGAATCAACAGACATATTTTCATACAATAAACTATTAATTTTTTGTTATACAACATAACTGCTCTATTGTACAGTACAAAAATGTTCAAAGCCGCTTCAAACTTTTTTTCCATTTTCAGGATAAGAAAAGGTGTTTTTTTTTATTCATTCTTCAGGTTGTGAAGCACATATCCTCCTACTCATGGAAGGCTATTTTATTCTCCCTGATTCATCTTAGTAACATAGGTGACTTTGGAGAAGAATATTCCGTTCAACAAGAATTCACAAAGAAACTTACGAGAGCTGAATGTAAAATGCCTGGTGCTTAGGAAGGTCATTTGTGGTTCAATCTCTGACTTTCACTGAATAAGTCAACTGACTATAAAACATAAAAAAATATAAATGCTTGCAAAACAGGGATGACTCTATGACATTCCAAGGTCATGGCTTTGAGGGCTAGGTCATGCACATGTTTGCAAAGTCAAATTAATTATAACACCCCCCTTTAAAAGCTGTTATCCTGGGGGGGGGAGGGGGAGCGTGAACATGGTGGAGTGAGGTTGCTCTCTGCTGGAGCTCTGTGACCTGCAAGCTAATTAAGCTAATCTGCACCTGACTGCTTCCCACTGGGAGAGTAGGTGCCTGGGAGAGCTATGTTTCTGACCCTGGTCTGCTAGCCAGGAGTTAATGCTGGTTGATAAGTGCTGGTTGGAACCTGTGGTGTCGGTCCCGGGAGAGAAGTTCTGTGGTGAACAGGGGAGACAGACAGGAAGGAAGCTTTCCCTGAGCTAGGCTGCCGTCGGTGGTGTGCAGAGTTGTTTCCCAGCAGTGGAGCCTCAATGTCCTCCCATATGAAGAGAGCTGAGAAGAAAGCAGCTGCTCAACAAGCGCAGGCGGCTAAAGCAGCGCTATCAAAATACGCCAGGTCTCTGGGACAGCTACCCCATACACCACCTCAGGGAGGTAGAACGGCGACAGGAACATTAGATGCATCTGATGAGTCAGGTATGGACACTAGCCAGCAGATGCTGGGAACCCCTGATCCTCCTTCAGTGCTGGGTAAGAAAGTGGTTCTTGACGCACAGATAAATGTGCAGAGATCAATTTTGGCTGAAGTTAGAGACCTGATAAGTGCCCTGCCTACTCGCTCTTATTTATCCTCACAGTTGGCCAATATGGAGGAAAGATACAGTAAAGATGTGGCTGATATTAAGCTCTCCTGTGAGGGGATAATGATGGCAGTATCGGCTCTAGAAACACGCCAGGCAGCGGCTGAGGTCGCCATGAATAAAGTGGCAACTCAGGTGACACAGCATGATAATATTCTAACAAATATCCCATTAAAAATGGATGACTTGGAAAATAGGAGCCGTCGTAACAACATTAAGATCCGTGGCCTATCAGAGGACCTTAATGGGGATAAGCTCACAGGTGTGGCTAAAGCTATATTCAATCGCTATTTGGGGTCTCCAGAGGATGCACATATTGAATTGGACATAGAGTCCATAGAGTAATAGGCCCACGAAAAGGAGACTGTAACAGATCAAGAGACGAAGGGACTCGGGAGCCTCACATAAATGGGGACACCCCTTTCACCTGATAATCCGGAAAGATGGACGAACGTACACGATTCGTTTCCCGGGAGATCTTGCAGGGGCATCAGCTTTTCTGGGGGTGGCTTTGTCCTCAGTCCCTGATTGGACAACTTACAGACAGCCACCATTAAAAGACCTTTCTGTTGCTAAGGGCTAGAGCCCCGTAAGACACATATGGAATAATTATTAGTTAAGATGTTTAGTTTCTGCTTTCGTGGTGCTTGAAAGTTTATGGTTATTAGCCAAAAGCATCTGCGCCTCCTTTGTCCAGGGGCGGAGGGGCGGGAGGGTTATGGATAGGGTTACTGGTGGGCAGGCAGAGCCTAATGGTTTATACTCATGTGTGGAAAATCACCATTATTTTTTTATTTTTATTTTTTTTAGGTTTTTTTTAAGGTTTCTTTTTATTTAGTATTTTTTTAAGTTTTTTTTTTTAAAGGTTTTTTTTATTTACTATTTTTTTAAGGTTTTTTTTTTCCTTCTCTTTCGAGCTAAGACAAGGATTACATTTTGCGGGTAAAGAGTCTCTGACGGGTGCGCCTTGCTGTCCAATGTGTTCTCCCATGTCCCCAATTAGGAAGGGAAATACCACTGTTAGAAGGGTGGAAGTGGGTACCACCAACCTCTGCGGTACCGGGTATATTCCCATAAGGGAAAGGGTTTAAGTGAGTGGGTGTTTTGTGTGTGTGTGTGTTTTTCTCCTCCCTCCTTCTTCTTCCATTTTTTCTTTTTGCATTCTTTGCCTCAGAGAACTGAGTGATGGTCTCATTGACTTGTATATCTTTAAACGCCCAGGGCTTGAATATATCTGAGAAAAGGTCCTCCTTACTGAGATTATTGTGGAGTAAGCGGGCAATGGTAGCTCTAATTCAAGAAACTCACTTTAAAATCGATAGTGTTCAGAGACTAACCAACTCTTATTTCCCTGAAGTTTACCACATCTGCTCACCCGACTCCAAAACAAATGGTGTTGCAATATTGATTCAACAATAAATGACACAACACCATAGATTACTTGCTGTTATTTTTAGTAATATGAAATGAAACAAGTCTTTTAATTAAGCAAATTGCATATACATCACCACTGTGCACGGAATATATTTCAGCATGAGAGAGGCACTTCTCCCATTCAGGGATTCAGCTCCACATTGAAAGACACCAGCTGTACATCACAGATAGGGGGTTGGACAACGTCCACACGTCTGCGACGTTTCGAGGTATACACCTCGATTACTCAGGGATTACTCCTTGATTAGTAAGGGAAGCTTCCCTGACTAATCAAGGAGTAATCTCTGATGCAATTTGCTTAAAAAAAAAAGACTTGTTTCATTTTATATTACTAAAAATAACAGCAAGTAATCTATGGTGTTGTGTCATTTATTGTTGGATACATGGTCTGGATTGACAAGCCCCAGTACACACACCGCAGTGAGAGGGGCTGCAGCACGGCTGATTAGCCTATTTGCATTGAACGTTGCAATATTGATTGCCCGCTCAGCCCCTTGGGAGTACATGGTGCATTTGGCAGATCCAAAGGGCAGATTTCTCTTTGTTAACGGTAAAATGTGGGGATAATTGCGTACCTTTGGGACACTATATCTTCCAAACGTGTCTTAAGTATCTGCCCTTTAAAGGACAACTCCCACGAAAAAATGTTTTGCCTTATTTAACACACATTACAAAGTTATTTAACTTTGTAATGTGGTTAAATACCCGGTCTGGATCCCTTCCCCCACTTTCTGACCCCCGACTCCCCCCCTCCCCCTGGAAGTTAAAGAATGTATACATTACCTATTACGGTCGTCACGGTCCTCTTCTCCCAGGCGTCATCTGGTGACGACGACGTCCGGGTCTTCTTCCTCCTCGGCGTCTTCATTAAAAGTGAATGAGAGAGAAAAGGCTGCTGGTGCGCATGTCACCCTGATTGACTGAGCTTGCTGGAAGCCATGTGATGCGCTCCAACCAATAAAAAGGCTGCCGGTGCGCAAGCGCACTGGCAGCTTTTCTCTCCCATGGACCCAGAAGTAAGAGACATCGCTGGACGGCGGATGCAGGTGACGGTGAGGCGGACGGCGAGCGAATGGAGTGGCAATCGTCACCGGAGGGATGGTGAGTATGGTGTCTGTGTGTGTGTGTTTTTGTTTTTTTGGGGGGGTCCCGCCAGAGTTGTCCTTTAATCATGCCTGTATGCCGCCGAAGGGTTCCCAGAGGGCATGGTATTGTTGGGGGTGACCTCAACGAGACACTTAACCCACACATGGACACCTCATCAAGAAGTTCCTTGGTACCACTTTCCACACTGAAGAGGGCTAAATTCCTGCTGCATTCATTCCAGCTAATGGATACATGGCACCTTACACATCCCGAGGATAGGGATTATACATTTTTTTTCCAACCCGCATAAGTTATATTCCTGTTTAGATAATTTGTTTCTATCCCATTCTTGTTTAGATAAAATTATCTCGACATGTATTGATCCCATAGTTTTTTTCTGACCATGCGTTAATTAGTCTAACAATCTCTTCATCATCCAATACAGCTAAAACATGGAAATGGCGCTTGAATGAACACCTGTTAGAGAACCATGGGGTGCTAAGTTAACTCCCGAAAGAAATTTGTGACTTATTTTTGCGTAATGAGACTGGTGATATTTCATCTATCATGATATGGGAAGCACACAAGTGTTATATCAGGGGTATTCTGGTGAAGCTGGGGGCACGACTAAAAAAGAGATCGTACTTCTGAAATAACTAGCCTTTTAGGCAAGATAGCAACTCTAGAGAGACAACACAAGTACTCTCAGGTGATAGCAGTAGAAGAAGAACTGTGGGGGCTGAGGAGTAAGTTAACAGAGCTTATGTTCGCAAAATGGGTTTCATGAATTTGGCAACAAACCCAGCAAAATGCTAGTTTGAGCACTCAGGAAACAACGATCCCGGTCTTTCATTCCAAATATAACAACATCAAGTGGTGTTAAGGTGACCTTATCAGAACAAATTGCGGAAACATTTAAAAACTATTACACATCTCTTTATGGTCTATCTTCAGACGAACGAGAGCCTTCCATGTCGTTTCTATCATCTATTGACACATATATTTCTGATTCTGGCATGTCTGGTCTCTCTGGAGAGGCAATTGCAGCTCTTGAGGCACCCCTAGAGATGCAGGAACTTGAAGAAGCCATTAAATCCACACGGGCAGGCAAGGCTCCGGGCCGGGATGGGTTTACATTAAAATACTATAAGAAGTTCTTTCCAGAAATTAAGGAACATTTTATACAGACCTTTAACTCTCTCTCAGGAGGTGGCCAGTTACCTATAGATACTCTTAGAGCTCACATAACGGTTATTCCTAAGGAGGGGAAGGATCATTCAGTTTGCCAGAGTTACAGACCTATTTCATTGTTAAATGAAGATCTGAAACTCTTCGCAAGGATACTCGTACTATGCCACATTTGCAGGGGGTTGTTCATTTAGATCAAGTGGGCTTTATGCTCACACGTGAAGCCCGAGATAACACTACACGTGCACTTAACGTAATACACCATGTGGATACTCTTATGAACAGATGCAGAGAAGGCCTTTGACAAAGTTAGCTGGCCCTTGCTAAAGCATGTGCTATGCTATATGGGTTTGGGAACGAATGTGATGAGCTGGATAAACTTGTTATATTCTAACCATTCAGCGTCGGTCTCTGTCAATGGCCTTCTCTCATCCTCCTTTAGCATACATAATGGTACACGGCAAGGGTGTCCCCTTTCCCCATAAATTTTTTTACTCACGTTAGAACCTTTATTATGTCACATAAGAAAAAGTATTGATATCACTGGTATACAAATAAATGGAAACACTCACAAAGTTGCTGCTTATGCTGATGACTTGTTATTCTTTCTTTCTAACCCCAACATATCACTACCTAATCTAATTCACGAATTGTCACTATATGGAAATTTATCAAATTACAAGATTAATATGCAGAAGTCAGAGGCACTTAATATTAATTTACAGACTTTGATAGTTTCTGCACTGTCTTCTTTTTCTTTCTTTGGAAACACAATTCATTAATTTAATTAGGGGTGCACCTTACTTCACACATTTCTCAGTTATATCAGGCTAATTATGCTCTGATGTTAATAACCATAATGAATTACTTAAATAGGTGGCCAAAAGGAACATTCACATGGTTTGGTAGATGTGCTATCGTTAAAATGAATGTGTTGCCGCGGAGGTTTGTCTGGGTGCAAAAAGCAGCACGGATTGCCATAAATAAGTTATGTAGGCAAAAGAAAGAAGGTGGTGTTGGGCTCCCAAATATATATCATTACTATGCTGCATCTCACTTGGTGCGGGTAGTCGACTGGCATTGTCACCAGAACACCAAGCTTTGGGTGAATATGGAGCAAAGTGTTTCATCCTTGGAGTTGACTGTGGCCCCCTGGATATCCAAAGCGTTTAAACATATCTCAAAACACCCCACAATTACTCCCACTCTAAAATCTGTGAGAAATTTCTAATTAAGGGTCATCTAGCGCCATATCCATTCCCCCTTTACCCTATTCTGAAAAATCCAGTTTTTCTGCCAGGACTGGAGGATCCAGTGTTTGACAAGTGGTACCGAGTGAATAAGGGTAGAGCAAAATCATTGCTAGTAGATGGCTCTTGGCCCACCTTAAGTGCTTTGTTGGGCATTACGGAGCCATGCCCACTGGGGTTTTGGAGAAGTTTCCAGCTGGAATATTATTTTAAGTCATTACCCCCAGCTCAGAAATTTTCCCGCCCCCTTACATGTTTTGAGAAACTTTGTGATAACTCAGGTCCTCAGTGATACATTTTGTCGGGTATCTATGGTTTGCTGGGTTCGCCCATGGAGGCTAGTAGACCTCCATTTATAACAAAATGGAAAAAGGACTTAAATGTCTCTTAAATCATGTATTGAGTGAGATTCACAGGTACGCTTCAAGTTGTTCACCACTATGCTGGCGGGAATGTGGGGAAAGGGGTTCGTTTGTACATGTGTTCTGGCATTGTCCAAAAATCTAAGAATTTTGGGAAGAAGTGTGGAAAATTATATCTAAGTTTACTTCATATGACCTCCCATTTACACCTGCTTTGGGCCTTCTTCACCTTTCTGAAATCCCTATGAGGATTTGTAAAAGATAAGTCATAGGTCATTTAATTAATGCCGCGAAGGCCTGTATCCCAATATACTGGAAAAGGGTGGACACTCCCTCGGTCAGGTCTTGGTTAAATAAGGTCGAACAGATATACAAAATGGAAGACCTTTTGGCCCAACTTTATAATAGTGAAATGCAACTCCGGAACACACGGGCAGAGTGGGAAAACTTTAAAGAACCAGATGAATTCCTAGCCCTGGGCTGAGGTTATTGAAAGAGTTGGGAAGGAGGTGGTGGAGGGTGGAATTGGTGAGTGGGGTGTTTTTTTTTTTCCCCTAGCGAGGGTGAGGTGGGTAGGATAGGATAGGGGTGGCGGGGTGGGAAGATAAATTCAGATTAGCAAAGGCTGAAGAATAGTTAGGGCTTTGGAATTTTCAAGGATACTAGTTTCTGCTCTCTATTTATAGGTATAGAGAATAAGGTTTTTCTTTTCTTAGGAATTATGTTATATGATATGGATCTTGTTGTCTGTTTGTTCAGCGGAAAGACTGTCTTTATTTGAGTTGGTTCTCATAGTGTTTTAATATACTTGTAAAATGAATAAAAGATTAGAATTTAAAACAAAAAGCTGTCATCCCAAATATTTTAGGTTTATATGTAAGAGATATATATATTTTAGGTTTATATGTAAGATATATATATATATATATATATATATATATATATATAAACATACAGTATTTTCCTGTGTATAAAACTACTTTTTAACCCAGGAAAAACTTCACAAGAGTCAAGGGTGATTTTATACTCCGGGTGTCGTCTTATAGGGAGGACGCTGAAAAACTTCAGAACCGGACTGGAAAATGTGGAAGCTAAAAAATGCCTGCATCTCCGTATGTGGTGACCGTATAAAGGCCAGAGCAAGCCGCAGGTGTCTGGGGTATATAAAAAGTATTGAAACCAGGTCAAACCCGAAGAATAATATCAAGTTCAAACTTCAAGCAAAGTCAGAGTCAAGGAAGGACAATAAGGATCTGGGAATAGATAAGTAATAAGTAAAAGGGAAAAGGTACTCTTGAGTCAGCGCTGTCCAGAAAGGTGCTGAGAGACATCCAGTAATGAATAAATAAAAGTATTTTTTTTTCATATGGCTCAAAACATGACACGTTTTGGGGGTGTATACCCCCTTTATCAGATACAGAGTACACCCCCTGAAACACATCATGTTTTAAACCATATTAAGTAAATCCTTTTATTTATTCATTACTGGATGTCTCTCAGCACCTTTCTGGACAGCGCTGACCTAAGAAAACCTTACCCTTTTTGCCTATTACTGTATGTATGTTGTATACGGGCCCCTGTTGGGAGTAACCCATCATGCTGGTACAGTCAGCTTGGCAGTCCCTTTTGTGCTCCTCCACACTGGGATCACATACTGCATCAGATTTCAGCTATGAAATCTGGATGTCCATTGTACTCCTGGTTCGTAAGGGGTGATGTGCACAATGCCCAAGAGGCAAACACCTATGTACACCACCCACAAAGCACCTGGCATTGATTTTTCTACTTTAGATTTCTTTAGAATCTGGGAATAGCAGAATGCTTGATAACTCTAGTGAAGGCTGTAGAAATACGAACTTCAGGCAACTGTGGCCTGCGGCTGTGTGTTTATATAGAGGGGCAGATAACCATCAGAGTTGAGGCAGGCTAGTTTGTGATACTCTTACTATAAACAGAAAAAGTTGGGTCAGACTTGTGTAAACATTTTATACATGAACATGATTAAGGATGCTGATGTGAACCCTCATATTGTTAGTATGACTTTTTCAGTAGTACAGACTCAGGTAAAGTTCACATGTAGTATTTTGGTCAGTAGCCGTAACCAGGAGTGGAACTGCCACAGGGGGAAAAAAACCATAATGAAAATACTTTTGTGTCGGTCTTATTCCTGCTTTTGGCTAAAAGAGTGATTAAAACACTATGTAAAACCAAGCCTTAGGGTCCTTCAGTCAGATTTACTGCTGGTAATAAGGATCATATGAAGATATGACAAGTCAATAGACTGTTTCTTTTTCATGTAGCAATAGACTAGAGCAGATTGTATGAACAACATTAATGTGTTTGTTCATACAAGTCACTTTACATTATTGTTGGCAGCCTATCCCCTGTTTACACACAGAATGTGCCGAGGACAAACAATATGTATACCGCACAAAAAGATATGATCAACAACAAACAAGCTTTTTATTGTTTGATAGCGGATGTGTTCACACTGCGCAGTAACCGGGAATGAACATTCATATGAACAGCAGTTCATGGGATTGTCACCCTCTGTAAATGACCCTTTAGGCCTGTAACCTAAGTATTGGAGTAAGCCGCACTGTCATTTTAATTTAAATTTGAATTAGAGATATTTTCCAATATTCCAGTATACTTGTACTCCTATATTCAGTCCAGTTCCTATTATTAAATTCCATCTCTAGCAACAGCTTTGTCTCTGTTGTAAGCATTCCTGTTGGCTCACAGCGCAGAGGGGAGAATGAGCCACAATCTCTTCACACATTGAAACAAGGCTTATATCTATATATCGCGGCTCTCTGCTCAAAGAATTGACATCCTACTAGAGATGAGCGAACCTCGAGCATGCTCGAGTCAATCCGAACTGGAACTTTCGGCATTTGATTAGCGGCGGCTGCTGAACTTGGATAAAGCCCTAAGGCTATGTGGAAATCATGGATATAGTCATTGGCTGTATCCATGTTTTCCAGACAACCTTAGAACTTTATCCAAGTTCAACAGCCCCAGCTAATCAAATACCGAATGTTCGGGTTCGGATCGACTCGAACCTGAACCCGGTTCGCTCATCTCTACTCCCTACATATAACATTAAGACAGTAAGGCAGGCGGGATTCCGAGCGGAGTCCATGGTGGGGATTCTGCTGGGAATTTCCTGCTGTTTTCCTCAGTGTGAATGTACCCTTATTGACAATGAATTATAGGAAATATGGGAACAGAAGTTCTCCTAGTAAACCTTACACTATTAGGGAATGCCGCCTCTGAGCAATTGAAACAAAAAATGCATAAGCCATGAAAATAGATGTAATTCTGTGACATAGGGGGGAAATTTGAGGTAGAACAGTGGACCAAATCCTGTTGACAAAATGAATCAACTTAGTAAAATATTTAATGCCAAATAAATATAATGCATCAAAAAGGAGCTGATGGAATTGAATGAGACTTCATGTGTGAATGTAATGATGCTATGTAAGTGAATACCATGTACAGTAAAAACATAAGGATAAGTATGTTGAGGTAGATAAGAATGTTTTTTTTTTTTCTTTTTTTTTCTGTTCCAAATTCAGGTTATGTTCACACTGCGTATGAGTCCGGCCGTAGTGCGAACCGCGAATATACGCTCGTAGTTTTGAGGTTGATGCGTTCGCTTGAAAGTATACGATATACGGCCGCACAATGCACACTACTTATGAGCTTATGGCCGGATCATATGCAAAAAGACCATTGTTTGAGGACGGAAATGTTCCAGCTCACGGCCGTGGATTTCCATGCGGTCCCGTACGGAGTACTTATTTCAGCCAAATTGAACTTGATTTTTTGATCCCAAAGGTTCTGTGAGTTTTATTGGGCTGGGCGAAGATTTCCAAGTAAATGACCTGTTTCAGATCGCTTCGAAACAAGCTAGGGAAGCATAACTGTACTACGGGCGTATGTTCGCGGTTCGTACGCATCCGGCCACATGACGATTTTTCCCATGCCCGTAGTTTCAGATGCACATGTACGGCGGCGTACGAAATGCGGCCGGACTCATACGCAGTGTGAACGTAGCCAAAAAGCTATTCATTGAACAGCGTCCTGAAATAATAGGCATGTACAGTATTTTAAAAAATAACGATATGTAAACATTTACTTCACTGCAATGCCACCCCTGCAGTAAAAATAAACGGACGCTGCTTACATTATAATCAGTGTCCGTTCTTTACTCAAATATAACGTTGTGTGAACATAGCCTAAGCAAGATGAAGGAGAAGAAAAAAACTACAACCATACATAGATCTAAATTGTTTATTAGGCTTTTGATTGTCTGATTTTATAACTATTTTTTTTACAATATCTAAGATTAATGGGATGACACTTTTATTTGGCGATTACATGGCATTTTTATTATAGCAGCATTACTGTATGTAGGCAATGTATGACATTGTTTATTAGACACTGGGTGATGGTGTTTGTGCTATGTGTACTATTTATTTGGAGATCCTATCATTAACTGAAGCAAACAACCACGCATGCTGATGCTTGATATCTTAAATAATGTAGGTATTTTCTTGGAATACCTGCTGTTATTTTACTTCCTTTATTATTAAATAATAAATAGCTAAGCATCTGTGCTAACTATCTAAGGAACAATGCTTGCTTGTAGAAAAAATAAATCTTGAAGGTACTGTACATGGTGCTGAATAGAGATGAGCGAAGCCGGCAGAAATTAGTTTCGTGAGCTTTGCAAATTTTCACTCAAACTCATTAAGATTTGCGAATTGAATCATAGCTAATTTCATTAACCCTTTGATGACCAAGCCCAAAATGACCCAGTGGACCGCGACAATTTTCACTTTTGCGTTTTTGTTTTTTCTTTTTCCCCTTCTAAGAGCTCTAGCACTTTCATTTTTCATGTAAGGGCTTGTTTTTTTTTCAAGAATAGGTGTACTTTGTAATGGCGTCTTTTATTCTACCATAACATGTGTTGCCGTTCGCGATGACAATTGTTATATTTTAATAGATCGGACAATTACGCACGCTACGGTTTGTAATATGTGTATTTATTTAATTATTTTTATATGTTTTATTTAAATAATGGGAGAGGGGGTGATTTTTTATTTTAACTTTTTATTGGGGGATGGGCTTTGGGGTATTTATTAAACGGGGTCCGCTCGGATCCCGCCTCTTTCACTGAGTGGCTGAGCGGCCCTGAGACGTAGCGTCATGGGCGGCGTCAGATACCAGGAAGCGGCAGGGAACCGGGGACCGGAGCGCCGCGATGAACAAGGGAGGTGAGTGGACGTCTTTTATTTCAGCCACCTCCTCCCCGGTCCCCCCCAGAAAGTGCCCCCATGCTGGAGCACCCCTTTAATCTCTTTCTGCCACCCAGTGATGCTCCAGACAGCATTGTTTTTTTTATGAATTTCCTTAACGAATCGTCGAGAATTCGCTTCGTTCTGCAGCTCGATTCGCACTGAATCTTGATTTAATAGATTCACTTTGTTCATCTCTAGGGCTGAATATACCTCACTGTGGTGCACCATTGAGCCACATATGTATTGAAATTCTAGCTACAGAGAAGAAAATGAAGCGACCAAGAGCCTGAAACTAAAGTCTTTATCTATTTTCTGAGCCAATCAATTATTTGAGAGGTTGTTAGATAAATAGAAAAAAATATTTTTGGATGAAAACATCCAATAACAATAATGCAACACTATGGAAATGTAGTCTTACAATACAGACTGAAATTATACATTACAAAAGGCTTTACTCACACCTGTATATAGCAGCCATGTGAAGGCTTCCCTCACTTTATTTGACATAAAAGAAATGATGTTAAAATGAATGAAATCTCAACAGAACTTCAAAAGGGTCTGTCAGTTGACATTTTGGTCTGACATACAGCAAGCCATAGAATATAGTATGAACAGAAGCTATAGCACCCATGTGAACAAAGCCTGATGAATAAAAGAACAAACTGTGTAGGTACTGTAGGACATGACTTACATAGTTATTGTTTTACAGGAGCTCTTACTTAAAATATTAGTATTGCTGACGGGTATGCCAATTTTGATCTGAATTTTCATGCAGAACTTTTGCCTCATCATTGTACAGATATAACTGCTCCAGTAATGATGCTCTTATCAAAGTAAATTCTGATACACTGATGCTTATTAATATGTATAAAGGAATCAGAATTATCTAGGAGCTCACACCTGCAGATCCTTACACAGTGTTCCCTTTGATTGGCACCAGACGTTTCCGGAATCCCTGAAGCAGAAATCATTTGCCCTTAAATATGGAATTCCCACTTCTAGCAAAAAAGAAAAAAAAAAACTTTGTGAAACTGTT
Organism: Dendropsophus ebraccatus; assembly: GCF_027789765.1. Classification (NCBI taxonomy): domain Eukaryota; kingdom Metazoa; phylum Chordata; class Amphibia; order Anura; family Hylidae; genus Dendropsophus; species Dendropsophus ebraccatus. Next base: position 66,083,959 of record NC_091463.1, read on the forward strand.
AGTTCTGTGGGAACTGAGCCTGAAAACTCCATATAACTATGCATGTGTCACGCTGAACAGCATAATCTGAGATGTTGCTTTCACAGAGCTTTGGACATCAGGGATGAAACCAGTTCTTATCCACAAATAGAATAGTAATGATGTGAATTACCATTCTATTTGTAGACCTTGCTTCAACTCTCAGAACATATAGCCCATACTAATTCAAACCTTAGTTCTGCATGTAGATGGAGGAGCGTGTGATGTAAATTCATTGAAGAAGAGAAAGTCAGCAAATAAATTTGGTTTCTTTGTATTGTTTTTTTTTTTTTCTTTTGGTTTGTTTTCTGGCACGACATTAAAACACAATGTGCTGGGTCGGTTTCAAAAGCCCAACAGAAAAAAAAGAGTATATATTAGCTATTGTTTGAAAAATAGGTTGCTATCAAAGTAGTGTTCCCTCTGGAGATGCAGTGTATGTAACATTTCCTCTGGAAGACTAACTTAATCAGCATATGTATAACCTCATTACGATGTGTCCACATATTTTCCTTGCTCTGCTTTCTAAACTATAACTAATAAAGAGAAAACTGGGAATGACACTTTTGTGAGGCATTTAATCTTAAGTGTCCTTCCCTAATCGTTTTATGTTGTTTTCCTGTCTGTAGGTTTTGTGTTAAATATTTATTTCCACTATGTTAAGATGTGAGTTGAAGTTATATGGTTTAAATCACATTACACTGCAATGTTTTTTCAATTCAAAACTGTGTTTAAAGTGAAGCTCTGGCACTCTGTGACTATGTTCACACACGGTATTTTGAGCAGTATTTCTGTCAGTATTGTGGTCAGTATTTGTAGCCAAACTCAGGTGTGGAATCAGCAGAGAGAAACTATAATGAAAACATGTGCACGGGTTCTGTGTTTTTTACCCACTATTTACTATTTACAAATCCAAAGTTCTTGTTCAGTACCCTGGTACAATCAGTAGCCCATGCCTCTTGGCTATGCTACTATAGTTACTGAGCATGTGAGAGATGTCCCCTAGACTCCGGGGTTAGTAATATTAGAAAAGACAAAAGAGATTCTCTCCAAGAGGCATGGAGTACTGATTGTACGAGTGTGCTGAACAAGAACTTTGATTTTGTGAATACTGGATTGTGGACCAGGCCGTTTACCAGCATATAAATGAACTGGTATTTCTCTTATTATATTCATTTCCTTGTGGAAATCACTAGACTACATGTATTTTATCCAGTGATGTGTGGATCCTTTACCTTGGTTTAACAAGAAGAATACTATTTAAGATTATGTTCTTTGTTGATATGTATCTGTGCCTCTAAATAATTGAACCAGGGTTAAAGGGGTGATATTTAGAGATGATCAAACAGCACTAATTTTCAGGTTCGTACAAACTTGAACCATCTGTATTTGACTCCCACAGTCTTCCCGTTCCTTGAGGAAGGTGGAGAGAGCCCGAGTTCCGCATGGAAAACAGGAATACAACCTATGACCCAGGCTGTATTCCTGTTTTCCAGGTGCGGCTGTCTCCACCTTCCCCACGGAACGGGAAAACTGTGGGAGTCAAATACCGATAGTTCGAGTTCATAGGAATCTGAAAATTAGCGCTGCTCAATCATATCTAGTGATATTGCTTTAACCCACTAGTTTTGGTTGAAAAAATACTGAGCAAAATACTGTGTGTTAACGTAGCCTATTTCTGATGCACAACGTCAATCTCTTAGGTCCTAATTAGTGATAAGCAAACTTACTGAAGGTTCAAAACCCAGACAATTGGCTTTTGATTTCTGGTGGCTAGAGAAGTTTGATGTCACCAAAGGGAGTCCTAGAAAACATAAATACAGGCGCTCGGTTAATTTTAGCTGTAGATAGCACCTAAGGACACAGCTAGTTTTCATTTTGAGCCTTAGTTTTTTCCTCCTCGGCCTCCAAGAGCCATAATTCTTTTTTTTCCATGTACAGCGCCACATGAGGGCTTCTTTCTAGCTGTAATAACTGTACTCATTACACTGATCAATGCTGTGTTATTGCATAGCATTGATCAGTCAGATAAGAGCTCTTCTGGTAGAACCTGCCTGAGGCAGGATCTATAATCAAATCTTTGATTGGGCAGCACAGAGGTAAGATGATGGCCTCTGGTCACCAAGGAAACTGATCAGAACTCAGCAGTCACACTGCTAGCTTCTCCAGTATATAGATTTGGTCACTTTTACTGTCCACTAATAAATGGTTGAGATCGCATTTTCTTTCCAAGATGCTGCCAGCAGCCAATAAAATTCTGATCTGGACTTTTCATAGCCGGAAAGAGTGATTCTTAGAAAATGGTGCAAAATGCAAGTAAAAAGCAATTTGACAAACTCAAGATATTTACTATTTAAAAAAAAAACCCTTCTAGATCTGTCTATTCCAATATTGTATCCAGCCTTTCACCTCTGTCTGGGGAAACGACATGCAAATGAAATTTAGATTTCATGTTGATCTCAGTGCAAATTGCATCCAGATGTTTCCATGTACAGGAGAACAGTTTTACCAATTAGTTAGATTGCCTACTACACCATGCAAATTACATGAAATGGATCATACTTATCCAACCACCTGTTAGAAATGTAAAAATTATACAAGACATACTTCCACATGTGGTTGATGCAAAGTACAAATTTTCTGGGAAAAAATTGTGGCTATAATTAATAAGATACATTTCCTTTAAATCAGAGATGGGGAACCTTCGGCCTTTGGGCTGTTGCAAAACTACAATTCCCATCATGCCTGGACAGCCAAAGCAAAACTTTGGCTGTCAAGCCATGATAGGAATCATAGTTTTTCAACAGACTGAGGGCCGAAGGTTCCCCATCCCTGCTTTAAATAGTCATTTTTTTTCCCAGTTAACTTTTATCCATGTGGTAGTCTGGGTGACTTTGAAGATATTTTTGAATAAACTTTATCTATCAAAAATTATCCCTGACCCCATTAAAAAAATTCCTTAAGCCTTGGCCACTAGGTGTCTCACGTCCCTGCAAAATGCTGTCCAATGCCAGTTGTTAAGGGAATTCTATTAGATAAACCAAGAAAGAACCCAGGAAGTAGCAGTGGGGCATATGTAGCCCTTTGATGACCACGGATATGCATTTTTATAGTGACCTAGAGATGATTCCATATAGGGCAGTCACAGCAGCTGAGTCCACTTTAAATGTGTCAGGATGGCGTTATCTTATCGACACCTTCCGTCTAGGCCCAGCACTTTAACCTTCAACATGCTATGATTAACAGCGATCGCAGTAAGTAGATATTAGATTGAAAGGTGATGTACCTGTCACGGGTTCAATTGTCACCTCTGCATCATAGTCATGGGGAATCAATTGGTTACCATGGCAGACAGAGGCGTTCATGGTTAATTTGTTTGTCTGTCTGCCACAGACTATGGTAGCAGAGCACCGATAACACTGGTCAATGATAAATATAAGCAACCTTATATTCCTAGCGGAAATGAAAGTGTACAAAAATATGTTAAAGAGTTTTAAATTGGAAAAAAAAAAAAAAATCCTTCCCCATTTAGGCTGGGTTCACACTATGTATATTTGAGGCTGTATTTGGTCCTCATGTCAGGTCCTCATAGCAACCAAAACCAGGAGTGGATTGAAAACACAGAAAGGCTCTGTTCACATAATGTTGTAATTGAGTGGATGGCCACCATATAACGGTAAATAAATTCCATTATTTCAATACAACAGCCGTTGTTTTAAAATAACAGCAAATATTTGCCATTAAATGACGGCCATCCACTCAATTACAACATTATGTGAACAGAGCCTTTCTGTGTTTTCAATCCACTCCTTGTTTTGGTTGCTATACAGCCTCAAACATACATCCTCAAACATACATCCTCAAATATACATAGTGTGAACCTAGCCCAATACTGTTCATTGGCTGTTAATTAGAGATGAGCGAACTGGGTTCGGGTTCGAGTCGATCCGAACCCGAACGTTCGGCACTTGATTAGCGGTGGCTGCTAAACTTGGATAAAGCTCTAAGGTTGTCTGGAAAACATGGATACAGCCAATGACTATATACATGTTTTCCACATAACCTTAGGGCTTTATCCAAGTTCAGCAGCCACCGCTAATCAAATGCGGAAAGCTCAGGTTCGGATCGACTCGAGCAGGCTCGAGGTTCGCTCATCTCTAGTGTTAATGAAAAAAATTATTATCTGCATTCCTCTGGTTGGTAGCATTACAAAAATACCCAATTTGAACAGTTACTTTCATCTTTTATTACTTAAAAAAAAAAAAAAAACTTTTCTTGGAAAAAAATTTAAATTTTCTCCTATAGTTTCTTTTCTGTCTGTTTGCACCATAATAGTTTTTATTGTACCATGTATACATAGATCGGACCTTTTTATAACTTTTTATTCCATCTTTTGGGGATATAGTAGGACACAAAAGAAATGCAATTCTGGCATTTGATGTTTTTCTTTCACATTTAATCCATTTCTGTGGGTTTGATATTTTAATAGATCATAGAACATTTACGCACGTGGCAGTACCAAGCATGTTTATCTTTGTATATTTAACCCTTTTTCTTTGAAAATTGGAGAAAATGTGGCCGATTTTCATTTTTATAATGGGAAGGATTTTTTAAAACACATTTGCTTTCCCCTAGAGCAATAACTCATACAGTCATGCCGCCATGGGACGTATAGCAGAAGTCAGCTGTTACAATGTATCTGCTCTAAGTCAATCCAAACCACTGACAACCAATGAGGTTGGGTTGGCAAGATAATTTACTTTTTTCAGAAATGAGTAGTATAAGGGATTTTAATAAACTCTATAATAGGTTTTATTAGGCAAAAAAAAGCCTCTTTCTGTACTCAAAAAGCAATTTCCCAGCCTCCCCCCTCACTTCTTATCTGTGCATTATCAGACAAAGCTGTCTTCATTACAGAGAAGACAGTAAAGACGGGTTCTGCTGTGTCCATTATATCCTATGGTGGTGGGAGCAGGCGAGGGAGATGAGTAAGCAGGGAGAAGAGACATGAAGGTCAGCTGTTTGTAGACTGTCTGGGCACCTAAAACTCTTGATTCAGAGGTCATAAAGGTCAGTGCTTATCTAGGAACTTGCTGAAAGAAGATTGCAGGGTGTTGTGCTGTGCAGGACTGCTCTGTGCTCACACACTCCTCTCAGCCCCTCCCCACTCAATAGACACATAATGGACACAGAAATCCTGCTTCTTTTGAAGTCAGGGGGAAGCTAGGAAAACAGCTTTTTAAGTACAGAAGGAAACTCTTTTAGTATATAAAACCTATTTATGGGTGCCTTCACATCTACCAACTCGGCTAGGTCCTGGCAGATCACTGTCATTACATACATGCAGAACGACCACTGCGTGTATGTAAATCTGCCGGCCGTATAACCCCTTCTGATGCCGGCCGCCTCCCGCTCCCCTCCGCTCTGTATACATACCTCCTCGCTCCACGGGGTCCCGGCGTCCTGCTCTCGGTCCCGGCCAATCAGTGTGTTGCCACTGATTGGCCAGGCGGGAGAGCAGGACGCAGGGGACCCCGTGGAGCGAGGACAGGTAATGTATACAGAGCTGGAGCGGGAGGCGGGCGGCATCAGAAGGGGTTAAGCGGCCGGCAGATTTACATACACGCAGCGGTCGTTCAGACCACTGCGTGTATGTAATGACAATGATCTGCCAGGACCTAGCCGACTTAGTAGGTGTGAAGGCACCCTAAGAGTTTCTTAAAATCGCTTGTATTCTAGATATTTATATTTTGTTTTCGCTTTAAATATTGCTATTTTGAGAATGGCATCTACATGGTTATGTATCCAGCATAGTGATCACTATATGATTTTGATGGCTTTTAATGGTGGCCCTCACCTGCTGAAAGCAGCCAGATATTGTTGTGTATGGGGCGGGCTCAGATCCTAAGCCCTCTCCATACCCCTTTAAGGGATAAAAATGTATAATTTGTCCAGCTAACAACAAGTTCTCATGTGGCTCTGTATATGGAAGTTTAAGGAGTGATAAATGTGTAAAAATAAAATTACCGATGGGGAAGGGCATGGAATTTTTCAACTGAAAACAGTACTATATGAACTACTGGTTACTGTTTCCCAATTAGAATAGTTGTCCCTATTTGAACTCACACAGGGCCCTGTTTTATGTTTGCTCTACAAGATTGTTTTTAGTGTTTCCTCAAGGGAATTCATGACAATGTACATTAGTCAAACATCCATACACAAGAGTTCAATGTAAATGTTTTACAATGCATTTTCATACTGCTGTGAATCTCTTAAATGTCTCCAGCCAACATTTTGCGCTATTGTATCCACATTTTACAGCCGCTTATAAAGGCTGATTCATAGTCAATAAAGTTTGTACAATGTCCTTGTCCAACGCGTGAGTCCTTTATTGTAAAAATTAGCACATTATAACCTGATTAGTCCATCCCATTGATTTGTGGAGGATTTCAAAGGTCCGTATCTGTAAACACGAGCAAGCAAACAGACCTTAGCTGCTCAGAGACCCACACTACAAGCGTATTATTACCTATTCCTTTTAATGTATATTTATCTGAAAAGCTCCATGATACCTGTAGGTAATTAGTATTTTCATCTTGTAATTATCACTTGAGAACTGACGGCATCTAGACCTTCTGTCTAATGCGGAAAGTTCTTTCATCTGTGCTCATTTAGTTTTCATGAATCGGTGTTTTGTCAGTTGCCTGATTCATTCTTTACTGATATAATTGCATTTTTATCTAACAGCTGTTTGTGAGCCTCAATAACCATTGCAAAGACTGTTCTCCTTCTTACTGTTCAATGCAACTGTTAAGACCGAGTCTGTCTGTTGCTCCAGGCTGAATATGGACTTTTTACTGCAATTTAGACAAATTTTTACTAACATATGGAATGGTTTTAATTACTTTCATTCTCTCAAATGATACATTTATCCGAAAATAATTCATTATTACAGTTTCCCTTTAAATTAGTACGCACAAATATTTGGTTGCATGTGAAGTTACCGATGACCAAGCAGAAGCCGAATTGATTAGGTGGCTACATTTTGAAGTTTTTATACCGTACGACAAATTAATGCTGTCACATTTGTTGTCTTACTCTAGGCAATTGACTTCATTAGATTGTCAGATAACTAATGGCAGAATGTAACTTGGGAAATAACAAAATGCTTCTTATAAAACTTGGCAAAGTACGTTCCCATATGGTGAGTTTTGTAACAGAAAAAGTGCATTCCTTGCTTTCTACTGTATTTAAATAACTAGCGAAACTGCAGAGTAAGGATATTCTAATGTTAGCAATAATCAACTAGTCCATCGTATTCAAAGCTTTTTAACACTTTGCTGTGACACTGAAGAAATGTTACAGTATACCAGTCATTATAGTTTTTTCTTTAAAAATCATTATATATGAATATATAAAACTGTAATAGATCTAATTAAAGGGAAGCAACTTTTTCCTCACCTTCTAATAGTCTGTTTTCCATATTCCTTAGAAAATAGTAAAAAAACATTAGAACTAGAATAGTCAAAAACAAGTAGAGAACAGAGAGGAAATAAGATGGGAAGAGAGATGGGATTCATGTATATGGTGTCAATGGCTTTAAAGGGGTTATCCAGGTAACAAAAACAATATTTTAAACAATCTCCCTTTCCAATACCATCCTATGTCTAATATACATATCTAATATCTAATATCTTGCACCCTTTCCCTGTTTATTCTCATTCTTATCTGCTCTGGATGTTTAAATTAATCTCCTCTGTGTCCACTTTGACCATGCTCAGCTCCCTCTTTCCCCCTCTCTTTGTAATCACAGGACATGTGATCTCCTCTCTGGGGGCCGGGCTAGCTGTCTATTGACTTTATAGCCTGACCCCCAGGAGACATTATCTGCATCATCTCCATGCACCTGTGCTGCTTCCATAGATGTAAATGTGTCCCTGAGCCTAGGTTTCTGTAATATGAAACATTATAGTTCTATCTCTGCTTGTTGTCAGTGATTGCAGGTATACTGTATGTAATCATCTTTGTCTTTCATCTCTGGATATTGTAAGTGTTATGGATGTTCTTAGAATGTGGATGAACTAGAATGTTTTCGTTTACAGTCAGCAAGCAGCGATCTAAACCTAAACTACCAAGCCTGCCCCCCCCCCCCCCGCCCACATGCACACTGGTAAACAGATGCCCGTTATGCAGCACATAGTTACACCATGCACGCGTCAGCTCTGCTACATCACTAGCTAGTTTGAAATGCATATTGGGCTGATGTACTTCAAAATCAGTGGAAAAAAACAGTCCTGTGTTGTGTTTACTCTGCAATAGCAATGACAGCAGTGGGGAAGAAAGAAAGCTGATGCAAATGTACCTAACAGGGAAATGCATGATGGGAAATGTAGTTTCCTATCTTGGTTATACAGTAGATAGGCTTCTAGAAAAACATATAACTCAGAAATGGCAGCAGCTAGAAAGACAGGAGACGGCTCAAAATACTCAGGATTACTTAGTAAGACCAGCTAGCACTAAATTGTTTTGTTCTTAGGTGGATAACCCCTTTAAGGCTTTTGTGTTGGAATAATTGTAGAGGAGAATTTAGGCATTATTTTATTTCTCCATTCCACCTCTTAACACTCGATGATAAAGCATAGGCTCATTAGAAAATATTGCTAAGGTTTTTTGTGTATGGCCTTTTACATGAGCCAATTATGGACTTTCCTAGAAACTTGCATTCGTCTGATAACTGGCCTGCGTGAAAGTGACAGCGATCAGATGAGCGGGAAAACATTGTAAGCAGCGTGTAAACAGGAGAGGACATGTGCGGCCAGTAGCAATATTTAAATGACCACATGAATGATGCAGGGATTGTGTGTCTGGCCTGGCCACGCAAATGATCGAGCCTTGTCTCAATCTAAATGATCTAAGCTTTTCTGCAGCAGTGGATGGTCGAAGATCTGCCAGCATAAAAAGACCCCTAGTCTGTGTGTGAAATTGCATGCTGCAGAAGGGAAGAAGAAGCAGACAGGGGATTCAGAGCTTAAAACCATGGGGACATTTAATACGTCTGGCACTTTTTGTGCAGGGCTTAAAAATGTCCTCACAGAGAAGAGGCTCCTAGGATTTATGTAGAGCCCCTCCATGCACACAAAGTGAAACCTACACCGACTCAGAGCTGGCATAACTTTTTAACTGTTATTTTTCCTGTGGAAAAATGTTAAATTTGGCATACGCAGAGGCCGTACCCCCTCTGCTTGCAGCCTCACCTCCCATTATGCCCTTTCCCTGTGAATATAATTACACATATTGACCTATCGGCACCACAAAATGGCATCTCCACTATTTAAAAAAAACTGCCATGTCATCTTGCCCGCCCCCCTCCATTGATTAACATTAGAAGGGGCGGATCGGATGATGAAAAATTGAAGGAAAAAAAAAAGGGGTTTTGAATTTCGATTTAATACAAAGATTTTATTTGTGCAGAAATCTAACATTCTATTTATGTAGAGTATGTGAACAACTAAGCGTGACACTTTGTCCCCTAAATTTAGCAAAATATATTTTAAGGTTAAACTAGTATAGCTTGGCTAAATACCACTTACTTTACTAAGATATTTTGCTCATTATTACTATAGATTTGCTTTCTCTGAACCTATTCTCAGCTATATGGTTAGCTACCAATATAATGCAATTTATGTTACATAATTCACTAAGTCTGAGTGGTAGATCCGTAGGTCATTTATACAGCAAATGAGATCTCAGTCTGAAAATCCTTTATCAGCATTGAACATTTGATTTTTTAGATATTACTTTTTAAAACTGTGCAAGTGGAACATTTTCATTGCATCTATCTAGTGAAGAGAATATTCTCTCCAGAGATACCCACATGGAGTCCTGACCATGCAATATTTAGTACAGAACATATTATGAAAAACAAAAGGAGGAATTTACCAAGTTATTAAGTGAAACAATGCCAAAATGAGCTGAATGAAATATTTTAAAGGGATACTTTTAAAGGCAGGGTTCTTATTTAATATATGCCTGGGGATAGGTAGTTTAAAAATAATAAAGCTACAACACCACCAATATCTTACCGATCACACTGTTTGGATGCTTCCGGGACCTGGTGTTGTGACATTGCAGGCCCTCCCACCCAATCAGCGGTGGCAGTTGTGATCCATGACCATACAGCAGGACGGAAAGGTAAGATACCAGTGGCAAGACAGCAAGATACCAAGACAGCCAGGAAGGTAAATGCACTTTACTATTTACAAACAACCTATCCACAGGCATATATTAACCCCCCCCCCCCCCTAAGAGGAGCACTTGTCTTACTTTATGTAACATATTGGTGAAATCCCAGGTAAAAAGTTTCAATAGGGCCACGGAAATGGCAGTTCTCCTTTACCTAAGATACAACTAAAGCCTCTGCATACTTCATGTTTTTGTATATGTGCTCCTCCCTGATGCACTTTAAGTCCTATATGGGGTCTTAATCATGGTAAGCCAAGCTCCTACTCTAACTAATGAGATAGGTGGAGCCTCTGATCCCATGTCATTAACCTGTTGATCAGCCGTGAAGGGGACTCTTACCTTTTATTGAGTCACTGGGTTTTTAGTGACATAATAGGACACAAGGGGGACAATTGTACAGTGAATCCTGGGAACCTAAAAAGCACCCTGGGGCTATCTGTATAATAATGCTTATGTCGAGGTGCACAAAGTAATAAGTCTAGGTTCACACTACGTTTTGCCATTTAGCTGTTTTCGTATATTTAATTTTGAGATGAGAAAATCTTGAGTTTGCTTTGGTTCATTCAAACCCAAGTGTGAGGCATTTGATTACCATAGGCTGCAGAAGTTGGATGCAGTCCTAGGGAGTCCTGGAAAACATGCATATCATCATAGGCTCGGGTTCGGATGAACCAAAGCAAGCTCAAGATTTACTCAATAGAAAATGGGTTATACAGTAAAGCATACAGCAGCATCCATTCTTCCCATATGTTTTTGCATTATTTTCTTTTTCCTTTTAACCTATATACTGTAGGTTAAACAGACAGTAAAAACACAATGTGAACCTAGCTAAGTAAAATAAATAAATATATAGAAACATGATTATTTAGTATAAAACATTTTTTTTCACATAACAAAACAAAAAGCCTACATTGGCACATAACTTTAATACATTTAAGATATAGGCTTCCATCACGTGTGTCAGAGGTTGCCACCATCACCACCATCACAGATCTAATTCAATACAGACATATAGCCAGATGGTCTGCACAACTGAAAACAGAGGATCCTGACAGATCCTATTGACTTTAATGAGATCCATTGGGTTGCTGTTTGGTATTTATTTAATTACTGTAAGTAAGAGCTGACTAGAGATGAGCGTACCTCGAGCATGCTTGAGTCCATCCGAACCCGAACTTTCGGAATTTGATTAGCGGTAGCTGCTGAAGTTGGATAAAGCCCTAAGGCTATGTGGAAAACATGGATATAGTCATTGGCTGTATCCATGTTTTTCAGACAACCTTAGAGCTTTATCCAACTTCAGCAGCCCCTGCTAATCAAATGCAGATCGTTCGGGTTCGGATGGACTCGAACCCGAACCCAGTTCGCTCATCTCTAGAGCTGACAAAAGAAAATAAAAAATACTGGTTGCAGAAGTCTGCTCAGGTGATGCTAAATAATAAGATTCCGCATCAGAGCTCTTAGAACTTAGCTCTCAGAACATAGATGTGAAGGTGGGTGAACATTTACAGATAATGTGTGAAACATAAATAGGCGTTAATAAGAGTGAAACATAAATTTTACATTATATAAATAAATAATTGACAAAAATATATGTTCATTGGCAAAAAATGTTTGGCAAAAAATGACACTGCATGAACTGCACATATATTTATATTTACCTTCAAAAAGTGTCAAAACATTAGAACAAAAATTTTTCTTGCATTCATTAAGTCCAGGTACAATCAATTAAAAAAAAAAGTATAAATGGGGAATTATCAGAAGGTTCGTGTAAACATACCTGCTGATATTCCCCAGCAGCTCTTTACTTCATGTTGTCATTGATATTTGTTAAAAACCAATCTGCACACCTGCCTGCACTGCTGTCAGAGCATGTGACCGGTTCCTTGCCGATGGCATCCCCGACAACCGACCTGGCCAGGTGCAGGGAGTACGCCATTGGTGTCCCTTGCGACCATGAAGGTTGGTTGTTAGGGGTGCGGCGGCACTTCGTTTTGGTGTAGCCACAGCCGGGGCTTCACCAACCCTGGCCTATCAGCACTAGGTGTTAGTTGTTTGCAATCAGCTGATTAATGGCTGGTACCGCCAGTCAGCTGCCTGACATGATCTGGGCTGGGACTTCGGGTCCCATAAGTATCCTCCACCTGTCTTCATTTCTTGCCTGCGCTAGAGCCACAGACCCTGAGTTCCCTCTTGACCTAGCAATTGTTCCTGCATTCATTTACTGGCATTTGGACTTTATGACTTTGACTTTTGACTTTGATTTTGGACTTGTTTTTGTTCTGCCTTGCTAGTGTGTGTTTTGACCTAGACTTATTGACCCTAATCTATTGTGTTATTTGTCTGTCTTGTTCCGTGTTCACTTATTTAAGTTAGGGACTGCCGCCCAGTTGTCCACTGCTGCATAGGGCAGTTGAGGCAAGTAGGCAGGGACAGCAGGTTGGGTGCCAGCGTCAGGGCTGCACCAGTCTTGTGTCATTCAGTCCCCTACTCTATTGATTCTTCCATGCATCCCGGCGTTGCCACCTTAGGAGCACTGTAAGTGTTGTTGAGCCACCACAAGCACCCCACTCATCCAGCCCTGCCTGCCTGCTCGCCATATTCAAATATGCAAAGTAATGGTCTTTGTATGAATATGGATATTGGCTAGAGCTGGACCGGCGGGCAGAGGGGGTGTAAACTAACCTGCTGATACCCCCTTTATGTTGTCAGTGATGTTATTGGTCTTCTGTGTCTTCTGTGTATCCTGGGGTTCTGTCGCTTTTTGATTGAAGAAACTATGCAAGTTCCCCTTTAAGGTCTAAACAGGTCTAGTCAATAAGAAATTAATGTAGCAAGTAAAAAAAAAATGAATAGAAGTCACAGCAGTCAAGAAGGAAATAGAAAACAGTAGATGTAAGGAATGAAGGATGTGAAGATATAGTGATTGCAAGCAAATGAGAAAACCTGCCAATCATATGTCAGCACTGACTTATAAACATAATTACAGTTTTGTCACACTGGAAAGGTTAAAGTTGTAGTCTGATATAAAGAAATACGTTTTGAATACTCAATTGGAAAAGAAAAACTAGAGTGAAGGGTTACAGAGGTCCAACAGGTGCGTGCGTTTCATGGGTATCCTACTGTTTCCAATAGTAGACGCCACATATTACAACTGCTGGGGGGAAGCACCTAAAAAAAAATTGTTTGTAGCATTTAAAAAAAAAGTACAAATTTTTTATATATATATATATATATATATATATATATATATATAAAGTCTTCACAGATGTGAACAAATTTTAACATTTACATTTTTATGTCTACCTTACAAATACTTTATCCATCTTAGGAAACAATATCATCAGGCAGACAATGACATTTTTGAAGGCTATATGTCACCAAAATCATGCTAACAAATACAGATGAGCAGATGGATAGTTATTATGGGTTCACAAAGGTTGAGAGCAGCTAATAGTGAAGATTAATACCTTCCTACAAAACAGCAATCTGGCGGAGGTGAGCACAGTAGGGCTACAACTATTTGCTGTAGTTACTGAAGCTTTTCATTTTAAACTTTGCAGTGGTATAGTTTTGACTGTTAACGCGTACGGAATAAGAATATAGAGAGAGAGCTTTTGTCAGGAAGCTTACTTGAAGTACCATTCATTCAGCACAGTGATTTTCAACCTTTTTTGAGCCGCGGCACACTTTTTATACTTAAAAAATCCCCGGGGCACACCACCAACCAAAATGGCACAAAATGACACTAAAACAGTACATATTATACATAGTTAATAATATAGATTCTAAATGTATTTATACCCACTCAGTGTGAAACCTGGGCCTGTTTTCTTCTCCCCCCTGTGCTTCTCTCCTGTGCTTCTCTCCACTATACTTCTCCCCCCTACTTCTCTCCACCATACTTCTCCCCCTGCTTCTCTCCTGTGCTTCTCTCCACCATAATTTTCCTCCCTACTTCTCTCCTGTGCTTCTCTCCACCATACTTCTCCCCCTTGCTTCTCTCCTGTGCTTCTCTCCACCATACTTCTCCGCCCTGCTTCTCTCCCGTGCTTCTCTCCACCATACTTCTCCCCACTGCTTCTCTCCTGTACTTCTCTCCCCCATGCTTCTCTCCTGTGCTTCTCTCCTGTGCTTCTCTCCACCATACTTCTCCCCCCTGCTTCTCTCCTGTGCTTCTCTTCCCCGTGCTTCTCTCCTGTGCTTCCCATACTTCTCTCCCCCCTGCTTCTCTCCACCAAACTTCTCTCCCCCCTGCTTCTCTCCGCTGTTTCTCTCCCCCATCCCCATGTTTCTCTCCCCTCTGCTTCTCTCCCCTGTTTCTCCCCCATCCCCAGGTTTCTCTCCCCCATTGTTTTCTCCTGTTTCACAGGGGCACCATAGTTTGGGGAACTTTCCCCGCGGCACACTCGACCATGTGTCGCAGCACACTAGTGTGCCACGGCACACTGGTTGAAAATCACTGATTTAGCAAACAATTTACTACATTTTTTGCATTATGATAAAGGTAAAAAAAAAAAGATTTGGTTATATTTGAAGTACAAAAATAAAAAATATAATAATAATAATAATAATAATAATAATAATAATAATAATAATGATAATAATATGCAATTACCCATGATATTGTAATTTAGGGCCCATTTCCTCAGGGTAGAATGGATGATTATTGTCCTGGCCAAATTCTTGTTCATTGGCTGATCATATTGATAACGCAGGTCAAAGCAATCATTGTTGTAAGTCCGCATCTTCAGGTAACTGGGGGATGTGCTACCAACAATAATGGAAGAACACAGCTACAGGAATGATTAAGCAATCAATCCTACCGTTCTTCACACCCAATAATTGAACAATTCAATCGCCAAGGGACTTATATCTAATTGATTGGTATTTATATTAAGCAGTTATCTGTTACTGTAAAAGCACATATATAAAGTTTTCTGTTTTGAGAAAAAAAAAGTCTACACTGAGCAGATTGCAACTTATTAAAATGCATGTATGTTTTAAGAGAAGAATGATTCAAAACTAATATTAGCAATAATAATTGTAATAAAAAATCTTAACTAGGCATCGGGACATAAGTAATAAGTAATTAGTAGAATGAGTCAGGAGAAGGGTGTGGTAGTGCATTTCCCTTTCTGATTCACACTGATGTCTGTTCAGGTATCTCCATCATAAGTCTATGAGGCTGCTGTGCGCTGATACCCATTCATTCTCCTGAATGTTGGGAGACACCAACCAATCAAAATATTTGACATTTCCCAGTGATAAAACCAAGGCAAGGAGTCTAAGACTCACTTTAAAATACAGTCCTTTAGTCACATAGATCAAGGATACGCACTAGGATGCCAACAATTGTGACAGAAAGCCTTCATACATATATGCAAGAGAATCCAACATCCAGGTGAGGTCAAAATCATGACCCAAATACTTAGAGTAGCTATATATAACATGCTTGGTAAAGACCTTGTGGGGTGGGAAAGTAGCTACATATTTTTTGGATGCTGTTGGAATCTCTTCTATTTCCCAGTGACACAACAATTTTATTTTTTTATTTATTTATTTTTTCAGGATGAATATGCTATATGGTAAATATTTTTTTTTTATTCATAAGCTATTATTATATGTAATATGGGGTTAAATTTCAATTTATGTTTTGTTTGTTTTTGCTTCTAGTTTGATTTTCTGTGGACAAAGTATATTTGGTTAATTATGTTAAGTATGTTTGGTTGAAGATGGTCTGTATGAAAAATTAAAAACAAATCTATCCCAAATATATAGGAAAAACCCTACCGGTGATTTCTTAATGCTGGCAGCCTGCAGAGGGCAAGTTATTTCCCCTTGTGATGAAGTCAGGGGAAATTGCCAGTCCTGGCTGATGGACTGGTTGCTCAGCCAATCAGTGACTGGAGCAGTGCCCCGTTCCACATGCTGACTGGCTGAAAGGCCAGTCTATCAGCTGGGTTGTGACGTGTCAGTGCGGGAGATTGTCCCGGTGTCAGCCCTGTGGGGGTCCAAGGTCACTCCCAACACTCATCGCAGGCACAGGGAGAGGTACGTTAGTACTTGTAATCAATTTACCCCCTCCCCTTGCAGGCTGACGGCTTTTAGAAATTGCTGGACTTCTCCTTTAATATGAGTTAGCATTAAGTTATATTAAGGGAGATTTCCAGGCAGAGAGATGAAAAAAATAACATGCAGTTGTCTCCTTGCCTCCAGCCCCAGTGGGCGCATACTGCTGCTCTGGTCCGTGGCCGCTTTCTAGTTAGATAGAGGACCTGGGATGTGACTTCCAGGCCCACTCAGCCATTCAGCAGCCGGGACCCTGTTACAGCCTCTGACTGGCTCAGCGGGCCGGGAACATCATTTCTCAGGTCCCATAACTAACCAGGACCCTTAAACAAGGAAATTTAATGTTTCTTTTTACAAATATCAATGCTAGACCAAATCTAACAAATTTAGTCATTTAGAATTTACATTTTAGTGATAACTGTAAAAATTCCTCAATGCTGAATCAAAAAAGAATTGTTAGAACAAAATATACATCAGAATAATAGCAAACTAATACTAAAATACATATTAAAGGGTAGCTTTAAAATAGCAGTAAGAGATAAAGCATATTGCAGATGTGACTCACAGCACTCACAGACTGGCAAACATACTGTCACATACATCATCTCTCAATCTACTGACTTTCTAAACTGATGTATTTGAATAAAAGAACAGTAAAGATGCTGTCACATACATAATCACTCAGTTTATTGCCACATGGGTTTCCACTAGTCTCCCAAACACATCCACATATCATCATGGTGGCTGAACACATCTCACACATCAGCCTCGCCAATGATTTACAACATTTACAATAACACACATTCAGGAAAGGCTAGCATTTGCCTAAGAAATATATTTTATCATTCTAAAGAATAGTGGATTGTCATTTGCCTCATCCAATGATAATGTTGGAACTCTTAGGCTCTTCCTGTCAGAGTGTCAGCATAGTCAAAGTTATGACTAGCCAATTTCACGCTGTTTCATATTAAAATCGTCTAAGAAGGAAAATTGGTGAGGTGCGTCTGAGTTTGCGTTGACCTGACAGAAGGGTTTGGTCTTGAAACACATTGAAAACTTCATTGCTCCTTCACTTACTCATACATGCCATAAACTTACCAGACATTGGCAGTTGCTTGCTTGCTCATTCAAACAACCAATACAACCTAATATTCTTGAAATCATGGTGAGATACTTAGATATCCACTCAGGCATTAACTCAAGCGGAGAAGTGTCATTGTGACATCAGGAAACATAGAAACATAGATATATATTTTGCACTGTCAACCTCAGTGGCAAATGGCACCACTATTAGCTGAGAATTATAGGTGTCCTTTTCCATTAATTATTCGTACTAGAAAACAATTAAAACTATTTTACCCAATACATAGCATTTAAGAAAATTACCAAGTAACAAGAAGAATGTGTCTATATGGGGTGTTCTATTGATTGTAATAAGATGTGGATATCTAGAGGGGGTGTACTATTCGATCTGGCATTTTTAGAGGACACCATTATTTTAAATACAGTGGGGGAGGGTATTAAATGTTTTGCATACATGGCCAAAAATATCAAATAATCCCTCTGGGTAACAATCATCACCAAATAATATCCAGAATATTGTGAGGGTAAAAGTGCATAGTAATGTTCAAGCCTAAGGGCCCTTAAACACTCTCTAGCCCCTTCAATATACTACTAGCAGGGCACCAATCAGCCCCCAGGCAGCCCGCATATTGTAATGATTAACAGTGGAGTGGGCTGTCCGGAGTCAGGCCTGATTGGTGCTATGGGGGAGGTAGCCTTGCCCCTAGTCCTCTAAACGGCCTTACTGGACACAGGATTAAATAACAAACTACTGCGTGGAAGGTTATCCTCAGTGCTCAGTGTGTAATAGAAAGCTATCAGCAGGTTATATTCGTCTAACCTGCTGATAGTTCTCCTTTAAAAAGTATATCTAAAATGATAAAAGTGTTAACATTTCATAGAAAAGAATATTAATCAGCTCTTATAGCTAAGAGACAATGTTCAATTGTACATGTATGGACCTTGAACATCCCACTGGTTTATACTGCTGGTAATATGAATATAAATTTGTATTACCTTGGGAAAAAGATAAGAAGCAGCAGTCAAACATCTCTGACTCACTAACAGCAATTGTTGGAAGACAATTGCACCCTCCTATACAACTTACATTGTAGTCATATCCTCTTTATATCATATGGAAATATGTTATGGATAACATTATAATGTTTAGATTGGCACTCTAATAGTACAAGAAACTTTGTTAAGTATCTGACAAGAAAAAAAATCATGTTTCTTTCTCCTTTTACAAAGGTTCTTATGAAGTTACCCAAACAACAGGTATACTTAAAGCAACTCTGTACCCACAATCTGCCCCCTCCCCAAACCCGAAATTTTTAAAAAAATAAAAACCGCTTGTAGCATCGGATAGCTGCTTTTAATACAAGATCTGTCCTGGGGTCTATTCGGCAGGTGATGCAGTTATTGTCCTAAAAAAACAACAACTTGCAGCGCTGTGTCAAATTGGCATGGCCTAAAGTGTATGTGACCTAGGCCTGCACCACCTCTCTGTCCCTCCTTCCCACCCTCTTCATCATTAGGAATGCCCCCAGGCAGGATTTCTCCTCATCACTTGTCTGAACACTGCACATGTGCTGGATCGTAAAGGTGCATGTGCAGTGTTCAGAGAAGTAGTGCTTAGAAGAAATCCTGCCCAGGGGCATTCCTATTGATGAAGAGGGTGGGGAAGAGAGACGCAGAGGCAGTGCAAGCCTAGGGCACAGACACTCTAGGCCAGTGCTTCTCAAACTATTTCTACTGGAGCCTCACCCAACAGACCAAGGCAATGCCTGGGCCTCACCAGACTGACCAAGAGGATGTCGGGCCTCACCATCTGTTGGGGAAGACCATCTAAAAGCTGAAAATAATGCTAGGGCCACCTTTCACCCATCTCCCAAGCTCTATATGCTAATAAAGCAAGTACAAAATAAATTATTAATGTTACTTAAATGGAGATTTTGGAGGGCTGTGCAGATCATAGTTACTTTTGTATAAAAACTGGCTCCCCAGCTGGGCCTCACCAACAACTAGGGGGCGCCTCACTGGTGAGGCCCGCCTCACAGTTTGAAAAGCACTGCTCTAGGCCATGCCAATTTGACACAGTGCTGGAAGTTTAAAAGATGTTTTTAGGCCAATATCTGCATCACCTGCTGAACAGACTCCAGGACAGATCTTGGATTAAAAGCAGTACAAGTGGTTGGGGGGGGGGGGGGGGGGGAGATTGTGGGTACACAGTCGCTTTAATGTTCAGTGTAAGTAATCCATCCATTATAGAACACTGCTAATAGAATGGGGACCCACTTCGATTTTCACCCCCCAAATTCTTGATCCAACACTGGTAACATTCTCCCAAATACTTTTTAATAGTTTCAGACTTTCGAAAGTGTATAAGATTGAAATTTATAGGAATATGCTGAGTTTTACCTTTAATTTAATAAAGCACAGAATATTTGTGTTTCCCATGTGCCATTTACTAGCTGAAAATAGGTATTGTGCAAAATCCTAAGGGAATCATAATATAATAGCCCAGTAAAAACTACAAAAGAGAAAATGTTCATGAGAATAAAGCCAGTTACGCTATTATTATAAAATATGTAGATGGTTTATGTTAATAGCTCCATATTTGCATATTAATATTATTTTACTGTTATTATCATTTTACGTGCCGTCATGCGTTATCTTTTTATGAGTGTGTCATTTTATGTGCATTTTTAACACATTGATGGAAAAAAGTTATTATATTATATAACCAATATTGTTGCAGTTGATTTTAAAGAATATGCTGTAATTACTATTTGTTGAAATCATGTAAGCACTTTCCTGGAATTATAGTTTTTGTGGCCCTTATGTATGTTCGTTTTCTATATAATTTCCTGGAAATATAAAGTAACTGCCTTATAAATACTCTTTTTATGGAACACAATATTTGTTCTATGAATCATGGTGATGTTTCCAAGTCTTCTATTGAAATAACACACTATGAAGTGCTCATTTTTTGCTTATGCTTGGGTTTTGCTGTCCTCTGTACGTATACACTTCAAACGTTAGCAGTCAATATCGAAAGATAAAGTGCACCAAGGGCAGGAGGTAAAGTTTATAATAAAAATTTCAGATGCAACTGTGTTTTGCAATCAATAAAGGCAGCTCTTCCGCCAAAAAAGTGTGTTCAAATCTGAATAATAAGGCAGTGGGAGAGAAAGAGATAGAGAAATAAAGAGATAGAGAGAAAGAGAGAATGAAAGAAAAAAAAAAGTGAAAAGTACAAGATGCAGACTTAAAATGTTACTGGACATTATGGGGGGGGGGGATTTATCAAGACATGAGACGCAACCCCCAGGGGGGCTTCTAGTATAAGTGTAAAAAAATAAAATAAAGTGTTGTTGTCAATAAAAAGCCCCCTCCCCTAATAAAAGTCTGAATCACCCCCCTTTTCCCAGGTTATAAATAATAAATAAATAAATAAATAAACATGTTTGCTATCGCCGTGTGCGTAATCACCCAAACTAGTAATTAATCACATTCCTGATGTGAAGGGTTAATAGTTTGGGCAATTATGCGGCAATAACAAATATGTTTATTTATTATTTTAATTTATAAAATGGGAAAAGGGAGGTGATTCATACTTTTATTAGGGGAGGGGATATTATTATTATTATTATTATTATTATTATTATTATTATTATTATTATTATTATTAATTATTATCACTTTGAAGTCAACCTGGGTGACTTCTAATATAACTACCCTGATTCCTCATAGAGATCAGTGTAGTACACATTATACAGCACTGATCGATGAGATCAGTGCTGTATTGGTCTGGTCTGCTGTATTGGTCTGCATATATTCCAAAAAAAAAAGAAAGGACTGAAAAAATTGGACTGCACCTCACAAATAACATGAATAAATAGAATTTTTATTATACATAAATGCTGGGGACAAACAAAAAAACATAAAAACAATTAAAAATACCACCAAGCCACTGGCCCAGATCCGGCCAAGTGGAACCCAACCCACTGGGAAATATCTTATGTGATGACCATGATCTCCATCAAAAAATAAATGAATAAATGAATGAGTAAACAAATATGTCCTATAAGACAAGTTAATATATGCAATAACCAGACACAAATGTGTGCCAAATCCTATGTGCTAAACACACTGTCACGTAAATCAGTACATAATGACGATGCAAACAGTCAAAGTGCAAGTGCAAAAAAGTGCAAGAGATTAGTATAATACAACCAACATGGCCATCACTTCAGTAGGTTAGGAAAAACATCCCATGCGTTCCATCACGTTGACTTCCTCAGGGATGAATACACATGTCCTCAATACTATTATATATAGGCAGTTCAATAATCCAACTGTGGCATTTATTTTGGTTGAGCAGGTGACCACTCTTCCACGTGATCTATGAGTTGCTCTATCATGACCGCCTTAACATCATGCTAGACATTTGGATGTATCAGGTGACCATTCCATCACATGACTTATCACGTGATTGGAACAAGATGGCGCTGAGTCTATGCAGGGTCTGCCGATCTGTGTCCTCCACATGTGTTTGTGAGTACTGTTTAAGCCACACACCTGTTTATTATTTGTTGGATTATTGAACTGCCTATATATAATAGTATTGGGGACATGTGTATTCATCCCTGAGGAAGTCCACGTGATGGAACGCGTGGGATGTTTTTCCTAACCTACTGAAGTGATGGCCATGTTGGTTGTATTATACTAATCTCTTGCACTCTTTTGCACTTGCACTTTGACTGTTTGCATCGTCATTATGTACTGATTTACGTGATTTGGCACACATTTGTGTCTGGTTATTGCATATATTAACTTGTCTTATAGGACATATTTGTTTACTCATTCATTCATTTATTCATTTATTTTTTGATAGAGATCATGGTCATGACATAAGATATTTCCCAGTGGGTTGGGTTCCACTTGGCTGGATTTGGGCCAGTGGCTTGGTGGTATTTTTAATTGTTTTTATGGTTTTTTGTTTGTCCCCGGCATTTATGTATAATAAAAATTCTATTTATTCATGTTATTTGTGAGGTGCAGTCCAATTTTTTCAGTCCTTTCTTTTTTTTTGGAATATATGTATACTTTGGGTTGTCAGGACTTGCACTCGTTTACTGGTTGGTTCCTTGGTGCCAGTTCGCTTACAATGCTGTATTGGTCTGATCCAGACAGATAGCAAAGCAGGGTTGCAGCGCGGACCCCCTCTGAACCACCGAGAATGAGAGCACATCAGATATGTCATGGGTTGTTAAGGGGTTAAACTACAAACTGCATGGAAATGGCGCCAAGGACGAAGATCATCCCTAACCCATAGCCTTAGTGCAATAGTGCAATAGGAAGCTATCAGCAAATTATAGATTTGTCTAACCTGCTGAGAGTTCCCCTTTAAAATGTATATCCAAAATGATAAAAATAATATCATTTCACCTCGAGAATGAGGGCATTCAGTCCCCTCTGATTTGGTTGTAGCAGTTGTAGGTGGTCAAGAAGCCAAAATCAGATAAGGAGGCTATTTGGTGCAGCTTGTGTCACTTTTGTTAAAGGGGTTATCCAGCATTAGAAAAACATGGCCACTTTCTTTCAAAGACACTATGACTCTTGTCTTTTGGTTTGCAATTAAGCTCCATTCATTGAAATTAAACTAAATTGCAAAACCCCACCCAAACTGGAGACAAGAGTGGTGCTGATTCTGGAAGAAAGTGGCCATGTTTTTAACGTTGGACTACCCCTTTAATTCTAAGAGAGTTGCGCATACAGAATAGCTAGGATCTTGGCTATGCAAGCGGCACTTTCAACTGTATTTGCATCCCTTAGATGTATATATAATATACTCAAAAACTAACAGAACAGAGGGCGATTGACTCTCTGTCCTGTCACTTCCATTAGTAGGCTACTGCCTGCTCTATACCTATAGCTGATGCAAGCATGACTTTAGCATTCCAGTGTGGAACTGTATTATGCTACTTCTGCTGTGAGGCTTCAGGCAAGAGAGGACATGGTGCTCTATCAGGACAGGACAGGGTACACACAGGTGATGCAGAGACAAGTGCAGACCTGTCGCTGTCCCATGCCTACTGTCCCTGCCTACTTGCCTCAACTGTCCTAGGTGACACAGGGCAACTTGGAGCCATCCCCTACACTAACATAGGTGGAACAACTTATAACACAAATTAGAGACAAACTTGTGACACATACGAGACAAGGACAAATAGTCAAATATGCAAAATGGTGGGTGGTCAGCAAGCTAGGATCAAAGTAGGAGAGGAAGATACTAGTACAAAGTCACTAGGCAATGAGGCAAACCAGAGTTATTAAAAAAAAAAAAAAAAAAAAAAACAAAAGTCAGGAGGCAAACACATACTCAGGGACACAAGCCAGTGTCAGGAAACCAATAAATCAGGATAGCAAATAACAGAGTTGAAAGCAAGTATAGGCACACTAAGTATACACTATAGCAGACATCAGGCATAGAGAATTACTGAGCTTTAAAAGAAACAAAGTTCCTGTCCCAGAGGTGATTGGGGCAGACAGACAAGAACTTAGACAGTAGGATAGGGCTATCAGTCACTGACAAGGCAAAGAGTAAACCATTTAAGGTGCTTGTAGAATTTACTCTAGAAATGCACAGGCGTTAACCAGAATTCAACCAGAATATGCCAGGACAGAATCTACCCATGTTTACACTAGGAGTGATGGGGGTTATCAGCATCGCGGCTGCTGACTGTGCTCCATGTAGGAACACATAGGGGAGAGACAATATTCTTTTTTGTTTAAATGTGTAGGGGCCTAACTACAAATTGGGATGCAAAGAGGGGGCCTAGCTACTGATGGGAGCACAAAAAGTAAACCTTGCTAGGAGCACAACAAAAGTGCCCAAGTACACAATGTAGGGAAACAAACAGGGGTCATTGAAATGTAGGAACAAAAAGATTGCATAGTGTTTAACCCCATGCCGCAAAATGACATGTGGGAGACGTCATGTAAAGCAGGTAGTTCCTGCGTTTACCAAATGTCATGCTTTCCCTTCCTCCCCCCGCTGTCCCTGAATGAGATCAGGCAGCAGGAGGAGGCTGTGTCACACAGCCTTCTCCCGCTGCCACTGCCCGGAGGGGAGCCGGGCTCCCCATAGCATTTAAGCCCATAAATTCTGCGGTCGATGCGACCGCAGTATCTATGGGGAGATCTCTGGCTTATGGGGAGATCAGGCGGCGGGAGGAGGCTTCAGCATGTTGCCTCCTCCTGCTGCCACCACCTGATTCTCCTCCCGGGTCCCCCTCCCCCAGATCTCCTCCTTATGCTGTGCACCCCCGCCCCCATGCGCTACCTCCCTGTGCTGCTCCCCCCACCCCCGGATCTGCTCCCCTCCCCGTGCTGCTCCTCTCCCGGCCCATTCCCTCCCTGCCCCGATATCCCTCCCGTGGTCCACAATACTTCCCCCCCCCCCCGAGCCGTGCAAGCAATCGCACGACTTCGGGGGGTTACCATTGTAACCCAGACGCTTCCCAGTGCATCTGTGACTGGGTTACTGTGATATGTAACAATCAGGCCCCTGCACTGATCACTGTAACACTGACTGCTCATTCAATTTACAGTATAATGCATGACAGCACTCATCATGTGCTGTAATGCAATATACTGTATTTATACATGAAAAGTAAAAAAGCACACAAAATACACACACACATAAGTACATAAATAAATAAATGAATAAAACAAATAAATTAAATAATGAAATAAATACATGAATAAACAAATAAATAATTTAAATAAATAAATAAATAAATATACACTTTCCCTATCCCCCTTTATAAATGATCCTCTATAAATAAAGTATACATATTTGGTATCACCGCGTCCGTAATGACCCCGTCTATTAACCCGTTACATTCATTATCCCGCCCGATTAATGCCATAAAAAAATAAAAAAAATAACCAAAAAGAAATTTTTTTGTTAATCCCGCCCCCTAAAAAATATAGAAAAAAGCTATCAAAATGTCACATGTACCCAAAAGGTGTACCACTAAAAATTTCAGCTTATGCCGCAAAAAAAACACTCACATAACTCCACTGGTGAAATTTTTTTAATAGTACAGGTCTTACAATATGCAACACACAAACAGTAGTTATAGTAGAAATGCCATAAACTATAACAAAAGCTATATAAAATGGATATCGCTGTATTCTTAAGAACCTGACGAATAACGATAACATGTCATATGTGATGTATAGTAAACGGCATACAAAAAAAATGATGAAAAAACGCTGCTAAATTGTGTTTTTTGTTCGTACCACCTCATAAAAAAATGATCAGGGTGTCACATGTCCCCGAATGGTACCAATGGGAAAGTCAACTTGTCTTACACAAATATTTTGGCACCACAAGGCCTCCGTGACATGATATAATGGCTATAAAAAAACCTGAAATAAGATAAGACCCCCAAAATACACAAGGATTCTGTCATGTCTGCGGCCTGTGGTTGAGTCAGGTGACAAACTGCGGCCACATATGGGGGATTTTTAAAAACACTGGAATAAGGGGAATAAATATTGAGTACCGTTTCTAATTTAGTATTTGCTGTGTTACAGGAAAAAATGGATTTAAATGGAATATCTGCTAATAAAAATGAAAATTTTAAATTTCCCCTCGAACTTGCTTAAATTTCTGTAAAACATCTAAAGGGTTAATACACTTGAATACTTTGAGGGGTCCAGTTTTTACAGTGGAGAGATTTATGGGGGTAACTAACATACAGGCCCCATAAATCCACTGCAGAACTGAACTGGTGCCTAAAAAAATCTGAATTAGAAATTTTCCTGAAAATTGTAAAAATTGCTGAAAAATTTCAAAGCCCTCTAACATCCTAAGTAAAAGGACGTTCACCAAATGACGTCACCATAAAGTAGACATGTTGTAAATGTTGCAGTAATAATTCTTTTATGTGACATGACTATTTTTCTCACAAAAAGAGAATTTTTTATATAAAGGATTGTATATTTTTAAAATTTTTGCGCAAATGTTGTGTTTTTTTTTTACAAAAAACTACTGAGTGTATCAACCAAAGTATACCACAAACATAAAGAGGAATATGTCACAAAAAACAAAACAAAAAGAGAGACAGGTCAGATTTGAAAAATAGGCCCTGGGTGTTAAGGCCAAAACAGGCTGAAGAGGCAAGGGGTTAAAGTTTAAAAGATTAAATAAAGCTTTGGGATTTAAAAGGGGCCTTACTACAGTGTGACGTCACAGAAGAGGCCTTACTACAGTTTGGGGTGAAAAGGTAGGGGGTAATTATAGTGTGGAGGCACACCAGAAGCTAAGAGTGACCTAATACTGTGTGGTGCCTAAATGGGGCACTACGACTGTGTGGAGGATTGTTTTCGGGTAGTATGGATAGGGACTTTATATAGAGTTGGAAAATGGTGGCAAGGATGCTAGAAAAGTTAAGAACCTAAAACATTTGTAGAAAAAAACTCTGCAGAAAGGAAGAAATGGTTGGTCGGAAGAAATCATCTTGGAGGTCTTTCTAAATAGTAAAGAAAAGTAAATGACCCTTAGGAGCACTTCTGTGTCATCTAGCCCACCCCCTCAATTGATTATCATTAGAAGGTGCGGGACAGATGACTTGGCAGTGCTCCTGAGGCTGCTCTGGAGCAGAGTTTACCCAAACCAACAGCTCGGGACTGGTGCCGAGGAGGAAGGTAAGACGTATAGCTTCCTCCTCAGTGTCCCTGGCACTATAGAGTGCTATCAGCAATTTAGATTTATCTTACCTGCTGATAGTTACCCTTTAAGTGTCCCTTATTTTATCTGAATACAGCCTCTATAAAAAAAATAAAATAAAAAAAACATTATGTAATCAATATTCATAAAATTTGGAAATAACACCAGCAAGTCAAAATCTTTTACTCTCTTTCCTTTTCTTTACTCAGTAAAGTCTTATCAGCTCAATAAACCAGTCTGTATGTAGTATGACCTGGATGACATTTTTTATAACATGTTTGGTGTAGTGAGTTAGCTAATTGATATTGTTAAAATAAAAAAAATGGTTGTATTTCTAAGGTACAATCTATTATAGTGGTAGAAAATCATTTACAAGTACGGTTAACAAAAGCTCTAGAATACATACACAAGGTGCCCTACAGTCCCTCCCCAAGTCTTAACCATTAATAGAATAATCCTCACTGTAAAATCAAGAGTTGTCATATTTCTCTCTGACAGTAGCATTTATTAATATTCTCGACCAGTCCTGCCATTGTGTAGAAAACCACCTCTTTCCGCCGGTACTTGGAACACACAGGGATGTCATCCACATGTTCAATTTTCTTTTGAAAAAAGGACCTGTCAACAATCCTGACATGACAGTTTTTATAAATTCTTATATGTCATGTAAAAAGTCTAAGAACTCTGCAGTACATTGTGCTGTTCCATGTTATTCTGCCTAGAAAAAGTTTAAATAAATTAAAACAGAATGTTACTATTCTCATGTCAATGGAATGCGGAACTTGTAAAGCTCAGTATATTTCTATGATGTATAAAAGAAAAATTGCATAAACAGGGATATTTTTAAAAGGGTGTTCCCATTTTAACTAATTTAGTTGAACTTGTACGGCTTAACAAGTTGCATATTTCTGCAAATAAATTCATCAAGGAAACTTGATATGTTGCTCTTTCCCTTCCATTGTTGACAGCTCCTTGTCTAGGTTACTGACCACCACTCTTCTCTAAAAGCAGTAGTCAGTAGTCCCTATTTGCCTGAACATCTGTAGATCTGATAGCTAGATATTACAATATTACATTTACATTAACGCTATATATTCACCAGCTGCTTTTAGAGAAGATTGGTGGTTGGTAGCTTAGACTGGTAGTTGGAGCTGTCAACAATGTTAGGGGAAAAGAAGACAAATCAAGAGAAGGAGGCAAGTCTGCTAAATTAATTTAATTTAAGATGAACTTGAGCCCTATAAGTTTAAATATATTAGTTAAAATGTTTGTTTCCCTTTAGTGCAATTAAATAAAATATCCAATAAAGAATTACTCATTGGATAAAAATGTCAAACTAAAAAGGATCAATAAAGAAGAAAAATTATTTAGAAAATTAGCAGTAGTTTTCTTTTTTAACTTTTTCGGGTTTTAGCTCAACAGCAGTATTTACCACTAACTGCAATAATATGTCTTCCGCAATGTTTCAGTATTAGCAAGAAAAGCGCAGAAAATTTAAACAGATTTTTCCCCCATAGTTAGAACATGATGCAAATTTGAATATTACATTATGTTGCAATGTATCCCTATGACTTTATATCTGACTATCATCACTGAGCATCTGTGTCACCTGTCTTTGGCGACAGGCTATGTTCATATGTTCCAGTCTACTATTTTGCTAGACTACTAATAGTGTCACTACACCAATGAATTGCG
The DNA here is from genome assembly GCF_027789765.1 of Dendropsophus ebraccatus. NCBI lineage: Eukaryota > Metazoa > Chordata > Amphibia > Anura > Hylidae > Dendropsophus > Dendropsophus ebraccatus. The sequence continues at coordinate 66,112,796 of NC_091463.1, forward strand.
TCACTGCTTCCCAAATGAATTGTACCTCAGTCCTATTTGTGCACTGTGCCCCTGTCTCAATAAATAATTTGTGCAACTGCCTTTTTTATGCCCTTTACCTCTCTGATGTCATCATAACACTTTATTTTATCAAACGATTTGCTCACCTTTTTTCTTTCTTTTTTTTCTTACATATCTATATTGGGGAGTGTAAACGGCAGGTTGCTGTTTCTGTTTTTGTATGTTTTTTTTGCCACAGCAATGTGCAACCTTCATAGTGTGAACAGTGCTATTGGAGTGCTGGCCTTTTTTTTTTTTTTTTTTTTTTTTTTTTTTTTGCTTTTTGCCTTTTATGAACTTTCCAACTTTTCCTTTATAACACCTACCTGTCCCAGCTCCTATGCTGCTCCATTACTCTTGCCTGTTTACTTAGGCCTGGACAGAGCATAATTGTGCTATCTGCATCATAAAGTAAGCCTGGGTTGGGAAGGAGATTAGGACCCTCTTTCTTCTTTCAGCAATCATTTATTCATTTCATGCATCTTAAAGACACAGCTACAATTGAATTCTGGGACTTAGATGCCTCCACTTGCTATTTGCCAGAACATCTGTGAGGGGTTGAAATCCCAGCTAGTTCCATGTCTAATGTGATGGGGAGGGGGGGGGGCTTGGGCACCCTGGTGACATAAAACCTGATGACTCATGTAAGTAATTCCCCTATAGTAAGACACATCCCTCCCAATTAGGCAACCCCCCATAGGACCCCAGTGATATAAAACACATCACGAATGCAACCCCATAACACTGGTGCTGCTTATCCCTGGTGGTAAATAAATTTAGAATTTACACATTTTCAGAAAATATTTCTAAAAACTATAGACCATTTTAATAAGAAGTAATCTGTATGGGCAGCTTAGCACACAATGCATTATGAACTACAATTTAGCTTGAGGGATAGAGGCCAGAAAACACTTATTAGCCAGCAATGAAAACGTTACACTTCAAAAGACTTATGATGCCCATTAATATAGTTGTAACACCAAGGGAGAAAAAACACTATCTATGTAAGGGCCATACAGTGCTATCCATTTTCGTGATTGTAAACGCCTCTGTCGGCTGGTAAAGTCATCATCAATCAACTTATGGAGATATGGATCTCTGTTAATTCCAAGCCTGCATGAAGAGTAGCTGACAAGAACAGATGCATGTGCTACAGTTCAAAGAGAAAAACAAGTTTAGATGTCATAAAGGAAGGGTTGAAAAAAAGGTGTACTTGAAATTTCGGAACAGATCTTACAGTATGCCGCATTTTAACTGCTGTGAAAGAGAACTAATAAGCTGATAGAATTTGGATGAACTTCAAAGTTAAAACACATCATTTTTATCCCTGTCTACAGTAATATTCGGTAAAATGTGTACCCATTACATTTTTGGAAACAAGATTAATAATTCAATGAATATTTACTGTTTGACTGATTATGATTGTTAAAAAGTAGTTTTATTTTATTTTCTCACAGAGAATATCCTATTTACTGTACTAGTAATAAAGAATTCATTTTATACCAACTTTCATGAAAGTCATTGATTTTCCTAGCTCTGTGTGATAGACTAGACTTTTATTCCTAGGGCTGAATTTTATCTTGATGCTGGCACAATAAATTGGTCATTTGTGCCCCACATCCTGATGGATAGATTAGCACTAAACATCAAAATACTGAATTTATATAAATTCAAAAAGGAAAAAAGGAATTGATTGGTGATTGCTAGTCTTTTTTTGACCATTTACATAAATTAACATACGGTATAAATGTTTAATTAATTTCTTGAACATCCATTTAGTTTTAATAGCTTATTGCACCACTTGATCAGCAGATTTTATTAGTAACCACTTGTTGACAGTAAATTCTGCAAAAATGTTCTCAAAATCCCTACAGAGTGTTGCAGGGGCGTGGATATAGTATGCTGTAATATAATCCCTGTCTTCCCAATCATATATACACAGTGCTTGATGAGCACTATGTATATAACTCTGCAGGAGCCTTATGACTATTTGCTTCCTGTCCTGGCCAGGGCTGGACTGGCTATCTGGCATTTCTGGCAAATGCCAGATTGCCCGATTCCCTCAATGGGCCAGTCTTGTGTGCTGCCTGATAATGTGCAGGGATTTAACCAAGTTGGATGGCATTTACCCCCTGGCCAGTCAACCTGTGAATGTTTAGGGCTACTGGCTTATACACCCAGCAAACCTGGGGAAGTACCAGCACCCCCTGCTTCTAGGGAACCACTCGCTTGTTGGGTACTGCACCAATGCTTTTAACTAGAAGCGCTCCTTAGAGCGATTATAGTTAAATACTGTGAACTTACCAAGTCAGGAGCTTGGAGCAACTGGGGGGCTGGATTACAAGCTAGATGAGTATATGTGTTTGTTTGTTGGTGGCAGAGGCTTAATAGAGGGAGGGGTTAACTAGTCGGAGGGATTGTCTAAATGGGGTTTGCCTAACAGGGTGCTTACTACAGTGAGATTACCTACATCGGTTGCAATTAGGACCAGGTCCTATATCATACGCAGGCAGCATTTGGCAATTGGTTACTGTATATATTTGGCAATATATACTGTATATATATATAAAGAGAGAGAGAGAGAAAGAGATTGACAAAGATATACTATAAGTAGAGATGAGCAAACTGAGTTCGAGTTCGAGTCCATCCGAACCCGATCATTCGACATTTGATTAGCTGGGGCTGCTGAACTTGGATAAAGCTCTAAGGTTGTCTGGAAAACATGGATACAGCCAATGACTATATCCATGTTTTCCACATAGCCTTAGGGCTTTATCCAAGTTCAACAGCCACCACTAATCAAATGCCGAAAGTTCGGATTCGGATCGACTCTAGCATGCTCGAGGTTCGCTCATCTCTAGCCATAAGACAATGAAATCTAAGTCCTTGTAAAACTGCTTTATCTTTTTTTTTTTTTTTACTAAATCTCAAAATCTCATCAATTGTCTGAATTTGCTCTGACATCCCTTTCCAGCCATAAAGTCCCATAGATCCTATTTCTTTTCCCACTTCCTCATCGCTCTCGGCTTTTGACCAAGTGACAGAGGAGGAAATCTCCAAGCTCCTCTCCTCTTGTCCTACTCCCAGCCCTAGTGACCTAGTTACCCTATTCCCTCACATCTCCGTCAGTCACTGCCTCCTGCCGTCATTACTCACCTTACTAAAGTATTCAACCTCTCCCTTTGATATCTTTCTCTCCTCCTTCAAACATTCTGTAATAACACCATTACTGAAAAACCCTTCTCTAGAACCATCCTGTACAGCCAACTATCAACCTTTCTCTAATCTCCCTTTAAACTTTAAACTCCAGGAACGTTTGCTCTATTCTCGCCTAACCAACTATCTGTCTGATAACTCTCTTCTTGACCCCATAAAGTCTTGCTTCCAATTCCTTTACTCCACTGAAACTGCTCTCACCAAGGTGTCAAATGATTTCCTGAAGGCCAAGTCTCAAGGAAACTACGCCTTGTTGATTCTCCTGGAACTGTCGGTAGGGTTTGACACTGTAGTAGGTACAGTAAGGACGCGTTTTGGCCAAGTATGGCCTTCATCAGCTAAAGCTTCTTTAGCCGATAAAGGTCATGTTTGACCGAAACACATCCTTCCTGTACCTGATGCCTATTACACTATAATAAATTAGCAAAACCCAGGGTCAATTTGTCAGGTCTGAGTTGTGATTTGGGCAAGTTTAAGAAAATCATTGGTAAATCTATTCTTACCTTCTTTAATTTGGCAAATTTTCAAATCAAGCTAAACCATTCATGTATCTACAATTATAATGCATTTCATATTATCTCTCTTTTTTTTTGGTCCTCACACTTCATTAGATTTAATAATATTTCAGAACAGGTTGAGCTTCCTTGTGGTGCCATAATCTAAAATATTGCCATTAATAAACATCTGAAAGATAACCAAGAACCCATATCACTGCTTACATGCTGAAATTAATTAAGCATGTCAAATATTTCTAATAAAGTATTTCATGGATTCACACTCATTTGGGAGAAAGCAGTGTCTCTCGAGCAAGATACACAGTATGCAAATAAGCCTTATATATGAATATATCTTTCAACATTTTCAAACATTACATTATACAATATAATCGCACATTGGTAGGGCAGTTTATTAAAAAGTGAATAGTCAATTGAAGTGTCCTTCAAGGAGACCTTGATGATAATAATCTAGGTAATGACTCTCCACTGTGGTGAAGATGATGCTTTGGGAAAGATTATAATATGCCTGCCGTGTTAAGGTAGCTGACACAAATGAAAATAGGTTTCAGTAAAGTTAAACCTTAAACTATGTATGAACTTTTTATGTTCCTAGCAATAGAACAAAGAGTGCAACACTGCTGGGTTTTAGTAGATTGAATTGATTTTATGATATATAAAAATTGTGTAATGGGGCAACTATGGCACCTAGGATTGTAAACGGGGGAAATGAGGCATAAAGTCTACTTTTTTTTTTTTTTTTTAACAATTGAATGGAGTATAAGTCTTTGCTGTAAATAGACTGTAGTTGTGACAGTCAAGATGGCATCCAATAGTGACTGTTGCTTTAGCTACAGTATGAACTGAAAAAGATGCTGTTTAATGAATATTTAAATCAAAAACAGTAAAGTGTAACTATCCTTTAACTGTCAATTAATAAGTATCAATTCTACAAGCCATTTTATGAGCCTCTTTAATAGGTTTTATTAACCAAAAGAGTCCATTATGGTCTATGGAGTGGGATGGGTCGAGCAGAGTGAGTGAGCAGGGAGAGGAAAGAAACAGCCTGTGTGTAGGAGCCTGCACAGCACAACATCCTGCAATCTTACCTCACCAAGTCACCAGGCCAGCACTGAGCAGTCTGACTCGTGAGTGCAGCATTGTATGTGCCCAGACAGTCTCCCAATTGCTGACTGGTTGTCTCCTCTCCCTGCTCACAAATCCCCTTAGGCCCCTCCCCCCTCCATAGGTGATAATGGACATCGCAAACCCATCAAACCCATCTTTCCTGTAGCTCTTGTATACAGAACAGCTGTGCCAGGCTTCATCACATAGGGCATGCTAGATAATCTGCATCGAGCAGATAGAAGCAGACAGTGTAACAGTCCTATTACACGAGTCTATGAAGGTCCGATCAATATTGTAAACTTGGCCTATTACACAGTCCGATAATTGTTTAGTAAGGGCTGTACGGACATCATTAGCGATTTTAGCCCTTGCCTGAAGATTTAATACATTACTTGTCAATGTTCTCTGTGGTCTCCTGTTCTCTGCTTCCTCCCCGATCTCACGGCTGCAGCTTCTGAGCGGCCTGACAGTCCACTCAGCCAATCACTGGCAAGGACCGCCCCTTTTATATCACTTCTCTCTTGATCTTAGATAGGGCAGACATTCTATCTTCAGCAACAATCTGTGCATGTGGGATATACAGGAGGACGGAGCTGGATGGAGGGGGTCTGAGCTGCCTGAAGGCATCTGAGCGGTGATAATCCTACAGTTCACAAAAATTTGGTTACTCATGAAAGACTAACATCTGTCTGGACGTTAGAGCAAATAATTTATTGGTTGTCACACTGAAGATCTCATGTCTCAGCTGCAGTAATTGAATTTATGGTTGCAGCTGAGCTGGGGTGAAATTTGTGTGGCGGTAAAATTTATTGTTATCGGTCACATAATGTAGGTACGGACGATACAGCAATCGTTTATGTGGCCTAACCATGAAATTTATCTATACAGCAATCTTTCATGTGGCCCATCCACGTAACTTACATGGCCCGCGCCCTGTAAAAGAACTTTTTTTTTTTTTTTTTTAATAGCTATATAAAAGAGGTGAAATGTATCCCTACACTATCTTCAACATTAAATCTATTCGACTGTATCGGCCATTCCATATGCATAAACTATGTGACAGATGCACTTTAAGTTTGCCCTTTAAATCTAATCTTTAATTAAAGTAGGTCCATTGGTTGACTTAGTAACTAATGGAGCCGTTATAATTTACATGGTTAGTATGGATGTTGGATTGCTCCTTAAATGGATTTTGCCATAAAAGACATTTATGGCATGTCTGTTTAACATGAATAAAGTGTGAACTTGAGAATTGATAGGTTTCTAGCAGCTGGACACTGCACTCATTTCAAGAACTATAATGTTCTGTATCCTCCGCTATAGTAATAATAAAGATCCAGAAATATCCATCCTGAAAATTAGCAATGACCAGCAGCAGTGCCATAACTCACGTTTTATGGGCCCCATGGCAAATATTGGATCTGGATCCTGTATTCTAACAGATTGTTAGTCAGATGGGCTCTATAAAGATGTATGTTTGCCCACTCTCTAAAAAAATAAAAAGATCCAATAATACATATTTAGCAAAGACATGTTCATATATATCAAGACAATAGTTCAAAGACTATTTTTGTGCATGAATGAATAACTGAATAACAGCCATCACTCATGGTAGATACCAGCTATACATGGCTCTACAGAGTGCATATGTGATACAATACAATTCATAGACCCATCTTCCTTCATTTGGAGTTGTAAAATGTCAGTAGCTGTACCCCACTCCCCACACCTTTATACAAATCCCCTATTTATAAAACCCTAAACTGCAATAATGTCCATTTTGGTGCCCCATACAAAACTACTGCTTTTCCTTGAAAAAAATTAAGACAGTCTTTTATTAATTTTTGTTCCCAAAGAGGCACTATACCTTATTTTCAGGGGTTGTCTTATTTCTCTCCCCCCGGCCTCCCCCCAGGCTCTCAAGCCGGTTCACCCCCCAAGCTCTTCCCTCTGGCTCTCAACCCCAGCTCTCCCCTCAAGTCCCCCCCCTCCCCCGACTTTAAAGTGAATGTACCATCAGGCAGAAGGCTGAGACACTGGAGGCGGGCCGACCCACCCTCAGTGGGAGGAAACCCCCACTCCTCTATAATGCGGCTTCATTGATTCTAATGGAGCCCATAAAGGGGTGGGGGGTTCCTCCAACTGGGGGAGGGTTGGCTCGCCTCCAGTGCTTCAGCCCAGGCCTGATGGTAAATTCACTTTAACCCCTGCTCCCCCCCCCCAACTTCCTCCCCGGCTCCCCCCTCGGCTCTCCCCCCAGCTCTCCCCTCTCAACTCTGCTCACTCAATTACAAATTAATAATAACCCCCTTTGTGTCCCCAAATGATAATAGAACATCATTTGTTCCCACACACTAATAGAGCTCCCCACACAAGAGTTAAGCCCTCTTTTCTGTACTTTAACCTTGTGTGGCCTGATACAGTGACATCTTTGCACTGCCTGCACCAAGAGACTGAGCTTTTTAACTTCTTTTGACCTCTTAAAGAAAACTACTTCTTTAACAAATATAAAAAAACAAGAAACTAGAAATGTGCGAATTTACAGACCAAACGAAGGGAAGCACTTCGCTAGGTCAGTAATCAGCTTTTCAGCCACTCCAGGTGCCTGGAAAAGCTAGATCCAGTCCTGGGAAACTGGAAGAAATTTCCCTGGATTGGATTCAGCTTTTCCACACATCCAAGAGTAGTGCGGCAAGGAGAAACACAGAGTTCAAAGGCAGCAGGCTGTTAAGCCGACTGCCGAACTAAGAAAATGCTTCACTTTATACTGTAAATTTGCTTCCCTCTACAGGAAACTTATACTGGTAAAAAAAAAAAATATATATATATATATATATATATATATTCTTTTTTTTTTTGTAACTGTAACTTTGCTGGAGTGAAAAAATACACTCTCAGGAAAAATAAAGTGTGACCAGACATGATGTTACCATGTTATCATTCATATGTATGAAAGACAGGCTTGTTGTAATTATAGGAAATGCCGAGGTTGTGGTTTTACCTGGAGCCCCAAGGTCCCTCTGCTCCATATTATAAATTACATGAGTGTCCTTGTTCCAGATTTGCATTATGATGCTTTTACACACTTGAAGTCCTTTGTAATTCCATGTGTATGCATTAAATAAGTAACGGGTTATATTGTATATGTAAAATATAATGAATAAATGAAACTTCATTACCATGGTATAAATGTTTTCTTTTTCAAGGTAATTTTATACATCCAAAGTATAATCATAGACTTTATATGGATATGCAGTATATAGAATGACGTGCAGAATATCGCCCAGGACTTTCTAGAAGCATCACAGTGTTGAATGTTACATCCTCCTCTGACATGCAGATCACATTCTCTGGAGATACTAATCTTCACCTATGATGCAAATAGCTGACAGTAAGACAAGCTCGCTGCATGGAAATGCCAGTAGAGTTGACAAGGAAATTCTATCAGTATGCCATGTTTATACAGTACAGTTTAGTAACAGTGGCGCACAGTCTGCTAACTTCAATCTGAATGATAATTAAGCTTTAAGTCCACAGAAATTTGATTAATTCTTACAGCAACAATCTTACATTTTGTTGCTCTGTTCTATTTGTTATTAAACCTAACATCATACAGAGCTTAAGAAGCTGTGCTGGCGATCTATGTCAATCTCCAGGTGTTAGATTCCGAGCACAAATTACAATCTTTATCCACCTCATTCATATCCATATGGATTATAGCAGAGCTTTCGAATAAGCCTTCGATATTGTTTTATGGTGTGTTATTTTTAATTAAATTAACTTTATACTATGGGAATTGAACATGACTACCAGCCATTCCACAGACGTCACAATACAATTTGATGTTAATTTTCTGATTAGTTTTTTTTTTCCCCCTCGGTGACTACTCAAAATTCCTTTTTTTATTGTATTACTATAGAATTTCTTTTTTTGGCAAGAAAGCAATTGAAGTCTTCAGAACAGTAAACAGGTGTGGTTGACTGATCACAGTCTTAAATGGAAACGCTGTGCTTTCCAGTAGGTGATAGAATATTTTGCAATCCATCAATATGTTTAAGTACTTAGACAGATTGGGAGATTAAACCATTTGGTTTTGTATGTTGGAGTTAATAGGTACATGGAACCAGTTTGATGGCACTTTTTATACACAAATATTTCATACGCAAATTGTTTTGTGTGCTTTTCAATCTTATTTGTTAGGGTTTTGTCCTGCTGTCCAAACATCAATTAACGCATTTCCAGCTTTGATTAAAATTTGGAACAAAAGATAGAAACTGAAAACCATTCCAAAAATATGAAAGGAAATGTCTAAAATATTGTAATGCATGGGCTTTGGAGATCCATGTGGATATTAGATTCTTTTTATGTCTATGTCCTGCAGTGATTACACATTTCTTGGCTTGTGAGTTGTTTACACCTCAGCTGGACTTTACTGTGCCAAGGAATTGTCTTCTTTGTTGTTGTGTCCACATTGCTCATTTCTACTGTTTTTTCCAACATTTTATGGTCACGGTAAAAAGCTTCAAAGCTCATTTTTTGTTTCATCCTTACATTCAGTTATTGGTTTTACTAATGTTTTGTAAAGCGCTTCACGGAGAATATGTAATAGTTTACATGTGATCTTACTTTAGAAGGTTGAAAGTTAAATTTCTTTTATTGAATTGGTTTCATTTTATGTTTTGTTTTTTTTTTGTAGTTTGGGTGATCAGGTCACTATGGGAGAATCACCGATGGAAGGTAGCCCAGATTAAGTACTCTATGTAATGACCATTGGCTGTGTACCCACTGTGCCACCTAACCAGCTTATTTTAAGCCTCTTGGGTGTTTTCCCCCTTTAAGGCATATGCACTGATCTGCTCCTCGGAGACCACCTGGTCATCACCATTAGCAGTGGTATGGGTGACTGCTGGTCTTGCTGGACTTATGGTTACATTTTCCAACTTTTTTGTAGTTTGGGAGATCAGGTCACTATGGGGGCATCACCAATAGAAGGTGGCTCAAATTTAGTACTCTTTGTAATGACCATTGGATGTGTAGCCACTGTGTCACCTAACCAGCTTAATTTTGGGCCACTTGGGTGTTCTCCCCCTTTAAGGCACATTCACTGATCTGCTCCTCGGAGACCACCTGGTCATCACCATTAGGACTGGTATGGGTGACTACTGGTCTTGCAATTCAAGAGACATTGGTAAGAAGATCAGGAAAAAACAGAGTCCAAGACTGAGATCTGGGGCTACCAGAGTAATTTTATGGTCGGGGATGAGGCAACACAACAAGATTCAGAGGAACAGGACTCCACCAAAAGGAGATCCTTGGGAACCTTTGACTCCAAAAGGTTGGGAAGAGAGAATCTTCCTGATATACTAGGTGATAGATGGTAATTGATAAAGGAAGAATTTGAGTGCTTTCACTCACCCTGTAAGAGGCAAGAAGGGAGTTTGCCGAACGGGGAGACAGACACCTATATGTATTTTAGTGGTATAGCCAATAGGTTTTCCTGAGAGGTTCAAACATTAGCATTTTTGGAAGTAGCAACAGTTTTTTTTTACCTGGAGAGTGAACAAGCAAGCTTTTAAAAGCTACTCAATTTTTGGAGTACCAATAGGATTGGCATGCCAAAAAGTGCCCACATAATCTGCACTAATGTTTCAAAATAACTAGTGTACCAGAAAAAAAAAGTCCTACTTGTATCTTTGTTGTTCAATCTTCTTCTAACACCTCCTATCTCAAATGGCTGCTAAGGCTTTCTGCATATGGATTATGTTAGAACTATATTCAGTCTTAGAAATATTATTTCATTCATTGTTCTCTCTGCATTCTTTCAGAATACAATGCAAATCTCCAAGCTGCACATATCATCTGCTCCTATATGACCACACAAGTACATTCGAGCGATAAGCCCAGCTTCACGCTCCTTTAATCTCTTTCACTGACATCCTGTTCACATTACAATCTCCTGACATTAAATTCATGCAATTTAAAATGTAATTGTCTGACAATCAAAAAAGTTAAACTGTCAATTTTAATTGGCCAATAATTCTGAATGTTTAGGATGTAAAACTGTTAGAATATGCTTAGATTTTGCAAAGCAAACATAGAATAATCTCCTGGGTGCAAACTGTATCATCGTAGCTCCTCTCTGCAAATGGCTGACATGATGCTTGTGACATGTACTGTACACTACTGAATAAGACACTGTTTGCAGTCTCCCCTATTTACCCCTGTATGGGTCTTAATCTTCTGTGGTTTAAAGGGGTACTCCAGTATAAAAATAAAAAACTGCTGCAGAAGCTAATAGTGTTGCTTGGCTGTCTCACCCAGTTCTGAAACTACCAAAAATCCATTTGTTTTGGGGGTCTTAGATCTGTATTGTGTGTCTGTCCCTCCCGGTTGAGCAGTTGTACATAGTACAGGTTACAGAATGCATTGCTTTTCCTCAGTTTTTTATCACAGTAGTCCACCCTGCCCCACCCTATGGTCCGTCTCCATACACACACAAACCAACAAAACACAGTAATCACTGAACTCAAGGAGAACAGCGAAAAAAACTCCAATGAAGTACTCAATCAAGAGTCTCCACTGATGCCACCCTGGTATTTCCGTTTGTGTTCCAATACTCGCAACCGAGTGGGACTTAAGGGGCTATTTTTCAGGGTGGTGTGGTGATCTCCCCATCATGGAGGCACCCCGTGGCAACAGGCTACAGATATCTGGCTATCCCATGTTTTGAGACTCGCAACCGAGACTCCGCGGACTCTTGTTTTGCATATCCGTACACACACAGACACACACACACACACAAACACACACAACACACTGTTACTACTTGTAACACTGATATTGGAATAAAGTAATGATTTTAACCATTTTAATTTGTGTCTTTTTTTTCTTTTCATCTCCATGCATGTATTATGATCAAGCATCTTTTATCTTTGAGGTTGAGCCCCACAATAAGGACTCTATTCCATATTATCTTACATGAGATATACTGTTTATGCCTCGTTTTTTGTCCAGGTGGGATTGGCAGTGCCGGCTCTGATTCTCTGTGCTGTTTTGCATCATTTAATTGTGTTACTGCATCATTTTTGTGAAGATGTTACAGTATTGCAATGACATTCCAATATGTGTGAACACAGCCCTAATTTCACTGCAGACTTTTGCACAATCAGTGAAGTTGCAGCAGCTGCTTCTGTCACTCCTTGTCTGCTCAGGTGTAGGCTTGAGAGGCTGGTCAGATATAGTGAATTGGGGAATCACTCAGAGGGGTGGGAGATCCAGCCAAGCCTCCTGAGACAACAGAGATGATGTTTTGACACGGGGAAGAAAAGCTGGGGGTCAGTACAAGTTTTGTAGTCCTTCCATTTTTCATTTCCTGTCAGTGGTGAAAAGCCAGAAAAGCCACTAAAGTAAGGACTATTGGTAATAACATTATATTAGAAAGTTAAATATCTTTAGGTGATAGTTTCATTTAAATACAATTTTCTCATACTGGAGTACCCCTTTAATAGTAGTCTACTCACAGTTTAGAATTACCTGAAAATCTTTACATTCTGATGAATGTTACACACAAATTCAATGTTGATGCCTGAAAAGCAAGAACGCATTTGTCATGAGGCCAGTGGAGTTTCTCGCCTCAGAGACAGGGTCACCTAGTGACATTTTCACTGTTGTATTGTGAAATGATGAATCAGCTCAGGACATATGGCTTATCCTGAGGACACACCCTGAGCTGTTTCTGGGGCAAAAAGGGAGCTGTACATAGCAAAATATATGTAATGCAGGAAATCCCTATATCCTCCAGATTCACTAGAGTTTTACAGTCTGCACAGACACTTAAGTTGCTGGCTGAAAGCAACACTGAAACCCAAAGCAGCCTAGCAATGGGGAGACATATGATGCCACAGTGAAGCAATCTCTATGTCAAGCGCTGTAACATCTCAATCCTGCCACTAACAGAAAGGTGACAAGACATGACCTTTCCCTTCACTTGCAATAGAGGCCTGTTTTCATTAAGTAGAAAGAGCTGACACCAACAGTCTTTAGGCTGCCAGTCTTCTCTGCTACTGCTTGGAGGTGACGTGCAGGTCCAAAGGATTTGCAGCATATTGTGAGTATATTTCCAGGGCACTGTGCTTTTTGAGGAAACAAGGGCTCTTTATATATAATTTGAAAGACAAATGGGCCTTCGTGATCTTGGGGACCTACTCTATGTATGTTGTATGGGGTCCTATGTGTTTTGTATGGGGTCCTATGTATGTTGTATGGGGTCCTATGTGCATACCTACCAACTTTTGCGCAGAGGAAAGAGGGACAGTCATGGCAATGAGCCACGCCCCACTGTAGCCACGCTCCTCATAACCGCATCACCTGTTACCATTAAATAAGAAACAAATAATATCACCAGATCTTCACCACATAGTGACTTATCCCCCCCTTATACCATTACTACATTACATCCACTATATACAAAGCAGTTCTCTCCCTCAGCAGTGACCATATAGCAGTAAATTAGGCTGTACACCTGCTGACCTTATAGGTGATTGTATTGCCGGTATTTGGTGACTCACAGGGGACTAAGGGACACAGTATGTCCCTTAGTATGCCCCTATGTTGTATGCCTCTTAGTATCCCTTTAGTATGCCCCTTAGTATCCTCTTAGTACCCCCTCAGTATGCCCTCTAGTACCCCCCTTTTTACCTTCTTAGTATCCCCTTAGTATGCCATTTAGTACCCTCTTAGTATGCCACTTAGTACCTTCTTATTGCCCCCTTAGTACCTTCTTAGTACCCACCTTAGTATGCCCTTTAGTACCCCCTTAGTATGCCTCTTAGTACCCCCTTAGTATGCCCTTTAGTACCCCCTTAGTATGCCCCTTAGTACCCCCTTAGTATGCCCTTTAGTAGCCCCTTAGTATGCCCCTCAGTACCTTCTTATTGCCCCCTTAGTATGCCCCTTAGCACCTTCTTAGTACACCCTTAGTATGCCCTTAGTACCCCCTTAGTATGCCCCTTTGTACCCCCTTAGTAACTTCTTAGTATGCCCCTTAGTACCCCCTTAGTATGCCCCTTAGTACCTTCTTAGTATGCCCCTTAGTACCCCCTTAGTATGCCCTTAGTACCCCCTTAGTATGCCCCTTCATACCGCCTTAGTATCTTCTTAGTATGCCCCTTAGTACCCCTTTAGTATGCCCCTTAGTACCTTCTTAGTATGCCCCTTAGTATGCCCCTTAGTACCTTCTTAGTACGCCCTTTAGGAGCGCTCACAGTGTAAGGGCTGCAGATGCCGGTGCGAACGCGGGGGCCGGGGTGGGGGACAGCAGGACACATGGGGGCCATTCCGGGACAGCGGGACATGACCCCAAAACCGGGACTGTCCCGGTGGATCCGGGACAGTTGGGAGGTATGGAATCAACGTAATTAGTAGACTCAGCTCACCCAGCCAGTGCACGACCAAATATCGAAGTATACAGGTAAAGGCAAAGAGGAGGTCAGCACTTCCAGTAAAACTTGTTCTTTATTTAAAAGCGAACAAAAGGCAGATACAAAATAAGTGAGAAAATACACATCTGACGCGTTTCTGGCTATACGCCCTTAATCATAGATGACATATACAAAGGTATACTGGGATAAATATAGGGGAAATAAACACATGTTCCCTCCCACATAACACCTGAATCACATTGTTTTCTCATTAACATTCAGGCTGGATTCACACGCTGTAACTGTGCGGCTGTATTTTTTATGCGGCTGTAAATGTGCGGGTGAAATTCCGGCCGTGGGAAAAAATAGACATGCGGCTCAAAACATACGGTCATTTACTTGGAAATCTGGTTCAACTAAAAATATCAAATAAAATGTTAAGAAAGTGATGGAAACACCTCTGGATGCATCTGGGAAAGCAGGGAACACAGTTTACATGAATCGCTATTACCGGGGTTTGCGATCCTCTGCACTAATACCGATGTCTCTCATGGTTAATATATTGAATTAATAAAACACATTTTCTGTCTAATAAAGTCCCTTTTATTGTTCAATAATTAAATGTAAACGATTCCATCATTTTGCAATTAAATATACTGTTAAAATAAATATATATATAAATAAATGTATATTTATATATATATTTATTTTTTGACAGTATATTTAATTGCACAATGATGGATTCGTTAGAATTAAATTATTGAACAACGAAACTGAATTTATTTAAACGAAAATGTGTTTTCTTAATTAAATATTAATTAGTACAGGAAACTCCATAAGCCGGTAATTCATATGCCGGCAATAGAGCATTCTGTACTAATCATCACTTAACTTTAATGAAAACATCAAATGTTTCTTCTAATTATGTTATGACAATAGCATTATTAGAAGAAACATTTAGAATTATATGTGCGCTCAGCTAATTGGCTGATCGGCTCAGCGCACATATAATGAGCCGGTCCGCAGCACAGTGACTTCATTGTGCTGCGGACCAGCGAAGAGGACGCATCGGGGTGAGTATAGAGCTCTCCCCACCCCCTCCCCAGCACTGCACCCCTCCCAACAAGGAAGGGGGGTCACTTAACCCCTTCCTTGCTGGGATGGGTGCAGTCTGACATCAGTCTGGCCCCCAAGGGGTTAAGGGGGATGCAATACATCCTCCCTTAACCCCTTGGGGGTCAGACTGTAAGCAGCGATCTGTAAAGATGCTGCATACTGTAAGGTGCACAACACCGCTCACAATGATGGGTGTTGTGCTCCTGTTTGTGTGTTTTTGTGTGTTTCTCCCTTTTTGTTTTTCAGATATCGGTATCCTGGGGATTACGTCGGATTCCATGGACTACGTCGATGACCAGCGTTTTTTTAATGTTTTTTTTAATAAAATGGTCAATGAGGGGTGTGGGGGTGTTTTTATTTGAATAAAAAAATTTGTAAACTTGTGTCTTGTCTTTATTTCTTTACTTTATAGACTTAGTAGTGGAAGCCGTCTAATAGACGGAATCCATTACTAAGTCGGGGCCTAGTGTTAGCCGGTATAAAATGGCTAACACTAACCCCCTATTATTACCCCAGTACCCAATGCCACCAGGGGTACTGGGAAGAGCCGGGTGCCAGTGGTCCTGGAGCGTCAAAATTGGCGCTCCTGGACCGGGCGGCAGCAGGCTGGTAAGATTTAGGCTGGGGAGGGCCTAAACCAATGGCTCTTCCCACCCTGGTGTTACCAGGCTGCTGTCGTTTGGTTTTTAACCCGGCTGGTTATAAAAATAGGGGGGACCCTATGCGGTTTTTTTTTTTAAATAAATAAATAATTAAAAAAAAACGCATAGGGTCCCCCCTATTTTTATAACCAGCCGGGTTAAAAACCAAACGACAGCAGCCTGGTAACACCAGGGTGGGAAGAGCCATTGGTTTAGGCCCTCCCCAGCCTAAATCTTACCAGCCTGCTGCCGCCCGGTCCAGGAGCGCCAATTTTGACGCTCCAGGACCACTGGCACCCGGCTCTTCCCAGTACCCCTGGTGGCATTGGGTACTGGGGTAATAATAGGGGGTTAGTGTTAGCCATTTTATACCGGCTAACACTAGGCCCCGACTTAGTAATGGATTCCGTCTATTAGACGGCTTCCACTACTAAGTCTATAAAGTAAAGAAATAAAGACAAGACACAAGTTTACAAATTTTTTTATTCAAATAAAAACACCCCCACACCCCTCATTGACCATTTTATTAAAAAAAACATTAAAAAAACGCTGGTCATCGACGTAGTCCATGGAATCCGACGTAATCCCCAGGATACCGATATCTGAAAAACAAAAAGGGAGAAACACACAAAAACACACAAACAGGAGCACAACACCCATCATTGTGAGCGGTGTTGTGCACCTTACAGTATGCAGCATCTTTACAGATCGCTGCTTACAGTCTGACCCCCAAGGGGTTAAGGGAGGATGTATTGCATCCCCCTTAACCCCTTGGGGGCCAGACTGATGTCAGACTGCACCCATCCCAGCAAGGAAGGGGTTAAGTGACCCCCCTTCCTCGCTGGGAGGGGTGCAGTGCTGGGGAAGGGGTGGGGAGAGCTTTATACTCACCCCGATGTTGTCTCTTCGCTGGTCCGCAGCACAATGAAGTCACTGTACTGCGGACCGGCTCATTATATGTGCGCTCAGCCGAACAGCCAATCAGCTGAGCGCACATATAATTCTAAATGTTTCTTCTAATAATGCTATTGTCATAACATAATTAGAAGAAACATTTGATGTTTTCATTAAAGTAAAGTGATGATTAGTACAGAATGCTCTATTGCCGGCATATGAATTACCGGCTTATAGAGCTTCCTGTACTAATTAATATTTAATGAATAAAACACATTTTCGTTGAAATAAATACAGTTTCGTTGGTCAATAATTTATTTCTAACGAATCCATCATTGTGCAATTCAATATACTGTCAAAAAATAAATATATAGATAAATATACATTTATTTATATATCTATTTTTTTTAACAGTATATTTAATTGCAAAATGATGGATTCGTTAGAAATAAATTATTGATCAACGAAAGTGTCTTGATTACAAAGAAAATGTGTTTGATTAATTTAATATATTAACTATTAGAGGCATCGGCATTCGGCATCATTGCCGGCTATTTTTGAAGTACTCCGTACGGACCGCCTGTCAATCCACGGCCGCATATTCAGCCGCAAACAATGGTCTTGTTCATTTTTTACGGGTCCGTTTACGATAGGGCCGTAGATTCATACATAGTGTGCACTGTGCAGCCGCATATCCTATACTTCCAAGCATACACACGAACCACCAAAAATACCGCCGCACAATTACAGCCGCAAATACAGCCGCACTCTTACAACGTGTGAATCGAGCCTTAAAGTGAAAGACATGAAAAAGCGCACATAAAGTGCACAGTGCTGTATAATAGAAAATACAAAATTACAAACATATATATAAAAATACAAAAATACAAAACATCATACAGATTAATAATTCATGATAAGATCCAATCTATGGTTCAATCCTTTTGGAGATGAAGAATCCAACATGAGAATCCAATATCCTTCACGATTTAAAAGTTTCTGTTTTCTATCACCTCCACGATCAGGGCGGAATACTCTCTCTATACCCATAATGGAAAGTGATGAAATGTCTCCTGCATGGACTAGAGAAAAATGCTTAGCCACATTTGATGGATTTTTCACGTTCATATGTGTAGCACCATAAATATGTTCCCGTAAACGGTCTTTTAACCTACGGCTAGTGCAACCTACATAACCCATTTCACATGTAGTACAGAATATGTAGTAAATTAACCAAGTAGTATTACAATTCATATAGCTTCTAATTTTATATTCTGTATTGTCTACTTTGTTTACAATAACTTTTGTTTGTTTAATATATTTACAACAGCTACATCTTACCCCTCCACATTTATAATTACCCTTGGTATTTAACCATGTGGGATTAGCAGAATGTGCAGTAATATGAGAGGGTGCCAAAAGGCTACCTAAAGTTGGGGGGCGTTTAGTAGAAAAGTTGCAGCCATCCTGCATAATTTGTTTGAGCGTACAATCTTGATACAGTATTGGCAAAAACTTTTCAACTATATCACGTATCTCAACAAACTGTTGTGAGTAGGTGGTAACAAACGTAGGTTTTTTTGAGAAACTCGTGGACTGTTGTTTTTTATTATACAAAAGGTCCTTGCGGTTTCTAGTCTGTGCACTATTGTGAGCTTTAACAATATTGTGATCCTTATAGCCCCGTTTTTTTAAACGTGCGCTAAGGTTGGCAGATTCAATCTCGTAACTCTGCAAGGTGGAGCAGTTCCTGCGCATGCGCACGAACTCCCCCACCGGCAGGCCACGTATAGTATGGGCAGGATGGCAAGAATCTGCTCTAAGGATAGTGTTACCGGCAGTGGGCTTCCTATAATTGGATGTATCTATTTTATTAGAATTAGCTGTTAATCTAACATCCAAAAATGAAACACTATGCCGGTCCCACTCGTAAGTGAATTTCAGAGACACTGGATTTTTGTTGCAATAATCCATGAAGTCTGGTATGGCCGCCACACTACCAGCCCAAACAATGATGACATCATCAATGTAGCGGCCATACCAGACGATGGACTCGCGGAAAGGATTGGAGGTGTCAAAAATGTACATTTCTTCCCACCATGCTACAAATAAATTTGCCAGCACTGGTGAGAATTTAGCCCCCATTGAGGCACCTTTACATTGTAGGTAGTACACTTGATTGAACATAAAATAATTATGTCCCAAAAGATACTCAACTGCCATAACAATAAATGAAATCAAGTCCGTGTGATATGTTGAATACTTGTGCAGATGATATAGAAGGGCATCAATGGCCAACGTGTGTGGAATACAAGTATACAAGGATTCAATGTCACTCGTAATCCATGCATAGTTGTCCTGCCATTCAATATCATCCACACTTTTGAGTACATGTTTGGTATCCTGTAGGTATCCAAAACATCTAACAACCAGAGGTTGTAAAGTCATGTCAACCCATTCACTTAATTTTTCATTCAAAGAACCGATTCCTGCCACGATGGGTCTCATAGGTGGAGGGAATCGGCCTTTATGAATTTTTGGGAGTGAATGGAATATCGGTATCACGGGGTTCTCCGGAACCAAATATTCCATCTCCCTCTGTGTAAGAACACCGAGAGCAAAACCTTCCTCTACAATTTTTCTAAGGACTACACCATATTCAGCAGTAGGGTTAGAAGGGAGGACACTGTAAGTATCAGTATCTTGTAACATAGTTTCATTAAGCTGTATGTATAAACTTTTATTCAGAAGAACCACAGCTCCTCCCTTGTCCGCCGAGGTATGCCTATGTGTGTTGAATGGGGTCCTATGTACAATCTCAGACTGGGGTATCTGGGGCTCACCAGAGGTAATGATCCTGGGGCCTACCAATGAAGAACCAGTGAGAAACGACATGTCAGTCAGTGTTTGTGCAGGTTCTAAAGCTGGGGGCCCACTGAAGGATCCTCCAGTCCTCTGGTGGGCCAGTCCGACACTGCCTATGTATGTTGTGTGGGGTCCTATGTGTGTTGAATGGGGTCCTATGTATATTGTATGGGGTTCTATGTATGTTGTATGGGGTTTTATGTATGTTGTATGGGGTCATATATGTATGTTGTATGGGGTCCTATTTGTGTTGTTAAAGTGAGACCTTAGAGGGGATTGGAACTAGTCAAAATGATGGCATGTGCTTCCCCTCATCCTGTCTACTGCACTCTTCTGACCTCATTTGCAGTCAGGAAAGAGGCCATTAATTTCTGTATACTAGCATATATATCTATTTCTATTATATGTCCAAGGTAGCTAGTAAGTGTGTAGAATGGTGGGCAGGCATATAATTGAATACATCTATTCATGCATATGTATGAAAGTATTCACATATTTTTTTATATATTTATATAAGTTTTGTTCAAGTGCTGCATTCAGGTGCTGAGCTTGGTTCCACTGCTGTATCTATTTACTGTGCATCTTCCACTTCACATGCTAATGTACTGTGCAGGTCTATGATTCTGAATATACACATATAATTCTGTAATGGATTCATTTATTATTGTGAGTGCAGGATGGTATACAAAAATGTATTCATTTTTAAGTATACAATATGGAGGGGATGCCAAATTTATTGTTTGTCTCAGACAGTATGAACAGGTGAAAAAAATAAAAAATAAATTAATAACGAGTATGTTCATTATTTAGATGGCCGTAATCAATTACGGACGTTATCCTATACTGCGTGTGTCGACTAATTTCCTATTGACTTTAATAAGACACATTATATTAAAAATGCAGCAGTATTTTTTCTTTTATCCCCCCCCCACACACACTAGTTATATTCACTCCCAACCCTCACGACCCATGAGCAACAGAGCCCCAGCGGGCCCTCATCCATCCACTATGCACCTATCATCCACACACTATGCTCAATCACTTGACTCTACTAACATACATAAACACACATTACTGACACAGGCACTGACTGAAAAACACATTACTGGCACACACTGACTGACACAGTCACTTACTCACACACACTGACACAGAAACTTACTGACGCTGACACTGACAGACTGACTCACACACAGCACTTAAAGCTCAGTCTTCTCTCTCCCTTCCTCTCTGTCAGTGCTCTCACTGTTGTTTTTGAGCCCCTGAGAGACCGCTAACATCTATTTCTCATTCTCTTTTTTACAGGCAGGTCCAGAGCTGGGCAGTGTCCTTTCCCTTACTACTGGCTAATGAGTGAACAGCACATACTTCTCTCTGCTATTCCATGACATAGTGTTGGTAAAAGAGCACTAAACAGACTGCATTGGTACAGTACTGTGGATGGCATGTGGAAAGGAAAAGGGTTTCTGCCTTTGCAAGGTGTTATATGAGGTTGGGGAGCTAAAGCTAAAGGGTGGGGATATAACTGTTGCATTGTGCAAAGCAACCTCAGCTTTATGGGGAATAAGAAAGGAGAGGGAAGCCTTGATTTACCTTTCTGGATCATTGTGAATCATTTTGAGCCAGCAGATTTGCTAAGCTTGCAGGTACATAGCCAAGGTTCTCTCCTACATGAAGCATAGGCTGAGCTCTGCCCACTTCCAGTGTTTCATCCCAATGTAGCTGTAACTAGAGACAGATTGAGTAAAGACAATGACTATTTCACTTTTAATGTCTTTTATAAAGGCATTTTTTATTCAAGTGATAAAGTCAGTCAGTAAGTATTCTGGGAGTTGTGGTACATCAGTATACTACAGGTCTTCTGGTAAACTACTGTACATTAGTTGTTTGGAATGTAGTTTTGAATTCATGATGTTGTTAGCTGCCGCATGAAAATAGGAAATCTCTGCATGCATTAAAATTCCATCAGAAGAACTTGACGTTTATGCAGTACATTATCGAAGCCTCTGGGCTGAAGTGGATGAACTTTACGTTATTGTATGCCACTGAATTCAAACATATACATTTTAGGCACTTACATAGCGTAAAATACGGTGTTGCTTTTCTCTGCTGTTTTTAAATCTTGTAAATGAGTGCGGACATAGAAAATTCTGTATCAATAAAACAACATAACATAAATAATGTAGCCTACCCATATCTAGAAGTTACATTTACAATGCCTCCCAACAACATAATATTTATGAATGCAGACATATTCCCTCGAGATGTTATGACCTTCATAAATTTCACATTTCCTGTAATAGTACCTCAAATTACTGTGCGTAAACATCATAATGAAGATGAGCAAAATGTATTTTTGCCAGTGACAGATATTAAAACATAACTATACTGAAATCTTGGAAATTCAGATGCCTAGACTGAAATATGTGGCTGTACTATAGAAAAAGACAGCGCTTTATATGTAGATTGCAGGGTAAGAATAACGTGACCACAAGAATTCTGCCAATCTTGGGGTGTTGAACCAGGAGCAGAATGACTAACCCAGATTATAAAAAAAAAAAAAAGAAAGTCAAGTCTGTCACATCTCTGAATGGGCTGCAGGGATGATCCATCAGATTTGAATGCAAAGGAATTAGTGTTGAGCGGACCTGTCAGACTGTTCTCCAAACCCGAATGCTCGGCTTTGATTCCCTGTGGCTGCATAAGTTGAATGCCACCCTAGGGAGTCATGAAAAACATGGATACGCTAAGTTTACACATTGTACATCTTATGACAAGAATGGCCGTTGTTTTAAATTTAAACAACAGACTTTTTTTTTTCATACCGAAAGGGGTTACATTGAAGTCAATGCAAACAACAGGCATTGTTCACACAATGTATTCGACAGCGGCTGACAAAATAATGAGAATGTCAATTATTTATGGCTGTTGTGCATTGATATCAATGCAATTTTCACTGCAAACAACGGCTGGAAATAATTGACATGCTCATTATTTCCACAGCCGTATCAAACAACGGCCGATGTTCAATACATTGTGTGACTTTGATGTAACTAGTTTAACTAAGCAAAGAATGGTCGTTGTTGTAATTGAAAACAATGGCTGTTCTTGTGTGAACATGTGTGAACATAGCCATAGGCTGTATCCATGTTTTCTGGCACCCCTGCGGTGGCATCCAACTTCAGATCAAAGGCCGAGCTTTCCAGTTCGCAGAACAATGTTTGATAGATCAGCATTGTTTACTAAGCAATTACGCAGGCTGACAATTGGACACCAAGGGCGGCACGGCAGCACTGATTGGCTAAGAGGGACTGATGGGAGCCGTGAGCCTCACATGCAGCCGCTGCGACGAGCAGATAATATATGTTGCGGGCGTCGGGAGGTTAAAGGGGCCGGGTTACAAACTCGCAGCGGAATAAAAATTCTGCTACGGCTAAGTAATCCCATTGAAGTTCACAGTACAAGGATTTACAGCGCATTTCACTGCAAACTCACAGTGTGAAATCAGCTGCAAATCCAGAATGTATGAAGCTACCCAAAGACTGTTTTAAGTGCAAGTAAAGATTAGGGCCTATGACTGTACCTATGTTTTCCAGGTAGTGCTAGGGCTGCATCAATCTTCTCCAGCCACAGGGAGTCAGTCTGATTATTCTGAGCATTCAGAGTTTCGCAACCCGAGCTTATTGTAAATTTGTGTGTACCAATGTAGAGGGCTCTCTAAAAGCGGGTGATGTGTTGCAAACACTGTGAAGACAGTAAATTATTGTAAATTTGGTCATCTCTAATTAGGCTCACATGTTATGTTTGTGTAACGCCCGGAGTAGTGGATCCACTGGACCGGCACCAGCGATGGCACAAACCTCACCAGGGAGCGGAGTCTAAGGGGCCGCTGGTTTTCACCAGAGCCCGCCGCAAGGCGGGATGGACTTGCTGCGGCAGGCGACCCCCAGGTCGCTACCCCTGGCTTGGTTGCTGGTGACGGCAGGCGAGGCGTGGCAGGAGATGGCACAGGCAATAGTCTGCAGATGAGAGAGCACGTGACAGGCTGGACACGGGAACAGGTGGAGTGACAGGGGAACAGGAACCAGGAACAGGGACTTGGGACCAGGTAACGGACAGGACTCAGGAACAGGGACTTGGGACCAGGTAACGGACAGGACACAGGAACAACAGGGAGCTGGGCCAAACGCTATGGGAAGAATGTAGAGGCTCCAACACAGGGGACAGGGCAAGCTGGGATTTATAGGGGAGTGATTAGGTGCAACTACCAATTAGGAGCGCACTGCCCCTTTAAATCTGAGACAGCCGGCGCGCGCGCGCCCTAGGAGGCGGAGACGCGCGCGCCGGCCGGCACAGCGGGAGACAGGAGCGTGGAGAGGTGAGGCGCCCCCCGGGGCCGAGGTGATAGCAGCGCCGGGTCCCCGACTATGGACACTGGCTGCTGCATGGGGCAGGAAGCGGTCGCGGCGGCGGCCCGGAACGCGGGACGCCGCCGCGGCTGTGACAGTACCCCCCCCTTTGGCCTCCCCCTCTTTCTTGCCTGCAGATGGCACAGGAAGCCACAAAGTCTTTGACATCTTGAAACAGACTGGGCCACCAGTAGTGGCGAGAGATCCGTTGGCCGGTCTTACGGACTCCAGGGTGCCCGGCCTCCAACAAGGAATGACCCCACTTCAAAATACCTCTTCGAAGCGCAGGGTGAACATGAGTCTTTCCGGGGGGTACTCTCCGAAGCGAGGAGGTGACGACTGGTGCTAGGCGATCAGGCGGGAAAACATGGCAAGGGACTGTGGGTCTGTGGACGAGGACCTTCTGTAAGTTCTCCCGGTGGTGAGAGGACCCGACCTTAGTCTTGGGTACGGAGAGAGGGTACACCTCGGCAGAGAAGGCATCCGCCGAGTCTTGGTCTTCTGCCGGTAGGTCGGATAGAGGCTTGGCTGGGACAGGAAACGACATAGTACACTTGGTCTGAGGTGACCTGAGACACTGGTTGGAACAGTCCTGACCCCAACTGAGAATCTCCCCGGTGCTCCAGTCCAGTTGAGGGGCATGTTCTTGCAGCCACGGGAGTCCCAGGAGGACCGCGGGGGAAGAATGGGGCAGGACGTAGAAGGATATCTCTTCTTGATGTAAAGGACCCACCTGGAGGACTAAAGGTGCGGTCTGGTAGTACACACGGTCAGTAAGAATTTCGCCTGTGACCGAGGAGATAGTCAGGGGCCTGGCTAGTCGGGTCACGGGTAGCCGCCATCTTTGGACCAATGTTGCCGCAATAAAACTGCCTGCTGACCCAGAATCGAGGAAGGCAGTAGTCTGATGATTTCGTCCTGAGAGAGTCCGGATGGAAACTGGCATAGACAGACTTGGAATGGTGGCATTCACACCTAGGGACACCTGTCCCACCGGACCTAGGTGCGAGCATTTTCCGGATGTTTGGGGACGTAGGGGACATCCCAGCCGGAAGTGATCGGAACCACCGCAATAGAGACAGAGATTCTGCTCCAGGCGCCGGATTCTTTCATCAGGCGTCAGGTGAGCCCGTTCCACCTGCATAGGAATCTCAGGAGAGGGTTGGGACATCGAAAGGTCAGGATTCTGGAAAACCAGCGCCAGCTGGGGATGGCGACGGGAACGGGTTAGTAAATGTTCATGCCGAACCTCCTCCTCCCTCTCCGAAAAACGAGTATCAACTCGGGTGGCCAGTAGAATGAGTTCGTTCAGGGAGGTAGGCAGGTCTCGGGCAGCGAGCACGTCTCTCACACGACTAGACAGGCCCTTCTTGAAGGTGGCCAATAGGGCGGCCTCGTTCCAGTCCAATTCGGCTGCCAGGGTGCGGAACTGGATGGCGTAGTCACCAACAGAGGAGCTGCCTTGAGAGAGGTTGAGGAGAGCAGTCTCGGCTGAAGAAGCACGGGCAGGTTCCTCAAAGACGGAGCGAAACTCGAATAGGAAGGCCCGGAGATTGGCAGCAACTGGATCATCACGGTCCCACAGTGGCGTGGCCCAGGCCAGGGCTCTACCTTCTAATAGGCTGATGATGAAAGCCACTTTAGAGCGCTCGGTGGAAAACTGACTACTCAAAAGTTCAATGTGCATGGTGCACTGAGTCAAGAATCCTCTGCACAACTTAGAGTCCCCAGAGTACTTGCTTGGGAGGGCCAGTCGGAGTGAAGAAGAAGCGTCAGGAGGTGGTGTGCGCTGGGCAGTAGTCTGCTGCTGTAAGGCGGCAGTGAGTTGCTGGATCTGCTGTGACTGTTTCTGGATTTGTTGCGCCTGCTGAGTGACCACTCTGGCGACGTCACGGAGATCGGGCACCTCGCCGGGATCCATGGTTGGAGCTTACTGTAACGCCCGGAGTAGTGGATCCACTGGACCGGCACCAGCGATGGCACAAACCTCACCAGGGAGCGGAGTCTAAGGGGCCGCTGGTTTTCACCAGAGCCCGCCGCAAGGCGGGATGGACTTGCTGCGGCAGGCGACCCCCAGGTCGCTACCCCTGGCTTGGTTGCTGGTGACGGCAGGCGAGGCGTGGCAGGAGATGGCACAGGCAATAGTCTGCAGATGAGAGAGCACGTGACAGGCTGGACACGGGAACAGGTGGAGTGACAGGGGAACAGGAACCAGGAACAGGGACTTGGGACCAGGTAACGGACAGGACTCAGGAACAGGGACTTGGGACCAGGTAACGGACAGGACACAGGAACAACAGGGAGCTGGGCCAAACGCTATGGGAAGAATGTAGAGGCTCCAACCCAGGGGACAGGGCAAGCTGGGATTTATAGGGGAGTGATTAGGTGCAACTACCAATTAGGAGCGCACTGCCCCTTTAAATCTGAGACAGCCGGCGCGCGCGCGCCCTAGGAGGCGGAGACGCGCGCGCCGGCCGGCACAGCGGGAGACAGGAGCGTGGAGAGGTGAGGCGCCCCCCGGGGCCGAGGTGATAGCAGCGCCGGGTCCCCGACTATGGACACCGGCTGCTGCATGGGGCAGGAAGCGGTCGCGGGGGCGGCCCGGGACGCGGGACGCCGCCGCGGCTGTGACAGTACCCCCCCCTTTGGCCTCCCCCTCTTTCTTGCCTGCAGATGGCACAGGAAGCCACAAAGTCTTTGACATCTTGAAACAGACTGGGCCACCAGTAGTGGCGAGAGATCCGTTGGCCGGTCTTACGGACTCCAGGGTGCCCGGCCTCCAACGAGGAATGACCCCACTTCAAAATACCTCTTCGAAGCGCAGGGTGAACATGAGTCTTTCCGGGGGGTACTCTCCGAAGCGAGGAGGTGACGACTGGTGCTAGGCGATCAGGCGGGAAAACATGGCAAGGGACTGTGGGTCTGTGGACGAGGACCTTCTGTAAGTTCTCCCGGTGGTGAGAGGACCCGACCTTAGTCTTGGGTACGGAGAGAGGGTACACCTCGGCAGAGAAGGCATCCGCCGAGTCTTGGTCTTCTGCCGGTAGGTCGGATAGAGGCTTGGCTGGGACAGGAAACGACATAGTACACTTGGTCTGAGGTGACCTGAGACACTGGTTGGAACAGTCCTGACCCCAACTGAGAATCTCCCCGGTTCTCCAGTCCAGTTGAAGGGCATGTTCTTGCAGCCACGGGAGTCCCAGGAGGACCGCGGGGGAAGAATGGGGCAGGACGTAGAAGGATATCTCTTCTTGATGTAAAGGACCCACCTGGAGGACTAAAGGTGCGGTCTGGTAGTACACACGGTCGGTAAGAATTTCGCCTGTGACCGAGGAGATAGTCGAGGCGAGGCGTGGCAGGAGATGGCACAGGCAATAGTCTGCAGATGAGAGAGCACGTGACAGGCTGGACACGGGAACAGGTGGAGTGACAGGGGAACAGGAACCAGGAACAGGGACTTGGGACCAGGTAACGGACAGGACTCAGGAACAGGGACTTGGGACCAGGTAACGGACAGGACACAGGAACAACAGGGAGCTGGGCCAAACGCTATGGGAAGAATGTAGAGGCTCCAACACAGGGGACAGGGCAAGCTGTGATTTATAGGGGAGTGATTAGGTGCAACTACCAATTAGGAGCGCACTGCCCCTTTAAATCTGAGACAGCCGGCGCGCGCGCGCCCTAGGAGGCGGAGACGCGCGCGTCGGCCGGCACAGCGGGAGACAGGAGCGTGGAGAGGTGAGGCGCCCCCCGGGGCCGAGGTGATAGCAGCGCCGGGTCCCCGACTATGGACACCGGCTGCTGCATGGGGCAGGAAGCGGTCGCGGCGGCGGCCCGGAACGCGGGACGCCGCCGCGGCTGTGACAGTTTGCAGTACTGGTGTCAGAAAGTTATATAGATTTGAAATGTACTTCTATTTAAAAATCTCAAGTCTTCCAGTACTTACTAGCTACTATATGTCCTGTAGGAAATG
Organism: Dendropsophus ebraccatus; assembly: GCF_027789765.1. Classification (NCBI taxonomy): domain Eukaryota; kingdom Metazoa; phylum Chordata; class Amphibia; order Anura; family Hylidae; genus Dendropsophus; species Dendropsophus ebraccatus. The sequence continues at coordinate 66,140,990 of NC_091463.1, forward strand.
TTGTCTTATAGAGATGAGCGAACCTCGAGCATGCTTGAGTCGATCCGAACCCGAACTTTCAGCATTTGATTAGCAGGGGCTGCTGAAGTTGGATAAAGCTCTAAGGCTATGTGGAAAACATGGATATAGTCATTGGCTGTATCCATGTTTTCCATACAACCTTAGAGCGTTATCCAACTTCAGCAGCCCAAGCTAATCAAATGCCGAAAGGTCGGGTTCGGATTGAACTCAAACCCGAACCTGGTTCGCTCATCTCTATTGTCTTATTTTCAGTCTGAAACAGTGCTATCTGCTGACATCTCTGGCCGAGACAGGAACTATCCTGTGGGGATTTATAGAAAACCAGCAAGAGATGTCAGCAGAGAGCGCTGTGTTAGACTGAAAATAAAACAACATTTCCTGCATGACGTATAGTAGCTTATAAGTACTGGTAAATTTGTAAGTAAATTACAAATCTATATAACTTTCTGACACCAGTTGATTTGAAAGAAAAAGATTTTTGCTGGACAACCCCTTTAATGATCTTGACAGTTATTCGCAAACATCTTTTGCAAACAATAGAAGTTATTTTTTAGTTGTTTACAAAAAAAATTCCGCTGTCCTGTCACTGTCTTTACTATTAAATACAATTGTCTTTTCTAAAAAGATGCGCCCAAAGGGCAATTAGTCCACCTAAACTAGAATAATTTACCAACAGCCGTCAATGTAATGACACAAAATGACGGACGCAATAAAAAAATAAAAAAAAATAAAAAAAAACTGAAAAAAAAGAATGTCATGTAAACATAGCCACATAATGGTTTTGGACGTAAAAAGGTCAGTGCAACCACAATGTTTCTATGCAGAGATAATTCTGCTTTACAGCTAAGCAAACTATATAAGGATATATTAAGACTCACAATTGGATGCGCCTGCAACCCTTAGGACTTAGCGCTGTAATAACACAGCCCATTCACGAAATGTGGGAATAAGCCCTAATGCTGTGTTCCAGATTGTAGTTTCATTGCATTACCGAATCATTTTAATGCAGTACTTAATCAATTTATTGTAGTATTCCATCATTTCTGTGAAGACAGTATCGCAACAGTACTGCAATGAAACTCCATATGTGAACATAGCCTCAAGTCAAGATAGATTCTTTGCAACTTTTAGATCCCACTTCACTGACCTTAGCTGAGATGCAGCACAATCATTGCAATGCTGCACGGCCATATTTGTTAACCCATATGATGTGACCCATCATGCGCAAAATCTCTGTGTAGCGTTAGCCTAGTATTAAGCAGTCGCATCCACTAACGAATTGTAGGTGCATCACTATGGTGCATCTGTGCGACCTTTCCCACAGAGAGGGTTTGTCTGTATCCTGCTAGGAATTTTTTTTTTAATCTGCAGTCATAACAGTAAGTACAACCATTAAGTAACTTTGATCTAGTGTTCTGTGGTTTGTGTATATAACAAACATATACTGTTCAGTAAAAGTAGAACAACAATAATGCAATTACATACCTATGTGCAACTCTATAAAAGGAAAACTGATGGACTTTCTCTTTTTGAAACATTTTAAGGGTGTTAAGTAACATCTCTGCAGTAAATAAAGAAGAGCGTTAACACTGTGACATTAGGTATGGAGCAAGAGTAAAAGAAAGACTTATAGTTCCTATGGAAACTCAACAAATCTGAACTACTTAACCACTGAATCGCTGCAATATTTCCAATATTTTATTCTGAAGTTGAACTGCATTGTGAAAAGCTTGTGCAGTGTTCCAGACTGTCTTTTCTAATCAAGTATTGGTCGGTACAGTATTATGTATAATGTCTAAGACTGAAGTTTGAAGTATGCAACTCCCACCACTAGACTGGTCTACTGCACGGCTGATGGCCTAAAGTGTATAAAGGTTAACTGATGTATCTATTATTGATTGTGTATTTCCTGCCACTGTCTTCTGATTCTCAAGTAACCAATCCCTGAGCCAGGTACCTCAGGAGCTCTACCCTATCACAGAGGGTTATTCCAAGTGTATTGCCCAATCAGATCCCCTCCTGTTAGCCCTATACACACAGTGGGGTGGGACATTGGTTTTAGTTTAGTCTGTAGTTTGGTTCCTGAGAGAGACTTCCCTCACAGAGCATGCTGAGCGTGTGCTTTCAGGTCCTGGCCAGGAGCCTTGTGCAAAACTTCTTCTTTTTTTTTTCTTTTTATTGTACAGCTAGAGCTGCAGTGAAGCTGCAGTGAAGGACGTGACTAACCTATTCAGCTGGGGGACTGTCTTCTCTAATTCTGCTATCTCTGAAGGATTCTACAAGTACTGTATACTGGGATACCAACACGAGTCAGTAGTTTAGCTAAGTGCAAAGGCCGAGTCTCTATTGCAACTTGTAGTGTGTCTCTTGAGGTTCCCCCAGACAACAAGCACTTCTGCCAGGTGGACCTTAACTCCCTATTATGATGTGTGGTGTCTCACTACTAGTGTTTCCCTTATGCACCTGTCCTAAAGTTCTCACTCAGGTTAAACGGTGGTGGATGAGGTATTTTAAGTTTTGCACTGGATGTCAGTATTTCTTGTGTGTAATACTACTGTTGCACAGCTGAAGAAAGTAATGGGTTAATTGTTTGTTTGTCATGTGTTATATGCTAAATCAATATTCTCGGCACTCACCAATATGCTGAATAAGTCGTGTTTATTGTATCTTCATAACACAAATTCGGTACAGGACATGTTTCGGCGTAATGCCTTTATCAACTGAGACATTTGATAAAGGCATTACGCCGAAACGCGTCCTGTACCGAATTTGTGTTATGAAGATACAATAAACACGACTTATTCAGCATATTGGTGAGTGCCGAGAATATTGATTTTCATTTCGTGGGACTTGTTCCTATCTACGGGCACCACCGGCATGCCGAACTGAACTATGCATTATGTGTTATATGCTGACTTATTTCAGGTTCTTCCCCTGTCTTTCCTATCCTCTCTATCCTTTCTCTTGCACACACTCATCCCTACCACTCACAGGAGGGTACACAAACACCCCTGTAGGAGGAGTTACACTGGTGAAGGAAGGAAGTTTAGTCTATTCAGATTTCCAATGAGAGAGGACGCACAAAAACCAAGTTCCTGCTGTAGTTAAGTCAAGGCCTGGCTTTTGTCAGGACCCCTGACAGGAACCAAGCTCAGATGCAACTAAAGACTTTCTTCTAAAGCAACTACTATCGCAACTATGCAGTGCTAAACAACAGTAGGGGAGAGCAGCCAACAAGGAACACCCTAGCCCAAGCCAGGTACCCATCTAAAAAGTGCAGGAGAGACTTGTGAAACAATAGGAGCTGATCCTAGCAGGACAAAGATACCCTATATAAAGGTCTATGTATACTACTGCGCAGCGCAGGTACCTGGGAAACCTCAGACACCTAGCTACACCCAGAAAATCGACAACTGGGGCTCATGCTACCCACCTGGGAAGGGTTCTACGATACCAGGGGGCAGAAGGCGGTCAGACATAATCTAAACGTTAGTACGAGTATCACTTCCCGACAGATCTTCACTCTAGTTCCGGCAGAGTACAAGGGCTACACTGGGCATAGGGTTCTTCTTGCAAATTCCTCTCCTCTTCTCTCTACCTTCACTACTACTTCTGCTCTTTACTAGCACCTACCTCAAATACCAAGTCAGTACTTAAGTCTGTGTCAAGATTATTTTTATCTACAAACTGTGTACTGTTGTATTATCAAAGCTCTTCAGTGAAGTTGTTATATTTTTATATATCAAACGCACGGGACACTGTCTAAGTCTTTCTGCACCCGCACCCATACACACAGCACCACATATCTTGGGTTATTTTTTCCCATTCTGGGTGGGTAATCTGCACTCCAGGTTGCCGTGAGAAAAGCCCAAGGGACCCACAACAAACCCGGGAGGTTAGCGACCATTTTGGAAATACACTACATATACACGCAGGTAACAACATCACACCTGTGTGCTGGACTAGCACTGGCGTCACAACAATAACATCACTGGTCAAAAACCTATATCGCTCACCACACATGTGACTTTGTGCCCACATAATAACACAAGGGGACATCTCTTCCCATGTATTCAGGACTAGTCTCTTAACAGCCCCAGCTGAGCCACTGCGCCTTGATGAGCCCTGATCCTATAACTTAAAGTATACTACCCTAACCTTGGAGCACAACTAAAGTCTATCACAACTACCGCACACTAACTACCAGTATACTACTTATGTTTAACTCATCTGCTATATTCACAATAATATTTCCACTTTAGTATTCTCTCAAGTACTGTATATCTCAAGCAGTTGCATCTCAGGCGTATTACAGTATTACAAGCAAACTATTGAATTCAAAAGATTGTCAAGTCTTATTAGTGTTTTATGGACTCTACATATCTCTGCTAAAGCGTGTGAGAACTTTTCCTGTGTATTGCTTCCCTACTGGAGTGATTATCGCCTTGGACAAGAGGTTATTGTATTCTAAGCTGTGAGGTTTCTGCACTTGTCCTTCAAAGTGTTACAGTAAAAGATACTATGGGATTTTTTCTATCTTCACAGACCCAGGTGAAAGAATTCTGTCTGGTGCCACAGTTAGTACAGTAAGCTGCTGTGCTCTACTCCAGCCACTAGATGTCTTACTTCCTCTGTACACAGCTGCAGTTATGTAGAAAGGTTTAAGCCTATACACACTCTCTTACACTCACAGTTCCTGTCACAAGGCCCTATACAAGTTAGGAGCCTCCCGTTCGGGGGGGTCTAGTCTCTTCCAGAAGGGCAGTGGAGGCTAGGTGCAGTCAGTTCTAGCCTAGCTTTGGGCCAGTCAAGTTTTGTTTTGTTTCTGTAATTTCAGTGTGAGAGACTACAGCAGTCATGCACTGCTGAACCCAACCCTAGGGTAACCGTAGTTACAGGAGAAACCCCCTTACCTATTCTGTGGACTCCTTGCTTCAGTACAGTCACCCCCTTAAAAAGAAGAGAGAGAAAAGGCTGATCCACAGTAGAGCACAGATGCAAGAAAGCCGCTCCCTAATTACTATGCTTAATTACGTAGGAAAACTTCTACTAGTTAGCTTAACCCAGAGACAGAGAGTTGGGACTCATACTACCTTTCAGGGTGATCACCAATACTGAGAATCAGAAGGCGGTCAGATACTGTATAAAACAGTTATCTAAATGTGAGTATAAGGAGTACCAAAAGAACTGTTATATCCTTTAGTATTGCACTGAAGATATTTTAAAGTAAAGTTACACATTGTTTAAGTGGGACTCTGTCACTTCTGTCACCGCTCCCTGCGCCTCACACAAGTTCCACTTACAGTCAGGTGCCCATGTGCCTGGCAGTGGGTATTACCACTCTGGGTCACCGTGACAAGTTGCCCCAAAACACCAAAGCCTACCTGCTGGTTTAACACCAGTATCCAGCACCCAGTATCCAGTACTATTCCTGTGTTAAGTCTGACACACCTGCACCTGTGCAAGAGCTCCCTTCTCTACACTACACTAGAACAGCAACTATGGTGTTGCCGAGACAGTGCTCAGGGGTGGCTAGCTGGCCCCACTCCTGGCTCACTATGACAAGTGCCCATGTGGTTTTCCAAGCTACCCAACATCTGCCACCCGTGTTGCTGCTGTGCTCTGGTGCGAACATTGTACTTGTCTGTGCTGTTAGTATTTGTTTAAAAATATTTACTCTCTTTAGCTATTTATTCTCCAGCTACAGGGTTGGTAATGGGACTGGAAATAAAGAGGGTTCACATGTTATTCAGTAACGTATTAGAAGTAATATTAGTAATACTATTTGCAGTACACATTACAGGCAAACATTGAGAAATACTTGTAAGGAGGGTGGTTGCACATTATTCTTCCCCCTTATGTAAAATACAACAAAGTGTGTGTAGCAGGTTTAGGTCTGTTTTAATAGTGACCTTAACCTACAAGGGTATCGTAAGATGCAAAAAACAGACAGATATCTAGTGATATTTGAAAAAGTAAAGTCCAAGTAATCATCCCACAAAAAACCAAGCCCTCCTATTCTGGTACTCTTGAAATGCGACAATAAAATAAAAAAGAAATGTTTGACCCGAAGTCAGACTCAAAAAAGGCTGGTTCTGAAAAGGTTAAATAACTCAAAATAATATAGAGTAATAACAATAGTAGAAGGCATGGAATGAAAGAAAGTAAGAAAGGATTTAGAAAGTGCTTATTTCTCATCTTGACAACTGCAATGTGGATTGTAGAGATTAGTAGGAAAGGAAAATGTCAAAGGCAAAGGCCAAACAACATGATTCAAAGCCTGGAAGTACGAATGGCAACCAGGCTTAGCTGATGAACTTACATACTTTAAGTGTTTGTCTTTGTATAACCGGAGTATATTTCCTCTTGTGCAATTACTTTGGTTCAGAGTTTTTCTTTATTACTTTACCACAAGCTTTTAAATTAATATTATATTTCAGATGAAGGTCGTCAAAAGATCAGCGTAATAAATTACATGTACATAACATGTTCACTTGGTTTTCTTTTAATCACTTTATTGTCAAACTTAAAATGATGTGTTCAATACTGTGTGTTTAGCAAAGGTTACAAATAAGGGCTGTAATAAAAGAGGCCAATATTGCTCTGTATAATCCAGTAGATCCAGTGGTCAGTTGACGAATGAACAAACATTTGTTTGTTGGCTTATTACTATACCCATATATTTTACTATTAAATTGTTTCAATAGTAAAACTCAATTGACTATATGTGTAATAAGGAAGTACACAATAATACATCTGTATTTCAACCTCCAGTCCCTGCTTGGCCACATATCAGATGAGGGTCAGTTACTTTATGCAAACTGAACCACATTCAAACAGCTAAACAATTATTTAGCAGTTTTGGTGTCCTCTTCTGAGTATCTGGTGTCTTTAGCTGCCTCCAGCCCGCTCAGACAGAGTGACAGCCTGCTCAGCCAATCACTTGCTGTGGCACCGCCCCGTTTCAGTCAGTCACTGATAAGCCAATCAGGAGATGGGACAGCACCACAGCCAGTAATAGGCTGAGCAGGCTATCACCCTTGTCTGTCACTCTTTGCTCGTCTCTATTAAGGGGCATCTACTCTTCCTCCTTCAATAGCCAAGCTTCATAACCCAGGATAGTTTAGAGAACACCAGCATCTCCAAAGTGAGTAAAAAATCCTGGAGCGTCAGACTATATTCTTGATGTAGATGATAGTTGCATAGTAGATAAGGTTAATAAAAGACATCAAGTTCAACTTATAACCCTACTGTATTGATTAAAAGATAAAGGTTTTAAAGAAAAATTGCAAAATAGCTCCATAGCATATTAAGACCTTTTAGGGCTTTAGGCTGGGCCTAAATACTTTTTGGCTGCCAAGTTGCAGATTTGCAAGGGACCTGCACCCTGCAGCGGGAATTGCATTTCAATGTACTAAAGGGGATATCCAGCATTAGTCAACTTTTAATATCTTGCTGCTGTTATGTAGAAAAAAAAAGAGCCTTTGATAACCAGACAACGCTTCCCAGGTGTGCTCCTGTGGTCTCACCAGTGTCCCTCGCTGACCTCAGCACCTCCACTTCTGGGACTAACTTATCTCGGAGTGACAGCCCACTCAGCTAATCACTGGTCGCGGCTCTGTCCCATTTCAGACATTGATTGGCTGAGCAGACTGTCACTCCCAAAACAAATCTGTCTCGAGAGTGGAGGCGCTGCAGTGAGCAGGGGAAACTGATGACACCACTGGAAGACATTGTAGGAACGCATGCAGGTAAGCATAAGTTCTTAGCAGCAAGGTATTAAAAGTTGACTAATGCTGGACAACCCCTTTAAGTATTACTTTTGTTTATGGTTTCCACTGGGAGCCAACCAGTGCATATAAACTTCTGACAGAGAGAAAATTTGTGCCTACATTCTGTACAAGTGCTGGAGTAGAAAATAGCGCTTCTTAACTGTCTTAGCTTTAAGAGCACTGGATCATCCTGGGAAGCCCTCATGTCATGTCACAGAAACCATTATAGGCTGTCAAAGTACTGATCCCAGCCTCCACAGGCTGCAAGTGTGTCTGCGTTACGCTTCTGTGAGAGCAGCCTAAGGCTTCATTTAGACACAGTTTTTATGTGCCTTTATTTTTATTTTATTTTTTTGTTTAAAGAATTGCCAGCAGGTTTTTTTTTAGCATTTTCTTTTCTGGCCCTTTTTTAGTGGAGTATACCCATTTGGGACACATGACATATTCATAAAATATGTCATAAGTTTCCCCAACTTTGGGACCTCCCCATTGTTTTTTCAGCTAATGGCATCTAGGGAATATAAATTATAGATTTATTTCTCCCCTTTCTGCTTGATCCACTTTAGACTTTAGCTCCAAGATTGCAGTGGCAGTTTAAAAGGAAATTGCTGGGTGAGAAACCAACGTTGAAATGACGACTGTTTTTATTAGACGGACGTAATTTATCCACAATTAACGCCCATTATTTTTTAACAAACATTATTTGTTATATTATTTAAATAACTCCGTCCAATAAAAATGGTTGTCATTTCAACTGTGTGTGAACAAAGCCTTATAGTACTAGCAGTACCTATAGTATATAGAAATTATAGTATATAGTATAGCAGTCACTATATAAATTTCAGGTTTTTTTTAAAGGGGGAAAAAAACACATACAGCTATAGGTACATTTATGGATTGCAATTGGGGGTGGGGCCTAATTTAAGACCGTCTTATCTTAAACTAGGCCCCGCCTCTAATTACTCCACTGGATTCACTGAGGCACATGCCTCTTAGGGAATTAGCCTGACCTGGGCCCGCCGACACCTGCTCCTCAGTAAATCATGGTAAATCAGGCGCAGTGGAGGTCCCGCCTCCTCACTGCCTTGCTGAGCCCCTAGTGTTCTATTCCACTTTTCTATCAATGTCATTGTATAGACCAGAAAAAAGTACAAAAATGCAGTTAGCTGTGGAAGTTAACATGAAGTTCAGGACACAATGATTGTGAATGTTTGTTGTGTCCCTGCATATCTCCCTAGAGGTAGATTGGACAATTACTGTAATTGTCCTGTCATTCACCCCTCTTGCATTCCTTCAATAATATCATTGTGCCCGCTTCTGACAACCCCCGATTCATGTAACTACTAGAGATGAGCAAACCGGGTTCGGGTTCGAGTCGATCCGAACCTGAACATTCGGCATTTGATTAGCGGTGGCTGCTGAACTTGGATAAAGCCCTAAGGCTATGAGTAAAACATGGATATTGTCGTTGGCTGTATCCATGTTTTCCAGACAACCCTAGAGCTTTATCCAAGTTCAGCAGCCACAGCTAATCAAATGCCGAATGATCAGGTTCGGATGGACTTGAACCCGAACCCGGTTCACTCATCTCTAGTAACTACCTCTAGTAACTACCTACGAAAGTAACAATTCCAGCTCTGCCACATCTCCCTGCTAACAACACATGGCAAATCGTGTCTAATATTTAGAGATGAGCGAACCGGGTTCGAGTCGATCCGAACCCGAACGTTCGGTATTTGATTAGCTGGGGCTGGTGAACTTGGATAAAGCTCTAAGGTTGTCTGGAAAACATGGATACAGCCAATAACTATATCCATGATTTCCACATAGCCTTAGGGCTTTATCCAAGTTCAGCAGCCACCGCTAATCAAATGCCGAAAGTTTGGGTTGGATCGACTCGAGCATGCTCGAGGTTCGCTCATCTCTACTAATATTAACAAAGCCCTGCTACACTGACAAAATCTGCTCTGCTACAAATGTCATCAGGGCACTACTGAAGAAATATCTCAGATTGCAAGGGAAATAATGGGAAACATCTAATTTAACCACTGCTGAGCAATCCATTAATATATGCAAATCAGCTAATAAATAAAGCTCTCTGGGAAGATTCTCATTTATTTTTTTTTGCTATTCTGCATTCGCTTATGGTCTCTGGAAACGCACAGCGAATATAACTTCTTGTTAAAGATTGAATTCCTCCGTTTAAAACATGTTTGCAGGCTGGATCCGATATCAAAAAGAAGCAGACAAAATAGGAAAGCAACAGCTAAAGCAAAGTCTTAGAGGCTTCGCCCAGCCTGGAGGCTGCTTATATGACAGCCCCTGCTCCGGATAATGATTTACTTTCAGAAAAGATTCAGGCAGGCTTAAAATCCCACACTAGGAATAATTACACCATGTCCTGCTTATGTATGCCGCTCATGTGCAATTTCTCATTTGTAATTTTCAGATAAAAGACACCAATTTTTTTTTTTCTTTACCATCCAGCTTCTTTATTAAATCTTTAGTAGCGATCATTCCGCTTTTCTCCACAAATTATACACAGTCCGGAGAGAATGAAAATTCCATAACTGTCAACATTCTTATTGATAGTGAATGTATACATATCAGACCGGTGGAGAGAAATTCTTTGGAAGGCAGTCTCACTAATTTCCGACCTGGTGGCTGAACACAATAAAGTACATCTCACTCACTGATGTCCAGATCATTCCATCAAAATGTCATTTCGCGATCCAGAGGACCCGAGTGATTGCACTATAATATACTCTCTTGCCAATTAGAGCAGTCTCCTGTGCTGACTGGTTAAAAAATGCACTCACTAAATGAAATTGTTATTTTACTGATCTTTTAAGGTTGGAAACACGCATGCAGTTTGTGTGACAGCCTGAGGTCCAGGTTCCTTGCATCAATACCTAATGTGGATTTAGGCTTCATTTCATTCATTTATAATCTTAGCACAGTAGGGGCAATTTACTTTAACTTTTTTTTAACTTTTTTACTTTTTTACCAGACAGGCTGCATTTGTGCATGGATTTACTAATCATGGGCATGTCCATACTATATATTTGGTATCGTTATACAGTATATTTGGCTCATTTTACAGTTTTTTGTGCTTTTTGCACACTCAGCAATTTATTTATTTATTTTATTTTATTTTTTTCCAATTCTGTCTTGGCTTATAGTGAAACAATTTTATGTCTAGTCAGCTTTGTAAGAGTGCCCACAGATACAGCTATTTTGTGGCATTTTCTTGTCTTGTCTTTTTTTCAGATTTTTTTGACTGTGTGTAATGTGTTTGTTCTAATTATGACTTTTTGGGCCAACGTTTGGCCCTGAACATGGACTGCATTGCTGAAGAACCGTGTTTGAGTCCAAATGCCATGGGCTGGTGGTGCTGGAACTGGTTTGGGTTGGGACTGCCAGTTGGTTGTGGTGTTTTGGGCCAAGAGTGGTAACACCCACTCCCAGACACGGCAACCAGACCTTGATTAGGGCAAATGTGAGGTGCGGAGTGTAGGTGCAGGTTCAACAGTAGAGATGACAGTGTCCCACTTTAAACAAAGTCCAAACTTTGCTTATAGAAGTGCAATAATAACAGTAACAGTGCTCAGGTAATCAACAGCAGTAGAGATGAGCGAATAGTGAAATATTCGATTTGATTGGATTCGTTTCGAATAGCTCCCGATATTTGACTATTCGATTGAATATCGAATCCCATTATAGTCTATGGAAGAAAAATCCTTGGGACTTGGAAATCAAGATTCGACCACTAGGAGGTCACCAAGTGCCCAATAAAACCTCAGGAAATGATGCCAACACCTCTGGAATGCATATGGGACAGCAGGGGAAGCATGCCTGGGTGCATGAAAGTAAAGTAGAAGTGTACCTTTTGGTCTAGTGGTACTTGCCTACGTATTAGGGGGTGGGTAATATTAGGGTATGTTTGTTTCTTGTTTATTCAGTACACTTGTGAAATACAATTGTTTGCAGAGTTATATATTGCCCAGCCAGGGATGTGAATTGCACACATGAATATATTGTATATATATCCACTTTCAGTATTACGCCACTGTCATAGACTATCAACTATAGACTCCAAACACAATACAACCGCTTTGTATAATGGAAAAAATACTTGGACAACTTATTTCATATACAGCCGTATACTGGATATAGAATTGATTTTACAACAATAGAAATAAAGGGCTGGTCAACGCCTTCCCTGGACACAGACTGCCCAATCTCTAGAGCAGAGGCGTAGCTAGGATTCACGGGGCCCCATAGCAAAATATTGTAAGGGGCTGTGGCCAGAGGCAGAATCCTGCCTGCAACCACAAGAGTGACTGGCAGAGCAGAGAGCCAATAGCTGCTTGCTCTGTCAGTCCACTGTTTTTAACTATAAGGGCCCATTAGGCGCCCTTATGGTTAAATATATAGGTGCAGGAGTGGACTACCTTTTGCTTAACCCCTTATTTACTGCAGTGTGTAAGCGACCCAATGTTCAGAAGACAAGTTGATCTTTGCTTTACTGCTGGTGCACTGATAACCCATGACCTCTGCATGGAACTCGGCACATTTTCCTACTTGGTTGCAGCAGGCAGCCAAGAACAGAGGTCAGAGGTTATCAGTTCAGTGAGGCACAGATATCTTTGTCTTCTGCTTGTTAACCCTTTGTGTTGCAGCATGTAAGTAAACATTGGGTAACTTACACACTGCAGTACAAAAGGGCTTAAGCAGAAGGACATAGGAGGCTCTTATCTTCCCTGTACATCCCCAGGCCCCCCTCCCCCATGGGTCCCATAGAAGCTGCCTACTTTTTCCTCTATGGTAGCTACGCCACTGCTCTAAAGTCAAGATAACAGCTATATTATCACAGACACTGTATACAGCCGTCTACTGGATATAGAATTGTTTTTACAACAATAGAAATAAAGGGCTGGTATTATCCCACAATTACACACTGCCTGTCTCACAACAGCTTATACAGTGAATACACACTGCCTGTCTCACAAATGCTTCTACAGTGTGTGTATACACTGCCTGTCTCACAACAGCTTATACAGTGTAGACACACTGCCTGTTTCACAACTGCTTATACAGTGTGTGTATACACTGCCTGTCTCACAACAGTCTATACAGTGTAGATACACTGCCTGTGTCACAACAGCTTGTAAAGTCTGTCTTTATATAGTTTCAGCCCTAAAAAGGGCTTTTGGGGGTCCCTTCCTGCCTAACTTCACCTAAAACCTTCCTCTCCCTGCTTACAGACTGTCCCTCTCTAGTTCCAACCAGCAAGTGACACGAATGTCGAATCACTATTCTTTTATCCAGGAGGTCACATGGTTTAGCCAGCCAATCACAGTTAGATTTTTTTTTTTTACGTCCTGCCTACTCCTAGTGCCTGTCCCTACCCCCTGCATGTTTATTGGCATGAAAAAAGCGCCAGGGGATGTGGGAGGGTGACTCGAATTTTTACTGCGTTTTAGCACGAATATTCGACCGTGGTCGAATACCTTGAATAGCTTGCTATTCGATCGAATAGCTGTTCGATCAAATAGTATTCGCTCATCTCTAAACAGCAGCAATAGGAACAGGCAAAAAAAGTGTGTTGATAGAAGAAAAAACAGAAGAAGGTGTCAGGGACCGGATAGGGTAGCCGCTTGCCTAATTTAACCTCTTAAGAACGCATGACGTACCTGTACGTCATGCGCCCGTAAGAGGTGTTCAGAGCGGGGCCGCGCGGCGTCCCCGCTATGAACCGCCGCGGTTTCGGGTCCCCCTTGTAGCCCGGGACCGCGGGTATTAGCGGGCACGGTCCGATCGCCGTGCCCGCTAATACAATAATCAGATGCAGCTCTCCGCCTCTCCGTCACCGCCGTCCAGCGATGTCTCTCACTTCCGGGTCCAGGGGATGGAAAAGGCTGCCAGTGCGCTTGTGCACCAGCAGCCTTTTCATTGGCTGGAGCGCATCATATGGCTTCCAGCAAGCTCAGCCAATCAGGGCTGAGCAAGCTATTTATCCCATTCACTTTCCATTTAGACGACGAGGAGGAAGAAGACCCGGACCGCCCCCCGACTCTGACGTCGTCGTCTCAAGATGGCGCCCGGGAGAAGAGGACGGTAACGACCGTAATAGGTAATGTATAACTTCTTTAACTTCCGGGGCGGCGGGGGGGGGGGGGGGGGGAGCTTTGGGGGTTCGAAAGTGGGGGAAGGGGGCCAGACCGGGTATTTAACCACATTACAAATTTATATAACTCTGTAATGTGTGTTGAATAAACAAAAAAAAAAAACATTTTGTGGGAGTTGTCCTTTAAGTGACCCCTTTCTTGGCACACTAAGTTTTGTGTATTTAGGTCACGGGGGGGGGGGGGTGCAAGAATTGACAGTTTGGCTCCCAGGGGGTTACGTTAATACCCTGTGGACCAGACTCTGTTCCATTGAGGGGAGGGGGCATGACTGCTTTCCACGTTTAACAGCACCTCTCTTCTCCTCAGTTTGGGTGTGGGCTTTGCAGCTCAGTTCCTTTGAAGTTAATGAAGTGTCAGTGTCTTTTCAACCAACATCAGAAGTGGAACTGACAGAGAAAAATTATAATGGAAAAATTTACATAGCTTCTGTGTTTTTAACCAATTCCTGGTTTTGGTTGAAAAAAAAGACTGACCAAAAGATGAAAATACTGTGTGTGAACACTGCATTAATAGGATTTTCTGGGACTTTTTATAATACTAGTATTGCATTGCCTTTTCTGGGTGTTTCACTTTTTTTTATTTTCAGCGAGTGCTTCTTTTGTTCTCAGGCTGGGTCTCATGACTGTGCTACCAGTGATTTCTCCTGTAATGTCATACTGTCTGTTTCCTGTCCCTTCCAGTAGACACATAGAGGGTGTCCCACCCCCGCTTGACTCATCACCTGTCCCCTAGACCCCATTCTATGCTCAGGCAGATTCCGCTATCCGCCCAAAGAATTGACGTGTCAATTCTTTGGGCAGACGACTGTATCTGCCCGAGCATAGAATGGACTCTATGGCATGGCCGGAGAGTCAAGCAGAAGCACATGGGGGTGAGCGGCGTTATCTGCAGGATGTTATCTCTGAGAATTCCTCAGTGTGAACGCACCCAGAATGAGCAATCAGGTGGGAGGAGAGCAGACATTGCAAGGCAACAGTGCTAGCCACTGAGACACTAAGAAGGAATAGGTGTGTAAGAAGCAAATTTATTGCAGATTTTGGCTAACCTGTTAAAGTCAATACAAAAATTTAAAAAATGTACAATCTACATTTCCAACATTCACTTTGCTGCTTTTGTGGGACACCTTGTGACCTGACTGCAGGTCTAATTACCCAAACTGAAAGCACTATAGGGATCTACATTATTATGCTTTGCCTTTGGATCATTAAATCTGGCCAAGACTTGAAGCCATAATATTGTATAGCTCTATAAGGCTGGTCTGAAACAGACCTTAGGATCTTGATTTCTTAATATAATTATACAGAATGACCCAGTGCCTATTAATGACAATAGTAATTTCATTCTAAATGTTCATAAAATACACAGTATTAAAATGCTAATGACATAGGGATATTCACTTTAGTTATGAGCAGCGAGTGTCTCCATATATTTAAACTGAAGGCTATAAGGAGTATTTTCCCGTAATGGAGGAGGGCAGCAGGGGGGATATCAAATTGTTATGCCAACAGAATACAGCCACTGTTAATGAGGATTTGGATCACAGACATATATATTAGGAAATAGCTCCCTTTGCCTTATGTATTAATGCAGCCAGTTTTGGATGAGCAGCCAGATGTTAACTGGAAGTCTATGATATACCGTAAACACATGCCGTTTTTTTTGGGGGGGGGTTGCATATTTCTCTCCTTTCTGCCGTTTTTGAGGCTCTGTAGTAAATTTTCCAAAACGCAACATGCTGATGGTGTGGCTTTTTTCAGCAAATTGTGTTTTTTTTTAACCTACAGACTTCAATAGGATTATCCTGGTTGTCCTAAAAGGGCCATTGCTGTGCGTATGGCATATTTTTCTGGTGTTTTTGTCACCTTTTGAGGTCCATCAGCTAGAACATGTGGTGGCAGAGGAAAAGAAGATCAGCACGCTAAACCACAAAAAAGATCATTTACACATTAAGTAAAAAATAATAATAATAATGCAAATGCATGCATAGCATTGGTGTTTTTTTTTTTTTTTTTTTGGAGGGGGCATGTTTTGGCCCCTGAACAATGCGAGACAATAAGTGTGTGTGAGGGTATCCTTCAGAATGTCACTTACAAAGTCATTGATCATGTAACTGCAACTATAGTAACAGTTGTGCACTCAGGCTGAGTGACAGATCGCTCTACCATTCAGCCTCTAGTGCTTCAGCAGCTGTGTGGCTGGACTGGCAAAAGTAATCTGATCCAAGCTCCTGGTCAAGTATAAAGTGTTGTTGTGGCCAGTCCCTAGTTGCTGGCTATTAGTGTATACTGAGCTAAGCATTTCCTACTGTGCCCTGTATCTCCTGTCTTTTTTTGACCCTCTGACGAATCCTCTGTCTCTTATTTTGGACTTTCACCGCCGACCCAGACCTCGGCTTATTGTGTTGTTTGTCTGTCTCTGTTTTGTGTTCTCACTTGATGTAGTATAGAGACTGCCTCCGTGGTTGTTTAGGACTGTCTTGAGGCAAGTAGGTAGGGACAGGGGGTGGCTTCAGCTTTAGGGCTCACTGTCGTGTCTTGTTCCCTACCATGTACCACCCGTCCCTGACAATAAAATTTAATTTTTTTGTCATTGGAACGAGGTCTGGTTTTGCCCATAGCAACCAATCACAACTCAGCTTTCATTTTACTAGAGTTCATTAGGATATGAAAGCTGAGCTCTGATTGGTTACTATGGGCAAAAGCAGACAGTTCTGATTTCAGACTGAAATGCTGTAGATTTGCAGAGCCCTACGTCCTACGGTTTATATGCATTGCTACACATAGTATATGGTCAGAGGTTAACTGCTTTAAGAAGGGCTTTACTTTGAAGGATCTTCTACAGGTATTGATGAAGCCACAGTATATTCAATATCTCCGAAGACTATAATGGAATACTTGTGTTTACTAGGCACTTCTAAGCATGCTCCGTCTTATGCTGTCCTCATTCTGTATAGGAAGGCATTCTCTGTGTGGCATTTATTATTTTAAAATAAATTAAACTTCTGAATAATGTTTATCCGCAGATTAGCTTCTACCTGAACAAAATTAGTTTTTCAATTTTAGCATGTAAAACCTGAAGGTCACAGGAGATTTGTATTCTCATCACTCCTTTAGAAATGAACTTGCATTCTTAAAGTACTGCTGAATTAGACAAAAAGAATATACAAATTACACTACACTTCAAACTAAACTACATGACCTATAAACCTAAGCAGACTAAGTATAACCTTTTTCCTGTTAATTTCTTGCTCAAGCAGATGGAGAATTGGGAAGGAGTAATAATGTGACTGAGCCAATGGTTTTGCTCAGCATTCAGAAAGTTAAAGGACTTACTGTATCTGAACACCAAAGAAAGTTTATGTTTGGCTGGAGGAGGTAAAAAAAAAGGAATACTCACCTACCCCTCCAGTTCCAAGTGCAGCCTCATGCTGTCCCGATGCATTTTTTTTTTAAGATGGGCTTGTCAAATCAGTCGCTGTCTTCTTAGCCAGTGGCTGACTGCTAAGCCAGTGATTGGCTGAATGGGCTATGACTGACAAGACAACTCTGTCTTGAAAGTAGGAAGCAGAGTCTTGAGCTGGGTAAATGATAGTGCCACACTGGAAACTGCAGGGGATAGAGTTAGATCTCATGCCACACCAGCCAAAAATAAACTCCTTTTAATGCATATATAAGCCCTCTAAAGGGAATCTGTCAGCTGCAATTCACATTCCAAACTTTTGCCACTATTATATAGCTGTTAGATCTGGAAGACACATGAGGGAAGAGTTATCAAACTGGTGTCCCTAGCAACCAATCAGATTCCACTTTTTCTTCCTCACAGATTCTTTGAAAAATTAAATGTGGAATCTGATTGGTTGCTAGGGGCAACTAAGACAATTATACTTTACACCATGTTTGATGAATTTACCCCGTGGTACTTTTCATATATCTGTCTGTGATTCCAGAACATAGAAAAATGATTTTATTATATAGTATGAAGAGTCGCAGAGGCTTTCCCGAGCTCCTGAAATACAGCATGCTGTAACACCTCCTTGCTCCTCCTCCCATACCTGACCCTGCTTGGGATTTCTAGGTGTCAATCAAGTAAGGAGGAGGGATAGAGGAGGCGTCCAGCTTGCAGCTATTCAGGATCTTGGGGAAACCTCTTTGGCTCCTTGTACCAGAGAATAAAACTATTTCTCTACATTCTGGAAGCACAGCTGAATACATGAAAGGTACCATGTGTCTCCTTGACCTAACAGCATCTAACAGTGCCAGCCGTTTGGAACATGAATTACAGCTGACAGATTCCCTTTAAGGTTTATTAACAAGTGACAAACTGGAAGCATTGACCCTTTCCCTTTATTCTATTTAATACATACTGTACATGCATGTACAGCTTATGATTCCAATGTGGTTTTCTCCTGGTCAGCAGTGGACTAACTAAACATGACTTTATGTTTCAGTAATATCATCTTCTTCAAACACGTTCCAAGGCAAAAAAAAAAAAAAAAAATGTGTAAATTGAGAGTTTAGTGTGTGGCGAAATAAGTGGATTGATGGATGAATATAAAGAGAACATAACAAAATGTACTAACCAGACAGTTTTTGTACCCAATAAGGTGGTTGACAAATACACTGCAGTGCCCTCATACTGTCTTACAATACTGTGTGTCCAACCATCAAGCTCTGCTTATCACTTAAAGGGGTTATCCAGTGAAAACCTTTTTCTTTCAAATCACTGGTTTCAGAAAGTCATATACTGTATATTTGGAATTTACTTCTATTCAGAAATCTCAAGTCCTTCAATACTAATAAGCTGCTGTCTGTCCTGCAGGAATTGTTTTATTTTCAATCTGACACACTTCTCTCTGCTGCCACTTCTGTCCGAGACATGAACTGTCCAAATCAGGAGAGGTTTTCTAGCG
Source organism: Dendropsophus ebraccatus (assembly GCF_027789765.1). Taxonomy (NCBI): domain Eukaryota; kingdom Metazoa; phylum Chordata; class Amphibia; order Anura; family Hylidae; genus Dendropsophus; species Dendropsophus ebraccatus. The sequence goes on from NC_091463.1 coordinate 66,159,883, forward strand.
AGATTTGCTGCTAATCTGAACAGTTCCTGTCTCGGACGGTTCGGCAGCATAGAGCACTGTGTCAGACTGAAAAGAAAACATTTCCTGCAGGACATACAGCAGCTGATAAGTATGGAATTACTTATGATTTTTTTTAAATAGAAATAAATTACAAATCAATATAACTTTCTTAGGGTGCGTTTACACAGAGAGATTTATCAGATTTTGGAAGCCAAAGCCAGGAATGGATTTGAAAAAAAGAAAAGAGATCCCAGTCTTTTCTTTATGACCTAATCCGTGTTTATAGTCTGTTCCTGGCTTTGGCTTCAAAGATCTGTCAGATAAATCTGTCTGTGTAAACGCACAATTAAACCAGTTGATTTGAAAGTAAAAGATTTTGGCTGGCTAACCCCTTTAACCTCCTCTGAGTTGGTTATGCGCTGTATGCACAAGAAGGGGCATGGTCATTCAGGGTCTTGTCAATGAACCTTTCCCAAAATATTTTTGTTTGGGAGGCTACTTTATTGCCTGTTAGATAAGGTTTACTGCATTTCTGAAATTCTTAAAAGTCAATGAGGTCATATTCTGCTATACTGTACCTGAATTGGCCAGTTCCTTTTACTTGCTAATGATCTTCCCCTGTCTTGATTTGTACTCAATAAGAGATCCAATATTCCCTGCCCTGATCCATACCTGTCTAGTGTAAGTTAATAGATTCCACTTGTTATTACCATTGGCTTTTCTAATTCAATTCCGCCTGCTATGCTGTAAGACGTTGGCCAAAGCAAGAAAATAAAAAATGAAGATTCATTTCAAGAATGTCCATAAGGGTCAATCGAGGGTAAAATATCAACTCTCTAAGCCATTTTAACTCCAAACTAAATACAAAGCAACCTGGTAGGCCCCCACTGTGATCATGACAGACACATTTTTAGTGTCAATTCAATGTATTTCAAATGTTCAAATTTTGTCAGTTTTCTAATTAAATATTCTATAAACCTTTTTAGTGGAGTCCATTTACTTTTATAATTTGTTGCTTTTATCAAGGATGTATCACAGAAATAATCGGTTTAGCAAAAACTTAAAGGACGTATCAACTGTCAAATAATTGGAGTCATTTCAAGCCATTAAGCCAAACAACTATTTTTCCGAAAGTGCCTTTTTTCTATCTCCAGAAAGATGTAATTCTTATAAGCACCGTATGAAATCTATGATTTAAACTCTGTTTACTGTGGAAACCTGGATAAACAATACCGATTACTATGTCAAGAAGTGTCATACGATGTTACAGAAGTCACACTGCCTAGAAGTACGTTTCTCTGTGTTTAATAGTGTTATAGGACACAGCAAATACCAAATCATTATCTGCAAAACATGAACTATAGGAACTTCTGGATCGTAAAGTTACACTCTACTTCCTAATTTATAACTAAACTAAGAAGTTGAAATTGAATGAAAAGTTATTTATGTGAATATAATGAAGATTTATGTAAGTGATTTCAGTATTTGAATTGACATATACATTTGGGAAACCTGTCCACTTGAAAGAAGGCACTAGTACCGTGATGGCGAACTTATGACACACCTGTCAGCACTGACAGCATGCCGAGAAGCATGCTGAGAAGGATGCTGGCATACCCCAGCGGCTCCGCAATTACAGTATCCAGTCTCTGGCAGTGCTCTCAGGCCTGTACCGCCATATGTACCCTGCCACATGTACCATCCGGACTTTGCATTCTCTACATTACCCGCCACACTGTTGACTGGACGCATAGCGGCAATGGTGCCACGGTCTGTGTTTTAAAGGCCCCACACTCCTGCACAGAGTAATAATGTGTCTCAAAGACGCCACACTCCTGCGCAGAGTAGTCTGTGTTTTAAAGGCCCCACACTCCTGCGCAAAGTAATAATCTGTGTCTCAAAGAGGCTACACTCTTTCTGACCATTCAGCAAGTTGGTGAGAAAGGGGGGGGTTGCTGATGAAGGGATGAGGGGACAGGGGAACTGGGGGTGTATGCTGGTGAAGGGATAGGGGGACTGGAAGTGTATGCTGGTGAAGGGATGGGTAATGGGAGTATATATTTTTGTTATTTAAACTATAAATATCACAAAATTATGTTTTGTTTTTGTCAAAGTGAGACACCACCTGAGTTATGGTCGCTTTTTGGCTGAATTTTGATGCATCAAGCTGAAAAGGTGGGCCTGGGCCGGGGGTGCGGGTTGTGGGCTGGGGTCCCGCTGATCTAGGTCGCCCTGGGTCTGTGGGGCGGCCGCCTGGGGTCCTGTCCCTCATCCCCGTCCCCCTCCTGCCTCCCTGGCTCTCCCCCCCCTGCAAACTGATATGGTTTTTATGACCGAGGCCATTTTTTTCTTTTTTAACAGCTTGCCTCCACTGGCTGTACTCCTTCTGCCTCCTAGATTTGGAGATCAGCTTAGACTTCCTATCCCCCTATTTCTGGCTCCCGGTTCAGGTGCTGGTGCACAGTTAAAGGTAACATCACAGCGGGCCCTATTTTTTGCCCTATATTGGAGGAATTGTGCCTAATTCCATAATTGCATTTATAGGCATTTTTCTGTCAAGACTATTGCTATGACTTGGGAGAGGAATGCCGCTGAAACCAGCTCAGAGAAAAACAGGTGGCTCGCTCACGCCTAAGACTAAATCTACCAAGCTTGATAAATTTCTGCACTCTCCCTGCTCAAGCCCTATACCTCAGCCTTCCCCCTCTCAGTCTAATGGGACTGTCTGGATCTCGTTTTGCAGCATTGCGGGAGGAGGGGGTGGAGGAGGAGAGCGAAGAAGGTGCAGCTGGCTTTACCAGCAAACTAGATACTATTCTTGCTGAACTTTTGATCTGCAGAGGGTCCTTATGAGATCTGACAACGAATATGGGCTCTCTCTCATTTGATGTCAGTTTTATAAGAGCAGATTTGGGCAAAACGAGAGAGAGACTGGACTTTCTGGAAACTACAGTACCTAAACTTGAGCTGGAGATGTCTGAGTTGAGGGGGAAGGTTAAGACACATGATACACAGCTAAATACTATGAAGGAGAAACTTGCGGACCTAGAGGACCACTCCAGAGGGTCCAATCTCAGGATTGTGGGTCTCCCGGAAGGTGTGGAGGAAGGGGATGCCCTAAAGTTCTGTCAAGCATGGATTCTGGAATTATTTGACAGGACCTCGTTCTCTCCTATTTTTGGCCTGGAACGTGCTCACAGGGTTCCCCTGCAGCAGCTTCCCCCGGGGAGTAACCCTAGGGTCATGCTGCTTAAGACGATATGCTCAGGAGATTGTGACGTCATCCTGAGATTGGCAAGGACTAGGAACGATATTGTTTACAATGGCTGCAGAGTGTCTTTTTCCCCCGACTTTTCTAAGGCCACCCAGGTCAAAAGGCTGCAATTCAGGGACATTAAGAAAAGATTGGCGCAGGCCCAGATCTCTTTTTCACTAATTTTTCCTGCAAAATTGCGTGTTGTTTATAAGGATTCTGTACATTTTTTTCTTTCCCCTCAGGATGCTGTTAATTGGTTAGATGGGAAGGTCTATGAGATTTGCAGGGTTTATCTGTTATTCTTATCTTTTCGGGGGAATTTGGAGGGAGGAGGGGGTGTTGTGGTAGCCCGGTAAGCAGAGAGGGAGCCGTTGTGGCGACCATGTTGGGGGTAGGGGATGATGGGGGGATGGGGGAATGGGTGAGGGTGGGGGGTTTGGGGCCCAGGCGAAGGGGGGAGGCTTGTAGAGAGGGGGGCAGTGTTTTTTTTTTTTTTCCCTTATCCCTTTTAGGTTACTATGAGTAAGTCTGATGTGTCTTTTTTCTTTTGGAACGTGAGGGGTCTGGGGGACAGGATAAAGAGATGTGCAGTTTTTGATCAAATTTTTACCGGCTATTATTTGTCTTGCAGAGACCCACTGTTCTTCTGAAAATTTGCATAAAATCAGGAGACGATGGGCCTCGCATCAGTTTCATACAATTTTTTCTAATTTTTCCGCCAGAGTGTCTATATTGGTTCATAATAAAATTCCATTTAATCTTCTCCTCAGTAAAATAGATCCGGAGGGGAAATACATTTTTCTTCATTGTACTGTTTATAATGCTCCAATTATTATTGCGTGTCTCTATATTCCTTCCCCATTCTCCGCAGTGGTTATTTTTAAGCTTATTAAGTTTGTCTATGACATCGGTACTTTACCGGTCTTCGTTTGTGGAGATTGGAACTGTGCCCCTGATAGTTTTGGGGACAGGAGAGGGAGGCTGCAGAGGATCTCTGCCCATCCCTCTCCTGTGTCCAGGATCCTTAATGAAGTTGGTTGGTTGGACGTGTGGAGGGCTCTGTACGGTGACAGAGTAGCTTTTTCATGTTTTAGTGCTTCGCACAACGCTGCGTCCCGTATAGACCTGTTTGTTTGTAATGAAATTTCTATTAAATGGGTTCAGTCAATGGAAGATAAGGCGAGATCTCTCTCCGACCATTCTCCTCTTGTACTACGTATTAGAGTGCCTGGCCTTAATCCTGGCCCCAGGAGGGAGTTCCGCCTTAACCCCTATTGGCTATCCATTATAGACAGGAAACCTAAAATCCGTGAAGAGCTCAAGACTTTTTGGGAGGTGAATAAAGGCTCCACCCAAGCTCAGTTTGTGTGGGACGCTCTGAAGGCCTTCCTAAGGGGGTGCCTTTGCAGGGAGGTCATTTATAAGAAAAGATCCTTCCTGGCCCAAGAGAATAAATTGAGACAGGAAGTGGAGGGTGCCGAGGGGACTTTCAGCACTGATCCGTCTAGGACTAATGGGGACGCTCTTAAGGCTGCTCAGGATAAATATGCTGAATTTTCTATTTATAAGGCTCAACAGAAGACCTTTTTCCAGGGCCAAAAAAGATTCATAGAGGGCGGGAGGCCTGGCAAATACATGGCCAATATTGTAAGAGCTCAGGAAGCTAGGAGATGTATAGTCTCTTTGTACGATGGGGAGGGTGTGTTGACCCACGATGCTGAAGGGATCAAAACATTGATAGGCGAATACTTTCAGGAAGTGTATACCTCTAGTGGGAGGGGGGACGGAGGGGAAACCCAAGCATTCCTCGAGGGTCTGGATTTACCTAGAATTAATCCTGATAAGAAAGCTTTGTTGAACAGGCCACTCGGGGTGGGGGACCTCCTCAGAGCCCTTAAAAGTTTCCGGGGACAATCAGCCCCGGGGACCGATGGGCTCCCCTTTGAGCTCTATAAGGAGTATTCTGACATCCTACTTCCATGGCTTCTGGAGACTTTCCGGGCCTCTCTCTTGGAGGGCTTTCTTCCTCCCTCCATGAGAGAGGCCTGCATTGTTCTCATTGGCAAGAAAAATAAAGATCTTGACAGAATTGAGTCATACCGCCCTATATCATTATTGAATACAGATGGTAAGATTATCGCAAAGGCTATTGCTTTGCGTCTGGCAGAGGTAGTGACAGACCTTATCGGAGAGGAGCAGACAGGGTTTGTACCCGGTAGGATCATACACAATAACATCACTAGGGTTTTTGCCAATATTCAGCTGGATCGGGAGGTTCCCCGCTCCGTCCTGTCCTTAGACGCCACTAAGGCATTTGACAGGGTGGAGTGGGGATTCCTCTGGAGGGTTCTGGAGAAGTTTGACTTGGGGGAGAACCTCATTGCATGGATTAAGTTGTTATATTCATCTCCCCAGGCTAGGGTGGTGGTTAATGAGGAATCTACGAACTGGTTCCCTTTATCCAGGGGCACCCGTCAAGGGTGCCCGCTTTCTCCCCTTCTTTTCATTTTTTACATAGAACCTCTGGCTGCCTGTCTCCGATCCTCAGCCGAGGTTAGGGGCTTTGGTCTGAAGGGGCTCGACGATAAGTGTCTTCTCTATGCGGACGATGTTCTCCTTTTTTTACGTGGTCATGAGGAGGCGATTCATGGTGCTATGACTATTGTAAAGAGGTTCGGTACTGTCTCGGGTTTTGAGGTAAATTGAGGCAAATCTTGCCTATTGCCTTTATATGACAACTTCACTGTGGAGGCACTGGGAGGATTGCCCATCTGGGTGGTGGATTCGATAGAATATCTGGGTATCCATATCTCCCCCTCTATCGGTAGATTTGCTGAACTTAGTCTTACTCCTTTATTAAACAAGATTCAGAGGAAAGTGGACTTCTGGTCCAGACTCCCTATAGATATGTCAGATAAAATGGCTATTATAAAAATGATTATTCTCCCTCAGGTGCTGTACCTTCTTTTCTCCTCTCCGATGTGGATCTCCAACCAATGGTTCGGGAAGTTAACTTCTCTCCTCAACTCTTTCATTTGGGGGGGGGGGGGGAAGAATCCCCGAATGAAATACAAAAACTGGACTCGGGCAATTGGCGAGGGGGGTATGGCTCTGCCAGATTTTGCACTATATTTTCTGGCAATGGGAGCCCAGGACCTTAAGCGATGGTGGACCTCTCAGGTGCTCAAATATATTATGGATCACTGTGGTTGGAAATATGCAGACGCCCTGGTTGGGGTGGACGCTGGATTTGGGGGTTACAATGAATTAACACAGGTTAATAAATATGTGAAAATGTGGCGGAAGATGAAAAAAATTTTCAATTGTAAGGGATGTTTTGGATTTTCTTTACTTCGGGGGAATTAACTGTTAGAGGAATTTCTTAAAATTCAAGATTTTCATTTTTGGTCTAATAGGGACCTCACGTATATACATCAGTTGGTCACAGATGGAAATATCATTAGTTTTGAGGAATGTAAGGCCATATTTGGCCTCACAAATGCACAAGTATTATGGTTTGCACAGATTAAAGGGGCTTTTAAAGACACACATAATAAGGAGATTTGGCACTATGAATCTCACTCCTTCTTTGAGCACCTGAGAGACCCTTCACAGGGTAAGAAATTGCTGTCAGGCATCTATAGATGCCTTGTTCAGGCCTGGGATAATCCGTATGTTGAGAAAGTCAGGCAAAAGTGGGAACGAATTGGGGTAATTCCACAGTATAGATGGGAGGCAGCGCTTCTTAATAATAGAGTTGTGGCTCTGAATCCTCCTCATAGACTTATCCAACTAAAAATTTTATATCGGGTTTATTACTCCCCACAGAAACTTTGTATGATGGGTTGCTGGAAGTCCTCTCGGTGCCCTAAGTGCGATTCTGAACCTGCCGATTTTTTCCACCTGATTTGGGACTGTCCCAAGATACAGGAATTCTGGAGGGAGATTCGGGAGTATATGACAAATTGCCTCTCCCTTGCGGTTCGGGAGGACCCCTTTTTGATTCTGTTTGCTGGGCATGATAATGATGGTTCAGATGGCTCTTTGCTGAATAAACTTTGGGCACTGGGTAGGGTTGTAGTGTCTCGCAAAAGGCTGGGGGAAGCCCCTCCAACCTTGGCAGAATGGAGAGCTTTAGTGAATAGAACATGCAGCTATGAGAGGTGCCTCGCTAGAACCAATTCCAGTAAGGCCTTGCGAAAGTACAACAGATTATGGTTTAAATGGATCAGTAACCGAATGTGAAGAAAGGTTTGGTGTTCCCCTTCTTTTTTTTTTTTTTTTTTTTCTTGCTCTCTCTCCCTGCCTTGGTCTATCTTCCTTTCGCCTGGTTGGGTTGGGTGGGTTGGGTTGGGTGGGTTGGTTGATGCGGGTGGGGGGGAGGGGAATTATTGTTTGATTGGTTGTTTTTTATGGATCTGTGTTTAGAGCTAGCTATTGGAGGGGTAGGTGAAGGAATGTTTTTTATGGCTTCCACTGATCCTACTTGTGCTGATTCTATTTTATTAATGTTGTTGATTTGTGATATAAAATAAAAGAATTTATAAAAAAAAAAGAACATAGGAACTCCTGCAGATTTTTGCTTACTGGGGTCTTCTACCTGATAGGGGAATTATTTGCTCACTTGAGTCTTCTACCTAATGGCGGATTACCTACATACTGAGGGTGTCTGCCTAATGGGAGAAAATTATCTACGTATTGGGGGCATCTACCAAATTGTGCGGTGGTGGGTTACCTACCCAACCTATTCCCCTCCCCAAACCCTCTTACCTGCTGACTCTGTGAGTCACTGGATGAATCTTCAGTGTAACTTCTTATGCTGTCTTCACCGCCTGTATGGAGCTGAGATCACCCCTATATGAGCAGTGTATGCAGAAATTTTGGCCTGTGTACAGAGGTTTTGGTTTTGTATCAGTATAATGGTATTATCCAGTCATTATGTGGTAGTAATGGTAGTGGTCATGGTGTGCTGAAATTATTTGTCCCCTGTATAGTGATGGTATTGGTGATATTGGTTTGTGTGTAGTGTTTTTTTTTATTTGGTAACAGTATGGTGGTATTATTTAGACATTGCAGTAGTAATATGTTGTCCAGGTGTGTGGATGTATTATTTTTATTCGGTTTAAATCCCCAACCTTTACAAAATCCTGGGTGTACCTCTGGTGAGCAGTGATGTAGGCATTGTATATATTGTCTCTATTCTACATTAACGGGTTGGCTGGGGGAGTGCAAAATTTGTCTTTCTCCAGATAGATTACTATTGTAATTAAATAGTGTTGAATGTAATATCTGTGCTAACTGCCATAAAACATGATTTACATATATTTTCTCGGCCAAAGGCAGATTATATTACACTATTACAATGTTACTGATTAATAAAATAAAATAAAAAAAACTAAAAAAAAAAAATGCTCAATTGGTAATAAATCCAATGACCTGGTAGCCAATGAAGTGTTGCAATCTAGTGGAGACATTCCTGGAAAGTAGTGTTCGGCCGCCAAAAAATGCCAGCTGGAAGCCCTGCCATAGGAGAAAAAATATGTGTCCACAGGATATCCCTAGCAGCCTTTTCACAGTGGTGATCAATTTTTTTTCTTTTTTGTGTACAAGCTGTAGAATACCAATATACAAGTATCACTACCTAAGCGCCTATTATTTGGAGCGATTCAGACGAGCGGACAAGCGCCAACCTGCCAGGTCAGCGCTTGATTGCTCCTCCTTGCCCGCTCGCTGCCACAGCTATTACACGCGCTAACAGGGGAGGCTGCGATCGTTAAATTATTGCTAAACTGATCGTTTGTGTTTTACCCTGTTGAAAGACAATATTCAGCTGGCTGACCTTTGTCTTCTATTACACTAAGCGGTTATATCAGCCAATAATCGCTTTATGTAGTAAGGCATTTACTGTGCAAGTGCCTTTTCAAGAGTTTACTGGGTTTGACAACAAACTGCTAGCTATCAGGAGAGGAAAAAATATACACTAACCCCTCTGATTGCTCACGACCCATAGTTTTAGAGTCCTCAGCAGATGTGCCACCGTTGATGCCACAGAAAACTGTGCGCAGTCATCAATTAGCCTAAGTAGTCAAATGCAACAAGTGTACTTCTGGCCTTTAAGGGGTTATCCAGTGCTACAAAAACATGGCCACTTTCTTTCAGAGACAACACGACTCTTGTCTCCAGTTCAGGTGTGGTTTTTAATTAAATTGGTACTCCGGAAAGGGGTTATATTTAGGGTATGGCTGGGGAAGGGGTGGAAATAGAGGCCGCCGGTCACTTACCTCCTTGGTTCCAGCGCCGAGTCACGGATCGCACCACCCCATTCTTCAATCCCGCGGCCGTTTCCGGGTCTGAGCTGCAGCTTGACACATGGCGTCTCAAGGCAGCTCAACTATTCAGTGGCCGAGGTGGGACTCCGCTACGACCTCTGAATGGCTGAGCTGCCTTGAGACGTCACGTCTCAAGCCACAGCTCAGACCGCGGGACACAAGAATGGGGCGGCACGATCCGGGACCTGGTGCTGGAATCGGGAAGGTAAGTAACCGGTGGCCTCTATTTCCACCCCTTCCCCGGCCATACCCTAAACATAACCCCAGCCCGGAGTACCCCTTTAAGCTCTATTAATTTCATTGGAACTGAGCATGAAACCCCGCCCAAGCTGGAGACAAGAGTGGGGTTGTCTCTGGAAGAAAGTGCCATGTGTTTGTAGTGCTGGATAACCCCTTTATTGTCACATTAGGAGATACTTGTACTAGAATTAGTTCGGTTTGGACAATAATGCATGGTTTCCATTACTGTCACTTGCTCTATTCAAGTCTATGGGGACACTTTGGTATGCAGTATGTCTTAATACATTTTCATGTTGGATAAGTGTGAACCTACCCTAATTAGAAGCCAAAGACGTATAGGTATTGCTCTTGCATTATAGATAATATAATGCCAGCCAGATTGTGACCATGCAAACCCGACCTACAGGAACAATTAGCCTACACGAGCTAGAGCTGGTTATTTCTCTTTCCTTGCACAGCACTCTAACATATGCTGTTGCTTAATTGAAAGGATTTTATGGGGCTCTTTTAACACAAGCAGCTGCTCATGGCTGCACATTGATGGTCATTGGTAAAATAATAACTGATCTTGGAATATCACCAAGTAAAAATTTGAGGAAAATTGCTGTATGCACACACACTGCTGCTAAATAGGTTATCCCTGCAGTCTGCTAGAACGTGCAGAACAGAGCTATAGCTCATGTTAAGAGTCAATGGAGAGAGCAAATCTTATATCTTGTGTTTAGAGAGGCAATTCAGCAGCACCACACGTATCATCAGTTATTAGAAAAATTTAAGGCAGTCTGAACCTTTCAAAGTGTGGCTATGCTATAAAAGTCTTCTTACAGAGGTTTATACTAATATCACCCAGCCTATAGAGATCAGTTCAATGGCTGAGCAGATCCCTTTAAACAGAAAAACAAAACCCATAAAGACCTAATAGCTTCCACAGCTCAGGATATGTTAGAAGTTTATTCACTGAAAGTAACAGCCTGTAAGCTAAACACACAGCACCAACTTCTTGTTGTGATAGTTTACTGATCTGTATCCATATGGGTTAAATAGAAAAGTATCAGCATTAATGTAGACAGCACACTCATAGCACACAGAGAACTTAAAAAACTGGAAAAATCATATCACAATGTTAATTAGAAATTATTAAATTTTGCTATAATTAAGTTTTACTTAAAAAGAAACTGAGGTCAGCTTAAAGGACAACTCCCGTACTAAGAAAAAAAAACAATCAGAAACATAGTTTATATACTTATCATCCCTCCAGAGCTGTTACTGCTTGAATTTCACACCATCTGCATACAGCCTGAGCTTTATTCTCAGGCTTCATTTCACCCTTACTTCCTGGTTTCAGCTACCCATGATGCACTTTGGCTTCTGTAATGTTGCAAGTGCCTGCCCCTCAATTCACTTCAACTCCCATCATACACTAAACATAATCCCCCTCTCTCTCTTCAGTCAGGCTGCTGTATAATCACACAGGTTGTCAGCCCCTGCACTGAAGCTGCACACACATACTGTCACTTTGCAATGTAGATAAGACAGGGTATGTCAAGGAGGGAAGATAAACAAGTGACAGGACTCCTTCACTCACTGAGTCCACTCGGCAGCAGGAGAGAGTATGAGGTGAGAGGGGGGGGGGGCTGCCTATGTGCTGGGAGAGAAGATAAGCAAGTGACATGGACTCAGATGGCTTGCAGTTGCTCAGCCTATCGAAGCTGAGCAAGCAGAGTCACCTGACAAGGCAGGGGAGGCTGGTGTAACAGGAGCTAGAGCAGCCCTCCTGCTGATGACTCATTGTCACAAGAAGAAGCCGAGAGAAGAAACTGGTGACGACAGTAATTAGATATGTGTGAGTTTCTTACACTTCCTGGTGGGGGGTTGAGGGGGGAAAAGATAGGGAAGGGAGGCAGATAGGTGATTGAAGCATATTACACAGTTATATAACTTTGTAATGTGCTTCAATTACTGGGAAAAAGTTTTTCATGGGAGTTGTCCTTTAAAGGGAAACCAAACAGCTGTTCTGTTCCCATAGCGCACAGGACATTGAAAATATTTTTTTTTATTCTCATCCTTGGTGCTGCTTTTACTAATACTAAACTCTAATCAATATGTAAATTAGGTGGTTTGGGGACCTGGAGGCGGGACAACTGTTCTCAGTGCAACTGTCCTTAGTGGACCGGCTATCCCTCCTCATGAATATTGAGGCAGTTCTCTGCTGATCATATGCTGTATTTGAACAAGCCCATTTTGATCAAATGTGATCATTATCGCAAAAATTCTAACAAAAATCACTCTATATCTATCTTTCCAGTCTGACACAGTGCTCTCTGCTGCCACCTTTGTCCATGAGAGGAACTGCCCAGAGCAGTAGCAAATCCCCATAGAAATTCTGATGTGATTTTTATTAAGCCTAGGGGCACTAATATCAGCCATAGGTGTGAGGTGCAGCGCTCTTTTTCTTTCCTAAATCCCCATAGAAAACCTCTCCTGCTCTGAAAAGTTCCTGACATGGACAGAGGTGGCAGCAGAGAGCACAAAAAAATTGCTACAAATAGTTTAGACGAAGTGTCAATATACCAAAGGGTAAAAATGTAAGCATACTGGAGTAATCCTGAAAAATATCTCGCTATATTCACACAATGGGGGACATGTATCAAGTGGCGAAATCCGGTTTTTCGGCAGAAAGTGCCGATTTGCGTATAATTTTATTTGCAAATGGCCGGGAGGAGGCGGAACGGGGGCGCAGACTCAGAGTCCGCTCTAGTCACCATTAGTTTAGCTAAAAAATACACAGGAAACCTACTCCAGCCCTCAGATGGCGTAGGTTTCCTGCCGTGTGCACCAGCACGCGCGGGATTTATGTAGGAGCAGTCCGCCTCTACAAAAATCTCCGTACCAGAGCTGCGGGGACATTTTTAAGGCCGGACTTAATAAATGTCCCCCAATGTCTTTTTTTGGGCGTTTCACAGGGGTTGTTTTTTTTTTTTTTTTTGGTAACAGCCATCCTTTTGGCACCAAACAGCGGTCGTTAATGCATTTAATTATGGACAGAATTTGCATTAAACAGCCATATTTTGTCACCAAAATGACAGCCACATAGGCAAAGGCATTGTGTGAGCATAGCCTAAAGGTATTGCTGCATAATGATCAGGAGACCTGCAGCTCTTAAAGTGTATTTCACATAAATGCTTCATCAGGTCGTTTGATTCATCATACTGTAAAAAAATAATATATATATATATATATATATATATATATATATATATATATATATATATATATATATATATATATATATATTGCAATCTAAACATATAGACATTGACAGGAACCCTGCTGAAATACTATATACAGAACTGAAAAGGCGTAAGCCCAATACATAGATATGAACGTGCTTAAAGATTAACAGACTTGATTAAATAAATCAATATGTTAAGGACCTAAACAGTCTATAATTAATTTCTTTAATTGTGTTAGTACCTTGGGGATTTTTAGCAAATGTGTTACTTGTTTGGGAAAGCGGAGATAATTATACCTTTCCAGCTCGAACTTGTTAGATATCTGTTTTCTCTGATAGGGCATGGTAATTGTTTCGGCTGCTCTGGTTAGACATTTACACATTTAATCTAAACAATTTGGTGGCTATTTATCTGTTGTTTTCTTTATCCTGCTGCCCCATCAAACAATATTCAGTCCTAATTATGGAAATGAGGTGCTATTTGAAGATAATGTCGTGCCTCATCCTCTTCTATTCAGGTGTAACGCCAGATGGCAAAGCATGGATCTCATATGAGCCAACCAAATGAGATGATTCTAGTCATACTTGGTTTGAGTTGTATTTATTCTCTGCTTTGAGGTCTTGACATTCAGTATGTCCTTATGCTATCAGATTGTAAGGCAGCCAACATGCTCTTATCTTTTATGTACAGACACTCAACTTTGACTGTAACAAAGACAGTTACTTCTTCCAGGTATATTTAAGGTATTGGCAAATATTGCTAGAAAGTTTACATTTTACTGACTACAAATAAATCCTATCTTTGATCACTTTATTTTTACATTGTTGTACAAATGTTAAATAGCCTGTTTAATGACAATAAAAGGTTTTTTTTTGTCATGTATTTTTTATTAATTTTTTTTTTAACCCCCTCCCGCCACTGCACAGTAAATTAACAACGCTGCAGCCTATGCCTGAGGCTGCAGCGACGTTAATTTATGATTGAGGAAAACATAGGCACAGAAGCTGGGGACCCACTGCAGCTCTATAGGGCTCCAGACAGAGAATTCTCCCTCTACAGAGGGAGAATTCTCTGTCCAGTGTCCACTGGGGCTCTGCAAAGTGATTACAGAGCCCCAATGGTAGCCATGGAAACCAGAAGCCTCAGGCTACCGGTTTCCTGGCTACGGAGGCCGACGGAGGGATGGAGGTAAGGCAAGGCGCACGCCGGGGGGAGTGAGAGAATGTAGGGCGTGCACTGGGCGCTGTGCCCCCTCCCCTCTCCCCCCTGCCGGCAGGGGACAGAGGAGAGGTGGCAAACATAGGGACATCAGCCTATGGGATCATTATGATCCCATAAGCTGATGTCCAAAAACGACCTGGGCGTTGAGGAATCAATGATCCATAATCGTGAAAGGGTTAAATGAGAATTCTTTTTGGCAGAGTGCTGGGGAGGGGGAGGATGAAAGAAATAACATGAACTCACCTCCCTTGCTCCATCGCTGATGCCGGTATCCCACAGCTCCAGATGCTTTCTGGTAAAGAGGGGACCTGGGACATAACGTGCCAGGCCCACTCAGCCAGTCAGCAGCCGTAATGGAGTCCTTTCTTGTCTGCTGACTGGCTGAGCGGGCTTGACATGTCAAGTCCCAGGTCCCCTTTAAAACCCAGAAGCAGTCAGGACATATATGTATACCATATTCTATGAGCCAGGATTACCAAAATGTATGGCGGATGAAATGGTGAAATCACACAGAAAGTGGTGAAATCTAGTTCACAACTTGAGTCTATGGCTATATCCAAAATTTCCAGCACTTTCTAGGATGGCATGCAACTTTTTTAGCCACCAGTAATTAAATACTAAACTATTGAACTTGAGCATGCTCACAGTACTCTCATCTCTATTCACAACATAATATGTAGTAACTAAAGATGAGCAAGTAATAAAATGCTCGGGTGCTCAATACTCGAGACAAATATTTCCTGATGCTCGGGTGCTCGTTTCGAGTAACGAACCCCAAGCTTTTACAAAGGAAAGGTTGCGTGAAAACCTGAAAACCTCAGAAAATGATGGAAACAACACGTAAATGGACAGGAAACAGCCAGGGCAGCATGCATGGATGCCTCTGGGGCTGGCTAATCGCAACTTTATGCCAAATTATGGGCTCCTGGCTGTCTCCCCCATGTTCCTGTACCTCCTACCTCGCTTCAACGTCTGTTCACTGTCGGGCAAGTAATTTTCTGAATTGATTGATTTCTATCAGAAGTCAAAGTACAGCCTTGGACACACTGATGCAGTAGCTGTACTTCGCTGATCCCCGTCTCTTTCCCCGTACAATTACTCCCCCACCTTCTCGGCTCTCTCCTTACTGCACAGCCAGCAAACTTTCATATGATTGATGGCTGTCGGGGTGAAGACGCACAACACTGCATACACTGCTAGTAGCTGTGCTTTGTTGATTCCCCCCTTCTTCTACGGCATCGTAGCCCTCTCCTCACTGTGCAGCCAGCAATGGTCAATGTGCACAGGAAACAGCACAGTGAGGATAGGTAAAGCTGAACTACAGATCGCAGCCAGCCAAGAGAATGTCAGCAACAGGACAAATTGACTACTGACAGCAGTTTTGGGGTTAGTCATATAGAGTATGTGTGTAACTGGTGCTGTTTTTTTTTTTTAAGGCACCCGTTGCACAGGACACTGCACAGTGAGGATAGGTATAGCTGAACTACAGATCCCAGCCAGCCAAGAGAATGTCAGCAACAGGACAAACTGACTACTGACAGCTGCACTCCAAGTCCAATCCAGCAGCCAAGAGTAGCAAAAAGAAAATATGTTCTAAAAATGTTATGCCTTTAGAAGGACTGTTGGCTTTTTTGTGTCGGATTCCTGCCTAACCGCACACTAATTCCCTGCCTAACACTCTCCCTGACAGACAGCAGCTCTCTCCCTAATTTATTTTTATATGCCCAGGTCATCTGATCTGGCCAGCCAATCGCTGCTATCGACATGTAGGGTTCCCACACGATGCTACGAGCTCCCAAAGACTCTCCTGCATGATGATTGGCTGAAAAAAAGCCTCCAAACATGCAGGAAGAGGAAGATGCCATTGTCTTGAGTATTATGAGATGCTCGCCCGAGTACCGAGTACCAAGCACAATTGAGTACCCTAATACTCCGAGTACCAAGCTCGGATGCAGATTCAAAAAAGGAAACTTCTTTTTTTTTCTCCTCCAAGCCACAGCATTAAATCAGCAGCTACATCAAAAATATTTATAATTTTGTTAACTTAATTAAGTGATGTACCCCTCAACAATTCTGCACAGGTCCTCAGTTGCTTATTGACAAATATTGCATTGCCTGTAGGGCTATTAAAAGAAAGGGTTATGATAAGAGATGAACGAACCTCAAGCATGCTCGAGTCCATCCGAACCCGATCGTTCGGCATTTGATTAGCGGTGGCTGCTGAAGTTGGATAAAGCCCTAAGGCTATGTAGAAAACATGGATATAGTTAGTGATGAGCGAACCGAACCGTAACGAACCAGAATCATTACGAACTTCGCAAAAAGTTCGGTTCGTCACTGAACCGAACTTTGAGAAAGTTCGTAACGAATCTGGAATATTCGATATGCGTACGCATATCTCCTAAAATTCGAATATTTGATCAAATATTCGATCCCATTAAAGTCTATGGGAACAAGTATTCGATTATTGAAAAACATCTATTCGACCACTTGGAGGTCTCCAAGTCCACAACGACACCTCAGGAAATGATGCCAACAGCACTGGAATGCAACTGGGACAGCAGGGAAAGCATCTGACACCCCAAAATCGCCGGTAATAAGTAACAAGTCGATGTTATACAGGTGAATTACCTGGTTATTAATGGGTGTATGAATATTTTATAGGTAAAGCTGGTCGGCTGTATTATGTAGCACGTAGCACTTGGTAAACAGAGTGCCTTAAAGTAGCACAGCAGCCTGCTTGTACCACCCTGTGTATTTATGTATGACGTAGCAGCACGTAGCACTGGATGAACACACGTACTACTCTTTTTTTTTTTTTAGATCAAGCAATCTAGCACGTATCAGCTGCACAAAGCACTTGGTTAGCAGAGTGCTTGCACTACCCCTTGTAGATTTGCTACTACATATTTAAATGGAAACACCCAGAAACCTTGTTTGCTGTCAGTGAATGAAAACACCCAGTACTCTTGTTTGCCGTCAATGAATGGAAACACCCAGTAGCCTTGTTTGCTGTCATTTAATGGAAATCCCCAGTGTCCTTGTTTGCTGTCACTGAATGCAAACACCCAGTAAGCTTGTTTGCTGTCACTGATTGAAAACACCCCGTAGCCTTGTTAGCTATCACTGAATGGAAACACCCAGTAAACTTGTTTGTTGTTGCTGAATGCAAACACCCAGTAACCTTGTTTGCTGTCACTGAGTGGAAACACCCAGCGACCTTGTTTGCTGTCAATGAATGGAAACACCCAGTACTCTTGTTTGCTGTCAATGAATGGAAACACCCAGCGACCTTGTTTGCTGTCACTAAATGGAAACACACAGTAACCTTGCTTGCTGTCACCAATTTTGGGATGGTTTATATGCTACCTCTGTTTTAATGGTTCACTGTGGGATCACTGCCATGCTGTTGCCCAGAATTTGGCATAATGGTGAGATTAGGCAGCCTCAGAGGCATGCATACATGCTTCCCCTCCTGTCCCATATGCATCCAGAGGTGTTAGTATAATTTCCTGAGGTTTCATTGTGCACTTGGTGACCTCCAATTGGTCGAATATTGATTTCCAGGTCCCAAGGATTTTTCTCCCACAGACTATAATGGGATTTGATATTCGTTTGAATAGTCGAATATCGGGAGCTATGTGAATCTAATCCAATCGAATCGAATATTTCACTATTCGCTCATCTCTAATAACCAGGTAATTCACCTGTATAACATCGACATGTGACTTTATTACCAGCGATTTTGGGGTGTCATGCTTTCCCTGCTGTCCCAGTTGCATTCCAGTGGTGTTGGCATCATTTCCTGAGGTGTCATTGTGGACTTGGAGTAGTGATGAGCAAATAGTGAGATATTTGAAGATTCGATATTCGTACGAATATCCCGCGAATATTCGAATATTCGATCGAATATTCAATCCCATTAAAGTCTATGGGAACAAGTATTCGATTAGTGAAAAAACATCTATTTGACCATTTGGAGGGTAAAACCGGAAGCTTGGGGATTTGAACGCATATCGAATATTTATCGAATATTCGCAGTATATGCGTATGAATATCGAATATTCAAATATAGATTGAATATCTATTCGATCGAACAGTATTCGCACATCACTAATATTTAGTGTATCCATAACACTACCCCGTACAGCATGTGTCTAGGGGGTTTGGTCACGTGTGTAAACTTGCATTGTGGGGATTGGTGGAAAGTTTAGTGAATAAGTTGCAGCTGTGTGTGCTCTCTTCATCCTGGCACTGGCAGCCTGGAGCCGGGCAAGTGAGCTTTGGGGCCTCGTGGTGAGTGGGCACGGACCGGTGTCCTCAGTACACCAGTTGTAGCCTTCTTGTCTTGCGTGGCCCTTGTCACTCACTGGCTGGATGAGGAAAGAGGATTGTTATCACCCTCACTGCATTGGAGCTCCTGTTATGGGGTGAGGACAGTGCTCATTACCCATCACCCCTAGTTGGCGTATGTTGCCGGCAGATGCGTGGTCGATGACAGGACCATCTCCCTAACCCTAAGCTACACCACCAGTACATGACTCCTAGCATAAGAGGCGAAATGTGAAATGTGAAGTGTGAACAGAGGACAGGGCTGAGCAACAGCTGTACACGTGACTTATAGAGATGGTACAGTTGGTAAAACTGTCCAGTACAGGGCACTGGTAATTTTCAGTTTAAATGAGGTTTCCCATCTTTCCTGGCTTTGGCTATGCCCTAAATGTCTGATCATTCTGGTACTCTCACCTATCAGGAGATTGGTGGTCCTGTGCCACCTCTAGAACTTCTATAGACTTCAAGTGGTTGTCATCCACAAGGAAATGCCAAGCTTGTTAATCAGTACTTGAGTTGGGGTGAGAATGGACATTTCCCTCACAGTTCTGCAAGCTCCTGTGACCCTTTGTGTCATCAGTGACTGGACAATTATTTAGTGTACAATAAAGTTTCCAGGAACAACCAACAGAATTGTGACTGCAGCTCTAAACTATAACAAGTGTTGTACCTCAAGGTCAGTACAAGATGGAAACTGGACAGATTATAGTAAAAGGGTGGTCTTACACCTTCTAAGTGAATACATTAGTGTACCTAATTGCGGTCCCTGCTACTGTACATGAAATATAAAAAATTGACTACCCACTTATTGGTTAAAAAAACTTTCTTCCCTATTTTCTCTTCTTAAACCTGGGTGCGTGTTATCGTCAGGTGCCTCTTAAAAAGCGAAAAATATGGTATGTAATGCAATATTCTCAACTCAGACTTGCAGTTTTACTATAATATATATAAAGCACCATGATTAATCAGTGTTCACGTGTCAAATTGCAAAAGACAAAATTTTATAGAACAATCCATGTGGAAAAAAATAAAACACAAGATCAATAGGTTTAAGTAAATTTGCATGGCATTGAGAAAAAAATGACCTTCGCGCCTATTAGTGCTGCTCTGTTGGTACTGCCAGGAAATCTAATTTGGAATCTGCATTTCATGAGTAAATACTGTTTTTGCATATACTGTATATCTCCAATTTTATATGCCCATTGATCTACTTCTATAAATTTTAAAGGTATAGTGTTTACATGGCCCTTAGGTATTGCTGTTATTACTCCCCAGATCAGTTAATGTTTATTGAAAAGAAGAGTGAATCATGTTCAGATGCTTGAAATTTGAATTTTCCTTCCATAAATTTTATAATACAGAATATGAAAAGGCTTAGCTTGTAACAAATATTGGTTTTATAACTACATCTCATCTTATTCTATGTACTGTAGATGCTGTATTTGCTTTCACGGAAAAAAAGTAAATTGCAGAAAGTTGAATATAAGAATACATTGGTATTCAATGGAAAGATTTGCGAGCTAGAACATGCAAAATAAAAATTGAAATAAAAAGATAGCAATCCATTATCCTGGGTTAGTACTTGAACATAAATTCACACTCGAACATCGGGAGAAGATGATAGGTGATTATTACAGTAATTTTTCACTGAAAATAAATAAGCCTTATTTTTTAAAAATTAAAAAAAAAAAAAATACAAAAATGGAAATGGGAAAACTATATGTGTAACAAAATGCTAGAAGGAAGCACTAATATTGGAGGACAAATGGATTCTGGCTCTGGCACAGCAAATCAACAGAAAGGGTCTAAATGTGAGGTAGGTATGACTTTTATTTAAAAACTAAACGAAAGTTCCTATATATGAACTACTGGTATTGAACTATATGGCTACTGATGGTAATTTAACCATTACCTCTCTTAAACCGATATGATGTGCTGTTTTTGATTGAGTTAAAGGAGACCTGTCACCCCCCCGTGCCGGGGTGACAGGCTCCCGACCCCCCGTTAGAGCCCCCTATACTCACGTGATCCGGCCGGGTCCCATTTCCTGAGCCGGTCGGGTCACAGAGATATCAGCTCCCGAAGCCCGGCGCGCGCGCTGACAGAACAGTCCGACGCTCATAGAGAATGAATGAGGAGTCCGATGCTCCGTCATTCTCTATGGGCATCGGACTCTCCTGTCAGCGCGCGCTCCGGGCTTCGGGCGCTGATATCTCCGTGACCCGACCGGATCAGGAAGCGGGATCCGGCAGGATCACGTGAGTATAGGGGGCTCTAACTGGGGGTTGGGAGCCTGTCACCCCGGCATGGGGGGTGACAGGTCCTCTTTAAATAAAGCAATATGTACTTTAGTTGTCTTGGTGCACTGGGGACATTCCCCTGCCCCCCAAGTACACCTATCCATCTATCAGCCTAGGTAGCCATGTATCTTTTTTTTTATTCTTTATTTTTTTTTCCATTTAAAACAATAAACATCAATTTACAATTAAATCTAGTCCAACAGGGTGTTGCATCTAAATTTCACATCATATACATAAATACAACATATACAGTCAAACCCAATTGGATATAAACAACATCCCAAAGGGCTTCTACCAATATACACATTTAACCCCAGTAAGCCCACCCCCTCCCCACTCCAACCCTCCCCAGCAAGCCAGAGGGGGGGGGGAAACTTAATACAAATATATGTATATATATAATTATTCAACAACAGCAGAACACACCTTAGTTGGTTGAGATCCATTTTTGCCATTGTTTTTTAACTTTATTACCAATAACCTGGGACCCTTGCACCTCAACCCAAGCCCCTTGCATCCCATATTGCAACCAGATTTGTTACGAACTTTGAAAAAAGTTCGGTTCGTCACCGAACCAAACTTTGAGAAAATTTGTAGCGAATCTAGTTAAAATAACAATAACAAATAAAATCACAGAATAGACCAGGATACAAGGAATTATTACTCCAATAATCCCTTGTATTCTGGTTTTCTGTGAATATCAAGATGTGTGACATCACCCCTGTTAGGGTGAGAACTTAAATTAGTTTCCTCAGATATACAGTACCTGGGTGATGCCTGTCTGTGAGTATCAACCAAGACACATGAACCAAGCACGTTCAAGCTGATCTACTTTATTAAGTGAAAATCTCAGTTTATATCTTTGCAATAAAGCTTTAAAAAATAATAGGAGAACCCCGTTTAGCCGTAACCAAAAAAATAAAAAATAAAAAGTCCCATCACTTTCCCAGAAAAAAAAAAGTCCCATCGGTTGTCCGATCACTGCACAGTTGTGTAGAAAAATGTTGGCGACTCATTGGGATTCTGTGTGTCCAAGACCGTGCACCCCAGTGCTGATGTCTAGTCCTTTAAATATGGGCAAGGGAAGTACATGTCTGTTACTGCCCATTGGGTCAACATTCTCCCAGAAAACCATCAGAAAGTTAGCCCATTCTTGCCACTGTCACCTTCCCAATGCTTTAGGGGGGCCAGTTCTGCCTCCTCCACCTTGCAACCATCTGCCGCTTTGACTGCAGCCCAACCTGCCTCTGTGTCTTACCAACGATGTCAGGCCCGGCGCTCTCAGGCTGTCCTCCATTTTGTGAGCCTGGATGAACGGAGCCACAGTGGGCAGGAGCTCCTCCAGACCATCAGGGAGGAGATATATGAATGGGAAGTGTTGTAGCCCAAAATGGGAGAAACATTGTCTCTGCAGTGCAGCAGGGAGTCATACATCTTATATGGCACATGTGATAAACCTCATAGTGCAAAGGTTTCTTCGAACATTTTTTGCCAATTGTTGATCCCTTTTGAGGATGTTTGTGAGCAGGCATGACTATGGGATCAACGACATTATCCCACTCGTCCGTGTTCTGGAAAGTGTGCTGAACAACATCATAAGCAAGGATTCCCAGGCCACCACTCCAAGGCTGAACATCCTCCTCCTCCGTCGATTGTCTGTTCTCACCCATACTAGCCTAGGTGCAATCAAGTACTGCTTCCTCCTCTTCCAATAGTCTGTTCTCAACCATACTGGGCTGGGTGCAATTAAGTGCTACTGCCTCCTCCTCCTCCGTCAATTGTCTGTTCTCAACCATAGTGGGTCCAATACAGTACTATTACTGCTGCTAGTTCCACTGTCAAATGTCCGTTTTCCACCCTACTGGGTCCAAGGAACTTTGTGTCCTATGTCCCGTGTAATCACTTAAACATTGGCTAATTTGTTTTTCACTAGTTTTGCACTTTTGATTTTTTCCACTTTTTTCATTGTAATAGCAATTGCAACTAAACAAAACTATACCCTATCAGACTCCCACTATTGTAGCTGCAATTATTCAGCCGTTATAGGGCAAGGTTTGTTTTAGGTTTGGTTCGTACGAATCCGAACTTCCTGAAAGTTCACCGGATCGAACCGAACTTTTCATTAAGTTCACTCATCCCTAATTAATAGTAAAAGTCTTACATGAATTAGCAAAAGTCATGCATATTTCCTAAATTCAAAACAAATTGAAATATTCTGGGGAACATACTAAAAAAGAATGAAGAAAAGGAATGGCTTAAGGCTAAAAACCTGTTCTGACAGATTTTTTAAGCAACGTAAGCAATCCTCTGTGAGTAAAGCACAACAGCTACACAAATCATTTTTTTTGTTCTGGACTCCCACTCGACAAATTTTATCTAAACTGATAGCGTATAAAAATGCTCAGCAGCATGTGAGCAATACTGACATTTAAAGGTATGTAGAGATCCTAAAGCTGAATGGGAATGTATTAAAATTACCTATTGTAAATAAAAAAAAAAAAAAAAGGTTTTATGTTACCCATATTATTTTATTTATATATTCTTTCTATTTTTTTTATTTTATTTTACTGTCTATAGTATCAACTAATCCCAAAGTTTTTTTAGTTTTCATTCTAGCCACTATTCTTTACATTTACATTCTTTACAGCTATCAGCGCTCGCTTGCGCCTCGTTCCCCACTCGCTGCCGGCATTATTACACGCGTCGGCAGCGAGAGGGTAAGATCAGGGTGGCATGGGGAGCTGCGGTGGTGGTGGGGGGGCTGAAAGGGTTCGGCCGATAACCGCTTTGTGTAATAGGGCCTTATGTCCTTAGGGTTTGCTCTAAAGCACATATTTTAATGCTGTGAAAACAGGTCAGGTAAGATGTAATATACTAAAGAGTAAATTTAAAAATTACGAACAGAAACTAGACCAGATTGTTTTTGTGTCTTGCTCTAATCAGTAAAAAATATAGGTGACACAACTGTCACTGTGGAAGTCATGTAAGCCTTTTTGATACAAATTTCACCAGAACTCTGATGCAAATCTTCCCCAATATATGTAAAAAAAATTCTAAAGTTTATGTACTTATCTCTAGTCATATTGGGGCTAAGTATACTCCATGGCTTGGAGCTCATTAATTGTTGCACATGGAAATGTGACCAGGACAGCAAGTCAATTACAGCCACAGTGATATCAGTAGATAGAGTCCATCACTGGACAAATATTAGACAAAAATTGTCCGCAATTGTCTCGTGTATATGACGTGCCTATAAACATGGTCAATCTCAGAGCAGCTTGGTCCGTATTATCATAGCATAAAAACCTCTCTAACTTTCAGAATTACCTATCCACATAATTGTTTTAGATTATAGTTTTAAATTACCTCTTATAACATTGTTAGAATCCTTTAATTGAATATATAATGCTCCCGGCATCTGCCACATATAGTAGATAATTAAGAAAACTAACATTTTTTGTGTTCTTACTGCTAGGTTTATGCCTTAATTCAGATTTTAATACACAAGCTACAGCTGTGTCTATCACACTATGTAAATGTCCTTTTATTGATTATTAAACAGCAACATCTAAATGTCTGTCCTGCATTTTATAGACTGTGTTAAGGGACTTTTTGTGCGAGGCACAAAGCCAGTTCCCGATAAGTAACAAAAAGAAAAAAGAAAGCAAAAAGCATGTGAGACTTCAATTTGTAGTATAATGTCAATGACTCCCCGTGGAAATACATTTGGTTATGAGGACATAGCTGTAATTCAGTTTTTAATAAATGAAGAAAAGAAGAGTTAAAGTTGAAGTAGGGTGTACAATAATGAAGAGCAGAGAAATGAAACACACAGATTTGTTAGTAAAAGATATAGACTTTAACCTATACCTTTAACCTATAGAATTTACCCCATACTGTATATCTTATGCAACCTCTATATATACCTGATGTGCACCCCTAACTACCCTAACAGACTAGTTAGAGTACTTAGAGGTGCACATCTGTTCTATATAGAGGTGCATTACAGTATTTATCCACATCCAAAAGTTTGACATAGCATCTGATGTTCCACGAGAATTCTATGTTACTCCATCTATACACCGTCAGGGAAGAGTGCTTCTTTCTCCCTACTGCTGGTCAGCGTTGCCTCTTTACCTTTCTTTCACCCTGACCTCTACCTACCTATACTCATGCCATAGCAATTCAGTGCTAAGAACACAATTTGGTTTACTTTTCTTTGTACCTACCTATTACCAATTGTCTGCCAAGAGTAATAAGGTTGTTTATGCCCTCACTCTCCCAGATTTGACTAAGCAAGTTTGTTTTCTAATGAAAAGGTTATATCTGATTGTTTTATTTGATAAGATGGAAAAACCTCCTCAATTGAAAACAGGTTTTTCAGTAAACACCACCAGGAATCCAATCGCCTTATATAGAGGGTGAGGGGGGTTGGTGACATCACAGTGGGGCTTTCAGGTGAATGTAACAAATCTGTCTTTGTTAGGGCCCTATTTGACTGGGTTCACACTGCGTTTTTGCAATCCGTTTTTTGCAAAAAAACGGATGAAAAAAACGGATGCATTTGTGTGCATCCGTTTTGATCCGTTTTTCTATTGAATTCCATTTCTAAAAAAAAAAAAACGATCAAAACGGATCCGTTTTTTTTTGACGGACACAAAAACGTAGCTGACACTACTTTTGTGTCCGTTAAAAAAATGGATCCGTTTTGATCCGGGGTTTTTTACAAATGGAAGTCAATGGAAAAACTATTAAATGCATCCGTTTTTTCATCCGTTTTTCATCTGTTTTTTTGCAACAAACGGATAAAAAAACGGATTGCAAAAACGTAGTGTGAACCCAGCCTTACACCAACAGATTATCTGACAGATTTTTTTGAGCCAAAGCTAGGAATGGATTTGAAATGAGGAGAAAACTCAGTCTTTCCTTTATAACTTGTTCTCTGTTTACAATCCATTCCTGGCTTTGGCTCAAAAAATCTGTCAGATAATCTATTGGTGGAATAGGGCCCTTAGATTCACTTTACTCATCTTTACTTACAGTATAAACACCTTATAAGAACTTAAAATATATTGTTTTAAAATGTAACAAACTTGACTAAAAGATTAAAAACCTTGTTTTTTTTGTTTTTTTTTCCCCCCAACAATCTTATCATTTGGAAATAAGTGTGTGTGTTTGTGTGTGTGTGTGTGTGTGTGTGTGTGTGTGTGTATATATATATATATATATATATATATATATATATATATATATGTTTTTATTTTTTTTATACCATTGAAAAATGTACCAGAAAAAAATGTCCTTACATACACATGCACGCTGTTACGACCACACTGAGGTCATTGTAAAAACAAGAAAAATCATAGCATCCATAGTAAACTTAATAACAGAGAAAATAGTCAGCAATCAAACTAAATCAGTCTTGACACTGACAAATATCAGCGGCATACTCTGACTGGCTCACAGGCCATATCATGGCCATTGTATTCTTGGTGCCTCCCTGTAGTTTTACACTGCAGAAACAATAGTGGTTGATGCCCTGGATTTCCTCAAACAGAATAGTTTTCAATAAGGAATTAAACAGAAGATTTTATAAGCCCTATGGGACAATTATTTTGTGGTTTGTTAAACTCTAATTGTGTGCTTAATTGAAACCCAGAATGACACATTCTGCAGAAAAAGTCAGCCAGAAACTCTTTTCCTGATAGCACCTTAATAAATAAACCAGATTTTAGGGATGGACATTTCCTTTGCTCAGCTATAGACAACCCCTTTAATACTGCTAAATATGATGTCATGATACTAGACCATGATAACACATATGCTACATACATTGTTAGGTTATGTTCACCGAACATTTTTTTTTTCAGTTGCGTTAAAAATTACGTCCGTCATTTTGAGTCTAAAATAACGGACGTCATTTAGATGTCTGGACTCCCCTTAGTGCAATGATGGCTGTTGGTATATTATTCTAGTTTAGATTACTAATTGGCTTTTGGGTGTGGCTTAATTAAAAATCTTTTGAATTTAATATCAAAAACGGACAAAGAACAATGAAAAAAAGAGAAACTGTGTGAACGACTAATTAAAAACATCCGCTGTTTGAAAAAGACGTCCGAAAATAATTGTCATGTTCATTATTTTGACGTCTGTTGTAAAAACATCTGGTATTCAATACACTGTGCGCATTGGACGTCTGTCTTTCCATTAACTTTAATGCATTGCCATTGCAGTCAGTGAAATCACGGCAATCTATTTTGACGTTGTGTGAACATAGCCCTAAAGTGTCAGTGTTGTTACAACTTTCAAAATCTAAATCAACAGTAGATGTAAAACAAAGCAAGTTTGCAATATACATTCATTATTTTTTGTTGTTGTTATCATGCTGTAAAACAAAGCTGTCCTTACCAGAAATCCAGGTCCAGTCTTCTGAAGGCAGATTTTCTGACTTGTGCTGGTTGATAAAAACAGACTAAACACAGGTATTCCGGCCAGTACAGAGTGGAAAGCTAAAAGAGATATGCAGGCGCCATAGGGTGGAATCAGGGAGAAAGATGGGGAAAACAAAGGCAATTGGATTTGCTCACCTTGTGATGTTGTACTCAGAGCACAACATTCTTTGAAGTTTGAGTGCTGGTAGGGCTGGTCTTGGTTTGCCGTAACTTACTTGGTGCCAGAGTACTCTTTAGAGTTTTGGCCCTCCTATAGATGAATTTGGGGGCTCTGTGGATAATTTTACTAAGGACTGGGTCATTTCAAAGGATACTCCAGTGTTTTCTTACCATATTCTCCATTATTTAGAAATTTGAATTATAAGTCGTGATGAAAGACAAATTTTTCCTCTTGGATGTTGTTTCTTCTTCCCTAGATGTTTCTATCTTCGGTTCCAGCCAATCCTTCTGGGTGAGTGTGTTGGCCCTCCAGAATGCTTCAGGGATATCCCTTAGCTTGAAATCTCTTGCTTAGGATTTGGCACTGGGAGTGAAAGTCTGAATCCTTAGAACAATTCTTCCCGATCCTCTTAAATTGGCTATATGGTATATTGTCCTTCAATTTTTTAGCATGTCCACTTGTGTAGTTAAGATAGCTGTTGCTTTCCACTTTTTTAAAATGGCTTAGTTTCTCTAACAGCATTATCAACACTAAGCTCGAGATCTAGGTACTCAACCTGTTGGGTAGAGTATGTGGCAGTAAAATTGAGGTCCCATTGGTTTTGGTTTAGATAGGATACAAAATTTCTTTAATGGATCCTTCCTAGATAATGATCAGATTATCAATGTACCGTTTATACATCCGAATATGGAGAGATCAGATGGTATTGGCATATAAGAATAATTTTTCAAAGCAGCCCATTTACAGATTGGCATAACTGGGTGTGAAACGTGTCCCAATGGCTGTGCCATGGGTCTGCCTGTAAATGGACCCCTCAAAGGTATTATGGGTCAAGATGAAATGGATACTATCTAGAATTAATGTTTTCAGATTTTTGGGGATTCATGGATCTCCTTCTAATGTGATGGCTATACATTTTAGACCTTTCGCATGTGGAATATTAGAACACAGAGATGATACATCGGGAGTGATCCATAAGCAAATTGACCACAAATTGACCCCAAATTTTCCCGTATGCATGTCATGGGAGAATTGGGCACAGGCGCTCTTCCTGGATGGCTTCAAGGTTCTTTGTGCGCATGCCCGCTTGCGTTCCACTGCATGCCCACGTGCGTTCCAGTGATGTAGGCCTAAAGGAAGTGGCGTGATTCCTGGCTCCTCCTGTGACCTGCGTCGTTCCCCGGAAGGAATCCGCACTTGCAGTATAAATAGTGTAAGAAAAGAGAGTTAAGAAATGCCCCTTGAGAAAGCTTACGCACGTGAAATGTGCGTGGGGGTAACAGACGCCACACGCTACTATGGGTAGGCATATGTCATGGGCTTATAGCAAATAGATTGTACACATTTGTGCTCACTGGATTTAAGAGGGCATGTGGATACACTGTATGATGAGAGCTAATTTGATTTATGTTCCGACTGCTACCATTTTGGAGTTAGTATAGGATATGGACACTGTGGCCTGTGATTGTCTTCATTACTGTATCCTCATTGCACTGTATTATTAAGTTGAAGATTTTTTCTTATCACGCTAATAAAATTTAATTATTTAAAATGTAATTATTTAAAATGTAATTATTTTCCTGCTTTGGACTTAGTCCTTTATCTACTGTCGGCCAGCGCCTGTCAAGGTTTAATCTACATCCACTGTTGCCAACTGCAGGGACTCGACACCCCACCACTTGCCATTACAGAGTGTCACGGCTCAATGTGTCCGTCAATCACATGACTTCCTTCTCTCTGTCAGTGCTCAGATGGCCTGGGAAACACGGGACTTCCTGTTTTCTCACTTATTTGCTTCACATTTTGGCATTAGGGTTATACATCTGATAAAAGGCTACAATGTATCCAAGTATTAAGACATACAGTGGGATCACAGCTCACAGAATAAATCCCCGGGAAACTTATATGGACAGTTACATCATTGGATCCTCCTGGGGAAGCTAGTCTTCCACTCTTCATCCTGATCCTCCTGCAGAGAGGTTGTGCTACTGACAGCCACCTGAAAAACATGTAAAAGTGAGTGGTTGTCTGCATTATCAACACTTTGGAGGAAGTTAAAGAGGAAGAGGAAAGTAACCCAGTGCATTTGTACCATAGCAAGCACCAGTAATCATGCCCATAAATACACACTGACATCACATTTGGTGCTGGAAAAAAAGAAAAAAGTGAAGTGACAGCTATTTTTGGAACTTTACATTTAAATTGAATAGAGCATAAAAATAGCTTTAACTGCCACATGAAAATCGCATCACAGAGTTTGAGACTTTTTTTTCCAGAGCATTTTTGTGAACAACCTTTACAGATATCTGCAATGAATGCCATATGCCAGCATACTGTATGTCACTTATGGGAAAATATGGTATCCATTCAAAGTATATTTTTTAAAGAATTACGAGGAATGTAGTTTACTATTTCCGACTTTATGTATAATGCTGAAATCTCACATGACAGTTTTTTTTTTTTTTTAAACTTCCACTACAACCAGAAGATGATTTAAGAGAAAAGAGAAGTCCTCCCTTTTTTTTCCATTCCATTTGAATCCACATCTGATTGGTGGACATTGGTAAATAAGCACCCAGTGAATTATTAAGATGGACACTGTGTTCACTGTGACTTCCTATAATGTACACCCAGCACCTAGTGACTTCCTGTAATGTACACCCAGCACCTAGTGACTTCCTGTAATGCACACCCAGCACCGAGTGACTTCCTGTAATGCACACCCAGCACCTAGTGACTTCCTGTAATGCACACCCAGCACCTAGTGACTTCCTGTAATGCACACCCAGCACCTAGTGACTTCCTATAATGCACACCCAGCACCGAGTGACTTGGTATAATGAACAACAGTCACTCAGTTACCTAATATACTGGACAATATACTGGACAATGGCTTCACTGCACCCACAGAAAACCACCCACCCACAATCTCTCCTCTCTGTCCCTATCTCTCTGTATGTCTCTCCCTGCCCTAACTGCCTGCTTCAACCTACCCTCCACTATACACAGCCGACTGGCCGCCTTCAGGAAGCCAATCACCTTATATAGAGAGTGAAGGGTGGGGGCTTCCTGGTATCACTGTGTGGTTTGCAGATGATGGACAGGTGCAAGAGCAGGCCATTGTGTAATCCAGTTATTAAACAGCTTTGTGTATTAACTATTGATCACTTTATGTTGCTTTTATATGAGCATTTTAGGGAATTATTTGGAGGCATAGCTTCTACTTAGACACTGTACGGTATATTCATTTCCCAGTGTGTGGAGATGGTATCACTGTACAATATTATTATTTAGACAATTGTATGGAGGTCTTATTTGGTCAGCACTGTTATTTGAGCTCCATCTTAAATGATACTGATGTATAAGAACTAAATTTTACAGATAAATGTACACAATATAGTATAATATATGGGAGTAGGGAAGCAGAACAGAATTGTCTACTCAATGCACCAGTCAACATAATACAAAGCATGCCCATAACACAAGCTACAGTACTTTGACTTCTGTAAAATGAGAAAATAGCAGAAAGTGATTGAGTTCAGAGACAGGCAACCTTATTAATTAAAGGAATAAAGGGATTATACCAGTAGGATTAGACATATTGGACTTGTTGACATGTTGAAGATTACCTAATTATTATGTATAAGGTCAGTAAAAACATCCGTCCAGTGATGTCTTCACATCCAGACCTTTATAACAGGCAAAACTCATCCCAATTAATTCATTACTGTTTATTATTTATTTATTCTCAGTTAATTAAAGGTAACAGATCTTGACAATTTATCCGAGTGTGGAGGATGGATTTGATTTCTCAGTGTGAGAAATTTTATTCTCCATACAAATACTTAATATAGGAAAAATACACTGGGCTGTATTGATTTTGTTTCCTACACATTATGCAACGTGTGTCATGGCTTTTCCTAAAAAGCTAAGCCGAGGAATGCCTCAGGCGTTGGTGGAATAAGAGCATTACTATAAAAGAGTATTTGCATAATTTTAAGGCATGGTTATCCATGTCTCTTATTTATTTGAAGCTGGAGAGGATTGTGTGAGCTATTGTGATAGTATCTATTATGAATTATTGCTGATGTTTTCATATTTATATTATAAGCTATGAAAATATAGTAATATACACATAAAAAAATGTTAGCTGTCCGTGATTTTTTGGGATAATTTTTCCAGAAAAAAGAACAGTTTGACAAGCACTATTAACAATGACATTTGCTTCATCATAGATTTTCTTTTTTTTTTTCCTTCTGCTGGGATCGCATTCATGGTGGTTTGGGTGGACAACTGGAAGAAATGGTCATTCACTAAGGAAAGAAACCTGGAGATTCAGGGTGATTTCTGTCTCTAAAAGTTATCCTTTATCCATAGAATAGAAGATAACAAGCTTAACAGAGGGGATTTATCTGCTGGCACCCCCCCCCCCCCCACACACACACACACACTGTTCATGAGAACAGAAGAAGATTATATACCAATTCAATGGTACCTTTGATGCATGTGCATCATTTTTTCTCCAATATCATCCTGGAAGTCCCAGTGGTTGAGACCACCAATCACAATGGCTAGTTATGCCATATGCTATGAATAGAGGCTAAGTTTTGGAGATGAAAACACCCCTTGGGCCAGATTCACATTTAGTAAGAAAGTGGCCGTTCCGTGACACAGCCGTGTCACTAAATGGCCGCTATCAGTGAAGTTCTCACTGGCCGGTACAGCAGTACCCGCTGGATAAACTTCCCTTCTTTTGATTTGGAATGTGGGCACATTCGGGTATGCCCACATTCCAGATCACCATAGCAGACAGTGTAAAATACGGCCGGAATAGTGAATAGTGGCCGCACAAAACTGACATGACAATTTTCTATTCGGCTGCATGGAATCACAGTGTATACACTCCGGCCAGGATTCCATAGGACACAATGTTATTTTAATTTTCTATAAATAGCGTCCGGTGTTGCAACGGCCGTTACTTATTGAAAATGTACATTAATTTAGGTTTTAACAGTAACCTAACCATTACCCATTAGTTTACTAAATGTTCTCCTTGAGTAAAGTAGTACCATAGATGAATCATTCTTTAAGAATTTAACAAACTTCTTATATTTTTCCTTTTACTAAAATCCACCATATGTTTTATCATTTAAAAATAACAGTATCAGATTTTGTGTCAATCTTAGATCTATGCTAGCCGCTGTCACATCCAAGCATTCTAGCATAGCTTAATAATTTGCCTGAATAGGATATGTCCTTCAAGATAAGCTGTAAATAATATGAGATGCTAGTTAACCCTGGGTGATAATAAGAGATAAGAAACTTCTCATGTTGTATATGTTTTAAAGTTCAAAAACATGTACAGCGATCAGGTTATTTCCAAAGCTGATAACCCCAAAAATGGTGTTTGACACAATTACAAACGAGCTACTTTAAAGAGCAATTGTAACAAACTCACATCTGAGTACTAGAAGCATTTATTATTTTTTAGCTTTAAAGAAAATCACAAACGGACAAGCAACAAATTTGTGCTAGAAGTTTCTAAATACTCATCAAATTTGAAAAAGGGCAAAAAGTTTTCATTAGATTTAGTTTAAGTTAAATTTATTAATCATGTTCATTCCTATTAAAGGGGTTTTCTGGGCTAAATACTGATAAGCTATCCACAGGATAGTTCATCAATCACTGACTGTCGGGACCTGACACCACCGCTCATCAGAGGGTCGGCACCTGCACTACACAATGAAAAGTGCCGGAAATGGTTCTGTGGGTGTCCCATTAGTCTATTTTGGCAGGAAAACCCTTTTAACCCTTTTAACTTAATAAAAGGTTTGCGACTTTTCATAAACTTGGTGTCAGGACTGTATCCTTGCAGAGATTGATGCGCTCCTGGGCTGGTGTTGTGCCGCCGAGAAGGCGCTGATTTTCTTGAACTGGTTTATTTTGTCTATATAACACCCTCAGACTATATACTCCTTGCTGGTTATTGAGCTAGTCTTTGCCTGCTTGTGCTATTGTCTGTTCTATATATCTGATTATGACCTTTCGGCTTCTGCTCCCGGACTCTTCCTGTTTTCAGCCTGCCTCGATCTTACTGCCTGACTCTAACTATTCTTTAGGATCCGATTTTGTACTTTTGTAGAGGGAAGTTGCTGACCCGGTCTGTCCACACTGAACTATTGTGTTTGTCTGTCCGTGTTTTGTGTACCACCTATACCAGAGCAGGGACCGTCCTTGTGCTTGTCCACAGCCGCCTAGGGCCATCAGTGGCAATTAGGCAGGGATAGTGGGCAGGAATAGTGCAGGGTTCACTGTCCATGTCTTTCTGTCTATTCCAATTGTTGCCACTGATTGTATATAACACTTGTCTCAAGTCTCTTTAACTACCTCCTCTTACTAAATGTGGGCCATAAGGTATGACAGGGAGGAACTAAATTTTAAAATATACAAGTTTTCTTTTTAATTTGAGGGTAATAGAGGGATAGTAGGCTTAAGGGCCCTATTACACCAACAGATTATCTGACAGATTTCTTTAAGCTAAAGCCAGGAATGGATTTGAAAAGAGAATTTTTAGTCTTTATTACCTGTTCTCTGTTTATAGTCCACTCCTGGCTTTGGCTAAAAAAAAATCTGTCACATATTCTGTTGGTTGGTAATAAGGCCCTTAGAGTAAACTCATTTATATAGTTGGCAAGTTCAACCTTTATTTTTTACACTGATTATAATGGATGTTGGGAAATGAAGCAAGTCTGAAACTATAATTGCTAATGTATCTGCATTTGCTGTATACATTTGTAAAAGTTTACTTATGCGGAAACTATGAGACATTCTTTCAATACCCTTCCTGTACTTACATCTTCAATACATACTTTCTTTGTATGACTGTGATTGTTGGATTGTTTTACTACGCGTTGGTGCTGGAAAGAGAATTCTGCATAGTTTACACCAGATGTTTACAAAGTTTTCAATTATAAAAGGCAGTAAGAACCTACAGTTGATGCGCATACTTTGAATTTATTTACAATAGTAAAAAGCCATATGCACACATTTCTTAAATAGAAACCCTGCTGAGAAGTTTAATTTAAATTTGCATTTATATTTTACTCATAAAATATGAAATGTTGTCTCCTATTTATTTCAATTTTGCACGACAAGTTTTCGACTCTTGGGCAAGCATTCTGGGGTAAGCATTCCATTTTGATGATTAGAAAGGAAGCATAAATATAAGGAGAGAAAAAAAAAACTGCTCTCTAAAGCAAAAGTACCCAATCCAATTTCATGCAACCCCCTCTACTCTCCCTTATTCATATACATGAATAAGAGAGAGTAGGGAGAACCTAAAAGCCATTAGGCAGTCATTTAAGCCAAGTTTTCACTAAAGCATATACCTGTAGGTACCTTAACCTCTTAAGGTCTGAGCCCATTTTCATTTTTGCGCTTTAGTTTTTTCCTTCTTGTGTTTAAAAGGATAAAATGCTTGTATTTTTTCACCTAAAGACCCACATGAGCCCTTAATTTTTGCGATTAATTGTACTATGCAATGACACAATTAATTTTTGCATAAAATATGCTGCTAAACCAGAAACATGTATTTTTCTTTTTGATCACTTTTCATTAAATTTCTTGATGCGACCAAAAATGCTCAAATTTGGAATTTTTTGCGCTTACGCCATTTACCGTGTATGACTAATAGATTGGGTGATTACATACATAGCGATACCAAATATGTTTCTTTTTTTTTTAATTTTTTTTATTTATTTATTAAATGGGAAAAGGGGGCTGATTCAAACTGTTATATTTTCATATAGATCATTGTAGTATACTTAATACAGCACTGATCCATTAGATCAGGGCTGTATTACTTTGGTCTGCTGCAGAACAGATCGATAGATTGCCAAGCCGGGATCAGTGTCATTATGAGGGGAAAGTGAGGTAACCATATCTCCCTGAAGAAACATTGGGCACAGTTTAGACACGCTTTAAAAAGTCACAAATAACTCGGACAAAACAGGCATGCCACACAAACCATATCCACATAAGCTGACAAAAAAAATAAAAATACAGAATGACTTTTCAGGGAGACACAAAGCTTCTGAATTTAATAGACGCTGTGCTAGAGTTTGCTTTATAAAGTTGATGTTGGAAGCAGGGCAAATAGGCAAGTGTAGGTATTCCATTTACTTTTTAGGACCAAATCACCTACAGTATGTGCCAGAAGTAGTTCAGAGGACAGAGAAGCAGTAGAGGAGAAGGACATTGAAAACAGTGTCTCTCTCTTTGTACCATGTCCAAGTCCATCAGCACCCCCAACCAACCCCACCCGTCCCCCAACAAGCAATAATATAATTTGAACAAGTATCAATTGTTTCCATGCTATTCTGATTATTTACAAGACAGAGCTTGCACAGTTGCTCAAGCAGACCAAGTATTACAGAATCTGCTGTAACTGTTCTTACTATTCACAATGAAGGACAAGCCTTTTAAAAATGAACCTGAAATTACTGATGTTGAGTTTAAGAGAGCAATAGTGTTCTGCAATTTGCGACTGGTAAACATCAATAGGTTACATCTCCTGACTAACCTCCCAAATAATTTAGAAGCTAAGTGCTTTTGCATAGTAGCATCAAATTGTTATTTCATAACAACTATAAAATGATAGATTGCAGTTTCTTAGTATATGTGAAATTCTTTATCCAGAAATAAAATCAGAGGATATCTAAAATGGAACAAGAGATCAACAACATAACAGTAATTTGGCAATTACAGACTTTCCAAACAACAAGAATGGCTCCATTAAAATACATCCCCAATATCAACATTTTTTATAATTTGTAATTGAGTTCTATCTTCAACACCTGAGAAAGAATTGATATTTGGCCTTGGATTTATAAGGGAATAGAGTTTTTAAAGAACTATATACCCAACAAAAAATCCTTTTATTTTCCAGTATGGCAAAAAAATAGCAAATACATTTTGTGGTAGTGTTCAGTAGTAATTAACATTTGTTTTAAACATTATTTGATTTCTTTTCTGTTTTTTTTTTTAGATTTCCTATTCTATTATTTTCTAGTTTCTCCCTTTTTTTTCTGACTCTTTACTCCTCTATGAGTTTGTTTCTTTCCCTTTCAAGCCTTTCTCCAAAAATAATCAATCCTTCAAAATATTAAATCCTCAAGCTCCTATCCTATTTCATAGTTACATAATTAGAACTAAAGATGAGCTAAGCGTAAATCGTGCTGTCAATTTGTTTTGTTTTGCAAAGTGAATTCACAGTGATTCATTACTATATTCACTAAACATGGTGGCGGAAATATTTTCTTACAGTATTTTCACTTGGTGAAAACAAGAGATTATGCATAATCCCTAGTGCCATGTTCAAACACCTGCAAGCCCCACTGTAATATCAACACATCTTCCTCCTCCTCTGTATATAGGGTAGTTTGTTTCCTGGAGGCGGGCAATCGGCTGTGTGCGTAGTGGAGAGAGTAGGTTGCAGCAGGCAGTTAAAGCAGAGCAGGAAGAGAAATACAGAGAGATAGGGACAGAGAGGAGGGGATAGTGAGTAGATTCCCGGTAGATTGTGAATATTTTTCTTTGGAAGCTGGAAAGCTAGTCTCCAGTATCACTAGTAACTGGGTGCTCGTTTATGCATTATAAGTCACGTGGTGCTGGCTGGGCATTATACCAAGTCACTGGGTTTTGTGAAAAAAAATCCTATTATTAGTCAGTGGGTGCTGTGAATTCAGTGCTCATTTAAACCAGTTTGTGGGTGGGGTGCTTGACGTTAGCCGAGTGTTCCAGCTCAGTGGATTTTCTGCTTAGTTGCAATACTGGATACTGTTCAAGTAAATCTTTACTGTACTGTTTTGAAAAACACAAAATACAGTATTAGGCTAGGTTCACACTACGTAAGTTTCCGGCCGTAGCGCGCTCCGTATTTTGCATAGTTTGCGTACAATGGAAAGTATACGATCTACGGCTGCACAGTTCACACTACGTAAGAACTTACGCCCGGATCGTATGCGGCGCCGTAAAAAATGAACCAGACCATTGTTTCGGGAAGGAAATGCTGTAACTTACGCCCGTAGTGTAACTTGCGGTCCCGTACGGAGTGTTGATTTCTTCTTTTTTACACTTTGATTTGCCGATCCAAAAGGTTCTGTGGGGTGTCCGGGGCTAGCCGAAGATATCCTAGTAAAATACAGCTGTCAGATCGCTACGTACATCGCTCGGGAAGCGTACGTAGCTTGCGTAAATCCCGGCCGGAGTTTTACACGTATATGTCCGGCCGCGAAAAATATGCGGCCGGACATATACGTAGTGTGAACATAGCCTAATAAAACACATTGAAATGCCCATGAACCCCTTCTAACCCCTCTGCAATAAAGTATTCAACCTTTTCCATTCCCAGTGGTCCCCCCTCCCCATTAGGTTAAATCCCTGGTCTTTCCCACCTATTGAGGCACCAGTATTTTCACTATTCCCCATATAAATAGATTATTTGGCTCCCTCTTAATTTATTTAGCTCAACCATTCATGTGTGAATTGACACTAGATCACACAAGGTAACCTGCTTTTCAGCAACAAATTGCCCCAAAGAATTACTGAATATTTCATCCAAGGCTACAAAAATTACAGAACTGAGTTTCCTAAGAACTCTGCGGTGTACTCTACGAGGTCCTGGACCTTTGCCTACATTCAGTTTATTTAATTTATCTTGGGCCATATATACAGTAAGCCAGTTTAGTACATAACATGATCTGTTACCAGCACAGGCCCCGCCCACCTCCACACTGACTCCGCCCAACTCAGCTCTATCCTTGTCTTTTGTATATTCAGAGCTAAAAAAAAAACATTTAGTAACTCAGCTTTCTCTTGATCTGTTTTTGCTTTATTTTTAAACAATACTAGGCAGGTGGTTTTAATGTTATGGTTGATATCTTTAAGCATTTATTCCGTAAACTAAGTCTTCTTCTTATTCGTATTACCTCACTCTCCTGCACAAAGCTCTCTACAGTGCTGCATCACGCTACATCTCCATCTACCACCCTGCTGGTGCTCTACGCTTTACTCACTCTGCACCAGTTCTCTCAATTGCGCTACCCTAGGAAATCAGACCTAGGCTATGTTCACACTTCGGGAATATAGCAGGGAAAGTAATCCTTATCATTATTCACGACCGTGATTATAACAAAGTGGACACCTTTAAGGTGAACTTTCCCATTTCTGTAATATCTGACAAGAGTCTTTATATGTACCCTCAGAATTGTAACCTGGTGATGTGAATTTTATGATTATCTGGTATAAATAGTATTTTAAAAAAATAAATATATATTAACTTCAGACAAACTTTTCATTATAACATCAAAGCTGTGTTCCATGGCCAGATATAAGCCCTCACTGAAAGCTATTTCATCTTTTAGCTCTAGAATGTGATTATTAGAAGAACAAGCTTTCAACCAATATACAGTTATTGTGCACCCTGTCAATTCTGATAAATTGTGCTTAACCTAAGCTGATAAATACAGATATGAACAGATTTGAGCACTACCCAAGCCACTGATAAAAGAAATTGACTCACGCACCAACAAATTCAAGAGTCCAGAGCCATCACACTAGGTCAATTGCATTAACGGGACCTGTCACTAGTATCGTGAGTCACACAGTCATGTTATTTAGTTGTTATGAAATATTAAATAGGTTTTGCCACTATAAACATTTGTGATAGATTCTTGGCAAAAGTCACGGGTATGTCTCCAAAGCAAATGGAAACCCCATTCTGGGGAAGCTCGTTTTTTTTGAATCAATATGCCATAAATGTTTGGTAGCAAAGACTTATGATACAGTAATTTTTTTTTTTTTTTTTTCCCCCTCTTAACCCTTTAAGGACGGGGCCAATTTTTGTTTTTGCTCTTTCATAGCGCTTGCATTATTTCACCTATAGACCCACATGAGCCCTTATTTTTTGTGACACTAATTGTACTTTGCATTGGCCGACCTCATTTTTCCATAAAATATGCTGCACAGCCTGAAATAAAATTGTTTGTACAGTGAAATAAAAAAATTAAAAAGAGGATTTTTTTTTTTATTTTATATGGGGGGATTGGCACTGTTGACACTGTTCGTCCTATGGTAAAACTAACATATTAATTTATGTTCCTCAAGTCGGTACTATTACAAAGATATGTAACTTGTACAACCTTTATTTTATTTGATGGCTTTTGAAAAATCAATACCTTAAAAAAAAAAATAAAAATTCTTCAAATTGCTCTATTCCCATCCTAATAACACTTTTATTTTTTGGTCTATGGGGCTGTGAGGTGTCATTTTTTGCACAGTGATCTGTACTTTCTATCGGTAGGTTGATTGCGTATATGGGACTTTTTGATCCCTTTTTATTACAATTTTTCTTGATTTAATGTGACAAAAAAATCAGCAATGTTGTACTTTGGGGGTTTTTTGCTCTTACCCTTTTTACCGTGCGAGATTATGAATGTGATAATTTAATAGTTCTGCCAATTACGCACGTATGTTTGTTTATTAATTTCTTTTTATTTATAAAATAGGAAAAGGGGGATAATTCAGACTTTTATTAGGGGATGGGGGTTTTTATTGATGAAAAAACCTTTTTTCATTTTTTTACTTTAATTAATACCTTAATACTTTAATTTTTATTCCCCTTGCAGTGTACAATAAGTTCACTGCAGTGTACTTACAATACACTGATCAGTGAGATCAGTGATAGATTGCTAAGGGCTGCTGGAGCCAGAATCTATTACCGAACCGGGATCAGCGTCAGTCAGAAGGGATCTCCTTTCAGCAATCGCATTGCAGGGGGGCAATCTCTCCCACTAGACACCAGGGATTGGGCTGTAATGCTAGTTAGATGCAGCTGTCAGCTTTGACAGCTGCATCTAACTAGCTAATTAGCTGACCGCGGTGATCGGCCGCTGTGGCTAATGTGTGCGGTCCCTGGCTGTACATAACAGCCAGGTGCCGCGCACTGCAGAGAGGGGTGGT
Organism: Dendropsophus ebraccatus; assembly: GCF_027789765.1. Classification (NCBI taxonomy): domain Eukaryota; kingdom Metazoa; phylum Chordata; class Amphibia; order Anura; family Hylidae; genus Dendropsophus; species Dendropsophus ebraccatus. Next base: position 66,200,426 of record NC_091463.1, read on the forward strand.
GTCAGGAGCCCTCTCTGCATCTCCTTAACGGCGGCATAACGAGTATACTCGTCATGCGCAGTTAAGGGGTTAAATTACATATTAAAAACAACAACATTTATTATAAATTATAGGGATAATAATAATAATAATTATTATTATTATTATTATTATTATTATTATTATTATTATTACTATTGGATTATCATTTGGGTGTGCTGGTAAAACGGCACTAGCAATGTATGTATAACAAAATATATGTTGCAGCATAAGGATTTCCAAGTGTGATGAATGATTGAATACATTTCATTAACTGAGGATATATTTCTATGGTTACTCACTAAAGTGCCGGCCATATGGCCTGTACAATATTTGAAGATTATGAAGACGTCTGAAGAACTAGATCAGACATGATCTTTTATTAGTATTGGAAAATATAAATCTTTTATATGCAGAGATGTTACTTTAAGCTCCTGGGCCATAATACAAAATCTATAACAAAGCTTCCCAAATGCTATGTACCATTTATAACATGGATGTCTTCCTAAGTGGCAGTGGGGCTTCTGGGCCCCCTTAGACATCACAGTCTGAGTACAGCTGCTACCCCTTTACACTTGTGATACCATGAATAAGATCTGTTTTGCTGTCCATTACTTTTTATCTCATATTAAATCAGTTCACAAAAGAAAAGCCAAGAAAAATTTACTTTCTATTTTAGTGTTTAATAAAAGAGTAGCTTACAGCAGACTCAGCACTTCTTGGGGGTTTCTAGATATTGCACAGTGTATTGAAAAGGTAATCTATAATAACACACAATGTCACTAACAGAAGCTAATGAATATTTTAAATAGGGTAAATATGGCCATGTTGCCAAATCACACACATCAATGTATTGTAGATTAAGTAATGAGTATGTGTCTGCATTAAAACAAAGGTGGATTTCCTAAGTAATATGGTGAATGCTAAAACCAAAACAAACTGTGTCAATTACTACAAGTATTACAAAATAATTATGATAATATTTATAATAATTCTAATAAGAATTAATAACAATAACAACTATTATTATTATTAGTAGTAGTAGTAGTAGTAGTATTTTAAATGCTATAAACACTACCGTTCAAAAGTTTGGGGTCATATTGAAATGTCCTTATTTTTGAAGGAAAAGCACTGTACTTTTCAATAAAGATAACTTTAAACTAGTCCTAACTTTAAACAAATACACTCTATACATGTGGTAAATGACTATTCTAGCTGCAAATGTCTGGTTTTTGGTGCAATATCTACATAGGTGTATAGAGGCCCATTTCCAGCAACTATCACTCAAGTGTTCTAATGGTACAATGTGTTTGTTCATTGGCTCAGAAGTCTAATTGATGATTAGAAAACCCTTGTGCAATCATGTTCACACATCTGAAAACAGTCTAGCTCGTTACAGAAGCTACAAAACTGACCTTCCTTTGAGCAGATTGTGTTTCTTGAGCATCACATTTGTGGGGTCAATTAAACGCTCAAAATGGCCAGAAAAAGAGAACTTTCATCTGAAACTCGACAGTCTATTCTTGTTCTTAGAAATGAAGGCTATTCCATGTGAGAAATTGCTAAGAAATTGAAGATTTCCTACAACGGTGTACTACTCCCTTCAGAGAACAGCAGAAACAGGCTCTAACCAGAGTAGAAAAAGAAGTGAGAGGCCGCGTTGCACAACTAAGCAAGAAGATAAGCACATTAGAGTCTTTAGTTTGAGAAACAGACGCCTCACAGGTCCCCAACTGGCATCTTCATTAAATAGTACCCGCAAAACACCAGTGTCAACATCTACAGTGAAGAGGCGGCTGCGGGATTTTGCCCTTCAGGGCAGATTTTAAAGCGACCCTGTACCCACAATCTGTCCCCCTCAAACCACTTGTACCTTCGGATAGTGGCTTTTAATCCATGATCTGTCCTGGAGTCCGTTCGGCAGGTGATGCAGTTATTGTCCTAAAAAAAACTTGCAGCCCTGTGTCAAACTGGCGTGGCCTAGCATGTCTGTGCATTAGGCTGGCACAACCTCTCTGTCCCTCCTCCCCACCCTCTTCATCATTAGGAATGCTGCAGCCAGTTATTCTCCTATTCCTCGCTGCACAGGTGCTTTAATGATCCAGCCCATGTGCCGTGCTCACACAGGTGAGGAATAGTAGAAAATCTGCCTGGAGCATTCCTAATGATGAAGAGGAGGGACAGAGAGGTTGTGCCAGCCTAATGCATATACACTCTAGGCCACGCCAGTTTGACAAAGGGCTGTAAGTTTAAAAGTTGTCTTTTAGGACAAAAACTGCATCACCTGCCAAACAGAACCAAGGAAAGATCTTGGATTAAAAGCAGCTATCCGAAGGTACAAGCGGTTTGGGGTGGGCAGATTGTGGGTACAGTCACATTAAGTTCTCCAATAAACTCAGGGAGAGAAATCTTCAAGAAACCTGCAGCATTTATAAGTGCCAAAATTAACATGCTGCCAATTGAAATTCACATCCCACCTGTCTGAATTTATCTACATCATGTGGATAAGGGTTTTTTTTTCTTATCTCACTTGACTGCTACACTCAATGCTAAAGGTTGTCCACATGGAAACTCTGTTCCAAAAATTTGTCACATAGCATATACCTTAAAAATTGTTGCAGACTAAGCACACCTTCATGGATGGATCCCTTAGAGCAGTGTCCCCTCCCAGAAGTATACACCAGGCTCTCCAGATTTGAATATGATTGAGCATCTGTATAATATACTGGAAATAAGCTTGATACAATCAATGTCTATTGGCACGGACTATTCTATACACATACCATTCTTGTATTTTGAGATGTGCATCATTTTAGTTATGTATGAGCGAAGCAGTCAAAATTCGATTTGTGAGGTTTGCAAATATTGACTCGAAATTGTGAATATTCGTGAATTGCATGCAAAGGAATCTAAATAAAACAGACACACTCCAATAGCTACAATAGTGGGGCCATTACAGAGTAATATTTTCTTCTACAAATGTCAAAATTGTAAAATGACAGTTTAAAAAAAAATGTCAATCAGCCAGTCAGTCAAAAGGAAACTTTCTCCCAGTACGGCAGTGGACAATGGTGGACCAGCGGCATCAAATCAGAAACTCTTCGGGGAGTGCTAGACTTACAGGAGCTCTCTTGCTGATGACTTGTCACACTTTTGTCACACTTTGTGTGTGACAAAAGCCCCATAAACTTTGATGAATTAAAATTACATGTTTCTTATTTTATTACCTATTTAGAATGTATACAATATAAGTTCTTTCAACCGCTGTCACTTTTCCGAAGCCTTTTTGTTTTTTTGCTTTTTGCTGAAGTGACCTTTAGAGTGCTGCTTCTTTTGGCAGTTTTGTTTTACTTGGACGCTAGCAAAGGTTACTTGGTGTTGGCACTGTCAGGCTGAATAAGGACACATTCTATTGACAAGAGGAGTAGCAGCATCCAAGTGTACAGGTATTCAAACATTTCCAGAATAAAAAACATAAGGGAATGGCGTTCCACAGAGTTTTAAGACAAAAATGTTTTACAATGGAGGTTTCAAGAAGGATACAAGTTTTCACCAAAACAAATATATTAAGGCAGCATATGAACCAGATGCAAGAAGAATACAAATAGCACTGTTGCACTAGTACCAAGTTCCAAAAATGTACCATCAGGTTAATGGCTTTAAGTTTTTTACATGAATGGATCGGCGCGGGGATGCCAGTGCCGCAGTCCTTTTTTTGAATCGGAGCCCAGGCACCAAACTGACAAAAGGCACTGGGGCGGGCCCGCCTGCCCCCAGTGTGAGGAAACCCCCTTCCCTCTGCGACGCAGCTGCATTTCTTCTAATGTCTTTGTTCTTTGTCACACTGGAAGCCAGCGAGTCTGCCCCCAATGCTTCATGCCGGGCCGATGCTCTGGATAACCAGTTGTGCATGGCAGACAGGTGCCGGTTTAAAAAAAGGAGTGTGGCACCGGCATCTCCGCGCTGGTCTATTCATGTAGAAAACTTAAAGTGATGCAACTGATGGTACATTCGCTTTCATAAGATTACACACTTATACAACAATTACACGTCTAATGTAATCCCATCTGTAATACTCATTACAGATGAGTATTTTGTGAGCCAAATACTGGTGATTTATTGGAAGTACTATGCATATAATAAGTGCCTCACTGTTGTTTGTGTGGGTGCAATGAAGCTTTTCATGATGTTATTGGTAAAGATGTATGTTTTTTTTTTTTTTTTTTTTTGTTAGCTTGGTTTGGTTAGTTTGGTTCTTTTTATTAATATGTGGAGGAATTGTCAGTTTTCCATTAAAAGACATTTTAAGTTTGTGTACCCTTTAGCATATCCATGGGTACTGTTGTTCTGATAGTTTTCTTATTTTGAAATTATTGCTCTTTATAATACTTGTAAAAAGGTCTGTGTGACAATTTTTCAACAGAATTTCAGAGTACACATGTTTATACAGGTGAGCCCTGTTCTCTGTAATGATGCATTTTTATCATCCTCATCACTGTTTGGAGCCTCATCCTCATCCATCCATACAAGGTTTCCTATGGAGGAATATGTGACAATACACATGACTGTGCCACCACCATAGGAGTACACCACACTTAAGCAAGGGATGCAGGCACAAAGGTGGAGGCACAGCGACATGTGCCATCACATGTTTCTCCAAGGGCAGCCATGTTAGGACAAATGAGCCATCTGAGTGCATACACAATATGGAGGGCATAGAGGCATTATTAGAAAAAACAGGGTCCCAGAGGATGCACACTGTGTCAGTGATGCCTTCATTATACTCATTGAAATGATTTGTAAAAAAAAAAAAAAAAAAAGTTAAAGGTGGCCGATCTCTTTCACTAATTCTTCACTAAGTTGTTGGCTTGGCGGACAGAGGGTTCTAGGGTGCAGTCATTTTCTTGTAGTTGTACCTGCTCTTATGATTGTAGTGCAGTATACATAAAAATATAATAGGAATCAGTGGTGGACCAATTATATAAGGGGTCATCATATGCAGGCTGTAAATTGTGAAAGTTTGCTATAGTTCAGAAGTTTATAAAGCTTATCCAGGTGACCAAAAGTGCAAAATAAAGCAGTCAATATGATAAGCCTTCCTTTTTGTTTTGTTCCCTTCTTTCTTGACCTGCCCTCTGTTTCCTTCCCGTGAGTACATCATTATAATTTCATATACAAAAATGATTTAAATTCTATCTTCTATCAAAACCAGACTTGTATTAGATCTGTTCTTCAATCTAAAAAATGTACTTTTATTCAGTAAGATTTTATGCTATTAATTATCTCAACTATTCACCAAGTTTCAAGCTGTGACAGCGACAACGGAAAGGTGCCAAAACCTCACAGACCATTAAATCATATTGAATCATACAAGTTAGAGACTTACAGTGTGATCTGGCACACAGAGTTGACAAAAGGGATCTTGGCTATCACAACTGGTCTTGTTACGATAGGAGAGATGATGTAAGGACAGACAGCAATGGCATACAAAATTGGATGACTAAATTGTATTACTGACAGGTAACATCTGATTGTTCAAAATAGCCAAGAGCAATGTCAGAAGGTTAGGGAAGGAAAGAAAGCATGGCTTGGGAAGACATCTGTGAAGTATCCTTGGCAGCACATCAGGTCAGCTTACATGGCAAAATACAACCCGCAGTTTACTTTTCATCTCCAGGTATCATTTGTATAATTTATATCCGCTGAGTGAATTGCACAACAGAAGATATAGATGTGTCACAGCTATAGGAGATCTACGTCAAATTTGTCTCTCAGTTCACGAGACAACATACAGCCACTAAATCTCTTATACAGCAATTCAATCCGTTTGAGCTCTTCACATGAAAGTATTATTATTTCAGAATCACTTCCTTTGAACAAAGCAGTAAATAGAGAACTGAAGGCTCCTTATTCTTCAGAGAAATGAAGACACTGAGTATTTTCGCTTTTGACTTCTATTTACAGAAAATATAGGACACAGAAACTTATAGGGATTGTAGTTTTGCTTTTTTGTTGTTTTTTTGCATTCTAAGTCAAATGTTGAATTTTGAGTGAAATGTTGAATTCATAGGTTGTTATATATTTTATATATATATATATATATATATATATATATATATATATATATATACTCATACATTTATTATAAAGCATACATTGTCAGCTCCAAGCCTGGATCGTGGGGAGTGCAACTTTTAAGGACTCTCTATTTTTTAATATAGCATAAAGAAAAAGTTATGGCTTTACTGGCACAGTCCGTCTGGACCAGAAGTCTAATGTCTGGATGGCTATGTTCACACAACGTCACAAATAAAGAAGAGGCGGACGCTTTTGCAATTTAATTTTTTTTGCCCCGATTTAACTGACTGCAATGGCAATGCATTGAAGTCAATGGAAAGACAGACATCCAATGTGTGCAATGTATTCAATAAAAGACGTTTTTGCTGCGGGCATCAAAAAAATAAACATGATCATTATTTTTGGACGTCTTTTGCAAACAGCGGACGTTTTTTCTTAGTTGTTCACACACAGTTTTACTTTTGTCACCGGTCTCTCTTCGTTTTGACTATTAAATTCAATGGACTTTTCAATTAAGACAAACCCAAAGGCCAATTAGTAATTCCAAACTAGAATAATGTGCAAACACCAGTGTTAGGACTCGGACCATGCCTCTGGCCTGGCGTCCATAGCAGCCAGACTGCTTCTCAGGTTTTGCTCTGCTATGCTATTTCATGTGGTAGCAGAGCCCAGTGTTTCACTCTCTGGCTGATCAGCATAGGTGTTTTGAGTGTTCACTGATTATTGACTGACAGCTGACTTACCAGTTAGCTGTCTGTATTGGGCAGAACCTGGAGCCTCAGCTCCAATCATGTCAGGGGCTGGGACTACAGGGTGCATAAGTATCCTCACTTGTCTCATGTTCCTTGCCTGAGATAGAGCCTATTTCATAGTGTTCCTTAATCTAGCTGTTTTCCCTGCATTGTATTTTTGGTTACCTGACCTTTGGCTTTTGGACTTGACTATTCTCCTGGATTACATTTTGTACTGCGCAGCCCTCCTGTTGCTGACTTGGACCTCTGACCTTTCTGTATTGTGTTGCGTTTGTTCTGTCTGTTGTTTTGTGTTCAAACTATATAGGGTAGGGACCGCCGACAAGTTGTCCGCTGTCGCTAGGACTGCTGTGGCAAGTAGGCAGATGCAGCAGGGCGGGTGCCAGTGTTAGGGCTGCACCTGTCCATTGTCTTGCTGGTCCTATATATCCTGACATTATCTCAGGCCCTTACCCACGCCAGCGATCTCGACGGTTCAACATGTCTGTCGAACCGTCAGTAGCTGACCGTTTTGACAATATTGTGACACGGATGGAAGGCATGGTGGGCGCCATGGCGCAGCTGTCACAGCGTGTTGACAACCTGACCCAGACAGCGACTCAGTCAACTACAACACCAGCCCCTGTAACAGTTCCTGTTCTGACCTCCCGTCCTAAGATGCTAATGCCCGACAGATTTGACGGGAACCCCGACAAATTCAGATCTTTCAGGGAGTCCTGTAATTTGTACTTTAGATTCAACCGATTCTCTGGGGACGCAGAGAGGGTTGCTATGATTGTATCTCTCCTCCAGGGGGCCCCTCAGGATTGGGCTTTCTCCCTACCTCCTGAAGCCCCTGAATGGAGTTCAGTCCAGAATTTCTTTTTGTCCCTAGGACAAATTTATGATGATCACAACCGTGCCGCCCTTGCTGAGTCCCATTTGCTGTCTATTCAGCAAGGTCGCCGCACAGCAGAGGACTACTCCTCTGAATTCAGACAATGGAGTGCGGTGACTGGGTGGTCTGATGCTCCACTTAAGACCCTTTATCGCCAGGGGTTGTCAGAAGCGATAAAGGATGCCATGGTTAGTCACACTACCCCCGACTCCCTTAGTGACCTAATGACACTTGCAATTTCCATAGACAGATGTCTGAGAGAGAGACGGCGGGAAAAGCAGGGGGTGACGACTGTGGTACCACGCCAAAGTCAGTTAGCCAGGCCTTCCCTGACCCTTCCCAGGACTCCTGTGTCTTCTCCTCCACCTTTGCCAGATGAGGAGCCTATGATGTTGGGGTACACCTTGGCCGCTGCCCGCCGGAAGATCCGTTTGGAAAAATCCCTGTGCCTATATTGTGGGAAACCTGGCCACTTCATAAGGGATTGTCCCTCGAAGCCTAACCAGCAGTCGGGGAAACGCCAGTGCCTGAGTGATCGTCCGGAGGGTCACTCAGGCACCCAGGTACCTCTGCAATCAGTTGATAGATTTTTGTTACCTATTACCTTGTTTTGTTGTAACAATTCTTTTTCAGGAAGCGCTATGGTTGATTCCGGTTCCGCATTAAGTTTTATACGAACTTCTGTTGCTGTGTCTCTAGGTCTCGAGTTAATCCTGTTATATTCTCCATTTCTTGTTTCTGGAGCTGACTCCACCCCCTTGAGAGAAGGGAGGATTAAGTTCCGCACATCCGATGTTACCTTGAGGGTAGGATGTCTGCATCATGAAATTATGTCTTTTTTTGTTATGGATGGGTTGGCATCAGACCTCATCCTGGGGTTGCCCTGGTTGCGCCTTCATAATCCAGTGTTCAACTGGAGAACCACTGAACTCATTAAGTGGGGCAGTTCTTGTGGTTCTCACCTAAGTCCAGTGGATCCGCCTGTTTGTCTTGTTAATGATGGTGTTACCTTGCCTGGATACATTTCTGATTTCAGTGACGTCTTTGACGAGGCAATTGCTGACGCCCTGCCTCCCCATCGCCCGTATGACTGTGCCATAGACCTCGTACCTGGGGCAAGGTTTCCTAAAGGCCGTATTTTTAACCTTTCGCCCCCAGAGCGAGAATCGATGCGCTTGTATATACAGGAAAGTTTAAAAAGAGGTCACATCCGTCCCTCTGTATCTCCTATGGGTGCTGGATTCTTTTTTGTTGAAAAAAAAAATGGTGGTCTACGACCCTGTATAGACTACCGTGAACTCAACAAAATCACCATCAAGGACCAGCATCCACTTCCTCTAATCCCGGATCTTCTCAACCAGGTAGTAGGTGCCCAATGGTTCTCTAAAATTGACCTTCGGGGCGCCTACAATCTGATCCGGGTTAGAGAGGGGGATGAGTGGAAAACGGCGTTCAATACTCCCGAAGGGCATTTTGAGTATTTGGTAATGCCCTTCGGTCTAAGCAATGCTCCTGCCGTCTTCCAGCGGTTCGTAAATGATATTTTTGTGATCTGTTTGGCCGATATGTGGTTATTTATCTGGACGACATCCTCATTTTCTCCCCGGACTGGGAGTCTCATCAAAAACATGTACGTGAGGTGTTGTCCAGGTTACGAAAAAATTCTCTCTGTGCTAAATTTTCTAAATGCTTGTTTGGTGTCAAAGAGGTTGGGTTTCTTGGGTACATTCTGACTCCAAATTCAGTGCAGATGGACCCCAAAAAGGTTTCAGCTGTGCTTGAATGGGTTAAACCCACAACTCTAAAAGAAGTCCAAAGATTTTGGGGGTTTGCCAATTTTTATAGGAAATTTATTAAGAATTTCTCCCTTGTTGTTAAGCCTCTGACTGAATTGACTAAAAAGGGGGTAGACCCAACCTCTTGGTCGCCAGAAGCCGAACAGGCCTTTGTACAGTTAAAAAAAAGCTTTTCTTGCGCTCCTGTATTGGTGCACCCAGATCTAGAGTCTCCATTTGTAGTAGAGGTTGATGCTTCTGAGGCTGGTGTTGGGGCAGTGTTGTCTCAAGGTAAAGAACCCTATACCAATTTAAGACCAGTGGCATATTTCTCCAGAAAGTTCTCCACCTCCGAGGTTAATTATGATATTGGGAACCGGGAGCTGCTGGCCATAAAGTGGGCTTTCGAGGAGTGGAGACACTTTCTGGAGGGAGCCAGACATCAGGTTACGGTTCTGACGGATCATAAAAACCTTTTGTATTTGGACAAGGCAAAAAGGCTAAACCCTCGTCAAGCACGTTGGGCATTGTTTTTTACTAGGTTTAATTTTATTGTTACCTACCGCCCAGGGGCCAAGAATGTAAAAGCCGATGCCTTGTCCAGAAGCTTTGGTGTCAATGAAGTACCAGAGCTGGAACCCGAAAGTATTCTGCCACCAGGCGTGGTAGTAGCTAATATGTCCGTGGACTTAAAGACTTTAATTTTGAGATCTCAAAATACTGCGCCTGCGAATTTACCTCCTGAAAAACTGTTTGTACCGCTGCATCATAGGTTAAAAGTGTTAGATGAAATTCACTCCTCTGCCTTGGCTGGTCACCCTGGTATAGCAGGTACCTCTTATTTGTTGTCTCGTTCATGCTGGTGGCCTTCCTGGAAGAAAGATGTGCAGAAATTTGTGAAAGCATGTGAGACCTGTGCTCGGGCCAAGACCCCTAGATTATTGCCAGAGGGTCTTCTCCAACCTCTCCCTCTGCCTAGAAGACCCTGGTCTCACGTGTCCATGGATTTTATTACCGACCTTCCCTCCTCTCAGGGGAAGACTGTGGTCTGGGTAATTGTGGACAGGTTTAGCAAGATGTGCCATCTGGTAGCGTTGAAAAAACTGCCCAACGCTAAAACCTTTGCAAGTTTGTTTATTCGACATGTCCTTTGCCTACATGGCATACCCACGAATATTGTGTCGGACAGAGGGGTTCAGTTTGTGTCGAAGTTCTGGAGGGCGTTCTGCAGCCAATTGGGTACCTCGTTGTCTTTCTCCACTGCTTTTTATCCCGAGACCAACGGGCAAACCGAACGTTTAAATCAGTCTCTAGAGCAGTATTTAAGGTGCTATGTTGCTGACAACCAGGAGAGATGGTCTGAATTCCTACCAATGGCAGAATTTGCCCTCAATAATCATGTTAATGCTTCGACACAACTGTCCCCCTTTTTCTGCAATTACGGTTATCATCCTAAGTTCTCTAATTTTCATCAGTTAGTGAGCTAACTAAACAACTGTGCACAGTTTGGGCACAGAGTCTGGTGACTCTGCAAAATGCTCAACAGAAACAAGTAAAATACGCCAACCATAAACGTCGCCCTGGCCCTGACTACATAGTGGGTGATAAAGTCTGGTTATCCACAAAGAACCTACGTCTCCGAGTACCCTCCGCTAAGCTTGCTCCTCGTTTTATAGGACCCTTTTCCATCGCTGAGGTAATAAATCCTGTTTCCTTTAGATTACAATTGCCTCATTCTCTTAAAATTCACCCTGTGTTCCATAAGAGTCTGCTCAAGAGGTATATTCCGCCAGCGGTCTCTTGTCCTCCACCCCCTCCAGTGGTTGTACATGGAGAGTTGGAATTCGAGGTGGAACGAATCCTGGACTCCAGAAGAGTTCGTAACTCCTTACAGTATCTAGTACACTGGAGGGGTTACGGCCCAGAAGAACGTACTTGGGTGACCGCTCGAGACCTCCACGCTCCCAACTTGGTTAGGAGATTCCACTTGTCACATCCTACCAAGCCTGGAGGTCCTCGTGAGGGTCCGGAGGCCCCTCCTCAGAGGGGGGGTTCTGTTAGGACTCGGACCATGCCTCTGACCCGGCGTCCATAGCAGCCAGACTGCTTCTCAGGTTTTGCTCTGCTCTGCTATTCCATGTGGTAGAAGAGCCCAGTGTTTCACTCTCTGGCTGATCAGCATAGGTGTTTTGAGTGTTCACTGATTATTGACTGACAGCTGACTTACCTGTTAGCTGTCTGTATCTGGGCAGAACCTGGAGCCTCAGCCCCAATCATGTCAGGGGCTGGGACTACAGGGTGCATAAGTATCCTCACTTGTCTCATGTTCCTTGCCTGAGATAGAGCCTATTTCATAGTGTTCCTTAATCTAGCTGTTTTCCCTGCATTGTATTTTTGGTTACTTGACCTTTGGCTTTTGGACTTGACTATTCTCCTGGATTACATTTTGTACTGCGCAGCCCTCCTGTTGCTGACTTGGACCTCTGACCTTTCTGTATTGTGTTGCGTTTGTCCTGTCTGTTGTTTTGTGTTCACACTATATAGGGTAGGGACCGCCGACAAGTTGTCAAGCAAGTAGGCAGATGCAGCGGGGCGGGTGCCAGTGTTAGGGCTGCACCTGTCCTTTGTCTTGCTGGTCCTATATATCCTGACAACCAGTCATTACACTAAGGGGAGGCCAGACAGCTAAATGACGTCTGTTATTTTTTACACAAAATGACAGACGTAATTTTAAACAGAGCTGAAAAAATGTTGTGTGCCAATCTCTGGGTTTCTTCAATGTTACCAGACACTAACTCCACGTTCTGCTGAAAAAAGTAGCATAACATATGGATTGATCTTCGTCAGGTCTGGCATGCTAGACCTGACGAAGTGCGTGACTGTGTGAAAATGATCGTCTGAGTACACCAGCTCCTCCACCTTCCCCTTTTCTTGCTGTGAACCTACCTGGATTAATAAAGCGTTCTATGGCTATACAGTGGTGAGTCCCCGATTCTACTTTTCTCTATATACCTATAATTTTTAATATGTTGCTGCCCATGGTGAGACTATTAATTCCTTTCATACTTGTTATTATGTATTTAGTCTGATTTCCCCAGTTCTGAGCTGCTGCTTTCTGCTGAAAACACAAAAATCTGTGCATGAGCCTTTCTCTCAGTCTCCCCCTACTCCACCCTCCCCTCTCAGACGGTCCCTTACTGGCTTTATCTGCAACATTGTAGCTTCTTTGTAATGCTGGAAAGGTTATTCTGATGTCAAGTTGCTAATGGACTTAGCATTACAAAGAAGCTACAATGTTGCAGATAAAGCCTGCCAGGGACTTGTTTACAATAGCTGTCTCAGAAGGTAAGGGAAAGGAGGGGGAGATTTAGAGAAAAGCTCACACATGGATTTTTGTGTTTTTAGTAGTTCTAAGAACTGGGGAGACTGGGGAGACTGAATAGATAATAACAAGTATGGAAGGAATCGTTTGTCTCACCATGAGCAGCAACATATCAAAAGTTATGTTTGAGTGGAATACCCCTTTAAATACTCACATCTTTTCAGGATCCCTTGTAAACAGCAAGAGAATGCCTTAGACTATTGGCAACTTCTTCAGACCCAGAGTGCAGTAAAAAGGTTTTACTTTCAAGTTACGTTTAACCAACATTAATTTTTTTGGGTAACAAGTACAATCCTTCACCACAAAATAACTGCAGTATATGTAGAGATGTCTCAAATATATGTAGGCAATAAATGTGATACGGATATGCAAATCATAAATTCCCATTAACCAACATAGAGTACCTTGCTGTGTTATTGAAATATGATTTCTATTTGGGGAAAGTACAAGAAAAAGAAAATGGTAAAGAGAGAAAAAACAGAAACAGAAAATAACAATATACAGAATTTTCATAAATAACTTAACAGTCCTCCCAAGAGCACAAAAAATGATGGTAATATAAGGAACAGAAGTATAAAAGTAAAAATTCACATGAGAAAGTATATAGGTGAATAAATAGCAGCTTGGTAGGTCCTGTAAACACACCTGGGGTCAAAAACCAAGACAGCAATCCAAGTACAAAATCAGAATCCAAAGGATAACTGTAAAAAAAAAAAAAAAAAGGTTGGGACACAGACTAAAGCGCAGTACAAAATATGTAGACTAAGGCTAAGGTCAGGGAAAAAAAAGGTAGGGTCAATATATACACTACACTAAGGACCTGTTCACACTACGGACTCGGAATCCTGCCTGCTATCTGTTTTAATGGGAGGGCTCGCTTGCCTCCACTTTCCGCGCCTCTCCGTTCAAAGAATTGACATGTTAATTCTGTAAGCAAAAAGGAGTGGAGAGCGGAGCAGTGTATGTATTAGGGCGCATTCACACTTCGGAATTGGCACCGCAATTCCGTAGTGTGAACAGGCCCTAGTACATACTGTATATAAACTCTAGTGAAGTATGGACGAGGCAAAAATTATCATGGACGTTTGCCGAGTGATTGACCCATCCCTTTTGCAGCACTAATGGGATACCCTGCTTGATGTGAGCAAGGCCAGCAGGACTGACCTGCCCCCTAACTGCTTATAAATTGTACACTTACAGCATCAGCAGTAGTGGGCCTGGAACTCCTGCCCTGCTCCTGGTGCTGCGTCAGAGACGCAATACCCGCCACAGGAGCGAGGTGATTTTCACATTGTTTTGCTGGTCGCATGTCATGTGTATCTGCACCAAATTTTGTCAAAATGGCACATTATTCTTTATAAATAGCTTAGATGTAAGTTTACAAGTGTGGTCTGGGTTGGAGTGAGATAAATCAGCTACTATTTCTGAAGTCAAAGAAAATTTTATTTCATCACTGTTTCCACAAAAAAAACTTTACAACAAATATACACAAAAGAGCAGTACAAATACAATTATAAATCCCTTCTGACTCATTGACAACAATGAGTTAGACCTTGATCATAAATAAGAAGCTTATTAGAGCAGTGAAGAAATTCTGAAGCAAACCACTGAACTCATAAGTTAAAAAATAAAAAATATACCTCAAAAATGAGTTTCAAAAAAGCTTGAGTATTCCCATTATATGGAAGGAAAAAAACGGTTGAAAGGTGTGAGAGCACAACTAGCATGAAGCTACTGTACTTCAAACACTTCGGGAAACAATTATTATGTGGTGCAGTGGGCATTTTATGGTACAGAGGACCCACTTGCTGATAAATCTATTCGCAAAAAATTGTTTTGTAAATAATTTATTTGCAAGTGGTCTCTCTGCGGCACTTATGCCAAAAGGGCAGAAGAAGGCAGAAAGGGGGGTTCACACGTAAAGGGGCAAAGCCTCTGCATGTGCCACATTTTACTTTTTCCAGCAAAAAAATGTCTACAAAATGAACACCAGCTTAGAGCAGGTGCGCATGGAATTTATTTAGAAGCATTGTCCCTCTACATAAAGAGTATGCATCTGCACTGCGTTGGCATTTTTAAGCCTAGTGTTAAAAATGTCAGATTTAAAAAAAACTTAAATGTGTCCTTCTGATAAGCCAACTTACTGCAATACACTACATTAAGAATTCATTTGGTCCCATTATTTCTCATTTGTAATGTATTAGCTTTCAAGCGTAATGAGTAAAAAGTTTAGAAAAATGTTTCTGCAAATGAAGGCAATAGGTTTTCCAATACAATATAATAGTCTCAATGCAATAAATAAGGCCCCAGCTAAGGCTTTAGACACTTTGCCGTTTGTGGTGTCATTCAAGCTTGACTTTCCTCCTTTAAAGGTCACCAGGCTCTTTGGCCACTTTCTAATGTCAAAGACAAAAGTCTTCTTTTAAGATTACACTTCTGAACAGTTTTCATTACTATTTCAGCCTAAAATTCCAATACCTTTTGAGACACATGTTCATAGAAATAGATTTTCAGTTCTGCACTATTAACGCTGGGTTTCTAAATTAACAACTTTCTGAAACTTGATTAAGCAATAGCAGTGACAATGGCTTATCACCTTGTCTTGTGTGCACCGTTTTAATGAACATGTCTGCTCCTTCCATTTCCGCATACTTCTCTTCAACAATACTCTAATCTTTCAGATGTGAATTAATATGGTCCTACACTGCATAGATCTACTTTAGAATTCCTCAGCTTGATTTACACAGTGGATGCACTCTTCCATAGCACTGCTAAAACTTTAAAGTGTTCCTTTTCAAAATGATTTGCAGCTTAGAAATGATTTTAAATAAAGCCACCTTTAATTCATATAACTGTATATATCTCTCACTTAAAATTTTACCAGTTATATAGGTGTTTTTTAAAGTATTGCCTACACTGTATAGACAAAGGTTTAGACACAGACTAGGGATGGGACGAACTGAGTTCGGTTCAGGTGCGTACGAACCCGAACCCTCGGTAATGATTCCCGCTGTCTGCCCGCTCCGTGCAGCGGGCGGATCCAGTGGGAGGACCACCTGGAAAACTGGGATACAGCCATAGCCATAGGCTGTATCCCAGTTTTCCAGGCGGTCCTCCCGCTGGATCCGCCCGCTGCACGGAGCAGGCACACAGCGGGAATCTGATGCCGAGCGTTCGGGTTCATCCGAACCTCGGCGGGTTCGGACCATCCCTAACACAGACCTCTTAATTGCTGAATTTAGGTGTTTCATTCAATCCCATTGCCACAGGTATATATAATCCAACACCTACCATTGCAGGCTGCTTAACAAACATATGTGAAAGAATGGATTGTGCTAAAGAGCTCTCTAAATAGATGTGACTATTGGAAGTCAATAGGAAGTCTGAAATTTCCTCCGTTCTACATTATCCTTGACCAGCTGTAAGTGGTATTATTGAAAAGTGGAGCTGAAAAGGCAGATCACAAAGTTACAGAAAAGGGTCAATGAGTGCTGAGGCACATAAAAGTCACCAATATTTCCCAGTGCTCTATTGGCTTGATAATTTCATAGTTTAAATCCTCATCTAGCAATAAAACCTATTTAAAAAGAAAAAACTGTTCCATGGCCAAGAAGCTGAAGGCAAGTCTTATGTCATCAAGCACTATGCTTAGCATCAGACCAAGTGATGAAAAGGAGGTCACCAATAGAAATGTGTTATATAAAGCAATACATTATAATACTCTCTCTGATAAGTCTTGGATTTCTGAATTCCATGAGGACATCACCTGCTTAAGTTCCTAGTGCCAGTTAGAACGTTTGGTGGTGGAAAGATAACACTAATACAACAAACAATACACAGTCCTTGTTCACAAGTTGAATTAGTTTGGCAATGGTCTTTCAGGCACTTCACCTTTAAAAAAAAGCATACCTCTGCTGTTTGCAGGTTAAGGCCATGTTCACACTACGTTAGTACCATAGTAATCACGGCTGTTGTAACAGCTGTGATTTCTACAATACTTACGTAGTGCTGCCTTCTAAGGAATCCCAGCCAAAGTGTATACACATAGTATACACTCCAGCCGGGATCCCTAGCAGCGCAACAAGAAATAGACATGTCAGTTTTCTACGGCCACTGTTCAGTGAACAGTGGCCACAGAAAACCCTGTTAGTTCACACAATTGAGCAGCGGGAAATTTGTATGCGGGCGCACGCAGATGTGCCCGCATCTCAATTCAGCGGTGGTAAAGATCATCCGTCCGGTACTGCAGTACCGGCCGAGATGATCTTTTCTTACACTGACCGTTCTGTGACCCGGCCGGGTCAGAGAACAGCTGGCTTCTCACGGCATGTGAACATGGCCGTAGGCTGGTTTCACACACAGTATTTTTGTTCACTATTTTGGTCCTCATATTGCAGCCAAAACCAGGAGTGGATTGAAAACACAGAACGGCTATGTTCACACACTGTTGAAATCTAGTGGATGGCCATCATTTTATGACAAATAATGGCCATTATTTCATAACAACGGCAAATGTTTTAAAATAATGCCAATTATTTGCCAATAAATGACAGCCATCCACTAAATTTCAACAGTGTGTGAACATAGGCGTTCTGTGTTTTCAATCCACTCCTGGTTTTGGTTGCAATATGAGGACCAAAATAGTGAACAAAAATACTGTGTGTGAACCCAGCCTAACTGTGGAATCAGGGACAGTTTGCAGATGCAAAGATACAGAAAACGATTGAGGTACTATAAAAACTATAGAAAGTCTTTACAGCAGAGTGAAGGCGTAAGAACATCAGGGGCACTGTTCAGAAGGAATTGGACTCTGCTGGTGAGGGCTTTTAACTTTAGCTTTGCTTCGGCTGAAGACTTGAAGAAAAGAGAAAACTAGTACTCACAGAGTATCCTGGCACCAACTTGAAAGCTGGTGAGAGCTATACTTGGTGTAAGGTAGCAGCAGAGGACCCTTACAGTGAGCTACAATTTCTCTAACCCCCTGACTTGACTTGTGTAGTACCCCTGCTATTTGTAGGACTTGACTTGAGACTATGACCCTCGCAGCATGGACAGGCAGATTGGTAGTCACACTACACTACTCGGAGCAGATGGCCCTCTCCACTGCCATTTATGGACTCAAGTGCTATTTTCCTAGTGGTGAGGAGAGGCCTGAGGTAACTTTTGAGCTGATGAGAATGAGAAGACTTAAAGGTCCCCATACATCTTAGATTTTAGATGGTTTAATCTAGCACTTAAAACGGATTCAGCCGTCAAGGGGTATGGGGCTCTCCTGAACTACCACCGACAAATGGTGTCAGTGGTGATAGGGTTCAGGCATGAGAGAAAATCACGGCTGATCTCTTTCTTTCTGGAGAAACAAGCCACAGTCTGAGCTGTCTCACTGCTGCTTACCCCTCCCCATAGAGAATACAGGAATGCTCGGCCATCCCAAACATTCTTGTATATGGAGGATGGACAGCAGATGAAAGAGATAACTGACAGCCAAATGATCACAAAAAATAGAAAACTTTTTTTATTATTACCTTGAAAAAAATTTCATAAATCGGTAGGTTAAATGAACCAATATGGCCCATGAAAAAGTACAACTTCTCTAGCAAAAAACATGTCCTTTTATGACTATGTTGATTAGTGATGGCTTAGGGTTTGGCTGTACAAGATTAATGGGAAATGTAGTTTTGCAACAGCTGGAGGGCAAAAGGTTTCTTATTCCTGATGAAGATGTAGAATGTGACGATAAAAGAAATGAAGAATATGGGTTCATTTGAGTAATATATCTACATATAAAGGAGAATGCTGAAAAGTTCCTGGCTTTGTACAGAACAAATTGAGTCAGACATATCAGCATATCAGCACTTACTACATCACTGCTGCAGCTTTTCTAGTCCATTCAAAAAAGATCATATGATAGGTAGTCAAACCAGCTCTCAGCAGCATGTTTGACATCAGCAATGTCATCAAAATGACGACCTTTGAAGTGCTTCTTGAAGTTGGTCAGGTGAATAGGGGGGATGGTGGACCAAATGGAAACCCAGGGTATTAAATTTGGGAGCCACAACTTTGCAAAAGTTGTGCAAAGGTATATTGTCCTGCAACAAAAGTATCCCTTTGATCAACTTTCTGAGGTGTATCCCTTTTAATTGGGTCCTTCAGCTGGTCTAGGAGGCTGGTGTAATACTCTTCAGTTATACTATAAGCCTGAGGTAGGTAATCCACAAACAGAATACCATCTTTGTTCCAGAAAACGGATACTATGGCCGATTTCTTAATGTTATCCTCAGTCACTAGCCTATCCAAAAAGTTAACTATTTTCATGTCTGTAGTGGGTCTGTATCTTGCCATTGCAGTGAGCTGTTGCATTTTTCTGTGTTTTTGTGTTTACAATTTCAGCCATAGCAATGTGCTCCTGCCTAGTGTGAATGGTGTTCTAGGAGAGCTGATCAAACTCTTTTTTTTTTTTTTTTTTCGTATTCTTTTCATAGAAAGCTTGCACATGTATACAATATTGGTAATAATGAAAGCAATGTGCTTCCCAGGAGATGCCCAGTTATCTTTTCGCCGAGTCTCAAGAATCAGCTTATGGACAGCATAGCATGTTGGCAGGTTTGTTGAGGTTGTGGGATACCCACTGTGGGGTTTATATTCAGTGGTGAAATGCCCAGTCTTAAAATGAGAAATCCAGGTTTTGACGGTGCTGTAGGAAATACTCTTCATTCCTAGTGTTTGTAACATCTCAGTGTAAATGTCCTTTACAGACTTTACCTGGAGAAATAAAAAATTCATGATGACCCATAACTCCACAAGCATGAAATTTGCTTGTGCCTTTGCCATCTCTATTTCTACCTGAAATTATAAATAGTTACAAGAATCATAAACCTCTAATATTTGCACAGTTTCATGGTAGTAAATCCATTTCTCAATTCCAGCTATAAGAGGGCAAAGCCAGGAACCTCCCAGCACCTGTCGTATCTAATCTAAAGGCCCTTCTACATGAAGCAATTATGGGCCGTGTTTGGCCAATATCAGCCATTACAGCCGATAATAGTCTCAGTTAATAGAAGACAACGATCAGCCGACATGTACAATATCAGCTGATCATTCTCTTTCAACACGTTGAAAAATCATTGATCACAATAGCAGCGATATGTTGCAGTTTCTCTGTGGAATAAAATTTGGTGGCAGCAGACCACTGCTATCATCTATGGGCCAGCCCAGATGATCTAGCGATCACAGCCTCTCCACAGTTCCCTGAGGCCCCCTGACTCTTACCCGCTTGCTGCTGGTGCCTGGAATAGCGGTGGCAGCAAGCGGGGAACAAGGAGCAAGCGAGCGCTGACCTGACAGGTCGTCGCTCGCTTGCTCCCTCCTGTTGCCCTGTGTAAGTGGGGCTTAAGATAAAAATAAAGGATATACTATTAAGGCAGACTAGATGGACAAGGTGGTCTTTTTCTGCCAATGATATTGTATGTTTCTCTCTGAGACACAGCAATTGACGTTTTAATAGCAGTAATCTCAATAAGCATTAGGCACAGAACGTGGCATTTGGTATTGGCAAATCAGGCAGGAAGATATAAAGTGCCAGTAATAGGTGACAAAATGACTTCTTCCGATTAAAATAGAAAATTTAATGATCTATTTTTCCAGTGGATAGAATGGTTTGAGAAGTGCAAGGTTACAATATAATTAAATAATTTAAAGAAATTCATTATTTAAAATCCTATTTCCAAACAGACTTTTATGAGTGAGAAAACCAATTTCCAAAGTAAAGAAACTATTTTCTTATAAAATACTCTTGAGAAATAGTTAAAGAATAAAAAATGGGAAAATAATACCATACACCGTGTTAATAAGTGCCAGCAAAATAAGCTAATTTTAGTTTAGTTTGAAAAGTAGCTTCTCTTATACATGAGATTGACAGGCTTGCTTTCTATTCTAGGCTCGGGAAGACAGAGCCAATTCACGTCTCTTATTGATATGCATACACTAAGCTTAAAATACAAGAAAATTAAGTAACACACATGGCATGAATGTGGAGCAGTCAACAAAACTCCTCATTTTCAAATTACTATAAATATTTCTAGTTGGAATGAATTCTTAAAGTTAATGAGAAATTTCACATTAGATTAAGCATTCATTCTCTTCTACATAGAATTACTGGTTTTCTAAAGCTATTGCGCGATAGGCGCACTCCTCCTCTCAGAGCTACTAAATACTAAAATTAGCATGAGTAAAATATCCATGAGCCCATTATAACATGCCCCTTAACACAAGCCCCTTTTGTATGTCCATTTGTAATGTAAGTCTATGGGACCACAAGCACTACTGTATACCACTCCCTTTAGCAGTGGGTTACAGAGTTGCCAGGAAGTTTTAAAGGGGTTATCCAGTGCTACAAAAACATGGCCACTTTCTTCCAGAGACAGCACCACTCTTGTCTCCAGTTTGGGTGGGGTTTTGTAACTCTATTCCGTTGAAGTGAATGGCTCTTAACTGCAAACCACACCTTAACTGGAGATAAAAGTGGTGCTGTCTCTGGAAGAAAATGGCCATTTTTTTAAGCACTGGATAACCTTTTTCATCTGTGTCTCCCTGCTAGGCAATCTGAGCTGTCTGTCATGTCTGTGACTCTGAGATGTCATATTGTCTAGGTTTCTGACCACCTCTCTGCTTTATCAGTGGTGGCCAGATTCCCCCACTGCTCTGCTTAAGGGCACACGGAGTAAAACTGGCAGAAAACTGGAATCCTGCTATCCTGCGTTTCCTACTGGCAGTTTATGGGAGGGCTCGTGCACCAGAGAGAGGAGGCGCGAGCCCTCCCATAGACTACCAGTATGACACAGAGGCTGGCGGGATTCCGCTCCGGAGAGTTCCACTGCGGAATTCCTCCAGTTTTACTCAGTGTGAACTGGCCCTTAAAGGGAGGAGTGGATGGGATCTCAGAGCATGGCTCCCCTGCTCAGCCACCTTATCTGCAATAATCCATCTTCCCACTAACAGCTCCCAAACTGTATATTTTAACTGTAAGAATGAGACCTGGAAAAGCAGAACAGATCAGTTGAACAAAACAAAAGTGTGCAGAGCAGTTCTGCTGGCCAGAAAACCCAATGACTGTGAAGGTGCCCGTCTTCTACCCAAAGTATATAGTGAAATTAAGCCAGGAGCATGAAAAAGAGGTGAATTTGGGCACCTGTAAGTCATCCTATAGGAATTAAACAAGGGATTGAATCATTGCTATTACGGTACACTACAATACCTATATGATCAGAGACCAGCACCTGTCATATGTCTGCCTAACTTTCACGGTTGGTGTTGACAGTGGCATCTAGGAGGATAAAGTGTAAAGATTGGAATAAAGTTTCCAGCCATTATCAGCCATTCTCATCATTCTGCCTGCCCTGACCTACAGTATTCCTAGTTACCCATGATAACCAAACTCTGCCTTCCCCAACCTCAGATTGCAACTCAACAAGTCTTTTGCTTACTTCTCCAGTATAGCAACTGGACCTTTCAGCCATTGCTATTGAAGACAATACTGAGGGGGGAAACCTGAGGATTCTTTGTGGAAAACTCCACACCTCCTTGAGAGTGGGTTTGTACACACCCCTAAGACTCTTCTCCCCAATGTAGTCTTATACCAAATCTAAAGAAAACCCAGCAAATTCACTGCAACTTCCAGGCAGTCTCTGTATCTAATTAATTGGATTATCCTGCGAAAAATTTTTTTCTTTCAAATCAACTCATTTCAGAAAGTTATATAGATTTGTAATTTACTTCTATATAAAAATCTCAAGTCTTTTCATACTTATCAGCAGCTGTATGTCCTGCAGGAAATGTTTTCTTTTCAGTCTCACACAGTGCTCTATCCTGTCATCTCTGGCCCAGACAGGAATTGTCCAGAGCAGGAGAGGTTTTCTATGGGAATTTGCTGCTGCTCTGGAAAGTTCCTGTCTTGAACAGAGCAGCAAAGGGAACAGTGTTATACTGAAAAGAAAACATTTCCTGCAGGACATACAGCCATTGATAAGTACTGGAAGACTAGGTATTTTTAAATAGACGTAAAACCAGTTAATTTGAAAGAGAAATATTTTCGCAGGACAACCCCTTTTATAGTATGTTAGGACTTGGCTCGGAGTCCATAGCAGCCAGACTGCTTCTCATGTTTTGCTCTGCTATTTCTTGTAGCAGTGGCCAGTGTTTCACTCCCTGGCCAATCAGCATAAGGTTTAGTGTGTTCCAGGCCGTATTTACCACTAAGCACCCGTAGTCTGGTGCCTAGGGCAGCACCTTTCAGGGGAGCAGCACCAGGGAGCAGGGGGAAGAAAACCTTTTTTTGCTTTTATATTTTGTGGTCTCCCACCTCCCTTTCAAACATGGCAGTAAATTTGTTGTCTTGGGGGGGGGGAGTGGGCTCAGGCGTGATTACAGAGTAGAGTAAGGGAGACTGGTAAGATGATGTTATCCAATTAAAATATATGGTGGTGGTGTTATACAGTCACAGTATGGTGGTATTGTTCAGGTCAGGTCTGACTTCTGGTTTCTGAATTTTGACTTCCCCCTTGGACACGTTTTTGTACTGCACCGCTCGGCTGTTATTTCTGACATAGCTCCCATTGTGTTTGTCTGTCTTTTTTTGTTCTGTGTTGCACTTTGGAAAGATCAGGGACTGCCGACCAGTTGTCCGTTTAGGGCTTCTGAGGCAAGTAGGCAGGGACAGAGGGGCAGGTGCCAGTGTCAGGGCTCACCTGTTCTTGTTTTTCCCTGTCCCTATCCTTACATAGTAACTGTGTTCAAGTTGACAATGTGCCTACTTTTAAACTCCAACAACCCTTTGAAACTAAGTAGGCTGCTAATATGGTGTGCGCGCCCTTCTGTATGGGTCAAGCTATTATTGCTATGGGATTTTTTTTTTTTATCATTTATTGCTATTACAGCACCAATCTTGTTCTGTGTAGATGGATGACTACATTTCGACCTTGAGTTGTTATGCATCCATGCAGTACATCATTTGTTCCATTTACAGTTAGTTTTACCAGTTGGCATATTTTCAAAGTTTCTGTTCATATAAATTCAAATCCATTTCCCTTCCTTCAAATATTAAAATTTCTTTATTTTCCAGGGAATTACATGATATCAATTAGGGTTAATAGCAACCTCTATACAAGATCTATACAAGCTCTAAGTAAAAGAAACATCCCTAGTATTTTCAAATCATTACTGTTTGGTGTTTGTACATAGATATAGTTTATTTATCATTTTTGCATTTTAGTCAAAAAAATATTATATACATAATTACCGATGACCACATTATGACAGATGAGGTAGAGTTTTAAAATTAGTCTACAGAATACCCATATTTTTTTTTACTACAGCTTCTCCATCAACTAAATATATTTCTCATTCAGACATCTTACCAGTATTGTCTGAAATTAGAAGCACCACACAGGGGACCTAAGATACCAAAGGAAAAGGTTGAGATTCTGTTACTATATATCAATCAAGTGACCACCTGCCACGAAACACAACGGGAATGTTCTCAAGTTGAAATACTTGAAAACAAAATGTTCTTTGCATCAAATGTTCTCTAAATAGTAAAATCAAATGCCACATTTATGCTGAACTGTAAAGTGCATTCTAAAGATTGGACAACCCATTATCTCATACATTACACTGATTGCCAGTAATTATGGTACAAATTAATATTAGATTGCTTTAATGTCTTCATCTTGATGTTTCCGAAGCTGTTGTTCCTATAGCGGCTGTAATTATCACAGGAGAGCCATTGATTAGCTTTTTTTTTAGTTAATATGTGTATCCATCTACCACATTCTAGTAGAGAAGCCAGATCTTAACAGTGTTATAGGCAGAGGAAGAAATAACATGCAACCAAACCAAGTAAGGGTACGCATTAAGGAAGAGGGGACAACCTTGGAGCTCCAATTGATTACAATAGATTTAAAGTATAACTTTATAGAATGGAGTGACTTTTTACTTATCCCAAATGGGAGGTATGAAGTAAATGGTGTTTTTAAAGGGACACGGCATGCTTTTTAATGTAAAAATCATCACTGTTTCCATGTCAAAAATCATGCAGGTTTTGCCTTTGTACACGTACTTGCAGCAGTTAAAGGGGTTCTCCAGGGGAGGGGGGAAAAAGTTTAAATCAACTGGCATAAAAAATAAAAAAAATATCTTTCAGTACTTATCATTTGCTGTATGCCATGCAGGGAGTAAGAAGAATTGAGAGTAAGTACGAAGCCACACAGTGTCTAGGCCAGCGTTTCCCAACCGGGGTGCTGCAGCACACTGGTGCGCCGGGAGAACCCGCCAGGGGTGCCGCAGGATCCCGGCGCGAAATGTGTGCTGTCTCTTTAAGCATCTCGAGAAGCTGCCGCCGCGCAGCTTCTCGGGATGCACGGATCACTTTCATGTTCCGCCCGCACTGTGAGCGAGCGGAACATTAAAGTAAGCAGAATATAGGAGCAGGAAGTGTCAGCGTCCTGTTCCTATATTCACTCCCATAGGCTGCCGGCACTTCATGCCAGCAGCCTATGGGAGGCCGGGACGTGACCTTTCTGGCAGGCGGGATGATGTGACGTCATCACGCCTGCCGGAAGTCCCGTCCCCGCGGCTCACAAGATGGAGCCCGAAGAGGAGGAGGAGAGCTTCTGCCTGCAGCCACAGCGCGGATTAGGTGAGTAGGATGTTTGTTTATTTTAAGGGGCAGACCAGGGGGCATTATTAGTTCATGGGGGGCACCTCTGGGGGCATTATTAGTATATGGGGGCAACTCTGGGGGCATTATTAGTTCATGGGGGCACCTCTGGGGGCATTATTAGTATATGAGGGCACCTCTGGAGGCATTATTAGCTCATGGGGGCACCTCTGGGGGCATTATTAGTATATGGGGGCACCTTTGGGGGCATTATTAGCTCATGGGGCACCTCTATGGCCATTATTAGTAAATGGGGGCACCTTTGGGGGCATTATTAGTATATGGGGGCCCCTCTGGGGGCATTATTAGTATATGGGGGCACCTCTGGGGCATTATTAGCTCATGGGGGTACCTCTGGGGGCATTATTAGTATATGGGGGCACCTCTGGGGGCATTATTAGTATATGGGGGCACCTCTGGGGGCATTATTAGCTCATGGGGGCACCTCATGGGGGCATTATTAGTATATGGGGGCACCTCTGGGGGCATTATTAGCTCATGGGGGAACCTCTGGGGGCATTATTAGTATATGGGGGCACCTCTGGGGGCATTATTAGTATATGGGGGCACCTCTGTGGGTATTATTAGTATATGTGGGCACCTCTGGGGGCATTATTAGTTCGTGGGGGCACCTCTGGGGGCATTATTAGTTCATGGGGGCACCTCTGGGGGCATTATTAGTTCGTGGGGGCACCTCTGGGGGCATTATTAGTTCATGGGGGAACCTCTGGGGGCATTATTAGTTCATGGGGGGCACCTCTGGGGGCATTATTAGTTCATGGCGGGCACCTCTGGGGGCATTATTAGTTCATGGGGGCACCTCTAGGGGCATTATTAGTTCATGGGGGCACCTCTGGGGGCATTATTAGTTCATGGGGGCCACCTCTAGGGGCATTATTAGCTCATGGGGGCACAGCAGGGAATCCTACATACAGGGGGCACAGCAGGGGATCCTACATACAGGGGGCATCCCACATTCCTACTCGCTTTACTGCACATAACACCAAACAGCGCAGTTACTTTGGGAGCCGACAGAAGGGAGAAAGGGAAGGAAGTTGCTAGAAATGTGCGGAGCCTAAATTGTTTGTCTTGCAGGTTCTGAAGAGATGAAAAGTAGCTGGAAGAAATCATCATGGCGGATGGAGAGGAAAAGGGAAAGTGACTCCTCAGATCAAAGAAGACGTCACCTGTGAGTCACTGTATGACGGTTTTCTTATTTTGTAGAACTTTATTTAGTAGGAATGCCCCTAAGAAATTTTTTTTTCCAAGGTGTGCCCCGAGGTGGAAAAGGTTGGAAAGCACTGGTCTAGGCACTGCTATATAGGCTTATACAACAAAACTCTATGGTCCCTCATATGGAATTCTAGGCATTCTGGGTTGTAGCAGAGATCTTATGTAACTATGACAAATCAAAATGTAGGATATTATATGCCAACGCACAAAAGAATAGTTCTTAAGGTTCTAGGAATGACTTCCTCAAGTTCTGGTATGATAATGATCTGTTGCTCCTAAGAATGGAGTTTCTGAGCCTATTAAAAAAAAGAGGTCAATACTCTCGAAAGGCTATGCATATCGCAGAGATTCTGACATGAATGTATGCACCGTGGGCTGGGATATGGTAAAGGAATTTTTCTACACCTCTTTATATGTTCTCAGTCTTTGTTGCTATGTCATTGTGGTAATAAGGATTCCTAGACATTGTGATTTTGCATCTATGGTATCCCTGACAACTAGGGTGATCTCAATGTACACTGCAGACATCCAATTATCTCTCTGGCTACACTCAGAAATTCACAAGCCGCACCACATCTATTCAGAGATGCAGATTGGTAGAACATGCAATACTCTTTGTAGCTGCAAGGATTCAGAGTTTGCTTTTTAGTTTCCCCTGTTTGGAACTTTAGGGGTTGTCTAGTGGGTGGAATGGATCAAAATGGATCAGGGTTTTTTTGTTATATTTATGCATGCAGAGAAATATGGTTGAGCAAGTTTTTCTGTACATTAAAATAAAATTCACTGAAACAAAACAAAAGAAAAATGCAGTGTTAACCAAGCCTAATTTATTAATAAAGACAAAAATTGTGTTATAACCTATGCTACCATGATCATATCTTTATAAGGTGGTCACCATACCTTGAGCTGTGCGAGTCCAATCTTAGCTGCAAGGAACTTCACCTGGAGACAAGCCAGGCAGCCGAGTAACCAACAAAAATAAATTGTGTTCCAGCTGGCGTTCCGATTAAAATGTAAACTATTATTCAAACAAAATACATAATAAAAATACAGACATGATGTATTATGACTTGTATGCTACCCCTGAAGAACCTTAACCTCTTAACGACGCATGACGGGTATACCCGTCATGCGGCCGTTAAGGGTAAACAGAGAGGGCTCCCGGCGTGAGCCCTCTCTGCAGCGCGCGGCCCCCGGTTGCTATGTGCAGCCAGGGACCGCGTGTATTAGCCGGCGCGGCCGATCGCAGCGGCCGGCTAATTAACCATTCAAATGCCGCTGTCAAAGCTGACAGCTGCATTTGAACAGTGAATGTGCCCCCTCTCCCTGGTGTCTAGTGGGGGATCTCCCCCCCGCGATGCGATCGCGGCGGGGAGATCCGTTGTACTGAGCTGGCCAGGGCTCAGCGTCGCTCCGACGCTGTTCCCGGCTCGGCAATCTATTCAGATGGTCTGCAGCAGACCATTATAATAGAGCCATGATCTGATGGATCATTGCTCTATTATATACACAGGACTGATCTCAATGGGAGATCAGTTCTGTGTATATAGAAGTCCCCCAGGGGGCTTCATATTACTGTAAGTGAAAGTAAAAAAAAAAGTGTTTTTATTAATAAAAAATCCCCTCCACTAATAAAAGTCAGAATCACCCCCCTTTTCCCATTTTACAAATAAAAATAAATAAATAAATAAACAAACATGTTTGGTATCGCCGTGTGCGTAATCGCCCAAACTATTAATTAATCACATTACTGATCTCGCACGGTAAATGGCGTAAACGCCAAAAAATCCCAAAGTGCAAAATTGCCCATTTTCGGTCGCATCAAATCCAGAAAAATTGTAATAAAAAGTGATCAAAAAGTCGCATATGCGCAATCAAGGTACCGATAGAAAGTAAACATCATGGCGCAAAAAATGACACCTCACTCAGCCCCATAGGCCAAAGGATAAAAGCGCTATAAGCCTGGGAATGGAGCGATTTTAAGGAACATATATTTGTTAACAATGGTTTTAATTTTTTACAGGCCATCAGATACAATATAAGTTATACATGTTATATATCGTTTTAATCGTAACGACTTTAGGAACATATATAACAAGTAAGTTTTTCCATAGGACACACGGCGTAAAAACGAAGCCCCCCCCAAAGAAAAATAATTGCGTTTTTTTTTTCAATTTCACTGCGTATATAATTGTTTTCTGGTTTCACAGCATATTTTATGGAAAAATTCAGCCTTTCATTGCGAAGTACAATTAGTGACGCAAAAAAAAAGGGCTCATGTGGGTCTATAGGTGTAAAAATGCAAGTGCTATGGCCTTTTAAGCACAAAGAGGAAAAAACGAAAACGCAAAAACGAAAGTTAGCCCGGTCCTTAAAGGGTTAACACCTTCTGTGCAATAGTAAATGTCCGTCTGTGCACAACTTTTTTCTTTTGAGGGTAGAAAGACTCATAACGTACACACAGCGGATTTCACGCTGCGAGTTTGCAGAGAAACCCGCTGCAGTTACCTTCCCTGTCAGTTTCAAAGTGATAACATACTTGTCATCCCACCGCGAGAATGTAAATGCCGACCCCCTTAACCCCCTTAACATACTTTACCTGACCACACACCGGCTACATATGAGGCATCCGAAGGTCCCACCCAGCCAATCAGTGAGTGTGGCGTGCCATGCTTTGATTGGCTGAGTGGGACCTATGGGGACCAGATATATGGTAAGTGTGAATCTAGCCTTACAATGTGTGCACTGAAGGACATTTTGTCCATAGGTTTTAAAATATAGCACAATATTAGATAAGAAAAACAGGCATATTTTTCCTTTTTTACAACCATATTTTGCTTTTCTTTATTGCATGTGAGTCTAGTCTTAGGCTAGGTTTACACACAGTATTTTGGTTGATACATGTAGCCAAAAACAGAGGTTGAAAAAAAACACATTGAGAAGATTTGCCTGTTTTTCAGTGTTTTAGATGCACTTTTGGTTTTAGCTAAAATACTGACCAAACTACTAGATTTGAACCAAGCCTTCGGGATCATTTACACTTTTCCATGCACAGCGACACAGCGTCAGTACAAGAACACAAAGATTTAACCATTTCAGAGCCCCTGGTATTATCATGAATTATGATGCCAGGATTTCCAAAGTCCACTTGTCAGGACTCGAGCCATGCATTCAGGGCCGGCCTTAGGGTAGATGGCGCCCTGTGCAGAATATTCTTTTGGCGCCCCCCCCCCCCCATCCCCATCCCAAGCCTATCTCTTGGAGACACACACTGTATATACTGCTTACACAGACAGATACAGTCACATATACACATACAGACACACGGGGGAGGTTCATCAAACATGGTGTAAAGTGAAACTGGCTCAGTTGCCCCTAGCAACCAATCAGATTTCACCTTTCATTCCTCACAGACTCTTTGGTTGCTAGGGGCAACCGAGCCAGTTTCACTTTACACCATGTTTGATGAACCTCTCCCACAGTGTATATACTGCCTACACAGACACATACAGATGCACAGTATATATATCCTGAAAACACAGACACACATACAGTCACATATACACATACACACCACACATACCCACCACTGGGAGTTGTTGTTGTCCTACCACACAGAGCCACACAGGAGCATGCTGGGAGTTGTTGTTCTACCACTCAGAGCCACACAGGAGTATGCTGGGAGTTGTTGTCCCACCACACAGGAGTATGCTGGGAGTTGTCCTACCACACAGAGCCACACAGGAGTATGCTGGGAGTTGTTGTCCTACCACACAGAGCCACACAGGAGTATGCTGGGAGTTGTTGTCCTACCACACAGAGCCACACAGGAGTATGCTGGGAGTTGTTGTCCCACCACACAGAGCCACACAGGAGTATGCTGGGAGTTGTTGTCCTACCACACAGAGCCACACAGGAGCACGCTGGGAGTTGTTGTCCTACTACACAGAGCCACATAGGAGTATGCTGGGAGTTGTTGTCCTACCACACAGAGCCACATAGGAGTATGCTGGGAGTTGTTGTCCTACTACACAGAGCCACATAGGAGTATGCTGGGAGTTGTTGTCCTACCACACAGAGCCACATAGGAGTATGCTGGGAGTTGTTGTCCTACCACACAGAGCCACACAGGAGTATGCTGGGAGTTGTTGTCCTACCACACAGAGCCACACAGGAGTATGCTGGGAGTTGTTGTCCTACCACACAGAGCCACATAGGAATATGCTGGGAGTTGTTGTCCTACCACACAGAAGTATGCTGGGAGTTGTTGTCCCACCACACAGAGCCACACAGGAGTATGCTGGGAGTTGTTGTCCTACCACACAGAGCCACACAGGAGTATGCTGGGAGTTGTTGTCCTACTACACAGAGCCACATAGGAATATGCTGGGAGTTGTTGTCCTACCACACAGAGCCACATAGGAGTATGCTGGGAGTTGTTGTCCTACCACACAGGGGCATGCTGGGAGATGTTGTCCTACCACACAGGGGCATGCTGGGAGATGTTGTCCTACCACACAGAGCACTAACACACACAGAGCACACACAAACTCCACTAACACACACAGACAGAGATATATATACTCACAGTCACACTGCAGCAGTAGTGGAGGATGTCTCTGCCCATGAGGAGAAGCAGGTAGAGAGGAGGATCACACTGCTGATGTCTCCGTCGGGGGAGGGGGCAGGGTTATGGGCCTCTGTGAGCTGGGAGACGCTGTGGGGGGCGGGAGACGCTGTGGGGGGCGGGGGATGGGGGGGGCCAGGCTGCAGTCACATGTCCGGGGAGAAGAGCTTCCTCGGCTGCTGTGCTGAGGCAGGGGACGGATATATGGCCTCAGGGGGATGCAGGTGGCGCCCCCTTCCTGCCGGGAGTGCACAGCGCCCTGTGCGGCCGCACTGCTCGCACACCCCTAAGGCCGGCCCTGCATGCATTCATCTCGGCGTCCATAGCAGTCAGACTGCTTTTCATGTTTTGCTCTGCTGTTCTTGGTTGTAGCAGTGTCCAGTGTTGCACTCCCCCTGCTGATCAGCACTCGGTGTTTGTGATTAGAGTAATTTGACTGACAGCTGACTCTCCAAGTTAGCTGTCTGTATCTGGGCTGGGCCTTCTAGTTCTATAAGTATCTTCACTTGTCTCTGGTTCTTTGCCTGTGATAGTGCCTAGCTTACCCTAGTGTTACTTGACTCAGCAATTTCCTGTATACATATTCTGGCCACCTGATTTTTGCTATTGACTATTGACTACCCCTTTGGACACGATTTGGTACTTTGCTGCTTGGCTGGTTTTGACCTGGACTCCTTTCATTGTGTTGTGTTTGTCTTGTTTTGTTTTGTGTTTTCAGTTCTGTGAGATCAGGGACTGCCGTCCAGTTGTCAATTTGCTAATTAGAGCATATGAGGCAAGTAGGTAGGGACAGCGGGGCGGGTGCCAGCTTCAGGGTTCACCTGTCCTTGTGTCTCCCTGTCCCTAGCCTAACACCACTACATAGTACATATATATATATATATATATATATATATATATATATATATATATATATATATATATTGCCAGGACATCACCCAAGGACATCTTTGTTAGTTTCTGTTTCAGCAAAATTTCATCAACATAACACAGAGTGTGTCTTCACATTATCGTGTGCTTCCAATTTTAGAATGAAGAACTAAATCTAATAATCCTCACAGACAGATTTCTTGTTCTGCAATATTTTTGGAATCTTGCTGTTAACTTGTAGCTAAGCCAACCAACTTCCCTAGCTATATTCTTTAATCTATGCATGTCTAAGCAACAAATAACTACTATGCTGCATCCTCCAGTCTAAAGCCATGACTTATCCTGGAAGCAGCTGCTTAATTAACAGCAAGTGGGGAGGTTGTACTTGGTATCTTCCTCTAAATAGGTCACATAGGTGCTTAAGCATCAAGCGTTGCAAAAGGGATTTTTATTCCTAAATTGGCACAAGGAAACTGGCCTGCACACATGCATTAACCTTGATATTTTTCGTAATATCCTATTAGCAGAGAAAAATCATTTTTGACAGATGATAAAGGCGCACAATATTGGTACATTTAAGACACAGATGTTCTAGGAGGCATCTGTTTAATTGGAGAACCTGTGGCAGAAATTATCGAGCTTTAGTTTTTATAACAGCACTAATTCTGAACATACTGTATTTTCCGGTTATGCAGGTTCAGTAACATTGGAAATATTGCTGGATTTAAAAAAAAAAAAATTTGGCTCTTTATTTTTTATCAGTAGTTTTGTTTTTATTTTAAAATAATTTTACTGACAAACTATATATACTCCACAACGTCTCAGAGGCTCTCCTGTGGTATCTGGCACCAAGATGTGAACTTCAGTCCTATAAATTTTGAGCTGGTTCTACCATGGATCAGAATTTTCCAGCACATCCTACAGATAAATGATCAGATTAATATATGGACAATTGTAAAAAGCAACAGACATGGGCTCACTGCACTACTCAACCAGTTTGGAAATGAGCCAAACCAGAGAGCAGAGTCTAAGTGCCTTCGAGGTCTTCACCTCTCTTACTTCTCTTCAGGATACAGAAGCTGGATTTCTGCAGCTAGAGAACACCAGGTCGCTCTACAAACAAGGTCCCAGTTGGCAGCAAGTCTGAAAGTATCAGATAGTGCCGGTCTGAGGCACCAGAAACAAAGCCGAGTAAGGATATTTAGCAAGCTTAGTCGTCAACATAAGAGTCAGCACAATACAGCCAATCCCAGTTGGCAACAAGAGAGGAAGGAAACCTTCACTGAAGAAGAAGCACTGGTTGGAATGCAGGGGATATTAGCAGAATCCCAGAACACATCTTTGCTAGAAATGCAAGGATCCAAAAATGTTTGGGCAATCCAATGTTCAGGCAAGGAGTAACAGGCAGAGCAAATTTAAATAGGTGTACAGGTGGAACTGGATTGGCAGAAACAATGAGAAACAGGTTGACCTATATCCACAGCAAAAAGAAACAGATGCTGGGAGGTGTTCAGACACCAGAGGACTGAGTCAGACCCGAAACCAGTGTGAATGGCACCAGAGAAGCAGACAGGATAGTTGTGGTGAGCAGGATCGGGAATTTCAGAGCCCGATTAACTTATTCAACTCTTTGTCATGTTCCTCAAATCACTCTTGAACAACTTAAACTATTTAATAGGGTACATACAGGGCCGGGACAAAGGGTAGGCCAGGGTAGGCAATGGCCTAGAGCGCCATCTCCTGCTATATTACAGGGGGCGCAATGTATCCTCAAGTAAACCTTACCAATGGCAGCATCCCATCCTTGCACTGCCCCACAGCTGCTGAAGGCTCCAGCCCTGCTGCTGCAGGACCTGCTCTCCTCCTCTCTTCTGCTTGGCTCTGAAGCTGAAGAAAAGCTTCTTACCAATGTCACATGACGTCTGGAGCCAATCAGGAGAGGACAGAGACAGCTCCCAGCATGCTCCGTTGTGGCTGTGGTAATACTACAGCTTCTAGCATGCTCCTGTGTGGCTGTGGTAATTCTAAAACTCCCAGCATGATCCTGCGTGGCTGTGGTAGAACTGCAACTCCCAGCATGCTCCTGTGTGGCTAAGATAGAGCTACAACTCCCAGAATGGTCCTGTGTGGCTGTGGTAGAACTACAGCTCCTAGCATGCTCCTGTGTGGCTTTGGCAGAACTACAATTCCACCATCCTAAGCCACCCCCAATGCTCCTCCTCCAGATGAGAGACAGATAAGCAATATGATCCTCTATTCCACCTCCTCCTAATGGGCAGAGACAGTGTCATCCTCCAGCGGCAACAACCGCGGTTACAAGTAGTGATGAACGGACCGTCGTACTTTTAGTCCGACGGCATCTGTGCTCTATTATCATGCCTGTGATCCCGGCTGCATAGTTGCAATCCCGCAAAGATGCGGCCAGGATTTCGATCTGGAATTCCCTGGAATATCCTGGCCGCATCTTTGCGGGATTGCAACTATGCAGCCGGGATCACAGGCATGATAATAGAGCACAGATGCCGTCGGACTAAAAGTACGACGGTCCGTTCATCACTACTTGTAACCGCGGTTGTTGCCGCTGGAGGATGACACTGTCTCTGCCCATTAGGAGGAGGTGGAATAGAGGATCATATTCCCGGGAGTGCAACTATGCAGCTGGGATCACAGGCACGCCGATAGAGCAAACTGCTTTCGGACCAAAAGTACGAAAGATTCGCTCATCTCTAGTTACAATCATGTCTGTACTGTTCACTTGTACACATAACACCACTGCTATACCCCAAGACTACATATTTAAGTCTGGGTTACAAATCTAGGAATGAAGGCATTATTAGGCCTTTAAAAATGTATAATATTAGAACGACAGGGGTCTGCCTACTGGTACTGTCAATCACCTGTTTGAAGAGGCCATGCTGCTCATGCAAACACCGCAGCTTCTTCAGTGCTTATATTGGTTTGCACCATAATGCTTGAACTAGTGCAAGTTACTGCATCATTGTCTCATTCATTTGAATTGGACCCTAACATTTGTGGAATACCCTGAGGGTAGGCCATCAATTTTAAAGGAGAACTGAGGCCACTATTAAAAATCCAGTGCAGGAAGGGGATGAGCGCAACATAATAAAGAATGTATACTTACCCAACTCTGTGCTCCCACAGCGCCGCATCACTGCATTCCTGAGCTCAAGAATGCCTGCTCATCCAGTCAGTACTGGGGTACAACACAGCTGCAGTCATCGACAGGCTAAGCAGGTACTTTCCCCGAGTGACATAGCAGGAAGCCGGGACAGAATGAAGTCCGGCGGCTATTAGGGAGCTAGAATGGGTAAGTATACATTATTTGTATGTTTCCCCTACCCCCTGCCTGCACCCAATTTTTAGTTGTGGCCTGAGTTCTCCTTTTAAAGACTAGAAAACCCATGGATGGATTGCTGTTGACAATCCATTTCTGTATGACCAGGGCCTGTTGAGGCCTTTCACATTGTCTGTTAATTGCCATCATCTAGATATATCCATTTTTCAACTGAGAATTATTATCAATAATCTGTCAATAATTGTGTAACCGTTAGATAGGCAGAGAAGTTCAACATAACATAATTCTCTAAAATACTAAGTTGAACAAAATGCAGACCATGTCCCTAGAAACCCTTTTAACATTCTAAACTATTGGTTGCACCAAGAACAGAAAGCCAATTTAATGAATGTGTTAACTCCTATGTACATTGTTCCACTGTTATCTTGCTCAGGGCTGTTTGCGGATTCCCTTTTTTAGCAAGAGCCCTGCAGTGCTGCGTCTGCTTTCTTTTATATGCTATTTCATGAGTTATACTGCCTTAAATTACTAGTGCCTCTAGATATCATTCAAGGACTCACTTCATCAAGGCAAAAAATACTTTTGAAGTGTGTGTGGAGGATCTTGAAGCAGTGATAAAACAAATTAACCGCTTGATGTGAACTCCTTTCCCCTCGCACGCTCTTTCCTCCTACTTCCATGGAATAGTGCAACTTTCTTTTGCAGCTGCCCACCGTATGCACCAGCCAGTGAAATATCCAGAATGCATTTACAAATCATTCCTTCCTTAGGAATGTCTCGGGTTATTATTAGCATCATTTATTTGCAGACAGCTACGAGAATACATAATGGAGGATTACACCTAATAACACACACATGCACATCCTATAAGATTTACAATCTGACACAAATAGTAGAAAAAACGTGCATTGCAGTTTATAATTAAGGATATCTTCCCGGCTGGCCTGCTTTACTGAGATCAGAATAGAGTTGGCCTACTAAAATCTCCATGTGCAAGTGTCTAGGGAGAATTTATTGCAAAGCTGAATGTATACCGCCATAGTCAAGTGGGAATTGAAGCATGGTAAATTGCACCTTGAGGAAATGCTACTGCTTCGAAATTTATTGCAATAATGCAGGGGCCGATAACAGGGAATGAAAATGCAGTCCGGTTGGAAAAATAGGGGTGATGATAGGTGGAGAAGGTCTCAGAGCAATAAATAAATCAAGGCCGTGTAATACAGCACATGTAATGTATAGCAAATGAAGTCTGTGTCTAACAATAATATACAGAAAATAACAAAAACATACTTATAAACAATAGAAATGAGAGAAAAAAAATATTATTTCACTTTAAAAAAAAGTCATGGAAACATAGCCAAAGACTGCAGCACTGCGATTGTAGAATAAACATGCAAAACTTTAATCCCATCATTATTTCAGAAAAAAGTTAGCGGCTTCTTTTCTGCATTGATGATGGCTAGCGTGAGATACATAGAAATCTCAAGAACGAAGCAATTCAGAAATGACTATTGTCATGTCGTGCCATCCACTAGTAGACCTTGAGCCAGGACTATAAAAGTAGGAAGAAAATGCAGCATAGAAATCAAAAAAATAAAAGTGGTTTATTCATCGGAATACAGTGAGAGAGATAAACATGGGATAAATAGGTAGAAAGACAATAATTCAATAGGTCAGATAAATAGGTGGGTGGGTTGGGAGTATGCTGGGTTCTGCCAAGAAATGGGGTTAAAAAATAACAATAATAATAATACCACTACCACCTATTGGCTGAATGAGGTAACACACAGGTACCTTAACCCCTTTCTTATATTTTCTGAAGTCAGGAGGGACCGCTGTTATGTGGAGTGGATGCAGAATCAAATATCCTATTCTGCTTCCCTTTTAAGAGTATTGCATTGTGCCTGCTGCCCTCATAACTAGAGTGATCCCCAACTAAAGGGTGCCCCAGATGGTAATAGTGCTCCGCACAGTCTGCCATTTTAGTGCTTCTACTCAGTAACAGTGAATCCTTTTGAGTACACACACACACATTATTACTTTATTACTTCTCCAAATACAGTGAAAGTGCCCTTAGTGCCTCACAAAGTACTCCCTTAGTGCCCCCGCACAGTAAGTACCCACACACAAATGAAGTGTCAGTACCTCACACAATGACTGCCACATTAGTGCTCCCACACCAAGTAAGTACTGTCTAGTACCCCCATATGCACAGTTAGTGCCCCATACACAGTAAGCATCCCCTCACTGCTCTCAAGAACAGTGACCCCTTCATGACCCCTCACATAAGTACTCTTTCAAAGCCATATGCATAGTAAGTACCCCTACACAAACACCCCCTCATCAACTCCATACTCCATGAGTGCCCCAAAAACATTAAGTATCCCATTAGTGACCCCCACATGCAGTAAATTTCCCCTTAGTGCCCTAATAGGCCCCCTTCATACTTCAGGAAAATCTGCCCATTTCTTCTTATCTAGACTTCCTGACAGGATTTCCTATTTCATAGGGTTACGTTGATTACTGAAACCCTTCAGAAAAATAAGTCAGGAGAATATAGAACCTGTCCTATTTTTATCAGGATTTTGTGAATTGATGTCCCCATAGAAGTAAGTAAATCTTGAAGGCATTACTGATGGTTTCCTAAAAGTAAAACTAATTACTGTCAGGAAATTCTGATGATTTCCTGAAGCCTCTTGAAAGTGAATGCACCATCAGTACATTCACTTTAAGTGTTTCGCATAGAACGGCATTGGCACAGGGAAGCCGTTGCCAGGGTCTTTGTTTTTAACTGTGGCCTTGTTCCCGACTACGACGCCGTTCTATATCTGGACACCGGCCCAGGCTGAAGCACTAGAGGCATGCCGGCCTGCCCCCAGTGGGAGGAAACACCCGCCCCTCTATGATTTCATTGGAATCAATGGTGCAGTATCGTAGAGGGGCGGGGCCCAGGAATAGAACAACGCCGTACTCGGGAACCGGGCCACTGTTCAAAAAAAGGACCACGGCACCGGATTCCCCATGGCGGCGCCTTTCTATTTATGTGAAACACTTAAAGCGAATGTACAGATGGTACATTCACTTGAAGGCTTCCTGATCTGGATTTCCTGACAGTAAAAACTGACAAAGACATGTGAAGGGGGCCACACACAAGTGTCCCCACAGAAATGAAGGCTCACCTAAACCAGTGATGAATGGTTTTGGTGTGGTTGCAGGTCTTGTTTGGCCTGTGGTGGCACTCTGTGTTGCAGGCTAGAGCAATGACAAAGGTCCCCACCTGTAAAAAATATCACATTGACCAAAACTGACAAACTATGTAAAGTGCTGCGGAATCAGTTGGCGCTATATATAAACGCATTGTTATTATATCTTATGCCACAGGTTTCAAGAGGATCTGTTGTCAGGACCTGTTTGTTTTTGTTTTTCTCTGACCACAGGTCCACTTTAACCCCTTAAGGACAGAGCCAATTTCGATTTTTGCGTTTTCGTTTTTTCCTCCTTGTGCATCAAAGGCAATAGCACTTGCATTTTTCCACCTAGAAACCCACATGAGCCCTTATTTTTTGCGTCACTAATTGTACTTTGCAATGACAGGCTGAATTTTTGCATAAATAACACTGCGAAACCAGAAAAAAATTCAAAGTGTGGTGAAATTGAAAAAAAAAATGCATTTTGTTTATTTGGGGGAAATGTGTTTTTACGCCATTCGCCCTGGGGTAAAATTGACTTGTTATGCATGTTCCTCAAGTCGTTATGATTAAAACGATATATAACATGTATAACTTATATTGTATCTGATGGCCTGTAAAAAATTCAAACCATTGTGAACAAATATACGTCACTTAAAACCGCTCCATTCCCAGGCTTATTGCACTTTTATCCTTTGGTCTATGGGGCTGTGTCAGGTGTCATTTTTTGCGCCATGATGTGTTCTTTCTATCGGTACCTTGATTGCGCATGTA
The DNA here is from genome assembly GCF_027789765.1 of Dendropsophus ebraccatus. Classification (NCBI taxonomy): domain Eukaryota; kingdom Metazoa; phylum Chordata; class Amphibia; order Anura; family Hylidae; genus Dendropsophus; species Dendropsophus ebraccatus. Next base: position 66,240,028 of record NC_091463.1, read on the forward strand.
CGACTTTTTGATCGCTTTTTATTACAATTTTTCTGGATTTGATGCGACCAAAAATGCGCAATTTTGCACTTTGGGATGTTTTTGCGCTTACGCCATTCACCGTACGAGATCAGGAATGTGATTAATTAATAGTTCCGGCGATTACGCAAACATGTTTGTTTGTTTATTTATTTATTTGTTTACTTTTATTTATAACCTGGGAAAAGGGGGGTGATTCAGACTTTTATTAGGGGAGGGGGCTTTTTATTGACGACAACAACACTATATATTTTTTTTTTACACATACTAGAAGCCCCTCTGGGGGACTTCTAGTATATACACTTTGATCTCTCATTCAGATCTCTGCAGCATAGATATGCTGCAGAGATCCATGAGATAGGCACTCGTTTACTTCCGGCTGCTGCAGCCGGAAGTAAACGAGTACCGAGCCGGGGACAGCACCATCTTGGAGCGGTCCCCGGCCGGCTTCAGAAACGGAGATCGCTCCTCCGGGATAACATCCCGGAGGAGCGATCTCCGCCACTAGACACCAGGGAGACGCTGGATCCGGTAATCGGATGCAGCTGTCATGTTTGAGAGCTGCATCTGATTACTGTATTAGCGGGCACGGCGATCGGACCGTGCCCGCTAATACCTACGGTCCCGGGCTACAAGCGGCACCCGGGACCGCCGCGGTTCAGAGCGGGGTCACCGTGCGGCCCCGCTCTGAACGCCCTTACCGGCAATAGGGCGTACCTATACGCCCTTTGTCGTTAAGGGGTTAAAGGGCTTATGGCCTATAAGAATGTATAGCAGAGCCAAGAACCGTGAGCCCCCTAAGAATACCAATACCATTGAAAGGGGCTCATTGGGGCAGTTAAAATTGTAAAACCATCCCCTTGTGATAGATAGATAGATAGATAGATAGATAGATAGATAGATAGATAGATAGATAGATAGATAGATAGATAGATATGAGATAGGAAGGTAGTTGTTAGATAGAGAGAGGATATCTTAAAAATATTTTTCTGCTAAAAAGATAGTCATTATCCTAATTAGATTGCTTGTCAATGACAGACGACATCACTTATTGGGAGCTGTGTAATAATTGCACGTTTCATCATTGCTAATGAACACGCATTCCTTCTGACAATAACTGGTAATCCCGGTTGGTGTTTATAGTTTAACAACAGCTTTTTTGAGCATGTGCACCAATTCTGGAGCTCTTAATGAAGAAGGATGATATGATGATAACAGGAGGGGAGGGCTGCTCATTTCCAGAATCATGTTAGCATACCTATACAGTTTACAGACTAATCGATAAGCGACAATTTATTTGACACTGACATTCATGGGATCATACATCCTTAGACATCGGCCTTGAATTTTACTTCTCAAGGTCATTGTTCCAGCACAGAGAACAAATAAATAATTATGTTTGCTGATTAGCTTTTTTAGACCACATAAAAGCAGAAGAAATTACACAAAGCAAATAGCAGATGCTGTTGTGTAAATCTATACTGCTCACAAAGATTTGCTGTGACATGTTCTGACCAAGTCGTTGTCATTTACTGTCACTAACAAATGGAAATGCCTATAGAACTAGCAGTAACTGGGACGGACAATTGCTCTGTTATATGTCCCTGCAGATCTTAGAGAAAGAATCATGTGCAATAACCTTTAACAATGTGTTGCCGTAGAATAACCAGTTGCTGACTATAGGATTACATTGGAGTCTTTGTGTAATGGCTTCTACAGTAAGAACAAAAGTCCTGGCAAAAGGATTCTCTCATGTTTGCTCAGATTCCAAAAATAGTTTTCTTTTCTAAATTCTTTTTTTCTCCTAACTTTTTGCTGCCAAGTTTAAATTTTAGAGTGAGAGGCTCAGCTGGCAGATTGAGCAATACTGTTGCTGAGGCAAATGCATGACACCTTAAAGTGAATGTATCACCTTTATTTCTTTCTTAGTGATTAAAGCCAGACACTGAAACATGTTCCCCCTCTCCCTCCTTCTCTCTGTCTCTCTCTCTGAGTGACACTTTAGCATTATTCCTCTAAGCCTAAGGGAAGAGCAATCCTTTACCGATGTTCCTTAGAGGTTTCCTCCACAGAGGTTTTTCTAGATTAGCCTTATTTAGCACAATTTTGATTTTAATTAAAGTTTTTGCCTGGCCCTCTGGTTCCAAGATATTTAAAAATGGCATTAAATTAAGTGTGTAAAGGTATAAATAAATTAAAAAAAGAAAAAAAAAAATCACATGGTATGTTTTCTATATATTGTCAAAGCTTTGGCTTGGTGGTTCAGGAGTCAAGTGGAGGTTGCAGTCAAGTTATGGTGGGTATATTTTAATTCATGTCAAACCTCATAATGGTGAACACACTAAGTAGGGACATTGCTAAAATGGGGTGTAGACCTGAATTTTTTATGGGTGAATGCCCATAACAACACATTCATTGCTTTACGTTTCACTCACAGGCTATAGGAACTGACCTGCAGCCTATGAGCCACTGGGACATGACCTTCTCTGTGGCTCAAAGGCTGGAGGCCTGAAGAGACTAGCCCAGGCTAGGTAAGTATAGGTTTTATTTCTTAATTTTTTTTCTGTTTGCTCACAGTGGGGGAAATTATTAGTACAGGGGCACAGGGGGTGAATACTGCCATGTGAGGTAATGGGGGAAAAATGCCTGTATGAAGGCACTGGGTGCATTATTACCACATGTGGTGCACATAGTCATTATTACTATAAAGAGGCACGGGGGACAATATTACTATAGGGGAAAAAGGGGGCATTTTACTATATGTGGGGCTAAGGGGACATTACTGTATGTGTGGCACGACGGAGGCAGTATTACTATGTGGGGGTACCAAAGTTGGCATTATTATTATTATAATATAGGACTACCAGGGGCATTATTACTAAATGTGGGGCACAGTGGGTATTATTACTAAATGAAGGAGCACAGGGGGCATTATTATTCCATGGAGGCACAGTGGGAGCATTAGAACCATATAGCATTATTACTATATTCAGGCACAGGAGGGAAATTGTTATTATTGTTTATTTCAGCATTGGGCACAATTACTGTATGGAGACACAGCTGCAAACTTTAAGAATTCAGTGTTTTTTCCATTGTTTTTCATAATATAAACTTTGCCATTTAGTAGTACTGGCAATTTAATGATACCATAGAGTAATGTCCTTTCTAAACTTCTGTTCAGTATAAAAGATGCCGATCCACAGTGTTTTCCCACACAGTTTGTTCATAAAGCACGTAAGTTTGTTTTTGATTTTTTGCTGTAAATAATTTAGCACAATAGTAAAACTGTTGATAAATTGGAAGGTATACCTTTTAGACTTCCCTAGCGGTTTAGCTTTGTGCAGCGTGATTATTCAATGAGTTTATGTATTGTTTTTACTTGACAAAAAAAATTTTGTGAAAACAACTGCTTTTCAGAATAGTATCAATAGTGTATGTATGATTCGAGGGAAAGAGTATGATTATGTTTGACAAATATATTGATGACCTGTTCTCAGCTTAATACTAAGTACAATCATTACCCAATGTACAGATCTGTGTCTGATCGAAAGTAAAAAGGCTACAGCAAGAACGCCCCAAACCTTTAATCATCTGATCAATGGGAGTGTCAGTAGTTGGACCCCCACCGATCAGATATTGATGGCCTATCCTAAGCCTATCAATAAGAAAAAGTACTGTAAAACTGTCATGGCAGTTACATGAACCTGGAGTCAAATCTAGTCAAAACTATAGTCGAGTTGTTGCTGAAAGCTAATCCATACTTGATATATATGTCTCATGGACATTCAGTGAAAACCTATAAAACAGAGAAAATGGAGGGGAATTCAGCCTGTCTATGGCTGCTTTAATCTATGTACGCAGCTGCCTAGTTTGACACAGATAATCATATTACTCCAGTTCCTGCTCTGAGATTCCATGATGATGCCCATTTATCACATTCACTGACATGAACAAATGTCTTTTACAGGAGGATTTAATATAAATTTGCTGTTTTCCATTACATGTTCATACTACAGGAATAACAATTATAATATTAGCAATTCCAATGGAAGCGTGATGAACATACATAACAGAGTCATCACATGCAGCCTGCCTGACGACACCTGTTTGTCCATCAATTTCAGCCCAATGACGCAAATTCAAGAGAAAAAAAATCGAGTCTGGAATTAATGAAAATTTTCCAAAAAAATTATTTATGAGGCACTGTGAGACTAAAGTTGTGTGGTCCAGCCAAGTGTCATTGTCACTTTTTCCACCAGTTGAGTGGAATTTTTGTAAGGCATGCCAATATTGGTTTGGCCTTAAAGTCACTCCGTACCCACATTCTGCCACACACACACACACCACATGTACTATTTGATAGCTGCTTTTAATCCGAGATCCGTCCTGGGGTCGGTCTGTTTAACAGGTGTTGCAGTTATTGTGCAAAAAAAAAACTACTTTTATACTTTCAGCTCTTTGCCCTTGCGTGTCCTTGGCCTGCGACACCACTCCGTTCCTCCTTCTTGCCCTCCTCATCATTAGGAACTACCCTGGGCAGGATTTCCCCTAATCACTACTTGTCCGAATGCAGAACATGTGCCTTAACGATCCAGCACATGTGCAGTATTCAGTGATCAATAGGAGAAATCAGATTTTGGAGGGGGCAGATTTTGGGTACAGAGTTTCTTTAAGTTTTCAGCACAAAAGGGAAAAATAGCTTGAGAGGAGAGATGAACGCAACTCCAGCATGCTCAAGTCTGATTATTTGGCATCAATGGTGACTGAAGAAGTCAAATGCAGCCCTAAGGCTGCCTGGAAAATGTAGTCATAGGCTATGTTCACACTAAGTAAAAAAGGCATCTGCTTTTTGTTTGAGGAAAAAAGTCAGTTATTGCATCATTTTAATTGACTGAAGTCTATGAAATAAGGGATGTGATTTGCACACAGTGTATTATATGACGGACGGCTTTCGAGTAGGACAGCATATAATGTTCATGACAGGTTTTTTCGGACATTTCTTGCAAACAACAGATGTTATTCTTTAGTTGTTAACCCTGAGTTCTCTTTTCAACGTCCTTTCACTGTCTTTACTGTCAATCCCTTCAGGACCGGGCGAACTTTCGTTTTTTCCTCCTCGCGTTTTAAAGGCTATAGCACTTCCTTTTTTTTCATCTACGGACCCACACAAACCCTTACTTTTTGCAACACTAATTTTATTTTGCAATCGCAGACTAAATTTTTTCATAAAATATGCTGCAAAATCATGCACCATGATTCTGTACTTTTATTTTATTTGATGACTTTCAAAAAATTAAAACCTTTTTAAAAAATCTAAATGCTCCTTAAAATTGCTCTATGAGCATGCTTATAGCGCTTTTATCTAGACTATGTGAGGTGTAATTTTTTGCGCCATGATCTGTACTTGACCTTGTTTGCGTATATGCAACTTTTTGATCACGTTTTATTGCAATTTTTCTGGATTTGATGTGACACAAAATCAGCGATTTTGCTCTTTGGCAGGTTTTTGCGCTTATGCCATTTACCGTGCGAGATCAGGAATGCGGTAATTTAATAGTTCAGGTGATTATGCATGCGGCGAAATCAAATATGTTTATTTATTTATTTTTATTTATAAAATGGGAAAAGGGAGGTGATTAAAATTTTTATTAGGGGAGGGTATTTTTTATTAATGAAAAAAACTTTATTTTTATTTTTTTACACAGCACTGATCTCCCATTGAGATCAAAGTTGTGTATATAATAGATCACTGATTCATTAGATCGGTGCTCTATTGGTCTGGCATGCTGCAGACCAGACCAATAGAATACCGAGCTGGGATCAGCGTCATTCCGACACTGGGGCCCAGCTGGGTAAGTTGAATGGATTGCCCCTCCGTGATCGCATCTCGCGGGGGACGATTCATCCACAAGACCACCATGGAGGGGGAGAAATAGCCATTTAGATCTAGCTGTCAGCTTTCACAGCTGCATCTAAAAGGCTCATTAGTGGGCGCCGTGCGGCCCCCCTCTGATCCCCCTTAGTCGACCTAGGACGTACAGTTATGTCCTGGGTCGTGAAGAGGCTAAATTCAATGGACTTTTCTATTAAAGACACCCAAAGGGCAATTAGTCCACCTGAACTAGAAAAAAAAAATCAACAGCCGTTATTGCACGGACAGGCGGCCAAACTGCAAACTAATGGATGTTTTGGATTAAAAATAATCGATGTCATTATAAAAACTTATAAAGGGACAAGAAAAAAAATTATGTGAACATATCCATAGGGTGTATCCATGTTTTCCCTAACACACTAGGGCTGCATTCAACTCCAGCCACCGGTAATCAAATGCAAAATGATCATGCTAGAGTTGCACTCATCTCTACTTTGCAGTAACCAAGTCATGGACAACTAGGCAACATTCACACATAGTATTTTGGTCAGAATTTTATGGGTTGAAAACACAAAAAAGGTCTAAATATTTCCTTTATAGTTTATTTTCTATTGGTTCCACTCCTGGTTTTGGCTACAATTACTGACCACTAGACTGTGTGAACAAATCTGCTGTCCAAACTGCAACTCTTTTCATCACTCATGAAATTTGGTAAGTGATTTAGAGAGCGGTGCACATGATAATTACAGTGACATTGTTTAGGTCATAGGTTTTGTGTTAAATTGATAAAGAGACGTGCTCATCTTTTTCAGCAAATAACTTCAACAACTTCATTTACTTACACTAACATAAAATACACTTATATCAGTAAATATGGACAATACATTATACTTCATAATGATTTATCAAACATGGTGTAAAGTGAAACTGGCTCAGTTGCCCCTAGCAACCAATCAGATTTCACCTTTCATTGCTCACAGACTCTTTGGAAAATGAAAGGTGGAATCTGATTGGTTGCTAGGGGCATCTGAGCCAGTTTCACTTTACACCATGTTTGATAAATCTCCCCCTATATCTGTATATACCTGTATATGGTCGGGTTCACACTACGTAAAAAATATGGCCGTATTTCATAAAACCGAACGTAATTGCGCAAACAACAGCCGTTATTTCACAAATAATGGCCGTTGTTTGCATAATTACGGCCGGTTTTATGAAATACGGCCGCGTTTTTTACATAGTGTGAACCCGGCCTATATCTGTATCTGTATGCTGCACCCGTGGAACATAAAAAGTGCAGATTTTTGTACAAACCACCCTGATAGGCGGACAGAGGGCAGGCCTTCTCCCACGCCTGATCAATCATGATTTACACCTGCCTATAAATTATAGTATAAATCTATACCTGCATCGGAGTATGTTGTCACGTGGCAGCCACAGATCCGCCTTATTTACTAAGAAGTCTTAGTGAACCCAGTGGAGTGGGGCTTTATTACGCATTCCCCCTATGTGTTTCTGACCACCAAATACATGGGATGCCTTATAGACTAGATTGGACCTTGATTCCAAATTATGTCATTTGCAAAAAATAAAAAACATACCTTTTAGCCAGACCTAGCATATGGTGAATATTAGTATAACATGGATTTGCAGTAGATTTAACTATTGGCATTGGAAAGTATTAAACTTATAGTAACAATCTGTAAAGCTTTTACTTCTAGAAATTGAATAATGGGTGACTTAGGTGAGACTCTAGGGCAGTTTTCTGTGGCTCTCCAGCTATCCTAAACCTAAAACCCCCATCATGCCTAACAACCAAGGGGATGTAGTTGTGCAGCAGCCAAATCATTTTCACCAGTTATACCATTAAAGGGCCTGAGAATACAGAGACGGTGCCCTCTGTTTTTTGACACTTTTACTTGTTTTTGCTGGTGTTTTCCACTTAAAATATTCAGTTTTACTTGCACACATCTCAGATTTTGCTTGCTGAGTCAACCATGTCCCCATACACTCTTAGCTCTTCAGGACACAAGACAGAGGGGTTTCAAGCTGAAGAAAGGATTTACTAATAGTCTGTGCCTCTTCTACTTCTCTGTAAGAAAAAGCAGGCTTCTTGACCCTCCCCAGTGCTACCATAGTTACATTATAGAGAATGCATCCACAAATATTCTGTAACATTTTATACTCTACATTACAAGAATGGCTGGAATAGTTATCATGATGCGACCCTCCTGCAGACACTAAAGTGTACTACCTGAGGCAAGAGACTCAACTTGCCTTATAGTAGGTGCTGCTCTGCATACATCTTATTAGTTTTGTTTCCTTCCTTTGCACATTTTTCCAGGGCATGAAACACTGAAACATTGTGATAGCATTAGGTATGGATACTCAGGGAGGGAAATCTGTCAGATCAATTCTTTTGCAGACAATGACCCTATTATCCTGTCACCCATGGAGCCAAAAAAAAAAGAGGAGGGCTAAGCTACAGCTACCCATATGCCCTGGCGTTGGGGTTATGTTGTGCTCTCTCTCTCTTTCAGAGAATTTTAAAGGGAAGGGGTCAAACAAGCCCTGGGCAATCTAAATAAGAAAATAATAGTAATAATAAAAGCCCTCTCCTCTCATATGTCTGCCTGTATATCCCTGACTGCAATATGAGTGGGAGGACTGCATGATGCTGAATCAGGGTTTCAACTGCAGCACATATACATGTCATATATGCTTATACATGCATGTTAAATTAAGAAGCGTAGTGGAAGGCAGTTATATCATCTGGTTGCAGGGTAAGCCGTGATTTATAGGGTTTAATACATGAGGCAAAGCAGTTTATTCCAGAGAGATCAATATCTTTTATTTTTAATTATGTGACGTATACAGTATAGTGGCTTCCCCTGCACCAGGATTTATCAGTTCTCAGCTGTGCTATTTACCAGGTCTCAGAATGCGACCGCCTCTGATGCTAGACAAGTGAACATTATTGCAATTATACTATATTTAAAACAATATCTGAAATAAAAAAAAAAATAGGTTACGCTCTTATTCTATGCAGATTTAGCATTATTTGCTGAAAGCTCATTTACCTTATTTGAACTCAATAAGCTATTACAAGAAGTGTGCTAGTTTGAATACACAGAAGAATAAGAAGCCCTATTTTAGAAAAAAAAAATCATGTATTCTGTTATCATCATTGAAATCCATGGCAAGTGGAACAAGTATGACCTCTGCTGGATATAGACACAGAGATTCAATCGTCACTGCCATCAAATAACTCCCCTTTACCCAGAATTCCTCAATAGCCTTGATAGGGAAGGTGGTAATGTAAGTGCAGTTATTATGTTACCATACCATCAAAACATAATGGGGGGAAAAATTATATATATATATATATATATATATATATATATATATATATATATATATATATATATATATATATAGCTGTGTTAAAATGATAGATAGATAAATAGATAGTTCTTTGGTAACTGAAATGTTTGTGCATAGCAATGGAGACAGCTCCTTCTATTGTCAATTTGAAATGAATTATAGATGTTGACCTATGTGAGCAGTAAATAAGTTATTTCATAGGTCAATGAAATGTTACAGAAAGTTTTCCAATTATTTTCGCATTTGTATTCAGTGAGAAAATCTTTAACAATAGTCCCAAACCTGTACTTATAATAAACACGGGAGAGAGGTCAAAAATAGATAGGAAGAACAAAGATGATAGATAGACAGTAGATTCGAGATAGATAGACAATGAGAGAGATACTAGATAAATATGATTGATAGATACTGTAGATAAACAATACAAACTGTGCAGCGCCAAGTCCAATAGTTTGTGCTGGGTGCCTTCTGTCCCACCTTGATCCACAGGTGTCTATTCAGACAATGCAAAAAATGACTGCAGCACTCCAGGCTTAAAATGCAGAAAAGAAGTGAACGGTTTATTTTATAAGATTGCAGACAAGGAAAAACAGCGATGTTTCGCTCCCTCAATAGGAACTTTTTCAAGCCAGTGAAAACACACATAAGAACAAGTGTTATATATCATACATAATTAATCAATTAGTAACGTGCACATATGTAGGTGTGCCCAATCATAATATTCTGAAATAATGTGAATAAAGGAGTAAGGGAATAACATTCCAAATGCGTGAATAACAGTAAAGTCCCACGTATAGTGATAAAAGTAAATACAGTACATATCGGGGCAGATGTAGCTCACTCACGGACAGCAACCACTTCGGCATCATCCTCCATGAAGACTATAATGTTAGCAAGCCTATCTCTTGTGGATCCTCACCGACAGCGACTGACAGCATCTCCCAAAAAAATTTCTTCTTTTATACTTATATCTCTGATGGCGGTGTGAACAGCCACCAAGACATACTGGTTATGAAAAACCCGAGCCCGACTGCAGATGAGCCCCCACAGACAACCATTGATCTCCTAAGGTTCATGCTCCTGTGAGAGAGGATGCCGCCAGACTGGGATTTCCTTCCGCTTGCGGATCACATGATGGAAGTCTGTGTTAATAGGAAGGTCTCACCGCGGTGACTACGGCCGATCACATGGGTTTTACTCAGGTTTCAAAGCTATACATCTCTTTCTGGTTGCCTGGATACCAAGATGCTACACCTCGTTCCAATGATATCCAATATGGCCGTGCGTTCCACACTAGCGTGCGGTCCAATTATCCTTTCATGGAGGATGATGCCGAAGTGGTTGCTGTCCGTGAGTGAGCTACATCTGCTCCGATATCTACTGTATTCACTTTTATCACTATACATGGGACTTTGTTATTTACGCATTTGGAATGTTATTCCCTTATTCCTTTATTCACATTATTTCAGAATATTATGATTGGGCATACGAATGTTTCCCACACCTACATATGTGCACGTCACTAATTGATTAATTATGTATGATATATAACACTTGTTCTTATGTGTGTATTCACTGGCTTGAAAAAGCTCCTATTGAGGGAGCGAAACATCGCTGTTTTTATCATAACACACTGTTTTTAACATGGAACATACTGAGCGACTATTTCCTATAGGATCGGCACATCATGTTATGAAAACACAGACAGCTGTGCAGTGGCCTGGGATCTGTCAGAGGCGTGGAACAGGACAGGTAACCCACTGACATGTCCCCCGCAGCTCCGGCAACATGCTTAAAGTGTTACTGTTGTTCTAAAAAAAATCTTTTGCCATGTTATAGAGACACTTCAAAAGTTTTGATCGGTCCTGGTTCGGGTGTTCAGACCCATACCAATCATCAGAAGGGAGAGAGAGGTCCACTCCCTGCTCTGTGTCAGGAAAAGAGTCCATAAACTTACTGTACATTAGGAGCCTGACCCGTCATGTGACACAGAGGTGGGAGAGGGCCGCACTTGGCGTGGTCTTCTCACAGCCTTTTCTCCCAATCAGTACGGGTCTGAACACTCAGACCTGGACCGATCAAAACTTTTGACATGTCTCTATGACATGGCAAAAGTTTTTTTAAATAGACAGGTAAACTTTAAGAATCAATTTTTTCTAAACAACCCCTTTAAGGGGTTACACAGGCCGATTATCCAAAAGGGTTGTTGCTAGAAGTGCTCCTTCGGACAATAATCAACCTGTTTAAATTGTCAGCAATGAGCTGAGAAGCAGTAAAATACCTGCTTGCTAGCAAATCACATCTTTTCTGCGGGCAGTAAAATTTATTGTGTTTGGCTGCACACATCCCTGTGTTAATAGCAATACATTTAAGAAGGCGCACAAACAATAAAGTGATTATTCATGCAGCCCGGCCATCTGAAGGCACTGTAAACGAGTGCCAATCTCACAGATTGGCGCTTGCTTGCATCCTTGCAAGTGTAGAAGACCCTTAATCAAGTTGTGTCTAGTAATCTTTAGACAGGTGGCCAGATGGTTATCATAACCTACTGTAATATTGAAACCTACCAGAAACGGAGAAAGAACAAATGCAAAAGGAAATAAAGTGTTGTGGATGTTGGTCAGAAAATAAGATGAATCAAGTATTTTTAAGTGGACTGTGTTAAAGACATGACATACAGCGTATAATACTCCAGAAGAAGAATACTTAATCAAAAAAGTGTGTCCAGTTGGTGACGGGGATCTACTGTAGAGTGATGTCAAGGGTAAGAATTGCAGTTCCCACATGTCCCAGCAGTGCTGAGTAGCATTGATTATGTGCCACTGGAGAAGGTCTTTTTGTTATGTGTCTTGACAGAAATTCCATAGACAGAAACAGTAGCACAAAGCCTAGTCCCAAGCTCCAATTAGGGAAACATTAATGAGAAAACAGCAGCCCCAATGCATTTCACAAAAGACGGGTCTATTCACCCATTACAGTGACATTCGAGCCCCCAAAGTGCCTTTTTTTAAAACCCTGAAATAGCAGAACGGTTGTTTGGGAGCTGAACTATTATTCAAATAAATGAACAGAAATCATTGTCTAGACAGTCCACAGGTCCATACTATTAATAGAGATTCCAAGGTTATACACAAGGAAGAATGGATACTTGGAAACCAGTAATGAATCACAACCTTCAGAACATTGAAAAAGAAGGAAGTCTAGGATATGACACGAAAAATATCAAAAGGAGGATTCTTAAAGGGATTATCCCAAGATTAAAAGGTATTCCCTATCTAGATAAGTATATGTGGTGTGAGCCTCCAGGGTTGTTGTTGTGTCGGAGGATTGGTCAGTCATATGCTAGATGGGGGTGACGTGTGACTCCACTCCGGTGGTGGTTGGCCGAGATACAGCAGGACCTGCTTTTATTTTACAAGGCTGGTTGTACCTTTTCCCCCTTTGGTCAGTGTCCTGCCGGGCTGCTACGGGGTCCCTTGGGTTAGTGTAATCACCGATGGCCAGAGTGGTGTAGTGACTATAGAAACCGCCACCCACAGAAAGGGGAAGTGTCCAAAGGATGTGGTGTATACTGTGTCGGTGTATGGCAACTGATCGCAAAGCCTCTTTATCATAAATAAGGCTTCTATACAATAAGAAGGGCGTATGTAATAGTAACACCCGTGGTAGGACACCACATATACCTGTGGAGACCCCACTGATAATAAGAACAGAATTTATATGTCCTCAGTGTAAGGGCCCTATTACACTTACAGATTATATGTCAGATTTTTTTGAGCCAAAGCCAGGAATGGACTATAAACAGAGAACATGTAATAAAGGAAGACTGAGCTTTCTCCTCTTTTCAAATCCATTCCTGGCTCTGGCTTAAAAAATCTGTCAGATAATCTGTTGGTGTAATAGGGCCCTAAGTTGAGTGCTAGCATGCACGCTCAGCCACTGCTCCATTTACAAGTTATGGGACTCTAGAACAAACCTAAATTCAGCACTTGCAATGATCTGAAATTCCATAGCGAGTGAAGAAAGCAGTGGCTGAACCTACTTATTGCCCCTCCATTAATTTAAGGAATATTGGACCCTCATTCTCATATTTGTCAGAGGTCCTGACATTCAGACCCGTAAACAACAGCTAAGTATTACCTATTTTCTAGATAACCCCTTCAATTTTCATTGTGTACTGAGGCCCCAGACTCATCAGTTTGATATTGAGATGAGATGAAGCTGGCATATTGGATGTAAACTTCCTAATCCATTGGATCTCAGAGAGATATGCCACCAACAGAGGAGTCTTTCAGCAGATTACCCAACCTTTCCCAATTCAGAACTCATTTAACACTTGGCCAGGTGGAATGCGTATGGGTATGGAGCAATAGCTAGATACAGTAGCTAATAGCCATCAGATATTGTACCTGTATGGGCACCATAAAATCCAAAAATTACCAACACTCTAATATATGGGGGAAACAACGGCTGCTGATAGGTTACTGGCACATAACTTCCTGGCTGCAATTTAGGAAGAAAATACTAAAACAAATAAGAAAGTTAATATGATAGGTTTTAATGTTGAGCAGACTGGCTGAACTGTTCAGGTTCTGCAACATTCTCCAAATCCAAATGCTCTGCATTTGACTCCCGGTGGCTGAAAAAGTTGGATGTTGCCTTGGGGCTTCCAGGAATGGCGGTATCCATATTTTCCAAGACTCCATAGGGAGGCATTCAACTTTTCTAGCCTCCCGGGGTCAAATGCTGGGTTGGCAAGTTTGCTCAACTCTATAGGTTTGGATATTTGATAGTAAAAATGTCTCTTTGATGATGACGGTGAAGCCAGCATAATGGGCATTACTGTTAGGCTGGCACTTTAGGTATCGCTATAGATATTAACAGTATTATTTTTATAGTATAGTTAGTCTTTCTAGAAGGTGAAACCATATTGTTCAAGAATAAACTTTAGTTTGAAAATATGTGTCATAGAACAATGGATGTAACATATCTGCCTGTCTTTCCTTCCTATGTTTATGACAGGGAGGGGTAGACACTATATTGCCTTCCCAATTGCATTATAAAAGTTCTAACATTCCCTCTGTGGTGACATTTTTAGTTTTGTTTTTTAGTTTATTTTTACTTTGTCCTATGATCAATTATAAAAGAGTTTTTTAAACTATCCTTTTATATTACATAGTCATCAACAGGAGTTGCCTGAAAAACAACAAAATACCAAACCCTTATATTTTCTAGATGGACAGCGGGGAAAGCATTTTGATCTCTTGCTGGATGTATTTTCCAATTCTCTGTAACATGCCCATTTTTACTGATATTACACCAGCTATTGCTGACCTGATGTTTAACCACTTTTCATTTTTCTGCTTTAACCTCTCTATGTAGTGTTGTGTTGCATCACGAGGTTACATAGGGACAATGTCAGGGATCTTGGCTAACAGAATCTTATAGTAGCTTCTTGTTTTTCCTGTCCCTTTAGATCACTGATCTTTAACCTGCCACTGATGCAAAACTACAATTCCCAGTATGCCCAGACAGTCGTGGACAGGACATGATGGAAACTGTAGTTTCATGACAGCTGGAGTGTCACAGGTCACTGCATTAGAAATTATATTAATGCTAAAAAAGTCAGTCTGCCCAAGTTTTGCTTGCACACTAAGCCCAACCAGCAATTGAAGACAACCACCATGTGTTTAGTACATTGATATTATTATCGTAAAACATAAAGGCAGGCTTGCCACTAGTCATAATACATCTTGGAGGAATACTTTTTGGGTCTGCTTTACTTTTACCTTCTACATTTTCCCAACTAGTATAACAAGTCAGTGGCCGCTAAGAACCTAGAAGTGTTTTGTAGTTACGTACCCTGAATCCCTTTTTTCACATTTAACCCTTGCAATGATGTATGGATTTAGTTGCAGGTCACAGACTCCAAATAGTTACAGATTGGGAGTTTTATTGGTCATGGAGCGGTATCATCAGGGACAGAGCTAAATCAGATTATCAGAGTGTGATAGTCCAGGGGAGAAGCCAGGTATGTGGGACATAGGCAGAAGTCAGAACCAAGGGAAGAATAACAGGTGCTAGACAGATAATCCGCCTCTGCGCCTTCTCCTGTCAGTCCCAGCAGTCTCTAACCTTTAAACACTGGCCAGCAGAGTGGGGACTGGTGGAGGGAGTAAGGAATATGAGAATATAATTTTATTTATAAATATTTATATAAACCTTAAGGTCCTGACTAGGAATGGTTCGAACCTGCCAAGGTTCGGGTTCGTACGAACCCGTACTCTCAGTAATGATTCCCGCTGTCTTAAACCTCCGTGGAGAGGGTGGATAAAGCGGGAGGACCGCCTGACGTCATCACTGCAGGAACCAGGAGTAGTGAGTAACACAGTCAATCTATGCTGATCCAACATGCAATCCACTCACCACCGGAAAGTGGGTATCCATGGATATGACCATGCCGGGTCAGTATGAGCATGGGTCAGCATGAGCCCAACTAGGTCAGGATGGAGGTTGCACTCAGTACTGACCCGGCATGATCATATCCAGTGGCAGAATGGATTTCATGTCAATTGGGTCAGCCTACTTCATGACAGGTAAACTTTAAAGTGAGCATCCAATCTTGAACACTATTTTGGACCCATCCTCCATGAAGCGGGTTGCCTCTATTATACATATGTCCTTAACCTCTGTATATTGATACACCTGTTTTTTGAATAATCATCATTTTTTTAAAAATTAGCCAAGGAAAACTTATCGCTCCATTAAATGATTAAATACAAAATTTAATAATGTTTTCTACAGTCGAGTGACATTAAGATTAACAGATGTAGTATTGGGAAGAAGTCATGGGAAGGCATGTTTTGTCATGTGATAGTTCTCCGGAGGCTTTATGAAATATTGTGCTCATTTAAAAGTGAAAGACCAATTATAACAGAAAATATTTACAGCACTTTTGCATCAATTGCTAGACAAAGCTTATACAAACATGGCTATAAAAAGCTGATTGCATTCACTTGAATTTATGAACACAGTAAATAATACTATGTTTATCAGCTAGTTTCATGAGCCAAATATATGCATGGAAAACTGAGGTAATCAGATCTAGGACACAGATGCTACAAAATAATTCACTGCCAGAGGAAACTAGAAGGAAGCTGAGGAAACCGAAGCCTAAGGCCCTGTTTACACTTGTCAGATTTGAGGCAGGTTTCGGATCTAACGTTAATCTGAATCACCCTGTGCATGTGAATGGAGTTTCCACAAGCAATAGAAAAATTCCACACAGATTTATGTCATGACTGTGGAAAATTATTGGACACCACTGATGCTAATGCAGTGCATATTTATTTAGTTTCTGTAATGGGGGTTCACACGCTGCATTTAAAAAATATTCACTGTAGTTTTTCATGCACCATTTTGAGTCAAAGAGATAAGTGCAAAAACAGTCCTTTCTTTACATTACCCAATCCTTTTGAATCCACATATGGCTTTAGCTCAACAAAATGATTTAAAAACTACCCTAAAACTGAACTGTATTTTTTTATTTAAAAAAAAGAAGAAGAAGAAGAAGAAGAAGAAGAAGAAGAAGAAGAAGAAGGGAATAGAAAAATAATCTAGTTAGGTTCAGAAAGCAAGAATGGATATGATCTCCAATGTATCTATAATACTTTAAAGGGGTGCTCCTGTACTGGAATTTTATTTGGCAATAAATTAATAATTCAAAATTACATAACTTCTAAATATACTTGTATAATGAACTCTGTACCATTCCTGCACCTTCCGAAGCCCCCTCCATATGTCCCTGGAAGTTATGTAGTTCTTTACCTTTCTTTATAATGTCAACCCCCATTTCTGCATCGATCCGCCATTTTGTAACTATGCGTCATTGGTCTTCATCATCAGAGGGGGGCTGCACCAAGTGAGAATGCTGTATAGTAATGAATAACACAGGGCTCCATGTGTCTTCATTATTGGCCACAAGGGGTCCTCTGTCAAGTTCTGCAAAGGCACGTAGCTGCTACCACACTTGTCACTGGCTAAGTAAATAAACGTAACTCACAACGTAAGCACGCTGTGGTTGGAGGGGTGGGAGGTCTTTGGGGAGAATGTACAGGCTGGAAAATTTGAATGTGTTACAAAGGAGGAGAGGAGGATATCAGGGATGCTGGGTGGGTCATAGCATAGCCAGGAACACATGCAGGGTATGATGGGATCTGTAGTTTTGGGCTGTGCTGTATAAACCAGAAAGTGAAGCAGTTTTACAGAGTGAGAGTGGGTCAGCAGGGAGTGTGGAAATTGTAGAATTATGTCAACATAAACCCATAGTCTGACTGACAAGTGAGAATTAATGGGATCTGGCCTTCTTGTTTTGTTTTTTGGTGTGTTTTTTTTTTTTTTTTTGCTAATGTGTTGGATAACCCCTTAAAATGTCAAGGTCCATGAGTAAATGGATAGTGATTTATTGAAGATAAAAACTAATGTAAAAAAAAAAAACATATCTGGCAATTTACTGAACAATGTGTTTGGAGGGCGCCACACTCTATTCATCAGATTTAACCTGACAAAGTAAGCATGAAGCTCTCACAATGTATTGTTCTGTAAATTGGAAGACATGGTTCGGTAAATGTGTTTTCAATGTGTACGGCCAACTACACAATGATTAAAACTGACCTGTCAAAAAATAATAAAAAGCCCATGGCTAAAAAAGTCTTCTCATCAGCATTCTGGCACAGAGATATAGGCTTTTGCAATAAAATGTAAATGAGACTCATGTGTCCAGTGGGTGTTACCCAGCGTGGCAAGAACCCAGGGTTACCCGATCCATTCCATAATATTTATTCTTATTCATGCCCACTTACATGTTCCTACCTCTCTTTGTCTGACCAAGGAGACAGTGAATGAGAGGAAATTAGGTTTGGCTTACCCTGGGTTAACTTTTTATTTTTTATGTTTAGCTGCTGACAGGTCCACTTTAAAGCGAATGTACCATCAAGTACATTGCTATGGGCTTTTTACAGGCTGGTGCGGGGATGCCGGTGGCATGGTCCTATTATTGAAACACCCTCCCATCAGAGACGCGGCTCTATTAGAATCAATGGGGCTGCGTCACATAGGGGAGATTGCCACACTCAATGCCGGTGGCCCACCCTTAGTGCTTCATGCCTGGCTGGTGCATGGAAATAGACCAGCATCGGGCATTGTAAGCGGGCAGCAGTTCAAAAAAAAGGATCACGCCACATCCCCACAACGGTCTGTTAATGTAATAAGCCCATAGCTATGTAGCTGGTGGTAGATTTGCTTTAAAGTGACTCTGTACCCACAATCTGACCCCCTAAACCACTTGTACCTTCGGACAGCTGCTTTTAATCCAAGATCTGTCCTGCGGTCCGTTTGGCAGGTGATGCAGTTATTGTCATAAAAAATTACTTTTAAAATTGCAGCTCCGTGCCCTACAGGCGTATCTGTGCCCTAACTTTGCACCACCCCTCCGTCCCTCCTCCCTGCCCTCCTCATCATTAGGAATGCTCCAGGCAGATTGCCTCCTATTCACCACCTGTGTTACCACAGCACATGGGCTGGATCATTATGACACCTGTGCAATGTTCAAACAGAAGTAACTGTTCCAGGGGCATTCCTAATGATGAAGAGGGTGGGGAGGAGGGACGGAGGGGGTGGTGCAAAGTTAGGACACAGATACGCCCGTAGGGCACGGGGCTGCAATTTTAAAATTACTTTTATATGACAATAACTACATCACCTGCCGAACCAACCGCAGGACAGATCTTGAATTAAAAACAGCTATCCGAAGGTACAAGTGGTTTGGGGGGGTCAGATTGTGGGTACAGAGTCACTTTAACTAGGAGTTCGGTATTATAATTGTTTTAATTAATTTGATTATTACAAAGATATCAATGTTAAGTTTCAGTTGCTTTCTTTTCGGTGCAGTGATAGTTATTAAGGTCTCGCTTCCGTATAACCTCACGTGCCTCTATAGTGTTAGTATGGCAGCATGTACCCTATAATTACTAGTGCACTGTCTATATAACAAGGTAACAACTAGGCTTGAGGCAGCACTACTTGTTAAACTCCAGGGGGCACATACAAAATCCATTGTTGCCCTGGCTTTATTTTTAAATAGTCAAAATCTCTCAGTAGGTGACAGCATAAAATTTACTGGGGCCAAGCTGCAATAACATACACAGCCCATGCTGTTTCTAGAGAAATAACCAATCACTATTTATTATTTATAGGAATAATATATATTAAAATGCAGACAATCTCCACTCCCACCTCAACCACATATATAGAGCTTGCTGCTTATGTTATCTAAATATAGCTCTAGCAACAATATTAAGAATTTTACTATAAAAAGTGCAACTTTATTTGGAATTAAAAGCAATAATAAAAATGCTTATCTACAAGGCAGGCCTAATCATAAGTGCGGAGAAAGTACCTAGAAAATAGCACTTAAGGATTAAAAATAGGAGAAAAATATTAAAACTGGGCTGCCATGTGTGTGAACGAGATGCAGTAATTTCATTTAGAGCACTGCTGCTCTGCATCCTATTCCTCTGCTTCTCGGGAAGAAGAAAGTAATGAAAGTGTCTGGTTTATTTGTAGGAATATTTATCTCCCTGAACAATTCCTACATTCTTTTTTTACGGATCCTTGGTTTATAGGAGGAGAACTGATTGTCGTGTGTGCAGCATTAAGTCATGAAATAATGAGCCGTCTTAGGAGATGCATAATTACTTAGGTCAGACCCCGGACGTCACCAATCAATCACATGCAGGTGTTGTCCAATGTGCTTAGTGTTGATCCAGAGGAAAATTAACACAAACTTTGCTGATGTCATAACCAATTCTCTCTCAATGGGAATCCATTTTTTCCCTGACTCAAAAATGTCAATTGTGTTTCTGTTAGACGGAGAGTGATGCTTTGTTGCTCGTTTTGCATAGTCTGCATGGACTCACCCCCTATCTCTACAATGGCTCTGGTGGCTCCATAGAGCGCATGACCTGCAGCATCATTCATTCTCTATGGAGCCACCAGAGATGTCGAGTACAGCACTCAGCTATCTCTGGCAGTTCCATAGAGAATAAATGGAGCTGCGGGTCACATGCCGAGTTAAAGTGCCGCTCTTCAGATCCCCGGGAGGCTCAGAGGTTTGACCCCCTGCGATCTCATAGTTGTCCCCTCTCCAGTGAATAGAGGACCAGTAAAAATATCTCAGCAAACCCCTTTATTAGTCTACAGGTAATAGAAAACAACAATGGATACAAAACATTTTTTAAGCACCAGTAAGGGCCAGTTCACACAAAGTAAAACCAGCAGAATTCCACGGTGGTCCTTTCAATGGGACGGCTCGCGCACCTCCGCTTCGGCCGCTCTCCACTCAAAGAATTGACATGTCAATTCTTTGAGAGAAGGACCGCTGAAGCACGCAAACCATCCCATTGAAACAGTCGGCAGGCTGGATTCTGCAGCGCAGAGGTCCACAACGGAATTCTGCCTGTATGAACTGGCCCTTACTGGTGCTTAAAAAATCTTTTGCATCCATTCTTCCCGTGCATGGGAACTGGGCAGTGGTTCAAAAAAAGGACCTCGCCACTGGAAAAAAAAAAATTAAATAGATGTACATTTGCTTTAACATTATTAAAGCTTACCTGTCGCTATGCAGGTTTTTCGGATCGGCGTACAGCCACTCCTGCTGCATACATATCGAGTAACAATGCGATCAGAATAGGGCTAATGCTTGGAATACACTGACTCAGTGTGGACGCTTCCATGGTTACACAACATGTATGGCATATTTCTCAATGATAGTTCTTCTATGCCCTATGTCATATAAAGGGTTGCTGTGACTACCAGCTATTGCAAAACTACAACTCCCAGCATGCTGATAATTGTAGTTTTTCAAAAGCTGGAGACATGCAGTTTGCAGAACGCATTTATATAACTTATAGTCACGACTAACCCATACAACTCATACAGTTATATAATAATAATAATAATAAGTATATACAACACAGAAATTTCTTGGAGCTCTCTGTCGCCATCTCCTGACTTATTTTACAGTTGTCGTCTACATCAAACACACTGAAAGAAAATTAGAATAATAAATGCTGCCGCTGCCTTATACACCTGTCCAGTTTCTTTCTTTTATTTTCAACCTGCTATAACAACAACAACAAAAAAGAAAAGAAAAAGGGAGGGGGGAAGTGCAGTCAATGGATTTCTATGGGCAATGCCTCTCCGTATACACCTACTTGGTGCTGATTAGGTCTCGCTTTCTTGTTTACCTGTTTTGAATTAGAATGTTCTCTTATTGTATTCCACAATCTCTGGTGTTCTTGTCTTCTATTATACGAGTCTATTACAACAACAACAACATCATAATATCATCTCCATGGAACCATTGACAAAACAAATCAAATAATGTAGTGAAGTTGCATTTGACACTTTGCACCTTTACACTCTGGATAAAAGCCCTGGAAGTGTAACTGCTCATTTGTTCAAAGGCTAAAAAACTCCAAAAAGGATTAATAGGTGGCTAAGTGACCCGACTAATGCTTGTCACCAGGTCCCCAACCTTCCTTCTTCTCCTATATTTACAGCTGCTCCGCGCTCCCTGCAGCCAGCAATGTTTGTCTAACCTCTGATCTGAAATTACCTTGTACATCTCCTGTCAGAGTAATTATTGAAGAACATGAGTCCTTTTTGTCATAAAACTTTCTCTGTCACAGGGATATCGCATTATAAAGCATTGTCCCTTTGACAAGCATAATTGAGCTAATGTTATATTATTAATACCTCCAACGCAGAACATTTCCATTCTTTGTCCTCATCAGTAGCCTGTTAGTTCTTAAAATGCCAGGTTTTTGATTAGCATTTTCTTTGTTGCTATTGTTATTTCTTTAAGCACATATTTTTCTCAGGAAGAAAGTCTTTTTATAAAGCGGTTATCACAAGAATAGCAATAAGCTTCTGAATTACACTGCTCCGCTCTCAGGTCAATACACACCTCTGCTGTCTGTGTCCAAGCAACCAAGCAATCAGCTTCCTTTAGGAAAAAAAAGCTAAGATTTCCAACCTCTAAGCGTGTAACATTCTGCACAATGCACTGTAAGGAATGTACAGGGCCTTAAAAAAACATAATACTATGCTGCCACCATGTGGCCATAGGCCGCATTTACACCCAGGCGCTTTTTAAAAGTCAAATTTCAGACATGTTGTTTGTGAAAATTATATATAATATGAAGAAAACATAAAGTAATGACCTCGGTCCAATTAAATTTAGATAATGATCTAATTACTGTCAGTTAAATAAGCGCAAAGTACAATTAAATTCTTAACTGCAAATTTATTTTAGCGCACGAAGAATATAATTAAATTGTGTAATTGCCCATAAAGATACTCTTGTTAAGTGTTAGTAATTGTAAGTTAGGATACAGTGCAACCTTGGGTGAAAATCATTTCTATTGACTGGAAGGAAAAAAACGGTACCATGAACGAGATTTATTATGGGAAGCGAAAAAAGAATGATTTTCCTATGATACATGGACAATAGTGGTCAGTGACAGTGAATTGGTGATCAGTTGCAGCTTGTTTTTTTGACTGTGTTAGCGGATACACCGATCAGCCATAACATTAAAACCAGTGAAGTGAATAACATTGATCATATGTGACAACAGCATCTGGTAAGGAGTGGGAATAACTAAGGGACCAGTAAATAGTTCTTGAAGTTGATGTGTTGACACTCGATAATGGGCAAAAGTTATGGTGCGTTTACACAGGCAGATTTATCTGACAGATTTTTGAAGCCAAAGCCAGGAACAGACCATAAACAGGGAACGGGTCATAAAGGAAAGACTGAGATTTCTCCTCTTTTCAAATACATTCCTGGCTTTGGCTTCCTAAAATCTGTCAGATAAATCTGCCTGTGTAAAAGCAGTATAAGGATCAGGCAAAGGCCAGATTGTGATTGTTAGACAGCTGGGTCAGAGAAGATCTGTGGGATGTTCCCATTATACATTGGTTGGTAATACCAAAATGGAACAAGGAGGAGCAGATTCTGAACAGGGTGACAGGGTTCTATCATGGTTGTCAAAAGTTTTGATGGGTCAGTATCTGGGTGTTTTGACCCCCGCTGATCTCTTAATATAACCAGGAGAAGAGCACAGCTGAACACATCATCTAGTTATATCTAGAGAATAGTGGGGATTTGAACATTCAACACTCCTAGTGATCAAAACTTTTTATTTACCTCTGTGCCATGTCAAAAGTTTTGTTTTTGTTTTATTATGCTAGGAACAAATTAACTTTTATGCTGCGTTTACACTGTGCGATAATTCACCCAATCGATTGTTTAACGATTTTGAAGCGAACAATTTGGTTTTTATAACGATCAGCGTTTAGACAGAGAAAAATCATTGGAAAAATCGTTAGAAAAATCGTTATTGTGATCGTTTTTAATATCACTTAAGCCCATCTTTCACATAGGGTGAATCTTTGAAAGACACAACGCGATCTGAGAATTTTTAGTGAACGACCAATGATGATTTGAGAACATGCTGAAATTAACGATTTCTCGCTCGTCGCTTGCTGTGTTTACACGGAACGATTATTGTTCAAGTGCGATCGTTATTGTGAAAATTCGAAGGATAATGGATCCGTGTAAACTCAGCATACAGTGGGGAAAAAAAGTATTTAGTCAGTCACCAATAGTGCAAGTTCTCCCACTTAAAGAGATGAGAGGCGTCTGTAATTTACATCATAGGTAGACCTCAACTATGAGAGACAAAATGAGAATACAAATCCCGAAAATCACATTGTCTGATTTTGTAAGAATTTATTTGCAAATTATGGTGGAAAATAAGTATTTGGTCACCTACAAACAATCAAGATTTCTGGCTCTCACAGACCTGTAACTTCTTTTTTAAGAGTCTCCTCTTTCCTCCACCTGTAGTAATGGCACCTGTTTAAACTTGTTATCAGTATAAAAAGACACCTGTGCACACCCTCAAACAGTCAGACTCCAAACTCCACTATGGTGAAGACCAAAGAGCTGTCAAAGGACACCAGAAACAAAATTGTAGCCCTGCACCAGGCTGGGAAGACTGAATCTGCAATAGGCAACCAGCTTGGAGTGAAGAAATCAACTGTGGGAGCAATAATTAGAAAATGGAAGACATACAAGACCACTGATAATCTCCCTCGATCTGGGGCTCCATGCAAAATCTCACCCCGTGGGGTCAAAATGATCACAAGAACGGTAAGCAAAAATCCCAGAACTAGCGGGGGGACCTAGTGAATGAACTGCAGAGAGCTGGGACCAATGTAACAAAGCCTACCATCAGTAACACACTACGCCGCCAGGGACTCATCCTGCAGTGCCAGACGTGTCCCACTGCTTAAGCCAGTACATGTCTGGGCCCGTCTGAAGTTTGCTAGAGAGCATTTGGATGATCCAGAAGAGTATTGGGAGAATGTCCTATGGTCTGATGAAACCAAAGTGGAACTGTTTGGTAGAAACACAACTTGTCGTGTTTGGAGGAAAAAGAATACTGAGTTGTATCCATCAAACACCATGCCTACTGTAAAGCATGGGGGTGGAAACATTATGCTTTGGGGCTGTTTCTCTGCAAAGGTGCCAGGACGACTGATCCAGGTACATGAAAGAATGAATGGGGCCATGTATTGTGAGATTTTGAGTGCAAACCTCCTTCCATCAGCAAGGGCATTAAAGATGAAACATGGCTCTTGGATCATTGTCATGTTGAAAGACCCTTTCAACATGACAATGATCCAAAGCACACCGCCAGGACAATGAAGGAGTGGCTTCGTAAGAAGCATTTCAAGGTCCTGGAGTGGCCTAGCCAATCTCCAGATCTCAACCCTATAGAAAACCTTTGGAGGGAGTTGAAAGTCTGTGTTGCCAAGCGACAGCCCCAAAACATCACTGCTCCAGAGGAGATCTGCATGGAGGAATAGGCCAACATACCAACAACAGTGTTTGCCAACCTTGTGAAGACTTACAGAAAACGTGTGACTTCTGTCATTGCCAACAAAGGATATATAACAAAGTATTGAGATGAAATTTTGTTACTGACCAAATACTTATTTTCCAGTCTGGGCCCTGATAGGCCATACAATTAAGGAAAATACTTACTGGCTTGACTGTAGTTGCCTGACCTAGGGATGACCTGACACCTTCTCTCAAGCAGTTGGCACAATGAGTCACATATACAATTAACCCTTAGTGTACTTTCAGCATGTGCTTGCTGTAAGTGAATGCAGTATGTAGACAAACTCAGTTTAAACCTCCTTTATCCACAGATTACCTTTTACGCTGAAGTAAAGTTTAGACTGGTGCCGCCCCTCATATGCATTAAGCGGCAGAGGCAAATAAGGTTCTGGGACACAACAAAAGCTCAGATGGATAATCTAAACTCTATAGCAAAAGATAAACTAAATTCTGGCACTTTTAGTGTACACTGCGGTGGTGGGGTGTGATAAGCTATTACATACTTGCTTATGACCTTGCTTGGAAAGTGTTCTAAGGACACCATTATCTCATCCCAATAAAACTGTGGCTTATTACTGTGCATTTTTGCAGGTTTACATATATTTTCTTGCTATTATCTGCCCACATGAATGTAAGTTATAGCAATTTAGAGGATCACTTCCTCATTTGGAAACCACATAATTATAATAATATCCATTCATATCATTATACTGTGCATGTAATCCCTATACAACAAATCCTCCTTCCATTCTTAAGTCGCAGTCTGTAAAGTGCTCCCTCTGGCGGACTTAATGTCTAACGTCATAACACAAAGCATTTCTTCTATTTTGCTCTAAATTGGCCATTTAGAAGCAGTACATTACGTTACATTAAGTCTTAGCTCTTGCCGTCTTTAGAATACCAATTTTGTTATGTTTTTATTACTTCTTCATAAGAGAAACTTTTTTTCCCCCCCATGCCATTTTTATATCTGTTCTTGTAATCCCCTTGGTGCAATTTTCTTTTACAGGAACTAATGGATTTTACTATCTATTGATTCGGTTGTACAATATATGGTTTCCACTGAAAATAATAATAAAAAATAAAATTTATGAAAGTGTTCTGCAGACGGTACTCAGAGGGCATGGAATAATTGTTTCTTTCGTACTTTCTTAAATAACATTAGGGGAGGACAAGCACAGATTTTAAGGATACAGTTCTTTGTGACTAGTGAACTTCACTTTAAAATGAGATTTTAAGGGTTTTTTCCCTCCAAGGTAAAGGCTGTATTCCAGGGGGCGACATGAGGAGCAAACGAGCAAGGTCAGCGCTCATTTGTCCTCGTTCCCTGCTCGCTGCCGCCGCTATTACACGCGGAGCAGGGAACTGCAGGGGGGCTGCCTGGGTGATCTCTAGATTGTTTGGGCAGCCCATAGCATATAGCAGTGGTCTGCTGCCACCGCTCCTATTCCACGGAGTGACGACAGATCGCTGCTATATGTGTCGTTTGTCTTTCAACATGTTAAAAAACAAACGACTGCAACGATCAGCCAACATCGTTCATGCCATTGTTGCCTTCTATTACACGGGACGATTATTATCCGTAATGGCTGATATCGGCCGAATACGACCGATAATCGTTCGGTGTAATAAGGCATAGCTTATCGCTAGGATCAGTGTGAATATCCAAAGAGCACATGACCACTGACTACTCCTTCACAATAGCACCCCTGCCCAGTCTGGCAGTGTCACTGTGCAGGAGAAATGCAGAACCAGTGTTATTGCCTGCCTCCATGACATTGTCCACAGATGATTAAAAAGCATGTTTTCAATGAATAGTGTACATGAAGATCCATAAAAAAATATATTAAATGAGAGTAATTTATCAGTGCTAACCAATGTGCTGAGGTTGACACCTAGAAAAAGAGGGGTGACAGAATCACTTTAGGATCAGTGCTAGGGACCAATTAGAAGGATTGCTTCACACACCCTCTTCCCATATAATGTTTGGTCTTCTCTTTTCAGAACCATCCTGTTTACTAAAAACAGTAGTCATATCCAAGACTTGGGGATGAACAGCATTTGGTAGGTGATCTTTTTATATAGTCAATGATACCTCCCCCTACATTAACTCTTTTCTCCAACATGGGTTAGTTCCAGCAGGCCCAACCCGAGATCTGGAACTGGTTTATTAGTTTTTAAATATATAGTACCAGTATAATAACAAGTGACAATAAGGGGGCACATTTATCAAAGTTGCGCCCCTGGCATACATCACAGAAAATGCACATAGTATTACCTTTTCTGTGGCATATGCCAGCCGTAACCCCCTCTCACCTAATCAGCATGGCCTCCTCTAGCATCTAAGTTATCATGGTTTACGCCTGCAGACACCTGCTTTCTGTGCAAGTCCTGTTATAGGTGCAGGTCAAGCCAGCATTAGTAAGAGGTGTGCACTGGACTGAAGGTCTGCATGTTACTGTTTCACCACTGGGTGACTTTCTATTTGCACTTAGCACAGCTGAAACTAAAAGAAATGTAAGGGGTTAACTCTACACCTATGTTATGTTGTGTTTGTCGCTCTGTTGTCTAATCCTTGAGCTGGGTACCCCACACTACTTCACCTATCATAAGCCTAGGTTGAGGCCTCCTAGAGAGTTACCAACCAACCAGAGGGTTCCCTCTGTAGTATATAAGGTGAGGAGAGCTAGGTTGAGAAAGTTCTAGTCAGTGTTCCTGTATAGAGAGAGTGTATCCTGCTGAAAGTTCCTCCAGGGCCTGGCCTGGAGGCCACCTCCCTTGCCAGGGACTCTATGCTACAGTCTATTCTTATTCTAAAGTGTTCCAGTCACAGTATGTGGTGCTAAAAGCCTAAGGTGGGGTAACTACCTCCAAAGGGATAACCTACGCCTACGTCTGAAGTGACATTCCTTTTTCAAGTCAGGACGTCCTTCAGCTTACCAGACCATCTGAGGTGAAGCAAAGTGCTGTTACAGCCAATGTACTCCATTGATCCTAGCTGGGCTAACTTGGGTAATCTTGAGTGGCTAGCTACACCTGGTTGTGCAAGCTCGGGGCCTGTTCTACCAGATCTGGCACTTTGTGATCTCTCTGGCAAGAGGCGCTATTTTCCTAAACCCTAAGTATGAGCTATTCTTCTATCAAGTATTCTCCAGTCAAGCCACCCAAACAGAGTTCTGTTACTGCCTAGGCAAGATCTGTAGCCCCCTAACCCAACCTACACCTGCACAAATCTAATCTTACTTACACTTATACAAGTCTATTCACAAGTATAAAGTATTCAGAGATTGCCTTAGAGTCTATATCTACTACAAAGCACCTATGTACCCAGCTCAAGTGATTTGTGTCATCTGTGAAAGGATATTATTTTTGTATTGCACCTTTCTGCCAAGTACCCTATTTTTGTATTGCACCTTAAGGCTGGGTTCACACTATGTATATTTGAGGCTTTATTTGTGAGGCTGTATAGCAACCAAAACCAGGAGTGGATTGAAAACACAGAAAGGCTCTGTTCACATAATGTTGTAATTGAGTGGATGGCCATCATTTAATGGCAAATATTTGCTGTTATTTTAAAACAACGGCTGTGGTATTGAAATAATGGCCGTTATTTACTGTTATATGGCGGCCATCCACTCAATTTCAACATTGTGTGAACAGATCCTTTCTGTGTTTTCAATCCACTCCTGGTTTTGGTTGCTATGAGGACCTGACATGAGGACCAAATACTGCCTCAAATATACATAGTGTGAACCCAGCCTGAATCTTCAGTAAACATTGTTCCTGGTTAACTGCTGGGCCCTGTGCTTACTTTGCTCTCATGCCTACACCTGGTCTACATCAAAAGTCATGTGGCAATATACCCAGGGGGGGGGCGCTACCACTCCTTGTCCTGCGTGACAAGTGCCTAGTTCGTATACCCCCATCTGGCCCAGCTAACACAACACCTAGCAACCCCAGGTTCCTGCCATAATACACAAGAACTACACACAATTTAAAGTGGTTTTCTGGGATTAAATGATTGATGGCTTATCCTTAGTACAGATCAGCTGTTCTGGAGAGCCACGGCACCTGCCCTAAACAGTTAAAAGGGAGATCCCATGAAAATAAAAAAAAAAAAGCAAGCCAGGCAAGTGGTGCAGAAACTTAATAAACAAAGTATACTTACTAGTACTTATGTCTCCATATTGCCACTCCTGAGTCTTGCTGACTTTTCAACTGTCATTTAACGTCATGTACCCAGCTCTTCCAGCTGCAATGTCCAGTGTCTGATTGGCTGAGTAGGCAATCCCTCAACCGGATATGTGAAGTTGTAGCTGGAAGAGCTGTAGGAGGCCATCAGCTGGACCCAGGAGGGGTGTTCTAGGACACAAGGATAGGTAAGTATATTTTGTTTATGTTCCTGTACCCCCTGCCTTTCTGGGAATTCTCTGTGGGAATTACGTGGTACTTCTACGCGGGAAGTAGATTGCTGTTTATTGTGTAGTGGTGTAACTGGGTTACTTCAGCTTTGCTCACATTTAAATAACTGGGATCTGGGCTCTAGTAATGGTGCGTTTACACAGACAGATTATCTGACAGAGTTTTGAAGCCAAAGCCAGGAACAGACTATAATTAGAGAACAAGTCATAAAGGAAAGACTGAGATTTCTTGGCTTCAAAAATCTGTCAGATAATCTGTCTGTGTAAACACACCACAAACTGGTGCCATGAGTACACAATAGTAAGAACATTGTGGTTCTCCTAAACAGCTAAGTGGTGGGGGTGCCAGGTGTTGGCATTCTGCCATTCAATAATTAATAGCCTATTTTGATATGGCCACCAATAATTGAGCCTGGAACGCCCTTTCAGCAAGCATATAGGTGTATATGACAGGATCTCAAATGTTATACTAGATGTTAAAAATGTGACAAATATTAGAAAATACACAGACAGAAGTTGAAACAGCTAAGCTGCACTCAAGTCAATCCATGTGTGGTGCCAGAAACAGGGAGATAGATAGATAGATAGATAGATAGATAGATAGATAGATAGATAGATAGATAGATAGATAGATAGATAGATAGTCATTATCTCTGTTACTGCTTATTAGAATTCCAGAACAGCCATAGGTATATATAACCTGGTATTTTCCCTTCGTGAGTCACAAGCTGAGATTTTCAGCTTCTCATGATGAATTAGCTTCTTAATATTTTATAAGAAGAGAACAAGGATCAAATATAGAGACTCTCAAAGTTCTGGCAGAAAATGTGTGTTATAATATATATTTTTTACTGTAACAGTTCCCAGTGGCCAGAAGGTGTCATCATTATGCAGATTTACCATTATCCTTTCCCAAAGGCATCCTAACTTAACACATCATTCACAGTATAGAACCGGCTCTCCAGAAAATTGTATATTTTATGCATTTAATGCTAAGGAATCTTGTTGTGAAAATGTACTGCAATAATAAAATAGAACACCAATTTACAGAAGAGTATGTCTCGTAAAAAACGCCAAGGATTTTTTTTTTTTTTCTCTTAATACCAGTAAAGGGGAATTATTTCTGGCTAAAACGTTTCATATGAGTTATTAGTAGATAGGATATGTTATAAATTCATGTATACTGATGTGTAGATATGATTGCTTGATTGGTTTAATTTGTTTGTATATCAACAACATATATCACATCCCTGTACAACTCAGTTAGGGTTACTCATTGATGCCTTCCCAACCCCACCTAGCCATGTCCCTATCTGAACTACATCTTAGGACTTTTGTATCTTTTCTATCACATTGGGTGATGATTATGAACAGTTCATATTGATTTTTTTTTCTTGTTTATGCGCTTCCATAATATAGGAACACAAAAAGCACAGAAAATTGTCAGCAGAAAACCGCTACCTAGTTCATCTACCTTTGTATTATTTCCTTTATATTTTTTGGATGTGTAGGATAAATATACGGTGTGCTGACATTTACTTATTGTGGATTCATAAACCACATGTGATTGCAACTTTTTAAAAAGCATCTACCACTGTTTTGTAAAAGAGAGTAAAAAATAACATCTTGTACGAACATAACTCTAAAGTAGTTATCCAGGATTGGAAAATGCACTGGCTATTTTTTTTCACAAACAATGGCGCCCCTGTCTCAGGTTGTGTGTGTAGTGGTGTGTGAGCTGCAAAACCACACACAAACTGAGGACAAGAGTGCTGATGTTTCCTAAGCCTGGATAACTCCTTTAGACTATGTTCACGCAACGACCGTTCTTTTGAGTCTAAAAACAGCCACTGTTTAGTATACTCCAGTGGTCGTTATTGCTGATGGTGCATTATTTAAGTTTAGGTTTAATGATGGCTGCTGTTTGGGTGTGGCTATGAAAAAGTTACTTTGAATTAATGTGAAAAAGGGTGGAATGGCAACCAGAAGTTAGTTGATTCCAGGCAGTGTGTGAGGAAGCAACTAGAAACCAAGTCTCTGCTGGGGTTAAGCCAGGGCCTGGTTTAGGCCAGGTCCAATGACAAGCACCCCAGCAAGCAAGT
This sequence comes from Dendropsophus ebraccatus, assembly GCF_027789765.1. Classification (NCBI taxonomy): domain Eukaryota; kingdom Metazoa; phylum Chordata; class Amphibia; order Anura; family Hylidae; genus Dendropsophus; species Dendropsophus ebraccatus. Next base: position 66,271,855 of record NC_091463.1, read on the forward strand.
TACAGATTCTCCCTATGCAAGCCACTATGCAGTGCTAGAAAGTACACAGGGGAGAGCAGCCACACAAGGATCACTTTGTCCATGCCAGGAATCTCTCTAAAATGTGCAGGGCAGTTACCTCAGCAGTCACAGGAACTGACCTCAGGGGAATAAAGTTACCCCAAGTCTAGGTATTCCACTGAGCAGTGCAGGATGACCAGAAAGTCTTGGAAGTCTGCTTAGCCCAGATAACTAGGCCTGGGGCTCGTACTAACCTGACAGGACGAGTAGCTAGCAACTGTAGGACATAAGGTGGTCACACACAGTCTAAACATGACTATTCCATTTTTCAAGTGTTGGACTCTGGTACCGTCAGATAGCTGCTTTTAATCCAAGATCTGTCCTGGGGTCAGTTCAGCAGGTGATGCAGTTATTGTCCTAAAAAGCTACTTTTAAACTTGCAGCCCTGTGTCAAATTGGCGTGGCCTAGAGTGTCTGTGCACTAGGCCTGCACCGCCCCTCTGTTCTTTCTCTCTACCCTCTTCCTCAGTAGGAATGCCCTCAGCAGGATTTTTCCCATTCATCACCTGTCTGAATAGTGCCAAAGTGCCTTAACCATCCAATACATGTGCAGTGTTCACACAGGTGATAATTAGGAGAAATTGTTCTAGGGACATTCCTAATGATGAAGAGGGCGGGGAAGAGGAATGGAGTCATAATCCTAGGACAGGGGTACTCTAGGCCACATCAATTTGACACAAGGCTGCAAGTTTAAAAGTTGTTTTTAGGACAATAACTGCATCACCTGCCAAAGGGACTTTAGGACGGATCTTGAATTAAAAGTAGCTTTCTGATGGTACGAGCGGTTTGGGGTGGTCATATTGTGGGTACAGAGTCGCTTTAAACATTTCGTGCAGGTGGGGCACCAAACTGTCCAGAGTGGATCCTATACCACTCCAGGCTAAAGTGAAAAGTGCGCAAGTGACTCTAGACCCACTCAGCTACCACACCATCGTACCAGCTGACCTGGTAGTGAACCTAACCTCACAGGTGTCTAATTTTGAGCCCGCTATAAGGCTATACTCACACAGTGTCAAACAACGGCTGCTGTTTTGCATGTTCCTGAGACTGATACTGCCATATCGGCCACAGGAATATTATCTAAAGCCCATTTAAATCTGCCAGCCGTATGGGTAAGCCTGGAAATAAATTACCTAATTATTACCATGCACAGTACGGCCGGCATGACACTCACATTGTGTGTGAACTGTCAATTAATTGGCAGGTCAATTATCTCCATGGCCATATACTGTACAATCATGGCCAAAAGTTTTGAGAATGATACAAATATTAATTTTTACAAAGTCTACTGCTTCAGTTTTTAAAATGGCAATTTGCACATACTCCAAAATGTTATAAAGAGTGATCAGCTTAACAGCAATTACTTGCAAAGTCAATATTTGCCTAGAGAATGAACTTTATCCCCCAAAACACATTTCAACATTATTGCAGCCCTGCCTAAAACATCGTTTCAGTGATTGCTCCATTAACACAGGTGTGGGTGTTGATGAGGACAGGGCTGGAGATCAATCTGTCATGATTAAGTAAGAATGACACCACTGGACACTTTAAAAGGAGGCTGGTGCTTGGCTTCATTGTTTCTCTTCTGTTAACCATGGTTATCTCTAAAGAAACACGTGCAGTCATCATTGCACTGCACAAAAATGGTCTAACAGGGAAGAGTATCGCAGCTAGAAAGACTGCACCTTAGTCAACAATCTATCGCATCATCAAGAACTTCAAGGAGAGAGGTTCCATTGTTGCCAAAAAGGCTCCAGCACGCCCAAGAAAGACCAGCAAGTGCCAGGACTGTCTCTTAAAAGTGTTTCAGCTGCCGTATCGGGCTACCAGCAGTGCAGAGCTTGCTCAGAAATGTCAACAGGCAGGTGTGAGTGCATCTGCATGCACTGTTGGGCAGAGACTCTTGGAGGCCTGGTCTCAATGAGGGCAGCAAAGAAGCCACCTCTCTCCAGAACAAACATCAGAGACAGACTGATATTCTGCAAAAGTTACAAGGAGTGGACTGCTGAGGACTGGGGTAAAGTAATTTTCTCTGATGAATCCCGTTTCCGATTGTTTGGGACATCTGGAAAACAGCTTATTCGGAGAAGACGAGGTGAGCGCTACCACCAGTCTTGTCTCATGCCAACTGTAAAGCATCCTGAAACCATTCATGTGTGGGGTTGCTTCTCAGCCAAGGGAATCTGCTGTCTCACAGTCTTGCCTAAAAACACAGCCATAAATAAAGAATGGTACCAGAATGTCCTCCAAGAGCAACTTCTCCCAAATGTCCAAGAGCAGTTTGCTAATCAACAATGCCTTTTCCAGCATGATGGAGAACCTTGCCATAAAGCAAAGGTGATAACTAAATGGTTCAGGGAACAAAACATAGAGATTCTGGGTCCATGGCCTGGAAACTCCCCAGATCTTAATCCCATTGAGAACTTGTGGTCAATCATCAAGAGACGGGTGGACAAACAAAAACCAACAAATTCTGACAAAATGCAAGCATTGATTGTGCAAGAATGGACTGCTATCAGTCAGGATTTGGTCCAGAAGTTGATTGAGAGCATGCCAGGGAGAATTGCAGAGGTCCTGAAGAAGAAGGGTCAACACTGCAAATATTGACTTGCTGCATTAACTCATTCTAACTGTCAATATAAGCTTACTCATAATATTATTGCAATTATATTTCTGTATGTGATAAAAACATCTGACAAACACACATAAAAACCAAAGGGCAGCAGATCATGTGAAAATATAATATGTGTGTAATTCTTAAAACTTTTGACTATGACTGTATATTTCAATATTTTTATTGACAGTTTTAAAGATAGAAATGCCATTGTTCAATACACTGTGTGAACAACGACCATTGTTTTGCATTGATAATTGCCTCTTCCAACCTGTTCTGGTGCTGCACTTGCCTCCCCCTCAGAAGCACTGTCTTGACTAGGCTTACCAACCCAGCTTGGGTCAGTCACCTCATCATCCACCAGCTCTTCCTCCAATTCCTCACTCTGCTGCCCCCTCGGACTTAATGCCCTGACATCAACGTCACTGTCTGGCAACCGTGTCTCATCTTCATCATCCGACTCCTCTTCACACATTACTTGCAAGTCCCTACTCTCATCCCCCACAGACTGCGAAAGTTTGATATTTTTGGCATCGGGACAGAACAACTGCTTAGGTTGCTGCTGATCAATGGTTTGTGACTCTGGGAAGGGTCCTTAAAAGGACCTGGGGGGAAGGAGATTGAACTGGAGGAGCTACAGTTCCACTCCCTTGGCTAGCATGGGTGGACTGCGTAGAAGACTGGAGTAAATGTAACTGAGAGGACACTGATTCACTGGACTGGAGTGAATGTAACTGGAGTGAATCAAACAGATAGCAAAAACGTATTCACTAGACTGCTGTTGGTGTGCCGCAAAGCACACACACTTGTTCAATAAACTGGAGTGAATGTAACTGAGAGGACACACTTATTGGCTGGACTGGAGTGAATGTAACTGAGAGGACACACATTCACTCCAGTGCAATCAATCAAATAGATAACAAAAACATATTCATTAGAGCAGTGCTTACTTCCAGTCCTCAGGCCTCACCAACAGGTCATGTTTTGAGGCTATCCCATACAAAGAACACATGTGCTAATACCTGATGCGCTGAGTATAATTATCACCTGTGAAATACTAAGGACATCCTCAAAACATAACCGGTTGGTGAGGCCTGAGGACTGGAATTGAGGAGCACTGCACTAGACTGTTGTGAATAGTACGGAAGAGCACGCACCAGTATTTGGCGAGCCTAAAATCTACCGCTAAAATGCTTTGATAACTAACAGACAGCACTCATCAGTATTAGGCAAGCTAAGAATATACCACTATGATGTTATTTAAAAAACAAAAAATAGCATAGGTTGCAGTATGCGGCCAGGATAGGTGTAGCTGCACTACCGGTCCCAGCAAGCCAAGATGCTTCAGCATAAAAGAGTACTGGAAGGACTTTTGGTAAAGTCCATGGAGTCTGTGTGTACCAGGTACCAGGTGCTGTATGTTTTAGGGCACCCATTGAAATGGACACTGCACAGCCAGGATAGGTGTAGCTGCACTACAGATCCCAGCAAGCCAAGGTACAGCAGCAGCAAAAATAAGTACTGAGAGGACTTTGGGCAATTTCTTTGGGGTCTATATTAACCACCCGCTGTCCCCTTTCTGGCACCTGTCGATCTGCACAGTGCGCAGCTAAGATGGCGGTAGCTGCACTACAAGTCCCAACCAGCAGCCAAGAGGATGCCAAAAAAATGTAGTTTTAGCCCTTAGAAGGACTGTTGGGTTTTTTGTGGATGCTTCCTGCTTAACAGACACTATTTTGTCCACCCTAACACTCTCCCTGACAGACAGCAGCTCTCTCCCTATGCTCATCCAGCCTGCGTCTGAAGCGAGCATCGCGGGACTTAATTCTTATATGCCCAGGTCATCTGATCTGGCCAGCCAATCACTGCTATCGATATGTAGGGTTGGTCCCAAAGCCTCTCCTGCATGATGATTAACTGAGAAAAAGCCGCCAAACATGCAGGAAGAGGAAGATGCCATATCCTCGAGTAGCGCGAGATGCTCGCCCGAGTACCGAGCACCTTCGAGTACCCTAATACTCGAACCAGTACCAAGCTCGGACGAGCACGTTCGCTCATCTCTAATTGATATCCTTTGACCCCCTAAGGACAGAGCTAATTTCCATTTTTACGCTTTTGTTTTTTCTCCTTGTGCTTAAAAGGCCATAGCACTTGCATTTTTTCACCTAGAGACCCACATGAGCCCTTATTTTTTGCGCCACTAATTGTACTTTGCAATGACAGGATGAATTTTTGCATAAAATATGCTGCGATTATAATGATATGTAACTTGTGTAACTTTTATTTTATTTGATGGCTTTTAAAAAATTAAAACCTTTTTAAAAAATAAATGTTCCTTAAAATTGCTCTATTGCCATGCTTATAGCGCTTTTATCCTTTGGTCTATGGGCTATGTGAGGTGTCATTTTTTGCGCCATGATCTGTACCTTCTATCGGTACCTTGTTTTACATATGTTTTGATCACTTTTTATTACAATTTTTCTGGATTTGATGCAACCAAAAATATGCAACTTTGCACTTTGGAATTTTTTGCGCTTACGCCGCTTACCGTGCGAGATCAGGAATAAAATAAATTAATAGTTTCGGAAATTATGCAGGCGGAAATACCAATTATGTTTATTTATTTATTTTTATTTATAAAATGGGGAAAGGGGGTGATTCAGACTTTTATTAATCGCCAATTCTCTTGTACTTGCCCAAGTTTTACACATAAGACATAAGTTTGTGTCTCCCACTAGCCCTTCATACGGTAGACGTCCTCTCATAATCCCTGTACTCTGGAGGAAGGATGGTCCATTTACTTTGTGGGCGGATTGCTGCGGCTATCCAGCGTGCTGTACAAAGTGGAGGAAGGTACAGCTTAGGTAAAGAGGTCAGCATCACACCTGAACCAATAGTGTAGCCATTCCACTATTTTCTCCTGTCATTACTACCCCCTGTCATCCGCTAAAGATCCCTGGCCTTAGGGGTATGCAACCTGTGCACCTGCACAGGGAGCATGACCCCATCAATCAAAAGGGGGCGCCATCACCCCGCAAACTCATACAATTGTCGGGGGCACTATCTGGTGCTGTGCCGCCCCCTTTAACTATAAGCATGTCTAATCACATGCTTATGGCTAAATAGTGCCCCTTGATTGACAGCGCAAGATGCGTTATGCCTGCGGTCACAAGAGCCTGCTCTGTACCCCTGTGCGACAGAGCAGAATGGCACAAAGGGTGAAGAAGACAGGATGCCGGAAGAGCAAGGATCCAGCGGAAGCTACTGTAGGTAAGAAGAGTTTATTATTTTTGCACAAGAGGCACTGGAGCTTTGGCCCTGAAGAGGGGGGGCGATATTGGTTGAATGGACTGATGCTGCCGGGGCATGGGGGGGAGGGTCAGGTGAGTACTTATACTATATGGTGGCTGCAGTAGGAGGGGGCTGATGGGATTGATATTAAATAGGAGCTGCTGGTTAGGGAGCGATAAGGGGGCTCATACTACTATATTGGGGTTGCAGGGGGAAGGGGCAGACTTATACTATATGGAGCCTGCAGAGGGAAACTAGGGGTCCTGATACTATATGGGGGCTACAGGGAGGGAGCTGATACTAAATGATGGCTGCAGGGGGAGGCAGGCTGATGCTTCAAGGAAAGGGATTGATAATATATAGGAGCTGCTGGGGGGGGCAATGGGAGCTCATACTACTATATAGGGGTTGCAGGGGGAATAGGGGGACTGATACTATAGTATATAGTGAGCAGTCATGCAACTTAAAGAGAAGCCCCGCTCACTGCCACCATCCACCCACTCAGCATGGGATCTCTGAGCGGCTGGCAAAGCCTACTGTAGCTGTGTCCTCCTCTGTGTCCTCCTTTTTTCCCCATGATTATTCCCATCATGGGGGCCATCTAATTACATGGGGCTGCACAGGGGGCCATCTAATTAATGGCAGCTGCACAGGGACCATCTAGTTAAGAGGGATGGCACATGGGCTTATACTAAAGAGGCACTATAGAGGGGGCAATGTACTTTAGGGGGTCAATACTATATAGGTCTACAAAAGGGTGGACCTATACAGGGGCATATACTAAATGGGAATCTACACAGGAGGACATCTGCTACATGGAGGGAACCGTTTACTATAGCGGGACCTACAGAGTGGGCCATTTACTATAGGGGCATTATACAGGGGGCCATCTTCTTTAGGGGGGGTCTATACTAGATAGGTCTGCACAGAGGGGCTTATACTATATTGAGGGCTGCACAGAAAGGAAACCTATACTATATAGGGGTCGCATAGAGGACTGCTATATGTGCTGGAGCAAAGAACCTGAAATGTTTCTCTGGCAGATTCTGGAGAGAGGATTTATGACAGGGAGAAATATTCAAAAAAGACCGGCTTGGTTGGAAAGGAGAAGGAGAAGTGAACGATTTTGATTAAAAAAAACAAAACATTAGAGTCACTAAATGTAACTGCACTGTAATGCTGATCTGATGCTGTGTAAACCAATATGATTAAATTTCTAAATATTGCATCAAATCTGCCTCAGATGTACATATGAATGTACATTTATTGTTTCACCATATTTAATTTGCTATGCTACTTTAGCTTTTAGACTAAGATACTAACGTTCCTATTTTAGTTTTTTTGGTTTGCAAAACTTTGCTTTAACATTGCCCAGCTCTGTTTCCATTCCACTTAGCATTGGATGAAACTTAGAAGGAACATTGGTCACTATGTGACTTCACTAAAATGACAGGCCAACTACCTCAAAGGTTTCAAACTGTTCCACTTGTTAAAAACCCTCCCCTGTCTATACCATCTTCCCACAGCCTGCTGCCAAGACTCAAGTCACGCATGCATTACGTACCCACACAGCACTAACAGAGCCCACTGGCACTCCCTGAGCTGGCCACCTATCAGGAGTTAAAGCAGGCTTCTGGTTCGGACGGTCTGCTAGTGACTGTCCAGGATGTCTGCTGGAGATGAATCTTCTCTACAGCAAAGAGGAAAGGATCTGGTCAGAGGCAGAAGCAGCAGTCAATGCTGGTATGAATTTATGTTTGGACTATTTTTTGGTATATGCATTCCCACTTACAGTGTTGTCTCTTCGCTGCTTTTCCCTCTCTCTGCAGTGTGTTCTAAGACACATCCATCTCCCTCCCCCTCCACAGACTGCTACAAGTCATAACCTATAGGTAGGATATAACAAGGTGAGATGGGAATACCCCTTTAAGTCATCAGTTGCTTCTGTTAATTTGGAGTTTGTACTATCCAGTGTCCCCGAGAATTCTTTAAATATTCAAAATGATGCCTATGATCTCATTACATCTGCCTGGCAGTCCATTACTGTCCCAAAGGTCATGCCTATCATTCTTCCTTGGCTATGCGCCATGCCAACCTTTGTAAATTACCATCATATTTCAATGTACTTCTCAATTTATTTAAATAATCCCTCTTTTATTCAAAATGACTTTTAGTTTGCTTGAGATGGACATGAAGTTCACAGAACATAGGAAGTAATAGGAGATGTTAACAAGATGAGTATCGCTGGGAAAGGTGAAAGTGCCATGCTTTTCTATATAATATAAAATGTGCATTTTCACCAGGGCTGAGCATCACATTCACACATCTAAAGATTGTATTTTAATTAACAAGCTCCAGGAAAATGGAAGTTCTATCAGGAGCATGTTGTTACAATATGGAGGTGAACTTTGGTCATGGTCAAAAAAATAAACAGAAGTTTCATTAAATTTAATTAATTACTCCCACTACTCCAGTTGTTTGAAGCATAATATGGGTCCTAGGGTTATTTTGAAGCTTCTCTTAATGTATTACTAAATAAATTTGAACAGATTTTAATCTACTAATGGAAAGGTTGGGGTCATTTGCAGATGGGAGAGAAGCTACTTTGTTTAGCGCATTAGCATGCAACATGGCCGCCCTTCCCCATTCATACAAAATGTTACATTACCATAAACTGCAGTGTAATTTGTCAGATAGGCTTCATAAAATGCATTAGATCAAAGATAAACTTACACCATGTGATAATCAAGCCTGTGAAGTCCTTGAGAAAATTGCAGATTGAACACCTGGCTCTGATTTTCTGCCAAATAATGTAATTCTGTTTTTTTTTTTTTCCATCCACTTTTTAAGAAACATAATTAATACAGTTTGCACGTTTATCTAATATACGTTTGGTAGATCATCATTATCTCTTTCAAGTGCTCGAAAGGAAAAAAAATCGGAGACCCTCGGTTTATTTTAATAACTGTCATTTCATGTTATTCTCTTTTGGTGAGGGTCATTTGTAAACAGGAAAAAATTAGGGATCATGTTTTTTTTTCTACAAGCCTGTGAACAGTACTATTTTAAAGTATTGTCCTTAGATAAAGGGATATAGCAGAGATGAGTTTGTTAAAGGGGTTAACCAGCGCTACAAAAACATGGCCACTTTTCCCCCTCTATTGTCTCCAGTTCAGGTATGGTTTGCAGTTAAGCTCCATTTACTTAAATGGAACTGAGTTTGAAACCCCACCTAATCTGGAGACAAGAGCAGGGGAAAAATGGCCATGTTTCTGTAGCGCTGGATAACCCGTTTAAAGCTACATATGGCAACTACACAATTAAATTTACTTTGGGAAATGTGTGAGTGAGGCTGGTTTTACACTTTTTTAAAAGAAACTGCCACTGTAGTTTTTGTGCCAAAACCAGAAGTTAATACAACATGAAAGTACAAATTCTCCCTTTATATTTTCTATCCCATTTGAATCCACCTCTGGCTTCAGCACGAAAACTGCAGTGGCAGTTAAAAAAAAATAAAATAAAACTGTCATCAAACCAGCGTTAAATAGGTATTACCATTGAGTTTCTTAACAACACAGGTCTTAGGCTATGTTCACACACAGTAAGAGACCGGCTAGTCTCTGCCCGGATCATCCCGGTCGGTACTTAAGTACCGGCCGAGTGATCTTTCCGGCCGCAGAGCTCTGATGCAGGCGCATCAGCGTGCGCCCGCATCAGAACTCCCCACAGCGCACAATAGTGGCCAGAGCCGCTCGCTTCACTGAGAGAAATGACAGGGTTTCCTATGGCCGCATTTCATTGAAGTGCGGCAGCAGAAAACTGACATGTCAGTTATTTGTGGCGCCGCACGGATCCCGGCCGGAGCGTATACAATGTGTATACGCTCTGGCCAGGATCCCATTAAGAAACAGGCAATGTGGCAACAACGGCCGTACTTATACATGGTGTGAACATAGCCTTATGGTGCGTTTTCACAGAAAGATTATCTGACAGATTATCTGCCAAAGATTTGAAGCCAAAGCCCGAAACAGACTTTAAACAAAGATCAGGTTATAAAGGAAAGCCTGAGATTTCACCTCTTTTCAAATCCATTCCTGGCTTTGGCTTCAAATCTTTTGCAGATAATCTGTCAGATAATCTTCCTGTGTAAATGGACCCTAAAGCTGGCCATGCACTTGTGATAGCGGTCTACCCTGTATCAAATGACCAGAAGCTATCTTTCCTGATTGCTCCACATACATGCACACTGAAGAGAGGTGTGATACGTTTCTACATTCCAGCAATAACCAGGTTACAGGTAGCTGCAGGAAATGTTGGATTAGTTAGGTTATGTACAGTCATGGCCAAAAGTTTTGAGAATGACACAAATATTATATTTTCACATGATCTGCTGCCCTCTGTGTTTTATGTGTGTTTGTCAGATGTTTTTATCACATACAGAAATTTAATTGCAATCATATTATGAGTAACAAAAGCTTGTATTGACAGTCAGAATAAGTTAATGCAGCAAGTCAATATTTGCAGTGTTGACTCTTCTTCTTCAGGACCTCTGCAATTCTCCCTGGCATGCTCTCAATCAACTTCTGGACCAAATCCTGACTGATAGCAATCCATTTTTGCACAATCAATGCTTGCATTTTGTCAGAATTTGTTGGCTTTTGTTTGTCCACCCATCTCTGGGGAGTTTCTAGGCCATGGACCCAAAATCTTTATATTTTGTTCCCTTAGCCATTTAGTTATCACCTTTGCTTTATGGCAAGGTGCTCCATCATGCTGGAAAGTCATTGTTGATCACCAAACTGCTCTTGGACGGTTGGGAGAAGTTGCTCTTGGAGGACATTCTGGTACCATTCTTTATTCATGGCTGTAATTTTAGGCAAGACTGTGAGAGAGCCGATTCCCTTGGCTGAGAAGCAACCTCACACATGAATGGTTTCAGGATGCTTTACAGTTGGTATGAGACAAGACTGGTGGTAGCGCTCACCTAGTCTTCTCTGAATAAGCTGTTTTCCAGATGTCCCAAACTATCGGAAAGGGGATTCATCAGAGAAAATGACTTTACCCCAGTCCTCAGCAGTCCACTCCCTGTACCATTTGCAAAATATCAGTCTGTCTCTGATGTTTTTTCTGGAGAGAAGTTGCTTCTTTGCTGCCCTCCTTAAGACAAGGCCTTGCTCCAAGAATCTCTGCCTCACAGTGCGTGCAGATGCACTCACACCTGCCTGCTGCCATTTCTGAGCAAGCTCTGCACTGTTGGTAGCCCGATCCCGCAGCTGAAACACTTTGAAGAGATGGTCCTTGCGCTTGCTGGTCTTTCTTGGGCGCCCTGGAGCCTTTTTAGCAACAATGGAACCTCTCTCCTTGAAGTTCTTGATGCGATAGATTGTTGACTGAGGTGCAATCTTTCTAGCTGCAATATTTTTCCCTGTTAGGCCATTTTTGTGCAGTATACCATTCAGGCAAAGTCTGTGTAAAGTGAATCAGTATACCAGGTTTGTCTCATACAATTACCGACCTCCACCGGTCATCAGTAACGCATATTCAGTGTGAATTGGAGCCAACATATATCATGCTTTGCAGCGATTAAACAATTATGAAGCAAGAGATAGACTCACTTTTTTTGCTGTCTTCATGTGTTGTTTATTTTTCTTTCTCAGTTAATGTCCATTTTCAAGCTGAGGAGACTTAGGAAGCATGCATCCACGGAGTTGGCGTGGGACCCACGCGTGGGATCTTGCACTAGCCCACCCCCTGTGTGACGTCGGTATTGCTTTAAGAGGAGCGGTCACATGACCGCACCACGCAGTCTGCACAGAGAGAGGAAGGAGGTTGTTACTGGCTGCAGTGCACACAGCTCGTGATTATCAAAATGCTGCTGCTGCTGTTGTGTACTACAGACTACTGAGAAGATATTGTAGCAAAGGAAAGGAAAGATTAGGAAAGCAGAAAGGAGAAACATCTAGTGATTGAGAGAGAAATATAGAGAGGGTGAAAGATAGATAGATTAGGCATAGCAAAGCAAAGGGTGCACGGAACAAAAACGTGCTGTACAGATATACAAGTCCTATACTTCTGATAGTGTGTATATCACATCCCTCTTATCCTGAGAGACAAAAATACCTGGTGCAAGTGTATAGCTTAAAAGTCTTTTTCCTGCCTAGACCCTGTAATGGTGAATTTCCTGCATAGACCCTGTAATGGTGAATATTGAAGTCTAAAAAAAATATTGACTTTGCGATATTGAAAAGATAATGATGTTACTGACATGTAGAGCCCTAAATTCAACCAAATACACTTACCCCGTATCATATAGATGCTTTAAACTATGAAATTCGAAGAAATCCGAAATTTGGTCGGACCGAACTTTCTAAAAAAATCTGAAAGTCGGGTCGGAACGAACTTTTGAAAAGTTTGCTCATCTCTAATAGAGACATGTAAAAATTTTTGATAAAATACACCCAAAGGTTTTACATGACTTTATAGAGGGCAGAAAAGGACAAAATAAAAAAAAGAACAAATCATTGCTTGTATCTTCATCCCCTATATAAAAGAACCTCTAACACTGACTTTTATGTGTTTTTAAAAAGTATATACTAGAGGTTAGTGAACTGTACTTCCTGAACCAAACTGGGTCCAAAATTGTGGCCACATATTCTACATTACATCAAAAGCTCAATTGCAAGGGGTTATTTATAGTGCCTTTTAGTCAGGCAATCAAGCAGTCTGCTGCAATTCAACCCCCCATGCGATGTAACACTTTCTCCTTCATTATGTATTGGAGTGTGTGAGCTTCTGGAAGGTGAACTGAACACATACATTTACACTAGCTAGAGAGAGATATAGGCAAAGAGAGGCAGGGTTATAGAAGGATGATTAGGTATCAGGGACAGATAGAGGATAGTGTGAGGGTAGTAGTGTAAGTTGTGTAGCTGTCAAATCGCTCCTGTCCTGTCACTTCGTGTATCAATAGACACTGTCCACTGCTCTCCTGGGTGAAAGCAGGTAAGTAAGTCACCTGTCAGGTTATTTTAGGTGGCCTGTCCTAACACTGTGTCTGGCAGTAAAATAAGTGTCATTGACAATGGAGGAGATTTGCCTGCTGGAGATCCAGTAAAGAAGGAGCCTGGGACATTAAGGCACTGAAGGACCAGATCTATATAAGTTGTTCACACAGAGAAGGTTTTTATAACAGAAAAGTGCAGGAAACTCAGGAATAAAAAAAAAGGAGAATTCCATTCATTGGATGATAGTATTGAGTGTCTTTACGTTTCCCCAAGTGCAAATGCAAGTGCTACGGCCTTTTAAACAAAAGTGCAAAAATGAAAACTGGCCCGGGAGGGAAGGAATTAAAGTCTTTGATAAGGCACTTGTAAACAGCAGTTGTAATCAGCGTCCATCATGGCTTAGAGTACCTTTAACTTTTAAGAGTCACTTGACACAGCTTTCTTATTAACCCCTTAAGAACCCATGACATACCTGTATGTCATGGGAGTCTGTCACTAAAGTAATCATGAAGTACCGGTATGCCAGTGGGCCCATTAACCCCTGCAGTGCTGCGACCTGCGCTCCTGTAACTGTCCGATCGAGATCCCCACAGACTGATTATTCTAACTGACTGCTGTAGACCTCTTACCTTTCTCCCACAGGAAGACTCTATGCACTGATCACAGATAACACTGATCAATGATATGCTATGGCATAGCAATGATCAGTGTTAGTAAAGTAATGTAAAAATGTTAAATACCCCTAGCAGGAGACTTAAAAAGTGTAAATACATTTTTTAGAGTCACTTGACACAGCTTCCTTATTAACCCCTTAAGAACCCATGACATACCACTACGTCATGGGAGCCTGTCACTTAAGTACCCATGAAGTACTGGTACGCCAGTGGGTCTGGCGGCGCTATGAATTGAGCTTAACTCCTCACTTTTAATGACAGGCTGCTGCCCATTAACCCCTGCCATGCTGCAACCTGCGCTCCTTTCACTGTCCGATCGGGACCCCCGCAGTGTTACAGTGGGGGTTCTGTTCATTCTAACTGACTGCCGTAGGTCTCTTACCTTTCTCCCGGCAGTCAAACTGGCGATCAATCCATAGAGTCCGCCACAGGCAGACTCTATGCAGTGATCACAGATAACACTGATCAATGTTATGCTATGGCATAGCAATGATCAGTGTTAGTAATGTATTGTAAAAATGTTAAAGTCCCCTAGCAGGACTTAAAAAGTGTAAAATAAATAAATAAAAAAAACATGACATAACCCTTCTGCCAATAAAATTTTAAATCCCCCCTTTCCCAAATCCTGTTATAACAGGCAGTTTTACTGCCACATATGTGGTCCAATGAGCAGGCACGTTTCTTAATCATTACCAACATGGCTACCAACTTTAAAACTTTGCACAATTGGCCTTACATAACAGAAACACGAACTGCCCAATGGGTGCAATCCACATAAGGCTGTATAACTGGCCCTACTGTAGCAGGGCCAAGACATAGGCTAGACCTTCAGCTTCTAAGACATCTGGGCATCCTTTCACCCCTAATGGTAGACATAGTTGGGCACCTGTGGATGAAGAGTTGACAGCTATCTTGATGGAAGATACCCCACAGGCTCCAGAGGAACGACTACCACTGTGTAAGGTAATGAAGCCACTTGAGGGACTCCATGTCTTGTAGGAGGAACTGGTGGGATGGAACTAGTTGTTGATGGTTTCTGCTCCTGGTAGTTGGCTTTCTGATGGTGGTCTCAGACCCCTATGTGTGTCAACCAGGGTTTGAGATGGCTGCTGGGGATCATCTTCCCACTCCTCTGACTGTGAGAATAGAGGAACCGATCTTTTGAAAATTTCGCTAATCTTTAGTGTATTTTTTTTTTTTTGGGGGGGGGGGGGTTGTTTGTCAGTTTGCTATGCTATCCCTATCACCAAAGAAGTACATACCTAAATAGGTCAAAACATAGTCAGAAGTATGCACTTTTACAGTTTTGCTTCCTTTTCTCAGAATGATGTGACTTATCATCCTGTCTCAGATGTTAAAAATTAGTTACAAATTATACATGGTGTTGTCATGGAGATAGCTCTTATGAGTTAGTGTCATGGTTGGGAGATAGCTTGGAGTTGCTAAATCTGTAAAATACTTATTGTGCCAAAGGAGCATAGGTAGGGCAACCAGGACGAGTGCCCTGAAGATAGGGGGCACTTTACTGGCCAGATCATTTGCAAGCACTTTAGGCTGGAGTCAGTCAGCTCTGTACTAGCAGACATTCATAAGTGTGCTGTTCTGGGTAGATGCCACATTAGTCGCTTAAAGTGTCCTTGTTATAGTGCGAGTGTGGTGACCCGGGGGCTGCAGGTGCTTTGACAGGAGCTACATGTTATGACACCCCTGTGGCACTTGTCAAGAGGCTTAGAATGGTTGTTAGCTCTCCCTGGGGTGCATTACAGTATTTATCTACAGTAGCAGTAATATAAGTCCTTGTACCAAAGAGGTAAGAGATTGAGAATTGGTTTGTCAGGTGTCCCTTTTAAATAATTGACTTCTGATTAAGCAGGTATACTGAGAAAGTCCAGATACTGAGAATGAATGTAGGTGACAAGTAGCAGGGTGACAGGTAGATAGGGTAAGCTCCTTAGAGGGGCTTATCTAATTTGCACGGCATTGTGCTGTAGGGGCTCAGTGGTTAGCACTGTAACCTTGCAAAGCTGGGGTCCTGGGCTCAACTCCCACCAAGGGCAACATCTGCAAAGAGTTTTTGCGTGGGTTTACTGTGGGTACTCTTGTTTTCTCCCTCACCCAAAACATTGTGAGCCCTAATGGGGGCAGGGAAGAAAATTGAAAAACAATGAAAAGTGCGGTGGAATCAGTTGGACCTATACAAATAAAGCATTATTATTATTATTATTATTATTATTATTATTATTATTATTATTACCCTGGCTGCATGTGCATATACTCAAACTCATGGCTATGAATGATCTCCCAATGCAGGAAGAGAACGGGAAGTGACATATTCCAGTAGTACAGGCCCCAGGAGGAACACTGGGAGGAGCCCTCCATTGGCCTTCACCAGGTGAGAAGCACTTTTTTAAAAGCTATCTAGATGAGAGACTTCAGAGTAGATGAGAGTAAAGAATGACCCCTTTAGAGTGGACAGGCTTACCCTTTGGGGCAGTTGTCACCCATTGTGGCCTAAGAAGCCATAGCTTGGACCACAAGACTACAGGAACAGATAGTCCACAGCATGGCCTCAGGGCAGACACTGGCTCAGAGTCGGACCCCTGGAGTTTTCTTGGTAAAAACTGACAGAGTGACTGGGTTCCGCTCCCTCTGGTACTTCTGAGACGTCTTTGAAGCCACAGCAAGTGATTGGCTGAGAGTCCTGTCACTGCAGAGACAGCTTCAGAAGATTCAATGGTAGCTGGGGTGAGCCAGGAGAAGCCGGAAGGCATAGTTGTCAACATTTGAAAAAAAATTTCAGGGACACTTTAGCTTTAAAAAGGGGTGTGGCTTATTGTGGGTGTAGTCTCAGTGGGGTGTGGCCTATCATGGGTGTGGGTTAAAAATTTTCCAGTAAGAATTTACAGTCAGAACAACACAAAAGGAGCATTACACACCCCAGTATTAGGTCCCCAGTATATTACAAACCCCAGTTTCAGGTCCCCAGCATATTACACGCCCCAGTTACAGGTGATAGCATTCTACTGACTGACTGTATATACTGGTAGTTTGTACCCATATCATGCAGCTGCACTACATATCATCATACTACTACCCCCTTTATCCTTCTGCCCCTCCATCATCATATTACTACCCCTTCATCATCCTCCTTCCCCCTTCATTATCATACTACTACCCCTTCATCCTCCTTCCCCTCCATCATCATAGTACTACCCTTCTAATCCTCCTTCCCCCATGATCATACTACTACCCCATCATCCTCCTGCCCCTCCATCATCATATTACTACCCTTTTAGCATCCTCCAGCCCCTCCATCATCATATTACTACCCCTTCATCATCCTCCTTGCCCCTCCATCATCATACTACTACCCCCTTCATCCTCCAGCCCTTCCATCATCATAGTACTACCCCCTCCTCCCTCCTTCCCTTCCATCATCATACTACTACCCCCTTCATCCTCTTGCCCTTCCATCATCATAGTACTACCCCTCTCATCCTCCTGACCCCCCTATCATCATACTACTTTCCCCTTCATCCTCCTCCTGTCCCTTCATCATCATACCAGTACCCCCTTCAGCATCCTCTTGTCCCTTGATCTGTATTTAAAACTAAAAAAAAATCTATATTTACCTCACCAGTATGGTACCTCTAGTCCCCCAGGAACTCCTCTCCCTCCTCTGAGTGAAATCGCTGGAGAGGGGGGGGGGGGCTTACCGCGATGGGGGCGGGGCTTTCCTGGACATGGTTTTTGCGGGGCTGTCTCCTCAGAATCGGGACAGTCCCGGCAAAACTGGGACTGTTGGCAACTGTGCGGGAGGACAACAGAGAGCTTTATTATTCTCTCTCTGCACTCTCATCGGCCGCCGACCGTGCACCTCCCGTAACACCATTCAATAAATGGGGGTAAATTTATCAAACTGGTGCAAAGTAGAATTGTCTTAGTGGCCCCTAGCAACCAGATTCCACTTTTCATTCGTCACAGATTTTTTGAAATATAAAAGATGGAATCTGATTGGTTGCTAGGGGCAACTAGGGCAATTCTACTTTACACAAAATACAATGCCGCTCAAACCCCACGTCCAATGTCTTTGCACTAAAAGTGAAGACAAATCATTCAAATGCTAATAAACGTCTGTAATATTACTGAAATATTTACAATATGTAGCCATATACTGTAGAGATCAATTTAGAGATGTTGTAGAAAACAACAGCTATAGTGGCAACCAAAGTCCAAGGATATCAGACATGACTCCAAATATACAGCAACATCACTTTTTGACAACTATCAGCATTCAATAAAGTCTCTTTTTTTAAAACTTTAGGACCCCTTTAATTTACATGTTTAGATTAAACAAAAGTTGACTCCTATAGTTATACCTATATAATGAATTCTATTGCTGGCACACTGCTTCCTACATACATTTCTAGTACTGCTCTGACATCTAGTGGAAACCATGGGTAGTGTCAGGGTAATGTATAGGACTAGCTTTAGTCAGCAGAGCTGTGTTCTCTGTTCACTCAATACATTTCATCATTTGACAGGCATAAATAGTTCAAGTTGCGTTTTAAATTTTACCCCCTGTAAACATGTATTTGTGGGTTTGTACAAGGTTTCAAAAAGTATTAGGCTATCTTTCAATATGGGGGCTACTTCTCTTCTGTTTTGAATCATGTTGTCTATTGGGAGAGTAAATAAAAGAAAGGGAGGGGACTGCCATGTTGCATTACACTATGTAGTTTATTCACTTCAGTCTAGTTCCCTTTAACAAAAGTAAGTTATTTATTGCTACTATATTTGATTATGCACAGCTGCATCAATCGGCCAGATTGTACCATTTGTTGGGGTATTATTACTTTTGAGGTAACAATGAGGTGTATACACAGATCACTTACAGTTATTATCTAAATACCTGGAAAAAACATAAAAATATTGGGAGAGATTTATCAAACATGGTGTAAAGTGAAACTGGCTCAGTTGCCCCTAGCAACCAATCAGATTCCACTTTTCATTTCTAATAGACTCTTTGAAAAATGAAAGGTGGAATCTGATTGGTTGCTAGGGGCATCTGAGCCAGTTTCACTTTACACCATGTTTGATAAATCTCCCCCAATATTTTTAAATTACATATACATGTATATACTTTAATTGACCGTTAGCAGGTGGGCTTGTTACGTGGGCAACCAAGAAACGTCAAAAGCTTCTCTTGCATAGATTCTTTGAGCATCATTTATTTTCCTAAACAACAGGACCGTCCTCTCTCTCATCTGCATCTCCCAACATCAAAATTCTATATTGCTAGTATAATAATTTGAGGAACCCGTTAAGAGGCTTATGGTGTGTTTACACAGAGAGATTTATCTGACGGATCTTTGAAGCCAAAGCCAGGAACAGACTATACACAGAGAACAGGTCATAAAGGAAAGACTGAGATTTATCCTCTTTTCATATCCAATCCTGACTTTGGCTTCAAAAATCTGTCAGATAATTTCCGACATGTCACAAAGATCTATCAAAAATTTTGATTGGTTGAGGTCCGAGTGACCAATCAGAAGTCTCTCCCGGACCTGTGTTATGTGACCTAGATGGCTGCATAATATAAGTCTATGAAGCTATCTAGGTTGATAGGCACACAGCAGGAAGACAAATGCATGACAGGGTTATTCTTTAAAAATGAATGACCTATCCACAGGACTCCCACCACCCCTTCCAGCAGATTGAAGGGTCCGCAGTGGTCGTGTGAGTGCTACAGCCTCTTCAATGTTTATATTGGGTCTAATATTCATTGTCCATCCAGGGAGGTTTTAAAGGCTGCATAACTCTTTAATAAGGAAACCGGATGACAACTATATATCAACCCTTTGACGGATTTGTCAAAAAAAAGGTTATACTTGATGTATATAAGGAGAAAATCTGCTCATCTGATATAAGACACAAGCTCTTTAGTCTACAAAGATGAACCTAAGTCTTAGCACTGCAGTGTACATCTCTATCTCCCATTGCATCCCGCTCTGCTCAGATTGATATTCCTCTTGTCCTGTATTTATTCATAGTGCTGCAGATGACTATTACTGCCCGCCGCCATAACTTCTATTACAAACCCTTCTGGAAAGGATTTATTTTCTCATATATTTTAACATGTCAGTTTTTCATTGTTATTCTGTTAACCAGAGATCATTTCCCAGATCAAATAGTGTGCCTGGCATTACTGGAGCTATATAGCAATAACCTTACGCCAATATAATACTTGATAAAGTATCATCATAACAAATTCTGAGAGATAAAAAATAAAATACTTGGAATTCAGGACCTGACAGCCGATAAGATTTTTTCCATCTTCCAACCATTTTAAGGTCTGCATTACAATTTTATGTCTGTTTCTTATCCTCTTATTATGTCAGCTCAGACTTGAGTATTAAAGGAACATGTGCTCAATATAATAGCTGTAATATATTGCTGATTATAGAATGAAAATGGTTATAGTTATACTGGATGTATTATTCATGTTAAAGAGGACAAAACGTTAACCAATGTCACACCAGTGTACTATATAGAAGGAATTATTTTTTCATACAGAGTTCCAAATTAAAAGTTTGATATGAGATTTAAACACATGGTAGAACTTGATTAAAGGGGTACTCCGGGCAAATGTAAAAAAATCACAGAGGTCAGGGAGTGGTGCGAACATAACAATCAAGGCATACTTGTCCCTGTGCCTCTGTGGCATAGCGCCACCGCTTGAGGTACCTCGTCTGTCTCCTGGATTTTCCGGTTCTGTGAGATTGCAATCTGGCTCAGAAATGCCAGCTCAGACAGTCAGAGACTGAGGTGGGACATCTATGCAGTCACTGAGCGGCAGGGGCGGACACAGATTGTAAGGGCCGCTGTACAAAAAAATTTCCTGGGCCCCCCATAAGCAAACTATGCCACCACATTCCTGGCGGCCCCTCATCCTTACACACTACCCATCCTGGCTTCCCCCATCCCAACACACACTACCCATCCTGGCTGCCCCCCATCCACACATACAATACCCCACCTGTCTCCCCAGTGGTCCTCCATGCCACGATCGCGAACCATCAGGTGATGTCACTGGTGCGCACGTCCCAGGGCAAGGCAGGAGCGTGGCGCCACCGCGGGCAGACATGGCTCATGTATCCAATAAAGGAGTGTGGTATGTGGGGCAGGCCTCTTGGCTGGAATCTTGGCGCTGGCGGGCCGAGGGTAGCAGGACAATACATATCACCTATGTGGCGGGGCCCCGGGGAAGCGGATGAGCCTGCTAGGCTGAGTCTAAGCCCTGTGGGCCCCTCTGTTGGCCTGGGCACCTGTGCAGCTGAACAGGCTGCACAAGTGATACGTCCCCCACTGCTGAGCGGGTTGTGATGACACAGAAAGCGTGAGAAACAGGAGACTGGAGGCTGACAGTAAGTGGTGGTACATTGTTCTTAATGGTCATTAACTTAATGGATTAACTTTACCATAGGCTGTTCACTAAGCCTGGGCTCCCTGACCTCACTGTAACTATGGAAGCACTAGCGTGGTGTTCATAGTACAGGATACAAAACGTCATGATGCCCTGATTTGTGCAAAATTTAAGTAAAAAATCAGCAATTGTGTGCAAATCATGGCAAAACTGTAACCAGGAGAAAATACACCACTGAAAGTATAAGTCTTTTTGGGTGGCCATGGGCTACCGCCCGAAATCTACCTATTATAATCCGCTACTGGTTCCCACCACCCCTTGCCCTCAGTGATATTTTACATTTGCTTTTCCTTAAAATATTATAAATCTGCTCAAATTAGCCAGATAGCTGCTATGAACTCATGCACAAAGGCCTTGGCTGTTTTTCAACAGAAAAATGTTATATTAAAGTAAACCAAACAGTCCAATTGGGGTTCCCTGGAGCACAGTATAAAGCTCCTGTGCAGCTCACTGCACTTACCGGACGCAGCTTTATACCTGAGACTTGAAAATCAAATTAAAACCCCACACGTGCAGGAGTTAGGCTACATTCACACATCCGTAGTGCAGCCCGTGACCGTAGCCCTGCGCCCACGGCCCGCACTACAAATGTGCATCTGTAGTGCTCCGTGCTTCAAGGATCACTACACAGCCACTTCATTACCAAAGCGATCCGTGGCGCAAAATGCAGTCCGCATTACAAAATGTCCTTTTTTTTGCGGCACGGATCGCGGCCTCGTACACACAAAAGGACGTGTGAACGGGGCCATTGAATAACATGGGTTCTATGATCTGTCCTTAAAGGGGTAGTGCAGCGGTAAGCAATTATTCACTAAATAACACACATTACAAAGTTATACAACTTTGTAATGTATGTTATGTTAGTGAATGGCCCCCTACCCCTTACCCCCCCCCCCCCCACGCCCCCCCCCCCCCCCCCCGGAAGTGTAGTGCTATATGTATATAGCGGACTTTATATATAACTTTCTGAAACCAGTAGATTTGAAGGAAAAAAAAAGTTACCTGCCCACTGTGGGCATCTGCCCTAGGTGCTGGCCACCCACGTCACTCCACTGCCTCTAAGCAACACTATTTTATAGAAAGACTCAATAGAAGCAATGTGTTTGCATGAAATCATTTTCATAAGGAGGTACAGCATGGCCTCATAGACATCTATTAGGGCCGTTTCTAGGTAATTTGGATTACAGGGTGAATCTTAATAAAAACGCCACCCTAAGTAATTTCTGAGGGGGTTAACAGGTTGTTGCTGGGGAGAAGCAGTGTGTGTATTATGGCATAGAGCCGTAGTACCCAACCTTTTTCAACAAAAAAAAAAAAACATTCAGTGATGCCTTTTTTGATCTGAGGTGTCACTTTCCTTTTCCTCTCCATCCGGCCCAGACAACTATGATGATTTCTTGCAGCTACAATTCATCTCTTCTAAACCTGCCAAACATCTTAGGCTCTGCACTTTTACAATAACTTCAATCCATTTTTTGTGTCATGTGCAATAAAGTGAGTGGGCACGTGGGTTGCCCCCTGTATATAGGATCCCCTGCAGTGCCTCCATATAGTAATGTCCCTGCTCTGCTCTGCCTCCACATATAGTAGTAATGCCCCCTGCCCTGCTGTTCCCCCACAGTAACTGCCCCCTATCCAGCTGGTTCCCCATTGTAATAATGCCCCCTTCCTTGCTGTGCCGCCATAGTCTATGCCCCCTTCCCTGCTGTGCCCCCATAGTAATAATGCCCCCTTTTCTGTGTCTCCATAGAAATAATGCCACCTGTGCTTTGTCCCCATAGTAATAATGCCCCCTGTGATCTGTCCCCATAGTAATAATGCCCATGTGCTGTCCCCATAGTAATAATGCCCCCTGTGCTGAGTTCCCATAGTAATAATGCCCCCTGTGATGTGCCCATAGTAATAGTGCCCCCCTTTGCTCTGTCTGCATATTAATACTGTCCCCTGTGCTCTGTCCTCATAGTAATACTGTCCCCCTGTGCTCGGCCCTATAGTAATAATGTTCCCCTGTGCTTAGTCCCTATAGTAATAATGTTCCCCTGTGCTTGGTCACTATAGCAATAATGTCCTCCTGTGCTTGGTCACTATAGTAATAATGTTCCCCTGTGCTTGGTCCCTATAGTAATAATGTCCCCCCTGTGCACTGTTCCCATAGAAAAACTGTCCTCCTGTGCTCTGTCCCCATAGCAAAACTGTCCCCCTGCATTGCCCAAGACAAAAAAAGAAAAAAAACAACAACATTATACTCACTTTCTGTCTTCTGATCACCTTCTATCTTCTGATGTCACCGCAAGGTTGAATGCTTCAGCAGGTGCAGTGACATCCTATCACTGCACCCGCTGGAGGGACAGACCACATCCAGAGATCAGCTGTGTGAGGTCTGGGGACGGGCAGTAACCAGGTTGATCAGAGCTGACAGTGGGGAGTGGGGGGGGGCATTGGCCGCGGTGACCTGGGCAGGAGATCAGCGCTGACAGCTTAGCGCAGTCTGGGGGGTTGGCAGTGGCCCGGCCAGGGGAACATAGCGCGGCCCGGGCAGGGATTAACGCTCAGTCTGGGGCGGAGGGGGGCATGCAGCGTGCTTAACACCAGTGCCTCCTAGGTGCCATCAGCGCCCGCTAGATTTCAAGGCCCTGTGCCGTCACCCAACCTGCCCAGCACTAGAAACGGCCCTGACATCTATAGAGGCAATATTGTGGCTCTATACAACAAGCATGTATGGATATATAATATAGCCATGTGAACCCTGGATAATATGATGTTTCTATTAAAGAGGACCTGTCACCCCCCGTACCGGGGTGACAGGCTCCCGACCCCCTGTTAGATCCCCCTATACTCACATGATTCCACCAAGTCCCGCTTCCTGAGCCGGTTGGGTCACGGAGATATCAGCGCCTGAAGCCCGGAGCGCGCTGACAGCAGAGTCAGATGCTCATAGAAAATAAATGGGGAGTCCGATGCTTCGTCATTCTCTATGAGCATCCGACTCATCTCTCAGCACGCGCACCGGGCTTCGGGCGCTCAAATCTCCGTGACCCGACCGGCTCAGGAAGCGGGACCCGGCGGGATCACGTAAGTATAGGGGGATCTAACAGGGGGTCGGGAGCCTGTCACCCCAGCACGGGGGGTGACAGGTGTCCTTTAAATGCAACATAACCGTTAGGATCTTTAAGAATGCCCTTCAATAAAATTTCTGAGAGCATGTGTAGTAAACCTGGGATTGTTAGGTGTTGTGTTAGCTGGGATTAGGTGGTGGTGTAACACCAAGGCCCTTGTCATACTGAGCAGGAGTGGTAGCGCCTACACTAATTCACAAAACAAGAGCCCACCACCTTAATACCCAGGGATTCCACCAGTCCAAGTCCAAAAACATCAAACATGACGAGGTAACTCTTGGGTACTGACATGTGGTTTCTTAAAGGTAGACCAGGTGTAGGTGTGGAAGCAGAGTAACCACAGAGTCCAGCACTTAACTAGGAACAACGTTTACTGAAATTAAGAGGTGCTGTACAAAAATAGGGTACCTTGGCAGTAAGGTGCAATACAAAAATAATCTTAGACTTTTTGGCTTGAGTTCCTGACTATTCTCCCCGCCTTCTGATTTTGTACAGCGTTGACCAATAGTTTCTAACCTGGCTAGACGACTTTGTATTTTTTGTGTTTGTTTGTTCTGTCTTGTCTCTGTGTTACACTCAAACAGGTTAGGGAACGTCACCCAGTTACCCGCTGCTGCCTAGGGCAGATTGCAGTAAGCATGCAGGGAAAGTAGGGCAGATACCAGTGCAAGGGCCTCACCTGTCCGGTGTCCTTCTATCCCAAACCTAACGCAACGTTTCAACCACAAAGACCTGTGTGGTCGAAACATTGCTGCTGTAATCTCAATAATGCTGGACGTCTTTCTGGATGACCTATGTGGACAACCTCCTCTCCAAAACACAGGTCAAAACAGGCGCAGGTCTAAGGTGAAAACACAAATCCAGGTAAATGAGGACAGCAGGTTTCTTCCAGTAAATATAATAAAAACACCTGCTGCCTTCACTTACCTGGAATTGGTCATCCACCTGGGACCTGTGCCTGTTTTGACCTGTGTTTGGGAGAGGAGGTCGTTCACATTGTGGTCTGTGCACATTGATGACAGCCTGACCAGCTCTATGTGCTGTTGAATGTTGTACCTCCTATTTGCACAAATACCGAGGTGAGAGTCTGTAAAGAAGAAATTACAGCGCCCGGTGCACATAGCGTGATACTGCTGAGCTCGGTGGGGAGTGATTAAATGTAAAGGTGCTGCTCACCTTTGGTGGTCGTGCTACGAGCCATCAAAATCGTATGATTTTGCGCCATCAAAATCGTATGATGCTCGCTGCCCCTCTGAAGGTCCGAGGAACTCGGTCTGGAAATCTGCAAGCTGGGTTGCTTATCCGAGGCTGGATAAGTGAAGATGTTCAGGCATTCGGCGCTGAGCGTCTCTTTGCTGGATTTCAGGGTGGAGGATGGGAGTAGTAGTCTCAATAGCTAAAAAGTCTTTTTATTATGACGTTTCAAAAATAAAAACGTTTCGAGGTAACATACCTCTTCATCAGATAATAAAAACAGTACATGTGTGTCTCATACTTATAGTAAGGCAGCGCGGGAGACCAAAGATTCAAATCTCCCAGGGCCGCCTCCGATTGGTTACATGGTATGTTCTCTCATAAGTTGAAAACAATATTGGAATCATCCTCTGCACAATAGATTACTAAATTCTAATGTATTCCAAACAAATTAGTGCAAATAATCAATGCAATTACACAAACAAAAAACACAATTAGAGTTTCTCGAGTCATATGCGTGAGCTACTTCTAATTCCCACTCTCTCCTTCTAAGCGGCTGTGTGGTGGCTCAGAGCCTAGTCTCCCGACTGGAGGTGAGAGTCTGGTACAAGTTGGCCAAATAAAAAAATAATGATCATGAAAATGTCATAGTGGGAACATAGCCAAAAAATGTACCTGTCACCAAAAATACTTTTGAAATGTCAGAGAGACATGTCAAAAGTTTATATCAGTCAGGGCCAGAATTACCAACGTCTGCTCCCCGCTCAGTGAGCGTGTCAATGAGAAAAGACGTGCCCAATAGACTTTCGTTATGAGGCCCTCTTGTCACGTGACACAAAGCCTGGAGAGGAATGTGCTGAGCACGTTATTTCCCAGCTTTTTCTATGAGTCAGAGTCTGAACACTTAGACCCTGACCAAACAAAAATTTTGACATGACTCTCTGATCGTGCTTCTTTAAATGGCAGTGCCTCTTTAAATAATATTTTTTGGTCAACTGTTTCTGTGAATGTAGTAATAGACAAAAGAATATTTATAATGTTTTCCCTTTTCATGTTTTAAATTCTTTTCAATAGTTATCTTTGTTATAGTTTCTTTAGTTTATTTTGTCAATTTTGTAAATTTTTTTTTCTCACTAATAAATGCGGAGAATGCATCTGTAACTGGATTTTAGAATGTAAATGCTTTCTTGAGCTATGTTCAGGACTACAGGATCATATTGGGAAAAGGTGGCCATCAAGATTATTATTTGCCTTTTTCCACTATGATCTTGTAATGGGAACATAGCCTTCTTTTTTTAGCTTATTTAACACACATTACAAAGTTATATAACTTTGTAATGTGTGTAAATAAGCGGTCAGCACCCCCCCCCCCCTTCTCCCGGGCGCCATTTTGTGATTATGTTGTCACAGCAAGGGGCGGGCCAGCTCTTCTTCCTCCTCGGCATCTTCTGGTAAAGTGAATAGGACATAAAAAGGCTGCTGGTGCACTTGCACACCAGCAGCCTTTTCATTGGCTGGACTGCATCACATGGCTTCCAGCTTACTCAGCCCTGATTGGCAGCCTTTTCTCTCCCATTTACTTCACACGGACCCGGAAGGAAGGGAGATCCGAAGACCCTGGCCGGAGGTGATGGTCAGTGGCGATCGTCACCGGAGGGAGGGTGGTTGTCCTTTAATGTGCTCATTGTGTCGGCTAAAATATTTACATCTGAGCATATCTGATAACTGCATAACTTAGCATAACTGAGGGTAATTAATAAAAAAAAAAAAAAAAAAAGGACAGGACGCCTGAAGACTACTGATGTATTTTTATGGTGTCAGCTGTCATCAGATTCTGGTATAAAAATTATGCCGGACCATCTCATGTATGTGAACCAGGCCTAAGGCTATGTTTACATGCATTAAAATAATACCAAATCATCTATATCATAAAAATGAAAGTCTGTCTGTCTGTCCCGTATAGACTTCCAAACGCCTGAACCGTTTGATCCCAAATTTGGCCCACATATACATTGGGTGCCCGGGAAGGTTAGAGTATGTACAGGAGCCAGATGTACAGGAGGGGAGGGGGAAGAGCGCCCCATAGAAATGAACGGGAGAATCTCCACACTGAACACACAGGTGATATAATGAGTGCTGCAGCTCTCCAGCAAAATTGGCAGTTGGAAGCCTTAGTAACCAATTGGATTACTACTTTAATTTTTACATGGAGATGGAATCTGATTGGTTGCTAGGGCCAGCTGCCTCACAACAGATCCACAGAAATAAATACAGTAAGAGTGCCTTCACACCTACCGGATCCGCAGCGGATTTCACGCGGCAAATTTGCATCGAAATCCGCTGCGGATCCAGTGTCATTAAACCCTACATAACACTACATGCTCGCAGCGAGATTGACATCCCACTGCGAGTATGTAAATTAACCCCCTTGGAGGCCGGAGTGTAACTTACACTGACAGAGGCACTCATCATCCCACCCGCACAGCACATCATCCCGACAGCTGTTAGATCGTGCAGGCTCCCCTCCAGTGCGTTCAGCGCTGTGCTGCTGCTGCCGGGCACGGCTCTCTCCTCATGGCTCTGGACGCTGCACACACCACTCCAGCTTGCTTTGGGAGGATGTTGAGAGCCATAAGTAGAGAGCTGTGCCCGGCAGCAGCAGCACAGTACTGAGCACACTGGAGGGGAGCCTGCACGATCTCTCCTGCTATCCAGCCTTAACATTGTTTTATTTTAAATTAAAATTATGGTCGTATCTAGCTTTTATTTTACTGTCTGTGAACCTAGCCTTATAATAAAAAATGACCTCATATCTACAGACATAGGCTGTTCACACTACGGCCGTATTTCATGACAACGGCCGTATTTGCACAAACAACGGCTATTATTTTGCAAATGTGTTTTATTAAAGTTTATGGGGAATAGTTTATGAATATGGATAATCTGGGGCCATAAATTCGCTAAGAGGAATTTTTGCTAAATTTGTTAACAAAATTCGCAAAAAAAAAAAGGTCTGCGCTCTCCTGGCGTCCTCTAACACTTAAGCCACATGCTCAGGCAATCACTGAAATCCCACTCAGCCAATCACAGGCTGATTGGGATGGCACTGCTCCATAGCCAGTGATTGGTTGAGCGGGGTGCTATTCTAGAGACAAGAGTGACAGCCCGCTCAGCCAATCACTGGCCATGGTGTTGTCCTGTCCCATTTATCCTGCGATTGGCTGAGCGGGTTGTCGCTTTTGTCTCAGGACTGACTGCCCACTCAGCCAATCACATGCTGACTGGGACGGGACACCACCGCGGCCAGTGATTGGCTGAGCGGGCTGTCACTCTTGTGTCTTGAGATTGACAGTCTACTCAGTCAATCGCTGTCAGGGATTTCCAGAGCGCATGGCTGAAGACACAGAGGATGCCAAGGGAGCATAAACAAGTATGTAAAGGTTTCTTAAGTTTGTTCACAAGTTCACAAATTTTGCATTAGGAATTTGCAAACGTCCCAAACAGAATTTTTAACCCCTTAGGGATCAAGCCTAATTGGGCCTTAATGACCAGGCTCATTTTTCAATATCTGACCTGTCTCACTTTATGCGCTTATAGCTCAGTGATGCTTTAACGTATGCTAGCAATTCTGAGATTGTTTTTTCGTCACATAAAGTACTTTATGTTAGTGGCAAAATTTGGTCACTTTCCTGTGTGTTTTTTTTTTTGTGAAAAACATCAGAATATCATGAAAAATTTGAAAAATTTGCACTTTACGAACTTTGAAATTCTTTGCTTCTAAAAAAAAAAAGAAAGTCACATGACAAAATTTTGTTAGCAAGTCACATTTTTAATATGTCCTCTTTATTCTGATTTCATTTCGTAAACATATTTCACTTTTTTAGGGTGTTACGGAGCTTAGAAATGTATCAGCAAATTATCAAATTTTCATGAAATTTCCAAAACTGATTTTTTTTAGGGACCAGTTCTTTTTTTAAGTTTTTTTTTTTTTTTAACGATATTTTATTAGTGGCTTATGTAATATTTGAACATACATATTACTGAAAATTCATTACATATTCAAAAAGAAAGTCGCTCACAGGCAACAAAGGATTGTATGTTTACAATGTCATACAGATACTATGAGCCTTTGTAATAACCTTAAAAGACATATTATCATATACAATACAACGTAGTATTACAAAAAACATAGGTAGAAAAACAGTAACCTATAATATCACCTTAAAACATGGTATAGATGTCAGATATTCAAATATGCTACCAATAGAATGGAGAGAATTGTCTTTAACAGAGAAAGGGAAATATTTGGAGTGCTCCCAGAGTTCCCTTTTGGGCGGCCATGCAATACCAATCAGTGTCCTTAAATTGATTAATGACAGAGTCTCTCTCTTCTATAGTAAAATCATGAATTAGAAATTTTGTCCATTTGGACATAAATGTTTTTGTTGATTTTTCTTTGGTGCGCAATACATCCAAAAGTTCCCAATGAAAGATCTCCTTCAGAGCGGAGATTACCTCAGAAATGTCTGGTAGAGTATCCAGTATCCAGTGTCTTAATAAACATTTCAGGGAAACTAATAGAGTTAAATAAATTCCTTTAGAAGTAAGTAATTTAGGAGAGGGAGTAGTAGAGTCTATATCAATAAAATGAAAAAGATAACTAAGAGGGAGAAGTGGTATGGCATGGCCCCAAGTGGACAAAAGATAGAGCCGCACAGAGTCCCAAAATTCCTGCACTCGCGTGCAGGCCCAGGCACAATGAAACTAGTCTGCTTTAGGAAGTGAACATTTCGGGCAACTGTTTATGTGAGAAGTGTGGGAGTTGGAAAAAGGAATATTAAAGGCATATATAGCCTTGTGTATAAAGCGGAAATGTATTTCACGTAGAACCACATTAGGAGTGGCAGAATGCACTGAGATCCTCTCAATATTTGTTGGGTCAGATCCTCTGAAAAAATTACGGAGGACCATTTTTAAAAAAAAATTTGTCTAGATAAATTCTTTTGAGAGCGTGATCTAAGTTCTCCATATGTATGTGATAAAGAATTATGAACCGGTGGTGTTGGGAATAGATTATCAAATTCTATATCACTTTCTGCTTCTGCTATGTCCCGCACTCTGGAAGTAAGAAATTAAATTATAGAATCGTATTGAGGTAAATTAAATGAAGACAATTTAAATCATGTTCTGACGATATCCCATGATAAGAAAATGTTGGAATTAGTATCCAGCAGATCCCCAACAGAAGAAACATGTGCACTCTGCCACTCTGAGTAGTCCAATTTGTCTGAGTCAGGTGGGTAAAGTGGTGAATGCCACAGAGGAAATCAGGGTAAACCATATAATTTTCGTATCGCCTTCCATGTGGCAATGGTGTCTTTAAAGATAACACTTCTCTTAATTTCTGGGGGGAGTTCTGTTCTGGTAATTTAGCATGTAGCAGGGTGGGTAAAGGCCAAGGTGCTGCTAAAGCTTTCTCAATTAAAATATTGGAGAAATATGACGTGTCCATAATCCAATCTTTTAGCATGGCGAAAGAGAGTGGCTAAATTATATAATCTAATATCTGGGCATTGAGCGCCACCTTTAGAAGTAGGGAGACAGAGAGTGGAATAGGCAATACGAGGTCTCTTTGATTGCCAAATAAATTTAGTGAAATATGATTGGAGTAGGGAAACGTCAGAATGTTTGAGTAAAAGGGGATAATATATTTGCATTGGATATAACAGTTTTCCAAAACACATCATTTTGATTAAGTGGGTACGGCCTAGAATTGACAATGGTAGAGATTCCCATCTCTGGAGATCTTGTTTTATTCTCTTAATTATAGGGCGATAGTTCAGGGAATATAGTGAGGAGGGAGTTCTGCCAATCTGGATTCCAAGATAAGTAATATAGGATTTAGCGATGTAGACCCCCGCAGGACCCGAAGTAGACCTCTTATGTGGAGTTAGGTAAAGAAGTTGACTTTTATGTATATTGATTCTATACCCAGAGAAGGAACCAAAAAATTTTAAGGCATCTAATGCTGCCGGAACATGTAGATCTGGGTTATCTAACTATATTAAAGTATCATCAGCAAAGCATGTAACTTTGATGATTTGGGAACCAACCCGTATGCCTGAGAAAAAGTCAGAAGAAATAAGATATCTAGCAATAGGCTCCATCGCCAAATTGAACAATAGAGGGGATAGGGGGCAACCCTGTCTGGTACCTTTTTGTAAGGGAAAGCTATCTGAACGGAAACCCGGGGTATGAATTCTAGCTTTCGGAGATGTGTATATTGTGGAAATAAAATCTTTGAATTGACCTGTGATACCAAATTTTGTTAAGGTCATGTCCAGCCACTCCCAGCTGATATTATCAAATGCCTTTTCAGCGTTAATTGCCAACAGACCTGGAGAGTGGCTGGAACGACCCCCAGATTGGACACCAGACTGGGCCGCTAGTACCGTTCTTATATTAGTGACACCAGAACGTCCTTTTATAAAGCCAACTTGATGGCTGCCTATTAGTGATGGTAGGATGTCTGCCAATCTATTGGTCATAATCTTTGCCAACAATTTTAGGTCTACATTTATTAAAGAGATTGGCCTGTACGAATAAAGAGATGTCGGATCCTTCCCCTGTTTGTGTAGTATTTTGATATATGCAGTATCTCCCGAGGGGAGCATGTGATGGTCAGTCAGAATAGTTTGGAAAGTAGAAAGAAGAGTGGGGGAGATGACAGAAGACATAGATTTATAAAATTCCGCACTATAGCCGTCAGAGCCTGGAGCTTTGTTATTTTTAAGTGTAGAGATAGTGGCAGTAATTTCCTCCAATGTGACTGGGGCGTTGAGAGAATCAAGAGAAGGGGTATCAAGAGAAGGTAGAGTTAATGACTCTAGAAAGTTCTTACCAGCAGCTAGATCAAGCCTATCTTTGGAATATAGTGAGCGGTAAAATTGTTGTAAAAGTTGTGATATGACTTTAGGATCTTTTTGTATATTACCCGCTGTATCTTTGAGAGCAGGGATATGTGTAGTAGGTCTACGTCCTTTAGCAAGGTTAGCTAACATTTTCCCTGATTTATTACCATAGCGGAATAAACGGGATATGTATTGATCTCTATATATAGCATAGAGTTTTTCCTGTGCAATTTCAAAAGCTTGTCTAGCTGCTGTCCATTTAGATTTATTGTCATCTGTAGGGGAAGACAGGAAAAGAGTGTATGTAGAGCGCAGATCTTGGGAAAGTTGAAGATAGTTTTTACATGCTTCACGTTTCTGGGCAGCCACATAAGAAATTGTTTGGCCCCTTAGAACTGCTTTTGCAGTCTCCCAGAAAAGTATTGGGGATTGTGTATGTTCAGCATTGTTAGAATAAAAGTCTGACCACCATTTTTTTAATAGTTTGATAAATGATTCATCATTAGCTAAATGAGAAGGAAATCTCCAAATAATATCGGATCCCTTCTGAAAAATGTCTCTTAATTGTAAACTAACAGGGGAGTGATCCGAAATTACTATATCATGAATTTCAGAGTCTTCTACTCTGCCAAGAGAGTCCGGTGACACTAAACAGTAGTCTATTCTTGACCAGGCAGTTTGGGAGTGAGAGTAAAAAGAGTATTCTCTGCCATCTGGGTGTAGATGATGCCAAGAATCAGATAGGGAGGTAGAATTAAGGAAGTTGGATAAAATATTATCTGATGAAGTATATACTGTATAGTAGGGGTCTTAGTTCTTTTTCTATCTTCAGTTGTATTAAGAACAGTATTTAGATCTCCACCAACTATTTTAAGATTATTGTCATCTTGCAGAATGAGGTTTTCCAATTTTTTTAAAAAATCAGGTCTCTGATTGTTGGGACCATAAACGTTATATATGTTATATTTGCCCGCTGGAGTGTCAATAAGAAGATAACATATCCTGCCTTCATCATCTTGATATTGAGATAATACCGTACAGGTTAAATTTTTATGTGTAAGAATAACTACCCCGCCTTTACGGTTAATAGCTGGTGAACCATAAACAGCACCCACCCAAAAACGTTTGAGTCTAAAATAATCTGATTCAGTTAAATGTGTTTCTTGCAATAATACTATATCGGCCCTAAGTCTCTTAAGGTGTTTCAGTATAGAAGTCCTCTTAGATGGGGAACGTAGTCCCTTAACATTCCAAGTGATTAATTTCATACAATATTAATAGAAGAGGAGGTGTTAAGAAGAGACCCTGGAAGCACAATAACATAGTGGGTAACCCTTTCAGGCAGAAAAAGAGGATAGCATGTAGCATTTTCAGACAAACTAAAGGTGATATACCTAAGAATAAAACAGTTAACAATATAAACTAAGCGAATAAAGTGAGATGTGGACTTCACTTTTTTCGTATTGTCCAATGTTCGGAGCATTCGCAAACTCCGCATTATGGAGAAGAAATAAAGAGAAAGAAATAACTGGTGGAGAGGTCACATCAACCTCCGCTCCACTAAATGAGTATATATTAAAATTAAAGACATACACATCCCTACCCTCCTGAGAAATGTGTGAGTTGTCACAGGGAAGCAAATAAATAAAATAAAAGGGAGAGCCAGTATATAATGATTAGTACTTAAAGAAGTTGTACTTAAATCTAAAACCATACAAGGTGCCTCGAAACGCGTTGTTTATGAGACCATTAAAATTCATCGTTTTACTTCATTAAACCTGAAGCCGTGAAGCGCTGTCATTCTGGCTCCTGTGGTCCCCGCCTACCCCGAGGATCCGACACTTCATAAACCATACAAGGTGGAATTATACATATACATACATATACATGCACACACACATATACATATATATACATATACATACATATATAAATACATACTTACACACACACACACACCACCAAATGCATTACTACCTAGACTAAAGAAAATAATAATGTAGTAACAAGGTGTGCCTAATATAGTATTTAATCAACATATATAGGGCTAAATAGAGAAAAAATACTCAGTTTTAATGAGCAGCATAGCGTCCAACAGAATAGAGATGGAGTTCATAATCATTCCATTTTTTCTACCGGGTCAGTAGGACTATCCAAATGTCGTCTCTTGTGCTTGTCTTGAATGGTGGAGTGAGACCCTTTACATCTTAAAGGGAAGAAATGGCTTCCTCAGGAGAAATGTAAAGAGAGGATGAACCATCCGATTTGAAAACTTTCAGTATGGCAGGATAAAGAAGAGCAAATTGTATTTGATTTTTCACCAATGTTGAGCAAATGTGTGCAAACACTTTACGTTTTTGAACCACTGCTGCGGAGTAGTCATTAAACATGAGGATTTTGTGGCCACGAATTGCAACATCAACTGTAGATTTTTTAAAGCTTTGTAAAATGTTTTTATCATTATAATTCAGATACTTGACAATCACTTGTCTGGGTTTCTGTTCTTTTTTATTTGCATCTTGCTTTTGTTTCGCTGGTGGGGGTCCCACACGGTGAGCTCTTTCCACAGTAATGTGACCTGGGATACCCAAGGCTTGGGGAATTTCTAGAGAACATATAGCATGTAATTGCATGGCTGGAATGGATTCAGGTAAACCTATAATACGTAAATTGTTGCGCCTAGAGCGGTTCTCTAGATCATCAGTCTTTGTTTGCAATGAAGCTGTGATATTCATATTCTGTTGTAGTTTTATTTTTGTAGAATGTATTTCATATTCTAACAGGCTGACTCTCTCCTGAAGTTCAGTAATCTGTGAGGTGTGCGTTGCTATATCTCCCTGTATGGTTGCTAGGGAGGAAACTATAGTGGCCTCAAGAGAGGATTTTATGTCATTTAATATCATTTTGGACACTTGAATTGCCAGTGCCTTGCAAGACATATTTAGTCCTGGTATTATGGTGTCACAGAGGTCCGGCACTGGGGTTTGTGAGGTATGTGTTTCCTCTGTGTGTGCCTCAGCAGCAGCACCTCGTGTCAGCGCCATCTTAGGTGTCCCTGTGACAGAGCTGTGAGGTAAATGAAGGAGGGCTTATGGGGAGGTGTATAACTGGTTCCCCGCTTAATGAAGTGGTGCCTCCGACTCCTTGGCACTTAGAGAAGTCAGAGATGTGGTCCGGCAGGGCCGGTAATGTCAGGAGTCAGAGCGGGGAGCTATATTATGAGCGGAGGGTGGAGGAGCTCACTCACACTGCTGCCATCCCATACGCGCCGGACCGGAAGTCTCTTTTTTTAAGTTGATTTAGGAAGCTTGTGTACTGGAAACCCACAAAAATGGAAAATAGAAATTTCCAATAATATATTTGTTAAGATTAAAAAGTCTTATTTTCATAATAAACATGAGAGAAAATGCACCCTAAATTTTGTAACGCAGGTTCTCCTGAGTACAACAGTACCCCATATGTGGGCATAAACCACTGTATTGGCAAATAGCAGGGCTCAGAACGGAAGGAGCACCTATTAGCATTTCCAGTTCAGATTTTGCTGAAGAAGTTTCTGAGCACCCGGTGCGTTTGCAGTGCCCCTGTAGTGTCAGCAGAATAGAACCCCCCCAAAAGTCACACCATTTTGGAAAGTAATCCCCTCAAAGAATTCATTGCGGGGTGTGTTGACCATTTTGACCTCACAGGTATTAGAGGAATGTATTCAAAAGAAGACAGTAAAAATTGAAAAAAAAAATTTTTTTCCAATAATATGTTTGTTTAGTTTAAAATTTCTCAATTTCACTAGGAACAGGGGAGAAAAAGCACCTAAATACTTGTAATGCAGGTTGTCCTGAGTACAATGGTACCCCATATGTGGGCATAAACCACTGTATGGGCACACAGCCGGGCTCAGAAGAGAAGGAGTGTCATTTTAGTTACAGGCAATATGTGAGTGTTTACTGGCTATCTGGATTGGTAATGGACATTCTCGGGGTGTTTACTGGCTATCTGAGGTTTTAAAAGGCAATCTGGTGTGGTTATGGACAATCTGGGGTGGTTACAAGCAGTCTGTGCCAATCTGGGGAGGTTATGGGCAATCTGGGGTGGTTACAGGCAATCTGGGGGTGTTTACTGACTATATGGGGTGGTTACGGGCAATCTGGGGGTGTTTAATGGCTATCTAGGGTGGTGATGGGCAATCTGGGGTTGTTCATTGGCTATCTGGGGTGGTAACGGGCAATCTAGTGGTGTTCACTGGCTATCTGGGGTGGTAACGGGCAATCTGGTGGTGTTCACGGGCTATCTGGGGTGGTGATGGGCAATCTGGGTAGGTGACGGGCAATCTGGGGAGGTGACGGGCATTCTGGGGTGGTTGCGAGCAATCTGGGGTGGTTACAGGCAATTTTGGGGTAGCCACGGGCAGTCCAAGGCAATCTGGGGTGGTTACGGGCAAACTGTGGTGGTTACGGGCTGTCTGAGGAGGTTACGGGCTATCTGGGGAGGTTACAGGCAATCTGGGGTGGTTACAGGCAATCTGGGGGGTTACAGGCAATCTGTGGTGGTGTCGGGCAATCTGGGATGGTGACGGGTAAACTGGGGTGGTTACAGGTAATCTGGGGTGGTTATGAGTAATCTGGGGTGGTTACAGGTAATCCGGGGCACTTGACTTTGGTGACAGGGGTAAAAAAGTGCCGCACCATTTGGAACAAGTGATCAGCGGTATATAATATATACCGCTGATCGCTTGTTCTGGGACCACACCGGGTGGTCCGCAATCATTGCCAAATGTTCTCCACCACCTCCGATGGTGGAGAGAATGGAGCTTTGATCATTTTTAGGAATCAATCACTGTGAACAGAGTCTGTTCACAGAGATGGCGGTGGACATCTTTGATCAGATGGCCGCCCAGGGAGGGGAGGGTTAGTGACCAGGTCAATAGGGTTAATTCTGGCGACAGGGGGGGACATGTTCTCATCTCCTCTCACCGTGGATTCACGGTGAGAAGAGATGAAAGCGTTCAGCTGCGCTGGCAATGCCCGTTACCAGTGGCCACCGTTATACTGTTAATAACGGCGATCGCCGGTGAGGGGACTGACCGTGACTGAGCCCACACTTTGCCCCAACCCCTCAGCTACCTCTGATAGCTGAGAGGAGGGGGCTGCGGACCTTGCCGCTGCTGCACTATTCTGCACCATTGCCTTAAAGAGCTGATGGCAGCAGAATAGAGCCCATTAGTGATCGCCGTAGAAATCCGTAACGGCGGTTACTAATAACATAATACATGTATTCTCTGGGTCACTATGGTTACGGCGTGACAGAGCTCGTTTTGGGCTTATTTTTTGCAAGATCTGTAGTTTCTATTGATACCAAGTTTTATATGTATATGACTTTTTGATCTCTTTTAGGGTACAAACCCACTTGGCGGGTCTGCAGCGAGTCTCCTTGCTGCGTTTTTGCAGCGAGACTCGCTGCAGATCCCAGCCCTATACTTTCATTAGCCCGCCCCATTAACCCCCTAGCCGCCGGATATTATACATTACCGGGTCCCCGTTCCTGCTTGCTTCGGGGCTCCCGGTGTCTTCACGGCCCACCCGGCCAATCAGTGCGCTGCCCCGCCGCGCTGAGCGTGTCGGGAGCCGCCGAAGCAAGCAGGAGCGGGGACCTGGTAATGTATATCCTGCCCGCCCCCCCTGCAGCCCCGATCGCCCCCGGCCGCATGATCGCCCCCCGCAGCCCCCGGCCGCACGATCGTCCCCCGCAGCCCCCGGCCGCACGATCGCCCCCCGCAGCCCATGTGGCCGCATGGGCTGCGGGGGGCGATCGTGCGGCCGGGGGCTGCGGGGGGCGATCGGGGCTGCAGGGGGCTGCGGGGGGCGATCGTATGGCCGGGGGGTGCGGGGGGCGATCATGCGGCCGGGGGGTGCGGGGGTGATCATGCGGCCGGGGGCGATCGGGGCTGCAGGGGGGGAAGGCAGGATATACATTACCAGGTCCCCGCTCCTGCTTGCTTCGGCGGCTCCCGGCACATTCTGCCCGGCCAATCAGTGCGCTGCCCTACCGCAGCGCACTGATTGGCCGGGCAGGCCGTGAAGACACCGGGAGCCCCAAAGCAAGCAGGAACGGGGACCCGTTAATTTATAATGTCCGGCGGCTAGCGGGTTAATGGGGAGGGCTGCAGACAAAATCGCAGCAGGGATGTACATCCCTGCTGCGAGTTTCTCTGCTAATGAAAGTATAGGGCTGGGATCTGCAGCGAGTCTCACTGCAAAAACGCAGCAAGGAGACTCGCTGCAGACCCGCCAAGTGAGTTTGTACCCTTATGATGTATTTTCTAAAGCGGATTGATGAAATACAGCTATTCTTGTAGGGGTTTTATTTTTTTTTACAGCGTGTGTCGTGCGGTATAATTATTGATATGGTTTTATAGATTGGGTATATGTATAGGATTTGTGTTTTTGATCACTTTTATGTCATGTTTTATTGTGTATGGAGAATGTAATGCATTTTTATTATTGGGGGGGGCTAAGGGGGCGGTGCTGTGTTTGGTGCACGTTTTCTTTTTTACTTTTTTTAACTTTTGCACTAGTGTACATTACTGTACACTAGTGTAAATTACTTAGATCACTGATACAATACACTGCAGTACCTAATGTACTGCAGTGTATTGTATCATGCCTCATGCTGACAGGCATTCAGAATGGCCACCCCTGTCAGCATGATGCATCTCCCCGGGCGCCTTCATTAGGACCACGGGATCACCATGGAGACATCTGGACACCGGACAGCGCCGCGGGACATCGCGATCGCATAAGTGACCCATGGTGCCGTCCGGCACCCGTTAGATGCCGCTGTCATGCTTTGACAGCGGCATTTAATGGGTTAAACTGCCCAGAGCGGAGAATCCTCCGCTCCAGGCAGTTTCAGGAGGGGTCAGCTGTCACACTGACAGCTGATCCCCCTCACTGCTTCCACCGCCGGGCGGTGTTTTATTCCGATGCGTCCGCCGTTAAAAGGCATACGAATCAGAATAAAGCCCATTAGTGACCGCCGTAAAAAGGCAGCATGGCGGTCACTAAGGGGATAAAGGGGTACTCCTGCAGAAGTCTTTTTCTTTCAAATCAACGGGTTTTAGAAAATTATATAAATTTGTAATTTTCTTCTATTTAAAAATCTCCAGTATTCCAGTACTTATCAGCTGCTGTATGTCCTACATGAAATAGTGTTTTCTTTTCAGTCTGACACACTGCTCTCTGCTGCCACCTCTGTCCGAGACAGGAACTGTCCAGAGCAGTAGCAAATCCCCATAGATGCTTCACTTATAATTTTAAAAAGTCCCACACCACACTTCGAGTAGCGGCAGAAAGTTACACAGTAAAAGGAGTGCTACACACGTCACCAAATCATTAGAACAAGAAAAAAAAATGACACACAACAAAGAGATATGCATACCCTCAATAGTTAGAAATAAGTGAATTATACTGTATTACATAAAACAACACATACAAATGTTTAAAAATTAAAAAATAATTAAGAAAACGTGTTGCTGTGACCTCACTGCAGTAACACTATCCTCTAATAAGGCATAATAAATGCAAATATCAATACCCAGCACCCCCAAATAAAGCAGAGAATGAACTTAGACCAATATAGTACAAAAGGGACTAATATAAAAGATGTAAAGTGCAAACAAATAAATATAAGTGCAACAATACATCCCATAGGTAATCCATAGAGATAAATAATTCATACCAGGAAAGATTCCTGTGAACACAAATCACTGGTAAGCATCGCTAAGGAAATGTAATACCTATTAATGTGACACTCAGAAAATAATAGTGAATAGAAATTATCCCATAATATGTACTAAATCAATACCACAATTCATGCTCAGGTACCCTTGAGGAAGTCACATTAAGTACAGTGATACATGCGGGGCTCCTTCTGCAGCAAACTTAACTAAACATTATCTTTCTATCTATGTTTGTTTGAGCATAAATAGTGGTATTGATTACGTACACATTATAGGCTTATGATTTTTAACATTATATTTCATTAGTGATATTTTTGGTTTGTATTTACACTCATTTTTCTTGGTCTGAATTATTTATCAGTATGAATTGCCTTTGGGGTACATTGGTGTACTTCCATTTATTCTATAAATTTTTATTTTTTATTTTTTTTTGCACTTGGTGTCTTTTGCATTGGATTTTTTTTTTTTTTAACTAGCTTTATTGATTGATTTTCACGCAGTAAAATAAAAGCAAAATTTAATGGTAAAATAGGTATAAAACACAGCCATATTTTGAATCTTATAATGTGTTTTTTAAAGTTTATAGATAAACAGCCGTCTGTGCACACACTGTTAAAACAATGGGGGAGATTTATGAAAGGGTGTAAATATACACCTGGTGTAAATTGCCCACAGCAACCAATCACAGCTCCTCTTTTATTATACCAGAGATGAAAGCTGAGCTGTGATTGGTTGCTGTGGGCAGTTTACACCAGGAGTATATTTAGACCCTTTCATAAATCTGCCCCAATATTCCTTTTTTCACAATATGTGCATGGACTAAAATTTTTAACCATACATTTTAAAGGGAAACTATCAACAGGTTATAAAAATTTCCTATCTCCCCTGCTTCTGTCACCGACTCCCCTCTCCCCCACTACCGTCAGCGG
This sequence comes from Dendropsophus ebraccatus, assembly GCF_027789765.1. Classification (NCBI taxonomy): domain Eukaryota; kingdom Metazoa; phylum Chordata; class Amphibia; order Anura; family Hylidae; genus Dendropsophus; species Dendropsophus ebraccatus. The sequence goes on from NC_091463.1 coordinate 66,312,866, forward strand.
CTCCCATCACCGGCTCCCATCTCCCTCGTTCCCGTCACCAGTTCCCAGCTCCCCCGCTCCCATCACCAACTCCCATCTCCCCCACTCCTATCTCCCCCGCTTCTGTCATCGACTTCCATCTCCCCCACTCCCATCACCGGCTCCCATCTCCCCTGCTTCCGTCATCGGCTTCCATCTCCCCTGCTCCTGTACTCGTCTCCCATCTCCCCTACTCCTGTTACCGTCTCCCATCTTCCCTGCTCCCGTCATCGGCTTCCATCTCCCCTACTCCTGTACTCGTCTCCCATCTCCCCCGCTCCTGTCACCGTCTCCCATCTTCCCTGCTCCCGTCATCGGCTTCCATCTCCCCTGCTCCTGTACTCGTCTCCCATCTCCCCCGCTCCTGTCACCGTCTCCCATCTTCCCTGCTCCTGTCACCGGCTCCGATCTCCCCTGCTCCTGTACTCGTCTCCCATCTCCCCCGCTCCTGTCACCGTCTCCCATCTTCCCTGCTCCCGTCATCGGCTTCCATCTCCCCTGCTCCTGTACTCATCTCCCATCTTCGCCGCTCCTGTCACCGTCTCCCATCTTCCCTGCTCCTGTCACCGGCTCCGATCTCCCCTGCTCCTGTACTCGTCTCCCATCTCCCCCGCTCCTGTCACTGGCTCCCATCTCCCATGCTCCCGTCATCGGCTTCCATCTCCCCGCTCCTGTACTCGTCTCCCATCTCCCCCACTCCTGTCACCGTCTCCCATCTTCCCTGCTCCTGTCACCGGCTCCCATCTCCCCTGCTCCCCTCATCGGCTTCCATCTCCCCTGCTCCTGTACTCATCTCCCATCTCCCCCACTCCTGTCACCGTCTCCCATCTTCCCTGCTTTTGTCACCGGCTCCCATCTCCCCTGCTCCTGTACTCGTCTCCCATCTCCCCCGCTCCTGTCATTGGCCCCCATCTCCCCTGCTCCCGTCTCTCCCTGCTCCTGTCACTGGCTCCCATCTCCCCCACTCCCGTCTCTCTCTGCTCCTGTCAGCCCCCCACTCCGTCCGCGGACAACACCAGCGACTCCAACAGACGTCCAGTGTTTTTCTGTGGAAAACACTGGACATGTGAAGGAGGCCTTAAGGTTAACACTATACTGTGGCAAGGTCACAGTATTTTTGTGATATCCAGCAATGTTTTTTTTTATTGTTTTTTAATTACTGGAATCATCTGTTGATGTGTTGCTGGGAGTAATAAAGCATAACACTCTTAGACTATCTAAACACATAGTAAAATAATATCAAAATTAGACGAGTCATGTAACAAAAAAAAAAAATCAGGGAATTTTCTAGACATAGGGCTATTATGGGTTTGTAAGAAAAAAAAAACACCAGATCACAGACAGGTCACATTCAAGTGTTAAATGCATTCATATGAATTACATTGCAGCCTTTGACCAATAATCAGCAAGGTTTTGATATTTGGTCACAATCATATCCCAGACTTTTTATGTCCCTACATACAATCATTAGATGTGATGTCACAATGGAATATTTGGATTTTCATGTTGCAAACAGCCCCATCCTTATATAGAAATAAATGTGCCTGTTTAAAAAAAAAACTAATCAATTCCTGTATGTTTCACGTTTTATTTAAATTATTGTTTTTAAATTTTTTTTGCAAGAAAAATTGGGAATGGGTTTATTCTTGTTCCTCATATATCGTCGGTAATACAAGTTATCTTGCGCATTGGAGCACACCTTACTGTTCACCTCTGAAATGCATCAGAAAAGACAGGAAAAGGAGTTAATGGCATTCTATTCTAGACTTCAAGCCATGGCTGTGCTTTTGTAATGCAGGGAAGAGTTATTTTCTTTTTAAATGGAAACAGATTAGGAGGCACAGTGGTCAGACCTACTCCCTTCATCTGCATAACACCTGCATGCTGAATGAATAGGCCGCACTTAGATGAAGTTCAAAAATATTCATGAATTTTAATTCAGTGCTTCGAAGGCTTTTGTTAGTCAACAAGTAGAACAATGCGCCAGCTTCAGGGTTCATTTACAAAAAATATGGCTCTGTGCTGAGCCTGAAGGATTCCCACTAGTTGGTTCAATCAGTTAGTGGTTCAAAATAAACACTGAGATTGTCTGTTAATGAAGCGGGAACATAATATAGCGAGAAAACTGGGGGCTCGTGTGTTTACTAAATAATAATGGGGACTAAAGGACTCATTATAGACTCATCTCATAGTCCCGGAATACAGACATTCATCTTATATAGCCATGATTTATTAGTTAGTATTATTTTGTCGGCAGTCTTTCCAACTTGCATACATTGCTGGACAGTGCTCTACCTTATGCTAAGCCAACATATATTCTATGATTAAGGTGAATATATATATATTCCCAACATATATACCCAATATTTCTGTGGCCTTTTGGGCATGTGTTTGGTATCTTCACAATTATATGTGCTTTATAATACAACCGTGTGCATAAAACATGCATATGGTATAGTGTAGATTGTATTGAAGTTACAATTGCAATAGTATAGAAATACAGTTGTATGTATCAGGTATATACATCCAATGGGAGATTTATCAAACAGGGTGTAAAGTGCCCCTAGCAACCAACCAGATTCCACTTTTCTTTCCACACAGACTCTTTTGAAAATGAAAAGTGGAATCTGATTGGTTGCTAGGGGCAACTCAGCCAGTTACACTTTAATACAGTTTTATAAATCTACCCCCCCCCCCTTAGTGTTTAAATGTCCCTGCTACAACTATTTCTGAAACGTCATGTAGACATAGCCTAATGCGGCATTCTTATATTATATTTACCATTTTTACTCATAGGAGATGTGTCCCGGTTTCAATTGGTACCCCAAAACTGTAGGTAACATTGCCATTTGCCCCCTTAGTTGCAAATAATGTAATTTCAGTGTCTAAAACACTCAAAGGCAGTTTAATAGAAAGCAAATGAATATAGGAAGGTGATACTTACAGTATGCTTGTATAGGTTTGTTGGATGGTTTTTATGGTATACCAAACACAAAAAAGGCAAAAAGACAGCCATAATTTAAAACCGACCGTAATAGCAAATAAAAATGGCCATTTTATTCTATTGTAATTATAGCCGTTTTTCTTTTTTTTTTTATTATGGCTGCCCGGGTGATGGTCAGATTGCAATGTCTTTCATATGATTCATCAAGGTTGACATTTTAACCTATAACCTAATAATAATTTGCTTTACTGGATTTGTGGTGCTAAAGAGTTTCTGTCAACCAAAAAGGGACATGTCGAAAGTTTCACTCTTAAATAAATGTAATTGATCTCTCATATTCACACGTGCATATGTCAACTTCCTTTGCTTCTTTCTTATTCTCAATAAAACAAGTTTTTATCAAATTATTTTCAACTTTTTCTTAAGTCATATATTTCTTCTGTCTCTATTTCTGAGAGTTAGCAACCACTCATAGGAACCAATACAGCACATATGAGAATCAGACCATTCTGTCTAGTTCTTGTTCTAGAATTTATAAAGATACAACAGATTGGTCCTACAAGAGTCTGAAAAAGCTTCTGTAGGATCTGAAATCTTTTTTTTTTCTAAAATTTATATAACTAAAATTTGATTTACATAACTGAAGATTGGATATATAATAACATAGCATTCCATATATATATATATATATATATATATATATATATATATATATATATATATATTTTTTTTTTTATATATATATATATATATATATATATTCTTTTATCTGTACGAACATACTAACACTTACGAACAATTCACTCATCACTAGAATTGATGTGTTAAGTCTCTGAGCGGAGAACGGCCGCAGCAAAGGTGCCGGAGCTGTCCCTTAAACAGGCTATGGCACACTGAGGCAGGTGGGATTTCACTGCGGAATTCCACCTGATTTACTCAGTGTGAACATGCCCTAATATTTGCAAGTGTAAGCACATGCAAAGATTTTTGTACATATTAATAACATATACAAATCTGCATGTAAACATAGGCCTGAGTACTTTAACTATTCAGGCTATGTTCACATATATTAAAATAATACTAACATGTGTCCGTAATATGGAGTAAAAAAAAAAACAGATAATTTTTCAGATGCAATAGTGTGTTCTGTTGAAGTCCTTTGAAGTCCCTTAAAACTTCAATGGAGCACATTATTATAATGGAATGGACCATCGGAGCAAACACAGAGAAATACGTCCGGAACTAAGTAAGGGCATGAAAATAATGAACATGCTTATCATTTACAACCTGTTGTTTTTATATAAATAAATAAATGGCTGCGGGGGTCCAGATCACTTGTACCGACAGGTGGGGTTAGCCACTTACCTCCATCCTGTCGGATCGTTGATCTGTGCATAGAGTCTGCTCTCAGGCAGACTCTATGCACAGAACGCTGATAATACTGATTAATGCTATGCTATGGCATAGCATTCATCAGTATATGCCATTAGAGCATTGCATATATAAGTCCTCTAAGGGGACTTAGAGACTCTCCATTGCATGAACTGACATGTTCTATGTGGCCGCTATTCAATGAATAGCGACCGCACAAAACTGACATGTCAGTTCCCCATGCGGCCGCTTGCAATCCCGCAGGGGCGTAACTTGAAATGGCTGAGCCCCATAGCTAACTTTTGATAGGGCCCCCTGACTGACCACTAAACCGTCAAGTGTAGTCATAGCTACATAACTGCAAGCGCTGTTCAGGAGTGTGGAAGTTAAAGGGACATTTGCAACACCCGGAAGGCCACCATGTGCTGCAAACGATGACAGTTCAGGGGGCCCAGTGTATTGCAGGAGCAGGCCATGGGGCCCCCTGATGTGGTGGGCCCCATAGCAGCCGCTATGGCTGCTATAGTGGTAGTTACGCCCCTGCAATCCCGTCCAGAGCGTATAGTATGGGTATACACTCCAGACGGGATTCCATTAATTTTCAGTGCAAAGTATCTTTTGAATTAATCACGGCCGTTGTTGCAATTTGCAACAACGTCCATGATTAATTTTAAAGATGCATTGCGTGAACGTAGTCTAAATCTGTGCAGAACCAGCAGTATATTTTATATATATATATATATATATATATATATGTATACATAACAACAATATAAAAAGGGCTTCTCTTGTATTGCAAAGTTAGGCCATGTTCACACAACGTATGTGTTGTATAAATCACGACCGTTGTTGCCATTTGCAACAACAGCCGTGATTTATACAACACATACGCTGTATGGAGCGGATGGAGCTTATACACATAGTATACGCTCCAGCCGGGATTCCGTACGGATTCGCCAGCATCCTAATTCTTCAGAAATGAATATCATCCAGACGGTATGATCTTCTCTGCCACAGAACGGCCGGTGTTTTACACCATGTGAACATGGCCTTAAGCAGTACTTTTAAGGGTCTTCCCAAAATCCATTCCAATCCATTGCTTTCCCATGTCACTTTTTTTTTGGGGGGGGGGGTTGGACAAAATGCAGCTCCCCATACAGAGAATGCTGGGTCTTTTGTTTAACGCTGTCTGTGGTGCAGAAAAGGTTCATAAGGATGCTTGCTGTGGAAACCATCAAACACTAAATTCTAACTTCGCAGGTGAGGCTTTGGCATCTAAGGGTTAACTGACTGACCATCTTATCCCACACCTTCTGCAGAATCTCAAATTAAGTGATAGAGACATTGGGGAAGATTTATCAAAGGGTGTAAAATATACACTAGTGTAAACAGCCCATAGCAACCAATCACAGCTCAGCTTTTACCTCTGGTAAAATGAAAAAAGAACTGTGATTGGTTGCTACGGGCTGTTTACACTAGTGTATATTTTATACATCTCCCCATTTGTTCTTTATAAGTTACAGTGTACGGACGATTTCTTTGGACAGCCATCATGTTGCATCAAAATAACAGCAGTTTGGAATTTGACACCATGACAACCATAAAAAAAAAATGTCAGTTAACGGTCAAAAAAAAACGTGTTATTGTGGCCTTAAGGTAACCATTCAATCACCTTACCATGATTCCCCATACCATGTGGTGTCTCTTGATGTCATTTCCAAACTTTGAGCGATAAAGTGGAACTTTGACGATTACCGTTTACTCATCCTACCATACTTATCCGTTGGTTTGACTCAGTGTCATTTCTTATCTTTGAGCGATAGAACATTTATTTTTGGATCTATGGCATCAACATTTACCCTACTAAAGGGGAACTATTAGCAGGTTAGACAAATTCAACCTACTGATATTCCCCTATAGTGTCAGAGACGCTAAGGAGGAAGGTATGGGTGTTACCTTCCTTCTTGGCACCAGTCCTGCACTTTAAGTCAAGGTAAACTCCGCTCCAGAGCACCCTTAGGAGCATTGGTTTGTCTACCAGCCCATCTTCTCCATTGATTATCATTAGAAGAAGCTGATGACACGGCAGTGCTCCTAACAGTGCACCGGAGCAAAGATTACACAGACTAACAGCGGGGGACCGGCACCGAGGAGGAAGGTAACACACATACCATCCTCCTGGGCGTCATAAGGGGCTATCAGCAGGTTAGATTTTAATAGTTACCCTTTAACCATTCTATCATACCTCTCCTACAGGGTGTATTGATGTCATCTCTAAACTTTGAACGCTAGAGCTCACTTTAAGTAATGGAGCTACATACTACATAACAATTATCCATACCTCAGAATGTGTAGCAGGAAACAAGGCACCATGTGACCTTACTGAAATGGTCAATAAGTGTTACATCCATTTTCTAATCTATCATCATGGATGTTCTAGAGCAGTTTCACCGTCCTGATAACACGTAACACTTTGATCTCCATGCTAAGTTTGCCCATAGAATATATCTGTAGGTTTAATTAAAAAAAAAAAAAAAAGTCAGTGAGTGAGAAGTTGTACATTCTCTCCCCATAAGTAACTGTGAAATATTCCAGGACTGTCTGCGACTAGGGATGACTAGGACAGGCTGTGTCTTGAGCAGAGGATGTTAGCATCTTGTAGCGTTATCATCGCGTCTGCAGCTCCTCATTAATATTCCGTACATACTGATGCATTTTCTATATCATTGTCTATTAACAAGAAGGATAATCATTCATTCAGTTATCAAGCAGTTAGCAAGGACCTGGCCTTGAGTATTTAGCGCAAAGAATCCTGGGAGATCAGGGAAGGTTAAATGTGATTGACATAACATTATCTACATTTTCTATATAATTATAGTTCAATAATGAAAGCAGATGTCAGATTACGCACATGGCTTTTAGTTTAAACAGCCCCCGATATCTATTCACTAAGCAGAATATTAAGGCGCTAGCACGCTTATATATTTACAGCCGCTCAAAAATACTTTACCGCTTCCACATTACAATGGGAATGTTTCAGGGCACACTCTAGATATGTTATTTGTTACTGAAGTGCCGGGGAAATGACTTAAGGGACTTGGAGTGAAAGTACAGTTAAACAAAAGGAAACTGCAAGACAAGCTAAAACGGAAAGTGACAGAAATCAAGAACAAAAGAAGAGGAAAGGAACAAGAACAAAGTAGCCTGGAGGTGGATGATGAAACAAAATATTTTCCTTATTCAAGTGGATAGAATGTTATGCAATATAGTAGAAAAAAACATGTTACTTCAATTTCAATAGGTCCTTTGCCATATAGTCTATGCTACCTTCAGTTAACCTTAACTGATAGGTGAGGAAATTGCATAAAGAACAATTTCTCCATTGGGGACTGGGACTGATGTGGGTAATAATCTCTGTATTATGTAGAATATGCCTGTTTGATATATATATATATATATATATATATATATATATATATATATATATTCACACAGTGGTGATCAAAATGAGAGAACACAACTATATCCTAACATTTCATAACATATTTCATAAACTACATACCTTCTTAAGTACGGAATAAAAGTGTAGACAAGATATAACTGGCACCAGTTGCTAATTTCTTACCTTTCTGACAACACTTATGTAACAGGCAGTCTAAGGGCCCTATTACACGGGACAATAATCAATGGCGAAAAATTGTTAAATTGATTGAATTTAAACGATAATCGTTCTATGTAATTGCAGACAACGATTGAAAAATCGTTCGTATGTCGTTGATCATTAATATAGATCTGAACCTAAAATTATCGTTAATCGTTCGCTAATCGTTCCCTAATCGTTCGCTGTAATTCCACGTTCGTTCGCTCAAGTTCCGCGTTTTTTCACTAATCATTCAGTGTAATTGCACATTGATTATTGTTTTTCTGGGATCAGAAGGAATAAACGATCATAGTAACGATCACAATATCGATCATAGTAATGATCGTAACTAACGATTATTGTTCTGTGTAATATGGTAAACAATTTCAGGTTAATGATAAACAATCTCGTTTGCGATTGTTAATCATTAATCGTTAATCGTTAAAAATCGCTCAGTGTAATAGGACCCTAACTCTTCAGTTTTCACTGACTTTGCAAAAATGCTGTGCTGCTCCAAAGTGACTGAAACCCTCTGGCAGAAGGTTGTCAAGATGAGGGCCAAAGTGGTGACCCTATCAGCCATAGCAAGAGAAGTTGGTCAGGATTTCTGGAATATTGAATCTTTACAACATCACAAACTTATTCACGTCCCCCAAAAAGGCTGGTCGCCCACAAAAGACAAATGCAAGAGAGAACAGGATAATTGTTTCAACACTGGAATCACTGCAATCACTGAACAGAGTAAGGATCTGTCCCTACATTTAAGAACATTTGGACTAACGTCCACTCTGCAGGCTAGACAGCTTTGTTGACAATGACAGCCATGGTGTCACCATCTATGAATAGCAGTAGTGGTTGTATCCAGAGGACATGGTCTTCACCCCGGTACCTGCTTAGAGGTGAATGGTTGTCATATTAACAGCTCCACCACTGCAGCCTACCTCTTGGCTAAGACTGCAGCTTTTTCTTGAGACTGCATCCCCCTTTCCTGTCCTCTTACACTATGGAGTATTACCCATTTGGGGATCATCTACACCTGAGGTAGTCACATAACACAATTCCATTCATATATACTTTGGGTCTGGCTCATGTTTTCATGGAGAGTGCCATGCTGACTCCCATCTCTACAAGTATGACCAGAAATACATATAATTAGAACCCTAATATTCCAAACATATAAGTCATCCAGAAAAAGACAGTGAGTCCCACATGCTGTACTTCCTCGAGAAAGGGACCTAGAAGGCATTATCATTGCTCTGGTTCTGTGATAACAAACTTGTGGCACTCTTTTTCGTTATACTTAATTTTACCATGGCCCCTCACTGAAACCCTGTGCTCTTTACCCATTTTGGGACCAACTTCCCCTACCAGAATCAAAGGCCCATTCAGCCTCTTATAAGCCCAATCCTGAAATCCAGATGGCTTTTCTTTCTGTAAAGCAATAAAGGTTGAAATTGTCTGGTTTATCAGAACTCTCAACATTCCCAAGAAAAAGTCACCGAAATAATCAGTAGATAAGCAACTCAGAAGACCTCCAAAATCTTATGTAAGCTACCCTGTTAGAGGTAGTATATCTAGCAGAAAACACTTTTAGAGGTCACCTGCCTGGTAATTAAGTTACACCAACATATGGAAGAACGGGAAAGCAAACATAATAGGTACATCATATGCTTTGTAGGGATACTGGAATAGAAACAGAGGGGTGGAAAACCAGACAAATTTCTGGAAGACCCTTTTATGAAGACATATGGTCATGACACCATTTCTTTTGTGTTGAGAGGACTTATTGCACTTTGCCCCTCTAACCTGGAGAGCCTTATCAGGGGTGTCCTAGTTTTCTTTTATTATATTGCTCCTAAGATGGACTTAAAGTGTGATGGAATTAGGGCCCTATTACACAAAGTGATTATCGGCCAGTATAATAGAGACAATGTTCAGCCGGTCACAACATTCATCGACTGATTGTGCCAATTATCACTTTATGTAATAGAGACAACAATCAGCTAATCACAACGATCATCGGCTGATCGTGTCTTTCAGCCAATTATCACTCCATGTGTTAGAGACAACAATCAGCCAATCACAACAATCATTGGCTGATTGTATCTTTTGGTCCTGACTAGAGATGAGCGAACTGGGTTCGGGTTGAGTCGATCCGAACCCGAACGTTCGGTATTTGGTTAGCTGGGGCTGCTGAACTTGGATAAAGCTCTAAAGTTGTCTGGAAAACATGGATACAGCCAATGACTATATCCATGATTTCCACACAGCCTTAGGGCTTTATCCAAGTTCAGCAGCCACCGCTAATCAAATGCCAAAAGCTCGGGTTCGGATCGACTCGAGCATCACTTATCTCTAGTCCTGACCTAAAATTGTAGTTTTTAGGTTCAATGCTGATAATCCTTTTTTTTAATTGTCAGGTATAGGAAAGGCTTAGTAAAGATGGTTCTGCTTCTCGTAATCTTGTATACAGTGTTACAATCATCTATTTACATACAATATATTTTTGTCAGAAATAAGACGTGATCAAGGAGTTCTTGATGTGGTCTAATAAGAGACTCCGTCTAGTCAGTCATGAGAGACGGGTGGAGTTGCACTGTCAGACTTCAAATCCAACTTGTTGGGAGTTAATTCATGGCACCTACCAGATTTTTTTCATCCATTATTGTGGCTTTTTGCTTTATTGTTTTGTGTGTTACTCCTGTTGTTTGTGAACTGCTGTGAGGGATGAATTATAAAATGGTGAGTGCCATGGATTATCTCTCAACAACTTGGATTTATTTACATCTCTCTATTTAAAACTAAGAACCACCAGTTAAAAGTACATACAACCCCTATGAATACATAAAGAGAGCAGGACCGAGTGGTTACGGAGAAGTTGCTATTCTATATTTCAAGCACTACTATTAGATTGTTTAGTTGCTCAGAGCCAAGGAACTATTGATGATATACAGTATATGCTAGATTCTCTTTCATATACTCCCCTGTGGCATAGCTACTTTCTTTAAAAAATATATAAAGTTCTCCTAGATGGGAAAAAAAACTGAACCCTCATCAAGGCAACATGCAGAAACAACTGAACTGTACATTCAATTTAGAATAAATTTAAATAAACATTCCCCTAATTTTTTTCCAAGTATAGTAACCCCTGATGATTGTTTTCCCATGGCACAGCGTTATTCCAGATCCCGCTGGTGATAACGTACGTCACATTGCTTCTGACCCCCTTGATTCTCCTGTGCTATTGTGTGATGCATAGAAAACTCTTACTTCCCTCTTCTGAAGATGCAGGACAGCCTGAAGAAGAGGTCATGTGGGCGCCAGCAGGAGTAATTCTGCACTGTGGGAAAGCGATCATCGGGGTTTAGTATACTTGTCAGCAGCCTGGTAGCCTTCTTTAAGCACTCAACATCTCAACATAAATATACTTGTAGGTCAAGTTAAATATTTTTGCAAATACATTCATTTAGGAATCTTACCCTTATCTTTTCCTGATGCTGTTCTCTCCCTAGCATTGTTGACAACTTGTTGTCTAGGTTACAGACCACCGTTCCGTATGTTCAGACGATAATCACCCCATATAACAAGGCACTTACCTGAAGCTGATACCAAGAAAATAGGGGCACATCAAAAAGTGCATGTATGCACATTATGAAAATGCACTTCTACCACTTTACAAATAACTGGTCGAAAGTTAAACCTTGACACAAAAGATTAATGAGCACACAAAATGTAGCCAAAAAAAAAACAAGACAAAAAAACACAACTATGGCCTTAAAATATAAAGGCTATGTTCACACAATGTAAATTTTCTATTAATCACGGCTGTTGTTGCTGATTTGCAACAACGGCCATGATTAATAGAAAATTTACATTGTGCTGTCATCTATGGACTCACGGCTGGAGTGTATACACAGAGTATAAGCTCCAGCCGGGATCCCTAGCGGCCGCAATGAAAACTGACATGTCAGTTTTGTGCAGTTGTTATTCATTGAATAACGACTGCACAACCCTGACAATGCACACAATGGGGAGTGCGGCCCCGGTTGCACTTTCCATTGTGTGCAATGGTGAGTTGTGTGTTCGCCCGCATCTGTGTGCACCTGCATCCCAATTCAATATAAATGAAGTTTATCCTGGCCGTTACTGCAGTACTGGCCTAGATAAAATTCACTGGCGGTTCTGTGACACGGCCGGGTCACGGGATGGCTGGTGTCTCACACAGTGTGAACGTAGCCTAAACTGGCATTCAACTTTTTTGAGAATTTATAGTTTTGTATATTTTGGGTACAAACCGACAACGTGCTCTTCTGTCCGCTATGTTAAGCTATTTTTTACCTCTGTCTGTAGATGTTTCCCCAGTTATTATATATAGCACAAGTAATAAGGTTTACGTGAATGTGAAAAAGGAATTACCAGTTATGGCAGGTGTGTCAGGAAGAGTTCGACTAAAGCCCCTATTACACAGGGCGATGAGAGGCAGTGTTTGCTTGCTCCTCATTTCCCGCTTTTTGCCGATGCTATTACATGCACCAACAGCAAGCGGGAAAGTGCGGGGTGGCGGGGAAGCTAAAGATTGTCCGGGGAGCTTCATGTAATAGGGCCTTAACATTTGAATTGATCCCATTTATTTTAATGGGACAGATTAAGGCTATGTTCACACTGCGTATGTTTCCATCCGTAGTGCGAACCGCGAATATACGCACGTAGTTTTGAGGTTGATGCGTTCGCTTGAAAGTATATGATATACGCCCGCACAATGCACACTACGTATGAGCTTACGGCCGGATCGTATACGGCGCCGTAAAAAATGAACAAGACCATTGTTTGAGGATGGAATTGTTGAAACTCACGGCCGTGGATTTCAGTGCGGTCCCGTACGAAGTACTTACTTCAGCCAAACTGAACTTGATTTTTCGATCCAAAAGGTTCTGTGTGGTTTACGGGGCTGGGCGAAGATTTCCAAGTAAATGACCTGCCTCAGATCGCTTCGAAACAAGCTAGGGAAGCATAACTGTACTACGGGTGTATGTTCGCGATTCGTACGCATCCAGCCGCATGTCTATTTCTCCCACGCCCGTAGTTTCAGCCGCACATGTATGGCGGCGTACGAACTACGGACGGACTCATACGCAGTGTGAACATAGCCTAAAATATGCAGTGCTTGAATCTGGATTCTGGATTATCAGACACGAAGACTGCAAGAATGCATCTTGCAATGTTCCTTTGTGAATCGTCTCTAACAACAGTTTATAAAAAATAAAAAAAAATAAAAAAAAGGATAGGACTCCTGATGACATCTGATACATTTTTGCCATCAGTTGTCATCAGTTTTTGGTAAAAGAAGGGAGCAGTTCACCTGATATGTGAACCCAACCTAAATGAAATAGAGGTGTTCTATACAACCCTTGTAACTCCAATAGGATCACTAGAAAGAAAGCGCTATCTATCTTCTGGGAGCACAAAATGTGTTTTCATTTGTATCTTTATTGTATATTTTAAATAAACTTTATTAGATATCTAAAAATGCCAAATCTCAATAAGCTACATTATTTTTTTTTGTGTTCCATTCTTTTAACTTTATTTGATTCATTCATTTATTAAAGACAAAAATACATGAAACTGTAGTCTATGTAAATCGCTGTCATTATAATAGCAGATCTTTCTCCTCTCTTTGCGATGTAACGGATCATTGTGAATAATTGTTTAACTACGTCTGCACTTATCTTCTAAACCAAATTTCTGCGCACTTAAAATTTCCAGGTCATCAACCGTTCACATTGAATCCTTCCTTGAAAAGAAATCATCTGATGGAACTGTGCCCTTCGAAACTCTTCTAGAGCCTTGGTAAAAGTTAAGAAACATAATTAAACTCCTGCGCACATTAACATTTATATAATACATAAACCAAATGCTTATCCTGATTCACCAAACAAATTACATTCGGAGCATTATAATCAGCTACTTATCAATGGTACCATTTGAAATTATTTCTAGTTCTACAACTCAAAATGCAAGATGCCTTAAATACAAACCCTGTACATTTACATACTGATTTCATGAGCAGAGCAAAAGGTATTTGCCAGTAACAGTACAAGACTCAGCATTTTTATTGTCTGCAAAATCCTGGTCCTCTCTGATATGAAAATTCAATTATTTTAGAACGGGTACTCTCATTAAATTTTGACAAGCAGTGCAAGCTAGGTACCAAGGATAGCTCTAAAAGTCAGTTGGGTCTGATAGCACCAGGCAGAATTTTAAATTGTAGTATTTTTACTAAACGAGATTACCTGACAATTTAATATTAAAAGAAACAAAATTAATCAAAATATTGCTCTCTTTGGCATTTTTCAAGATTCTTGCTACAATGTAATGCATATATAAGCTTATGAGGTTTTGCATGTTTGCTTTCTAACAAAGAGGCTTAAGTGTACTTTTCATGTGGGTGTTATGTAGAGAAGAAGAAGTGTTTATTTGGTCTAGCAATAAGTCATGGTCACTAGTTTGAGCTGTGGCTGCCATATACAGGTAGCTGCATTCGCTGTTCTATAGCTAACACGTTTTGAATTAATAATGAAAATACTGAGGAAAGAGCTAGATGATAGATAGATAGATAGATAGATAGATAGATAGATAGATAGATAGATAGATAGATAGACCAAATAAAGCAGCAGTAATTAAGCTTCCAGGTGACTGAAATTCTTGAGGGAGAAAAAAAGGTAATTTTTGGTTCCCTAGACAGCTTCTTTTTCAGACTAGATAGATAGACCCTAATAATGCATTGTAAATTAAAAAGGGTGTTTCAGATGAATACCCTGTTTTTAAACATGCCTAATTTTTTTTTATAGATATTTGGGCACAGGTTTCTGTTACATAGAAGAAAAATATAATACTTATCTACCTCACTTCTCCACTACCACCATTATAAATATGTCCAGTCCCACTTTGTCACTTCCAAGGTCAGGGTCAGCGTGTGGAATTGCCTGCATAGGCAATAAGTGGCCGCAACAGGGGGCCACCACAGCTACTGGTTAAGTGGGTAGCTCTATGTGCCAACCCTAAGAAAATACTACGCATTGGCACTGGGCTTCAGAAGAGTGGTAAAGAAGGTAAGTACATATTTTTCTTTTATTCGACAGAAGATTAAACACAATTATCTATAAACTTTTTACCTAAAATACCTTAAAGGGGCCAAAAAATAGTCATGTGCTAGCCACAGGATAGCTCATCAGTCACTGATTGGTGGGGTGCCAACACCATACATCTCCACCAATGAGCTTTTTAAAACTCATACGACACAGTAAACTGCTTCGGAAGTCGTTGGCTCCATTTACTATATAGTGATGGTGGTATATAACCAGGTCCAGCCACTACTCAGTGAACAGAGAAAACTGCTTCCGCCCCCATGCTTTGTGCAGTGCGACACCTGGCACCCCACTGATCGGTCTGTTTTGCCCAAAAACCCATTTAAATTCCCAACCATGCTGATTGTCCTGCTGGTCCTGCAGCACTGTCGTCATGTATATCATTCACATTTAGCCAATCAAGGCCTCAGCACTGATGCTTGCATGTACAGAAGAAGACAAGGGAGATCAGTGATTGGCTACAGGAGTAAGTGATGTCAGTGTTGCAGGACTGGAGCTACCAAATGTGTAATACTTTTAAGAACATTTCTATCTCTTAGTCAATTTTTTTGCATACACAGAAACAGGTAAAGCTGGGCAGATGTAAGTACACAGAGCACACAGAAAAGGTACAGCAGGGTAAACTGGGCAAGCAATGCCAAAAAGGGTTGAATCAGACAGGGAGCCACTCTGTCGTTAAAGGACCAACATACACTTGGAGCCAAACTTACCAAGAAAGTAACTATTAAAATCTACTTTAATCTTGTCTGTACTCAAAAACATAAAATCTACTTAACATTGTATTCTATCAACCATTTGCAGAGAAAAACTATTTTTGCAGATAAAGGCCAATGGCTCGGTATTGTCTATGCTTTCATTTTCATAACTATTTCAAAATGTAACCAAAGAGGCAATATAAGTCTTAATCCCTGAAAAGCTCACTTCCTTATTCTTTCTTGAGGACC
Source organism: Dendropsophus ebraccatus (assembly GCF_027789765.1). Classification (NCBI taxonomy): domain Eukaryota; kingdom Metazoa; phylum Chordata; class Amphibia; order Anura; family Hylidae; genus Dendropsophus; species Dendropsophus ebraccatus. The sequence continues at coordinate 66,328,928 of NC_091463.1, forward strand.
AGTTCCGGCAGCATCTGAAATCGCCCATTAATTCACGCTAAAATCATCAAACTGATATGTGAACAATAGGCAGAAATCACTTTTACCATAAATTGTAATTAACCGTGAAACCCAAAACTAAAAAATAAAGTAAACTGCTATTCAATATGTGCAATTCCCTACACTTATACAGAGGGTGAAATTGGCAGCTATTTAGTAAAATCCAGGTGAAATGTGACCAAGGTGTGTATGTCCTAATACAGATCTGTCATTTTCTCCTTTGTTCTGGGATACATTGGTATTAAATGTCTCTTTCCCACAAATCCACAGGCTCCAAGCAAGACAAGCAGAATGAAAGCCATGTAACATTATCATAAAATTGATATGGAGAACACGGTTATGATGGCTCTGACAAACACATCTGCTGGTCTAGTTAACTGATTATATACTGTTCTCTTTTTGCTGTCTGGTTAACCCCTTAAAAACAGTTCATCTAGTTGTTTTTGTTTTATTTTTGTGGGAATCATACCACTACTAATTCTTTTTTCACTTTTTAAACTAATTCTATAAACTATAATGAGCAAAAACAGCAAAAAATCTAAAAGGAATATTCCACATCTGGAATACAGTCAATATCTGGAATACTGTGTCCACTCCTGGAGACCTCACCTACAAAAAGATATTGATAAAATAGAACAGCTTCAAAGACAGGCTACAAAAATTGTAGACGGTCTAAAATCAAGAAAGAGCCCATGCTTACATATCCGTGCTCCATCGGTGTCCTCCTATGGGTTTCTGTTGTTGCCATTAATCACAGCTACCTTCTCTTCCAAGACAAACTCATCCCGGGAGTGACAGCCCGCTCAGCCAATCACTGACTGTGTTAGGATAGTGCCATGGCCAGTGATTGGCTGAGCAGGCTGTTAGTCCCAAGACGAGTTTGTCTCGGAAGTAGGAGGACAGTACCCGAACCCTCGGTCATCCTTTCAAAGCTCTCCCAGCAGCCAATAATCTCTGAGCTTCACTGATGAGACGCTCGGTTGCTCGGGAGAGCTTTGTGAATCCCCTGCACAGTCAGTGTACGTCACACTGCCTGCGCCAGGAATGGGACAGAAGACGCGTGGAGGCCGGGAATGGGCCCCAGGTGAGTTAACTTTTTTTATAGTGGTCGCCCCATATGGTGGGGATGCAGCTCTTTTTGAGGCCCCCCCCCCACACACACACACACACACACACCATATGGGGTGACCATACCCGGCGAGTAAGATGACCCCCGACTTCTAAGAAGAATTTTTGGGGTTAAAAAGTTGTCTTGTACGCCGGAAAATACGGTATGTATATGCCTGGGATAATCTTATATCTATCCTAAGATAAAAAGAAAGGATATAGTGAATAGGTAGACTAGATCAACCAGGTGGTCTTTTTCTGCTGACAATTTTGAATGTTAGTATGTTTAAAATTGATGATGGTATCAAAATCACAATTTTTTGCACAATCCAACTGGTCCTGGCTCTTTGGTAATGAACTATCTGTTTAGCTAATGGGTGGGCATTTACACTGAAAATCTACTCAAAGCTGCCGTAGATTTCTGAGAGTGATACACGGCAATCTTAATAACAAGCCGTTTTAGGGTCTGTATTTCCACTTAGGGGCTGTCTTACTAACCACGTACACATACCCTAAGGCTATGTTCACACTACGTAAAAGTAGGGCCGTTGTTGCCATCGGCAACAACGGCCGTACTTTTGCGGAGCGCAACATAACCTTATCTAATATGGGATCCCGGCCGGAGCGTATACACATCGTATACACTCCGGCCTGGATTCCATATGGGGCCTCAAATAACTGACATGTCAGTTTTCTGCGTCCAGAATTCAGTGAATTCCGGCCGCAGAAAGACCTGTCAGTTTACACAGTGAAGCGAGCGGCCGGAGTGCTGTGTGCTATGGGAAGCTCTGATGCGGGCGCGCACTGATGCGCCCGCATCAGAGCTCTGCGGCCGGATGGATTATCTGGCCGGTACTTAAGTACCAGCCGCGATGATCCGGGCACAGACCGCCCGTTCCGTGACCCGGTCGGGGTCATGGAACAGCCGGTCTGATACATTGTGTGAACATAGCCTAATGCTGTAAAAGATCAAATTATTAAGGTAAGTGTATGGTGTAAAAGAATGGGATACAATTGTCCTGGGAATTAACAGAGCATAGTGTGGACGTGCATATGTATGGCACTGACTGGACTGGAAACAGGACCTGTGTGCGGGGGCCTTACAGAGTTTATCCAGTGTATCACAACTTTCAATGTATTGCTGCTATCATATAGAAAACAATAAAGGACTTACATGTCCACTCTCCCTCAGTGTCCTGTTGCGATGTTGCTGGTATCACCTGCTGACTGCACAGCCTCCACACGATAACACCACTGACAACGATTGGCTAGGCGAGCTCATCTCTAAATTGTTGGCTTCGCAGTCAGCGGGGATCACCGGCAACACTGCAACAGGACACCAGGGGAGTGGGGACAGGAGAGTATAGGTGCTTTATTTTCAAACAGCCTATTAAAAAAGGTTCCTCCCCAGAGTACTCCTTTAACCTGCCTTACCCCTTTAAATTTACACTTGTCACCTGTTAGTTCTTCTGATATTAATGTTGACACAATCTTCTGAGTAAGCCTTTTCCCTGGTACTCCATTCCAGCTACCATAACCAAACATCCATATTCACAGCCAAATTTCTCACTAGGGCACCTTCCACATGAGACCACACTGAGGGTCACAGCCTGGGTATTGGAAAGTCTACATCTATGTGATAAAGGTAAGAGCAAACAACAGGAGGAGTATTCTAACATACCAGAAATATATTACAGAGGTCCATTTTGGTAATTTTGTTACGTGTGTGTGTGTGTGTGTGTGTGTGTGTGTCAAACTATTTTTATTGCATTTTCAAAAAAAAAGTATAAATAACATAATATTTGTTCACATAACGTTGTGAGAATAAACAGTATTTATTTTACTACTCAATATTTATATTATCATCAAACAGAATTTTTTTTAGATAGAAAAAAGATAGAGAAGGTCTGCAGTATGGACAGCCTATAAAATGAACCTGAACCCTCTCTTGTCTCAGAATGAATACATAACAACATTTGGCTGAACAGATAACTGCAAGTTTATGTTACATACAGCTACTTTTTTTGTTTAGCAGCTTTCTAGTTCAATAAGTAGAATAATCCTTTTAAATCCTCTGTAAAAAGTTCTCATGAAAAGGCTGATCGGGGAGAGGGAACTGTCTCAGCTTCACAAACATTTGTTGTAAAGCATTTACAGGAATTCAGAAACTGTCACAATATTTTAAAAGATAGCGCCAATTGGCAAACTACATTTGTGAAAATTTGACATAATAAAATACATTGCATATTGCCATTCTACAGTTTCATTCAAATCCTCTTTCTCTCCAGCTTTCAGTGACTTGTTGTTATGGTGATCGTTCTCTCTACTCATGTAAGGCTGGGTTCACACAACGTTTTTCCGTCTGTTTTACAGTTTCCTTTTCAGTGTGTTTCATTTAAACATACTGAAAAACCTGGTCAACAATATTTTTTGGTACATAAAACACAGGTTTATTTCAGGCTATGTTCCCACAATATCTTTTTAGGTAAAATAACAGCAGTTGTTTTTTTTTAATATCGGCCATTATTTGATAATAACAGCTGCCTGTAATGTTCATGAATGAACATCCCATTGTGTGAACATAGCCTCAATCTTTTTTTTCCTTATAATGTAAGTCAATGGGAAACTGATGTTGCACTGATTTTGCGTTGTCTATTTTTATCATCTATTTAACATTTGTGGTTTTTTTTTCCTTTTTAACCTCTTAACCACTGCTTATATGACTTTTTATAGCAGTAATTAAGGGTCCTTTTTCTAGGCCATTGCCTTTTTGCAGAGGGCCTAAAATAAGGCGGTACATGTCCTCCATCCTGGGATCACAGGAGCTTGGTGGTCAGCATGGATACGGGACCCCCTTTCACGTATCTACCAGAAATGGAGAAACCTATGTTTCTTGCAGATTAAGCCTTTACATGCTGCAGTCAGATTGTGACCACGACTTGTAATTTGTGTATTGCACTACATTTACCTATTGGCTTCCGGATGAAACGAACTCCGGTGCCAATGGGTATCCATGGCAGACATGCCATGGATGCTTAAGCACGGCCAGTACAGTGCCTGTCAAGTCATACGTATTCCAAAATGGTACCAATAAAAAGTACAACTTAAAGTAAAACTAGCCATCATATGGCCATATCGACACTTAGAAGGTGACTATTGAAAAAAAAAATACTTGGGCATTAAGGCCTAAAATGTATGAGGGGGAGGGGTTAATGTATATATTAGCTCGAAACAAAAACACAGTGTGAATCTAGCCTAATAGACACGTGGTCTAATTTTTTAAACAAAAACTGCTCGATGTACCATCACCAATCTCTCCAAATAAGCTTGGATAGGAAGAACTTAGGTAGCAGAAGACTCAGGTGAAAGTTAAAGCCAAATGTTACAAAACATCTGAGTAATAAATACTCATGCACAAAACAGGTCACAGTGGTGAGGTAGGTATAGGCAAAGGTAAGAAATGCTCAAGGACTGTGTGAAAAACAATGTCAGAAGATGTAAGAAAACATTGAAATACAAAAATTACAGAATAAAATGGGGTCTTCCCTGAACTGTTAGAAGACAGTTATGGACAGAAGGTGATGGAGAGGACAGAGGAAAGGATAGAGAAGGGTAGCAAAGGGTCAGGAGAAAGGGATGAAAGAGTAATGGTGTAAAAAGGTACTGGATGAAACAGATAGGGAAGAAAGGCGAAAGGGGTAGATGGGGGAGGGTGGGAACTGGACCTCCCACCTCAGTACCACACAATGATTTAGGCATGAGGTAAAGACAACATGAGGCTTCACATTTCCTTAATACATATCAAACAGTTAATCTCTTTGATCCTCTTCACTATGTATGGAGATTAGCAGAACATTAGTCTTGGGTGTATAACAGCATAACCATAAGTCTGAAAATATTTTAAGAACCACTTCTGTCAAATTACTACATTTTATAGACCTTTTTAATAATAAAGTTGTAAATACATGGCATCATCTGTCAACAATGGGAGTGTGCATTCATAGGGAGAAGAAACAAAGTCAATATAACAAAAAAAAAAAATAACAAAAACATAGCAACGTGAAAATTTACACAGGGATTACAGAACTACTCCAAACCCTAAGGACTGAGTGGTTCATTCAGGTAAAGTGTAAACAGAGGTAAAGAGTGTAAAACCCATTTGCCAAACACTCTAGCCATGAAGCCCATGATGCAATTATATTTTTGAACAGTTTAAGATGTGAGTGACACCAACCTTGTTCCACAATAGTTTTATTGCCTCGCAATCTCAATATGCCGGCACATAGGAGAGATTTATTGACCCATTTTATGTAGGAGTTTCAAAGTTTTATTCCATCTACTTACAAGTTTGAAATTAATGGGGAGTTTGACAATTTAACTAGGTGCTCCCTGATTGGCAGAGCGGGTGGAGCCTGGTTCACCTTCAAGGGATGAGTGAATGGAATGTACAAAAATTAGAATGAAAAACGGTACTGCAAGACACATGAGAACTCCGGCGATATGCCAAAAATTGACAGCATATCCCCTGAGTTTTAATGTGTCTTTCAGTAACATACAGCATTTTTTCATTCTAATTTTTGTATATTTTGTTTACATATCCCTTCAAAAAATACAAAAATTAGGTTATTGCTAGACGCATTATAACTCCGACAGTATTCTTTCACCATACCACCAGAGTTCTTATGTTTCTTGCTGTAACCTGAGCGCCCTTACTAATTAGCGTCAATTCCTCAACAGAAATGTATGCTTTTGAATAAGGATATTCATACTAATCTAAAATCTAATCTAAAATCCTGTCCTATTTTATTGCATAACACTAAGCTTAAATGTTGGCAAATCTAATTGATTTTAGTCTAAAGGCCCCCATACTAACGTAAGCAGAACCTGCCGCTTACTAGAGTTGATCAAACCTCGGGAAATCCTAGGTTCGATCAAACTCAAACATTCACGAACCGCATTTGATTGCTGATGCCTTCCCGGCCCGTGGGGAAGGAGGAGACTGCCCGGGTACCGCCTGGAATTCCAGGATTCAGCCTAGGTTTAATAAACTCTACCGCTTACAGGTAGAGAATGGAGTTTTATTGCACAACTTCTTTGTTCTCTGAAAGATAAGCCACCACTAGAGCTTTCTAGCTGTGGCTTACCCTTCCCCTCCCCTATTGAGAACACAAAACATATTTTCTTACTTAGCACTGGCTGTATGGACTGTTTCCATTGAGCTGAGCACACCACTTGCAATTTGGGAAATGTTTCACCTGGCTGCATATATACGGTACCACTCCTCACATGCCAATTAAGAGTCCTCTCCTAGAAGAAACCCCTGCTGTGCCAGTCTGTCTCTTACTTTACCAGAGATAAGTATGTTTTTTAACAGTTATTTAAGATGTATGGCCACTTTAATTAAAGTTGAATATGATGCTCTATGTCACTTTTTTTTCCCTATAATGGGACCGCCTCTTATTAGCTCACAGTCTTTTGGTACATATGGAGGGATCACAAGATTCACTTGTCATCAAGTTTTTCAAATTGGAAAATTTCATTAAACCTTCCTCCTTGGGTTTCTTTTCTCCTAAGCAAGGATGAATCACAGATCGAATGGTGGACTTAGCATACTCTAGTAGGCTTGAAAGCTGTGAGTAAAAGTTGGGACAGCCTAGGCACAATGTTCACTGGCATTAAAACCTTCTACTAAACTCACCCTCCAAGTAGATCACTTATCCTAAAAAGGGCGACCCCACTGCTCCATCCCTAGATATGTATCCTACTTTGCCATATAAAAAATTGGCCAATACACACAATAAAATTCCAATGTGTCCATTTCCATCTACTTGGCATATTTCTTCAGTGGCCAGTCTGATATCAATAGATGAGTATGGATAATAAAAATCAGTGAAGAGTGGTAGCGCATCTAGCATTATTAAAGAGTTAGAAGTGCAATAGTTTACCCAATTGTGACACGGGCACATACAGACTAGGCACTTATACTTTAATCTTGCCCTTTAAACCCTTTGCGGTTAATACTGCATGGAACCTTTATGTCAGAGTCCACACACTACAGACTCATAAGTACTATGGGAGGGACTTACTAAGACCAATGTGTCATATACCAGTCTAAAGTAAACCCCATCCAGTGTATTCTTGCACTGGATGTATCAAGAGACACATGCCTCTTGACGAATCCAGTATCTTCTGAGGCTGGTCATAAAGAAGCCTCAGAAATCTATGCCATCTTGTTAGCAGGTGTAAATATGTATTACACCATATTGTGCTCAAACTGGTAACATACAGTATATTGGTGCAGTTCAGAGTGTGTAAGTACTGTTTTATTTTTATTTTTTTTTAAATACATGCGAAAAATCATTTAAAATTATTAAAGTACATTTTGCTTTAAAAATTCGGTTTCTTAATTATACATCACACACAATATATTGCAGGACTGTAACAAGTATATTGAACACAATAAAATTTCCAATATAAATTTCCCTACAGTAAAAATGCTAGCATATATGTAACCAACAATGCTGTGTTAAAACTACAATAAATCTTTATAAAGATACATAGACATGAACATAACAATTGTCATGCTTCCAGGAATACCAAAGGGCAACAATAAAAAATAATAAGTATAATATAATAAATAATCATTAATAATAATTAACACATAGTAGCTCACTCATATGTAAAATCTAAACTATACTAATTATATACCTTTTATATATGTTTTTTTTTCCTTCTGTCACACTGCTTTCATATAACAGTAGGTAATTACATTTGCATTGATTAGATTTCTTCTATACCAGCAGAACCTTGCTTCATCGAGCGATTCGAGAGATTTTGTTAAATCTCTTAATGTTATGCCTTGTACAAATTTTCCGTCAATGTTTTCTTTTTGAAATCCAGACTCCGGTTCAGCTCCCATCCTGACCAAGTTTTCCTGCCGGCTTTATTGTCTGTTCTGTAGAGCTATTTAAAAAATGTTGAATATGAACAATGGCTTTCACTAGTGTATTGTCAACTTTTGTATGAAGCAATCTTAGCTCAATGAGAAGGTCCCAGAGCTTATGGTTGTATCTACTGTGCTGCACAGGGCCCTGCTTGAATGTGTGTGACTGATAATGGGGCAAATTTCTATCTCTCATTAGATAAAAGCTGCAGCACTCACTGGCCAAACCTCCTGGGACATATATTACCAGAGCCTGACATATAGGTAAGTGCAGCTTTAAGCACATGTACCTGAGATGTTCTTTTCTCCTAATGATAGATTGCAGCATTTCTTCTTTTTTCTTCTTTTTTTTTTTTTTGGTTGGAAGAAGGTTAAATTTTGTGGAATTTTCTTTGTCTGCAAATGCACGTTTACAAATATTACATATGACATTCAATTAAATTAAATTGGTAAAATATATTTCTATTGATACAAGTATAACACGGATGATCGTGTATGACATAGCTCATTGTATGTTAGGCTACAAATGTAACAATAAAAATTCTGTAGAAAATTCATGTAGAAAATTCATATAGAAAATGTGATATAACGATGAAGTAGCATTTGAAATATTGAAAGCTTATGAAGGAAATTGAGGTATTTTTCTTTATTATTACAGGAAATTAAACTAATATATTAGAAATTTTACATATATATATTTTTTTTACACATAAATCTATATTTTTTTACACACATATATATATATATGTGTGTGTGTGTGTGTGTGTGTGTGTGTGTAATGTGTAATAAATTAGTTTATATATATATATATATATATATATATATATAGACAAAAATAATCATATAAAAGTATTAAAATGCTAATCAATATATCAATTATAAAATATTGTTTTCCATAAAAAAAAATTCTTATATGTTATACATTTATCTTTTTTTATTTATATCTTTTTTATTTTATATATATATTTTTTATTTTACTAAATGAATGCACCTTATGCTTAAGTATGCCTCCTATTGTCTAACATGGAAATGTAACCAAGGTTACAGTAGGACTTATATCAATTTCCCTGCCAGAACTCTGATATAATAACTTAAGTTTTTTTTTTTTTCCTAAAGATGGGGAAAATGTTTAATTAAATCATTTTTAACGTGAACCTAATTATTTTTGACAGAACTTAATTAATGTTTCATCACTTCCTTGTGTAATTAAGGTTCTTTCAGTGAGACCTTTGGTGAAGTGAAAATATATGACCTTTATCTTCCATATCATACCTACCATGACACGGAGATTTGTCATTGTCAACAAAAGGTATCGTTTGATTAACTGGGACAGGCCGCTAAATTAATGGAAGGAATTAGAATTGTTTGTTAGTTTTTCTTCTTCCACCTAATAAGTTCTAGGTTTTAATTAGGCAATACAGCAATACATACCCATGCTACCGCCATGCTTTTAATTTGCTCAAAAGGTTTCTTTGTGTATTAATTTTGGTGACAGACTAAGATAACAGATCCTTTCTATTAATCATGTTGGAGGTTTCCAACAAGTTTTATTAATAACATAAGAAAAAGTTAGGTAAAACACTTATATTCCCAAAGGGAGTAGTGTACAAGGTAATTGTAGGCCCATGCAATGTAACTAGAGTACTACTTTGAAAACTAACCAGGTGTCCCAAAGGTGAGTTCAATGTGAAAAATATGGTCTATCTTTTTTTTTTTTTATAGTCCTCCTATTGTACAACTTGTATTCTTATGATATATGTAGCCTCAGGTGCCTGCATACCTGTGGACACCTGCATAGGGGACTAGAATAAGGTGGAAGTAAAATATCTCAGCATCATTATGTGCCCCTATGTAGTTACCCAATAGTAAATTGAACCTGTGGCCAAATGTATCCTGTAGGTTAAAGTTAGTTTACATTTGGCCATTTTGGGGGGAAGGGTTAAAAGTAAGCAAAATCTTTAAAAGAACATTTGGAAAAATCACTAAACAATCTAGAGCTGGCTGAGATTTTGAAAGCCTTGAAAGCTTGACATTATTGGCAGAAGAATGTTTGCTTTTTACCTATTTATGGAAAAGCAGGTTGTTGTTGTTGTTATTTTTATTATTATAGCAATAATTTTCTATATTGGCCCACTGAAATCCCCAATTAAAAAAGTTCCATCTGTATTTAAATTATGTATACCTTGAAAAGTTTTGTTAAAATTGGACTGTGCAAGAATTGTATAATTTTGAAATGATTTAACAATCAGCATGAGTAGAGGTATGTGGCATGTGAATTCTTTAACCCTTTTAGCACAATATTGGTCATTGACTTTCAGAGCAAAATTTCACATTTGAAATTCTGTTATAAATGTGATTTTTTTTTTAAATTTCTTTCTTATAACTTTTTTATTTTTTATTAAATTATGTATTTATTTATTTTGGTTGTTTTTTGGCCAATTAAAGCTAAAACATTTCTATTTAGCAGGTTTTATACTTTGAAAAGTGGTTAGAAACTGGAAAAAATATTAAAAAAAAATTCTACAGTACCTGGTTTAATTAATAATATCCCTGGAATTAATTCTCTAATTCACCCATGAAAAGGCTATGTTCACACAATGTAAAAATAAGTGCAAATAAGGGCATTAATAACGTCAGTTGTTTTGCAACTTTGTCCGTTATTTTCACTTATTTTTACATTGTGTCAACATAGTCAAATAATGAGGTCTGTTACACTAGACCATTCATTTATGAATAAGAGAAGAGGGTAATGATCCATTACTTTCATCCAAATGCTTACCATTGCTAGGACCAAAGGCTGCTAGCAACAGATTGTTTCTAAAGTTGGAGTTGCTGTATGAAATTACAATGTGAAACATATATATATATATATATATATTTTTTTTTATTTTTATTTTTTTTTGCTATAAAGCAATGGACCTGTTAACAGCTCTTAAAACAGTTGTGTGTCCGCTTAATAGATTCTTAACAAAAATAATTTCATTGCATAAATACAACACCAGTACCAAACTCACAACATAAGTACAATACCAAAACCAAGCTTAGCACACATGTATGAAAGCTTACCAAGACTCAGTATATATATACATTGCCAAAGCTAAACTCCAATTATAACTAAACCATCCGAACCAACATAGATCAAGAGCAAACACACTGTTGTGCATTAAAGAACCTACTACTATTCAACTGATCATTAGAAGGTGCCAGGAGTGTTCTTCACTCTCGGGCTCCCAGTTAGTCTTTCTAATTCAAGGATCAGTCTCCTGCAGCAAAGACATTGATAGGGAGAGAAGCACTAAGCTGAGTGCTTCCCCCAGCTTGTTCTAGAGATCAGTGAGAGTTTCAACTCTCAGACGTCAACCAATCACAATTTTTGGCACGCCTCAGAATTTTTGCAAATGTTACAGAAAATTTAGCTGAAGGAAAATCACCAGCAGAAGAATGGATGTAAATATATACCCATGTTGGACAATGCCCAACAAATATGTATATGGATCTACATTGGGCAGCCTTGAAGTGTTTCACGTTTGGGACTTGTAGTTGCTTGGAGGTAATACATTTTGGGAAACTTCATTATCTTTTCAATGTGTTTAATCAGTACCAGACCAGACAGAACATTTATACAAGGTCTACACAGTATACATTTTCTATGGCATTGTTAAGAGTTATACTGTTTAGGATGTACAGAAGTTTTATTGAACTGAGCTCGAACATAGGCATTTAAATGACAAATGAAATCTAATTTAAAGTGAATTACGTGGTCATGGCTTGTGTGCTCCTTACAGGACAAGGTTAAAGAGATTACATTGGGTTCATGTCAGCAGCATCTGCTGGTAAATGCTGTGCTGACTGCTGATTTAATGTGAAATGTTGTGCCTAGTCTGTTGGAAAGGCTGCTGTTTTTGGCAAGTAGAAGAGAGATGTTATTAATTTGCATTACTACGAGGAATGCAGCTGGTAAATTTTTATCATATGAATTTGCATCTGTCATCAATACTGACATCTAGAGCAAAAGCCTTAAAGTGGATCTTGATATAAAAATTCAGATGACCAAACAATATATGAACATGGATATGAAATTCTTCAAATTAGATTGTATGTAGTAATGGTAGATACGTAGTCTATCTAGGTCAAACCTTCTCATCGATAATCAATAACACATTATTGGTTATAGATTAATTCTAACCCTCAGTGGTATTTGTTATTAGGTAAGCATCTGGATCTTTTAGAAATGTTGACATATATACCTCAATTAATACGTCTGGGGGGGTTAGATATTAGTTTAAATAAATTTATAGAATAGCGTTGAGCGAGTATGGTCCATTGCGCATAGTGTTCAATCGAGCTCCTTGTGATCCTGGCATTATGCCAACAATTGAGTATCTTGCAGTAATGAATTGCATTTTTTCATTCTAACTTTTGTATATTTCTGGCCTTGAAAGGTTTGTAAAAGAAATATACAAAAATTACAATGAAAAAATGAAATGAAAAAAAATGAAATGAAAAAATACCTTACTGCAAGACACATTAACACTCCAGCTGTACCCTGTCGAATTTTTGTATGTTTCATTTATACATCCCTTAAAAGTAAATGCTTGAGAATTACGCTGATTTCAATGGGGGTCGTTACGTTATGCATTCGAGCTTCCAAATGCCTCAACTGTTTGACCCTAAATTTAGCACATAGATACATTAGGTGTCTGGGAAGATTTGTGTAAAGTTACTGATCATAGATGAGCGAAGGATTCAATAATTTGATTTGCCAGGTTCGCAAATTTTTGGGTGTAAACCACACCTTAACAAAAAGCTAAACAATTGCCTAGCTGTTTTGGTGCAGTTTAGCTGTTCACTCATCAATACTTACTTGTCTGCACTCTTCTGGTGTCCTCTGATGTCTTCAGCCACCTCCAGCTAGCTCAGCCAATGACTGGCAGCCACATTGTCCCATCTCAGTCAGCAGTAAGCAGACTGTCACTCCAGAGATGAGCATCATAGTTGCCATAGGTCTCTGTTATTGGCCATTATCACAGACTTTTCTGTATATAAAAGAATGATGGTTGACTTCAGGGAGATCAACCATGACAGAAAAATTCTGCGGAAACACCATCAGATATTTCTCAATGTCAGTAAGCTAGCCAGACCTTCAATGAGTAAGGAACAACCAAGCCAAAGGTCTCCAGTCAAGTAAACCACCTTTCAACAAGCCACAGACAAGTATGACATGACTTGGGAAATACCCAAGCAAGGTATCTATCCACAGACCGCTGTTTCGGGTCCCAAAATTAAAACTCTATTTGGGATGTGATCTTACCAGGTAGTTACACTGTAATTGGTGTTTTAAGAATTGAGTGAGCAGGCTTGGTCAAGCATAGTGTGCAATCGAACATTGGAGTGCTTGATCGAGTTTGTGCTCCTGTTCACACTTATTCCGATGCTCTCCGGCGCCAGTTCCAGTCCCCTGCTCAGTCAATCACTGGCTGCAATGGGGCAGCGCAGTGATTGGTTGAGCGGGAAGTCACTGAGTGGGGTACCAGCGCCAGAGGGCATTGGGACTAAAGGAGGCAGGTACAGCATCTTAAGGTTTACAAGATTCTGTGCAAGATACATTACAGCTCCAGCTGTATGCCTGCAATTGAATGCATACTGCCAGAGTTCTAATGTGTCTTTTAGAAACCTATAGCATTTTTTCATTTTAATTTTTGCATATTTCATTTAAACATCCATTCAAGAGATGTAATAGGTTAACCCTAACTCTAACCACCTGGTTAAATGCTTAAGTCTCCCATTGATTTTAATGGGGTTAATTATTCATTGTAGAATGCTCAGCTCCATTAACAAGCACTCAAGCATTTACGGGCTCATTCAAAACTAGAGTATATGCATTTAATTGATTACCATGGCCGAGATGCATTACTTTGTGTATCAACATTAAAATTAATCTGCCATGTTCTTGACATTTTGTTATATTTTACAGTTAAGTTAGGTTCTCTACAAAGTTTTGCATTCTTAGCAAAAACTGCCACTTTTCTTTCAATTCCATATACCTGGTCATTAATCAGGAGATTAAAAGAATTGAACCTTAGACAGATGCTTAAAGTACATCACTGCTGATTTTTTAGTATGTACCATTCACAATGACTGTTTGTTTGTTTGTTTGTTCTTTCTTTAACCATGTGCTTACACTGTCACCGTATCTGAAATGTGAGTACACAACTTTCATATGTAGTACAGTATCACATGGTTTAGGAAAACATACATTTGCACCATGTTATTACTCATAAAAGAAGATATTATAAGGAGGACACATAATGCAACATGTCAGTGACCAAGTGTAGCAACAGTGGAACAGCAGGCTTAGGTATTGCCACCCGGAGTCTAGTCATTGGTCTGAATTAAAAGATAAAGAGAATGATCTTAGCAGATGACATGGTAACTTGCTCTCCTGGAAATAGCTACAATGCCTATCCTATTCAGAGTGTAAGGTTGAGCAAAGGGGACAATCTCAGTAGTATTACCCCTCCTCTTCCTGAGTACTTTGTGTTCTGTAAGTGATCAGCATTTTGCTTGTCTGAAAGTTGTTATATTGATGCTATAATAAACTTTAATGGCCCTTAAAGGTAATGATATCCCAATATAAAGGACTTGGAGTGTCATTGTTTTTGCCGTCATTCGGCTAAGAGACCATGCTGCTAGTGTTGTGTAAGTTATGTTTTGTTGTGAACATTGCACACTTACAGAGAGAATGGTTAAGACTTGTGAAAGGTATTGGGTAGCAGCCATGAAGAACTGCCGAAGTGGAAGTTGGAAGAGTAATTTGAGTAACTGATTGGTGGGACGGACTGTTGTAGAGGATAAGCCAACGGTCATTTTGGCTCAACGAGTGAAGTTCATATCTTTGTTCTACTGCAACATCTATGTTGTCCTCTTACAAATGTTCACTGAGTTTGTTTCAGTTTACAGACATTTATACTATTCTGAAAAGAAGAGATAAAGTACAAGTCTACCAAATCCAGGTGACCCATACTGTAACCGCGACATGTAGAATTACCCTGACAAGGTGGACATTATTCACTTTAAGACAAACAAAGCAAAAGGAAGACATGACAATGCAAGTTGTATAACCTATAGTACTGATATTGTCCCACGTTTATAATACAGAACATTAAGATTTACATAAGTAATTCAGAATAAAAACCACCACCACCTCTGTCTCCATGTCGGTCTGTGTTAAACCGAGGACCAATCGGTAGCTAAATTGGCTGAGCAGGAAGGTCCTTGTCCTCGAAGTGCTGCACCTTGTCCACTTTTTGAATCAGAATTGCAAAACTGTACCAACACCCTCAAAGCCCTGTTCTACTGCTTCAACCCCTCCATCACTCTCCACATAACTAGGGTATGTCAATGAAATAAGTCAATGGAGCTATGGAGGTATTGACAAACTCAGTTTTGGTAAAATTCTACCCATCATCCTGGAATTAGCATTAGGGCCATTGGAAGGTATTTATAGTTAGCTGCTTAAAGAACCTTTGCATATAGTTCTATTGTATTTTTTCCCAGTTAAAAGCTACTGAGCATGACAGGTTAAGTTGCTATCGATGTCAAGTAAACAAAACAATGAAAAGGAAGTGTCTCTGCAGAGTGTTTGAATACAGATCTATTAGTCCACAAGAATGAGCTATCAAAGTCTCATTTGTTTTTGTGCAAGCCTCATTTGCACAAAAATGTGCAACTTTTTACACCTTTCTGTCACTTTTTTAAAGTAATGATGGCCTTATAACAGAACGTAATTCCGGTTCATAACTGTAATAAACTTCAGATTGTGGCGCTTGGACGATGAACCATATTTATGAAGATTTATGTGCCTCATAAAAAACTCTAGACACCTTAAAACAAATTGGTCATCAGGTACTTTGCTGCTAATTTTTTACCTTAATCGATGGGCGCCGGCGTGGGGATGTCAGTGACGCAGTCCTTTTGAATTGTTGCCCAGTTCCCGCACTCAGCGCTGGTTATTTCCTTAGCAATCGCCCACCCCAGAGTACTGGGGCAGGTCCTCCGCACCTCAGTGTGGCGATATTCCCTCCCCTCTGTAACGCGGCTCCATTTACTCTAATAGAGCCGCGTCACAGAGCGAAGGGGACCCGGCGGCAATTCAAAGTAAGGACCACAACACTGACATCCCCATATCGGTGCCAATCGATAAGGATACAAAATAGCAGGGATATATTAGATGCTACATTAGCTTTCATGCAGAGAATCTCGTATTAATACTGGCTTATTAAATACCAGTCCTAATACTTCATCTTTGTTTTTTTTTTCCCTCTAAGCTTAATGCATACTTTAAAACACTTCTGTGCTTTATTAATATTATAGGGACAACCCAGCTGTGAGGTTTCTGTAGAAAGACAGCAAAGTCATGGTTAGCGTACATATTTCCACTTCGTATTACTTTAACCCCTTAACGACATCGGGCGTAAACTTACGCCCTCGCGCCCTGGTACTTAGCGCATCAGGGCGTAAATTTACGCCCGATGTTTCCCCGATCGCTGCGTGTTCACACACAGCGGTCGGGGAAGATGGCCTGCTATAAATCATAGCAGGCCATCTTAGCTTCACGGCACGGGGGGTGGTTAACACCCCCCGTGCTTACGATCGCCGCTATTGGCTAATCAATTCAGATCAGCCAATAGTGGCGATCGGAACCTTTCCGGGTCATCGGTGACCCGATGACCCGGAAAAAAAATGGCGGTCGGTGCTGTCCGAGGACGGCGCCGACCGCCATTACTGTAAAAAGTAATGTTGATCGCCGTGCCACCGGCCCGATCGCCGTGAACGGCCGGCCGGCCGTTCACGGCGATCGGGCCGGTGGCACGGCGATCAGAGTCCCACAAAATAATAAATACCTGCCCTGGACCCCTCAGCTAGGTAGCGGAGGGGTCCTGAGCAGGTATTTGTACATTACTCACCTGTCCCGGGCTCCTGATCGGCGTCTTCCGGGTTCGCAGCGTCCTCCGTCATTACGTTCGGTCTTCGGGTCTTTCCGGCGGTCCCCGTCGTCTTCTCTCGGCTATTTTCGGCTCCAGCCTCGTCAATTTCCGGATTTTGCGCTCTGCTGCCCCCTAGCGGCTGATATGTGTAATACACTTATCAGCAGCTACAGGGATATTCAGAATATAGAAAAAGTTTTTTTTTTTTTCCAAATTATTTTTTTTCTATTTTCCGCACCCTATCGCCGCTGAGTGTTGATCAGCATCGCACGAAAGTGCGCTGCTAATCAGCAACTCCTCCTTTTTGGCGTAGGGTGTTTTTTTTCTGTATTCTACTGCCACGGTCTGCTTATAAGTGTCGCGCATAAGTGCGGCATTTATCAGCAACGCCTTTGTTGGCGTAGGTTTTTTTTTATACTTACTGTAAAAAAAACACGTAAAAAACACTACATTACATTGAATAAAGTTTGACACTACACCACTACATACCCCATATACTAGTCCCCATATAAAGATGGCCCCCAGGGTGTTTTCGGTATCGGACGCATACGCTATTGTTGCCTCCGACACCGAAACAGCCAGTGAGGATGAATAGGGGGATCCTTCTTTCCTCCATTCATCCTCATCATCCAGTGACGTGTCTGGGGGTAGCGTAGCGTACGCTGCCCCCCAGACACGTCTTTTCCGCCAGTACCGTCCCAATAAGAGATGGCGGTATGGAGTGAAATTCTACTAACTCTGTGAGAGTACCTCAGGGTACACTTACAGATTTGGGGTACGTGCACACTGCGGAATGGCGAAGGATAACCCTTTGTGCATTCCGCAGCTGGCACCCGCCGGCGGACTGATGCGGGCGCGCGTCTCCACCCGTGTCAAAGACTCCATGTTATGCATGGGCGGATTCCGTCGTCCGTCCAAAGAATGAACACGTTGGACGGAGAGCGGAATCCGCCCGTGCATAGAATGGAGTCTATGACACGGACGGAGACGCGCGCCTGCATCACTCCGCCGGCAGGTGCCAACTGTGGAATGCACGAAGGGTTATCTGTCGCGATTCCGCAGTGTGCACATACCCTTAGAGTGTATGAAGGGACACCCGAATCCAGCCCCAGATGCCCCCAGATGCCCCCCTCCCCCCCCCCCCCCCCCCCCCCATCCTCGGAACAAGTGGAAAGATCGTCCGGGAACTGATCTTCCCACTGCTGGATAAAGGTCACCACCTGTACGGGGATAACTTTTATACCAGCACCCCCCTCTTCCGGTCCCTCGCTGCCCTGTAGCTTGCGGCACGATCCGAACATATCAGAAGTAGTAATAGCGCCCTAATATTTAGCAGCCATGGAGCGGACCCAGCGCTTCTGGATATGTGGGACCCCGTATCGCACCAGGACAACATTTTCCAGGTGACGTCCCCCACACTGGAGAAAGGGAGACCCCAGAAGAAGTGCAGAGTGTGGGGTAACAGGGGGATCAGGAAGGACAACATTTACCAGTGTGACACCTGTCCTGATCACCCCGGCCTCTGCATACTGGATCGCTTCCAGGCGCACCACACGTCACTGGAGTTCTACATTATCTAAATTCTGTCCCTTATTCCTATTTCAGGGGTCACGTTGGTCCGGGGATTATTCTGATCGCCATTATGGAGTCGGGAAGGAATTTTTCCCCTATGATGAGGCTACTGTCGTCTGCCTCACGAGGGTTTTTGCCTTCCTCTGGATCAACACAGGTTGAATTTGATGGACACCTGTCATTTCCAACCTTATAAACTAATAATTTGCCTAATACCCCCAAATAAATTAGAATTGTCCCTTTTCCCCAGCTAAATAGGTATGGCCGCCATTCCCATTAGAGGATGCCATGATGCAATTACAAAGCCTCTGTGCTGCCAGGACAGTAGAAACCCCCCACAAGTGACCCCATTCTGGAAACTACACCCCATAAGGAATCTAACAAGGGGGGCAGCGGGGATATGGCCCCCTGGTGACGGCCACATTTGGGACGTGAAAATGAAAAAAATGGTATTTTTTATTTTCTCGGCACATGTTTTACGTAAGTGCCTGTCACCAGTGGGGTCCATATGCTCACTGCACCCCTTGTTAGATTCCTTATGGGGTGTAGTTTCCAGAATGGGGTCACTTGTCGGGGGTTTCTACTGACCTGGCAGCACAGGAGCTTTGTAATTGCGACATGGCCTCCATCCTCCATTCCAGCCTCTAAATGGCGCTCTGTCCCTTTGGTGGCTTGCCCTGTGCCCATATGGCACATTATGTCCACATGTGGGGTATTTTCGTACTCAGGGGAAACTACCCTACACGTTTTGTGTTAATTTTCTTTTTTAACCCCTTGTGGAAATGGAAAAAATCAAGGCTAGACCAACATTTAGTGTAATTTTTGTAAAATTTTTACTCTAAATCATTAATCTTGTCATGATTTTTTCATTTTCACAAGGGGCTAAAAGATAAAAAAAAACACTAAATGTGTAGAGCAATTTCCCCTGAGTACGGAAATACCCCACATGTGGACATAAAGCGCCATGTGGGCGCAGGGTAAGCCTCCGAAGGGAAGGAGCGCCATTTGGTTTTTGAAGGCTGGATTTGGATGGAATGGATTTTAAGGGGCCATGTTGCATTCAAAAGGCCTCTGTGTTGCCAAGACAGTTGAACCCCCCCACAAGTGACCCCATTATGGAAACTACACCCCTCAAGGAATGTAACAAGGGGTGTAGTGAGCATATGGACCCCACTGGTGACGGGCACAAATGTGGAACAATGTGGCGTGAAAATGAAATATTACATTTTTTACACTATAATGTTGGTTTAGCCTTGAATTTATCATTTTCACAAGGGGTTAAAAGAGAAAAAAACACACAATATGTGTAGAGCAATTTCCCCCGAGTCCGTAAATACCCCACATGTGGACATAAAGCGCCATGTGGGCGCAGGGCAAGCCTCCGAAGGGAAGGAGCGCCATTTCGTTTTTGAAGGCTGGATTTGGATGGAATGGATTTTGAGGGGCCATGTTGCATTCAAAAGGCCTCTGTGTTGCCAAGACAGTTGAAACCCCCCACAAGTGACCCCATTATGGAAACTGCACCCCTCAAGGAATGTAACAAGGGGTGTAGTGAGCATATGGACCCCACTGGTGACGGACACAAATGTGGAACAATGTGGCGTGAAAATGAAATATTACATTTTTTACACTATAATGTTGGTTTAGCCTTGAATTTATCATTTTCACAAGGGGTTAAAAGAGAAAAAAACACACAATATGTGTAGAGCAATTTCCCCCGAGTCCGTAAATACCCCACATGTGGACATAAAGCGCCATGTGGGCGCAGGGCAAGCCTCCGAAGGGAAGGAGCGCCATTTGGATTTTGGAGGTTGGATTTGGCTAGAATGGATGATGAACGCCATGTCGCATTTACAGAGCCCTCGTGCTGCCAAAACACTGGAAACCCCCCACAAGTGACCCCATTCTGGAAACTACACCCCTCAGGGAATCTAACAAGGGGTGCAGTGAGGATATGAACCCCTTGATGACGGGCACATTTGTGCCATGAAAGTGAAAAAATGAAATTTTTCCCTTTCACGTCACATTGTTCCACATTTGTGCCCGTCACCAGTGGGGTCCATATGCTCACTGAACCCCTTGTTAGATTCCTTGAGGGGTGTAGTTTCCAGAATGGAATCACTTGTGGGGGGTTTCCAGTGTCTTGGCAGCACGAGGGCTCTGTAAATGCGACATGGCCCTTGAAATCCTTTCCAGTGAAATTCAGCTTCCAAAAGCCAATTGGTGCTCCTTCCCTTTGGAGGCTCGTCCTGCGCCCCCTTGGCACTTTATCGCCACATGTGGGGTATTTCCGTACTCGGGAGAAACTGCGCTACACATTTTGTGTCTTTTTTTTCCTCTTATCCCTTTAAGAAAATGAAAAATTGAAGGCTAGAACAACGGTTTAGTGTAAAAAATAAATTTTTCTTTTTTCACGCCATATTGTTCGGAAAATCTGTGAAGCACCTGTGGGGTCCAAATGCTCACCGCACCCCTTGTTACATTCCTTGAGGGGTCTAGTTTTCTAAATGGTCTCCCTTTAGGGGTGTTTTTTAGGTTTTGGCACCCCAGAGCCTCTGCCAACCTGAAGTGGTACAGTCAGAAATGACCAAATATAACGGAGGCGTTGAAATTCACTAGGCGCTCCTTTGTATCTGAGGCTTGTGGTTGCGTCAAATAGCGCAATAGGGCCACATATGGGGTATTTCTGTAAACTGCAGAAACGGGGCAATAATTATTAGGGTGCATTTCTCTGGTAATAGGTTTATAATTATGAAAAATATTGGATTACAATAAAATCTCTGCACAGAAAATTAAAATTTTCAAATTTCTTACACACTTAGCTTTTATTTCTGTGACTCCCCTAAAGGGTTAAAACACTTTCTGGATATGCTTTTGCAGAGTGTGGGGGGTGCAGTTTCTGAAATGGGGTGCTTTGTGGGGCTTTCTAACATACAGGCCCCTCAAATACACTTTGAACCTGAACAGGTCCCTAAAAATATCTGATTTTGAAATTTTACTGAAAATTTGGAAATTTGCTGCTAATGTTTTAAGCTTCCTATTGTCTAAAAAAAATTAAAGATCGTTTAATAAATGCCGCCAACATAAAGTAGACATGTTGCTAATGCTATTTAATATATAATTTATGTGGTATAACCACTTTCTGTATACGCAAAAAAGTTTCAAAGTTGGAAAAATGCAGTTTTTCACATTTTTTCACATTATTTGGGTTTTTTTCATAAAGATTTGTTATGATTATCGACTCCAATTTACCAGAAATGTAAAGTACAATATGTCACGAGAAAACAATCTCAGAATCAGCCGGATAGGTAAAAGCATCCCGAAGTTATTAATGAATAAAGTGACACTGGTCATATTCATAAAATTTGTCTCTGTCATTAAGGCCATTTCAGGCTCTGTCCTTAAGGGGTTAAGGCTATGTTCCCACAATGTACAAACAACGGCCATTCCGCCGTGAACGGCCATTTCTAAGCTCTACCCACATCCAGAATTAATGCTCATGATCATTCATTTCGGTCACAGGTAGCGTTAAAAAAAAAAAGAATGACGGAATGAAAATTGTTTGTACAGTGTGTGAACATCGCCTTAGGGTGTATCCACTTGTTCAGGTTTTTGTTTGCAATTATTGAATACAAAAGCAGGAACAGATAATAAATGGGGGACGTGTATGGGGAAAACTTCTCTTTTCAAATCCCTCCCTAGCTTTGTATCACATGACCTGGACAGATTTTCATCACCTGGGAAAAAAGTAAAGGTTCCCATACACCTTAACTTTTGTCAGACATTGGTATAAGGTACAGTATATGGGGCACTCCCAACTGTCCTCTGACTAAAGATTGGCATAGAAACTGCCCAACCCTTTCGTTCTCAAAGAGATAAGTCGCAGTCAGAATTGTCTAACTGCAATTTAGCCCTCCGCTTTTCACAGAGATCACAGAAATGCTCAGCCGTGCCGCATGTTCCTGTATATGGGGATGACCAGGGCCGGATGGGAGAGATAATGGCCGTTTGTCCCTTAATTGTTGAAGGTGTATGGCCAACTTTAAGCCTCTATTACACGAAATGATTATTAGCCATATTTGGCCAATATAGGCCGTTACGGACGATAATCATCTTGTGTAACAGAAGGCAACAATCAGCCGACATGAACAATGTTGGCTGATCGTTGCAGTCATTTGTCGGCGGCGATCGGGGAACAGTCACCCCGTGTAATAGGGGCTTTAGTCTCTACGACAAGAGATCCTAAAAACTACAAACATAGAAATACATGGAAAGTATATTGAAAAATGTTATAATTTTTAATTACACAAAATAACAGCTAAAAGTGGAATACCCCTTTAATTTCCAGAATTCCCGTAATCCCAATTGAATTGTGGTGCACGCCTTTAATTTACATCACCCAGTTTACTAAAGAAGTAATTTAAAAACTTTTGAGTGTTGGACGTTCCGTGGCATGTAATTGGCAATGATGAAGCACCATAATATATCCTGTTATTACCGTTTCAATCTTTAGACCGTGATGAAACAGGAAGTGGGAAATAGTATTAGAGGATAGATTTTTGACTTGGCAGTGAAGACAGAGAAGGAATGTAAAGGATTAGGGAGTTTAATGTACTGGAAAGAAGTATATCAGTAGTGACAAGTCTCACAGTGCTTAATTAAACATTTAGGATGAGAGAAGATTCAGACAGAAATGGTTCTGGTTTTGAACTATTAAAGCAAACAAACTATCTGTCAGGACATGTCTTTTTCTGGTAGAGTGATTACACGCTCGCAATTTCAATCATTGCTCACTGATGACAACTCATCTGAAAGTGGTGATTAGCACAGAAAAATACTTGCCTCATTTTTTTGGGCGAACTGGTGAGGTGTCATTGTTTACCTCAGCTGATAGAGAGATAGATGGCAGTTCTCAATTATATTCCAATATGGAACAGTGAAATATGCGTGTAGATATATCATGAGATTGAATGAATGAAATTAGACCCAGGGCTAAGAATTTCAGTACTTACATGGGATTAAATGTTTCTTTTTTCCATTAAGGTTGCTATATTGTGGGTTATATTTACATTGCGGAGCCTGAGGGCTAATAAATTTAATTGCATAAACAATCTGTCAGCACCTTTTCATGCTCAGAGCATAGAAAGATAATACAAATGATCCCTCTTAGCTGACAGCAGTTTACAGGGTGATAAAATCATGTTTTCATATCAAGTCTCAGAGAGATGGTGCTGAGCTGCAGCATGCATACCTCCTCCCTTCTCCACCCCTACCTGTACTGTATCATTGATGTTTGGCTTCTAGCAGTAAACCCTGTACATGTATGCATGGCAGGGAGGGATGCTTATTGCTGCTCTTAAAACTTGAGCTTAGAAGGAAAACATGATTTTAAAATGTTGCTTTTAGCTATAATTGGCTGTATCCCTATCTACTTTGGGCCCAAGTCTGCTTCTCTGAGCATTATATAATATTCATTTAAAAGGACTCATTAGCTTTTCTGATAAGTCTGTTTTTGCAAAAACTCATATATCCCCATAAAATAATTTGGGAGATTATTTAGGTTATGTTGTCCCTATGTTATTTCTGCTGGAAATGCCGGAATATTCTGGCTGTTGTCAAAGGGGCATATCTCTACACATTGTGACACTGTCCACTCTGTGTATAGCCTTTGGTTGTGTTGAGATATTCCCCAGTGACAAGAAAAATAGTAATGGTCAGTTAATTCATAAATTTCCAGAAGGAATAACAAAGGAATGACATAACACAGAATTTTAAGAAAAGGTGTTCTTTGAGGCTATGGGGGAGATTTATGAAGCCAAAAAGGTTGTCATTTTTGGCTTAGAGGGGCCAGATGCCAATAAATGTATTTGCAAATGCCTGTTTTGCAAAAAAAAAAAATTTGAGTCTGGCCCCTCTACGCCCATTGTGCCAGAGGGGCAGGGAGGGGTGGGAAGGGAGGTGTAATGGGGGCGTGGGCTCTGGGTCTGCTAAATTTACCCTTTTAAATTATAAGAAAACCTATGCCAGGTCTAAGCTGAGGCAAATCAGCAAACCATCAGCAAAGTGAGGACATTTTTAAGCCCGTCAAAAAATAATGCCGGTCTATGTTGACAAAAAAAATAAAAAGTTTGTGGTCCTTGGAAGGCGAGGATGAAAAACATAAACTTTAGTGAGATGTTAAGTCATTCTAAGGCTATGCTCACACAACATTTTTTTTATGCAAATGGCCATCATTTGTATAAAATGGGCACGTTTTGGTGTCAAGATGACAGCTGTCGAAAAACTGTGTTGTGTGAACATAGCCTAAAACATCCACTTTATCCTGCTTGCAGTCATTTAACAAACAAGTCAACACAAATACTGCAGTATATCAACAATGACAGCCAAGTTATTTATTGTATTTATGTATTTGCTCAGTGTTTTTCAAGGTAAGAGGACTGTGAGGTTGACATTGTTGTTAAAGGTCAAGTAACCCCTTTAAATATTCATCAACTCTCGACAGTGAAGAAAAGAATGTTTTAATTAATGTAAAAAGAAGACAAACTGTCTCTTCACGTTCAATATAGTAACTCAGCTCAGTAATATAAAATTGACAAGTTGACGTCACCTTAAAGTGTGTGTAACAAATTTTATGAGGCATGGCTTTAATGACTGCCTGATCAATGTTTTAGAGGGAACCTGTCACACAGAAAATGCAAACTAATGTTATAGAACAGGAGGAGCTGAGCGGTTTAATACAAACTGTTGTAGGACAACTTGTCATTTATTCATATAAGTCAATCTGGGCTAAGTAGTCATAGAGGCAGTCCTATTTAGTCATTGACAGCTCTCTCTACATGCACCTACAACTTGATAGCTGCCAATCACTGAGTAGGACCGCCCACATGACTACTAAGCCCTAAATGGGCAATATGGTCTCTAGGGACTTTACCCACAAAAACTATATATCAGTCTGCTCAGCTTCTTCTGCTCTATAACATGTTACTTTCAGATTTGACTGCATTTTTATTACGACAGGTTCCCCCTAAAAGGGCACAAGTGTGATTGCCCTTTATTTTCCCTTCGGACAACTTCATCTGGGAAGTGGTATTGTTCTACTAAACTGTAATAAAATGGAGTAGATGGAAAATTAACAATGATGAAAGACCAGCACAAGCTTTTAAAAGGAATTTGGAAGCAACATGGATCTAACTGGCTACTAGATTCTAATAGGGAAGGGGACAGAGAGTGCTGCCATTATTAACCTTTATTTTCAATGGGGTTTACAGCCCCATTAATGATAAATCTTTGTTTTTCTTAATATGTAAATTAGATGGTTTGATCAATTGGATCCTGTAGCCCCCCCAGAGGAACGATTCTCCCGCTTACAAGCTCCTGGTGCACACCTCCATTATAATTATATTCATAACGACCCCCTGCAGCCAGTTGTGGCAAACAGTGATGTCACTACTGAAGGCCATTAGGAATATTCATAAGAAGGTGGGGTGCAGGAGCTGACTGCACTCCCCATCCCCTTCCCTATTAGAATCCAGGGCCGACCCTTGTGGTGTGTGACCTGTGTGCTTGCCATGTTGCCTAATTTGCAGCCTGCAATGGGGGGGGAGGATTTGGCAGAGAGTTGCACACCTAACTTTGTAATCGAAGTTAGATGTGCCGCCGGAGCGAACTCCCCAGCTGGCTGCCTGCCCTCCTCTCATGGTTCGTTCAGGGCCCTCCTGCAGACAGACAGCACATGTAACTTCTATTACTAAGTTAGGTGTGCAGCTCTCTGTCTGCTGGAGCGCCCCTGGCTGCCCTACTCCCGCAGTGGTTAGTTCCTCTACTCCACCTTCCTGAGCAGCACTGTAGCAGACGTCACCTAGACCGCGATTCCAGCCAATCAGTATGGGAGACGTCCGGTCTGGGTGATATCATGCCACAGCTGGCACTCTGGGAGGAACACTCGACAGGGGGCTGGGGGCTGTAGTTGTCTGGGGGGCTGTAGTTGTCGGGGGGGCTTTAGTTGTCTGGTGGTTGGCTGGGGGGCTGTGGTTGGCTGGGGGGCAGGGGGCTGTAGTTTGGGGGCAGGGGGCTGTAGTTGTCTGGGGGTCTGGGGGAACAGTAGTAGTTTGTGGGGAGCTGGGGAGGCTGTAGTTGTGTGGGGGCTGGAGGTGTAGTTGTGTTTATGGCTGGGTGGAGTAGTTGTGTGTATGTCTGGAGGGATTAGTAGTTATGTGTATGGTGGGGGAGTAGTAGTTGTGTGTTTGACTGGGGAGTAGTAGTTGTGTGTATGGCTGGTGGAGTAGTTGTGTGTATGGCTGGGGGAGTAGTTCCGTGTATGGCTGGAGGGGAAGTAGTTGCATGAATGGCTAGGGGGTAATTGTGTGTATGGCCGGGGTGTTTGGGTAACGGTGTGTAAGGCTGGGGGGTTAGGTGATGGGTGTTAGATGTCGTCTGGAGGGGTGGGAGGCTGAAGGAGCTTTATGTTACCTTAAGGGGGGGTGCCGAAAAACTGTTTCACACAGGGCGCCATTTACCCTAAGGCCAGCCCTGTTATAATCTATCAGCAGGTTACATTCATCTGCCTCTAGATTTGCTTTTAGGCCTGCCATTGTACATGGGCACTTGGCACCTTGAAATAATGATCTAATAAATTGTCTCATTTTGATATCTCATTTTATATTGTGAGCCATCATCAGACATGGGGATTTCATTGTGATTGGCAGTGGTGATTACCACTCCAAGGTGTACCTAAGTATGGCAAATTTTATATTATAAGAAGAGACAGAACCCAACATGAATAAGCAGTTATTGTAATTGAGCTACTTGAAGGATTATTTACAATTGTTTTTTTTTTATTTCTGGTTGAGGTGCTGTAAAAATTAAAAGAATGAAGCCAGGCCAGCATAGAAGCAACACTCACCTTCCTCAGCCAGAGGAAATTTATCCTGGGACAACTTGTCCCAGGGCTCAGAAGGCAGCTAAGAGCAACGGAAAACCATGAGCCATTGGAATAGTAGCTGCATGGGACTGGACCAAGTGAGAATAGTTTTATTTTGTGGGTCTTTTTACAGCACCCTGAGAAATAAAAAATAAATATGACACCAGAATATCCTTTAAATTGTCGTAAAATACACAGTATATTTAGCACATCATCTTTTTTTGCCTTTTTATCAGTGTAATCTATAAACTGGTATAGTTGTAGAAGACGGCACTCTGTCGGGTTGATGGTGCTTGTGGTAGGACTCGTCCCAGAACAGTAGAAAAATAGATCCCAGCACACATCAAGTAGAATTCTGATAATTAATTAGTACAATTGGTGCAGTATATCTATTCTTCTACTGTAATCTATGGACTGTGACTTGAGAAAGGGTGAGGTTATACAGTTTTTTTTTATGTGTTTTTTTTTCTTCCATCATTGAGCCAAAACCAGAAGCGGATATAGCAAAAAAGAAGTATAAAGGTTCTGCTTTTTCTGACTTTGACGTGAATAACAGTTTTTTTCTGAAGCACGTGCATGAATTTCTACATGCCTCAATCTTTTTGATTATAGCCAGGTTCTTTTATACAAACTGTTCCAGTAATCGCTTCTAAAAATACTTCTATGTCCTGTTCTTAGTCTTTTGATTCACGGTTTGGAAGTGCCAAGAATAAACTTTTTGTACCCATGACATGTGTCCGTGTCCCACAATTATTACAATTTTATTTAACTACAGCATAAAAAAAAAAATTAAACATGTAATGATCTTGAGAAAACCCAATACCTTTTAAAGTGACAGGTAAATGTGCATACAGTATATACCTAAAGAAAAGAACAGAATTCCAGGTGCTTAGCTTATTGGCAGAAAGTAAACCCCCAACCTAAAATAGATTGTTAATTTCAAATGAAACTTAATATAATAGAAGGAAACCCTATCACATAACAAACAATTGGGTAACTGAGCCAGCCCACAGCTTGGAAGCTTTTATTAGAGTTTGAAGGCTCCTGTCACTGTCATGCGAGGGTGTCATGTGACATTTTAACGACCTGTCGACCATCTTGTCATTTAATATTTAGGAAATATAAGTCCATGGCCACAGGTGTAAGCTCTGTGTATTTTAATCACACCTTTTCACGATAGTTCAGTTACAATTTAATATCGGCCCATTCTAGAGATCACAAGGTCTTACCCTGTTCAAAGGCATTGGGTTGAATTGACAACTGTTTCAATACCTACAATGCTATAGTTTTCTCGTGTCTTTATGGAGAAGTAGAAAAGGTCACTTTATATTGTAAATGGTCGTACCCTCCCAAGTCTAGTTTGCCCTTTCAGGCTAACAAATGTTGTGGTAGATTGTTTGCACATTGGGACTGAGAACTCTTATTCTCACAGTATGCTTAAGTAGACCCTCTAAGGAAGCACCATGTGGTCTTGAGAGTAGGAGCTCCGGTGGATCTTCACAGCTGCCTGGAAAATAAGGTTAGGATGAACTTACTATAGTGTTAGAAGGGTCACTATGGACTGTTATTGTTTACACGTAAAGAGTCCCTATGGTTTAAAATCTTCAGTTTAGTCTTCAGTGTTGGAGTTTATGGGTTGACTTTTAGTTAAGAGATATCCAAATCATAATTTTTTAAAATATAATTTTGTATAGTTTTTCTATATTTTCCATGAAAAAAAAACAATAGGTATAGCAATAGATACGTTCCACTTGCATTTTTTTTTGAATTTTATTACCTTTCTTTTTCTATATATCTATGGGTATAAAACACCTCCAAAAATAGCACACCTAAATCATGCTGCTTTTTGTGAAAAATTCTGTAAAATAAGATTATATCTGCATCCACACATTTCTAAATTCAGTGCACAATACAATCTCTCTGCAAGCAGACTCGGTTCCCATGGTACAGCACAACCTAGTTCCCATCCGTCACATGTTCTCTAAGCGCTCTCCAAGTGAACAGCTGTAATTGAAAAGCAGGGCGCTCTATAGCTTATAGACATAGGTGCAAAGTAAGCCTGGCTGTCTAATTTTCTCCCTATTGCAGGGCAGCCTTGTATTGTCTGTTCTGTGAAGCTAATTTCTTTCTGATCAAAAGAGCCACATCATTGAAGGTAGTAATGACTATTCATTTGTCTGAAACCCTCTTTTCCGCGTTTCGCATTCTTTATTTAGAAACTGTTATGCCTTTCCAAAGGAAAAAGCTCATTTGTGCTTTTATAATGTCAATTAACATAGAATATAATTTCATTATTTATCCTATAAAGCCCTTTAGAAACCTAATTTAGGAAGCCTCAGATATTATGATTAACTCTAGAAGAGCTTGTAATGGGAAATTAGATTTCTGACGGTGTGGTCAACATGTGATTTTTTTAATGTACTGCTAATGAAGGTGTTTATTCTAAACTAATGAGAGGCCGAGACGCTACTATTTCAAGGCAAGACAAATACATAATAAATGCAAGGGATAAAAGAAAAAAAAATTAATGTACAATATAAAGAATTCGCTCATCTATAGTGCCGAAAACCACATTGTAAAATCATTTAGAATAAATTTGTGTTTATCCCTTCGATAAACATGTATTTAATTGAATAATACAATGTATCTATCTGTATGATTGGATCTACATAAAGCAAAGACTGTACGTGTTTTGTTTGTTTTTTTTTCTTAATAAAAATCTGAAAGCATTTTCTAAAAAGAGAGAGGACGTATGAAGTCAAGCTTTACACCTACCCTAAAATTTTAATCCATTGATTTTAAAACACAGTATTTAAGGCACAGTCTTAAAGGCATTATTCAGGATTAGAAAAAGCACAGCTACTTTCTTGCAAAAACAGCGCCACCCCTGTCATCAGGTTTTGTGTGGTACTGCAGTTCAGATACATTTATGCCAAATCAACTGAGCTGTCAAACTAGACCCAAACTGGGGCACCGTAGAGGTGCTGTTTCAGGAAGAAAGCAGACAAGTTTTTCTAAGCCTGGACAACCCCTTTAAGGGCATTATTTTTAGGGGTCTGTAAGATGTCCAACATAAGTTAAAGGGGTATTCTATATATTTTTGTTTTTCTATCCTAGGGTCCTAGGGGGGATGTTAACAAAAGGAAGTGCTTGCAGCAGGAAATAACAGAGAGACTGCTGCAGATCGAGAGGGAGGAGTGTAAGTATAAGATGTGTTTTATATTTAACTGTGCCTTGAGCACAGTTAGATATAAAACCTAAATCCACAAAATATCCCATTTCTTAAAGGTTTTTTTTTTAATCAATCTAGAGCATTAAGGATCTATACACTAGATATACTGTCAGATTATGTTGGTCTGAGTCAGATTATGTTGGTCTACAAAGTTATATCAAGTGAATAGGTGAGAATTATTGGCTGGAGTACCCCTTTAGGTGGCTCACAGTTCTTTCAGTGGGATGGAAGTAACATTTAGCATCCACTAAGCCAATTTGGAAAAAACTAAACCCAATCTGAGTTTTTGCAGGTGCTTTTACCTTACAGTTGCAGTAATGTATTCCAAAGTGGTCCACACATCTGATTGGACAAGAAGGCTAAGGTAGCCTAACTTGCATATGACACACAAAATATTTTTTGTCCCATGAAAACATTGGGGGCTGTTTAGCGAATTTGGGTCTACTTAACAAATTTGCCTCTCTATAATGAAAGAATTTGCTGCCGGGGATACCTTTCCATAAAATTTTAAAAAATTTCAACCATAGACAAAAATAAATTTATTTCAAACCCATGACAATACTATCAATAGACTAAAAAAAGGCTAAAGACATAATGGTTTTTCAAAAATGTTATATGAAGAACAGTGGTTAAAGTGGATGTTTAAAATAAAAACATCACTTCCTTCCAAAAATAATGCCACTTACAATCTATTGACAAGAGTTTGGTTTTGGAAGGAAGACGCAATAAGGGGAAATTTACAAATGCAAATGTAATTTTGGAGTCAAGTAATCCATCAAATAGTTTGTCTAAACTTCACGGCCTAAGGCTATGTTGACACCTAGTATTTCCATCAGTCTTTTTAAACCAAGGAGTGGGTTAAAAACTCAAAGGCTACAGAAGGTTCGCACCATGTAAAAATGACATTCATCTTTCATAATAACGACTGTCAGTGTGCAAATAACAACCGTTGTTTCAACAATAACAGCCATTATTTGTGCACTGACAGATGTTTTTAGAAAAGACGAATGTCATTTTTACATAGTGTAAAACTAGTCCAAATCTTTCCATTATAATTTTGCCTTGTCAGTTCCACTCCTGGTTTTGGTTAAAAAAAAATTGACAAAAGACTGACATTGACTGAAATTTTCTATGTGAAAATACCCTAAAGATGCAGCAGATACTGTGCTAAGTCTGGTATATTATAAGACTGTCTAAGCTCACTGATCCCTTTCTACCTTTTTAACAATGGTGGCTGTAAATAAAATGATGTTCCTGCACCCGATAAGGTAATATTAGGCGCAGGAACTTGTCAAGCAGCGGCCGTTGGTTGACGGCCATGTCAAACAAAGGCTGTTGTTAATTGTTAATACAGTGTATGAACATACCCTAAAGTCTTGACTGATCCTGCAAGGCCACAGTCACACTGCTCTTGTACGTTGTAAAAAGTTTAAAGACAGTCACCATAGTCATTAATGATCTAGTGATCAAGGAACCTGATTAAACAACACCCATGTTAAAAGACACACATGATTTTGACATTTGAAGGCATCTGACTTTTTATTTTGGACCATTTATGCTCTAAAAAGGTTGATACTGTATACAAGTTTGGAAGAAGGCCTCATTCATATGTCCATAGTTTTTGTCCATATTTTTGCCCACCATCCATGCCACAATAAATATTTTCATGCCCTACTGTGGACCATAATTTTGACATGGACACACCAATAGACGTTTAAGGGATTGTCTGTATAGGCCGCAAAATCTAGATTCTTAGTTCTAGTTAGTGACATTGTTTTGGCCATGCCTCCATTTTTTACAACTACTTTCCACTTTAATGAATCTACAAAAATTAGAACGCATTACAGATGCAGTTTTGCCGAGCGTAGACTAAAGGCCCTATTACAAGAAGCGATTATCGGCCTTTGCGAGCAATAATCACTATGTGTAATAGAAGACAATAATCAGCCGGCATGCACGAAGTCAGAAGATCGTTGTCTTTCAACAGGCTAAAACGCAAATGATCAGCCTAACAATGATCTGCTGCAGTTGGTCTGTAAAATAGGAGTGGCAGCAGCAGACCGCCGCTATCTCCTATGAGACCATAGGAGATAGCGGCAGTCTGCTGCCACTGCTCCTATTTCACAGAAATCATCCGGGGAGCCCCCACCCACCCCTGAAACTCCCCACAGCCCCCCCCCCCCTGCACTTACCCGCTAGCTGTTAGTGCATGTAATAATGCCAAAAGCGAACGGGGAACATGAAGCAAGCGAGCGCTGACCTAACAGGTCTGCGATCACTTGCTCCTGTGAATCGGCCAGTGCAATAGGGCCTCAAATATTGTTGACATAATATATGAAAAAGGACTGTGAGTGTAGCCTAAGGCAAGTTATCTGTAATTGCCGATCCACCATTATAGATAAATTTAGGGTCCATTGATTTCTATTTTGCTGTTCACGCTACCCGTAGTCTGACGGATCTGTAATGCGTGTTTTACAGATCTGCAAAAATTACTGACAGGCCCTAGTAGGGGCCGTAACTGAGTCACAGATTTACCTATAGAAGTTGATGGAAGCATTTGTAATTTGCAGATATTATAGAAGTGCAAAAATTACATATCACCTTTATTTAACTATGAGCTTTAAGGATTACGGATGCACTATGGACAATTTTTTGCAAGTTTCGGAAATAGTATATGGTCCTGAAAAGTGTGTGAATGTAGCCTTACTTTAGGGTGCAATGTTTTTTTCTGTCGGGCAAGGTTTACCAGCATATGGTCTATTCAGCTTACCACAAGACACTACAGATAAATTCTATATATGTATCGCCTCATTTCCTGAGGCCGTTTTCCTTTGCCTGCTAATTACCGAGCGATGCGTGCCATTCAGAATAACCTTGAGAGCGTCCCTTTCTCTCCATCACTAATTGCTGAGGTCTGATGTGACATTGCCTGGAACATCTTCACTGTCCTCCAGCACCATGGTTTCACAATACTGGTGGTCTTCTTTACAACACTGATAATTAGAAGCTTGTTTAAGAAAAAAATCCTTATTAACAAGCATCCTAGTCCAGGCAATACCTCCCCTACTGCTGCCCCTATTAGAGCTAGGGGATTACCAGGGGATCAGTTTGTCCCAACCTAATAAACAAATTCCAGGAGAACACCTGAATGACCAGCGTCAAGGAACTTCCTAATTAAGAAATTGGCTGGTTTTCCGTAATGAGAACAATCTTTACTTTGTAAGTCTCCATTGAGAGTACAAGGAGCCTGGTGAGCAGGAAAGATTATAGTCAACTAGTTCAAGGCTCTTAATGTTAAGAGGAATATGCGGTATTTTTTAATTTCTTGTTAGATTAATGAATTTCACAAACATTAATTCTGGACCCTTTAATATTTTTTTTTATAATGTATAATATACTGAAAAGCCTGTATCAACTTTGCTCATTACCATTGATTCTGCATAATTGCTTCTAAAAATGGGATCATCTGCTTTGTCTAACCATACACCTTGGATATACCATGTTTCTCGGAAAATAAGACCTACCCTGACAAAAAGTCCTAAGTGCTACTCCAAAAATAAGTCCTAATTACAGTCAGCTGACCAGATGCCTGACACTGGGTGGCTGAGACTCAGCCAATCAGGGCCAGACTTAGAGTTATGCTCCACTCCCACCTGTTCCACACAAGCTGCAGGGGAGGCAGAAGGGGTAAGAAGCTGCACAGTAGGGGACATTGAGTATAGGGGGGGCAGAGGGTATATGGAAAAACTACAGCGAGGCAAGGGATGTATACAGTATGGGGAAGAACTAGAGAGGGGAGAGGGAGGTATACAGTATGGGAGAAGAACTAGAGGGGGGGAGGTATACAGTATAAGAAAAGAACTACAAAGGGGGGAGTGAGGTATACAGTATGGGAGAAGAACTACAGAGGGGGGAGTGAGTTATACAGTATGGGAGAAGAACTAGAGAGGGGGTGGGAGGTATACAGTATGGGAGAAGAACTAGAGAGGGGGGATGGAGGTATACAGTATGGGGGAAGAACTACAGAGGGGGGAGGTATACAGTATGGGAGAAGAACTACAGAGGGGGGGAGGTATACAGTATGGCGGAAGAACTACACAGGGGGGGTATACAGTATGGGGGAAGAACTATAGAGGGGGGAGGCACACAATATGTGGTGTTCTTACTGCAGAGGGGGATGTATACAGTATGGGATTAGAACTACAGAGGGGGGAGGCAGGTACACAGTATGGGAGTAGAACTACAGAGGGGGGAGGGAGGTACACAGTATGGGAGTAGAACTACAGAGGGGGGAGGCAGGTACACAGTATGGGAGTAGAACTACAGAGGGGGGAGGGAGGTATACAGTATGGGAGTAGAACTACAGAGGGGGAGGGAGGTATACAGTATGGGAGAAGAACTACAGAGGGGGGAGGCAGGTATACAGTATGGGGGTAGAACTACAGAGGGGGAGGGAGGTATACAGTATGGGGGATGAACTACAGAGGGATAAGGGAGGTATACAGTATATATACAGTATATATCTTACTGCAGAGGGGATTTATTCAGTAGGGGGGTACAACTACAGAAGGGAGGTATAAAGTATGGGGATTACCTGCAGAGGGGGAGGTATAAAGTATTGAGGTCTAACTAGGAGGGCACTTACTGTATAGGAGCCAAAAAAAGTAAAACATACAGTATGGTGGCTAACTACCATATAGAGTGGGGCCGCAGGGAAGGGACATACTCTGTTTCACTGAAAAGTACGACCTACACCAAAAATCCCTAGCCCTTTTTAAAGAGAAATAAATAATTTAAGACACTGTTTTCTTTTTGGAGAAACACTGGGGGAGATTCATCAAACATGGTCAACCAATCAGATTCCACTTTTCATTCCCCATAGAATCTTTGGAAAATGAAAGGTGGAATCTGATTGGTTGCTAGGGGCAACTGAGCCAGTTTCACTTTACACCATGTTTGATAAATCTCCCCCACTGTGTATATACTGTATAGCTATATTCTAAATTATGGCTATAACTTAGTTGGTAATATAGATGTGGTGACACTTTAAGCTCATGCCCACACTACCACGACCTGATGTTTGGCGTGTTGCTTTTCTCAATGTCTTCTTAGTGAATAACACTATAGTTGACATGCAACATGACACTTGAAATAAACTGGGGTCATATTACAGGCACAATTCCTGGCCTAACTGCATGTCTGATGATCAGAACTCAAGGCGTCATAGATTGCTAGGATGCTGTTACTTTAAACTTTAGACCCATAGGCTAAGAATTGTGGCTGTGACATTGGTGATAAAGTGCGTCCCTAAGGTATGGTCAAAAATTGTCAAAAAGACAGCCGTTTTTATTAGACGGACATCATTTAATGACAAATAACGGCCATTATTTAAAATGGCCGCCGTTTTGACAGTGTGTGAACATAGTTGTTTTTCCACTTCAAGCATATTATCTGCATTTTCTGAATTGGACCATATTTTAGGCCTTTTTTTCAGCCATTTTTTGCATTGTTGTTTTTGTTTGTTTTTTCCCTATTTTTGAAGCAGTTTACAGCTCAAAAAATATATATTTATATTAAAAAAAAAAAAATATATATATATATATATATATATATATATATATATATATATACTGTGCAGGAAAATAGCCTAAACTTACATATTTGGATTCTACACAGATGAAAATATTGGGCCAAGGGCAAACAGTCACTAAAATAAACTGTTAAAACTGATAGACATTGTGATAGACATTGTATGAGCATAGCCT
This sequence comes from Dendropsophus ebraccatus, assembly GCF_027789765.1. Classification (NCBI taxonomy): domain Eukaryota; kingdom Metazoa; phylum Chordata; class Amphibia; order Anura; family Hylidae; genus Dendropsophus; species Dendropsophus ebraccatus. Next base: position 66,365,493 of record NC_091463.1, read on the forward strand.
TTAGCTAGATTCATACACAATATTTTTAGACTTTTTGTCACGATTTGTACCAAAACAAGGAACTAGAATGGAAAGATTTGCACCTTTTTCTGTGTTTTAGACCTAATCCTTCAGTTTTTAAAACTAACAAAAATGCAATTCAAAATAAGGTTTCAAATAAGGTAAATACTATGGGGGAGATTTATCAAAGGGTGTAAAATTAAGACTGGTGCAAACTGCCCACAGCAACCAATCACAGCTACTCGTTCTTACCAGCAGAGCTGGAGCTGAGCTGTGATTGGTTGCTGTGGACAGTTTGCACCAGTCTAAATTTTACATAATAAATTTCCCCCTATGTGTGAATTCAGCCCAGGACTGTGTTCCAATGCAATATTGTAAACTGCTTTTCAGCTATAAATGTAAAAAAAAATGCACAAAATGGCTGAAAGTAAGAACCAAAATCTGAGCAGGAAAATAGCCTAAGGCTATGTTCCCACACAGTATTTTTGCTCAGTATGTTGGTCAGTATTTTGTAACCAAAACCAGTAGTGGATTAAAAACACAGAAAGGCTATGTTCACACACTGCCATCATTTAATGGTAAATAATTACTGTTGTTTTCAAACAACCACCGTTGTTTTGAAATAACGACCAATAAATGACGGCCATCAACTCAATTTTGAACATAGCCTTTCTGTGTTTTCAATCCACTTCTGGTTTTGGTGGAAAAATACTGACCAAAATGCTAAGCAAAAATACTGTGTGGGAACATAGCCTTTATAGTATTTAGGACAGTATATTGTCATTATAGGTTTTTCTTTGTCAGTTCCATTCCTGGATTTAGTTAAAAACAATGAGAAAAATATGGATCAACTAATCAAATACTGATAAAAATCCCATGTGGGAACTAAGCTGTAGAACCTGTTCACATGTATTAGATGCCTCCTGATCATTTAGTTTTTTTTCTTTTGCCTGAACTGATCTCACCTTGAGGCTATGTTCCCACACTGTCTTTTTTAGCCATCATTTTGAGACCAGGTAACCTATGTTATGTGATAATGACTGTGTAATTTGGCCTCAAAATGACGGCCAAAAAAAGACAGTGTGGGAATATTGCCTATGGGAGAAAACTGTAGGTCTGTGTAATGTATGACTTCCACAGACACACTAGGCATGCAACATTTCTCTGCACAACTTCAGGGTATGTCCACACTACGGAACCCTGGCGGATCCCCTGCCACGGATTCCACAGCTTGTCCCCACTCGCAGCCGCTTGCATTTCCGCTGGTCCCATAGGCTTCATTCTAAGGTTTGGAAGATTCCGCCATCCGTCCGAAGAATGAACCTACTCATTCTTTGGGCGGACGGTAGAATCTGCCAAACCATAGAATGAAGCCTATTGGACCAGCTGAGATGTGTGCAGCCACAAGCGGGGCGAGCAGGAATTCCATAGTGTGGACATACCCTTAGGGATCAAATCTGATGCTTTCTGTGACGGCTCCCAAAAGAAGCTATGGAATCATTTTCTGATCAGTTTCGCTCTGACATTTGTGTACTGAGATGGAGGGAAAAGCAACAGAGGAAATAATAATAATGTTCCTAAACAGCATGTTTCATAAATAGCGTTGGGCGAACTTGCCAAATTGTTCGGGCTCGGCAACGTTTTCTGTAGCCAAATGCTTGCCATTTGATTCCAGGCATCTGGAAAAGTGGGAAGCCACCCTAGTGCTGCCAAGAATACACTGATACAGCATGGGGTCACGTTCATACGCTGTAAGACAGCGGCCTGTCACAGAACGTGTAACAGAACGGCCACTGTCTGTGTAGTTCACCCCTTTCGGTAATGCAGGATGAGCATCACTTCTTTGGAATTGGAATGTGGGAACATTCGGGTGTGCCCACGTTCCAATTTACCATAGCAGACTAAGTACGGGCGGAGCCGCACTTTGCATTGTCTGCACAGTCCAGCCGGGATTCCATAGTAATTAAAGCACCCGGCCGCTTCCATTAAATAACGGACATTGTTGAAAACCTGCAACAACGGTCATTGTTTAATGAAAATATACGTGGTGTGAACATGTATCCAACGTCTCCAGATGCCGGCAGTCAAATGGAGAGTATTTGGGTTCGGAGAATGTTGCCGTTTGGCAAGTCCAATCAACACTATCCATAAGCTCTATTCTCCAACATAGCTCTCTGATTGATCTACGACCTGACTACGAGCAAATGACACTCAATATTTTTGAAATAACAGATTTATGTAAATATAGCTATATAGCAGATTTATATAAATATAAATATTTATATAAATAACAGATTTATGTAAATAGTAATTAAAATAATTGCAAAAATATTAATAATAAGTATTACAAGAGAACAGAGAAAACATTCCAAAAGTGATTTCTACAAATCCGATTATTTCAGGAATGAGGAATTATTCATTACCTGGACTAATGTGGGATTTTATTATATAGGCCAAAAGGCACAGTCATGACATTTTTGCAGTATACATAGCAATAAGCTTTACTAATATACTATGCCTATCAGTTCCCACATCTCACTGCTCACTGCTCACGTCCTTGTTCCATTGGGACTAACAGTAATCTCCTGTAAGGGTAGCTTCACACGTACCGTACCTCAGTGGATTTTCTGCAGCAGATTTGACTAAATGAATGAACACAGCATCAAATCCGCACTGTAAAATCTGCTGCGGATCCGCTGAGAATCTGCTGCGGAACCGTAGCAGAAAATCCACTGAGATATGGTACGTGGGAAGCTACCCTAAAAGAGCAGAATGGCAAGTTAGAATGGTCCATCTTCTCTATATGATAACATCGCTGATACAGGGTAGAGAAAGGTCACTTAAGTGCACAGAACAGGCACCTAAGTGCATTGGAAGATGCATAGAAAGCTTAGTGCTTACAAAGATTATTCAATGGCAAGTCCAAAAGGAGTATGAACATGTCAACAGTAGTAAATATTACAACGACAGCAGCTAGATGGCATAAGAAGGAGAGGAGAGGGGGGGGGGCGAAGAAGAAGAAAGTATAAGGCTATATTCCCACAATCTAAAAATAATGGCAAATAACGGCCATTAAAAATGTGGGAATATAGCCTAAGGGGGAAATTTATCAAACATGGTGTAAAGTGAAACTGGCCCAGTTGCCCCTAGCAACCAATCAGATTCCACTTTTCATTCCTCACTGACAGTTTGGAAAATGAAAGGTGGAATCTGATTGGTTGCTAGGGGCAAGTGAGCCAGTTTCACTTTACACCATGTTTGATAAATCTCCCTCTAAGTCTTTCCCTTATAGTTCCCATTCCCTTGGAATTCACTCCAGGCTTTACAAGCCATCCCATATAATGCTTTTGCTTCTCAGGTGAGATGCATTTTGGGGTCAGCAACAGTTTCCTTTCATGCAGTATGCTCTGGGTATGCTATTTCTTTTAATTTAAGGAGTTCTTAGTTCTTACCTTTAGGCAAGTTTACACACACTATCTCTGTCTATATTTTTCAACCAAAACCAGGAGTGGCTTTAAAAAAAAAGAGAAACATTGCAGACCTTTCCACTATATTTTTTTTTCCTGTCTAATCCACTCCTGATTTTGGCTACAAATACTGAACAAAATACCGTGTGTGAACATAGCCTTCAAAAAAAATAAAAAAAAGTTTTTCATGTATTTTTTTTTTTTACTCAAAGCCAGAAGTAGATTTGAAAGGAATGAGGAATATAAAGAAAGGACTTTTACTTCTCTGTTCCTCTAAATCCACTTCTGGCTTTTGATGTGTGACACCAGTTTTAACCTCCTTAGTTCTTTTCCTAGGTATAAGAAATGCACCTGTAAATGTGTGTTGCAGTTTTTGTTTGTTTGTTTGTTTGTTTGTTTGTTTGTGTGTATGTGTTTGCACATTTTGGGTTGTTATTTTTTTAACATTGCTAAATAAAGAACCTTGAATCCCATGATCAATAAATCATATGATTTGTGATGGGGAAAAAAATCTTGTAAAAAAAAAATCTGCAAAAACAGCATTAAAAAAACAAATAACTGAAGAAGAAAAACATGCAATTTTAAAAGTATTAAAAAAAAAATTAGACTAAAAATAGCACAGAAAAAAAACCTGTGTGAAACAAGCACTTTTCTAGGTATGTAACCTCCCTTACCGGGGTTCATACATGTCACCTGAAAATTACATGGAAAAAAAATATTTAGTTTCTACCTCACATCATTGTATAAAACCATTCAGCCCTAATTAGAATAATACCAGAACATGAACTCGGATTGTGATGTAAATTCACACAGTAATCAACCTGTTCAACCTCTTCTCATGTAAAACTAAAGCCCTCAGCATGATCCAGATTCATTTTACCCCAACTACATACAAACATAGTCATGCTGAGACATGCAGTTCTACACAGAGGCTTTTCCCTTCTTCAACATAAAGCCTAATCAAATACTATATGTTAATATAATCCAGAGCTCAAATAAACAACTAATAAAACTCTCATAGGGGTCTATAGGACATAGCATCAATTCTACAGAAAACCAGCGGTTGTAGTAAGCACATGCCACCAATAGAGGGCGCACTTGGAACACAGTCAATCCTGAATCTGCTGTAACCATTTGTGTACAGTCCTCTTATCGCTACTGTTCATCCTCCATTATTAACCTGTTTGCAGAGCCAGGCATTTAACTAATAAGGAAGATGCAATCATATAATAACTGAATATTGGGAGTTCTATATCCTATAGCGGTAAGTGAGGAGAAGAAATTGCATTTCATGCTTTAATGTTCACTATTATTATTATTATTATTATTATTATTATTATTATGTTTGCTTAAATGACTGGAATAAAATTAGGGATTTAGATAGTCTAGGTAAATGGTGTCTATTTACTAACAACTGTAACCTGCGTTAATTGATTCTGTATTGTAATGAATTTCTGATGCTTAGATACTTAGATCCTTGCAGAATGTGACTAAAGCCCTTGAGAAATTACCTATCTGCTTCTTCTGATAATTAATTCCTTCATTTCTAGTGCAAAATCCCCCCTTTTCTGTCTCTTTTCTGCCAACGTCTCTATTAAATATGTTTCATTTGCAGATTAATGGATAAAAAAAAAAATATTCCCCAATTGGACATTTGTAATGAATTACAATAATTATAGATGGGAATGAATGGAATTAAATCATCAGAAATTGTTATACTTTATTAAAACCACTTGAGACAATAAGGAGGGGGGGAGTCAAGAATTACAGTCATTCAATTACCGGCCGGCAATAGCTATTATTAATAATAGTAATAACAATAATAATAATAATTTGTTTCTGATTGTGATTGGAATGATATAAAGTAAATAAAATCTCTCTGATGGAAAAGATCTATTGCAAACCGATTTGGAGATGAAACAAGGCACATCTCTATTTTCTCCCCCTAAGTGCTGCTACAAGGCACTTGTCAGTGATTGACAGGAGATGTATTCTTGTGCTAATCTTGGAAGCTGGGTCCTGGTGAATGGGCTTTGCCTCTGTCCCTAATAGGGCAGATTCACATCTATATGGCTGACTAGGTCCCCTTAGGATCCGGATGTTTGGAGAAATGTATAAGAAAGAAGAAGACTTCAGAGGGAGTTACCCCTGGATAGTGGTCACAATGCTCTCAGGACACTCTCAGCCCCGACCAATAAAATGACTAAAATAAAGTGGACTCTAAGGCACACTTCTTTTATTTTACACAACTGTCTGCTACAAGTGTCCAAATCCGTGGAAATCTATAGAGAGATAGAGAATGAGACAAACACACGTGTGCATGCATAATATCTATCTATCTAAATATCTATCTATCTATCTATTTATCTATCTATCTATCTATCATTTTATCTATCTATATCACTCTATCTATATATCCATTTATTTATCTACCACTCTTTTTATCTATCTATCTATATCTATCACTCTTTATCTCTCTCTCTCTCTCTCTCTCTCTCTATATATATATATATATATATATATATATATATATATATATATATATACACACACACACACACACACACACACACACACATATATTACTCTGTATCTATATAAATGGCTCACTCTGTCTTTTGTATATTTATATGTATATATATATATATATATATATATATATATATATACCACTCTGTATCTATATAGATTGATCCCTCTAACTTTTATGTATGTATGTATCTATCTCCTATCTATCTATCTATCTATCTATCTCCTATCTATCTATCTTCTATCTATCTATCTATCTATCTATCTATCTATCAATCACTATTTATCTATCTATCTATTTATCTAGCACTCTTTATCTATCTATTTATCTAGCACTTTTTATCTATCTATTTATCTAGCACTTTTTATCTATCTATCTATCTATCTATCTATCTATCTATCTATCTCTCTCTCTCTCTCTCTCTCTCTCTCTATATATATATATATATATATATATATACATACACATATATATCACTCTGTATCTATATAGATGGTTCACTCTATCTTGTATGTATCTATCTCCTTCTATCTTTTATCTATCTCTCCATCTATGTATCTGAACCCCACGACCCCTAATTTGCAGCCCCTTTTGCATTGACATAACGAACAATGAGGAGTTGTAGCATGCTGCAGCTTGGGAGCCTTCTACTTTCCTCTCTCTGCTATTATGACAGGCTTAGCTAATTTTATTATTTATTGGGGAAGTGTTAATTGGTGTTTTGTGAACTGTAAACCCCTAAGGGCGTATTGTATTGTACCTGTAATATGCCTGGGATTTCCGAGCCTAAATGGTCCCTGTAATATGGAGTTATTCTTATAGTATAGGGTCACAGTCATGGGACGCATCATGGATTGGCATTGGGTTTCTAGGACATATATAACAAATATATGTCATATATATATATATATATATATATATATAGAGAGAGAGAGAGAGAGAGAGAGAGAGAGAGAGAGAGAGAGATTTTAAGTTATGAAAAATGAGAAACTTAGTTTCCTCGACAATTAGCACTGATATATATATATATATATATATATATATATATATATACAATATGTTATTATTACACTCATAGGTATTATTAATACTTTATTAATAATTAATACTATTAATACTGTACATAGTGTACATAGTTATTATTAATACTGTGACATCTACTACTACTACTACTACTAATAATAATAATAATAATAATAATAATACATCAATGATACTAATTGTAATGGCAGTAAAATAGCCCCCTGTCCAGCCCCCCTGTAGTTTCTAGTCTATGGGATTAGCCCCCGTGCCAGCAGGTCGGGCACAGCTGCCTGGCATCCTGGCTTGGGATGGCTCCTGCTTGGCACAGTGCAGCCTGGTGACAGGATGTCACGATGCCCCCTGGGTTTGTCTTTTATCTGATCTTATAAAGTATAATTAAAGCGGCTAATAGCAAATAACCTGTGGCTGTGCACCGAGAGAACCTGCTGGGATTTGTAGTTCCACAACTAGGGATTGGGGGGGGGGGGATTCTTGTAGCGAATTTAGCCGAACATGTTTAGAAATGATCAGGATTCTATTCGTAGACAATGGCTGGAGATCGTTGAGATCGTTAGTGAAGATTCGTTCGGCGGCTGTATAATAATTCTATCCCTATATCGTTACCAGGGATGGGGCTGATACTGAACTGCGACAAATGGGATAGAAAGTGTCTATGAGCAGATTATACTATCGTAGTTTATATGTCGCAATATCCTACTGACTGAATAGAGAGGAGAGTTTATCACTGGATCTTATATAACAAAGTAAAATAAATCAGACACTGCAGCAAACAAAAAAAATCTAAATGTAAATATTTATTCTTTTTAAATAAATATTATGTATATATAGCGAATGCATGATAACAATAGTCGGTAATATAGTACAGATAATATATTTCTGCTTTAATCCCATTCATCCCCCATAGAAAAGTTTGGAGTCTCAGCGAGTCCCAGTGCAGGCTGTCTAGCAGGTAGTTGGGAGGGGGGAGGGGAGAGCATAGAACCCTGTGATTGACACTTCTGGCCTCCCCCAAACTTTCTTTTCACTGGCAAAGGCTTAATGTTACCATGGCAAAACGGATTCTCCCGCCAGCCCATCCCCCCACCTGCAGCCAGCTGGAAAAAGACCTGGGAGGAGGGTCCACATCCCACAGATTATAGGGAAATTCAAACTTTCCAATGGACACAGCTGAGGTGGCCAGAAAATGGGGGGATGCAGGATAAGCAGGACCCATTGTTGTGTGGCCAGGATAAACTGGGAAAGAGAAATACATAAACTTTATCCCAGGTTTTCAGTTGCAGGAACCAATCCCGAAAACTGGTTATGACCTGCAGCAAATCCCATTGCTTTAAATGCAGACTGAGTGTACAACGAAATATTATCCTTATATTATATTACCCCCCTATAGCCTCATTGACTAAAGTGCAACTGCTGCCCATATACAAGTACAAGGAGGGGGAGGGGGTCAAGACTTGTTACCTCCAATATTGACTTATAAACACAAGTCCATTCACCCTGACACCTGCCATCCTGCCTCATTACTACTAGGAATCTGCTGGTGTTTTCAGAGATAAACCTGTTACTACAAGACACCTGAATAGGTGCAAACAGCTCCCTTTATATTGCCTTGGTGCCAGGGAGAAGGCTAAGGTGTAAAAGCTGATAAAATAAATGGGATTGAGCACAAATCTCTTTATTTGCTGCTGGGATCTGTGTACTAGCCGGGTCCTGTGCCTCTCCAACTGCTGCAACTGATGGGAGTTGTAGTTCTGCAACAGCTGGGAAGCCATGGGTTAGGGGGGGTGATACAGGGATGATAGTTTGGTCAATACTAATTTATAATTGTAGGAATATCTATCTATCTATCTATCTATCTATCTCCTATCTATCTATCTATCTATCTATCTATCTATCTATCTATCTATCTATCTATCGATCTATCATCTATCTATCTATCTATCTATCTATCTATCTATCTATCTATCTATATATATATCTAGTCTCAGGAACACATGCTTGGAAGTGCTGCTGGGTCATTCCTGTTTATCTAGCCATCTCCATTCATATGTATCTGTGTTTGTGCATATGAATATATATTATATGTATATCCCAGAAAAATAATAATAATATTAAATGTATATATATATATATATATATATATATATATATATATATATATTTCGTCTCCAAAACCTAGGTGTGCATTGAATATAATCTATATTTATGTTATCTGGATATTTTATTGAACAGAAAAAAAAACTTTTGTGACTATACCATAAACTTTTTTCCCCTAATCCTGTTTATCTCTCCAGAACTTGTTTAGTGTCAGTGTAATTTCTTGGTAGCACTATTAGGTCCTGGACCAGTGCCAGTGTGGAATGAATGAGCTTGCAGTTGTTTCCCAGAACCCACTGAGATATAAGTGTGACAGTAATAATTTCATAACTTGATTTGGAAATAATTGGAGATTAACTATTTGTGATGTTAGAGGAAGGAGGGAGGGACCTGCCTGGGGATGAGCTGTGTGGCAGGGTGGGGGGAGGGAAAGGGTTAACCTGCTGCTGCTGAAATGTGAGAGGAGGGGGAGGGGCTGGACTGTAGAGCTTGCAGCTGATTGGCTGGCAGGATGTGATTAAAATGCAGTCACTCAGACACTCAGCACTTCTTAACTCTGGAAGTTTGTGTACAGTGATCAGACCGTCCCGTAGAGAGACCCTGAAGTCTTCTCCTGGTTTCCTGCGATCTCCTTCTCACCTCCAGCTCCCAATGTATAGCATGCTGGATACAGACATCAAGAGCCCTGTGCAGCAAGGCAATGCACAAAGCGGGGGTCCTGGCACTCCAGGGGGCAAGGGCAATGCCACCACTCCGGACCAGGACCGAGTCAAGCGACCCATGAACGCCTTCATGGTATGGTCCAGAGGCCAAAGGAGGAAGATGGCGCAGGAGAACCCCAAGATGCACAACTCTGAGATCAGCAAGAGGCTGGGGGCCGACTGGAAGCTCCTGAGCGATGCAGAGAAGAGACCCTTCATAGACGAGGCCAAGAGGCTGCGAGCTGTCCACATGAAGGAGTACCCGGATTACAAGTACAGACCCCGCAGGAAGACCAAGACCCTCCTGAAGAAGGACAAGTACTCTCTGCCTGGCAACCTCCTGGCTCCAGGGGTCAGTCCAGTAGCCAGCACAGTTGGAGTTGGCCAGAGGATAGACACTTATGCCCACATGAATGGTTGGACTAATGGGGCTTACAGCTTGATGCAGGACCAGATTGGCTATTCTCAACATCCCGGCATGAACAGCCCTCAGATCCAGCAGATGCACAGGTATGACATGACTGGGCTGCAGTATAGCCCCATGATGTCTTCTGCTCAGACCTACATGAACGCAGCTTCTACCTACAGCATGTCACCAGCAGCCTACAACCAGCAAACCTCTACAGTCATGAGTCTGGGGACCATGGGCTCGGTGGTCAAGTCGGAACCAAGTTCTCCTCCACCTGCAATCACTTCTCACACTCAAAGAGCCTGCTTAGGAGACCTGAGAGATATGATCAGCATGTATCTTCCTCCTGGAGGAGATGCAAGTGACCCATCTTCCCTCCAAAACAGCAGGCTACACAGTGTCCATCAGCATTACCAAAGTGCAGGGACTGGGGTCAATGGCACTGTACCACTAACGCACATTTAAGCCAGACTTTGCTTCTTCTAAAGACACTTTGCTTGCCTGACAAGCAGCTCAGAATGCAGAAAACTTGAGGACAAGGAATCAAAAAGGGTGGTTTGTTTATGTTTTTTTTTTTAAACATTTTTTAATTTTTTTTTTTTGTTGTGTACAAAGTTTGCGCAAACTTTCCCTATAGAGCACAACATTGGGTGTCCCCTGTGTGGGGGTAACTCCTAAATATGAGCTTTTCCTTTTTTTTTTTTTTTTCTTTCAAAATAAGGATCTTGTATCTTGAGTTCTAGAAGTTTAAATTTGGGGACTATTAACCATAAATAATGTTTACACGTTTTCCTGAGGCGCTCAAGATTTCCTTGAGTTTTATCCAAAACTGTAGATTTTATCATTTTAACTTTTAGACGTTATAAAATGAAAACTGTGCGGGTCGCAAACGCAAGACTATTTTTTTTTTTTTTTCGTTTTTTCTTTTTTTATTATTATTTTTATTTCATTTAATTTATAGTAAGTTGTATTTTTTTTTTCCTTTTCATTGCTCTGTATAAACTTGTAAATTTTGTTCATTTTTTATTTTATTTTTTTTTGAGTTTGTGTCCTGTTTTTATGAAGTTTTACTGTGAATTGTTTAACATATCAACAAAGAAAAAAAAATAATAGTTTTTTTTGTTTTACTTGGTTTTTACAGACTTTTGAGTTGAAAGTAAAAACACAAAAAATCAATAAATTTTCTAAGAGGAATAAGAGAAGACTCTTTTTTTTTTTACTGCATGAACGTGTAAATTGTGATGCCATGGTTTTTATATAATTGTGTGTATGGGTTTTTTAAATTTTGTTTTAAGATTTTTTTTTTTTTTTTTAAATCTAGGCCTCTTCACATTAGAATTGGTTGTTTTCTCTTTGTAGCACAATACTACAAAGTAACTTATTTTGTAACAAACCTTATTTTTCTGGGGTATATCCTGAATTTTTAAAAATCAGGTGGTATCCGTTTTAACGTTTGTTACAGGATAAAAAAAAAAAATTCGGGTCCTTGTAATAACACTAGATCTATAGATCTTATTGTATCTACTTCCTATTGTGTTCAGGTGATGCAAACATTTTATCAGTTTCACAGGGGGGTGGGAAACATTTTTTTTTGCTATTTTTTCTTACTAGGAAATGTGGTTTATTTAGGTAGTGTGCTGCTGTTGTAGAGCTTTGTGGTAAGGTTTTCACACTTGGTAACAAAGTTTCTTACACATATACACCTATACTTTATATACTATGCTGTAATATACAGAACAGGGAAATAGTTCACATTTTCTTATATACATCTTTGAAAAACTCCAGTTTACAATTCTCTACATTATTTCTTTCCGCATTAGGAAAATAGGTTATCCCCCATATAAAAGGTAGGGTAAAAGTAATGAAGGAATAGACAGACAGACAGACAGACTAGTGAAACCTGTTAAACTCGGTCTTGTTTTGTCAGTGAGGATTTTTCTGTTCTCACACAAACTGATCAGCTTAATACTATTCATTTCCTAACAAGGCAAGGGCTTCTCTGTTCTAATAGGCTGCTATGGGGGATATAGAAGGAAAACTCTGATGTATCATAACTTAAAGGATTGATAAGTGATATTAAATATATACATTTGATACCGTCTACTAACATACAAATACATGTAACTATCAACTGAAATCCATGGGGGGCATTGTGCAGACCCAGTGCTTAGGAATAGCTGCACTGGCCCCTGGGCAGAGGCCATATAAATATGTAAAAGGCCTGGCTGAGGTTGTTGGTCACAGCTGGGTTCTCTGCCCCCACCTGCCATCTGTTGCTTAATAAAAAGTGTAGTCTTCTCTTTGAAAAACAGGGCTAGATAAGTTGTGATAATACCAAAGTCTATAAAAATGTTGAATTTACTAAAAAAAAAAGCATTTTTTTGTTGTTGTTTATTATTATGGTAGATATATACATTTAGTGATATCTAGATAAAGAAAGATATTATTATTATTATCTCAAATCTGATGCTGATTATATATGCTATTGATCTTTACGGGTATACAGTCTATAGAAGTGTAATATAAAGAAAATTATATATATATATATATATATATATATATATATATATATATGTCTAAATGTAGTAATAAACAATGTAAATAGAGGAGTGCCATAAATGAGATAGGAGGCAGGTAAAGGTGGATTATGGCTAGCACTTTTTTGATAGTTATATCACACTGTCAACTGTGTTTAGCTAAAACTGTCGGAAATTTGACTGTACACCATCATACATAGTAGAGGAGAGAATTTGGCTGTAAGATTCCCTTTTTTGCCTACAGCATGCTTTCTGTGTACACAGGTGCAAAAAGTGATACTTGTTATATTTGTATATGTTTATTATAACGTATTACACAAATCCTTACATGGGATTCAATGGAATACTGCAAAGTAAAAAGGAGTTTTTCCCATAGAATTTAAAGTGGTTTGTGGGTTGCACTGTTGCATTCCCCTCCCCAAAAAAAAAATATCTACCGTGGACAAGCCCTAACAGTTCAGTGTTGTATATGAAGGATTGTTGGTAAGAGGTTATACGCCTGAAATCCTCCTTTCCTGCTTTTTATAAGTCTGGCATTGTGTATTCCGCAGACTTCCCAAAATTTTCCCAGAATGAGCGTATCCACAATTATTTATTCAGGACGCATAGCCCAGGAAAACATTTGTGACCGCTCCTTTAACTATTCTTGAAAGGCGATGTATCACAAAGTTAGCCAAAATCATGATCAGATCAGCAAGTTCAACACTGCAATGCGAATATCATATACACAACTTTTGTAACATGGGATTTTCAGGTAAACCTACTAAAGGTTATTGTGATATATGTATATATATATATATATATATATATATATATATATATATATATAGTCCCCAACCTTTGGAAATCCATTGGTTTTAGTAGACTCATTTATATGTCACACTTGTGCATCCTTATAGTAGGATTTCAGATTGTGACCATAACATTTTTATGAGCAATGAAGACACACTGGTCTTTTGATACTAAAAACTTAAAGATGTTTATCTGAAAACTTCCTGTAATATCATTTGTTCCTATGGGCTACACAGTGATGAGAAGAAAAAAACAAAAAAACTTATCAGCTCTCATTGGTTTGTATCCGTTCCATCAGGACCTCTGTCCTGATAAAAAAAAAAACCTCCAGGGAGCTAAAGTATGCTATTCCCTTTCGGACCATGATAACAGAACTAGCAAACCTAGAAAGTATCAGATTTTCTTGACTTGCAAATAAGGTAACATTTTAGGATCTATTGCCCAAGTAGCAAAGGATCAAACCGGGTATTAAAGTAAGTATTAGATATAAACTATCCCTGGCCTCAAGGTATAGCCTGGTTCAGAAGAACCAACATGCCCAATCCTCCTTCCCGCTGACAATGATATTTAGGAAAAAGTCTCAGCATCCCCATAATCCGCCAGTATGATAGTAATGTGTATGGGCAGCTTAAGATTGAGTTCTTTTCAAATTTAGTTTTATTGACTTTCTTTTCTTTTTTTTTTTTTTTTTTTTTTACCAGAACATGCTAAAAAAAACAATTTCAGTAAGATAGGACACAGGGATTCAAATAACACCAATGAGAGTCTCTCTGTATCATATACAGTGCCCTCAGGCCCTAAACGGATTATAACACCATATATCAGCTCTGCCCAGGATCATGTATCAAAGGACTCAACAACTTATGTTTTAATATTACCATCCCTTAGTGAGCGGGCTGCCTGCTAGACACCGTGCCCGGATGAGAGTGGCGCTGTGGTAGATAAAAGCCAATGGACAGCTCCTGGAAGAAGACTCACCAGGAGGTTAGTAATTATTTATATAGCGCCAACATGTTCCATATCACTTTACAAGTGAGAGTACCTATACAGACAAAATTCAAACATTACAAAAGGGTATTGAAGATCCCTTACTCGCAAGAGCTTACAATCTATAAAGAAATAGAAATACGATGATCCAAGGCTTATGATACGATGATCCAAGATTACATATAAGTTGGTGAACCAGCCCCCCCTAATCTCTAAAGTGCATAGGGAACACTGCGGAATGATAGTGGGGGCACAATGATAGTGGAGGAGAATAGTCTGGAAATGTTCACCCCCTGCCTGAAAAGTTGTGTTTTTAGAGTATGTTTTAAATTTTTGGATTTTGAGTATCATTCTAATGGTTTGGGGTATCACATTCTAGAAATAAATGGTGCAGCAAGAGCAAAGTCTTAGAAATGAGGGTGAGAGGTGTGGATTATGGAGGATGTTAGCTGATGGAGATGTATAACAACTAGGTTTTCTCTTTAGGGGGATGAAATTAGGGAGAAAATTCTCCTTTATTCTTCCCAACAGAAAAGTCCTTAAAAATACAAACCAGGTTAGTTTGTTAGGTCACCTAAAATTCCTGAGGATCCGTTATATTTCTGACAATTTAACCATCGCAAGGATTGGTGCAGTTCATGTGCGCTATTCATATATTACAGCATCAGGTACCCATACAATTATGCCCTTCAGGCTCCTACCACTGTTTGTGATAGTGAAAAGGAGTGGGGCCTTCCAGTCATACAAGTATCTACTAAATGTTCTCACTTTTCTTCTTAGGCTATGTTCCCTTTAAGTCATACGGTCCTTTTCTGAGCCTGAGAAAATGTTAATTTTGAAGCCAAAAAAATCTAAAACTTTTGTTTTCATTATTGCCTTCATGAATATTTAGCTTTTTAGCTTTTTTTTTTTTTTATTTTATTTCGCCTACTTTTTTTTGAGACTCTGAACGGGAACAATTAGATGTTTACAACAACGTAAGAATGAAAGTTATCAGCACTTGCCA
Source organism: Dendropsophus ebraccatus (assembly GCF_027789765.1). Classification (NCBI taxonomy): domain Eukaryota; kingdom Metazoa; phylum Chordata; class Amphibia; order Anura; family Hylidae; genus Dendropsophus; species Dendropsophus ebraccatus. The sequence continues at coordinate 66,381,060 of NC_091463.1, forward strand.
GGGCCGAGAGGAAGCAGAATGGGTGTGCGAAACAGCTGTTGCCTGTTCACTTGCCACTGCTCTAAGAACATGGTTTTATTCCAATAAACCACAGTGTACGAGTACCACATTTGGTAGGTGCCACAAAAGTTTCTTGGACAACTAGATGTTTTTCTATTTAATTTAATACAATCGGGGAAGATGGTAATTTCTTTACAATGTAAAAATGTCTTTGGGCCATTATGTTCAGTGGTGAGGCCTATCCTCAACTTGCCCACTTAGTGTAGGGGCTCATTCATACACAGCCATAGAGCATAGCCATTGGCAAAACTCAAGCCAAAAGACCGAAATCTAACCCTTTAGAAAAGGATCCGCTCATAGCTTTGTCTAGAAGAAAGGGTTTCAAAAACTGCATCAAGCTGTTTAGTGTGAACTTCGACATACAGAAGCTTCTCCAAGTTCTTTGTTCCTCTGAATTACCTTTTCCCAGTCTCTACTGTGTTTTCCTCCATGTTCATCTCACTTTAGAATTATAAGCATCGGGTTTTAAGAAGGAAAAGAGGGAAGGTTGACATCAGAGGGGGAGGTCAAGATAAAATGGCCGGGTGGATACTTTGATGGTGGATTACTAATGTATATTTTATTACTAAACTACAGAGTCGCCAGATCAAAGCTATTATGTCCTATGGGCAGACATTGGGCTAGATAGATACTAGAATGTTTTCTTGGAGAGAGCTGAGCTTTCTGCCACCGACTAACCATGGAAGCATAGTCCTAAATGGGCATTTGGAGTTTATAGATCTTGTGCATGGGTGTTTGTCATATATGTAAAGTGGCTTCTCTAGTTATGTACGCTTGCGTTTTGGTGCTATAAAATAAGAGAACCAGATGTTGGTTCTCAGATGGACAAGAGGGCCACTTCCATGCCTATTAATGCAGAGTAGCTAAATACATGCAGTGTAAGCACACCATCTGGAGTCATTTTTTTGCACACTTTTTCCATCAGGTCCATTAATAATCCAATAATTTATACAACATTTTGGGAGAATAATTTGAACTTCAGGCTGTCCCCTTGCCCTATGATGCTTCAGGCATTACTATAACCATGCCAAAGCAATAGATAGTGAGTCATTTCTATTTATTCACACTAACACTAACTCATAATGGGTCCTTCAAGTGTAACAACACAACACACAATACGCAAAAAAATAATAATAATTTACACTACTGTTGTGTTACGGTTAACAATAAAGAGGAGAAATCTTAATATGAGGTGCCATCGTGTTAAAGGGTTAAATCCCCATAGCAGTTGTCAGAGTGTGACTTTAGATTTATCACAGTAGCTTGAACTTCTTTGTTGGGCTAGAACACTGAGCACAGGCTGTTTTAAGATGCAATGCCTTCATGCATAACCCCGGACAGGCGTGGACAATCTGTGGCTCTCCAACTGTTGTTGAACTTAGACTTTCTTTGTGTTCATCCAACTAGTTCTAGTGTAACAGAACCTGGTCCACCCATAGATGACTAAACTGGTAGTAGTAGTTACCTGGGAAGCATGTATTAACCACAATAACAAGTGCTATTGCGCTTCTAGTATGAGCGTGTACTGGTGACTTCAGCTCCATCACTTTTAGTGCTTTCCGGGTGCTGCAGCAATTCCCTATTGGTTTCTAGTTCTTAGTGATCCTGGTATTAGCTTTTCTCACCAGTGTTATTAGCATTGGTGCAACCATGATGAGACTTTTACAGGTCCAAGAATAAAGGGGTAGGTAGACATAAAGAAACAAGGGGGGTGTAGAAACTTGATTATAACGGTGTGTTCACACACACAGATTTATTTAACAGATTATTGAAGCCAAAGCCAGGAATGGATTTGAAAAGAGGAGAAATCTCAGGCTTTCTTTTGTGACCTGGCTTTGGCTTCAAACATCTGTCAGATAAATCTGTGTGTGGAAACGCAGCCTAAAGCCCCTACGATACGGGCAGATCTGGAGGAGCAAGAGACTGCGGACCTGTCCGATCAGCTGTTTGCTTGCTCCTTGTTCCCCGCTTGCTGACGGCGCTATTACATGCACCGACAGTAAGCGGGTAAGTGCGGAGGGGTCGCAGAAAGCTGTGGCAGTTGTTAATAGGAGATAGCGGCGGTCTACTGCCGCTGCTCCTATTACACGGAGCAGCGGCCAGCAGATCATCGTCATTGTTGAAGTTTCTTTCAACATGTTGAAAGACAACGATCAGCCAACATCGTGCATGTCGTCTGATTGTTTCCTTTTAGCACCAAGCGATTATGGGTTGTAACGGCCAATAATTGGCCAAATACAGACGATAATCGCTTAGTGTAATGGGCCTTACGTTAGGAATTTGAATAGGCTCCCTATCCTTCTATCCTTCTAGTGCCAAGCATTCACCATCTGTAGATGGAAAGACAACTGCTACAACTCACCGGTTTATTAGGTAATGGCTCCAACCATTAGAATATTGAAAATATGAAGATTCAGGTTATAAGTCTTATAGTGAAAGCTCTCATTTGGCTCTTGTTGTGTCTAGATCATTAGAATTACCAATCTGTACTTTAATAACCTATATTAGAATATTGAATAGTAATTATGGTATTTAATAAAATAATTACCCACAAGTAAAAAATTAATAAATGCTTCCTATATGAATCATTCTATCTAAGGAATCTATTATTCAGACAGGCCATCTTACCCCCATACACCATTAGGGCTATGCCAGGAGAGCACATTTAGTTTAGTAGGAAAAACATTTAGTAGGAAAAGTATTCTTTTAATACTAAAATAAAAAAAAAAAAAATATATATATATATATATATATATATATATATATATATATATGTATACTTTTAAACTAAACTAAACAAAAATAACTAAATAATATATATATATATATATATATATATATATATATATATATATATTTGTATTTATTTGGTATATACAGTATATATATATATATATATATATATATATATATATATATATATATTTTTTTTTTTTTTTTTTCCATTTTTTTTCAGTATGATAATGTAGGTTGCTATGTTATTTTAATGTAAATGTGTATATGCTACTGTATACACTGTTTTACAATGAAAGTCAAGGGAGGACATATACATATTTAGCATATAATTGAGTATGTATGTGTCTCTAAACATAGTGTGACAGAGGCCTGAGCACCTTTGTTTTGGGCAATCCTAGTCTGGAGTCCCATTCACGCGCCGACACAATTATAATATGTTTAGTCAACAAAGAAGAATGACCACCACCCAACTTACATAAAGCTAAACTATCTAACCCCACAAAGAAGCACAGGTCTATGATAATTCTGAAATATTGAGCTTTTCTCACAATAGTACCATTTATGGCTAGTCAACAAAACAAAAATAAACTGCTTCACAAAGTTTTTTTGCCACATTACTTGACCGTGGTTGACTCAATGGTAATCATCTATAAAACTGGTATGACCTCCTTAATTTGCTCTTACTGTAATAGGAAGAAAAGAAAAATCAAAAAGTTTTCCATTTAAAGTCATGAACATGAGGCAGTCGTGTAGGCTACCTACACACAGATATTGTACTTAGTGTAATATAGGTGGGATCCCGAGAGTTTAAAGCTTTTTTTTTTTTTTTTTTTAAAGATGTCCCCCAATGATATATGTCAGGACATATATGAATGGTAAGGCAATACTGGATTTCCAAATGTCCAATTCTTTTGCCCTGCTGGAAGATGAGCCACTTCTAAAAGTATCTGGCATCAGCTTCTCACCTTCTCTCTATTGAAAAAAACATGAATAGATGGTTATAAGAATGCTAGGGGGATATCTGATGTAACATGCACATGTAAATATATAATAAACACTCTGAGTGACTGGAGTCCAATAACGCAAGGTCGCTCGTCCAAGCCCAATGTTGGTCCTATAACATAAATGCAGGACACAAATTTACATTTAGAGCTTTAAAAACATGAAATCATTAAAGTGTACGGATGGTAGGCTTTGGTCTTTGCACTATTGCTGTAGCGCTCATCGAGAGTACACATGGCTAATGGTGCATTTATATAGAGAGATTTATCTGACAGATTATTGAAGCCAAAGCCAGGAATGGATTTGTAAAGAGGAGAAATATTAATCTTTCCTTTATGACCTTTTCTCTGTTTAGTCTTTTCCTGGCTTTGGCTTCAAGAATGTGTCAGATAGATCTGTCTGTGTAATCAGACCATAAGATACATCAATGACATGTGCCTCCCTCTATGGAGGGGCACAAGGGAACAGCTTGATGTGTTTGTAGCATTTTTAAACCAGACACTTGAACTAATAGAGTTTATGCTGGAGGTGAACAGCACCAGAATTTACTATTTGAAGGTCGAGCTCAGAAAATCCCAAGTTTTATTAACACAAAGCTATTTTCTAAGTGGATTGATAGAAATAACCTGTTGCATTGGTCTATTTGTCATGTACCCAACACCTTTCGAGGGATCCCCATATGTCAGCTGATAAAAGTGATGAAACGCATAAGATTCAGGGTACAGAAATGGTGGAAAAGTTTTGGGATAGAGGTTATAGAAGAGGGGAAATGGAACTTCTAGTCGAGGAAATTGGTAAAATCCCATAAAAAAAAGACCAGATTAAAACACTGGCCTATGTTGAAACATATAACAGGGTAAGTTATCCCCGCAGTGGTCAAGCTTTGCCCATTAGAGGGATATATACATGTAACTCTACTAATACTATCTATATGCTCAAGTGCCCGTGCGACTCTCTGCTGCCACCTCTGTCCATGGCAAGAACTGCCCAAGGCAGTTGCAAATTCCCATAGAAAATCTCTCTCTGCAGTGGTCAGTTTCTGTCATTGTCATGGAACGCCCGGTGTGAGAGAAGATCAACCTGGCCGGATGATCTCCACTGACGCTGAATTCGGATGCGGGTGCATCAGTGTGCCCCCACATCCGAATTCCCCACTGCACACAATGGAGCTTGCGGCTTGAGCCGCACGCTCCATTGTGTGCACTGACATGTCTCCTGTGGCCGCTATTCAATGAATAGCAGCCGCAGAAAACGGAAATGTCAGTTTCTTGCAGCATCGCTAGGGATCCTGGCTAGAGTGTATACTATGTGTATACACTCCGGCCGGGATTCCATAAGGGGCAGCACTTCGTAAGTTCTGTAAGTTCCGATTTGTAACAACGGCCATGATTATTACTTATGTAGTGTTAACATAGCCTAATAATGCATTTTTAGAGAGTATTCTGCATCTTTGAACAGACAGATAATCCTTATCCTTATGGGCACATAATATTGTGAATAGTAACCGGAATATCTAAAGACTTACCGCAACTTGTAGAATTTTAATGAACACAAAAAGTCATACTCCGGATGTAACCCAGTAATGTCCTTCTAAGTCCGGGATCTTTTGGTGCCTATATCTTACTAATAATTAAGTAATTTCCCTTATATATTGATATTTTATACCGATCAGTAATTCCTCTCCCATTTTGTAGATGACTAAGAATGCTTCACCGGCATTAATGTACTTTCAATTTATTTAAAAATGGGATCTTAATTGAACAACTCTTCATAGTGCTCTCCAAACAACTGTTATACAAGCGGGATAATGACCTGTATTTACCCAGCGCATTTAAAACCGCGCATTCAATTATAAAGCAGAGACATTCATTATGTCACTTTTAAGCTGGGATTCGGGCAGTGCATTTGTGTGCTCTGGCTTTACTGGGAGGCCCCATCCAGGGAAGAGTGAGGGTGTTCCATGGGAGAAAAGACTATTGTTGTTATTTCTGCTCAATTATAGCTGAATTTGATTAGGACCAGTAATTCCAAGTGATCTTGTTTCTGTTGATCGCGAAGGCCAGAATGAAGCCCGTGACCTTAGGTAACCAACAGCCGCATATCCCAAAAAGAAACTTGTCTTTGCATTAATTCGAGATTTTTGCTATAAAAGACATTATATTATAGTAGGCGGGATGCCATTTCATGTAGGGACTTTTACAGTTATGAGCTCATGTAAAAAATACATCCATACTATATCATACCTGCTATACTGATGCCTGGTGTTAAAGGGTTTGTCCAGATTCTAAAATAAAAACTCTTGGTAGCTGCATATGCAATAAAACAACAAAACAGCCAATACTAACTTCTAACTAATCCCTCTCAGCCCCCATGGTCTACTGGTCCTGCTGATCTCTGCTTACCTTGCAGAGTAGTGATGTGCTGCATGCAGCCTATTGCATGCTGTGGGCTTCATGCTTCATACATACAGTACTTATATCACTGCTATGGCCAGCTATTGGACAAAAAAAGTTTGTAGGTTAAAAACGTGCCACTCTGTGTATATTTTCCACTGTTAACATGTTTAGTATAATGCCTTGTAATCGTTTTATTATAAAGATAAAATATTTTTTAGGTTACAAGTTTCTCTGCCATGTACCATGTACCTACTTTCATGGATAGAGGATTTTTATAGGTATATCATCTGGAATCCAGCATCAGATTATGGCCTATGCATTGGTTTTGACTGTAAAGCAGTGACAAAAAAAAACCAAACATCTTCTTCTAATATCATGGAGCTCTGACTACTGAAGGCCCTATTACACAAAGCGATTGTCGGTTGTTACGACCGATAATCGTTCCGTGTAATAGAAGGCAACGATCAGCCGACATGAACAATGCTATATGTATGAGAAATAAAATAAATTATGTTCTACTCCTAAACAGCAGCACACTTGGCTATGGGCTATGGGACTGCTTTTGGCAGAGGTGGGGGCAAGGTGCAGATACAGAGTTGCTTTAAAGTGGTTATCCCAAATTTTAAAAAACATAGAGGTTTCCTTCCAAAAACAGTGCCACACCTGTCCTCAGGTTACGTTTAGTATTACAACTCTACTTTTTTCACCTTAAAGGGAGTATCTAGGCAGTATCTAACCTGCTGATATGTCCCTATAGCGCACAGAGCACGGAGGATGTTTCTTACCTTCATCCTCACTTCAATCCCCAGCACCCCGTGTACTATAGGGACATATCAGCAAGTTAGATGCTTCTAACCTGCTGATGGTTTCCCTTAAATTGAACTGAGCTGTAATACCTCATACCTTACAAACTAAGGACAAGGGTGGTGCTGTTTCTACATGGAAGTAGCTATATTGTAGAAATATTGGATAAACCCTTTATTATATTTTAAATATTTGCCTCAAGTTAAACTTTAACTACTAAATATGAAGCAATTTATTGTGCTTTAATAATACTGTACATTTGGTCCATTGCACTTAGAACGACCATAATGTGATAGCCCCGGGGTTTTCTTTTTTTTTCCTTGTACTATTTCTTGTTCAACACAAAATGAAGGATAATTCATAGAGTTGATCACTGCACGTAGATCTTGATCTGCAAAACCTTTTTTTTATTATATTGGGGGGTAGACATAAACTTTTTGTTGCCAATTCTACGGATTTAATTTTGACAATATAATATAGAAGAGAACAACCTACTGTATGGGGAAAGAGGGGTCAAACATATTAGATTATTACCCGTTTCATCTGAAATGCCGCGGTTTCTCCCTCCCGTAATAGAAATAGCTTGCCCATGTAACCAAACCATATGTGTAAGGTAATGGAGGAGACAGGAATGACCATTCATTTTATTGGTGTCTTGTGTCTATGCTATTTCAGAGCCAATATAAAACATGCCTATATGATCCTTGGCAGGAAGGATTTTGAGGACGCTTAGGCAGGATGGATCCAAACAGGAGTAGACCCTTGAGGTTAGGAATGAAGGCTGAAGCACAGCTTGACTACTGGTCATTTACGGATTCAGATCTCGGGATAGCAGGAGGTAAAGATACCATGTGGTTAATCCTCAGTAGGAGTCCTGCACAGCCTGATAACCCCCTGCCTCTTACAAATTACATTGGAAATCAGTCCCTTGTGTACATACGCACCTGTTGCCCCCTTGTAAGACCCTTGTTCACTTGTACAGAAATAAAATATAGTATGCAAGATTTTAATATTAGGCAAAAATGTGAACAAAGGGCATAGGTATACTCTTATAGGCAAAAAGTGATACCGCCAACCTGGGATTATTTCTTAAATTTACAGATGTGTCTAGTCAGCACATAACAAAGGGGGGAGCGTAAGGGGGTAGCGTAAAATTAGAGGAACATGGCTCTTATCTTTTAGAAAGAGCGTCACACTAGTCTATATACCATGGATGAGCCACAATACTACACGTAACCAAAAGAGAAGAGTGGCGCTGTTTCTGGAATAAAGAAGATATTTTTTTTAATCTCCTATAATCTTTTCTTAATCTGATGCAATAGTAAACTACCCAATCATTAACGGAGTTGGAAATGCCTGTTTATTGATTTAGCACAGAATAAAAATGGAGTGAGAAAATGTAGGGATTTGGTTGTAGATTAGTTTTGTCCCTGCTTCTACAACAGGGATGGGGAACCTTTAGTCCTCCAGCTGCTGGAAAACTACAATTCTCAACATAGCTAAACTGTGGCTGTCAAGGCATGATGGGAATTGTAGTTTATCAACCTCTGTACGGCTTAAAGTGGTAGTTCACCAAAAATGATTTTTTTTTAAAATCAACTGGTGCCAGAACGTGCCAGAGATTTGTAATTTACTTCTATTTAAAAAATCTTCAGTCGTCCAGTACTTACCAGCTGTTGTGTGTCCTGCAGGCAGTGGTGTATTCTCTCCAGTCTGACACAGTGCTCTCTGCTGCCACCTCTGTCCATGTCAGGAACTGTCCAGAGCAGCAGCAAATCCCCATAGAAAACCTCTCCTGCTCTCCAGACTGGATAAAATGCACTACTTCCTGTAGGACATACAGCAGCTGATAAGTCATGGAGAAATATAGATTTTTTTATAGAAGTAAATTACAAATGTCTGGCACTTTCTGGCACTAGTTGATTTGAAAGAAAAAAAAAATGTTTGGTGAACAAACCATTAAAGGTTCATTATCGCTGATCTACAGACTGAGCAGCATCACTACCTTCACTCACTACATTTACTGGGTTGTGTGCCCAGGGTACTGGACAGGAGTAGGGAACATACTTTTCATGGGAAGCTACAAGGAAACAAGGCAGCGATTATTAGACACAGCCGAGAGAAGGGAGATAGCATGGTTCACTCTCCGGCGTTGGATCTCAATGATTGCAGGATGTAGGCTTCATAGACTTATGATGGAGCTTGTATCCTGCCGCAACTGGACTGGTAAATCACACTGGGGGAGATTTAGCAAACTGGTGTAAAGTGAAACTGGCTCAGTTGCCCATAGCAACCAATCAGATTTCACCTTTCATTCCTCACAGACTCTTTGGAAAATGAAAGGTGGAATCTGATTGGTTGCTAGGGGCAACTGAGCCAGTTTCACTTTATAGCATGTTTGATAAATCTCCCCCACTGTCTTACTCTTCAGGCTATATCTACTTATTGGTCATGGCCTGAACACTCAGACAGCAACAGATTCAAACATGACATGTCAAAAGTTTATTTAACCCTTAGAGGACCGGGCCAATTACAATTTTTACATTTTCGTTTTTCCCTCCTTGTTCTTAAAAGGCCATAGCACTTGCATTTTTTCACCTAGAAACCCACATGAGCCCTTATTTTTTGCGTCACTAATTGTACTTTGCAATGACAGGCGTTTTTTTTTTTTCATAAAGTACACTGCGAAACCAGAAAAAATTTCACTGGGTGGTTAAATTGAAAAAAAAAACAACAAAAAAAACGTATTTCTTTTATTATTTTTTTTTTTTTTTTTCGTTTTTATGCCATTCGTCCAGGGGTAAAACTGACTTGATATAAATGTTCCTCAAGTTGTTACGATAACAACGATATATAACATGTATAACTTTCATTGCATCTTTCACTGCCTGTAAAAAATTCAAACCATTGTTAACAAATATATGTTCCTAAAAATCGCTCCATTCCCAGGCTTATAGCGCTTTTATCCTTTGGTCTATGGGACTGTGTGAGGTGTCATTTTTTGCGCCTTGATGTGTTCTTTCTATCTGTACCTTGATTGCGCATATGCAACTTTTTGATCGCTTTTTATTACAATTTTTCTGGATTTGATGCGACCAAAAATACACAATTTTGCGCTTTGGGATTTTTTTGCGCCTACGCCATTTACCGTACGAGATCAGGAATGTGATTAATTAATAGTTTTGGCGATTACGCACGCGGCGATAGCAAACATGTTTATTTATTTATTTTTATAACATGGGAAAAGGGGGTGATTCTGACTTTTATTAGGGGAAGGGGCTTTTTATTGATAATAACACTTTTTTTTACGCTTATACTAGAAGCCACCCTGGGGGACTTCTAGTATAAGTACACTTATCTCTCATTGAGATCTATGCTGCATAGATATGCAGCATAGATCGATGAGCTAGGCACATTGATTGTTTCCGGCTGCTATAGCCGGAAGCAATCGAGTGCCGAGTTGGGATCAGCGCCATTACAGCGCTGAGCCCCGGATGTAACAGATGTGTGGATCACTCCTCCGGGACAACGTCCCCAGATCCACCCCAATAGACACCAAGGAACAGCTGCATCAAGTAATCGGATGCAGCTGTCAACTTTGTCAGCTGCATCTGATTACTTTACGGGCATGGCGATCGGATAGCTACGAGCGGCACCCGGGGCCGCGCGGCCCCGCTCTGAACACATGGAGGCGGCCCTGGAAGTACGGGTATGTCCAGGGTCGCCTAAGGGTTAAATGACAGTAATTCTTTGCTAAAGATGTTGTTAATTTCTGATAATTTTCATCCAGCTTTCCAGACCCCTGAATAACAAGTGTGACAGATACACAATATTAAGCTCTCTGCTCCTATATCACTGTGTACCTAGGCTGACCAGTTAATACTTGTTAGAGGAGTAATAGAAGCCATATGGGAGCAGATCTAACTAAGGGCCCTATTCCACAGGACGATTATCGTTCAGATTATCGTTAAATCATTCGAATCGTTCGGTTGAATAGCAGTTAACGATTAACGACCGAACGAGAAATCGTTGCTCATTTAAAAAGACCTGGACCTATTCTTATCGTTGCTCGTTCGCAAATCGTCCACATTGAATTACACGTCGTTCGATCGTTCGCAGTAGTGACAAACACAATAGGGACGAAAAGACGACCGCAAGAACGATCTTAAGTAATGATTGTCGTTCCATGTAAATGGGTGAACGATTTCAGGTCTTTTGCAATAGCGGTCATTTGGATTGTTTATCGTTAGCGATTATGCGAACGATAATCGTCCCGTGGAATAGGGCCCTAAGAACTGAACATGATGTAAAGAGCAGATTACTAGCACCTAACTAGTACAATGCAAAACTATAATAGGAACCAATTAAAGTCTAGGCTGACTGGGTAAAAGTCACGGGTACTAAAAACTTGTGTCTCCTCTTTACTGACAAGGCCTGCGTCCTCCAAGCCAACCTTTCACATTTCATATTCATGTTAAGAGTCTGAACTTTTCCCACACACTATACCTCGGGCATGCAATTATGACAACAATGTATATCCTTCCCCTTCCCTGCTTTGATAAATGACTGCTACTTCCATTTTAAGCCACGGATGTTTTTCGCGTTTTTTCTAATCCGTTTTTAGCTGATGTCTGCATGTCTCTGTAAGCCTCACCCAGACAGACCTTCAGCAATTCAAGCGAGCACATTGAACAGATATGCAGAGCGTACTGAGCACAGTTCTGCTGAATATATCTCATACGGAGGGATTTACTGTACGCTGTTACAATCTTTTCTCCATTCTCATTGCCCACCGTGATTTATATTCATTGAGTTAACAAAAGGTTACTTAAAACCCTAAAAAATATTGTAATGAAAAAAATTAGATTTCGTATGAGGACGCATGCTTTATTTAGATATGGTTGCATTTTGGCTCTGATGGTGATGGTGTGATTCTGTGGCCAAGCAATCCATAGGAAGGCTGCCGGATATTGAAGGGAAGCTTTTATATGGGGCCACTTAACATGTAATAAATCTACATAAATAGCAGTTCCCTAATCCTGGCATTACTGGAAGTAGTTTTATAACTTAAAATTCCTATACTCTTCCATTCTCCTTGGTTTGACTTCACCTCTTGATTTTAGATCCATCTACCGAATGCAGACATAAGTAACTCCAAACCAGACTTGTCCTTACGGGCCTCACATAGACGTACATGAGTCTATAATACTTTTGCATAGAGGCATATTGTGGCATGATCCATCATATATATTACAGCAGTATTCTCCCCTTTGTGAAGTATAGCCACTGTGTTATGAGGCTGTTTATCATTGTGAAAGTGCTAGAACTTGAATACATTCTCAACTCATAAGCCTCTAATAAGCCCTTAGAGGATTTGTTCACACTAGGACTGCAACACATTTCCATGAAAGACACCAAGCGTGATGGATCAATTAACTGTCAAACTGGCATAAACTGCTGCCAAAGTTATTAAAGTGGTACTTTTATTTTATTTTAATTTACATGTTGCTGGGTGCCTATACTTACCTAGTCTCTGTCCTCCGCAGGTCCCATTCAGCTCCTTCTGGTCACCTGATCTGTCATCTTCCTGCTTCTGAGACGAGCCAAAGGATAGGCCATAAATCACTAATTGGCTTGGTGCCAACACCCGGCACCACTACTAATCCACTCAACTGCTTCTGACCCCTGCGTAGTGTTGGCACCAAACATCTGATCAGAAGGGGTGCCAGGTGTTGTTGGCCTATCCTATGGTTAATCATAGTAGCCTAGAAAACCTATTTAATGTACATCTTGATCTTAATGTCATCTTTTATATGGAGGCTATTAATGATCATTATCTTTATTAGTGGCCGCCTATATAAAGAGACGGCCACCTTCCCCCCGATGTGTTCCCAAAGTGGGAACGTAGCCATGAGGTGGATTTGTGGGAGATATAAGGCTGGGTTTATATGTAGCGTTTTGTCAGTATTTTAGTCAAAGTCACAAGTGGAACGGAAAAGATTTGTATATTTTTCTTTTTTTTTTTCGATCCACGTTTGTGGTCGGCTTAAAACACTGATCAAAATACAACGGGTTAACCCAGCCTAAATGGGGGAATGATTTTGATGAAATACAGAATTCCTATTTGGATCTGATCTAAACTACTTTTATTGAATTTGAAGCACTGTGTGGTTCAGGTTATATAAAAAAATTTTTTTATGTAAAATGTACATCCATATAGAGAATACAGGTTTCAGCCATAAGGTACAGTTTAATGTTATGTTCTGAGAAATATCTCGGGTTGGCTTCTTCTGTCTCTCCACAATACGGTGAAACCTTGTTGACTCATCTCAGTTTATTAGCCCTTCCAAGTTAGGAATTTTGTTAATAACATTTTTCATATAAAATCAAATCAAATAAAAAAAAAATCCTTATATTATATATTTTTTTTTATTTTTATTTGTTTATTTTAAAATAAAAACCAGAACACATCTTTACTCTATATCTTAACAACGTAAGATGTCAATGCGGTGTCCCCATCACAGAACTGAGCCTACTAAGTTGATCATTTGTTTTGGTGTCACTACACTGGAGTACGGTTATTAAGTCAAAATCAACGTTATTCTTACCACTATCACTCAAGACAAACCGAGTATTCTCACTGCCACTGTGTACATTTCTCATTGCCTGTAACACCTTGTGAAAGACCCACAGCAGAGTTGTTTATATGTGAAATTATAGTGCCCATTTGTAAAAACAGTCGTGTGTGAAAGGAGGGCTGTTTTTCATCCCTTATTATGAAGAACAACACTTGTCATTGTGCTGTCATTAGCTTTATTGTTCACACACACACTGCCCTCTTTATTGCCTGTGATTTCCTTTTTTCACTGATAGCCACAATGACTGATCTCATGATAAAGCTACTTACTGGGCTACTTTCTTTGCGAGTCCCTATTATCTACTGTAGTTGAAGTTTATCTTTACAGTGGACGGGACTGTAAAGAGTTTACACTATTTCAACCAAAAAGAGGATATTCAAAATACTTCTATAAGCCAAATACTACAAAGGATGGCTATATTTTTAAGACTTGGGGTATGTTCACGTCCAGCAGATTTCCAGTGGTTTTGTTGCAGATTGGACTTTCCTAGTCTAGTTAATTGGAACATCTACAGCAAAACAACAAGAAATCTGCATCATGTGCACATACTCTTAAAGTGGTATTCAGGTTTGGACACGTTATGCCCTGTCCACAGTGTATTTAGCATAGGGCATAACGAGGGGGATCCAACCACGGTCCCAGCTGAGAGCTTATGAATCTGTGGTGTGCATGTGTAGCCCACAGCTTTTTTTTTTCATGGGATTTTGGGGTCCCTGTACATGAGATAATGGGGCCCCCCATTGGTTGGACACCTTGTAATCTCTTTTATGCCATATCCTGTGGTTACTATGGATAGGGCATAACTTATCTAGATGGGAACACCCCTTTGACTAACACAGTATAGGAACTTCTAACATGTAGTAATTTAAGTATTGATGGACTGTATATAGAAGAGAACAGGGGATCGTACTCTGGAGAAGACTATGAATCATCCAAAACATTTGGATAAGGTTTAGATTAAGTGGACTCATGGATCATAGTGTCTTTAGTCCAAAATATCCTATTCTTGAGACCATGTCTTCTCATTCTTTGAGCCATGATAAATATTTGTTCTTAATCCATAGTATCTCATTCTTTGAGCCATGATAAATATTCATTATCAATCCATAGTATCTCAATCTTTAGACCATGATATCTCGGGTATAAGAATGGAGCCTCATTGACTTTAAAATGTGTTAAATTAGATAATAAAGAATAACTTATCCTATCAACCCTATTTATTCTGCCAGGTGATCTGTTCCATTGATTTCTTCTTAGTGTTCTGTCTACATACTGTATACCTTTACGTTAGCAATTATGTTGTGCACTAGACACCACCACCACCACCATTGTCTTGATGGAACAGACATTATAGTAATGAGTTAAATTATATTTTTAATATTTTATACAAGATAATTTATGAGAAAGATGCACTAATAATAATAATAATAATAATAAGTTATTAGGCTTTAAAAAAAGGCAGATGACTTGTAGCAGTGGACTTCTAGCTAAATAAATACAATGTGTGAATTAAAAATCAAAATTGTAAAGTATGTAACTATACATTTAAAGTCTACCAGTCATTTCAATTAACTTTTGACACGTCCTAGAGAACTGTAAAGAATGTTGACTGGTAAAGGTCTGGGTGTTCAAATCCCACCGATCTCTGAAACTAGCACGGCGGAATGCTTCTCCTCCAGACTTCCCGTCTCAGTGCAGGAGACGTTCCCAGAGACGGTAAAAAAAAAAGTGTCTACTGCCGCAATGACAGTGTGGGAAGAGAACATGTTTAGGGGCCGATATGTAGTCGTCTACAAGTGCTGATCAGCAGGATCAACGCTCGCACTGTTATTACAAGGCACGATAAAACACACCACCAGGCCACACAAACGATTGCTATATTGTTCCTGCGCCCATTTAAATACATTTTTATCAGCCACAAATCCCCTTTTATACAGAGAGATCAGCGCCCATAATGATATATACAGCCACACAAAAGGTCAAAGATCTCTTCCCCTTTTACATGGACCGATTATCGGCTGAATGAGTGTTCCTAGGGATGCTCGTTAGTGATAATCAGCCTTTGTAAATGGTCCTTTTACATGGAGTGAAAAATCGTTCAATCGATGATTTGAGAACCATGATGAACGATTTCTCGCTCATCACTTGATCGTTAGTTGTGTTTACACGAACAGATAATTGCTCAAATGTAATTGTTATCGCGAAGATTTGAACGATAATTGCTCCTTCTAAGCGGACCATTAGTGAGTGCCTCACTGTTTTTAGCAGTTTGTGGAGCTCTGAACACCAAAATCCTGACAGATTCAAACTTTTGACATTTCTCTAGGATATCGCAAAAAAAAAAAATTTTTTTTTTACACTGCCCGTTTAAGAAAATCATATAGTCACAAGATTTTCTAATCATCAGTTTAGTGGCCAAACTCTAATATAGTCCACTATATTGTAAGCTACCATCTAAAAGTGTGTTCATGATCACATCTGAACACTGATAACAATGTACTTTTTTTGCATACTAAATGACAACTTTTCTATATCAATGGAGGATTTTTTTTTTATTGATTATTTAAGTATTCCCTACTTTGCACATATTTGTGTGGAGTCAGTATAAGGCTATGATCACACACCGCAAAATAATACTAAAATAAAACAATTTGTGCAAAAACAGGTTGTAAATATTGACCATGCTTTTTATTTTAAGCCCGAACTCAATGACAACAGTTTTTCTCTAGTGTGTGTATAGGTTGATAGTCAATTCTCCATAGATTTCAATAGAGAAAATGATTTAATTGAAAATAATGTAGGAGTGAAAAATACAGCCGTATTTTTGCATTCTCTTCAGTGTCAACATAGCCTGAAGTAATTCTAAATTCTGAAAAAAGTATTCTAAAATTATTACTGGCGTATAGTGGTATTTTCAAAGTTTATTTTTTGAGCTACGAGACCATCACTTACACTCGTCATATGTCATTAATCACAATATGTTAACACTGCAGAGAGAAAATACTACGTAGCATATTCATTGTTTTCTGCCCACCTGCGAGAGGTATGAGGTGTGTTTGTTTTGGTTTCCTGGACCTTTTAATAGCATTTTACTGAATGCCATTGATTCTATTAAAGCAAGCAAGGTTGTAAAACATGTAAAATCTTTTGGCATGCTAATACATTTCTATAGACATGTATATATGAAGCAGCTAAAGTCAGGCTGAATTTTAATTGCATATGGAAATGGGGATCTCTAGTGCAGACTAAAAACCTTGCTTTTAAATTGGTTTCTGTGCCTGAAACCTCGGGTCTGCCGTTTACAAATAATGGCAAGTACCCGCTTGTTCCTTTTTTCTTATTTTGGTTACAGTTTCCCATGGTTTTCTAGGTAACTAAATCTACATTTTAGGCTATGTTCCCAATATTTCACAGTATTTTTGCTCAGTATTTTGGTCAGTATTTTTCAACCAAAACCAGGAGTTGATTGAAAACACAGAAAGGCTCTGTTCACACACTGATGAAATTTAGTGGATGGCTGCCATTTAATGGCAAGTAACAGCTGCTGTTTTGAAATAACGGCCATTATTTGCCATTAAATGGCGGCCATCGACTCGATTTCAACAATGTGTGAACATAGCCTTTCTGTGTTTTCAAGCCACTTCTGGTTTTGTTTGAAAAATACTGACCAAAATACTGAGCAAAAATATTGGAGTCTAATTTGTGTGACTCTTTGTCACAGCCGCGGCGGCGTCCCGCGTTCCGGGCCGCCGCCGCGACCGCCCACTGCCCCATGCAGCAGCCGGTGTCCGTAGGCAGGGACCCGGCGCTGCTGTCACTTCGGCCCCGGGGGGCGCCTTACCTCTCCACGCTCCTGTCCGTCGCTGTGCCGGCCGGCGCGCGCGTCCCCGCCTCCTAGGGCGCGCGCGCGCCGGCTGTCTCAGATTTAAAGGGGCAGTGCTCTCCTAATTGGTAGTTGCACCTAATCACTTCCCTATAAATCCCAGCATGCCCTGTCCCCTGTGTTGGAGCCTCTACATGCTTCCCATAGCGTTTGGCCCAGCTCCCTGTTGTTCCTGTGTCCTGTCCGTTACCTGGTCCCTAGTCCCTGTTCCTGAGTCCTGTCCGTTACCTGGTCCCTAGTCCCTGTTCCTGGTTCCTGTTCCCCTGTCACTCCACCTGTTCCTGTGTCCAGCTTGTCACGTGCTCTCTCATCTGCAGACTATTGCCTGTGCCATCTCCAGCCACGCCTCGCCTGCCATCACCAGCAACCAAGCCAGGGGTAGCGACCTGGGGGTCGCCTGCCGCAGCAAGTCCATCCCGCCTTGCGGCGGGCTCTGGTGAAAACCAGCGGCCCCTTAGACTCCGCTCCCTGGTGAGGTTTGTGCCATCGCTGGTGCCGGTCCAGTGGATCCACTACTCCAGGCGTTACACTCTTCTAGTGAGGTTTGGTGTATATTTTGTTACAATATCTTGTGACTGATTTATTAGAGTATAGAACTGCCACAGTGAATGTATCTATGTAAAAAGTCACAGGAAAAGTCACAAAAATTGTGCAAGCATATTCATCTGATACTGACCATATGTAGGCCTGCACCTATTTGTGCAACTTTTTAAAAAGGTGCCAATGATAAATCGGGCGCTAATCTTGGATTATGCTAACTTTTTGGTCAATACACAAAACAGGCACATTAAAAAAAAGTGGCATCTAAAAAATATTCGCCCGTTGAATACTGGTTCATAAAAAAATAGACCAAAAATGGGTAAAAAATCTAATTATTCACCTAAAAATAGTTGCAAAGCCCTTGATAAATTTCTCTTATTGTGTGTTAAGACAGCCTTAAAGTTTTTTTTTTTTTTGTTTCTTCAATATCCTCTTATGTATTCAATTTATAGAATATTTTTGAAGTCTTCATTTAATGTATTTTACTATTGTGTTTAATAAAAGTACTACTTTTACTATTGTAATCATACAATATTATTCAAATGTTACTATGTATTTCTAGTTTGTAGTCACCCTCTCTTATTAATTCCTTAAAATTAACTTAAAATTAAGGACGCCAAACTATATTCTTTAGACAAAAGAAAAAAATATTTACAGATAAATATTTGTGATCCCCCCACCACCCTATAATAAGCCATGGGTTTCACCAATATGTTAGCCATAAGATTCTGCAATTACAAAAAAAAATGTAAAAAAGATTTCTACTGTTCAGTAGTTTGTAGCAATAGACCAACTATATGAACCTATAATTGAATACAGTAAAAGTAAATTAATTTTTGTCATCCTGAGATGACAAAATTACAAGGTGTGTGTGTGTGTGTTTTTTTACGTTGGTAATAGACACTCCAATACAACAACTATGAAATGTTTCTAACAACAATCTCTACAGCTCAAGCATACTCATAGTCATAATCCCTTTATATTGTTACTAGGCTTTAGTAGTAACAAAGACGAAGCCTAAGGTGCCCATACACCATGGGGGACAAGAATGGCGTACTTAAATGTCAGTCTTAGATAAAGCCCCAACCCCTTTTCCCAGCTGGATTTACTAAGAGATGCAGAAATCTATTCCTGTTCCCGAGCAGGTGTAGATTTGTGCCATGATTTATGCCTCCTAGCAGGCGTAAATCATGGTGAATTGGGCACGGGTGGTGGTCAAGGCTGGTGTACACCACAGAGAAGGTAAGAATCTGTGCCTTCTCCATGGCATAAGCCACCACCAGCGCAACTTTCATAAATGTCCTCCCATTACTTAAGGTTGATAAAAGTGTATTATATCAATGAAAACTATCATTTGTCAGGTTTAATTTATTGTTTTAGCCAATCAATGACATCCAAAAGAAGCTGGTTTTAAATTTTCAGGTGATAAATGAATGAAAGATTTTTCACGGAAGAACTTTTGGGAAAGAATATTCTCAACATGTTCCCAGAATATTCCTAGGCTATGCTCAGAATGTTTACAATACACTTTCAGAATATTTAGAAACTACACACAGAACAATTCCAGAAATAATATTTGTCCTTCCGGTGTCATTGACCGGATATAGCCAGTTTGAATAACTTTATTGGCCAATGTAGACTAAAATGTGTATGGCTGTGTCTGAGAAATAATTGTTTGTTGGATGACCATTTGTTTAAGGGTTGTTCAACCATTGACCTCCTTATGTCTAATGTGTATAGGCACCTTTAGGGACCACAGTTGAGGAGCTTTACTTGAAGAGCCCACAGCTGTTGTGTCTTTGTATATTGTTAGGATAATTTGCCTTCATCCATCTCTATAAAAGTAGCTTATACACTTACAATACATTTTAGCTGATGTTTTCAGTCTACATCATACACATGAACATTCAGCACAGCCAAGAACAACCCTGTCAAGTGAAAATCCATCATGCCAGATTATGTCGGCAGACACTCAGGAGGTCCCCCATGAAGCAATTTTTCAACGATTTAACAATCTTTAACTATCATCAAGTTGATAGTTGAAAAGAAATTTCCTTCATGTAGTAAATTATTAGTTACAATGTCAGTGTTTGAAGTGTATCTCCAGGCTATGAGAAAATATAGCCAGAGCTCTCCTTTAAAGAATCATCTAACCTGCTGATGTGCCCCTATGGCGCAAGGGTTACTGAGAATTTAGGTCGTTTTCTTACCTTGATCCTCAGCGCCATTTTCAGGATAATAATAGTAGATTTTATATGCTAGTTAGGCGGTTTGGTGCACTGCAGTACTGAACCACCCAGGTCAGCCCACCCCTTTTAATGAATATTGGGACAATGCTCTGCAGCGACGTCACTCCAGCGCTCATCACTGCAGAGCATCAGCTGAATATTCATAAGAAGGGGTGGGTGACTTGGGCCTATATTGCACCAAACCACCTTATTAGCATATGAATATAAACATCCCGAAAACAGTGCTGAGTAAGGAAATTACCTTCATCCTCAGCTCCTCGTGCCCTATAGGGACATAACAGCAGGTTAGATGCTTCTAACCTGCTGATAGTTTCCCTTTAAAGCTACTTGTTACTATAGGAGCAAGGTGAACGTAGAAGCCTCAACTATTTTTAGTTATAAAACCTATAGCAGGTCATACATTTCAGACAGCTGTTACCCAAACACTCCTTTGGCCGATGGCCATCTCTTCTGGTCCCCACATATAAGCATGCAAATATTCTGAAATGCGAAAGATGCACAGGAGTAGTTAGTAAGTCGATCAGTTGCTTGGGACACTTAAGTGTTAGGACTGAGGAATCTTAACTTAACCTTAACTTAGTCTTAAAGGGAACTAACCATTATAAAATCGCCTCTTCAGCTATTAACACATTCCTATAAATCCTAAACAGTGGTGAGTTGTAATGTGGGTAGATTGGGCAGACGCCCAGGGCCCAAGGTCATCCAAACCACCCATATCTGATGTACAGCTGAAGTTCACTCAGGCCCACCGGACGCTCCTCTGGTGGGCCCCTGAGTGATGTGCCCTAGGGCCTAGGGCTGCTCTCCCCTGTTGTCAGTGCTCTTCATATCCAACCAGGACTTCCAGTGTAGTACAAGCCTGTGCCAGAAGAGAGGACAGGGGTGAGCAGCATCGGGAGACCTACAGCAATGGGCCAACGTGTGGGAGGTGTTTTGTTTTTTCCATTTCTATTTATTTACTTAGTGGAGCAGCACAAAGGACCATTGACTAAAGTAAGTACTACAGAGGGGGTAATTTATTAAAGCGGGACCTGGGGGGTATCCACTATATGGGGAATGCACAGGACATACTGATGCAAGAAAGTTCCTTACACTAGGGTTCTGTGTCAGTGTGCCTGTGCACTGGAGGGGGGCAGATTGGGGGGACATCCCAGTCCCAGGGTACATTTAATGCACCACTTGACCCCAAGTACTGTTTCCAGGCATATAATTGCTATAAATGTTACTTATATGGCCCAAAAACATACTTTGTAAAAGATACCTATGTGAGAGATCCTTAACTCCTAACTAGTCACTGCTGGGGGGCAACCTCTTCAGCAATCACATCTCCATGGGAGTGTCAACGTATAGGAGCCTGCAGCGTCACAGGGGGCCATCCCTGAGTGCCGACGCTCCCAAGGTTTGATTGCCAAAGAGGTATCCCGCCAGAAATGACTAGTTAGTAGGACCTCTTAGCCTATGCCTGCATAGGTAGCATTTACAAAGTATATTTTTGGCCTATTTAAGTAATGCTCATAGCGATTTCTTCTATGCCTGAAAACAGTGCTCAGGTCTGTAAAGTAATGTATTAATAGCTACCGGGGCGATTGGTTCCTTTTAAGTGGATAATTTTTTGGGCTTGGCGAGAGCGGTTTTCTGTATGTTAAAATTAAATGTACTGAGACGGATGCAAAAACTCGGCATGAACCTAGCCCTACAGTAATCCCAAAGTGCTGTTCTGCCTTTAACTTTTGTTATAAAATATTCTGTTCATGTTACAGTGGGCTGTGACTGTGAAGCTTTATGCCCATTGTATTACATAAAGATATCCATTGCATTAGTTAATATACACTGGGAAAAGCTCCAGACTTTAAGACATTCAGGGATTTAAAAATTTTTAAAAACATGGCTCCTTTTTTTAAGAAAGAGTGCCACTCTTGTCTTCAGTTCATGTGTGGTACTGCAGCCCAATTTTATTGAGGTGAATAAAACTGAGCTGTAATAGCACATACAACCTGAGGTCAGAAGCAGCACTTTTTAAAAAAAAGAAAGAAAGCAGCTATGTTATATAAGCCTGAAAAACCCTTTTAAATGAAGGATATACCAGTTTGACTGATTATACAAATGTGTAAATTACTTCCGCTTAAAAAACTCAAGTCTTCCAGTACTTTTCAGCTGCTGTGTGTCCTACAGAAAGTAGTGTATTCCTTCCAGTCTGACACAGTGCTCTCTGCTGCCACCTCTGTCCATGGCAAGAACTGTCCAGAGCAGGAGAGGATTTCTATGATGATTTGCTACTGCTCTGGACAGTTCCTGTCATGGAAAGAGGTGTCAGCAGTCTGTCAGACTGGAAAGAATACACCACTTCCTGCAGGGCATTCAGCAGCTGGAAGCCTTTAGTCCTTTTAATAGTAGTAATTTACAAATCTGTATCGTTAAATTGTCCTATTGCTGAGATGTTGGTGTAAAAATAATAGATTACACACTTTTGATCTATAAACAACCATAAGGCCTTCTATATGATCATCTTTGATTTAATATTATAACAAGTGTTATTCTTCAGGTTATATGGAACAGTAAACTTCAAGGGGAATTAACACATTGACACAGCCTTGTGCAGTTTGTTCATATAATTCAAATTGATCTCAAAGTCCATTATCCTTTTTAGATGCCTCGTGTTATCACAGGAAGGTAATCAATGGGATCGACAATAGGCTGTACGTAGCATTAACCATAGGATGAGCATACAAACCTCTCCCCCTTCTAGTGAATATGATGGCCTAGAATGCCGGGCTGGAGCGCCATGTCTTTATGCTTAGCTTTTGTTAATGAGTTATGTTAATAAGAAAATATAAAGTGTGGGAAGAATGGCCGCATTCACGGCGTAAGTGTCATGTAATTCATGTATTGTCATGGAAAGTGCAACTTTTATTGAATCAATATGAAAAGCTGAGAATGGCGCCTGCCTGTCAGCTGAAGTACCTGGCAAAGTGTGTGTACTGTGATTCCTCTAATTGTATGAACAAATTGTATAGTCCGCTTTCCAGATGGGAGCCCTCCTTCAACGATTCATTGTCTGTTCCTCAGGTGCATCTGCATCAAAGCTTTGGCCAAACGTGTTGATGATCAGAACATCGCTGGTGAGACTATCTGCTATTGTCATCTCTTCTTGTCAGCTGTATTCGCTCTGCCATTACCAAGGACACCCACAATAATAGAATATAAAAAAAAAAACAGATACGTCACATATAGATAGTCTCATCAAGCGTCATCTATTTCTCTGGATTTATAGAGCACCATCTTATTCGGCACCGGAATATAGAAAATTCACTCCTTCCTTTGGGACTCATAATCTAATCCCCTATCTCGAGCATGCATGCAGTCTCTTGGGACAATTTAGGAAGCAGTAGCATTAACGGCCATCTATCTCCAGGTCAGCCCCCATACAGAAGCATCATGTTATCAGGAACAGCACAGAATGTTTTGCATCTGGCAACTGTAGCCATGGTACTGCCATTGCTATTAATCTGGAATGTTCCCAAAGGAAACTAATAAAAGTGTTAGGGCGACTTGAAGAATCGACCTTTGCTATAGTTTCCATTTTGTTCTGATATGGGCAAATCTAGGAGCTGTTGGTTGGACTGGAGTTATTCGGGGTGATGTGCAGGGCTGTATTAACGGCTGCTGCTCCCCTAGGCACTAAACCTGAAGACGCCCCATCTTCACACACCTATTGGCGATACCAGACCTAACCAATATCACCATACCTCCCACCCCCCTGGAAAAGACACCAGATTTACTGGCAAGTCTGATGGGGAGGAGGGAAACTAAAAAAATAAAAACAAAAAAAAAATATTTTTTTCTGTCCCCCTGCACCCTGGTGCTGCCCCCCTGCAAGGTGCTGCCCTAGGCACAGGACCACGGGTGCCTAGTGGTAAATACAGCCCTGGTGATGTGTATATATATATATAGATATATCTACACATACATATATAGCATATCTAGGAATTTTTGTTTCTGTCTAGGGTTGCTTATGTAACATGTTATATCATAGGCCTTGGAAGAGAGGTTTTTCTCTCTACTGTTCCTTCCTTTATACTGTTTCCCTGAAAATAGGACAGTGTCTTACCTTAATTTTTGCTACCAAAGGTGCGCTAAGTCCTATGTACAGCAGGGACAGAGCATACTTTATGGCGGCTTTTGGCCTCCAGGGGGAGCTCACCAGAACACACTCGTACAGCACAGCAGGGACAGCGTATGGTATGGCAGCAGGCAACCCGGTAACAGCAGATTGTGTGCAGCTCTATATCTGGCGGTATGGGACAGCAGGGATGGCGGCAGGTAACGGGCCTCTTGATGCCTTGCCTACACATTTACGATTACTTCAACTAACAGCGCAGGGCCAGCACAGAGGAGGAAGGTAACACACCTCCCTCCGGAGCGCTATAAGGGGCTATCAACAGGATAGATTCGTCTAACCTGCTAATAGTTCCTCTTTAAGGCTGCATTCACACGTTCAGTGTTTTTCCCGGTCCGTGATTGTGGTCCGGCAGCTACCTCCGTGATCCGTGCAAAACAGTCCGTTTTGCATCCGTTTTGTATCCATGTCTGTTTTTTTCACGGATCTGTCTTACAGCATTTTAAATGACATTGATTACATCACATCCGTGTTTTTCACGGATGAACACATATGTCACATCCGTGTACATCCATGAAAAACACGTATGTCATTGATTTCTATGGGGAATCCTTTCCGTGCATCCGTTCCGAGTAATGACATGTCCTATCTTTTAACGCAACGGATCACGGATCCGTGAAATCACGGAACATCTGAATATCCCCATAGAAAACAATGGGCTGTAAAATTGTCCGTGCGCATGGATCCGTGAGCACGGAGAACTTCCCGGAACGTGTGAATGCAGCCTAAGGCTATGTTCACACTGTGTATGAGTCCGGCCGCATTACGTACGCTGCCGTACATGTGCGGCTGAAACTACAGTTATGCTTCCCTAGCTTGTTTCGAAGCGATCTGAAACAGGTCATTTACTTGGAAATCTTCGCCCAGCCCAATAAAACTGACAGAACCTTTTGGATCAAAAATTTAAGTCCAATTTGGCTGAAATAAGTACTTCGTACGGGACCGCATGGAAATCCACGGCCGTGAGTTGGAACATTTCCGTCCTGAAACAATGGTCTTGTTCATTTTTCATGGCGCCGCATACGATCCAGCCGTAAGCTCATACGTAGTGTGCATTGTGCGGGCGTATATCGTATACTTTCAAGCGAACGCATCAACCTCAAAACTACGTGCGTATATTTGCGGTTCACACTACGGCCGGACTCATACGCAGTGTGAACATAGCCTAAGGGTGCCTTTACACCTGAATGATCTGCAGCAGATTTGATGGCGCAAATTTGAATTTGCAGATTCAAAGCAAAGCAAATCTGGGCCATCAAATATGCTGCAGATCTGCTGCAGATCCTGTACATGTGAAGGTATTAGGCTATGTTCTTAAGTACCGGCCGGATGATCCGTCCGGCCGCGGAGCTCTGATGCGGGCGCATCAGCGCTCGCCCGCATCAGAGCTTCCCATAGCCCACAGTAAGCCAGAGCCGTTCGCTTCACTGTGTAAACTGACAGGTCTTTCTGCGGCCGGAATTCACTGAATTCCGGCCGCAGAAAAACTGACTTGTCAGTTTTGTTCCGGCACCGCATGGGATCCCGGCCGGAGCGTGTACGATGTGTGTACGCTCCGGCCGGGATCCCAATCAACATAAAGCTATGTCACACACCGCAAAACTACGGCCGTAGTTCTGCGGCGAGAACTACGGCCGTAGTTTTACATAGTGTGAACATAGCCTTATACAGTACACGAGTTGTGCACGTCAGGTTAATTTCAATTACAGAGGTGAAGATTATTGGCAGTTGAAACCAATCCATTTAGGTCATTTGCAAGTATCAGAGATAAGTGCAGTAGCTATGACTTCATAACCAAGCAGAATAAACTTTTACGGTATGTGCACACTGAGGAAATTTGACGGAAAATCTGTTGCGGAATTCGCCACTCGTACTTGCTCGCGGACTGCGGTGCGAGCGTCTCCGCCCGTGTCATAGACTCTAGACATTCTATGCACGGGCGGATTCCTTCATCCGTCCAAAGAATGAACGTGTTCATTCTTTTAACGGACGACGGAATCCACCTGTGCATACAATGGAGTCTATGACATGGGCGGAGGCACGCGCCCGCCGCAGTCCACGAGTGGCGGATTCCATGACGGACTTTCTGTCACATTTCCAAAGTGTGCACATACCCTGTTAAGAGGCTGAATTGGTAGTTACCCAAAAATGTATAACACTAAGAAGTGGCTGTATAGAATATATAAATGGTGACCTGTCTGTAAGTATATACTGCAGGCCTAGTGCATTTTGCTGCATCATGCTGTAAATCCGGTTCCCTTCCTTGTCCATTACATATGTGAGAGCAAGCATGAATAACTGGGTAATGAGCAGGGACACTACATTAAGAAGGCTCCCGCTGAGCTCTCTATTGATCACTTGTCATTGTACATTTGGAATATTTTGCCATAATTCATTTCTCCCCAAGTGCTGCTCTAGGACAAATGTCAAACAAACTTTGTCTAATTGAGATTAGCGTCATATAAAGAGTTTATCACACTGTAAGCCGTGGTTATAGCATGGTAACCCCTTAGTGACCAGTCTATTTGGGATGTTAATAACTCAGCAATTTTTTTTTTCATATTTACTTTCCAAGAATTATTTTATTTTCTAACTGCATAGCCGTATAAGGGCTTGTTTTTTGCAAATTGCATTGTTAATAGTATCATTTAGGGCGGGGATGGAGAATCTGCGGCTCTCCAGCTCTTGCAGAACTACAATTCCCATCATGCCATAATGGGTAGATTTGCAAAGGCTGGAGGGCCGAAGGTTCTCCATCCATGATTTAGGGGTACATTATAATGTATAGAAAAACCTTTTCCCTTGTTTTTCTTTTCTTGTAGCTGATAAAATAATACCTGAAAAAAGATTGTTAGATTGAGTAAGTATTAGAGATGAGCGAACTGGGTTCTGGTTCACGTCCATCCGAACCCGATCGTTCGGCATTTGATTAGCTGGGGCTGCTGAAGTTGGATAAAGCTCTAAGGTTGTCTGGAAAACATGGATACAGCCAATGACTATATCCATGTTTTCCACATAGCCTTAGGGCTTTATTCAACTTCAGCAGCCACCGCTAATCAAATGCCGAACTCTCAGGTTCGGATGGACTCAAGCATGCTCCAGGTTTGCTCATCTCTAGTTAGTATCAATGTAGACAATTTGTTTTTGAGATGTTTATCATCAAACATTTTCTAAAGAAAAGACATGGATTTAAGAAAAAAAAAGACTTTTTTTAGGCTATGTTCACACTGCGTATGAGTACGGCCGTAGTGCGAACCGCGAATATACGCACGTAGTTTTGCGGTTGATGCGTTCACTTGAAAGTATATGATATACGGCCGCACAGTGCACACTACGTATGAGCTTACGGCCGGATCGTATACGGCGCCGTGAAAAATGAACAAGACCATTGTTTGAGGACGGAAATCTTCCAACTCACGGCCGTGGATTTCAGTGCGGTCCCGTACGAAGTACTTATTTCAGACAAATTGAACTTGATTTTTCGATCTAAAAGGATCTAAAAGATTTCCAAGTAAATGACCTGTTTCAGATCACTTCGAAACAAGCTAGGGAAGCATAACTGTACTACGGGCGTATGTTCGCGGTTCGTACGCATCCGGCCGCATGTCTATTTTTCCCACGCCCGTAGTTTCAGACGCACATGTACGGGGGCGTACGAAATGCGGCCGGACTCATACGCAGTGTGAACATAGCCTCAAGCTGTATTTATTAGTCCTGAAACTGGACATGTAATTTTTTTTTATTGTGCCTGTTAATGGAGTGCAGTACATCCTGCCTGTCAGAACCAGGTTCAAAACATCCTAATCACATTTACCAGCATGGAAATATGACGTTTCTATCCTGTTACCAGTATAAAAAGGAAATCACATTGATGTGATGGGATTTCTTACTTAATTGACAGCAAATGATCCTATGATTTCTCCTGTACAGCCCCCCCTAGTGGTAGACCATATGGCATAGTTGGTCCTCCACAAAAACTGAATGACCAAGACAAGCAAATAAATATGTTAGAAAGTAAAAGACAAAATATAGTAATAATATATATAATAGATGTTCTATAAAGGGGTTCCTTATTTGTAATTTGCCAATAAACATTTTATAATATATTTTGGGGAAGGTTTATTGTTGCATTTAAGCCAGCGTTTTACATGAAAAATACAGTGTTCAGGCCAAATACCAGATTTTTAAATCTCCTGCACTACTTATACAAAAGGTTTGACAATATATATATTTTAGGTGAAGGATGATCATTGCATTTATTTAAAGAAAAAAAATCACATATATTTTTTATTAACAATGTTGACTACAAATATATATTTTTTTTAAACTGGTAAAAACAGGTATTCAAAATTCTTGAAACAGCTCCACTCCATACCATTGCTGGTATTTAGAGATGAGCAAACGGATTCGGGTTGGAGTCCATGCGAACCCGAACGATCGGCATTTGATTAGCGGGGGCTGCAGAACTTGGATAAAGCTCTAAGGTTGTCTGGAAAACATGGATACAGCCAATGACTATATCCATGTTTTCCAGAAAACCTTAGAGCTTTATCCAAGTTCAGAAGCCACCGCTAATCAAATGCCGAAAGTTCAGGTTCGGATCGACTAGAGCAGGCTCGAGGTTCGCTCATCTCTACTGGTATTACAATTCATCTGACTATTTCTGCAACAATACCAAAGGTGATGGACAAAAAACTTGCTGTTTCTGGGGTAAAAAGAAGGCTGATACTCCTTTAGTCCTAGATAATCATACTGCATGCCAAAAATTAAAATAATATTGTTTTTATAACTAAGACTGCTACTGCTTATCTTTTTCAGTGGGATAAGAAACGTTTGTGTATCTGTATGGCTGCTGACAAATCTGTCCTTTCATGAGGGGTAAAGATTATCAGTATCGGATTTTTGTTTTTGGCCCATAGTCTTATTAGTAGTAGTCAATAGCAATAGAGGTGCTGGGGAGCACTCACCTCTTTTACCTTTGTAAATATACTTAGATTTGGATAAACATAATGGGGGAGATTTATTAAATTGGTGTCAAGTAGAATTGGCTCAGTTGCCCTTAGCAACCAATCAGATTCCACCTTTCATTTTCAAAGAATCTGTGAGGAATGAAAAGTGGAATCTGATTGGTTGCTAGGGGCAACTAAGACAATTCTACTCTACACTAGTTTGATAAATCTCCCCCAATATTCACATTTTTTAGGGAATTGTGGGTAAAATTGTTTTGCCAGAAGGTATTCCATGTTTATGGCTAACTTTCACTGTTGCTCTAAAGTCTAAGTGATTTCAACCATTGTCATTAAAGTAATAATATAAAAGGTTTAAAGGCTGGGTAACAAACAAGTGGTTAAGTACTTAGACTCATTTTTCCAAGTACCAAGAAACCACTGTATTTGGGAAAAAAATACACTCAACAAACACAATGCAAACAATATTAAAATAAAGGGTTATACTATAGATGGTGAACCATCATTTTCTCCAACAGTGATTACCAACGACATGCCCAAAATTTTAATTTGTTTAAAAAAATGAATGCCATATGGATACATGTTAGGCTGGGTTCACACTACGTATATTTCAGTCAGTATTGTGGTCCTCATATTGCAACCAAAACCAGGAGTGGATTAAAAACACAGAAAGGATCTGTTCACACAATGTTGAAATTGAGTGGATGGCCGCCATAGAACAGTAAATAACTGCCATTATTTCAATATAACAGCCGTTGTTTTAAAATAACAGCAAATATTTGCCATTAAATGGCGGCCATCCACTCAATTACAACATTGTGTGAACAGAACCTTTCTGTGTTTTTAATCCACTCCTGGTTTTGGTTGCAATATGAGTACCACAATACTGACTGAAATATACGTAGTGTGAACGCAGCCTTAATGTGTAGAGACATGAGGGAGTCAGTTTTAATTTGCGTTTCCGATTTAGTATCACTATAGTTCCTGATAAAACATAGTCAGTGACCTCTGGTAAGTAGCTTACCTATATATGAAAGGAGATCAGTGTGAAGGGTTAATCATTTATAAATGGGTGGGATTAAATGATTAATTGGAGCTTAGTTAAAGTCTTTTGGGTTCATTGCTCAAAAGACATAGGATTTCCTCCATCCAGATACTAAATGCTTGATGGGCAGAATAATTGGACTATTTGGTTCTTGTAATCAGCTGAGTAAATTGAATTCTTCTGTGTTGACTGTGATACTTTTTTGGAGAAAAATGCATCTTACTCAATTCCTAAGAAGCAAATTAATAGTATTTATACCGAATGTTCACCATTTAGGCTTAATCTGTACGTGAATCGGGACATTTGTGCCCCCTAAAACTAACCAAGGTCTCTTCATGCCCTGCAAGATAAAAGTCAATATTTTGCTTCCCCTGTGCTATCAAATAGTAATAATACCCCTTCTGTAACACTACAAGATAATAGTGCCCCCTTTGTGCCTCCAAGGTAATAGTGCCCACACAGGGTATTTACACCCCACTGTTCTCCCCGAAAGGTTATGATGCCCCCATTGTGCCCCTCCACACATTGTCTGCGCTAAGAAGGACCAGGCAAGTTGAACTTCAAGCATCTCATCCTTTTGTTCTTAGGAAAATAAACTATGGCTGTTAGAGGAGTCTGGCAACAAGTTATCCCCCTCTTTCTCCAGTCTGAGCACATGAATGCTAAGCGAAGGCCAAAATCAGGAGAGATACAAATGTTTAGCCAGGAGCTATGAGTATGACCAAGTTACAGAGTGTTGGCCACAATATCCTCATAATAGCTCCATCCATAGTGCCACCATAATAGGACAGTACTATTTCAAAGTGCCCCTATGATAACAATCCACATTGTACCTATGAGTAAGATACTACAGTTTACAATTAGCTTCTCCACTATCCTGTTCTCTTTATTGATGGGAGACATAAATAAGGAAAAAGAACAGGATAGTAGCATCTTATGTGATACCCTAGACATTGGTGTGTTCCTACCCTAGTGGGAACCCTCATAGCAATTACACCCTCACCTTGGGTTCTATCAATATGTGTATGTCACGTATACACAGGACCCACTTGGACCCAGTGGGAGAGAGATCCACTAAAGTGCCGAATGCATATGCAGTGCATCCAGACTTCCAGAGTGGAAAACCGCTACATGTGCACAGACCACGCTTTCAAGGCTGAGTATTCTAAAAGCCTATTTATTAAAATGCAGCAACGTGTTTCAACTGTCCAATATGTGAGAGTATTCCTACAAAGGGTAGTAAGGCAGAAGCTGGTAAAGATGAACGGTTTGGACTGGAGTTCTCCAAGGAGCGGTGTGTGTGTGTGGGGGGGGGGGGGGAGGGGAGGGGGCGGTAGGGGTGGCTGCTTCAGCATTGCCTTAACTAGTGGAGCTGTTCTCTCCTCTCCCAAATTCCACATAACTGATACAGTATCAAGGTAGTCTACTAGAGAAAGTTATACAAATACATCAATGAATTAGGGTGCATGCACACTGCGGAATGGCGACAGATAACCCGTCGTGCATTCCGCAGTTCACACCCGCCAGCGGACTGATACCGGAACACTTGTCTCCGCCCGTGTCATAGACTCCATTCTATGCACAGGCAGATTCCATCGTCCGTCCACCCTGGGCACCATGCCCATGCATAGAATTGAGTCTATGACACGGGCGGAGACAAGCGCGCCCACATCAGTCCGCCGGCGGGTGCAAGCTGCGGAATGCGCGACGGGTTATCTGCCGCCATTCCGCAGTGTGCATGCACCCTAATTTTGAAGCCTGTCCCCCCCCCCCCCATTGTCAGAAGGGAAAATAGTGTTATAATATGGCATCTGATGGGGGGGGGGATCCGAGGCATATGGAGGTCCCTAGTAACTTGGGTTAAATAAAGACATCTGTCCATCAGATTTAACCTCCTGAATCTGTATTATTAAATCTCCTTATTAATATGCATTTCAATTTAAAAAACAACCACTTTTTACTTCTGCGAACGTGTCCAGTAACATACGAAAGCCTCCGATACACCTTTATCATCCTAATCATTATATATCGTCGCCATGGCTGTACGTCCATTTTCCAATTTTTAACACGAACAAAATTGAAGAATATTGCATTCAAAGTTCTTCTCTCATATTTAAAAATTACTTATGGATTATTAAATAAAGGAAATTTGAGACGGAAATCAATGGCAATGACTCAAATGGAGTCCCTGCCGAGGAGCTATTAATTTTCAATGTATCATTTGTAGAGCATTACATCTTCTCTTCATCATTAATTGGACAATGTTATATGACACGAGCAGGGGGAAAAAAATGATCTGGCAGTTTACCTGTCTAGAAAATGGAGCTATCATTAGCGAGAAGAAGTAGGTGATCATGACTTACCTATTTTTCATAAATTACACTAAATAACTATAATGGTACAATTTAGAAGTCCAAAGTTCATTTTTTATCCACAGGCCATCCATAGTTAACAGTTTAAAGTAAGGAATCCTGCCGAGAAAATAGTGGCCTAATCAGATGCCATAAATTCTGGCTGATCAGAGGAGCCCCATTTTCTTTCAGTATGAAACTCTAATGAACTAGCGTTCTATCGGGGGATGCACAACTTTTGTCCCTGCATTTGATTATTCAGGATGGCTGCACCGACTTCCAAACGGCTAGAGCACCGGCCACTATATAGCCTAATCCTGCTGGATTTTGGTATGCATGCTGAGTTTTCCCAAGGTCTAACTATTAAATCTCCATATAACTGCTACAAACTAGGGGCCTCCAATCACTTCATATTATATTATGAATGTAGGATATCAGAAATGAACGTTGCTGCTTGGTTATTGGATTTGTGTAATTTTGGGGGAAAACTCCTGTCAATTATAACTCATACCATCTGATCTTCAATAAAACCTACAGAGCTGCGGCTGCGGATGTAATGGGATTTGTTTATACCTAATATAACAATTATTCCTCTTCTTTACTACTTATACAAGTAGTCTATTATTTTGTACAATACGCTCCAGCTGCTGCAGAACCTCTTTTTGAGGAGTATGGGATCGCTTCCTGTTTACCACTGTACTGTTGTAAAATGATCATCATCTGCAGCATACCATATAGGTATCAGATTGTTTTACAGTAGCTGTGAAACAAAGATATATAATAAGCTGCAGCTGCTGAAGAACCTTTTTTTTTTTAAAGAGAGAAATAAACTGGATTGGACTTCTTCTGCTGAAAGTGATGAGAATATCCTATGTAACACTAATCTCTGTATCATCTTCATGTTTTGACACTAGAATTTAATAAAAAAAAAAAAAAAATATATATATATATATATATATATATATATATATATATATATGTATATCTTGATCCTCCCTCATATCCATAATACAATGCAGCAAAAGAAACACCTTTTTTCCAGACACAGTGCATTTCTGTCTAGTTTTGCAGTAAATGTGGCCAAGCTGCAATACCAAACACAGCCTGTGCACAATAGTGGCGCTGTTTCTAGAGAGAAAACAAAAAGTTAGCCTTGCTTCGGTGTAATAATGTTGGATGGAAAAATTTTAATATAGGATTTTTTTTAAATATAGGATGTCTCTTTTTCTATACTTTACTGCTTTGTTCACTCACTATGGGTATGCACAGCTTGCATCTACAAATACATCTTATAGTATCACTAAATGTTTTATCTTTTTATACTTATATGTTGTATACTATATAGCACACTTAAACGTTATCAGTTTAGCGATCGTTTCCTAGAAAGATTTTTCCTAGAAAAACTGCTGCTGGTGCAAAGCGACTGAGCTGGATATAGTAATATCAGTTCAGCATTACAAAAGCAATAAGCCGGACCCGAAAATACCCGAGAATCGCAGCACTTATGAGCTCTCAACTACATAATAGAACACAATGCTGACCAGATCTCGTGAGGAAGTTTGCTACTATTTTAGAGTTTTGACCTTGCAAACTTTCTTCATCTTCACAATAAGATTGCAATCATCGGGCCCGAGGAAACAATCACACACCACATCTCAGCAGATTTATATTCTATTGAAAAGTACTACATGGCATTTTACAATATATAAAAAAAAAAAAAAAATATTCACAGCATTGACTTGGATACAGATGTAGCAGGGTTGAATAGATGTAGGATAGCTAAGTTTGTCACTTTGTTCAACTCATCAGGATATGCTGTTACAAGTCTAACCTACTTCCCACAACATTGTCATCATGATCCAATGATTGAAGAGTTAAATAACTTCACGTTTTAAAATTTACTTTTTTGAGAAAAGATATTTTAAAAAAATTTTTGGCACTTAACTGTAACATTAATTCAGTTAAAAAAAAATTGTTTCTGTGCCAGAGCTAATTCATTACCCAGTTTTACTATAACGTTAGAGAGAAGGAAAAAAAAAAGAAAGGAATCCTCCATAAACTACAGCTGCCCCCACCAATCTTCCGCTCAGGGTTGGATCAATGCAGAAAAATGCCCTTTGATGGACTTTCTGGCCCTGTGATCTCCCAGCCCTAGGGGTTTAAAGGATGAGCATATCAATTCGGGACCACTGAACTGCATTTCCATTGCATAAGGACCCCTCCTCCTGGCTTTGTACAGACAAACTCGAGCCCTCCCACTTTTGTCACTCTTCTTTCATGCTTTATTTAGCAAACACAAAACAAGCTTTGTTTGTTGCTGGGTCGATTCTAAACTTTGCATAAAACAGTCTAAAGTGTTGTTAAGCTGCGTGTACCTGCGAGCATCTTCAGGTTTCTAACCAGCTGCAAAATCTGCAGTTTTTCGATGAATTTTTTTTTATTATTATTTTTTTAATAGTCTTTAGGGCATTCTGTAACGTAAGCAATTTTGTAGACGTAATAATCTGTAATAGATGAGTGTGACGGACAGGGGTTAAAGAGGGAAAAGACCTGAGATGATTTAATCCGAGTCGGTTTCATATGGAGGAATAGCAGCGAGAGGCATTTTATTCTACTTGTGAGATGTTTGTTACTGGTAAAATGTAATCTTTTTCCTAATATCTTGTACAAGGCATTGGCTGCACATGTTTGCTTTTCTAACTACATTGTAGGTTAAGGCCACCGATAGCTGAGAATTCAACTTTATTTCTATTTATAGTGTTAGTCGATAAAATAGAATCTTCACAAGACAGAACTTACTATAAAGAGAATCCATCACCATCTAATAGATGTTCTACTGGATATAAGTAACAGGTGCTATTATAGTTTATATGTTACTGTCTGTCCAGAAGTAGCTTAGTAGCAGCATATGGTCAATATGGACCACTCTAAAGATGCTGTGGATACAACCATGTGTTGCTTCATGTGTTTTCATGAAAAAACCCTTTCATGAAAACCCTTTAACTTTCAACTTATTCTTCCTATGGCATTTCTGTAAACAAAAACAAAAAAGACGTATATTTTCTTGGAGGTCACCTCTAACCTCTCTTACATAGTATAAATGCTTCTGGGGGTATTTTTTTAATTCTACATTAAAGTAGCAGTTCACCTCACATAGTTGGGGAGAGTCATGTTATCGGACGTACACGTGTGATGTCTGCACGCTGCCCTTCGCCTTCCCCACCTACCACGCCATTTTGTTGTTGTTGTTTTTTTTCCCCGTTCTTGAGTTTTTTGAGGTGGAATGGTTAGAATACTATTGTTGGATATTAGAGATGATAGAACTGGGGACTTGAGTTGCTATCCCTGATGGCGGGCTGAGGGTTGGCAGGTTTGGGTCCCCTATTTCCGGCTGCCTTCTCCAGTGCCCCCTGGGGAATTATATTAGGTGTTGTTACTGGTTATTTTTTCTCTCCCCTTGGAGGGATTTTTTTTTTTTTTTCTAATTGTGGCGCCGGGAGGAGATGTACCTCATCGTAAGTAAATAGTATGTATTGTATCTTTGGAAACTTTGGGAATATTAGTTGATAATTTTGATATATCTTTATTGGGCCTAAGGGAAGGGAAGAATTTATAATTGTTTGATGATGAAATTGTTAATAAAGGTTCTTTAAAAAAAAAAAAAAAAAAAAAAAAAGTAGCAGTTCACAAAAAAAAATTTTTTGTTGCCCCCTAACCAGCGGTGATCAGTGTTCCGCGGCACGGCTTCGTTTCCGACCAGTGATGCTGCTCAAATCCCGTGCGTGTTCACGGCACCCGCTCCTGTGACCCCCTATTCTGTCTCCTGTTGATTGAAGGCTGGAAGTAACGCTTTCCAATGCATTCTCTATGGGAGAGCCTGACTTCCGGCCTTCAATCGACAGGAGACAGAAGAGGGGGTCACAGGAGCGGGTGATGCGCTCTGTATTTGAATGGCGGTGATTGAGTATACGCAGTGTGCGGGGGGGGGGGGGGTCCCTGTGGCAAAAAACAAACAAACATTTTTTGTGAACTGCTCCTGTAAGGGGGTTGTCTTTAGCCAAAATATTTCATACAAACCAAAAATGTGGGACCGGAAGCCATTACAACTGCAGCGGTAGGGGAAGGGGCAGCTGAGTGATTTATTTGTACAAGAGAGGAATAGGTAATGGAAAAGTTGACCCAATGCTATTTCCTTGGTTTTCAGCCTATTCTTCTCATGTACAAATAAATATAGTATTGGTACTTAATAAGCAACATCATTGAGCAGATATAAGTCATAGTTATGCTGCGTTTACACAAAACGATAATTGGCCCAATCGTACGATTAACGATGTCGGAGTAACGTTTTTTTTTTCATAACGATCAGCGTTTATGCTGCGTTTACACGTAATGATTATCGTGCGAATTTGCGCGATAACGATCGAATTCGAATGATAATCGTACGTGTAAACGCAGCGAACGATCAAACCACGAGCGCGAAATCGTTCATTTTGATCTTTGAACATGTTCTCAAATCGTCGTTGGTTGTTCGCAAAAAATTCGCAGATCGTTCCGTGTGAAGAGTCGTCCGCTGATTTAACCAATGTGTGAGATAGGCTTAAGCGATCGCAAAACGATTGCAAAACAAATTTTCCGTACGATATATCGTACCGTCTAAACGCTGATCGTTATGAAAAAAAAAAAAAAAAAAACGTTACTCCGACATCGTTAATCGTACGATTGGGCCAATTATCGTTTCATGTAAACGATACATGTAATGCATACCTGTGCAGAGGAAGCAGGTAACCTAAGAGGAAAAAAAAGTTAATGTAAATGATGTAAAGTGTTCTTTAAATATGGCTGATGTTTAAATACTTTGAATAATAAACATTATTTTTTTTATGTTTTGTTGAATTCATCATTATAACAAGTTGTTATTTTTAATTGCAGAAGTTACTTGGGCGGACCACTGTGGATTTGCTGGACCATGTTGTGTTGTCTATTTCCCTATTTCCAGAGGACAAAAAAAAAAAAGATGCCAAAGACAGAAACATTTTATACATATAGGGGGAGATCAAACATGGTGAACAGTGAAACTGGCTCGGTTGCCCCTAGCAACCAATCAGATTCCACCTTTCATTCCTCACAGACTCTTTGGAAAATGAAAGGTGGAATCTGATTGGTTGCTAGGGGCAACTGAGCCAGTTTCACTTTACACCATGTTTGATAAATCTTCTCTTAAGTTCCCAATCTATTTCAGGTCTGAGCGAGATGTGCTCACCACTATGTAAATTGGTATGTTTAGCAGACAATGAATTAGTTGTAAGGAATGCCTGGACTGGAGGGGCTATATACTGTATACACTTTAGATAAAAGTCTGAAGATGACGACATTGGCTGGTTCAGAAGATGGTCTGAAGTGTATGGTGAAGTCTACTGCCAGAACTGTCTGACTGCTGCTTACCCCTTCCCCTTTCCATAGAGGATACATGAACATTCAATCATATAGAACATACATATATGAGAAGGTTGGGTGAGATAACTGTTGACTGCACTGATGTTAAGCCAGCAGTTATCAAATGGGTATAAGCACCTTAAAGGGGTAGTTCACAAAAAGGTTTTTTTCTTTTAAATCAACTGTTGTCAGAAAGTTATATAGATTTGTACTTGGATTACTTCTTTTAAAAATCTCAAGTCTTCCCATACTTATCAGCTGCTGTATGCCCTGCAGGAAGCGGTGTGTCCTTTCCAGTCTGACACAGTACTCTCTGCTGCCACCTCTGTCAATGTCAGGAACTGTCCAGAGCAGAAGCAACTCCCCATAAAAAAAAACCTCTCCTGCACTGGACAGTTCCTGACATGGATAGAGGTGCAAGCAGAGAGCACTGTGTCAGGCTGGAAAGAATACACCACTTCATACAGGACATACAGCAGCTGATAAGTACTGGAAGACAGGAGTTTTTTTTTTAACACAAGTAAATTAAAAAATTCTGACACTAGTACATTTATGCTGAACTACTTCTTTAAATGATAACTCTGGGCAAAGGTAAAAATTCAGGGAAGGCAGGGGGTAGTGAAAAAATAATAATGAAGTGATACTTACCTGTTCCGGTGCCTCTGAACTGCAATGCCATTACTCATGGTCACCTGTTAGTCTCCTATATCTCCTGGTCCTGTGACGTTAATACCCCACTCAGAAATGCCAGCTCAGCCAGTCACTGACAGAGACAGGACACCTGTGCAGACACTGACTGGTTGAGCAGGTAGTTCCTGTCTGGTCGTTATGACACAGGAACCCAGGAGGCCAGAGACAGACATTGAGCAGTGCATCTGTGGCTGCGGGGCATCAGGACGGGTAAGTATCACTTAACTATTATGCTCCCACCACTTCCTGTGCTCCCTGGGTTTTTTTTTACCTTTGCCTGGAGTTCTCCTTTAAGGTGGGTTTCACACAAGCATAACATTGATTCCTTTTTACATCAGCTTATGACATCAGTTCCATGGTCAGGCTGGGGCTTGTGGTTGTAACACAGAAGCAAAAAATGTGTCCATATTACACATGTGAAACAGGCCATAAAAAGTCATACCTATCCACAGACCAACATTGGCAATACCCTGCGGGTATGGATTCATGACATAACCCACTGTCTCAACTCACCCCTTTAAGTGGGGAGGAAGATACTGTAAGTGCCCTATTACTCCAACAGATATCTGATTTTTGCAGCCAAAGCCAGGAATGGACTATACACAGAAAACAGGTTTTAATGGAAAGACTGGATTTCTCCTCTTTTAAACCCATTTCTGGCTTTGGCTTCAAAAATCTGTCAGATAATCTGTTGGTGTAATAGGGCCCTAAAATAGGGCAAAGGAAGTAAGCTGCTGGGGAGTGAGGAAAAGTAATCCATTGATTTTGCTCCTCGAAGAACCCCCTTTATATGCACTTGGTGAAGTGAACCAGGGGATATCTGGTTAAAAACTCTTGTATTTTCATGGAATTATTGGCCTGATGTTCAACTCTTATTTTTTTTTTTTTACAATCTGGTAACTTTATTCACACACACACACATTATCAGATTATCCACATTTTTTGTATGTAAGTGTGTTTTTTTATTGCAATATTATTATTATTATTATTATTATTATTATTATTATTATTATTATTATTATTATTATGATTATTATTACAGTAGATTTTAAATTGCTATTTGTTATAAAATAATTTATATGTATGTAACACAATACCTCCTATGCTATAAATCGGGTTTCCGTGTATTATATTACCAAAATATGATTAGCTGTTAGTGTGTGGTAATTGTGAATGCTGGGATAAATTCTCTAAACTTCTAGCATTTCACTGGACTATCAGGTGACAATTGCAGGCTTAACCAATTGCCACTTTACAGTACAGCAGAGCAGCAATTATGAACTCACCTTTCATTGTTAAATATTGGATTTAAATGGATCCGACCTCATTGTGTTTGCAACAGATACCACAATGTGGAGAAAATACTTGAGCTACCTGACGGTGCTATATTATACGCCTCTAGGAGGAAATTCCTGTAAAAAGAGCCAAGGATTGGTAATGTCAAACGCCTTAATATTGGTGGTGGATCTGGTTATTTTCAATGTTCAATTGAGTGGAAGAGTATGTTATATGGTTGAATCTGCAATAAAATACAAGGGGACTTAAACATGATTTTAAGCCGGATTAAAGGACAACTGTCTAAGTCTTTACAAATGATGTGCGGAGCTTGAATTTCCTAGAAATGACTAGTGAGAGGCCCTTCTGCTGGGTTAATAACATGGTTGCTGTGAGGCCTTCTAGTAGGTTGAGAACATTATTTTTCCTTGGCCACTAAGCTACCTTGTTCTTAGCTCAGGCCTAGGGCTGTTTTCACATGATCATATTTTGCTTCCGTAATACACCAGTTCTTTTTGCAGAGCGTAATATAATCTATGAGGTTGATCACATGGACGTGCAAAATACATGTGTGTTTTAAAACACACAAATACCCTGAAATGCTGTATTTTACTAGACCCTATCAAATAAAGTATACTGGAGTTATAATCGTTGTACGGTAATATGTCTATCTGGGTTTGTGCTGGTCAGAAGAACTGACAATCTTGCGCTTTTTCTCCATAAGGGTATGTTCCCACTACGGAATTTGCAAATTTGGAATTTGGAAATTTCAAGGAGGCCATGCGAAAGACTCTGCTTGATATCCCACCGGTC
Source organism: Dendropsophus ebraccatus (assembly GCF_027789765.1). Lineage (NCBI taxonomy): Eukaryota > Metazoa > Chordata > Amphibia > Anura > Hylidae > Dendropsophus > Dendropsophus ebraccatus. Next base: position 66,422,119 of record NC_091463.1, read on the forward strand.
CCATTAACTCAATGATATTCTGAAGCTCAATACGCCATCCACCCAAAGAATTGACATGTCAGTTCTTTGTGTGAACAGTGGATTGAGCTTCAGAACATCATTGAGTCAATGGGACAGGTAGAACTTCAAGTGGAGTCCACCACACCGCCTCTGCTTAAATTTTCTGTGCTAATTCTGTAGTGGGAACATACCCTAACATGGTGTCCAATAGTACAAAGCACATATGAAATCCAGTGCAGGTACAGATTAGAGATGAGCGAACCCGAACTTTCATCATTTGATTAGCGGTGGCTTCTAAAGTTGAATAAAGCCCTAAGGCTATGTGGAAAACATGGATATAGTCATTGGCTGTATCCATGTTTTCCAGACAACCTTAGAGCTATATCCAACTTCAGCAGCCCCTGCTAATCAAATATCGAACGTTCGGGTTCAGATGGACTCGAACCCGAATCCGGTTCACTCATCTCTAGTACAGATCTGTTAAAATGTTTTTCAAATTACGTTACTGGCTCCATGTGTATAATAAAAGATATAAGCGATCCATTTAATTGCGTTATGTTCTGACATCTTGTATACCCAACAAGGAGGTTTGTGGTGACATCTTCTGTTCTATACGTTCACTGCGACGGGTGTTGACCAGAGCTTGGCTCTTGGACTCCAGCTGCATCTTGGAGATTACAATTCTGACTACTGCAGTAGTTTTTTGGCCTATATCAGCACAGTCACTGTAGGTTAGTGTCCCAAGCAACATGCTGCTCTATTATAACTAATGATACAGTGAGTGTTGCCCTACTGATGGTTCTTCATCGTTCACACCAGCTTGCTTTGTATATCACAGTTATGAGACAGACAGGCTAATCTTTGACTCAGATTTTTTAAGGGCCCTATTACATAGTCCTCCAGTCACTGTAAATGAGTGTTGATCTCATAGAGCCAATTACAAAGCCTCCCCAAAGTGTGGGAAGGGCTTCACTAACGATTGACGGATCCTTCATACGGCTCTTTTCTTCCACCATCCATTGGTTTGTACATCCCCTACTGCACCAGGAGATATGAGGCTGGAAAATGATCATTTGCCTGTTTGGTGGTGATATCTACCTGTTCAGCCAATAATCGCCCATATAATAAAACTCTACATATTGAATAGTAAAAATCAAATTGCGTGCGCCATAATTTTTCCTGTTATGTTCTACCAATGTATTATGCTATTTTATCACATATAAGTTAATAGAAGCCGTTGGGTATCGCCTGTGTATAACATGATGCTAATGCCGCAGGGGGTTATGACTTTCATTGTAAATAAAGCCACAATGGAGATTTGAATCCAGAGCGCCATTTGATAGCTTACTGCACTGACCAGTTTCTTTTTCTAACGCTTTAGAAGTGGTTTTTGTTACAAAGTCCTCAAATCTAATACAATTCCACCAGGGCGCCTTCTTTCATTTTGGACTTTCACTTTTTACTTTATTGTTGCAGGAACCACATCAAAACCTCCTGACATGAACTCCACAATAATTGCAAAGGAAAGAACATAACTTAGCGTATATCCCGCATCCATGCTCTGATATTGTTCAGAAGATGGAGTGATGCTATTTTGTATACAAAGGGCCATGCTCTCCATGAATGGGAGATAGCATGTTCTGTACATTGCGGCGGTGAGACAACATTAGAGCAAGCCTTTGTTCAGGTTCAAAGGGGATTAAACAAGATTTTGTCAAAAAGACTAAATTCATTTTTCTCATAAGTGTGTATCTTTTTTAACCTGATTTCTATTTGATAGATAAAAATGCACAGCTATGTAATGGTGTACGATTTTCCATTGAGTGGAACATTGTAGGCAACTGTATCTGGCATTGCCATGGATCATCTGTTAGTGTCTTGCACTGCAAGAAAATGGGTCTGGAAGCCATTGGATCATACTCAGCGTGGTGGTACCACTGCTTAGAGACTGAAGCTTTGGCTTCTAATAAAGTAAATAGAAGCCAAGGCTTCAGTAACATAGCCCCATTTTTTCAGTAGCTGATCGGTGGGGGTTGCAGGTGTCAACACCTCACAGATCAATTATTGATAAGCTATCAATTTTTTCATGGACAACCCCAATTCTAATAAGTATCTCTCTGCCTTCTGAATCATTTTCAACATTCTTTTGTATGTTTTCCAACACCAAAAAAATACATATTCAAGAAATATAATCTAATCATATGTTGTCTTACACCAAGTGGGGAATTAACTAAATAAATCAATTAGAAATTACATTTTAGCCTTGAACTTTGACTTTTTCTAGAGAAACATCAAACATTTTTAACAGTTTGTGATTGGGCCGTGCCGTTAAGAGCTTCTGTTCTATTTTAAAGCTAATGTACCATGAATTTTTCCCCACTACCTGATCGGTGCGGGTGCATAGGTCCCGGTCTCACGGTCAATTTTTCAAAACGCCACCTAGTTTCTGCATGTGGTGATGCATGTGGTGATGTGCATCAACCTGCTCTATGCACTGGAGGCTGGCCTAGCGCCCCCAGTGTAATATCACCTCCCCTTAGTGACGTGCCTTCAATAGAATCAAGTCCATGTCACCAAGGGGAGGGGATATCATTACACTGGGAGTGTCAGGTACGCCTCCACTGCATAGAGTCAGGACAGGGCACATGAAAAAAAACAGCACCTGTGTGGGAATCGGGTGGTGTTTTAAAAAATAGACCGTGCAATGAGGAACTCGGCACCGGCCAGGTAGTAAAAAACAAAAATTCACTTGGTGCAAAAATTTTATGGTACATGCGCTTTATGTCTATGGAGAGAATCTTCTGCAGCAAGACCACAGCGAGCTGGGGAGTAAATGATCAGTTTTTGACATCTCTCTAGGACATGTCAAAAGTTATTTAAAGTAACAGAGATATTTTATAGGGGTACTCCGGCCCGGGGTATTTTTGAGCTATGGCCAAGGAGGGGGTGGTTATAGACGGCGGCAGTCACTTACCTCCCCGATTCCTGAGCCGGGTCCCGGATCGCGCCGGCCCGTACACCCGTCCCGCGGCCGCTTCCTGGTGTGAGTTGCGGCATGAGAAGTGACGTCTCAAGGCAGCTCAGCCATTCAGCGGCCGTAGCGGAGTCCCCACCGCCGTTTATAACCACCCCCTCCCCGGCCATAGCTCAAAATTACCCCTGGGCCGGAGTACCCCTTTAATGTTTCATTTCCCCCCTGGAGTAACTGCAGAGGAATTTATCATCCTGTAACCTGGCATACTCCAGGGAAAAGGCACAGATTTTTGTGCAAACCGTCCAGAAAAATCAGTGCCTATTCACTGATGTTAGGGAGGGGGAGGGAGGGGGGATGGCAAGGCAGGGAGGAGGCGTGGCCTCATCCAGCATCTGATTTATTAAGATTTACACCAGCAAACAGGCAGAAATCATGGCAGAAATTTACACCTGCGCCAAGGCCTCTTAGTAATTCCGGCAGGATGCTTGGAGACTGAACTTTATTTAATACCAGCATACTGGTCTTACAGTTTTGATACATTCCCCACTTTGTGTCAGGCAGATTATACCAAATCTCTGGAATATCATGTGATTAGCCTGTTGCTAGGGATTCCTCTAATAAAATAGACAACTCCTCTAAGTGAACATGTTATAGAATGTGTTTCCCACTACTCTTTTCTTAAAAAATGTGCACAATACTGGTAAATATTTTTTAAACCCGCTTTACACCAATGACCTTTGGCTTCCTATTGTCTAAATTTTTGCCAGCCTGTGTAATTTTGTTTTAGATATTATTCAGGTGTCTGATACTTAACATGTACCATCTAAGCATTTATTAGAAACTGCCCGCACATGTATTAGGCGGCTGTTGACATGATCGTAAAGAATTTGTTGCAGTTCATATGAGATTAAAGTCCTAAGACAAAACCAGACTTTTAACTGAAAAGAAAATCCAGTTCTCCACTTTGTGCTTGGCAGATTTAAATGTCCCTATTATCTTCTATGGATTATGTGCATGACAGCTCATATCTGTACGCTCTGATCCCTACTAATTTTCACTGGTTCACATCAACATAAAGGAGTCTTAGCACCCTGACAAATTGCCAGTGAACACCTGCCCACTTCAACTTTCTCTGTGTGTGTATTTTTTTTTTTTTTTTAGCATCATAAAATTTCTGGGAGCTATATCCTTCAGTATGGAGTTTTCCCTTTCATAAATTAGCACCCAGGCTTTTCTTTACACATGCTTCCAATGGGATTTTATTAAATGGATTTTGATCCCGTTCATCTCATAAATCAGACACTTATGAAGCCGACAACCCTTTGTAATAGCGGGACGCTGCTTGTCTTCATAAAGCCGAGATCATTTGCTTGCCAGTCATTTCTGTATTTGCAAACACGGGAGTCCTTTTTTTTTTTTGCAGGCTCGCAGGTGGAACAGTAAAGATTTTTCTCCTCTTTGAACAGATCTGAGAGGTATTTAGTGGAAGAGTAAACAGTGACATGTTGTATCCTGAAGTAGCCTTCAAAGTATTAAAAGAAAAATGTTGTTGCTTGTTGTATTATAACTTTAGATGCCTTTTCAGAACCAATATTTGCTTTGCTTCAAACTACAATGTGTTAGACAATATTATTTCTCAAGGGATTTACATTTTTACCAACTTTTCTGATGAGGAGAGCTAGACTTCTTTGATGGGATCAGACGAGCTGTAAACACAGCTGTTAACTCAAAAATTGCAGCCTCATCCAGTCAACTTTTTTGAAACAAAAATATTTCTTATTTTTTATTTACTTGTTCGACATATGAACTAAAACACCATAATATTTTATATTTTATGTTAAAATGTCCCCAATAGGAGTGCTTTAAGAGGTCATTATATTAGGTTTACCTAATATCTTCAACTATCCAATGCTCATGGTCTTCTCCTATGCTTTGGTATTCACAGTCCTAGGAAGTCCCGAAAAACATGGATACAGCCATATGCTACGTTTACACAAAGCGATAATTCTCCAAATTGATCGTTTAACGATTCTGAAGCAACAATTAGGTTTTTTTTAACGCTCAGCGTTTAGACGGAACTATATATCGTTTAAAAAAAATTGTTATTGCGATCGTTTTAAGATCGCTTAAGCCTATCTTACACATAGGGTGGATCGTTGAAAGACTGTTTACACGAAGCAATCTGCAAATTTTTAATTTGAGAACCTGTTGAAAGATTACAACGAACAATTTATCATTCGTCGCTTGATCGATCGCTGTGTTTACACAAGCCAATTATCGCTCAAATGCAATTGTTATTGTGAAAATTCGAACGATAATTGTTCCGTGTAAACTCACCACTACCCATGGTAATGGTCTTTTTTTTTTGGGGGGGGGGAGGCATTGTGCTAAGTGGGCCCATGGTTTTTTATATGAGTTGACTTGGGAATAGCCCTTTAACTCCCTGTAACATTGAATTGACAATGGTAACACTTTCTGTCAATATTCTTTTTTCTATCAGTAGATATGCCAAATATTGTTGGGTAATCTACATAACTCTAGTGGTTTTCTTCACTTTCCTAACAAAAAATTCACTTTTCTGACTGGAGACACATGTGGACAAATAATTGGCATATGTAGCATGCCCCCCAAATTATGGAAAAGTTCCCTGAAAAAACTGGTGAGGACAGAATGATAAATGTGGACCTATGTGTTATCTGCAGTCTGTGTGGCTAGGCTGAAGTGGCTGGGATATGGATCACTGATCTCCATGACAGTACATTTTTCAAGCAGATGAGAAGAACCCAAGTTCCATGGCTCCCACTTGTGCCTGTCACCAGTATCAAGGGCTGAAGATCATCCATACATCAAATAAGCTGTTATCTATGAGATCAGACAAGAAAAACTGAGACAAGGACAAATGTTTCTTTTTTATGCAACAAGACTATAATATAGACCCTAAAATTCTGCCATACTATGGCAAATTCTCCACTAAATACTGGCGTGCAATTTGGTAGAAGAACCGGATTAATATGTACCCTTGGCCATAGTGAAATCGTTTTCGTGTGCTAGTACATACAGTAAGTGGCTCCTTAGTTTAGACTTCCTGAACCACAGACCTCCTGGCCAGAAATCTTTATGCCTCCGGGGTTTGTATTTCTGTCGAGAAATTTCCTGTTCTGCAGAGCATATTCTATAAAGTATCACAGCTAACTCCAATCCATCTCAGTCCCTGTTACTTCATTGATTATATTGATTACATCTTAAAAGTCTACTGGATACATCTATTTCCCCAGGCCATGACAACACAGAGAAGTTCTCTGAGGACAAGTCAGCTGCAACTGAGTTTTGGTATAGGAGATTATACCAGTGTTAGTTGTATATGAAAACAATATATTTATTAAGAACATTTAAATGTATTTTATCAAGATACAAGATGACAGACCAGACATACAGAACAAATATTTTACCATCAGTTATAAAGGGCTTATATGCCAAACCTACATTCCCGCAAATACTGGCTTACACAAAGGGGGAGATTTATACAACATGGTGTAAAGTGAAACTGGCTCTGTTGCCCCTAGCAACCAATTAGATTTCACCTTTCATTCCTCACAGACTCTTTGGAAAATGAAAGGTGGAATCTGATTGGTTGCTAGGAGCAACTGAGCCAGTTTCACTTTACACCATGTTTGATAAATCTCCCCCCAAGATTATATACTAAATAGGGCTGCCACCCGAGCAAACATACCAAACTAAATAATGGAAGTATATACTACCCCTTAGTAAAAGGACAAGTGTCTGCATTCACACACCACATAGAGTGTTTACATGTTTGTTTGTTTGTTTGTTTGTTTTTTCTTTTTTTCTTTTGCTTTATGATTTGCAATTTTTACCAGTACCACTTTTGCATAGATGGATCTTTTTGATTAGTTTTTATTCTATTTTTTGGGGGGATGTGATGCGAGCAGAGATGAGCGCAACTCGAGCATGCTTAGATCCATCTGAACCAAAAATTTAAAATTACGTCCGTCATTTTGTGGTTTGGACGCCAGTCAGTGCAACAATGGCTGTTGGTACATTATTCTAGTTCAGGTGAACTGATTGCCCTTTGGTTGTGTCTTTAATTGAGAAGTCCATAGAATTTAAAAGTAAAAACGGTGAAAGGATGGTGAAAAAAGAAGAACTGCATGTGAACAGCAAAAAAATAACTTCCACTCTGCAAAAGACGTCCGAAAATAATTGACATGATCATTATTTTGACATCCGCACAGACGTCGTCCGTCATTTTATGAACTGTGTGCATTGGATGTCCGTCATTCCATTGACTTCATTGCATTGCATTGAAGTCAATTATATCCCGGCAAAAATGGACGCGTTTAATAGAAAAAAACTGACACATTTTATCTTCTTTGAACTTAGTGTGAACAGAGCCTCTTCCACTGCTGGCTTTTGCTTTATTTAAAAAGCTGCACCAAAACTGCATCCCATTGCACATGTTAATCTAGCCTATGGCTATGTTCCCACCAGGTAAAAATAAGGGCAAATAACGTCCGTTGTTGCAAAACAATGACCGTTAATACTGATCATACTCATTAATGTTTTGCAACTACGGCCTTTATTTGCCCTTATTTTTATCTAGTGGCAACATAGCCTTTAGCATTTACTGTCAAGCTGAGAGGCAAACGTGTGGATGAAAATGGAAAGTGCCTGTGATTGATAGTTTTATTCAAACATGATACAGTTGTATAAAAGTGTTTTTTGTTCCCGTACATCCAGGTATTCATGTGAGGTCTGCGTAAAATGATTTAAAAGCTCCTTTTACAGTGAAACAATTCAACATTTCCTACGTAGACTTACACAGCTGAAAAGGCGAAACATCTCATTTCAAAATATGTTGTTTTAGGGATTAATGGCTGAAAACATATCTACTGACAGCCCGTCATGGCTTGTAACTTTTAAGATTTTCTGTCTGAGAAAACTTCCTGCCCTGAAATGTAAAAAATAAATAAAATAAGGCAGATATTTTTAACTTTGCGTGCTAATGTGGCTGTAGAGCAAGAGAGTCATCGAAAATACTTCTACAATCGGAGTGTAATTATAAGTTGCTGTATGACTCAGAGACTTTGTGGTGTTGGCTCTCATGCAAGGTTATGGGCATTAGTTCACCTTTAGCCCCTTAAAGTGTACCTATCCTTATAAGAAACTTTTGACATGTCATAGAGACATGTGAAAAGTTTTGATCGGTCGGGGTCAGAGTGCTCATCGGGAGATATCTCCTGATTGGTACAGGTCTGAGCACTCGAACCCGGACCGATCAAGAGGTTTGACATGTTTTTGTGACATGTCAAAAGTCTTTTTTTAACGATAACTTTAAAGGATTTACCTTACAACTGCTTAGGCTGGGTTAACACTACGTTTTTGCAATCCGTTTTTTGGAAAAAACGAATGGAAAAAACACATGCATGTGTGTTCATCCGTTTTTCCATTGAATTCCATTATAAAAACCAAACGGATCAAAACGGATCCGTTTTTTTAACGTACACAAAAACGTAGTCAACCTCATTTTTGTGTCTGTAAAAAAAAAACGATCCGTTTTGATGTTTTTTTATAATTGAATTCAATTGAAGAAATGGATCAAAACGGATGCACACACGCATCAGTTTTTTCCATCCGTTTTTCATCCGTTTCTTTTTTGCAAAAAACTGATTGCAAAAACGTAGTGTGAACCCAGCCTTGAATAGAAGTTACCTTCCATCATAATATGAGACAGTGTTCACACTTTATACTCTGTGGTTTCTAATTAACATAAACAATATGAAATTTTTGGGGAAATGCCAAATTTATCAATAGGTAATGCTGGATCCAATGTCAAAAAGTTCTTTTGGAATCATCTAGGGGCTAGGGGGCATAACATAAAGACAGAGGCCCAGATGTACTAAAATTTTCCATGTACAGACTGAGGACCCTATTGCACCAAGCGATAATCGGACAAATTAGGCCAATTATTGCAGCATGTAATAGAGACAATGATCGGCTGATCGTGTATTTAGGTCTGGACCTAAAATCATCTTCCGTCGACCGCTCATAGCTATGTGTAGTAATGGGGCGCAGCCACCAGCTAAAGATTGAATACAATACCTCTCTATGCTCCCGGTCTTCTCCTGCTCTCTGCTTCCTCCCGAGCGGTGATTTGTGAGCAACCTGTCAGCTCAGACAGGCCGCTTTGAAGCTGAAGCCACCGGTAAGCAAGCAGAGGGTAGGAGAAGACGTGGAGAGGAAAAGTATAACAGTTTAGGGCAAGGGCTGCACGGACATCACTAATGATATCCGTGCAGCCCTTGCTAAATGATTATGGAGCTGTGTAATAGGCTCAGTAAACAAGCGCTTCTTAGTGAATTCAGCAGGGAAATTGGGGTAGGGGCCTTATGTAAGATTAATAAATGTCTCTGTCAGCAGAATTCTCCATATTGATGTATTTTTTGTGGGTAATTATAAAATCACCCATACCCAAATCTTATATTTCACTCAGTGGATAAACTATGTATTTGAAACTGTAAAGGCCTCATTCAGAGTTAAAAGTTGGCCAACCCACACTGGATTCACCAGTCTAATGTGTATGGAGCCCTTTAGACTTTCCCCTGATATAAAGGATCAGGTATGTTGGATATCAGCTGTCCAAACAACAACAGCTGTGCAACAAAGACAGAAAATTTATTTTTTAATACTTTTGCTGCTTAGGACCCCTTATATATAAATGTAAAAGTGCACCTTCACCCAGAAGAGATACTGTGGAGATGTATTTAGTTTATTTATTTATTTTGAATTAACTAGTTTCAGAAAGTTATACAGATTTGTAAATTCTATTTTAAAAAAACCCTCAAGTCTTCCAGTACTTATCAGCTGCTGTATTTCATGCAGGAAATGGTGTATTCTTTCCAGTCTGACACAGTGCTCTCTGCTTCCTTCTCTGTGTAAGGAACTGTCCAGAGCAGGAGAGGTTTTCTATGGGGATCTGCTGCTGCTCTGGACAGCTCCTGACATGGACAGAGGTGGCAGCAGAGAGCACTGTGTCAGACTGGAAAAAATTGCTCAGCCAGCTGTGAAATTGCAGCTGGTGCGTGATGTACTCGGATTCCAGCCACAGGTAACTTTATACATATTATGTATGTTCTCCATGTTTTTGCCTGCTGTCCACAGCCGCTGCAGGAACTTCAGAGACGGTCTCAGAAGTGACAGGCTGCTCAGTCAATCGCTGGCCGAGACAGGACAGAGCCATGGCCTGTCACTTAAGAAAACAGCCCTGAGGTTGCAGCTGCGGCGGCAACGGACAGAAGCTAGTAATACCCTGGGGATTGTGAACATGTATGTATACAGTTTATTATTTTACACTTAAAAGGCAAGGGCTGCACGGACATCGCTAACAATGTCCGTGCAGCCCTTGCTGCATGATTATTAAGACATTTAATAGTCTCTGTAAGCGGGCACTGATCTAGCCGTGTAATACCGCCTTTAGGTAAATGGCCGCCTTAAATCAGAAGTCCTCAGGTGCAGCATAGTGCTCTTTGGTTCCTAATGCCAAATCTGCTTCAGGCTCCTTACCAACCCCTGCTATTACATTTCTACACAGGATAGTTTAAAAATACTTCAAGACTATGAACTTCACACCAGTTACTGCAGTAATCTAGATGCTACTAAATATTGTTTGGGATGATCCTCCAGTAGCGCTCTTAGCCGCAGCCATACACGTCACCTTCACTGCACTCCCCTGGATCATCCTGCTAAAATTAAACTAAAGCTCCTGTTTGTATTTGTTTAGTTTCATTACATCTGCTGCAGCTTCCTCTCTTCAATGACTAGACAGGTTCAAGCTCAGTCTTAATTGCTTCCTTTTGAACAAAAAAACAGTCTGCAAAAAACCCTTCAGGTAAACCAGCATTTCCAGTCTCCCAAGAAAAGGGCGACTGCCGTAGATCACCTGTGCAAACAAAGCAGTCCACGTAAAACAACATAAAAATGGCAGAAAACCAGTGAAAAGCGTCAGAATTCTTAGTGGCTATTATCAATATCTAAGGTATTATCTTACACAGCTAAGCAAACTCGGAGATGGGCTGTGCCAGTAATCCTAGGGAGTAGACTATCAACACAGAAGATCACTGACGTAAACACAGTCTGCTAGTCAGAGCCCCGTATTCTGCATCAATATTCTCCCGCACAATATATATATATATATATATATATATATATATATTGGTACCTTGGTTTAAGAGTAACTTGGATTGAGAGTGTTTTGCAACAATAATTCACAGTTTTTCTAAATTGTTACTTGTTTTAAGAGCATTGCTTTGGTTTAAGAGCTCCCTGTACTGGGCGGAAGGGAGTGATGAATGGGCCAGTCTGCATAGCGGGGTCTACAGCCCTGTACTCTGACCCAGGAAGTCTCCCTCACCTTCCAAATCATTTCAGATCCACCTCAGGCTGGGGCTTGCATCAGGGGACAGGACTGTGAAGTTAATCTCTCCATAGCTGTAAACCCTCTCTCCCCGGACAGAGAGTGCTGCTATACTGTGCCCACATCTGCCCTGCTCATTCCTTCATGTTCCCTGCAGTCTCTGTCAGTCTTTGTGTTTCCCATCCTCTCCATTTCTGCTATAATGTGCCTGCACTTACACTCACACTGCTGTATAGAAAAGTTTCTGTCAATGTCCTCCTGCACAGCTCGGTGATTCTCACTTCCTGATATTTTTGGGGTGTGGAACCTATTGTCTGCATTTCAATGATTTCTTATGGAAAATTTGCTTTGGTTTAAGAGTTATTTGAATTACAAGTGCATTCCCGAAACAAATTATGCTCGTAATCCAAGGCACCATATATATATTATAGAAAAGCGGACAGACCATGCAAGTTAGGCTCCAAGTCAGCCACTGGGACTTGGTTCAAACAGCCCTCTATTTCAAAAGCCCACAAAATAATATTCATTGCTATGCTTCCAGAAGCATGATAAGGTGCAGGTGTGAAAAATATATAAAACTTTATACTATTATATTAGTATATGTATAGGTGTTGCTGATCTGTGTCGGAAAAGTGCCAGCCATTGTGATGCCCATAGTTGCAAGAGGTTTCAAGCAAAGCTGCTCCTAAAAAGTAACATATGTTTTTTTTCATGCTGTTTTGAAAAGTTCCCCTTGAAATCACTCTCCAGACAAGAGTGGCAGCCTGCCCAGCCAATCACTGGCCCCGGCAATGTCCCGTCTGTGTCAGTAAATGGCTAAGTGGATAGGAGACAGCTGAAAACTCGTGAGACAAAGAGGAGGGTAGCGTGGCCAGGTACTGCACCAAAACAGCCAAATAATTGTTTAGCTGTTAGTATGGTTCATTAACCCCTTAGTGACCGCCACACGTATTTTAACGGCGGCCACTAATGGGCTTTATTCCAATGCGAACGCCTTCTAACGGCGGACGCATCGGAATAAATTACCGCCCGGCGGCGGCAGCAGTGCGAGGGATCAGTGGTCACCCCACAGATCGTCCGTGCCACCCCAGATTGCCCATAAACACCCCAGATTGCGAGTCACCACCCCAGATAGCAAGTAAACACTCCCAGGTTGCCCGTCATTACCCAAGATTACCTGTAATCTCATTTAAAAAAATATTTTTTAGTAACTGCGCTATTCTAATAACCGATACTAGCTGCAAAATGACACTCCTTTCCTTCTGAGCCCTGCTGTGTGCCCATACAGTGGTTTATGCCCACATATGGGGTACCGTTGTACTCAGGAGAACCTGCATTACAGATTTTGGGGTTCGTTTTCTCTCCCATTCCTTGTAAAGTTGAGAAATTTCAAACTAAACAAACATATTATTGGAAAAATTCTAGTTTTTCATTTTTACTGTCAAATTTTGAATACTTTCCTCAGATACCTGAGGGGTCAAAATGCTCACTGCACCCCAAGATGACTTCTTTGAGGGGTGCAATTTCCAAAGTGGGGTGACTTATGGGGGGTTTCTCTTCTGCGGACACTACAGGGACACTGCAAAAGCACCTGGTGCTCAGAAAATTCTACAGCAAAATCTGCACTGAAAATGCAAATTTTCTCCTTCCCTTCTGAGCCCTGCTATTTGCCCATACAGTGGTTTATGCCCACATTTGGGGTATCTTTCTACTCGGGAGAACCTGCGTTACAGATTTTGGGGTGCCTTTTCTCTCCTGTTCCTTGTGAAATTGAGAAATTTCTAACTAAACAAACATATTATTGGAAAAATTCTAGTTTTTTCCTTTTTACTGTCTAATTTTGAATACTTTCCTCTAATACCTGTGGGGTCAAAATGCTCACCGCACACCAAGATGTATTCTTTGAGGGGTGCAATTTCCAAAATGGGGTGACTTATGGGGGGGTCACTCTGCTGACACTACAGGGGCGCTGCAAACGCACCTGGCGCTCAGAAACTTCTACAGCAAAATCTGCACTAAAAATGCTAATTGGCGCTCCCTTCCTTCTGAGCCCTGCTGTGTGGCCATACAGTGGTTTATGCCCACATATGGGGTACCATTGTACTCAGGAGAACCTGAGTTACATATATTGGGGTGCCTTTTCTCTCTTTTTCCTTGTGAAATTGAGAAATTTCAAACTAAACAAACCTATTATTGGAAAAATTCTAGTTTTTCATTTTTACTGTCTAATTTTGAATACTTTCCTCTAATACCTGTGGGGTCAAAATGCTCACCGCACACCAAGATGTATTCTTTGAGGGGTGCACTTTCCAAAATGGGGTGACTTATGGGGGTGTTTCACTCCGCTGGCACTACAGGGGCACTGCAAACGCACCTGGCGCTCAGAAACTTCTACAGCAAAATCTGCACTGAAAATGATAATTTGCGCTTCCTTCCTTCTGAGCCCTGCTGTGTGCCCATACAGTGGTTTATTCCCACATATGGGGTACCATTGTACTCATGAGAACCTGCGTTACAGATTTTGGGGTGCCTTTTCTCTCCTGTTCCTTGAGAAATTGAGAAATTTCTAACTAAACAAAAATATTATTGAAAAAATTCTAGTTTTTCATTTTTACTGTATAATTTTGAATACTTTCCTCTAATACCTGTGGGGTCAAAATGCTCACCGCTCACCAAGATGTATTCTTTGAGGGGTGTACTTTCCAAAATGGGGTGACTTTTGGGGGGGTTAACTTCGCTGGCACTACAGGGGCACTGCAAACGCACCTGGCGCCTGAAAACTTGTACAGCAAAATCTGCACTGAAAATGCTAATTGGCACTCCTTCCCTTCTGAGCCCCGCTGTGTGCCTATACAGTGGTTTACACCCACATATGGGGTACCATTGTACTCAGGAGAACCTTTGTTACAAGTTTTGGGGTGCTTTTTCTCTCCTGTTGCTTGTGAAAATGAGATACTTTAATCTGAACAAACATATTATTTGAAAATTTCTATTTTCCATTTTTTTCCGGCCTAATTGTGAATACTAATAATTTATATCATCTGACTTTCTTTTTTTAGAAGTAGAGAATTTCAAAGTTTGTAAAGCGCAAATTTTTTAAATTTTTCATGATATTTTTATGTTTTTCACAAAAAACACACAAGATAGTGACCAAATTTTGCCACTAACACAAAGTGCCATATGTGACGAAAAAACAAACTCAGAATCGCTAGCATATGTTAAAGCATCACTGAGCTATAAGCGCATAAAGTGAGACAGGTCAGATTTTGAAAAATGTGCCTGGTCATTAAGGTCCAAATAGGCTTGGTCCCTAAGGGGTTAAGGTTTGGTTTGCAAGTTCAGAAATTTTACGCCAAAAATTCAGGAACCTGGTGAACTAAATTTTTAAAAACTTCATGTCTAGTCAAAAGCAAGCTTTTCCCATAGATAAATAGTAAAGTTGATGTAATCCAATAATTTTATGGTTTCTCATGGGCAATACCACAGAGAGGGTCATGCACAGCCAAATCACTGGTGCTCATGGTGTGATGTACCAAACAAACCACAATTGCACATAAGAAGAGAAAGTGTATGTCATAAATCACCAGGCACACAACTATATGTTCAAAAATATATAAACATCATCTTTATTAATATATTAGTACATACAGAAAACAACCCTACCCAAAGCCCAAAAACATTAAAAACACTTAAAATACCCAAAGAAATATCCAGGAGGGACCCTTAACCAATACATGGGGTCCCTACCTCCCCACACTCAGTTCCAAGATATATGAACTCACACTCCACAAATAAATTACAAATGATACAAGAGACACAAAAGAAACCAATAACTCATAATTACCAAAGTGCAAGTGCCTGTAATCAACAAAGTGCAATACACAATGTGCATGTATATACATTTAAAAGAAGTAAATGAGTCCAGAGGTTAACTAAACCAAGGTACATAAACTCAAGTGTCACCCCATGGAGTGTGGTCAGCTGAGTGGGGTCAAAAGCACCCAAAGTTATTGGTTTCTTTTGTGTCTCTTGTATCATTTGTAATTTATTTGTGGAGTGTGAGTTCATATATTTTGGAACTGAGTGTGGGGAGGTAGGGACCCCATGTATTGGTTAAGGGTCCCTCCTGGATATTTCTTTGGGTATTTTAAGTGTTTTTAATGTTTTTGGGCTTTGGGTAGGGTTGTTTTCTGTATGTATTAATATATTAATAAAGATGATGTTTATATATTTTTGAACATATAGTTGTGTGCCTGGTGATTTATGACATACACTTTGTCTTCTTATGTGCAATTGTGGTTTCTCATGGGCAATTACATGATGTTTCGGTCTGGTCTAAGGGGTTACTCAGTCTGGCACGAATAAGATTTCATGCATAGCAATGTTCATACTTCTTGTGGTCTTAAGCCCCAGTATTAAACAGTCCAAGCTGCGCTGTAAGCAAGCACTGATCTCCTAGATCGATGCTCACTTACGGTGCCTATTACATAGCTCAATAATCGGGTTGCACGAGCTGCGTGAACAATTGCTAGATTGTGCGGCCTTACTGTTATTCAGCTGTTGGCCACACAGCTCCTATTACATGGGGAAATGAAGGGCCGACAGCTGATTTTTTTTTTTTTGCATTTTCTTGTTCGTCAGCTGATTCTCAGCCCCATTACATGAAGTGATTATTTGTCTGATTGGGAAATGTATTAGGACCTTTAATTGCTAGACCACAGGGATGACCACAGGGATGGCCTCCACCCTACACAGTAGTATAATGAATCCCTAAGGGCATGTTCATAGGGACAAATACAGTACCATGGCCCAGATAAATCAATCAGTGTGAAACTAAAACATGTGCAACAAATCACAGCTCGGTTTTCATTTTACTGAAGCTTATTAAGATGACAAAGCTGAGCTGTGATTGGTGGAGGAAAAAAGCTTTTTTTATTTTACACAGATTACAAACATAACAGATTAAGCCTAGGTTCACACTATTTAAAAATAACGGCCGTATTATGCCGTGATTATGAAATACGGCCATTGTTTTTACATAGTGTGAACCTAGCCTAAGAATGTACAGCAAGTGGCTTCTGTGCTCTCCAATTAATTCAATGGGAGAAAATCATACAGTTTCAGGACCTGTTCAGAACCTCACTATTTTTTAGAGGGGTTTTCCAGCTCTACAAAAACATGGCTATTTTTCCTCCTCTCTTGTCTCCAGTTCAGGTGTGGTTTGCAATTAAGCTCCATTTACTTCAATGGAACTGAGTTCCAAACCCAATCTGGAGACAAGAGAGGGGAAAAAGTGGCCATATTTTTGTAGCGCTGAATAACCCATTTAAGATGAAAAATAAAACTATTCTTACATCATGGTTTGTTATCTGAAGAATGGATGTTTATTGCCTTTTAGGCTTCATTCACACATCAGTATTTTTTATTAGTATTTGCTAAGCAGAAAATACTGAATCCTTTATTAACCCATTAATTTCTATACATCCTGTAAATTTGCAGATCCGCAATGCAAAAATATTACAGGTTGTAATGTGAATGTGGAAAATTTGTGGGCGGGCACATTGCAAAACTATCCACATCTGCATTTTTGTGGCATCACAAAGCTCCTCCTGGCAGCCATTTGTGGAGGAAAACATCACCATGTTATCCAGGAAGTAAAGCCTTGATGCAGTAGTAAGCGCAGGGAAATAAGACTTCCATAAGTGTATATTGGGAATTTGTAACTTTTTGGGGGGCAATACAATACTTTAATAAAAAAAAAAAAAACTTCACCGGACTTCTCCTTTAAGGCTTTGTTCACGCTATGTTAAAATGATGGATGTCTTTCATAATGACAGCTGTCATTGCGGTATTTGCGCAATGGCGTCCGTAGAGATGAGCGAACCGGTTCGCCCGGCATGGGATCCGGTTCGGATTTTCCCAAAAATCCGAGTCCGATCGGATTCGGATTTTTGGAAATCCGCTCTGATTTTTTTTCTTCTTGCTTTCTAAAATGGCAGCCGCCATTCTAGAAAGCAGTAAGTGTTCCGGGCTGGAAAAGCGCTTTCCCATGATTTCCGGAACACATCCAATCAGCAGGGATCTTGTACTAGCCCACCCCCTGTGTGACGTCGGTATTGCTTTAAAAGGAGCAGTCACAGTGTGTAGAGGTAGAGAGAGAGAGAGAGAGAGAGGAAGCAAGCTGCTGTTGTGTACTACAGACTACTGAGAAGATATTGTGGGAAAGGAAAGGAAAGATTAGGAAAGCGGACAGGAGAAACATCTAGTGATTGAGAGAGAAATATAGAGAGGGCGAAAGATAGATAGATTAGGCATTGGAAAAGGGTGCACGGAACCAAAACGTGCTGTACAGATATACAAGCCTATACTTCTGATAGTGTGTATATCACATCTGTCTTATCCTGAGAGACAAAAATACCTGGTTCAGGTGTATAGCATTGTATCTTAAAAAAGTGCTATATACCCAATTTCTATACTTGGACCCTTCTGATTGAAAGTGTGTATATCACATCCGTCTTATCCTGAGAGACTAAAATACCTGGTTCAGGTGTATAGCATTATATCTTTAAAAAGTGCTATATACCCAATTGTTGACTACTGCTGCTCCTGCCTGGCCTCCATGTTGGCTACTGCTGATCCTGCCTGCCCTCCATGTTGGCTACTGCTGCTCCTGCCTGGCCTCCATGTTGGCTACTGCTGATCCTGCCTGGCCTCCATGTTGGCTACTGCTGATCCTGCCTGGCCTCCATGTTGGCTACTGCTGATCCTGCCTGGCCTCTATGTTGGCTACTGCTGCTCCTGTCTGGCCTCCATGTTGGCTACTGCTGCTCCTGCCTGGCCTCCATGTTGGCTACTGCTGCTCCTGTACTGGCCTCAAATGACTATTGCTGGACCTCCACTGGCCTCCAATGACTACTGCTGCTTCTTCACTGCATTTGTGACCTTTTTCCTGCATAGACCCTGTAATGGTGAATGTTTCCTGCACAGACCCTGTAATGGTGAATTTCCTGCATAGACCATGTAATGGTGAATATTGAAGTCTTAAAAAAAAAATTGACTTTGACATATCGAAAAGATAATGATGTTACTGACATGTAGAGCCCTAAATTCAACCTAATACACCACCCCCGTATCACATAGATGCTTTAAACTGTGAAATCCGAAGAAATCCAAAATTAGGTCGGACCGAACTTTCAGAAAAAATCCGAAAGTCCGGTCGGACCGAACTTTTGAAAAGTTTGCTTATCTCTAAGCGTCCCTTAATATGAAAGATTTTCTCCATGTGAACATGCCTTTACTATAAGGTATAAGGTCACATCAGGAGGCGTAAAAAATTAATAGCTATAGTCAAGAAAATACAAAGGGACTTGGCATAGTCTACAGCTGGGTGTGCTGTATTCTTAATTATTTAAACATTTATCGGATAAACATGAAGATCATAACATAGAAACTGATGGATTATAAGCAACAACATCAAAAACCACTGGTTCCATCTTTTTCTCACATCTGTTTTTACTTGTATTAGTATCACTTGCAGATTATATGGAGACGTGTCTGTTCCTATCACTCAGCAGAAAATATTCTATACTCCTACTAATTATTTCACAGATTAGGAACTTGTTTAAAATATTTGATATAATTAAGCAATTTGCTTTTTCAATCCCTTTTTAATCTTGTTTGTTTTCATAACAATATGGGGCAGATTAAAGGTAGAAGCTCTTACGGTTGCTCAGTAGTCAGATAGTGAACTGCAATTACTAAGGCCGTTCTCTATAACCCTGTGCACCCTTCCTAACCTGGAGGCGTAAGGCTGATAATCTGATAATAGGGAACCATTAGAAAAACATCAATCTCCATGAATCTTTCAATGACTCATAATGATTTATTTGATTTATTTGTAGAGTATGCCATGAAAACTTTAAAGGGTTATTCCTTTTAAACATTTCCCCAGACTTTGCTATAAATGTCTGTACCACCTTTTTCTTCAATGTGGTGCCATCTTGTGAGGTGGTCGCTAACCGCTGTATTTAGGTGGCAAATGAGTCCTGGAAAACATACATACACCCTGAGGCCATGTTCACACACTGTATTTTGGCATTAAACAACAGCCATTTTTGCAGGTTGCAACAACGGCCGTTATTTAGTGACATTGATCAATTACAGTGTACCCTGTATACACTACGGCTGTGGTTCTCTGCAGCCACACAAAATAACTGACAGGTCTATTTTATGCGGCCGCTATTCAATGAACAGCGGCTGTACAGGATAGCCTGCACTCACAATGTAAAGTACGGCGCCCAGCCGTATTTTACATTGTGGGCTATGGCAAATTGGAGAGCGGGCACACCCAAATGTGTTCGCATTCCAATTAAAATAAAGTGATGTTCATCCGGACGATACTGCAGTATCGGCTGGGTGACAGATGTAAGATAACGACCATTGTTTAACATTGTTGTCTTACCCTGTGTGAACATGGAATTGCATAAAAACTAATTGTCCACTATTCACTTGTAAGCCATAATAAAAAGGTTGTATGGTTAAAGGGAATATACACTTTCCATCACTGCAGAACGCAGAGTGTAATTTTTTGCAGACTGTTTTCTGTCTATGGAACAGCAGACACAAACATAAGGTGGTATTACAAGGAACGATTTTTCAACGATAAACGATCTCACGAATGATCTTAATCATTCACCCTATTACACAGGATGATGATCGTTACTTGCAGTCGTTCTTGCGCTCGTCCTTTCCTGGCTGACTAGGGAACGAGTGAACGACACGTTACTACACCGAACGAGGTTTGAACGATTTGTGAACAATTAACAATAAAAATAGGTCCAGAGTCTATCAAACGATCAACGATTTCTCGTTGGTCGTTTAATTGTTGCCAGTTATTACACGTAACGATTATCGCTCCGAACCATCTAACAATTTTTTGAACGATAATCATCCTGTGTAATAAGGCCCATAGTCCAAGTCCACTGATTGCCCACAGCATTCGTTGCACTAAATATGGAGATGCAACCTGGGAACTTCTCAATATCTTATAAAGGGAAATTAGCGGCACTCACCAGTTTAGAAGCAATACCATAGTTCCTTTATTAAAAAAAACAACATCATAACTGCAGGTGAGACGCCAGTGCAAGCCAAAGTGTGTTGCCGGTTACAGCTGTTTCGCGCCCCTTTCGGCGCTTCTACAGACCCTGGGGGACTTCTGCTTAGTGACCGGAGCAACATCTTTGTAAAATATCTAACACTTTCTTGAAGTGATACCTGTTTTTGCTAAGATAAGCTTCTTAGGTAAACAGTGTCACATCTTCACAGCTCTTACAGTAAAGAACCCTTTTACAGCCAGATATTGATCCCCTTCTCCTTCTTTCTCTTATCTTGTTCTTTTGACATTATTAAAACACAAATAGCACTAAAGAATTGAAGCAAAAAGATTATGAAGATCATGCGAGTATTAAGTTAGTAAAGGAGGAATGGGCATCAGAGAAGGTGGTAAAACAGGTTTACTGAAATGTGGTAATTACAGTAATTTGTTCGCCTTGCATGATTTTCTTCTAGAATTTCTAATCAGCCATGGGAAAAACATCAAGTTCCATCAAGTTCCGTAGCCGTAACATAATTAATCCAATATATTTTGCTGTAGTCAGATTATTTTTGGGGGGCTAAACCAAGTTTCATGAGAAACTATTCGGAATTATTTAGTTATACACACCAGACTATACTATAAGAACTTTGCTTGGGTATTTAAAGTGTAGCTAAAGTTTTAACCTTGGTAACATGTCATAACTTATAGATTGTAAGCCCTCGCGGGCAGGGCCTCTTTCCCCATGTACCAGTCTGCTATTTGCCTTCATGTAATGTGTTTTTGATCTTGTATTGTTCCTGTTTATTACCCCTATCGCTTGTATAGCGCTCTGGAATTAAGGGCGCTCTAATAATAATAATAATAATAATAATAAGAAGAAGAAGAAGAAGAAGAAGAAGAAGTTTTGATCGACAGGGATCTGAATGCTCAGAACTCAATTAATTCCTAAAACAAAGGGATAGAAGTGATCAGCTGAGCAGATAGTCCGTGTGACAGATTTATCTCATCTTTGTCTGAGTAGCAGCTAAAGGCCCTACAACATGAAGCAATAATCTGCCCCACCAGTCTGATTTGACAGATTATTTCTTCCTGTAATAAAGACAACGGTCATGTTGAAGAAACAATCATCGGGCTATCATTGTCTTTCATGTTGACAAATCATCGCCTGCTGACCGCACATCGCTACGTGTAACAGCAATGCATGGCCAATGGCTGATGAATGTGTAAAAAAATAATAAACTTCTGAGCCGATCTCTGAAGTAACAGGCCACTCAGTCAGTCACTGGTTATGGCACTGTCCTGTCTTGGCCAGTGATTGGCTGAGCAGCCTGATAGTTCAGAGATCGGCGCAGAAGCAGCGGCGGCTGTGGGCAGAGGGCAGAAGCTAGAAGAATGCCATGGAGCATGGACAGGTATGTATAAAGTTTATTATTTTATACTTAGGGCAAGGGCTACATAGACTTCGCTAAGGCTCCATTTACACAGAAAGATTATCTGACAGATTATCTGCGAAAGTCAAAGCCAGGAACAGACTATAAACAGAGATCAGTTCATAAAGGAAAGCCTGAGATTTCTCCTCTTTTCATAGCCATACCTGGCTTTGGCTTCATATCTTTGGCAGATAATCTTTCTGTGTTAATGGACCCTTACGTGCTCCATGCAGTCTTTGCCGCACGATAGATGAACCATGTAATAGGCTCTGTAAGCGAATGCTGATCTAGCAGATTGGCGCTCGTTTATGCGGCATATTGGGCCATGTAACATACTGTAACCTTAAATGGTCAACAATACAAACTACAAAGGTGACCATAAGTTTTGTGTTCAGGTTTGCCATTAAAACAATTAACTTAACGGGATAGACTTAATAAAGCCAAATCGTGACATTTTCTGCTCATTTTGTGCCATGAAAGTTGGTGCATGTTGGCACAACCTGCTCACAAGACATTTCTCAACCCATTTGTTATAGAAAAATGACCATCACACCAGTTGTACCAAATATCACACAAAAGAGTAGTGGACATGGGACGTGCCAAAGACACCTCATAATTAAGGCCGGGTTTACATATGTCCGGCGGTGTGGCGGCGTTTCCCTCCGGCGCAGGAGAAAAGCGCCGGAGGGAAACGCATCTTTGAACTGATCCCATTGTTTTCAATGGGATTGTTCAAAATGTGCGGCGGCGAACTAGTGGCCGCCGCATCGCCGGACCGTCGGTGCGTTAGGACGCATCTTGCATCCGGTGATGCGGCGCCGCACCAATTCAATCGAATAGAGCGCCGGATGCCTTGCC
Source organism: Dendropsophus ebraccatus (assembly GCF_027789765.1). Taxonomy (NCBI): domain Eukaryota; kingdom Metazoa; phylum Chordata; class Amphibia; order Anura; family Hylidae; genus Dendropsophus; species Dendropsophus ebraccatus. The sequence continues at coordinate 66,444,906 of NC_091463.1, forward strand.
GGGCAGGACGCATGCCGTTCGGCTCTGGCATCCGGCGTTCAGGCAAATAGTAACACAAAATAAACATATATCTCCCCCTGTGTGCTCTCCCCCTCCCCTATAGTCCCCCCTTGGTCCCCCAGTAGTATATCACCCCCCCTGTTTCTCCTCCAGTAGTATATAGCCCCCCTGTTGCCCCCCCAGCAATATTTAGCTTCCCTGTGTGCTCTCCCCCAATTAGTATACAGCATTGCTGTGCGCTCTCCCCCAATAGTATATAGCCCCCCATGTGCGCTCTCCCCCTCCCATATAGCCCCCTGTGCGCTCTCCCCCTCCCATATAGCCCCCCTGTGCGCTCTCCCCCTCCCATATAGCCCCCCTGTGCGCTCTCCCCTTGTAGTATATAGCCCCCCTGTGAGCTCCCCCAATTTAGTATATAGCCCCCGTGCGCTCCCCCGCAAATCCCATTGAAAATGACAGGAAAACATACTGGGGAAAAAAATGTCAACTGATGAGCGCAACTTGTGACAACTGATGACAACTGATGGAAACTGATGGCAACTGATGGTTTTTAATGAAAAGACGGATAGAAAAACTGATCACAACTGATGCATTTTTGGCATCAGTTGTGACATCAGTTGTGGTCAGTTTTTAGGCAAAAAACGCAACTGATGCCAACTTATATATGTAAACCCAGCCTAAGAGAAGCTTTGCACCATGTGTGTCATATTATTGTGGCTTTAAATGGACCGACTCAAAAATGGTCCATGTAGTGCCCAGTCACCAGCAATAGAGTAAGGGTGGGTCCTAGAACCTGCAAAGTAACTATGTGAATGTTCAATTCTCCATTGAGTTTGATGCACACAGTCAAGGCAAGTCAAGTAACAGAAGGACATTAGCGAACAAGCTGGGTCATTCTCAGTAAATGTGGGCCAAAGTGTATCTGCCACGGAAAAAAATAAATAAATTGAATGGTCCCAGAGACACGTTAGAAGTTTCTATCTCATTGATGGATCTGCACCATTTACACAATTGCTAGAGACCAAACTGTTTCTCTGGGAAGTCTTGTTTTACCAGCAGGTGCACAAAATACTAATGGAAATTTTTGCTCCTACCGATTTGTTTTACAAAGAATAATTATCCCTGATTTGGTAAAAACATCAAAACAAAACAGGTAATTATCAATGACAGCGGATAACACAGAACTAATAGCAGGGAACTGAGGAGCTTTATTATACGTATTGCTACTTAATTTATCCATATCCGTTTCAGTATAATTTGCATTTAAAGTTGCCTGAAGGTTGTTATCAGGATGCTTTTGTGGATAAAAGGAGCAATTCAGTTAATAAGATCATGTTAGAGGATAAGTAAAGTGGATGTCCGAGTGCTTTCCTTATGACGCATGCATAGCAGTTTATACAAAACAGAAAACTGTTCACAGCGAAAGTCCCCTTACAGATCAGTAAAAATAGCTAAACTGGGCAATTTTGGTGGCTTCAGCCAACTCTACGCATGGGGGATCTCAGCTGATTATGTTGGGGGAGAGAAGAGTTGGGCATGTTGGAATCCAACTGCCTGACCCTTTTGTTTCCCAGGAGATAAGCCTCTGCCAAAGTTATCAGTCTTACCCCTCCTCTTTCTCCATTGAAAACATGTGAAGTGTCTGAACAAATTATGTTTAAGGGCAGATTAGTGTATAGATAACTGTGGAAAGTGCATGGCCATCTTAAAGTAAATATGTTAGCTATCTTAGCTAACTTATGTATGTTCCAAAATGCTGGCAATGATAAAGAGCTGTTAAGGTAAGGAAACATTGTACCTCTCATATATCTATCTGTGCTTCCATAACATAAAAAAACATTTTTATTCTCTGTTGGAAAGTGTCAGGGAGGCAATATAAATCCCTTAAAGTACTGAGGGTTGAAATGACTCCTTTCTACCCTTCCCATCCCTATTCCTGCTTGATTGGAATGAGATTTGGAAGCTGGGCTGGACTGGGCCCTGCTTCCAAATCTCATTCCTGCAATGTGAATACAAATTGTGCACAAGTGTAAGATATATAAACAGGGCTTGGCTTCCAGCTAAATGTCAATCAAGCAGGAATAGGGATGGGAAGGATAGCAAGGAGTCATTACAACTCTCTACCCCTTTTCCATGATAAATTCCCCCCCTAAGACTCCATGCACACTGCCGTGTTTCATCCATGAAATGCAACCAGCAAACAGAGCATGTTTCATAGATGAAATACGGTCATGTGTATGTGGCCTAACAGTTCACATAAATATTGTTTTCTACCTTTCATTCAAATAAGGTAAATCTTTTATTAACATGTCTACATGTATGTTTCTTATACACCTTGTCACAAATAGACCATGAGCCCTATTACATTGATTAAAAATAAAAATTGTCTCACGCATGTACTTTGTTTTAAAGTGTTGGACCTCACTCACATGTCCGCAAAATTTGTCCGTTATGACAGACCTTCAAATATGCACAAATTTATATCCCATTGGAATGTGTCTATTCACATATGCAAATTTTGTGGATCTGTGATCCGTGCTGCACAGAAAACAATAACTAAAGCGCATGTCCTAGTGTGGACCGTAGGGATCCTTCTCTGCAGATCTCTGTGGATGCACTACGGACACATTTGTGCAGACAGAAAAATATACTGATATACTGATGTGTGAATGAGGCCTTACTGTCCTTTCCAGTAACTTTTGACATGTCTTCAGACATGTCAAAAGTTACTGACTATAGCATGGTATAGTTACTTACTATACCATTTCACACTCCCAAGACCCTCTACGATCCTAGGACACAGTCGGAGGCAGTATGTGTAAGTGTACTCCACTTCCTGACCGACAGGGAGATTTGTAGACTCTAAGGCTACGTTCACACAGAGCAAAAGGAGCGGATTACGCAAGGAAATATTTCCGCCTGAAATCAACTGACACTGAATTCCGAGCAGAATATAAGCAGAATGCAAGCAGAATCCCTGCGTATTCTGCTAGGAAAGTGTTCAGCTCGTAATCAGCTCTTGACAAATTCAGCGCGGAATACTCGAGGAATCCGCGCTGAATCCGCATGCATTCAGCGCTGAAATTCAGCGAGTATTTGGTGAGTAAACTAGACTATACCAGAACATATACTAGAATCCTCCTCCCCCCCCTTTTCCCCATTTCCGCGCTGATTCAGCGAGTAATTTCCGCTTGTATTCCGCTTGTATTCCGCGCTGAATCCGCGCTGAATCCGCGCTGAAACAGAAAATCAGAGCCCCATTGATTTGTATAGGCTTCCGCTAGCGGAAGAATGAACATGTTCATTCTTCTGGCGGAAAGCGGATTAGTTCAGTGCGGAAATTCCACTGTGTGAACTGCAGAGCAGAATTTCCATTCAACACAATGGAAATTAGCTCTGCACCTATTTTAACGGCTGAAATTTCAGCGCTGATTCAGCGCAGAAATTCAGCTGCTTTTGCTCAGTGGGAACGAGCCCTAATAGAGCAAACAAGTGACATATGATTGACAGTTGGGGAGTCACACTCTGTCTCCGGCTGTATCTCAGGATCACAGTAGGTCTCAGGAATAAGACCCGATGCAATCATTGACTTTTGACATGTCTGATGCTGGTTTCACTCAGAAGTACAAATCCTCCCTCCCATTTTCCATTCCATTTGAATCCATTTCTGCTTTTGGCACAAAAACTGCAGAGGCAGTTTTAAAAAAAAAAACTTCTGTGTGTTGTTCCAGCCTGAGGGTTTTAAGGATTCTTGTCTAAAATTGCTATTTTTTCATATTCCCAGCAGTGAAAAGTCACTTTCATTCCCACATTTGCACAAACAAACCAAACTGGTTTTACTGAACTATCCAAGAAAATTCTTTAAAGGCTTAAAAAGCCATGATGTTGAAAGACTAAGATGTTAAAAGTTTTAAAAATGTATTTGTTTTTTTTTTGTGTGGTTTGTTTTTTGTGGTATGTTTTTTTAACATGGGAGGCTGACAGATGATGTTGGTTTGCATGTCTATACATTTATGCATACAATCCCTGAGTGCGGTGTTCTCCTGGCTCATTCTCACAATGGGTCAGGGCCTAAACACTGAGACCCAGACATATCAAAAGTTTTTACATGTCAAATTTTTTTTTTAACACAACAATGACACTTTAAGTTTCCACCAACTATTAGTTGGCTTAAACTGAACAATAATGTAATGTGGTTCTTGAATTTGGCGCATGGTATTGAATCTAAAATTATGTTCATTTTCCCTGAAGTCACACCCACTTTACCAAAGACCACTCCCCTTTTCTTTTTTTCTTTTTTTTTTTTAACACCAAGTAGAAATACATAATAAATGTAGTGGAAGTCATGTAAGACTTTTTTTGTGTGTGTGTGTGTGTGTGTGTGTGGGGGGGGGGGGCACAAATTGCATTTGCAATAGCAAACATGGGCCCCTGGGGTCTTTTGCCACATTTGTGTTTGTAGCATTAAAGTAGTGGGTGATCATTATGTATGACATATTTTGCTTGTTACGTGGCATAGGGATCAATGATCTGCATATTAAACATCCAAGTCTCTATGGTGACGTTCAGTGGTAGCCCAGTAATTTCACAAGCCATTGATGGCTGACTGTTACAATAAGGAGCCAATGAACCATCATATTGCTGCAATAAATTCCTCCTGCTCTACAATGTACATACTAGTGCAGCCCACGTGTCAATAGGCACCTGAAAGCCATATATTATACTTAGTGTACTTTGTTAGTTTTCTTGAACTTAAGAAAATGTAAGATATGTGGAACGCTCAGACGAGGCGTCGTGTATAGGCGAAACAGCCGTAGGCCGCCATGTCCTTTAATCTGCTACATTAAAGAAGAGCATGACCAAATACCGGTGAGTGCTGTGAACTCTTGGATCATACGGATATGAGGTAGAATACCCAATAATCTTGAATGGTACAGAAAAAAAAAAAACTATTGCTACCTGGAAACTGTCAACAAGCAGGCTAGCTGCTGCTGACAGAACTTATTATGGCTTTATTTTTATTCTACTTATGGCTTATGTGAGCACCCAGGAAAGTTAGGCTCATTAACACATCAATGCGTTATGTTCATCAACATATGAACATCCAAATAACCCGATTTACATATGAATAGCATGAAACTGCGCAGTGAATTCATGTGTTAATGAGCCGGACTGCAGAGCCCATTCATGTGGTAATGGGACGGTTGTCAAGGATATTCATGTTTTGATGTTCATGGCTACAGGAGGTATTAAGGTGTTAATAAGCCATCCAGACCTACAGTCCATTAACAGTCTAATATTAAGCACTCAAGGTAATAAGACACAGAATAACAGATCTGTCAACAGCAGTTTTTAAGTGTTTCTAGTCAGTTTAAAAAAACTAACAAAAATTTGATTGAACTGAATTCATTGCATATATAGTGGTCCAAAAGTAGGTGGACAGTATGTGTAATAGGTTTATGAAGGGGGAGATTTATCAAACATGGTGTAAAGTGAAACTGGCTCAGTTGCCCCTAGCAACCAATCAGATTCCACTTTTCATTCCTCACAGACTCTTTGGAAAATGAAAGGTGGAATCTGATTGGTTGCTAGGGGCAACTGAGCCAGTTTTACAGATCCAGATGAATACGTGTAAATGTTATTATTTTCTGTCCGCCTACTATTGACATTTAGAACGGAGTGGGATTCATTTTCCAATGAATCTGTGAGGAATTAAAAGTGGAATCTGATTGGTTGCTAGGGGCAACTGAGCCAGGTATACTTTACACCAGTTTGATAAATGTCCACTATGGCCTCTATCATCTGAATAATTGTGTTGGCTTTAGGGAGAAGGGATGAATTCAGTGAGACATCTTTAAAATAACACTTCCTCAAAAAATTGCCCCTTTAAAGGGGTTCTCTGGCAAGTAATTTATACAGATTTGTAAATTACTTCTAATAAAAAATCTAAATCCTTCAAGTAGTTATCAGCTGCTGTATGCCTTACAGGAAGTGTCAAAAACAGGACAGGTTTTCTATGGTCATTTACTCATTTGTTATCATTCCAGACAGTTCCTTTCATGGCATTGTGGCAGCAGAGAGCACCATATCAGACTGGAAAGAAAACACCTGCAGGATATACAACAGCTGATAAGTACTGGATGACTTGAGATTAATAGAAGTAATTTAGAAAATTGTATAACTTTCTGACACCAGTTGATTTGAAAAAAAAAAAAATTTCCGCCAGAATTCCCCTTTAACTAGAACAGATTTTCTATGATTTAAATTCCATTATATCGGCCACTCTAGAAGACCATTTTTAAGTGTTATTTTGGGGGATAGTTCAACAGTATTTTTTTTCTATACACTGTACTATAAAATACTCTAAATTGGAGGTCCTTTAAGATGGGCAGATTACTGCCTGATATGAGTGCCAATTTGCATGTAATCAGGACCGTTTAGATGGCTCAATACAAGTGTGGACCTGTTGTGCCATTCAACTATTTTGGCTTTAGACCACTCTCAAATGTGTTGACTAAGTAGGTCCTAGGTTTTTCACCTATTCACTCTGTTCTGTGAGGGTCTGCTCTTTGTTGCTATGGTCTATCAGGTCGCTTTTTCTAAGGGCTGTATTACATGGCCTGATCAATAATGTAAATGAGTGCCAATCTGCTAGATCAGCGCTCGATTACTGAGCCTATTATATTTGCTCAACTCTGACTATCCTGTATCTTAGACTATCGTGTATCATCTTGCCTTTAGTGTAGAATAATAAAGTTCATACATACCTGGCCATGCTCCCCGATGGTATATTCTTCACTTCACTTACAAAGCCTGCCTTTGAAGTGACAGGCCGCTCAGACCATCTCTGAAGTTCTCGTGGCGACTGCGGGACCTGGCAGGTCAGGTATGTATTAACTTTATTATTTTCTTTTCACAGTGGGCAGCTGTTGGCCGTGCATCGCTATTACATGTAGAGATGTGCAGTCGGTGGCCACTGATTTTAGGTCAGGACCAGAAGACACAATCGGTCAATGATTGCTGTCAACGACTGATCATTGTCTTCATTACACGGAGTGATAATCTGCCGAATCAGCCTGATTTGGCAGATTATCAATCCATGTAACGGAATCCTAAGCGTGATTCTGGTGTGAATGGCCCTACCCAAGTGCCACCCTACACTGAGGGATAGGGAGAAAGCAAGTGCTTGTATAGGCTCAGGCTGGCAGCAGGGTAGAATATTTAGGAACAGGCAAATGGGTCTGGGAAAGCAGCACAGGTTCATGATAAACAGTCTCGGTCATATACAGAAAAAGAAATATGGCACAAGGGATCAGGCAGCAACACCAGTACAGCAGTGGGAGCAGACTGCTAGCATTACACTGAACTGATACTATACTGATTTATTATGAGCTCTTTATTTAAAATTTTTGATATCTAAAATATTAAGGCCAGATTATGATATTAGATACGTACATTGCAATGAACTGACCATCCATCATTGAAAATACATTTGGTCTATAGCTCTGTTTTTTTTAAAGGAAGCTTACAGAGCTTTTAGCTTTTATTAATTAAATTTAAAAAAAATTACATTTATTGTTCTACAAAAAATCTGACTGTGGGTCTAACTGCATAGGAGCTTGCAGAGATACTCGTAAACACTGACGCTTCTCTTTTCTCACCCTTATTCCAAGGTTTTCACTTTATTATTGTTTAGCATTCCCACAAAAAGAGTTTTGCGTTTGCCCATTAAACTAACCCAAGAGCGGCCATTTATTAGCTTAAATAAAGCCGAAATACAATTTTGCTTCTAAATATTAGGTATACACGTCATAAAATAAACATGTGGATATTGGGTAGACTCACAAAACAACTGAAATGAAGGCTTCGGGGTCTAGCAGTTCTCACCGCTGAAGATGCTGGGTGTTTTTGTTAAGTACTTGTAAAACCACAATTAGCTGAACAAACCAACGCTACTAGGTGAGAGCTGGAAATGATGTAAAAAATGTTTATTTTTCTCAGGACGTCTACAAGTAAAACATGTTCTTACAATGATGAGCTCTAACTTGTAAGGAGAGTCATTATTCCAATGAGCTGGAATGTTTGGAGACACATTACTTGGTCTTTCTCCATTAACTTTTCACCACCGGACTTTGACTTGTTCATCTCTTTATTATACAACCTTAACTGTTCTAGGTCAATTCCAGATGTGAATCCAAGTGAATCTTTTAGACATTACATTCAGCGGGTCCATTTAGGAAATTGGTCAGATTGATTATATGTCCCAAACTTTTGCAACTACTTTATATTAAAATACTGAAGATTGTCAGCAGATAAAGACAACTAATCCATCTGGTCTGTCAATATATTATTTTTTATATTAGGTTAGGAGTATGTTTATCCTAAGCAGGCTTACATTCACGTACAGCATATGTCCTATACCTTCCTCCTGATGATACTCCTTGCAGAGTGAAACTAGTTGGGGGGCTATGCGGTTGTCCTTTTATACTTAGCACTCTCTCACCAATTATTTTATACTCAGATAGTAGCCTGCAGCTACTCATAATATAGTTTGATCACTAAAGGCCCTATTACACCAAGCGATTATAGGCCACATTCGGCCGATTGTCGTCTGTTATGGGCGATAATCACTTGGTGTAATATCTACTGTTAAAAGGCAATGATCAGCCAACATGTAAGATGTCGGCTGATCCTTGTCTTTCAACGAAAAATTTTAACGATAACGACAGTCTGCTGCCTGTCGCCACAAGAGATGAGCGAACCAGACGGATTTCTGGTTCGCATGAATCAGAAATCTCGGCGGCTGACTCCCGCTGTCTGTTCCCTCCATGCAGCGGGTGGATACATTGTTCCTTGTTCGCTCATCTCTAGTCGCCACGTGTAATAGGAGTTGCGGCAGCAGACCGCCATTATCTTCTATGGGCTCCTAAGATGATCTTTAGATCGTCCGGTAAGCCCCCCCTGCACTGCCGGCTCCCCCCCCCCCCGCCCCGCTCTTACCTGCTTGCTCTCAGTGCATGTAATAGCATGTAAGAAGCGAGTAGAAAACGAGGAGCAAACAGGCGCTGATCTGACAGGTTGGCACTCACTTGCTCAACCTCATCGCCCCGGGTAATAGGACTCTTTACCTTATCACCAATCTAGATTATTGGTGGCCCAGAGTGTATTATTATCAGTCACTTGTATATTGCATACACCTTTCTTATTTTTGAGACAATAAAAGTTACGTTTTATCTAATGGGGTACGTTTGGGAGTGAGTGGGCCTCTAACCCTTTGTAGGGTTGTTTTTTTAATTGCTTCCTGCATTACACGCTGCAGACAAATGACATTTCCTGACATTCTTCTCTTCATTGGGGATGTAGGATCTTCTGCTTTCTCCATCTCTGCCCATCACGACTCGTCTGGGCTCGGCTTGCAATTGGATGTTACAAGAAGTCAGGCAAGAGCAGACCGGAGGCATCATGTTATACTGTTTTACGGCCATGCCACATGTTCCTGTTTATGGGGAGGACAACGGTAGATATAACCGATGGCCAGATGATAGTTTGATCATCAGTTATTGAATGTGTATAAGGACCTTTAGCCTATCAGTGGCCATTAATTTGCTTAGACCCAGAACTGACTTTGACCCCGCGGCGGCGAAGTGCTGTGCAGCAGGAGAACAGTGGGGGTGCAGGGCTGTAAGGAATGGAAGTACTGTATAAGGTTTTTTCCACCAGGTACCACCTAGAACACATGTGTCAAACTCAGGCCCTCCAGCTGTTACACAACTACAATTCCCATCATGCCTGGACAGCCAAAGCTTTAGCTTGATGGAAATTGTAGTTTTGCAACAGCTGGAGGGCCTGAGTTTGACACCTTTGGCCTAGAATCAGAAATATGGTAGCATTGGAGTTAACGCAAGGTGCCTTTCTAGACTTTCCCACATTTAGTGCCTTGACCAAGGGATGTGTTTAAACATCTGTGTGTATTTAAAGAATAAATAGGTAAATAGTTGATCACAGACAGTGTGAACAGTACAGGCAGAGCAAATATTAGCCATACCTTACCAGCACATATGTTCATTTTGTAGACAGAAATTGCTTATATGCTATGAACTGCAGAGTCAACTTTTTAATGGGCTCTTAAAATGGGAAATTATAGTTTATTATGGTCATTTGCTCAACAATTGTAGAGTAGAGCCTGATGATGGCTAATCAGAGAATGAACAGCCCCCAGCAGGCATTGCTGTTAGGAAGCAGCAGCAAGGGCGATTGAAGACCACAGGACACCTGCTTGCAGATAAATGGACCATTCCAATGGTTTCCTTCTCAGTATGGAAGATTGGGCTAAGAAAGTCAGATAATTGCAAACGGGATATTAAAAGGGCCACAAACATTCAATAATTGCTTTAAAAAGCAAAATTAACCATTAAAGTGGTAAAACCATCAAATTAAATAATATGATGGGAGGGGTTGTCTTTCAATGTAATAGATGGGGGGGGATTTGTTTAACCATACATTTTAGTTAATGAATGACCAATCATAAATAATTTTAGATGTATTTCTAGACAATTTTTCCAAAGTCTTTAGGCACCCAACAATTGTACAAGCAAATTTAAAACACAAAAGGAATCATAAAACTAAAACAGCAGGTAATCTATAATGTCTAATGACTAGAGATGAGCGAAACTTGAGCATGTTCGAATCCATCCAAACCCGATCATTCAGCATTAGCGGGGGCTGCTGAAGTTGGATAAAGCTCCAAGGTTGTCTGGAAAACATGGATACAGCCGATGACTATATCCATGTTTTCCACATAGCCTTAGGGCTTTATCCAACTTCAGCAGCCACCACTAATCAAATGGCAAACGTTCCGGTGTGGATAGACTCGAGCATGCTCGAGGTTCGCTCATTTCTACTAATGACTCATATGTCATATGGACAGAGTGTGAGACCACCCCTCTAAGGTGTCAGGCCATTCCCAGTTTGTGATTTCAGAATGATCAGACCCCAATATATCGCCAGCCTGATACATAATTGATTGGCTATACATCAATAAATGTGTAATGCTGCGTTTACACGGAGCAATAATTTGCCCAATCGATCGTTTAACGATTTTGAAGCAACAATTTGGTTTTTAAACAATCAGCGTTAAGACGAATAAAACGTTAGAAAATTCGTAAGAAAAATCATATTGCGATTGTTTTTAAGATCGCTTAAGCCCATCTTTCACATAGGGTGAATCTTGAAAAGACTGTATACACGAAGCGATTTTTAGCAACAAACGACAATTTGAGATCATGTTGAAAGATCAAAATGAACGATTTCTCGCTCGTCGCTTGACCATTTGCTGTGTTTACAAGGAACGATTATCGCTCAAATGCGATCGTTATTGTGAAAATTCAAATCATAATCGTTCCGTGTAAACGCAGCATTAGAATAAATTAAAGGGAATCTCTAGGTTTGGACAACTATAGCCTGTTTCACACAAATTGTTAATGTATGTAATAGGAATCACAATACGTCTATATTATGAATTATATTGTATCACTTCAATGTTTTGCTGTATATACATTGCCTAGAGCACTTCACTAATGTGTATATATATATCTTCAATATTGATTACTTGTCTGACACTTCTCTCATACACATCCTCCCCATACACATGGATGAACAGTAATAGTCCATATTACAGAATGGGTATAAGGATTCTCTGTATACTCTACTACACATGCTGAACCATATTTATATAAACTTTACTGTAAGGTTTACTTACTTTTGCACCTTTACAACACATATTTGTAAGTCATATAGAACATATAAGTAAGTTCTAAAACTTTCCCTGTCTATCCTATGGATTCCTGCATGGCTCCCGCCTGTCCCGGTCTGTGTTGCACTGCGCTGACATACAGAAGGTGTGCTATCTTATAACTCTGTCCAAAGCTCTTGGGGAAATCACATTGTCACATTTTTCACAGGTTGTTTAATTACACAAGCGTAGGAGCGGCGGCCTCCCCTTGGCTCGCACAGCATCCCTTCCCTTGGGGCAGGTGCATATTAAAGCTAATTCAGCCTTGTTTCCTGATTGCTTTGGGCAACAACAAATTGTTCCCCAGGGAAGAGCAAAAAAATCAGTTATGATCTGGGAGTCTTGGGGAGAGATTAGAGCAATCACACTGGTGACACAGCAGCAGGCGCTACCAATGAAACTGATTTCACCTTTAATCCTTGAAATGAGTGAATACCTCCAGCAAGGCTGCCATGTCTCCTAAGGTTCACAGATAAAGGATACCCCATGACGTGGAAGTGAGCAGAATGAAGAGATGGACAGAGTTTATTACTCAGCTGCTCAAACTTTTCTGCATCTTAATGAAATCTACGTCCAGCATATATTGAAACTACAGGCATATGAATATATGATACTTCTAATCATTCAATGGCGTTTGTTTCTATCTAGGAGAGAGAGTAGTAGCATGAATAAAATATAGACAACTTGTTACTTAAAGGGAATTGCACCTAAAGTCAGCAAACAAGGCAAGTATAGAGGGGCAGCGTAATATATATAGAGAGATAGATAGATCTGTTTTTGCAAAAAAACGGATTGCAAAAATCAAGTGTGAACCCGGCCGCCTTGTAACTATATATATTTTTGCATTCCGTTTTTTTTGCAAAAACAGATGGAAAAATGGATGCAATTGTGTGCATCCATTTTGATCCGTTTTTCCATTGACTTCCATTATAAAAAAAAGAACAGATCCGTTTTTTTCTTTTTTTGCTGACGCAAAAAATGAGGTCGACTACATTTTTGTGTACATAAAAAAAACAGATCTGTTTTGATCTGTTTTTTCTTTAATGAAAGTCAATGGAAAAACGGATCAAAAGGGATGCATACTAATGCATCCGTTTTTTTGCAAAAAAAAAAAAGGATGGAAAAAAAATGGAGTGTGAACCCAACCTATCCCAACAAAACAGATTCACATGACTTGCACAGCTTTCAGACTGGGCTGTTTCGTTTTCTTTTGGATGAAAATCAGTCTAGATGTTAGCTAACAGTCAATGGGGCAGAAAGAGGGTTTTAAATGGCCAGAAACCCACTGACCATCAATGATCAGAGGGGTTTTAAAACTTATTTTGTACTATGCCTATTCTTGTATCTGTGTACACTCTTTCATGCCCACTTTAGTGATGGGGTAGCATCATTACAGCATTATGTGTCTTCTGCCTCCGCTCGGCCAGCTTAGGGCCCTATTCCACAGTAACGATAATCGGCCGAATCGGCCCCATTTGGCCCGATTCGGCCGATTATCGTTCGGTGAAATAGAGAGAACGATCAGCCGTTCATTTAGGGCCAGACCTAAAATCATCGTTCCCCCACAGCGCATCATTACGGTTGAATAGCGGTGCGCGGCGGGCGACCGACGATTACAAGCAGCAGCATCATACATTACCTGTCAGGTCTTCTCCTCCGCGTTGTCTTCATCCCCAGGTCCCGCGCGCTCTACCTTCCAAATGGCCGGTCAGCTGACGGAGCGCTCAGCCAATCACAGGCCGGGACCGCCGCGACCGCCTGTCAGCTGAACGGCCATTCTGAAGATAGAACGCGCGGGACCCGGGGATGAAGACAGCGCGGAGAAGCAGCCCTGCAGGTAATGTATGATGCTGCAAGGGCTGCAAGGACATCGGTAACGATGTCCCTGCAGCCCTCGCTCAACGATCAACGGGCCGTGGAATAGGCCCAGTAAACGAGCGGCGATCTAGCAGATCGCCGCTCATTTACATCGTTGATCGGCCCGTGGAATAGGACCCTTACCCTTAGTAGCAGGTTCCCATACAAAACGACCGCTGTCCATAAGAGATACCATAGAGTTGTTTTGTGGTATGACTAGAGAGTGAGCCTGCACCATACAGACTGTAACGCATATTGCACAATAGTGTCTGCATTTTCCTCACTTCCTTACTCACAGTCCTGACTTATCCTGACTAGCCGATAGCAACATATAATAACAAACATTGAATTTTGATCCTATTTTCCTCCTCTAAAACCTAAATGTGTCTTAAAACAAAAAATATGATATAGAAAAAGTATATCATGTTTTACTGTTTCTGCTGGTCGCATACATCTCCCTTGTGGTGTAAACCCTCTATTGCGCATGGGGCACTCAGGATGAAGGTATGTCTCTTACCTTCATCCTCAGTGCGGTTCCAGATGTAATCGTGTCATCTGAAAGGGTGTTTGGAGCACTGCCCCGACCTGAGATCACAGGTCCGCCCCCGGCCACCGCATCTAATCAGGGCAGTCTTAACAGCATTATGGGCCCCTGGGCAGAGGTGCGAATTGCCCCCCCCCCCCCCGCGCGGCCGGCGCCATCAAAACCCCCCATCTTTGCAACCCCGCCCCTAGCCAGTATAATTACGTACAATAAAAAATACAAATTATTGTTAACATAAACTTTAATTCACAACACAGTCTTTCAGCAGCACAAAAACAAAAAATAACAGTGCATGCCGCACCAAACCAGACCAGGTTGGCTTCAAAGTATCCAAAAAACGCAATGGAGACAGCACTTCTAACAGCAATCTGCAGGGTTTATTGTCACACCAGTGCAACATGTCTCATATATACAGAGGGGCAACAACATGACTATTATATATGAGAACCATGTTGTTTCCCTGTATACAGTATACAGGGAAACAACATGGTTCATATATAATATAATAGTCATGTTGTTGCCCCTCTGTCTATATGAAACATGTTGTTTTGCCCTTCTCTATATATATGCCAGATAACAAGCAACAAATATTACCACCGCATACTGACTAACACCACAGCTGCTACTGAGTAATCCACTGTACACAGATCACTATCACCTCATCCAGTCATATAGAGGTACCCAGCTCTACACAGGTTCTGTACACCATATACATTACAGTGCAGATACATCAAGTGACTCACATGGGACGTCTTCTCTGATCGGAGTTCTTCCCTTTTTATCTTCTTCTCCATCTGCCCTGGGCCGTTATGAGAACTTCTCCGAGCCACAGAATCTGCCAGACAGACATATTAGGCTCCACACTCATCACCATCCTCATCGCTCTACAAGCTGCACATCTGTATTGGCTGCTTATAGATGGCTCCCCCCTGTATTACCCCCTTATAGATGGCTCCCCCTGTATTACCCCCTTATAGATGGCTCCCCTTGTATTCCCCCCCTTATAGATGGCTCCCCCTGTATTACCCCCTTATAGATGGCTCCCTTTGTATTCCCCCCTTATAGATGGCTCCCCCTGTATCCCCCCGTATAGATGGCTCCCCCTGTATCCCCCCTTTATAAATGGCTCCACCTGTATCAACCCGTATAGATGGCTTCCCCGTATTCCCCCCTTATAGATGGCTCCCCCTGTATCCCCCCCGTATAGATGGCTTCCCCGTATTCCCCCCTTATAGATGGCTCCCCCCTGTTTCCCCCCCGTATAGATGGCTCCCCCGTATTCCCCCCTTATAGATGGCTCCCCCCTGTACCTACCCTATAGATGGCTTCCCCGTACTCCCTGCTTATAGATCACTCCCCCCTGTATCCTCCCCCCTGTATAGATGGCTCCCCCCTGTATCCCCCCCTTATAGATGGTTCCCCCGTATGCCCCCCTTATAGATCACTCCCCCCTGCACAGCAGATAAAAATAAACAAACACACGACTCATCTAACAAGCGCTCCCTTGTTGCTGCTTCTTCTCCTCTTCTGTCCCCGGCTGATGCGTCGCTCCCTGGGGTATTCTCAGGGAGCGCACACATCCGGAAGCTTAGTATGCACCCAGGCCGGGACTTCCGGTACAGGAAGTCCCAGCGACGCGCACTGAGGTTCCTGATGCGTGCGCTCCCTGGGAATCCCCCAGGGGAAACGCATCAGTCGGGGGCCGGATTTCCTCTTGCGACCGCAAGCAAGAAAGTGCTTGCGGTCGCAAGAGAAGGGGAAGGGGGGGCGCACAGGGCCGTCTTACCCATTGGGCATGGTAGGCGGCTGCCCGGGGACCCTTGCGTCCTATGGGGCCCCTTCCCGCTGTGACAGTGGGCAGGGGCCCCCTAGGATGCAAGGGTCCCCGGGCAGCCGCCTACCATGCCCAATGGGTAAGACGGCCCTGCTTCTAATGATTATCAATGGAGCAGGCTGGCTGGATCAGTGCTGTGGGGGTGATAGTGCCCCCAATACTCCTTACCGGAGACACAATTACATTAACAACTGCACCAAGATGGCGTAGAGGATAAAGGAAAGAGACCTACCTTTATCCTAAGGGCCCCGTGCGCAATAGGGAGATATCAGCAGATTATATTTGTGTAACCTGTTGATAGTTCCTTTTTAATTAATCCATGGACATTAAAGGACATGGTCAAAATGCTTCTTCAGCCTCTATAACTTTGCATTTTAAAGCTTGTAAAGCATAGGGAAATGGATAGTGCTAAATAGCATCAATTTGTGTCTGCTTTTGTGTCCGTTTAATGGACTGTCTCTCCCTGCCACCCCCCCCCCCCCCCCAAATACTTTCCCGGCAAAAAAGTCGCAAAATGTTTGCATAATTTTTTGTCATCTGCACCATTCACTCCAGGGAGGCTGAATGGTGTGGCGACCATGAAGGAGGGGTCGTGACCCCCCATATGCTGGATTTATCACACATATCACACCTAATGTCCCTGATAAAGCATATTGGGGGACTATATAGGTACATTTATCAAAGCTATATACAGTCACAAGATTATATGGTGGGGACTAGGGCACAATCCGTGCAAATACTGTCCTGGTTAGAGATGAGTAAATTTACAGGATAAACAAAGCAATGCATTTTGTTAGCTCAGCAGTCACCCTTTCAGCCAGCTGCTTTTGAACTCTGTGCTGCTCCATGCCACTCCAGTTGCCTGGAAAAGCTGGATCCAGTCCTGGTTAACTATTCCTAGTTTCTCAGGAATGGATTTAGCTTTTCCTGGCACCCGGAGTGGAGCAGTACAAAGTTCAAAGGCAGCCGGCTGATAAGCCAACTGCCCAGCTAACGAAATGCATTGCTGTGTTTATCCTTTAAATTCGCTCATCTCTAGTCCTGGTCACATCTAGAAAAACTTCTAACCAATTTTTTGTAAAAAAAATATTTTTAATATACTGTTTCTTGCATTGTAATACATTCTTTTAATTAATTTAGTGGGAGATTTTTTGCTCAGTATTTTGGTCAGTATTTTTGCCGTTTAACGACAAATAATTGCCATTCTTTTAAAACAGCGGCCGTTGTTAAAAAAAAAATAATGGCCGTTATTTGTCATTAAATGGCGGCCCTTCACTAAATTTTCACAGTGTATGAACATAGCCTTTCTGTGTTTTCAATCCACTTCTGGTTTCGGTAGAAAAATCGTGACCAAAATACTGAGTCAAAATTCTGTGTGGGAAGATAGCCTTATAGTTATTTACCAATAGTCACTAAATACTCTGTATAATTTAGGATCTGCTTTTATCTTCACATCTCCTTGTCTGGGCTCAGAGACCTAGCTGTTGTTTACTATGTTTTATATCATTTCTTTGTTGATTTTTTTTATTGCTCTTGACTAATTTCCACATGTGACATAAATCTGCCAGTGACCAGTTGTCTCATTACAAAGTCGTTACAGCTAATCTGATGGCAGCAGACATCCATGTCCGTTATCAACAGATGGGGTGATGTAACCTCCCTGCATCTTGATGATCCCTGACCTAAAGCTTTGATTACATGGCACATCAGCCATAATTGTTTACACTGTTACTGTTCATTTATTTCTGACACCGGCTACATATGCGGCTCTGACACAATCAGACACTTCAATGACTTTAATATATACGCTTGTATTGTAATAAGCTCGTATCACTACAATGGGCAAATTGCTTAGTCACATTTAGGATCTAACACTCAGGCAATAACCCAAATGTGTAAAATAAACTGTTGCTCTTAATCATTGTTGAGCTTTAGGATGCTGTCACATGAGTATATGCTGCGGACGTTCCTCAATGGATTTGGGCACGGAACATTTACAGATTATTTAAGTTACGGAGACACTGTGAATTTTCTACAGCACAATCCACAACAATAACATTTGATCGATTTTGGCATTTTGGATGTTTTTTCTTCTATAATGCTTTTCCATAAACTTTAAGGCTATGTTCACGCAATGTAAAATAAAAGAAAAATACAGCCTTAGACTATGTTCACACTATGTTTTTTCAGCTCTGTTTAAAATGATGTCCGTCATTTTGAGTGTAGTGCAATGACGGCTGTTGGTACATTATTCTAGTTTTAGGTTACTAATTGCCCTTTGGTTGTGGCTTAATTGAAAAGTCTATTGCATTTCATAGTAAAAACGGAAAAAGAACGTTGACAAAAGAAAAAAACCGCGTGTGAACAACTAATAAAAAAAATGTTTGCTGTTTGCCTGGTTTTGGTTGCAAAACACTGACCAAAAATACTGAGCAAAAATACTGTGTGGGAACATAGCCTTAATTTTGGGGGTAAAATCATCCATATTTTGAATATAATATTGCGCTCCATTGAAGTCAATGGGAAATTGGCTGTCAGTGTACACACTTTATAGAGTCACCTCTGTGATAGATTACAGCCGCTTTTTTTGTCATTTCACTCAAAATTGTGGTTGTTTTTAGGTATTTTTCCTGTGTGTGGACCTAAAGCGTATCTGTTAATAATAATAACAATAATAATAACAATAATAATAATATTAATAATAATAATAATAATAATAATTATTATTATTATTATTATTTAAAAAAACATTTAAAAAGTTTTGATCATGGTCAAGTGTTCAAGCGGTCTGATCAGGAGAGCTGAAAGCTGAGCTGTGATTGGTTGATGAGGAGACTTTACACCAGTTCTTATTTTATACAGTGTGATAAATCAGGCCCTTGTTATTTTTTTATTCTTTTATTTTTTTTTAACATTGTGTAAACCTAGCCTTAAGTAGTATTATTTTTCCTAAAGCAATACCCCTCATATACATGTTTCTGCTCTCTGTTTTTTTTTTTTTTTTTTATTTAACTACATTTAACAAAACTGTTTAGGAACATTTGTTTTTGAAAAGCTGATTCACAACCAAATAGATCTGTAAGCGCGGTTCATGCATGGATTGCCAGCTTTCTCATGAATAGAATGTGCTAATGCAGCCATGGCCGGCGTTAGGGGGGGGCAAGCAGGGCAAATGCCCAGGGCCCCCATCCCCCAGGGGCCCCCTAAGGCAGTTCCAGTAGGAGAGCGTCCTGCAGCGTCTGGGAATGATCCCCGGCTGCTGCTGTCAGGGGTCACGCAGAGGCTGCAGGACGCTGCTCCGTGTGTGTAGCTCCCCCTCCCCCTCCCTCCAGCTCCTCTTACTACACGTGACTTCCTCCTCCTGGTGTGGAGCTGTCGGGACGATGGAGGAGAGGGCTGCCGGGTGAGGATGACAGCTGCTGCTGCTGCAAGGAACATGAGGGGGATTCACCACTACAACCAGCATGCTAGAGGGGGTAAGTATACTGTATATGTAGTGTGTGTATGAATGTAAGTGTATAATAGATGAATGCAGTGTGTATTACATGTCAAGTGTATAGTGTGTGGACTGGATGGTTTGTATCTGTATAATGTGTTTTCATGGATGTGTGTGTGTGATGGTGTGTGTGTATATATATATATATATATATATATATATATATATAATGGTGTGTGTGTGTGTGTATATATATATATATATATATATATATATATATATATATATATATATATATAAAATGGTGTGTGTGTGTGTATATATATATATATATATATATATATATATATATATAATGGTGTGTGTGTATTAGCACTGCTGACTCCAAGTGTTGAGGTGAATAGACTGTATATAGGAGCTGCAGCCATTCTCTGGCCTCATCAGTCCTATGTAATTGCTGCAGGTGACCACTGAGGCCGCTGATTGGCTGCAGCTCCTATGTATATAAGGCAATACGGTGAGAAAAATAATAAGGTGGTATTCAGTCCTTAGGTGGTGGTCACTGTATGGCGGTAATATTGGTCTGTATATAGTGTCATTATGCAGTGGTCAGTCTTTGGCATTAATATTGGTCTGTATATAGTGTATATATAGTCGTTACTGCCATAGATTGACTACCACATAATGACACTATATACAGACCAAAAGTACAGCCATAGAGTGATCGCCACATAATATTGGTCTGGATACAGAGTCATTATGCAGTGGTCAATCTATGGCGGTAATATTGGTCTGTATATAGTGTGTATATAGAGTTATGTGGCGGTCACTGTATGGCGGCAATATTGGTCTGTATATAGTGTATATAGAGTCATTATGCAGTGGTCAATCTATGGCGGTAATATTGGTCTGTATATAGTGTGTATATAGAGATATGTGGCGGTCACTCTTTGGCATTAATATTGGTCTGTATATAGTGTATATAGAGTCATGCGGTGGTCACTCTATGGCAGTAATATTGGTCTGTATATAGTGTATATAGAGTCATTATGGGGCGGTCACTTTTATGGCGGTAATATTGGCCTATATATAGTGTGTTTTCTTCAATAACGGTATGGAGGTAATATTTGGTCCTGATTATAGTGATTTTTTTATTTTATTTTTTTAAAGCAATTCATATAAATAGTTCTTGTGTTTACACCACTAGCGGCAGTCCTGGCATGTAGTGGCAGTCCCAGAATGTAGCAGCAGTCCTGACATGTAGCGGCAGTCTCAGAATGTAGCGGCAGTCCTGGCATGTAGGGCAGTCCTGACATGTAGCAGCAGTCCCACAATGTAGCGCCAGTCCCAGAATGTAGCGGCAGTCCTGACATGTAGCGGCAGTCCCAGAATGTAGCGGCAGTCCCAGAATGTAGCGGCAGTCCTGGCATGTAGGGCAGTCCTGACATGTAGCGGCAGTCCCAGAATGTAGCGGCAGTCCCGGAATGTAGCGGCAGTCCCGGCATGTAGGGGCAGTCCCGGCATGTAGCGGCAGTCCCAGAATGTAGGGGCAGTCCTGACATGTAGGGGCAGTCCCAGAATGTAGCGGCAGTCCTGGCATGTAGGGGCAGTCCTGACATGTAGCGGCAGTCCCAGAATGTAGGGGCAGTCCTGACATGTAGGGGCAGTCCTGACATGTAGCGGCAGTCCCAGAATGTAGAAGCAGTCCCGGCATGTAGGGGTAGTCCTGACATGTAGCGGCAGTCCCAGAATGTAGGGGCAGTGCTGACATGTAGTGGCAGTCCCGGCATGTAGCTGCAGTCCCAGAATGTAGCGGCAGTCCTGACATGTAGGGGCAGTCCCAGCATGTAGGGGCAGTCCCGGCATGTAAGGGCTGTCCCGGCATGTAGCGGCAGTCCCGGAATGTAGGGGCAGTCCTGACATGTAGGGGCAGTCCTGACATGTAGCGGCAGTCCCAGAATGTAGAAGCAGTCCCGGCATGTAGGGGTAGTCCTGACATGTAGCGGCAGTCCCAGAATGTAGGGGCAGTGCTGACATGTAGTGGCAGTCCCGGCATGTAGCGGCAGTCCCAGAATGTAGCGGCAGTCCTGACATGTAGGGGCAGTCCCAGCATGTAGGGGCAGTCCCGGCATGTAAGGGCTGTCCCGGCATGTAGCGGCAGTCCCGGAATGTAGGGGCAGTCCCGGCATGTAGGGGCAGTCCCGGCATGTAGGGGCAGTCCCGGCATGTAGGGGCAGTCCTGGCATGTAGCGGCAGTCCCAGAATGTAGGGGCAGTCCTGACATGTAGCGGCAGTCCTGTCCTGGCATGTAGCGGCAGTCCCAGAATGTAGGGGCAGTCCTGACATGTAGCTGCAGTCCTGTCCTGACATGTAGCGGCAGTCCCAGCATGTAACCTTCTGAACTGAGTAAGGGCCCTAATACATGGAGCGAAAATAGTCCGAATCAGGACGCTATCGCTCTGTGAGGACACCGGGGAACATGATCAGGTAGTATATATCACAGACACGGCCTGAGGACATCGGGGAACGTGATCAGGTAGTATATATCTTTATTGTTTACTATATACAGCAAGGATTGCACAGACATCACTAATGATATACTGTATATACACATAGGGGGAGATTTATCAAACATGGTGTAAAGTGAAACTGGCTCCGTTGCCCCTAGCAACCAATCAGATTCCACCTTTCATTACTCAGATTCTAAGTAGGTTGAATCTGATTGGTTGCTAGGGGCAACTGAGCCAATTCTTCTTTACACCAGTTTGATAAATCTCCTCCATAGCTTTTGCTGTAGGAGGCTCTCTAAGCGAGCTCCATTCTACCAGATTGGCGCTCACTTCTGCAGAATATCAGGCCGTGTAATACGGCCTTAAAAGTGTCCGTACACTTCCAATAACTGCTGGCTGAACAATCCTTCAGCTGACAATTATCTCTCCCATTCGGTCCCGTCCTCCCCATACACAGAAATTTGCCACATCTAAGTGTTCCTGTGTTCTCAATGAGAGGGGAAAGCCATAGCCATACAGATCTGATGGCGGCTTATCTCTCTGAGAACAAAGAGGTTGGGCAATGATTTTCCATCAAGCTCGACCCCCTATGTCCACTGATATCATCTGTCAGAGGACTGTCCAGAGAGCCCCATACACCTTACACTGATGGCCGAATCCACCAGGAGCAACAGGTACCACCAACAAAAGAGTAACATGTATGGGGACCTTAAATTGTTGCTTAAATATTTCAGCATTTGGGGCCCCACCTTCAACTTTGCCCAGGGCCACATCTAGTCTAAAACCGGCCCTGAATGCAGCAACATAGATGCAAGGGCTATACTGCTCAGGAAGGTTGAATTCACATGTTACAGAAATGCTAGCAATATATAGATCTATAAATAGATCCCAACAGATTCAAGATTCCATATTCTAGGAGGTTAGTTCACTAGCTCTGTGGGGTGGTAACCCGGACTTTATTAAGTGTCAACCTTTCTAGAAACAGAATTTGTAGCAATTTGACAACTCAAGGGTTTATATTTATTGGGGAAGTTGGAGTTGGCAATGTATGGATGTTTGCGTTAGTGACACCTGCAGTTTTCAGGCAGGTGCTACACTGTACAGGGCTCAGGAGCAAGAGATGGAATTGAGAATGGATGATGAGATCTGAGCATTAGTATCAATAATTTGGGTAACGTTCACATTTTGTGACAAATAGGTACATACACGGGAGGAACGCTTTTGGTATAATATAGTTTTTTAAATCTTCAGCAGATGTCTGACTGTGTGTGTTTGGGGGGGGGATTGACAACCCATGGGCTTCATAAATCTCAAGTCTAAAATATCATTTGCATAAGCTACCACTGGTGTTTCATTTTCTAACAGAAATTCATGACTGGGGGGGATCTATAATTTCACCATCTATACTGCACTGTTTGGATTAATCCAGCTGCCAATGGAAGCTATTCTATTAATAATAATGCATTATTATTTGTGTCAATCCCTAATATATATATATATATATATATATATATATATATATTTATTTATTTTTTTAAATAATTGTCCAGAATTATGCGGTTTGTTTAAATTTTGCATCTCTATCTGTATTATTATACTTCTTAGTGGAGCATGAGCAAGTAATGTCTCCTCAACACACCAGTCAACAAGAGCCAGATTGAGTACATCCCAGGTTTTAACCCTTAGTGAGTAAATACCAGGTTTTAGCCCTTAGTGAGTACATCCCAGGTTTTAGCCCCTCGTGAGTACATACCAGGTTTTAGCCCTTAGTGAGTACATCCCAGGTTTTATCCCCTAGTGAGTACATCCCAGGTTTAGCCCCTCGTCAGTACATCCCAGGTTTAGCCCCTCGTCAGTACATCCCAGGTTTTAGCCCTTAGTGAGTACATCCCAGGTTTTAGCACCTAGTGAGTACATCCCAGGTTTTAGCCCTTAGTGAGTACATCCCAGGTTTTAGCCCATAGTGAGTACATCCCAGGTTTTAGCTCTTAGTGAGTGCATCCCAGGTTTTAGCTCTTAGTGAGTACATCCCAGGTTTTAGCCCCTAGTGAGTACATCCCAGGTTTAGCCCCTCGTCAGTACATCCCAGGTTTAGCCCCTCGTCAGTACATCCCAGGTTTTAGCCCTTAGTGAGTACATCCCAGGTTTTAGCACCTAGTGAGTACATCCCAGGTTTTAGCCCTTAGTGAGTGCATCCCAGGTTTTAGCCCTTAGTGAGTACATCCCAGGTTTTAGCTCTTAGTGAGTGCATCCCAGGTTTTAGCTCTTAGTGAGTACATCCCAGGTTTTAGCCCCTAGTGAGTACATCCCAGGTTTTAGTCCCTAGTGAGTACATCCCAGGTTTTAGCCCATAGTGAGTACATCCCAGGTTTTAGCACCTAGTGAGTACATCCCAGGTTTTAGCCCTTAGTGAGTACATCCCAGGTTTTAGCCCATAGTGAGTACATCCCAGGTTTTAGCTCTTAGTGAGTGCATCCCAGGTTTTAGCTCTTAGTGAGTACATCCCAGGTTTTAGCCCCTAGTGAGTACATCCCAGGTTTAGCCCCTCGTCAGTACATCCCAGGTTTTAGCCCTTAGTGAGTGCATCCCAGGTTTTAGCCCCTAGTGAGTACATCCCAGGTTTTAGCCCCTAGTGAGTACATCCCAGGTTTTAGCACCTAGTGAGTACATCCCAGGTTTTAGCCCTTAGTGAGTGCATCCCAGGTTTTAGCCCATAGTGAGTACATCCCAGGTTTTAGCACCTAGTGAGTACATCCCAGGTTTTAGCCCCTAGTGAGATCTTCAACAGGGATAGGAAAAGCTCTCCTGGTGGCCAGAGTAGGGCTTACAGAATGTGCCGTCCCCACCCCCTATTGATCAAAATCTCTGAAGTTCAGACTTGGTGAACAATAATTAATTTACTGCCTAATTAGTTGTACAAAGACATTTAGATTGGCCATACACATAAAATAGCTGTAAGGTAAAAAAAAAAAACTCAATTACCAGACAGCTAGGCGAAAGGTGAAATCCGCGGGATGTTATCTGTGAGAATTCCGTGGTGTGAATGCACCCTTATTGGGAAGAAGTGAGATACCACTGCCAGACTCCTCTGATGGGACCTCCGCCCCTAAGAACAAAAATATCAGGAAGTTCATGTCCAACTTGACCCTTTCCCCCAACATCTGCCATCTGGGGAAAGTTGGGAAGCCACCATAAACATTAGGCTCGATTCACAGCATATTTTAGGGCTTCCAGAAAGCTATACACTGGCAAATATCCAAAATGGAAGCTGACAAAAAGCACAACGTGTTTCCAACTGGCCCATCGGCCCATAGTTTCAAAGAACACTGAGAGAGATTTATCAAACATGGTGTAAAGTGAAACTGGCTCAGTTGCCCCTAGCAACCAATCAGATTCCACCTTTCATTTTCTAAAGAGTCTGTGAGGAATGAAAGGTGGGATCTGATTGGTTGCTAGGGGCAACTGACCCAGTTTCACTTTACACCATGTTTGATAAATCTCCCCCATTATAACTATGTTTGGTCTATTATCAGAATGTATATGCTGTCTGTGTGGGACTCAAAAATGTGAAAGCCCCAATATGTAATGTAAATGAGGCCTAAAACAGACGGTCAGGGGTTTGGCTAACAATTATCTAACGTTTATGGTCAGATTACCATTTAGAGTGTTGTTGTGGGTTTTCTAACTCCTTACTTACCTCTGCATAGTCAACGGCACTTTATGTACCTACCTATATAGGCAGTTCTCGTCTTGTCCCTGGCCAAGTCAATTCACTTTAATCCGCACTGCAAACTGTATTATAGTATTCCCAATAAATAACTATGTCCTAACACCATCAACCCTAAAAGAAGAGAATATTTAGTAAATATTAATGCTCTGTTATGCATGTACACGATAAAGACATAAGGTTTATGTTCAACTCCAATTTTAACCATAAAAACTATTAATTTTGACCATTAAAAACTAAGAAGTCCCAGGGTTAATTAAATTAATATAGAAGTATATAGTCCTAGTCTTGGTCGGAGTGTTAGCGGCGGCAGTGACACATCCTCTATCTTGTTTGTGTTCTAATCATACATTCATTTTAATATCAGAGGAGTCATTTTGCTTCATGCTCATTTTTCACCGAACCCCTGCTATTTTTCTTTTCTGGTAATAGATATCATTTCAACAGCTTGACTAACCGGCCTGATATAGAATAGCCGGTAATATATACTGATGTAATGACCATGATAAAATCATTGTGTGCTGATTTTATAAATTAGGGTGAAAATGCGAATGAGCCTGAAAAATGAAGTGCTACTGCATGAATTCCAGGGTTGCTAATGCTTCATACCTTTCTGCTTCATTAAACCAATTTCACGGGGAGATGACTTGAGGAGGAAGCTGCACTGCTTAAGAGACCCAACAATGGTTTATTGAAAGAAATGGGGCTAAGATTAAATTAAGTGCTACTTGAGAAATATGGAAATGCTTGAAAATCAGCCTCATAAATGGTGAATTTAAACAGTTGATAAGTTAGTTCTTTCACGTCCAAAGATTTGTCTCATAATTTTTACATGACTGCTAATTAAGGTCGGAATACTTTCTAATCTACCATTAGAACTCGCACTAAGAAATCTGACGTTGTTACCGAAGACGTATTATATGATAAGGGAATAGAAGAAACATGTACTTAATGCAGATTTATATTGAAATGATCTATGATGAAAGTTACTTAGTAATTACATAGCGAGGTTCCAGCACTATATCACCAAATGATCCTTCAAATAGGAAGTTAATATACTAAGTTTAGTAGAGACATTTATTGTAAAGTAAATTGGGTAAATTCTGATAAATTGGGTTTGTATACCATAAAATATTTTTAAAAATTAACAAATCAATTTCTAGCCGGGATCGAGTTGGTCATAGCAACATGTGACATATATGATACAATGATTGATACCCAATAACAATGAATTCTCCTAGCACACAAATAAAACAAAACCAAAGGGCCATATGACATGGCCTGAACCATGGTGTTAACTAGTGCCGATCTGCTAGATTGCCACTCATTTAACAAGGCTATACCGAGGCTTTATAATCATGTGACCAGGGCTGCACGAACATTGCTAGATTGTTTGTGCACACACATCCCCTATTACATAGAGAGATTTGCCCCAGGAGAAGTAAAACCTAATGGCAAGTTTTTGCTGTGTAGGTATTTTTGCTTAGGATAACATCATCGCCTTAGAATGTATGGGATTGGGTATCTTTTTTGTGAAGCTGTTGCTCTGTTATCTTTGGTCTAAAACATGTTGTAATTTCAAGGATGGAAAATCCTATTGTCAGTCTTTACAGTATCCTTAAGGGTTATGTCCCTCTTTTCTCAAATACTAAAAAGCATCACTCACTGCAGTGTTAAGGCCCTATTAAACAAAGCGATTACTGGCCATTACGGACGGTAATCGCTTCGTGTAATAGAAGACACCGATCAGACAACATGCAACAACTTGCTGCCGTCACTCCGTGTAATAGTAGCATAGGAGACAGCAGACTGCCACTGTCTCCTATGAAGAGAAAATAGAACAGCGCTCCATAGCACAGATCAGGAGGTATGAACGAGCGGTGAGAGGATAGTATATAAGACTCTCACCTGATGCGGTTGTGCAATGGAGAGGCACAACACTCAACAAACGCATGGGCTTAGACCGCTGCCACTCCCAGGTAAACCATCCAAGATGGGTATTTCAAAGCAAGATAAACGACCTCCTCTCCAAACCAGGGTAAGTACGGGCGCAGATCCAGGTGGACATATGAAGTTAATTAAAATACATTTATTGTATAAAAACATGTGTCGCCATGAATGTTTTTATACAATAAATGTATTTTAATTAGCTTCATATGTCCATCTGGATCTGCGCCCGTACTTACCCTGGTTTGGAGAGGAGGTCGTTTATCTTGCACTGTCTCCTATGGGCTGCCTTGGATTATCTGAAGATCTCCCGGGCAGCCCCATCCCCCCCCTCCCCCGGGTCTTACCTGCTCCGTCTCGCTAGCTGTCTGCGGATGTAAAAGCGGCAGCGGGCGGTGGAGTGAGAAGCAAGCAAGCAAGCCGTGTAATAGGGGCTTTATTCAGATTAACCACCTCCATAATTTTTCCTTCTCGAAAGGTGGCCATTAGAGATGAGTAGAGATGAGCGAACCGGGTTCGGTTTCGAGTCCAGCCGAACCCGATCATTCGGCATTTGATTAGCAGCGGCTGCTGAAGTTGGATAAAGCTCTAAGGTTGTCTGGAAAACATGGATACAGCCAATGACTATATCCATGTTTTCCACATAGCCTTAGGGCTTTATCCAACTTCAGCAGCCACCGCTAATCAAATGCCGAAAGTTTGGGTTCGGATCGACTCAAGCATGCTCCAGGTTCGCTCATTTTAGAGATGAGCGAACTTTGAGTACATTCGCTTCTTCTAAACCGACATTTGATAACAAGTTTGGAAATGACATCCCATTCTATGATACTTTTTCTTATAGCTTATACACCATATAATAAAACTATTAACCAATCAGTAAAATGCTTTTATTGGGCTACCTAAAATAAGCCTAACCCCATTCCCGTTGATACTCTACTATTAAATCCGATACAACGGTCAACCTCACCAGTGACAATATTTCATATTATGTATGGATCTGTATATGCCGACATCACAGATTTTGTTTCCTCTTGTCATGTGAAAGTTTACAAAGATATCACTGCAATTTGCCTACTGAGGCCATTTCTAACCTTACTGACAAATGGAACGTGTTAAAAATGTTTTGCAATAACGGAACCCTTGTTGTCTATGGACAGTGGAGTGTGCGAGCACAAAGGGATCCATTCATTAAAAGGAAGCTTATGCGTGCACAAGTTTTTAAATACATTATTTCAAAGAATGATAGAAACAGCGAGGGGGAAGCTGCCATTTTTGGCTCCTCCGTCACAATGAGGACTCTGTGTTCAAGGGTCTGAGGCACTTGGAGCCGGTCCAGCATTAGCTGATTAGTTCAGAAGACATGTATGGACTTAAATTGTCTCTGCAATGTGATAAATGGACTACGTTCTGTATGGGTACACCTCCGTGACACCCCCAGTAATCTATATAGACAACAACTAAAGGTCTCTTGTCTTTGGATTGAGCATTAATAATAAACGTCTAAACTGGGAAGTTGAGATTTCAGTAGTTTTCTATGAGATATGAACAGTATCATCATTTCAAATGGTGTATGATGCAATGAATGTATGGAACATTCAATATTTGATAATTTATTGGATGGGTTTTGGAATGGTATATGGTAGTAGTCTATGCAGCAATTGAATATTCTAAGGCCGGCCCTGTGCCTGGGGCAGGTATTGCACACTAGTCTGCACCTGCTCTGGAGCAAGTAAACATTTTTGCCTGATTTAAACCTCTAAAAATGATGGTTTGCGGTTTAGTTTTACAGCTCTGATTATAATACCCATAGCATTAAAGGGCTAGTTGAGCAAAAAAACGGTTTCTTTCAAATTAATTGCTGCCAGAAAGTGACAGAGATTTGTCATTTATTTCTATTAAAACATCTCGTCTTCCAGTACTCATCAGCTGCTGTATGTCCTGCAGGAAGTGGTGTATTCTTTTCAGTCTGACACAGTGATCGCCTCTGTCCATGTCAGGAACTGTCCACAGCAGGAACAAATCCCCATAGAAAACCTTTCCTGCTCTCCAGACTGGAAAGAATACCACTTCCTGCAGGACATACAGCAACTGATAACTACTGGAAGACTTAAGATTTTTTTTTAATAAAAGTAAATTACAAATCTCTGGCACTTTCTGGCACAAGTTGGTTTGAAAGAATTTTTTTAACTAACCCTTTAAACACTTGTTTTTATCATGTTTGGGATGTTTCTGTAAAAAAAAAAAAAAAGACTTTTTTGGAAGATTATTTATTCTGATTCTTCCATCTGTCCCTATATATGTGAACAAGCCCCAGAAATGGACATTATCTAGAGTTTAAGCAACAAGAAAGGGTTAAGCACTTTGCATTTCCCTGACTTTTTCTAAAGTTTTTTTTTTTTTTTTTTTTTTTAAACCTAGTAGAATCACAACAATATCTTATTTCTTTGATATTGTAACAGCCTGGTACTGGGATTTATTCTGGACTAACATGCAGCTTTAAATAATCTTTTATCTTTTGCAAGATAATGTTCCGTCTGGAAGAGGTGTCGTAAGTCTTACTAAAAGGAGATAAGTGTCTCACAAATAACAGGAGCGCCGGCCATTAACTGGAGCGTTAATAAGGAAATGATCATTTTTACAGATTTTTTTTCCCCCAGTTTAAGTACAAATGAACAGAAGGGATAATTTCCAAGGACAGAGCCATGCTCAATAAAAAGGGTCACTGAAAGGGTTAACAAATATCTGCTGGAGTGGTCAGCAGGTCAGTCAGACAGCAGGGAATCTGTGGCAGCAGGTAGATGAGATTTTGGGTTGCTAACCAACTCATCCTGTTACAGAATTTTTTTTTTTTTTTTAATTTCCCGCTTTTTTTCCTAGGGTCCTTGGTGGGTCCCTCTAAGCATCAACTTTCAGCCTATAGTTTGTAGTCCCTCATTCTGTATAACCAACACGCAATGCTTGAAAACCAATGGGGCAATTCTAATACAACCCCTAAACACTAATCCTATTGACCATACATTGGGGAATAATTTTTTTTACTAAAACCTTGCCTATGGATACTAGAGAGGTCTATAGGAACCAATGATCTTATTATAGGTCTATTCATACAAAGTCATCTTTAGGGATCATTGTAGCACAACAAGTAACCTGGAACCTTCTAGTACATCTTGTGCGCTCTGTTTGGTCATAGTTTTGTATTGTTAATATGGTAATGGATGGTAATCCCATTCCTGTTGAAACTTTTTTTTTTGTTAAGAGTCTCGTGGATGCTCTCTTCTCTCAAATTCAAGTACATCCTGGTATAATGTCTATGGTTGTGTCTATAGCAGACTGACAGCAGGATGGGGAAGGCTTGATGCAATCTGTGTTTACAAGCTGTCAGCAATTCCCAACTCTCCCCATGTGGTAGATGACTTGCCTTGTAAAGATACAGCTCCAGAATTGCTGACTTCATTTAAAGGTTTAACCTCCTCATGCTGTTGCTATTCAATGGTATTTTATGAAAAGTCACCTGTTTCTCATAAAGTATATGGTACTCTATTTACAGCTAGTAAATATAACTTCTCCCTAGAAAACACAAACTGGGGGAGATTTATCAAACATGGTGTAAAGTGAAACTGGCTCAGTTGCCCCTAGCAACCAATCAGATTCCACCTTTCATTTTCTAAAGAGTCTGTGAGGAATGAAAGGTGGAATCTGATTGGTTGCTAGGGGCAACTGACCCAGTTTCACTTTACACCATGTTTGATAAATTTCCCCTAAATTGTCTAGTTTATGTATGTCCTGTGTGGTATAAGGAAAAGCTAGCACAGGGCACTTGGTTGTCTGTTGCAATCGATAGTGTTCCCTATACTGTAAACTTTCAAACAAGTAAAAAATAGGGGATATTTAAAGGGGTATTCTGAATTTAGAAACGTTTTGCAGGCTCCCTTAAATCTCTGTATAGTAAAGGTCTCAACCAGGGGCGTAGCTAGGATTCATGGGGTCCCATAGCAAAAAACTGTATAGGGCCCCATAAATCCTGTACGCCCCCCCCCCCCCCCCCCCCGCCAAACACAGACATTGACGCACATATACACACACAGAGGCACCATTAACATATATACAGATATGCCACTGACATACACACATATATACGCTGTAATGTGATTACACTAGTGCTGATGTATACACCATGAGTAGACTGTACACAGGGAAATCATCTCAGTGTAATAAGAAATACTCAACCACAAATAAAAGACAATACAGCAGATATTAATGGTGGGTTCTTTTATTAGAGCCCAGAAGCTGCTGCAGAACATCTTTGGGAGCAAACACACACATATACACCAGTGCTACAGACATTGCTGACATACACACACACATATATAGCCACAGATACATACACATACTGACATATAAACATATACACAGATACATATATACACACACTGACATATACATATACCCACAGATACATATATACACTCACTGACACACATACACAGCACTTACAGCTCACAGGCTTCCCCCCCTCCTCCTCCTCCTGTAGTCCAGGCTGATCTTCACATAGGTATTGAGGACCTTTAGGTCATGTGACCCAAAGGTCCTTCATCCCTCTCCTGTGCCGTCTGGCAGATCCTGCTCCTCTGTTCAGCCCGCTCACCCGGCACTACAGTGAGGGGGCTGAACAGTGCAGTGGGGGTCCCTCTTCCTCTCTGGACCCCTGGGGGAGCGGGTACCTACCATGAAGGCAGGGCAGGCTTCCTCGGGCCCCCTTCCTGCAGGGGCCCCATAGCAGTCCCCTTCCCTGCCTTCACTATAGCTACGCCACTGGTCTCAACACCAGTGTATACAATTGTATGCTATGCCGATACTGTAATCTGCTGTAGATGTATCATGCAAATTTTAACACATAGGGGGAGATTCATAAAAGGGTGTAAAATATACACGGGTGTAAACCGTTTACAGCAACCAATCACAGGTCAGCTTTCATTTTACCAGAGCTAAGTGCTGAGCTGTGATTGGTTGCTGTGGGTAGTTTACACCAGGTGTATATTTTACACTCTTTGATAAATCTCCCCCATAAAGTCCACAGTAAATGTGTGTAGTGTGCATTTACCGTAAAGCTCTCAAGGATAGGAGCTATGGTGTCATGGAACAAAGTGTATATAGTAGGGAGGCTTCTTGTGTGGCCCATTTATGCCCCAACTACCACCAATATGGATATGGCTACTGGTTTGCTTCTGCCACTGATCAACATTGGCCCTGCCTGCTGCCAATTTGGACATGTCTTCAACATTAGGCCCCTTTTAGACTTATTTCCAAAGCTACTTTAAAGGGATTGTCCGGGAAAAAGAAGAAAGCTGAAGACTTTGACTCGCCTGCGGTCACTTCCAGTGATTCCACATCTTGGAAGTAATCCTTCTGAGAAGTTAAGGGGGAGGGTGCATAACCTGATCGTATCTAATAGTTGCACAATGTCAGACATATACAGAACACGTGTCAAGATTACAAGAGATGAGTGAACTTGCCGAGGTTCTGGTCCACACAAACCCGAATTATTGTTTTTTGATTCCCGTTTTGTGCCGCGGAGAAGGTGGATACAGCCTAAGGACAACCTATGGTCTATGGCTGCATCCATGTTTTCCAGGGAGTCCTCGGGCTGTCCCCACCTTTTCCATGGAGTAGGCAGACAGGGGTATTCAAAAGCTGATCATTCAGGTTCATATGAACCCGAACCTCTGCAGGTCCACTCATCTCTAAACATTACCATGTAAGATTTTCATTAAGGCAATACATTCTGCCAAAAAGCAGAAGAGGTTTTCTATATGGGGATTTGCGTCAGCTCTGGACAGTTCCTGTCTCGGACAGCGGTGGCAGCAGAGAGCACTTTGTCAGACTGAAAAGAAAATACCACTTCCTGCAGGATATACAGCAAGTAATAAGTATGGGAAGACATGAGATGTCTAAATAGCAGTAAATTACAAATCTATATAACTTCTAAAGCCAGTTGATTTGAAAGAAAAAGATTACCCCTTTAAACTATGTTTTTTTTCCTTGAGCAAAAATCTAAACATTAAAGCCCAGATTTAAGAGTGTAAAATATATACAGGTGTAAACTACCCACAGCAACCAATCACAGCTCCTTTTATTTTACCAAAGGTGAAAGCTGAGCTGTGATTGGTTGCTGTGGACAGTTTACACCAGTCTATATTTTATAAATCACCCCTTCATGAAATCCTTTTCTGAAGGTTTTTATTTACCTCGATCTATCTATAGATCAGTAGCCTCCACAACACATTACATCACCTAACGTCACATGACTCCCTGGCTCGTCTTCAAGGCTTCTGTGCCACATAGCCGGCCTCGTGTTAGGCGCTTAAAACTGAAAATTGATTATTTTAATACAAAATTCCTGAATGAAAGAGGTTCCTGGCCTTTCCTGTGCTGTTGAATAATGCATGTGGGAGAAAGCAAATAGCAGCAGAGGGTCTCAGCTGCTAGAACAATAGGGAGCGCACAGAGCTGAGGGGGCACATTAGTTTATCATTGCCTTGTCAATCCTCATAGCTTGGGAATCGTGGGATAGCCTGGACAGCAGCAGCTGTTCAACGTGCGGTACACTGACTGCAGCGCTTTGGAGTTTCAAATAGATTTATACCAGAAAAACAGGTTATTGGTTGGTTTCAGAAGATTCGGGAGAAATCGCTTCGATTCACAACTTTGAATCACAAGGGAATTCTGTGTGATACAGATGTAGCAGAGTTCAATTTCTCATCCTACATTAGGTTTTCCTACAGTCCTATATAAAATAGCACATCATGGGATGACAGTTGTGTCGGTGTCGATTAGCTGGTTAGAGCGTGACACCATGACGCTACAATATTGGACTTTTCGCAATTTTCTGCGAAAAAAAATCAGCTGATCCACAGATTTTGAAAATTTCAGATATAGGCAAGCAACAGGGCTGCAGGCAATGTGTTGTGTACAGAGCTGATGATACAGACATCTGATTAGATGGTATGACAGCTGGAAGTGATACCACTATGGGTGACGTCACCTGCAGCCAATACTGATAAACAGTAGCTGGGGGCAGGGGAGGGCTGACTTAAACTCTTTAATGTCATTATGTTTGTAACTGATATTATTTGCAGAAACAAGTTCACGTATAGATAGTATAGAGTAATAGTAAAAAAATACACACACAAGATAGTAAAGTACAGGTTCACTTAAAATGATGTATCTCTAAATAGGGGTCTTTATAAAAGATAGGGAGCTCACAGTAAAACAGAACCATTAAGAGACCCTTAGCTGCATTACTGGTCCCTTACCAAAATTCAGTGTGGTAGACATAGGCCATGTTCACATAATGTATATCACAGAACGGCCGGTGTTACTGAAGATCATCCCGGCCGGAACTGCAGTACCGACCAGATAATGTTCACTTCTGCTCAATTCAGATATGTGCTGCATTTGAATACACCTCTGCACACAATGGAGTGTGCGGCCAGAGCCGCACGCTCCATTGTATGAACTGACTGGTTCTCTACAGCCACTATTCCTTGAACTGACATGTCGGTTTTTTGTGTGGCCGCTAGCGATCCTGGCCGGAGTGTATACTAAGGGGAAGATTTATCAAACATGATGTAAAGTGAAATTGGCTCAGTTGCCCCTAGCAAACAATCAGATTCCACATTTCATTTTCCAAAGAGTCTATGAGGAATGAAAAGTGGAATCTGATTGGTTGCTAGGGGCAACTGAGCCAGTTACACCATGTTTGATAAATCTCCCCCTATGTGTATACATTTATATGATTTCATAGACAACAGCACAATGTAAGTTTCATATTAATCACGGCCATTGTTGCAAATTGGCAACAACGGCCGTGATTAATATGAAACTTATGTAGTGTGAACATAGCCATATGTAGCAAAGGGTGCAAGATTGTTGCCACTTTTGCCATAATTTGGTGGCATAGAGTCGCAACATTAGTTTGGTAAACACAATGATTCTTAGAACCACAATTAAGGATGCTCTGAGTTTTCCAAAATGTGTTTTATGCTGTGAAATAAAGAATAGAATTTTACGGAGCTGAAGAGGTTTTATTTTGTTCAGTACTATGGACAGTAGGGGAGATTTATCAAACATGGTGTAAAGTGAAACTGGCTCAATAGCCAGTAGCAACCAATCAGATTCCACCTTTCATTTTCCAAAGAGTCTGTGAGGAATGAAAGATGGAATCTGATTGGTTGCTAGGGGCAACTGGGCCAGTTTCACTTTACACCCTGTTTAATAAATTTCCCCCAATACCTGTACTATGCACCTTTTCAAGCCCTCATAGTGTTACCGGCCATTCTGGCTAATAATCATTTATTGTAATAGCGCTTGTTAAAAGACCTCAATCAGCGAATATTTTTTCCCATTGCAGTGTAGATAACCATTACACTAATATAAAACTTGTTGAGCAATTTATAGTTTATTTCAAGATTACTGTAACTTGGAATGGTACATGTAAGTTAATGTTACATTGTGGAAACATCCACATAAGATAAAGTTGATTGGTGTAAGCTCCTCATATCCATCGGTGGTAGCTATGACACTGGGATAGACACTCTCAGGTCATGGGACTTGGCTAATAGGATCTCTCGCAAATGAACACCTTCCTATGTTATATGCTGGTTCAGGATTGCTGATTTTCAAAAATTATTTATCAGAAGTTATAAAAAGTTATCAAAATTTTTCTTTTACACCAATATGATACCAGTAAAAAATAAAGATCATGGTGCCAGAAAATTATGCCCCAACCAGCCCCGTAGGTGGAAAAATAAAAGCGTTATGGCTCTTAGTAGGCAAGGAGGAACATAGCTTCAATTTGACCTAGACATCCGTGCATCAATGACCCTTTGTTAATGAAGGGGTTAAAATAGTATGTCTCCTTATAAAGCAATCTTTTATGCCATATTTTTTGCCTGTATATGTTGCCAAGTTACAAGAAAAGTCTTGGAGGGTTGATCTGCACTGTGGTTGTGTCCTTGCTATGGCCCCTTCCAATGTGCTACTGAGACCATTTTAGCGTGCGGGCAAGCACACAACATTGACCAATGAGTAGCAGGCTAGTGACCCATCTTTCCAGGATCACTGTGGCCCTTTTCCTATTACTACTCTCCCAGAGTATTGGGGCCAGCATTCCCAGCCACGGACTGCCCTTGTGATTAGCTGTGGCTGTGAAGGCCAGCCCTGATACTCTAATTAAGATGTGCGAGTGCCATCGGGCACCCCAAACCTTGCATCAGAGCCATCATCTTTATACCAAGATGGCCATGGCACAAAGTGTCTACACACCATGTAAGTGATTACAGTGCAGTTACTAATGATTCACAGGTGACATTTTTCTGATTACAGTCGCTCACTTTTCGCTTTCTTCTACATCTTGCCCAGCAATCATGAAGACTCCTGGACATAACTCATCTTCACACAATCTGCCAGACAAACATTTTAAGGTTTTTGCTCATATAGTATAGACATCTTCTCTGCCCCCATATAGTAAGTAGGCCCCCTCTGTGCATCCATATAGGAGTTGGGCCCCCTGTGCTGTGCCCCCATAGTAATAATGTCCCCTGTCTTGCTGTGCCCCTCCATATAGTAACAATGCCCCCTGTGCTGTGTCCCATACAGTATTAATGTCTCCTGCTGTGCCCCCATATTAATAATGCCCCCTGTGCTGTGTCCCCATAGTAATGTCTCCTGCTGTGCCCCATGGTAATAATTTTTCCTGCTGTGCCCCTATAGTAATAATGCCTCCTGTGCTGTGTCCCCATAGTAATAATAGTAGTTATATCATTGCACCTCCCAGGATCACGTCCCAGCCTCTGAGACACTGCTGACTGAGGCCGTGGCGGTAGCACATTGAGGGCTGAGCAACCACATGGGACACAGCAGTAACCCAAGCTCTAAACCCCTGCGGCGTTTAAGGTGATCAGTGACAGGACAAGCTCCGATCACTGTGTGATAGGGACCCCTGTAGCCATGCTGTGGGGGTCCTGATCGCTTGTACCGACAGGCAGGGGTAATCCACTTACCTCCGTCCTGTCGGATCGTCCATCTATGGATAGAGTCTGCTCTCAGGCAGGCTCTATGCATAGATTGCTGATAACACGGATCTATGCTATGCTATGGCATAGCATAGATCAGTACATGCAATCTAATTATTGCATGTTTTACTGTGAAAAAAAGTGTTAAAAATGTAATAAAAAAAGAAAGTTTTTAAAAGTATTAAAAAAAACCCTTATAAACCCCCCTCTCAATAAAAGTTATTTTTTAAAACTAAAAATATATAAAAAATAAGGTTGTATATGGTAGCGTGCAGAATTGTGCGATCAATTAAAATATAACATTATTGTTCCTGCATGGTGAACGTCGTAAACGAAAGCGGGAAAAAAAACACACACACCAGGACTGCTGATTTTAAAAAAAAAATTATATATCAGAAAAAAATTAAGCGATCAAAATGTTTCTGTTACACCCATATGATATTAAAACTAGATATTAAAATATGATATTAGAATAGAGATATTAAACTAGAGATCATGGAGCAAAAAATAACACATCAACCAACCCTGTAGGTAGAAAAATAAAAGCGCTATGGCTCTTAGAAAGCGGGGAGGAAAATTGCATTAATTTGACCCAGACATCCCTGCATCAATGGGCTCGGTCTTGAAGGGGTTAATAATGAAAGAAAATATTAGATGATTATACAATCAGGTGGTATGTATGAGGCACACATGCCCCCCAATGTAAAACCCCCTGTATAATCACGCCCCAAACCTTATATTCACTTCCATTATTAAAATTAAGCCCACACTACTTTAACGATTACATGAACTGTAAAACATAATCCCGCATATCCTGGGAACAGGAGGACGTATTAAGAAACTGTAAAAGCATGTGTAATCAGGACACCCTAAACTATTTAATGGTAGTAACGTCTTTCTTTTTTTTGGTTGGCTACAAAACCCCTTTAATAGACCTCTTCTTCTCCCTCATAAAAGGAGTTTTCAGGCCTACCACCCACTGGGACAATGTCATCTAAACATGTTCCCTACAGGGTAACATTATAATATCCATCTTGTCCTGCTCTTCCATCTGTTGTAGAAAAGTTCTGCAAAATAATCCAAAATACATTTGGCAAATTGTGATACGACCTATAACTAGAGAAAGACTCTCTTGTATTGGAGAGCTAACATGTGTTGCCACAGTTTTATTAAATAAATTAGATGTTTATGGCTGGCTAGACGCGTGGTCTGTACACCACTTTACATTGATAGCAGTATACATGCATCTCGATCTGTGCTACTGACCAATACACCTGCGCTAACTTTAAGTGGGGTTGTCGTTTCCCACTGGGTCTTCATGGGTTCATCGCTCTGTATCTTGTGAGGAAAGAGTGCCATAACCATTGGACTGGTTGACCTTTTCCTTGTTATATACCTGTGGAGAGAGGAGTGTCACAACTATGGTAAAATGCGATGGTGCCAAGTGGACATGCCGATCCCCTATGTTTACAACTGGAAGCTGAGACAAGGGTAGGTTTTGTCTTTGAGTTCATTTACAAAGTAAAACCCTTCCATAGACAAATATACCAAAAATTATACCGTCATTATAGTGTATGGTGTTTTATTTTCTACATAGAGTTTAAATGATTCTCCGATCCATTTACATTCCAAGTGCACATTATATAGTAAAAAATTATTTTATGCAAATATCTCCCATACACTGCAAAAAATCCTAACTGTTTATCCCATGCTTGTATAATAATTCTATTTAATATCCCCGTTCTTAAAGCCGTTTTTGTTATCATATTTATTTAGTTCTTGTGCTTCTCTGAAAATAAGATTAATGCATTCAGTCTATTTCACAGGTATATTATAATGATTAGACCATAGCTCTTACAGTTCTGGCCGCTCTGAAGAATGGCGAGTTGGAGTCTTTCAGATGGTAATTATTGAAGATTAACACTGGGAATTCAATGTTCTACAGCTTTCTGTGAGGAACGTATTTACCGCCACTTGCATAAAAATGTATCTCACTGAACCCGGTTGAAAAGAAAGAAAAAAAACTTTCCATTTACTTTTTGAAATTAATCAGAAGCAAAAACATTTCCATTTCCCAGGTTGTGAGTCATTTGGAATGTCATTCACGTTGTTGTAATTGTAGGTTGATGTAATTTTCAGATTTATGTTGTTGGCCTGTTATTTTATCATATTTGACATATTATCTAAAAGTAAAAAAAATACATTTTTTCTAGGACACGGACATATACAGCAGGTGAAATTTGTAAATATGTTGTCAGTCATAATAAGGTAATGTGTGTTACAATGATCATTAAAGGAGTTCTACAATTTAAAGGACTTTGCCACCTTTAATCATTGTTTTCTTAAACTGTGTTACGGTAAGTAAATGAGGCACTTAGGGTCCTATTACTCTAATCGATAATCATCCAAATTTGACCCATTATCGCTTTGTGTAACAGAGACAATTATCAGCCGATAAAACCATCATCGGCTGATCGTTTCCTTAGACCCTGAACTAAAATCATCGCTGACCACACATCACTACATTTAACCCTTAGGCGACCCTGGACGTACCCGTCCAAGACCGCCTACATGCGTTCAGAGCGGGGCCGTGTGTCAGAGGAGCGTGACGTTGTCCCGGAGGAGCTATCCACACATCCTGCTGCCACCGGGCTCAGAGCCGTAATGGCGCTGATCCCGGCTCGGCACTCGATTGCTTCCAGCTGCAGCAGCCGAAAGCAATCAAAGTGCCTATCTCATTGATCTATGCTGCATATCTATGCAGCATAGATCTCAATGAGAGATCAGAGTACCCAGGGGGGCTTCTAGTATAAGTGTAAAAGTTAAAATAAAAAGTGTTGTTATTAATAAAAAAAAAAAAAGCCCCCTCCCCTAATAAAAGTTTGAATCACCCCCCTTTTCCCATGTTATAAATAAAAATAAATAAATAAATAAACAAACAAACATGTTTGGTATCGCCGCGTGCGTAATCACCCGAACTATTAATTTATCACATTCCTGATCTCGCACGGTGAATGGCGTAAGCGTAAGAAATCCCAAAGTGCAAAATTGTGCATTTTTGGTCGCATCAAATCCAGAAAAATTGTAATAATAAGCGATCAAAAAGTCCCACAGACAAAAGGATAAAAGCGCTATAAGCCTGGGAATAGAGCGATTTTAGGGAACATATATTTGTTAACAAGGGTTTGAATTTTTTACAGGCCATCAGATACAATGAAAGTTATTCATGTTACATATCGTTGTAATCGTAATGACTTGAGAAACATATATAACAAGTCAGTTTTACCCCAGGGCAAACGGCTTAAAAAAGAAAAAAAAAAAAAGAAATAAAAGAGATGCGTTTTTTTTTTTCAATTTCACCACACATTGAATTTTTTTCTGGTTTCGCAGTGTAATTTATGAAAAAATTCAACCTGTCATTGCAAAGTAAAATTAGTGGGGCAAAAAATAAGGGCTCATGTGGGTTTCTAGGTGAAAAAATGCAAGTGCTATGGCCTTTTAAGCACAAAGAGGGAAAAACAAAAACGCAAAAATTGAAATTGGCCTGGTCCTCTAAGGGTTAATACCAGAGCACGACCAATGGCTGACAATTCAACAAACAGTGGACATTACCTATCTATGTTTCCGGTGTCTTCCAATGCTCTGCTTCCCCCCAGTCCCGTGTGCTGCAGCTTCAGAGCGGCCTTTCTGATCTGACAAGCCGTTTAGTCAATCACTGGCTGTGCTGGTCCAGATTAGTGATTGGCTGAAGGGCCTGTCAGCTGAGACAACAATTATCGGGCCGTGAAATAGACCCAATTAACAAGCGCAGATCGACGCTAGAGATGAGCGAACTTTTCAAAAGTTCATTCCGACCAGACTTCCGGATTTTTTTCGGAAAGTTCGGTTAGACCGAATTTTGGATTTCTTCGGATTTCATCGTTTAAAGCATCTATATGATACGGGGGTAGTGTATTTGGTTGAATTTAGGGCTCTACATGTCAGTAACATCATTATCTTTTTGATATCTCAAAGTCAATTTTTTTTTTTTAGACTTCAATATTCACCATTACAGGGTCTATGCAAGAGATTTACCATTACTGGGTCCAAGTATAAAAATTGTCTATATGTATAGACCTTTTTTTAAGAATTTTATGCTATACACCTGCACCAGGTATTTTTGTTTCTCAGGATAAGACGATGTGATATACATACTATCAGAAAGGTCCAAGTATAGAAATTGTCTATATGTATAGCATTTTTTTTTAAAGACTTTTCTGCTATACACTTGCACCAGGTATTTTTGTCTCTCAGGATAAGACGGATGTGATATACACACTATCAGAAGGGTCCAAGTATAGAAATTGTCTATATGTATAGCACTTTTTTAAAAGATTTTTCTGCTATACACCTGCACCAGGTATTTTTGTCTCTCAGGATCAGAAGTATAGGACTTGTATGTTTTTGTTCCGTGCACCCTTTGCTGTCCTATGCCTAATCTACCTAACTTTCGCCCTCTCTATATTTCTCTCTCAATCACTAGATGTTTTTCCTCTCCGCTTTCCTAATCTTTCCTTGCCTACAATATCTTCTCAGTAGTCTATAGTACACAACAGCAGCAGCACCAGCAGCGTTATGATAATCACGAGCTGTGTGCACTGCAGCCAGTAACAACCTCCTTCCTCTCTCTGTGCAGACTGCGTGGTGCGGTCATGTGACCGCTCCTCTTAATGCAATACTGACGTCACACAGGGGGTGGGCTAGTGCAAGATCCCTGCTGATTGGATGTGTTCCGGGCATCATGGGAAAGCGCTTTTCCCGCCCGGAACCCTTCCTGCTTTCTAGAATGCCATTTTAGAAAGCAAGAAAAAAAAAAATCGGAGTGCATTTCCAAAAATTCGAATCCGATCCCATACCAGCCGAACCGATTTGCTCATCTCTAATCGGCACTGGTTTAAAGTACTGATTGGCCCGTCATCGGCCTGTGTAATAAGACCCTTACACGTAAACTATTTAATAAGACTGGCATACTCTTATGCTGGTCTTAAATAAAGCCCCTTCCCACTTACCAGTCCGGCTTACGCCTCTTAGTAAAGCCCTCCAGAACTGCACCTGCAAAAGGGATTGCACAAAAATCTACATCTGCTCCTGCGCCTGTTTCCAGGCATAAACCATGATAAATTATACATAGGAGGGGACCTTGCTGCGCCTCTTCCCCCCGCCTGCCCATTAGGCAAGCGAGGGTAATGGCTACCGTATTCCGTGTCGTACACTAGTGGCGCAATGAAAACAAATGCCCCTTATTGTGATGACAGCTGCCTTATTGTTTGAACTGATGTAGCTTCCTCCTCCACCCATGCTTTAGACCAGGGATGGGAAACCTTCAGTGTTCCAGCTGGTGCAAAGCTACAATTCCCATGATGCCTGGACAGCCGAAGCTAAAACTTCGGCTTTCCAGACATGATGGCAATTGTAGTTTTACAACAGCTGAAGGGCCGAAGGTTCCCCATCCCTGCTTTAGACTGTGTGCTGCTGGACAGTGTCCACGTCCATATGGTGTCATCATACAGAATAGCATGTGATGTATATCTGTCACTCTGCTTGCATGGCTCTATATTAGGCCATGTAAAAGGAAACCTTACTTTGCCTAACATCCTGCAACTTGTATGTGTATCCAAACATGAACATGAATTACAGCTGACAGTCACTTTAAGTAAGTCGGTGATTTATTTGAGATGTTTCAACCGAAGGAATTGATTTACATAAGTCTGAATAGTGATCTCTAACACTTGTCATTGTAGGTCAAATTGGCTAAAATATGATAATAATGTTAAAAATGTTTTATGTTTCCTTTTTTTAAAATGAAGGAGATTGGATTGACTACTCTTCATTTCACCGGTCTATTCTCATATCATCTTAGACAAAGAAA
The DNA here is from genome assembly GCF_027789765.1 of Dendropsophus ebraccatus. Classification (NCBI taxonomy): domain Eukaryota; kingdom Metazoa; phylum Chordata; class Amphibia; order Anura; family Hylidae; genus Dendropsophus; species Dendropsophus ebraccatus. The sequence goes on from NC_091463.1 coordinate 66,488,533, forward strand.
TGGCTAGACTTCGATATGTATTGTTCTGCAAACCTGTACGTTAACACCCAAAATAGGTGGAGGTTCGTAGAATGGTTCTTAAGCATCAGATGGACACTTCCACCCTCGGAATCCTTTCAGATGAGAGAGATTGCTGTCATGAGAAACTTGTGCTAGGTAGCAATGTGCCATGCATATGACAGATCATTGTTGTGTAGAGATAGCTATTGTAAGAACAGTGCATTAGGAAGTAATGCTTCATGTCATAAATGTCACTGTGAATGACATTTAGTTTTACAGATCATGTAACCAATGTGATCTTTTATTTTTTTTATATTGCACCAACATATTGCACAGTACAGAGATTGACATCACCCACACAGGCCCTTGCCTCCATGTTTTTAAAGTATAGGAGGAAACCAAAGTGTCCAGATAAAAAAACACACAAAGGCTATGTTCACATATTGTCATATTTCAGTAAAGAACGAATGATTGCAATGGAATCAGCGTCCGTTCTTTACTGCAGGGGGGGGCATTGCATTGAAGTCTATGCAATGCTGTCCGCTGTATGTACACATCATTATTTTAATGCCCGTTCTTTAGAATGGGGGTTAAAATAATGAACATGCCTATTATTTCCGGACGCTGTCCACCAAACAGCTTTCGGAAATAAAAACCGTTCACACAATGCAAAGTTTTCCGGCGGCCGCACTTTGCATTGAAGTGAATGGTTGATTGATTTGCGGCCACACCTGACGGTGCTCGCAAAACAATTGTAAAAAAAAAAAAAGGAAAGTTCCTGCAGCCGATGCAGAGGTATCGGGTGCAGGAACGTCCTGAATGCAGCCCGGCGGCCGGCAGTTTAGCAATGTACTTTGCTATGCAACGGACACTGTTAAACGTAATGTGAACATAGCCAGAAACAGACAACCTACAAACTCTATGCAGATGTTTTTTTTTGTTTGGATTTAAATTCTCGAGAACTAAAGAGACAAAAAGCAACAGTATAATATCTATATCTATACAGTATGAAGATGGAATCAATTCTAGAATCTTTCTCACGGTGCTTTCCAAGACTGTAAATGACTGGTCAAATCCTAGAGCATCCAAAGGCAATGACCTGGGCCATTGGGTGTCGCAGGATGTGACTGTGTTTGGTTGTAAGCTTTGAGTAACAGAAAGCACACTAATCCAGGGTAGCTACACACATTTGTTATCCTCAAGTCTCTTCTTTTCCTTATCTTTGTTGCCTTTAAACATAATAATCTCCACTCAGAATTTCCCTACCTTTCGAGATAAGAACACTACTCTTCGACTTCAAGGCATTCGAGGTAAGGAGAGTCATACACACCTTTCATTAGGCTGCTTTAGAAAAAATCTATTAAATAGATGTAATGTGAATGACATGGAAAAGTAAAACCAGGCTCTATGCCGAAGAATATACCAGAGCCTAGCCCAAAGTGATAACTTTTGCTGCTGAAAGGGTGTTGTCCAAATTCACAATGTGCCTGGATATTTGTATACTTTGCCTCCCAAAGAATTTTTAACAATGCACCACCAACATGATATACAATATCAATATACAAACATTGTATTACACAACTATTACATTGGTTTCTTTATATGCCCCTAATGCAAAACCTATATGGCCATTTGAGCCATCAATTTGGAGGTAATTTCCACTTCCACTGTAATTTTAACTCCTCTGTGATGCTCCTCCGGGTGCTGGAAAAAGGTGGTTTCAGTCCTGGGAAACATCCCAGTTTGCCAGGACTGAATCCAGCTTTTCCCGACACCCGGCACTCTCTTAAAAGGCAGCAGACTGCTAAGATAACTAAGAAATTTGCTTCGTTATTACTGTAAATTTGCTCTTCTCTACTCCTAACAATCTACAATTAAATAACAGAAAAAAAAACATTCAAACAGATTAAAAGATACTTATGGTTAACTCACTGGGTTTGCATGGGACATCAGTAACCCCCTTCTTTCTCCTCATACCATCTACTGTATAGTAGTATACTGGAAATCATTCCTCAGCCTAGTACCAGCCTGTTCAGTCCAGTGCACTTTCAGCAGCACTATGTCACTATGTCTGCAAGCAATAGTCTGTAAGCTCATGCATGTGAGGAGGGCCCTTACTCCTCATGTATGGCTGATAATTATATGTATATCTCTGTAATGTCTGCTTTTTGTCTATGTATGTACCCCCAGAATTGTAAAGTGCTGTGGAATCTGTTGGCTCTATATAAATAAAAAATATTATTATTATTATTATTATTTGCTGTGCTATGATTTGCCAGAGAAGTAAAGGAATGAAAGTAGCGGTGTGTGTACTACAGCTGAACAGTTCATGTCCGATTCAACCCCTTAAAATGGAGAGAATGAGAAATAGGTCAGCACCTTAAAGGTGATACTTAGGGGCTCAATAACAGCAATGAAAGCACCAAAATAGCCTTGTGACTACCCTGGAGAGTTAAGCTAACAAAAAAAATATTCAGTTTTAAAGTTTTTTCATGCTATATAAAGTCAGTCATATTGATTATTGATTGTGATCTACTGATTTGAGAACATTCACATTTGCTAGAAGGATTGATGGCCAACCAATGTTTCCTATTAATGCAGAATGTGGTTAAAGTGCAGTTATAGATCCCGTGCAATGAAAATAGTGCAGGGTCTATCACTTTCCACGTTCATTATCTGATCAGTTTATCCTCACTTATTATAGCTATGTCCAGGCACACTCTTCATTTGTAGTATCAATTACCCCTCCAAATAGCTGAAAGGTAACATCTTACCCCATATAATTTGGTTTTACCAGCACACAAATAGGCCCCCCATTGTCTATGCATTAGGCCACACAATTAAACCATGTATGTCCAACTTTGCCTTAACCAGTTCAAGACCAGGACAATTTCTCATTTCATGACCAGGCCCGAAAGCTTTAAAGTTATTTCTCATTCAGTTATTCAAATAATATTAAACTAAATAGTAATCAGAAAAAGAGATACCTATAACCCATGATTTGCTTCATTTGTGTATATTTTATTACTGCGATTTCTTTTCCTTTTCGTAACCTTTTGCATGACCTTTTTGATTGACTTTAATGATTGTTTTTGGTCTGAATGCCAATCCCAAAATCAAATAAGATAAGGAATCTATAGCCTGTGATAGGAAAAGGTATCCATTTTGTTGTCTTATCCCTTGACAATCTCATCTTCATACCTTTAAGGCAGGTCTTGAGAGTCAGTCTGTTTAGAGTCGTCCTCTAAAGTCTTTTTATCCTGTATCAGGTAGCCAGAGATACAGCTGAGACCTTGCCACCAGTTCTTCTGAAGTGACTTAAGCCCAGGAGGAGGAAGCTTGCTGACCTCATTAGTGAAGGGTAACACAGGTACATTTACAGCAATGCTACCCACTGGCTCACATTACACAACACTTAGCCCTACCTGTTGCCGGTTGTTTCCAAAATGTGACACATAAAAGAGATCTCTTCAGCAAATACATCTTGTTTGAATTAACAAACCTAAAGACAAAAAGGAGACGACTGCAAATCTATGTATAACTCGTGTCATTTTCTGTCAGCTCTCGTCGTAAATTAGAATTTAATTTAAAAAAATGTGTTTATCCTCTTCAGCCTGTGTTCTGAGCAAACAGGACTTCAATGGAAAAGTCAATGGAAGAAGCTTAATGAAAATTCCACTTAACTTTCAGGCAATGCAAATAAAGTTCTTTTTTTTTCAACCACAATGACTCCAGAGGACATGGAAAATGTAAGCAATCTCTAATGACAACATATAAGAATGAGTGTACTATGGTGTATAGGTCACCAGTCTTGTCAGTAGATAGATTTCTATCCTAGACTATATACCATTGTTTTTGCTCCAACACTTTATTATGTATTGTAAAGTTTTTAAAAAAAAATATTCTGGCAGTGAGAATTTGTTTTGCGCATAAATTAGAGTCAATGGTAGATATTCATGGATGGTAGAGTATATTAGTCCTAAGCTCCATGTCACAGTATTTCAAGTGAAATATATACTAAAGATGTAACCTACTAGATGGCGCATTGGATGTTTGGTTGATATCTATGCAATATCATGGTTATAGCAATACATTTTAATAATACAACTGCAGAATGGCAACATAAAAAAATAAATTACATGAGAAAGACTGTTGCCTGTGCGTGTGCTTCTTACTGTTATTGGCCAACTAGATTGTTTGGCCCCCATGGGATCAAGCCAGTTGTCAAACAATGACATGAAGACCCGTTACCAGAACTAGAGACTCAGGACTTATCAGATAAGCCAGTGACTGTTTATCTTTAGATACCATCGTCAATAAACTTATAGGGGATCTGCAGTCCCATGTTGCTGATGCTGGTGCCAGTAGATATGTGGGGGACAGGACTGGGCAGCTAAAGTGTTTACTGACTTTTTATCCATGAATAAGATATAGGTATATAGATTTTTTACTACTTTACTAATAGGAGGTAACATGAAAAGTAAGATCAAAACACACTCAGTAGTGTAAAGGCCCTATTTCATGGGCCAATAATTTGCCCAATCTGGCAGATATTGGCCCTTGTAATGGAGCTTGGTCATTGACTGATCACTCACTTTTGACATCTGCTTTCAAATCAACCTGCCCTCAGCCACACATCTCCTATTCCATGGGGAGATGTGTGGCCAATGGCTTAATAATGTTAGTGCCACACAAGACGATTGTACGGAGAACCCTGGCCACGTGATTATCAAGCTGTATAACCGAATCTGTTAACAAGCTTGTTACAGGCCAGCTAATAAAGCTTTAAAAGCTTATAGACTGGTCGAATTCCATAGCAAAAATACAATCTAAGGAATCAGCATCAAGGAGTTCATATCAATTTATATTTCTACTTATTGATCCATATTGATAGGCAACGGTTTAGTTTATAGATTAAAACCTGCGGAAGGACCATTGGGAATTGAACAATCTCCATCCCTCTATTCCTGAAGTTGAGAGATGAGAGAAAAGAGCTTTTTGTTCCCGTTCTGAGATTTCAGTTTCTGGGTTTTCATTGATTTAAACGGCCAGTGTGTTTGGCTATGTATCAGATTTCAAGTAAATAAAATCTACTATTTATATGTCACATGATCACTTTTACATGGATTTTCTAAGAATATTCTTTAAAGGTATACAAATAGATACACTCATCATACATACTGTAGGAGTTGGGGTTACCTGATTGACTGAGAGAAACAATGTGCATTAGGAAATTTGACCAGTTGTGCATCATTGGAATTTACACTCATTAATAAAAAATAAAAATAAAAAAGAGAAAATGTCAGATTGCTGAAAAACTCGATACATACAGTTATGTCTCGGGCAGATATGTAAAAGATTACAAGTGTGGTCTGATTTGACACTGGGTCCTGCCAAAAGGGGGATTAAAAGTGCGTCCTCCGCTGCCATATAAAAAGGCTCTCAGAGGCTACTTTGGGGTAATGTACCTCTTGGTGAAATTTCCTTGGCTTCTAGACATGGCTCTGCCCTATTTCCAGATGCTCACAAATGTGTTGTTGTGAATGAGAAATGTGGACTGCCACAGGTGTGAACTGTATCATTTTTAGCAACTAATCCTGGTTCTGTTAGGGATCTGACAAAGGTTGGGTTTGAGCATGAAGGCCTCCTGGTGAGCACTTCAATCTTGCCTTTATTGTGGAGTGACACATCCACCCCTGCTGGTGAAGCCATCACATATGACAGTCAGTAGTCATACCAGGGATGCTAATGCTCAGTGATATGTGCAGGACATCCTTCGGCCACATGTGATGCCACACTTCCTTGTCAAGTATTTCTGTGACCAATTGGGATGCCAGTTTCTGCAACCTATAAGTGCGCAGGAGCTACAGGCCCAATTGAAAAGCTGTAGGCAAAGGTGCGAAAGGATGCCGTACATGACCCATACATCTCCATGACTGACTGTTTCTTATCTTCTATTCAGACTGGAGGCCCCCAGCAGGGTACTAGAGAGGACTTACATATACAACCATTACAGTCCAATATGTAAAGTTTCATTTGATTCCAATAACTCCTTTTTTTACAATCAGTGAGTGTAATTAAACACTATTATCTCTTCCTTGATTTATTGTGAACAATTGATTGTCAATTAAAACTTACTTTTTCATATGTATTGGACCTCTATTGACTGATTATCTGTTCTGTATATAGCCCCAACTCCATTTCTCCTACAGCCAACTCAAACCATGTCTTTCTCAGGCTTACAAATCGAACCTTCCTATCTTAAGCTCACACACTCTACAAACAATTGATCTTGTTCATCCATCACCTGTTAGATAAGTATGAACTTAAGAAGTGAGTAGCCCATCACGTGAACATATTAAGACTGCGTGATGTCAAACCAGTTGTGCTGCCGAGGTGGAGCTTTGTAGACTATCTAATAAGTCTATAATTCTAGAAAATGTCATCCTAGACTTAACACATCCTCTCTACTACTGTCATTCTTGTTTGCTCTCCTTTGATTGACCTTTGAAACCGAACCTGCTTTGCCCCTAGTGTCTCTTTTGTGGATTCCATGTCAGCTAAGCCGCTTTTAAAAGCACAAGTCAAAATACCTGGTAGCCAATGTGGTAGTTATGAAAACCGAGACAAGTCCTGAGGCACAACTGGTTGCTGTCAAGTAATGCAAACTATGTAAATTAAATGAAACCTAATGCTTGTACTAGGACATCCTCTACAAGCCTAGTCATTGGATTTAGCATTGTGGTGCATCACCTTATATGTGGGGAACAAATTAAGAGCTTTGCTTCCTTTTCCTCCTTTTTCTTTAAATACAAAATAAAGTTAATTTATTTCATGTCTAGTAAATAAATACATTGGGGGAGATTCATCAAACATGGTGTAAAGTGAAACGGGCTCAGTTGCCTCTAGCAACCAATCAGATTCCACCTTTCATTTCTCACAGACTCTTTGGAAAATGAATGGCGGAATCTGATTGGTTGCTAGGGGCAACTGAGCCAGTTTCACTTTACACTATTCTTGATAAATCTTCCCCATTGTGTTTATTAAAATATTGAATAATTATTTAAATAAATATTAAATAAATACATTTTATTTAAATATTAAATAAATGTTTAAGTAAATATTGAATAAATACACTGTCTACTATTTTAACAAAACTTAGCTAATTTAAAAACATTTTTACCATGTCCATATTTAGAAACCAAATTTAATGTCAAGGATTCTCGTAAATGAACAGATTATCATATTCTGTATACTAGAAGTTTGTATTACTTTATTGCTAGTCTTACATTTTGCCGATATATCTTACATTACCTAGAATTAAATATCCATTTATTCTAAAAGCAAAAAGTTCTCTTTTTTCCTTCTCTAATTACACAAATTAATTAACACATTCTGTGCCTTTCATTGCAGATAAGTTAATTAAAACTATAGTCCAGGCATTTTATCCCTAATCACAAAGGTCATATTTACAGTCCAAAGGGGTATTTCCTTGTCCCAGATAAGATAAGGATACGGGATGTGTTCAGTTCCAGGTGACCGAAAGGCAACTGGTTGGAATAGATAAGTCTTTAGTACAAGTGGAAACCTGCTACCTGAAACTTAGCAAGGAAATGACCAATGTGAATTCCTAAGACAAGTTTCTTAGACTTTTTAGAGTTTTTCCATGTTTTTTTCCCCCCAACTAAAATGAAGAACCATATTTCAAAAGAATTCCTCCAGTTCTCAACATTAAAACACATCTGTTCTGAAAACCCAGGTTAACGAGTGATTCCTTTCTTTAGTCTCTACATGAACCTAGACCCTTCTTCACAATTAAACGTAATAGCCCTATGGTGATTGGCCCTAAGCCTGTCATTGCTAACTACTAACCCAGCTGAATGAATCTAATCAATAGAGCAAGGATCGTGGGAGTCTCGTTACCATTTTTCCTCTACCTACTGGGAGCAATTGTTCTCCATCCTTTTGTCTGTCTCCCCATGTGATCAAAAATCTGCTATTCTCCAGCTTATAATGCTCTTCCCAGGAAGAATCAAATGTGAGATTTCAACCTGTAGGCACACACAGATCTGAGCTGCTTATACTTGGGGGTTTCAAGGGGATCTACATTCAAACCGGCATGATGGAAAAAAAGAAAGTGGATCTTTCCAAAAGACTGTATGAGCCTTAACTAGAAACTAATAATTACAGTTGTACAAACTGAAGAATTGGATTAACACACCCAGCTGTGATAGAGGGAAACAATGTTATTAGAAGCGCAACAATATTTCTGATATTTTGCCACTAGACCATAAGTGAAATACGTAATTGAATTATCACTTTACTAAAATTATGTTTCTCCATCAGTCATTTAACTTCAAGAAGATGTCGGAATTCAAAAATGATTTATGGGATATTGAGTGCTTTTTTTTTTTTTTGCTAAAAACATACAGCGTCAAAGCATGTTTATGTTCCAAGTATTTTTTTAGGAGCTTTCTTTACAGCATACTTTATATGTTTAGAACATACATACAGTAGATTTTACCATTTATGTAATGCTTTTCCCCAATCAATGCATTTGCAGAGTATGATGGAGGGATACAGTGTAAGGATTTGCTCATGTATCCCTCTGATGGATGCTTCCAATATGTGCCACTGTGTAGGCAAAATGTGGCATACATAGTCCATAGGCCTCTGTGTTCAAGAAATGTAAAGCAACAGTATGTTTTTTTTTTACTGGATACAATTGTATAGAATAGTATGATAAACTACTATTCTTTAAAGCAAAAAAAAAAAAAACACAACAAAAAAAAAACATATCCACATAGACCTGCCAGAGGTTGAAAAGATGCCCTTTTGGCCCCTGTTGGGTGAATGGGGGCCTATGGGTATATTAATGTGTAAGATGGAAGCTTTTCGGGTGTATTCAGATTTGGTGAAAAATTATTTCTTGCTACTGTCTAAGTTAATAAAAGCTAGCGGGAAATGATGCCAAGCATGACCTTGAAATGTTTTTGTCCAGTTTCGTTGATGATAATGGCGGTAGATAAAAAGCATGATCATTTTTTACAACCATAATTATGAAAATATGGCCATATTTTTTTTTTACTTTATTTCTTTTTCATTTTTATAGTCTAGTTTTGGTTAAGATTTTACTTACAGTCAATGGGACTGTCCTAATTTCTCAATTCCTTACAACATTTATTCAAGCAACTGTTTATTGTAATTTTTTAAATAAAAAAAAAATTAAGTATAGAATTTTATTATACCATGTAAACTGTATTGTAATTTAACATAAAAAAAAACAATTGTTTTCTTTTTTTATGTAATTTCTTGTCCTTTTATTTATTTTGCAATTCCATCATTTTTAATCTTATATTATTTTGACATATAGGGAATATTTGTTTAAGACATTCTTGCTGTGTGCCTCCTTCTGTCTGTGCCACTTGAACATTATTTATAGACCCGGCATATTCCGGTGACAATGGATTAATTAAACCTTCTAATGGTCTATTATAAACACAAAGAGCTGAAAAGTGAAAACCGGAGTACACCCCCATTCATTCTGCACGTAAGGTAGAGGTTTTGTGTGTTACTACTTCTTTCTTTTCTCTAACATGGTGTACTAAGAGGGAGCCTTTGTTATTTGTAGGAAGAGATTACCAGAGCACCACAATAGCTCTGTTTGTGTATTGACTTATCTCCCTCTATTTCTTCTTCATTTTCAAATATTTTTTTTAGGGAAATAAGAATTTAGTGGTAAGAAAGTGAAGACACATTATTGAAAACCTTTTATTGTTATCCGTGTTAGACAACTTTTAGTATAATATGAAGAAGAAGAAGAAGAAGAATACATTTTATAGTAATTTCATCTCTTGGCTCACCCCAAAATTAATAGAAGGATAGATAGATTGATAATATGACATTGTCCTATTTGTAAAGCTATAAAGACTTTTGCAATGAGATATTCATCATTTTTCCAGTGCCACTTAAATAATAATAATAAAAAGAGATGAGCGAATTTACAATATTAACAAAGTGAAGCGCTTTGTTAGCTCGGCAGTCAGCTTATCAGCCTGCTGCTTTTGAACTCTGTGCTGCTCCTCCCAGGTGCCTGGAAAAGCTGGATCCAGTCCTTGGAAACCTCTCCCAGTTTCCCAGGACTAGATCCAGCTTTTCCAGTTAGAGCGGTACGGAGTTTAAAGGCAGCCGGCTGATAAGCTGACTGCTGAGCTAACAAAGCGCTTCACTTTGTTAAAACTGCGGGTCAGGGTTATTTTTCGTGTATGGCCAGGTAGGGGGTGGATATAGAAGCCGCTGGTCACTTACCTCCCCGGTTCCAGCTCCAGGCCCCGGATCGCGCACCCCCCTTCCCCCCAGGAGGTAAGTGACCGGCGGCGTCTATATCCACCCCCTCCCCTGCCATACAATAAAAATAACCCTGGCCTGGAGTACCCATTTAATACAGTAAATTCGCTCATCTCTGCTAAATATGACATTGCGTAGTGTATGCAGTTCCTGTGCAAGCCTTTTTTTTCTTTTTTACAAGGCCATAATGAGGCTACATTACAAGGTTTATATTACAGCTACAATGCCGCCTTCTCCAACCAATCATGGTCCTACTGAATTAAACCTTGAATAATATAGAACCCAATGGTAAACTATTTTCTAATCAATAGAGCCATATGGGATCTAAAGGTCCCCTAAACCTTCAATAACGATCAATCAGCCATCAGTTATGTTTCCTGTTCTCCCCATAAACAGGAAGATTTGTCACAGCCTCTGGGAACCCTGTGAGAGAGTGAAGGCTGTGGCTTATCTCTCCCAGAACAAAAGGGTAGGGCAGTAATTTTCCATTACATCCACCCTTATCTTCACCAACATCATCTGTCAGTGGTTGGTCGGGAGAACCCCATATACCTTATAGTAAAGGCTGAACCTGCCGCAAGCTGTGGGTATGGCCAGGGCCGTATTTACCACTAGGCACCCAAGGTCTGGTGCCTAGGGCAGCACCTTGCAGGGGGGCAGCACCAGGGAGCAGGGGGACAGAAAAAACTAATTGTTTTGTTTTTATTTTTTTAGTTTCCCTCCTCCCATTCAGACGCCAGTAAATCTGGAGTCTTTTCCAGGGGGGTGGGGGGTATGGTGATATTGGTCAGGTCTGGTATCACCAATAGGTGCGTGAAGATGGGGCGTCTTCAGGTTTAGTGCCTAGGGCAGCAGCAGCTGTTAATACAGCCCTGGGTATGGCCAACAAAAGTATAAGATGTATGGGAACCTTATGAGTACAATAATAGATATACAGCTACATTACACTCATCTGAGAAAGGCCAAACAATGTATGTTGATATAGCCTCATGTTGTTCCATTCCCTCTGCTCCCTTTTCATAATAAAGCCAATAAAAATACTGATGCAGAATACTAACCAAAAAGCTGCAGAGTGAAAAAAAAGGGGGGGGGGAGTTTGTTCACCAAAACTACATATGGTTTCAGAAGAAGGAAAGGCAGACATCTTTAAATAGCCCTTTTCTTTGCTTATATCCCACTCCCGGATTTGGTTTACAAATACTGATACAAAATACTAACTAAAGCAATGTAGTGTGAAAGTAGCCTTAACCTACAAATTAGATATCTTTCCTTACCTTGTCTTAATACCGTTTCTTCTTTTTGATGTTAATCCCATTTGTGGATAATATGTTAACATGTGAAACCAGTCACCAAAACTCCAGTGCCTAAGGGCTGTATTACACTGTATGACCCCTGCCTAATATGAGCTCCCATCTTGTAGAGCGCCACTTGTTTACCAAGCCTATTATTCAGCTTGGTATCAGGTAGCCATGGCCGCACCAACGATAACGGGACTGTTCTATTGTTCATGGCCGCACATGCCTTATTGCACAGGGCAATGTGCAGTCAATGAATTACAATTTTAACCCTGTCAAGAACCCGCATTTAGCTGACAAACAGGCAATTGCTCATTTGTTGGCTGATAGTTGAGCTAATTACACAGGTAATAGGACCCTAAGTAAATTCTCCATATTATGGGCATGACATTGGGGTAGTGGTAAATCCTGGTGTGATCTATCACAGTTTCACACAATAGAAAAAGTGCTCAGCACCATTGGTAATACGTACGTGTATAAGGGGAGATTTATCAAACAGGTGTAAAGTAGAACTGGCTCAGTAGCCCCTAGCAACCAATCAGATTCCACCTTTCATTTTCCAAAGAATCTGTGAGGAATAAAAGGTGGAATCTGATTGGTTGCTAGGGGCAACTGAGCCAGTTTCACTTTACACCAGTTTAATAAATCTCCCCCATAGTCTTTAAATGCAGATGGCAATGGGTGTTGCTTTAATGACGCTATGTGGTTCTCTGTAGCCCATGAACTAAAGAGGTGCACCAGCAAGCTTCTCTTCTTACTTCATTGAAGTCCGGCTATTACACGTGCAGGTGAAGGAGGGGGGGGGGGAGTGAACACAACATGCGTTTCAGCAACGGACATTTTGTGCGCATGCGCACTTCATCCACTTTGCCCTCCCTCACCTTTATGTGTAATAACCGGACTTCAATAAAGTTAGAAGAGAAGCTTGCCGTTGAGTGCCATGTCTTTAATTCTTCTTACAGTTGGATTGTTCCTGTGGTGATCTAGGTTTGCTTCGTGGTGATCTAGGTTTGCCAATAGCATGGACATTAGGGCCAGATCCAGGTTTTTGTGGGCCCTTGGGTGACAGAGCAAATGTGGCGACAATAAAGCAGCAGGTCCCCTTATAGATGGCCCCCCTCTGTGTAAAGCCACTTATAGATGGCCCCCTCTGTGTTGTCTCCCTCATACATGGCCCCCTTCGCATTGTCTCGGCAGTCTCCTCTCTTTTCCGGTACCAGCTGCGTGTGCTAGGGACGCTGCCTATGCCGTACGGCTGCGCTCAGTCAGTTGCGTGTGCATCTTAAGGCTATGTTCACACTACGTATATTTGAGGCTGTATGTTTGAGGCTGTATAGCAGCCAAAACCAGGAGTGGATTGAAAACACAGAAAGGCTCTGTTCACATAATGTTGTAATTGAGTGGATGGACGTCATTTAATGGCAAATATTTGCTGTTATCTTAAAACAACGGCTGTTATATTGAAATAATGGCAGTTATTTACTGTTATATGGCGGCCATCCACTCAATTTCACCATTGTGTGAACAGAGCCTTTCTGTGTTTTCAATCCACTCCTGGTTTTGGTTGCTATGAGGACCTGACATGAGGACCTGACATGAGGACCAAATACAGCCTCAAATATACATAGTGTGAACCCAGCCCAAAGGTGTACACGCAACTGACTGGTGAGCTCACAGGGAATTCGGGACAACTGTGTCCCAGATTCCTGGGATGACCCTGGGTCCCGGTAGGGCCCACAGAACCTCACTCAGCACTGATCGATAATCGATCATTGCTGAGTGAGCAACTGGGGAACTGGCAACATGCCCAACGAAGCCGGGTGATGACGCTGTCCCTGATGGACATTACAGGGATTATTGAAAGCACAGCTGCTTTCCTGCTAAGTCAGCACCACCCTATCAGTCTACCACCCTATCAGCACCTATAATCTGTTGTTTTTAATATATATTCACAAGATTTATGTTTTTTATACAATAAAGCATAAAATATTGTATTACTTTGACATTTTGATGTGGTTAATAGGGTATGTATAATGAACTTATGCATATGGACATACAGTATTACAATAGGGCCTTCAATGGAAATGAGCTGCAAAACCACACTGTGGCTATGTTCACACATCATCAAAAATAGAGAAAAGCGGCTGCTTTTCCATTTTAAAGTAATTTTAATTTAACTGACTGCAATGGCAATGCATTGAAGTAAATGGAAAGTCCAGTGCACACAATGTATTGAATAATGGAAGTTATTGCCGCAGACATCAAACTGATGTTCATATTTTCGGACGTCTTCTGCAAACAGCGGACGTTTTTTATTAGCTGTTCACACACTGATTTCTTTTGTCACAGTTTTTTCTCCGTTTTTACTATTAAATTCAATGGACTTTTCAATTAAGCCACACCCAAAGGCCGACTAGTAATCAAACTAATGATTAATAATGTACCAGCAGCCGTCATTGCAGTAAGGGGAGGCCAGACAGCTAAATGACGTCCGTTATTTTAGACTCAAAATGACGGACGTCATTTTAAACTGAGCTGAAAAAACGTTGTGTGAACGTAGCCCAAAACTGAGAACAAGAATAGCGATGTTTCTAGAAGAAAGTGGCCATGTTTTTCTAAGCCTGGATAACCACTGGCCATATTTTTTACCTTAACTTTAGAGCCTAATGTATCATAGACTTGTTTTTAAAATATTTTTAAAAGCGACTATATATGATGAAATGAAAGAAAAGGGAAGCTAAAGCTTTAATCAGGACTGTCTGGGCAATCCCTCCCATTAGCTGTCCCGTGACAATTCATTACGGCTTCAGTTTTAATTGAAGGGGAGATTGTGTAGGTGTTTATTGTTTATTAATAATAATCGGGATGGAGATTCATTAATAAGAAAAGCTGGGTTTGATAAGTTTCTGACAGTAAATCTCCTTCTGCTGGACGCCAGATAAACACTTTTCCTGATCATGTCATAGTGTTAATTAATTAGATTAATGGCCCTTAGAATCGTCTTATCCAGCATTTAATAACCAATTCATGATTCCACCAGGAACAACTCATTTTAAGAGTAAGGCTAGGTTCACACTGCGTTTTCAGCATCCGTTCAACGGATCCGTTTTTTTTAACGTCCAGAAAAATAGGGTCAGCAACGTTTTTTGGTCCGTTTTGGTCCGCCAAAAAAACGGATCCGTTTTCTTTTATAATGGAAGTCAATGGAAAAACGGATGCACACAAATGAATCCGTTTTTTGCAATCCGTTTTTCATGCGTTTTTTTGCAAAAAAACGGATGCGTTAAACGGATGCTGAAAACGCAGTGTGAACCTAGCCTAAAATACATAGAGAAAAATGAGTTATGTCATAGAGTCGGTATTTAATAGTATCCTTACACCACAGTATCCCGCTTCAAAGCTAAAGCAGAAAACAACCCTATTTGGAGCAAATTACTTGTTAACAGTGTCTATTCCTTATAGGATGCTTTAAAAAAAAAAAAAATTAGTTTACTACAGGATATGCACTGGAAAAACTCCCACTGCACAGGCTGAATTTTGTCATAGGCCTCATTTTGCCAAGATTGTCCATTTAGTCCTCTTTTGGGGATTGTGTTTCTTAAAGGAGTGAAAATCTTTTTCTTTCAAATCCACTGGTTTCAGAAAGTTATATAGATTTGTAATTTACTTCTATTTTAAAATCCCAAGTCTTCCCATACTTATCAGCTGCTGTATGCCCTGCAAGAAGTGTTGTTTTCTTTCCAGTCTGACACACTGTTCTCTGCTGTCATCCCTGTCCACAGCAGGGGTGGTTTTCTATGGGGATTTGCTGCCACTCTAGACAGTTGCTGACTTGGACAAAGGTGGCAGTAGAGAACGCTATGTCAGGCTTAAAAGACAAAAAATTTCCTGCAGGACATCCAGCAGCTGATTATGGGAAGGCTGGAGATTTTTAAATAGAAGTAAATTACAAATCCATATAACTTTCTGAAACCATTGGATTCGAGAGAAAAAGATTTTTGCTGGACAACCCCTTTAATTTATTGGGGGGTGGGGGGAAATGTGTACCATGTGGTATATGGGTTGTTATCTCTTACCTCTCAGTTTCACTCATCTCAGTATAACTTCTGGGATGAGAGTGGGGGGCAGAAGTTTGCTGCATTGTACATCCAAAAGACAATAGATTGACTTAAAGGCTTTTTTCCATGAAGGTAAATAGGACTAAACTTATGCATTATCTTAAATTAAAGAGGAACTTTTATTTATTTATTTTTCAAATAAACAAATTTGTAAATTACTTTGATTAAAAAACTTCAAAATGTTCCAGTACTTATCAGCTGCCGTATGTCCTGCAGGAAGTGGTGTATTCTTTCCAGTCTGAAACACTGCTCTCTGCTGCCACCTCTGTCTGCGACAGGAACTGTCCAGAGCAAGAAAGGATTTCTATGAGGATTTGCTACTGCTCTGGACAGTTCCTAACATGGACAGAAGTGGCTGCAGAGTGCACTGTGTCATACTGGAAAGAAAACACAACTTCGTGCAGGACATACAGCAGCTAATAAGTACCGGAAGACTTAAGATTTTTAAATAGAAGTCAATTACAAATCTGTATAACTTTCTGTCACCAGTTAATTAAAAAAATTTAAAGTGCCTATTTAAAATATACAAGCAACTCTGAAAATGTAGAGTTTTACCTAGAAAAACATATATGTCCTCCTTTACTGATTTTGAAATCTGATTTTACCAACTTTTCTTCTTAAGGAGAAGGGGTTTCACGCACCACACTAGGGCATGGCACAGGGCAGTATAAGTGACCTCTCACCTTCTTAGCTATAGATTATAGTTTGAAAATCCCAGCACTGACTTCTAGTGACGGTGTATACAGTCATCACATACTAAGACACAGCTCACTTAATCCCCAGGTATGTTCTGTGAGTAGGAAGTAAATATGTATGAACATTTCTGTCTTTTAAGACCAATCTTCACGGCATAAATGTCATAAAGTTACAAGTTTAAGAAATACCAAGTTTGAGTCACTGCAGATGTGGGAGTAAAAGGTTATAGTTACACAGTAGCTGCGGGGATTACATCCAGGTGATGTCATAGCGGCATTGCATCATTTATTACCGGTACCTTTAAAGTGAGTGTATCACCTGCATTTTTTTGTTTAACTAAAAAAAATAATCTTTTTTTCCATTTTTTTTTTAATTGTAACTATTTTGTTTCTTATCTTTTTAGCAAAATTTAGGGTCCTATTACACGGAGCGATTTTTAACAATTAACGGCTAACGATAAACGATCACAAACTAGATCGTTAACTTGAAATCGTTCACCATATTACACGGAACGATGGTCGTTAGTTACGATGGTTACTATGATCGTTTACTCCTTAAAGGGAACCTGTCACCCCCCGTACCGGGGTGACAGGCTCCCGACCCCCCGTTAGAGACCCCTATACTTACCTCATCCCGCCGGGTCCCGCTTCTGGATTCGGTCGGGTCCCGGAGATCTCAGCCGCTGCAGCCCAGCGCGCGCGCTGAGAGATGAGTCCAACACCCATAGAGAATGACAGGAGAGTCCAGCGCTCCGTCATTCTCTATGAGCGTTGGACTCATCTCTCAGCTCGCGCGCCGGGCTGCAGCGGCTGAGATCTCCGGGACCCGACCGAATCCAGAAGTGGGACCCGGCGGGATGAGGTAAGTATAGGGGTCTCTAACGGGGGGTCGGGAGCCTGTCACCCCGGCACGGGGGGTGACAGGTTCCCTTTAAGATCCCAGCAAAACAATGGACAATGTGCAATTACACTGAACGAGTAGTGAAAAAATGCGGAACTTGAGCGAACGAATGTGGAATTACAGCGAACGATTAGCAAACGTTTAACGATAATTTTAGGTTCAGATCTAAATCATCGATCAACGACATCATCAATCAACGATTTTTTGATCGTTGCCTGCAATTACACAGAACGATTATCGTTTAAATAATTCGAACGGTATAGCGATTTTTTGCACGATAATCGCCCTGTGTAATAGGGCTCTAAGTTTACCACAGCAGCAACATTGCTCACTGATGGTAATAACAGCTTATTTTTCCATTCATATTGTGTTTTTACCATAATTCCTGCAAAGTCAGCTGTTCCAGCAAACATTCTCTTAAAGGGGTTATCCAGCGCTTCAAAAACATGGCCACTTTCCCCCTACTGTTGTCTCCAGTTTGGGTAGGGTTTTGAAACTCAGTTCCATTGAAGTAAATGGAGCTTAATTGCCAACCACACCTGAACTGGAGACAACAGTAGGGGAAAAAGTGGCCATGTTTTTGTAGCGCTGGATAACCCCTTTAACTAGTCATAGACTCTATCTTATTTTAATCTTGGTCGTCTTGGTTCATGAATATAATACAAGGCAGTAAAAATTGACAACCAGATAGCACTGTATAGAAAAGCAACCAGAGAAATGTATAATGAAGTCTGTGAAGTACTTTAAAGGGGAACTCCAGAGAAAAGTGTCCAGAGCAGGAAAGGTTTTCCATGAGGATTTGCAACTTGTCTGGAAAGTTCCTGTCCTGGATAGAGGTGAAAGCAGAGAGCACTGTGTCAGACTGAAGACAATATATCACTTCCTGAAGGGCATACAGCAGCTGATAAGTACTGGAAGCCTTGAGATATTTAAATAGAAGTCAATTTAAAATCTATACAATGACACCAGTTGATTTTAAAGAAAACATGTTGCTGGAGTTCCCCTTTAATGGTCATCATCTGACATCCTCAGCAAGCACTGATATGACTGGCCTAATATTTATAGATCTGATGTTGTTTTTGGGGTAAATGCTCTTTATGCAGCAAAAGATGAATAAAATAATAGATAGAATTATCAATATCCAAATCTATCAGTCTAGCAACAGTTCCTATTTAAGAAAAGCAGGTGTCTCCACAGGTGAGGGGGTCAGTCGAGCTTCTGTGGATCACCCAGAAAGTGTCAGGGGATACAATGGGAGCAGAACTCTGGTTTCATTAATTCTGCACATTAATGAGTTAAGCAGACTGGCCAGCACTAAGCTAATCTGTATAGTCCTTTGGAGACTTCAAACACTAAACATATGAATGGAAACCCAAAAACTGTCACTCAGGCCAATTCCTGAACTGCTCTGAGAGAGGACGGCTTCCTAAGCCTTCTAATGAGCTGATTAACACTCTCTAAATATATCAGTGGCTGATGCTTACGGCAGGGTTCACACACTGCGGTATTGTGCAGTGCAGCCGATGAACTCAGGGAAAAACCATGTAGGTTTGTACATGATCATTTTTTTTGTTTGTTTTTTAGGTTAGGTATTTTTTTATGAAAACCATACCAGACATCCCACCTGGAACTTTTTCTAGGTGCCGTCACTTATGTTGTTGATTCTGGGATTCCTTCTCCCTATCAGTGTCGGATTGGCCCACCAGAGAATCCTCCGGTGGGCCCCCAGCTTTAGAACCTGCACTAACACTGACTGACATGTTGTTTTTTACTGTTTTTTCTATTAGTGGGCCCCTAGGATCATTTCCTCTGGTGGGCCCCAGATACCCCAGTCCGACACTGCTCCCTATTATAAGATGGAACAACCACTGGTTACAGATGTTTCAACAAAAATATTAAGCATTATATATGAACTACATTTGCTGTGATGTTTTGAGCATAGCATGAAAATCTCCTAACTAAAAAAGAAAACATACAAAGCAGTAAAAGCATCATGCCCAAATTTCTTTACGGAATAAATGAACAAATCTCACAAAATTAAAGTTGAAAATACTTGCTGGAATTCGTCCATTAATTTGATTTGGATTCTACAGCCAATTTGCCGTACACGGTGTAGGGCCCGGTGTAGAGCGCTTTGCGAATGGGAGGAGTGTAGGTTGACGATGCTCAGCAACACCACTTGCCTACTTTCTGCCAGTGGGAGTCCTATTAGATAAAGTGTTTTTTAACGATAAGCAATTAACGATAAACAAGATTGTTTACTGTTAGCCTTAAAGGGAACCTGTCACCCTACCGTGCTGGGGCAGAGCCCGGCCAACCCCCCGGTGCAGACACATATACTTTCTGCTTCCACAAAGTCCCGGAGCCCGTCCCGCTGCAGAGATATCCCCGTCCGAAGCCGTGCGCGCGCTCATCAGAGATGAGTCCGATGCCCATAGAGAATGACGGCTCCAGTCATTCTCTATGGACGTCGGACTCACCTCTGGGGAGAGCACGCGGCTTCGGACGGGGAGATCTCTGCAGCGGGGCGGGCTCCGGGACTGGGACTTCGTGGAAGCAGTAAGTATATGTGTCTGCACCAGGGTTGGGCCGGGCTCTGCCCCGGCACGGGGGGTGACAGGTTCTCTTTAAATCGTTTACCATATTACCCTGAACAAAAGTCGTTAGTTACTAGAGATGAGCGAACCTCGAGCATGCTCGAGTTTATCTGACCCTGAGCGTTCGGCATTTGATTAGCGGTGGCTGCTGAACTTGGATAAAGCCCTAAGGCTATGTGGAAAACATGGATATAGTCATTAGCTGTATCCATGTTTTCCAGACAACCTTAGAGCTTTATCCAAGTTCAGCAGCCCCAGCTAATCAAATACCGAACGTTCGGGTTCGGATTAACTCAAGCATGCTCGAGGTTCGCTCATCTCTATTAGTTACGATCGTTTACTCCATATGATACCAGCAAAAGGAGGAACAATTTGGAATTACACTAAATGATTAGTGAACAAATGCAGAATTACAACAAAGGAATGTGGAATTACAGCGAATGATTAACAATGATTTTAGGGTCAGATCTAAATGAACGATTAATCACACGCAAACGATTTTTCGATCGTTGCCTGAATTTACACGGAGCGATTATCGTTTAAGTTCGAACGATATAGCGTTTTTCTGCTCGATAATCTTCCTGTATAATAAGGCCATAAGCATTGCTGCTTTTTATGCAGGAGCAGGGACTCCTGTCTTTTGACAGGACTACCTGCTACATTACATAGTTTTCAAGATGCTGTATGCTAAGGCACCATGAAAACTACTTCCTGAAGATGAGGCATACACTGTATGCTCTATTGCTCAATGAACTTTTGTTAGCCAATTACATACAGCATAGCCACTTACCTATTGACATAAATCTTTGCCCAGTCATTGTGAACTGAGCATCAAAGCATACAGTATATACTGCTGACTACTTAGTAAGCGCAGGAGCAGGGACTCCTGTCTGAACTGGAACAGATTTGATTATCTCTGGATCGTTTCACCCATCTGTGCTGGTTGGTATGTCCTAGCTAGCAGAGGTGACAGTGATACCTCCCACTGTATATATGTGTTCTGTTACTTGGGATTTAGGTTTGTGCTTTTTGTTAGTACTACATGCTCTTCACTTGCAGACAGCTTCCTTTCTACATTCCATTAGCAGGTTGTCTACACACTGTGACATTCCTTACCACTGTCTAGTGATGATGAATTTCCTTAACAAACTATTTGTCAAGACTGATAATATCATGTTGGATTGTTAGTGACAAGTGCAGGTGAATTGAGGCTTTTAGGAAATTCCTTTTTGAGCATGACTAGCACAATTGAGTTGTACCACTCTGGAGAATGTTTCGTCAGGTTTCTTATCTAACGTCTGGTAACTACTATTAAAGGAGAAGTCCCATAAAATGTAAAAAAAAAAGAAAAAGAAAGGGGGTAGCGGGAAAATAATAAAGTATTCTTATCCGTCCGCACACTCACGGGTCTCGTTGACAGCCGTTGGCCACCCTCAGCTCTCCCAGCTTTAAAGTCACTTACCTAGGTGACCAACTGCCTGATTAGCCAATTGGTGACTAGGGCTGGACATCACCCCAGTCACTGACTGGCCGTGTCTTTGCAGGTGGAAGAGCTGGGTACGTCACCGGCACCTGGTTTAATATTTTCCTGCACCCCCCTCCCTTTTTCAACTTCTCCTTTAATAATAGTGCAAAAAATCTACATTTTATATATTATTACTGTCAGCCCACCTTCTAGAATTATCCAAAACCCCGAACTGTTAGGCCCTTTAATTTGACATGTAAGTACATTGGGTGTTTTTTTTATTATTATTATTTTTTTTTTTTGTAAAAGTCCTGACCTATGCTCTAACCCCTTTCTGTTATCAGCCATTGTAACAGTCTGCTCTCTAAGACCATGTGCAAACTACGTAAGAGACCGGCCGTTCTGTGACCCGGCCAGGTCACAGAACGGCCGGCCTATGAAAAGATCATCCTGGCTGGTACCAGAGTTCTGATGCTGGCGCATCCATGTGCGCCCCCCATCAGAACGCCCCACTGCACACTATGGAGCATGCGGTCGGAGCCGCACGCTCCATAGTGTGCACTGAGAGGGTTTTCTGCGGCTGCTATTCACTGAATAGCAGTTGCAGAAAACTGACATGTCAGTTTCCTACAGCGCCGCGAGAGATCCCGGACGGAGCTTATACTATCTGTATACACTCCGGCCGGGATTCCATAGAAGATAAGGCAACGCAAATTTTCATAAAAGTACGGCCGTTGTTGCCGATCAGCCATTATCACAGCCTGTTCTCTATAGGAATCCAAATGCCTGAACAATTTGGCTCCAAATTTGGTGTGTAGGTAGGTGTCCATGAAGCTTGTCCTGACCTTGCCAGGCATGTACAGCACTCACTTGCTGTTGTTCTCTATTATCGGTCATTATCACAGACTGTCCTGTTCTGATATCTTATTTTGTCAGGAAAAAAAAATAACCCCATGGCACCAAGGTAGGTAAGTATAAGTTTTTTTTATTTGTATTCCAGCCAAAGAAACATATAAAATTTATTTCACCAGAATACATGTATTCTAGTAAATTTTTCTCCAAATGTTATTCCTCCACTAACCTCGTCTTTACCAATCTAACAAAACCTCTGGCTTTATGCAGATTACCAGATCTACTATGCTACCACATTTTCTCTGAATGTCCCCTCACCTTAGACCGTTTTTGCATTTTTTTATTTTGAAAATGTTTCTTTGCAGTTTTATAGACAGTTGCATTACATTTCTATTCCTTCAACACAGTTTCCTCAGAAGCTTATCTTACAGCATTCTAGTATACCGCCAGCATACAGGAGCATTTCACAGCTCATTGAACCCACCTCCCTGTGGTTGTTACGAACTACTGTTCAGTCTGATAAAATTCTGTCAATTCAGAAGCTGCCTGTTTGCCTTTAGGTCACACATTGTTACCTTTGCTCATTGATACCAATTCATTGGTTTGTAAATATGCCATGTAATAATGACAAAATTATACACACTAAAGACTGAATATTCAACTATGGTTAATAAAATCCTACTTAGATGAGATCCCACAAGAATTTACAGATTAGCATAGTTTTACGATGAACCAAGTCTTTAGTATGGTTAATGGTAATTATAGATGTTCATCAGAATTTAGATTTTTTTATATATATTATCAAGAAAATGATGCCACTCCAAGCAAAAGATGATACTGCCATGATTCTAAAGAAGCCGGACAGAAGAACCACTAAGATGTTTGCATAGTGGGTCTTCAGGAGGCTAAAATAAGTTAGAGCAGATGGTCAATTCAAAAATTAACTCTGTTTAGCTTATTCTGCAAAGTCAAAGTATGACTCTTACACCGGGACCCTGAATTCTATAGTCCGAATTCTTACAAGTCACCAATCTAAAGAATTTGTCTGACATTTACTTCAATTAAAGATATTAATGTCGACTGGAAGTTTACCTCCATAGTTTTTTTTTAGATCTATGTTCCACAACAGGATGTTTTGAGGTGTCGGGTCCTTACAGACATTGTTGTGCATCCTGTCACATAGGATATATTAACCTGTTAAAGACGAGGAGGCTCTTCTCACGCTGTTGTCAGTAAAATATTACTCATCCCATCCCTCTGAGGGACCACTGACAAATAGCCTCTTGTTGTCTACAGCCCCTCTCCCGAGGTTAATGATTAAGGAGTTCAGAAGGTTAATTCTTAGTGATACTGATGTCTGTGGTCCCAGCAGATGTTAGTGCAGTTTTAATGCTGCTATCAAACTGCCATGGCTCATTCTTCACACTATACAACCCTGAGTATTGTTATGTGGTACATTCCGGTTGCCCTGGACGGAGATGATGTATCCTAGTACAGCTACGTAACACTGGGCTCTACACCACACAGCGACACAGGTGCCTATGTGACACTTTCATTATTAATTCAAGTGATGTCTAAATGTTATCTTTATTTTTACTAGTTTTAATAAAGGTCCATTTACCCGAGTCTAGGGACAGAGGAAAGTCCAAGCTAAACCACAAATCTTTTTTAAAAATCAAAAACTGTGGAGCTTTCATGATTTATCGAACAAGAACCCTCAAAAATGTATTCACATCAGAACCCACAATTAACTATGACTTTAGACTTCTTAACTCATTGAGATCCCAAACCAGACCCCTAAATAGAGATGATCGAATATCCGGAAATGTTAGGTTCGATCAAACTCAAACCTTCTCGAACCTTCCGCATTTGATTCCCGATGCCTTCCCGTTCCCAGCCTATTACCCAGGCTGTATCCCTGTTTTCCAGGCGGTACCTGCGCTGTCTCCACCTTCCCCACGGAACGGGAAGGCATCGGGAATCAAATGCAGTAGGTTCGAAAAGGTTCGAGTTTGATCGAACCTAACATTTCCCGATGTTTGATCATCCTTACTCCTAAACTCATTTAGAGCCCAAACCTGACCCCAGACCAGAAAGGCCTTCTTCACTTTCAGGCACAGGTCCGGCGACAGAATTCCTGGCAACATTTCCACTCATAGATGCATCTGAGAAAAAATTGCCCACTTGAATCCGGATTAAGACCACAGTCCACCAGTTAAGGACCATTGTTTTAAATTATTAAAGGGGTTATCCAGTGCTACAAAACACATGGCCCCTTTTCTCTTGTCTCCAGATTGGGTGTGGTTTGACTCCATTGAAGTAAATGGGGCTTAATTGCAAACCAGACCTGACCTGGAGACAAGAGCGGGGGAAAAGGGGCTATGTTTTTGTAGTGCTGGATAACCCCTTTAAACTGCTGCCTGGGATCCTGAAGACACAAAGGATCATGTATTTTTGAATCCAACATATTCAAATGTTCTTTCCCCAACATCTACCACAAGAGAACATTGCATGTCCTCCATTACATATAAGCATACTGACCAGTTGGTAGGTTTGGCTGTCATTTAAAGGGGTTATTCAGGTTAAGAAAACTACAGTTGTTGTTTTGTTTTTTTGTTTTTTCAGAAAAAGTACCTCTCTTGTCCCTAGTGTTTCTGTAGTATTGAAGTGAAGGGCCTAGTTGTAATACCACACATAACAGGTTTGGCACAGTTTTAGGTGAAAACGGCTATGTTTTTCTAATCCCAGTTAACCCCTTGTCTATAGGCAACTTTTAAACCTGTAACTAAAGAGTAATAAATATATATATATATATATATATATATATATAAAACTTCCACTTGCATGGGGTTTCAATATACAGACCAGCGACACCATATTTAATTAATCTTGGTAAAGTACATGTGTAAATATTTAAAATCCAAACCATCTTATCTTCATAGTGAGTCTTATGAGACGAAGAGTGCTCAGTGCGACCCCCTATAGTTCAGTATCCTTAGTAATTCCATCAAAATGCAGTTAATTATGTTAATAGTAGGCAATTGATCCTAATATAATTAGGAGCAATAGTTTTAATATAATTAGCATAAAAAACTGCAATAAGGTCTTTAAACCTCACATATTATAGAAGGGATTCTACAGTGAATAGGAGGGTCATTTCATGCATAGAATTTAGTCTTAAAAGCTGGTTCTAAGTAAATGTCCACACGCTGACGGCGTCTTTGTGCCTGTTGCCTGGCACAGTATTTCTTCCCCAAGAACAATGAAATTCCACAATGAAAATGTTCAATTAACTGTTAAACACCCTCATCAATTAGAAGATCATTTTCAAATCTGATGGATGAGTTGAAATCGCGCAATTCAATGTGACCAGCAAGCGGAAGAGCAGTCTAACTCCCAGAGAGAGACAGCAGATAAATGTAAGCTCCCGCATCCTCACATAGCAGGGTTACAATAAATATCAGTCCGTCTCAGAAGTTCGGAGGGCTTCCAGTATGGAACTGATGCCAGTCTTTCATACATTGCTGTCTACAGTTATAATAAAATCTTATATTATGTATGTGCTTAGGATACTTTCTTCTATCAGGTTTGTAAAATGTTTGTTTCTGATAACTTCTTCTCTTTAAATTATTTGACCAAAGTAGTAAATGGCATTATGATGCTTTTACATGGAGCACAGATGTTGCGGATCGGACAGAGATTTCGATATGTATCTAAGGTGTTTCCATACATTGCATTGCGGATTTTGACTTCTACATCAAAGTCAATGGGAAAATCTGCAGTGTATCCGCAACATAAATAGAAAGACTCCATGTTTAAAGGTACAATAAAGACTTTATTTTTTACCTTTTTTCATAAAGTTATATAGCCTTGTAATATAACTTTATTTAAAGCGAATGTACCATCAGGTATATCACTTTTTTTATTACATTACCTGGCCTACCTGGCCGATGCCGGTGTGATGATCTTGTGGGTCGGTGTGGGTCCGCAGTCCTTTTTTCAAAACACTGCTCGGTTCCTGCACTTGGTGCCGTTCTTTTTTTATGTACTGGCCCAGTTCTATGCACTGGAGGCGGGCCGATGCCCCCCAGTCTGATGATAGCCCCCTTGCATCTGCTACGTTCCTCCATTAGCACCAACAGGGCCGCACTACAGAGGGGAGGGGATATCGTCACATTAGGGGGGACGCCAAACTGACCTCCTGTTAATAGAGCTGAACTGGTGCACGAGAAGAGAATGTCACTGAGTGCGGGAACTAGACGGCGTTTGCTGCGAGGGCGCTGACTGGGCAATGTAAAAAAAAGTGATGCACCTGGTGGTACATTCACTGTAACACCTAGTTTACATATATTCGGCGATACGGCATCTCTGAACTGATCCCATTGTTTTCAATGGGACTGTTCGGATGATGCGCTTTCACAAATCTGCTGCTGGACCAACGGACTGACCGTACGGGAGAACGCAGCTTGCAGCGTTCTGATGTGCGGCCAGCTCCCTCATCTAGCAGCGCATCCATTAAAGTCTATGGAGCGCTGGAGGCATGTCATGTACAGACGCATGCATTATGCCCCCCCATTAACCCTTGTGACCCTGGCTCTTGGCAAAGTGGCCCCTTGTAGGAGCAGCTGCCCCCCAGCTCCTCTATATATGTGCAGCCCCCTTTAGGACAGGGTTAGGGAACCTTGCCTCTGCAGCTGTTGCAAAACAACTCCCATCATTTCTTGGATATTCAGGCATGATGGGAGTTGTAGTTCTGCAATAACTGGAGAGCCAAGGTTCCCTATCCCTGGTCTAGGAGATGTCCCCATGTCCTGCTGCCCAGAGTAGAGGGCTGCCGTGTGCTGCTGCCTCCTATATATATGGCCTCCTGTAATGCTGCTGCCCCCTATATCGATGCCCCTCTATATGCTTATTGGAAACAAAAAACTCATGACAACTAATGAAATAAACTTATGGCAACTGATAATTACTGAGGGCAACTGATGGTTTTTACCTAAAAAAGGATCGAAAACCTGATGACAACTGATGTCTTTTTGGCATCAGTTGTGACATCAGTTGTAGGCAGGTTCCTAAAAAAAAAATTTTAACGGACGCAACTTATAAATGCAAACTAGGGCTAAAAAAAAACATGTAAAAAAAAATGTAATGTTTTTATTGGCTGAGAGCAGTAAGGGGCAACCCAGCCTATCTGCTGCCCCCAGTGGCTGTGTTATGAACTGCAGGGTTTCAGAGGCACTGGTGGCAGTTGAATGGCCATGTTACTCCTTTCTGCTGTCAATCAATGAAAAAAAAAATTACATTTGCTTTAACACAGTTATATTACAAAGTTATATAACTTTATGAAAGTAATGTAAAAAAAATTAAAATCTGCAGAATACCCCTTTAAGGCCTTCAATTTCTATGTGAACTTGTTTCTACAGGTTTTCGAAAACATTTGTTAAAATTTCATCCTCTACTGTAAACTCATCATCTGGAAAATCTGCATTTTTTTTCTGTTTGAAAGATGAAGATGTCTATCATTACCCCCCTTTAATGTTCCAGGTAATCACCATACAAAAGATAAAAGTAATGCCTTGTATAATGTGCGATCCCCTGGACTTAGTGCACACCTGTGCTGCTGTGTGACATCCTGCAGCTGCCATGACTCTGCACGCTCTGACATTGAATCACCACAGAAAACACCGCTGTTTCCGTTGCTGATTATCAGAAAGAATTGCCATGAAAGTGCAAGTCTCTCAGTCAGCCATGGAACATTCTGTGGACACTACATCCATCTGCAAATTCTTTTTCCGGAATCAGCAAGAGGAGTAAAACATATGACTCAGTTTCTCGCTTCAGCGGACGCATTATGGTTCAGTGTCGTGGATTTCCGAATTCTAGGATGGCAGGCCTGCCCCACCCGGATGAGCGGATACGCCTCCTTGCATAAAGCATCTTCACTAAACTATAGAAGCAGCAAAAGGTGCATGAAATAACACTACAGCTCGGTGCCATAATAATAAGGCTTAACTGTAACAACACAAATAGCACTGTTATGTCTGTTCTGCACATGGTATGAGGCTGGGAAGGGATGACGACCTTGCAGATGGACGTAGATGTCTGTACACCTGTTTATGAAACTATTTTACTTATTCTTGGTTGTCATAACAGTAAGTTTAGGTGGTACCTGGTGACACTCACAGCCAGTGGCGGATTAAATGTACCCTGGGCCCCGGGCTGTCCACCCAACCTGGCCCCCCCCCCCCCGGTCAATCCGCCTACATTATACTCCGGCACCTCCCCCCCACACACACGCTGTCCCCAATAAACACTGCCTGCCTCCCCTCCCTGCTGGCCCCAATAAACATAATGTTTGGTCCCTTGCTGCTCCCAGTAAGCATTGTCCACCCCACCTCCACTGCCCCCAATAAACATACTGAGAGGAGGGAGCTGATCTTATAGGGGAGGTCGCAGGGTCACAGCAGCACAGAGGATGTCAGGAGTGGAGGGTGCTGATCTTATAGGGGAGGTCCCAGCAGCACAGAGGATGTCAGGAGAGGAGGGTGCTGATCTTATAGGGGAGGTCACAGCAGCACAGAGGATGTCAGGAGTGGAGGGTGCTGATCTTATAGGGGAGGTCACAGCAGCACAGAGGATGTCAGGAGAAGAGGGTGCTAATCCTATAGGAGAGGTCCCAGCAGCACAGAGGATGTCAGGAGAAGAGGGTGCTAATCCTATAGGAGAGGTCCCAGCAGCACAGAGGATGTCAGGAGAGGGGGGTGCTGATCTATAGGAGAGGTCCGAGCAGCACAGAGGAAGTCAGGAGAGGAGGGCGCTGATCTAATAGGGGAGGGTCACAGCAGCACAAAGGATGTCAGGAGAGGAGGGGGCTGATCTTATAGGGGAGGTCGCAGCGTCCCAGCAGCACAGAGGATGTCAGGAGAGGAGGGCGCTGATCTTATAGGGGACGTCACAGCAGCACAGAGGATGTCAGGAGAGGAGGGTGCTAATCCTATAGGAGAGGTCCCAGCAGCACAGAGGATGTCAGGAGAGGAGGGTGCTGATCTATAGGGGAGGTCACAGCAGCACAGAGGATGTCAGGAGAGAAGAGTGCTGATCTATAGGAGAGGTCCGAGCAGCACAGAGGATGTCAGGAGAGGAGGGGGCTGATCTTATAGGGGAGGTCGCAGCGTCCCAGCAGCACAGAGGATGTCAGGAGAGGAGGGCGCTGATCTTATAGGGGACGTCACAGCAGCACAGAGGATGTCAGGAGAGGAGGGTGCTAATCCTATAGGAGAGGTCCCAGCAGCACAGAGGATGTCAGGAGAGGAGGGTGCTGATCTATAGGGGAGGTCACAGCAGCACAGAGGATGTCAGGAGAGAAGAGTGCTGATCTATAGGAGAGGTCCGAGCAGCACAGAGGATGTCAGGAGAGGAGGGGGCTGATCTTATAGGGGAGGTCGCAGCGTCCCAGCAGCACAGAGGATGTCAGGAGAGGAGGGTGCTAATCCTATAGGAGATGGTCCCCCTCTTCCCCCCTTATAGATGGTCACCCTCTTCCCTCCTTATAGATGGCCCCCCTCTTCCCCCCTTATAGATGGTCCCCCTCTTCCCCCCCTTATAGATGGTACCCCTCTTCCCCCCCTTATAGATGGTACCCCTCTTCCCCCCCCCCTTGTACCCTTATTGATGGTCCGCCCCTCTTATAGATGGTCCCCCTTTCCCCCCCTCTTATAGATGGTCCCCCTCTTTCCCCCCCCTCTTATAGATGGTCCCCCTCTCCCCCCCTCTTATAGATGGTCCCCCTCTTCCCCCCTCTTATAGGTGGTCCCCCTCTTCCCCCCCTCTTATAGATGGTCCCCCTCTCCCCCCCCCCCTCTTATAGATGGTCCCTCTTCCCCCCCCTCTTATAGATGGTCCCCCTCTTCCCCCCCCCCTCTTATAGATGGTCCCCCTCTTTCCCCCCCCCCTTATAGATGGTCCCTCTTCCCCCCCCTCTTATAGATGGTCCCCCTCTTTCCCACCCCTCTTATAGATGGTCCCCCTCTTCCCCCCCCCTCTTATAGATGGTCCCCCTCTTCCCCCCCCTTATAGATGGTCCCCCTCTTCCCCCCCTTCCCCCCCTTCCCTCTTATAGATGGTCCCCCTCTTTTCCCCCCCTCTTATAGATGGTCCCCCCTCTCCCCCCCCCCCCCCCTCCGTGCAGGCAGATTTAAAAAAAAAAAAAAAAAAAAACTCACCTTACAACCCGTTCCCCCGTCGATCCTCTCCTCTCCTGCAGGCTCCGTCTGACCCCCGGCTGTTGCGCAGCTGCCGGAGGTGTCCCGTCCTATCCCCCCGGCAGCGCGCGCATCAGAGAGCTCCCTGTGCGCCGGAAGTCACAGTCACAAGCGCACGGGGAGCTCTGTGATGCGAGTGCTGCCGGGGGATAGGACGGGACACCTCCGGCAGCTGTGCAACAGCTGGGGGACAGTAAGAGCAGGACTCGTGTGGCCGCAAGCAAAGCAATGCTTGCGGTCACAAGAGCCTGCAGTGGCGAGGGGGGGCCGGGCCGCAGCAGCATTATAATGTGGGCGGCGTGGCATGGGCCCCCCGGAGCCTCGGGCCCCGGGCGGCCGCCCAGACCGCCAACATTATAATCCGCCATTGCTCACAGCCATTCTTCATCCCTGATACTGAGGACTATGGACAAAGATTCAATATACCTAGTTAAACTGTCAGCAATGACTTTTAATTTTTTACGTTTTTATATATGTGAGTTACAATTGAGCAAGTGAGTCCAGGCAGTCATATATAATCCATCTACAGTGCACCATGTGGCATTGTGAACCTTACACCATAGGGCAGATTTACTGAAGGACTGGCATTTTACATAATGGTCTTTAGTTATTCTGCACTAGAATAAGGTGCTGCCAGTTAGGCACTTAAAGGGGTACTCTGGGTACTTTTTCAAATCAATTGGTGTCAGAAAGTTATAAAGATTTGTAATTTACTTGTATTTAAAAATTTCCAGTACTTATTAGCTGCTGTATATCCTGCAGGAAGTGGTGTTTTCTTTCCAGCCTGACACAGTGCTCTCTGCTGTCATCCTATGGGGGTTTGCTACTGCACTGGGCAGTACCTCTATTGGACAGAGATGGCAGCAGAGAGCACAGTGTCAGACTGGAAAGAATACACCGCTTCCTGCAGGACATACAGTAGCTGATAAATACTGGAATGCTAGAGATTTTTTAAATACAAGTAAATTACATATCTGTATAACTTTCTGACACTGTTTGATTTGAAATAACTTATTTTTCACCGCAGCACCCCTTCAATGAATTTGTTGCATCTGAGACTGTCTGATCACTTTTGCTTCAAGCGGATAGGATGGGATTGTCCAAGAACTCTGAAACCACCTTAAACAAGCGAAACAGAAAATTGAATGGTTTTAACACCTACACAAATATCTGCGTGATACCTGATCAGACAAGTTTTCTCTTGCCGTAACTTATTTGCCCATATCATGTAATATATTTGCATGTCCCTTCCTTGAAGCTAATGATCATTGCAAATATTCTTCTTCTGATTAGCTGTATTAGTTGGATTTATTTTCTTATCCTAAGCTGGTGAGGCACAGACATGAAGAGGGGGATTTACTTCCTACGCCAGCCTTAAGTAAACCCCCACCTGTGTACTGTCACTGGATCTATTAGGAGGCATACGCCTTTGGATAAATCCAGGTGCTTCAGAGACCACCTGTGTAGGCAGCCTCAGAAATGTACATTAGCTCAGAGCTGGTATAGGTTTCCATTACAATTTACACCAGCAACAAATTGTAGTAAATATGGCATGAGGGGTGATCAAGTCCCATGTGTGTGAAGACTAATCCCTAAGCCTGGTTTGCACCAGGTGGGTTCCAAAAACATGTGACTTGTGACTCTGCTTTAATAGATCAACCGAGATCAACTTTAATAGATCAACCGAGAGTGTTTGTCGGCAAATCCACTATGCAAAGTAGTTAATGTCCAAAAGAAAAAAAGCTTACTCTACAGTGCCACCTACTGGAGGTAACTTTCCTTTAAATTAATGTTTAACACTTTAAAGGGTTTGTTCACAAAAAAAAAAAATAAATAAAATCTTCCAAATCAACAGGTTCACGAAAGTGCCAGAGACTTTCAATTAACTTTTACCTGCAGGAAGTGGTGTATTTTTTCCAGTTTGACACAGCGCTCTCTGCTGCCTCCTATGTCCATGTCAGGAACTGTCCAGAGCAGTATCAGATCCCCATAGAAAGAATACACCACTTCCTGCAGGACATACAGTGCCTAAAGTACTGGAAGACTTGAGAGTACATTACAAATCTCTAGCTCTTTCTGGCACCAATTGATTTAAAACAAAAAAGTTTTTTTGCTGAATTAACCATTTAAATAGCTTTAAAATATGGTTTGGGACTATATGCTAAGGCAGAATCTCCATTTTTTTTTTCCACATTAAAAAATGGACTGCACCCTGTTCTGAAGGAGTTTCTGACTTGGCATACAGGCCCAGATTTATCAGTCTGTCTAATACAATAATATGTGTGATTTCTGTCTCAGTCACCTACCGTGTTTCCCCGAAAATGACGCCCTCCTAAAGTAAGACACCCCAACTACTCTACCCTCTAGCTTAAAGTAAAGCACCTCCGCCCAAAAATAAGGCACCCCCAACTCTAAACTAGGGTGCCCCCTGAAAGTACCCAGGACTCACCTAATCCCCTTGTGGACCTCTGAAGGCCCCAGGTTTATGGTATCCGGCCCCCAGGTCCTCCTTACATCCCGCTGCACATCTGACCCGCCGCTGACCTGCTTAGGTTGTGTAGAAAATCTATTTACAGCGGTCATGAGCCATCTATATACACATAAGATAAATGTTGACCTAACAGCTGTTTCTTCTACAGTCACTTTACATTAAATACCAAGCTTTTACACATATAGATATGAACCTGACTCTTGCACAGTATATACCCCTCTGCACCTGTACACACCAGTTGTCTAAACCTGGCAAATATCAGTAGATCCCAAATGATTGTATTTAGATTTCTATATACACCTATTACTCCTTACTTATATACCTTCCATCATGGATTTCTTTACAAGTTTCTGCCAAAGTTAAATCATTCAACATGAAACTTCTTCGGAAAAAGAACTTCTGCTTTCACTCTGAATTTCTCCCAATTTAAATTCAGTTGGTGAATAGCTGGTACTTCTTGGTTCTAAATTCTGATTTAAAAAAAAGGGTTTTCTTCATTCCTTCATTTTGATGTGACAGGGCCCTGACATGAATAATGGAACTATTCCTTTCACAGGCAAATCAACTCAATTTACCATGCTTTTATTCTTCCGATGGCAGGCCTACAATCCTGTAAATTCCATGAGGTCCATTAAGTGAGAGATATCTTTAGAAATGATAGAAATTGTATAAAGTAAACAGGTTATTTTGTCAAAATACTTTTACCATACATTCACTTTTCCCTAATCATACGTTAATTTTAAGTAATTTCCCTAATGATATTCAGTTATATAAATTGGCTATAGTGCCATTGCCAGTTATTCAATAGAATTCTAAATTTGTCATTGATTCTAAGATTTGCTGAATTTTACGCAAATATTAGAGGCATAAATAATCATAACCATAGGATGTTTTAATATATCTCTAGTATTCATTATTAGATCCAAAGTTCCTTGAAATTGCCCACAGGAGTGGGTGTAAAAAATATATTTTTGTATAGTTTTTATGTAATTTTTATAGTCTTAGCTATGCTTTAAGTACTTGGTGTTAGATATTAAAATATTTACTCAAACAAGGTGACCACAAATTTATGAGGTTATGAAAAACAAACTAAAAAAAACCTATACTCAACTACCCCGATCCTCTGCAGCTCCAGTATCAAAACTCCCAGTCCCCACTGGGGAGAGGAAAATAAGTAGCTTCCAGGTACTTACCTTTTGCAGGATGAAAGAATAGAGTATGTTGCAAGCCAATATTTTTCATCCTCTTTTCCTCCATCTGTGGTTTTGCCTCATAGATCAAGAGACCAACCAAAGCAATATGAAATTACACTCTAGTCTACATTAAAAATGGTACCTTCTTCTCCACTGAGATATGCTGAAGCTGAAGGCCCAAAGCCTGAGGCTGCACAACTGAAGAATATATGTTCCCTATGTTCCCTAGGATAGGATCCCACAGCACCACACTAACATTAACCAAATAATGAAGCAGCAGGAGGAAAATTATTGGTTCTGACTCCTTTTTTTTAAACCTTTCTCAGTTTATTTTACAAATCAATAATAGCTAGTATGTAGCATGTAGCGCCCTTACCTGAACAATGGTATGTGTAGATGTGAATAATACAGCAATTGCAAGCATATACTGAGTAGTAGTGGAAATCAAACAAACAAGTAGTAATGCAGCCTAATCTAGTTTGTAGATGTCCTCATGTGCAGATTATCCAGGTCTCTCCTACTGGTAGCAAAGCTACAACCAGTCAGGGCCGGATTAAGGTTGGTGGAGGCCCCCGGGCAACAATTTTGGTGGAGGCCCCCCAATCCTCCCCCCCCCCCCCCCCCACAAAAAAACAAAACAAAACTAATATTGCGATCTAAACAGATGTCAGCTTACTGTAGGCGACTTAGCACAGACCCCTCCTCGCTCCTGGCTGTATGGCTCAGCATCCTCCTCTGTTGTGCACGTGAATGGTCACTAAAGGCTGCAGTGCAGGGGAAGATGCCAG
The DNA here is from genome assembly GCF_027789765.1 of Dendropsophus ebraccatus. NCBI lineage: Eukaryota > Metazoa > Chordata > Amphibia > Anura > Hylidae > Dendropsophus > Dendropsophus ebraccatus. Next base: position 66,523,533 of record NC_091463.1, read on the forward strand.
GTCCTAGAGACAGGTGCGGGAAGGGGGTGAGTATCAGGGTGGGTTCTCACATTGTGTTTGTATTAATAACGCAATGTGAGAACCCAGCACTTTCTGTGTGCTCTTAGCCACTGTGTTAGTGCCATATTACATAGCCTGATCTCCTGGGTAAGTAGCGCTGTTCTGCTAGATTGGCGCTTGCTTATAGAGCCTATAATAAGGCTCGATCAGCCATCAGTCGCACATCACTATTAAACGTAGCTATGCTGTAGTTCTCCCCAGTGGTGTCCTGGTAGCTGTAGTTCTCTGCGGGACCCTGCCATAGATGCAGGCCTGTATTTAGAATTCATGCTGCCCTACGCACTTTGCATGCTGAGCCCCCCCCCCCCCCCCCCCGGGGCCCCAGCGTGGTGTATGGTGTGTGCATAGTGTATACCCTGGCATGGCTGGCACCCCAGCACCGAATACTCAGCACCCAGTACTACTGAGCGGCACCCCCCCCCCCCCCCGGCTGTCAGTAGTACTGGGTGCTGGGTACTGGCTCTGCTTGATGCCCGCTCTTCTCGTCAAACAGACGTGAAGGAGGAAGGAAGGAGGCCGGGGACGTCTTAGTTTGGGGACCACTTCTGTCCAGTGTCGGACTGGGGTACCAGGGGCCCACCAGAGGAAATGATCCTCAGGGCTCACCAATATAGGACCAGTGAGACACAACATGCTGACCCCATCCTTTTCTGGATTCATCTGTATCTGTGACAAATCCTTCCTTAAAAACATTTTCAGTTGAACTAAAACTCTCAGAACCCCCTACATTTATACAGCTCTCAGGGAATGCGGAGAGTTGTAGTCTCTGAGAGGACAACCCTTTAATAAATCACTGGTGGCTGCAATCTGTGGGTGACAACCATCAGCCCTGAAGGTCCAGCAATACATCTGTCTATAGTGTACTGAAACTCCCAGCATATCCTGAGAGCTGTAGACTGTCACTACATGCTGGGAGTTGTAGTGCCTGCAGCTGTTGTAGTTTGGTCCTAGGTGCATTATACACTGGATGCTTTGTGACATATAAGAATACATAGATCTGTGGGGGCTCAGTGTAGGGAAGTGACCCCAGAACAATAGGGGATAGGGGGAGATGTTTTTGTTCTATCCCCTATTAGTGCTGTTCTGGGGGTAACTTCCCTACACTGAGCCGCCACAGATCTATGTATTCTGATCTCCCACAAAGCACCCAGTGTATAATGCACCTAGGACCCAACTACAACAGCTGCAGGCACTACAACTCCCAGCATTTACTGACAGTCTGCAGCCCTCAGAATATGCTGGGAGTTGTAGTAGTTGGATTCTAGTTTAAAAGTTTGCGCTAGAGTACTGTAATGACCGCAGAGCTGTGTCAGTACACTACCTAAACAATACACTGACCTATTTAGACCCCAATGGTACCCAGGCTCTGCACACTATAGAAGTGATTACAGTGCAGTTACTAATGACTCACAGGTGACGTCTTCTCCAATTGCTGTCGCTCACTCTTTGTTTTCCTCTCCATCTGGCGCAGCCATCATGAAGACTTCGACCACAACTCATCTGCAGAGGGGCAGCTGGGGTTAACTGGGGAAGGGAGGCAGCTGGGGGTGGCAGGGACAGAGGGAGCAGCTGGGTGTGACAGGGACAGGGGGAGTAACTGGGGTGGCTGGGGGAGGGGGAGCAGCTAGGGGGGCAAGGACAGGGGGAGCAGCTGGGGTGACGGGAAGCAGCTGGGGTGACAGGGGGAGGGGGAGCAACGGGGGGGACAAGGAAAACAGCTGGGGTGACACTGACAGGGGGAGGGGAGAAGCTGGGGGACATGGGGAGGGGGAGCAGCTGGGGTGACAGGGGGAGGGGGAAAAGCTGGGGGACAGGGAGAGAAGCTGAGGTGACAGAGGGAGGGGGAGCAGCTGTGGTGACAGGGGAGAAGCTGGGGGGCAGGGGGTGAAGATGGGGGGCAGCTGGGGTGATAGGGGCAGGGGGACAGGGGGAGGAGCTGTGGTGACAGGGGAGAAGCTGGGGGGGGCAGGGGGAGAAGATGGGGGCAGCTGGGGTGATAGGGGGAGGGGGAGCAGCTGGGGTGACAGGGGAGAAGCTGGGGGGCAGGGGGAGATGTGGCAGCTGGGGTGATAGGGGCAGGGGGAGAAGCAGGGGGAAGCGTGAGCATCTGGGGGGGCAGGGAGAGAAGCTGGGCGGCAGGGAGAGTATCTGGGGGTGCAGGGAGAGAAGCTGGGGGCAGAGAGAGAGGCAGGGGGCAGGGTAAGAAGCTGGGGGGGCAGGGAGAGAAGCTGGGGGGCAGGGATTAAAGGTGGGGGCAGGGAGATCAGCTGAGGGGCTGGAGGTACAGGGAGAGAAGCTGGGGGGCAGGGGGATTGGCCGAGGGGCTGGAGGGGCAGGGAGAGAAGCTGGGGGGGCAGAGAGAGAAGCTGGGGGTAGGGGGATCGGCTGAGGGGCTGGAATACAGGTAGAGAAGCTGGGGGGCAGGGGGATCGGCCGAGGGGCTGGAGGGGCAGGGAGAGAAGCTGGGGGGAAGAGAGAGAAGCTGGGGGCATGGGGATCGGCCGAGGGGCTGGAGGGGCAGGAAGAGAAGCTGGGGGGCAGGGGGATCGGTTGGGGGGCTGGAAAGGGAAGGTTAGGCAGGCTGGCCAGGTGAGCTTCCAGCAGACAGCCTGTTACACACAGGCACGGAAGCTCACAGCAGCAGCACGCGGTGCCCGGACTTCGGAAGTCGGGGCACTGCGGGCTGCTGCTGTTAGCTTCCGTGCCTATGTGTAACAGGCTGTCTGCTGAAAGCTCACCCAGCTGACACCGCGCAACACAGGGATATCACAATGACACATACTTTTGGCAGGCACATGACCACCCACAGAGCTTTAGAGCGGCAAACTACTATCTGCCTCACAGGCGCTGTGTATCAGTATCAGCTACCATTGGATGATAGATATTTACTACTAGTTATTTTACAAATCCTCCACGCTTACAAATGCACAAGAAACCACATTCCTGCTTAAAACATATGGGCAATACCAATACCAAATTACACCCATATATATCTAACTTCCAAGAGGCCTTTGAGACTAAATTTTGTACATATGTATATGTGTAAGTTCATTAGTAAATAGAAAAATATAGCAGAAAAGGTAGATGTACATTCACTATCTTATGCTGTCTTTAGTAATTATTAGTCTTCACTCATTTTGCATGTTGTTTTCTTCTGTTCCAAAGTCCAGTATCCTGTGTTTATAGTATGCTGCTTGTAGAGTCTTGGTGCTCCTTTACAGTCCCGCTAGTCACTGCGGCCTGCAACAAACTTGCTGTGTTGTTTGTAGAATTCCCCATGGGTCTTGTGGGATTCAGTATGTGACGTCACAGCTATTGCTTCCAACATGTTTCACAAGTCATGGATTCCTTCACCAGGGTATTTCCTATGTACACTAGCTATACCGTTAAGGAAGTATAAAATGGAAAAATTTTGATTTATAGAGGTCCTGAAAATCATGAAATATCTCAACAGTGGTTTTCTTTTTTATGTATATGTGAATCAGCAAGAAACACACTATGTGCAAGTGCAGTAGAATGAATGAATGAATGAATGAATGTGAATGCTGAAGATGAAATCGCAACTAGATTCCCAAGCCTTGGGGATAGACATAAATATGACAGGTAAATGATGGATATGGTGGTGCAAGGACATTCCACACCTAGATCACTATGATGTACTCACACTTCCTTCCTTGTACTGTAACATAACTACATTTCTTGGAGTCATAAAGTATTATGTGTAGCAATTTGTCCCAGTCATAATTATTCCACTCCAGGTAAAGAAACATCAACCTACACCAAAAAGCAGTAGGGGAAAATTGTATAATTCTAGTATTATTTTTGCATAGGATTGTTCAGATTTGAACTTGGAAAACACTGGGAAAAAAAATAATATGCATTCTAGAAATATATATCTGTTTAAACCAGAGGAGAAGCTAGCAGAGGGCAATACTAGCAGGGTGCCCACTTACATAGTAGGGACCACTCACCACACGGAAAAGGGTTATATAGGTAAAACCAACCCTGGTGCTCCTTTCAATGACATCCATGTCTTCATGATGACACAAATGCAACCCAACCCAAAAATACACTCTTAAAGGTAACAGACCTTTGAAGGGGAGCACACTGGTGCATTACTACTGTGTAAGGACAGTAAGGGGGTACTATTACTATGAAGAGAGCACTGTTAACTGTTGGGAGGAGGGGACTAGAATGGCACTGTACTGTTTGGAAAAGTTATGAGAAAGCCATGAAAAGGAACTATTACTGAGTAGGGGCACTAAGGAGGCAATATAACTGTGTGGGGTACAAAGTAGCACTGTTAGGGCCCTATTCCACAGGATGATTATCGTTCGCATAATCTTTAACGATAAATGATCCAAACGATCGCTATTGCGAAAGACCTGAAATCGTTCGTCCATTTACAGTACATGGAACAATAATCGTTATTTATGATCGTTCTTGCGGTCCTTTTGTCATCGCTATTGTGCTCGTCACTACTGTGAATGACCAAACAACATCTTATTCAATGCGAACAATTTGCGAACGGGCAACGATAAAAATAGGTCCAGGCCTTATTAAACGATTAGCGATTTCTCATTCGGTCGTCAACCGTTATCTGCTATTCAAACGAACGATTATTGTTTAGATTTGAACGATTTAACGATAATCTGAACGATAATTGTCCCATGGAATTGGGCCGATTATTGCTCGGTGGAATAGAGAAAACGATCAGCCGATGATCGTGTCATTTATTTAGGCCCAAACCTAAAAGGGGCGGATTAACTTTACCATAGGCCCCAGGCTGTTCACTAAGCCTGGGCCCCCTATCCCACTGTAACTATGGCGGCGCTAGCGTGGTGTTCATAGTACAGGATAAATAATGATATGATGCCTTGATTTGTGCAAAATTGTGCTAAAAAAGCATCAATTTTTGGCAAATTATGGCAGAACTGTAACCAGGAGACAATATTCTACTGAAAGTAAAAGCCTTTTTGGGTGGCTATGGGCCCCCCAGGAGCTCAGGGCCCAGGACTACCGCCCGAAACAGACCTATTATAATCCACTACTGTTAGGGGAGGTAACAAGATGGTACTGTTAGGAACAGTAGGATGGGAAACCTGTGGTGAGGGTACTAGAAAAACAAAGCAAGGAGCCAAAGACATCTGGGCTACAAACTGTTCAGAGAAAAGTGGTTGCTAGAAGAAGTCATCATGGCAGTCTAGGCTGGAAGGGAAGAAAAGGGAAAATAATTGAATGCTGTCAAAGAAGATATGACCTGAGCGTTATTACATACAATTGACCTATAATCACTTATGTGTTCTGTGTCCTCCAATGTGTTTTGGCCTTTTGTTCTGATCCCAGAGCACAAATAGACCAGAACACGTTCTGTTTAACCCCTTAAGGTCAATGGCAATGTCAATGCTTTTTCCACTTTATGCTTAAAAGGCCATAGCGCTAGCATTTTTTCACCAACATAACCATATGAGCCCTTTTTTTTTGCAACACCAATTGTACTTTGCAATGACAGACCTTATTTTCCCATAAAATATGCAGCGAAACCGGAAAAAAAAATATTTGTGCTGTCAAATTGAAGAAAAAAAAAAAGGAATTTGGTTTCATTTCAGGGAGTTTCGTATTTACGCCGTTCACCCTATGGTAAAACTTATAACGCTTTTATCCTTTGATTCATGGGGCTGTGTGAGGTGTCATTTTTTGCGCCATGACATGCACTTTCTATCAGTACCTTGTTTGCGCATACATGACTTTTTGATCGCTTTTTATTACATTTTTTCTGGATTTGATGCGACCAAAAATGTGCAATTTTGGAGTTTGGAATTTTTTAGCGCTGACGCCGTTTACCGTGCGAGATCAGGAATGTGATAAATTAATAGTTCAGGCGATTACGCACGTGCCGATCGTATCGCTGGGGGGGGGGAGATCCGTCCCACTAGACACCAGGGATATGCAGTACAAAGCATTTCAATGCAGCTGTCAGGTTTGACAGCTGCATTAAAATGCTTAAATAGCCAGCGCGACAACGGGACCCGAGCCGGCTAAAAGAGGCGCTCCCAAGCTGCAGACAGTAGCCGGGAGCGGTGCCGTTCATAGCGGGGTCCAGGCGGGACCCATCTCTTAACTTCCCCTGCGCCACCATGACGTAACAGGTACGTCATGGGACGCTAAGGGGTTAAACAAATTCAGGCCGCGTTCACACAAGGTGTGACATCGGCCTTTCTGTGACCCGATTGAGTCACAGAAAGGCCAGTGTCAGGGAAGTTTATCCTGGCCGGCACTGCAGTACCGACCGGATAAACTTAAAGAAGCAGTTCAGTTTTGTTTTTTTTCGGCCCCCCGGGTAGCCGCTGTCATGTATACTTACAGAAGATGATCGGTGTCCCGTTCCCGTCGGTCAGTTCCCGTCCCGCGGTGCTGTTCAAATCGGGCGCGCTCACGTCCGCCGGCTGCTGCTAATCCTCTTCTCTAACCAGTGATTATACGCTGGACAGTGGCGTAGCTACCGCGGTCGCGGCAGTCGCCGCCGCGACCGGGCCCGCCATGAAGGGGGCCCCGCGAGGCCCTCCTGATCAATCACTCTTTGATTGTTTTGTTTTTTATCAGCCTGCACGGGGGTGGGGGGAAAGAGGAGGCCATCTATGAGGGTGGGGCGAAAGAGGGGGCCATCTATGAGGGTGGGGGGAAAGAGAGGGGGCATCTATGAGGGTGGGGGGAAAGAGGGGGGCATCTATGAGGGTGGGGGGAAAGAGGAGGGCATCTATGAGGGTGGGGGAAAAGGGGACCATCTATGAGGGTGGGGGGAAAGAGGGGGGCATCTATGAGGGTGGGGGGAAAGAGGGGGGCATCTATGAGGGTGGGGGGAAGGAGGGGGGCATCTATGAGGGTGGGGGGAAAGAGGGGCATCTATGAGGGTGGGGGGAAAGAGGGGCATCTATGAGGGAGGGGGGAAAGAGGGGGGCATCTATGAGGGAGGGGGAGAAGGGGACCATCTATAAGGGGGGGACCATCTATAAGGGAGGGGGGAAAGGGGACCATCTATAAGGGAGGGGGGGAAGGGGACCATCTATAAGGGAGGGTGGGGGGAAATGGGGGCCATCTATAAGGGAGGGTGGGGGGAGAGGGGGCCATCTATAAGGGAGGGTGGGGGAGAGGGGGCCATCTATAAGGGAGGGTGGGGGGAGAGGGGGCCATCCATAAGGGAGGGTGAGGAGAGAGGGGGCCATCTATAAGGGAGGGGGAAGAGGGGGCCATCTATAAGGAGGGGGGAGAGGGGGCCATCTATATGGAGGGGGGAGGGGAGGGGAGGCCATCTATAAGGGAGGGTGGGGGGAGAGGGGGCCATCTATAAGGGAGGGTGGGGGGAGAGCGGGCCATCTATAAGGAGGGCAACATGGGAGGAGAGGGGCCATCTATTTGGGGGGGCAACATGGGAATACACAGAGGGAATACACAGAGGGAATACACAGAGGGGGGCATATACTATTAGGGGGTCACATAGAGTCAGGGCTACCCACTAAATGAGGGTGTAAAGGGGCCAATACAGATGTGCAGTGTGTATAGAGATGAGGATGATGCCAGAGTGAGTAGACTAATATGTCTGTCTGGCAGATTCTGTGGATTTGTGGCTCGGAGAAGTTCTCATAATGGCCCAGGACGGATGGAGAAGAAGATGAAAAGGGAAGAACTCCGATCAGAAAAGACGTCTCCTGTGAGTCACCTGATATAACTGCACTGTAATGTATATGGTGTATAGAACCTGTGTAGAGCTGGGGCCACCTCTATATGACTGGATGAGGTGATTTAGTATACTGGATTTGGTCAGTAACAATATGGTGGTGATGGTAGTAGTTGTGGTGTGGCAGTAATGTTTCCTTCCTATATACTGGTATTACTGGTAATATTGGTCTCAGTATACAGGATTTGGTCGGTAACAGTATGGCGGTAATATGTACGGTGATAATACTTTCTCTTCCAATATGCTGGTGTTATTGGTAATATCTGTCTTGGTGTGTGTGTATATATATATATATATATATATATATATATATATATATAGATATATATATACACACCAATAGCATCACTTGGTCGTGAAAGGAGGGGGGGGGCCCAAGTTGGCCTCTCGCACCAGGGCCCAGGAGACATTAGCTACGCCCCTGACGCCGGAAGTCACTCGCTTCCATGCATTCGCTATGGAAGCACGTGACTTCCGGCGTTCAAATTACAAGGGAGAGAAGAGGATTCACAGCGCCGGCGGACGTGAGCGCGCCCGATTTGAAGGGCACCGCGGGACGGGAACGGGACACCGATCATCTTCTGTAAGTATACATGACAGCGGCTACCCAGGGGGGGGCGAAAAAAAAACTGAACTGCTTCTTTAATCTCTATTGAATTGAGCTTGCATGCAGAATTCACCATTGCACACAATGGAAAATTTTGATGTGAAAAAGTTCACATTGGAGACTCTAAACTGCCTAATAGTCACTAAATCTGACCCCATCTTCAAGGAACTCCAAAGTAAATTGGGATGGCAATCCAACAACCTTAATGAGATTGTAATGCCTTTTGGACCCTTTCAAGTCCAAAGCTGGTCATACATTCATACATACAGTATAATGAAACTTTTAGACAACAGTTTAGGGCACTCAGGAGATGTAAATATGTAAAAAGTATTAAATTAACTGGTACCAGAAGGTTATACAGAATAAAAAAAAACAAACATACTCAAAGCCTCCCAGTACTTATCAACTGCTGTATGCCCTAAAGGGAGTTATATATTATTTATAAGACAGGCACAACACTTCCTGCTTTCACCTCTGTCAACGTGAGGAGCTGTAGTAAATTCCCATGGCAATAGAGAACCTTTGAAAGACTGTTTACATGAAGTGATCTGCGAATGTTGAAAGATCGCAATGAAAGATTTCTCGCTTGTCGCTTGATCGTTCACTGTGTTTACACGAGCCGATTATCGCTCAAATGCGAACAATAATCGTTCCCTGTAAACGCACCATCAGACTATCCTGTAGTTTATCATTTTAAGAAACACCTTAAGGGTGCCTTTACACACACCAGGTCCGCAGCGGAATCCACTGTGGATCCAGTTCCCATGCATCCCAAAGTGAAAACATACTCTGTGGCTTGCTTTGGGGGTTCCCGGCGTCTGCTCGTCCCGCTCGGCCAATCAGTACGTTGCCCCACCACAGCCACTGATTGGCTGAGCGGGACGTCCAGCCGAGAACCGCCGAAGCGGGGAGCAGGTGATGTATGCTCCGGCCAGAGGGGGGTTAACTTACAGCAAAGGCCTTAAGGAGCTGCGGGGCAGCTGCCCAGATGATCACTAGATCGTCTGAGCAGCCCATAGAGGATAGTGGCGGTCTGTTGCCACCGCTCCTACTCCATGGAGCGACTGCAGCAGAATGCTGCTATATTTGTCATTTGTCTTTCAACATGTTGGAAGATAAACCACAGCAACGATCAGCCGACATGGCTCATGTCGGCTGATCGTTGCCTTCTATTACACTGGAGGATTATCGGCCGTTACGGCCGATGTCGGCCGAATATGGCTGATAATTGTTCCGTGTAGTAGGGCCTTTAGAGCTGCTCTATGGAGTAGTTCTTGCTCTGCCTACTATCTCATTAGAGGTTCCCCTTTCTTACTTAAAAATACCCTAATAGAGCATAAGGAAATGGGTTACCCAGTGTGAACACAAGTCTTCTCCGGGAATAAGTTTGACCAAGCTAAATGACCAGGTAAAATAGTTCCTCTCCGTATGATAGAGTTTCCAAAACACTTAAAGTGCTATCATCCTATCCTTGTGTTTATCTCAGGCTCTATACATCATAGAAGAATTATATATTAACACAGTAAGTTGCCTTGAAATGAAATTCTTCCCTTTAAATTCGCTTTGATGTTTCTTCTCCATCCTCATTTTTGCATCTCGATATTTAATGTCTCTATCAACGATTATACAAATTTCAAGAAGACAAGGAAGTATTATAATATTGTCGAGTCCCCGCTAGTTTTCCGGTTCAAATCCTAGTTCATGCTGTTTGTTAAGTACTTGTTCACAGTGACAGCTTTCACCAAAACAGAATGTACTGAATAATTCTCTCCAAACTGCTCTGTCCTGCTGAGCCTCAAGTGAAACAAACTCTTCAAACTCCATCATGTGAACTTTTTATGCTGAACAATCTCTTTCAAGCCATTTCATTCAGAGATACTACCCGTGAAACTGGAATTCAGGGGGATGATGTGACATCACAGTGTCCTATCCCTAGGACGGGTCATGGCCACCAAAGTTGTACCACATGATTTCCCTTAATTGCTTTCTGTTAATTGTATTGCTCCTATTCAACAACAAAAATACATAAGTACTTTAGACCTGAGGCGGACCTCACATTGAACGGGCAATTGAAATCTTAAATAGACAGTTTAAGTTTAAAATGTTTCGACTGTCACATTGATTTCACAAGGGAAATTCTGGGCCGATATTGAAATAAAAAGAATCGGTGTCAGCCGTGTTTGTTTGCACATACTTCGCGGTAAACAGTAAATAGTGAGCCGATAGTAAACACTTGGTATAAGGAAAAGAGGAGAAAAATGATACGTATGTATATTTTTAATCCAGTTAGATTGTAGTAGGAGACACTCTGTATATTTGAATGTAGACTGAATGCATAAAATTAAAAAAATATATATATGGAACTAAATGTGTTTTTAACTAGTATAATTTTATCTCTTCTATGTTCTCTTAAACATTGGTGCAGAAGAGTTGGTACAAAAAAAAAAATCAGCTTTTTTTTAACACTTTGGAATCACTATGAGGTTTAGGGCTGGGTTCAAACACAGTAAAATAACTAAATACTCAGTTTAAAAAAGTGATGGGAAAAGCAGGCACGATTTAGCAGAGGACCATAGCCTCCCATAGACCTTTAGCATGGCTTATACTAGACTTTAGTGTAAATTATGGGGGGAAATGACTATGAGGAAACTATGAAGAAAGTGTCCATTGTCTTAGTAGCGCCACCATAAGGGACATAAGGCACTGTATACTCCACACTGATATTAATGATGTAAAGCATGAGTGCAGGAGCCCAACCTCCCTTTATTAACATAAAATATCTCAAAATAGGTGTTCTAAACCAGACAAACCTTAGACCAAAAATGTAGATTATCATGCCCCAAAATGTATGTTTCTCATTAATTTGGACTTAAAGGGGTTATCCAGGATTAGAAAAAAAACAGTGCCACGCTGGTCTTCAGGTTGTGTGTGGTATTACAACTTGGCTATAATAACGTGAATGCAAGCCACACAGGGTTCTAATCTTAATCACAGATAATTAGTTTAAATGTTTGATATCCTGACATACAAATATGATCAGTGATCATACAGCTTAAAAACTGTAATCTCGCACTAGTTGTTGGTATTGGAGAAACTTTTCATCCCTGTCATTTAAACCTTTTCAGTGCCGAAATCAATGGTTATCCAACCACACCCTTACCTGTTCAACTACACGACTGCTGCTGGGGAACATAACAAATGTGTATACTTACCTGTCCAACCACACCACTGCTGCTGGGGAACATAATAAATGTGTATACTTACCTGTACAACTACACTACTGCTGCTGGGGAACATAATAAATGTGTATACTTACCTGTCCAACCACACCACTACTGCTGGGAAATATAACAAATGTATATAATTATCTGTCCAACCACACCACTGCTGCTGGGAAACATAACAAATGTATATACTTACCTGTCCAACCACACCACTGCTGCTGCTGGTACATGCCGCATGTGCAGGAAATATTTACTCAGCATAGACAGCATAGATCTCTCTATTCTGTCTATACCAAGTGGTCATTTCCAGACCGCTTTGGCAGAAGTTATAAAGAAGAGGACCAGTAGTAGTGGCAAAGCAGAACAGGTAATATACACGTTCGTTATGTACCCCGGAGCCCCATCATCATCTTTACTTTTTAGTAAGGATTAGACAATCCCTTTAAGTATGTTGCAAGAAATCCCTGTGCATATTATAATGCATAAGCATAATGCACTGGTGTAGGGCAAAGATAAGGAGGGGCAACTGGGTTAAATGATTGTTAAATGAACAAGGATAGAATACAGCTTTGCAAAAATCTATATTTGAAACAATTAAAAGTTACTAAGTAGGCTACAGTAGACTATTATATTTGCTCCCATTCATTGTCCATTGTAGACTGCAGAGGTCTCTGCATGGCTCTATTTTAAAAATGCTGATCAGCTGATCACTGTAGGTCCAGTTACCTTTTGTTATTACTTGAAGAAGCTGCAGCCAGCCATATATTTCCTTTACAGTAGCACTGTAGGGGAAGTGTAGGGTCACATGCTGTCAATCCAGATGAATCACTGTCTATGGAATACATGGGTGGGTCGGCAGACCAAAAGCCCCCATTTGCTAACTTATTGTATTATTTGTAGATCATTCATATCTAATTATATGGCATCATTATTATGGCATAATAACCTGATGAATATAATTTTATCAGTAGTTGTAGACGCCCAGCACAATCTGTCAGGAAAGGGGTGATACAATAGTTTTTCTAGGACAGATGTGTTGGTGAAGGCTGAGTGACAACCCCTGTAGGACCTGTATGGTAGTCATACTGATTGTCACCGTGCCTTCAGAGCAGCTACTACACACCAACTACACATGGGTAAATAGACTTTTTTGCCAGATGGCACAGGAAGACATTTTTTAACCCTTTCTAAAACATAAATAAATAAGTCTAACAGTTTGCAACCAGTGAAGTACTTAGGCCATGTTCATACAATGTATGAGACCAGCCGTTCCGGCAGTATCGGGCAGATGATCTTTTCAGCCGCAGTGTTCTGATGCGGGCGCATCCATGCGCGGCCGCATCAGAGCTCTCCACTGCACACTATGGAGCGAGCGTCCGGCCTTAAATGTCCCATGGTGCCGCACAGCCTCATTGGATTTATGTAGAGGTGAAATGCTTCTACATAAATCCTGTGTACACCGGAGCCTCTCCATATGCATGCACTGACATGTACAGTACACCAACTCAGAGCTTGTGTATCCTTCACTAACATTTTTTTTTGCCAAAATAATGACAAATGCAGCACATGCAGCAGCCATACTTCCTCTGCATGGGACCGCTCCCAGCCTTTCTGGAACAAGTGGAACGGAAGGCCGAGATGCCCATAATTTATTTGCCAAACAAGCATTTGCGACTCAATTTGATTGCATCTGTGGCAGAAAATGGCCTCTGCGCCATATGATAAATGGCCCCCTTGGACCCTAATTGATTAACACTTCGGACATGTCAAAAGCTTTATCTAATGACAGGTCCAAAAATGACAAGGATTATTGTTGTTAACAAACTGAAAAATAACTGCAGGGATCTATATCTCATTGGGAAAAGACGTAGCTACCTTCTCCTACTTTGTGGAAATTAATACAACTCGAAAGGTAACACATCTCTTGTTGCACCACCTCCCCCATATTTCTTAAGGAAAACAAAAAGCTAGATTTTACCAGCTTATTTGAGCCCCATCAAGAACTCTCAGTCATAGAAGATATAGTCATCTTATAGCCATCTAAATTTTAATGTATTCTACACTATACTTTTAGTCTCCTTTTACTTTACATCAATGATAGAAAATATTGGTATACCCCACTCGCTTTTAAAGGGATTGTGTCCAGTTATAAGCCTAGGTTATGTAATTGTTATTTATGCAATTTTCTAATACAGTAAAATTCCATTAATATAGCATCCGATTATTCAGACATTCTGATAATCTATAGTTTGTTTCCAGTGCCGTGCTGCATTATAATCTAGTATATGCCAAAACCAGAACCAAAAGACAAACAAAAGAGCCCAATTGAGAGACCCCTCTGGTTATATATGAGGTTAAAATGTTATTCTTGGCTGACTACCAGAGTCTCTTTCAGCCTGAAAACTAAATTTTATACATTTTTACCTTAACCACTACAAGCGTTTCCCCAGAAGTCCTCGCACTATATCTTTGTAAGTATCACTCATGATAAATGTCAGAAGAAGAATTGATGTTATTATTGCATTGTTCATTATAGCTTTTTAGTGCACATTGATCAATTGATCTAGAGCATTTGAGCATTTTAGTTTCACGTGAGTTTTATGGGGGTCTCGAAACATCAACAATAGACTTCTCTACAAAAAAAGACGAGGGAGATTGCATCTTTTTGGTGTAAAACTTCTCAGTTTCATGATTCATTAAACCCATTTTCTCCGTGTGCAGTCGGACCCCAGCTCAATACATGAGGTATGAAGGAAGAAAACTATCAGTAGCTGAAAAAAACAACAACATAAAACTGTGCGTCTATAGTTCACGGAAGTTTGTAAAAATAAACTTTTTGTGAGTTTTATGAGCTTTCAGGTTTTATATACATTATTATGAAAAAAATAATGTTATTCCATTGTTATGATTAAGATAAAGAAAAATACAATTATAACTGAAAAATAAATAATAAACAAAAAAAAACAGTTGTAAAAATTAGTTTTGCACTCTTTATGTTTACTTTAACTACTTGTAAGAGGTGTAAAAGTTTACTTTTAATGTTTTTTCTATCTGGATCCTTAGGTAGAAGTTTATTTATAATGTAATATAAGAAATGCAGGAAGAAAAGTTACAAATATATAAGTGTAAGGGACAGTATTCTTTTTTTTTTTTTTTTTCATCATAAAACAAGATTTAGTAGTTTTCCACTTAATCTTAGTGAAAAGAACCCACTACCTTACATATTGCACAGATAATGTAATGGCTAGCAGGAAACAAAAAAGCCTTTGTGATATGGCCACCTCCTAAAGTTGTTGCAAAGAAACTTTTCCCCTTCGTATCTCCTAACAAATTCTAATTAATGCCAAGCATTCCTCTACTGAAATCATTGAAGGCGTAACAAGCAGTGGGGGAAAAAGACATTTTGAATGCTGGTGATTGCCCTGTTAGAATTATACGACTGAATGCCAGAGCCTCCTAACTTACTGTCTATTAAACCCAAGCTTTCAAAGAGAAATGCATCTACAAAAGCTGTCAATCTTCCTTGCCCCTAAAGCCTGGGTTCACATGGATTCAAGTGACAGGCCCCCCTCCCCCTGTGCACAATACATCAATCTGTCTCTCCCACAAGCACCCACAGCCCATTGTGCAGGCCGCAGGTGCCTATTATGGCACCCATGACTGACTCCCTCAGCTCCTCCCCTGAGAAACAGGAACTTCAGACAATAGAACACTGTGGGAAGACGATGATGGGTGTTTTAGGGTATAGACAGATGGTGAAGGGTACATGGGTGGTACGGCAAGGTGTCTTTAAAACACAGCCATAACATCTACAACTTTTATTATTTTATGCAGAGTTGAATTTGTTATTCAGCTCTTTGGAAGTAATAAGTTGTATACCAGCAGTCCTATGTAAAGCCACAGATAACTGTGAATTTTCATATTACAGCTCTGCTACATCTAGGTGCATAAAGTACTTTTATAATAATAGTTATACAGTAATTCATTCTGCACCTTAGTAAACTAAACTAAGGTGCAGAATGAATGTCTAACTGGGAAATACATCAAAGTACACATATGGTTCTAGTTATGGTATAGTCAAGATTTTTCTACACAGTATATAAGTGAAACTGAAAAAGTTACGTGAAAGTGTAAAAGTGAACAATATAAATTAGATGTTTCATGCCTGTCACATGCATTTATAACAATACAAGCCTCTTAGCTACAAATAGCCACTTGAAATACAAACAAAAGTGCCCTGTCAAGGGGTATAAATAAGCAATTTAAGGGATTTCCTATAATAATCTTGCGTCAGATTAGGTTATGCTCTAATAGACATGGGACCATGAACATTTTAGGGTATATTCACAAGTGACAGATTTGTGTTAGAGATAGAAAATCTGTTCCAATACAAGAGGTAGATGTGAGCAATGTGATAGATTGATAATAGATAGATAGATAGATAGATAGATAGATAGATAGATAGATAGACAGACAATGGATAGATAGATAGATAGATAGATAGATAGATAGATAGATAGACAGACAATGGATAGATAGATAGATAGATAGATAGATAGATAGATAGATAGATATTTAGATGATTTTAACATATATCAAATACGCTGCACTGCTCAGTTTTATTTGGCAACAACTAACAACAAGTGCTGCCAATATTGATTTTTGAAAAAGATGACGGAGGTCGTTGAAACGTCGCTATCTGACACTTTGCTGTGCTGTCTCACTATGGAATAAATCACATTTATTTTTGACTACTTCGGAGTGCTGTGGAGATTTCTGCTATAGATAGATAGATAGATAGATAGATAGATAGATAGATAGATAGATAGAAGATAGATAGATAGATAGATAGATAGATAGATAGATAGATAGATGATAGATAGATAGATAGATAGATAGATGATAGATAGATAGATAGATAGATAGATAGATAGATAGATAGAAGATAGATAGATAAATAGATAGATAATAGATAGATAGATAGATAGATAGATAGATAGATAGATAGATAGATAGATGATTTTAACATATATCAAATACGCTGCACTGCTCAGTTTTATTTGGCAACAACTAACAACAAGTGCTGCCAATATTGATTAGAATTCATATGAATGATTCAGCGGTTCACTGCCAATTATTGGCCCATCTAAGGTGTCCTATTACCAGCACATACATAACTGATCAGAGCTTTCGGTCTACGTAAAAGGACCCTTAGGGCTGTATTACACTGCTTGAGTGAACAGGTGCCAGTGTCCTAGATCAGCGCCCCTTTACTCAGTCTATTACATGGCTCAGTAATCGTTTGGCCATGGCTGCATAAGCGATCACTAGACTGTTTGTGCGGCCAATGAAGATGTGTGGCCAATGGGCAATAATTTTATGATAGATCAAAACTGCCCCATCAACCAATGAGCATGCATTTACTCAGCATTTACGGCTGTGAAATAGCTAGTCATATATATTCTGATGTTAGATCATACATTCTCTACCACCCTCGCATTAACACTTCCTAGACAGTATTTGTGTCCCCAACCTAGTGGCTGCATGAGACTGGCCGTGACATCTACACATTCATTTACTGGTATTTCCCCCACAGTAAAATTCATAGCAATTATACATCAAATGCATGTTCCAAATTAGAGATGTCCCCCTAACATATAAAAGTATCCTAGAATATGGTATGTATACTTTATGATTGATGGTGGTCCAATCTCAGGGCCCCCCATCAATACTGAAAATAGGGGGGGGGGGGCACACAGTCACAGGCACACTCCCTGATAACTGGCTGGGGGCTGCTTTAGAGGAGGAATATAGTGAAGGTGGTACAATACTACACTAGTGGTGATTCCCGATAAAGTGATGACCTAGTCATCACTTTATTGGGAATGCCATCGCCTTATAAGATGAGAATAATCTTTTAACATACAAGATGTCATCTGCAATTGTGATTCTCTTGCTGTGTTGAAATTACAACTTCCAGTCCGTCCCAGAAGCCTGTATGTTGTGTCTAGTTTATACAGAACGTCAGAGCCAAAAAGATTACAGAAGAGCCAAAGAGTCCACCACATAATAGTAATAAACTTTGAAACGATCATTGAAATGTATTAGTAAAGTCTGACAAGAATATCACTGGTTTAGTAAAGAAATGCTATTCTTTGTATAATCAAATGTGTTGGGCCACCTCTAGCCTGGATACAAGATCAGATTCAGGTGGGTATGGAGGCTCTGTATGCCATGCTATGGCGCATCTGACCCACATGTTGCAGCTGGGCCTGTAGATCCTGTACTCTCATAGGCTGTCATAGCTGGCGTCCCAGCTGGTCCCATAAATGCTTAATTGGGAATAAATCCAGAGACCGGGAAGGACAAGAAAGTGCTGAAATCTAATGGAGACATTCCTGGGAAACCCTTGTTGTGTGCGGGTGAGAATGATCCATGTGAGGGGACACATCCGACTGCTGGATGTCCTGTGCATATTACTGTACTGTTAGTGTCCATCGTATCACTACATCTGATCCCAAACAGAGTCTGGAGTCATCGCTTAAGAGAATATAAAAGCAGACTAGATAGACCAGAGGGTCGTTTTCTGCTGATAACCTTCTATAATTCATAGGGGGAGATTTATCAACCATGGTGTAAAGTGAAACTGGCTCAGTTGCCCCTAGCAACCAATCAGATTCCACCTCATCATTCCTTAGATTCTTTGAAAAATGAAAGGTGGAATCTGATTGGTTGCTAGGGGCAACTGAGCCAGTTTCACTTTACACCATGTTTGATAAATCTCCCCCATAGTCTCTAGCAGTCCAGGTTTCTTATTCATGCCACCACTGAAAATTGAGGCGACAGTGGCTTGCCATGAATGGCAGGACATGTACTGGGGACCATGACAGGGGTGTATAATGATGGTGGACAAGGTAACTGTGGGAGCTGCTCATGGTTGTTGTGGATCAAACAATCCATTTTCCTAGTGTTCTGTCTGAGGCGTCTGTAGCCCTCATGCTGCTGCCGATACCCCCTAACAACTTGGTCGGAACAGCCTTGATGGTGGGAAATGGTGGTGCCTTTCTAAGTCCAATGATGTGCCCCTCTCAATGCCTGTTAACTGGTCAAAATGTCTTTACCTGCATTGTAGCAGCATGACTAGCAGTCAACAATCTCTCACCAAGAGGTACACTACCAAAAGTAGCCACTGAGAACCTTTCTATATAGCAGCTGGGGAAGCACTATTACTATGCTTTGTTGCATCCCACCACACCTGTTATTATTTACATACTGAGACATACTTGCACCTGACATTTGTATCTTGGTGAATTATTGATTTTTGACAATGAGTGTACTGTATTATATATACATATATATATATATATATATATATATATATATAAAATATATATATTTTTATTATATATATATATATATATATATATATATATATATATATATATATATAGACTACTTTTTAACCCAGGAAAATCTTCTCAAAAGTCAGGGGTCGTCTTATACACCGGGTGTCGTCTTATAGGACGGGTGCTGAAAACTTCGGAACCAGACTGGAGAATCTGCGGTTGCTGGTTGCCGCATAGGTAGGCGGAGCTAAAAAGCGTCTGCATCCCTGCCATATGTGGCGACCGTGTGAAGGGCAGAGCAAGCTGCGGGTGTCCGGGGTATGGAAAAGATACAGTAGAGTGGCACTGTGCCCAGAAAAACATGGTTTCCATTGTTACCAGTGGTTCCATCATTGCTGAAGTCTAAACCTGGTGTATGTCTCTTCTTTAGCTGCAAGTCATAGTCCTGGGAGGAAGGTCCTCTTCTATGAGCTGACAAGTACTTGTCTGTTGCGTACAACCCTTATAAAGTCAGCTTTATTGTTTTCAGACAAAAGTGTATAATTTTAATTTGGTGCCCACAAAACATCTCATCCACCTCCGCAGACTGCAAGTGTAACATTGATAATGAAAAATACATCGACGTGCACCGCCACTATTCATCACAGCCTGTTGCTTTTCAGGAAATTCCCGTTCTCTATCTATGACTAATCTTTAGGTGGCTAATCAGCTGTTGAAGCTAATGGTGCCGCATGAATATATCATTTATTCTTTCCTTCCTCAGGGTCACAGAAGTGGAGTCACTCATTCTTCCTCCTATACAATAGAGTTGACTCAAAGGCGGGTTGTCAATCATGGATTGCGGTGGAAGTCATTTTTATCAGTACATTTATATAGGACCCTGGAAGACAGAATGCTGACATACCTAACCATATGATCGGTAGTGTCTCTTCTATCAGGAAATTAGGGATTTTAGATGAGAGATGATAGGAGTTGGAGTTTTATGTAGGTGGATTATAATAACAAGAATGGTAATGCCTCCCTGTGGAATATCTGGAAATGTACAAGAGCCATTGAGGACTATAGAGACCAGATAAGCATATGGGTGGGTGTAGCGCGCTCTAATATAGGTCAAGGACATGGAAGATGGCTGGGCTCTGACAGAGCTGTCACTAAATGTTTTTCTATTTAGTTTTTTTTTCTTTCTTCTTTTAAACATCTAATCCTTGGCTTAAACAAAAAAAAAAAAAATTGCTCAGGAAGGGCTGAAATGCACAATGTGAACACAGCCCTGTACTTTTACCGCATTACTGTCATTAAAAATAATGTTAAAGAGGAGCTCCAGCGATTTTTTTTTAAATCTGGTTTTAGAAAGTTATATAGTTATATAGATTTGTAAATTACTTCTATTTAAAAATCTTCAGTCTTCCTGTATTTATCAGCTGCTGTATGCCCTGCAGTAAGTGGTGCATTCTCTCCAATCTAACACAGTGCTCTCTGCTGCCACCTCTGTCCGAGACAGGAACTGTCCAGAGCAGTAGCAAATCCCCATAGAAAACATCTACTGTGGACAGTATTTATCAGTTGCTGTATGCCCTGCAGTAAGTGGTGCATTCTTTCCAATCTGACACAGTGCTCTCTGCTGCCACCTCTGTCTGAGAGAGGAACTGTCCAGAGCAGTAGCAAATCCCCATAGAAAACATCTCCTACTCTAGACAGTTCCTGTGATGGACAGAGGTGGCAGCAGAGAGCACTGTGTCAGACTGGGAAGAATACACCACTTCCTGCAGGACATGCAGCAGCTGATAGTTACTAGAAGACTGAAGATTTCTAAATAGAAGTAAATTACAAACCTTTATAACTTTGTGAAACTTGTTGATTTGAAAGAGAAATGTTTTCGCTGGAGTACTCCTTTTAAGTGCATGGTGTTCGCAGATTGGATTGCATTTTTAATGTGAAAAATTGCTACAGTATAATATAATAGACAGATAGATAGATAGATAGATAGATAGATAGATAGATAGATGGATAGATTGATAGATTTATTTGAGTTAAAAAAAAAAGACTCAGCACAGCTGAATTACATGGCTGCTAATTTTATTTTAATACTTGGTCACTGTGAGGGTGTTTCAGCAGGCGATCAGGGGGTAGCGGCTTGTTCTCTTCGATAAGGCAATGATTTTAAAAATTTAATATTAAGCGTCTTCTGTCCCCTTATCTGCCCTATGCACATAGGTACCCTAACACAAACTAGCTCTTTCTAAAAGACCATAGTTTTTAAGCTGGCCATAAATTAGACATTAGTCAGCTGAGCCTGCAAATTTTACCAGGACCACCAACCCTCTAATGTGTAGAGCTGCCTCCTAATTCTTCCTCGATAGATGAATAAGGCATGTTAAAGGGGTACTCTGGAGGATGTATTTATTTATTTATTTTCAAATCAATTCTCATCAGAAAGTTATAAACCTTTTAAATTACAACTGTAAGGCTGGGTTCACACTGCGTTTTTTGCAGTCTGTTTAACATATTCATTTTATGGGAAAAAAAAACAGAAGCAAAAAACCGATGCAATTGTGTGCATCCATGTGGATACGTTTTTCTTCTGTACGTTAAAAGTAACCATTTAAAACTGATCTGTTAAATGGACTGCAAAAATGCATTGTGGACACAGCCTAACTCCAAAAATTCAAGCCTTTCAGTACTTATCAGCTGCTGTATGTGCTGCAGGAAATGCTATATCTGGCTCGGTGCTCTCTGCTGCCACCTCTCTTGAGGTTAGAAACTATCCAGAGCAAATCCTCATAGAAAAACCTTTCCAGATCTGGACAGTCCCTGACAGAGGACAGAGGTGGAAGCTGTAACAGATGTTTTGCAGTAGCTACCCCCTCCACTTCATTATGAACTCATGAACGCACTGCTGAGCTAAGCATTCATGTGTACAGGGGAACTATATGTGTATGGCTACTTATGCAGTAAAGCACCTGGCCTGTTCCAGTACTTGCCTGGCACTGTGCTGACAATAGAGGAGGACAGAAACAAATTGGTGGTGGACGTTTAAAAACAAAAAAAAAAAACACCATGTCATGCTGTGTTATTGATAAAAAAAAAATTTTTAAGCAAACTAAGGTGGGGAACATTTTTAAAGGTCACAAAACTCTTCTGTGATTTTAGACTTTTAGTCATTTATTCTTAAACTAATAATAAAAAAAAAAGAAAAGAAAATGGTGCCATTAAAACAGTAGTCATATAGCATTATATTGTAATACCGTATAACCAACAAACATTGACAATTTATACAACTGGCAAATTGTTTTATAAAACTCAAATGCAAAAAAATAACTATTTGGAGTAGGAAAAAAAAAGAATAAAAAATCCTCACCAGGTGTGCAAGAGGAGGTAAGATGGAGATATGTGAGAGCAATGATGAGAAAAGGGTGTGAGGCAACCTGCTACACCACATTCCACCTCCGTTCCGTCACAAGCTGCAAAGGCGTGGAAGTTCCTCACATATATATTAAATATAAAAAAAAAGTTTTTTTCTGATTCGAGACCTAAAATCAAGATAGATATCTTTCCTTAAAATGGAGAATTATATAAAACATAATATTCAGAACCACATCATCCATATAATAGTGGCAGCTGCCATGCCCACGTAATGGTGCCAGCCTCCATGGCTTTGTAGTATTTCCAGATCCCAGTATATACACTATACCACCCACAGTGTTCATGTTTTACACCATCTATCTCCCCCATGTGCTGCTATCCTCCCTGATAGAATAATATATTTTATATTGCACTACAATTAAATAACTATTCATTTCTAAATAATTCTTAAAGGAGAAGTCCGGCGAAAAATTTTATTAAAGTATTGTATTGCCCCCCAAAAGTTATACAAATCACCAATATACACATTTTATGGGAAATGCTTATAAAGTGTTTTTTTCCCTGCACTTACTACTGCATCAAGGCTTCACTTCCTGGATAAAATGGTGATGTCACGACCCGACTCCCAGAGCTGTTTGGGCTGTGGCTGCTGGAGAGGATGATGGCAGGGACTGAGGGACACAAGGCACTGGAGGGACACTGAGCATCCCCCTGCCATCATCCTCTCCAGCAGCCACAGCCCACACAGCTCTGGGAGTCGGGTCGTGACATCACCATGTTGTCCAGGAAGTGACATCACCATTTTATCCAGGAAGTGAAGCCTTGATGCAGTAGTAAGTGCAGGGAAAAAACTCTTTATAAGCATTTCCCATAAAATGTTTATATTGGTGATTTGTATAACTTTTAGGGGGGGCAATACAATACTTTAATAAACATTTTCGCCAGACTTCTTCTTTAAGTAAAGTATTTGCTGTCCTTGGGCCCCACAGCAGCCGTATGTTACAAATTCTATTCACAAAATGCTGAAGAACTTTGGCTCAGGTCAAGTGGAACATTGGGGATATAGGCACATGGCTTCTTCTTGTTGTTAAAAAAAGAACCATTGTTCCTTGTAGATCAGCTGAAGGTTTTTTTTTTACTTTTTGTGTTTTGCTCTTTAGATAACAATGACACCTATTTTCTTGTAGCCACAAATACCCTCTGTGCTCCAGCCCTAAGGGGAGAGACACATGTATGACTTGAAGCTAGCAAAAAAAATAGGATCCAATTGCTTCCCATAGAGAAAAACACACAAGCTACTTGTAGATGATCCAGAGGGGACAATGCTACCTATTTGTTCTCATTAACAAGTGGCCGGAGTGTTAAAAAGTAGAAGAACTTTGTCATGTACAATCTGACAGAATAGAGCAAGGAACAATGGAGCAGATTTACTAATACTGTCTAATGCTTAGACAATGCAAATAGACAGCCATTACTTGGGCCAAGTTTATCAAAGTGTATATATATATATATATATATATATATATATATATATATATATATATATAAAGACTGTCTAGTCTAAGCTTAGACCAACTATTAGTTGACTTCTAACCAGAATCATGCAGCAAAAGTTTGGTGGATTGTTTTAACGCAGTCATTATAAATAAATAATAAACCTAATATAAGAAATGACAATTCCCTCTAACAAGTAAGTAATATGAAGGTAATTACTCACATACCATTCTTCTTATAGGTACAGTATTGTGCAAAAGTTTTAGGCAGGTGTGGAAAGAAACTTGCAAAGTAAGCGCCCTATTAGACTAAGTGATAACCGGCTGAATCAGGCCGCTCCACGTAATAGAGACAACGATCGGCAGATGAAACGATCAATGGCTTATCGTTTCTATAGGTCTTGACCTAAAATCTTCGGGCGTTGGGCTATTACACGTTGCGATGCTCAGCAGATGGCTAACGATTGAATAAACTGTTCATACATTGCCTTTCCACACTCCCATTCTTCTCCTGCCCTATGCTTGCTTCCCGGCACTGCGCTGCAGCTTCTGGCCGCTGCGCTGACAGGCCGCTCAGACAATCACTGGAAGGTAGGGAAAGGACTGCACAGACATCGCTAATGATGTCCATGCAGCCCTTACTAAAAGATAATCGAGCCATGTAATAGGCTCAGTAAATGAGCCCAGATCTAGCAGATCGAAGCTCGTTTACACTGTTGATCGGGCAATCATCAGCCTGTCAGCCTGTTGTATTTTTCTAATTATTAAAATTCTAAGTAAATGAACAGAAATCTAAATCAGATGGGTATTTGGTGTGACCGCTAGTTTTGAGTTAGCATTGGGGAGTTCTAATGTGTATTGTAGTAACCTATTGCATTTTTTCACTGTAATTTTTGTACATTTTACTTACACATCCCTTTAAAGTGAACCAGGCACCCTTCACTCTGCTGAGCTGGGAGCACCTGATAAATATTGGAGTCTCCCATTGATTTTAATGTGGTTCGTTACTCGAGTCAAACACTTGAGCATTAAGAAATGCTCGACTCGAGTAACAAGCACTAAAGCATTTAATGCACACTTAACACTAGTGACTGACCTTGGCCTTCAGAACGGCATAAATTCTTCTAAGTAAAGTGCACAATTTCGCATTTTTTCGCATGCGAATATTTTTTTCGCATCTGCGCCACCTTTACCAGTGGGGCAGAGGGGGGGTGCGGCAGCTCGCAGAGGGATAAAAATGATACTGAAACCTACACCAGCTGTGAGCTGGCGTAGGTTTCAAAGTTTTCGCACTGACAGGCTCCGTGCGATCGGGATTTATGTAGAGGCAATGCGCTTCCACATAAATCCCCTGAGCTCCAGGGACATTTGTAATCCCAGCGTAAAAAACACCAGACTTCATAAATGTCCCCTTAAGTCTTTTGTCTAGCACAGGGAGGTAGATTATGTATACTGTATACACCGATCAGCCATAACATAAAACCTTATATTTTGTAGGTCCCACTTCTGCCTCTAGAACAGATCTGGCACATCAAGGCATTGACCCCACCAGACCTCTCTAGGTGTCCTGGGACCAAGATGTTAGAATCAGATCCTTAACCCCTTAATGATTCATGATATTTATTTTCATCAGGGGACTGCTCCATACGTGGCAATTTTCTGCTGGTTTAAAAACTGCTGTTAAAACTGAGAGTGGCATTTAAAAGGCTTCACATACCTCACAAGCCGACATTTGCCTGGCACTTCCTGGCATTATGATACTCCATCTGTCAGAGTCCCTTAAAGGGGTGTTCTCATTTGCCCCTTTTGAGTTCAGTAACACCATACCCCGGTCTCACTCCCTGGTTCAGTGCTGAGTAGCCTGCAGAGGGAGGGAGGATAGGACGCAGCGGTGGCGAGCTGGATGACCATGGCACTGCCATGTCTCCATCTGCTATTACACGTGCCTCCAGGGACAATCCAAGCCTTGAAGCCCATGTGGGATGTGGGAGGGAGACATCGAACATGTAAAAATATACTTACCAGCTCCTGACCACAAAAGTCCCGTCACTGCCGGCCACCGCTATCATAGCTCAGAATCTTAGGCAACCACTGCCAACATGATAGCGAGAGAAAGGGGCCAAACTCCGAAAGTAAGCAAATTTGCTAATGCGAAGCATTTGCAAAATTGCTTTCTGTTGCATTTTCCATCACCTAACAAAAGTTTAGCTTATGGGAATACCGAACACTTGCTGATGGGCTCCACAGCAGATAATGTTTGCTTGGGGCCCATGATTCAGACATCCTATGATAGTATTAGTATCAAAAAATACAATATCAATAGAGATTTCTGCTCCTAGACAGTATCAATAGAGATGACTACTTCTGACATTTCTAATAATCCAATGTGATGTAGACTGAATTCCCCCTGCTTATATGTGACATCGGTAGCCGGCGTTACCCTTAGGATATTTCATGCTTGTTTAATGTAAAAACATTGTCAATTTTCCACACAGTAACTCTGAATGAAACAGTATTTAGTAACTCTAGTCCCTTCCTGTTTCTTTGGCAGGCAATCACACGCCTCACGCATCATCACTAGTACAATCATTATCCTTTAAATATCTTACAGGTCCGCCCCTAGACGGCAAAACTGACCTTTCCTGTGTAACCAGTGGAATGGAGGTACAGCTGCTACTGGTGGGATGGCTCCTCCGGCTGCAGCTGTTTCTAGTATCAGTACAAAAACGAAAGGTTGACACATTGTAGCTCAGTTATTACATATCAGTGACATGGGTTAACAAGGCGAAGACACAGATAACCTGATATAACACCAACATCTCTGCTGTCTTTCTTTTAAAGCTTGTCAAAACACCGACTGACATAACCAAAACTGACATTGACCCCCAATGTGAAGAGGAGCTATTTACATAGATGACTAATCCTATAAAATGTCACTAAATTCAATGTAAGGTATACAGCTTGTTATGCTCATTCAAGGCATAGCTTTATAGAATAGTACATTAACATTTTATTCATGATAGCAATGAAGATGTTCATCAATTATTTTGCATTCCTTTTAAATTGTTACTGTCGTATTTCTATTTTTTTTTTTTTTTAGAAATCAATAGTACAGGCCATTTTAAGAAACATTGTAATTGGGTTTATTAGGCAAATATGCCATTATCTGCATTCAAAAAGACTTTCCCCAGGTCCCCCCCCCCTCCTCTCTCTCTCTCTCTCTCTCTCATTCACTGCTCATTATCAGGAAATCTTGTCTCTTTTACATCAATCGAGCCCTGTCTGTTCTATAGAGGGGGGAGGAGGGAGATAATTGGCCAGCAGATAGCAGAGAACAAAGGATTACAAAGTGGGACCTGTGTGAAAGACGGTATTCAGAGGTCAGAGAGGTCAGTGCTGACTGTCAAAGGAGATAGCCCGGTGATGTAGCTGTAAATTAACTCTTTGTTGTCCTGTTTTGGTGCCTCATCTCCCTCCACCCTTTCCCCCTCCATAAGAGAACCATAAAGACAAGGGGGAGAGCTTTAAACTGCTTTTTCATGCTAAAAATGCATTTTTTGGCTAATAAACCCAACTACAAAGTTTCTTAAAATCGCCTGTACTATTGATTTCTTCTAAGAAAATTAAACGACTGTGACACTTTAAGGGTATGTACTCCTTGAGGCAGGGTTCACACACAGTATATTTCAGGCAGTATTTGGTCCTCATGTAAGGTCCTCATATTGGAACCAAAACCAGGAGTGGATTGAAAACACAGAAAGGCTATGATCACATAATGTTGTAATTGAGTGGATGGCCGTCATTTAATGGCAAATATTTGCTGTTATCTTAAAACAACGGCTGTTATATTGAAATAATGGCAGTTACTTACCGTTATATGGCGGCCATCCACTCAATTACAACATTATGTGGACAGAGCCTTTCTTTGCTCTCAATCCACTCCTGGTTTTGGTTGCTATGAGGACCTGACATGAGGACCAAATACTGCCTGAAATATACTGTGTGTGAACCCAGCCTTAAATAATTGGGTTCCTACTGAATGCAGGAATGAGATGCAACAAGAAGAGATGCAACATTTTATATCATATTCCATGATATAGAATTCCATATCATATTCTATATCAAGATCACTTAACATCAGCTGGTCTGTAATAAATGTATTATACAGGAGTGTATCACTTTGTGTAATAGGGCTAGCGATCAGTTGACGAACAATCAAATGCCATTCCGATCTGCTGAAAGATCATCAGAGTAATGGACGTGCAGGATAGAAGAATACATCTTGCAGTGTTCCATTATCTATCCAGTCCAACAACTGATGACTTTTCAAGCCCGCAGCCTTTTGAGCGCTGGTCCGCTCCCTGCTACTCCTCCTAGGATGCCAGGAACAGCTGTATCCAACCCTGGGAAACTTCTCCCAGTTTCCCAGGATTAGATTCATCTTTTCCCCGGTACCCACGAAGAAGTGTCAGGGAGCGGAGCAGCGCTAAAAAGGCTGTGGGCTTAATGAGCCGAGCACTGATCAAACGACGCGTTTCGCTTCATTGAGATCAGCAGTTCACTCATCTCTAGAGATAGCTGCTGAACTCTCAGAATTAAGGCTGAGGCTGCATGGCGATTTATGGTCATGTGACCAGGAATCACTTTCCAGAATGGATTTTCTGGGTTGTGGGTTGGATTGCAGTGCGACCCCATTTATTTGTAGGGGTAAATTGTGTGGTCAGGAATCGCTCTTAAAGAACCTCAGTCTAAAGTGTATTGGATGACACACCTGGCCAGATCAAAGGGTTGTGATGAGAAACAGGCAGAACAGAACAGATAGACAGAATATTTGTTCCATATACATTTTTTGCCACTACTTACAAATGTGGAATAGGCAAAGATCACTTTAGTGACATAACAATATGGACAAGGACAAGAAAAGGGTGTTAGCACAATACTCCGGTCTAATTTGTGGACTAGATAAGAAAGAAATGAACAAGAACTGAAAGGGCAATTCTCAGATGGGTATATTTTTCTGACACGACACTTATTGAACACTGTAGGAGGAATCTACTACTATTTTTGTAGTAAGTTTTGCACACATCAAGTACACGCCATTCAGTAATATTGTACACTGTTTAAGCAATACAGTCACGTTTTGAGCTTTTCCTTAAAGGGGTCTTCGCTTGGGTTATATGTTTTCCTGAGGAATTTTCTAATGACACAGGCTCGTTTCTGGATTTATTTCTAATGAAAGCTACTTTGTGTTTGGCATCTGGACAGGGTTTTACTATCTAGCATGTAACAAAAAAATACACCTTGCACAATGCATGTTAGACAATCAGCAAACAATAGTAAATCTCCCCTGTGTATACAGCAATTGGAAAGGTAGGGACCATAATAAATAATCTCTTCCTCTCTCAGCTGTCATTCATGCAGTGACATGGTGCCTGTGCCAGCGCAGACTCTGCCAGGATGCCTGGAGATGTCACTATAGAGTTAGTTGTGACCCACCTGGAGTCTACTGGCAGTCCACAAGTAGTTGTGCATTATGGAATAAAGCTTATTATATGATTGTTTTTATATTGGGTGTGCACACTTTTATGTGTTTTTTTGTTTTTTTTTTGTTTATTACATTAATCTGTGGATTAGATCCAACTTGAATTTTATCTTGAACTTCTATACAGAAAAATAATATTGTGTTGTAAATCAAAGTATCGTCTTATTATATTCATATGTTAGATTTGCTTGGAACCTGAGAAAACCTGAATAACTGCACGAATAATGACACCTCTCCACTGCTGCGATTCTCCAACAGGTCCCAACCTGCCGAGGCGAGCTGCTTCCCATTGACCTCCCCGTATTATTTCAGTAAGGTGAGCTGCAGGTAGCTACTCTGGTTTTATAGGTGACTGACAGCAAAGCTCTGCCATTTATTGGGACATAGCTTTCATTGCTTTTAGGTGTTATCTTTGTTGGGGAATTTTTTATTGCTGATTTTCATTTTTTTTTTTTCATTTCAGATTTTTTCATGGTCGTCTTTCCTTATGCATATTCATTACGTATCTGCACAGTCTTGCTCCACTTCATGGGTGACATAGAAATCCACAAGGCAAAAAGGTAATAAATACACCAAATTCATCATACAGTATGTGAAAATAGGATACTATTGGTGCAGTGGATATTAGAAAAAGGTTTGAAAGGCTTGTACTCCAAATTTGAGTTTAAAAGTTGCACATTTTTGTGACAGCAATTTAAAGGGGTTGTCCAGCGAAAATCTTTTTCTTTCAAATCAACTGGTGTCAGAAAGTTATATAGATTTGTAATTTACTTCTAGTAAAAAATCTTAATTTTAAGTCTTTCCATACTTATCAGCTGCTGGATGTCCTGCGGAAAATGTTGTTTTATTTCCAGTCTGACACAGTGCTCTCTGCTGACATCTCTGGCCGAGACAGGAACTGTCCAGAGCGGGAGAGGTTTTCTATGAGGATTCATAGAAAACCGAGACAGAGTTCCTGTCTTGGCCAGAGATGTCAGCAGAAATCAGTGTCAGACTAAAAAATAAAACAACACTTCCTACAGGACATACAGCAGCTGATAAGTATAGGAAGACTGGAGATTTTTTTAATAGAAGTAAATTACAAATTTATAGAACTTTCTGACACCTTTTCATTACTGTTGCAACAGTAGCTTTGAACAAAATAGCCAGCTTTCCTGATTTCATCTATTAGGGCTCATTCACATTGAGCAAAACAGTAGGAAATTCAGAGAACTCGCGCTGTGGACTCCGCTCGGAATTCCGTCTGAATCACTGTCTCAATCTGATGTTTTGCACACCTCCGCCACTCTTTGCTCAAGGAATTTAAATGTCAATTCTTTGAGCAGAGAGCGGCGGAGAGCATAGGCTCGCGAGACATCACATTGAGACAGAGAGGCAGCCGGGATTCCGAGCGGAGTCTGCAGCGCGAGTTCTGCTCGGAATTTCCGTTTGTTTTGCTAAGTGTAAACGGGCTCTAAGAGTGCCAGTTTATTTGAAAGAAAAAGAAAAAGTACCCCTTTAAAGGACAATGGGTTCTAGTATAGAAGAGTAGATAAGTGATTCTGCATCAAAACCTGTATGTATTACATAAGGATTCCCTGTGGATTTCACCCCTGCTATTTGGGAGGGCTTTATGTTTATGCCATACATTTCATGGCACAAATAACATGACATATAATGATACAGAATTTACATACCTTTTATTTTGTTATGTTTTACTACTTTTAAGTAATAAAAACGAAAAATGCTTTGACTCGTCATACTCTGATCCCTTTAACTCCTTTATTATCCCCTCTATGGGGCTGTGCGAGCTTTTCTTTTCTGCACTATGATCTGTAGTTTTTATGGTACTATTTGGGGGTAGGTGAGACTGTTTAATCAATTTTTTTTCTTGATTCTGATGTGACCAAAAATCTGTAAAGTGACCCTGTCCCCCCCGTCCCAGGGCAGAGCCCGGCCGACCTCCAGCTAAAGACCCTTATACTTACCCCGGTGCACGAAGTCCCGCTCCTGGAGCTTTTCCCACTGCCGAGATATTGCCGTCGGAAGCCCGGCACGCGCGCATCAGAGATGAGTCCAATGCCCATAGAGAATGACTGGAACCGTCATTTCCTATGAGCATCGGAATCATCTCTGATGCACGCGCAGCGGACTTTAGACTTCGTGCATCGGGGTAAGTATAAGGGTCTTTAGCTGGGGGTCGGCCGGGCTCTGCCTCGGAACGGGGGGGGGGGGGTGACAGGTTCCCTTAACTATGGCATTGTGTTTTTTTTCATTTATGCCATTCATGTGCGGTATCAATAACAAATTTTCACGATTAAGACATTTTAGCCCATAGATATGTGGAAATCATAGATATAGTCATTGGCTGTATCCATGTTTTCCAGACAACCTTAGAGCTTTATCCAAGTTCAGCAGCCCCCGCTAATCAAATGCCGAACGTTCGGGTTCGGATGGACTCGAACCCGAACCCGGTTGGCTCATCTCTATTCATGATTCTTCTATAATACCAATTTATTTATTTTTTTTTTAGTTTAGACTTTTTATTTGTACAATAGGAAAAGAGGCTAATTAGATTTTTTATTATGAGAATGAGTTTTCTTTTAAATTTTTCAAAACTTTTTTTTTACTCAATTTTAGTCCTCCTAGGGAACGTGTATAAGCAATCAAGCAATCATTAAATGACTTTGGGTCCATTTACACAGAAAGATTATCTGACAGATTATCTGCCAAAGGTTTAAAGCCAAAGCCAGGAATGGGTTTGGAAAGAGGAAAAATCTAAGGCTTTCCTTTATGACCTGATCTCTGTTTATAGTCTGTTCCTGGCTTTGGCTTCAAATCTTTGGCAGATAATCTGTCAGATAATCTTTCTGTGTAAATGGACCCTTAAACTGATCAATGCAAAGCTAGTGCTGAATTGTGTTAATCTCTTGAATCGGTGCTCTGCGAGTGACAGACTGTACTAACAGAACTGTTATGACAGGCATGGAGACCTTTAGAAGACATCTGGCTGCCATGATAACGGATTGGCACCCCAGATAGCAGTTTAGATGCTGTGATTGATATTAATCATGGCACCTAGAGGTTTATGCTGACAGGACTGGACTAAAGTCCAATTCTAAAGGTAGCTTGCGGCTATTGGCTGTAATGTGGTAATATATAATATGGCTGTAATATGGTAATAGTATGATACTCTGCCCGCACTATATTCCCCAACAGTACTAATTGTGTATGTGATTTTGTGGGATTAAATAGAAACAATGATAGAAGTTATCTATAAACTTTTCATAATTTTTTTTACAGTTTTCAAGATCTCTGCTTGCTGTCATTTAAATGTAATCTCCTGGTGATGTGGTGCACGTGATGTGATAGCAAGTTAAAAGACATAGCACTGATAGCTCTGACAAAACTGTAACTGTATTTACTATTATTATGCTAATATAATAGTTTATGTTATTATAGCATATTAATATTAAAGGGGTTTTCCAGGAAAACATAATCATCGGGAATTGTAGAAAGTGTCTCAGCCTTGATCCTGCTGGGTTTGAATACATCACTACATGCTCATTTAGCACTGTATATATACACACAGGAAAGCCTTGCATTATGTAGATGGCTCAATCGACCTTGTGTGGTTTTTTTTTTTATTTTTTATTCTTAACATAAATGACATGTATTTCATGTTGAGATTGCTGAAAACATCCTTTAATGGATCAATATTAAGTGGAAAATATGAACAGTGTTTACAGCGCTGCTTTACTTTGTGTAAAAAAAAAAGAAAAATTCAATAGGAATAAAACTGAAAACTGCAAAAGCACAAAATACCTTGTTAATGTATGAAACCTGCAAACAGCTGGAATCTGAACACTGGGACACAGGTGCCATCTAGTGGATTACTTAGGATATGCAGTGTACTACTTGCAATAAGTGAGGAGTATTAGCGAGTATATATCTTTAGATGTATTATGCACAGTAACAAAAAAAACCCTCTCAGAGGGCATCACTGGAGGACATGTAACACAGAGGCTTACCAGTTCAGTAATGGGAAAGGGTCCTCCTGCTCGCCGTTGGGCACGATTGATACTAAAAAGTTGACGCTGCAATTGATAGGGTGATGCGTCCTGTGGGGCCAGTCTGCACATAAGTCTTTAGGGAAATCTTTCTTTGGCTGATTTATTACATCTCCAGTCCTGTCCTAAGGCTTCTCAAAGAAGCACAAACACTGACTTGAAGGGAACGCTACCGTAACGTAAAGGTGGTATAAATCATCTGCTTTACATATCATTATGTATCATATCATCATTGGCACATCATATCGTAGTACACATGAACAGACGATCATTTGATAGCCACTAGTGCTGTAGAAGAATTTTTTCTGGACCTATAGGGTGAACCAAACTTCACAAACTTAGATTCCTTACGAACATTGCGAAAACTTTGGTTTGTTACGGAACTGAAATTGATGAAAAGTTCACAATGAACCTGGTCCAAGATGTCGGCCGCACATTTTAATACACTGCTGCTGTTATATAGAAAACAAAAAAGAGCCTATGCTTACCTGCCCTTGCTCCCACTGTGTCCTCCTACGGGTCTCTGGTGTCTCTGGTGCCTGCTCAGCCAATCACTGACTGATACGAGACAGTGCCGGGGTCAGTAATTGGCTGAGCAGGCTATCACTTTCGAGACAAGTTTGTATCACAAGTGGAGGCAGCTGCCACCAGCGGGGAACACCGAAGACCAGTAGGAGGACACAGAGGGAGCATGGACAGGTCAGTAGTAATGAATGAGCTTGCTGAAGAGCACTAAAATAGCTAAAAGCTGCAATTGTTTAGCTGCGTTAGTGTAGTTCGGTGTAATACAGGAAACCTGCCAAACCGAATTTTGAAAAAGTCCACTTATCTGTGACCCACAGATTGCAGCCACCAGAAGCCTTAAAGGGGCAGCAAAAATGGTTTTCTTTTACATCAATTTCAGAAAGTTATGTAGATTTGTAATTTACTTTTATTTAAAAATCTCAAGTCTTCCCATACTTATCAGCTGCTGCGTGTCCTGCAGGAAGTGGTGTATTCTTTTCAGTCTTACACAGTGCTCTCTATTGCCATCTCTGTCCGAGACAGAAACTGTCTTCTCTATGGGATATCCTCAAATAAGGACCTGTTTAGGGGACTTGAGGACGGGAGTTGAGAAACACTGATCTACATAACCATCAATTTACCTTTTTATGTTATCGCTATTAAATGTCCTCTCAGAAACTACAATTCCCAGCACACCCAGAGCGCCTACAGTTGTAGTTCAGCTTAAAGCTTGTCACAGATACAGATCAATCCATGATGGAACTGAGTTGGCATGTCACTTCTCCAAGGTTCTTCATTGGAGGGCCCCCAGGATCAGTTCTACTGGAGGGCCCCAGGTACCCCAGTCCGGCGCTGAGCATACAGATTCATATTAAAGTTAAGATATGCTAATTTTAAGTAAAGTAACTGATATCCCTGACAGGGGCGTAACTAGAAAGGGCTGGGCCCCATAGCAAATTTTATTTGGGCCCCCCTCCTTCCTCCCATTTCACTGTAAGTAATTTGTTAGCCCTCCACCCAGTAGATATCCGTCCATCTCCCCTAGTATTTCCCCAGTAGACAATGCCCCAATGGTAGACTCATCTGGTGTCCCCTATGGTAGGCATCTCCCCTGGTATCCCCCCCTGTAGTGTCCCCCAAAATAAGCATCTCCCCTAGTATTCTTCCTCCCAGTGCATAGTGTCCCCCATGGTAGGCATCTCCCCTGGTATCCCCCCCCCCCCTGTAGTGTCCCCCAAAATAAGCATCTCCCCTAGTATTCTTCCCCCCAGTACATAGTGTCCCCCATGGTAGGCATCTCCCCTGGTATCCCCCCCTGTAGTATACCCCAGAATAAGCATCTCCCCTAGTATTCTACCCCCCAGTACATAGTGTACCCCATGCATTTCCGTTGGTAACATGATGGCAGCTCAGAAGGCCCGGTGTATTGCAGAGATGGGCCCCCTGATGCAGCGGGCCCCATAGCAGTCGCTATGGCTGCTATGGTGGTAGTTACACTCCTGATCCCTGAACAATCTCTCCCACGGATCTAATCACTTCCTGGTTTCCACCTACTGTGACTCTGCTGTTGCCATGCAACAGTGACAAAACTTTCCCCTCCCCTCTTGCTTACATGCACAGTGGGGACCAACTGCTAATACTTTCAGGAGGTTAGAGTTGAACTGAGCATGTTTGACCATCTTAGTGGGCCGTAACCAAGGTCAGCAGATTATCACAACAATGTAGGCACATGGGAGTTTATGAAGCATATACAGTGGTCCCCAACATATGATTGATTTAACTAAAAATGGCTTCTCAGAGACCATGATAAGTTGAATACAGCTTCACTTTAAGATATTGTTCAGCTGAGTATGCCGGGATATCACTGTACTAAAGCAGCAGGGACTCCAGAGAGAGGCTACACTGATAATAACAGCCTCGCATTATCAGTGTAGGGTCTGTACTTACTGGAGTTTAAAGGAGACCTCTTAATTTGCTATTACATAAGCAAAGTTAGACAAATTCCTAATGCACAGTAATTATGGGAAATGCACATATAGTGCTATTTCCCTCAATTTAATACTTCAGACAGACTTCAGTTTCCCTAAAAAAAAGGTGATGTTGTGACTCGGGTGTATTCACATGAAGTGTCCACCAGGGAGCAGAAAATATGTAGAAATGGTAAAAGTAGCTGAGCCTTTCCTGTACTTTACTGTCTAAATTCAGCTACCGTGGGGGTCAAGCTGGGGGGAAAGGGGGCAGCGGCTAGTGTCCTGCTTATCTAACTTTGCTTATGTAATAACATATTAAAAAATACATTTTGAACGGAGTTCTCCTTTATGGGCCTGGGATGATGTTATGATTATGGTCACATGACCATGATCTTCCAGGTCCTTGAAGAGGTACTGCGCCGAATTTTTGATGTCAGAAATTCCCCATAGAGTGACCAAATAGTTATAGATACCAGTTTCAAACACGTCCTGTACCATATAATTAACTACAGTGCAGGCACATCCAGTGACTCACAGATGGCGTCTTCTCTGATCAGAGCTGGTCTGATTTTCTTTCCTTCTCCATCATGAAGACTTTCTCCAGAGACAACTAATCTTCACAAGATCTGCCAGACAAAAATCTTAGGCACTTTACATTTTCAGCACCTTCCCTTCCTCTATACAAACTCCACTCATAGTTCCCTCAAACAGTAACAGGACTCTTTTTGTGCCCCTATCTATAGTTACGTCCCTTCTTTATGTCTTAATCTGTAGTTGGGCTCCAATCTGTAGTTAGCCAACCTTTGTACAACCATCTGTAGTTAGGCCCCTTCTTGGTACCCCTATCTGTAATAAGCCCCCCCTCTTTGTGCCCACTATCTGTAGTTTTGCTCATCTTGGTGCCCATTTCTGTAGTTAGGCCCTCTTTGTTCTCCAATTTATAGTTAGGCCCCCTCTTTGTTCAAAAAAAGTGCCACTTTGCTCTTATGAACTGTGCGATGCCCCTGCCCCACTAATGAAGTGTGCCCCTGCCCCACTAATACACTGTGTCACTACCACCGAGCTGTCCAGTGTCCTCTTACATCATTATTTCCCAACCAGTGGCTTTCAGCTGTTGCTGTTGAGTGAGTCACTTGTTGGAGAACATTGGACTAAATAAACTGTCATCCTAAATCTTTGTTTTCCTAACCAGTGGCTACAACTCCAATTATGTCCTGCCAGCAGTGCATGATGGGAGATGTAGTTTTACAGCAACTTGAAAATCAGATTAGCACACACGGCACTAAATATACTGTTCCCAACATGTGGCTCATCAGCTGTTGCCAAAATTCAACTCCCATCATGTCCTGCTCATGGGAGCTGTCTTTTTTTTCTATGTTTCAGATGGGGCAGTTGCTGCCTCTACTTAGTTGTGCACTCCCCCCATCCCACCCAGGTGTGTAATTACTTTTTACGGTATAAGATGG
This sequence comes from Dendropsophus ebraccatus, assembly GCF_027789765.1. Taxonomy (NCBI): domain Eukaryota; kingdom Metazoa; phylum Chordata; class Amphibia; order Anura; family Hylidae; genus Dendropsophus; species Dendropsophus ebraccatus. Next base: position 66,560,892 of record NC_091463.1, read on the forward strand.
ATTCTGCATGCTCAGAAAATAAGCTTATATGCCATGGAGAGGCTAGTACAGTGTAGGCCCATCCCGGCATGAGGCCACCTTATTGTGGGGTGGGATGGTTTACACTATTTGCAAACGGCAACCAAGAGCCTAATTATTTTTATGGAGATTTTTTTGGCAGTTGGGGGGGGATGCTGTTTCTAGTGATTTTTATATCAGTATTGGGTCTGTATGTTGCCATTGCGGTGAGCTGTTGCATTTCTCTGTAGTTGTGCATCAATAGGAAAGTCACATGTTCTCTTAACACTACAAGAAAATTGCACACTGTGTACCCCCGGCCCCCCATGCTCCAGTTAGTCCTCTGCTTTTGTATTTAATGGGTAGCTTCACACGTACCGGATCCGTAGCGGATGCCACCCACAGCATACACTACCTGCTCAGCACCGCGGCTGTGTGTGAGGCTCCCGACTCCCCTTGCTCCCCATCAGCCAATCAGTGCTGCCATGCGTTGGGTTAAAGGGGTTGGGTCACATACTGGCAGCGGAATGAAAATTCCGCTGCGGGTATGTGACCCATTCAACTTCACACTACCAGGATGCGCAGCGGATTTCACTGCAAACTGCAGATCCGGTATGTGTGAAGCTACCGTATATGTGTTTTAAAGACACTAATATAATGCAATACAAAGAGAGTGGATGTCTCCTCTTGCCAGCTCTTTGCTACCTCCGTGCTCACCCCCTTTTTCTTCCACTGAGCCCAGAGGTAGCCCGCTGATTGGTCAGTGCCTGGGCCCATCGGAAGAACTTCCAGTCCGCCGGGTAGGCCAGTCTGACACTGTTCACACAGTGTATTTTTGCAACCATTAAATAGCCTTTTTCCAAGAGACAAATGATCAAAGAAGTCCCCAAGCTGCCCTTTTATAAATAGTTAAGTTCTATTGAGTTTATATATAATACTTTTGTGCTTATGTTCCTTCATCTTTGTCTTACTTTGGGATGACATTTTGGGGGCATTAGAACAATCACCAGTTTTCCTTAGAGTTATGGATTCAATATACAATGCTCCTCCCAGAACCAACAATTAATATGGTATGTTGAGGGACCACTGGACAAGATCTCCCAAACAGTGTATTTTCAGATATTTTTATTTCACATGATGCATAAGTTTAGACCTATTTAGGCATGTGTCACATTACTAGAATAGGCTTTGAGCTCCCTCTAGTGTCTGATTATGGAAGATCTTATTTTATAAGCTTGTATTCCTAAGGAAAGGGGCATGTGACTTTTGGAGGGGGACCTATAGCCCCTGCAGTCTTGCCTGTATATTGGTATACATTTGAGCACAAGTGATTCTGCTTTAAGAGGGAGGAATATATGCCTAGTGTATTGCTATGAGGAGGATGGGGTTTAGGAATAGACATAATTTCCTGGCTTGTCCCGTTTGACCAAATAGTGCTTCCTTAGCATGCAATCCATTCAAGTTCCGTTTTTTCTGAACGGTCGAAAAAATTGTGTTTGCAGCATTTTTTTTACGTTTTCAAAAACGGAACTTAAACGGTTTGATGCAATCCGTTTTTTTTTTTATAATGATAGTCAATGGTGACGGATCGAAACGGAAGGTTAATCCATTTGCATCTGTTGTTCAAGTTTCCGTCCCATTCCGTTTTCTAGTTGAAGCACGCGCAGAAGGGGAGAGAAGACAGGAAGTTCTGGGAGGAAAGGGGAGGAGCTAAAAAGAAAAAACCTGTGAAAAACGGACACAAACGGATGACAACGGAAGCAAACAGATGGCAAGCTTCCGCTAATTTTACGAAAATAAAGGGATACACTAACATTTTTGGCTATCCCTTTGCATTCATTGACATCAGTTAGCAAAACAGTCTTTAGCTATCCGCTTACAAAAAATAAACAGATCCGTCAGTTTCATGTAAAAACGCTAGTGTGGCCGAGCCCTAAGCTGACTCTGGAGCTGCGGCCTCTGTAGATTGTAAATTTATGTAGTCATTGTGGTTGTGACATGCACAACCAGAAAAGGGGAGCTTGCATCTCTGTACTTTGTATTTCAACTGGGATCAGTATATGTCACCGGATGAGGCGCTCTGCCTGTCTTTTCTTTTGCATTTTGCCAATAATCTCTACATGTCAGTGCAGTGTGCTGTGTATAATGAATATGCTGTGTATACTCTCCAAGCTTTGTATAATTAATATGCTGTATGCACTATCCAGACTTTGTATAATGAATATGCTGTGCAAGACAGGTTTATGTTCTAGGTACCTGTATATAACCTGCAGTTTAGTCCTGATCCTGCTATATAAACATTATTAACACCTTCCCGCATATAGACAGGTAGGGGAGTTGAGAGAGGGGTCACTCTGGGACCCTGCTGTGTAGCCTGTGACTCCTGGCTGTTATCAGCAGCCGGGGACCATGCATATTAGCCGGCACGGCGGATCACCGCACCAGGCTAATTAAGCTATTCAAATGCGATCTCCCCTAAAATCACTCCCCTTTTCCCATTTTATAAATAAATATAAATAAATAAACATATTGGGTATCGTCACGTGCGTAATTGCCCAAACTATTAAATTATCACATTCCTGATTGTGCACAGTAGACAGCGTAAGCACAAAAAAATGCCAAATTGCCAAAGAGTGCAAAATTGTTGAATTTTATGTATACACATTATTAGTAGGGATGGTCCGAACCCGCCGAGGTTCGGATGAACCCGAACGCTCGGCATCGGATTCCCGCTGTCTGCCCGCTCCGTGCAGCGAGCGGATACAGCGGGAGGACCGCCTGGAAAACTGGAATACATCCTATGGCTAAGGCTGTATCCCAGTTTTCCAGGCGGTCCTCCCGCTGGATCCGCCCGCTGCATGGAGCAGGCAGACAGCGGGAATCATTACCGAGGGTTCGGGTTTGTACAAACCCGAACCGAACTCGGTTCATACCATCCCTAATTATTAGTTACCACAGATGTGCTTTACATGGAATCCTCTGAGCTGTATATACTGACTGCTGTATGCAGGTTTTTTGTTACCTCACATGTGCTGTACATGGAGTCCCCTGAGCTGTATACCTCTTTTAACTCAGTCACATGTGGAGTGCTGCCCACTCTCCCTGTTACCTGTCGTTTAGAGAAATGGGTTTAGTATTATAGCAGCATGTGGCAGGTTTGCGGGTCCTTAGGGTTGGTGCAAAAGGTGATGGAAAGGGTGCATGAGGAGAGGTGAACCCCTTTAATTAATGGGTCATCCAGTAAAGGTGGGTTATAATGGGCTCCTGACTGGGTGATGTCCCAGGGAGTGGTTTTATTTTTATAATTGCCAAAGATTCTCAAAATTTACAAAGATATACCATGATCAAGTATTTCCAAGTTATGAACACATTGGGGGAGATTTATCAAACATGGTGTAAAGTGAAATCGACTTAGTTTCCCCTAGCAACCAATCAGATTCCACCCTTCATTCCTCACAGACTCGTTGGAAAATGAAAGGTCGATTCTGATTGGTTGCTAGGGGCAACTGAGCCTGTTCCACTTTAAACCATGTTTAATAAATCTTCCACCTTTGTAAGCAAATATAAGATTATAATTCAATTCTATGTGGTAAAAACTTGTGCACTGGTCAGACGTTAAAAGTTTGCCATTGCAGTACTTATAAAAGCACACTAGGTGGCATAGGTACACCTCAAATGTCAGGTCCTGTAACTAAGAAAAAGGATGTCAGAGTGAGTCTCCCAGAGATGTGATGTTACTGGCAAACAATATTTTTTTTTACATTTCCTTATATTCCTTTGCCGTCTTTATATGGTGCTATCTTAGTCTATACTATTGTATATTAAAATAATTACCTCTAATCTTGCAAAATGTTGGCATAAAACAATGACAATACTTAATTATGTATCAGCATTTCATTTTCAGCAACCCGTACGCATAACAGAAGGTTAGAGTCTTTTAACATGGTTTTAGTTTCCCTTTAACTAAAACTAAAAACTAAGTCTAAGGGATGCTCTAGTTTTCATCCTATTTAATGACTCTACAAAAATGTATAGACAAGAAAAAAAAGGAAGATTGAAAAAGAATGGACTGCACCTCACTAGTAATCAAAAATCAAAAAATAATTGATGAATTTTATTTACATATATGCAAGGAACAAACAAGGAAAATTAAAAACAATTAAAATACATCATCTTCACCGGCCGAAATATGGCCCAGTGAACCAAAGCCCACCAATAAAGTAACTTAAGTGTTCACCATGTCACATCAATAATAATAATAATAATAATAATAAATAAATACCATATTATGTAGAGATATGTAATGAGATAAAAGCCAAAGTGATAAATAATAAATTGCTATATCCAACAACTTAATCCCAAAAATGGGTATAGTGCAACAAATACAAAGTCAAGTTTAAAGTGCTAGTGCAAAGGTATTGTGCAAAAAGAGGAAGAAAAAAAAGGGTAGTATGTAATACAGACAATATGGCGTTCACATGGTGGGCTAGGACAGAACATAAATGAGTAGCTACCAACGCCGGTCCCGCCACTAATTGCGGGCACAGGGAGAGGTAAGTTCCTACTCATTATCAAATTCCCCCTTGCCCCTGCTGGCTGCCTAATTTTAATAAATGGACCGGCTGGGCCGATTGAGATGTCATTTTTTGGGCCATGATCTCTAGTTTTTATTAATATCGTATTGGAGTAACAGAAATTTTTTTATTGTTTTTTTTTTGTGATATATAATTTAATAAAATCAACAATCCTGTTTCGTTTTTTTTTTTTTTTTTTTTTTTTACGTTTACGCCGTTCACCGTGCGGAACAATAATCTTATATTTTAATAGATCAGACAATTCCACACACAACGATATGTAATATGTTTATTTATTTATATTTTTATTTATATAATGGGTAAGCGGGTCTTTGAAACTTTTATTGGGAGGGGTTTATAAGTGTTTTTTTAATACTTTTATAAAACTTTTTTTTATTACTTTTTTTTTACTCTTTTACCACTGTAAAATATGCAATCATTAGATTGCATATACTGATCTATGCTATGCCATAGCATAGCATAAATCAGTGTTATCGGTGATCTATGTATAGAGCCTGCCTAAGAGCAGACTCTATACATGGATTGCCGAACCATCAGGACAGAGGTAACGAGCTTACCCCAGCCTATCAGCACGGCTGCGGGGGTCCCGAACACTCAGTGATAGATGCTTGATCTGTCACTGAGCACCTTAAACATCGCTGTAGATCACGGTGTTTAAGGGGTCAATGAGAGTCGGCTGCGGGATCGCAGCTGACTCTCATTACCTCCAGGCCCTGGACATTGATGTGAGCGGGATTGCTCTCTCTGCAGCGCTCCCGCTCACATCAGAAAGCCCCTATAGTCAGGAACGTATATATACATGTTACTGACGGGAAGGGGTTAAGACAAACTGCCCAGGTTTATTTCATCCTCTTTTTTTAGAGGGTTACTGTGTGTAAGGATCTTAGAAATAAAAACCTTGTTATCAGGAATGAACACTTTTATGAACAGGAAATTTTTTTTTCCTTTATTCAAAAACTACTAAACATCTTGTCGTGATCATTTCTTTGAAGCTTTACATCCTTAACGTCCATGGCTGTACGCACTGCTTTAACTAAATTGTTAATGTCATCCAAGGAGTCATCAGAGGAGCTATCAGTTGAGGTCTGATTGAAATCCTCATCCGGAGAAGAAGAGGAGGAAGGAGAAATCTCTTATATTCCTTTGTTTTGAGGTTGACTGGACCAATTGTACTTTCTAGTGACAGGTTTCATTTTACCACAAAATATATGACAAAAGGGGCAAAAAAATTCTTTGTTGTAATTAGAGATGAGCGAACCGGGTTCGGCCGATTATCGCTCCGTGGAATAGACCCCACTCTCTCTCTCAATTTTACTTCTCCTTTTGTTCAGTTCTCCTCTTCTCCTTTATCTCCTTCCCCTTCTTTAGTAACAGGCAGGCTGGACTGGACTGCTTACAGAACAGCCACTAGCTGCACTATACAGTGACTGTACACACTGAGCTCAACACTGACCTCTACTTCCTGCTACAGCTAGGTTTTGTGGGGAGCCTGCTCCTCCCACTTTCTAGCAAGTTTTGGAGACTTCTAATGGTCCCTTTACACGGAGCGATTATCGTTTATCAAGCAATAAATCGTTTGTCATAATCTTTAAACAAGTTCTAAAATAGTCTTGGTCGTTGATTGTGTGAGATGGGCTTAAGCGGTCTTAAAACTATCGTAATAACAAATTTTTCATACAATTTATCGTTTCATCTATACGCTGATCATTATAAAAAACACATTGTTACTTCGAAGTTGTTATTCATTCCATTGTAGTGTTAGTGTAGTGTGCATTGTAAGGCATGTAACCCATTCTCTGCCTGACAGTTACACTGGTACAGAGAAATACATAAGACACTTTACATAGGAACATATTACCTTATAGAACATACAAAATACCACTTGTGGACATATTACCTAGACTGAATCCTGGAATTCAAGACAGTCCCCTGGATGTCACCACCTTTCACGCACGGACCGGAAAGGCATCAGGAATCAAATGCGGAAGGTCCAGGTAGGTTCCAGTTCGATCGATCGAAGCCCAGCCACAGGGATTGCGCTCTGGTATAGTACATATATATGCGCACACACACACATATACACACACACACACAAACACACATATATATACACACACACACAGCAAACAGACAGGCTGCAGCTGCCCCAGCAAGGAAGGGGACATTTAACCCCTTCCTTGCTGTGCAGGTGCAGTGCCTGATAAGTCTGGTCCTGGCAGCAAGACTGCAACTCCTGTGCTGGATTTCAAATATCCCGCTCAGAAGCAGACTGCTTTCTGCTTCTAGGTGGGAGACCCCGTAGGGCAGGGAATCCCCAGTCTAGGAGGTTATTCCCTGCTCTAGGAGGGCATTCCCTGCTCCTGTACTGTAAGGAAGTGTGTGCTATGCAGCTCTCCTTACTGTACAGCCCCAGAGGGTAAGTAGTGGTGCTATTGCATAACTGTGCTCAGCCAATCGCGGCTGAGAAGCTGATGACGCGGCAGAGGGGGACCGGCATGAGGGACGGCTGAAGCGGTTCGCCGGCCTCCCGAAGATGTCGTCATTGTCACAAGATGGCGGCCGGGTGAGTATAATGCACCACACTTTCGGGGTGGGGGGGAACACGGGGAAGGGGGCCATTCACATACATAACATACATTATAAAGTTGTATAACTTTGTAATGTGTGTTATTTTGTGAATAAATGTTTAGCGCTGCACTACCCCTTTAACCTCTTACACTCTGTGTAACTATAAGCTATTACAGGGAGCGGTATTAGCGGTCCCTGCAGTAATACAGCTCCCGGTAAGGTATAACAAAAAATGTCACCACAGTGCTCAGGAGAATCAGGAGTTTAAGATGGTCACGCCGAGGTACTGGCAGGCTCCATTCCTTCTATGAGACTCTCACTCTCAACAGAATGTAGGATAATGACGACCAAACGTGGTACTACGTTTCAGGGTCCGCCCCCTTTCTCATGCTTGACATGTGGTATCACTTTCACTGAGACAGGCAGGATTCAATGAGTTGGCCAACACACACCAAGGGAGTAGAGGTTTCCTCCTCCTATACTATCGCTTTCTGATTTGAGCCATTACTACAACAGGCAGAGCGTGCTGACAGGCAGAGCACATTGACTACATACTGGCTACGAGATACTACTTCCCAACAGATTACAGTTTTTTTGAGGTATAATACCTCATAGCTTACCTCTCCGTGTTCCAGGTCTTTTGTGCTTTGGTGTATAAATGAGCCACAGCACTCAAGTGAAGCAAATCAATTTGAATTGCGGGACGCTCATCAAGCCGCCAGGCTTCAAACATCACTTCAGGCGCTAGGGAAAAGCTCGATCAAATATTTGGAAACTGGGAGAAGTTTCCCAGGATTGAATCCAGCTTTTTGCAGCATCCTGAACGAGCACATCGGCTCTTCTGTATTTGTCAGCTTCCCAACGTCCGCAGCTCCTCAGACAATCACAGAGAGCACTAGTCATCTCAGAGGCCACTCAGGCGCTGTTACCACCAGATTGTGAGAGAACACTGGGAGTGGCAATAGGAAAGGTATCAGGTTTATGGACAAGAGCCGTATGCAATTTGCAAGCGGTATTGCAATGTGCCTTTACTACATGGTTTTGGGTGTGATATGGAACCAGAAGCTTCTCTAATCCATTCCAGTCTTTGTCTTTAAAAAAAAAAAAAAAAGCCAGACATCTAAAGGGCCTTGTTTCATATCACACTGACCAAATACAACCCCATTTTTAAAAATAACAGCCGTAGGGCCCGATTGTATTATCACACAGACTGATGGGGGCCATATTAAATTACCCAAATATCTTATAATCAGGGATGCGGGGACATCTGTACATGCTCCAGGGCTACTCTTGTTCAGGGTTGACAGTTGACAAGCCGCTCAGACAATCACTGCGAGGGAAGGGCGGTCAGTGATTGGATGAACTGCATGTCACCTCCCCTAGGAGGGCCCTTGTGGAAGAGGATGGAGAGTGTAGGACGTGTGAACAAGCAGACGTTCCTATAAGCATTATGCTCATCAGTGTGCGGGGCTTTGTACTGTGCACCGCTTCCTTCTGCTCCTCCTCATGTGCTGTGAAAAGATGGATACAGCCCTGGGAATTTTCTTCCAGCACCTAGGGCAAGCGTCAGAAAACTGACCACACTTCGCCACACAGACTGATGAGACTAATCAGATAGGAACAAAATTATTTGGCTGGGTACTGCTCCGTGTTATAGGGACCTACCTTACAAGGAACCCCCCCTCCAAAAAAATATATAATCACCCAAAAAAAGTTAATGCAAAATATTTTTATTTTTCATTAACAATAAAATGCCAACATTGGCATAACACTTGTAAAACATGAAACCATTACCCCTTAGCGACCCATGACGGTGGGACCCCGCTCTGAACGGCGCCGCTCCAGGCTGCAATCTGCAGCCAGGCAGTGCCTCTATTAGCCGGCGTGGGTCCCGTTGTCGCGCCGGCTAATTAAGCACTTCAATGCAGCTGTCAAACCTGACAGCTGCACTGAAGTGCTTTACACTTCATATCCCTGGTGTCTAGTGGGACGGATCTCCCCCCCGCGATGCGATCACGGGGGGGGGGGGAGATCCGTTTTTCTGCCCGTGCCGGGCCTCAGCGTCACAACGACGCTGATCCCGGCTCGGCAATAGTTTGCTGTGGCCTGCAGCAGGCCAAAGCAATCTATGACCCATGTAATCGATCTTTGCTGTGTATATACACAGCATTGATCTCTATGAGAGATCCCAGGGGGACTTCTAGTTTATGTAAAAAAAAAAAAGTAAAAAAGTGTTTTTATTAATAAAAAAATCCCCTCCCCTAATAAAAGTCCAAATCACCCCCCTTTTCCCATTTTATAAATATAAATTAATAAATAAACAAATAAATAAACATATTTGATATCGCCGCGCACGTAATCGCCCGAACTATTAATTAATCCCATTCCTGATCTCGCACGGTAAACGGCGTCAGCGCAAAAAAATTCCAAAGTGCAAAATTGCGCATTTTTGGTTGCATCAAATACAGAAAAAATGTAATAAAAAGTGATCAAAAAGTCGTATATGTGCAATCAAGGTACTGATAGAAAGAACACGTCATGGCGCAAAAAATGACACCTCACACAGCCCCATAGACAAAAGGATAAAAGCGCTATAAGCCTGGGAATGGAGCGATTTTAAGGAACATATATATGTTAACAATGGTTTTGAATTTTTTAAAAGCCATCAGATAATATGAAAGTTATACATGTTATATATTATTTTAATCGTAACAATATGCAAAAACAAGTCAGTTTTACCACAGGGCGAATGGCGTAAATTCAAAACTCCCTGAAATCAAAACAAATTCTTTTTTTTTTTTTCAATTTGACAGCGTAAATGATTTATTTCCGGTTTCACAGCATATTTTATGGAAAAATAATGCCTGTCATTGCAAAGTACAATTGGTTTCGCAAAAAATAAGGGCTCATATAAGTCTCTAGGTGAAAAAATGCAAGCGCTATGGACTTTTAAACATAAAATGGAAAAAGCAAAAGCGCAAAAACGAAAATTGGTTTTGACCTTAAAGGGAACCAATCACGCCGAAATTGCCCCCATTGATAAGGAAACGTGCTGGTACATCAGCCAGCACGCTTCCCAAACATCCCCCTGTCCCCTTCGTCCCCTCCTTTATTACCCCGTAATCTTACTTTTGTGATGTCCCGCGCCGTATGCTAATCAGCCCCAAGTAGTCAAGGTGGGCTGAACTAGTCAAAGTGGGCTGAACTAGTCACGGTCCCGGGCGCTGTAATCACGCCCAGAGGGACGTGATTCAAAGACCTGCGCTCCGCCAACATCATCTCTGGCCCGCGTTCACGTCGGCGGCGCGCCGCGTCTATCGCATGACGCTCATGCGCAGTACGGCGGGAGAAGACGAAGACGCTGACGTACTGCGCGTGCGCGGCGTGTGGAAGACGTCATCGCGCCTCCGTCTTGGAGCGCAAGCGTCGCCGACGTCTTCAGCATGCCGCGCACGCGCAGTACGTCAGCGTCTTCTCCCGCCGCACTGCGCATGCGCGGCATGCAAAAGACGCGGCGCGCCACCGACGTGAACGCGGGCCAGAGATAACGTCGGCGGCGCGCAGGTCTTTGAATCACACCCCTCTGGGCGTGATTACAGCGCCCGGGACCGTGACTAGTTCAGCCCACCTTGACTAGTTCAGCCCACTTTGACTACTTGGGGCTGATTAGCATACGGCGCGGGACATCACAAAAGTAAGATTACGGGGTAATAAAGGAGGGGACGGAGGGGACAGGGGGATGTTTGGGAAGCGTGCTGGCTGATGTACCAGCACGTTTCCTTATCAATAGGGGCAATTTCGGCGTGATTGGTTCCCTTTAAAGGGTTAATGGTTGTCTTTCTACATCTATTAGATGTAACACATGCTTTGTGCACACACATTTTTTTTAACAAACTCGTAGCAGATATACGCCAACATGGCGTATGTACAGGGTCTGTTGACATTGCAGAATACGCATAAAAACTAGAGACAAGTTTTAGGGGTGGCTTCACACAGGATGACTCCGCATCAGGATCTGCTACCGATCTATGTCCAAAAAATTCAAAATTACTAACCTGGTAATTTCTTTTCTTTGAGCCCATGACGGCACCCCTGGAGAGGACCACCTCCTACTCCCATAGGTCAGGAAACAGGATACAGGAAATCCCTGGATCATATAAAGAAGTAAACTCCCCTCCATCGCCAGTCTTTACCAAGGACCTAGGAGCGAAGCTCACAAGACACACAAAAAGAAAAATATATACAAAAAATCTCCTTTTTTTTTTGTTTTTTGTGTTTATAAAGAAGTTTACTTTTTCTATATCTATGTAATAAAATTATCACTACTATTATTATCCCTTTTTCTTTCTTTTTTTTTTTTTTTTTTTTTTTTTTTTTTGGGTGGGATTTAGGCGGGGTGCCGTCATGGGCTCAAAGAAAAGAAATTACCAGGTTAGTAATTTTGAATTTTCTCTTTTCGCCCTATGACGGCACCCCTGGAGAGTAGAATAGGAATATAACCGCCTAGGGAGGGACCACTGCCTGCAAAACACTACGTCCAAATGTTAAGTCTTCGGTGGAAGATAGTTGTAACCTGTAGTGTCTAAAAAATGTATGTGGAGTACTCCATGTGGCTGCCCTGCAGATATGATCAATGGAAACCGCTGCCCTCTCAGCCCACGAAGTTGCCACAGCTCTAGTGGAATGTGCCCCGAATCCAACTGGTGGTGTCATGTTCTTGACTCTATAGCATTCTCCAACTGCCTGTTTAACCCATCTGGCTATTGTCTGTGTGGAAGCTGACTTGCCCTTGGTCTTAGCCTGAAAGGATATAAGCAAGCTGTTACATAATCTCCAACTTTCTGTGACCTTTAGATAATGTAAGATAACTCTTCTAACATCCAGACTATGCAAACTTAATTCTTGATCGTTAGCTGGTGTGTTGTAAAATGATGGTAGTATTACCTCCTGAGATCTGTGGAAGTCCGTCACCACTTTTGGAAGAAAGGCTGGGTCAGGAGATAATACGACTCGGTCCTCTCTAATGGTCATGTAAGGAGTCTGTATAGAGAAGGCTCTAATTTCACTTACTCTACGGGCTGACGTTATTGCCAATAGAAAAGCCAGTTTATAAGACAGGAATTTAATACTGCAGTCTGCTAAAGGCTCAAAGGGATTAGCGGTAAGTCCGTTCAAGACAAGGTTCAGATCCCAAGGCGGAACCCTAGACCTGATCGTGGGACACAATCTGGAGGTTGCCTTTACAAATCTTTTAATCCACTGATGTTCAGCTAGTTTATAGTCATAGAGTGCACTGAGGGCGGAGATCTGTACCTTGATGGTGCTAGGCCTGAGGTGCTTGTTTAGACCCTCTTGTAAGAATTGTAAGATTAAAGGAATGTCAGGAGGAGCTAGGACATTAACAGGTTTATTTACAAATTTACAAAATGCTATCCATGTACGTAGATATATAGTAGAGGTAACTTTCTTTCTACTGGCTAGCAACGTGGTGATTACTTCGGATGAAAGGCCTCTGTCTATCAACAATTGCCTCTCAACAGCCATGCCGTCAGGTGAAGGTTTTGAACCTGAGGGTGAAATACTGGGCCCTGGGCGAGGAGATCTGCCCTGTCCGGAAGAATCCATGGGTCTGTCAGAGACATCTTCCTGAGCCAAGTAAACCACACCCTTCTTGGCCAAAAGGGCGCTATTAGAATTATGTGGGCCCTGTCCTGCCTGATCTTTCTGACTACTCTCGGGATTAGTCTGATGGGTGGGAATGCGTACAGTAGGCCTCTGTCCAGAGGCTGGGCTAGTGCATCCAGAGCCCTGGGCTTGTCTGCAGGACATAGGAAAAAGAACTCTTGGGTCTTTCTGTTCTTCCGCGATGCGAAGAGGTCTATCTCCGGTGATCCCCACATTCTGCATATCTGTAGAAATACCTCCTGGCAAAGCTCCCAATCCCCCTGGTTTAGGGAGTGTCTACTTAGAAAATCTGCCTTCACATTGTCTACCCCCTTCAGGTGAAGTGCCGAGAGGGACAGACAATGTGACTGTACTAGCCTGAACATGAAGTGGGCAACTCTCATAAGTTGTACTGATCTTGTGCCTCCTTGGTGGTTGATGTACGCCACTGCCGATCTGTTGTCTGTTAGTATTCTCACGTTTCTGTCTTTTATTAACGGAAGAGCCTGGGACAAGGAGAAGAATATTGCTCTCATTTCTCTCACGTTTTGTGGGTCCCTGGCCTCCTCTGGGGACCACAGGCCCTGAAATACTTGTGTGTCTGTATGGGCTCCCCACCCCCTGGGACTGGCATCTGTGGTGATGGTCAAAATGTTGTCCAGAATCCAAGGAAGTCCCTTGGATAGATGCTCCCTTTCCTTCCACCAAGAGAGAGATCTGAGAGTCTGTGGAGATAGAGTGAAACAAGAATCAAGAGACTCAGAGGCACCGTCCCACTCACCAAGAATCTGTGATTGTAACCCCCTAGAGTGGTACTGTGCCCAGGGAACCGCTGGAATGCAGGAAGTAAATAGACCCAACACCGACATAGCCTTCCTAAATGTAGTAATGGGATTCTCCAAAAGCTCCTGTGTTCTGGAAAGAATATTTGAAATCTTGTTATCTGGTAAGAAGGATCTCTTAGCTCTCGAATCCAGACATATTCCCAGGAACTGACAAGATTGAGAGGGGATCTTATTGGATTTTTCCTCGTTAATCTCCCAACCTAATTTAGACAGGATGTCTTCTACTATTTTGATCTGGCTCTGAAGAGAGATTACTGAGTCGCCGACCAGTAAAAAATCATCCAAATAAGGAATGATAATTATATCCTTCTCTCTGATATGTGCCATAACCTCTGACATCACTTTAGTGAAAACTGTGAAGTGCCTGTGAAATGCCAAAAGGTAAGGCCTGGTACTGGAAATGACAAACTGAATCGTTAAGTTTGACTGCTACCCTCAGGAATCTTTGATGGTCCTGGTGGATGGGGACGTGATAGTATGCATCCCTTAAATCTAAGGTGGCCATAAAACAATCCTGTGAAAGATTCAAAATGGCTGAAGAAACTGACTCCATTTTAAACCTTTCGTAGGCTAAAACCCTGTTAAGAGGTTTAAGATTGATAATGGTTCTAAAAGAACCATTGGGTTTCCTTACCAAAAACAGAGTAGAGTAAAAACCCTCACCACACTCTGTCTCCGGAACGGGAACCAAAACCTTCTTCCTGAGTAAGGACTGTACTTCCGTAGAAAGTGCTGTCTGTTTTATGGGATCGGATGATAAATCCGTAATGACGAATCTTTCCCCTGGGGAGGACACAAAAGAAATCTTTAAACCGTGCTTTATTGTATCCAATACAAAGGAACTATTGGAAATACCACACCACTGTGACCAAAAAAGAGAAAGGCGACCTCCCACAGGGACCTGGCGTCATTGAGCAGGTTTTTTGGTATTGTCAGAACCCTTAAAGAGGAACCCCTTGGATTTCTTGGTGGGCCTCCATTCCTTCCTATTTGTATTAGGATTATTATTCGTGTTAGGGGCTCTATGTGTGTTCCTACCTTTTCCCCTAAAAGGACGGCTAGATTGCTGCGGGATCAGAGGGAACCCCTTTTTTCTATCCGAAGCCTTCTCCAGAATGCTATCTAAGGCTGGACCGAAAAGCAGGTTGCCTTCACAAGGGACTCCACATAATTTAGATTTAGAGGTGACGTCCCCCTTCCATTCTTTAAGCCACATGGATCTGCGCGCAGAGTTTGAAAGTGCTGCTGAACGAGCGGAGAGTTTAAGAGCATCCGCTGAAGCATCTGATATAAATGAGACAGCATTCTCTAAGGTCTCAAAGGGTTTGAGGAGCTCCTCCGCAGGAGTCCCCTTACTAATCATGTCTTTAAGTTCAGACATCCATACCCCTAGAGATCTAGAGACTGAGGTTGCTGCCACTAGAGGTTTAAACAAGGCAGTGGATGCTTCCCAGTCCTTCTTTAAATAAATCTCTGCACGTTTGTCCATAGGGTCTTTAAGAGTTGCACAGTCCTCAAAAGGTAGCGCATTAAGTTTTGTAATCTTGGCTACCGGAGGATCTATCTTTGGAGCAAAGCCCCAGGAGTTCGACTCCTCATAGTCAAATGGGTACTTCCTTTTGAACTGAAAAATAATTGAAAAATTAGTTGTTTAGTTATATATACTCTTCTATATCTTTACCTGTTTATCCAAGAAAACAGAAAAAAACACTCACAGCGGCTGGAACAAAAAATTTTCTATCCGGATTGGACCATTCGTGCTTAATCAAGGCCCTAATGTTTTGGTGAATGGGAAAGACCAATCGTTTCTTAGGTGCTAGCCCTCCAAACATACGGTCCTGTATAGTATTAGTTTCTGGAACCTCTTCTATACCCATAGTCTCCCTTACTGCTTTAATTAGTGATTCTATATAGTCAGCAGAAGGTAATGGTGTAGCCACTTCTTCCTCCAGACTCTCTACGTTAGATGGGCCTGCTTCTGGTTCGTCTATACCCAGCGATAGGTCCTCATCGTCCCCCAAGGTAGATGGAGGCTGACTGTGAACAGACTGCTCCACCTCAATAGTAGGGGGTATTGGGGTAGCCAAAGGTAACTGAGACACAGGTGCTGGCGCCTGCTCTGGAGGAGAAGCTGTGGTAGTGGCCGGAGCCTGAGAGGGCATAGAGGCCTGAAACCAAAAAAATAAATGTACAAAAGAAACTTTTTTTTTTTTTTTAAAAGGCAAAGAAAAAATTCTACCTACCCTAATTTCCTTCTTTATCATGTTCTTCATGTTACGCATAAAAGAGGGTCCCTGCTCCTCTAGGACTCTATTCATACAGCTACCGCACAGCACTTTAGTGTAAGAGCTACTTAATCTTTTCCTACAAACGGGGCAATCTCTGCTCTTAGCATGACTCTTTTTAGTAGTACCCTCCTAAAAATGAGAAACATGGCAAACTTAGACAAAGGAAGAAGGAAATTCTGCTGGGGAAAATCCCCTCTTACCCACTCCATACCACAGGGGCTTGAATCCTGGCTGGAGTAGATTCTGATAATTCAGCGCTTTCAGCCTCCATAATGGACAATTGAGGTCTTGGAGGTGTAAAAGACTCTCTGCAGCCGTTGTCAGGAACAGTAGAGAAGACACCAGGCAGCAGAAACAAAATACCGCTAGAGCACACAGAAACTGAGCACTCACCTGGCGTCCTTCTCAGCAGCTCTTTTGAATTTGGCGCCGAGAGTCACATGACCGGCTGGCTCCGCCCCCCTCGCCGCGCTGAGACGACGTCACCCTCCCGGCGCTCCACCTGAGGCAGGCCATAGGCCCCGGAAGTTGCCGAACACGGCCAGCAGAGCAACCCCCTCCCAGCATCATCCAGCAGCCATGCCGCAGGGCGCGCGAACGCAGCGCTACGGATCGGGGCACCGGACCACGCCGAGGAGGGCCAGGGGAGCTCGGGGGACCCATATCTGGAGGTGTCGGGGGAGGAGGCCAGACTTGGAGGCTGCTCCCCACTCGGAGCCTGACGCCGCCGGGAAGCCGGTAGGATATTACCCGGTAACCCCCAGTCATTTCTTTCCGTCCAGGGAAGGGAAGGGAAAAGCCCTTCCAGCTCCTGCTCCCATGGGGACAGGAAACAGAAACTGGCGATGGAGGGGAGTTTACTTCTTTATATGATCCAGGGATTTCCTGTATCCTGTTTCCTGTCCTATGGGAGTAGGAGGTGGTCCTCTCCAGGGGTGCCGTCATAGGGCGAAAAGAGAAAAATGGATGTGCAAGTATGTCAGTCCGCCCTGTAGACCCCAGGCCATTCAAAGATCATAGGTTTTTTTTTTGCCCCGATTCACCTTGGCTCTGGTGTTGACGGGTGCACGTCGTGCTCGGCCAATTAGTGGGAATGGCTTTGTGCTGTGTCGGGGCAGCACTCCAATTGGCTGAGCAGGACATGCAACCCGGGAACCCCAGAAGCAAGTCTGATGGGAGGCCAGAAACTCTACATTCTCCGGCCGGCCGTGGGTTAACAGGGCAGTCTCACAACATAGTCACTCATTCAATTTGCACCTAGGAAAACGGTCTACTTTCATCCTGTGTGAAGGCACCCTTCACGCAGATTATACAAAGTCAACATAGCCAAAAATCAAGAAACAAGTTAACAAAAAAAAAAATCTGCTAACATTATCTAAATTACAATTGCTTGTATTCAATCATGGAATCCATTACTTCAGATATTTCCATAAACATGTTTTGCAGGCTTCGTAACTTTTTATGATTTAAAATGATCTCCATTGCCCCTTTATGGAGTAGTTCTTTGACTTAGATGAGGCCACTAGAATCTGGCAGCTCTACATCAGCACCTGCAAATAAAACATAATAGATTTTAGTACTGTGGTGGTAATGACAGCAAAGGAACTATCAACAGGGTTTCCTTTTTTGGACAAATATCATTTCAACCTCCCTACGCATCTTTCCATGTAATGCTACTTTTGCACAGGAACCTCGAGCCGCCAGACTGCTCTACAACAAGAACTTGAACAGCCTGTCAGGTCCGATGGTGCTATGAGGCCCAAGGGACTGTGACGCATGCTGACTGCAGGAGAGCAACATGAAGGACACTAACATATCAGCTGTTGTATGTCCTGCAGGAAGCCATGGATTCTCCCCAGCTTGACAAAGCATACATCATTTCCTCCAGGACATACATTACTGATAGGTACTGAAAAATTAGCAGTCAATGTAAAGTTTACAAACAAAGAACTTGTTGAACCCAACACCCAAAACCAACCCCCCCACCCACACCACTTTTTGTAAGAAAGTTAATTTAGTTTGAATTAAAACATTCTAAATAACCATTTAACCTGCTAACAGCACTTTATGAGGTCACACGCTGATCATCCTTCAACTGTAAAGTGTTGTAGTCAGGGCTAGTGACTGTAAGGTCAACTCAAACAGTGCTGGTAGTTGTCCCAATTTTCCAAACTCATACTCCACACCAACCCCCAACAGAACCTCATACTACAAACTACACCATGATCTCACATAGACAAAAAATTTTACACAATCATTTTGAAAGTTACCCATGGCCTGTGCATCATTGAGTATAGTGCTGCAATGGCAAAGTTGAACTAAATGTCAGGAGAACTGAGAGCAGACCTTTGTAAAGTTTTGAGATTAAAAATAATATCATTCACTAACCATAAACTGCGTCTTCAGAACTCTCTACATGATAGCCATTAGAGTCCTCAATGGTGACAAATAGCCAATCATTTTCACTCACACTACAGCCACAACCGGTATGTGCCACGGCTGCTGCAGGAGCTATATACAGCGTTTAAGGGAACCATATCAGCCCAATTGGGCGCATATGTTTCCCTTGAAAACATTATCCGCTAGAGTTCTTACTTACTACTCGTACTTACTATCAGTGTATCAGAAGATTTGGCGTCCTCTTCAATGGCAACACCTTTGTGGTAGAAATTGAAAACCTTTGTTAGAAAGTACTACAAATGTCATAGACCTTACATATCTTCTCAAACAATCCAAATATAAATGTTAAAGTAAAAATATCAAAATTAAGAAAAAAAATTAATATATATTCTCATACCGTCAACCACGAGCATAACTTGTTTGTTTGTTTTTTTTTTTCTTTTGTGACAGGCCTTGTGGAGGATTGTCATCTATGAGAAAAAAAAATAAACATTCTATAAATATAGATAGAAACAACAACAAATTTATTGGAAAAGAGCAGCCTAAATATAATTATGAAAAATTAAAGGAATACTCCAGGCACCCCCTGTAAAATCTAAACTCCTCACACACTGGGGGATGGTTACTGGCTTCCTCTCTGTCACATTTCTTCCCACTCTGGCTGCTCTCGCTGCCCCCTGCACTGTTCTCTGTTGCTGCTGATTACATCTCCAGCTTCCTGTTTGGACCAGTGTCTGTGTGCTGCATATTCCTACAATCCCCACAATGCCTTGTTTCCCTGGCCTGCCTCTGTAAACCTCCCATCTCTTCCTCCCACCCACAAACATGGCCACAGCCCGCCCCCCATCCCTAGCTCCTTTATTCCCTGCCTCCCTCCATCTATTCCCCTTCCACTGCACAGCTTAGTCCACTACACAAGCAGTAATAGTAATGGTAAATACTGACAACCCAGCCCCCTTATTTGGGTGTCCAGTGAATAAAAACTGCAGCCACCATTGTCTACTTTTAATATGGCATGATGCTGAGGGTTGTGGTTGTGCAAACTGGAGTTGCACAGCTTGAAAAATTACTACCAGCATTTGGTCCAAGAGACAATGATGGTGGTAGTAGTTCTGAAAGCTGTGCAACTCCAGCTTGCACACATACAACCCCAACCATCATGCCATGCTGATACTTGATGATGGTGATTGTGCTCATGAAGCAGAGGAGACCTCGGGCACCAGATTCAGCTATAACACATAGTCCAGCAGCTGACAGCAAGCAGCAACATGTTTCAGGAGCTTGAACTCGGCCAGGATCTTCCAGGGAGCATTGAAACAAACCCTTTCAGCTCCAGAAAGATGTTGCTGCTTGCTGTCAGCTGCTGGACTATGAGTTATAGCTGAATCTGGTGTCCGAGGTCTCCTCTGCTTCTCAGTCATTCTGGAGGAGAATCCTGTAGCATCAGACACCAGTGATCTCCTAGCAGGCATCTGGCATTGAAAGGGTGCCAAATGCCTCCTATTAGATCTGTGACATCTGATGCTGCAAGTAGCTGCCGATCTCCAGGATGACTGAGAAGCAGAGGAGACTGAGATTGTGCAGAGTAGGGAGCCCGACAGATAATATAGTAAGTATTGTAAAACTGGGCGGGCAGAGAAAAAGTGGGGCGGGCAGAGGAGGAGTGGGGCGGGCACAGGAGGAGTAGTGCGGGCAGAGGAGGAGTAGGGCGGGCAGAGGATGTGTTGAGGGGCGGGTTTCACTGTGAAAGAGAGGAAATACATCAAGTCTCAATATGGCACCTGTGGAACAGCATTGAGACGTGATGTGTTTCCTTCTTCCTGAACTACAGAACTTCCTGTGGGACTTTGATTCTTTGAAAAATGGGTAACATTACAGCTGTCCTAATGAGTGTAAATGGCAATGTTATATAACTTTCCTTTGTAAGTGCAATGTTAAATTATGTAATTTGCCCGGAGTACCCCTTTAATAATGGACATGAATCTTGGGAAATGCACTGCAATTCCACATACTTTTGTAGATCAGGGAGTCTTCTAAATTCTCTCAAAAAAACGTGACTGCACAAATCAGACGTAATTACGGAGTGTCCAGCACTACATATCGCTGTCATTGGCTGCTATATACAGTGCGCCCCAAGTTGAGAACTCAACATTAACCCTTTCAGGACCAAGGCAAATTTTATGAATATGACCTGTGTCACTTTATTCATCAATAACTTGGGAATGCTTTTACCAATCCTTCTGATTCCAAGACTGTTTTTTTTGTTACATATTCTACTTTATGTTAGTGGTAAATTTGAGTTGATAGCTTTAGAATTTTTTTGTGAATAACTCCAAAATGTTGTTAAAAATGTAAAAAAAAGCGCATTCTCTACATTTGAAAGTCTCTGCCAATAAGGAAAATAGCAATACTACATTCATTATTTATTAATTCATATCTATAACATGTCTACTTTATTTTAAAAGCATTTGGTGAACATGTTTTTACTTATTTAGGATGTTAGAGGCCGTAAATGTTTAGTAGCAATTTTCAAAATGTTCGTGAAAATTTCAAACTCAAATTTCAAACCATTTTGAAATCTTCACTCTTTCAAGTATTTAAATTTACATTCATTCAGTTATTTAACCCTTTCTGCATTTCACAGGAATAACTGCAAAGTAAGAGTGAAAAGTTAAAATTAGCATTTTCTTTCCAGAGATTCCAATGTAATCCTATGTGTTTTTTACAAAACCAATTACCGTTACTGATCCACCAAAGCCAGCAATTGCCGATGCTGGATCCCCTTTGGGGGTCCAGTGGCGGTTACACTAAACTGTCAGCTATCAGCTGAAAGTTTAGTTGCGGCTCCCGGTCACTGTTTTTCTAAACAGCGAGCATCTGAAGCAGGTCAGTAAATGTACTGACTTTTGCTTGAAAGGGTTAAGTGGAGACACATGTCTAGGTATGCACAGTATACTGTACTATTCTTTCCAGCATCTGCTGATAGTCTGGGCAGATGGGAGTAGATGTACCAGGGCCATACCAATCACCAGACACCGCCACACTACTCCCTCCATCTGCAAATAGTATAAACAGATCATGACTGTATTACTACTGTGTGTATGTGCCTGTCTTGGTTTGAATAGGATGGCCCTTGCACTACACCTCCCATCATCTGTGCAAATTATGAGCAGATGTTGGTTTGGAGTAGAACAGTATATACGTTTGGATACATAGACCTGTTTCTCCATTGAAATAATACAGTGTCCACCAGGGGGAATCAATGAGTACCATTGGGTGCTATATATAGTGAGCGCGAAGCTGGACACTCTTGTTTCAATGTTGACACATGTCTATGCATGCACGCGTATATACTGTACTACTCCTCCCATCAACTGCTGATGGTGCATATTATGGGAGGATTAAATATGTATATGTGTGTGTATATGTGTGCAGATATAGACAAGTGTATCCATTTAATCAACATAGTGTCCAGCGGGGGCCGCACTATGTCCGCTTGGCTGTATGAATTCAAAGGGCGGGTCTATGTATGCATACATACACACTGTACTGCTCCTCCCACCATCTGTTGATAGTTGAGTATTAAAAATTGGAAAGACAATTTGATGGCAATGGGTATTCACTTATATTTTGCCCTCTTAAAAATAATCCCAAATTAATCGCCTACAAAGGAAAAAAAAAATCGCCAAAAGATTCACTTACAATGGGATAAAATACCCTTATACATTGAAGAGCCAAAAAAAAAAAACCTTAAAATAAAATAAGCTTAGTGTGTAGGCGTGTTTGCATGATTCTCCAGCTTAGGACGGGTTGAAACAAACCCTTTCAGCTCCAGAAAGATGTTGCTGCTTGCTGTCAGCTGCTGGACTATGAGTTATAGCTGAATCTGGTGTCCAAGGTCTCCTCTGCTTCTCAGTCATTCTGGAGGAGAATCCTGTAGCATCAGACACCAGTGATCTCCTAGCAGGCATCTGGCATTGAAAGGGTGCCAAATGCCTCCTATTAGATCTGTGACATCTGATGCTGCAAGTAGCTGCCGATCTCCAGGATGACTGAGAAGCAGAGGAGACTGAGATTGTGCAGAGTAGGGAGCCCGACAGATAATATAGTAAGTATTGTAAAACTGGGCGGGCAGAGAAAAAGTGGGGCGGGCAGAGGAGGAGTGGGGCGGGCACAGGAGGAGTAGTGCGGGCAGAGGAGGAGTAGGGCGGGCAGAGGATGTGTTGAGGGGCGGGTTTCCCTGTGACAGAGAGGAAATACATCAAGTCTCAATATGGCACCTGTGGAACAGCATTGAGACGTGATGTGTTTCCTTCTTCCTGAACTACAGAACTTCCTGTGGGACTTTGATTCTTTGAAAAATGGGTAACATTACAGCTGTCCTAATGAGTGTAAATGGCAATGTTATATAACTTTCCTTTGTAAGTGCAATGTTAAATTATGTAATTTGCCCGGAGTACCCCTTTAATAATGGACATGAATCTTGGGAAATGCACTGCAAAATTCTTTAACATTTCGTTTTGATTTAAAAAAAAAAAAAAGACAAAAATTAACAAGTTAAGGCTGGGTTCACACTACGTATATTTCAGTCAGTATTGTGGTTGCCACTGCGACTGTTACAGTGGCAAAAAACAACATAAAAAATTTAATAATGGACACATCAGGGGGATTGGATCACTGTTCAGCTTAGTGTGTAGGCGTGTTTGCATGATTCTCCAGCTTAGGACGGGTTCAGACTACGGAATTCTCGTGGATAAACTCTGCGGAATTCCGTCGCCTGTACACACGCCTTTCCGCTGGCTCCATAGACACCATTCTATGGGCCTCCTGATTCCGCATTCCGCTGAAAGAATTGACATGTCAGCATGAGAAATAAATACAGCATGTCAGTGGCCCCCAACCAATTATGTTTCCCATAAGGAACCTGAGTAGATGACAATGCTTTCCGAATAATAAAGGGTATTTTCTACTAAATTATTTATAGTGAACAGGGACTGAGAACAGTGGAAAAGACTTTCTACATTTCACATATAAAACCATGTAAAAATTAAAGGGGTTATCCAACATTGCAAAAACATAGCTGCCTTTTTACAGAAACAGCGCCACTCTCCTCCAAAGCTTGGATGTAGTAGTGCAGCTCAGTTCCACTAAAAGAGAATGGAACCAAGTTGTAATACCACAAACATCATAGAGGAAGCTATGGCGCTGTTTTTGTTTTCTTATTAGCCATCCATCCATTCTTCTATCTCTTTATCTCATATCTATCTGTCTAATATCTATTGGGCAGCTGAAGACTACACCATAGCTGATGGTCAATGACCAAATTAGCAACATCCGAAGGGTATACCTGCAGTACTAATAGAGTAAATGTATAGTACAAATGCTGGTTAACAACAATAAATAGTCCCATGCAGTTCAAGGCAACTATACTAAATAATCTATATACATAAAAGCCAGACTACTGCAACATAACTAAATGGAATATTTACTTTACTAATTTATAGAAACAATACATGACAATACAGAAAAAAATGTAGGAGAAATCAGCCCTGATAATCCTGGTGTACAGGGTATATGAGAGCAGCCAATTTATGCCTCCATGTGGTATTTAGACCCAATTTTAGCCCTCATGTAGTTCGCAGGGTCCCTCTATGCTCTCATATTGTAAAAAGGCCACCATCTATACCCTAACATAGTAGATTATCCCCCCTTGTTCCTCCACATAGAAGATAGACCCTCCATGTGCACCCCCATATAAATATGTTTCTCTTATGGCTTTAAGGCCACTTAATATGGCGGTTTTGGTGGTTTCCAGTCCTGGGTTTCGAGACTCTTAAATGAGGCTCCACGGGCTCTTCTTTCCCATATAGTAGTAAGGCCCCTCTGTACCTTCATATTGAAATTCAGCTTTTTTGTGCATCCATATAGTAGTTAGGCCTTTTGTACCCCAAAATAGTTATTATTTCCATCTGTTTCCATGTAGTAGTAGTTAGGGCCCTTTGTGCCCTCATATAGAAGTAAGAATCCTCTCTGTGCATCTATCTAGTATAAAAAAGTAGTATCCTCCATGTAGGCATCTCCTCCAGCACCATCTCATGTAGGTAATCCCCCTGGCATGTATTCCCCATGCAGCCACCCCCTTCCCCAGCAGTAATCTCCCTGGCAATCCTCCTGGTGGTTAGACACCACCACCACCACCACTATGAGTAGACTGTACCCCCAAATTAGGTATCCCCTTTTTAGTCAGCATGTCCCATACCCCAACCCCTATAGATAAAGTGAGCGCACAAGTGACATCACTCATGTCCCACAGCTCTAAGGGAGGGAACGGCCTCTTGTGGCCACAGCAGTGATTGGCAGGGTGGAGAGCCAGTGCTTTCCTCGCCTTGTCAATCACCCTGCTGCATTCGACTGTATGTTCTCTTCGCATACAAGCGCATACAGCTAGATGGTAAGACACAACATTCGGTAGCCGTGTGGGCCCCCCATGAGCACTGGTACCTGGCCAGGGGCCACCTACAGCCAATAGACATTTGTTAAGTCTGTCTGCAAAAGCAATAGCTTTTGCCGACAGCACTAACTGCCAAACTCTTCAGTGGGCCCCCTGCCTGTGTGAGCCCAGGAGCGGCCGACCCCCTCTCCCCCCACCAAATTACGCTACTGAAGGAAACCCTTAGAAACTTTTTTATTACCTTTGTCAAAAAAGAGAATAGAGGATGCAATTTGTGTGCTGATTTGGTCATAATTGAGTCATTAATGAATAAAAAGAGAGGGAAAAATAATGGTCACACAAAATGTGCCATCACAAGTAGCTCTGCGGATAAAGAACAGCTGATCCTGGGGCAGGTGCCCTGAAAACAATGGGCCTAGGGGCCTATTACACAGAACAATTATCTGACAAATCTGATCATTACTCATTACTCATTGTGTAATAAAGACAACGATCAGCCGATGATGACGATTATCGGCAGATTGTGTCTTTTTGTTCTGACCTAAAATCATCAGCTACCAACCCATGCAATCCCTACCTGTAATAGTGATGCATGGGTGACAGCTGTTGAATGAGTCAAGAAAAAATGATAAACTTGTCCATATCTCTCCATGCTCCCAGATGTCCTGCTAGCTTTGCAGTGTCTGAAGTGACAGGCTGCTCAGCCAATCACTGGCCGTGACACTGTACCGGTGATTTGCTGAGTGGCTTATCACTCCAGAACTACCAGAAGCGGGCTGAAACTAGCAGGCCACCAGGGAGCAAGGAGATGTATGTAGGTTTATTATTTTACCCTTATTAGGCAAAGGCTGCACAGACATCACTAACGATATCAGTGCAGCCCTTGCTGTGCGATTACCAAGCCGTGTATGGGCTCAGTAGGCGCTCACTTGCATTAAGTCATCAGGCCGTGTATTATGCTCCCTTATTTGCTGAATGCAGTATTTGTTAATGCTAGCAGTCTGCTCTTTTGCACACCTGAGATAAGACGACACTGAGGGAATGACAGAGGACATCCATGATAAATGGGTATTCCAGCCTATAACACTAATCTCTAGAAATTGAAGCTCCTTTTACATGCGGCAACCTTTGGCCGTCCTCTCAGGCAGTGAAATTGGCGCTCATCTGTAGTGCCTCTACAAGGCATGATTAATCATGTGGCTAGGCGATTACACAGGACTGTCCTTATAACTTTCAAAATCTTAATTAACAGTAGATGTGATATAAAGCATGTTTGCAATTTACATTCATTATTTTTTTCGTAGTTATCATGAAAAACACGGCACTTCCTGTTCTCTGACTCTTTTTCTCAAAAAACAGGAAACAGTCAGAAAACAGGAAGTCCTGTGTATTCCAGGCCATCTGAGAGCTCACAGAGAAGGCAGTCATGTGATTGACGGACACATTGAGCCGTGACTCTCTGTACTGTCCGGAAATCCTGTGTTTAGTCTGTTTTTTTCAACCAGCACAAGTCAGAAAATCTGCTTCAGGAGACCTGGATTTCTGGTAAGTTCAGCTTTGTTTTACAGCATGGTAACAAAACAAAAAAAAATAATGAAAGTATATTGCAAACTTGCTTTATATGACATCTACTGTTGATTTAGATTTTGAAAGTTATAATGACAGTGACACTTTAAAGGAACCTAGGTGTTTGATCAAGAGGGGTCCATCCCTGTCTGATCCATCCATCACTATCTGAAGAACAGGGACTTAGGTCTCTCATTATAATTAAATGGCAGGTTGTGCGGTTGAAGCCCACCGTGGTGAGCACCGTGGATAGAAGATATAAAAGGCTGAAATACCCCTTTTAAGCTTCTGGTTCTCGTTCCTACCTGATGGGAGAAAGATAATTTCATAGAGCAGGTACTGTTGTAGAAGGTTATATGGAAAACAACAGCTGCACTTTAGAGGTCGATTTAAACAATGTTATTTAATAGTCTTTTATGACTGTAGTTTTGGTCCATAAAGCAGAGGGACACCAACAACCTCTAATATCTCCTCTTTATAAGATTGCGGGGGAAGAAAAGCGACTTGATCTCTTACCCTAGCAATATGCCGTATAGGGAACATTCACAAAAAATCATCTGCACCAAACTATGGCATAGACCTTGCACTATAAATTCCATTGAAGGATGAAATTGCTTTTCAAGTTTCCTGTGCTTCTCCTAGAGATATTACAAGCCTACATGTCTGCAGAGAGTGCTTTTTCTCTACATTCAGCACATTATATAAACAAGTGAATGAGCTATATCAGAAAGCATTGTAAAGGCCATCTTTGGAGCTTTTTGTAATCTCTTCTTGTCACTGCAATTTTTAGCTACCGTGCTTTCTTTTATTTTTTCATACAAGCCATTACATAGCCATTGCATTATATATTGTACTGAAAAAAAATCTAAACTTTTAAGTGAAGTTGAATGGAAAATATTATTTCCATTTTCTTGGGATGGCTAGGAGACCAAATAAAAATACTGTATTTTCCAACATATCAGATGACTTGGCCTATAAGACGACCCCCAACTTTTCCAGTTAAAATATAGAGTTTCGGATAGACGCGCCATATAAGACTACCG
This sequence comes from Dendropsophus ebraccatus, assembly GCF_027789765.1. NCBI lineage: Eukaryota > Metazoa > Chordata > Amphibia > Anura > Hylidae > Dendropsophus > Dendropsophus ebraccatus. Next base: position 66,588,309 of record NC_091463.1, read on the forward strand.
CTCTTCCAATGACAGAGACAGCAGCGAGACCTGAGAGGTAGAGAAGGAGGTACAGTAATACCGGTAAGATACAAGGGCGGCCAGACGGGTGAAAGAGGTGTGTTTTTCTGGACACAGTGCCACTCTACCGCATGTCTTTTTTCCATACGCCTGCAGCTTGCTCTGCCCTTCATACGGTCGCTGCATACAGCAGGGATGTGGCCATTTTTGAGCTCCCCCCTCCGTATGGGGCGACCACAGATTCTCCAGTCCGGTTCTGAAGTTTTTCAGCACTCGCCCTATATTGATGACCCCTGACTTCTGAGAAGATTTTCCTGGGTTAAAAGTCTTATATGCAGAAAAATACATTTTTAAAAAAAAACATTTAATATGTGATATTTCAATATTTTGGACCTTTTTAGACTTTTTAAACTTTTATTAAACAGTTTGTTACAGTTTACTTCACCACTATCACTAGTACAATACACTAATCCTGCGCTTCTCAAACTTTTTCTACTTCAGCCTCACCCAACAGAGCACAGTAATGTCTGGGCCTGACCAAGAGGATGCCAGGGCCTCATCAGACTGACCAAGAGGATGCCAGGGCCTCATCAGACTGACCAAGAGGATATCAGGGCCTCATCAGACTGACCAAGAGGATGTCAGGGCCTCATCAGACTGACCAAGAGGATGCCAGGGCCTCATCAGACTGACCAAGAGGATGCCAGGGCCTCATCAGACTGACCAAGAGGATGCCAGGGCCTCATCAGACTGACCAAGAGGATGCCAGGGCCTCATCAGACTGACCAAGAGGATGCCAGGGCCTCATCAGACTGACCAAGAGGATGTCAGGGCCTCATCAGACTGACCAAGAGGATGTCAGGGCCTCTTCAGACTGACCAAGTGGATGTCAGGGCCTCATCAGACTGACCAAGAGGATGCCAGGGCCTCATCAGACTGACCAAGAGGATGCCAGGGCCTCATCAGACTGACCAAGAGGATGCCAGGGCCTCATCAGACTGACCAAGAGGATGCCAGGGCCTCATCAGACTGACCAAGAGGATGTCAGGGCCTCATCAGACTGACCAAGAGGATGTCAGGGCCTCATCAGACTGACCAAGAGGATGCCAGGGCCTCATCAGACTGACCAAGAGGATGCCAGGGCCTCATCAGACTGACCAAGAGGATGCCAGGGCCTCATCAGACTGACCAAGAGGATGCCAAGGCCTCATCAGACTGACCAAGAGGATGTGGGGCCTCAGACTGACCAAGAGGATGCCAGAGCCTCACCAGATTGACCTAATGGATGTCGGGCCTCACCAGACTGACCAAGAGGATGCCAGGGCCTCATCAGACTGACCAAGAGAATGCCAGGGCCTCATCAACCATATAACCAATGTTGTTCTTTATTTTCTTTTACACACAATCCTTTTAGAAGCGCCAAGAACGAAGGACCTGTGTATAGGTGCCACTGTTTCCATAGACCCCACTCCAAGGCCTCCAAGCAGTACAATATTGTAGAGAAGAAGAAGCAGGGCTCCTATGTATTACAGTAAAATATTACACCTATTTCTCCATGTTCACAAGGCAACATTTTATCTCCTCCATAGAAGAAAGTTTAGGTTTAATATGTTCAGTATTTAAAACCCCAGAGAGCAGCTGAATGTATACTATTATACTTAGGATACAGCATGAACTATAAGCAGGGGCGGGCTGGGCCGGGGGGCAGGGTGGCATATGCCCCCCGGGCCGGTCCCCCCACTACACCTAAGGGCCGCGGCGTCCGGATGTTGCTAGGGCCGCTCTGCCACTTTAATTATTTCCTCAGTAAGTGCGGCCGCTGCACTCACTCTCTAGTAGTCAGCAGCGGTGACAGAACGCCGCGCTGACTCTGCCTCACACTTCACTTTGCTCATTGGTGGAGCAGGCAGCCTGTTCCATCACTGAGCAAAGAGAAGTGCACAGCCCATGGAGGAGGACGCCTGCCGGGAGAAGAGCCGCCCACCGCCCGACTGGTATCTGGGGAGGGGGCCTGGGTTGTGGGGAGCGGGTCTGGGGGGGTTACTGTATAGTACTGGGGTCTATAAGACACCAATACAATACAGTAGCCTAGGGCTGGCTGGAGCAGGGGACACTCACCTCCCTGTCTGGGCAGCCAGTGTTTCCTCCGTGATTCTGCAGTGTGATTAGCACTGCCTGCTCCTCTCTGCTCTGGTCAGACCTAACCAGAAGAGGCCAGAACAGCAGAGAAGCACGGACCAGCTTGTGAAGTAAGTATATGGGGGGGGGGGGCATTGTGCATTGTGCTTTGTCCTATCTACAACATTTGACTCTCCAGTTATTGCATAACTACAGCTCCCATTATATCCTGGTGGCAGGACATGATAGGAGTTGTAGTTTGGCAACAGCTGAGGAGTCACTGGTTAGGAAGCAATAATTTAGGTAGAGTTTAGGTAGTGTTCTCCAACCTGTGACTGCTCAGTTAGTGAAACACTACAACTCCCATCATGCCCTTCTAGCAGGAGATAATGGGGATGGTAGTTTAGGAACAGCAGGAGGGTCACATGTTGGAGAACACCACACAAAATAAACTGTACCCCTAAATCATTGCTTCCTAACACTGGCTCCTCAGTTGTTACAAAACTACAACCCCTATCATGCCCTGCTGGCAGGATATAATGGGGGTTGTAGTTTAATAACTGCAGAAGGGTCAGATGTTGGAGAAATCACACTAAATAAGTAGTATAAGTAGTATAGTGCATTAGAGGGGTCAGTGGTACAGTACATAGAGGACAGTGGTACAGTACATTAGAGAGGACAGTGGCACAGTACATTAGAGGACAGTGGTGCAGTACATTAGAGAGGACAGTGGTATAGTGCATTAGAGGGGTCAGTGGTACAGTACATAGAGGACAGTGGTACAGTACATTAGAGAGGACAGTGGCACAGTACATTAGAGGACAGTGGTACAGTGCATTAGAGGGGACAGTGGTACAGTGCATTAGAGAGGACAGTGGTACAGTACATTAGAGAGGACAGTGGCACAGTACATTAGAGGACAGTGGCACAGTACATTAGAGGACAGTGGTGCAGTACATTAGAGAGGACAGTGGTATAGTGCATTAGAGGGGTCAGTGGTACAGTACATAGAGGACAGTGGTACAGTACATTAGAGAGGACAGTGGCACAGTACATTAGAGGACAGTGGTACAGTGCATTAGAGGGGACAGTGGTACAGTGCATTAGAGAGGACAGTGGTACAGTACATTAGAGGGGACAGTGGTACAGTACATTAGAGGGGACAGTGGTACAGTACATTAGAGGGGTCAGTGGTACAGTGCATTAGAGAGGACAGTGGTACAGTACATTAGAGAGGACAGTGGTACAGTACATTAGAGAGGACAGTGGTATAGTGCATTAGAGAGGACAGTGGTACAGTATATTAGAGAGGACAGTGGTACAGTGCATTAGAGGGGACAGTGGTACAGTACATTAGAGGAGAGTGGTACAGTACATTAGAGGACAGTGGTACAGTACATTAGAGAGGAGAGTGGTACAGTACATTAGGGGGTGATTGGGACAGTACATTAGAGGGGACATTGGTACAGTACATAAGAGGGGACAGTGGTACAGTACATTAGAGGACAGTGGCACAGTACATTAGAGAGGACAGCGGTACAGTACATTAGAGGGGACAGTGGCACAGTACATTAGAGAGGACAGTGGTACAGTACATTAGAGGACAGGGGTACAGTACATTAGAGAGGACAGTGGTACAGTACATTAGAGGACAGTGGTACAGTACATTAGAGAGGACAGTGGTACAGTACATTAGAGAGGACAGTAGTACAGTACATTAGAGGACCGTGGTATAGTGCATTATAGGGGACAGTGGTATAGTGCATTAGAGAGGACAGTGGTACAGTACATTAGAGGCGACAGTAGTACAATACATTAGGGGGGTCAGTGGTACAGTACATTCGAGAGGACAGTGGTACAGTACATTAGAGGATAGTTGGGGGGCAGTGGTACAGTACATTAGAGGTGACAGTGGTACAGTACATTAGGGGGGGTCAGTGGTACAGTACATTAGAGAGGACAGCGGTACAGTACATTAGAGGACAGTGTTGTGGGGGGCAGTGGTACTATTTATTATAGACAGTTCATAAGAGGCACAGTTTATCTAGGGGACAGTAGTACAGTTCATTAGGACAAATGGGTGCTATTCACTTAGCACAAGGAGAGGGTGGGGCTAACTGCAGATGGGGACACAAAGGGGGGCCTAACTAAAGATGAGGGCAAAGACAGGGGGCACAATTACAGATGGGGAACAAATAGGGGGTCTCATTACAGATACAGGCATGAAGAAGGGACCTAACTTTAAAAAGAGGCACAGAAAAGGGAAGTGACTACAGATTGGTCTTTAAAGAAGTTCCTGTTACTGTTTAGGGGCACTATGATGGAGAGTTTGTATAAAAGTGGGTAAAGGTGCTGTAAAAGTAAGGTGCTGAAGATGTTTGTCTGGCAGATACTGCTGAGATGATTTGTGGTTGGAAGAATTATTCATGATCGAAAAGAAAAGGAAACCTGACCGACTCAGAAAACGTCATCTGTGAGTCACTGGATGTGTTTGCACTGTACTTATATGGTATACAGAGCTTGTGTACAGCTGGTATCTACCACTATTTGGTCACCGTATGGGGTAATATTGGCCCCTGTGTGGTGGAGTGTAGTACCAGTATAGTAGTAATGCTCGTGGTGTGACAGTATTAGGTAACCTTTTATAATGTAGTTACTATGTGATTGTAGTATGTGGTCATGGTATGGTGGTATTATTTGCCCCTTGTATACTGATATTATTGGTTATATAAGTATACAGGATTTGGTCAGTAATAGTATGATGTCCATGTCCATACAAGGTATAATCCAAGCCAGAGCAGATTAAACTCTGGCCTTACATAAAAATCCTGGGGCGGCAGAGGTTGGAGGAACATAAAAAAGAATATACTTACCCGTCCCTGTGCCCCTGCAGTACAGGTTCACCACCTCTCTCACAGCTACTGTTATCCTGCTCCTCCCATTCCTGCATTGTCAAGTCCGGCAGGAAGTACCCGTTTGCCCCAGTGCGTGACGTTGCAGGACCAGGAGCTGCAGGAATCGGTATGTGAGCATTGACGCAGCACTGCGGAGGCATTGGGACAAGTATGGATTCTTTATTATGTTCCCCTCACCCCCGGCCGGCTTGGGATGTTTAGGTTCGGCCCTGGCGAATATCCGCTACTCATGGGCCACTGCTGTGTACTTGCCCCCCAGGCTAAAGTTTGCCAGCCAGCCCCTGACTATAAGACAGTTCTGCAGTAAGATTGATGAATACTGATATTTATAATACAGCTGGGCCATTGACATCTTCAGCTATACTGGAAATATCTTACACTTTGTAGTGTATTAGAATAGATCTTTCTTAGGCTGCTCAAGCTTAGGAGAGGATAGGCTTAAGCAAAGGATCTCCCACCTTCCTGGGTTTTCCCCAGTGTATGCCAAAAGCTACAGTGCACTTCTCTCCTGCTCAGTCTTACCACAAAACTACCAGCAGATGGCAGCATCACTCAAGCGCATAGACACATTAGCAGGGCAAACATTAGTACATTGCATAAAGTGCAAACCTGTTTAAGTGCATTACACCAAAGTGCACAACATAATATCATTACATACCCCAAACATGTACAGGAGCTCTGTTATTCTGTACAAATTATTAGTTGTAAAAATACTATGAGATAGTGACACAATGCAGAAGGTGAGCATTTACTAATATTTCCATAGGAAATTCTCATGCTCCTATTGATCTATAAAGATGTATTTATGTCATTCAGAGATTATTTAACCCAGTAGACGTCATATCTCTTCATTCAAGATATCAGGCTGTAGCATGACCTGGCAAGTGCCTATAGCTATATCACCTGTGAAATACTAAGTAAATCCTCAAAACATGACCAGTAGGTGGGCAATGAAGGCTGGAATAGAGAAGCACTGGTATATCTCTCTAAAGGGAATGTCATCTGCAATTCACGCTCCAAACAAATACCTTTCATAAAATAGTCTGTGCCTCTAAAAAATAACAGGAAAGCCGGACTTTTACTTTAAGGGTACGTTCACACTTACCGGATCCGCAGCTGATTTTCTGCTGCGGATCCAGGCCCGCTTCTGCCATGAATGTGAGACATTTGAGAATGAGACATGCCGCAGTACTGCAAGGGTTAAAGGGGTTGTTCACCAATTTTTTTTTCCCTTTCAAATCAACTGGGGCCAGAAAGTGCCAGAGATTTGTAATTTACATCTGTTAAAAAAACTTAAAGGGGTGCTCCAGCATGGGGGCACTTTTTTGGGGGGACCGGGGAGGAGGTGGCTGAAATAAAAGACGTCCACTTACCTCCCCGGTTCCAGCGGCGGGTCCCGCATCACGGCGCTCCGGTGCCCGGCAGCTTCTGGGTGTCTGACGCCGCCCGAGACGCTACGTCTCAGGGTTGCTCAGCCACTCAGTGAAGGAGGCGGGATCCGAGCGGACTTCAAACGGATCCCGCCTCCTTCACTGAGTGGCTGAGCGGCCCTGAGACGTAGCGTCTCGGGCGGCTTCAGACACCCGGAAGCGGCCGGGAACCGGGCACCGGGGCGCCGTGATGCGGGACCCACCGCTGGAACCGGGGAGGTAAGTGGACGTCTTTTATTTCAGCCACCTCCTCCCCGGGCCCCCCAAAAAAGTGCCCCCACGCTGGAGCACCCCTTTAAGTCTTCCAGTACTTATCAGTTGCTGTATGTCCTACAGGAAGTGGTGTATTTTTTCCAGTCATGAGAGAAAAGGATTTCTATGGGTATTTGCTACTGCTCTGGACAGTTCCTGAAAGGGACACAGAGGTGGCAGCAGAGAGCACAGTGTCAGACCAGAAAGAATTCACCAGTTCCTGCAGAACAGAAAATTACAAATCTTTGGCACCAGTTGATTTGAAAGAAAACATTTTTTTGTGAACAGCCCCTTTAAGGACTAGAACACAGCTTTGTGCACTGACGAACCTCTGACCAGCACACTGGAGTACCGCAACTTGCTGGCTCCCTCAGAACGCAGGTTATCAGTGCAGGAGCCAATGGGGTTAAAGACCACAACACAGGACACCTGTGCTTTATCGGCTCCTGCACTAATAACCTCCGATGTCTATTCTGAGGCTGCTGGCAAGTTGCAGGGGTGTGCATGTCCGAGGAATCCAGTCAGAGAGTGCTACCTCTCACATACCCCCTCAACCTGCGGCACATATCCCCTGTGGTACGCGCACCGCAGGTTGAGCAATCCTGCTCTAACTGAACACCTGTGGATGTCACTATAAAGATATTTGTGGGGAATGGCCATCACCTGAGGCTTGGGGACCTTTTTGGCCCATGTCAAACTATGCTATGGCACCCCCTTTCTTCTAAGTACACTACTGGTCAGACTGCTGGGTCTTCACGCAGTGGGATACAATGTGATGAAATTATTAGTGGGACCCCCTCATTGTAAAACAACAAACCCCCCTACAGGCTTTTTTCACAATTTAAACATGTGACATATATGATTGTATGCGTAACACCTGGAGAATAAGACATTGGGGTCTACACATTATTCACTACACGGATGTCCAATTGGAACAAAGACAATCACAAAGATGTTGGGGGGTAAAAAAAAAAGAAGAATTTTATTTATAAATAAGAGGGAGGGTTGTATATATCTGTGGATGTGTATGTGTAAATATGCTAAACCTACTTAGGGCTGTGTTGATCCCGGGGAAAGCGAAAACCTAACGTGAGGAATGGGCCAATGGTCCTCAGGGGGAGAACTTCCTTCCCGATGCCAAATCTGGTAATCCAAATAAATGCCAGGGTCGGCCCAATGTCTAATCTATGTGTGTGTGTCTATACCTATCCTGTAGTGTGTGTGATGTGTGATGGGTGCAGTACTTACCCAGCCTGTGCTAAGGTGAGCTCAGGGATAATAGCCACAACTCAGCGCCCCAAGGATACAACATGCGGCTATTGTTCCTGAACTAACCAGACAGAAGCACAGGCTGCTCCTGGGGGCGTCAAGGATCTTCAGGCTGGAGTGAGGTCAGATGCCAGAACGGGATTGGAGGATGCCAGGTAAAGGGCCTTGGACAGCAACGATGGCAGCAGAGGTGACATACAGCAGAGACATCAGGCACAGGTCAGGAGGCCGGAAGCTTTGGGCAGTAGGCGCCGGCTCATTCTTCCAGACGTAAGAAGAAAACCTGTGGAAATAATATTCTGCTTTTTGATATTTCATTGCAGACATAATTCTATCATTGTAATGAATATTCCCTTAAAGTGTCACTGTCGTTTGTTGTTTGTTTTGTTTTTTTGCAGAAATCAATAGTCCAGGCGATTTTAAGAAACGTTGTAATTGGGTTTATTAGGCAAATATGCCATTATCTGCATTCAAAAAGACTTTCCCCAGGTCCCCCCTGCCTTCCTGTCTCTCATTCTCCGTCTATTATCAGGAAATATCAACTAGTTTACATCAGTCGAGCCTTGTGTAACCTATGGAGAGGGGAAGAGGGAGGAGGAAGATTAGTCACCAGCAGAGAGCAGAGAACAAAGCGTTACACAGTGGGAGCTGTGTGAAAGCCGGTATTCAGGGGTCAGATAGGTCAGTGCTGACTTCAGAGGAGATAGCCGGTGATGTAGCTGTAAATAACTCTTTGTTGTCCTGTTTTGGTGCCTCATCTCCCTCCACCCCTCCCCTCTCCATAGAGAACAATGAAGTCGGGGGGGGGGGGAGCTTCAAACTGCTCTTTCATGATGAACATGCATTTTTTGGCTAATAAACCCAATTACAAAGTTTCTTAAAATCGCCTGTACTATTGATTTCTGCAAAAAAAAAAAAGATTTAAACGACAGTGACACTTTAAGATAACAGAAGCTCCAGTAGATAAAAGTCCTGTAAGTATTGTGGCCATTCACCAAATGGTCGTGGAATCCTGCACAATCCAGATCTTCTCCAGGCCCTTCTGGGGATCACTGCACAGCAGCGTCCAGATGAGATTGTGTTCTACATGTTTCTCTTCAGCATCAGCTTAAGTTGGAAATGTGGGCTTGTCGGTGGTCTTTTGCTGGTAATTGCTGAAGTCATTTAGGGATCGTGGTCCTGCCATCCTGGACATCACAGTCCCCAGGCACCACCAGTCATGTGCTGTGTTTGCTCCCTCTCTGGGCAGCCCCAGGTAGATGATACGGATGTGGCCGTCTGCATCCAGCATGATGTTAGATCTCTGCAATGAAATAAGAAAAGAGAATAACAACTGTGGCAAGTGATACGGGAGAGAAGGATGCGACACTGCAAGAACAAGAACGATTACCAGTCAGGACTCAGGGTGTATAATTTCCAGTGTGTATGAGAGTAAGTTCTACTTACCGGTGGGCGATGTCTATGTAGGAACTGGAGGCCATACCATCTCTGCTGTGTAAAATCTCACAGGGAGAACAGAGAGTTGTGTCAGTGCCACGGAATCCTTCTCTAGCAATCCCCTAATCTCACGTTATGGTGGGATTCTGGGTGGTCACCAGAAGAGAAGAGACGCTCTTTATGGCAGCCTATAATTCTTCCTCCAATCTCCCATCTTATAGAGTTGTAACTTAACTTTTCTCCAGAGAAAAATTACTTTGCTGTCCTAGAAATGCATGTATATACCCTGGCCAAGGCAGAATAATACCCTGCCCCGGCACTCATACCCCACCAGCCCTCTGCTAACTACATCCCTACCCACCTTGTATTTTCCATCTACCACCCCTCTCTTCCTGATGAATTCTCCTCTTACGTACCTTTCATTACCGAAGCCCCCAGGCTGCCACCGGGCAGATACTCCATGATGAGATATGCGCACTCCTCAGACTGCTGTGCGGCATAGAGATGGCAAATGAATGGGCAGTCTTGGGCCGTAAGAAGTATCTGCCGCTCTCATGATGGTTTCTTTTTTTGTTGACGATCCTTATGACCATTTTGTTGTCTCGGCCAGGAACTGATGCCAGGATCACTTGAGGAAACATATGTTCAGGAGAAGATTTGGGGGTGTCTTGTTTTTTTAGGGGTGGACTGTGGTTGGTAGGTTGGGTAGTTACCAGGAACCTACAGATCACCAAAATTGAGATACCAGCTCAATTCAGGATCAGCTGATGAATGCTTGAAGGAGGTGTCTTATCCTCTCAAAAACCCATGGAGTTTTTATTTGTACAGGAGTCCCCAAACTTTTTACACAGGGGGCCAGTTCACTGTCCCTCAGAGCGGTGGAGGGCTGGACTATATGCTGCTGCTCAGGTCCGCAGGGAGCTGTTGCAGCTGGAGGATGGTGCCAACAGTTGCCACGTCAAGACGCTGTCTCTGCCCATGAGGAGGAGGTGGAGTCGAGGATCATACTGCTCATCTGTCTCTGGTCCGGGGGAGGAGCATTGGGGGGGGGGCTTTGGATGGTGGAGTTGAAGTTCTACCACAGCCACCGTCAAAGAGTATGGGGAGGGGAGTCCGGGAGCCAACACAATATTTAACCATTTAGATCCCACTGTCACTTAAAGTTACTCTGTACCCACAATCTGTCCCCTCCAAACCGCTTGTACCTTTAGATAGCTGCTTTTAATCCAAGATCTGTCCTGGGGTCCGTTCGGCAGGTGATGCGATTATTGTCATAAAAACAACTTTTAATCCGACAGCGCTGTGTCTAACAGCCGGGGCTTACATTTGTATATGCATTAGGCTGGCACACCCTCTCTGTCCTTCCTCCCCACCCTCCTCATTATTAGGAATCATCCAGGAACATTTACTGCTGTTTGAGCTTTGCACAGGTATATTAACGATCCACCCCATGTGCCAGGCTGCCACAGGTGGGGAATAGGAAGCAATCTGCCAGGAGTATTCCTAATGATGAGGAGGGTGGGGAGGAAGGACAGAGAGGTGGTGCCAGCCTAATGCATATACAAATGTAAGCCCCGGCCGTTAGACACAGCGCTGTCGGATTAAAAGTTGTTTTTATTACAATAACTGCATCCCCTGCCGAACGGACCCCAGGACAGATCTTGGATTAAAAGCAGCTATCCGAAGGTACAAGTGGTTTGGGGGGTCAGATTGTAGGTACAGAGTCGCTTTAAAGGGTTTTACAGCATGTTACTGCTCTGTAGAGGACATACTAATGCTACTTCTAAAATGTAGGAGGAACCAAAAAGTTTTTAAAATTATAAATAAATCTTATAACAAAAATCCTAATCCCCCACTCTCCCATTTTTTTTATTTTGTTTTTACAAAAAAAGTAAAAACAAACCCATTTGGTATTGTAGCCCACAGAAACATCCAAACTATTATTTATTATCTATAAATTTTGTTCCCTCAATTACCCACCTAAAATAAATAAAAAGTGTAGGGTAGTTCACAAAAAAAAAAAAAAATCAACTGGTGCCAGAAACTGCCAAAGATTGTTTACCTGTATGAAAAAATATCAAGTCTTCCAGTACCTATCAGCTGCTGTATGTCCTGCAGGAAGTGGTGTATTCTCTCCAGTCTGACATAGTGCTCTCTGCTGCCACCTCTGCCAGGAACTGTCCAGAGCAGGAGCAAATTTCCATAAAAAACCTCTCCTGCTCCAGACAGTTTCTGACATTGACACAGGTGGCAAGCATTCAGGCCGATTGCGTATGGCTCTGCACTGAATCCCCCAAGATGAAACCCTGAACAAACCCTTTAAGGTGGCCATACACCTTTAATAACTGACAGTTTTCACTCCCTATCGGCTCCTCTCCTCCCCATACACTGGAACATTTGGCATGGCCTCTAGGGGGAGGAGTAAGCCGCAGCAACTTATCTCTCCTGAAAGGTCTGACTCCATCTCCACCGACATCATCCATCGGTGGTGGGCGGTTGGGAGAGCCCCATACGCCATATTCTGTTCCCTAGGCTGCTTTGTGATACCAGCTCTATGCTGTGCTCGGCCCTCTAAGCTGTGTCCTGGGCTGCACAATGTGATTATAGCTCTATGCTGTGCTCCGGGCTGCAGTATGGTTATATCTCTAAGCTGTGTTCTGGGCTGCACAATGTGATTATAGCTCTATGCTGTGCTCCGGGCTGCAGTATGGTTATATCTCTATGCTGTGTCCTGGGCTGCACAATGTGATTATAGCTCTATGCTGTGCTCGGCCCTCTATGCTGTGTCCTGGACTGCACAATGTGATTATAGCTCTATGCTGTGCTCGGCCCTCTAAGCTGTGTCCTGGGCTGCACAATGTGATTATATCTCTATGCTGTGCTCCGGGCTGCGGTATGGTTATATCTCTAAGCTGTGTCCTGGGCTTCACAATGTGATTATAGCTCTATGCTGTGCTCCGGGCTGCAGTGTGGTTATAGCTTTATGCTGTGTCCTGGGCTGCACAATGTGATTATAGCTCTATGCTGTGCTCGGCCCTTTATGCTGTGCTCCAGGCTGCTTTGTGAATATAGCACTTCGCTATTCCCCGGGATGCAGTATTATTATAGCTCTATACTGTGCTCTGCCCTCTATGCTGTAGCCTGTGCTGCAGTGTGATTATATCTCTATGCTGTGTCCCGGGCTGCAGTGTGATTATATCTCTATGCTGTGTCCCGGGCTGCAGTGTGATTATATCTCTATGCTGTTCCCTGGGCTGCAGTGTGATTATTTCTCTATGCTGTTCCCTGGGCTGCAGTGTGATTATATCTCTATGCTGTTCCCTGGGCTGCAGTGTGATTATATCTCTATGCTGTGTCCCGGGCTGCAGTGTGATTATATCTCTATGCTGTTCCCTGGGCTGCAGTGTGATTATATCTCTATGCTGTGTCCCGGGCTGCAGTGTGATTATATCTCTATTCTGTGTCCCGGGCTGCAGTGTGATTATATCTCTATTCTGTGTCCCGGGCTGCAGTGTGATTATATCTCTATGCTGTTCCCTGGGCTGCAGTGTGATTATATCTCTATGCTGTGTCCCTGGGCTGCAGTGTGATTATATCTCTATGCTGTGTCCCCGGCTGCAGTGTGATTATATCTCTATGCTATGTCCCGGCTGCAGTGTGATTATATCTCTATGCTGTGTCCCGGGCTGCAGTGTGATTATATCTCTATTCTGTGTCCCGGGCTGCAGTGTGATTATATCTCTATGCTATGTCCCCGGCTGCAGTGTGATTATATCTCTATGCTGTTCCCTGGGCTGCAGTGTGATTATATCTCTATGCTGTGTCCCTGGGCTGCAGTGTGATTATATCTCTATGCTGTGTCCCCGGCTGCAGTGTGATTATATCTCTATGCTGTGTCCCGGGCTGCAGTGTGATTATGTCTCTATGCTGTGTCCCCGGCTGCAGTGTGATTATATCTCTATGCTGTGTCCCGGGTGGCAGTGTGATTATATCTCTATGCTGTGTCCCGGGTGGCAGTGTGATTATATCTCTATGCTGTGTCCCGGGCTGCAGTGTGATTATATCTCTATGCTGTGTCCCGAGCTGCAGTGTGATTATATCTCTATGCTGTGTCCCGGGCTGCAGTGTGATTATATCTCTATGCTGTTCCCTGGGCTGCAGTGTGATTATATCTCTATGCTGTTCCCCGGGCTGCAGTGTGATTATATCTCTATGCTGTGTCCCGGGCTGCAGTGTAATTATATCTCTATGCTGTGTCCCGGGCTGCAGTGTGATTATATCTCTATGCTGTTCCCTGGGCTGCAGTGTGATTATATCTCTATGCTGTGTCTCGGGCTGCAGTGTGATTATATCTCTATGCTGTTCCCTGAGCTGCAGTGTGATTATATCTCTATGCTGTTCCCCGGGCTGCAGTGTGATTATATCTCTATGCTATGTCCCCGGCTGCAGTGTGATTATATCTTTATGCTGCTCCCCGGGCTGCAGTGTGATTATATCTCTATGCTGTTCCCTGGGCTGCAGTGTGATTATATCTCTATGCTATGTCCCCGGCTGCAGTGTGATTATATCTTTATGCTGTGTCCCTGGGCTGCAGTGTGATTATATCTCTATACTGTTCCCTGGGCTGCAGTGTGATTATATCTCTATACTGTTCCCTGGGCTGCAGTGTGATTATATCTCTATGCTGTGTCCTGGGCTGCAGTGTGATTATATCTCTATGCTGTGTCCCTGGGCTGCAGTGTGATTATATCTCTATGCTGTGTCCCCGGCTGCAGTGTAATTATATCTCTATGCTGTGTCCCGGGCTGCAGTGTGATTATATCTCTATGCTGTTCCCTGGGCTGCAGTGTGATTATATCTCTATGCTGTGTCCCGGGCTGCAGTGTGATTATATCTCTATGCTGTGTCCCGGGCTGCAGTGTGATTATATCTCTATGCTGTGCTCCGGGCTGCAGTGTGATTATATCTCTATGCTGTTCCCTGGGCTGCAGTGTGATTATATCTCTATGCTATGTCCCCGGCTGCAGTGTGATTATATCTTTATGCTGCTCCCCGGGCTGCAGTGTGATTATATCTCTATGCTGTGTCCCTGGGCTGCAGTGTGATTATATCTCTATGCTATGTCCCGGGCTGCAGTGTGATTATATCTCTATGCTGTTCCCTGGGCTGCAGTGTGATTATATCTCTATGCTGTGTCCCGGGCTGCAGTGTGATTATATCTCTATGCTGTTCCCTGGGCTGCAGTGTGATTATATCTCTATGCTGTGTCCCGGGCTGCAGTGTGATTATATCTGTGCTGTGTCCAGGGCTGCAGTGTGATTATATCTCTATGCTGTTCCCTGGGCTGCAGTGTGATTATATCTCTATGCTGTGTCCCTGGGCTGCAGTGTGATTATATCTCTATTCTGTGTCCCGGGCTGCAGTGTGATTATATCTCTATTCTGTGTCCCGGGCTGCAGTGTGATTATATCTCTATGCTGTGTCCCTGGGCTGCAGTGTGATTATATCTCTATGCTGTGTCCCTGGGCTGCAGTGTGATTATATCTCTATTCTGTGTCCCGGGCTGCAGTGTGATTATATCTCTATGCTATGTCCCGGGCTGCAGTGTGATTATATCTCTATGCTGTGTCCCGGGCTGCAGTGTGATTATATCTCTATGCTGTGTCCCGGGCTGCAGTGTGATTATATCTCTATGCTGTGTCCCCGGGCTGCAGTGTGATTATATCTCTATGCTGTGTCCCTGGGCTGCAGTGTGATTATAACTCTATGCTGTTCCCTGGGCTGCAGTGTGATTATATCTCTATGCTGTGTCCCGGGCTGCAGTGTGATTATATCTCTATACTGTGTCCCCGGCTGCAGTGTGATT
The DNA here is from genome assembly GCF_027789765.1 of Dendropsophus ebraccatus. Taxonomy (NCBI): domain Eukaryota; kingdom Metazoa; phylum Chordata; class Amphibia; order Anura; family Hylidae; genus Dendropsophus; species Dendropsophus ebraccatus. The sequence continues at coordinate 66,603,596 of NC_091463.1, forward strand.
ATATCTCTATGCTGTGTCCCGGGCTGCAGTGTGATTATATCTCTATGCTGTTCCCTGGGCTGCAGTGTGATTATATCTCTATGCTGTGTCCCGGGCTGCAGTGTGATTATATCTCTATGCTGTTCCCTGGGCTGCAGTGTGATTATATCTCTATGCTGTTCCCCCGGGCTGCAGTGTGATTATATCTCTATGCTGTTCCCTGGGCTGCAGTGTGATTATATCTCTATGCTGTGTCCCGGGCTGCAGTGTGATTATATCTCTATGCTGTTCCCCGGGCTGCAGTGTGATTATATCTCTATGCTGTGTCCCGGGCTGCAGTGTGATTATATCTCTATGCTGTTCCCTGGGCTGCAGTGTGATTATATCTCTATGCTGTTCCCTGGGCTGCAGTGTGATTATATCTCTATGCTGTTCCCTGGGCTGCAGTGTGATTATATCTCTATGCTGTTCCCCGGCTGCAGTGTGATTATATCTTTATGCTGCTCCCCGGGCTGCAGTGTGATTATATCTCTATGCTGTGTCCCTGGGCTGCAGTGTGATTATATCTCTATGCTGTGCTCCGGGCTGCAGTGTGATTATATCTCTATTCTGTGTCCCGGGCTGCAGTGTGATTATATCTCTATGCTGTTCCCCGGGCTGCAGTGTGATTATATCTCTATACTGTGTCCCCGGCTGCAGTGTGATTATATCTCTATGCTGTTCCCCGGGCTGCAGTGTGATTATATCTCTATACTGTGTCCCCGGCTGCAGTGTGATTATATCTCTATACTGTGTCCTGGGCTGCAGTGTGATTATATCTCTATGCTGTGTCCCGGGCTGCAGTGTGATTATATCTCTATGCTGTGTCCCGGGCTGCAGTGTGATTATATCTCTATGCTGTTCCCTGGGCTGCAGTGTGATTATATCTCTATGCTGTTCCCCGGGCTGCAGTGTGATTATATCTCTATGCTGTGTCCCGGGCTGCAGTGTAATTATATCTCTATGCTGTGTCCCGGGCTGCAGTGTGATTATATCTCTATGCTGTTCCCTGGGCTGCAGTGTGATTATATCTCTATGCTGTGTCCCGGGCTGCAGTGTGATTATATCTCTATGCTGTTCCCTGGGCTGCAGTGTGATTATATCTCTATGCTGTGTCCCGGGCTGCAGTGTGATTATATCTCTATGCTGTTCCCTGGGCTGCAGTGTGATTATATCTCTATGCTGTTCCCTGGGCTGCAGTGTGATTATATCTCTATGCTGTTCCCTGGGCTGCAGTGTGATTATATCTCTATGCTGTGTCCCGGGCTGCAGTGTGATTATATCTCTATGCTGTGTCCTGGGCTGCAGTGTGATTATATCTCTATGCTGTGTCCCGGGCTGCAGTGTGATTATATCTCTATGCTGTTCCCTGGGCTGCAGTGTGATTATATCTCTATGCTGTGTCTCGGGCTGCAGTGTGATTATATCTCTATGCTGTTCCCTGAGCTGCAGTGTGATTATATCTCTATGCTGTTCCCCGGGCTGCAGTGTGATTATATCTCTATGCTATGTCCCCGGCTGCAGTGTGATTATATCTTTATGCTGCTCCCCGGGCTGCAGTGTGATTATATCTCTATGCTGTTCCCTGGGCTGCAGTGTGATTATATCTCTATGCTATGTCCCCGGCTGCAGTGTGATTATATCTTTATGCTGTGTCCCTGGGCTGCAGTGTGATTATATCTCTATACTGTTCCCTGGGCTGCAGTGTGATTATATCTCTATACTGTTCCCTGGGCTGCAGTGTGATTATATCTCTATGCTGTGTCCTGGGCTGCAGTGTGATTATATCTCTATGCTGTGTCCCTGGGCTGCAGTGTGATTATATCTCTATGCTGTGTCCCCGGCTGCAGTGTAATTATATCTCTATGCTGTGTCCCGGGCTGCAGTGTGATTATATCTCTATGCTGTTCCCTGGGCTGCAGTGTGATTATATCTCTATGCTGTGTCCCGGGCTGCAGTGTGATTATATCTCTATGCTGTGTCCCGGGCTGCAGTGTGATTATATCTCTATGCTGTGCTCCGGGCTGCAGTGTGATTATATCTCTATGCTGTTACCTGGGCTGCAGTGTGATTATATCTCTATGCTATGTCCCCGGCTGCAGTGTGATTATATCTTTATGCTGCTCCCCGGGCTGCAGTGTGATTATATCTCTATGCTGTGTCCCTGGGCTGCAGTGTGATTATATCTCTATGCTATGTCCCGGGCTGCAGTGTGATTATATCTCTATGCTGTTCCCTGGGCTGCAGTGTGATTATATCTCTATGCTGTGTCCCGGGCTGCAGTGTGATTATATCTCTATGCTGTTCCCTGGGCTGCAGTGTGATTATATCTCTATGCTGTGTCCCGGGCTGCAGTGTGATTATATCTCTATTCTGTGTCCCGGGCTGCAGTGTGATTATATCTCTATTCTGTGTCCCGGGCTGCAGTGTGATTATATCTCTATGCTGTTCCCTGGGCTGCAGTGTGATTATATCTCTATGCTGTGTCCCTGGGCTGCAGTGTGATTATATCTCTATGCTGTGTCCCCGGCTGCAGTGTGATTATATCTCTATGCTATGTCCCGGCTGCAGTGTGATTATATCTCTATGCTGTGTCCCGGGCTGCAGTGTGATTATATCTCTATTCTGTGTCCCGGGCTGCAGTGTGATTATATCTCTATGCTATGTCCCCGGCTGCAGTGTGATTATATCTCTATGCTGTTCCCTGGGCTGCAGTGTGATTATATCTCTATGCTGTGTCCCTGGGCTGCAGTGTGATTATATCTCTATGCTGTGTCCCCGGCTGCAGTGTGATTATATCTCTATGCTGTGTCCCGGGCTGCAGTGTGATTATGTCTCTATGCTGTGTCCCCGGCTGCAGTGTGATTATATCTCTATGCTGTGTCCCGGGTGGCAGTGTGATTATATCTCTATGCTGTGTCCCGGGTGGCAGTGTGATTATATCTCTATGCTGTGTCCCGGGCTGCAGTGTGATTATATCTCTATGCTGTGTCCCGGGCTGCAGTGTGATTATATCTCTATGCTGTGTCCCGGGCTGCAGTGTGATTATATCTCTATGCTGTTCCCTGGGCTGCAGTGTGATTATATCTCTATGCTGTTCCCCGGGCTGCAGTGTGATTATATCTCTATGCTGTGTCCCGGGCTGCAGTGTGATTATATCTCTATGCTGTGCTCCGGGCTGCAGTGTGATTATATCTCTATTCTGTGTCCCGGGCTGCAGTGTGATTATATCTCTATGCTGTTCCCCGGGCTGCAGTGTGATTATATCTCTATACTGTGTCCCCGGCTGCAGTGTGATTATATCTCTATGCTGTTCCCCGGGCTGCAGTGTGATTATATCTCTATACTGTGTCCCGGGCTGCAGTGTGATTATATCTCTATACTGTGTCCTGGGCTGCAGTGTGATTATATCTCTATGCTGTGTCCCGGGCTGCAGTGTGATTATATCTCTATGCTGTGTCCCGGGCTGCAGTGTGATTATATCTCTATGCTGTTCCCCGGGCTGCAGTGTGATTATATCTCTATGCTGTTCCCCGGGCTGCAGTGTGATTATATCTCTATGCTGTGTCCCGGGCTGCAGTGTGATTATATCTCTATGCTGTGTCCCGGGCTGCAGTGTGATTATATCTCTATGCTGTTCCCTGGGCTGCAGTGTGATTATATCTCTATGCTGTGTCCCGGGCTGCAGTGTGATTATATCTCTATGCTGTTCCCTGGGCTGCAGTGTGATTATATCTCTATGCTGTGTCCCGGGCTGCAGTGTGATTATATCTCTATGCTGTTCCCTGGGCTGCAGTGTGATTATATCTCTATGCTGTTCCCTGGGCTGCAGTGTGATTATATCTCTATGCTGTTCCCTGGGCTGCAGTGTGATTATATCTCTATGCTGTGTCCCGGGCTGCAGTGTGATTATATCTCTATGCTGTGTCCTGGGCTGCAGTGTGATTATATCTCTATGCTATGTCCCGGGCTGCAGTGTGATTATATCTCTATGCTGTTCCCTGGGCTGCAGTGTGATTATATCTCTATGCTGTGTCTCGGGCTGCAGTGTGATTATATCTCTATGCTGTTCCCTGAGCTGCAGTGTGATTATATCTCTATGCTGTTCCCCGGGCTGCAGTGTGATTATATCTCTATGCTATGTCCCCGGCTGCAGTGTGATTATATCTTTATGCTGCTCCCCGGGCTGCAGTGTGATTATATCTCTATGCTGTTCCCTGGGCTGCAGTGTGATTATATCTCTATGCTATGTCCCCGGCTGCAGTGTGATTATATCTTTATGCTGTGTCCCTGGGCTGCAGTGTGATTATATCTCTATACTGTTCCCTGGGCTGCAGTGTGATTATATCTCTATACTGTTCCCTGGGCTGCAGTGTGATTATATCTCTATGCTGTGTCCTGGGCTGCAGTGTGATTATATCTCTATGCTGTGTCCCTGGGCTGCAGTGTGATTATATCTCTATGCTGTGTCCCCGGCTGCAGTGTGATTATATCTCTATGCTGTGTCCCGGCTGCAGTGTGATTATATCTCTATGCTGTTCCCTGGGCTGCAGTGTGATTATATCTCTATGCTGTGTCCCGGGCTGCAGTGTGATTATATCTCTATGCTGTGTCCCGGGCTGCAGTGTGATTATATCTCTATGCTGTGCTCCGGGCTGCAGTGTGATTATATCTCTATGCTGTTCCCTGGGCTGCAGTGTGATTATATCTCTATGCTATGTCCCCGGCTGCAGTGTGATTATATCTTTATGCTGCTCCCCGGGCTGCAGTGTGATTATATCTCTATGCTGTGTCCCTGGGCTGCAGTGTGATTATATCTCTATGCTATGTCCCGGGCTGCAGTGTGATTATATCTCTATGTGTTCCCGGGCTGCAGTGTGATTATATCTCTATGCTGTTCCCTGGGCTGCAGTGTGATTATATCTCTATGCTGTGTCCCGGGCTGCAGTGTGATTATATCTCTATGCTGTTCCCTGGCTGCAGTGGTGATTATATCTCTATGCTATGTCCCGGCTGCAGTGTGATTATATCTCTATGCTGTTCCCTGGGCTGCAGTGTGATTATATCTCTATGCTGTGTCCCTGGGCTGCAGTGTGATTATATCTCTATGCTGTGTCCTGGGCTGCAGTGTGATTATATCTCTATTCTGTGTCCCGGGCTGCAGTGTGATTATATCTCTATGCTGTGTCCCTGGGCTGCAGTGTGATTATATCTCTATGCTGTGTCCCTGGGCTGCAGTGTGATTATATCTCTATTCTGTGTCCCGGGCTGCAGTGTGATTATATCTCTATGCTGTGTCCCTGGGCTGCAGTGTGATTATATCTCTATGCTGTGTCCCTGGGCTGCAGTGTGATTATATCTCTATTCTGTGTCCCGGGCTGCAGTGTGATTATATCTCTATGCTATGTCCCGGGCTGCAGTGTGATTATATCTCTATGCTGTGTCCCGGGCTGCAGTGTGATTATATCTCTATGCTGTGTCCCGGGCTGCAGTGTGATTATATCTCTATGCTGTGTCCCCGGGCTGCAGTGTGATTATATCTCTATGCTGTGTCCCGGGCTGCAGTGTGATTATATCTCTATGCTGTGTCCCGGGCTGCAGTGTGATTATAACTCTATGCTGTTCCCTGGGCTGCAGTGTGATTATATCTCTATGCTGTGTCCCGGGCTGCAGTGTGATTATATCTCTATACTGTGTCCCCGGCTGCAGTGTGATTATATCTCTATGCTGTGTCCCGGGCTGCAGTGTGATTATATCTCTATGCTGTTCCCTGGGCTGCAGTGTGATTATATCTCTATGCTGTTCCCCCGGGCTGCAGTGTGATTATATCTCTATGCTGTTCCCTGGGCTGCAGTGTGATTATATCTCTATGCTGTGTCCCGGGCTGCAGTGTGATTATATCTCTATGCTGTTCCCCGGGCTGCAGTGTGATTATATCTCTATGCTGTGTCCCGGGCTGCAGTGTGATTATATCTCTATGCTGTGTCCCGGGCTGCAGTGTGATTATATCTCTATGCTGTTCCCTGGGCTGCAGTGTGATTATATCTCTATGCTGTTCCCTGGGCTGCAGTGTGATTATATCTCTATGCTGTGTCCCGGGCTGCAGTGTGATTATATCTCTATGCTATGTCCCGGGCTGCAGTGTGATTATATCTCTATGCTGTTCCCTGGGCTGCAGTGTGATTATATCTCTATGCTGTGTCTCGGGCTGCAGTGTGATTATATCTCTATGCTGTTCCCCGGGCTGCAGTGTGATTATATCTCTATGCTGTGCTCCGGGCTGCAGTGTGATTATATCTCTATACTGTGTCCCCGGCTGCAGTGTGATTATATCTCTATGCTGTGCTCCGGGCTGCAGTGTGATTATATCTCTATGCTGTTCCCTGGGCTGCAGTGTGATTATATCTCTATGCTGTTCCCTGGGCTGCAGTGTGATTATATCTCTATGCTATGTCCCCGGCTGCAGTGTGATTATATCTTTATGCTGCTCCCCGGGCTGCAGTGTGATTATATCTCTATGCTGTGTCCCTGGGCTGCAGTGTGATTATATCTCTATGCTGTGTCCTGGGCTGCAGTGTGATTATATCTCTATGCTATGTCCCGGGCTGCAGTGTGATTATTTCTCTATGCTGTTCCCTGGGCTGCAGTGTGATTATATCTCTATGCTGTGTCCCGGGTTGCAGTGTGATTATATCTCTATGCTGTGTCCCGGGCTGCAGTGTGATTATATCTGTGCTGTGTCCCGGGCTGCAGTGTGATTATATCTCTATGCTGTTCCCTGGGCTGCAGTGTGATTATATCTCTATGCTGTGTCCTGGGCTGCAGTGTGATTATATCTCTATGCTGTGTCCCGGGCTGCAGTGTGATTATATCTCTATGCTGTGTCCCGGGCTGCAGTGTGATTATATCTGTGCTGTGGCCTGGGCTGCAGTGTGATTATATCTCTATGCTGTTCCCCGGGCTGCAGTGTGATTATATCTCTATGCTGTGTCCCGGGCTGCAGTGTGATTATATCTCTATGCTGTGTCCCGGGCTGCAGTGTGATTATATCTCTATGCTGTGTCCTGGGCTGCAGTGTGATTATATCTCTATGCTGTTCCCCGGGCTGCAGTGTGATTATATCTCTATGCTGTTCCCTGGGCTGCAGTGTGATTATATCTCTATACTGTGTCCCGGGCTGCAGTGTGATTATATCTCTATGCTGTGCTCCGGGCTGCAGTGTGATTATATCTCTATACTGTGTCCCCGGCTGCAGTGTGATTATATCTCTATGCTGTTCCCTGGGCTGCAGTGTGATTATATCTCTATGCTGTTCCCTGGGCTGCAGTGTGATTATATCTCTATGCTGTTCCCTGGGCTGCAGTGTGATTATATCTCTATGCTGTTCCCCGGCTGCAGTGTGATTATATCTTTATGCTGCTCCCCGGGCTGCAGTGTGATTATATCTCTATGCTGTGTCCCTGGGCTGCAGTGTGATTATATCTCTATGCTGTGCTCCGGGCTGCAGTGTGATTATATCTCTATTCTGTGTCCCGGGCTGCAGTGTGATTATATCTCTATGCTGTTCCCCGGGCTGCAGTGTGATTATATCTCTATACTGTGTCCCCGGCTGCAGTGTGATTATATCTCTATGCTGTTCCCCGGGCTGCAGTGTGATTATATCTCTATACTGTGTCCCCGGCTGCAGTGTGATTATATCTCTATACTGTGTCCTGGGCTGCAGTGTGATTATATCTCTATACTGTGTCCTGGGCTGCAGTGTGATTATATCTCTATGCTGTGTCCCCGGCTGCAGTGTGATTATATCTCTATGCTGTGTCCTGGGCTGCAGTGTGATTATATCTCTATGCTGTGTCCCGGGCTGCAGTGTGATTATATCTCTATACTGTGTCCTGGGCTGCAGTGTGATTATATCTCTATGCTGTGTCCCGGGCTGCAGTGTGATTATATCTCTATGCTGTGTCCCCGGCTGCAGTGTGATTCCAGCTCTGGGCTGTGCTCGGCTCCCTATGCTCTAGCCGCTTGGCAGTAGCCGGGCCATCACCCCGTCCTTCCCTCCCGGTGACTTCCTGGTTGTGAGCGCCGCTCCTACTACAAGTCCCAGCATCCCCGGGGCGGAGGGCAGCCCTGACCCCAGGAGAGGCGGGCTCGGTGACAGAGGCCGGGCGTGCTCCTCCTCCTCCAAAGCCCCGGGCTACCCCACTGCCGCCTCCTCCTCCGTGCAGCATGTCTGGGCCCTCTAGCCGCCTCCTCCTCCTCCTCCTCCTCTATCCCTCCTCCTCCTCCGTCCCTCCTCCTCCTCTGTCAGGGCGGGGAGGCAGCCATGGTGGTAGTGAGGAGGCGGGAGCTGTGTACATGCTGCAGTCTCTACTACTCACCTCATCATTCATCTCCCAGCAGGGGGGAGGCTGAGCGGCCACACACAGGGGCGGCTGTCACCACACGGGGCCTGGCTGCATGTACAGACATTACATCAGTGCCTTATCACCTGCCGGAGCGGCTCCACTGCTGTATACTGCTGCACACTGCTATATACTCATACACACTGCTATATACTGGTACCTGGAGGAGCCGTCTGATGCCCACAGCGCCCCCCTCACCCTGGTGACTGATATGTGACAGCTATCAACTCCGCAATGTTCAGACGGGTCTGCAATCGCCTGGTGAGTACACTGCACTTTATATATATATATATATATATATATATATATATATATATATATATATATACATACTGTATATACTCTGTACTGTATACAGCATATGTGCACACCTGGTGAATACTCTCTATATATATATATAAATTGTACTGTATACAGAATATGATGTGCACTGCTACTGAATACCCTGTATGTGTGTGTGTGTGTGTATATGTGTGTGTGTGTATATATATATATATATATATATATATATATATATATATATACTCTGTACTGTATACAGCATATATGCATAGCTGCTGAGTACCCTGTATATATACTCTGTACTGTGTACAGTATATGTGCATAGCTGGCGAGTACACTGTATATATAATCTGTACTGTATACAGTATATGATGTGCACTGCTGCTGAATACCCTGTATGTGTGTGTGTATATATATATATATATATACTCTGTACTGTATACAGCATATACGCATAGCTGCTGAGTACCCTGTATGTATGTGTGTGTGTATGTATATATATATATATATATATATATATATATATATATACTCTGTACTGTATACAGCATATATGCATAGCTGCCGAGTACCCTGTATATATACTCTGTACTGTATACAGTATATGTGCACATCTGGTGAGTACACTGTATATATAATCTGTACTGTGTACAGTATATGTGCATAGCTGGCGAGTACCCTGTATATACTATGTACTGTATACATTCTATGTGCATTCATTGTTATTATATAAGGCATATAGCTGGTGAGTATCCTTTATATACTGCTTATATTGCCATGTGCCAGTGTACCATCTGTATACTGCGATGTGTCAGATGGTACCAATGTACTCCGTATATCCTGCCTTGTCCCAGGTGGTGCCAGTGTACCCTGTGCCAGGTGGTGCCAGCGTACTTTCTATATCCTGCCTTGTGCCAGATGGGGCCACTGTACTCTATATACTGCCATGTGCCAGTGTACTCTGTATGTACTGCCCTGTGCCAGGTAATGCTGGTCCACCTTGTATATATTGCCCTGTGCCAGGTAGTGCCAGTGTTCTCTATCTATCTATCTATATATATTGCTCTGTGCCAGGTGGTGACAGTGTACCCTATATATACTGCCTTGTGCCAGGTGGTGCTAGTGTACTCTATATACTGCCTTGTGCCAGGTGGTGCCATTGTACCCTGTATATATTGCCCTGTGCTGGTGGTGCCAGTGTAACCCCTGTGCCCCTGATCATACAGGTACAGATATATTGTATGGACACTCATTGCTCTTATATTAGGTGTATGGTTGGTGAGTACACTGTATATACTATGTACCGTATATAATATATGTGCACTCGTTGTTATATTAAGTGTATAGCCTTGTGTGAGTACCCGGTATATGTTGTCCTGTGCCAGGTGCCGTCAGTGTACCCTGTGCCCCTGATCTTATAGGTACAGATCTATTATTTGTATACCCATTGCTGTTATATGAAGTGTATAGTTTATACAGAGGGCATATGACTGCCAATACAGATCACCTTCACCATGTGTCTCTCCTGTGGTGTACCCACATTATGGATATGTCCCATTCTATATTATATTCTATTATAAATAATTAGTTCATTGTGTGGCATTACAGAGCTTATTCCCTGGCTGTAGAATAGGTTGGTGCCCTGTAATAAAATTGCCGTCTGTCCCATTGGCGCTGTATATATCAGGCATTGCAGTGCTGGGCATCCCCGCTGCTGCCGTCTCCTGGGTGACAGCACCGCCAGCCTCGCACCAAGTAACGTCCAGTCCTGATCCCTGGTGATGACAGCCGCCACTTGTCCATCGGCAGTGTGATCCCATAGCAGATTCCCTGTAATATTTGATGGAGATATCCATATAGACGCATGCTTGTGGACTGTCAGGACCCTTCCCCAGCATAGACTTCACAATATCTGGCTATACACATACTATTCTTCATTAGGAGCCTGCATGTACCTGTGAGCTGAGGGTCCTTGTGTGTATGTGAATAGCCCCCTGCTGGGTATATGGCTTTGATGGGTTGGGGGGGGTCTCCTCCATTATCACTGATTGCTTATTTACCCTCCATAGTGGCCCGTCTCCTGTATCCCCCTGTCCGTCTGCTCACATTAGCCTTGTATTCTCCTATTCACATCACACAGTAGGTGTTAGCAGACGCTTGCTTCCTCTCTATCCACTATTGTTCTCCGTCTATGAGCACACGGCAGCTCAGTTGTCATTGACTACATGGTAATGAATATCCTAGAATCTGCACCATTTGGTTCAGTAAGTGACCGCAGATGGAGCCGAGTGTGTCAGCTCCGGCTGCAGGATTGCTTGTACTATATGCGCTGTGCGGTAGGAGAAATCACTGCATAGTGGGAGACCTGGTGGCGTCCTATTGTGCAAAGTGATAAAATTCTCTCCACCATATACTTTATATAGCCAACCCCCCCAGTAACATTCACGCTTGGATAGAGCGAGCGTGCATAATAATTCCTCTAGATAGAGAGAAATGTGCCAACGTCTTATCTCCTGGAGGAATAAGAGGGGTCCATCAATGGTCGGGCATCCCCCCCCTGTACACAGGCCACGGACAACTTCAGGCTTTGTGTATTCTTTTAAATAGAAGCCATGGATCTGTGACGGATCGAAACAGTAGTGGAGTACACAGCATTATTTACAGCAAGAATGGCAGGGCAGACAGGTAACCTTGGAAAGCGGGATAAGTAATGGCAGCTGTAGTAGCTGTCACCCTAGCTTTCCCAGACATCGTATACTACAGTGATCAGGTCGTCTAATACGGCCCCAAGGGTATGGCCACACATTGTGTGTAAAAGGTGACTCAGTCTCTTGCTCACAATAGTTGAAAGTTGGGTGAACCCATATATTTTGGTGGTATCTAATGTTTTATGGGTGTCTCCCTATGGTATATGTTGGAAAGAGAAGGGTCGGGCATGTTGGATTTCAGTTAGCGCCATCCTTGTGTTCTTGATGAGATAAGCAGTCTGCAGAGGTGTCTTCTTGTGTTTCCCCCCTTTATCTATATACACATGACTGGCCGAGACTGTATATGAAGAGCAGGAACATCTATCGGAAATGTGTTCCCAGCTTTAGAAGTTGTACTGAGACCAAGGGTCCTATTACACGGCCCCATCATTTTAGTAAACGAATACTGATCTGCTAGATTGGCTCTCTTTTACTGGACCTATTAGACAGCCTGATAATCAGGCTGTAATGGTGCGTTTACACAGGCAGATTTATCTGACAGGTTTTGGAAGCCAAACCCAGGAATGGATTTGAAAAGAGAAATCTCAATCTTTCCTTTATGACCTGATCCCTGTTTATAGTCTGTTCCTGGCTTTGGCTTCAAAAATCTGTCATATAAATCTCTCTGTGTAAGCGCACCCTATGGCTGGGTTCACACACAGTGTATTTCAGGCAGTATTTGGTCCTCATGTCAGGTCCTCATAGCAACCAAAACCAGGAGTGGATTGAAAACACAGAAAGGATCTGTTCACAGAATGTTGACATTGAGTGGATGGTCGTCATTTACTGGCAAATATTTGCTGTTATTTTAAAACAACGGCTGTTATATTGAAATAATGGCCGTTATTTACTGTTATATGGCGGCCATCCACTCAATTTCAACATTGTGTTATCAGACCCTTTCTGTGTTTTCAACCCACTCCTGGTTTTGGTTGCTATGAGGAACAAATACTGCCTGAAATATACTGTGTGTGAACCCAGCCTTAGGCTATGCTCACACTACATATATGTCCAGCCGTAGTTCGTACGCGGCCGAACATGTGCGGCTGAAACTACGGCCGTGTGAAAAATAGACATGAGGGTGAACATACGCCCGTAGTACAGTTATGCTTCCCTAGCTTGTTTCGAAGCGATCTGAGGCAGGTCATTTACTTGGAAATCTTTGCCCAGCCCAGTAAACCACACAGAACCTTTTAATATAAAAATCAAGTTCGATTTGGCTGAAAAAAAGTATTCCGTATGGGACCGCATTGAACTCCACGGCCGTGAGTTGGAACAGTTCCGGCCTCAAACAATGGTCTTGTTCATTTTTCACGGCGCCGTATAAGATCAGGCCGTAGGCTCATACGGAGTGTGCATTGTGTGGCCGTATATCGTATACTTTAAAGCGTACGCATCAGCCTCAAAACTACGGGCGTATATTCGCGGTTCGCACTACGGCCGGAAATATACGTAGTGTGAACATAGCCTAAGGCTGCATGGACATCGTTAGCGATGTCCATGCAGCCTTTACCCAAAGACCTGATACCTTACTTCTCCCCGCTCCCAGTCCTCTCTCCTGTGCTCCGCGGCATCCAGCTGACGCTCAGAAGCCTACATATTGCAATGAGATGGGGAGTGAAGTACATAGCTACAAGCTTCTTCTGGTTTTAGCTATTGTGGGGATACTGAGATTGTGGGGGTCCAGCACTGGGACCCCAATTGATCAAAATTTTTGACTTGTGAAAAGTTCATTTTTAAAATGACAATATCACTTTAAAGGGAAACTGTCAGCTGGAAAAGACATCTCCTACTGCTTACATGGCTACATAGCTTTCTAGGTAGTGAGGCTAACCATAACTTTATTGTAGTTGTCTGACGCAGCCATCACTTTTTATTGCTGCTGTGAAGTGTCATAGAGGCGTGGCCAGGACAATAAATAATAAAAATAATTCCTTAGGTAATTGCAGCATCAGAGAACAAGAAATAAGGGATGGCTAGTCTCACTACCTACAGAGCTATGTAACCATGTAAATGGTTTGGGACGTTTTTTCTAGTTGACAGATTCCCTATAAGGTGGCAATGCATTAAAGGAGTACTCCATCAACTGTTGACAGAAAGTGTCAGAGGTTTGTAATTTACTTCTTTTACTTCTAATACTTATCAGCTCTGTATGTCCTGCAAGAAGTAGTGTATTCTTTCCAGTCTCTCTGCTGCCACCTCTGTCCTTGACAGGAACTGTCCAGAGCCGTAGCAAATCCCCATAGAAAACCTCTCCTGCTCTCCAGACTGGAAAGAATTTACCACTTCCTGCAGGACATACAGCAACTGATAAGTACTGGAAAGCTTGTGATTTTTTTAATAGAAGTAAATGACAAATATCGGGCACTTTCGGGCACCAGTTGATTTGAAGTTTTTTTTTTAAGGTACCCCTTTATGCGGGCCCACCATCTTATGTGTATAGGGGAATCCACATCCAGGCCGGAGGGGGTTGGGGGCGATTGATCTAAGGATAGGTGCAGGTCCCACATCCGTCAGACATTTGTTGCATATCCCCCATATAGTAATACTTTCTATATACTGTAATCCGCATATGACCCGGTGGGTACAGAGCCCCCACAGGTCCTGGTATCTGCTATATCCTGGTATAATCTCTGTCTTGTACATTAGAGCCCTGTGTATTGTGCTGCCCTTTGCTCTGACCCAGCGCTGCGGCCCTCTCCACAATAAGGACACTTCTGCCCACCAGGAAGGCACTTAGCTTCCAGACTGTCAGCGGCTGCACGGAGGAGAGCTGTTACCATGGAGATTTATTAACCTTAAGTCTGAAGTCTGTGCAGACTGACAATCCAGCGGGCGATGAATGCACCAAGATGGAGCCGCGTGCACAGTAGTGTCAGCCACAGAGATGGATGAGTCCCCCCTGTGTTATCTGTCCGCTGTCTGTGCCATTGTGATAAATGAAAAGCACAGAGTGAGTGTATAGAATTATATCATCATACAAAAATACTGTATAACCAATGAGCTGGTCAACACAAGGGCTGGGATTTACAGGATACAGTAGTGTCCAGGAGACAATACATATATACTGTATAATACCCCTATGCTGTAAAATACCCCTATACAGGATAATAGCCCTATGCTGTATAATACCCCTGTACAGGGTAGTACCCTATACATGATAATACATATTGATATTGACAAGTTACTGTACAGTATAGCAATCAGCATGTGGAGTATAATGTATAGTGAGGGCATAAACCTGAAAAAACTGCAGCAGTTTGTAGATACAGGATGGAACTGCAGATCCCCAAAATGCAGTAGTGCAGTACAACAGGCTAGAATAAAGAAGCAGGGCTGCTGTCAGTGGTCTGTGTGGTCACATGACTGCGATAGGGAAGGGGTGTGTGTTCAGCATGGACCAATCAGGAACTGAAAATCGCAGAGCTGTGCAGGAGGACAGTGACAGAAACTTTTCTATACAGCAGAGTGAATGGCTGAGTGTAAGTGCAGGCACATTATAGCAGCAGTGTTTACAGCTGAGTGTAAGTGCAGGCACATTATAGCAGCAGTGTGTATAGCTGAGTGTGAGTGCAGGCGCATTATAGCTTCAGTGTGTGTAGCTGAGTGTAAGTGCAGGCACATTATAGCAGGATTGGAGAGGATGGGAAATACAAGGGATGACAGAGACTGCAGGAAGGAATGAGTGTCTACATCCAGAGAGAGAGAGAGAGGTAACAGCTAGTGCGAGATTACCTCCACAGTCCTGTCCCCTGATGCAAGGCCTTTCAGTATTTAGTCTTGTGATGTTCCTCTGTTATCCCTCCTGAACATGTATGAATGCACTGACACCTGGGTGTTCTCTCTTCCCTTATAGCCCTATTTCACGGAACGATTATCGTTCATAGACTCACTCCAACGACCGCTCGTTAACGAGCACTTAATGATTTTTTTAAGCGAACGATAACACATAATACGTGTGGGAACGTGAACGATATCTGTAGTGTAACGATTTTTTTGCGGTTGTTACATCGTTACATGGTCGTTTAAAACGTGGGGAAATGTAGGTAGACATTTCAAGAACGACTGAAAGATTTTTTTATTCAACAAAAAGATTCGCGAATTATTGTTGAAAGTTACTTTTTTTTTTTCGACCTGTTGAAAAAAAATAGTGAACAACGATTTCGCTGTTGTCGTTCGCTCGTTTACAGCTATTCCACAGAACGAATATCGTTAACGAGCGTTCGTTTGAACGATTTTATGAACGATAATCGTTCGAAAAAGTTCCGTGGAATAGGGCCTTTAGCAATCCCTTACCAATGACAGTGACAGCTCTCTGTGTGGAGGGTGTGTAAGTGTGTAGGGGGATGGTGATGCCAGCTGTCAATTTATTCCAACATTTCCAGGAGGAATAACAGAGCATTATAAGGATATAAAGTAATGTGCTCCAGGTCACTGCACAGGGTGTGATGGCCGGTGAGGGGAGCGGAGAGGTCTCTGTAGAGGACACAGGAGGAGAAATGTTGTTTTCTCACTGGGTGTATTAGTGCTGGGTGCAGCTTTGTTGTGATGTGTCCATAGACAATGGTCTGCAGTTATACACAGCCATGTGTGCACTTATGTGAAGGATTCCCTCTGACAGCTCCTGGATTCTCTTTTTTTCCCTCGGAATCTTCCAAGAAGTAGGATATGGGGAAGAGACAAGGGACCCCGTCAGGTGTTTATAGTGGGGGAAATACGGTAAGGTGGGATGAAAGGCATCAGAGGTGTCTGGCAGCTGCCTATGCTCTATCCCGTATACATTTAGCTGAATGTGCAGGCTAATAGAGGTGGAAGTGACTGGCAGTATCCTTCACTGCCCCGCAGTTTACTCCCCCCGGCCTGTGTCGATAGTGTTTGACTGTCTGTCAAGAATCAATCTATTGCTATTTTTAAGGCAAAACTGTTTATAACATAATGTACCTTTATACGGGGATGTACCCTTATACACTATAATACCCCTATATAGTGCAGTACCCTTATAGATTATAATAGCCTTATGCTGTATAATACCTCTATACATCATAATACCCTTATAGCCTGTAGTTGCAGGGTAGCCCAGGCCTATGGCCTGTGCCACATGAGCCTCTATAATATATATTACTGTACAATAAATATTATGTGGTCTCCTAGGTCAGAGACTGCATTACACTTCAATGGTCTCATTCCATCTGCAGAACCATGTTTTACACCATGTTTGATAAATCTCCCAGATGATGCACATCATAAATACATGCTTATATCATACAGCAATGTGAATAGATTAACTAGATCTATGTAATACAGTCCTCATAATACACACAATGTTGGGATTAGTGTGTGTCTAGTGTCCTGGGGTTATTAAACTGATGGCAATGAATAGTCATACTACTCGCAGATTTGGATTTAGTGTTTGCTGACCGTAAGAGGAAGCATGAGGCATCACTTACAATAGTGACCACATCCTGAGTTTTTTCTTTTCTATTAGACTTGTCAGCTCCTTAGACATAGATAATTCTTCTGGTATTCTTCTGCTTTCTCTTTTTTAATAATATTTCAGGTCAAATCTCCCCAATGAGCTCATTTAACCACAGCAGTTCTAACATTAATTCTAATGTTTTCTATGGGAATTTTGTTACTGCTCTGGACAGTTCCTGACACAGACAGAGGTGGCAGCAGAGAGCAAGGTACCAGACTGCAGAGAATACACCACTGTATGACATACAGCAGCTGATAAGTACTGGAAGACTTGAAGTTCTTAAATAATTTACAAAATCTGTATAACTTTCTGACATCAGATTAAAAAAAAAAAATCTGGAGTACTCCTGTATTGTTCAGGGAGCAAAAGACTGCTGAAACCTTCTGCTCCTTGGCACTCACTTCCGGTGATCCCAAATCACTGAATGGGTGGGTGCTGTCCTCCAATTAAGTTATCCCCTGTCCTCAGGAAATCTCTTCTAAACTTTGTCTTGTGTTCCATATATCAGTCTTTTTTGTTGTTGCTTGTATCATAAAATATCACACTTTGCATAATATCACCAATGCATAATAGTGTGAATCAGAGACACTTCTGCACTTGAGTCTATGGGGATCTGTGTGTCACTGATACAGGCAGCAGAAGGTATTGTATGATGAGATTACATGGACTGACACATTGCCTGCTGCATGTATACATGGGGCCTCTTAGGTAACTAGGGATCACACTGCATCTTCATGTCCCATACATTAGTGAGTGCGTTAGATAAGCTCCTGGTGTACATGCTAAACATTTCCATAGGGCTCCATTTCTTCTTTAAGTTATGGCTGCTGTAATGCAGACTTTTAGCTGTTCATTTATGGGATATTCAAAGGTAAAATTAAGTTAAACTCGCTGAATAGGGTTTAAAGTGAAATTTTGTATTAAAGTATTTTATTACCCCTAAAAGTTATACAAATTCCAAATATACACTTATTACGAGAGAGGCTTATAAAGTGCTTTTGTTCCCCTGCACTTACTACAGCATCAAGGCTTCACTTCCTGGATAAAATGGTGATGTCACGACCTGACTCCCAGAGCTGTGCGGGCTGTGGCTGCTGGAGAGGATGATGGCAGAGAGATGCTCAGTGTCCCTCAGTGTCCCTCTGCCATCATCCTCTCCAGCAGCCACGGCCCGCACAGTTCTGGGAGTCGAGTCGTGACATCACCATTTTATCCAGGAAGTAAAGCCTTGATGCTTTTAGAAAAAAGCATTTTATGTGCATTTCCCGTAATAAGTCTATATTGGGGATTTGTATAACTTTGGGTGCAATAAAATTTTTCGCTGTACTTCCCTTATAAGTGTCAGATTGTGGGGATTAGACCATTGTGACCCCGGCAATCTCCAGAACAGAGCCCAAAGTCTTTCTAATAATTGTGTAGACAGTCGTGTGTGCAAAGCCGCTACATTTACCATTGCATTTTCGACATGATGGTTCCCTTTAAGTAGTAGTTCTGAATGTAGGACAGCACTCCTTAGTTGGCACTGTAGTATATTATTATTGGAACATCTCTCAATATTGGTCAGTTTCCTCTCTATGTTCATGCAATCCCCTCCCCCAGAAGACCATGACCCCTTTAGATGTACTGCAATCCACTGTATGATCCTGGTTTCACTGGTGTTTTGTCAGACTATAATTACTTTTATACCTGTAAGTGTAATTACTAGGTTGCAGCAATGCTCATTTTGAAGGAAGCTATCGCTAAGCCGCATGGAAAAACCTATCTCTGGATTTATTAGGTCCTTTTATTATCTTCTGTAATCCGCAGATTGTCCTGAATTCTCAAGTAAACCATATTGCATCATGGCTTTTCCATCTTTGTACCTTTTTGAAGGCCATAATCAGCTCTTAACAAATGTGTAATGTACTCCAGTAGTTGGGGGGGGGAAGGTTCCCTTTAAGTGATTTCTGTCACCCCCTTACTCTTCATTTCATTGGTTAAGAGTCACCTAGGTTGTGCTTCACAGCAGGTGGGCCCGCTGTCCCTGCTGGAGAGAGGGCCCAACTGTCATGAAGCCCCGCCTAGGTGACTCTTAACCAATGAAATGAAGCAATTTTAGAGTAGAAGGAAGATGCAGACAAATTTTACACAAGTAGGGTATGTGCACACTGAGTAATTTTAAAGGAGACTCCGTCGAGGAATTCTCAGCTCGCACCCGCTCGCGGACTGCGGTGGGCGCGTGTCTCCGTCCATGTCATAGACCCCATTCTATGCACGGGCGGGTTCCGCTCCCTTCGTCCAAAGAATGAACTTCATCACGGATGAAAGAATCCGCCCGTGCATAGAATGGAGTCTATGACACAAGCAGAGGCACTCACGACCGCCGTATATGTTGAATGTGCAGTATGTAAGCTTGTGGATGGTGTGGAGAACTGCACATAGAGTAAGGGGGTGACAGTATCACTTTAATGGTAGGTACTGTATTCTTGATGGCCCCTACATCATCTCTTCTCTAGTAGTCACAGCTGATGCACCACACCCTTTAGCAAGTATTCCGAGCACCCCCACAAAAGAGATGGGGAGGGTTATATACCTACAGCTGTATGTTGGATTGTGCTCCTTCCTAATACTCCCAATGTATTGTGTATGTAGGACTCTATACTGTGTATTCTCAGTGTTTGTATGCTGTCCCAGGTGCTTATTCACATGTGCAGACCTGTAGTATGGGAGAAATGTGGACAGGTAGGTTCATCCTCTTCTCTGCAGATATCTTCAGGCTAGTTCCTTGTTGTGACTTGGAACTAGTTGTGTAGGGAATCCACCCATCGGAGCCTGTCGTGTTATACGCTATATAGTTACTTATAGTTATACTCTTACACAACCATCAGATTGGTTATAGATCTATATAAATGTATTAGGAACCTAGAAATAGTAATGGATTCCATATTTATATTTTTTTTCCGTATATTCTTCTCGGCATCTGCTAAAAATTACGGATTGTGAACTCGTAATGCATCCACAAACCGTTTTTATTTTTCTACGGACAATACAAATGATAAAAGACTACAGTCCATAGAAAATAGCAGATCCCATTGGTTCCAATGGGAGAATGCGCAAAAAAAAAAAAGGGATCCGCACTAGCACATGTCATACTTACTGTTACTCGTAATATACAGATTTTGGGAATAGCCCCATAGAGTATAATGGGCTATAAATTACGGACTTTATTATAGAATGTGTGAATAAGGCCTTAGTCCTCATTCACACATTCAGTGCCGAGTATTATTTCCACAATCCACAAAATATTTGTCTGTAGTGCAAAAAGAAAAGGAAGGCGATTGCACACCATAAATTTATCCGTAATTGTGGGTCCGCAATTATGGACAGATTTGTAGGGCTTGTGAATAAGATCCAAAATGTCAGAAAGTGACAGCATCCTTAGGTCATAGTGTAGCTGGCAGATATAGGAGCGCTTCAGAATGACCCCTCTCAGTTGTTTAAGGGGTCAGGGGGTTGCTTGGGATAGCACTGTGACCTCTCCATTGTTTATGTTGCTTTGTACACCTGCACTCTGTACTTTTAATAGCGGCAGTACACATAGTGACCTTGTCCTATTTAGCTGCGACCTCTTCATTGCTTACATTGCTCTGTAAATTTTGATGCTATACATCAAGTAGTGTCTCTGCTGGCTATTCCAGTCTTGTCACATTCAGATGAATGAGTCAAGCCTGCAATACCATGTCCAGCCGCTACTTAAGGGCCCTATTCCACGGGACGATTATCATTCGCATAATCGTTAACGATAAAACGATCCAAACGACCGCTTTTGCGAAAGACCTGAAATCATTCACTTATTTACATGGAACGATAATCGTTACTTATGATCGTTCTTGCGGTCGTCTTGTCGTCGCTATTGCGTTCGTCACTACTGCGAACGACCGAACGACATCTTATTCAATGCGAACAAGCAACGACAAAAATAGGTCCAGGTCTTGTTAAATGATCAACGATTTCTGGTTCGGTCGTTAATTGTTAACTGCTATTCAAACGAATGATTATCATTTAGATTTGAACGATTTAACGATAATCTGAATGATAATCGTCCGGTGGAATAGGGCCCTAACTGCACTCTGGTGATCATTGGTGTGAGATCAACTTTGTACAATAGTTATGTGAAACTTGCTTTGTTTCATTGTTTTAAATAAAAGAAACATTAAAGTGTGACTGTCATTTCAGAAAATAACGGGTGGAATTTACTAAGATCACAGTTTCACATACTGGTCTATAATAAACTCCGACAGTATGCTGTGAGATTCAGTAGATTCATTAAGAGGTGTGTACCCCTTAAAGGGTTTCACCATCTGAGCTTATTTTCACCCACAATTCTGAGAACAAGACTTCAGTCGTCCCACAGTGAATGGAGTGCCTGATGCACCTGCATGGCCACAGTAGCCTGCGCTCCATTCATTCTCTATGGGCCGACCAACCCTTCTGAGTGCTGAACTGGCTTAACTGTTTAAACAAGAAGGAATGTCGAGAACTAGGAACTGTTAACTGTTTTACATCAGTCTGTTCTATGGAGGACGGGGGGGGGGGGGGGGGGTGGAGGACGAGGGGGGGGGAGGGAGGAGGGAGATTAGTCTGCATCAGAGAACAAAGGATTACACAGCGGGGACTGTGTGAAAGCTGCTATTCGGAGGTCAGAAAGGTCAGTGCTGACTTCAGAGGAGATAGCCTGGTGATATAGCTGTAAATTAAGGGTACTATTACACGGAACGATAATCGTCCGAATCGGCCCTATCCGGCCAATTATCGTTCCATGTAATAAATACAACAATCAGCTGATGATCGTTGTCATCAGCTGATCCTTGAGATAGGTTCTGACCTATAATTGTCAGGTGCCGACCGCGCATCGCTATGTGTAATAGCAGTTCGTGGCCGGCGCTGATGATATGCAAAGAAGAATACATTACCTATCCAGGCTGCAGGGCTCCTCTTTTGGTCTGCTTCTCCCCGGGTCCCGTGCGCTCCAGCTTCAGAGCCAGGACAACTGCGGCCAGTGATTGGCTGAGCAACCTGTCAGGTGAGACAGGCCACTGTGGAGCTGCAGCGAGTGGGACCCAGGGAGAAGCACAGAACAAGAGGAGCCCTGCAGCCTGGACAGGTAATGTATAAAGTTTAAACAAGGGCTGCAAAGACATCGGTAACAATGTCCCTGCAGCCCTTGTTAAACTATTGTTGGGCCGTGTGATAGGCCCAGTAAACGAGCGCCGATATAGCAGACCGGAGCGCCCTTACATTTGTTATCGGGCCTTCATCGGCCCATGTAATACTACCCTAACTCTTTGTTGTCCTGTTTTGGTGCATCATCTTCCTCCACCCCTCCCCTCTTCATAGAGAACAATGAAGACAGGGGGGAGAGCTTCAAACTGCTTTTTCATGAAAAAAAATATATACATTTTTCGGCTAATATACCCAATTACAAAGTTTCTTAAAATCGCCTCATATATCTATATATATTTACATTCTCGAAATCTCAGAACAACATCAGAATTGTTGTCTATGAAGCCGGCCTAATCCAGCAGTGCACAGAATGCTGTAGGCTGAGGCTAGCTTATACCCCTGGAGCTAGGCAATAAGAACTTTCTTAAACGTCAGTCAGAAAAGAGAAGGTTTCTGCCGGAGGAGGTCACGTTTTGGATCAGTTTCACCTATGAAATAACAATGTTATCTTGTCTTGCGTTCAATGTACTAGACTAGGGACTATACATATACAAGCCTTATGAATAACAAGAGAGGCTGGTGAAAACTGGCTCAGTTGCCCCTAGCAACCAATCACATTCCACCTTTCATTCCTCACAGACTCTTTGGAAAATGAAAGGTGGAATCTGATTGGTTGCTAGGGGCAACTGAGCCAGTTTTACTTTACACCATGTTTGATGAATCCTCCCCAATGTGTATTCTGGAACTGGATATGTGATATCTGTAAAATCACTGAAGCAATATTGGGTCAGAGATATAAGAGAACATGTTCCAGTATGTATTTAGTAAAATAGATCAGGAGCGGCTGCAGCTTCTCTATAAAGCACATTACCATCTGCTGGGCACTGGCTCCATGTGCGGCTGATAACCCTAATTGAAATACACCTTTATTGTTTGTACGTGTTTCCTTTTGCACTTCATAGAAGTTTGTTCTGATCCTTTGTGGCTTTGTGATTAATATTGGTACCACAAAGGATTTAAAACGACTTAATAAGAAGCACAGAGCATCAAAGCTGTCAAAGCTTCACATCGTGACCGCAATAAAGCAAGTATATCTCCTCATTTCTTGTATGCATATAAATACACGGCCAAACAGTATTGCTACAAAACCAAGAAAAGCAGCTGAGCAGATTGGAAAGCCTTCTGAAATAAATGTAGGTTCTAGCAACTCTAATGAACTGCACATTAAATGGTATGTGTGCATATAGCCTTTATAAGGGCCCATTATGCTGCGTTTACACTTAACGATTATCGTGCGAATTTGCGCGATAACGATCGAATTCGAACGGTAATCGCACGTGTAAATGCAGCGAACGATCAAACGACGAGCGAGAAATCGTTCATTTTGATCTTTGAACATGTTCTCAAATCGTCGTTGATCATTCGCAAAAAAAAAAATACAGATCGTTCCGTGTGAACAGTCGTTCGCCGATTTAACACCAATGTGTGAGATAGGCTTAAGCGATCGCTTAACAAATTTTCCGTACTATATATCGTACTGTCTAAACGCTGATCGTTATGAAAAAAAAATCGTTACTCTGACATCGTTAATCGTACGTTTAGGCCAATTATCGTTTCGTGTGAATGCAGCATTACATGGAGTGATAAGCCGCCCAATAAGATGATCTCTATGTGTAACAAAGGCAACAATCGGCCGAAGAAACCATCATCATCATCTGATTGTTGTCTTTCAACATGAAAAACATGTAATAGAGGTGCGAAGAAATTATGAACTTTATGCATACCTCTCCACGCTGTTCGTTGTTTTCCTAGCTTCTGCCCGCTCCCTGTAGTCACTGCTGGATCTTCAGGGCCGATCAGCCAATCACTGGCTAATATATGACAACTCAGCGGCCAATTATTGGCTGAGCCGGCTGTCACTTCAGAGAGTGTCTCTGAATTTCCAGATTCAGAAGCGGGCAGAAGTTAGAAGGACACTGGGAAGCATGGGACAGATAGGTGTAACGCACAGACTTCACTAATGATGGGTGTGTGTGTGTGTGTGTGTGTGTGTGTGTGTGTGTGTGTGTGTGTGTGTGTGTATAATATATATATATATATATATATATATATATATATATATATATATATGGCCCTTGCTTCACGATTATTGGGCCTTGTAATAGGCTCAGTAATGGTGCGTTTACATAAAATTTATCTGACAGATTTTTGAAGCCAAAGCCAAATCTGTCAGGTAAATGTCTCTGTGTACACGCACCATTATCTGACAGATTATCTGCCAGAGATTTGAAGCCTAAGCCAAAAACAGACTATAAACAGAGATCAGGCCATAAAGGAGATTTCTCCTCTTTTCAAATCCATTCCTGGCTTTGGCTTCAAATCTTTGGCCGATAATCTTTCTGTGTAAGGGTATAAACCCACACACCGTATACACAGCGTATTTACTGCTGCGATACGCAGCGAATACGCAGCAAAAACGCAACAAATACGCAACAAAAACGCAGCAGATTAGATCTAAATAACTGAGCTCAGCATTAAATCTTCACCATCAAACTGCTGCGTATTTGCTGCGTATTTGTTGCGTATTTGTTGCGTATTTGCTGCGTATACGGTGTGTGGGTTTGTACCCTAAATGGATATATTACTCAATCCATGTATCTAATAGTGATCAATTCAACACCTGAAAAGCACACTATAAACAGCACATACTTCCCTTACTCAGCGTATAGTCATACAAATGGGGAAACCTTGTAGTGGAGTGCATAATACCACACACAACCTGAAAACAGGTATGGCACTGTTTCAGGAAGAAAGCAGGCACTTTTATTCAAATACTGCCTGTATATACCTTACAGAAAAAAAGCTGTATATAGTAATATTGAATTTATTGCTCATCCTTAGGCAGCCATATGCATGTATGTAGGAAGATGTAAAGCATCTAGTACGCTGTATACAAGACACATCCAGTATAGTGAATGTATGACACCCAGAAAGGTGCAGGGTCAGATATTACAGTATACGCTTCAGATTTCCCTAAAGGTTAACATTGCAAAGTGACTAACACTGCAGTCAGTCCAAAGATACACACTGAGATGAGGAAGTCACAGTAAGTTTTCTCACTAATGTGATGCAAGCAGTCATTGACCCTACGTGCCTTCCAGATTTATTTCTGCTGACTTGTAATGCTAGGATTGAATGT
The DNA here is from genome assembly GCF_027789765.1 of Dendropsophus ebraccatus. NCBI lineage: Eukaryota > Metazoa > Chordata > Amphibia > Anura > Hylidae > Dendropsophus > Dendropsophus ebraccatus. The sequence goes on from NC_091463.1 coordinate 66,628,922, forward strand.
TTTTGCACTTGGTTTTACCTTTGTCTTACTAAAGTGTCTGCAAGCGTCCTGTGGAGCCAGGAACTTACGTATACAGTGACTGCATGTGATTTTTGTGCAGAATGTGTCTGGTACATTGAGGCTGATATCAGCATTGTATTGCCAGATGTTATTGTCGGACATTTGGGTATGTGGTGTCAATGCTACTGTCCTATTACTTCAGTGACTGAGTGTTGGATCTTTACCCAGAGCTGTCCTCACATACCTACTGACACAAAGACGAGTGCAGCAATACACAGTTATTGGGATTTTTGGCCAGCCCTGTGGGATCACTGCAGGCTCCATAGAAGCCTGTTTTTCTGGTCGGAGAATGACCAGTTATGGGGCTTAGTGTGTCCTCTTAGCCTTTTTAATGTCGGTATAATTTTAGTATATCTGCAATCCTTTTCAAGCTAGTGTTCCCTGCAGAAATGTTTTATATGAGCAAAGAGATGAAGATTGAATTATACATGAAGGGAGAAAAAAGTTCTTAAAGGGAGAATTTCAAGGCTTACTGCGATTGAAGCACATTGCTGAGCACAGGAATTACCATTTACTGTTGACTTACAGATATCCTTGGAACGCAGAATCCATCATAAATACCTGCATCGTGTTTGTTCTTGGCTTTAAAACTGCTCAAGATATATAGCACCATTTAAGTGATTTTGGGTTTTTAATGGCCACTGTCATTCCCTCCATGTGAAAGCCTATGGGGGAGATTTAAATATACAATATAATAGAAAAATAGATACTGGTGCTTATACACTGTGTGACTATGTTCCAATCAAAAACCAAGCCGCCAACTTGGTATCCACATCATGAGTAATCGCAATAATGGAACTGTAATCCAACTTAAAGTTGCAAAATTGTTTTTATATATAAATCTTGTACTCAAAAAATGATACAAATAAAGTCTTTCACATAACAAACAAAAAGAAAAAAGAAAGTCACCACAGTGTAACGGACAAGCAGACGCTGGATGGTATTCGCACCATGCTCCGGTGCACAGCAGGTCTCAGTCCTTTCGAGGCTCTCACCCTCTGGGAAATGATGACGCAGAGACGTACGCTACGTTTCGAGGGAGGAGCCCTCTTTCTCAAGCGCTGATAGTAAGTGCTCCCACCACCATATTTATACTAAATACGTAATGAATAACATGTCACTAAAAAAACAAAATATAACAAATATCATTACACTTACTAAAAACATGGCTATAGCTATGTGCATATACTCTTAATTTATGTACTTATATAATTTTAATTCTAATTAGCACTACTATAGCCAATTCCTACGTCATTTAAGTAGATGAAATATACTCTCAACGCTCTGAAATACATATACAGCGCTCAGCTACCCTAACCTTCATTGTCTACAAGAATACAGAGAAGTTACACATTTCGTTCAGTCCTTTGGAGGAAATAACATTAGGAGGTAAAGCTGATATGAGAAAAAAGCTACTCCAAAAAGAAACATATTGGATATATACATTAGATTGTGTGGCCCCCAAAGGACTGAACGAAATGTGTAACTTCTCTGTATTCTTGTAGACAATGAAGGTTAGGGTAGCTGAGCGCTGTATATGTATTTCAGAGCGTTGAGAGTATATTTCATCTACTTAAATGACGTAGGAATTGGCTATAGTAGTGCTAATTAGAATTAAAATTATATAAGTACATAAATTAAGAGTATATGCACATAGCTATAGCCATGTTTTTAGTAAGTGTAATGATATTTGTTATCTTTTGTTTTTTTAGTGACATGTTATTCATTACGTATTTAGTATAAATATGGTGGTGGGAGCACTTACTATCAGCGCTTGAGAAAGAGGGCTCCTCCCTCGAAACGTAGCGTACGTCTCTGCGTCATCATTTCCCAGAGGGTGAGAGCCTCGAAAGGACTGAGACCTGCTGTGCACCGGAGCATGGTGCGAATACCATCCAGCGTCTGCTTGTCCGTTACACTGTGGTGACTTTCTTTTTTCTTTTTGTTTGTTATGTGAAAGACTTTATTTGTATCATTTTTTGAGTACAAGAGATTTAAATATACACCTGGTGTAAACTGCCCACTGCAACCAGTCACAGCTCAGCTTTCAGCTCTGGTAGGATAAAAGAGGAGCTGTGATTGGTTGCTGTGGACAGTTTACACCCCCTATGTGTTTTCTAACATTTTTATGCATCATTTCACCTACCAAAATGGAGTCTTTACCCCAGAAAAAAAAGCCTTGTCCACTTGGTATCCTTCTCTGCAGTCTGCAATTCACTACTTGTTGTTAGGAGAATTCTGTCTTGCAAGAGAGACAGCAAGATGGAAAATAGGAAGTTGGGGGGGATTGGCTTGTCCTGTGTGCAGGAAAGGCAGAGCCTAGGGAGCAGGGACCAGGGCTTAGACAGCCCTGTAGTTCGTGACACAAACTAGGTAGCAGAGTGGTCCATGTTGCCCCTTACTGCTGCCAGTCAAGTTCATGTATAAACAAAGAAGTATACATTTATTTTGAAGGTGTTATATTACAGAGTCAATCAACTTTGTTAAAGCATTGTATTAAAAAAAAAAAAAAAAAAAAAACAATTGTTACTCCCCGGAGTACCCCTTTAAAGTGTCTCTGTACCCACAATTTGACCCTCCAAAACCGCTTGTACCTTCGGATAGCTGCTTTTAATCCAAGATCTGTCCTGGAGTCCGCTCGGCAGGTGATGCAGCTATTGTCCTAAAAAACAACTTTTAAACTTGCAGCCCTGTGTCAAATTGGCGTGGCCTAGAGTGTCTGTGCCCTAGCCTTGCACCGCCTTTCCGTCCCTCCTCCTCGCGCTCCTCATCATTAGGAATGCCCTGGGCAGGATTTTTCCTATTCATCACCAATTTGACACAGGGCTGCAAGTTTAAAAGTAGTTTTTTTTAGGACAATAACTGCATCACTTGCCGAACAGACCCCAGGACAGATCATGGATTAAAAGCAGCAATCCGAAGTTACAAGCGGTTTTGGGGGTCAGATTGTGGGTACAGAGTTGCTTTAAGGGCTAGATTGTTGACCAATAGGAACATTATTGGAGAGGTTTTTCACAGATTACATATACTGGGTACTCCACAGTATTTTCTTTTAAACATATGCTCCCCGTATATTACTGTTTTTGGATGATAACCCAGCCTTATATGGTTGTTAAGTCTGGATAACTCCTCTTCAGTTTCTCTAAATGTGATAGCTGAAGATCCTAAAGCCGTACATGTCAGGGGAGCCACCATGTGAACGCTGCAGGGAAAATGAAGCATTAAGGCCCTATTCCACGGAACCATTATCGTTCGTATTCGGCCGATATCGGCCGCTACGGACGATAATCGTCCGGTGGAATAGAGTGCAACGATCAGCCGACATCGTTCATGTCGGCTGATCGTTGCAGTCGCTTGTTTTTCAACATGTTGAAAAACAAGCGACTGATATAGCAGCGATCTGCTGCCGTCGCTCCGTTGAATAGGAGCATCGGCAGCAGACGCTGCTATATCCTATGGGCTGCCCGGAGCAGCTCCCCGCCGCCCCCTCCCGCACTCACCCGCTCGCCGCAGCCGCGTTGAATAGCGGCGGCAGCGAGCAGGGAACGAGGAGCAAACGAGCGCTGAGAGCGCTCGTTTGCTCCTCTAAACGACCTGTGGAATAGGGGCATTAGTTGGCACTTGCTTAAATCAATATCAATTTGTTTCAATGGATGACTCCAGAGCGTAGCGGCTAGTTTCATCTGCTGGCTGCAGCTATTAGTGAAGGCTCCTGATCACAGGATACCCCCTTCATTGATTCAGCATGTCCCAGGAGGACTTTACCTGGCTGAGCTTTAGCTGTGAAGTGTACAGGTATGACTACATTATATACAGTTTTGAAACATCCTTTTATTGCTCCAGTGCATTGGAAACAAAACATTAAATAAGACCCTGTAAGTGCACAGGTGCTGCCTAATACTTTACTGCAAGGTCTTTTTCAGTCTGTATCCATGATAATTCATAGGCTTGCATAGGAGTTGTGTACACAAGAATGTAAGCGCCTTTGCAATGTAGCAATATGCTTACAAAACATTGACTTCCTTAAAGGGGTTATCCAGCGCTACAAAAACATGGCCACTTTCCCCCTACTGTTGTCTCCAGTTTGGGTAGGATTTTGAAACTCAGTTCCATTTAAGTAAATGGAGCTTAATTGCAAACCACACCTGAACTGGAGACAACAGTAGGGGGAAAAGTGGCCATGTTTTTGTAGCGCTCGATAACCCCTTTAACCCCTTAACGACATCGGGCGTAAGTATACGCCCCCGCAGGGTGGGCTTTAACGCAAACTGGTGTATACTTACGCCCAATGTTTCCCCGATCGCTGTGTGTTCACACACAGCGGTCGGGGAAGATGGCCTGCTATAATGTATAGCAGGCCTGCCATCTCTGCTCGTCGGCACGGGGGGTGATTAACCTCTCCCGTGCCGACGATCGCTGCTATATGCTGATCAATACAGGTCAGCATATAGCAGCTAAAAACAGCTTTCCGGGTCATCCACCAATCGCCATTAGTGTACTGGGGAAAGATGGCGCCGATGCCACCCCCACGATCCCCGTGATAGGCCGGCCAGTACCGGCCGGACCATCATGGCGATCAAACTGTAGAAAAACAGTTTTGTCGGATTCTGCACCCCTCAGCTAGGTAGCTCAGGGGTGCAGAACAGGTGTGTGTGTGGTGCAGGTGTACTATACTCACCTGATCTGGGCGTCCGGAGCGAAGATCTGTGGTCCGCGCCGTCTTCTTCGCTTCACTTCCGGGTTCGGTCGTCCAGCGTCGGAGATCTTCGGAAACGTTCGGGTCCTCGGGTTCGGCGGGTCTCTGCAATCTCCGGCAGCGTCGCTCTACTGCCCCCTAGCGGCTGATAAGTGAATGTCATTCACTGATCAGTTGCTTTGGGTTAAAAAGCTTTTTTTTTCTTCTTTTTTTCTTTTTTTGCGCCCTAACGCCGCTGAGTGCTGATCAGCATTGCAAGTAAGTGCACCGCTGGTCAGCAACTCCTCCTTTTTGGCGTAGGGGCGTTTTTTCCCCCTATATCCTACCGCCACTGTCTGCACATAAGTGCGGCATTTATCAGCAGCTCCTTTCTTGGCGTAGGGATATTTTTTCTTACTGTCAAAAAAACACTACACTACACCACACTACGTGAAATAAAGTTTTACACTACACTACATTACACATTTACATACCCCATATACTAATCCCCGTATAAAGATGGCCCCCAGGGTGTTTTCGGCGTCGGACGCATACGCTATTATTGCCTCCGACACCGAAACAGCCAGTGAGGATAAATGGGGGGATCCTTCTTTCCTCCATTCATCCTTATCATCCTCATCATCCAGTGACGTGTCTGGGGGTAGCGTAGCGTACGCTGCCCCCCAGACACGTCTTTTCCGCCAGTACCGTCCCAATAAGAGATCACGGTATGGCGTGAAATTCTACAAACTCTTTGAGCGTACCTCAGGGTACACTTACAGATTTAGGGTACGTGCACACTGCGGAATGGCGAAGAATAACCCTTGGTGCATTCCGCAGCTGGCACCCGCCTGCGGACTGATGGAGGCGCGCGTCTCCACCCGTGTCATAGACTCCATTCTATGCACGGGCAGATTCCGTCGTCCGTCCAAAGAATGAACACGTTCATTCTTTGGACAGAGGGCGTAATCCACCCGTGCATATAATGGAGTGTGACACGAGTGGAGACGCGCGCCTCCATCAGTCCGCAGGCGGTTGCCAGCTGCGGAATGCACAAAGGGTTATCCTTCGCCATTCCGCAGTGTGCACGTACCCTTAGAGTGTATGAAGGAAGGGACACCCGAATCCAGCCCCCAGATGCCCCCCCCCCCCCCCCCATCCTCGGAGTTAGTGGGAAGATCGTTCGGGAACTGATCTTCCCACTGCTGGATAAAGGTTACCACCTGTAGGGGGATAACTTTTATACCAGCACCCCCTCTTCTGGTCCCTCGCTGCCCGAGCTGCTGTAGCTTGTGGCACGATCCGAAAATATCAGAAGCAGTAATAAAGCCCTAATATTTAGCAGCCATGGAGCGGACCCAGCGCTTCTGGATATGAAGGACCCCGTATCGCACCAGGACAACATTTTCCAGGTGACGTCCCCCACACTGGAGAACGGGAGACCCCAGAAGAAATGCAGTGTGTGGCGTAACAGGGGGATCAGGAAGGACACCATTTTCCAGTGTGACACCTGTCCTGATCACCCCGGCCTCTGCATACTGGATCGCTTCAAGGCGCACCACACGTCACTGGAGTTCTACATTATCTAAATTCTGTCCCTTATTCCTATTTTAGGGGTCACGTTGATCCAGGGATTATTCTGATTGTCATTATGGAGTCAGGAAGGAATTTTTCCCCTGTGATGAGGCTACTGTCGTCAGCCTCACAAGGGTTTTTTGCCTTCTTTTGGATCAACACAGGTTGAATTTGATGGACACCTGTCATTTCCAACCTTATAAACTAATAATTGGCCTAATACCCCCAAATAAATTAGAAGTGTCCCTTTTCCCCAGCTAAGTAGGTATGGCCGCCATTCCCATTAGAGGATACCATGATGCAATTACAAAGCCTCTGTGCGGCCAGGACATTAGAAACCCCCCACAAGTGACCCCATTCTGGAAACTACACCCCATAAGGAATCTAACGAGGGGGGAAGTGGGGATATGGCCCCCTGGTGACGACCACATTTGGGCCGTGAAAATGAAAAAAATGTATTTTTTATTTTCATGGCACATGTTCCACTTATGTGCCCGTCACCAGTGGGGTCCATATGCTCACTGTACCCCTTGTTGGATTCCTTATGGGGTGTAGTTTCCATAATGGGGTCACTTGTGGGGGGTTTCTACTGTCCTGGCAGCACAGGAGCTTTTTAATTGCGACATGGCCTCCATCCTCCATTCCAGCCTCTAAATGGCGCTCTGTCCCTTTGGTGGCTTGCCCTCTGGGCATATGGCACATTATATCCACATGTGGGGTATTTTCGTACTCAGGGGAAATTACCCTACACGTTTTGTGTTCACTTTCTTTTTTAACCCCTTGTGGAAAAGGAAAAAATCAAGGCTAGACCAACATTTAGTGTAAAAAAATGTTTAATTTTTACACTAAATCATTGATCTTGTCTTGATTTTTTTCATTTTCACAAGGGGTTAAAAGATACAAAAAACACTAAATGTGTAGAGCAACGGAAATACTCCACATGTGAACATAAAGCGCCATGCGGGTGTAGGGTAAGCCTCCAAAGGGAAGGAGCTCCATTTGGCTTTTTGAGGCTGGATTTGGCTGGAATGGATTTCGAGGGGCCATGTTGCATTTAAAAGGCCTCTGTGTTGCCAAGACAGTTGAACAAGTTCACAATTTTTCACGTTATTTTGGTGTTTTTCATAAAGATTTGTTATGAGTATCGACTCCATTTTACCAGAAATGTAAAGTACAATATGTCACGAGAAAACAATCTCAAAATCAGCCGGATAGGTAAAAGCATCCCGAATTCATAAAATTTGTCTCTGTCCTTAAGGCCATTTCAGGCTCTGTCCTTAAGGGGTTAAAGAGGTCCTCTGTCTGTCTGTATAAACGTAAGTAAATAAAAACTCCTCAGGTGTGCCTTGAATTATTCCAGCAATTGATTCAGGGTTACAAGCCTGTTTATACTGTAGGCAGCCAAAAGACGTAGCTGCAATGTGTGAACCCGGCCTTACAGTTTCGTTAAATTGATATTCAGTTATTAACAGAGCTTCATAACCCAGCAGACAACAGACTTTTTTCAACTAAATTTATAGTGTGACTGTCATTTCAAAAAAACCTTTGGTGTGTCGGAGAGACATGTCAAAAGATTTGATCAGACTGTGTCTGAGTGCTCAGACCCTGACAGATCATGAGAAGTAGACCAGGAGAGGACCACGCCACCGCATGGTCCGCTCCCCCCATGTCCTGTTGGGCACGGGGTTGCAAGTTTTAAAAGTTGATTTTTAGGACAATGACTGCATCACCTGCCAAACGGACCCCAGGTCAGATCTTAAATTAAAAGCAGCTATCCGAAGGTACAAGTGGTTTGGGGTGGTCAGATTGTGTGTACAGAGTCACTTTAACATACTTATACCTAGGATGAACTTTGCACACCAGAACGTGTTAGCTTGGTGAGTTTTTAAGCACATCCCAGATTCTATGATTTCCATACATTTCTTGCACCTAATTGTAAAAACTTGCAAACATTAGGGTGCTCATACTCACAGTGGTACCAATCTGCGGCTGACACGTGTGTCCCTTTATTGCAGGCAGCGGCTGCCCTTGCTGTCTTACAGGGTACCTATCATTTGGAGCAGGCAGCAAACATGCTGCAAAAATTGTGAAAGTTTCAAACAGAAAACTTTCCTTGTCTATTCATTGCCTATTAATCAGTGTGAACATACACTAGCTATGCAGGAAAATGCTGAGCCGGAAGAAATCCGTCTCCTGCACGCCAAAATAGACAGCCTGCTGGCATGATTTTTGCGTTGTATAGGTACCATTTAACCAGTGGCAATTCCAGGTGCCACCCGCTGCGCCCACTGGCGCTTGTGATGCATCGGTAACTGTGGGCTGCACCTGGACTTGTCACTGCGTAAAACAGCAAGGCCTGCAATCAAGGGTCACAGGTCGATCCCACCACATGTAAGAGTGCCCTGAGGTCAGCCATATTAGGCAGTTTTCTGCTATACTTAGGATAGCATGGGACAAAACCAGGCCTCCCTGCATTCACCATTAGCTGGGTCCTGCATTCCTGGCTATGTGAGACTGCTTTAAACTATAGGGTTGTGGTTCAAAGCCTGTCTTTGAGATTAAAGGACCTTGGAGGTGATTAGGAAGCCGAAAATAGCGGAACAGGTTGTTTTATACAGTTTATGTAATACCCATAGAGATTGGTGATAACTTGTTAATACAACTCTGCTCCCATTAACCCTGATGGGTGTGGAAACTGCATCTCTCCTGTATATAAGTATGAGTACAGATGAGTATAATGTACAACATAAATTGCACTCTGGGAAACGGTTCCAGAATATAGAACAGTAAACGAATAGAACAATGTGGAGCATAAATGACTTGTAGTATACAGTGGTACCTTGGATTAAGAGCGTTTTTCACAGTTTTTCAAGATTGTAACTTGGTTTAAGAGCATTGCTTTGGTTTAAGAGCTCCCTGTACTGAGTGTGAGTGGGGGAGGGGCACGGCCTGCACAAGGGGGTCCACGGCACTGTACTCTGACCCAGGAAGTCTCCCTCACCTTCCAAATCATGGCATATTTGTCAGCCCTTGTGTTTCCCATCGTCTCCATTCCTGCTATATTGTGCCTGCACTTACACTCAGCCACTCACACTGCTGTATAGAAAAGTTTCTGTCACTGTCCTCCTGCACAGCTTAGTGATTCTCACTTCCTGATTGGTCCATGCTGAAAACACACCCCTTCCCCATTGCTGTCATGTGACCACACAGACCTCTGACAGCAGCCCTGCTTCTCTATTCTAGCCTGTTGTACTACGCTACTGCATTATGGAGATCTGCAGTTCCATCCTGTATCTACAAACTGCTGTGTTTTTCAGGTGTATGCCTTACTATACATTATACACCACATGCTTGTTGCTATATTGTACAGTAACTTATAATATCACATAATCAGCTGTTTTTCATTGTTTGTTTCATTTGTTCTATGTGTTATTCAGAATAAAAAATAATTATTTTTTGGCTGTGGAACAATTGTCTGCATATCAGTGATTTCTTATGGGAAAATTTGCTTTGGTTTAACAGTGGATTACAAGCACGGTCCCGGAGCGAATTATGCTCATAATCCAAGGCACCACTGTATGTACATTAAAAGGAAAGAGCTTATAGCAAGGTATACAAAAAGGCTAAAATGAAAGGAAGTCCTCAGGGTAGACCATCAATTGCCACGGTACAGTTATTAGTGTATTGTGTACACAATGTACAAACCCACTGCTTCCAGCCATATTCATAGCTTACCTATGGCCGGGCGGGCCTGCAGAAGTGATGATCAGCAGGGCTGTCGGATCAGTGATTCCTGAAGATCAGCCTTCAAGCCCTTGGATTGGATGGTAGTAGACAATGCAAAATGCTTTACTCACTATTCTCCCCCCAAATGTCCTCTTTAGTTTGGTCCCAGAAGCCATATTTGACCCCCAGACTCAGGTTTTGTGAGCTGCATTATGGGAGCACACACCACTTTCATTTAGTCTCTTGGACTACAGTCCCTCTGTAGAATTATTTTATGTACAGAGTTTGGTTCTTTTTTCCTTGGCATTTATTACGCATACACCACTCGTATTGTTCAGGAGAGCCGTTTCTACTAGAATACATGGTATTACATAGTGTAATGGCCAATACTATCTATCTTTGGGACACAATGCAGGGAACCAACAGATAAGGGATGGGTGGGCCATACTAGGCATGCTATGTGTTACTACAGCCAACAATATCTCCATTTCTCTGCTATTATTTGCTTAGAATCTGTAAAACCTAAAATTGTAGCTCATGATCTGCTGTATTGTAGTAGATGAATCTGTATATCTTTCTACTTATCTACTGGATATATTTGTTTAGCTTTTTACCTTGGTGAGCCTGCCATTACATTACAAGCTGATGAGGTCCAAGCACTATTAATAGCTGTCAACTGAGCAGTCTGGCCACCATCTGCCCCCTGACATCCCCAATACACTTACGGCTGAGCGTGCATTTGCTCCCGATGTGCAGAGGGGAGTAAGTCGCTGCCATATATAACTGGCAACCGTAAAGAACACAGGATGCAGCTGAAATCCGAAATAATAGATCCTCTCCGGGATGTGCCATCTGTGGACAGCTGGCACACGTTGTACACATAGGATGGTCCCTCAGTGATCGGCAATTAGCTCTGGGTGTCAGTAGGACTGAGGCTGCTCTGCAACCAAAGTGGTTTGCATGGTCGTAGCCACCTCAAAGGAGTGGGAGAAGCTGCCGCCAGACATCTGAAATCTGAAATGTGGACAATCCCCATGCACAGCAGATTAACACTTGTCTAATGTGTGTATAGCAGGGCCCTGTGCTTATCTCTCTGCTGTCTCTTCCCAGGGGAGCCCCTGGACAATGCTTAGTATACCTCCGGCTGATAACTCACAGCACCTAGTAACATGGTGCATTGTGTGCTGCACTTTATCTGTCCTGATAATGCTTAGCATGATAAATATGTGGCCAAGACTCTGTGCATTGTGACTGCTCCTCCTGCTAAGCACCGCTCACAATGGGGTATGGGTTTTTGCCTATTTGCATTAGATTGTCAATCCGTTCTGCCAACAGACTCATGCCTATGGGCAGAGTCAGTCACATAGTGGTACCGAGCCAGCTCCACACTCCATCCCGCTTTCTTCCTTATAATGACATTTATTACACAGGTAAGGGAGTATTTCTGCATCTTCTATTAATGGCACATGGTCTTTTTCATGTATTTTACCTTTAAACTGTCCATATGTTTTATGAGCTTGCAGCTTTTTACTTATTCAAACCAAAAGTTAGGAGGCAGCAATGACAATATATAGGGCTGGTTCACACAAATTTGTTACAGTTACAGGTGCATATTGAAGGGATTTTTTTTTTTCATTGTAAAGTAACCTGGCTTACAGCTTCTTCCTGCACCCACCAGCTTTGATTGATAGATCTCTCCTTAAGGCCCCATTCCACCAACAGATCTGACGACAGATAATCTGCCAAACATTTGAAGCCAAACCCAGGAGTGGATTTGAAAAGAGGAGAAATCCAGTCTTTCCTTTATGACCTGTTCTCTGTCTATAGTCTGTTTCTGGGTTTGGCTTCAAATCTTTGGCAGATAATCTGTCGTCAGATCTGTTGGTGGAATAGGGCCTTTATTAGGGTTTAGCGGGATATCTATCAAGGCTGGCGGGCAGGAAAAAGCTGCTGGGAATTGCCCCAATGAATGGTGGTTCAGGCAGCCTGAAAGCAACGATGGATTCCTCTAAAGCTATAGGTTAATGGCATAGCTAGCTGTTCAGGGACAAGCACAGAGCTGGGTACAGTCCCAACCACTGTTGGGTAGTGGGAGTGCTGAACTTGGCTACGTGCGGAAGTCTTATAGAGGATGAATGGAGCAGTAGGCATGCCCCACCACTCCGTTAACCTAGGGGACAAGTATACAGTATACTGTGGTATACAGTGTATACAATGGTACCTTGGTTTTAGAGTAACTTGGATTGAGAGTGTTTTGCAAGAAGAGCTCACAGTTTTTCAAAATTGTGACTTGGTTTAAGAGCATTGTTTTGGTTTAAGAACTCCCTGTACTGGGTGGGACGCGGAGTGCGGAAGTTTGCATAGCGGGGTCTACAGCACTGTACTTTGACCCAGGAAGTCTCCCTCACCTTCCAAATCAAAGTAGATCCACTTCAGGCTGGGGCTTGCATCAGGAGACAGGACTGTGGAGGTAATCTCTCCCTAGCCATAACCCCTCTCTCTCTGGACATAGAGCGCTGCTGCTATAATGTGTCTGCACTTACACTCAGCTATATACACACTGCTGTATAGAGAAGTTTCTGTCTGTCATTCTCACTTCCTGATTGGTCCATGCTGAACCCTCCCCCCCCCCCTTTTTCGTTGTGGTCATGTTACCACACAGACCTCTGACAGCAGCCCTTCTTCTCTATTCTAGCCTGTTGTACTACGCTACTGCATTGTGGGGATCTGCAGCTCCATCCTGTATCTACAAACTGCTGCTGTGTTATCAGGTTTATGCCCTTACTATACATTATACTACACCTGCTGATTGCTGTACTGTACAGTAACTTGTAATATCGCATATCCAGCTTTCTAAATGTTTGTTTTACATGTCATTCAGAATAAAAAAAACAAACATTATTTTTGGGGTGTGGAATCAACTGTCTGCATTTCAATGATTTTTTTATGGGAAAATTAGCTTTGGTTTAAGAGTGATTTGGATTACAAGCACAGTCCTGGAACAAGTATACTCGTAATCCAAGGCACCACTCTATTTGATATATACACATATATATCATATATCTTTTCCATATCCAGGTCTGTGCTTTCGGCTATTGAACATATAGAGGGTAGGGAACAGAACCCCGTTTCCAGAGATGGTTTTCTGTTGGATGTGTTGACCTATGGTCTGGCTCCTGTTCAGCCGTGCTTTCAGCTATATACACTGTATATATTCTAGCGGCCAGTTCCACTTTCGTTTTTTCAGCCTGCGCAGGTTGTCGTCTTGTCTGTGGAGTTTATAGATCCTGTCTAGAACCCAAGCACTTTATTTGATTGAGAGCGATAGGATGTTCTTATGATCTGCATTAAGTTACATTACTGCAGCGCTCACATCCTGAACTTCTGGAGTCTCTTCAGAGCTGTTAGTACACATTTCTTTTCAACTCCATTATTAAAAGACGTAGGAGTTAGTAAAAAGACTTTAGAGACTGACATAGTCTTGGCCGGAGTTATCCGATCGGAAGCATCCTCTTCATAAAGCACTTGACGCATGCAGTTGATACAAGATTGATGGGCATGCTTAGGATTGAGCATTGCCCATTTGGCTTGGTTTGTCTTAACAAAATAGTTGACGGTTCCAAATGTGTTCTCAGATGTCCCCTTGTGAGACGCCCACTGTCTCCCAGATAGCGGCAGCGGTTTATCCAGCATAGCCGTCATGGGAATCTGTAGAAAGATAATAGTTCTGATGCTTTATAGTCTGTGTCAGATATAAATGAACTTCACCAACTACTGAAGAACCTGGGAGTCCAGGAGCGACTGCTTACTACTTGTTCTGCATCATTGTTTGTCCACCACATTCCTTGTAGAAGTGATAAACCCTGCCTGGATGGTATGGACGCCAGTGGTGATGGTGGTCTTAAGGCTAAGGGATTACATGGAGGGATTTTTATTGACTAACGATAAACAATCGCAAACGAGATTGTTTATCATTAACCTGAAATCGTTCACCATATTACACAGAAAAATGGTCGTTAGTTACGATCATTTATTGCTTCTGATCCCAGCAAAACAGTGAACAATGTGCAATTACACTGAACGATTAGGGAAAAAATGCGGAACTTGAACGAGCGAATGTGGAGTTACAGCGAACGATTAACGATAATTTTAGGTTCTTATCTAAATCAACTATCAACGACATACAAATGATTTTTCGATCGTTGCCTGCAATTACACAGAGCAATTATCGTTTAAATTCAAACAATATAACGATTTTTCGCACGATAATCGTCCTGTGTAATAGGACCCTAAGGGTACTGTTACACTAAGCGATTTTTTAACAATTTAATGATTGACAAACTCAAACAACCGCTATGACGAACGACCTGAAATTGTTCACCCAATTACATGGAACGATGATCGTTACTTATAATCGTTATTGCGTTACCACTTCTGCTAACGACCGAACAACGTCTTATTACATACGAACGATTTGCAAACGATCAACGATAAAAAATAGGTCTAAATTCTATTAAACAACCAAAGATTTCTCATTGGTCGTTTAATCGTTGTCTACTAAACGATTATCGTTAAAATCTGAACGATTTAACAATTTATCAAACGATACTCATTCAGTGTAATACCACCTTAAGAATCAGGTTTTATATGCAGTGCTATGTATGAAAAATTCTGATAAGATACAATGCTGCTGCATCATTCCATGAAAGCTCTTAAGGTCCCCATACACCTGAGACTTTCCCGATTGACCACAGGCAGATGGTGAAATAGGGATTGCCCCTTACCATAGAAAATACAGGAACATTTGGCTGCACCACTGTGGACTGTGGATGGGAAAGATAACTGATGACTGAACAGTCATTTGGCTGTCAATTATTAAAGGTGTATGCCCAACTTTAGTAATGTAGCTGAATTGTTGCCAACCTAGCTTGATGTATACCTATAAGATCCCCATACACATTGGATACATGTCAGATAAACCTGCGGATCCTGAGGGGGGCATCACGTACCATCCAATATATATAGGGGTGCCTCGTCTGTCCAGTGGAAACAAGTTTGAATCGAACATACCAGATTATATGGTTGTATGACAGACAACAGGTGTACAGTTCTTACAGTGATTTGAAAAAACTATAAAACACCAATACTGATTTTTAACCACTGATTGCTCAGGCCTTTAAAATGGCATATAGGCATTGTAGGGAGTGATCTCACTCTGGACCACCTCTGATGTGTAGCCTCTGATGTAGTGTGAACCTAACCTTACACTCGCAATGTTCAAGGGTTGGGCACTGTACTACCAGGCCCGGGATATGTATAGCTCACCTCTAATTATCTAAAGGACCACCTGTCTTTCTGTGCCATCCTGCACCAATATTGTAGAGCGCCACAGAAACTACTTACAGGAGCAAGTACTCCTATCTAGGAAAGGTGTCCATGCCCTTGTACAGTAATCAGTGATGCTAAAGCCCAGCACATGTCAACTGAATAGCCATGCATACAAAATTGTGTGCAGAAGCAGGGACTATTGTCTTTTGAGAGGAGACCCTGCTCCAGTATGAATTTGATCTGGCTCTCTAATACAGTCAGTAATGATGACAGTCAAGCAAATCGGCCCAGAACACATTTATAGAACTGTTCTCACATCCAATAGTGAATTGTCTATTGTTTTATCTAGTTTTTACAGTAAACACTTTTGGAGAACACATTTCTTTTACAATTTACAGTGGAATACATTTACAATGGAGGAAACTACAAAGACAAAACTGCAAAATACAACTTACTGTCAGGCAAAACTGTGTCCTGTAAGTCATACATGCAAATACGCTGCGTTTAGGAGTACTTCGTCTTCAGGGTCGCTCGGGCATTTAATGTTTTCTTTGTTTTAGGATCTATTTGTGTTTCTTCACCGAGATCAAAGCTCTGAATTTTCCTGTTTGTTGTCCGTAAGGCAATGTCCATTGACCCTTGTGTTCTTTAGTAAAGATCTGTGTATCTTGTATTGTGAGCGTCAATGGATAATGTGATCTATACCCTACGTATATTATATACATATTATAATGTACTCCCCTATAATTACCATCTATTTATACCACCCTGGTTTTTAATTGGTATTTTTGGAAATCTAAAATGGAAACATAGCAATTACACCCCGTCCTTCTATTACATTCAAAGCTGGGAGTATCACTTCATTCTTTCTTCTGCCTCTGTATAATGGGTGTTTTTATAGTCTTCTAATATATTCCCTTTTACTACTGCTGAGAGACTGCAGCTTGTATCCATTATTGTTCTATAGAAGCCGGGCTTCACTCACCATTTCCTTTCCTTTCATCCCAACGTGGAAATTAAGCGCTGCAAATAGAATGAGGAGTGCAGGAGCTATATTCTGTCCTGACCACAGCATATTCCTTGGCTATCCTCCCAGGCCGTGGACATTGACAGGTCATCTTGTCTTGGCTTGTCATTCACGGAGGAAGACAGCAAGGTCTTGTTTCTACATACAATGGTGTTTGCTTGTTGTATCGTAAAACCTCATTGAATGTACGATCTCGCTGACAATCCAGTGTGATTTACATGGGAGATACAGGGGACAGCATATGCATATCTCTGGTAAAACCCTATGTTACTGAAGCACGTGCACTTGGTTGTTTAGTTGCACCTCTGTATAGTACGGTGCAGTAGTGCATGGTCTGTACTGCTCTTTAGTGCCAGGATGAGTTGCTCTTTCGAACACCAGTGTCTGCTTTGGGCCATGCCACGCCTGCTGTTTACCTACATTATGATTTATGGCTTGTACAAGTGAATATTAGAAACTTTGTAATTTATCTTATGAGAAAAATCTTTAATCAGGCTCACTTCCTGCCCCCTTCCAACTTATTTACCTTGAAAAACAGCTTGAAAGGCAGGATGGATTAGCAGCTCAATGAGGGATTAGGTTACATGCTGCCTATGACGAGAGGAGGGGAAGTAGAAGGAGCAAACAGAGAGAGCCCAATCTGATTGGCTGCAGGAGATGCCCTTTGTAGACATAAAATGGAGCCTGTCTTCTCCCAGCTGTATCTAGTGATTGGTTGAGACCCGAACTGATGAAACATTTGACAATGCTTTAATTTTTTTTTTTTTTTTTTTATTAAAACCTATTTATCCCCTATCTACACTATAAGACAAGTAAGCGATTGTGGGGGTCCAACCTCCTGCCCCCTTTGGATCTACATATCGCCCCTGACTACTTTTTTTTTTTTTAAATACACCCGCAGGAATGGCATGCGATCCCCTGCTCTGTTAATTCTTTATGGAGCCGCCAGATAGAGCTGAGTGTGGTACTCTACTCTTTCCGGTGGCTCCATAGAGAATTAATAGAGCTGCAGGTCACTAGAGGACAAGTATGTTTTAATCAGAAATCCCCCTCAATGGAATTAAAATTAGTTATTGCCCCAGTAACATTGATACATATAACTTTCTCCCAACCTTGGTCAGTCGTGCAGGGCCTGTGTGGGAGCTCCCATGGGTTTCAATGGAAGTTTTAGAGTAAAAATGCACAGAAAGAAGTAACATGACTTCCACTTAAAATAAATTAGAGATTTTTTTTTTTATGTAGAAATTTGGTCTGTTTTCCCAGTCATTAAAAAGCACACAGTGAATGCTCATGTGAACGTGCCCTTAAAGCTCCCATCAAGCCTTCTCAGTCCTCCTAATGGCAGATTGTACCTGGTCCCCCTTTAACCTAGGGTATATGGTTGCTGTAAATATTGGGTGACTACCTTTATGGAAGAAATGATGGCGGTCTATCTGGCTGTAATTGCAAGGACCTAAGAGGACAAATCAAGGACTTTTCTATCTCTTGGTGATTATCAGACTGTAATGGGGACCTATTTTTGGATGCAATACTGAGGTCTGTATACGGGCGGTGGGGGTATCTGTATTTGTTTAAGGTAACAGGTGGCCTTTCTGCGTAGTTTTAGTTGTGATTTATTGTTTAAATTTAAAATTTAAATAAAAACTGGAATTCCTGTGAGATCTGCGCTGATCTCTTCACCGCACACAGCTCTGTTCTCCTAGTGTTTGCCTTATGTTTTCTTTTTGTTGGCATTGTGTTAATGTTAACTCTGTACAAATTCTTCTGGCGACCTTTGTCCACTCAGCATTTTAGAAGGCTCGCTGGCTTCTGAATTACTGTACGGCTTTGCTGGGGACTTAATCCGCCGACGCAGGTTCTGATTGTAATGTATGCATCAAATGGCGACGAATCTGGCTTCACACTGTGGGAAGTATGGGTAAGGCCGCATTCCTCTTACATTCTTCCTGGGCTTGGAGAATCAGACCTATGGGCCAGATGGGAACATTTTATAAGAATAAGTTACAGTAACATTGGGGAGAGATTTATTGTGCCGTGTTATTATTTGTTGCCCATAGCAACCAGTCATTAGTCAGTAACCAATCACAGCTCAGCTTTTATTTTCCCAGTGCAGTATAAATAATGGAAGCTGAACTGTGATTGGTTGCTATGGGATATAAGGAGAATCCTAATATAAGATGATAAATCTCTCCTGTTGTGTCTCAAACTTTTACAAACATGACCAGAATGCAAATTGCGGCTTTTTTCAGACATTGCAGTAGAAAAGGGGAAACATGCCACTAATGTTTAGGGAATTAGATAGCTAGCAGTGACCTGATATCATTGTATCACTATAATAATTGCCTGGATTCTGCCTGTCAGTTTACTGTGTTACACTTGACGCTTCTTGGAAAACTTCAAGTCTATGTATAATATCAAATACCACTGTGTTTTGCATTTAGCAAGTTAAATAGATAGTGTGTTTAAAAAAAAAAAAAAATGTCTAATCTGTCAGGGTCTGACTAATTTTCTCCAAGTGTGAGCTTAGTGAAGTATATGCTAAGCAAGTTCTCCCAGTTCTAGGCTACATGACTGAGACAAACTCCTACTGTAAGTCTATGGGACCAACCCACTTGCATAGAGAGCAGAGAGTTGAAAGAGAAGCACCGAGCCATGTGCTTCTCTCCCTGCTCTTTGTAATGATCAGTCTGAACTTGCAGAGCCCTGCGGATTTATAACTTTTGACATGTCACTGCAAAGTCAAACATTTTTTTTAAAGTGACAGGTACACTTTTAATGTTCTCCATTAGACACCTCTCTTCCTAGTGTTTGGGGAAGATATCTGCACCCAGACCGGTACATTATACATAGAATAAAAGAAAAATAACATCCAGCAGCACTCACCTTTCATTCTTTATTAAATGCCTCTAGCTAACGGCCGTTTCATACTTCCTCAAGTGCTTCCTGATGCCTTGAGGAAGTGCTAGGAGGCTTGAAACGGCAGTTGGCTATAAGCTGGGAGGCGGTGTCTCCACGTTCCTGTTGATGCGTTGTTTGGACGTTTAAAAAAGATCAAATTTTATGGTGAGTGCCGCTGGATGTTATTTATTATTTTTAAGCTATGCATGGACTTTCCCATGTGCAGGCAGAGCACCACCTAATGGATGGAATGTAGTTATAGGATCTGATCACTAGTTCCTGTTGGGGGTTGTAGTGCCAGTGAGAACTCTACAGTGTCGGTAGATATTATAAAGAGATTATTGTTGGTTACAGTACTTCATTTCGTGCTGCACATCATTAAGGGTCTTGGAGTACTCTGCCTGCGTTTCCATAATATTTGTGATGAACGCTTAAGGTGTTCATACAAATTAGATAGAGGTAGGTTAATGGAGGAACAACCATTGACCCAATGATTATCTGATAGACAATGGCTTCACAGCCACATACTGTACATCTTAGTTCAGTGTTCACACTGGCCATACCATGATCATTGACATCTGATATAGGGTTAGGAGAATGTTCTCTCCTAAAAGATTGTATATGAATAAAAGTTCTGTCCTGAATAAAATATCACCTGATCAACTATCGGTGGAAAATGTTGATGGGATTTTGGGGGGGGGGGGGGGGGGGTAGTATCTTTTATTTTTTCACCTACGTGGTCGTATGAGGCATCATTTTTTTGCACCACTATCTCTAGTAAAAACGCTGTTCTCCTTGCGGGAACAATATTGTTTTATTTTAATAGATTGGACGATTATTATTTTTATGTGTTTTATGTCTAAAATGGGAAGGGGGGGGGGATTTTCACTTTTATTGGGGGGAGGGGCTTTGGGGCATTTTTCTAAAACTTTTATTGAATTTTTTATTTTTTACACTTTAAGTCCATACATTAGATTTTTCACACTGATCACTGTTATGCCATAGCATAGCAGGGATCAGTGTACAAGTAATCTGTGATCTTCTGATACAGCCTGCCTGGGGCCTGTGGCAGACTCTTTAAGAAGATCGGACTGCACTGAGGTAAGAAGTATATCCCCGTCAGTCAGGCAATGCGATCGGGACCCCTGCAGACACGCTGCGGGGGTCCCGATTGGTAAGTGACAGGAGATGTTTAAGGGGTTAATGGCGGGCAGCCGTGAGATCGCGGTCGCCCACTATTGAGGGTGAGGGCCTGGCTGCACATAGCAGCTGGTCCTTACCCGCTATGGGGCTAGCTCAGCTCGTCCTCCTGCCATAGGGCCCAGGCAGCGAGGGCGTAAATGTACACCTTTTGTCCTTAAGGAGTTAAGGAGCCGGCAAGGTCCCAATACACTTTATCTGCACTGTTTAGGAATACACATATGACACACAGTGCTGAAATGAAGAAGAAAATAAAGACCGCAATATTATAAGACTACTTCAGAGGTCCTATGGAGTTATATAGTACTTACAGTGAGGTTATGATCTGCATATAATCCTATGAAGCTCCCCCACACCCAGGGGCTGTGCAGTCTTGTGGATGCGCCTCTGACAAGGTCTTGTATTGAATAGCTATATGTCACTTTCTTGGCACTGAAACGAAGAGACAATTTATTACAAAGGAAAAAGAAAATAGGCTATAGATGTCTGCCGGGTAAATAAATGATTCATTGCATTATTTATTATGTGATAGCTCTCCTCTAAGGGCCCTATTACACTGGACGATTATCGGGCAAAAAATCGTTATTGTTTGAATTTAAATATTTGTTTCTTGTAAATGCAGGTAACAATCAAACGACCAGCTAGAAATTGTTCATGTGTGTTGATCATTGATTTTGTGCTGATAATCATTGTTAGTTTTTCGCTAATCGTTCAGTGTAATTCCACGTTGTTCGTTCTTTGGCTGGGATCAGATGGAGTGAACAATTGCAGTAACAACTATCGTTCTGTGTAATTTGGTGAACGATTTCAAGTAGCTCTCATTTGCGATAGTTTATCGTTAAAAATCGCTTTGTCTGGGTGCTATTACACGGGCCGATGAAGGCCCGATAACTGTAAACAGCGCTCGTTTACTGGGCCTATTACACGGCCCAATTATTGTTTACCAAGGGCTGCAGGGACATTGTTACCGATGTCCTTGTAGCCCTTGCTTTTACTTTATACATTACCTGTCCAGGCTGCAGGGCTCTTCTTGCGGTCTTCTCCTCGGGTCCCGCGTGCTCCAACTTCAGAGCGGCCTGTCTCAGCTGACAGGCCGCTCAGCCAATCACTGGCCGTGGCGGTCTGGGCCATTGATTGACTGAGCGGACTGTAAGCTAAGACAGGCCGCTCTAAAGCTGGAGCACGCGGACCTGAGGAGAAGACCGCAAGAAGAGCCCTGCAGCCTGGACAGGTAATGTATATCGTCAGTCGCCGGCCATGCACCGCTATTACACGTAGTGATGCGCGGTCAGCGCCCGACAATTATAGGTTCAAACCTATATCAACGATCAGCTGATGATTGCTGTCATCAGCTGATCGTTGTATTTATTACACGGAGCGATATTCGGCCAATTATCGTTCCGTGTAATAGTACCCTAATAATACTTTAAGACACTGTGGATGTACATTTGTACCAGCCCAATGCATACAGAATATTAGCATAGGGTCACCTATATTTTACAGCTTACATATGAAATAAACTTTTTTTTCTATTGTTTAGGTCCACAGTTACGTATTAGGTATTATAGCCAATTTTCATAAACCTAGGGAATGATACACAAACAGGGCAGGGCTTACTTAAAGGGGCAAAGTTATTCCAATTTCTCAAAATTGTATTTTAACTATGTTTCTGCTGCAAATCTTTTTTTTTTTTTTTTTTTTTTTTTACTTTTTGCTTTTACTGCATTTTGAAGGTTAAAGGGGAACTATCAGCAGATAAGACAAATCTAACCTACTGATTTGTCCCTATTGCACATGGAGTGCTGAAGTTGAAGATATGTCTCTTACCTTCATCCTTGGCGCTGCTCCCATGCAGTTTTATTGTAGTCCTCTGTCGGGTAAGGCAGTATGATTATCAGTGGAGTGGGCTGGCGGTGGCCGGATCTGCACTTTAGGGGGGGGGGGAGTGCTCCAAACGGCCTTACCGGCCAGAGGACTACATTAAAACTGCACGGGAACAGCGACAAGGATGAAGGTAAAAGACATACCTTTATTCCCAGCACCCCGTGCACAGTAGGGGGTATCAGCAGGTGTACTTTTAGCCTCCATAGGGCCAGTTTACTCAAGTATAACACAAAAAAATACAGGATAATGTAGTGTATTGTGCTATTCCATATAGGAGTTTGTGGAAAAAGAATCTGTCCATTAAACAGATGCCAAATGTATAGCATTCATCACAGGCATCTTTGTAATGAGGCTTTTCATGACATATCCATTAAACAGATGTCATAATAACAGATTGGAGAATATCCACTACATTTTCACATCCTAAGAAGCCTGACGTGCAATATAATGCTTAGTTTTTGTGGGGGGTTTTTAAGACTAAAGATTGAGATCCCCAGGCCCATACATTGAGTATTGGGGTCTACTGTACAGTGCCTGTGCCTGGTAACTTCCAGATGTAGCTGTACACAGAGAGGTGCAGGGAGCTGTACGTAGCTTCAATGGAGGAGAAACAGGGAGGTGCAGGGAGCTGTATGTAGCTTCAATGGAGGAGAAACAGGCAGGTGCAGGGAGCTGTGCACAGTCTCAATGGAGGAGAAGCAGAGAGCTGTACACAGCCACAATGGAGGAGAAACAGAGAGGTGCAGGGAGCTGATCACAGCTACAATGGAGGAGAAACAGGGAGTTGCAGGGAGCTGATCACAGCCACAATGGAGGAGAAACAGGAAGGTTCAGGGAGCTGATCACAGCCACAATGGAGGAGAAGCAGAGAGCTGTACACAGCCACAATGGAGGAGAAACAGGGATGTGCAGGGAGCTGATCACAGCTACAATGGAGAAGAAACAGGGAGGTGCAAGGAGCTGATCACAGCCACAATGGAGGAGAAACAGGGAGGATCAGGAAGCTGTACACAGCCACAATGGAGGAGAAACAGGGAGGTGCAGGGAGCTGATCACAGCTACAATGGAGGAGAAACAGGGAGGTGCAGGGAGCTGATCACAGCTACAATGGAGGAGAAACAGGGAGGTGCAGGGAGCTGATCACAGCCACAATGGAGGAGAAACAGGGAGATGCAGGGAGCTGTACACAGCCACAATGGTGAAGAAACAGGAAGGTGCAGGTAGCTGTGCACAGTCTCGATGGAGGAGAAGCAGGGAGGTGCAGGGAGCTGTATGCAGCCACAATGGAGGAGAGGCAGGGAGTTGCAGGGAGCTGTACACAGCCACAGTGCAGGAGAAGCAGGGAGCTGTGCACAGCCACAATGGGGGAGAAACAGGGTGGTGCAGGGAGCTGTACACAGCCACAATGGGGGAGAAACAGGGCGGTGCAGGGAGCTGTACACAGCCACAATGGAGGAGAAACAGGGAGGTGCAGGGAGCTGTACACAGCCTTAATGGAGGAGAGTTAGAGGGTTGTATAGCGTATTATTCAGAGTAATGATAAGTGCACCTTACCCACTGACAAGCAGCATGGCATCACCAGCTACACTACATTTAAGGAGTGCCCCGGTTGCTTTCCACATTTGCTACCGTTCGGATTCTTCTAGTCCAGCCCTAGCTGCAGGCCACTGAGCTCACTTCTCAGCACAACTTTGCTTATTCAGAGGCTGTTCAGAGTATTTGTGCGTGGTTTGCAGTCCGGGAGGTGTATTTTTCATCACTGACACTGTCTTTCCAGTACAGCAGCTTAACTAAGCTGTTATACTTTGCACACACACACTATATATATATATATATATATATATATATATATATATATATATATATATATATATAATATTATTGTGAGAAGATCACAGTAAAATATGTAGCTACAATACAATGTGTATAAGGGCCTCCCAGTCATTCCCAATGTCATGGATCTTAGATTTAAAGGAAAAGTATGAACCTTTTGGCTGACGGCTATCTAAAATGTATGGCTTAGCCTAATAATAAGCCGGTACCTCCTGTTCTGCAGACATGTTTCACCAGGCTCCTAAATATCATGACAGGTAGGATTACAATGAAAGGCAAAACCATTTTCTAGGTAACACTGAAGCACACTATTCACACTAGGTGGCTGTCATAGCTTACTACCTCCTTTCCTTGTGCAGTTACTTCTGTGAGGTTATTGGATTTGATGGATCTCTATCTAAAGCAGCAGAACAGCCAACTATATGAAGGAGTAGAACAGACTCTACAGCAGCTCAATGGCAGCAACATTTTTTTAATGAAGACTTTGCTTAATTTTTAAATTGGGAGGGCTTGCGCGCCCTCCCATTCAAACACATTGAAGGTAGGATTCGTGTCGAGTCCGTGCGGAATCTCAACACTGATTCTGTAGTGTGAACGGGGCCTTAAAGTGTTGTTATCCTAAAAATATGGCCCTTTCTTTTTTTTCTCTTACTAGGGATAAGCTGGAGGTATCTGGAAACAGCTTCTCTTCCATATACGCATCTTTATATTGAGAACATAGGTGTCAGCCATAAGCTCATTTATGGGTAGTCAGCGTTGGACGAAATGTGGCTCTCATCTAAAACACAGGCTCTAAATGAGGAACAGCCATCAACGTTTAAAATGGCTTCTATATATAAACTGTAAGGTGGTGTGTGTATACAACTGGACAATGTTTTACCTAATAATACTATGACTTTTAGGTTATTTTAAGTCCCTTATTTACTTCACAGGTCAGAAGTCTGATAAATGTTTATTTCCTCTCCCGGGTGTATGTGATACAGTATTCGCACAGTATTTCTTCCCATCTATTATTATCTATTTACATTCACCTCAAATTAGAATCAATGACTAAAAGACCAAACTGTAACTTTCCTGGTTTCCTATTGTTAACAACCTGAACTGGTCACAAAACATTTTTTTTTATATTGTAAATATTTAAAACCTGTTTGAATAATCTTTGTCCACATCGGTCACTTCCCATAAACTGTTACCGTGTGACCACCAGGAGTATTATTATGGATAGGCTAAAGAGTCCGTGTCGGCTTTATGGGCTGTGTACTTTTCCACATATCTAGTAAAACTTTCGTCTGCCGTATAACAAACATTGCTTTTGTGAGGAGCGGATCAGAGGAAGAGTTTCCTCCATGCTTGTGCTTTTGTAATGGTCTGTGACATGTAACTTTCCATTACAGACTTAGCACCACGAAAACCATAGAAAGAAGCTTTTAGATTCCTGTCAATGTCCATCTGCCTTGGGTGGGCTGCCTTAAATTAGTAATATGTTTTATGTCATATAAAATCTTTATCTAGATCGGTTGTCCTCCCAGTCCGATTCTCTAACATTTCACCTGAACCACACATTAGATTAGCTGTAGTAAAGGCCTTTTCAAGAACCAATTACTGTTGACCCATCATTGGTAATAAATGTCATATTAGTGGGGTTATTTCATCATGCAACAACTTGACGTGCCAAAATGTACCAATTTTTTAAAGTTAGAATGCCAACTTTATCAAATCACTTAAGCCACTTAGAGTCACGTTCCTAGATGGCCTAGTATGAACGTCCCTCCATTTGCAATCGCAATGCGATTCCCAACATGTTTTTAAATCCCAATATTTAGCATAACTGGCTTCTTTTTTTTAAAAGATTTTATTTAAGTTTTGCTTATAGAAAACATACAGAAACAAAAACAGAAACTGGCACAGTCCACTCCCAGTATATTTTGCGGGAGTGTACGCCATCAGGGAACCAAAAGAATATATATGGTCATAATATTGGATAACCCAACCAAGAGGGCAGCAGTAGGTACGTAGCATCCCAAAAAACAAAAAAGGAAAAAAAAAACAAAAAATTAAAGACTGCCCACACTAGCGTGCGGCAACAAAGCTGGGGGCGAACAGAGCATACAGATCACACATACACTCGATCACACACTCACAAAACAAAGACACACCACCCTCACACACAGCGGCACCCTCCTCCCCCCTCTATCATGGACCATTGATGAATAGCATAACTGGCTTCTTAACCCAGAAAAAGGGCTCTGAAGTCTTGGCCACTTGGTGTCTCACTTCTCTGCAGTCTGCTGTCCACTGCCTGACAGAACAAGACAGACTACAGGAAATTGGGTGGGGCTTAGCATGTGCTATGTGCCTGCTGAAGAGGATCCACACTGGTCCTCAAAGGGAAATCTCTCTAAACTCTGACCAGCCATAAAGCTTAGGGCAGGCTCAATAACAGCAGTAACGGGTTCTTGTAACAAAACAAATGGGGATTATAAAAATCTATCGAAGCAACCATATTCTATCATCCATATTTAGGTCCAAGTCCAGGCTCAATTGTTTATCTACATACCTGAACAGACACCAAAATACTTCCCTAATATACTTTAGAGGGCAACAATAAATCTGGGCCAAAGTGCACATTGGTTTTAACCCTTGATTGGCACTTGTATAGTATAAGGGAGGGCACACCAATTTCTGAAGTGCTTGAAGCTACTATAGTATGGGGAAGGTGGTGCCTGCTGTTTCCTACCACTCAATAATAAATAAAAAAAAAAGAAAGAAGAAAAAAACTTTAGCTTTTGTGCTCTCTAAAAATGCAGACGGCTGTCTGTGCTGGAACAGAAGGATTAAATAAACATGTAAAAAACCCTTCAATTTCCTAAATGGATCCAGTCCAATAATTCCTCTTTTATAGCTTCTTGAGATCCTGAATAAAGCCTAGCCTCGGATCATGTGTGACAGTGCTCGGCTCTGCCCGTCCTACTAACAACTACTGTGATATGAATGTAATGCTATTACCTAAGAGGGTTCTCATTGGTTCAGCAGCAGAGCCCCAGACTTACGTGATATATTTTCTTGTATTTGCCAGTGTCCCGGAGAAGAGAATCGCGTGGGAACCCGTACTGTGTACGTTGGACATCGGCCAGCTTCAGAAACAGATGCTTATATTGCACCAAAATTCTGTGATAATCGGATTGTCTCATCAAAGGTTAGAAGCTTTACTTCCATTACATAAGCTGCGTGGTTGTCTATCCCAGATACTATTCATTATATGTTATAGTTTAGATGCTTTAGAACTGTGAATACAAGAATTTACTAAAACAAACCATGTAAAGTGAGCTAATATGGGGCTAAGTTTTTTCACTATAATCTGTAGTTTCTATCAGTACTGTTCTGCTTTTGATTTTTGATTTGATTTTTTGATTGCTTTTTATTTCATTTTGGTTGGATGTGATGTGACCAAAAAAAAAATAAATAATAATTCTGGCATTTGGTCTTTTGTTTTTCTGTCTTTATGTTTATGCCATTCGTCATGTGGGTTCATTCACATCATTATTTAATGTTTCATTCATAACCACATGCAGTGACACCAAATATGCTTATATTATTATTATTTTTATATTAGAAAAATGGTGTTTTTTTTTTAGTTTTTTTTTTTAATATTATAGAGTGCTTTTATATTTTCTTTTATTTTTTTAAGTCCCGCTACAAGCAGTCGTTTAATTTCTTGTTCAACTGAATTATTGCAAATGCTGTGCAATGAATTATCAGCGATCTGTTGGTACAGTCTTTCATTGGCAGACTGCATCAGAGTGGCCATAAAAATGTATCGGCTCCCCACAATCTCATAGGGAGCCAAGCCAAATACTTGAACCACCAATGACATGTCGCTGTACTGTTATATACTGCAGTCAGTTTTTATATAATAGCAGTTTAAATATAATAGCTGGGTAAAGGGAACCTGTCATATTGAAAATGCCTTATGATTACAGATGAGCGAACCAGATTAGTTTTGCTTGCTTTGTACGAAGCCAAACTGACCTGTGCTTGTATCCCTCAGGCTGCCGGCTGTGTGCAGAGGAAGGATAATACCCGGGAACTGCCTGGAAATCATAGATATACCTATTACTATATCCATGTTTTCAGGGCGGTCCCTGGGCAGTATGCTCCCTCTGCCTGACGCATACGAGCACAGAACAGTTAATCACTGAGTAGGACTGCCCTCTTGGCTGCTTGGCCCAAAAAAGTTAGGCCCTATTCCCATGTTTCATGTTATACGGATGATGTGGAATTCCCCACCCCACATGGCAGCATCTCTAGTATGATGCTGGGAGTGGGGAAACTATATGAATATGCATGGCACTTTAATGACCAGACACTCAGCTGCTTTATTACAGCGCTGTGCGTATTCATACAGTTTCCCCGCTCCCGGTATCATACTGGAGATGCTGCCATGTGAGGTGGGGGATTTTACTACAGACATTTTACATCGTCTTTGAAACATGGAACGTGGAAATAAAGCCTTGTGCTGCATTCACACGTTTAGTGGTTTTCAGGGTTTGTGGATAAAGTCCGCCATCTACCTACTTGATCTGTGAAAAACTATCCGTTTTGTATCCGTGTCTGTTTTCAAGGATCTATTTAAAGTGTCGTTCCATTTTTTTATTTTATTGTTTTTGCAGAAATCAATAGTCCAGGCGATTTTAAGAAACTTTGTAATTGGGGTTCTTAGGCAAATATGCCATTATCTGCATTCAAAAAGACTTTCCCCAGGGCCCCCCCCCCTCCTCTCTCTCATTCACTGTTCATAATCTGGAAATCTCTACTCTTTTACATTAGTCAGACCCTGTCTGTTCTATGGAGAGGGGAGGAGGAGGGAGATTTGTCACCAGCAGAGAGCAGAGAATGAAGGATTACACAGCGGGAACTGTGTGAAAGCCGTATTCAGAGGGCAGTGCTGACTTCAGAGGGAAGAGCCCAGGTGCCTCATCTCCCTCCAACCCTCCCCACCATAGAGAACCATGAAGACAGGGGGGAGAGCTTCAAACTGCTTTTTTATGATAAACCCAATAACAATGCTTTTTTTTAAATAGCCTTTACTATTGATTTCTGAAAAAAAAAAAAAAAAACTTAAATAACAGTGACACTTTAAAGCTTATTAAGTTACACTGATTACATCACATCCATGTTTTTCACAGATTTCACGGATGTACACAGATATCACATCCGTGCCATCCATGAAAATCACAGATCTCATAAAGTTCTATGGGGGAATCCGTCATGTGATCTCGTCCGAGTTATGACATGTCCTATATTTTACAGAACAGATTGCAGATCCGTGAAAAAGCGGAACGTCTGAATAGCCTGATAGAAAGCTATGGGCTATAAAATTATCCATGATCACGGATGGGGGTGTTTTTGAATAATTGGATCAGATTTATATTCCTGAAGAACCTTTTTCCCCTTTGTAATGAGTGGTTGCCTCTCTAAAATCCTGAATAACTGGTTGCTGAGGTCTGGCGTATTGATTTTATCATCACGGTAACAGGTATTGCAGCCTGTTCTTTACCGGGAAGTTCTGATTGAGTCTGAGACCAAGTAATTTATGTATACCCCATACAGAGATATGCTGTAATATGACTGTCTGACAGAAGTCACACATCTCATGGCTTTATATACAGAGCATGAAGTTAGCAGCGATTTACAAGGTCTAGCGTCATGTTGGGGGTCTTGAACGTGACAATTCCTTTATAAAGAGGCTGAATATTTGCTCTCATACTAATCCATTCTGGTGTGATGAAACTCGACCTCTGCGTATTCTCATGTCTCTGTTCCTGAATTGAGTTACCAGGAAATTGTTAAGTTTTTTTTATTGTTTGTTTCCTGAATGCAAAATGAAGCCACTTTCCAAGTAGTCTGTAAGTCTATAGAGTCCTTTTACGTGGCCTCACACAGGGCCCTGCAATGACACAAATGAGCACTGATCATTGAGATCGGCCCTCATTTGCAGTGTCTTTACACGGCACGATTAATCAAGCAGCGGGGCCGCAGGAACCGTATGAGAATACTTCCTGCGGCCGTGGAAACTGACAACAGAAATATGCATATATCTCTGCTGTCAGTTTCCAGATCACACATGCAGTGCGTACTTACCCAGTGTGCTTCTGTATGATCCGGCATTCTGTTCTCCGGCTAATAATGTTTAATAATGCAGACAACAAGTGCACATGCTTATGGCCCCCAATAGGTCAAAGCTTGGCCCCCAAACAGAAATCCTTGGGGTTCCAGAGCTGTGTGGCTGCCATATGCAGCGGGTGAGCGGCTGTATCCTATATCAGATGCCATATGCAGCGGGTGAGCGGCTGTATCTTCAATTACATGCCATATGCAGCGGGGGAGCAGCTGTATCCTCTGTCACATGCAGCGGCTGAGTGGCTGTACCTTCTATCACATGCCATACAGTGTGTAGCGGGTGAGTGTCTGTATCTTCTATCACATGCACATGCCTATGGCCCCTAATAGGTCAAAGCTGGGCCAAACAGAAATCCTATGCCATATGCAGTGGGTGAGCAGCTGTATCTTGTATCACATGCCATATGCAGCGGGTGAGCAGCTGTATCTTGTATCACATGCCATATGCAGCGGGGGAGCGGCTGTATCTCCTATCACATGCCATATGCAGCGAGGGAGCAGCTGTATCTTGTATCACATGCCATATGCAGCGGGTGAGCGGCTGTATCTTATCACATGCCATATGCAGCGGGGGAGCGGCTGTATCTATATTCAGCGGGTCAGCAGCTGTGTCTTTTATCACATGCCGTATGCAGTGGGTGGGCGGCTCTACCTACTATCACATGCTATATGCAGCGGAGGAGCAGCTGTATCTTCTATCACATGCCATATGCAGCGGGTGAGCGGCTGTATCTTATATCACATGCCATATGCAGCGGGGGAGTGGCTGTATCTTATATCACATGCCATATGCAGCGGGGGAGCGGCTGTATCTTCTATCACATGCCATATGCAGCGGGTGAGCGGCTGTATCTTATATCACATGCCATATGCAGCGGGGGAGCGGCTGTATCTATATGCAGCGTGTGAGCGCCTGTATCTTGTATCACATGACATATGCAGCGGGTGAGCGGCTGTATCTTGTATCACATGCCATATGCAGCGGGGGAGCGGCTGTATCCTCTATCACATGCCATATGCAGTGGGGGAGCGGCTGTATCTCCTATCACATGCCATATGCAGCGGTTGAGCAGCTGTATCTTGTATCACATGCCATATACAGCGGGGGAGCGGCTGTATCTATATTCAGTGGGTGAGCAGCTGTATCTTGTATCACATGCCATATGCAGCGGGTGAACAGCTGTATCCTCTATCACATGCCATATGCAGCAGGGGAGCGGCTGTATCCTCTATCACATGCCATATGCAGCGGGGGAGTGGCTGTATCCTCTATCACATGCCATATGCAGCGGGGGAGTGGCTGTATCCTCTATCACATGCCATATGCAGCAGGGGAGTGGCTGTATCCTCTATCACATGCCATATACAGCGGGGGAGCGGCTGTATCTATATTCAGCGGGTGAGCAGCTGTATCTTGTATCACATGCCATATGCAGCAGGGGAGCGGCTGTATCCTCTATCACATGCCATATGCAGCGGGGGAGTGGCTGTATCCTCTATCACATGCCATATGCAGCGGGGGAGCGCTGTATCTTGTATCACATGCCATATGCAGCGGGGGAGCGGCTGTATCTTGTATCACATGCCATATGCAGCGGGTGAGTGGCTGTGTCTATATGCAGCAGGTTAGGAAAATGGGTGAGGAAATGTATAATTCCTGACCATCCTCTGTTACTAGTATCTCCCCATTCAGGATATATGTTCCTATACATCTTTATGTCCCGCATAGAGTTGAGGACATTACTAGTAAGTTATGCCGTAGTTCTTACATTTATTAGGGACCGTATTCCAGCAGACAATATAATGGTCTCCTTCTGGTATAGGAGGACTTAGAATAGGACTAATACATAATTCACCATGTGTCTACTAAACATGATTCATCATTTGCACAGACTCCTATTACTGGATGGGATAATTACAGGCGCACAATAGGTGAGCGCCAGACGCTTGTCTCTACTGCCTTTACTGTATTGTGCGGTGAACCAGGTTGGCGGCAGAGAGTACAGAACTTTCTGGGGCTATGATAGGAAACCTTTGTCGCTGAGGGATTTTGGCTTGTACTCTCAAAGCTGTCATCTACCTCGTAATATTCTGTCATTATGAACAGTTTTTATTGTTGACTCTTGTGAAAAGTCGCTGTGTGTATTGTGTGTTTTACTCTTCTTTAATAGCTTTTCAATAAACTTTATTCTACAAATTCTTCCTTTCATATAGCAGATAATTGTGGTTGACCAATAAGAAGAGGTTGGGAGTCGGCACTATCACACATGGCTACACATAGAGGCTCGAACACAAAGCTCTGGTGAATGCCAGAAGGGCGCAGCCTTTATAATGTGTAGGATCCGAAAATAACTAGCCACCTTTGGCTTCTAAAACTAAAAATTTAAAAACCAAGTAAAGTTTTGGTTGCCTGATATGTGTGATTAATGGGGAACTTCAGCAATCTTTTTTTTTTTCATATCAACTAATGTCAGACAATTATATAGATTTGTAATTTACTTCTGTTGTATTTTTTTTTTTCAGAAATCTGCCATTATTGGCATTCAAAAAGACTTTCCCCAGGTCCCCCCCTCCCTCCTCTCTCTCTTTCACTGCTCATTATCAGGAAATCTCGACTTTTTTACATCAGTCAGATCCTGACTGTGCTATGGAGAGGGGAGGAGGGAGATTAGTCGGCAGCAGAGAGCAGAGAACAAAGGATTACACATTGGGAGCTGTATGAAAGCCAGTATTCATAGGTCAGAGAGGTCAGTGCTGACTTCAGAGGAGATAGCCGGTGATGTAGCTGTAAATTAACTCTTTGTTGTCCTGTTTTGTTTCCTCGTCTCCCTCAACCCCTTCCCTCTCCATAAGAAAACCATGAAGACAGGGGAGAGCTTCAAACTGCTTTTTCATGATAAAAAATGCATTTTTCGGCTAATCCAATTACAAATTTTCTTAAAACCGCCTGTACTATTGATTTCTGCAAAGAAAATTTAAACAACAGTGACATGTTAAAATTCTCAAGTCACCCGTACTTATCAGCTGCTGTATGCCCTGAAGAAAGTGGTGTATTCGTTCTAGACTGACACAGTGCTCTCTGCTGCCACCTCTGTCCATGATAGGAACTGTGCAGAGAAGTAGTAAATTCCCATAGAAAATTCTCTACTCCTTTGGACAGTTCCTGACATGGACAGAGGTGGCAGCAGAGAGCACTGTGTCAGACTAGAAAGAAAGAATACACCACTTCCTGCAGGACATACAACAGCTGATATGTATGGGAAGACTTGAGATTTTTAAATAGAAGTAAATCACAAATCAATAGAACTTTCTGACACCAGTTGTTTTGAAAGACTATTTTTTCCCCCTCTGGAGTACCCACTTAAAGGAGAAGTCCGGCCAAAATTAATTTTTGATATGTTGTTACTTATGAAAAGTTATACAAATTTCTAATGTACATTAATTATGGGAAATGCACATATACTGCTATTTCCCTTAATTTAGTAGATCAGGAAGTGTTAGAAATATCTCTGAAGAAGTGACGTCACGACCCAGGGTGTAATTCCTATGGAGTGTCCAGCAGGGGGCGCTCTCTATATAGAAGTCTATGGGACTTTATTGTTTCTATGGGTTTCTATGTAATGTAATGTAATGTAATGTAATGTAGCGTACAGTGCTTTATTGAATGAATACATCTATGGAATACTTTGGGGAGCAAGTGTCCTTGCTCCCCAAAGTATTGCATAAATGTATTCATTCAATACATTCAATACACAGTAAGCCCGCCGACCCGCCGCATTTCCGCCGAATTTCCGCCGCATTCCCGCCACACGCTTATCCGCCGCATTCCCGCCGATCCGGACCATATACATTGAACTACAGCTCCCATCATCTGCTTCTAGTATGAACAGGTGATGGGAGCTGTAGTTGGGTAAGGCATATCACATGCCGCCGGGCGCAGGGGGGAGCCGCTCAGTACACAGGAGCGCTCCCCCCTCCTCCTCCTCCTTCCGGGATAACTTCCGCCTATACCAATGCTGAGTCCCTGCCTGGCCGCCGCTCTCCGCTCTCCCCCCCCATACATACCGGCCCCCGATGCATCCTGGTGTCCGCGCTGATGCCGGGAGCCGGTATATGAGAGCGGAGAGCGGCGGCCAGGCAGGGACTCAGCAGTGCTATAGGCGGAAGTTATCCCGGAAGGAGGAGGAGGAGGGGGGAGCGCTCCTGTGTACTGAGCGGCTCCCCCCTGCGCCCGGCGGCATGTCATATCCCTTACCCAGCTACAGCTCCCATCACCTGTTCATACTAGAAGCAGATGATGGGAGCTGTAGTTCAATGTATATGGTCCGGATCGGCGGGAATGCGGCGGATCGGCGGAAATTCGGCGGATCGGCGGGCTTACTGTGTATTGAATGTATTGAATGAATACATTTATGCAATACTTTGGGGAGCAAGGACACTTGCTCCCCAAAGTATTCCATAGATGTATTCATTCAATAAAGCACTGTACACTACATTACATTACATTACATTACATAGAAACCCATAGAAACAATAAAGTCCCATAGACTTCTATATAGAGAGCGCCCCCTGCTGGACACTCCATAGGAATTACACCCTGGGTCGTGACGTCACTTCTTCAGAGATATTTCTAACACTTCCTGATCTACTAAATTAAGGGAAATAGCAGTATATGTGCATTTCCCATAATTAATGTACATTAGAAATTTGTATAACTTTTCATAAGTAACAACATATCAAAAATTAATTTTGGCCGGACTTCTCCTTTAATGTTATTATAAAAAAAACACAGGCAGGGGTATTCCAATTTAAATCCACAATAGGGGATTAATGTGAGATCATGGAGGTTTGATTGCTGCCACCTGCGACCTCACCTATTCCTTTGACAAGACAAGAAATGTTGCCGTGAAGATGCCGTGCAGTGCAGGAAAAGTACCAGTGGCAGCAAACTCGTGTCTGGTGATCACATGGGGAAAATGTAGTTTACATGCAGTGAAAAAGCAGGGACAGGTGTAGTCACCGATGGCGATCTGGCTGTATTATTCAATGTAAATACTAGGGCACATTGGCAGACACTGAGATTACCATCTGGAGTCCTGTCCTATCAGATGGTACTGTTAACCCATAGTGTGTCTGCTCAGCATTACTCGGTGCCTGTGTTGAGCCTTTCCTCACTGTTTACATGCACTTGAGTGACAGAATAGATAAAATAGTATGGGTTAGTACTTTGTGTGAGTGCCTTGGTCCTTAAAAGCAAAGTGCATGAAATGGCATTATAAATGTGATGTCCAGGCTCCATCATATGAAGAAGAGATCAGCAGAAGAGTATGGCTATCTGACGTTGATGGCTTATAATGTGATACAGTAGACAGGGGAGCACTATTCTATAGACTGAAGTCCATCTAAAAGACCATCAGCTATATATAATAGTCAATGATGAACTATAAAAGATGTTCTATTTCACCACTGTGGGGGAAAATGTTATTAAAGTGTCACTGTCGTATTTTAATTTTTTGACAGAAATCAATAGTACAGGCGATTTTAAGAATCTTTGTAATTGTGTTTATTAGGCAAATATGCCATTATCCCGCCCTCCCTCTTCTCTCTCATTCACTGCTCATTATCAGGAAATCTCGACTCTTTTACATCAGTCAAGCCCTGTGAAGAGGGGAGGGAGGAGGGAGATTAGTCGCCAGCAGAGAGCAGAGAACAAAGGAGATTGTGAACTGGTGATTTAGCTGTAAATTAACTCTTTGTTGTCCTGTTTTGGTGCCTCATCTCCCTCCACCCCTCCCCTCTCCATAGAAAACAGGGGGGAGAGCCTTAAACTGCTTTTTCATTATAAAAATGCGTTTTTCGGCTAATAAACCCAATTACAAAGTTTCTTACAATCGCCTGTACTATTGATTTCATCGACACTTTAAAGATAACAGCACAGTGCCCAAGGTCGGAAGCAATTGGGAACATTTCAGAAGTTTTCATTACAATATTTAGGCAGCACCATACAGCATTCTAGTGTACCTGGTGTATAGTGTGATCACCTGTTGTATAGTGTCATCCATGTTTATCATTTTGCTTCATTGGTAATGCTGTATTAGAGATCGTCATTGTAGTGTATGTTTTGCTGCACTCATTGTTATGTGTGGTGGTGATGGCCTTTTCATTGCTGGGACCTGAAGTCAGGGCGCTCTGCGTCTTTTAGTTGTATGAAAATCACTTATCGCTGTAGTCCCTGTTGCCATTTTATTTTGTTGTCCACTGGACAACAATGAACAAGACTTTTCCACAATCCCACTTGCTTGTATGGTGGACCAGGAGACTGCAGTTGATCTGAGCATGTGTGACCACCTTATTGGGTGCCCTAAGACGGACATAACCAAGGAGAGCAGGTTAGGAAATTAAAGAAGCACATGGGGTATTATTAAGTATTTCTAACAGAACATTTTAAACATTCAATTTCACATTATTTACCAATTTAGATCTATTTACCTCAATAGGGAAACCCTTTTAAACAACAGTAGGAATGGGGAGAGCTTTTCTATTTCCTTCTCGGTAACCCCCATAGGCTTTAAGTTATTCTCAAAGTGATTTTTTTTTTTTCTTGTCTTTTTTGTTATATTAGCAACTTGTAAGTTGATCTGTTTGTAAATGTTGTAACCTTTAGTTTAGAGAGAACCTGACTTTTCTTCCTTCTTCTTTCCAGTACACAATATGGAACTTCATCCCCAAAAACCTGTTTGAGCAGTTTAGAAGAATTGCAAACTTTTACTTTCTCATCATATTTTTGGTACAGGTAAGTCACACATGGGAATTTTGTTAAAATTTGTAGACTACAAATAAAGTTGCCCCAGTACCAGCTTGAGGGATGCAATGCTGGAGATGTAACGGAACTTTCCTGGCCTCATCCAGCTCTCCCCTTTCCCCTGTAACTGGTACCATTCTACTCCTGGATTCCTTCCTATGGGCTTTGTTTTAGTCCTGAACCTCTGTGTAGAAAGATGACTACTCGAGGGATTTTCTTTCCGCTTTGATATCATGTTCTCCTCTGGCAGATTACTCTGGAGGCCTTGTAGCTGCTTTGTAGCAGGTATAGTAAAGTGGCCGATCCAAGCTACCAGCTAGATGAGTGCTGGGCACTTACCAATGTATACGGGAAGTTCTATATCTTACACAAATCTCAGGGGCTCTGTAGTGGCATAAGTCCCAATGTACACAACTTCCCTGACTGTCTGATCCTAAATAGATCTGTGTGTTTCTTTTCATGAAAATCGCAGCAAATTGTTTTCCCAGCTTTTACTAAGGAATTCAGAAACTGAATAAATGCATGAAAAAAATATGCTTCTATGATATTAATATGATTTCCGCCCATATATGCACACATACTGAGATCATTGGCATTATGTACCAGGTTCCTCACCCCTGCTCCTCTTACTCGCCATGTTTCATTGATATATCATATTAGTCAATGATGGGAAAGCCCTTTAAGTTTATTGCAGCATCTTTGTGTGTCAGCGATGGACGAGCCTTGAATTGACGAAATGGTGATTGAAATCTGCTAATAAATCTTCCACCAGAACACTGACATTGGTAGATGCTGACTTCACGCTTTAATGGCCTACATTAAACATTGCTAATTTAGCCATTAATTTGGAAGATTTTTATGCTTTTTTGATATGTAAGCTTAGACAACCAACAGTACAGACCTGAGGTATGTTCACAACAGCTGTGACCCCCCCCCCCCCCCCTAAAGATGCTGATCTGGGATGACATATTAACATATTCTGTTTTACAATTAGTTATAAACAACTATATAATGTGAATTGATAAAAATGCTATGTGTATTACTGTTGTACAAAGAAAACTTTCGTTTCCAGCAAGGGCAGAGTGTTTTATGATACGAGGTAGGAGCATTACATACTAGGGTGGAGCTCACTCAAGCCCTTTTCTATGGGGATTTGCAACTGCTCTGTCACTTCCTGACATGGACAGAGGTGGCAGCAGAGAACATTGTGTCAGACTGGAGAGAATACACTTCCTGCAGGACATACAGGAGCTGATAGTTTTTCTAATTAATTTAAAACAGAGTGTATTTCAATGGCTTAGTATTCTCAGATTAGTAGTTACATCACAGATTTCCATCAGTAGTAACAGATTATGCTCCTTATACGTAGCTGTTCTGGTTCAGGCTTGTCCCATAATTACATCTATCTATGACATTGTTGTGTCTGCGGCCGGTGAATGTGGTCACGTTTCTCCTTGGTTCTGTTTTTCTGCACTTGTGTAACCCTCTGATACAATGGCATTGTTGTCCTCTCCATAGGCGATTGTTGATACACCAACAAGCCCAGTAACAAGTGGCCTTCCTCTTTTCTTTGTAATCACAGTCACTGCTATCAAACAGGTAAGGAGCCAGAAACATCCGGAAATCTGTAAACACCCTGTGCATTCTATGATATTTTATGGGGATGTGTTTCCTAGACATTTTTTAATTATTAGAATAATATATATTTTTTCTGATAGGTGCCAGGGTGATGCCAAGAAAAGAAAAAGCATATTCTCCTATCATCTCTCCCCCACAGCGGCCATTTTGTCGGCTCCTGATTCCCACTGCTTTCTGGTTCCTGTGATGTGATCCCTGCAGGAAACGCCTCTCCTGCCAATCAGATGCTACATTGGTTACCCACCCCAGCCATTAACTGAGTGGGTAGCTACTGCAGAGATTACATGTCACTGGAACAAGGAAGCAGTGGTGAGTGGCAGGGACTGGAAACCATCATTATAACAGTTGGGGTGGATGGGTGTGCTTTCTTTTTTTTTTTTTTTTTTTTTTTCTTCCCCCCCCCCCCCCCTAATTTTCTGCTGCTGGAATACCCATTTAACCTCTGTGGGAGAGTGTTTTAGGCATGCTCTGTGACTTGTGCAGGAAAGGAGAGACAGTGAGCTGTGAGCACCTACTGTCGATGCAGGTCCCAGTGTTATTTCTATTGAGGTGGTACCTGTCCTTGTTATCCTGCCTGTGATAACAATAGGGTGACTGCTGACAGATAGCAAAAATGAAAACTATCTGTCTATTGGCATAGAGAATGAATGGAGCAGCGGCTGAGCGCGTATTCCGCGCTGAAACAGAAAATCAGAGCCCCATTGATTTGTATAGGCTTCCGCTAGCGGAAGAATGAAAATGTTAATTCTTCTGGCGGAAAGCGGATTAGTTCAGTGTGGAAAT
This sequence comes from Dendropsophus ebraccatus, assembly GCF_027789765.1. NCBI lineage: Eukaryota > Metazoa > Chordata > Amphibia > Anura > Hylidae > Dendropsophus > Dendropsophus ebraccatus. Next base: position 66,668,531 of record NC_091463.1, read on the forward strand.
TCCACCGTGTGAACTGCAGAGCAGAATTTCCATTCAACACAATGGAAATAAGCTCTGCACCTATTTTAACGGCTGAATTTTCTGTGCTGATTCAGCGCAGAAATTCAGCTGCTTTTGCTCTGTGTGAACGAGCCCTAAGGGATGAACGGGTATTTATGGTAATCTGTGTCTATCCCTGAGACCTGCTTGTGAGAATATTTTGCCTTGCTTGCATTAGGGCTATGAAGACTGGCTGCGACATCGAGCGGACAATGAAGTCAATAAGAGCACGGTGTACATAATAGAAAATTCTAAACGGGTCAAGAAAGAGAGTGAGAAGATTAAGGTATTTTGTGTGATTTAACCAAATGCAGATAGGGTCTTGTTCACATCACATTTTAATGCACGTGTAGTGTGTACAGCTGGGAAACTCCTGACACATATGCAAAACAGGTTCAGAGTGTTTTATAAGCCTGAAGGAAGCTTAGAAAAGTCTTATGTGACACATGGTGCAATGGTGTCCAGTTAAAGAAAAAAGTTTGCTGAATGTAACTATCTAGTGGAGTTAGCCATAAAATAACAAAAAATGTAATTGTTTCCTTCTAATCAGCACCACAGCTGTCCCCAGCTTGCATGCAGTAATAAAGTCAACTTGAATAGAACTGAGTTGTAATACCTCACACAAACAGGAAGTAGTGCATTTGTCAGAAAAATAGAGAAGTAGGAATCTTTTTGTGATTCTAGGTATCCCTTTATGGAACAACTTTGGTAACATTATGGTGTAATAATTCAATTCCTTATTTTTATGCTAAATTATTAGGAGAAAGCTGCAAAAAACTTTAGTACTCGTGGAGCCCATTACCAAACCATATTATGCCTTGCATACAGCTGAGAAGAACATGCAGGAGAAGCATTGGCAACTGCTAGTCAGTAAGATTTGCTGAACCATCACATCTGGTAGCCGCCTTGTTCATTTTGGCAGTAGTTTCTCCACTGCGTTGTGGTGTTCTGTCCTGTTGTGCACCATCACAGCAGCACAAAAACAGTTAACAGTGTCAGAAATATAACTACCCATGGTCCAATACCAATAATACCTTTTTACTACTTTGATAGATTGCCTTCTACCCATGACCACAAAGGATATGTGTGCACACCTTTATATACCCACAAGCCAGCTTCTGACGTGTGACTCCCTTACTGAGTAACATCCTCCCAATGTCAAACGTAGGAAGTGGCCATAATAATGTGACTTGGCTGTGCCCTCCTCAATCCTGACGGATCCACTTCTGGCTCAAAAAATGCACCAAAACACAGTGTGTAACACCAGATTAGGGTATTTTCACATGGGCATAAGAAGATCTGTTTTGGCGCGGAAAGCTTTCAGATTTCTACAGAAGAAATGTCACTGTCCAAAACCATAAAAAGCATGTAAAAGAAGTCACATTTAGTCCTATGAGTGACTGATAGGGCTTTATAGTCAATACTTCTCCTACATGTCCTCTTTATTTGGTTGTCAGGCTCCTAAGCATCTGGACCTGCATATTGGGTGCTATAGGCGCTCACTAGTAGATGTGTATATATATAAAAAATCACAATGCTAAAGAATGGAATACATTGTTTGAGCCTGCCCTTTGTTCAGTAATGTATGCCGGGTTCATATATTATGTAATGTTGAATCAGAATTCCTATGCTCGGGGCATAACTGGCTGTAAAATTCTAAATGGGCAATTTTCTGCTGTCAGATTGCTAACATCGGTTTTGCTTTGGGGATACAAGTCCGCACCAAACCTACATTAGCATGGCTTGTTTCCCCCTTATGACACATTAAAAAGTGACTAAACTGAATACAATAGGCCCAGCTGCACTAAAGCTAGTTTATGAACGCAATACTGGGCCGTTTAAAAGGTGAAAAGCGAGACTACATTAAATCCGTCTTTGTTGATGGACTCCCGAAGAGATTTTCTAATAACATCGAATATTCATCCATAAATATGTCCTTGGGCCGTCTTAAGCTTTAAAGGTTGTGTTGAACTATTCTCTCTTATGAGGACAGGCCCGGTGAAAAGACGTACGGCTATTACTGCAAGGCGATCACTCAACTTCCAAGTCTGTCTTTGTATCCAGTGCCTGGAGGGATTCACATAACATCAGTCACACATAGACACTTTACTGCCCAAAGTACAGGAGAGCTGAACATACTCACTTTTATGGGGGAAGAATAAGCCATGTAGCTTTCCCTTTTGCCTTAAATGATTATTTTTTTAATTTCATTAAAGGTTGGCGACATTGTGGAAGTGAGAGACAACGAGACCTTTCCATGTGACCTTATCCTGCTGTCCTCCAGCTGTCCAGATGGAACCTGCACAGTCACTACAGCAAGTCTTGATGGGGAGTCTAACTTCAAGGTAAAAGTGACTTTAATTTGTCATTACCATAAGTCATTGGGCGGTCCTTTTCGTCTTGTCCTGGTTACTGCAGCCTCGATTGATGGCGCTTTCTGTGCTTGATAGATCCATCTCTATACCTAGGCTGGTGGGACTGCCATTGACTATTTGGGTTCATGCTGCTCAAACCACAAAGTGAAACCCAGATAGGCTTCCTCTTTACAGGCAGTTGTGTATTCATGAGAAGGCCCAGATTTACTAAGTATGTTGTCACCCATTCTGCGGGAAGGATTGCTTAAATCTGTTGTGACATGAATGTGCCACGTGACATGAATGTGCCAATATTTTGTGCACTATGTTGGCCTGAATAGCTTTCCAGTACTGTTCTCCTGAGCACTCTGTGATCCGGCAGAGCGGAGGAAAGAACTTATTCTTCCAGTCATGGGGAGCTGTTCTAGTCATAATGGTGCACCCCCTCCCATCCAGACAGTGCTGATTGACAGCCTGAGTGCAGGGTGAAGGCGCCATGCACAATGGCTAGAACAGGAAAGAAACAGGAAATGCTCTTTTGAAGGGACCTGTTGCTATATCATGTAGAGCAGGGCAGCTAGATAGATACACACACACACACACATATATATTATAGTCATGTAGGTGGTCACACTCAGAGATTAACATAAGTGTGCGTGTAGCCCAGAATGAGCAAATCAATGGTTTATGGTCTATTTATGACGGCCCGCTTACATATATGCACACCTCGAACACACTCGGGTTTTGTCTTAACCCAAACACTCTGCATTTGATTACCGGTTGGCCGTAGCCCTAAGGCTGCCTGTAAAACACGCACAGAGCCATAGGCAGTATCCATGTTTTCCAGGACTCCCTAGGGCTGCATCCAAGTTCCTTAGCCACCGGTAATCAAATGCAGAGCTTTTGGGTTCGGACAAACCTGAGCGTGTTCGAGGTTTGCTCATCTTTAATCCACCCTTTACACAGAGAGCTGTGAACCACAAAGTAGGAGCACATACATGACTACTTAGCCCAGGAGAGGTTTACATGAATAAATAACAAGTTATCCCGAACATTTCAATAACAAAACTATATATCTGTCTGCTCAGCCCCTCCTGCTCTATACCATTATGCCTGCAGATTGTACTGCATGATCAGTGTGACGGTATTCCAACATAAAACTTGCACAAAGATAGGGGACATATCGGCATGTGACCTGCAGCTCTAGTTATTCTCTATGGAGCTGCCGGAAAGAGCCCAGTGCTGTAGTCAACTCTCTCCGGTGGAGAGAATGACTAGAGCTGCGGGTCATATGCCGGGGGGAGAGACAGAAGTCAGAACCCGTTCAATCTCTTACTTGTCCTGTGAATAGGGGAAAAGTTACTTTTATGTTCAAATCCCCCTTTAAGCAGTTTCATGATAATTATAGCCTCCTATCTGCTCAGGAACATTAGGCTGACAATGTATTCAGCCCGAGCAGCTAGTACTACTTATATCTATAAATGCCAATTCCCTATGCAGTTGGAACATAAATATATGTATTGTGGCCATAAGGGGGTTAAGATTCACAATCATTTAAGAGAGGGGAAAGAAAAGTGAATATTTTTTTGCCAAGTCCCACTAAAGGTCAGTGAGTTACCAGGCAACTCAGTAGTGTCCAATTCATCAGCCCTGCAGTCAGTCATCCCTCTGCAGAGCGGTACATTGCGGCTCTCCGTGGCAGTAACCTGAATAATGACGGCACATTGGGAAAGAAAAAAAAAATTGGCAACCATAATAATTTTGATCTGCAGACGGCTCTATAAATAGCCGGAGGCTTAGTGCTCGGTTTTAGCGGCTTTTCTATCAATGATGGTAATGAGGAGGTGGATTCTAAAGATAGTCCACGAGGCCCAAGACGTTGCTTATGTTACATATATAGGCCATGTTCACACAACGCATGTTTTGTTTAAATCATGTCCGTTGTTACAATTTGCAACAACGGCCGTGATTTACACATAACATTTGTTGTATTGTGAATGAATGGTATCCCGGCCATAGCATACACATAGTATACCCTGCGGCCGTGATTGCATCCAGCCGCATGGAAAACTGACATGTCAGTTTTCTGCGGCGGCTGTTCATTGAATAGCAGCCGCAGAGCATGTCAGTGCACACAATGGAGCGTGCGTCTCCGGTCGCTCGCTCCATTGTGTGGAGCAGGGAATTCGGATGCGGGTGCACACAGGTGTGCCCGCATCTGAATTCATCAGGAATAAAGATCATCCGGCTAGTACTGCAGTAGCGGCCAGATGATCTTTATTTCTGATAAATTCGGATGATCTTCAGTAATTTGTATTTGATGGTTGTATACATGCTCTTACGTCTCTCCTGTTTTATCGTAGACATATTACGCTGTACGGGACACATCTGATTTGTGCAGCGCTGAAGCAGTGGACACTCTCACAGCCACCATTGAATGTGAACAGCCGCAGCCTGACCTTTACAAGTAAGAGCCTATCCCTGCATTTATCACTAATATCCATGCTCAGAGCACTTTCCTGCACACATATGGATCACTTCATCATTTATTTATACATTCTACACCAATAGACTTCTAACAGTAATGCCTCACTGTAGAACTGGCTCAAGAAGCTAGAAAATGGGCAGTGCCAGTAAGTGCCAGGGTACGTTCTTATCCTGTGAGTTAGGAGCCGCTCTGACAGCTCAAACTGCAGTTATATTACACTGATCAGTATTATTTCCTATGTAATGCACATTGAGGGAGATTTAGTATTCCAAATGCACTTTTTTGCCTTGAATTCAACAGCAGACACCAACATTTTGGCACAGAGTAAAAGAGCTAATAGCTAGTATAAAGTTAGTGGCATTTTGTGCAGAAAACACAACTTTTATAAAGAAATAAGTCAGTAGAGACTCAACAGACAACAATTTTTCATGTTCTTTTTTTTTTACGTTCATCATGAGAAATCCTGGCTACAAAAGGAATAAATCACTTGGAAAATGAACCGAAAAACACATGTGCCAAAACACACTATTTTGGAAAAGTGCCATAAAACAGCACTCCAAAACATCCATAAAGCACAAGAAAAAAATCATTGGCATTTATATGTCTATAAAAGCAACAGCAAAAGTGTGTGTGAGCGTGTGTGTGTGTGTGTGTGTGTGTGTGTGTGTGTGTGTGTGTGAGAACTTAAAGGGGTTATCCATGGCTACTTTTTTCCAGAGATGGCATGATTCTTGTCTCCAGTTCTGGTGTGGTTTGCAGTTAAGCTCCATTCCTTTCAATGAGTTGCAAAACCCCATCCAGACTGCAGACAAGAGTCATGCTGTTTTTGGGAGAAAGTGGACATTTTTTTTAAGGCTGGATAACCCCTTTGAAGGGGTTGTCCGGTATAAAACAAGGCAGCATGCCTCTTCCCGCTCTGTGTAAGAAAGAGTCGGGCTCCATAGACTTACATTATGAGGCTTACTATTTTTTTCCTAACAGATAGCAGAACCGGACCACGTTGCAGCACAATCTCCTCTGCTCATTCTCCCGATCGGTACAGGTCTAAACACTCAAACCCAAGCCGATCTAAACTTTTGACGTGTCTCTATGACATGGCAAAATTTTTTACAAAGGACAGTGACACTTTAAAAGTTGTCATTAAAATCAAATGATAACATTTTGTCATGCAAGAATTTTACAGGAAGTGACGTGTGTGTATGTGTTGTCTCATTCACCTGAAGTGCACAGTGAACCTGCTGTTCATGATTTATCTTGCCACTCTCTCCTATTGTCTGTAGAAAGATTAATATGCCATCTCCCAGGTTAAACCGTGTGATATTTGCATGGTTTTAAAAGCATGCTACACCATGGGCAGAACATGTGAAACCAGACTAGCACTCCACCACAGCTTACTTTTGGTGGCACATTTTAAAAACCCACCAGCATATATACAGCCAAATACCCATGCAGGAATCTAAGGAATCCTAACCAGATGAATGCTAAAAAAAACATGGGTTTGTCTGTAATTCTATAAGCAGGCACATTATCCTGGTGTATATACTGGCAGCGCAGCAACATATGTGGTGTGAATTTAGCTTTACACTCCTTATTCAGCACCTTGGAAGAGAAGTAAAGCTCAGTCACCTTTGCTTACTTGTATATACAGCTCTGCTGACACATCCGTCTCAGAACATGCTTGTATTCCCCATGAAATAACAGTGCTGAAGCATCTCGTCTTATAACGCTGCAATTTGTCCCTTCTATGTTATGCCTCCTATGTGTGAGCGAATGTCCCTGAAGTCTGTCCTTACAGAGAGTATTGTACATAAGCGGCCCATCTCTCTGTATAATCAGGGGCTGATCCTTTCACTTGGCCTGATCAGGGCCGTTTTAATACATTGGTGGGCCCAGTGCACAGCCCTCAAGAGTGGGCCCCCCCTTCCCTTTCGGCACATTGTATAATGTACTGAATTTGCCCCCACACTGTATCAAGAGCCCCAATACATACAGTAGTTACCTTATAACACTATTTCCACCATACAGTGATTACATATTACATAAAAACTGCACTGAACAAAACAGAAAGATATCACCAATGATACCATTACATAATACCGCCACATCATGACCCCTAACACTACAACCCTATAACAGAGTGCAGTTACATCCAGTGACTCACCGGGGGCGTCTTCTCCGATCAGAGTCTGTCACCTTTTCTTTTTCTCTCCATCCAGCCTGGGCCACCTTGAAGTCTTCTCCTGGCTGTGAATCTTCTCTCCAGAATCTGCCAGACAAATATTTTAGGCTCCAACACATACAGTAGTTAGGTCCCTTGTACCCCTATACAGTAGTTACACCCCTCTGTACCCCTACATAGTTACACCCCTCTGTGCCTCCATAGTTTTAAGGTGTCCCTGTAGTATATAGCCCCTCATGTGCTCCTCCAGTTATATACAGCCCTCCAGTGCGCTCCCCCATTAGTATATAGCCCCCCTGTGCACTCTCCCCAGTAGTATATAACCCTCCCTGTGCTCTCCCACAATAGTATATAGCCCCCCTGTGCTCTCCCACAATAGTATATAGCCCCCCTGTGCTCTCCCACAATAGTATATAGCCCCCCTGTGCTCTCCAATAGTATATAGACCCCTATGCTCTCCCACAATAGTATATAGCCCCCCTGTGCTCTCCCCCAATAGTATATAGCCCCCCTGTGCTCCCCCCAATAGTATATAGCCCCCTGTGCTCTCCCCAATAGTATATAGCCCCCCTGTGCTCTCCATAATATATAGCCCCCCTGTGCTCTCCCCCATAGTATATAGACCCCTGTGCTCTCCCACAATAGTATATAGCCCCCCTGTGCTCTCCCACAATAGTATATAGCCCCCCTGTGCTCTCCCCCAATAGTATATAGCCCCCCTGTGCTCTCCAATAGTATATAGACCCCTATGCTCTCCCACAATAGTATATAGCCCCCCTGTGCTCTCCCCCAATAGTATATAGCCCCCCTGTGCTCTCCCCCATAGTATATAGACCCCTGTGCTCCTCAATAGTATATAGCTCCCTGTGCTCCCCAATAGTATATAGCTCCCCTGTGCTCCCCAGTAGTATATAGCCCCCTGTGCTCCCCAGTAGTATATAGCTCCCCTGTGCTCCCCAGTAGTATATAGACCCCCTGTGCTCTCCCCCATAGTATATAGACCCCTGTGCTCTCCCACAATAGTATATAGCCCCCCTGTGCTCTCCCCCAATAGTATATAGCCCCCCTGTGCTCTCCCCCAATAGTATATAGCCCCCCTGTGCTCTCCAATAGTATATAGACTAGGGATGCACGATGCACCGAAATATCGATACTACTATCGATATTTCGGGCCAAAAAACGATTCGGTACCAGGATTTCCTGGTATCGATACTTTATATTAAGCTGCCTAATAACGCAGCTTAATATAAAGTATAGAGCAGTGAACATGGCCGGCGGCTAGCTAAGCGCCGGCCATGTTCTCTGTGTGCTGCCCTCTGCCCCCTGGCGTCACTTCCTCCTCCTCCGCCCGCCCCTTCCTCCGCTCACTGCAGGGAGAAGTTATAGCCGGCACACAGCGATCGCATGTGCCGGCTATATAACTGTGCAGATGCCGCTGTCACAACTGACAGCGGCCTCTGACCCATCCTGAGCCTCTCCAGAAGCAGTGGGGGTCGGCTACTATGTGTAACAGACCCCCCGCTGCTAATGACCTGCAGCCCGTCACATCTCAGCCTCCTGTCCCCCTGTCATGCAGCCGTCCATCTGCAGAGCTGTTCCTATGCATATTCATGTGTGCACACTCTCGGTGGCTGCGCTTCCTGACCGGCCTGAGTGTGCACACATGAATATGCACGGAGGAACGGAGACCTGACAGCTGGGAGCTTCCCGGAGCTGAGGGGAGGGGGATTTGTAAAGGGAGCTAATTTAAGGTGGAACAGACCGCCTGAATCTTGGCCAGCAGCAAAGGTTAATCTTCCTGCTGGCCGAGGTTCAGGCTGTCTGTTCCACCTTAAACTCCCTTTACAAATCCCCCCTCCCCTCTGCTTTGACAAGCCTCATGCTTTGAGTGGTACCGCAGTGAGTGAGAGCAGGGGATGTGTGCAGACATTGCAAACATCCCTGCCCTCTGGTGTGCCCCCCCCCCACATTCCTGCCCTCTGGTGTGCCCCCCCCCACATCCCTGCCCTCTAGTGTGCCCCCCCCCCCACATCCCTGCCCTCTGGTGTGCCCCCCCCCCACATCCCTGCCCTCTGGTGTGCCCCCCACATCCCTGCCCTCTGGTGTGCCCCCCACATCCCTGCCCTCTGGTGTGCCCCCCCCCACATCCCTGCCCTCTGGTGTGCCCCCCCCCCCACATCCCTGCCCTCTAGTGTGCCCCTAACATTCCTGCCCTTAAACCCCTGCCCTCTGACAGGAACTGACCTGCCAGGCAGAGTAACCCTCTCTTGTCTGTCCAGACCTGGCAGCCTTCACCAGCTCCCTGCAGTGTGGGGGTTGTAGTCTGTACTCAGTGGCGGATTAAATGTACCCTGGGCCCTGGACTGTTCACCCAACCTGGATCCCCCCCGTCAATCTGCCCACTACTGCCCCCCCCCCCATGCTGTCCCCAATAAACACAATGTTTGGTCCCTTGCTGCACAGAGGATGTCAGGAGAGGAGGGGGCTGATCTTATAGGGGAGGTCACAGCAGCACAGAGGATGTCAGGAGAGGAGGGGGCTGATCTTATAGGGGAGGTCACAGCGTCACAGCAGCACAGAGAATGTCAGGAGAGGAGGGGGCTGATCTTATAGGGAGGTCACAGCAGCACAGAGGATGTCAAGAGAGGAGGGGGCTGATCTTATAGGAGAGGTCACAGCAGCACAAAGAATGTCAGGAGATGAGGGTGCTGATCTTATAGGGGAGGTCACAGCAGCACAGAGGATGTCAGGAGAGGAGTGTGCTGATCGATAGGGGAGGTCACAGCAGCACAGAGGATGTCAGGAGAGGAGTGTGCTGATCGATAGAGGAGGTCACAGCAGCACAGAGGATGTCAGGAGAGGAGGGGTCTGATCTTATAGGGGAGGTCCCAGCAGCACAGAGGATGTCAGGAGAGGAGGGTGGTGATCTATAGGGGAGGTCACAGCAGCACAGAGGATGTCAGGAGAGGAAGGAGTGTGCTGATCTTATGAGAGGTCACAGCAGCACAGAGGATGTCAGGAAAGGAGTGTGCTGATCTATAGAGGAGGTCACAGCAGCACAGAGGATGTCAGGAGAGGAGTGTGCTGATCTATGGGGAGGTCACAGCAGCACAGAGGATGTCAGGAGAGGAGTGTGCTGATCTATGGGGAGGTCACAGCAGCACAGAGGATGTCAGGAGAGGAGGGTGCTGATCTATGGGGAGGTCACAGCAGCACAGAGGATGTCAGGAGAGGAGTGTGCTGATCTATGGGGAGGTCACAGCAGCACAGAGGATGTCAGGAGAGGAGTGTGCTGATCTATAGGGGACGTCACAACAGCACAGAGGATGTCAGGAAAGGAGTGTGCTGATCTATAGAGGAGGTCACAGCAGCACAGAGGATGTCAGGAGAGGAGGGGGCTGATCTTATAGGGGAGGACACAGCAGCACAGAGGATGTCAGGAGAGGAGGGTGCTGATCTATAGGGGACGTCACAACAGCACAGAGGATGTCAGGAAAGGAGTGTGCTGATCGATAGAGGAGGTCACAGCAGCACAGAGGATGTCAGGAGAGGAGGGGTCTGATCTTATAGGGGAGGTCCCAGCGTCCCAGCAGCACAGAGGATGTCAGGAGAGGAGGGTGGTGATCTATAGGGGAGGTCACAGCAGCACAGAGGATGTCAGGAGAGGAAGGAGTGTGCTGATCTTATGAGAGGTCACAGCAGCACAGAGGATGTCAGGAAAGGAGTGTGCTGATCTATAGAGGAGGTCACAGCAGCACAGAGGATGTCAGGAGAGGAGTGTGCTGATCTATGGGGAGGTCACAGCAGCACAGAGGATGTCAGGAGAGGAGTGTGCTGATCTATAGGGGACGTCACAACAGCACAGAGGATGTCAGGAGAGGAGGGTGCTGATCTTATAAGGGGGGGGTTGTATTTTTTTTCGAGGTATCGAACTGGTATTGAGTATCGAACTAAAAAATCAAGTATTGGTATCGAACTCAAAATTCTGGTATCGTGACATCACTAATATAGACCCCTATGCTCTCCCACAATAGTATATAGCCCCCCTGTGCTCTCCCCCAATAGTATATAGCCCCCCTGTTCTCTCCCCCATAGTATATAGACCCCTGTGCTCCTCAATAGCATATAGCTTCCTGTGCTCCCCAATAGTATATAGCTCCCCTGTGCTCCCCAGTAGTATATAGCTCCCCTGTGCTCCCCAGTAGTATATAGCCCCCCTGTGCTCTCCATAATATATAGCCCCCCTGTGCTCTCCCCCATAGTATATAGACCCCTGTGCTCCTCAATAGTATATAGCTCCCTGTGCTCCCCAATAGTATATAGCTCCCCTGTGCTCCCCAATAGTATATAGCCCCCTGTGCTCCCCAATAGTATATAGCTCCCCTGTGCTCCCCCATAGTATATAGCCCCTGTGCTCCCCAGTAGTATATAGTCCCCTGTGCTCCCCAATAGTATATAGCTCCCCTGTGCTCCCCCATAGTATATAGCCCCCTGTGCTCCCCAGTAGTATATAGTCCCCTGTGCTTCCCAGTAGTATATAGCTCCCCATGTGCTCCCCAGTAGTATATAGCTCCCCTGTGCTCCCCAGTAGTATATAGCTCCCCTGTGCTCCCCCATAGTATATAGCTTCCCTGTGCTCCCCATAGTATATAGGCCCCTGTGCTCCCCAGTAGTATATAGTCCCCTGTGCTCCCCCATAGTATATAGCTCCTCTGTGCTCCCCCATAGTATATAGACCCCTGTGCTCCCCAATAGTATATAGCCCCCTGTGCTCCCCCATAGTATATAGCCCCCCTGTGCTCCCCCATAGTATATAGCTCCCCTGTGCTCCCCCATAGTATATAGCTCCCCCATAGTATATAGCTCCCCTGTGCTCCCCCATAGTATATAGCTCCCCTGTGCTCCCCCATAGTATATAGCTCCCCTGTGCTCCCCCATAGTATATAGCTCCCCTGTGCTCCCCCATAGTATATAGCTCCCTGTGCTCCCCAGTAGTATATAGCCCCCTGTGCTCCCCAGTAGTATATAGCCCCCTGTGCTCCCCAGTAGTATATAGCCCCCTGTGCTCCCCCATAGTATATAGCCCCCTGTGCCCCCCATAGTATATAGCCCCCTGTGCCCCCCATAGTATATAGCCCCCTGTGCTCCCCCATAGTATATAGCCCCCTGTGCTCCCCCATAGTATATAGCTCCCTGTGCTCCCCCATAGTATATTGCCCCCCTGTGCTCCCCCATAGTATATAGCCCCCTGTCCTCCCCCATAGTATATAGCCCCCTGTCCTCCCCCATAGTATATAGCCCTCTGTGCCCCCCCCCCCATAGTATATAGCTCCCCCTCCCATATAACATTGAAAAAAACAAACACTTACTCACCTAGGTCCTCGCGTTCCTCTTCTCTTCTCTCTTGTGGCCGCACTTCCTGCAGTCACAAGAGGCTGCACTCCCCTTACCCTCGCGCCGACGCTCCAGTGACGTCGGGCGCTAGAGGGAGAGTGCGGCCTCTTGTGACCGCAGGAAGTGCGGCCACAAGAGTGACTAACAGGGAGGGAGCCAATCGCTCTCTCTCTGTCAGTGTCGCTGCTGCTGCAGCGCTGAAGCGCCGCAGCAGCAGCGGACGGGGGCAGCGGCGAACGCCGGGGGGGCCCTGCAGGGGGCGCCATGGAGGGGTAAGTAGATTACCCATCCATGGCGCTCCCCCCTGACAGGCTGGTGGCCGCAGCGCTGTGCGACCGCATTGGTCGCACATAGCAACGGCCGGCCTGCTCGGGGGGGCCCCTTTAACCAGTGGGCCCGGTGCACGTGCACCATGTGCCCTCTGGTTAAAGCGGCCCTGGGCCTGATGATAGGGAACACTCACTCATTTATCAGTCCATATAAAAGGTCTTAAAGGTGGATGTCGCAGTGTAAAGTTCCAAGGTTAGTTTTGTGTAGGGAGTGTAACCATTTACTAAAACAGACATGTCAGGATAGCTGGCAGCGTCACATCTGGCTGACCATGGGAAGATGTCTACAAGAGAGAAGCAGCCTGTTTTTTCTATAAAGACATTATTTATTTAGGTTTCGGCATCCCTCTGTTGGCGCCCTGGTTTCCATCCCAATGCCGAATCATTAGTCATCCAGATTTTCTGTAAGAGATTACTAGACTGTAGCCTAAAGGGTTTAATTAGGATTCCAGTCTTAATTAAAAGAACTGGAGCCTTCAATTAAACGGTTTCTGGGATTTCTAATTACAAAATCTTCTGCTTTTCTGACGATTTAGGGCGTCACTTGTGGAGGAATCTCGGCATCAGAAATGGGATGATTTATTTCTCCATAGTGACAAACACAGCAACATAGTCCTCATTCTGTTTAATCGCACAGCTGTATGTAAACAGATCTCCACCGATTGTCTGTACGCTGTGATTACTATGTGACAATATCGATATAACAGATATAACAAATATGTCAAATATCATAGCTTTAAATCATTTATATAAGATGTTTAATTTCCTCAGGGGTGTAAGCATTAAATGCTGGAGCTCATTGTCTTAGGGTAAGGTCATCTGTAGCAGCAGACCGCACCAACTAGAGAGTTTACCAGGAGCTGGTACAGTATCAGATATGCTTCTTCTGAAAGCTGTAGTGAAGGGGGTGTCAAACCTGCGACCCTCCAGCTGTTGCCAAATTACAATTCTCATCAAGCCTGGACGGATAAAGCTTTGCCTGTCCAGGCATGATTGGAATTGTAGCTTTGCAATGGCTAAAGAAGCCGTGAGTTTGACACCTCTGCGGTAGTGAAGAACAATTCTCATTGCAGGACCACCACTGCTTTATTTGTCCCTAAGAATTTGTTTAGGAAAAATCTATAGTTTTTTGAGCTAAAGCGAGAAGTGGATTGGAAATGAGTAGACAATATAAAGGACTAGTTCTCCTTTCTAATGGATCTGCTCATGTCTTTGGCTTTAAAAAAAACGAAAAAAACTGCAGTGATAGTTTTGCAAAAAACATTGTGTGACAAACCAGTCTTAGGGTGCCCCCAGACCACTGAAATGCAAAAATGCTCCATTTTGTTTTCTTTATCTCCATGCTCACTGGCATTGCCCTGTGTTCAGCCCCCTCTATTATATCACACGTGGCTTAGTGGTTCTTGGTGTGCAACCTTTTCAGGTTGACTGTGGGGATAAGGGCAGCAAGTACTTACATGCCCTATCTAGCTAAAGCACCAGTTTATCAGGGTAAAATGCTTACTGAATGTGCCGCTAAGGGTTAAGGAGTATCTCCGCGATAACGTCAAATCACAGTACCGTGCACTGCACATACCGTAACACAGTGGCTGATAAGCTGCTAGTAAACATTGGTGGTGTAGATAGCATGTAAGACACAATAAGTAGGAAGGGCACAGTACAAAATAAGTCACTGGGTGAGACAGAAGCCTCACCTAGAAAACTATACAGGAAAGAACACCCACAGTGATCCAAAGAGTACCGGACCAGAAGGGGTTACTCTTGCTGCATTTATGCTGCAGTCACCTTATGTGTGGTCTATAATCCTGAGCCAGCCCGAAAACTCTTACTCTTCCATTTCAGTCAAAGGCTGGCTTTACATTTGTGAGTGTCCTGTCACAGTGACAGCTTGTCACTTTGTCACTCATAAGCAGTGGTGTCTTTAAATTGCACATGCAAAATCAAAAATGCTTTTTTATTTCTCGCCCTTCTTTTAACATCATGCAGACCTTCCTAACAGGTCTGATTTCTTGTCTTTGGAAAGAATACACCACCTCCTGCAGGACATACAGCAGATGACAAGTACTGGAACACTTGAAATTTTTTTTATGCAAGTAAATTACAAATCTCTGGCACTCTCTGGCACCAGTTGATTTAAAGGAACACTTTTTTTTTGTTGCTGAACTACCCCTGTAAGGGAATGTTCAAATGGGGCTTAAATGCTGCCTGTCTTACAGATTTTTACTTTCCTATTGTACTGAGCATACCCTAAAGTCAGATTTTGGAACTTTATGTAGACTTTCCTTTTTTTCAGGTTTGTTGGAAGAATGAACATACACACTAATCAGGAAGTGAAAGCCAGGTATAACGCTTCATGGAGTCGGTTTCTCTAGTTATAGTGGGAATAACGCTTCATGAAGTCTGGTTCTTATGTTATAGTGGTTATACCGCTTCATGAAGTTGGGTTCTTACGTTATAGTGGGTATAGTACTTTATGAAGTCGGGTTCTTATGTTATAGTGGGTATACAGCTTCATGAAGTCTGGTTCTTATGTTATAGTGGGTATAGTACTTTATGAAGTCGGGTTCTTATGTTATAGTGGGTATACAGCTTCATGAAGTCTGGTTCTTATGTTATAGTGGGTATAGTACTTACGGAGTCGGTTTCTCTTGTTATAGTGGGTATACCTCTTCATAAAGTCAGGTTCTTATGGTATAGTGGGTATAGTACTTCATGAAGTCTGGTTCTTATGTTATAGTTGGTATACTGCTTCATGAAGTCTGGTTCTTATGTTATAGTGGGTATAGTACTTCATAAAGTCTGGTTCTTATGTTATAGTGGGTATAGTACTTCATGAAGTCTGGTTTTTATGTTATAGTGGGTATAGTACTTCATGAAGTCAGGTTCTTATGTTATAGTGGGTATACCGCTTCATGAAGTCAGGTTCTTATGTTATAGTGGGTATACCGCTTCATGAAGTCAGGTTCTTATGTTATAGTGGGTATACAGCTTCATGAAGTCAGGTTCTTATGTTATAGTGGGTATACAGCTTCATGAAGTCAGGTTCTTATGTTATAGTGGGTATACAGCTTCATGAAGTCAGGTTCTTATGTTATAGTGGGTATACAGCTTCATGAAGTCAGGTTCTTATGTTATAGTGGGTATACAGCTTCATGAAGTCTGGTTCTTATGTTATAGTGGGTATACAGCTTCATGAAGTCAGGTTCTTATGTTATAGTGGGTATACAGCTTCATGAAGTCAGGTTCTTATGTTATAGTGGGTATACCGCTTCATGAAGTCTGGTTCTTATGTTATAGTGGGTATACAGCTTCATGAAGTCAGGTTCTTATGTTATAGTGGGTATACCGCTTCATGAAGTCAGGTTCTTATGTTATAGTGGGTATACCGCTTCATGAAGTCTGGTTCTTATGTTATAGTGGGTATAGTACTTCATGAAGTCAGGTTCTTATGTTATAGTGGGTATACCGCTTCATGAAGTCAGGTTCTTATGTTATAGTGGGTATACCGCTTCATGAAGTCAGGTTCTTATGTTATAGTGGGTATACCGCTTCATGAAGTCAGGTTCTTATGTTTTGTTTTTAATAAATGTATTGTGTTCTCTGTGTAATACCATGCTATTATTTCTGTTACTCTCATCTAGGTCTCTTGGCCCTGATAATTTGTTGCTGAAAGGAGCTACATTAAAAAATACAAGGCAAATATATGGTAAATATGAAGATTTTAATAAGCCATTTGTTCTGCTTGGTAAACATGTATTAGTTATTTTCTTTATACCCATGATCATATTATCATTGTAAAACACTCACCTGTGTTAGATACCTGTTTATACTCTCTCTCTCTCTCTCTCTCTCTCTCTCTCATATATATATATATATATATATATATATATATATATATATATATATATATATACATACATACATCCGGCCACTACAAATTTATAACATACCCTTTTCACACAGCACCTGGCATTGAGCTGCCTCTTATGTACTCCGTGTGGCGTTCTGGCCATCCCTTACTATCTTGCCTTTTATGTTCTGCAGGTGTTGCAGTGTATACCGGCATGGAGACAAAAATGGCTTTAAACTATCAAGGAAAGTCCCAGAAACGCTCTGCGGTGGAGAAGTGAGTCTTTCAGTATAAACAACCCATTGCTAGAGTTTATAGAGTGTGTTCCTGTGCTGTCCGCTGCTGACGTTGTACTTCAGTCTGGTCAGATAAGCTGTCCTGTGCATTTCCTGTGAACACTGACAAGGACAAGGTTGTTTCTCCTTTTAGACCTTTCAATAAAATCGTCCGGGAGATTTCTAATTAAAGAATTTCCCTCTGTCTTGTCTATTTTTGCAAGGACAAGCAATAAGGGTAAGCGGGGTGCTTAGCATGCAGGCTGCCGTGCTGGATATCAATAGGCTGTAATAGTTCTTTTATTAGGTGACTCCATGAAGATTAAAATGCAAAGCTCTTCCAGGAGTCGCTTACTTAAAGGGCTCATGTGTGCTCTGTAGCCTCCATTTCATGTGACAGAGATTAGACCACAAAAAGTTTAAGCTTCCCCATTCCTGGAAACATTGGGGGGGGGGTCTCAGCAGTAGTAACTACCATCGATTGCAGTTTTATCATCTACTAAGTGCATATTAATATGCCATTAAAGTGGAGAATGGGTTAAACCTCTTTAAGCCACTGAAGTGCTGTGAAAAATACCAGGATTACTGCTGTCACCATGCAGGACTGTCAGCAGTCTGTAAGGGAACAACCTGTGTCATCTCACTGATTAACCCCACAGAGAAATGGAGTATGCAGTTCTTTGTAGCCATGTAGCCTTGGATGTCCAGGCGTGATGGGAAGCGTAGTTTTGCAACAGCTGGAGTGCTGCGAGCTTGACACTTCGGAGCTCTGTGCTGATACAAGACGGCCGTCACTGTGTCCATGGTCAGGCAGATATCTGTCCCTGGAAATACATAATAAAGCTTTAAATTAAACGACTGGAAACAGAGGTCTTTAGAATTGGGACATATAGATTCAGAAAGCTTGTTGGAAAAGTGTATAAATTCATTATTCATTGAATACAGTGTGAGGCCATGTTCACACAGTGTGAGAACATCGGCTGTTGTTTGACACCGACTTGTCAATCAATGGCTGATGTCTCACACCATTTGATTTTAATTGGAATGCAGGCACTCCGGGGTATGGCCGCACTCCATTTTGCCATAGAACACAGTGTAAAGTACGGCCGTACAAAATAGACTTGTCAATTTTGTGCAGCCGCAGAGAATGACAGCGGTAGTGTATACACTACGGTGGTTGTTCCAAATACTGTAATGTAATGTAATTAATCTGTAAAAAAAAATTTAAAAAAATCGTCCGTTGTTTACTGCAAAGATACATTGCGTGAATGTGGCCTGAAGCTAAGTTTTAAAGGTCTTACTAGGTAGTTTGACACTATTTACTGACTATACGTCTAACTTTTATTTAACAAGCTCAGAGTTCCTCTCTGATAGCAGGTATACTCCCTGACACACCACAATACTGATACGTGAGGTTAGGACTGCCTTATTTATACTGCTATATGTTGTTGTGATCATAGTTGCTTAAAAGATACTTGTCATAAAAAAAAAAAACTTGTATGTATTATGTACATTTTTTTTTACAATAACTCTTAAGTAATGACATTTCTGGCGAACCAAAATAATAAAATATATATTTGTTGGTCTTTTTTTCTCAGATCAATAAATGCCTTTTTAATAGTATATCTGTTCATCCTGGTCTCCAAAGCTTCCATCTGTACCACACTAAAATACGTATGGCAGAGTAATCCTGCCAATGATGAGCCATGGTACAATGAGAAAACTCGTAAGGAGAAGGAATCATTTAAGGTATAGTGTATGTGGTCTCTGTATGGATGGCAGTCATATGTGGATGTATTGGCGCTCTGCTCCGCATTAGTAGTTTGCCAGTATTTATATCACGTTTCAAGTACCTGCTTGACAGTAATATTTTTACTGTGCTATGGGGTTAAAGTGTAGGCTCCATCCCTGATGAGGTGAAGAGCTATACAAATCCTGGAGGGTTCGCCTTTATCCTGATGTCATGCAAACAGTTCCATGTTCTCCCCTGGGGAAAAAAAAGTTACTAAACTAAGTCTCAGCCCATAGAACTGTGATTACTGAGATTGTCCATAAGGACTGTTGATTCATAAATATGCATTGTAAGTGTATAATCCTCTTTAAAGTGTCACTGTCGTGAATTTTTTTTTTTGCAGAAATCAATAGTCCAGGCGATTTTAAGAAACTTTGTAATTGGGTTTATTATCCGAAAAATGCATTTTTATCATGAAAAAGCAGTTTGAAGCTCTCCCCCCTGTCTTCATTGTTCTCCTATGGAGAGAGCTAAAGAAAAGACCAAAACAGGACAACAAAGAGTTAATCTACAAATCCCTCACGGGATATCTCCTGTGACCATCACCAGTGACCTGTCTGAGCTCGGATTACAGCTGTCACCCAGCTCCGTGCCTGTAATCCTCTGTTATCTGCTTTCTGCTGCCGGCTAACTCCCTCCTTCCTCCTCCCCCCTCCCCTCTCCCTAGAACAGACAGGGTACGTCTCCTGCAACAAGTCACAATTTTCAGATTTTTCAGAGTGGATGAAAAAGAGGAAGGAGGGGGGGACCTGGGAAAAGGCTTTTTACATGCAGATAATGGCAGATTTGGCTAATAAACCCAATTACAAAGTTTCTTAAAATCGCCTGGACTATTGATTTCTGCAAAAAAAAAATACGACAGTGACTCTTTAAGGCTATGTTCCCACACAGTATTTCTGCTCAGTATTTTGCAGCCAAACCCAGGAGTGGATTGAAAACACAGAAAGGCTATGTTCACACACTGTGGAAATTTAGTGGATGGCCGTCACTTAATGGAAAATAATTAACATTATTTCAAAACAATGGCCGCTGTTTTAAAATAACTAATTATTTGCCAAGTTTTTCTTCTCTAACAGTAAGGCTACATTCACACATCCGTTGTTCTGCCCGCAATTTCGGGCACACAACATAGAACATAGAACCAATGGTTTTTAATGGCCCTGTTCACACGTCCGTGTGTACGGGGACGCGATCCGTGCCGCAAAAAAAAAAGGACATGCCGTAATGCAGACCGCATTTTGCAGACTGGATCGCTAGGGTAATGAAGTGTGAATGTGAAGCACGGAGCACTACAGATGCACATTTGTAGTGTGGGCCGCATACTGTATTACAGGGGTAGTGCGACGCTAAGAAATTATTCACTAAATAACGTACATTACAAAGTTATACAACTTTGTAATGTATGTTATGTATGTGAATAGCCCCCTTCCCGTGTACCCGGAAGTGTAGTGCATTATACATATCTGATCCATGTCGACCGACCCCGTCTGTAATCTTGACAAGACGTCATCTTCCGGAGGCCGGCCGACCCGCTCCTGCCGTCCCTCCTGCCGACCCCTCTGCCGCGTCATAACTGTGCTCAGCCGCGATTGGCTAAGCACAGTTATGCGGCAATTACACGGCCACGTCATCAGGGGGGCGGCATTAGGGACGGCCGGAGCTGGTCGGCCGGCCTCCCGAAGATGACGTCTTTGACAAGATTACAGACGGGGTTGGTCGACACTGATCAGGTATGTATACTGCGTTACACTTCCGGGTACACGGGCGGGGGTCGGGGAACACTGGAAGGGGGCCATTCACATACATAACATACATTACAAAGTTGTATAACTTTGTAATGTGTGTTATTTTGTGAATAATTTCTTAGCGCCACACTACCCCTTTAAGGATTTGTTCACACATTGCAGATTTTCTGCAGTAAAA
The DNA here is from genome assembly GCF_027789765.1 of Dendropsophus ebraccatus. Taxonomy (NCBI): domain Eukaryota; kingdom Metazoa; phylum Chordata; class Amphibia; order Anura; family Hylidae; genus Dendropsophus; species Dendropsophus ebraccatus. The sequence goes on from NC_091463.1 coordinate 66,689,154, forward strand.
TCTACAACGTTTTATATTTGCATTGATTTGTTTTTGTGTAGATATGCAGCACATTTCTTTGTGACTGGTTTAGCAGTTGATCTGCAGCGTATGAACGTACCCTAATTTGCTCCATTTGCCCTGAGGGAAGTTTTCTTACCCCACTCTTATGTATAACTAGGAAGGTTTGCTGGGCAGTAGTTAAAGAGTCACTGTCGTATTTTTTTTTTTTGCAGAAATCAATAGTCCAGGCGATTTTAAGAAACTTTGTAATTGGGTTTATTAGCCAAATCTGCCATTATCTGCATGTAAAAAGCCTTTTCCCAGGTCCCCCCCTCCTTCCTCTTTTTCATCCACTCTGAAAAATCTGAAAATTGTGACTTGTTGCAGGAGACGTCCCCTGTCTGTTCTAGGGAGAGGGGAGGGGGGAGGAGGAAGGAGGGAGTTAGCCGGCAGCAGAAAGCAGATAACAGAGGATTACAGGCAGGAGCTGGGTGACAGCTGTAATCCGAGCTCAGACAGGTCACTGGTGATGGTCAGAAGAGATATCCCGTGAGGGATTTGTAGATTAACTCTTTGTTGTCCTGTTTTGGTCTTTTCTTTAGCTCTCTCCATAGGAGAACAATGAAGACGGGGGGAGAGCTTCAAACTGCTTTTTCATGATAAAAATGCATTTTTTGGATAATAAACCCAATTACAAAGTTTCTTAAAATCGCCTGGACTATTGATTTCTGCAAAAAAAAAAATCACGACAGTGACACTTTAAGGGCAGTTGAGCCTGAACCCATTAATTCCAGTAGTGTTAGTTATTACATTGTGGCTAAAGTTTTCCATAACAAATGTAAAAAAAAAATGGGATAACTCTATGGCTTAGATTTGCATGCGCTTCATAATATGAGGAAGAAGAAGCGTATAAACATTTTGTAGAGCAGTTTTTTAATTCCGCGTGGCATGGTACAGCACAGGTTAATGTTTTTTTTTTCTTTCCCTCTTGGTTATAGATATTAAAGATTTTTACAGATTTCCTTTCCTTCATGGTTCTATTCAACTTCATCATCCCCGTGTCTATGTATGTGACTGTGGAAATGCAGAAGTTCTTAGGATCCTTCTTCATTGCATGGGATAAGGAGATGTATGATGAAGAAATAAAGGAGGGAGCCCTGGTGAACACCTCTGACCTCAATGAGGAGCTTGGACAGGTAAGAAAACACTTTGTGTGTTGTATAGGCCATAGAACATATAGAAGAAGATATGTTATTGGTATTCTCCTTATCTTTTATAGAGGTCCTGACACACTGTTTCTACCAGAAATGTCTGATTATAGGGGTCTAAAGGCTGTCTCACTGCTTCAGACAGGGAGAACCAGTCTAAGTTCCTGGAGAAAAGGCGACTGAACATGTCTGGTCATTCTCAGTTGACATGAATGTGAGCTATGGAAATGACAATGGAATGTGCACACTCCATGGAAAGTGAACATACATGTGTAGCCGTCTCTTCTCCCCCTGATTCTGTTCCAGTGGCCGGCCCTCCACCATCAGATTGTTATAGCATATACTATATCATACACCAACGTTGTATATCAGACTGTATATCGGGGTCCCTGTCTGTGTCCGACACCACAAAAAAGAGACTATGCTGATAATGTCATCTGTGCATTATCACTGTAGACGCCATATTGGTAATGGACCTGTTATAATGTCATGGCCAATTACTCTCTCTTACAACCCATCTCCAAAAACAAGGTCCCAAGTGTTTGTTATCAGTAGAGCGGCGGGTCACAGATGCACCCTACGGCTCCATTTATTGTCTATAGAGCTGCCCGACAAATCAAAAATTTAATAGGTCTCTGTAATATGTCAGGAGTTCATTCAATGACGGGGACACAGTATAAGCCCAGATTAACATGTGGGAAGGATTATTAGATTTCTGTGCTTTAGAAACTGTGTACAGTTCCCAGCTTTCTATTTGCTTCGATAGGTGGAGTATGTGTTTACTGATAAAACTGGCACGCTCACAGAAAACTCAATGGAGTTTATTGAATGCTGCATAGATGGCTACAAGTACAAGGAGACTGGAGATGGGCTTACTGTAACCGATGGTCCTGGTGGATTCTATGGAAAAGCTGATAAGGTAATGTTCTGTACAGTGAAACTGCCATGTTTCTTTGTCGCAAGGTATATCTCACCCTTACCCACTTATTGTTCAGTGTACACTGTATAGTGCTCCCCTCCCTCCTATATTTACCCGCTATCTAGTGATGACTGTGATTGTTGACTTTGAACCAGAAGGATTATTAGGTTTCAGGTTTGTCTGGGATTGTCCTGGTTATCCACATAGAACGTACAGAAATACAGGTGCACATATAACCCCGTTCTCAAGAATGGAACTGATGTTGACATTTGTAACAAAACTGCTGTGTGTGAACACTACACTTAACCCATACATGTTCTAGGTTACTATGACCTTAGCCTGAGACCATTTGCTGATGTAATGAGAGAGTGGCAGCAAATGTCTACCATAACCCTGAATGAAGTTCACACCGGTCATCATGGCTGTTCACAAGCTCATCTAGCTGTTTGTGTTCCTCTACATGCAAAAAAGCAAAAGGGTCAGTGCTGAATTTTTATTTTTCCTTGAAGCAAAACATCTGCTTATCAGATGTCATATTGTACTGTCATTTCTTACCTCTATCCGAGGTGCACGGCTTGTTACAGCCTGTCAGTACTCCCTTATTGCTAAGTTCTTAGGTGGTGGACAAAACAATGCCCATCATGCATCTGTGAGCAAGCAAGTCCGAGCGGTTGTCAGCTTGACTTCACATACAAGCATTTTATGTGCACAGTTTATGTGCAGTTTTGTAATGAAATTGCAGTTTTTTGTGCTGCCACTGGCTTAAGCTGCAAACAGTGTAAAGAAGCACACCAACAAAAACTTGTAAACTGTAAGAGGGTAACTGTTTACCCTCAACAAGCTAATGCCAGGTGAGAAGAAAGTGCTTCTTTAAATCGACTCTGTACCCACAATCTGACCCCCCCCCAAACCGCTCATACATTTTAGATAGCTGCTTTTAATCCAAGATCTGTCCTGGGGTCCGATCGGAAGGTGATACAGATTATAAACTCGCTGCCCAATGACCTGGGCTTAGATTGTGTATGTATTAGGCTGGCACACCCTCTCTGTCCCTCCTCCCCGCCCCCCTCATCATTAGGAATGCTCCAGGCAGATTTTCTACTATTCATCACCTGTGTCAGCATGGCACATGGGCTGCATCGTTAAGGCACCTGTACAATGTTCAGACAGGAGAAAATGTTCTAGGGTCATTCCTAATGATGAAGAGGGTAGGGAGGAGGGACAGAGGGGGTGGTGCAAAGTTAGGGCACAGATACTCCAAGCCACGGCTGTTTGACTCAGGGCTGCAAGTTTAAAAGTAGTTTTTTAGGACAATAACTGCATCACCTGCCGAACAGACCCCAGGACAGATCTTGGATTAACAGCAGCTATCTGAAGATACAAGCAGTTTGGGGGGCAGATTGTGGGTACAGAGTTGCTTTAAGGCTACAAACCCACCTGGCGGGTCTGCAGCGAGTCCCCTTGCTGCGTATTTGCAGCGAGACTCGCTGCAGATCCCGGCCCTATACTTTTAATGGCAGACTGCATGGCAGAATGTCTGCAGCCCACCCCATTAACCCCGGTTCCCGATGTCTTCAGCAAGCCGGAGCGGGGACCAGGTGAAGTATATGCTCCAGCCAGCCACCCGTAGCCCCGGCCGCCCGATGGAACCCCCCACCTCCCCCCCGCAGCACCAATCACACGCCCCCCCCTGCAGCACCGATCGCTTGCACGCCCCCCCCCCCCCCAATGGCCCCCCCGCAGCCCCGGCAGCACCGATCGCCCCCCTGCAGCCCCGACCGCTCGATCGCCCCCCGGCAGCACCGATCGCCCCCCTGCAGCCCCCATGGGGGGGGGGGGGGCATCGGGCGGCCGGGGCTGCAGGTGGGCGTGCGAGCGATCGGTGCTGCGGGGGGGCGATTGAGGGGGGGTGCAAGCGATCGGTGCTGCGGGGGGGGGGGGGGGCGTGCGATCGGTGCTGCGGGGGCGGGGCGATCGGGCGGCCGGGCTGCGGGCGACTGGCTGGAGCATATACTTCACCTGGTCCCCGCTCCGGCTTGCTGAAGACATCGGGAACCGCCGGAGCCGGGATCAGGTGAAGAATCAGCTCCGGCGGGGTTAATGGGGTGGGCTGCAGACAAACTCGCAGCAGGGATGTACATCCCTGCTGCGTGTTTGTCTGCCATTAAAAGTATAGGGCCGGGACCTGCAGCGAGTCTCGCTGCAAATACGCAGCAGGGGGACTCGCTTCAGACCCGCCAAGTGGGTTTGTAGCCTAAAGGGGTTATCCAGCGCTACAAAAACATGACCACTTTCTTCCAGAGACAGCACCACTTCTGTCTCCAATTCAGGTGTGGTTTGCAATTAAAGGGGTTATCCAGCAGTACAAAAGCATGGCCACTTGCTTCCAGAGACAACACTACTCTTGTCTCCAGTTCAGGTGTAGTTTGCAATTAAGCTCAATAATTAAATTCAATAAAACTGAGGTTAAACCCCCCCCCCCCCAAATTGGAGACAAAAGTGGTGCTGTCTCTGGGAGCAAATGGCCATGTTTTTGTAGCGCTTGATAATATTAATCTCCCGTGGAAGCAGAATGTGGCCTTCATTATTGTGCTGCCCTGGTACATGGTTTCTGTGAGTACTTTTAGGGTAGCTTCACACGTACCGACTCGCAGCGTTAATAACGCTCCGAGTCGGCTAGGTCCTGGCAGATCACTTTCACTACATACACACAGCGGTCTGAACGACCATGCGTGTATGTAATTCTGCCGGCCGCTTAACCCCTTCAGCTGCCGCCCGCCTCCCGCTCTGTATACATTACCTGTCCTCACTGCACAGGGTCCCGGAGTACTGCTCTCCCGCCCGGCCAATCAGTGTGTTGCCCTGCCGCAACCACTGATTGGCCGGGTGGGAGAGCAGTACGCCGGGACCCTGTGCAGGGAGGACAGGTAATGTATACAGAGCGGGAACCGGGCGGCAGCTTAAGGGGTTAAGCGGCCGGCAGAATTACATACACGCAGCGGTCGTTCAGACCGCTGTGTCTATGTAGTGAAAGTGATCTGCCAGGACCTAGCTGACTCGGAGCGTTATTAACGCTGCAAGTCGGTACGTGTGAAGCTACCCTTAATGGGATTTTTCCACCTAGGATTTAGCAGCATTGCATCACAACTGGCTGCCAGAGACAAGATTCACATGTAAAATTAAAAAAAAAATCAAGGTGATTGTCTTTTTTTTTAGGATCTATGGACAACCTAGATATCAGATAATAGTGGATGAGTCAGTAGTTGAGAGGTGGCAGCTCTGCACATTTTATAATCCCCTGGTATACACATAAAGCTGGATGTTTTGCAGACATCCTTAATTTATCTTCCTTTTAAAGCAGGGGTTATGTAAGAGAATAATAGAACTGATTGATATCTATAAAGCTGCCATCATACAGCATTGCTCCTGTTGGATACAGAACTGTGGGGGATAACTCTTTGTCCTCCTCTTTGTTACAGAGAACATCATATTTCTCTAACATCCCTTAAGAGTGCAGATTGTACATCTTCTACTGTTGGTCGGTGGGGGAAGCCATTTTTGCAGTAATGTAGTTGCTAGAGGACATTGTCCTGTTCAGGGTATTATAAAATGTTATTTTATTCTTAGACTTTACATGTAAAACACTTGTATTATTATTATAATTTTTTATTTTTTTTAATTCCATATCAGATCTGGATGTCTCACCAGTTGGACATGTGCTAAGATGTCTCCTCTTGGTCCATAATTTCTGATATGTAATACAGAAGTAAAATCCTCAGGAGATGACAGTATAGCTGTAGAATGTATCTGGAGGTCTATGTGCATTTTGGCTGGACATTGCTGACATCCTATAATCCGCACTGTCTGCCTTTCCAGCATAACTTCAGTTTCATAGAAATTTAATGTACATATAATTAATATCCCTTAATTTGCCAGTATGTGTATGCTAAGCTGATGCTTTCTTAATGTCTTTTAGGATAGGGAGGAGCTGTTCCTGCGAGCGCTGTGTCTCTGCCATACCGTGCAGATGAAAGAAGAGAGTCAGACGGATGGACCTGTATCCTCTTCAGAGAGCAAATGTTCTTACATCTCCTCTTCCCCTGATGAAATTGCCTTAGTAAATGGAGCCAAAAAGTGAGCACAAATCTATATATAGTTTCTCAGTTGCTACATTTTACATTGTGTTTCTCTTAAAGGGATTTTCCCATCTCAACATTAATAGAATGTTCTCTGGATGTGCCATATATAAGGTGAGGATGGTAGAAAAACTGAAAACAGCCGAGTGGGCTATTCTTCACGTTTTAAGTTATTTCCACTGCCTATCTTCCTAAACTATGTAGCACTACAGACTGTGTGGTTGTTATATACAAGTTACATTTATCGCATAGTTATAGTCGAGTTAGGTGTGGGGTCCCAGAGGTGGGAAGAATATGCCATAAATGTCCAGATGGGCATACCCCTTTGATGCCTTCATGGTAAACACATCTTTGGATCAAGGATTGTAAGGACTTGGGCAGTCCTCCACTACTGAAAAGCAAATATACCTCTGCTAATATTGACTGTATGACCAGCAAACTTATACTGAGATGTGGGCCTGCCGACCTCCTTATTCAAGGTGTTGTCTGCTATAGATGACCCATTTTCTGTATGTGTCTTGTACAGAGAGGTCTTTTCATGGGGACCCCGCTCTTGTAGTTAAAATGAAGAACAGCTGCAAAGAGCATCATTTTGTTTGGGGAATTAGGCCTTGTATGTAACACCGAGGCAGCACTTTAATAGCTGTGTAACTCTTTATTTCCCGTGTGGTGGCACTGACTGCTTGTTGCTAGATTTCTATATAGAATATAAATGCAGAATGCTAGGAGGATCCTATGGGGGAGATTTATCAAACATGGTGTAAAGTAAATCTGGCTCAGTTGCCCCTAGCAACCAATCAGATTCCACCTTTCATTCCTCACAGACTCTTTGGAAAATGAAAGGTGGAATCTGATTGGTTGCTCGGGGCAACTGAGCCAGTTTCACTTTACACCATGTTTGATAAATCTCCCCCTATGTGATCAGCTTATAGTTACGGTTTCTTTCTAGCTAAAAAGCCTTGTCCAAAATTTACATTTCTACCAAGTTAATTGTTTTTCAGACAATATTAGTGATTGCACCCGGCCAATTACACTTGATTGTGGGGGTCACAGAACTTCATTATTTACCAAGCACACTGCCATGCAATTTTGTAGTGGCTGCATCTGGTACTGTGGCTCAGTTACATTCCAGTAAATGGAATTAAGCTGCAATACTAGACACAGTAACTGCAAACAGTATTGTACAGTATTGTATCTAGTAAGGAATGACAATGCACCCAGGGGGCAATGCACCTAGGACTTCACTGCATTGAGCGCTTTCACTAGCAGCCGGCAGTGTTGTTGTTTGGCTGGTCTCCCTGAGTTCAGCAATCTGTTTCTCTTATGGCTCTACTAGGCACTGCTCCCACCTAGCCAGAATCCTGCTCCACACTGATGAGGGGCAACACCCCGAAACAGCTGTATGTGGATGGTTACCTAGCCTTGGTTTATCCCTTGTCATTACACTGACTTATAGGGCCACTTAATATGGTGGTTTTGGTGGTTTCCTAACAGGAGCTGCCCCTTGGATGGGTCCTTTCCGGAGGGATATCTGGCTAGTCCTGTGTTTTGAGACTCTTCAATGAGGCTCCATGGGCTCTTCTTTTACATAGTAAGGAATGAAGCATTCATAAGGGCTTTGCAACACCTTCAGCTAGCTGATCTGGATGGCCTATTCCTGGCCTGTTGATAGCACCTTTACCGATCGAGGTCCCCTAAGACTCTATTATTACAAACAAGATTCATATGCTGAACTGCTTTATGTATTAAGGGGTTATCCAGCACTACAAAAACATGGCCACTTTCCCCCTACTGTTGTCTCCAGTTTGGGTGGGGCTTTGAAACTCAGTTCCATTGAAGTAAATGGAGCTTAAAGGGAACCTGTCACCCCCCGTGCTCCCAACCCCCTGTTAGAGCCCCCTATACTCACCTAATCCCGCCGGGTCCCGCTTCTGGAGGTGGTCAAGTAATGAAGATCTCAGCCGCTGCAGCCCGGCGCGCGCGCTGAGAGATGAGTCCAACACCCATTGAGAATGACGGAGCGCTGGACTCTCCTGTCATTCTCTATGGGTGTTGGACTCAGCAGCGGCTGAGATCTTCATCACCCGACCACCTCCAGAAGCGGGACCCGGCGGGATTAGGTGAGTATAGGGGGCTCTAACGGGGGGTCGGGAGCCTTTCACCCCGGCATGGGGGGTGACAGGTTCCCTTTAATTGCAAACCACACCTGAACTGGAGACAACAATAGGGGAAAAGTGGCCATGTTTTTGTAGTGCTGGATAACCCCTTTAATGAATATCAGACCTGTAGATGAGCAGAACTGTTCTCCTTGTTTAACAAAGCTGTTTGTAATAACAATTTTGCCTATAGTGGCATTTTTATCCCGCATTATTCTACATGGCTGTCTCACTGAAGCATTGCTCACCCTTTACTAAGCAAAAGGTTAATGTAAATGTGTCCATACATCTTCAGGACTTGCAAGCCAAACATTTATTTGGCCAAAAGCCATTCCTCTTTAATTTATGGCTTAACTGAGATGGGAATAAGCCGCTGCCAGACACTTCTGGAGACAGCTTGTCAGCTAGTCAACCGGCCCAGAATACAGTAAATTGGCGGGACAACTTACTTTTCTTTATTAATCTGTGTAGTAAATATTATAGAATTGCACCAATTCCTTGATATTTTGTAAAATGATTCTTTTCATTCCTGGGAACATGCTTATAATAAAATAGGGACAATAGGGACAATCAGATTGTCATACTGCTGCTTTTCATGCATAGACGGCAGCCTGTGTATGTCTTCAAGTAACCTTCTCTGCCCTGCTCCTTTATGAGACTGATGTACTAAATATTAGGAACTTGCTGTATATACCTTTCCCTCTGTATACTAGCGTACATTCAGTTCTGATTCACCACTGTAAATAGACAACCCATAACAGTAAGGAGCCAGCATCCTTCTCACACAATGGTCATGAACTATATCTGGTCCTTTTATTGGGATGCAGAGATCCTGTATAATGTATAAGGTGGATATACGGGAATTGATATTCATTACAATGCAGTCAGTCATCGGCATGTGTTTATACAGGGCAGATCTCTTATGTTGGTTGTGCCTTTTATTGCCTCCTCCATAAATTCTGCAGGTATAATGGATGATGTCACATGCATTTGCAGCACTTTATCTTTGCTTCTGTAAGGTGTTAAAAGCTTGTGCTTCCGTTTAGCGGCATCATTCGCCTTGTCAGCAGTGCGGACAAGTGTTGTTTCTGGAACAGCTGCCTGGTTTCACAATCCAGTACACGGACGCTCCTCTCCCACCTCTGGTTACTATAGTTCATGTGAGGAGACACATTATGCTGTCATCAGATTCCTGTCCTCAATCCTCTAGCCCCCCCTGGTGGTCACTTGTGAGAACATCATGTGTTGTTTTAAAGGTCCATGGTATTGGGACAAAGCATCAAATACAACTGAACACAGGTTGAATGGATATTCATATCATGAATACATATCATGACATTAACACCACGTAATTATTAACTGGATGATTTGGACAAAACTGCCAATATTGCAACTTCCAAATGGAAGCTTAAGGGAAGATGCAGGACCGCCGGAGGAAAAAGGCCCCATAACATGCAAAACTAACATATGATTGTAGGCTTTCAATAAACTTTAAGGGTGAATTCACATAGGGAATTGCTGCGGACATTTAAGCTATTGTCCTATTCATTTCCTGTTCAGATGAATGGAGCGGATTTTAAGTTGCAGAAGTTTCTGCAATGAATCTGCTGTGTGTGAACTCACTCCAAAGCAAGTCTGCATTTTGCAAACAGTGTTGGGAAATTTTAGGCCCTGTGAAGCTATTCACTCTTCCATGTAGACCGCTAAACTGACCTGCTTGTGTAGGGGAGGACGTACCACTGTGACCTAGTATGTACAATGCACATAGAAAACACGCCAGGTTGTAAAATAAGACATGCAGAACCTGGAATGTTGGCAGCAAAGTTTTACAACTGTATAAAAGCCATCCAGGACCCAACATGTATGCACCTATCAGGAATCTCACTGCTTTACAAGAGAGCCACCGAAGATGATTGATGTAACATCTAAAACAACTAATTGTACATGTAATGTAAATAGCCCAGGAGCTGCAGAAGTCCACTTAAAGGAAACCTGTTTCATAGTGCCCAAACCACAGGCAGCACAAGACAGGGACACACAGGATTTGCTGTTGTATTTTTGATGAAATCCTACAAAAGTCATCTGGGCGCTGCCAGCTCTTGCCCGGGGAAGGTCTTCATTCTAGGTAGTTAGGAGCTATCACGTAGTTTGGATTATCTTTATCTAGGCTTTAACTGCATGTATTATTTTTTTTTAGGTATGGTTTTACATACATGGGAATGGAAAATGATTTCATGAAGGTGAAAAACCAGAAGAATGAGATGGAAGTGTAAGTCATCCTGGCCATCTTGTACTTTATCATTTCTATTATACCATAACCATGATAGATAATAGAAAGAAGGCAGGAAGACAGGAAAGCAGTGTAATGCCATACATACACCAAAGTCCCTACCCAGTGAGCATCTTGCAGACACTCAGAGCACCTGCAATGCTGAACAATCACTGAGCAGGGTATTCTGAACATGGAACCCGTCACGTCATGGAACTTTATTTACAGAAGACCTAAACCTGATAGAAATCAGGGGGAGGGGAGGGTATATTAATAATCTATACAGAGAATCTTACTACTGCTTCTCCTTCTCATTGTTTTCTTATATTCATATTCCTGCTTCTGGTTATATTAACAGCTACCAGCTTCTTCATGTGCTGAACTTTGATCCTGTGAGACGGCGAATGAGTGTGCTTGTTAGAACAAACACAGGTAACTTTAGTATGGTGGATGGGTGGGCTGGTTACCAAACAGGGGTAATAAAGGGAGGTGGAAACAGCACCCCTCCTTTCCTCAGTTTGGGTGTGGGTTTTGCAACTCAGTCGCATTGAAGTAATTGTAATTGTAATTGTAATACCACACACAGCCAGAAGACAAGGGGTGGTGCTGTGTTTGTTTTATATTTTGGGTTATATCATACGAGAGCCTGAAATGCTGCAGATTTATTCCAGAAACTTATTAGGAAAATCCCCAACATGGTTGGGGGGTAATAAGGATTTTAAGCAGTGAGATACCTATCAGCACCTCTCCATATTCAGAGCTGTTTACACCGAGATTTCTTGCTAAACACCGGGTTTAAACCAGAGCTCAGCATCGCATTCCAGGTTACAGGTTTTTAAACTTTCTTCTTTGGTTTCAGGCAAAATTTTCCTTTTCTGCAAAGGAGCCGACTCTTCAGTGTTTCACAGAGTGGCCAGGGATGAGGTTGCACGCATTAAGGTTCATGTGGAGCAGAATGCAATAGTATGTACGACGTTCTGTTTTATGCATGCCTGAACTGGAACCTGGATGTTATAGGAGTATTAGATCGGAATGTAGCTTTACATTTCATTGCCTGTGAACAGTCTTCAGCATCCGTCCACATTACAGCAGATTTTAGCATTCACTTTAGAATCCTCTCGCCATTGTTAGTGACTATTATATACAGGGAGAAAAGTTCTAGCCCTGCGCTTCTTTCCTGCTTGTTGACAGGATATTTCATGGCCTTCTCTCAGACAGCCATAAAAGTCAGTAGTCTGGTTCACAGGAAAACTAAGGCTGGGTTCACACTACGTTTTTGCAATCTGTTTTTTTTTTTTTTTTTTATCCGGATGGAAAAATGAATGCATGTGTGTGCATCCGTTTTGATCCGTTTTTCCATTAAATTGCATTTAAAAAAAAAAATAAGGATCAAAACGGATCAGTTTTTTTTAACGGACACAAAAATAAGGTTGACTACATTTTTGTGTACTTTAAAGAAAAAAAAAAAAATAACGGATCTGTTTTGATCTGTTTTTTTTTTTTTATAATGGAATTCAATGGAAAAACGGATCAAACTGGATGCACACACATGCATCTATTTTTTCCATCCGGATGGAAAAAAAAAAAGTAGTGTGAACCCAGCCTAACAGGAATCATCACATCTTTGCTGCAGCAACTCTGATAGTAACATTACACTAGGCTCAGAGTAGTTCGGTTAGCATATACCGGCTGTCGTTTTTACAAACCTTCTATCACCTGGATTCTGTTGGCTGACTATAGACAACCGTAGCCATCTAAATCCTGGGGAAGTGACTGCATGTTGCTAAGATAAGGATTTTTTCAAGGTTCCTTTCCACAAGGTGATTATCAGCCAAATAGACTGTTACCCCCATAAAACACGCAGCAATAGTCAGAATCACATCTCCTGGTGTAAATGGGGTGTACGGTCAACAGTGATGTAAGGGAAGGACTGCACCAACATTTCACCAATTATTGACAATTGAGACAACTGAGATTGGTGTTTGGTGTGGTCAGCGGAAATTGTCTCATCTTCCTCTGTGTGCAAGCTTACTCTGGGTTTTTTAACCAACAGTAATCTGCCAGTATAGCCTGACATTTCTTTGGCAGGATAGTTTATACCAATGATCCTGTAAGATTTTGACCATGTTATCCTCCTCACAGTCCCATGTGATCTGTTGCTGAGCCTCACATGTCTGCTGTAGAGACGCTGTGAGACTGCGGTAGATTACGAGTGGCCTTGATCAGATTTTCTTTAGTTTTCAAACTTTGTTTGAAAATGTTTTGTGACATTTTTAGGATGGATACCGAACGCTGTGTGTAGCCTATAAAGAACTCAGCCTCGAGGAGTATGACGCAATGAACACAAAGCTGGATATGGCAAAAATGGCTTTACAAGACAGGGAAGAGAAGCTGGCACGGGTATACGATGACATAGAAGACGGCATGCACTTACTGGGAGCTACTGCTGTAGAAGATAGGTCAGTTGTGTGTCCTGCATTACATACAATGCAATATGAGGTGTCATGGAAAGTTCAATAATGGATGTGAAATATGTCACTGACTATTCATTTTTTATTTAGAAAAAAATATCCATTATCATTGTGAGTCAACTTTAACAGTGAAGTCATAAATAACTCACTAAGGTGCTGCTGGAGACAGCTGAGGACAGCGCTCCGATATCTTCCCAAGACCCATAGCAAATTAACAAGAGTGGCTGGGCATGTCTGCTGCTACTACTTTAACTCAGGGGGCAAAGGATCCCCATTCTTGTGATTTGAGGGGGTCCCAGCAGTCACAGACACCCATCAGCTTCCTTGGGAATCCACTGGATAGGTGTGCACAGATGAACATAGGATATCCGGTCTACAGTGCAGTATTTTGTCACCTGATCCAAGCAAGCGTTCAGTAATAAGTTTTGCAGATGGGCTGGGTTTCTCATAAGCAGCTAGCACACACACTAATATATATATATATATATATATATATATATATATATATATATATATACATATATATATATACATATATATATATACACACACTGTAGATAGATTATATATATACATATATATATTTATCTATCTACAGTGTATATATAGATAGATTTTATATACATAGATTATATATTATATATATGTGTATGTATTATATGCCACATTCTTCACTGCATTACAGACATCATCCTTTTAAGTAACATGCCCTGGTGTGTCTTGTCGGGTATCTCCTGTCCCACACATTGACAACAGTTTAGGAATAAAGTACATTTCTATATAATAACATCATAGCATTCAGCAGCTTGGTTTATGAACTCATGACATCTGGACCTGTGGAGGGTTACACCCCATGATGTAACTCCCTTACAGACCTGCTTTTTGGCTCCCAGAAAGATGACTAATACACATAGTCAGGGTCTATTTTTAATAAGTGCATTATGTATTTTTATGTAATAAAAACTCGAACAAACATTAGATTACTTGCTTTGTATGGTTCTACATTTACTCCCTAAGGGCCCTATTACACCAAAAGATGTCTGACAGATTTTTTTTCAGCCAAAGTCAGGAACGGATTATAAACAGAGAACAGGTCGTAAAGATAAGACTGAAATTTCTCCTCTTTTCAAATCCATTCCTGGCTTTGGTGAAAAAAATCTGTCAGACATCTTTTGGTGTAATATGGCCTTTACCTCAGCCATCGGCCTTGTGAATATTCAGCGTGTGCTCGGAGATGCTGAATTGCAGAGGAGGATTACCAGTAGTGCTGAGCTCTTGGTTTCGCTGCGTGCTCAGTCATTTAGCATACATGTATTCAATGTCTGCTGATAATGGACCAATGGATCAATTCTGCAATAAAGGACATATCATGTTGATTTCTCTCATGCTAACCATTATAGATTATATAATCCGTTCTATCATTGGGAGAAGGGCCCCAGAATTACTGTAATAGCATTCCTGCATCTAGAGCGTTTCTTTATCAGAATAGTCGTATTAATTCATATGCAGGCTTCTCTGGTGGTTTATAGACACCAATGATACTAATGTACAATATACACTATATGTACTACCATGAGGGGATAGTGCAAGGTCTGCGCTGTGCTCGCCAGGGGGTGGGATGGGGAGCAAGGCTGCATGTGGAGACTGCATGGCCTCGACATGCACCACATTTGTCAAAATTTATGCAGTCTTTGCCAGCTCTTATGTTCTCTACCTGATCAGTCCTGTCTCTCTAATCCCTTTACTCATCAGTATGATTTGTGGACGAAACCATAAGCTGAGCAAACGCTGACAATTTTTCTGCTACAGCGTAAAAGTGGAGGGGACTTTCCTTGTTTAAGGAGAGCAGTCTGTGTGAGAGAGGAGCATGATGGGGCATCATGTGTAACAGAAAGGGGTATGTGTAGCAGTCTGTATAGAAAATTGGGACACCATGTGAGCAGTGTGTGTCATAGGGGGAGAGTTTTGGGTCCATTGAGGTAGACTGTGGGAAAGGAGGGCAAATGAAGCAATCTGTAAGAGAGAAGTGAAGAACAAAAGAAGCAGTGTGTAAATAGTAGGGGCAATGGTAAATAGGGAAGAAATCATGGTGCTCAGTGTGTGAAGTAGGGATTCATGGGGATCAGGGAGGGGAGAACAGTCTGTGAAGAGTGGGAATCATAGGAAGGTAGTCTGTATAGAGCTGTGAAGACAGGGAGAGCAATGGGGGACAATCTGCTTTCCATGCCCCTATCTGTCAGTGTGTTTAGCAGTGTCTTCCCATTCTAGTCTCAAATAAATGGGCCCTATAAAATAATATTTATATACCGTATTTCTGAAAAAAAAAAAAAAACGAAAAATGCATGACCTCTCCCTAAAGGGGTGTGTTACACATTAGTGACTTTACTCTATTCCTATCGGTGCAATATGTTTTCATTACAACATCTGCAAATTCCAGCCGTATCTTTATTGCTTGTGGTGGAGTATTTCCGCTGTCCTGATAGTCTTGTTTTTATTACTGTATGGAATTAACTAACAAGAACTAAAATGGACCCATTCTAAGAAGCAATATCTGTCGGGAGCCTTCAACATTTCTATGGCTACGACTCTGCAGATTCTTATAGTCCGTAGCTGGCAGTCTGTAGCTAGTGGGCAATGAACGGGCAGCGTTACTTTCTCATCACCTTTAATTCCATTCTTGTTTTCTATGGTCTTGATAGGCTACAGGAACAAGCTGCAGAAACCATTGAGGCTCTCCATGCAGCAGGCATGAAGGTGTGGGTGCTCACCGGAGACAAGATGGAGACTGCAAAGTCCACATGTTACGCCTGTAGATTGTTTCAGAATACCACTGAGCTGCTAGAATTGACAACCAAAAACTTAGAGGAATGTGAAAGAAAGGAAGATCGCTTACAAGAGCTTCTACTGGAGTATCATCGAAAGCTGGTGCAAGAAGCCCCCAAAATAAAAGGGAGTGTTAAAAGGTGACATTACATTCTTTTTCTATTCAGGGCTGTAAATTTTAAAGGGGTTATCCAGCGAAAATATTTTTCTTTCAAATCAACTGGTTTCACAAAGGTTTATAGATTTGTAATTTACTTCTATTCAAAAATCTCAAGTCTTATCATACTTATCAGCCGCTGTATGTACTGGAGGAAGTGTTTTTTTCTTTTCAGTCTGACATAGTGCTCTCTGCTGCTACCTCTGTCCGAGACAGGAACTGTCCAGAGCAGGAAAGGTTTTTCATGGGGATTTGCTGCTGCTCTGGACAGTTCCTGTCTCGGACTGTCCTGTCCTGTCAGACTGAAACGAAAACAACATTTCCTGCCGGACATACAGCAGCTGATAAGTATGGGAAGACTTAAGATTTTTAAAAAGAAGTTAATTACAAATCTAAACTTTCTGAAATTAGTTGATTTGAAAGAAAAATGTTTTCGCTGGAGTACCCATTTAAAGCGTGGATATTCCCTTTAGCCTATCTCTCCCAGATATAGTGGAGGAGGCCATGTTGTGGGTCTGTGTACTTAGGACAATTGTAGGGAACACATTGCATTCCTGTGTCACATGAGTAAACTTTCTTATCTCTGTGTTTTAGGAGCTGGACAGGAAACCAAGACTACGGGCTGATAATTGACGGCTCCACGCTGTCTCTTATATTAAGTTCTAACTGCAGCTCCAGTCATTATAAAAACATCTTTCTGCAGATTTGTCAGAAATGTACAGCGGTGTTATGTTGTCGTATGGCTCCATTGCAGAAAGCACAGGTCTGTATATATCACCAGCCATATCACGATTGCACTATGTACATACAGGGACGTACATGGCTCTAAAAATAGCTTCTAGCTGTCACCCAGTGTGAAAAGTAGCATACCAATACCATACTGTGTGCACCTTAGACACTGCTTTGTGCTAATAGACCAGACAGATAAAGTTACGTGCTAAATCTCAGTATTACTCATCGCCTTCCTTTATATCATTACATCTTTCTTTGCAGATTGTAAAAATGGTGAAAAATAGTAAAGGAAACCCAATCACGTTATCTGTGGGAGATGGAGCGAATGATGTTAGCATGATATTAGAAGCACATGTCGGGATAGGTATGTAATAGCTGGTTTCTGCTGCTGCCAGTGGTTATACATATGATTTTTATGGGCAGCCATTTTGGATACATAACACTTTCCCAAGTATAGTCTGTGTAACCAGCACAGCCGGATGTGGTCACTTTATAACGGCTGCAATGATTGGAGTCACCCCAAGGATTTGTTTTATAGCTGACACTCTGCTGCAGTGGCTGGGATTAAAGATTACTCTGTCCTAGCCCTTTAAAGTGTCACTGTTGTTTCACTTTCTTGCAGAAATCTGTAGTCCAGGCGATTTTAAGAAACTTTGTAATTGGGTTTATTAGGCAAATATGCCATCATCTCCATTCAATAAGACTTTCCTCGAGTCTTCCCCCCCCCCCCCCCTCTCTCTCTCATTCCTGCTCATTATCAGGAAATACCGACTTTTTTACATCAGTCGAGCCCTGTGTAATCTATGGAGAGGGGAGGGTGGATGTGGGAGGAGGGAGATTAGTTGCCAGCAGAGAACAAAGGATTACACAGGGGGAGCTGTATGAAAGCCGGTATTCAGAGGTCAGTGCTGACTTCAGAGGAGATAAGCCAAGCCCAGTGATGTAGCTGTAAATTAACCAACAAAACACAGTTATCACTGAACTCAAGGCGAACAGTGAAAAAAATTCCAATGAAGTACTCAATGAAGAGTCTCCACTGATGCCCCCAAAAATTTAAATATGCAAAACAGACAGAAGTCCGTGGAGCTCCACGGACTTCTTTAAACTTCTTTAAACAGTTTTTTTCAATGGAAAAAAGGCTTTTTCTGGCTAATAAACCCAATTACAAAGTTTCTTAAAATCGCCTGTACTATTGATTTCTGCAAAAAAAAAAAAAAAAATGGAACGACAGTAACACTTTAACCTTTAAAATTGCCACATTCAATAGCAACCGTAATATATAAGTGCTTTGATAGAGGGGGACAGCTCACCTCCCATTGAACCCTGAACTACACAGCCAGGCATAGTACACTGAAATATTGCATTGTGTTATATGCACAAGCACGTTCTAGTCAAGTCTCCTAGTAATTTTAATAACTTGTTATTTATTTCCAGGTATTAAAGGAAAAGAAGGCCGCCAAGCAGCGAGAAACAGCGACTATGCCGTGCCAAAGTTCAAGCACTTAAAAAAACTTCTTTTAGCCCACGGCCATTTGTACTACGTCAGGATAGCGCACCTTGTACAGTATTTCTTTTATAAGGTAAGAGCTTTATTTCACTACTTATTATATTAAAATGCAGATATTACAGGGATTTTTCTCTGAAAAGGATCAATTTTTAATCAGGGATACTTTATTAGGTTGGCTCTGATACCGAGCAGAAATCTGCCGAAGTTTGCTGAATATATACATTCATGGCATAGTTTCTGTCTGTAGACATCAGCAATTGGCTAAATGGTGGCTGCAGTTCTGCTGTAAGGTTTCTTCTATATGGGCTAGCCATACTAATACAAGGGCTGATGTGACAGATCTGTGCTCTTTTAGTGAATCTATTACTAAAATCAATATTGGTGTGGCAAAAACAATCCCTATATCTTTAGTGCAGCCCTTCACTTACATTATTGTTGGCCCCGCATTGCATACTTACACAGGGAGTTGTGTGGATGACCAGCAGGCTGCACAGAGCTCCTCTGACAAATGAGCAATTGCTCGTGTATTGGCTTTTACACAGAACAGTAATCAACCTGATCAAAGGGGCCATGGCATTTGTGCAAAAACTGTACCCACCTCACCACCAGGCACAGCTCCATACATCGAATAGTGGCTGTACCTGGTATTGCAACTCGTTTCTTTAAAGTAAATAGGTCCAATCCAATATCTGCTATTACTACTGCTGCAGCCCATTTAATCGTTTGGGGGTGCCAGACAGATTGGATATAGATGACTATTTCCTAAGGATAGGCTGTCAGTATATGGAAGTCTTGGAAAACCACTTTACGCTCACTGTTCCCTTTTGCAGCCACTGACATAACCAGCACCAGTACTGCAGTTTAATCTCTCTTTCTACTTTGCTTTCTTTTCTTTGCAGAACCTGTGCTTCATCCTGCCACAGTTTTTATACCAGTTCTTTTGTGGGTTTTCACAACAGGTATGTATTCAGTTCTACTTGTAATAACATCTACGTCAGGATCTCTTCCTGCTGCCCATACGGTTTAGTCGAGGAAATTACTCTGTACACAAAGGTTAAGCATGGCAGCAAGGTGTGGTTATGGTAGTTCTCAGACAGGGTGTGCTCTGCGTGGTTTGTATAGGTGTGGCTTTAGTCGGATCTACGCTGATACGTGTGTTCTGTACAGTGTTCATGTACTAATCTATAAACCATAAAACGTCACAGAGGATGTAGAGGCAAGGGGGAAGAAATATGAGACTGACGTCTATGAAATATGAGAATGCTCTTAGGCTGCCACTAGAGAATATTGTTCTAGTGTGGAAATCCTTTTTCCCATATGCTGAAGTGCAATCTGCTGGGATGACTGACACTTTTAACTTACAGATGCTATAAATAAAACAAGTAATCCCTATTCCTCATAGATTGTGAGCTCTTGCTAGCAGGACCCTCGGTTTACTTGGTATAGGTAGTTAGTGAGTACTTCTGTGGTATCAGATTGTCTGTGTACCCCCAGCATCATAAAGTGCTGTGGAATATGTTGGTGCTATAAAAATGCTATTTTATACAGCTAGGTCTAGAGAATCCTCTAGTCAACAGTTGGTTGTAAAACTTTGTGAATGTAAAGAAAATCTAATATATATATTTTTTTTTTTCCTTTGTTTTGTAGCCACTTTATGATGCTGCATATTTGACCATGTACAACATCTGCTTTACCTCTCTACCCATCCTGGCCTATAGTTTGTTGGAGCAACACATCAGCATTGAAGCTCTAATAGCAAATCCTAAGTTATATATGTAAGTATGACTCGTAAGACTATTTCTAATATCCACCATGGTGTAGGGTTTGTCATATGTAGACTGCCTATGATTGATTGTTTTGGGGGGGTTTTGGCAAATAAAACTGCAGGAAATACAAAATGACACAAAATGCATTAAAATAAATGTCTGCACAAGGCACAGACACAACTGGTCCTGTTTTTGTAGCAGCTTTTTTCTGGTTGTGTCCATTTGGGGCAACAACCCCTTTCAGTATGAATCTTCCACTAACTACTAGAAGTCTAGGATCGTTGGTTAGAAGGGGAAGGGAACCCAGCTATCATCTTAGGCACCCATTTATAATAAGGGTAAGGCTATGTTCACACTATGTATCATTTCATAATACTATAGCTGTTGTTGCCGATGATGGTGATTATTACAAGAATATACGCTACATTGCCATCTATGGAATCCTGGCCGGAATGTATACGCATGATCCCTAGCGGCGCCGCAAGAAACTGACATGTCAGTTTTCTGTGGCTGCTATCCAGTGAATAGCGACCGCAGAAAACCCTGTCAGTGCACACAGTGGAGCGAGCGGCTCTGGCTGCACGCTCCATAGTGTGCAGTGGGAAGTTCTTATGCGGGCGCTCACGGATGAGCCTGCATCAGAACTCAGCGGCGCTAAAGATCTTTTCTGAACATAGCCTCAAGTTGATCTGTCAGTAAATAGCATAACTGTGCTCAGTCAATCGCGGCTGAGCAGCCGATGACGCGGCAGAGGGGGGCCGGCACTCAGGATGGTCGGAGGGATTCGGCCCGGCCGTCCGAAGATGACTTCAATGACTGAAGATCGGAGACGAGTCGGCACGTGACAGGTATGTATAGCGCACCACACTTCTGGGTACACGGGTGGGGGTGGTGGGACACGGGGAAGGGGGCCATTCACATACATAACATACATTACAAAGTTGTTTAACTTTGTAATGTGTGTTATTCTGTGAATAATTCTTTACCGCCGCACTACCCCTTTAAGCTAAGTTTGGTATATTTTTCAAATGTTTACTGATGTGTGTGCCATGTCTGCCATGCTTTTGGGTCCTTCACTGACAAATACTTGATCAGGCAATGCAACAAATATGGTAACTATTAGTCAGTGGGCCTGCAGGCAGTATGCCAAGATATTTTTCATCAAAACTTTTTGCAGGTATGCGACGTACACAAGCAACATCCTGGTACAACAACATGTGAATCCAGCCTGGGTGTAGCTCTTACATTGTAATACAAGCTGATATGGCTACATTAGCAAACCTCCCTCAGCTATGCCCCATACTTCTCTAGGGGGGAGGCTATGAATACTCAGACTCCATCCCCTTTTTCCCAGCACAGAAGAAAGCATCATGGGAGCATTAGTCTTACAGCACGAGGCTACATTGCCATGCTCATAGGATGGCTTTTGCCTTGTGCATTGGTGCAGGGGAGGGATCCACACCTAGAAAGTGTGGCTCTTTGGAAATCTGTTCAGAAGCCTAAACTAGTATTTTGCTGTGATGCTTAGGACATCAGTAGGATTGAAAAAATAATGTCGCTTTATGGATTTAAAAGAGAAAAAGTAAAAAAAAAAAAAACATTGGAACAGTGTATAATGAGAAATGATACAATGACTATTATCACAATCATTACTACACACTTTAATCCCTTCTGACTTTTTTACCATTGCAGGAGAATATCAGATAATGCCATGCTGCAGTGGTTGCCTTTTCTATATTGGACAGCATTGGGAGCCTTTGAAGGACTCGTATTTTTCTTTGGAGTTTATTTCTTGTTCCAAAACCCATCATTGGAAGGCAATGGTCAGGTATGGTAAATGTCATTTATACACTCTTAGCATTTCATACAAAAAACCTAAGTGAGAAAACCCTTTAGTTTAAATCTTATATGGCTTCTTAATAAATATTTAGGCTGGTTTCACACGTATCATACTGTATCCCGCTCAGCCAATCCGTGTCTGCAGTGGGACAGCGCAACGATTGGCTGAGCGGGACGCCAGGGAGCCTGGGAAGCATGCAGGAGCATGGGCAGGTAACTTATTGGCCCGGCAGCGGTGGGTTAAAGGAGAAGTCCGGCAAAATTTTTATTCAGTTATTGTATTGTCCCTCAAAAGCTATACAAATCCCCAATATACACTTATTACGGGAAATGCTTATAAAGTGCTTTTTCCCTGCACTTACTACTGCATCAAGGCTTCACTTCCTGGATAACATGGTGATGTCACGACCTGACTCCCAGAGCTGTGCGGGCTGTGGCTGCTAGAGAGGATGATGGCAGAGGGGCACTGAGGGACACAGGGCACTGGAGGGACACTGAGCATCCCCCTGCCATCATCCTCTCCAGCAGCCACAGCCCGCACAGCTCTGGGAGTCGGGTCGTGACATCACCATTTTATCCAGGAAGTGAAGCCTTGGTGCAGTAGGGAAAAAAGCACTATATAAGCATTTCCCGTAATAAGTGTATATTAGTGATTTGCATAACTTTTGAGGGACAATACAATACTCTAATAAAATTTTCACCACACTTCTTTAAGTGGAAAGGGGCTTCACATTCTCGCAGCAGAATGAAAATTTTCTCTGAGGATGGAAACCCATACAAAATGACAGTACCGGGTATTGCAGCGTATTTTGTTGCAGAACTCACAGGCTGAAATCCACTGCGATGCGGTACATGGGAATGAATAAATGGGGATGGTTTGGTCTCTCTGACATGTCAAAAGTATTTTTTACTGACAGGCTCTCTGTAATATGAGATGAAGATGCATAGTTACATTAAAATAATTTCATTTATTGCACCTGTTTGGTTTTTTTTTATATTTATTTTTTACGTAAACATTTTACATATCACCTCCTGTTTTTAATGTTCGCATTCAGATCATAACAGCTGGTAAGCCTATTTCTTTGACTTTGTGCACTGAAAGTAGAACCAAAATAATGCATACCTTATAGTCATTAGTATTTTACTTCAGAGCCAATGGCCTCAACACATTCCGAGCTATAGGTGTGTACTAATGCTCTCCCAAAGTTTAACTCACAATTTTAATAAATCTAATGGTCTACTGAGTCCCCCATGATTCAGCTGGTATAATGATACTAGAGTCAACAGAGCCTATGAAATCCTTCCAAGCACAGTGGTAATAAATGATGTTGAATACAAATGACTATGCATTAGTGCTGGACCTATCTAGAGGTTCTGACTCTCTTCTTTGCATGATGTGAAGTAGCCTAGAACACTTCTTTGTATAGAAGTTCATGCACATTGAGTATTCAAATATTTTTGTGACCGTTTAGTTATTAAACTAAAAATATTTGGATTATTTCATTTCATTTAACATTTATGAATAAATAAAATACAAATAATTGGCCTATTACAGATTCATTTTCTAATAAGATTTTTAGTATGGTGAAACGTTCCTCAGTAATGTAGATTAAAGGAGAACTCTGGACTGGGTTGATTTTTGGCAGAGTGCTGAGGAAGGGGGAGGATGAATGAAGTAACATTCTCTCACCTCTCCCGCTCTAGTGATGGTGCCAGTATCCCAACCTAACCTGCTGATAGTTCCCCTTTAAAGGAAACCTTTCACCCTAGCACCCGGGGCAGAGTCCTCCCGACCCCCCGGTGGAGCCCCGGATTCCTACCCCATCCTGCAAGTCCCGCTCCAGAAGCCGGTCCCGCTGCGGAGAAATTGCCCCCTGACAGTCTGTGCGTGCGATATGTAAATGACAAGAGATGAGTCCGACATTCGTATGAAATCACTGCAGCACTGGCAGCAAAGTTTTGGACTTTTTGGAGCTCTTATTTTATGAATTTCTGAAATTTGACGAAAAAAGCTGATGGATAGCGGGTTGCTGTGTTTGATGCTCCTGTTTTATGCATACGCTGTGCTTAAGTAGGTTTCTAGGCGTTTATATACAAGATTAGCAGCTCTTGGCTTCCGCTCAGTGTGCGCTTGAAGGTCTTAAACCTTATTTAATTTTGTTCCTGTTGCTTTTGACCTCCTGTTCACAAGTTATAAAGAAATCTATAAAATTATTACATTGCTCTGTCTACTGGAAAGAACCACAAGCTGTGCTTTTCCTATTTGGGGGCGGCAGCTTCCTACTATGTACGGCTACGAGTAAACCCTTACTTTTACATTTTTTTTTTTACAGCTTTTTTTTTTTTTTTGACACATCACACATATAAAGGGGTACTCTGGTGATAATCTTTTTATTTTCAATCAGCTGGTTTCAGAAAGTTATATAGATTTGTTATTTACTTCTATTTAAAGATCTCCAGTCTTCCAGTACTTATGAGCTGCAGTATGTCCTGCAGGAAGTATGCCACCCCTGTCCAAGACAGGAACTGTCCAGAGCAGGAGAGGTTGTCTATGAGGACTTGCTACTGCTCTGGACAGTTCCTGACATGGACAGAGGTGGCAGCAGAGAGCACTGTGTCAGACTGGAAAGAATACACCACTTCCTGCAGGACTTATAGCAGCTGATAAGTACTGGAAAATTGGGAATTTTTAAATAGAAGTAAATTACACATCTGTTTAACTTTTTGAAACCAGTTGATATGAAAGAAAAATATTTTTTTGCTGGATAACCCCTTTAAGCCGTAGCCTTAAAAGGGTAATTGTGGTCAAAAACACTTTTTTTAACTTGATTCCACATCAAGTTAGTTGCCCTTTTACACTTATATGTACATCCGGAGCAGGTTTTGTAGTAGAGATTTATTGTGTTTTATTTAACCTGGTTTTATTGTTTCTTTACAATGCTTCTTAATAAAGTTTTCTGGTGTTTCTAAGGGCTAAAAGTTTTTAAATTGGAATAATTCTTTGTGATTTTGTTATTTTTCAGGTATTCGGAAACTGGTCTTTTGGGACAATTGTGTTCACTACATTAGTGTTTACAGTCACATTAAAGGTAAGGTCCTGGCTTTCTCTGTATTAGGTTTTCTCCATCTCTGGTGAATCTTATACTGCATATTATAGGGCGAGTGCAGACAGAGCTTCGTCCTCATCATCAGAGGCTATGTCTCCTATCTCACTGTCTAAACAATTACTTGAGGCGTCATTAAGGCAGTAAAATCAGCAACTTTTTATACCAAGAAGAAAAAAATCCTATACTGATCTGTGAATCTTTTTTTTCAGCTTGCATTAGATACTCGATACTGGACGTGGATGAATCACTTGGTCATATGGGGCTCTTTGGCCTTTTACGTCATCTTCTCAATATTTTGGGGAGGAATTATTTGGTGAGTTTTGTAAATACAAATTTCCTAGTACAAATTCCCTAGTACAAATTCCCCTCTCTCTCATATGCAATAGCTGCTTGCCAGGGGGATGTGTGACCGCATGTAGCTTTAAGGCAAGAAAACCGTTTAGTATTTTTTGTTTTTGCAGCATTATTTTAAGTTTAAAGCCAACCATAAATGTAAGACTTGTCCCTGCCATAAACATGTAGGCTTGACTGCACTTGCATGTTTTATTACATTAGGAGAGCAGAGTAAGAAGCTGGCTGACTGACATAGCTGGCAGCAGCCGCTTTACCAGGGCAATAAAGGATCCAGCATGTTGCAGCTCAGCATGTTTTCCTTGAGATCTGGGTTTGTGAGTTAGTTTGTCCCCCTTACACATGAGGTCATGAATAGCCACTTAAAATTATATCGGTAACCGCCCACCAATTGGGTTAAGACTTAGTAGTGCTCATACTAGAAAATCCATATACCAAATCAACGCTTACAGCCTGCTTAGTATTTAAAACTTAGCTAACAATATATAAAAACTCTGAACAGAAACAAAAAACAACTGTGTATGCATTAAGCCCTCCCTGGGAGGGTCAGGAAGGGGATAGTAAGCCCTTACTAGACCATATAGATATACGTGTCCTTCTTTTTGGGGAACCCACCTCCTTGGTATGGTGGCCCCAACCAGGAAGACAATCCCTCCCTGAGCTATGTGCACACAACAAGAATAACGAAAAGGTGAATGTGAGGGTGCCGAAAAACTCTCATAAAAACAATATTTACAGCATTATGACACCTGGTCTCAAAATTCAACATGTTTCACCTGCTGAATGCTGGAAGGATCATCAGGGAATATACAGGGTGTCACAACTAGAGACAAGCAAAACTGATCAGTCTTGCTTTGTACAAAGCAAGACGAATCTGTTTAGCTTATCTAAAATGTGATTTTAAGGTCATGAGCCAATTTTGAGGAAATCTTTTTTTGTAGATGTATACTGTATCTTTATCGTACATGAGCCAAAGTATCAAGAATCATCTTGCTCTCCTAGATCTTCTCTTACATTTATATCCACTGTTGGGTTTTTTCTAGGCCGTTCCTCAGACAGCAGCGAATGTACTTTGTGTTTTCTCACATGCTGACATCGGTGTCAATTTGGCTTGCTATAATTCTGCTGATTTTTATAAGTCTATATCCAGAAATATTGCTGATCGTTCTAAGAAACCTTAAGAACGCAGGCCAAAAGGTAAGAAGTGTGGGATCTGTTGGTATGGGTAATAGTTTCTTTTTACTGAATTCATATGTGGATGAACAGATTATTATAAAGCCAAGGTATGACCAACAAAGAAGAGTAAGATGATTAATTTATATGATTATTACAATGTCTGGGCACAGATATCTCACAGGAATCACACAGGCTAGTAAGACTTCAATAGCTGCATAGTTTGTTAGATATGAATACATTTCAATGTTATACAATTTTTCCTTATAAAAAAAAAATATATATATATAATTATATTATTTAATAAAAATATTATTTTATAAAATTTTGTGTTAAAATTAACGAGAGTCACAGTCAGTTTAGAATCTACTCTGGGTGTCACCTGTTCACAAGGTTTCTTAACATGAATTGAATTTCAACACTATGTTCTTTTTTTTTTTTTTTCTAAAGATGTTTTAAATCCTGTGCTAATGCCCTTCTTTATCTCTAGTGGTCAAAGCTTTGTTTTTCTGATACAGAGCCTAAATTTTCCAAATGTAAAAAGTAACATTCTAACTACTTGTAGCCACCCCTTGAGGGAGCTAAGGAGCTTGCTGCAAATTGTTTATAGGACGGGCACAATAATAACAGAGTAGGCTCCTTCTAAGGGTATGTTCACACTGAGTAAATCAGGCGGAATTCCGTGGCAGAACACTTGCTCCTCTGCTGCCGCCTCTCTCCGCTTAGAGAAGAGACATGTGACTTCATTAAGCGGAGAGTGGTGGCAGCGGAGGAGTGCACGCTCTCCCATAGATGGGCTATGGCACACTGAGGCAGGTGGAATTCCCCCTGATTTACTAATAGTAAAGGAAGCAGGGGCAAGAAATGTGGAGCTCTGTACCAGTATAACTAAGCTTTAAACAATGTAAAGAAATTTTAAGAAACCAATCGGCACAGACTTTTGAACTTATAAACAACATTATAAAAGACAAATTATCCGGTTGTGGTTCGGAAGTATAGAAAGGAAGAGTGTATGGACTCCTCGAAGACTTAACCTGCACATTAGAAGCAATACCTACTACTACTGCTGCTACCTACTTATTACTTGCTGTGGCCTAAAAATACAATTAATCTATTAAAGTCAAAGATCTGGGCTGCCAAGGCAATTGCTGCGTGCACAGCGAGCTTGACCAACAGCGTTGCCGGAGTCCTTCCCCTGTATGGCGATGTCTTTTTTTTTTTTTTGTGAAGACATACACACACTCTCTTCATGTGCTTTCCTTGCTTGTCCCTTCTCTGTGTTGTGTTATTTTACTCACTTTGTTACCTCTCACTATCTTGTCTTCCTTGATCCTGCTTCCTTCCCTGCCCCCTGCTTCGGATCAGGTAACAAAACACTTGCCTTCCTCAGGAACGTCCACTATCTTCATGCTTTCTCAAACCTCCAGTACTCACAGTTTCCCTTGGAGTGACTAAGGTGAATTTGCTTTGCTTTTCTACTTTCTCTTTATTTCCTATGTTTTCTCTAGGAAGATATATATATATTTAGGCATCCTCTGTCTGTGTATTCATGGAGATCTAAATTGTAAGACCTCCATTGATCATGTCTTCAAAGAAAAAAACTATTTAGTCTATGTATCAGTTGTGCATATACCAATACCTTATTTCTATTTCTCTGTTCCACTTTGCTTCTGTCCTTGATAAATTCAGTAGGCACTAATCTATAATAATTCATTTGGCTTCCTATAATACGTTTAGTATAGAGTTCTATTTTGAGCTGATTTAATAACATCATTTTCCGGATACACAGACTATTATCTGATTGTGCTCATTATAAGGTTGGATAGGAGCAGCGATGAAGGAAATATTAGCATTTACTGTAATTGTTTTACTTTTATATTACATTACTTAGGTGCTATGCTGAATCTGTCAGCTGTATTTGCCTGTAAGAGCTGAAGATACCATTATATAACTGTGAGCATATAAAAGCAAGTCGTACCTTTCCTGCAACTTATAGTTGTTGTCAAACTTTTAAAACCGCCATTTTATTTCTCAAAGTGTCATGGAGGTGGGGCTAAGCTTCTCAAGTGCCACAGCCTGGTATGCCTTCTTTCCCTCCTTTACCTTCCTGTCCCTCCTTGACTCATGTACAGGGCTTTGTTTGTCAATCAAGGAAGGGCTGAGAGATGGGTCAATCAAAGTGGCGTGCCAGGCTGTGGCACTTCAATAGCTCAGCCCCGCCTCCTTGACACTTGGTTAAGAAATGTAAAGATGATTTTGAGTTTTGCAATCTCCATCAGCTCCAGGAAAGGTATAGTTTTCATTTATACCCTAAAAGCTATCCAACATTATATGCAGTTCTTGGCATCAAATACAGCTGATAGGTTCCTTGTAAACTCTCATTAAGAGTCTGTCCACACGTACAGACTCGCAGCGTAAATCTCGCTGCGAGTCTGTCAGGTCCTGGCAGTTCCCTGTCACTACATACTCGCAGCGGTCTTTCTGCCAGCCCCTTAACCCCTTCTGCTGCCGCCCGTCTCCCGCTCTGTATATACATTACCTGTCCTCGCTGCACGGGGTCCCGCTGTCCTGCTCTCCCGCCCAGCCAATCAGTGGCTGCGGCTGGGCAACACACTGATTGGCTGGGCGGGAGAGCAGTACGCCGCAGGACCCCGTGCAGGTGACAGGTAATGTATATACAGACACAGCAGAGCGGGAGCCGAAGGGGTTAAGGGCCGGCAGAATTACATATGTAGTGACAGCAAACTGCCAGGACCTGACAGACTCGGAGCGAGATTTACGCTGCGAGTCTGTACGTGTGAACTGACCCTTAAGGTAAGTTCATGACAATGCGCCATTCCTTGCACTGATCACAGGGTCTATCTATCTATCTATATGATTAGTGGGCAACTTTGCGGTAGAACAGATGAGTTTCTAATTGTTCCCTGGGTGAAACTTCATGAAATTGCTTTCATATTCAGCTATTCTTCCCTATAGGCCTCATGACAGGAGTTCAGAGACAGAATCATAACATGGTGTGTGTGAATTATGAAGTTGCAACATTCTGTAGTTTTTCTTTTATGATATTGCAGAAAAAGTTATTTTAATCATAATGTTTCAGTATAACTAGTAAAACATTGCATGAGTGTCACTAAACAACCCTCTGAACCGCAGCTCTAGGCATTGAATTTGACTACCCATCCGAAGTGTCACTGGGGCAGGCAGCTTTGTCTTAGGGAATTCTCTGCCATCTCACTGATAAGTCAGTATCTTATTTGATGTTGTTTGAGATCAGGGGATAGGTAAGGAGTTTGTCACATCATACTTACCAATTCTGTTTGTAGTGGCAAACTGTGTACTTCATCTTGAGCTGCAGTTCAATGGGCTCTGTAGCAGATTATCCTTATTGTGAATGCTTGAAAGGTTTTATACAGCATTAGAAAAATATAGCTGCTTACTTCCAGAAATAGCACCTCTCTCATCCTCAGTTTGTGTGTGGTATTGCAGCTCAGTTCCATTTCAGGAAATGTAGCAAAGTTGTAATACCATACACAACCTGAGGTCAGGTATGGCACAGTTTTTGGAAGCAAGCAACTATGTTTTTGCAATCCTGGACAACATCTTTTAAGTTTCTTTTTTTTCTACAGGAGAATTCAGTAAAAAATAATCTCATATGTCAATAATACACATTAGAAAGTTATATAGGTGAAGTCTGTAACTCAAGACCTAAAAATGTATAAAGCACTTAAACCCCATTTGACTGTGCACAGAGGTTACTTTTACTGAACATCTGACACATTTTAAAGTGTAACTGTGATTTTTAGCAGAAATCAATAGTACTAAAGAATATAAAAAGTCTGTAATATATCTTATCAGGCAAAAAGCAAAAAAGCTTTTTTCTGTACTTTTAAGGCTGTTCCCCTTGATCACAGGAAACTGAAACATTTTTGACTCGTAAGATATGTTATAATGTTTCCTTTATTCGCTTGTACTACTGATCTAGGTTTGCTGTAACAACAACGTCTATTTAGTATCCTATTAGGAGCATTCATCATTTACTTAAACATAAATAAGACCCATTTATCCATAAAGCCATGTACATACTATAATTTATAGTCTTTACAGCATGTTCATTCTTCACTTATATGTTTGTGTCACTATTTTAGAGGAAAATGTGCACCAAAACTGGTGGTTCAGAGTCTACCCGATCGACTGTAAGACCTCTACTTTTAAGAACGTTTTCTGATGAGTCTAATGTACTATAAGAGGTACATAATCCAAATTATATAATGAAACCAATCAGCTCTAATCCGCTTCAGACTTTCTGATTGATGCCTAATTTTGGGATTGTGGTATGGCTACAGAATCACCGCGCTAATGAATAAGGATCAGTTTTTGTTTGCTGACAGAATTGGAACTAACATACTTTTACCCATTTATAAATCCATGTAAAATGACAATAAAACACAATGGCAGACTAACCAGATATAAGCATCTAGCTTGTATGAGTCTTACACCTGATATAGTTTCCATCAATAGTTACCATCCAGTATAAAAAACACACTTTTGTTTACAACCTGATTCCAATTGTGTAGCTGAACACAAAACTGACTTATTCTGTTATAGAAAAAGCTGAAGGGAAGCAAAAATTTCATCTTTAACAGCATTTGGTGGCATATGGCTTATCTGTGTTTTTATTGCTAAGCAAAGATGCAGTACTTCTGCCTGTTTATAGTGGCATCTGCTAGGCATAAACTCATTGTAACTTTTACAATGTTTATCGCACTTTAAATAGTCAGATAATCATGCGGGTATGACTATTTAAAGGAAATGTGTCATCAGAAAATGACCTATTGTTTTGTTAGCAAAGAAAACTCCAAAATTGCCTTAAAAAAGTCAAATTTAAAGGGAAACTGCCTTGCTGCCAGTTTCCAGTTACCTAATAAGCCTAAATCATGTAGATACCTTCCTTTTTGCTGTGTGAACTATGATCTTCATTTCGCACTGACTGCGTCATAGAGGCGGGTCTTTGCCAGCCCCACTCTCCAGCCACCACGTTGTCTTTAGGCCACCCCTGCCTCCTCCAAAACGCCGCACCGTGTCACAGACCTGCCTCTGTGACTCTCCCAGTGCGATATAAAGAGCGCAGAATTACACAGCAAAAAGAAGGGTACCTACAGGATGTTCACTAAGTAGGTAACTGGAAAAACGTTCAGCTTTCAGTCTGGCCTCTTAATAAGATGGCACTTCCTTTTCTGTAGAGACAACACTTGCTATGTCCTCCCTACCATCACAGGCTGGATTGCAATGAAAGAGGACAAGATCATAATGTCAGAGCTTACATTGTCTCAGGACATTGAGCTCTGCACAGGTCACAGAGCATCCCTAGAAAACTCTCCAATAGAACTTAGGCAGCCTCAGCTGCTGTAAAGCAAATCTCTTAACTGCTGTTAGCAGAGTAGAAACTCAGACTGTATGGCTACCTGCATGATAATGTACGGAAAAATAAAAATCTGAAAATAGAAGCAGATTATAAAAAGAATCAACAGGTTTCAGAATCTGGCCCTTATCGGTTAAAAGAAATCCAGATGACACATTCCCTTTAAGCACATGATTACATCACTCAATCTACATTTTCTAGTTTATTTTGTTAATAAGGCTTTGAGTAGACGCAGCACTGTTCTGGTAACTGTACAGCATGGTATATCTGGCAGAATGGAATACAACACCGCAAACGTTCCTCTTGCTGAAAAGTCAGCGAGGATTAAAACCTACTGTCATGAAATAGAACAGATGTAAAGGTGAACTAAACCCAACACCACAATCTTATAAAAAGAGAGATCCTGATATCATTCATACAGTCAGTTAGACAAGAAGATGGTGTGCATGAAGAAGAGTAACCAATGACTGCTCGATATAAGACTGCAACCATGGCGAAACATAAGATTGGTATAGGAGCTGTAGACACTAGATTGGTGGGAGACAGTTGACCTCCATGGTGGGGGTCCTAGAGGTCAGACCCCAACCAATCAGCTAGATAATCCCCTTTTAAGTAATATGATTGCAAATGTGTACTTGGCATTTCACCGGTTAAATGATCAATTCATCTCAGCCACATCTGTTTGTATAAAATGCATGATACTTAATAGAGTCTGCATGGCTGGCCCTTTTTTCCTGAGCTCATCCTTAAGTATATGAAGCTGCAGATGGACTCAGACATATGTTGTACAGGAAAATCTCCTTTACACTACAAACAGCTTTGGGTTTCAGAACAGCTAGTAAGGGATTTCTGCCCATTATCCAGACAATAGGACTTAATAGCCAATGACTGTAGCTTGGGGTCCTGGCACAGAGTGGCGACCTCACTGGGGATTTTTACATTTTGATTAGATGCTTTGCATGCTACTGGTTTATCGGTCAATTTCTTGGGAAATAACCTAAGTATTCTTTTTTTCATACCTCATTGGGGAACAGCATTCCTCACAAAAAAAAAAATCTTTTAAAAGCGGTATTCCATTAGTCCCATATTGATACCCTATGCAAGTCAGGTGAGTGGAAGCAAGCTGTGTGGTATGAGGACCATCTCCTTGTATGGATAATTCAGTGTAAAGGGCCTTTAGAAACAGGCCGATCTGTGCCTGTATAGTACCAATCTAGCAGGTTGCCATTCATTTAAAGAGCCTATAGATGACCCGATCAGTTGGTGGCCGAGCTACACAAATTATTGGGCCTTTAAAAGGGTTATCCAGTGCTACGAAAACATGGCCACTTTTCCCCCTCTCTTGTCTCCAGATTGGGTGGCGTTTCCATTGAAGTAAATGGAGCTTAATTGCAAACCATTCCTGAACTGGAGACGAGAGAGGGGGAAAAGTATCCATGTTTTTGTTGCACTGGATAACCCCTTTAAGTTCCTAAATGATGGCTTTTCATCCCCTGTATACACAGGACAATAAGCAGCTTATAATAGTGATTATATGACTCATTCCACAGCTGATCACCTGATTATCGAGAACGATATTGACACTCATTCAGCTAAAAATCAGCCCCTGTGAAACGGCCTTTAGCAATGAAGCTTGCAGTGGTATTCTTGGATTCCACTCCTCCAACCCATCAGTTGACCCTGAAGCCCCCTTTCCCACTAACCATTCTGCGTAGACTAATTATTACAACTTGTGTTTTTCAGAATTTACAGATCCAGCTGCCTACGCTGATATCCTACAAAAATGTGGAGAACGGGTGCCTGTCTCGAAAAAGATTTGAGGAGTACAAACTGAATCCTCTGCTGTCCTTTGACGTATATCAATGATATACATGAATACACTGTGCAAGGCCAACAAGACCACTACTGACTGGGAGCGTCTCTCCTTTGCAACCTTCATATGTTACACATAAGATCAAAACAAGTATTCTCTTCTGGCCAAGAACACAAAGGGCCATGCAATGATAAGAGAGGACTCCAACTTCTGATTCTTATATATTCCCCTTGCTGCAAGGACTTATGGATGTTCAGACATCGCGTCTGGATGAATTACCTGCCTAAATCTCTTGGTGCATGTGCTGTATTGATAACGTCGCCTTTATGCAAAAACCTTGCACATCCCTTGACGTTGAAGAGATGTATCCTGCATTTTTATATTCATGAGAACATGGGTTTGTAACAGCCGAGTAACTGCATATTATTGCACAGGAATACTTATCGTCGTCTTTACTTTTTACTTCTTCATTCATTTCCATTGTGTAGAATATTGTCAAATATATTTGTATTTATGGAAGAATGTTTTATTTAAAAATCGATTTTTGGGCACAGACCTAGCTGGTATAGCATTACTGGTGGCTCTGGCTGTATGAGTGACCGCTATCTAGGATACATCCTATATAAGTATATCCATCTATATTTCCATAGGGGAATACAGCTTTGCCTAAATCAATTCTCTGTGCAGAGATGGGTGTACCTGTAGTGGACTTCTCTAAGGTGAGCAGTTTACATTCAGCTATGTGGACAAAGCAAAAGCACCCCTATAGTTGTTCAGTAATGTTATAATCATGGGTCTGGGGGGTCATACCAGCTAGGTAATACAGAACCGGCACTCAAATCCCAAACAGGATGCAAAACAGTGTGACCCATTGTCTTGCTGCAGCCAAATACCATAAAACTGCATTACTTACCAAGCCTGGAATGATATAGAATATCACTGCTGCAGAAGACTTCACAAACGTGCAGAAGCCGCGAGTATAATGTCTGGATGCCAAAATATTAGTTATATTCAATCAGCTGTCTACAATAATTTCAATATTTGATATTAACATTTATCTACATTGCTTTACGTCTTAGACCATAGTTCTTCCATAATGTTTTTCTTTATTTTTTGTGGCCAAATCGGGTTTCCCTTTTTTTCCATCTTCACAGTAACCAAAAGCAGCGGTCTGATAAGTTTCTTGGCAATGCACTGAGGGTTGCTGCAGTTTATACCAGAGTTAAGAGATGTGGTTTGTTACTGTTTTGAAGAAAAAAAAAAATATAAACTATTTATTAAGAAAAAAAGGTATATTTTTATATGAGGTGTCAAAATAGAACAGTACTAAGCGGTAGTATTTATTAGACTCGATGATTGGCTGCAGATCTGAATTTAGTACAGTCCTATATTACACCACAATAAACGCACAATAATTGTGTTTACAGAGGGTCTGTATATCCTTACACTTATTATAGTGTAATATTTTACCCATGAAAACCATTCCAGATTTTAATACTATGTGTAATATACATACAGGAATATGTTTTGTTTTTCCTATTAAATGTAGATTTTACATTTGCACACATTTTATGTTTTCCTTTTATACATTGGGATTTCCCAGGTCAGTGTGATCGTAGAGATGTTGAATTTAAATGGGCTATTTAGTAAAGTGAATGTATTTGAGAGAACACAAAGCCTAGTAGTGGTCAGAACTGACACCTGTGTGAACTGTTGTCTATCACCTATTGTTGTGATTTAAGTCAGCAATTTTTTTTTTTGTAACACGATATTTGTTGTTTATTCCATTTTTGTAGATATATAGTCTAGTTGCATTATATAGTCTATATAGAATTATATAGTCTATGCATGGTGCACTGAAGGCCCTATCAGTGATATAGGCATGTTCAGAGGCCTTTGATGTATATATGGTGTAACACACGACCAATAAGAGCCAGACTCTGTATGGAAAGAGGTTTATTATCAACATATTACAGCAGATGGTGTCATTCAAGGTAATAGAGGTCCTTTAAAAACAATTGATCATCAGAAAAGTACCTATTTCTTTATATTAAACCTATTTTTTAAGAATTGTTGGTGATTTGTTATTTTTATTTTATATTTTCCATTCCTTAACTATATTATAAAGTCCTTATAGGGAATCTGTCAGCACCGGGCCCTCCCTGAGGTGCTAACAGTGTGCTGTAATTGGCAGTCCCCTTGTGAGCATGTTACCTTTTGGTAATCTGTCTGAGAGTAGATTATGCACAATCTCCTGCTGTATTGAAGAGTCGAAGGGGGAGATTTATCAAAGGGTGTAAAATTTTGACTGGTGCAAACTGCCCACAGCAACCAATCACAGCTCCTCTTTCCTTTCAGCACTGCCTAAAGCTGAGCTGTGATTGGTTGCTGTGGGTAGTTTGCACCAGTCTAAATTTTACTCCCTTTGATAAATCTCCCCCAAAGAGTTTTCTTCATGAATAATCTCTGTTGTCTGCCATTGTATGAGTGTCATAAACTGCATACAGAGGAGTAATCTGCAATCCGATATAGTTGAGTCTTCAAGCTGTGGTCTAGGGGTAAATCACCAGTCTAGAGACCAATAACAGTTTTTTTCCTGGGTTTATTTCCCTGATAGAAAGGAAATATAGTTATTTATTTTTTTTACTTTATTCTCATCATTGCATAAAAAAACTGAACTTTCAAACTAATATGGACCTGATTGAGAATTCTTTGCATTTTAAAAAATGATATAATAATGAGAAAAAAAGTAAATAACTATATTTAATTTCCATCACGTGAATCACACCCTAAAAATAGTTTTTGGTCTCTATAAAACCACAGTTCTAACACAGTTAGGCTTGGAGATTCAACTATATCTGATTGTAGGTTGGTCTTCTGTAGGCAGTTTATGACATTCAGAGACACTGTCTGACAGGGTGAGCAAGCAGGAGACCAGCAGCAACGATTATTCATGGTCGTTCATAGGTCATGGTCCAAGCTTAGTCGCTCCCCCTCTCTGCCCACTTCACTGAAAATATCCAGAAAGCTCTAGAATATGACCCTTCAGTTTGTTGTGTCTGTTGGTCGGGCTTGCTATAAAGAGTATTTCTAAATGCTGTGAAAGGAAGCACTGCCTATCTGTCTTCCATAGTTCTGAAACCATCAAAAATTCATTTTGTTTTGTAGGTTTGTAGCCTTCACCCAGTACAATACAGCTGTATTCATTCTGTAATCGCTCCTGTGTCTGTGACAATGCTCAGCACAAGGCAGCATGCTGTTAACATACAGTACCTATTTCATTCCTGAATGCCCCAATAAAGTTATCTGTACATGACAGGGAGATGGTGATGTAGGCTGGAGGGGATGGTCGAAGAGTGATATCATTCGGGGGGCGGGGCTTGAGTTTAGAGACAAGACCAGCTAGGCAGAGGATGATGCGTCATCTCTGGAGGGAGGAGTTAGGAGCTGCTGAGGCAATACCACACTGAAGATTAAACGACCACAACTAAATAAATCATGCAAAAACCACACTGTTACTGAGTTATATGTCTTGGAGGTATAGGTTTATTTAAATACATGTTTATGATACCAGAATATCCTTTTAAAAGCAGTTCACGCAAGATGGCTGTCCCCATAATAATGTAGGGAAAAAAACTGTCACAAAATAAGGACCGAATAGAAAAAGAACATATTTTAGTATCTGGCTCTAATCTGTAAATAAAAAGAATTTAGGTTGGATGACCCTTTTCACATATTTGGGACAATTTTTTAGGCATGCCTTGTGTCATGTGCAGGGAGGTGGGCTGAGTTCTGACCATCACCTATTGTGAATAGCTTGATCCCATCTTGTCTATATACTGGTTCATTGTAATCCTGCAGTTATAATGGCACTAAGGGTAAAATTGTCTATACAGAACAGGAAGTCAGCTTATGATTAGACATAATGGACTGCAATTTTCGGATCACTTTATAATATAGATAGCATAAGGAGAAAAAGACTCCACCAAACTTTTTTAAAATGTTGAATATAAAATGTTGATTAAACAGTAGGTCATTTTCTGATGACTTATTCCCTATAATAAACGCCTTAGAGGACTCTACCTGTTTAAAGTGAATGTACCATCAGACCCGGGCTGAAGCACTGTTGGCAGGCCAACCCACCCCCAGTGGGAGAAACCCCCTACCCCTCTATGATGCGGCTCTATTAGAATCAATTAAGCCGTATCATAGAGGGGCGGGGGTTTCCTCCCACTGGGGGTGGGTCAGCCTGCCTCTAGTGCTTCAGCCCCAGCCTGATGATACATTCACTTTAAGGGGTTTATATCAAGGGACGACACTTTAGTGGATGACGTTCTGTCACCTAGTCCAGTCTAGGCAAAACTATTTACTAATACTCCAGTATGTTCTGGTGACACATTTGCTTTACACTAAATTAACCCTAAATGTCTTCCTATGACTCCCTACTTAGGCTTCAATGATTTAGTTTCAAACTTTGATGCCAATTTTACCTGTTCGCTGTATGGGTTATTTACACCTACATTCCGCCAATGTTATTTTATGATTACATTTCTGAGAAACACCTTGTAAAAATTGTTTTATAAGTCTATAAATCAAAAGTATCCTTTCAGTAAGTGACAAGCTGTGTTTAATAAGCTTGGATGCTGAGATACACAGTCTATTCGGATACACCCAGTAGGCTTGTGATTGAAAGCTTTATGCCGATAAGGCAGATTGTGCTTCACTTTCTAGACCAGAACTGTAAAGTAATTAAAAAATGTTATTGGCCATCTCCACCAAAAATATTGCCAGAACGTAGGAAAAGTTTTTTTTTTTTACCATATTAGATGGACGGTGGATAAACTGTAACCAGAAGAATGTTAGTCACTGCATTGTATTTAGTACATTTAAAGGTGTAGTTTCTACCAACAGTGTCTTTATCAGTCCTGGTGCTGTTGCTTCCTTCTTAAAAAGTACTTTGCACTTGAAGGATTGTGACCATAACCACTTACAATGGGGCATCCTTCTGAATCAGAATAAAATTATGTCAACCCCCTCCCCAAAGTTTTATATTGTGCGCTGGAAAATTGTGCTGACTTATGTTTACGTTCACGGAAGGCTAAGTAGGTGCCTAGGAGACACTTCCTATAAGCAAATGCAAGAGCACTTTTCCCACAATATCGACTCTGATATGGTGTCCTGCCAATTTCCTAAAGAGAACTTGTTCTGCGGATAGATTCCTATGAGAAGTATAACCAATAACTTATAGCCTTATTTCTTTGATTCTGTGATTCAAAATTTCAGTTGAAAATTTTCAAGATGGTCGTGTCCTTTGACCCTTGGAAAGTCGAGACTTTTAACAGTGACTGCTGTTATATAGAATTAATCTCTTTATTTCTATGCTGTACATTTTCCAAGGGTCTTATACAGTATGTGTAAAATCTTTCTCTAGTGTCCTAAGTAGAGCTGGTAACTTAAAGGGGTTATCCAGGCTTACAAAAACATGGCCACTTTCTTCCAAAAGCAGCTCTTCTCTGTCCTTAGTTTGGGCTCAGATCCATTAAAGTGAATGGAGCTGAATTGTAATACCACTTTTTTTTTTACAAGAAGGTAGCTGATTTTATTTTTTTTTAAACCCTGTATAATCCCTTTAAGGAGCACCATTTACGTAATATAAAATGAATGAATTTTATGAGAAACACTATTTCTATTAACTTATATTTTCTCATACAGATACAACTTTTCAGATTTTTTTTTTAATCACTATATATGTTCATTTCATTATAAATGTTTAAGGGTATCTGTAGCCTTTACAATTTCTGGTGTAACACCATTGAACACCACAGGAAAAAAAAACATTTTTTTTCTTCTTTTTCTTGTTCTGTCAATGCTGCTTCTGTCTTCTGTTATAAATGGAGAGGTCTTTATCTGACAATGTAAATAATTGACAATACCTGGAGATATGATGGTGACTGTGTGTCTATGTTTGCATGTCATTGTGTGTTGTATGTATGTTTCTGTTCTTTATAAAAGAAGCATCTGAAGCGTTTGCAACTGTTCTCTGTGAATGACTCCTATTAAAGCCAAGTATTTAATCCAGATTTTAGTGCCATTTATTTTTATATTAAGGTGTTCTATAGACAAAGCATGTAGACTGTCCACTAACTAGGATCTGACCTCATGATTTTGCATGGTTATATGGTGTATGCTTTTTGCTTTGGTCAGACCTGATAACCAGGTAAGTTAAAAACTATTTTTTTTTAATCTATTAAAGTATAGCACACCTTGTGTGATCCTATACTACTTTTATACTCTAATAACGGGAGAAATATGCCAGGTGACGTTTTGTCTACATGGACAGCTCTTCATTGTGGATCGTACTGTATGCAACTAATAGAAGACACACACTGAGTTTCTAACATGCAGCCAAGGTGGGATCACTAAGACATTCCCAAGGAGGCAGTGTCCCCATTGAATGAACTAGTATTTATATGAAGTCATTAGGGGTCTGCTAACAATGAGAATATTATGCAAGCTAGATATGCATTGCCTGGTTGGAAAACAAAAGGTCTTAAAACATGTTTCCTGAATCTTAACATACATCAACACAGTAAGGCTTTGCCCACACAGAGTAAAACTGGCGGAATTCCGCCAGCCTCCGTGTCATACAGGGAGTCTATGGGAGGCTTGCGTGCCTCCTCTCTCTGCGCTGAAGAATAAACATGTCAATATGGGAGGCGCGCGAGCCTCCCATAGACTCCCAGTATGAGACGTAGGCTTGCAGGATTTTGCGGTTTTACTCCGTGTGAATGGACCCTATGCAGTAGAAGATTATTATGTGACCTAAACATACCCCTGCATTATCAAAGCCTGTGTATCCCAGCTTTCAGATCCTTGAGTCCCAACATCCCCATCATATGAAAGCAGTTTAGGATCATGCATTTTCTAAACATTTTCCTTCACGCCCCCCATATACTAAACTAAATAATCCCACCCTGTATGATAGGCTGCATATGTACCTTCTGTCCCCTGTTTGTGTTATAGATGTCTTTTGGGTAAACCCATTTTTTGTCTCCTGTCTCTTAAAGGGGTAGTCTAAGGAGCAAAAGAGGGGCCCCATTACATGTAGCGATAATCTGCTGATTTGGCAGATTATCTCTCCATGTAATAAAGACAACAGCTGATGAAAACGATCATTGGCTGATCCTGTTGTTTAATCCTGCCTAAAAATCATCAGCTGCCAGGCACACATCGCAGCATTTAATAGCAATGCGCTGTTGACAGATGATGAATGTGTAAAAAAAATTAATATATTTTATATGTAGCTGTCCACACTCAGTGTTCTCACTTCTGCCCACTGCACTCAGCTACCGCTGGAACTTCTGAGCCTGTCTGTGAAGTGACTGGCCACTCGACCAATCACTGGCTGAGATTGGATAGTGCCACGGCCAGTGATTGGCTCAGCGACCTGTCACTTCAGAGACCGGCTCTGAAGCGCAAGCAGCGGCTGCGGGTAGTGGGGGGTAGCTAGGAGAACATCGTGAGCATGGAGAGGTATGTATGTAAGTTTATTATTTTACACTTTACACATTTGTGCTGATTAGGCTCCCTGGGACTCTGTACAGACTTCACAGACTGTTCTCCTAACATGTATTATATACTAGTCATCTGGGTGGTGTTTAAACTCTATGCTTGTCTGCACACGCTGCGGGGATGATTGACAGGCAGAGGCCTGTTAGATTCCACTTTGCCAGTCAATTACCCCCACAGAGTACACTGACAGGCAGAAAGCTATGACCAGTCACTGCTCAGGCACCACCCAGATGACTAGTTCACAGCTCTCCCCCTGCCTCGCGCACAGGATTAAACAATGTTTTATCGATAAGCTCAGTAAGGGTATGTGCATACTACGGAATCCTGGCGGATAATCCGACGCGGATTCCACAGCTCGTCCCCCGCTTGTGGACGCTGGTGGCTGCACGCATCTCCGCTGGTCACATAGGCTTCATTCTATGGTGTGCCAGATTCTGCCATCTGCCCGAAGAATGAGTGAGTTCGGGCGAATCTAGAAAACCATAGAATGAAGCCTATGGGACCAGCGAAGATGTGCCACAGGATTCCGTAGTGTGCACTTAGCCTGCTTTTCACTAATCATTGAGTTGTGTATTACAACCCTTACTTGATCTTCTCCCTATTTCTCCACTTCCGCCCCTTGGCCCAACCTGTAAATATACTTTCTGTGATAAAAGGGGCCAGGTATGAAGGTGCAATAATCATGCCTGGACGCAATGTCCAATAGCTGCATGAGGTTGCCACAGACCTTTACACCGAAAGTGATTGCTTATTTTGGCTATATCATTGAGGGAATTACCCTTCTCTAAATGGATGATCTTACGGAGGAGCACTCACATTCTGACCTTTATTATCATAACATTGTAATATCAGAATGCTTGCTGTCTTGGTTTGTATACTTGCACAATTTACTCTTCTTTCTTTGCAGAGCCAATATCCGGTTCTCACTTCTGTTTACGGTTTGGGCGGGGGAGGTAATGTTTTATAAAACCAGTGTTTTCCCGTGCATGTGGCCATAGATTTCAAGTTTTATACTTTGTGACTTTTTTAAGGAAAAACTGCATGAATGTTACTGTGGGAACATGTCCCAAAATGCATACTGGATATAAAGGTTAAGGGAGATCTCATTAAAATTGCCTGCTGTTTTATTATATGCTGCAACCATTGGATGTAAATTTAGTTTCGTAATGCTTAGGTTTAAACTTATCATCTTTCAAGCTATTTTATATTGATGTTTATTCAAATAAAAATGCAAATTTCAGGTTTTGTTAAATTTTGTCCCTTTTTTCCTAAAATTAAAGATGTTTTTGCCGTGTTTTTTTTTTAGGTAGATGGCAACACTGAAGGTTCAGATAATAACCTCTTGTCTTTGGTCCTGGCAACTAGTGAAACGGGCATGTTCTTAGTTATTAGTTGTCTGTGAGAAATCACCATGTACAGAACCCAAATCTTTCCATTACCTATTTAGTACATAAAGGAATGATTGAATAGGTGATCAGAAGATGATTTTATGGATGATATGTTTGTATAACTAAAGGCCCTGTTACATGGCCCCATTCAGAGGAGCAAGTGAGCGCTGACCTGTCAAGTCAGTGCTCGCTTGCTTCTCGTTCCTCGCTCGCTGCTGGCGCTATTACACACATCAACAGCGAGTTGGTAAGTGCAGGGGGGGTGGGGTCACAGGGTGATGCGGGGGTGCTGCAGCCCTTAGAAGATAACGGCGGTCCTATTGCACGGAGTGACGTCAGCAGATAGTCTTTTGTATTTCAGCCTGTTGAAAGACTACGTTCAGT
Organism: Dendropsophus ebraccatus; assembly: GCF_027789765.1. Lineage (NCBI taxonomy): Eukaryota > Metazoa > Chordata > Amphibia > Anura > Hylidae > Dendropsophus > Dendropsophus ebraccatus. Next base: position 66,732,326 of record NC_091463.1, read on the forward strand.
AGACATTGTGCATATCGGCTGATCGATGTCTTTTATTACATGAATCGATTATCGTCCTTAATCGTTTTGTGTAATATGGCCTTTACATGCCTATGCCTGCTTGTAAATTCTCAGTTGTTTAAATTGAAAAACCAAAACATTTACACACTGAAAATATGGCCGATAATCGCTTTGAGTAATAGAGAATGCAGCATCACATCTGTGTATGGCTTGTGTTTGGTATTGCAGTTTGGCTCCATTGATGTTAACGTGAACAATTGTGGCACTGTTTTTGCAAAAAAAAAAAAAAAAAAAAACAGCCATGCACCTACACTTAAAGGGGTTATCCAGCGCTACAAAAACATGGCCGCTTTTGCACCACTCTTGTCTCAAGTTTGGGTGGGGTTTTGAAACTCAGTTCCATTGAAGTAAATAGACCGCTAACACAGTATCTGACACTTTGTAAATGACTGATCTCCTTTAAAATACAAACATTTCACATACAGCTTTAGGCTATGTTCACACAGCGTATTTATACGGCCGTTGTTGCAATTTACAACAACGGCCGTATAAATACGAAAAAAATACATTGGCCGGGTGTCTATGGAATTCCGGCCGGAGTGTATACACATAGTATACATTCCGGCCGGGACCTTTGCTTATAAGGACACAGACACAGATGACAACAGTGACAGACAGAATAGGAGCATGATGTCCAGCATCAGACTGAAGTCCCTGCTTCTGTACGCATATTAGCATAGCACGCAACGTAATATGCATGCAAGAGCAGAGACATCAGTCTATTGCTGATCTCTCTGCTTTTGTACTGTAGTGAGCGGTCATGCAGCGTTGTGCAAAAACAGCCAGTGACGCCCCATCAAGCACTGTATAATCAGATCACAATCAACGAGGATGGTAAGGAGGCACTGCTGCTTGTGCTGTAGAAACTATACATACTGTATGTGCTGTCAGTTTCCAGGGCTACACAAATGATACATGGATCATTTGTGCATTCCGGCCTCTGGATTTGTCATGGCATGGAAAGACACTGCAAATGAGCGCCGATCTCACTGATCAGTGCTTATTTTCTGCTGCCCACGGCTGACATCACTAAATGTAAAAGGACAGCATCATATACACTCACCGGCCACTTTATTAGGTACACCTGTCCAACTGCACATTACCACTTAATTTCTAATCAGCCAATCACATGGCGGCAACTCAGTGCATTTAGGCATGTAGACATGGTCAAGACAATCTCCTGCAGTTCAAACTGAGCATCAGTATGGGGAAGAAAGGTGATTTAAGTGCCTCTGAACGTGGCATGGTTGTTGGTGCCAGAAGGGCTGGTCTGAGTATTTCAGAAACTGCTGATCTACTGGGATTTTCACGCACAACCATCTCTAGGTTTTACAGAGAATGGTCCGAAAAAGAAAAAACATCCAGTGAGCGGCAGTTCTGTGGGAGGAAATGCCTTGTTGATGCCAGAGGTCAGAGGAGAATGGGCAGACTGGTTCAAGCTGATAGAAAGGCAACAGTGACTCAAATAGCCAACCGTTACAACCAAGGTAGGCAGAAGAGCATCTCTGAACACACAGTACATCGGACTTTGAGGCAGATGGGCTACAGCAGCAGAAGACCACACCGGGTGCCACTCCTTTCAGCTAAGAACAGGAAACTGAGGCTACAATTTGCACAAGCTCATCGAAATTGAACAGTAGAAGATTGGAAAAACGTTGCCTGGTCTGATGAGTCTCGATTTCTGCTTGAACGTGACAATGATTTCACTGTACTCAAATGGCCTCCACAGTCACCAGATCTCAATCCAATAGAGCATCTTTGGGATGTGGTGGAACGGGAGATTCGCATCATGGATGTGCAGCTGACAAATCTGCGGCAACTGTGTGATGCCATCATGTCAATATGGACCAAAATCTCTGAGGAAGCTTCCAGCACCTTGTTGAATCTATGCCACGAAGAATTGAGGCAGTTCTGAAGGCAAAAGGGGGTCCAACCCGTTACTAGCATGGTGTACCTAATAAAGTGGCCGGTGAGTGTACTTGTGACATACAGCAAAAGAGGACTTTATATCCAATGTGACTGCCCTTCATCCGGGTGTCAATTACAAAATGCCTAGTGCATCATGTGAACATAAAGATCATCATCAGAGAAAACACGCACATGTTCCATATTGATAGTAGTTTAATCTGTTCAAATATTAGGGGGAAAAAAACAGAACACATTAAGGCTGGGTTCACACTACGTATATTTCAGTCAGTATTGTGGTCCTCATATTGCAACCAAAACCAGGAGTGGATTAAAAACACAGAAAGGATCTGTTCACACAATGTTGTAATTGAGTGGATGGCCGCCATTTAATTGCAAATATTTGCTGTTATTTTAAAACAACGGCTGTTATATTGAAATAATGGCAGTTATTTACTGTAATATGGCGGCCATCCACTCAATTTCACCATTGTGTGAACAGATCCTTTCTGTGTTTTTAATCCACTCCTGGTTTTGGTTGCAATATGAGGACCACAATACTGACTGAAATATACGTAGTGTGAATCCAGCCTAAAAGTACAGAAAAAAATAATGACATTGCTCCGTTAATCAACATGGTCATCAGGCGTCTTGTGTGTAACAAAATCTATTCAGTTAGTCAAAAGTCATTTCAACCTCCAATCAATTTTATATCTGTATCTTCTTTTCGGCTTAAGGCATTCAGCATCAGCAGGTTTCACCAGCCAGATTTAAAAGTTGTAATTTTTTTTTATTCGATGCAACATAGTGTTGACAAACCTATATTTACTCTTGATAAAGTTTATACACAGCTGCAGACATGAGAGGAGGAAATGAACACTTTTTTTTTTTTTTTCCCCCCACACAAATTATTTAGAAGCCCCCCTGGGGATCTTCTATATACACAGCACTGATCTCCCATTGAGATCAATGCTGTGTAGTGTATATAATAGTATATAATAGAACAATGATCCATCAGATCATTGCTCTATTATACTGGTCTGCAGCAGACCAGATACATGGAGTGCCGAGCCGGGATCAGTGTCATTCCAACATGAGCCCCGGCCGGCTCAGTGCAAGGGATCTCCCCTCCGCGATCAATTATATCTCCCAATTCAAAGTCAGAAGCCTTATTTAACACTTTTTATTTTAGTCAGCAAAAAGCTGCAGGCAGGTTTGTGTGGGATACTTGTGCTAGAAACTGTGGTCACATGGCATAAAAAAAACGATGCCGTTACCTAGGGTAATGCTAACCTTGTAATGTTATATTCAATATATTAATGTCAATGAAAACTATAATCCAGCCTTGTAGCTAAAGCCCCCAGGGTCAGTGTAAGGGTCCATTGGTAGTGAGAACTTCATCCCACAAGATCAATAAATTATATTAAAGAGCTAATTTTGCAACAAAAATGTTTTTATATCATCTGGTGAAAAAGTTATACAGTTTTGTAAATGACTTGTATATAAAAAATAAAAGTCTTCCAGTACTTATCAGCTGCTATATGCCCTACAGGAAGGGGTGTATTCTTTCCAGTCAGACACAGTGCTCTCTGCTGCCATCTCTGTCTGTGACAGGAACTGGTTTCCTATGAGGATTTATTGTCTGTTCCTTTCATGGAAGTGACAGCAGAGAGCACTGTGTCAAATTGAGAAGAAAACTCTACTTCCCTTAGGACATACAGCAGCTGATAAGTACTGGAAAACTTATCAGAAGTAATTTACAGATCTATATAATTTTCTAAAGCCTAAACACATAGGGGGACATTTACTAAGGAGTCTAATAAGTGCAACTATTCTAATGGGGATAAGTGTGTATTTTGTTCTAATATCTTGTGACTGATTCATTAAATTGTAGCACTGCCATAGGAAATGCATCTAAATGAAAAGGCACGACTATGAAAATATTGTGCAGTTTTATTCACCTGGTACTGACCAGACGTAAGCTTCCGCCTGTTTATGCGACTTTTTAAAAAGTCGCAAATGATAAATTGGGCGCCAATCCCGGATTATGCGAACTTTTGGGTGAAAACTTAAAACAGGCAGATTAAAAAAAAAAGTTGCATCTAAAAATATTCATCTGTTAAATACTGGTTTATAAATAGAACTTAGACAAAAAATGGGTGAAAAATCCAATTATTCACCGAAAATTAGGCGCAAAGCCCTTGATAAATGTCCCCCATTGACTGTATGAGTTCTCTTACAAATGCTGCTATATCCAACCATGTGAAAGCACCTTATTATTTCAAAAATACTATGGATAGACAATTAGGAAAGTCCTATAAAAATGTAACGTCCAAGTAAATGTACAGAGGAAAAGAAAGAAATCAGAATAAGTGACACGTCCTCTTTAAGAAAAACTTGAAACAAGCCAGCTTCTTAATGTCTTTCATTTGTGACTGGCTCCAAATCACTCCTGGACTCATTCGCTTCCTTTGAACTATGTCCAGAATTGGAGGAAAACCTACTTAAGTGATGATTGAATTAGATAAATGTATAATCGTCCAGTGACACAGGGAATTAATTGAATCTATTCGCAGCGATGCTTAATGAATGTGTCACCGCCAAATGTTCTCTGTCTTTGTTACATCACATAATCCGCTCCGAGTCACCAGATAAAAAATGGACTCTCTTTGGTCGCCCTAAGGATTATATGTGATGGTGAGACTGTACAATAGTCTTTGCTGTATGACTATTATTCAATAGCAATGTTAACTTTAAAGGGGGTCTCAGCGGCCATTAATTCTCCCTTACAGCATCCTTGGTTAGGACCGAAGCCACATCTGTAAGGAGTTTGCACTTTCTCAGTATGCAGGCCTGGCTTTCTTCAATTGATTTCTTATAAAATCGCACCTAGCATCTGTGCGCGCGTCTGAGATAAGAAATTAGACAGTGATTTCCACTGGGACCAGGCCTGACGCAAGTGACAGCATCTGCGAGCTCAGCCGCGGCAGCGTCATATGACTAACTACAAAACTGTAAGAAAGCAGAACATGACTATTATAGATAAGGGTGTGTTAAATGGCTATTCATTGTTATGCTATGACTAGTGTTGAGCAGACTTGCTGAATTGTTCAGGTTCGGTAACGTTCTCCAAACCCAAATGCTGGGAGTGGCAGGCAAATGTATGCAGCCATAGGCCATGTTCACACAATGTAAAAATAAGGGCAAAATCTGTCCATATTTGGATAAATATGGCCTGTAATAAAGAACATGATCATTATTCCGCCCTTATTTTTACATTGTGTGAACATGGCCTATGGCTGTATCCATGTTTTCCAGAACTCCCTAGGGCGGCATCCAACTTCTTCAGCTGCTTGGAGTCAAAGGAGGAGTGTTATGGTACGTTTACACAGACAGATTTATCTGACAGATCTTTGAAGCCAAAACCAGGAACAGACTATGAACAGGAATCAGGTCATAAAGGAAAGACTGGGATCTATCCTGTTTTTAAATCCATTCCTGACTTTTGCTTCCAAAATCTGTCAGATAAATCTTTCTGTGTAAACGCACCCTTATGCTACGTTCACACTACGTATATTTCAGTCAGTATATTTCAGTCAGTATTGCAACCAAAACCAGGAGTGGATTAAAAACACAGAAAGGATCTGTTCACATAATGTTGAAATTGAGTGGATGGCCGCCATTTAATGGCAAATATTTGCTGTTATTTTAGAACAACGGCTGTTATATTGAAATAATGGCCGTTATTTACTGTTATATGGCGGCCATCCACTCAATTTCACCATTGTGAGAACAGATCCTTTCTGTGTTTTTAATCCACTTCTGGTTTTGGTTGCAATATGAGGACCACAATACTGACTGAAATATACGTAGTGTGAATCCAGCCTAAGGGTTCATAGAACATTATTGAACCAGAACAGTCTGGCAAGTCTGCTCAACACAAGTCCATGACAATCAGTGGGGGTCCAACCTCTGAGATCTTTGCCAGTCCACAATAAGAGGGCTAAAGTCACTAAGCAGGAAGCAATTTTCACAAAGTTACAGCCCCCTTACCTTGCAGAGATGTGATGGGTGGGGTGTAGTGGGGTAAAATGGGGAGTCTTTAGGCTGGCCTATTCATCCCAGGTACTCTTTTGCATACAGTATGCATCACAATTAAAGCAAATGTACCATCGGTTTTGCACATGGATAGAACATTGCCAGTGCCGCAGCCCTTTTTTTTTTAACCACAGCGCTGGCGCCATTCTATCCACGTGCAAAACATAAAGCGAATGTACTGATGGTACATTCGCTTTAAACTACATTTTCAAAACAAATGCATTGTGGCCACAGTTTGAAAGAGTTAATACTGATAGGTTTATAGGCTGGATCATTTCTTTATACAACCCCTGGTAAAAAGTATGGAATCACCAGTCTTGGATGAGCACTCATTCAGACATTTCATGCTGTAAAACAAACTCAGATCAAAAACATGATACAATATTAAGGTCATTCCAAAGTGCAACTTGTTGGCTTTCAGGAACACTCAAAGAAATGAAGAGAAAACATTGTGGAAGTTAGTGAATGATACTTTTATTGACCAAGCACAGGGAAATAAATATGGAATCACTCAATTCTGAGGAAAAAAGTATGGAATCATGAAAAAAACATAAACAAAAGACCATTCAGAATACATCACTAGTATATAGTTGCACCACCTTTGGCTTTTATAACGGCTTTCAGTCTTTGAGGCATGGACTTGATGAGTGACAAACAGTATTCTGCATCAATTTGGTGCCAACTCTCTTTGATAGCAGTTGCCAGATCAGCTTTGCAGGTTGGAGCCTTCTTGTGGACCATTTTTTTCAATCTCCACCACAGGTTTTCAATTGGGTTGAGATGTGGACTATTTGCAGGCCATGACATCGACTGAATGTGTCTTTCTTCAAGGAATGCCTTCACTGTTTTTGCCCTATGGCACGATGCATTGTCATCTTGGAAAATTATTTCATCATCTCCAAACATCTGTTCAATTGAAGGGATGAGAAAACTGTCCAAAATGTCAATGTAAACTTGTGCATTGATGGAAGAATTAACCACAGTCATCTCCCCAGTGCCTTTGCCTGACATGCAGCCCCATATCATCAAGGACTGTGGAAATGTGGTTGTTTTCTTCAGGCAGGCCTCTTCATAAATCTCACTGGAACGGCACCAAACAAAAGTTCCAGCATCATCACCTTATCCAATGCAGATTCTTGACTCATCACTGAAGACAACTTTCATCCAGTCACCCACAGTCCATGATTGCCTCTCCTTAGCCCATTGGAGTCTTGTTTTTTTATGTTCAGGTGTCAATGCTGGTTTTGGTTTAGCTTTCCTGTATAGAAATCCCATCTCCTTTAGGCGATTTCTTACGGTTCGGTCACATACATTGACTCCAGCTTCCTCCCATTTGTGCTTCATCTGTTTAGTTGTACTTTTTCGGTTTTCAAGACAAATGGCCTTAAGTTGTTTGTCTTGACGCTTTGATGTCTTTCTTGGTCTACCAGTACTCTTGGCTTTAACAACCATTCCATGCTGTTTGTATTTGGTCCATATCTTGGATACAGCTGACTGTGAACAGCCCACATCTTTAGCAACCATGCGTGAAGGGTTACCTTCTTCAAGAAGTTTCACAATCCTCTCTATTGTTTCAAGGGACATTTCTTTTGTTGGAGCCATGGTTCTCGCCACTCCACTTCGTCCAGCAGCCCTCCAAGGTGTCATGACTGCAGGTGTTTTTAACTGCAGACTAACGGGCACATCTAATCTGGGGCAGGTGTCCATTTAGGGAAAGGAAATAGACTGGGTGTGTCCTTTTTTTTCTACCTCCAATTTGAGTGATTCCACACTTTTTTCTTCAGAATTGAGTGATTCCATATTTATTTCCCTGTGCTTGGTCAATAAAAGTATCATTCACTAACTTCCACAATGTTTTCGCTTCATTTCTTTGAGTGTTCCTGAAAGCCAACAAGTTGCACTTTGGAATGACCTTAATATTGTATCATGTTTTTGATCTGAGTTTGTTTTACAGCATGAAATGTCTGAATGAGTGCTCATCCAAGACTGGTGATTCCATACTTTTCACCAGGGGTTGTATGAATAGCTATCTACTGTTCACACCTCTGCAAAACTCAGTGGATCATAACTGGAAAGAACGGCTGTGCTGTTCCCCTTACCTGTGGATACCTGAGAGAACATGGTGGTGACTGGTAATTCCCTTTTCTTGACTAGCAGTACTGCATTACTGAGGCTGGTAATGCACTTAAAGGGAAAAAAAAATACTATTAAAAAAAATCTCAAGCCATCTGATACTTATCAGCTGCCGTATGCCCCAGAGGAAGTTGTGTAGCTCTTTGCAATCTGATACAGTGCTCCCTGCTGTGCCACCTTTGTGTCAAGAACTGTTCAGAGCAGGAGCAAACCTCCAGAGCAAAACTCCTTGTTCTCCTGAAGCAGGGAGCAATTTGTTGCACTGGAAGAAAATCCACCACTTCCTATAGGACATACAGCAGCTGATAAGTACTGAAAGGTTAATTTTTTCATTTTATTTTTTTTAAGGAGAAATAACTTATAAATTTGTATAACTTTCTGGTATCGGTCAATTTAAAAATATGTTTTTTTCCCCTCGGGATAACCCCTTTAAGAGAAGTCTGACAAAACTGATGACTCAAGAACAAGAGGACACAGTGGGAAGTTAGTTGGGGGAAAGATCAGAAGAAACGTGAGAAAATATTACTTTACTTACACTTACAACAACTTCTAACATTACAGCTACACCACCTCCTAGTTATACCCTGTAACATCTCCTGATATTACTCCTACAACACCTCCTGGTTATACTGAACACTTCCTGGCATTACACTTACAAGAACTCCTAATATTTCATCTACAACACCTCCTGGAATTACTCCTACAACACCTCCTGGCATTACTCCTGCAACACTTCCTGGCATTACTCCTGCAACACTTCCTGGCACAACCCTTAGGGTGGAATTACACGGAACCATTATCGTTCAAAAAATCGTTAAATTGTTCGGATCTAAACGATAATCGTTTCGTGTAATAGCAGACAACGATTAAACAACCAACGAGAAATCGTTGATCGTTTGATAGAATTCGGACCTATTTTTATCGTTTGATCGTTAGCACATCGTTCGGTGTAATAAGAAGTCATAGCTGAAACGTACGCAATAGCAATGACAAAACGTACGCAAGAACGATCATTGTTCCGTCTAATTGGGCAAACAATTTCAGGTCGTTTTTTCATAGCGGTTGTTTGAGATCGTTTATTGTTAGTCGTCAAAAAATTGCTTTGTGTTCTAGTACCCTTACAATACCTCCTGGTTATACTTTTGCTACACCTCCTGGCATTGCCCTTACAATACCTCCTGGTTATACTTTTGCTACACCTCCTGGCATTGCCCTTACAATACCTCCGGGTTATACTTTTACTACACCTCCTGGCATTGCCCTTACAATACCTCCGGGTTATACTTTTGCTACACCTCCTGGCATTGCCCTTACAATACCTCCGGGTTATACTTTTACTACACCTCCTGGCATTTCCCTTACAATACCTCCGGGTTATACTTTTGCTACACCTCCTGGCATTGCCCTTACAATACCTCCAGGTTATACTTTTACTACACCTCCTGGCATTGACCTTACAATACCTCCTGGTTATACTTTTACTACACCTCCTGGCATTGCCCTTACAATACCTCCTGGTTATACTTTTGCTACACCTCCTGGCATTGCCCTTACAATACCTCCTGGCAGGGGCGTAGCTAATGTCTCCTGGGCCCTGGTGCGAGAGGCCAACTTGGCCCCCCCCCTCCATTCACGACCAAGTGATGCTATTGGTGTGTATATATATATATATATATATATATATATATACACACACACACCAAGACAGATATTACCAATAACACCAGCATATTGGAAGAGAAAGTTTTATCACCGTACATATTACCGCCATACTGTTACCGATCAAATCCTGTATACTGAGACCAATATTACCAGTAATACCAGTATATAGGAAGGAAACATTACCGCCACACCACAACCACTACCATCACCACCATATTGTTACTGACCAAATCCAGTATACTAAATCACCTCATCCAGTCATATAGAGGTGGCCCCAGCTCTACACAGGTTCTATACACCATATACATTACAGTGCAGTTATATCAGGTGACTCACAGGAGACGTCTTCTCTGATCGGAGTTCTTTCCTTTTCATCTTCTCCATCCGTCCTGGGCCGTTATGAGAACTTCTCCGAGCCACAAATCCACAGAATCTGCCAGACAGACATATTAGGCTCCTCACTCTGGCACCATCCTCATCTCTATACACACTGCACATCTGTATTGGCCCCTTTACACCCTTATTTAGTGGGTAGCCCTGACTCTATGTGACCCCCGAATAATATATGCCCCCCTCTGTGTATTCCCTCTCCCCCTATGTTGCTTCCCCAAATAGATGGCCCCTCTCCCCCCCATGTTGCCCTCCTTATAGATGGCCCCCTCTCCCCCCCACCCCCCCTTATAGATGGCCTCCTTTCCCCCTCCTTACAGATGGCCCCCTCTACCCCCTCCCTTATAGATGGCCCCCTCTACCCCCTCCCTTATAGATGGCCCCCTCTCTCCTCACCCTCCCTTATGGATGGTCCCCTCCCCCCCCCCCACCCTCCGTTATAGATGGCCCCCTCTCCCCCTACCCTCCCTTATAGATGGCCCCCTCTCCCCCCACCCTCCCTTATAGATGGCCCCCTCTCCCCCCACCCTCCCTTATAGATGGCCCCCTCTCCCCCACCCTCCCTTATAGATGGTCCCCTTTCCCCCCTCCCTTATAGATGGTCCCCTTCCCCCCGCTTATAGATGGTCCCCTTCCCCCCCTCCCTTATAGATGGTCCCTCTCCCCCCCCCACCCTCATAGATGGTTCCCTTTCCCCCCCACCCTCATAGATGCCCCCCTCCTTCCCCCCACCGTCATAGATGGTCCTCTTTCCCTCCACCCTCATAGATGCCCCCCTCTTCCCCCCACGATCATAGATGGTCTTCTTTCCCCCCACCCTCATAGATGCCCCCCTCTTCCCCCCCCCACCCTCATAGATGCCCCCCTCTTTCCCCCCACCCTCATAGATGCCCCCTCTTCCCCCCCACCCTCATAGATGCCCCCTCTTCCCCCCCACCCTCATAGATGCCCCCCTCCTTTCCCCCACCCTCATAGATGCCCCCCTCTTTCCCCCCACCCTCATAGATGCCCCCCCTCATAGATGCCCCCCCTTTTTCCCCTCACCCTGGAGGCTGATAAAAAAACAGAATAAAAGTTAACTCACCTGACAACGCGCTCCCACGTTGATCCTCACTCCTCCTGGTCTGTCCCCGGCTGCTGCGCGGCTGCCGGGTGTTGCGTCTTTACCCCGGCAGCGCACACATCCCAGAGCTCCCTGTGCGCCGGAACCGGAAGTCAGGGCCCAAGGTGCGCAGGGAGCTCTGGGATGCGCGCGCTGCTGGGGATAAGACCCGACACACCCGGCAGCCGCGCAGCAGCCGGGGGAAGATGGAGCCGGACTCTTGTGACCGCAAGCAAAACAATGCTTGCGGTCACAAGAGTGATTGATCGGGGGGGCCCCGCGGGCCCCCCTTCGCGGCAGGCCCGGTCACGGCGGCGACAGCCGCGACCGTGGTAGCTACACCACTGCCTCCTGGTTATACTTTTACTACACCTCCTGGCATTGCCCTTACAATACCTCCTGGTTATACTTTTACTACACCTCCTGGCATTGCCCTTACAATACCTCCTGGTGTTCTTTTTACACCTCCTGCCGTTATCCTTACACCTCCTGACATTACTCCTCCAACACTTTCTAGAATTATTCCTAATACAACATAGAGAAACGATGTTATAATAAAAGTTATGATAAAAGTTACATGTTATTAATCAGAAGATGAAAACAGCCAAACACCTATCACAATGCATTAAAAAAATACAATAATATGGAATGCACAGAGGTGCAAACTTTGCACTAGAAGCGGTATAGTCAAAAATAGGGGCTTTTAGGTCAACGTTAACAACTGTAAACAATATGTAAACTACTATGGTGAGCAGAACCAATAAAAGGAGAACAGATCTCATTAGTGGAGGTATATAGAAAATCCTGACCAATATGTCGTGGACGCAAATTAGCTAGAAAGTGAAGGCTATCCCCCGCTTTTTTTTCCAATGAAAAGATCGATGGATGTTTTTTTAAAAAGCAGCATGCTCCGACTTTTTTTTTTAAATGTCTGTGTTTGTAGGGGGGGGGGGGGTGTCTTTATGGCATTTTTTTCCCCCCACATGTTCTTCAATAGAAACCCTTGAATCACAGGATGAAGGAATCACAAAACACATTTATAAAAAAGAAAGAAAGAAAAAAGAAAAACATAACATGCCCCCCTAAAAAAAGAAATCATAATTAATAGTAATGCACACCATTTTCGGGAGGGAACGTGCAATTGTTTGCTGAAGGAAAAAAAAAAACATGCAAAAATCTGTGTAAAGAAAATGAATGGAGTGTAGCAACCTCATTTCTTAGAATTTTCAGTAGTGTCCAGAATCATTTCTCATTGTCACTATTATTTGTCATTATTATACAACATAGTGACCTGTCTATCACTTTAAGAGGAGTGTGCACCAGTGTGCAGCCTGGCTGCAGTCTATAGGTGGACTGGGAGAGCCCAGGGAAGCAGCAGCAGCAGTGCAGGCTGTCACATTCCTGACTCTCTATAGAAGGCAGCAGCCCTGTCCTGTGTACATGACTCCTGTTTATAGTGCCAGCAGCCCAGCTCATTGGCTGTGATGGGGAAGTTAGAAGCAATCCTAGTAGGTTCTGGGCTGGAGAAACTACAGGGAGGGGGGGAGGGAGGAGTGAACTTGAGCTCTGGCTGTACACAGCTATCATTAACACTGATGTGATCAACTTGCATGGAGTCAGATAGCTGCTGCTGCTGTCATATACAGGAGAGGGCTTGCTAGGTGGAGGGTCCTTGAAGAGAGGGTTGTACCAGGACATCTGCATCTGGCTTGCTTGGCACACTGTGGATTGGTGTTTTATCAGGCACTGACAGATCTGCAGTCTCACTGCACCTTATACATGTGATGATGTACTGAGAGCTGCTTTCTTGGAGGTGCACTGATGTGTGGCCCTTGCAGAAGCTCAGCTGCTAGCTCTTTGGGACAGGCACCACAAGTGGTCTCTCTGGGAAGTTATACCAGGATTTCCATCTCATCTCAGTCACTGCAGAAACACCAGTGCCCCATCCATGAGACATTGCAGTATGAAATGGGGGCAAGCCTGCACTGACCCTGCCCCACCTGGTGCCACCCAGCATCCTCATTGACTCAGGATTGGCATGGCATCCCCAGAGACGGTCAGGATATCAGCTTTGGAAATGGAGAAGTATTACAGTCTTCAGCAGGCGCTCTCGCTTCTGGACACACTGCTGGAAAGTAAGTACATTTTTCCGTCCTCCTTCAATAGTAGTTTTTTTCTCCCCTGCAGTCTATAGTGTAACTGCAGTGCTGCACTTATACCTCTCAAAGCTGCATCACTGCTCTCTATGAGTACGGGAAAGTTGTGCTCATAGTATGGTAGCCCATTCATGGGACAACCAGATCCTGGGATTCCAGCTAAAAATATGAATAATGGATCGGTGGGTGTCAAACTACTGGGACCCCCCGCCGCCGTATGACCATAGCTAAGTAGTGTGTAATGGTTTGGTGAAAATCCAAAAAGAGAGGAAAGATGAGGGCACTCACCATATAGCGTGATCTTCTTTCTTTATTCCATCTTTATACGTGCATTAAAAGTACTGGACACATCGGGCTTAGCGAGGACGCCAGACACCCACCTGATCTGGTGGGTGTCTGGCGTCCTCGCTAAGCCCGATGTGTCCAGTACTTTTAATGCACGTATAAAGATGGAATAAAGAAAGAAGATCACGCTATATGGTGAGTGCCCTCATCTTTCCTCTCTTTTTGGATGTTTGAAATTGTCGTATACCTCATTCAGTAGTGAGCACCAACCAGTGATCTATCCTCCTATCCTTATTCACCCGTGGGATCCCATGTCGTGAGCAGTGCCGGTGACTGTTTCTTTTGAAATTGGTTTGGTGAAAATGTGTTGGTGAGTGTTGTATCTGTTGCACACAAGCCAATGAAATGTTTCATTAGTAGATATCTTATATATTGGATACCTTTTGAATGTATGGTTATTATTAATCATAATTGTGCTGTGAGGCATTTTTATTAATAAATGATCTGTGTTAAAAACCCATCCATGGTGTTACCATCTGGTGTTTTGTTACTAGGACGCAACATCTAGGAGCCTCAGATCATACCTCCACAACCCCTTTCCATATACTCTACCAGGGTGGTAGGGCGTCATAGATGGGGGTCTCCCACTTTAAGAGCCAGATCATAAAACAGCTGTATATCATAGATTCAGCTCTGCCAATATGATTGTGTATTACGTATTACCTGGCTACACTCTCATTTAAAGGGTCTATGTTATACTCCATTTGTTTTGAAACACTGTGTTGCATGGTGTGTTGAATGGCTGTGTTAAATGAATGGCTGTGTTGAGTGAGTGCCTGCTTGTAGCTGATTTATATGTGTTAGAAAAGCCGAACCAGCTGCGATTAGAGGCTCACCAGTTCACAGGGATGTAACTATAGGGGGCAGCAGTTGCACCCGGGCCCTGATGCCTGATGAGGGCCAAGGCCCATCTTCCTCATAAGAATACACCAGTGTTATCAATGCAATGCTATATATGATGTAGAGGTCCTGTCACAATATCTGGGCACATATTTGGATGGGTAGCTCCTGGTGTGATGTCATCTAGTCTTCACTCATCCTTCTGCTTCCTACTTTTGAAATGGAGGCTTGTTTCAGCAGCGATGCCCGCTCAGCCAATGACTGACTGAGACAGGTCCCCGCTGCAGTCACTGATTGGCTGCCAAGATCCACCAACCAAATATAAACTTCTTTTAGTGCCTAAATAACCACTTGAAATGGCAGATTCCTCCCATGTAGCGACGTGTCAGGGGAGGGGTAGGCATTGGTGAGTGATCCAGGTGTCGCTAGCGCTGTTAGGATGTTAAGCATTGGAACTCACATATTCTTAATAAAACAATATTATTACCATAGAACTCTATGACAATGATTTCCCCTCAAATACGGAAATGGGTCATTCCATTGAGGGATGCATGAAATCCCTTCTTTATTAAACATTTTGGAGTCAATGAATGATGACTTGAGGGGATGTGTTGCATTCCTGTGCACAGCTTATCTCTCGCTCTGTCTGACTGTACTTTTCTGTTCTGGAATGCAGATATGTTTTATGAAGACAGAGATGACAGTATATATGACAGTATATATCTCTTGTTATGTCTCGGTCATAAAAAAGGGAATCTGCAGATACAAAGCACCCCGAAGGGAGCGACCCGGCTGTGCTGATAGGCTTCAGAGCATGCAGTCATACTGTATCACAAGACCCGGTGCATTATGAATGCTAATAAGAAAAGCCTGATACCACATAACTATTGGAGCATTACAAGTGTACAGACTCACTGGACCTTATTGTGAAATGTTGGAAGAAGGAAGCTGAAAGTTCACGGAATGACCTTAAAGTCACTGGGAAAAAATGTTCTAATTATCATTAAATACACTGAGTAGTGCAAGGCCCAGGGAGTTCCTGTATTCTCCATTGTTTATAAGACACTAAATATGCTGGAGAATTGTATATATTATCAATAAAGTGGGAAAGAATACCAAAATGACTGCCATTTATAAAGGACACAATGCAGAGACCAGCTTGTAATGGGGGTTCTCCAATGGACTATAGTCGCTCCAAATCTTCATGCCACATGATGCAGAATTCATTGACTGATGAAAATAAGTTGAAAAGGCAATTTTAATGCTCATTTGTAATGCAATAAAAAATAAAAACAAGAAAGCCTTTGTAGCCATCATGTGGCATTACTGTCATTATTTATGGCGGTGCTTAGATCTCAGCCTTCGTTTTTTGTGAATAAGAAAATGTATATATGAAAGCAGAAACTCCACTTAATTATACTTATTATAATATATACTTATTATAATGTATCACCTACCCATAGGGTATCCCAGTGGTGGAGGTCCCTAGTGACCTAAGTGAATGGTGAAGCAGTGTACATGCTTGGTCACTTCTCCAGCTTAGGGGGATGATGAAGATAGATGAGTAATGGACTTCACTATGTAGATAGGTGACATGTAATATTGATATAGCCCTCTATAATAAATGAGCTGTTATTGTCAATCGTACCTATAGTATGGCAGCATTTTAGGATCTGTATTGCTGCTGTAACACGCACCTATTGTACGGTCCTGAACTTAAATCACTATACAACCCTGCAGAGTTTGGCTCATAGTGCAGTAGAGAGAAGGTAAGCTAAGGTTATTATAGGCCCTACAGTTCAGGCCTATCCAGTCCCTAGTGGATAGAGATGCTGGGAACCTACAGATCTGACCAGTGAACTTCAGTAGAAAGCAAGCGATTGACATTTTACCAATCATACATGTGCTGCAAAATTTTGGGAATTGACCTGTGGCTTTTTATTTTCTTCCATGTATTAGTCACAGATGTATTGCAGATTTTTCCTATTGTCTTAAAGGGAAACTTACAGCACGGATATGCATATATCTGACAAAGACGTGAGATCACAGAGACAAGGTAACAGTACCTACAGGGTGCTCACTTAGGCAGCTGGAAACTGGGAAGTTAAAGGGCTACTCTAGTGATTCCCCCCCCCCCCCCGATAATTAAAACTCATAACAAACTTATATAACTTTGTAATGTCCTTCAATTACCCTCCTGCCCCCCTTCCCTGTGACTCCCCCCTTGACCTCCCCTTCCCCCTGGGAGTATTAAAAGGCATACATTCCTGATCCCTGTCGCCCACAGCCGGCGCCATCTTGTGTCAATGACGTCTTCCCAGCGGGTCGGCCCCATGGTGAGATGTCAGGAGATGGATCACAACTTGCTCAACTCTGGAAAACCCAGAACGTCCAAACCTTAGGTCCCATTTACACAGGTCTAAAGCTCCATATCCCTGTGATCAGTCCTGGCTTACATAACCTTTAGATATCTCAATTAACCAAGCGGCTGGTATTCCTACAAACACTCATTTGCCTAATAACTAACCCATGTATAAAAACCTCTATCCAAACAGCCCAGGGATTCAGTGGCACAATGCAATGCTTCATTTCCCCTGTGGTGGCGCTGTTGGCGATCTAAGTAGTTGCTTCCAGATTCCCCAAAACATTACAGTTAATCACTGCAGGCCTCAGTTATTTGTGGGGTGGGGGTGTTACTTCTAAAGTGACATTAATAGGTGCATCTAAGTGTAATATTTAGAGATGAGTGAACCTGGAGCATGCTCGAGTCGATCCGAACCCGAATGTTCGGCATTTGATTAGCGGGGGCTGCTGAAGTTGGATAAAGCCCTAAGGCTATGTGGAAATCATGGATATAGTCATTGGCTGTATCCATGTTTTCCAGACAACCATAGAGCTTTATCCAACTTTAGCAGCCCCAGCTAATCAAATGCCGATTGTTCGGGTTCGGATGGACTCAAACCCGAACCCGGTTCGCTCATCTCTAGTAACATTGCATCTTTCCCTTGATGCTTTTCTGAATACCCTTCACCGTATGATTGATGAGCGGTCGTTGCTTACAGGAAGTACCTATCAATAGTAATGCTAGAGAGTGAATGGCTTCAGAGCTGTACTCTAAGCTGACGTGTCATTGATTTGTCGTGACAGGCTTTTGGCCCAAGACTTTTCCCTTGAGAAAGCCATAGACATTTATAGAATGAAATTTTAGAGTCATTGGATTTATATTTAGTGAAATAATAATTTATAAATTATTGATTGACATTGATGTATTATAACTTTCCTGGATAATCTAAAAATGGTCACCCCCGTGACCTGCCTTCTCCCGTCATTTGGCTTGGCTGGTTCAGTGTGATGTTAATAGTAAGCTGTAGATTGCACTTACATTGTATAATCATCAGTCAAGCTAACAATCCAATTTCTAGGAGCTGTAACATGGACGGTGTAACTTTGCCAAGTTTGTAAAAAGCTGATGACTGGGTTTGATCTGTGACCTTAAAGACATTAATATTTGTAACATTTAAGGACTATAAGATTAGTGGGTGTCTCTTTCACAAGGTAGTCACTATGGCCGTAATTCAATAAGGACATTGTCAAAGAGAAAGTCTAATGCCCCGCCTGGCTGTATTGGTATAGGTACTGACTTGTATATGTATGGCCATGTAATGTTCATTTTAAAGAATTTTGGGTGTTTGTGTGCAACGTAACATAAGCAAAATTATATATATATTTTTTTTTTAAATCCCGAAGTTGTGCTGTTCTTATTCTGTCCGCTAAACCTAATAATAGGCTTATACACCGTGTTCAGTAAAGGATACCAATTACCATTTTCCTTATTATTATTACAGATAGGATTACAATAAAAGGAAACAACTGCATATACAGTAGATATTACAGGATCAACCATTTCTAATAGGTGATAGCCAATAGCTCCTCCTCCCTGCCTAGTGACCTCTGTCAAAGAGCATGCCTAAAAACTTCACCCATAGAGGTCAATGTTTCCCATCCTTTCTATTATTTCTTTCAGTCTATGGCGCTGCTGTAAAGCATATCTCTAAATTCTGTTAAAGGGGTTATCTAGCGCTACAAAAACATGGCCCTTTTTCCCCGCTCTTGTCTCCAGTTCAGTTGTTGTTTGCAATTAAGCTCCATTCACTTCAATGGAACTGAGTTTGAAACCCCACCCAATCTGGAGACAAGAGAGGGGGAAAAGTGGCCAAAATAGCAGAAGCTCGGGAAATATGGGTGCCTCTGTGATAATTTAAAAAAAAAAAAAAATGTCAAACAGAAAATAGAAACAGATTAGAAAAAAAGAACATGTCCAGTATCTGGTTCTAGTCTGTAAAAAAAATTCAAGGTGACACATTCCCTTTAAATTGGCATAATGGGTTGTATCCAAAACAAATGATGAGAACATTATATATCATAGTAATCATTTCCATAATGTAGATATTACTTGGGATATACAGGGGTTGGAAAATCATGACCTCATAGATTATGAGGCCCAGACAAGAAGAAGACGTCTGACTCATGTGTGTACTTGGCATGAAGCGACATGTAATGTGATCATGCTTTAACATTGAATTACAAAACATGCCTGACTTCAGCCGGGGCGAAAACTAGGATAGATGGCGGCCTGCTGCATGAGTCTCATATTCAATCATACAGTAACAGTAGTGTCAGTTTTATCTTTTTCTTAATTTGAGTTAGTAATTTGAGGTACATGTGTATACGAAGAGTATATTATGCCCACCATTGTGGTGAATGCAAAATAAATTAGGAGCATGGGTTATAAGCAGTCATTAAACGTTCATTCACCCAGGGCATAAATCTAAGGTCCTTGTTCTATTAGCTTAAATGATGTTCACCGGAATAATAATGTCAGACAGGGGACTGGTAGACACGAGACAGGTGAGCCCTATAACTGGCACCCACCCCGTGATTGGGGAACAGACCCCAGCCCCTAACCAGAGTTGACTGGTGGTGTCAGCCGCCAGTCATAATCACTACAACAGAAAACACCTTAGCCATTTGGCTGGGGGTGGTGAAGCCCAAACTATGGCAACAATCAGGGATTCTGCCGGCGAACCCATAACAACTGGCCGGGACGGTTGTCAGGGAGTCTGCAACGCACTCCTGCAGTGCAGGGAGCGGCACACGCTCGATGGCCCCTGACAGATTACTATGCCATGTAATAGGCCTTGTGATCAGCTGACGAACAAGCAATGCTTCTTGCCGTTATGTTGGCATCTGTCTCCTACTTCTTACTAATTTTCACCAAATATTTATTAGCAATGCGTATGGAACACATGGAAGGGAATATGCCCACAGGACACTGACTTTGTTTGTATTCTGTTACCTTTACCCCTTTTTGAGAACACCATACTAGCTGCTTCTATTGTGTTCACATCCTCGTCTAGAGGTCTTCATCCCCAAATCATAAAGTGGTATTCCCATACCTGTGAGAGGGCTCCCTAGCCCCCTCCTTTCTGCTTGCGGCTGCTGAATGTGGTCTGGAAGCTGTTTTCTTCAATTTACGTATATCCCCCATTGACCACCCTGCAAGCTTCTCAGCTTACACATCTCCCTTTAAAGTCAACGATGTTACAGAAATTATGTGAAGCAGCCAAGTCGACTCATCTCAGCTTCCAGACCACCTCCGGCAACATCAAACAGGCTGGAAGGGGCCGGGAGACCCCATAGCAAGATGTGAATACTCCTTTAAACTACCGTCTCAGTGACAATTCAGCCATTTCCCCCTCTACTGTCTTTCTCATCAGTACATAGTATCTGACTTGTAACAAAGAGTTTGTTTTACAGACAAAAAGACAAGAGTTTGTTTTGCATTGAAAATATTACCCTCTTAAACATGCAAAGTTTTTCTTATTAGGAAAAACTTTTACACGGTTGAATGTTTGCTTTATAGTTATATACCCTCTTCTGCAGAACATAAGCTGTTGTTATTGTAGGACGTATAGGTTAGGCTACCATAAAGAGCCAGATAATAATTTACCATTTATTCTGGTGTTTCCTCTAAATATATATATGTAGTAAGTCTGGATCTGTATGCAATGGCATTGGGCGTAGGCCGAGTTACTGTCATAACTATAATTATACTGTTAACACAACATAAACCTAGATTTTTTTTTTTTACTCTTTAGAGACAAGCAATAGGAATTGTTTTTAGTTTTTTACTCCTAGTTTTCTTGCATGTTGCTATCATTTCTGCCCCTACAGTACATATTCACTTTTATTTATTTTATGTTGTATCTAGATCTATCGTTCTGTACTGCTTAATTTCTTAGTTTACCTATATAACAGAGAGAAAAATGTTTCTTTTACATAGCTCCAAATTTCTTTCACAGATATTAAGGAAAGGAATGAGATATATCTGTACACTATTCTGTTCCATTCCATTGATTTCACTGTATAACAGTATGCAGCAAGCTCGTAAGCTCCCCCTAGATGCAGTGGCAAGAATCAAGAATTTCATCATTTGAATATTTTGCCATACAGGAGATTTTGGAGCTCTGTTTTAGAAAAGAAGAGAGTCCCATCTTATATGAAGATATATTAAGGAGTAGAATTTAGATTACAAAAGGGGGTTAGGGCTGTACACACTAATAAACTCAGAACTACTTTGTGCAAAACAAGTGCACAGATTTTAGTAGAACCGCACATGTTAAAGTGGTGGTTCATCCAGACTACCCTGATGTCCGGCTATCGGCACCAGTCTCACCCCACTTCTGGGTTGGTTGCCACACAGAGAGGAATTATCCCCCATTCCCTATGTTGGCAGGCAACTAGCAATGTGCTTGAAGGGGGCTGGCTGTGGGGTATAGTTTAATACCGTAGCATAGACAGCTCTTTTCTCCACTACAGCTGATACAGAGAAGGGGCTTGGGTAGCTACTGAACTGAACCATACAGCTAACTCCCTTAAAGCGACTCTGTACTCACAATCTGACCCCCCAAAAATGCTTGTACCTTTAGATAGCTGCTTTTAATCCAAGATCTTTCCTGGGGTCAGTTCAGAAGGTGATCCAGTTATTGTCCTAAAAAACAACTTTTAAACTTTCAGCCCTGTGTTAAATTGGCGTGGCATAGAGTACCCATGCTCTAGGATTGCCACACCCCTTCATCGCTCCTCACCGCCCTCCTCATCATTAGGAATGGCCCTAGAACAATTTCTCCTATTTATCACCTGTCTGAACACTGCACATGTGCTGGATGGTTAAGGTGCATTATTCAGACAGGTGATGAATAGGAAAAATCCTGCCCTGGGGCATTCCTAATGATGTGGAGGGCAGGGAGCAGGGACGGAGGGGCGCTGCAATCCTAGGGCATGAGTACTCTAGGCCACGCCAATTTAACACGGGGTTTCAAGTTTAAAAGTTGTTTTTAGGACAACAACTGCATCGCCTGCCGAACGGACCCCTGGACAGATCTTGGATTATAAGCAGCTATCTGACGGTACAAGTTTTTTTTTTTTTTTTTGGGGGGGGGGGGTCAGATTGTGGGTACAAAGTCGCTTTAAGAACAATGCTAGCCACCAGCTGATACAGAAGGGGGTTTGATAAAGCTGCCTTTCTGCAATAGATTTAATCCAGAAGTGGAGAAGGACATCAAGCTTAAAGTGAACATTTTAAAACAGTGTTTAATCTGACAAGATGAGCCTTTGAACGCATGGTTTTGTAATTTCTTGGCTCTGTCTGTAGTAGCCAACGCATGTACAGGCTACGGTATTAAAAAATAATAAATAAAAAAGATCATTTGTTAGGGTTGGTACCTGAGGGCAGTCATTGGCTGTAGGATGCCCTAGGAAGAGAATGGTTGGTGCACCATTGGGAGAGTAGGGTTAGTGCATCATGCAGGGGAGTAATCAGGCAGAAGGAAGGGAAACGGGATTTTTGTCTCAATTGTATTAAGGTCAGACATGAGACCAGCTTGTCCTGGACCCCTCTATCTCTCAAGGGTTTACTATACCAAACCCAAAGTCTTACCCTCCAAAGTTCTATAATCCCCATAGTAGAATTATGCTGACAATATGTTATATGTCATATTTTCTCTCGTTATGTGTTAATGTATTAGAATGTATGCCTTACTAATGGGCTTCATACTGTGTATAGGGAAGGTCACATTCAGAAAATAGTGGACCTGAACAGGTTCTCGCCACCTATTGATCTAAAGAATGCAACCATCCTGGTCAGGGCTCCTTTCTCTTTAAGGACCCATAACAGACTCACGCTTGGCCTCTATGGTAGGTTTGTGTTTGTCGGGATGTATCTTTTGGGGTTATGGTTGCCCCCTGAAGTGCCATCAAACCATGAGACCCTGAGGACAGTACAGAACTTCTCTTATATGAAGGGGCTTGTTCTCCGATAAAGAAGTTCACCTGTTCCCGATGAGATAGAAGTATTGTTCCCAAAGTGCCAGAACAATGAGACTCTCTCATCAATGTTTTATTTTGTCTTTTGTGCTCTTGTGAAACGCATCAATGTTAATGTCGGTAATAATTTAGGATGAAATATGAACTATTGACTGGTAGACAGGTACACGTGGAGGACACATATTGTTCCAGAGGTTTTTATGTCAGTTTTGAATGGATTTTAGGAACATCTGTCAGCCATTGTTGGGCAAAAACAACACCTGTTTTTTTGTCAGGCTTAAAATGATTAAATACAGAGACATCCCCCACCAATGCTAGAAGCGTAATGGCTGTGGAAAATATTTGTGCTGGAACATGAACACACACTTGTCATAGCAGTTTAGATGTCCATTAAAAAAAGCAGTACTCTGGCCTCCCATAATTCTCTGTGAAGGTTTCCCTGTATGGTATGGTGACAGGTTCCATTATATAAACATTTTTATGATGCTTTGGTTTCTGGAGCTAATTTTGGCTGTTTTGTTTTATTAGCAGTCACCTGAGTATTTTCCAGGCTGCTATTATTGCCTCTCACTTATTTTAGGTATTAAATATGGATTTGTTATAAGGTTGTGAAAATGGGATTTAATACTGGAAGTTCTATTTTATTACTAGCATAATAATGGCTTTAAAAGGAATATGACCTCTAGGTTTTTCTTATTCTTTTTTTTTTTTTTTTACTGATTAGATCTAGGTAGTGAAATAGCCATATTGCCAGAGCTAAAATAATTTAGAGAGATGATTGACAGCCTCATTGACCATAGTAAACTGTCTGGTGCTGAGTTCTGTAGCAGAGTGTTGTGGGCATGCACTGTAACACGACCATAAGTCATTGTGCATGGATGGGGAGAAGGTGAACTTTGACCATTACCCATTTAAAATGGTGGATCCTGTGTTGTCTATATATAGCTGTAATTGTGGCCATAATTATAAGGATGTGACGTACAGTAATGACTGTACCTGTTGGCACGGTCCTCGGTGCGTAAGGTACGACTGAGACTGCGCATTTGGCCATTAATCTGCTCTTTTTCTGTGCTTTATTTTTCATTTGTCTGAACTCAGTCTGAACTCTATTCCTTTTGCTATGTTAATTGATTACCGGTTACACCTGTCTCTTCTCTGCTGAGTTGTTTCTAGCTACTTCAAAGTTAACTTTGTTTCCCCTTGGTTATTCTGTGACTGGCTGGTCTCCCTGACAGTCAGTGTGTTTTGTTATCAGGTGTCTGTGGTTGGAGATCGGGGGTCTAGTTCTATTATGTTCTGGACCAGACCCCTGGTCTCCTATAAAGCATCTCCAGTGTCTTTACCCTTTGCAGGTTATTGAATCTAGTTCCCCCTAGCTAAGTCAGGTATGGTCACCCAGTTGTCCGCATCCGCCTAGGGCTAATAGTGGCGAGTGGGCGGGGACAAGTGCAGAGTCCACCATCTTTGTCTTCCCTGAATGAGTGATACCACTAAATATAACACTCAGTTATTATTGGGTTTAGTAAAAATGTAAAGTTTAAGGGTACAAACCCACACACCGTATATGCAGCGTATTTACTACTGTGATACGCAGCAAATACGCAGCAAATACGCAACAAATACGCAGCAAATACGCAGCAGATTAGATCTAAATAAATGAACACAGCATCAAATCTTCACCATCACATCTGCTGCTTATTTACTGCGTATTTGTTGCGTTTTTGCTGCGTATACGGTGTGTGGGTTTATACCCTAAAGGAGTATTTTAAAATTAAAAATAGGAAAATCTTCAAAAATATGTTTAACATAAATTTTTTTGTAAACTTTTCTGATAAGTTTTATTTTGCAGAACTTCAGTGACTCTGGGTGTTGTGGTGTATGAGAAAACCTCACATGTAAAATAAGACCAGCCTAACAATAATCATTTTATTCTTATTGGGATAAATAATACTATTTTACATCCTTAAAGAGTCACTATCGTTAAAAAAAAATATTTTAAGAAATTAATAGTCCAAGCGATTTTAAGAAACTTTGTAATTGGGTTTATTAGACAACTATGCCATTATCTGCATGTAAAAAGCCTTTTCCCAAGTCCCCCCCCCCCCTCTCCTTTCTGACATCCACTGCTCAGAATCAGGAAATCTCGACTGTTTTTTCATCAGTCGGATCTGTCTGTTCTATGAAGAGGGGAGGGGGAAGGAGCGAGATTAGCGGGCAGCTGAGAGCTGAGAACAAAGGATAACACAGCGGGGAGCTATTCAGAGCCCTATTCAGAGCCCTATTCAGAGGTCAGAGAGGTCAGTGGTGACTGCAGAGGAGAGAGCCCGTGGTGTGAATGTAAATTAACTCTGTTTTCTGCCTCTACTTTCTCTCTCCATAGGAAAACCATAAAGACAGGGGGAGAGCTTCAAACTGCTTTTTTGTGATAAAAATTCATTTTTCGGCTAATAAAACCAATTACAATGTTTCTTAAAATTACCTGCACTATTGATTTCTGCAATAAAAATTTTAACGACAGTGACACTTAAGATACTGATCTAGTAGTAGGAGCCTATAGCACACATTTTATCATCAGGACTATAGGGGATGTGCTGAAGTGGTGTTTCTGCAAACCCAACAGTATTCATTGGTGACTATGAAATCTATTTCCATGACATCAGCAATACCGGAGCAGTTTCTAGAGGCTAATGTTCATTTTTAGCTTGTATACCCTAAAGTAGTTCTTAAACTTTGCAGCTGTAAATATGCTTAGATCCTCAATATGCCATTGCTGTACATCTATGCTCTGCTGATTTCACAGTAAACTGAAGTGTTTTCTTATTTAATCTGTGGGGAAAAAAACATGGTATAGAATATTAAGAGATATTTCTTCAAGAACAATGCACCATATGCTTAAAATAGAGTGGTTAAGAGTCTATAATATGGACATCTAGGGATTTAAGGCCCTTTTACACGAGCGTTTCTAGAAACATTAATTTACCTGATAACCAGCCTATGTAAAAACGTCAGCGACCAGCCGGCTAGAGTGTGGCCGGTAAAATCATTGGCTGCTCATCTTTCAGAGATAACCAGGAAATTTGCAGCTGTTACCAATGTATTGAAATGGCCACACAAACAATGCAGCCAGTGTTTGTGTGGCCTGGCTGCATGCTTAATTGTTCCTTATAAAGGCACAGCAAGCGAGCATACTCAAGTCATGTAAAAGGACCCTTAAAGCATGGCTCCCGGCTGCCAGCATTCCAGACACCATGTAACTCTAACATGAAGGTTAAAGGAGGAATTTAAAAAAGGGAGGAAGGTAAGGGAAAATAATAAACAAAGTAAACTTACCTGTTCCCGTGCATCCATAGTGACGCTCCCAGATGGCTGCCGCATGTAATTTTTTGGCCGGAATCTGGGTACATCATGTACCCGGCTCTTCAAGCTGCAATCTCACGGCCCGGCTGAGTGATAGAAATTCTTACCAGTCAGTGACTGGGGCGGGACACTGCCAATCGCTCAGCCAGATACATGATGCTGGAAGACCGGCAGGACACCGGCGGCTGTCAGATGGACCTGAGAGGAGGATAGGTAAGATTACTTTGTTCATTATTTTCCCACACCCCCCTGCCTTCTTCCCTTTTTTTAAATTTTGCAGGACTTCTCCTTTAATTAGATACTTAAAGAATGTGTGTTATGCTGCGTTTACACGGAACGATTATCGTGCGAATTTGCACGATAACGATCGAAGTCGAACGATAATCGTACGTGTAAACGCAGGGAAAGATCAAACGACGAGCGAGAAATTGTTCATTTTGATCTTTGAACATTTTCTCAAATCGTCGTTTTTCGTTCGCGAAAAATTCACAGATCATTCCGTGTAAACAATCGTTCACCGATTTAACCAATGTGCGAGATAGGCTTAAGCAATCGCAAAACGATTTTTCCGTACGATATATCGTTCCATTTAAACGCTGATCGTTATAAAAACAAATCATTACTTCGAAATCATTAATCTTACTATCGGGCGAATTATCGCTCTGTGTAAACGCAGCATAAGTCCTAACAATATTAATAATTTTATATCCACCTTAGTAAGAAAGCACCCCAGAGTATGCTGGGAATATATTGACCAGTTCCATACAAGCATATTATGGCTTCCCATGGGGAATACTCCTGTATTCAGAACCAAGGACACAATCATTTCCTCCACTGTGAGAACATGAAGGTCTTTCCTTAGCATTAGCTTTCATGGTCTCACAGGACTGCAGGAGATTCCATTATAATATACTTGTTTGCAACCGCTCTAAAGGGTATAAGTAGAATGTGCACTGGCTGTATGGCATATATAGATATGGGTAAATGAAAAACATATGTAAAAAAAAAAAGGTACAATAACAACTGAGCTTTATTGAGGCTGGTGGAGGTGAGAATGAAATGTTACCTCTCCGGTGCCTCATATCTATGATACATTCCAGCAGCTGATAATTTCTCCAGTTACCAGACTGTTATTTCTCCCCCACAAGAAGGAAGGAAAGGTTTATGTAAAGTAATTACAGATTATACGATAATGACATTGACTTCAGAACAGAATTCCACATAGACATTTTTACATTTCAGCGTTAGATTTCTGATTCGTTTTTGGCCCAATGTTCACATATTGACATCACTGGGATTATTATTCTAGTCGATGTATGTCACATTCCACTTAAATCAGTTCTGGTTTGTTGTTCGAAATTTCTGACATAAATTTATCATAGAAATTATTAGAATAAAATTAATTTAAAAGTCACAGATTATATCATGTAGCTGGCTTCTACCTGTCTAGTCCATCCACTGACATCAGGGAAGACTGTAGAGGAGGACTTTACAGCAGTAGTGAACACATGGGATGTCAGGTGGATGTTCTTGTTTCTGTCTAGGAGTACCATTTGCTTGTGTGCTAAAGTACACACACAGGGTATAACTATGGAAACCTCATATGTAAGAGCATATATATCTAAAAACGGGACAATAAGCGACACAAACTGCTTCCATATTGTTGATTAAAAGCTTTATTCTGGGAGGGCTTCCCTTCTATGTACGAATAGGATTGGATTCAGTTAACATATCTATCTATCTATCTATATACCATGCACTATAGAAATACTTAAAGGCTATGGATACTTTTTTAAAGCATTTTTTTTATTCTTGTGTAATATAAGCTATTTTCTCTATGTACTTGTATACAGCCTAAATTATCCTCTTCGGCAGACTGCCTTGTATCTGCTCTCCTCTTTTCTCTAGCATGTGTGAGCTGTCATCCAAGTATTCTCTCCCCCTGCCCATTCTTTGAGCTGGTGTGTAACTTACTCCCCCTCCCTTCTGCATTTCTAGAGAGCAGAAAGTGTATTTAATGCATTTATCTTATCTTTCACTGAGTAGCAGGTAAATTGTTTAGAAAATAAACGATAAATAAAGTAAATAAATAACTTAACTATTGTCAAGAATGTTCATGCTGTAAAGAACCAAAGGAAAAGTGAAAACTTTGTTTTAAAGAACCACTCAACCCTACCGATCCTGTGCAGCCGCCGGATCACCACCCAAAGAACTGTCCGCTTAGCAAATCAATGGCTGCAGCTGTTCCTTTGTATCAGTCACTGATTGGCTTACTGTCAAGCTCCTATGAAGCAGTCATTTCAAAGAAATTGTGGAATAAAGAAGACCAACAGGAGATAGGGAGTAGGAGCATTGCTAATGCACTGGACTGGTATGGGTTAGTGACACTTGTTTGTTGTGTTGTTGTTTGCAGCACCCTCTGCTGCCCTGCATTTGTGTTATTTTGTCCAGATAATCCCTTTAACATAGTAAGAGTGATAGGGCAGAGTTTTGCTTGGTTACTCAGTGCTTAGACTAGGTACACTGTAAAAACAATTTATTTATGCCCCAATGCATCTGAAACGAAACAACTCTGCAAAAAACTTCTGATGAAACATGTTTTGTCATTTTTTGCCTACAGCTTTTCGTAGTCTGAAACTAAAGATAGGCCTCAAAGGTTTCACATGTAATCCCTTGTGATTTCTATTGATATTAACACCCCCCCACTGTGTGTGATAAAGAATGAACAAGCAATGTTTTGGGTGCATCGAATACGGTGGTTGGGGGATACATCGAAGAAAAATCACCAGTAATTGCTTTTGAAAAATTTGAGAGCTGTCTCTATTTTAAGTATGAAGAACAATGCGTTACCATGGTAACAGACTGAAAACTATGCACACGTTCATTTTTTTTCCCCCATGTCCGTTGATTCCTCCTGCTATCCACCCGTACAACCCGCCAAAAATTATGGATTGGGCATCTGTACTGCATTTGTATTTTGGTAAATAGTATTAACCAAAATACGAATGCAAATACGAAAGAAAAAGTATTTACTAAATCCTTTTTTTTTTCAACAGGTGACTGATGTCTCATCCTTATTTTTTATGAAAATCCAGATGCAAAAAAGGTTACAATCTGTAGAAAATAGCGGATCCTATTGATTTGTAAGATAGAATCCATAAAAAAATCTGATTCCACACTAGGACATGTCCTTTTTTTTTTAGGATTGGTTTGCGTACTTGTAATCTACTTATCTCGAGTATGGAAATACAGATCTGTATATTACGGAACGTGTGAATAAGGCCCACTATGTGCCCACATAGTATTTTGGACAGTATTTTGCAATCAAAACTAGGAGTGGATTGAAAATTTAGAAAGGCTTTGTTCACACACTGTTGAAATTGAGTGGATGACTGCCGTCATTTAACAGTCGTTGTTTTAAAATATCAGCAATTATTTGCCATTAAATGACGGCCATCCACTCAATTACAACAGTCTGTGAACAGAGCCTTTCTGTCTTTGTAGTCCACTCCTGGTTTTGGTTGCAGAACACTGACCAAAATACTAAGCAAAAACACTGTGTGTAAACATAGCCTAACAGTGCAGTCTGATCAGGTAGTCGTTTGTTGCTCCTCAACCTAACAAATATATATCATTAGTGGTTAGGAAGGAATGGGAAGTATGGGGGAGATTTATCAACCATGATGTAAAGTGAAACTGGCTCAGTTGCCCCTAGCAACCAATCAGATTCCACTTTTCATTCCTCGCAAACTCTTTGGAAAATGAAAGGTGGAATCTGATTGGTTTCTAGGGGCAACTGAGCCAGTCTCACTTTACACCATGTTTAATAAATCCCCCCCTTTGTTTGTAATCATAAACACAGGACGTCTTTTAAGTTTAATCCTATCTGTGGCACTCTTGGTTTGAAATATAGCTTATTACTTGTTAATTAGGGTGTTTGGTGCCCTGGGGGCGGCGCTTTACCCGTTACGGATATGATCCGCCCATCTGCACTAATCCGCCCACCTCCTCCCTCTTCATGACTATTCATGAGGAGACATTGGTGCACTAAGTAAAGTATCGCCTCCTATTAACATAATTAACATATAATAAAAAGTGTAATTTCAGAACAATGCTGCAGTAGATACTTTCTTATTCAGTGTCGCCTGCCCTATAGAAACATAGCATAGATTCTTCTAACCTGCTGGTAATTTCTCTTTAAATATTCATATTCTTAAAGACTTTGACAGCAAATACTGTATAAATGACTGCACTGTATACAGTAGATCATATAAGTGTAAATTGACATTGCTTTAAAGTGTCACTGTCGTGAATTGTTTTTTGCAGAAATCAATAGTCCAGGTGATTTTAAGAAACTTTGTCATTGGGTTTATTAGCCAGAAAATGCATTTTTATCATGAAAAAGCAGTTTGAAGCTCTCCCTCCTGTCTTCATTGTTCTCCTATGGAGAGAGCTAAATAAAAGACCTAAACAGGGCAACACAGAGTTAATCTACAAATAACTCACCCTGTATCTCCTCTGACCAACAGGACTGATCTCTCTGAGCTTTAATTACAGCTGTCACCAAGCTCCATGCCTGTAATCCCTTTGTTCTTGGCTTTCTGCTGCCGGTTAACTCCCTCCTTCCTCCTCCCCTCTCTATAGGAACAGACAGGGTATGGCTCATGCAACAAGTCACAATTTCCTGATTTTTTGCAGTGGATGGAAAAGAGGAGGGAGGGGGGACCTAGGAAAAGGCTTTTTCCATGCAGATAATGGCATATTTGGCTAATAAACCCAATTACAAAGTTTCTTAAAATCGCCTGGACTATTGATTTCTGCAAAATAAATAAATAAATAAATACGACAGTGACTCTTTAAATATTTGCTTTAGTATTTTTTACAGTCATAGGCTAGGTTCACACTCTGTATCTGTGCGGCTGTATTGCGGGCGGTAAATCATCAGCCGGATTTTTCCGGTTCATGCGTACGCTGGAAAGTATAGGATATACGGCTGCACAGTGCACACTATGTATGAATCTACGGCCCGATCGTAAACGGACCCGTAAAAAATGAACAAGACCATTGTTTGCGGCTGGAAATGCGGCCGTGGATTGACAGGCGGTCCGTACGGAGTACTTCAAAAATAGCCGGCAATGATGCTGAATGCCGATGCCTCTAATAGTTAATATATTAAATTAATAAAACACATTTTCTTTGTAATAAAGTCCCTTTCGTTGCTCAATAATTTAATTCTAACGAATCCATCATTGTGCAATTAAATATACTGTTAAAATAAATATATATATAAATAAATGTATATTTATATATATATTTATTTTTTGACAGTATATTTAATTGCACAATGATGGATTCGTTTAAATTAAATTATTGAACAACGAAACTGATTTTATTTCAATGAAAATGTGTTTTCTTAATTAAATATTAATTAGTACAGGAAGCTCCAGTAAGCCGTTAATTCATATTGCCGGCAATAGAGCATTCTGTACTAATCATCTCTTTACTTTAATTAAAACATCAAATGTTTCTTCTAATTATGTTATCACAATAGCATTATTAGAAGAAACATTTAGAATTATATGTGCGCTCAGCTGATTGGCTGTTCGGCTGAGCGCACATATAATGAGTTGGTCCGCAGCACAGTGACTTCATTGTGCTGCGGACCAGCGAAGAGGACACATCGGGGTGAGTATAGAGCTCTTCCCACCCCCTCCCCAGCACTGCACCCCTCCCAGCAAGGAAAGGAGGTCACTTAACCCCTTCCTTGCTGGGATGGGTGCAGTCTGACATCAGTCTGGCCCCCAAGGGGTTAAGGGGGATGCAATACAACCTCCCTTAACCCCTTGGGGGCCAGACTGTAAGCAGCGATCTGTAAAGATGCTGCATACTGTAAGGAGCACAACACCGCTCACAATGATGGGTGTTGTGCTCCTGTTTGTGTGTTTTTTGTGTGTTTCTCCCTTTTTGTTTTTCAGATATCGGTATCCTGTGGATTACGTCGGATTCCGTGGACTACGTCGATGACTAGCGGTTGTTTGTTGTTGTTTTTTTTATAAAATGGTCAATGAGGGGTGTGGGGGTGTTTTTATTTGAATAAAAATTTTTTTTAACTTGTGTCTTGTCTTTATTTCTTTACTTTATAGACTTAGTAGTGGAAGCCGTCTAATAGACGGAATCCATTACTAAGTCGGGGCCTAGTGTTATCCGGTATAACATGGCTAACACTAACCCCCCATTATTACCCCAGTACCCAATGCCACCAGGGGTACTGGGAAGAGCCGGGTGCCAGTGGTCCCGGAGCGTCAAAATTGGCGCTCCCGGACCGGGCGGCAGCAGGCTGGTAAGATTTAGGCTGGGGAGGGCCTAAAACAATGGCTCTTCCCACCCTGGTGTAACCAGGCTGCTGTTGTTTAGTTTTTAACCCGGCTGGTTATAAAAATAGTGGGGACCCTATGTGGTTTTTTTTTTAAATAAATAAATAAATAATAAAAAAAACCGCATAGGGTCCCCCCTATTTTTTATAACCAGCCGGGTTAAAAACCAAACGACAGCAGCCTGGTAACACCAGGGTGGGAAGAGCCATTGGTTTAGGCCCTCCCCAGCCCAAATCTTACCAGCCTTCTGCCGCCCGGTCCAGGAGCGCCAATTTTGACGCTCCGGGACCACTGGCACCCAGCTCTTCCCAGTACCCCTGGTGGCATTGGGTACTGGGGTAATAATGGGGGGTTAGTGTTAGCCATTTTATACCGGCTAACACTAGGCCCCGACTTAGTAATGGATTCCGTCTATTAGAAGGCTTCCACTACTAAGTCTATAAAGTAAAGAAATAAAGACAAGACACAAGTTAAAAATTTTTTTTTATTCAAATAAAAACACCCCCACACCACTCATTGACCATTTAAAAAAAAAAAAAAAAAAAAAAAACAACAAACAACCGCTGGTCATCGACGTAGTCCACGGAATCCGACGTAATCCACAGGATACCAATATCTGAAAAAAAAAAAGGGAGAAACACACAAAAAATACACAAACAGGAGCACAACACCCATCATTGTGAGCGGTGTTGTGCTCCTTACAGTATGCAGCATCTTTACAGATCGCTGCTTACAGTCTGGCCCCCAAGGGGTTAAGGGAGGATGTATTGCATCCCCCTTAACCCCTTGGGGGCCAGACTGATGTCAGACTGCAACCATCCCAGCAAGGAAGGGGTTAAGTGACCCCCCTTCCTTGCTGGGAGGGGTGCAGTGCAGGGGAGGGGGTGGGGAGAGCTCTATACTCACCCAGATGTGTCCTCTTCGCTGGTCCGCAGCACAATGAAGTCACTGTGCTGCGGACCCGCTAATTATATGTGCGCTCAGCCGATCAGCCAATCAGCTGAGCGCACATATAATTCTAAATGTTTCTTCTAATAATGCTATTGTCATAACATAATTAGAAGAAACATTTGATGTTTTAATCAAAGTAAAGTGATGATTAATACAGAAAGCTCTATTGCCGGGAATATGAATTAACAGCTTACTGGAGCTTCCTGTACTAATTAATATTTAATTAATAAAACACATTTTCGTTGTAATAAAATCAGTTTCGTTGTTCAATAATTTAATTTAAATGAATCCATTATTGTGCAATTAAATATACTGTCAAAAAATAAATATATATATAAATATACATTTATTTATATATATATTTATTTTAACAGTATATTTTAATGCAAAATGATGGATTTGTTTAAATTTAATTATTGAACAATAAAAGGGACTTTATTACAACGAAAATGTGTTTTATTAATTCAATATATTAACCATGAGAGGCATCGGCATCGGCATACTGCAGAGGATCGCAAACCCCGGTAATAGCGATTCCTGTAAACTGTGTTCCCTGCTTTCCCAGATGTATCCAGAGGTGTTTGCATCACTTTCTTAAGATTTTATTTGTTATTTTTAGTTGAACCAGATTTCCAAGTAAATGACTGTATGTTTTCAGCCGCATGTCTATTTTTTCCCACGGCCGTAGTTTCAGCCGCACATTTCCAGCTGCATAAAAAATACAGCCGCACACATACATAGTGTGAACATAGCCATAAAGTGTTTTTAATTTTTTATGTTGGTTGCCCTTAGAAATATCATGTTACAGTCCAAACAGTATAGCAATATTATCTAAGTGCCCACAATGCATTTCTCTAGTAAAAGACATGCATAAGGAAGATAACTCCATATATCGAAGAATCAGGCCAAGACAATTATTCCCATAGAGTAGACGTTCAGCACACTACACAGATGTTAGCTGTAAAGCATTGTACGGTTGTTCTTGTAGTTTATGCCTGTAGAGTGCACGTGTACATGATGAATGAGGTCGAGTGTTATAGCCCCTGATATGATTTTCTATTTCCTGCAAAGTCTCCACCATCAGCAAACAGCAGCGTCAGTGCACACCTGTCTGTTCCACATGGCGGATAGATAAAGCTGTGATTTACAGTGTAAACAAGTACATAGGTGGGGATACCACGTATAATTATAGTACAAGTCTGTAGTGTGAATACAGAGCGTACCAATGTTATGGGGAAAATATTAATATTATTGCTGAACATAGGTTTATATACAGCCATGTCCTCTTTACTATAATTACTTTTATGGGCCAAAGATTGTGGAGGCTCAAACAAACCAAAATGGAGCAGCGGAGAAGAAGAGTGCAAAGTAAAATGACAAATGGTCATTTTTATATCACATTCTTTTATACTAGCAGTATATTTAGTAGCATGTATTAAACGGGATACATTGAGAGCCAACATTTATATTTAGGGTATCTATAAACATGTATATATAAATATACAGTATATATATGTTTGCAAAATTGTAATTGTATGAGTGTTTTGGCTACTGGTTTGGAAGGATTCACACACTTTTTTACTTGTTTTTGATTTTTCTCATGATCACATTGGTTACAGGTAGTGTCGGACTGGGGTATCTGGGGCCCACCAGTGGAAATGATCCTGGGGGCCCATCAATGAAGAACCAGTGAGAAATAACATGTCAGTCAGTGTTAGTGGTTAGGTTAGGTTCTAAAGCTGGGGGCCCATCGGAGGATCCTCCGGTCCTCTAGTGGGCCAGTCCGACACTGGTTACAGGGTATATTGTAGCCCAATTCATTGCAGATATTTTCCCATGGAGCCATGTATTTGCCAGTTACTCTCATGTGAACTCCCATTTGTCCTCATGATTCTATTCATTGCTTGACATTGAGTCTCTCAGGTGTGGTCCTGTCCTCCCCATCATATGTACACAGGCCTCTGCCACAGGTCATATATTTGTATAGGGGCTGAGGAGATCTTGGTATATGGGGGTTCCCTTGTTATCATTGAGTATTTGAGTCAGGTCATTGGTCAGAGAGCTGTAGATAGGCGTTCTTCTACCCAGGGCAAAAGTCCAGTTTGCTCCCTTAGGGTACTATTACACCAAGCGATTTTTTTGTCGTAGTTATTGCGTACATTTCAGCTATGACTTCTTATTACACCGAACAGAACGATATGCAAATGATCAAACGATAAAAATAGGTCCAAATTCTATCAAACGACCACTGAGTTCTCGTTGGTTGTTTAATCGTTGTCTGCTATTACACGAAACGATTATCGATTAAATCTGAACGATCTAACAATTTTTCGAAAGATAATCGTCAGGTGTAATATGAGATGATTAGCTCTGTATCTAAACACAAATTGACTTGTTTAACCCTCTCCTGGCACATGCCCCAGTTGCCCCTCCTTGGCTACGTCCCAGCATTGTTGCCCTTTGACATGATGTACCACCCTGACGTATCAGTCCAGATAACAGTGATGAGGACGGAGTAGACTCCTACGATCCATACATATCCACATATATATATTTTAATAGAGGGTAAAGATTAGAAATACCCGCCAGCAGTTGGTTGCAATAAGTAAATAACTTATTTACTCTTTGTTGGCTTAGTTCTGACTTTCCTTAGTTGGTATTTTACACTTAGACTTGTATAAGCAGTGTGGCTGTTGGACCCCCTCCCCCATCAGTCTCATATTAATGGCCTACCCAGGGGATTTTAAGCAGGTTCAATAACCCCTGTATAGAATTATCTGAGCTTTTTAGATGTGGGGAGTTCTCCGTTGACTGGTATTGTTAGGGTAAACTCTTCCAATCAATTGCATCTTATGTTCGTATATACTTAGCTTTGTCTTGAAGTCTAAACACACAGCACTAATTTTTCTAGGAATGTGACCCAAGTTCAAGTACGTTTTCGCTTTCCAAATTTTTCTTCCAGCAGAATGACTTTCCTGTCGGAGCCTCTGCCTCCCCGCGTCCAAGTCATTATATCTATGTATTTCAATGCAGCCTTGACCTTCCCAATTGTATAACTCACAATCCCCTTTCTGTCATTTCTTCAATCTTGTAAATTCTTGTAATTGGAGTGAGAAACATGTGAGTATATCCACGTGTCCTGGGAAACAAACCAAACAAATCCCAGCTGATGGAACTTTACATAGAACTGGAACATTTCCAATGATGAAATTGGCCAAAAAAGGTCTTTAATATGTGACTTTGACAGTAATAGCCGACTGCTAATAGGATGAATAATGCCGCACTTAGATGAATCAACAAAATCATTTTATGTGGAAAGAATTTTAATAATTCCTAATGACAGAATTCTAAGTAATGTTTTCTTAATACCATTGGAATATCTTTTGCTTGCAGCATGGTAGTGAGAATTAACCCTTTATGCAATCATGGTCTTTTATGATATACTGTATTGTATTTGCTCATGTCTGCTTCCACTTCTTGTATGTGACATTGTCATTGCTCATATACATAGATGTTGGTTTCTCTTCCATCCTGGGTACCAGACTTTTTATACATATACATTTCTTTATTATGACCCTATTGGTAATAGATGTGCTTCATTGTTTGTACTGATAAAGTTAACAGTAATGCAAACATGGCTGGCCCAAGGGGTCTGGATCCCCCAGGAACTTGAGGTACTGCCACGCTCTACCATTACACTGGGTTCTGATGCCAAATCCACGAATCCATGACCAAGCCAAGAAGTCCATCAGAGAAACTAGTTTGGAGAGTCTGTCTTTGGCTATTATTTGACTTCTCCTAAACCAACTTATAAGCGGGTTTATGGCCAAGATTATTTGATGTGGTCAAAAATCAGCCTAGACTTTCCTTCAGGTGAGAAGTAAAGGGCTGATAAGAAACTCATCAAGGCGTAGCGTCTCTGAGGTACTTTATGAATAAGAGGACACTACAGTGGCTGTAGAACAGAAACTAAACACAATTTTTTAAAGGGGAACCCTAGTGGGCACGGGGTGATGAGGACAAAGGTACGCTTGTTATCTTAATCCTCAGCACCATTGCCATGCTGTTTATTCTGAAATCCTCTGCTCGGTAAGCTATTAGGAGCACTGGGGACCAGGGCTACTGCACTCCCCCCCCCCCAGGCACCGATCCGGCCAGCCCCCTCCACTTATGATTACTAGAAGGGAAGGGTCAGCTACGGGCCGTACCCACCACTCCTGATCCGGAAGAACTGCTCACATTGCCCCTAAGAATTTACCAGGCAGGGGATTTCAGAATAAACAGCACGGGAATGGCACCGAGGATGAAGGTAACAGACATACCTTCATCCTCAGCACCCTGTGCCCACTAGGGGGCGACCAGTAGGTTATTTTCATCTAACCTGCTGATCGTTCCCCCTTTAATAAAAACTTATGGAGTCTTTTGTGCACTAATCAGTACAAAGCAAGAATAAAAAAACTTTTAAAGGTGTTCATAGCCTTTAAGCTGTTTCATTGAGATACTGTATGGTTGTCAATCTATAAATGAATGAAACAAATAGAATTTATCATGACATCTGAGTAGAATTGATTTGAATAGAAACACCTGTCAACATAATTGGAAAAAATATAGACCTTTCAGGAAATGTGGAACATTGATGAACTTTCAGTCAAAGAATGAGAAATCTGTATTCCTTTCATGTAACATACACCATGGTTTGAAGGATGAAATTAGCGTCCATTTAATTTGGTCTGCTCTGCTAAACATGTGTATCAACATGTTGTTTTACAGAGACCGCAGCCCCCATCTATGCAAAGGACATCAGTGATCTGCTGCTGAAAGAGTTTGCCTTTCTCTCAGGTAAGCAGAGCTCCTCTCTGTCCTCTGTGTTATCTTGTAATTAAATCCTCACCGTGAACTTGCGGACTGTTTGGCAAAGTGATACCCTGCGTATTATCCTGTACTCTGAAATGCCACGCAAGTGTACTTAATAAAACATTATGGGGTTTTGGAACATATAAGGTTTCGGTAGGGAGATAATAAAGTCACAGACCATTTATGACCGCACTGCTTGTAAATATATTCTTTTGTAGAGTGCAGATAGAGAGCTGCATATGCGCTGCCCATACAAGTATCAGTGCTGCCCCTTATATAGGAGCCATAACACATTTTGTATCTGTTAGTCTGTGTTTTATTTCCTCCCTTTGCCATTTTGAATATTTTAAAGGAGAGCTCCGTTCAAATTTAAAAAAGAAGTAAGAGCACGGTACATAATAAAGATGCTATACTTACCTGTCCCCCATGCCCCTGCAGCGCAGCGTTATCCCTAGTTGTCACCCACTGGTCTCCTGTAGCTCCAGGTCCTGTGATGTCACAACTCAAAAATGCCCTCTCAGTCAGTCAGTGACTCGGGCGGGACACCTCTGCAGTCACTGACTGGCTGAGCGGGTACTTCCTGAAGGGTCATAAACAACACAGGAACTGGAAGAAAACTGGAGACTGACAGTGAGCTGGTGGTGCATTAGGGGCACATGAACGTGTAAGTATAACTTATTTATTATGTTTCCACCTCCCCTCTGCTTACCATTTGGCTAGAGTTCTCCTTTAGTTGTCTAACATACAAATGCTTTTGCTTCTGTTGGGAATAAAAGGATTTATTAAATAATAGTAACGTATTATCAACAGGATGCGCAGCAGTTGGATTCCCACCGACCACGAGTCCTGAGTTCCCCTATTTAAACAGATCGGCAGTTTAGCGCACATTCAAATTCTATGGGACTACCTTAGATAGCTGAGTACAGGAATTAGCTATCTTCGGCAGTGAAAGGGTAATGTCACTCAAAGTGGACTTTTTTTTTTTTTTTTTAAGGCTGGCCGTACAATCTTGGAAAAATGCCAGTAAAAATGCCATGGTGTTTTTTTTTTTCTTTTTAGCTAAAATGCCAGCCTCCTCTCTACCATTTCTGAAGCTCTATGACAGCTTTCCCAAAACGCAGCATGCTGAGAGTGAGGCTTTTTTTTTGTAAACCGTGGCGTTTTTTTCTCCCATAGATTTCAATTGGAATGTTTTGGTCATCTTAAAAACGCCATTGCTGTGTGTATCGCATTTTTTTTCCTGCCATTTTTGTACCTCTTTGGTCCAGCAACTTTGTCATGTGGTAGCAGAGGAAAAGGAAGTTCAGCCATTTTGGTGTGCACAAAAAACCCCTAAATCACCTAAACTGTCTAAAAGGAAAAAAAATGCTAGAAAAAAACGCAAACGTATGGAAAAATACCATGCGCCGCATTGGAGTTTTATTCTGGCATTTTTTGGAGACTAGAAAATTGCCACAAAAAAGGGTACCCTGAGGGTACCCTTAAAGTGGTTTTACAGGCAAAATGTATACCTTAGTGGGGATACTGACATCCAGTTGATGAAAAATGAAATATGGTATTTATAACATATGGTAACATTTGGTTAACTTTTACTTGCCATAGGTGGTCGGGGGAAGGATAATGGCTGGATCATCACACTTCCTGAGAACGCCACATTCCACGAAATTCCAGAGACCATACTAAAGACGGTGCTGACGTATTTAAC
The DNA here is from genome assembly GCF_027789765.1 of Dendropsophus ebraccatus. Lineage (NCBI taxonomy): Eukaryota > Metazoa > Chordata > Amphibia > Anura > Hylidae > Dendropsophus > Dendropsophus ebraccatus. Next base: position 66,772,643 of record NC_091463.1, read on the forward strand.
CTCCATTGCTAGGTATGGCTGTACAACATCCATCTATTAGACATAGAAGGCCTGTGTATACTGCTTTTCTATAGCAGTTTTAGCTTTCAAGGAGTTTAAGGTTACATTAAAAGGTCAAACTGTAAAATAATATTAATAGTCCTTCAAAAGTCAACATTTAGAGAGCACCGCCTGCTATGCACAACATGAAAGTGACCTAGTTTACATAGGAGGGAGACGAATGTGATGTTTACCTGCACTTAAAGGACAACTCCACCCTTGAGTAATATTGTCTATATAGGCAGCGAAAGAAAAGTTCAACATCTTTTTAAAATTGTATATCTCTAGAATTTTCACCTATTTTCACTTATGTTCAGTTCTCCAGGATAAAAGATGCTCATGGATCTTATTGTGACTATATGTTATTGCTTGTGTGAATTCCTAGGACACCTTGGCTAATGTACATGAATAATAATCAGGTCGTATTCATGTATTAATGCAGGTTGCTGGCACCGGACACGTCTGTGTGCAAAACTACAATTCCCATCATGCCTGGACACCAAGGGGGAGATTTATCCAACATGGTGTAAAGTGAAACTGGCTCAGTTGCCCCTAGCAACCAATCAGATTCCACCTTTCATTCCTCACAGACTCTTTTGAAAATGAAAGGTGGAATCTGATTGGTCGCTAGGGGCAACTGAGCCAGTTTCACTTTACACCATGTTTGATAAATCTCCCCCCAAATGTTTTGGCTTTTGGCTGTCCAGGCATGATAAGAACTGTAGTTTTGCAACAGCTGGAGGGGCACAGGTTTGGCACCCCTGGTCTGGGGTATGTACAGTAGGTTTTCAGTTTGTTGCAGTCATGTCCTGCAGAGTGTATAGTAGCCTTCGTGGCGTATTGATGGAATTGCTTGAATTAATAGTAACCTTACATCCAAACATCAAAAATACTGCTTACTTACTGGGCTTTCCCTCCCTAAAGGGGTTGTCCAGCGAAAATATTTTTCTTTCAAATCAACTGGTTTCAGAAAGTTGTATAGATTTGTAAATTACTTCTATTTAAAAATCTTAAGTCTTCTCATACTTATCAGCTGATGTATGTCCTGCAGGAAGTAGTATTCTTGCCAGTCTGACACAGTGCTCTCTGCTGCCACTTCTCTCAATGAAAGGAAATGTCAGTTCCTGTCTGAGACAGAGGTGGCGGCAATGAATGAACAACCATTTAATTTGCTCTTCTAGAATTGTATCTGTATACTCAAAAGAATTATTGGTTTTGGGACACATACACTGCTCCTTCCCTACTTGTGCTGCTGGCGGCAATGCTAATGCACTAATTCACATACTGTCAGACCCTCCGCCACGTGTGCCTGTGATGGAAATGTACCAGTCAGTTCCACAGCCTATTTCCAGTACATCACTATATACTATGCCATGCTATATAGAGATATAGAAATAATAGAACCAACAACATCCGTGATAATTTCCAGTAACAGATTTAGATGTTCTCCTTCTACACTGCAGTATAAATAGAAAAAATGCCGATTAGATGAGGATACTAGCGCTTAAAGCGTTACAGACATGTGAAAAGTTTTTATCGGTCAGGGCCTCAGGGCAGAGAGCCCAATGTCTGTAGATATAGCTGGGAGAAGGGCACAGCAGGATGCTTCACTCTCTGACTCCAACTGCTCCATCTCATTGCAGGGACAGGCTCTGTTACAAGTTTATGTAGCCCTTCTTATGCAATGACATTGATTAACCCCTTAAGGACAGAGCCTGAAATGGCCTTAATGACAGACAAATTTTATGAATATGACCAGTGTCACTTTATTCATTAATAACTTCGGGATGCTTTTACCTATCCGGCTGATTCTGAGATTGTTTTCTCGTGACATATTGTACTTTACATTTCTGGAAAATTGGAGTCGATACTTATAACGAATCTTTATGAAAAAAACCCAAATAATGTGAAAAAATGTGAAAAAATGCATTTTTCCAACTTTGAAACTTTTTATACAGAAAGTGGTTATACCACATAAATTATATATTAAATAGCATTAGCAACATATCTACTTTATGTTGGCGGCATTTATTAAACGATCTTTCATTTTTTTTAGACAATAGGAAGCTTAAAACATTAGCAGCAAATTTCCAAATTTTCAGTAAAATTTCAAAATCAGATATTTTTAGGGAACTGTTCAGGTTTAAAGTGTATTTGAGGGGCCTGTATGTTAGAAAGCCCCACAAAGCACCCCATTTCAGAAACTGCACCCCCCAAACTCTGCAAAAGCACATCCAGAAAGTGTTTTAACCCTTTAGGGGAGTCACAGAAATAAAAGCTAAGTGTGTAAGAAATTTGAAAATTTTAATTTTCTGTGCAGAGATTTTATTGTAATCCAATATTTTTCATAATTATAAACCTATTACCAGAGAAATGCACCCCAATAAATATTTCCCCGTTTCTGCAGTTTATAGAAATACCCCATATGTGGCCCTATTGCGCTATTTGACGCAACCACAAGCCTCAGATACAAAGGAGCGCCTAGTGAATTTCAACGCCTCCGTTATATTTGGTCATTTCTGACTGTACCACTTCAGGTTGGCAGAGGCTCTGGGGTGCCAAAAGCTAAAAAACACCCCTAAAGGGACACCATTTAGAAAACTACACCCCTCAAGGAATGTAACAAGGGGTGCGGTGAGCATCTGGACCCCACAGGTGCTTCACAGATTTTCCGAACAATATGCGTGAAAAAAGAAAAATTTATTTTTTACACTAAAACGTTGTTCTAGCCTTCAATTTTTCATTTTCTTAAAGGGATAAGAGGAAAAAAAAGACACAAAATGTGTGGCGCAGTTTGTCCCGAGTACGGAAATACCCCACATGTGGCGATAAAGTGCCAAGCGGGCGCAGGACGAGCCTCCAAAGGGAAGGAGCGCCAATTGGCTTTTGGAAGCTGAATTTCACTGGAAAGGATTTCAAGGGCCATGTCGCATTTACAGAGCCCTCGTGCTGCCAAAACACTGGAAACCCCACACAAGTGACCCCATTCTGGAAACTACACCCCTCAAGGAATCTAACAAGGGGCACAGTGAGCATATGGACCCCACTGGTGACGGGCACAAATGTGGAACAATGTGACGTAAAAGTAAAAAATTTCATTTTTTCACTTTCATGGCACAAATGTGCCCGTCATCAAGGGGTCCATATCCTCACTGTACCCCTTGTTAGATTCCTTGAGGGGTGCAGTTTCCAGAATGGGGTCACTTGTGGGGGGTTTCCAGTGTTTTGGCAGCATGAGGGCTCTGTAAATGCGACATGGCGTTCATCATCCATTCTAGCCAAATCCAACCTCCAAAATCCAAATGGCGCTCCTTCCCTTTGGAGGCTTGCCCTGCGCCCACATGGTGCTTTATGTCCACATGTGGGGTATTTACGGACTCGGGGGAAATTGCTCTACACATATTGTGTGTTTTTTTCTCTTTTAACCCCTTGTGATAAATTCAAGGCTAAACCAACATTATAGTGTAAAAAATGTAATATTTCATTTTCAAGCCACATTGTTCCACATTTGTGCCCGTCACCAGTGGGGTCAATATGCTCACTACACCCCTTGTTACATTCCTTGAGGGGTGTAGTTTCCATAATGGGGTCACTTGTGGGGGGTTTCAACTGTCTTGGCAACACAGAGGCCTTTTGAATGCAACATGGCCCCTCGAAATCCATTCCATCCAAATCCAGCCTTCAAAAACGAAATGGCGCTCCTTCCCTTCGGAGGCTTACTCTGCACCCGCATGGCGCTTTTTGTCCACATGTGGGGTATTTCCGTACTCAGGGAAAATTGCTCTACACATTTATTGTTTTTTTTTATCTTTTAGCCCCTTGTGAAAATGAAAAAATCAAGACAAGATTAATGATTTAGAGTAAACATTTTACAAAAATTACACTAAATGTTGGTCTAGCCTTGATTTTTTCCATTTCCACAAGGGGTTAAAAAAGAAAATGAAAACGTGTAGGGTAGTTTCCCCTGAGTACGAAAATACCCCATATGTGGACATAATGTGCCATATGGGCACAGGGCAAGCCACCAAAGGGACAGAGCGCCATTTAGAGGCTGGAATGGAGGATGGAGGCCATGTCGCAATTACAAAGCTCCTGTGCTGCCAGGTCAGTAGAAACCCCCGACAAGTGACCCCATTCTGGAAACTACACCCCATAAGGAATCTAACAAGGGGTGCAGTGAGGATATGGACCCCACTGGTGACAGTCACTTACGTAGAACATGTGCAGAGAAAATAAAAAATACAATTTTTTTCATTTTCACGTCCCAAATGTGGCCGTCACCAGGGGGCCATATCCCCGATGCCCCCCTTGTTAGATTCCTTATGGGGTGTAGTTTCCAGAATGGGGTCACTTGTGGGGGGTTTCTACTGTCCTGGCCGCACAGAGGCTTTGTAATTGCATCATGGCATCCTCTAATGGGAATGGCGGCCATACCTACTTAGCTGGGGAAAAGGGACCATTCTAATTTATTTGGGGGTATTAGGCCAATTATTGGTTAATAAGGTTGAAAATGACAGGTGTCCATCAAACTCAACCTGTGTTGATCCAAAGGAAGGCAAAAAACCCTCATAAGGCAGACGATAGTAGCCTCATCACAGGGGAAAAATTCCTTCCCGACTCCATAATGGCGATCAGAATAATCCCTGGATCAACGTGACCCCTGAAATAGGAATAAGGGACAGAATTTAGATAATGTAGAACTCCAGTGACGTGTGGTGCGCCTTGAAGCGATCCAGTATACAGAGGCCGGGGGGATCAGGACAGGTGTCACACTGGAAAATGGTGTCCTTCCTGATCCCCCTGTTACGCCACACTCTGCACTTCTTCTGGGGTCTCCTGTTTTCCAGTGTGGGGGACGTCACCTGGAAAATGTTGTCCTGGTGCGATAGGGGGTCCTTCATATCCAGAAGCGCTGGGGCCGCTCCATGGCTGCTAAATATTAGGGCTCTATTACTACTTCTGATATTTTCGTATCGTGCCGCAAGCTACAGGGCAGCGAGGGACCGGAAGAGGGGGTGCTGGTATAAAAGTTATCCCCGTACAGGTGGTGACCTTTATCCAGCAGTGGGAAGATCAGTTCCCGGACGATCTTCCCACTTGTTCCGAGGATGGGGGGGGAGGGGGCATCTGGGGGCTGCATTCGGGTGTCCCTTCCTACATACACTCTAATGGTACGTGCACACTGCGGAATCGTGACAGATAACCCTTCGTGCATTCCGCAGTTGGCACCCGCCGGTTGACTGATGCAGGCGCACGTCTCCATCCGTGTCATAGACTCCATTCTATGCACGGGCGGATTCCGCTCTCCGTCCAACGTATTCATTCTTTGGATGGACGACGGAATCCGCCCGTGCATAGAATGGAGTCTATGACACAGGTAGAGACATGCGCCTGCATCAGTCCGCCGGTGGGTGCCAGCTGCTGAATGCACAAAGGGTTATCCTTCGCCATTCGGCAGTGTGCACGTACCCTAAATCTGTAAGAGTACCCTGAGGTACGCTCACAGAGTTTGTAGAATTTTACGCCATACCGTCATCTCTTATTGGGACGGTACTGGCGGAAAAGACGTGTCTGGGGGGCAGCGTACGCTACGCTACCCCCAGACACGTCACTGGATGATGAGGATGATGAGGATGAATGGAGGAAAGAAGGATCCCCCCATTCATCCTCACTGTCTGTTTCGGTGTCGGAGGCAATAATAACGTATGCCTCTGACGCCGAAAACACCTTGGGGGTCATCTTTATATGGGGACTAGTATATGGGGTATGTAGTGGTGTAGTCTCAAACTTTATTCAATGTAGTGTGGTGTAATGTAGTGTTTTTTACGTGTTTTTCTTACAGTAAGTATAAAAAAAAAACCTACGCCAACAAAGGAGTTGCTGATAAATGCCGCACTTATGCGCGGCACTTATCAGCAGACCGTGGCAGTGGAATATAGAAAAAAAACACCCTACGCCAAAAAGGAGGAGTTGCTGATTAGCAGCGCACTTTCGTGCGATGCTGATCAACACTCAGCGGCGATAGGGTGCAGAAAATAGAAAAAAAAAAATTTTGGAAAAAAAAACAAAACTTTTTCTACATTCTGAACATCCCTGTAGCTGCTGATAAGTGTATTACACATATCAGCCGCTAGAGGGCAGCAGAGCGCAAAATCCGGAAAATGACGAGGCTGGAGCCGAAAATAGCCGAAAGAAGACGACGGGGACCGCCGGAAAGACCCGAAGACCGAAAGGAATGACGGAGGAAGCCGCGAACCCGGAAGACGCCGATCAGGAGCCCGGGACAGGTGAGTAATGTACAAATACCTGCCCTGGTCCAGGGCAGGTATTTATTATTTTGTGGGACTCTGATCGCCGTGCCACCGGCCCGATCGCAGTGAACGGCCGGCCGGCCGTTCACGGCGATCGGGCCGGTGGCACGGTGACCACCATTACTTTTTACAGTAATGGCGATCGGTGCTGCCCTCGGACAGCATTTTTTTCCGGGTCATCGAGTCACCGATGACCCGGAAAGGTTCCGATCGCCGCTATTGGCTGATCTGAATTGATCAGCCTATAGCGGCGATCGTAAGCACGGGGGTGTTAACCACCCCCCGTGCCGAGAAGCTATGATGGCCTGCTATGATTTATAGCAGGCCATCTTCCCCGATCGCAGTGTGCGAACACGCAGCGATCGGGGAAACATCGGGCGTAAATTTACGCCCTGATGCGCCAAGTACCAGGGCGCGAGGGCGTAAGTTTACGCCCGATGTCGTTAAGGGGTTAAAGGGGTTATCCAGCGAAAATCTTTTTCTTTCAAATGACCTGGTTTCAGTAAGTTATATAGATTTTTAATTTACTTCTATTTAAAAATCTCAAGTCCCATACTTATTAGCTGCTGTATGTCTTGCAGGTAATGTTTTCTTTTCAGTCTGAAACAGTGCTCTCTGCTGACATCTCTGTCCGAGACAGGAACTGTCCAGATCAGCAGCAAATTCCTGTTCTCTACAGTTCCTGTCTCGGACAGAGGTGGCAGCAGAGAGCACTGTGTCACACTGAAAAGAAAAGAACATTTCCTGCAGGGCATACAGCAGCTGATAAGTTTGGGATGACTTGAGATTTCAAAATAGAAGTAAATTACAAATCTATATAACTTTCTGAAACCAGTTGATTTAGAATAAAAAGATTTCCACTGGATAACCCCTTTAAGTGCTAACGTGTAGAGCAGCGCCCTATATCTACAGTTGGGGATCTATGTTTCAAAAATATTTTATGAATGACAGCAATGTTTTTATGGGGTATTTCCTCCTTCACAGGATGCAGGTCCTACCTCTGAGACCCACAACTCAAAGGCAAAATACAGCCTATATATATATATATATATATATATATATATATATATATATATATATATATTTATATATATTATATGCCTGTGCTATGTAAATGTCAATGACATTAATGGGAGTTATGCAAACAGTAAGTGATACGGCTAGCCAGATGGCAAAATAAAGTAAGTTATGGGTCTTGGACGACCGAATAAAATAGAAAAAAAAAAACCCTGTCACTAAATATAACTTTGTTGAGAAGGTGTTAAGTACATCTCACTTTCCCGGTGATTAATGCAAACTGTTTGACATTGTAATAAGAAGGGCTGGATTTATTTCTGCTCAGAAGTCTGAGCAGATGTATTTCATACTGTACAAAAAATCTGGAGCATATGGATTTATTACTGAGTTCAGTGGAAGCTGTATCTATATCTATGCAGAAAGCTCTAATCTGTATACAGTATATCCCACTGGACGTGGAGCTCTCAGTCCTTATAGATAACAGGCTTTTAAACCCAGTTAATTAAAAAAGACCCTACAACAACATTTACACATCAAACAATAACAGAGTTTATATAACACCAAGTCATCTGGGTCATTGTGCTACAAGTGGAATAAACCCAAGCAATGCATAATACACCAATATTAAACCTTATATTGTGGAGGTTCCCCTAATGCTGGCAAAACAAATTAGATGCATTGGCATGGACTCCGCAAGACCTTGTGAGGTGTTCTCTCTTGTCCAGTACCCAGATACTAGCAGCGTGTCACTGATGTTTTTTGTTGTTGTTGTTGTTGCAGAAATCAATAGTACAGGTGATTTTAAGAAACTTTGTAATTGGGTTTATTAGGCAAATATGCCATTATCTGCATTCAAAAAAGACTTTTCCCAGGAAACTTCTTCTCAGTTCTCTAGGACTGGATCCAGCTTTTCTCGGCACATGGAGAAGCGCGGACTTCAAAGACAGCAGGCTGATTCACATTGTTATTACTGTAAATTCGCTCATCTCTACTGTAGCACTATAGCATATTAAAGTCCGGCGAAAATTTTGAATAAAGTATTGTATTGCCCCCCCAAAAGTAATACAAATCACCAATATACACTTATTACGAGAAATGCACATAAAGTGCTTTTTTCCCTGCACTTACTACTGGGAGTTTTAGATTTCAGAATACAAATGTATTAAAATGCATTTGCTGGGAATTTACATGTTAGTGGCTTGTTTTATGATTTGGCTTGCTTATATTTAGGCCTCGTTCACACGCTGTAAGACAGCGGCCGTTCTGTAACAGCCTCTGTCTGTGATGTTCACTTCTGTGATGATCACTTCTTTTGAATTGGAATACGGGCACCTTCAGGTGTACCCGCATTTCAATTAGCCATAGCGAACAATGTAAAGTACGGCCATGAGCCGTACTTACATTGTGCGCACTGCTTATTTTGTGCGGCCACTATTCACTGAAAAGCGGCCGCACAAAATTAACATGTCAGAGTGTATACCCTGCAGCCATTGTTTCATAAAAAAAAAATTCATTTCAGACTTTTAATAAATAGCGTCCGGTGTTGCAATCTGCTGTTATTTATTGACAAAATACATTGTGCAGACAGGGCCTTAAAGGACAACTCTGGTGAAAAACTTTTTCTCAGTAATTGAAACACATTACAAAGTTATATAACTTTGTAATATGCCTCAATCACCTATCTGCCCCCCTTCCCTATTTTTCCCCCTCAATCTTCCACCAGGAAGTGAAGTAAACTCATTCTTACCTAATGACTGTTAACCCCAGGCTTTTCTGTGGCAGCCATTTTGTGACGATGACATCATCAAGAGGGAGGCGGGTCTAAGCCCTGTTAAGCCAGCCTTCCTTTGTCAGATGACTCAGGTTGCTCAGCTCTGATTGGCTGAACAAGCTGTAAGCCATCTAACAGTTCTACAGAGTCAGTTAGGTCAGTTAGACATCACAGGAGACAAAGTGCATCATGGGAAAGCCCAAACTAGGAAGTAAAGAAAAAATGAAGACACCAACTGGAGCTTCAGTTTTGTTTTTTCAGTTCAGTGCCGGAGTTCTCCTTTAATATGTTTTTCTATAGTTAGAATGTAAGGTTATGGTAGGTTAGCTTTTTAACTGTTAGAGTCTGAAATTGTATGAAAGTTGTTTGTATATTTATGTAATAAATGTTTGTATTAGTTTAGACACTTTACTGTCAGTTGTGGAGGGGGTGGGCAGCAATGTCTTGGTTCCCCCTACACTGGTGCAATCCTGACAATTAGATTGCGTCTTTTTACGCATTGAAGTTATATATAGTTATATATTACTGTATAATCATACAGCAGCAGATTCATACTGCATGGTATATGTTGTTTTGTGGTGGTCCACTGTACAGGAAGGTGCAATTTGTTACATTTAAAAGTAATATCTGGCTGGAGTTCCCCTCACCTCCTGACTAAATAAAAACAATACGTGTGTTGGGTTGCAGTGAGCATGTTCGCAGCCATTATGTCCACAGCATGTAATGCACTATATTACAATACACTATGGATATTTGTGTGGGCAGAGGCCAAGTATGTGAAGTTTAGGGATATAGGATACCTAAGGTGGCAGATACCATGAACTTTCATTATGATGATTATTGACTCTTCGCTGTGTTTTTTTTTTTGTTTAGTGGAAATGTGTATCAGTTACATTCTGAATACAGAACACAGTGAATAAACTGATGTGTTTCCTTTATTTTTTGTAGTAAAGAAGAAGAGGACATAAAATTCATTGTTATATTGGACAGAAGACTGGATACATGGACGTCTGTCAAATTATCCCTTCAGAAATTATCAGTAAGTTTCAGACATAATAATAACCTCCATGGAGTGAAAATGCATCACAAATAATCAGTCATGAGCAAAGTGTAAAGAGATGGAGTCTAATAGTGTTTCATTGTTTCTATTCTAATAGCTTTTATTAGTTTATATTATATATAACTGTGGGCGCTCAGACATTTTATACAACACTAAAATTCATTTCATACAGAAAATCCTGGATGGTTCTGGATTGTCAAGACACAGTAGAGAAATAACTACTTATCAGAATAGGGATGCCCATTACCTTGCAGGATTGTCATCCTAGGCTCCTGAATGTTAGGAACCCATTTCACACAGCTCTTCTATATGGTGTCACCTCATTTTAGCCGGCTTTACATACCACTGTGGAGGTAAACATTCAGATTCTGCCTACAGATCACATTGAATTCAGTGCTTATAAACAATCTGTAAAACACAGAAATAGCTATATAAAAACCTGCTCCACCAGCAAAGTCAGTTTTTATACTAGGTACAAGACACCAGTGTAATTCATGCAGTAAGGAGCTTGTACAGTATTCACACCTTGCATACTATCTAATTGGCTACATCACAGTTTTCTAAACTTGTGGATGTCCAGCTTATGTTAAACTACAACTCCCAACATGCCCCTATAGTGATTAGTTATGTGGTCACGGTGGGGGTTGTAGTTGATAACTTGTACTTGTCTGTAGCTCTTTTAACATTTGGAAGTCTTTATTCTACTTAGGATATGTGCACACTACGGAATCTCAATGGAAGACTCGTTCCAGATTCCCCAGCTTGCACCCACTTGCAGAGTCAGGGAGTTGCGCGAATCTCTGTTGCTCGTATAGACTTCATTCTATGGTTTGACAGATTCTGCCGTGCTTTGCATGATCACTCCGGCTATGTGCACACACAGTAAGAGACCGGCCTTTCCTTGAACCGGCCGGGTCACGGAACGGCCGGTCTCTGAAAAGATCATCCCGGCTGGTACTGCAGTACCGGCCGGATAATCTTTGCAGCCGCAGAGTTCACATCTGTGCGTCGCATAGTGTGCACTGACATGGTTTTCTGCGTCTGCTGTTTAATGAATAGCAGCCGCAGAAAACTGACATGTCAGTTGTTTGCAGTGCCTCTAGGGATCTCGGCCGGAGCATATACTATGTGTATACGCTCTGGCCGGGATCCCATAGAAGGCAAGATAATGTATATTCTCGTAATAATCACGCCCATTGTACAATGGCTGTGGTTTTTACGAAAATATAAGTTGTGTGAACATAGGCATAGAACAGTCGCCTCCCTTCTCACTCTACTGATCTAGCCTTCTGATATACCCCTTTAGTGCATGGGGTGATGAAGATGAAGTTCTACTACCTCTCTCCCAGTGCACTGATCCGCCTCAACCACAACGCCCCCCCGGCTGCCCCACTCTGCTGATATTCATTAGAAGGGGCAGGCCGACTAGGGGCGGATTGGTGCACTGGGGGTAGTAGTCGCGTCCCCAGTGCACCAAAACAACATACAGTATTAGTGTAGGGATTACGCTAGTACAGATGATTAAGGAAAGAAATTTAGATATTAGCAGGTTAGACGCTTCTAATCTGCTAATAGTTTCCCTTTGAAAGTATAAAATGTTATACATTGCATTGCAGTGTTATTAGACTTTCCTATAGAAAATACATTGTTGCCACATATCATTTAAAAATAACAATACTTGCAATTTATATGAATTAAAATAAAAACCATTAACAAAATATTACAATAAAGGGGTACTCCCTTTTACCCCTTCATTGTATTTTATGCCAGAAAGTGCTTGGGATTTGTAAAGGTAAATTCTTTCCAGTCTGGGGAACAGGGGAGGTTTTCTATGTGGATTTGTTACTGATCTGGACAGTTCCTGTCACAGACAGAGGTGGCAGCAGAGAGCACTGTGTCAGACTGGAAAGAATACATCACTTCCTGCAGGACATACAGCAGGAGATTTTTTAAAAGTATTCTGTTAACTTACATGGTGTGGTTCCCCCTGGTGTATAAATTGTCTATGTCTATGCACACATCCATATGCAGCGCTTACTGCATGTGAAGTGGGGGATGTAAGTTAGACTTCTTCCTAGAGGTGCCTGGCCGTATACCCCTTAAGACTACCAGCTTGCAATATCAGTTTAAAGGGGTACTCCGGCGCTGATAAAAAAAAATAAAAAATCAATCAATTAAACATAGTTTTTACATTTACCATCCCTCCGCAGTGTGTCTCTGGTTGAATTTCCCGTTTGCAGGTCCCTAAAGCTTCAGTTGGTGGCTTCATTTTTCTTCGCTTTCTGATTTGGGGTTTCCCATGATGCACTTTGTCTCCTGTGATGTCTAACTGACTCTGTTAAACTGTTAGATGGCTTACAGCTTGCCCAGCCAATCAGAGTCATCTGACAAAGGAAGGCTGGCCTAACAGGGCTTAGACCCGCCTCCCTCTTGATGATGTAATTGTAACAAAATGTCTGCCACAGAGCAGCCTGATGTGTCACTTCTTTGAGCGGAGGGCGGCTGCTGTGGAGGAGTGTGTGCCCTCTCATGGAGATGCTATGACACACTGAGGCAGGCTTAATTCTGCGGCAGATTTCCGCTGCGAAATTACACCTATTTTACTCAGTGTGAACATACCCTTAGGGTGTGTATGAACGCTTCCTAAAAGTGAGCTGCTGGTGAGTGATCATACAAATACCAGGCCTGCATATGTCCCCCCTCTTTTGAATAACAGTGTCTAAAGGGAGATTGGTTGGATAATCCTGGGGTTACTTCCTCTCGGTACTTCAGCCCTATTGACATATTAAAAAAAGTCTTATATCTCAGCACTGGAAGGGACTAAGGAGATAGAAGCTATACCCACAACCCTGATGGCAGGTCCTATCTAGCCATGAGCTCATGTGTACCCCTGTTTAGCTGCTGACAGGTTTAAGACCCATCCTGACTTGTTGGCTAAGGTGTCCTGACTGTCACGGCCGCGGCGGCGTCCCGTGCTCCGGACCGCCGACGCGACCTCTCCATGCAGCTGCCGGGGTCCATGTACAGGGACCCAGCGCTGCCACTAGTTCGGCCCCGGGGGGCGCCTTACCTCGCCCCGCTCCCGTCACCCGCTGTGCTGGCCGGCCGGCGCGCGCGTCCCCGCTTCCTAGGGCGCGCGCGCGCCGGCTGTCTCAGAGTTAAAGGGGCAGTGCGCTCCTAATTGGTCCATGTGTCAATCACTCCCCTATAAGTTCCAGCTCTGCTCCCTTCCAGGGGTTGGAGCCTCTACATGCTCCCCATAGCGTTTGGCCCAGCTCCCTGTTGTTCCTGATTCCTATCCGCTACCTGGTCCCTAGTCCTTGTTCCTGGTTCCTGCTCCCCTGTCACACCATTGCTCCTGTGTTCAGCCTGACTCCTGCGGTTACGCCTACAGGCCTCTGCCAGCACCATCTCCTGCCTACTGCTCCTGCCACGCCTCGCCCGCCGTCACTAGCAACCAAGCCAGGGGTAGCGACCTGGGGGTCGCCTGCCGCAGCAAGTCCATCCCGCCTTGCGGCGGGCTCTGGTGAAAACCAGCGGCCCCTTAGACTCCGCTCCCTGGTGAGGTTAGTGCTATCGCTAGTGACGGTCCAGTGGATCCACTACTCCAGGCGTTACAGTAGGCTCAAACCATGGATCCCGGCGAGGTGCCTGATATCCGTGACGTAGCCCGTGTGGACACCGAACAGGCGCAACAAATCCAGAAACAGTCGCAGCAGATCCAGCAACTCACTGCCGCCTTACAGCAGCATACTACAGCCCAGCGCACACCACCTCCTGCTGCTTTTTCTACACTCCGACTGGCTCTCCCAAGCAAATACTCTGGTGACTCCAAGTTGTGCAGAGGATTCCTGACTCAGTGCACCATGCATATTGAACTTTTAAGTAGTCAGTTTCCCACCGAGCGCTCTAAAGTGGCTTTCATCATCAGCCTATTGGAGGGTAGAGCTCTGGCCTGGGCCACGCCGCTGTGGGACCGAGATGATCCTGTTGCTGCCAATCTCCGAACCTTCCTAGTCGAGTTTCGCTCCGTCTTTGAGGAACCTGCCCGTGCCTCTTCAGCTGAAACTGCTCTCCTCAACCTCTCTCAAGGGAGCTCCTCTGTTGGTGACTACGCCATCCAGTTCCGCACCCTGGCGGCAGAATTAGACTGGAATGAGGCCGCTCCAATAGCCACCTTCAAGAAGGGCCTGTCCAGTCGGGTGAGAGACATGCTTTCCGCCCGAGACCTACCTACCTCCCTAAACGAACTCATCCTACTGGCCACCAGGGTCGACACTCATTTTTCTGAGAGAGAGGAGGAGGTATGGCATGAACGGCGACTAAGCCTGTCCCGTCGCCATCACCAGCTGGCGCCGGTCTTCCAGAATCCTGACGTTCCGGTGTCCCAGTCGACTCCTGAGATTCCTATGCAGGTGGAACGGGCTCACCTGACGCCTGATGAAAGAATTCGTCGTCTGGAGCTGAATCTCTGCCTCTACTGCGGTGGTTCGGATCACTTTCGGCTGAGATGTCCCCAACGTCCTCAAGCGTCCGGGAAACGCCAGCACCTAGGTCCGGTGGGAGAGGTCTCCCTAAGTGTAAATGCCACCTTTCCAAAGTTGTCTGTGCCAGTCTCCATCCAGACACCCTCAGGACAAACTCACCAGACTTCTGCCTTTCTTGATTCTGGGTCAGCAGGCAGTTTTATTGCGGTAACATTGGTCCAAAGATGGCGGCTACCTGTGACCCAACTAGCCAGGCCCCTGACTATCTCCTCGGTCACGGGCGAGATTCTTACCGACCATGTGTACTACCAGACCGCACCTCTAGTCCTCCAGGTGGATTCTTTACATCAGGAAAAGATATCCTTCTACGTCCTGCCCCATTCTTCTCCCGCCATCCTCCTGGGACTCCCTTGGCTGCAATTACATGCCCCTTAGCTGGACTGGAGAACTGGGGAGATTCTCAGTTGGGGTCAGGACTGTTCCAACCAGTGTCTCAAGTCACCTCAGACCAAGTACTCTATGTCGTCACCTGACCCCGCCAAGCCTCTATCCGGCCTACCGGCGGAAGACCAAGACTTGGCGGATGCCTTCTCTGCCGAGGAGGCGGACTCTCTACCATCTCACCGGGCGTACGATTGTCCCATAGACCTCCTTCCTGGTACTTCTTCTCCACGAGGTCGGATGTACCCTCTCTCCGTACCCGAGACTGAGGCCATGTACCCCTATATCCGGGAGAACTTGCAGAAGGGTTTCAACCGCAAATCCTCATCCCCTCGCCACTTAGGGATGGACTTCATCACTGATTTGCCTCCATCTGCAGGCAAGAAAGAGGGGGAGGCCAAAGTGGGTGGGGGGGTACTGTCACGGCCGCGGCGGCGTCCCGTGCTCCGGACCGCCGCCGCGACCTCTCCATGCAGCTGCCGGGGTCCATGTACAGGGACCCGGCGCTGCCACTAGTTCGGCCCCGGGGGGCGCCTTACCTCGCCCCGCTCCCGTCACCCGCTGTGCCGGCCTGCGCGCGCGTCCCCGCCTCCTAGGGCGCGCGCGCGCCGGCTGTCTCAGAGTTAAAGGGGAAGTGCGCTCCTAATTGGTCCATGTGTCAATCACTCCCCTATAAGTTCCAGCTCTGCTCCCTTCCAGGGGTTGGAGCCTCTACATGCTTCCCATAGCGTTTGGCCCAGCTCCCTGTTGTTCCTGATTCCTATCCGCTACCTGGTCCCTAGTCCTTGTTCCTGGTTCCTGCTCCCCTGTCACACCATTGCTCCTGTGTTCAGCCTGACTCCTGCGGTTACGCCTACAGGCCTCTGCCAGCACCATCTCCTGCCTACTGCTCCTGCCACGCCTCGCCCGCCGTCACTAGCAACCAAGCCAGGGGTAGCGACCTGGGGGTTGCCTGCCGCAGCAAGTCCATCCCGCCATACGGTGGGCTCTGGTGAAAACCAGCGGCCCCTTAGACTCCGCTCCCTGGTGAGGTTAGTGCTATCGCTAGTGACGGTCCAGTGGATCCACTACTCCAGGCGTTACACTGACATGAACAAGAAAAGACTTTAAATTTACTGTAAAAGGCACATACTTATCTTGTACCTTATACACCCACTTATTACGTACACCATACACCCACTTATTATGTGTGCCTTACAAATGATGACTCAATAAAGGTCAACATTTTTTTACCTCTAAAATTCCAAATAAAATGGGTACATTTAAAAAACTAAGCAATAGTTTTACAAACTTGAAATTTAAAGGGGTTACGCACACTTAGAAAACATGTCAACTTTCTTCCAGAAACAGCACCTGTCCTGTCCTCCTGTTCTGAGGTTTTGGGCTTCCTTTTGTTTAGGATATTTTGTAAGCACTATTTTATTTTGTACATAGATTTTGGGGTTCAGGTGTTGGAGGAGATAAAAGGGTCCTGGAAGATAGACCGTGATAGTTCCATCTTTGGAGATTTTAGTAGTAGTAGCCTAAGTCCAAGATGTATGCTCTAGATTTAGGTTCTCTAAAATATGATAGGAAAAGAAAGGAAGGTCTTTCCAGAACATCTGTGAGGCTACATGCACACATTCCAGTTTAATCTGCAATTATCAACAAATTTAGGGCTGTTCACACTGTCCATATATTTACAGGTCATCAATCTGCAAAAATTGCAGGGGTTGGGGGGTATAAAGCCGGGGCACAGAAATGTACAGCACTTCTTTAGTGTCCATAATGCTATACTTCTTAACACCTGTACAGGACATTGTTAGATGGAATGTCTAAATGGCAAAGCGTTACATCATACATCTGCATTGGACTGTATAGTTATAAACTTATATAGTTATATATAAACTTATATATTTATATATATTTATATATACTTAAATTTATATTTCAAGTATTAAGGCCATAAGCTTTTCTATGACAATGTCTCTGCATCAACAGAAACTAAACTAATATTGGATTGTATTCAAACATTTCACTTGCATGATGGCAAGCCTGATACCTTTATACTCATGCACTCATGGCTATACCATGTTCTACGTCAGAATACCTGACCTGGTCAGAGCATTTACGACACCTAAAATATTTAAGAAGAGGTTTCCATAGAAAATGATTGATGGCTATCCTCAGGATGTCATGAAGAAATATAGCTGCCAGGACCCAAGTACCAAGAACATTATTCAGAGCATTCTGTACTCACCGACCTTCCACAAGCCAAGCCACCATCTTCCATTGCTCTATGGTCTGTGATGGTCACATGATCAGATGTGTGTTGTACGTGCTTTCAGCCGGCACCATATTCATGGGTTACTTAATGTGATTCATATCACCTATATGGGTGGATATCTATATATACGTGTAGATTGTAATGACTGGTACATTGTCCACCAACTGGGGGAGAGCAGATGTGCTGGATTTATATAAAATCTCACCAAAAAAAAAATCTACATGTATTTCTGTTAGGTAGAATAAAGTATGCCACCATAGACTGCATAGACGGGTGTGGTATTATGCACAGAGCGAAAATATGCTGACAAACCGAAATGACTAGTATATTACTATATGGATATTACTGCACATGGGAGGTTTGGTCACAGTGCTTGTAAGCTTACACTGTGTCAGAGCAATGAGTGAATATGGGACAGAGCAACCCGGCTGCTGGCAGTGTCTTCCACTCATTGGACATTCACATTGTATGTATTATCTTGTGTCCTTATGTTTCTTATATGGATAGCTAAAAATATTGCTGTTTAAGTCTGAGTTGAATTTGATTGTATGTAATGTCACCAGTAACATATTTAAAGGTGGTGTTTGGTACAGAGGGAACCATTATGACAGGTTGTCTTTGAAGAGCAATCTCCAAATCAGTAAAACCACCGGGCAATAGAGCTTAATGGGAACATATCACCTAATTAGATCCAGGGAATAAAATCTGTTCTTTTTTACCTCTATTTTCTAATTTTTTATTTATTTATTTTATTTTTAGTAAGTTATTAGGGGGGCTGACATCTTGCCTGAGCTGTCTTTAACAACATTTAGTGACATGCCTTATGGCAAGGCTAAGACACAGACACAATGTACATCTCCAGACCCTATTCTTTGTATGGGAAACATTTGTAAGTATCTTCTGTGACCTGCGGAAAGGTTATTCTACAGGGGAGGGGAGACTGAGCTGCTATTGTCATTATTATATACTGGAGTCACCTTTTGCCATAATGCTGTACAAATCACTTTCTTATTATTATCACAGACAAAACAGGATATCTTAGTTTTAAGCCTAGTGGCCAGAATGAAAAGTACAAGATTTCAGGATTAGTTTATAATCTAGAAGATTAATCTATCGAGAAGTAGAAAAAAAAAATCACCAAAAAATCTTTAAAATTATTTACAAAAAAAAACGTAACATAAAAATCAGTGATTTTCCGATGACACATTCCCTATCTTACACATTTGTAAAAAGTACATAGAACTAGATCTGTTTCTGCAAAATTTTGGCAGTCACATATGACGACAAATATGGCAGCAATTTTTATTTATTTGTTTTTATTTTTTTTGTTCCCTGAGCATGAATGAAGTTGTACTTTTACAACAGCTTGCAGAGCCAGAGGCTGTCCTATAGGCTTCAAGTAACATCTGACTGAAAAAAGATGGGCATGTAAAAAACCTGAAAAAAAAATAACATACAGTATGATCCCTTCTTTTTCCTGTAAGAATAAAGTGTGATCCATCTTTTAAGGCTTTGTTCACACAGTGCAGTTTTGGTGCAGTTTTGAATTCATTTTTGATCAGAGCCCAAAAAAAAACAAGCTTCCTATACTTCTTGTCTCAGTATGATCCACTCCTGGTTTGGACTAAAAACTGCATAAGACCTGCTGTGATTTATTTTTCACCGTCAGTTGTGGCCACTGCAAAGTCACAGTCCTGTATAAGGCCTATGTGTGTGTCCCATCTAGCATCTTAGAGGTTAACTCCCCTTGTCATCCCGTCACATGCAGGAGACAGGTGTGCAGGCTTGTTTGGGCTGTGTGCGCAGTAGATGCTGCTCTGCATGGCTACCAGAGCCAGTAACTGAATGTCTGCTGGAGATTAACATGAATGCTGGCGAATCAATGCAGGGCTCTGAGCAGTTGTGTAGTACAGTAGTTCCTTCTTTTTCGCAGTGCTGTGGTAATGGAATCGGCTGCAGCAGTAGCAGCACTGCCTCACTGGCTCAGTAGCAGCAGTCACTTAGCAATTTCTTAACACTCTCCAGCAGCCAGATCATATATCACCAATGCTGCCCTGACAATAGCACAAGGAGAATAATTATCCGAAGACATGGCCGAAGGAAACTCCCCAAGAGGAGCGATGAGGTTCCCGAGGAATGCGGTAAGGGCTCTGACTGCAGTCTGTGCAGCACATCCTAAGTTCAGGGGCTTCAGTACTGCAGCAAGGAGCCGGTCCTGGGCTCCAGCACAAACTGCTGATGTACACATCCCATGTATAATGCAGATTCTACTCTGCAGACACATAGCCAAGTTCATTCTGTCATTACACATCCAGAGCACTATGTCCTGACCATATGATGCAGCTGACCGCTGGCTGCAATAACTTCAGTGCATCATCAGCGTCCTGCGGCTCGGCTCCAATACTATTTATACTTGGCCTATATTGTGGATCCTGGGTTTCCAAGTATAAATTCTTCTGCTTCTCATTAAATGATTATGTAATTTCTTTTTCTGGCTTATGTAGCATTGATATGTTTACTTAAGTATGAAACAACGTGCAGTTCTTTCAGTCGTAAACGTAGCAGAGTTGAGTGTGTCAGATGTAGTAGTGCTGACTTTGTCAGATGTTGCAGAGTCTCTTGATGTAACTTATGAATGATATGACAAGGTGCTTTATACAGGACTGACGACGCAATCCTAAAATATTAAATTGCACCATGAATATGCTTTGGGTTTTGAAGAATCCGATGTCTATCCTAAAGAGCGTACAATCAAATGTAACCCATGTTAGGCTATATTTATTTCTACTTTTTCTAACTTTCACATTTCTGTCCTGAAGAGCTTACAATCTAATGCAAGTCACATAGGGATCCCGACCATAAAACTATTGTTTGTAGCTTTTAATCAGCTTTCAATGTTCTTGCTGGCAGCACTTGCTGGGACTTGTGGTTCTTCAGCAAGTATGAGGACAAGTATAATTCACCCATTTAAGATTAAAAGGGTTGTTGGAGTTATTTTTACTTGTCCCCCCTCCACAGGATAGAGGACAAATATGAGTTTTTTTTTTTTTTTTTGGGGGGGGGGAGGGGGGGGTCGAGAATGAAGAGGGTGGAGGACACTCAAAAAAACAGTAGAAGAGTAGAAGTGGGGTGTCATTCTAGAGATCCTCAGGGGGGGCAGAGTTTGGACTCCCCACGATCTCATACTTATCCCCTACTTATTCTGTGGACAGTAATAATAACTCCATGAACCCCTTTAAGAAAAACTTTGTTAGATTTTATGCAGCTTTAGTACAATAAGTAGACTGATACCATTAAAATCACCTACAACTTTTTTTTTTTGTGCACAGCTATGTTTTTTCATAGTTACAGACTAACAAAAGCCAGTGAAGTCTATTTCCTCCTATGTGATCTCTACGTTGGGGAGGTTAGAAGTACCTAGGGTTTATTTGTAGTCCGTAACCATGGAGACACACAGGTCTGCAGAGGAGCTGCAGACACAAGACGGTGGAATGTTTTTAAAGCAGGATACTTATAAGTTTGCGTTACTATTTATATTAGATGCATCGGAGCAATGAAAAATGTTCACAGTTCTATGTAGCTTTTAAACTTTGTGCTAGTTACATTTGGTGGTTCTTGTACAAGAGCTAATTAGATTCCATGTAGTAAGAGATAGTACTGTGACATATTAGGTCTTAATAGGGTTGCCATGTATAATTTATGGCACTACATTGTCCTAAGCCCAGGATCAGCCTGACACCCTCCTTCCTATGAGCGGCTCACCATGCTGCTGTCCATGGTGCTGAAATGATGGATGACCATGCTATGTGTGCTGGAGCTTCTGATGGCTCCAGAAAAGGCTCCAGACAAGGTCATTCATTACTTTGTAGGAAATATTTATTATTTGTGATGATATTTGTGTCCTGTAAACCCAATTACCTAATAAAGGTGTCTTAGAAGACGTCAATTGACGCCTTGATTGAATTGTAGATTCCAGCAAGACCATTTACAGTTACATGTAACATTGTGACCAGTGTTCAAACTGGTGAGGAATAGGAGAAAATGTTCTAGTGGCATTCCTAATGATAAACAGGGTGGGAAGGAGGGATGGAGGATTGGTGCAATCCTATTGCAGGATTCTAGGCCACGCCAATTTGACACAGGGCTGCAAGATTAAAAGTTGTTTTTAGGACAATAACTGCATCACCTGCCGAACGGACCCCAGGACAGATCTTGGATTAAAAGCAGCTATCCGAAGGTACAAGTGGTTTTTGGGGGTCAGATTGTGGGTACAGAGTCGATTTAAAGTTAATGCACCATCATAAATGATTTAAAAAATGTTTTTACGTTTAATATATTTTGTTAGACGTTTTGATGTTTTTTTAACCCCTAGACGACCCTGGGCATACAGGTACATCCAGGATCATCTATGGGTGTTCAGAGCAGGCCGTGCGCCGGCCCCGATCTAAGCTGCCATGGTCCCGGGTGCCGCATGTAGCACGGGACCGCGGCTAACAGCGGGCAGGGTCCGATCGCCGTGCCCACTAATTAAGTGATCAGATGCAGATGTCAAAGTTGACAGCTGCATCTGATTACTTGCTGTAAGCCATCCCTGGCGTCTAGTGGGGTGGATGCCCCCCCCCCCCCGGGACGTTGTCCCGGAGGAGCAATCCACACACCCGTCACCAGCCGGGGTCTGCGCCAGCACTCGATTGCTTTTGAACTATGCAGTATATCTATACTGCATAGATCTCAAAGAGAGATCAGTGTGCTTATACTAGAAGTCCCCCAGGGGGAATAACCCTAACCCCAGGGGGGCTTCTAGTATAAGTATAAAAAAAAATAATGTGTTCTTATAAATAAAAAGCCCTCTCCCCTAATAAAAGTTTAAAACGCCCGAACTATTAATTTATTTCATTCCTGATCTCGCACGGTAAACGGCGCAATTGATAGAAAGAACACATCATGGCGCAAAAAATGACACCTCACACAGCCCCATAGACCAAAGGATAAAAGCGATTTTAAGGAACATATATTTGTTAACAATGGTTTGAATTTTTTACAAGCCATCAGATACAATAAAAGTTATACATGTTACACATCGTTGTAATTGTTAGGACTTATATAACATATATAACAATTCAGTTTTACCCCAGGGCAAATGGTGTAAAAGCAAATACCCCCCAAATAAAAGAAATGCGGTTTTTTTTTTCTATTTCACCACACATTAAATTTTTTTCTGGTTTCGCAGTGTAATTTATGAACAAATTCAGCCTGTCATTGCAAACAACAATTAGTGGGGCAAAAAATAAGGGCTCATGTGGGTTTCTAGGTGAAAAAATGCAAGTGCTCTGGCCTTTTAAGTACAAGGAGGAAAAAACAAAAGCGCAAAAATTTAAATTGGCCCGGTCCTCTAAGGGTTAATCTTATTTTCCATTTTACTATCTATATTATTAAAATTATCCTAAAATCTTGTCATTTTCAGTCTCACCGCTAAGCTGAGACTTTATGTTCTGTCTGTGATGATATGCAGGAGGCTGCTGGAAAGTGATCTGTATGGCAATACAGTAAAAGCTAACACGAGTAGATAGAGGAGACAATAGATGATGTTCAGAGCTCAGCCTCCCCCTCCCTATGGAATAACCTCTTTGAACTTTACGGAGCATGTCAAGTTACATTTCCCATTCTAGTCAATGGGACAGCTCCTGTCCATTGTTGCCTGTGTTCATTACTGTAAATTATATCTCTAAATACTGATAAAGAGCACCTATTATTTCACTCACGGATAACTTTTCAAAACCCCGGAATGTTAGCAGTCCGCTCCTGAAGTGAGTGGTATATGGAATTGCCATACACTGCTTACTATGAACCTACTGGGTGAACTATGAACCTACTGGGGTTTTGAAAGGGTATCTTGCCATGTGAGCAAAATGATAGTTACCCTATAAAGACAGCTCAGGCAAGATGGCTGCTCCCATATGTCCAAAAAATGAAATTGAAAAAGAAATTGGCAATGCAAAAGTAGAAACAGATTAGTATCTATCCCTAATGGGTAAAACAATGGGAGTGATACATCCCTTATAAACAAATTACACATAGTTACAGTACCTCTTAGCAGCTCTGGATGTTCCTGGCAGATTCCTTCCCCCTCCCTATTATTTCCATCTATACAGAACTGCTGCTCAAGCAAAGTTACAGCAATAAGGAGCCGCATGAATGTGCATTTAAACATTAATTTCTGATAATTGCCCCATGTAATAGGGCCAGCTATGGCAAATGCTTATTCTCTGGCTGATTGTATCATTTATGCCGTGTAAGACAGAGGGATGTTTTATTGTCAATTATAAAACCGAATAAATGATCCCCGCCTGCATGATACAGAGCCATGTAAATGGATCATTTAAAGTGTCACTGTGTTTTTTTTGTGCAGAAATCAATAGTACAGATGATTTTAAGAAACTTTGTAATTGGGTTTATTAGGCAAATATGCCATTATCTGCATTCACAAAGACTTTCCCCAGGTCCCTCCCTCCTATTTCCGGGAGATAGCCCTGTGATGTAGCTGTAAATAAACTCTTTGTTGTCCTGTTTTGATGCCTCATCTTCCTCCACCCCTCCCCTCTCCATAGAGAACAATGAAGATGGGGGGAGAGCTTCAAACTGCTTTCTCATGGTAAAAATGCATTTCTTGACTAATTAACCCACTTACAAAGTTTCTTAAAATCGCCTGTACTATTGATTTCTGCAAAAAAAAATTAAAATTAATAAACGACAGTGACACTTTAACAAACATCAATCTACTAAATTGGCGCTTATATAGTGCATATATAGCGCCACTTAAAAAGGCCCTAAAAAGCTCCTGTAGTCCCATCATACAACATCCTGCTCTCCCCCTACATATCCAGACTTAAAGGGATTTTCTGAAATTTTCTCAGCTGTACTCTAGGGCTGGTACATGTGACCACTGAGGCCAGTGACTGGCTGCAATGTCCTGTGCTGAGTGTGCAGGGCCATTGTCAGGGGTACTTTTGCCGGAGTATTGGTGGTGGTGGAAGAGGAAGAAGCTAAAGGGCGAGTGCATACCTAACCACAGCTACCCCCCTAGGCTGTGTGGTAGAACAAATTAGGGAATTCTCTTACTATGGAATTGCCTAATGCCCTGTTTTATGCTAGATGGTACTGCATATGGTAGACTGGGCATAGAAAAAAGTGATACATTTCCAGTCACCTATATTGCATATATCAAGATAAAATATGCACCACATTTATGTGTCACTCATAGAACACAACAACAGAATACACTCTAAGTTGTACAGATGGTTGTCCCAATGTGAATATGAATGTGTTTTGTATCTACAGTATCTACTAACAAACGGAATATTGCCTTCTACTTGTTTCTAGCATTCATTCCCTGGAAACCTGCACCTAGTTTTGGTCTTAAGGCCTACAGGATTTTTTCAGCGGACTTTCACTGACATTGGATTTCGCTTCAGCCAGGAGGACTTTATACTGAAGCTTCCGGTAATATTTCACACACATGTGTTTGTATTTGGACTCAATAGTGTGATGTACTATAAAGATAATATAGTGAGAAACCAATTAACATGCTGCTTCATGTCCTTAGGTGGTTATGCTCAGTTCTGCATCAGATTTACTTAAGTATATAGATGAAAAGCAGCTAACAACAGAATTTGGAGGAACCTTTGAATATCGCCATCGGGACTGGGTCGTGTTTCGAACGGTAGGTTTTTAGAAACTACTATATAGTACTTTTTAAACTTAAATAAAAGTATACTTTTTCTCCCTTTACTTCAGTCATTGTTTCTATCTCTTTACTGTACAATGTCAACCTATAGGGTCAGATTGGATTTGCTTGGGGACAATAGATGAAATGGTAATAGGTAGGCCCATTGGCAGGTGACTGGATTCACAGTCATCTGCAAATTAGAATTTTTCTCACATGTGTGTAATACTAAGATTTTTTTAAATCTTCAGAGCCACATTTTCCATTCTGACCAACAGATGTGAGCTCCTCTCCTTAAGCCATCTTCCCTATCAGCCCATTGGCATGACATGGGACATTCTATTAAAGATTGGGGGGGGGGGGGGGAATTATCAAGGCCACTGTATCTGTATATCAGTCTTAAATAAATCCCTGCCCCCATGGACCTTGCTGGATTTACTAAGAGGCATGCGATAGCCATATTCCCCTCTCTCTTTCTGCAATGGAAGTGCTGCCAATTGCATGTGGTCCAGCCAGCAATGTCCTGCCATAAAAGAGAATTATAGTTAGATAAACATAATGTATTGCTAGAAACAAATCATCACCAACATTATTGCGGCTGCAATATACCAGTCACAGCGACCTTCTTACTTCTTTTGCAGTTGACATGTATTGACTGCATGCTACATGGCCATTTAAGGTTTAGAGATGATTAGAAAACTTTATACAGTAGTGCCTTGGATTAAGAGCATAATTTGTTCCGGAGCCATACATATAATCTAAATGCACTCTTAAACCAAAGCAGATTTTCCCATAAGAAATCATGGAAATGCAGACAATTGGTTCCACCAAGTATAGCAGCGCTCTCTGTCCAGGGAGAGAGGGGTTACAGCTATGAAGAGATTACCTTCACAGTCCTGTCCCCTGATTCAAGCCCCAGCCTGAAGTCTGATCTGCTATGATTTGGAAGGTGAGGGAGACTTCCTGGGTCAGAGTAAATTACTCCCCCAATCGTGCTCCCACCCAGTACAGGGAGCTCTTAAACCAAAGCAATGCTCTTAAACCAAGTCACAATTTTGAAAAACTGTGAGCTCTTAAACCAAAACCCTCCTAAACCAAGTTACTCTTAAACCAAGGTACCACTGTATTTATAAATAATAAAATAAAATATATTTTTCAAAAACAGAAGGCAATAAAACTATTGAGTTATTCATCATATTTGTTAATAGGACAACTGAATTTTAAAAGGAATTTTGGGGTTGATTTATTAAGGGAATACATCAAGTAGAAGATTGTCACCTTACAGATGCTGTAATACTTGAGAGAATCAGGAGCCTTTTAATATTGTGAAATAGTGAATATTATTCTTCTACTTTTATAGCTCTTTTAACCATTCAGCTGAGCTGAGATGATTTCCTGTTTGTAAAATATAGTTTTCTAGGGTTTCAATTTTTCTTAAAGGAGTATTCCCACCTCAGCTTGGCCGGTTCTTTAATTATCCCCTATGGAGGTGCTGAACGTGTCTGAGTTCAGCACCCAGAAACCTTTGGTAGCCTCATAGGGGATGAATGAAATGCAGACCGCAGTGGCTACACAGGTGTGGTGAGTGCTCCATTCTTTGTGGGGATAATCGGGACAAGTTGAGGTCCTGGGGGTCGAAATGTTGAGGTCTAAGAATAGTATCTGAAAAACAGGGATACAGTCATAGGCCATATCTGTGTTTTCCTGGCAGCCCTAGGGCAGCACCCAACTTCTGCAGCTGCAGGGAGTCAAATCCCGAGCGTTCAGGTTTGGATAACATTGCCAAACCTGAACATTTTGACAGATCTGCTCCACACTTTCATTTTACCAGTACTGAAAGCTAAGCTGTGATCTAGAAGTGTATAGTTGGTATGTAGAAGCGGTGTATCTACATGTGCTTTATGTGTAATAGCTGAAATGTAGTCCTCTCATGTCTTTTTCTTTTTTTACTTTTCAATTGATCCCAAGGATAGGTCAGGACCACAGTCAGCAGAACAAATGGCCATGGCACTTTACACCAGTTTCTAATTTACACATCTGGGCCATTGGCCATCGGTCCTTAAAATATTGGCCTGGCAATGGAAGTCATCCATAGAATCGGCTACAAACAAAGCAGTTAGAGACTATGAAACCTTGTGTTCCATCTAATATTCTGGACCTATGGATTTATTAATCTACTAGGTAGTTTCGTATTATAGATACTACAATGCCTCCAATATGCTTTAAACATAAAACAATGTAGCTACATGTAATATAGGGTTAACTGCAGTTTCTCTCAATCTCTGTCCGTCTTTATGCTGCAGTTACAAATGTCCAGGAATTTGTATGTAGCATGGGGGAACATTGTGATCATCAGTGATTTTTTTTCTTCCCATGATCAATCATTGAGCTTTAATGGTGTTAGGCTTTGTACATACATATAGGGGGAGATTTATCAAACTGGTGTAAAGTAGAACTGGCTCAGTTGCCCCTAGCAACCAATCATCTCCCACCTTTCATTTTCCAGGGAATCTGTAAAGAAAGAAAAGTGGAATCTGGTTGCTAGGGGCAACTGAGTCAGTTCTACTTTACAATAGTTTGATTAATCTCCCCATAGTATTTTGGTCCATAAAGGTAACTAAAACCAGGAAAGGAACCAACATAGAGAAAACTATGTTGAAAAGATTTGCACCCTTCCCTGTGTTAGGACATTGCCAGTGATCAGATACTTCCCACAAAAAAGATCTACAGTAGTACTGAATATCTAAATCCCTCTAAGGGTATATTCACACGAACGGTCTCGCAGCGAGATTCTCGCTGCGAGACCGGCAGGTCCTGGCAGTTCCCACAAACTATATACTCGCTGCCCAGCCGTAGCCACTGATTGGCCGGACGGGAGAGCAGGACGCCGAACCCGTGCAGCGAGGACAGGTAATGTATGCTTACATCGGGGGAGCCGGCCGGGAGCAGAAGGGGTTAAGGGCGGCAGAATTACATACTCGCTGCGGTCGTTCAGACCGCAGCAAGTATATAGTTTGTGGGAACTGCCAGGACCTGCCGGTCTCGCAGCGAGAATCTCGCTGCGAGACCGTTCGTGTGAATATACCCTAAATGTAACATGGGGGTAAGACAGATACTGGGTCTAACTACAGTCACATTTGGCTCTCTAAGCTGTGAGTGGAGATTGTCCTTAAAGGGGTACTTTGGGCAAATTTAAAAGGATAGGGAGGGCAGGGAGTAGATGTGAACAAAACAATCAAGTGATACTTACCCGTCCTGATGCCCCCCGCAGCGCAGCATTACCGCTCATGGTCACCTGCTGGTGTCCTGTATCTCCTGCTTCCTGTCTCTCTACGAAAACACAGAAACTATTCGCTCAGGTAGTCTGTGACTTCAGCTGTGTCCCACCTCAGTCACCGATTGGCTGAGCGGCTATTTCTGATTAGAACCGTGACATCACACGACTGGGAGATACAGAAGACCAGCACTGCGCTGTGAGGAAAACCAGGACAGGTAAGTATCACTTGATTGTAATGTTCCCACCACCCTTGCCCTCCCTGGTTTTTACAGTTTGCCCAGAGTACCTCTTTAACATAAAGTCAGGATTACACGAAAATAGTGTTAATTTAGCTTTGACACAGTTGTGGAAAGGTTGAATTATGATTGTTTAATATTTCTTTTTATCGCTCTGTATAGGCCATTGAGGGATTTGCCTTGACAGTGAAAGAAATTGCTCAGATGCTGCAGGCCTTTGGTACAGAACTGGCTGAGACAGAATTACCGAGCGATGTGTATTCAATTGAGCATATTCTAGCAAACCGCACTGAGAAATACTGCCAGCTGAAGGTGCGTCTAATTGGGTTTTATGGAGACTTGAAGGAGCCGCACTTTTACTGTTACTGCTCTGCAGTTCTAGGTGGAAAAAACGAATAGCTAAGGGTCAACTCCCTATGACGCTTCTAATGCTCTTCTATTAATATACAGTATGCACTGCAGAATATTGTCAGATGAGAGCCTTACAGGTCAGTTTTATTTTCATAAGTCACTATATATTCCCAGCCACTGCGGACATGTGTTCACTGCATCCTGCTGCCCTTGTACTTTATTCTTCAATGCAGGGGCAAACTGAGTGATTCAGATTCCCAGGGTCATCCATGGGTAAAGGCTTAGTGTCTGTGTACAGGTATGCAGTCTTGACCCGCGGATAAGGTAGTCATGTGACTAGTGTAGGACATGACATGTAAGGATGACAACCCCTGTTCACACTGTTTACATGTCATTTAGGAATCCTGAAGCATCACCAATAGCTAACCACATATATAATAAATAATAAGTATAATAATATATAATAAAAAAAAACTCTTCTGTGATAACAGGATATATAAGAAACTACATCATGTGTAACAGAGGTGCTGGGGATGATTGAAAACCAGCCAGAGAAGATTATACTGCCATGAAAAAAATCTATATTTTTCTTACCTTAAGGCCACGTTCATACTACATTTATTCATGATAAACATTGACTGTTGTTGCAGATTGCAACAACACCCGCTGATTATTGATAGTGTGGTTTTACATTAGATTCTATAGAACAACAGCCGTAGTGTATACACACTGTATACACTACGGCCGGCGTCTGTGTGGCCGCCCAAAAAAACTGACATGTCTCCTTTGTGTGGCCACTATTCAGAGAACAATGGCTGCACAACATAACCTGCACAAAATGTAAGTATGGCTCCTGGCCGTACTTTACATTGTGTTCTATTGCTTATTGGAATACAAGCTCACTTAAATGTGCCCGGACGCCAATTCAAATGAAGTGATGTTCACCCAGCTGATACCGCAGTATTGGCCAGGTGAACATCTCAGACAGCGGCCGTTCTGTTTGTGCCATGTTGGAACATGACCTAAACATGCTAAAATTATTAATACAGTTCCAACGCTAATAAAATATAAATTACAGGACATCTTCTAATCCTACAGACTATTCCCACCAGATTATATACTTTAAGATTAATGTCTCCTTTCTATTTGCAGAAAGACATTACCTCGGTGACGAAAGAAGGGAGCTTACTACTGAACAGCTTTGAAAGACCAAGCACAAGTTTATGTATGGAACAGCAAACCTATGAAAAGCATGGGGACTGGGAAACTGTTAACAGGTACAATACATACAGTACTTACCTAACGCGGTTACATTGGTCAGCGGTATTATTTGGAGCAGTACACATTGGTATGTTTTTTTTACCAAGATCTGCAATACACAGTATACATGTGTAATCTATGGAGACGGACGTATAGCGAGAGACTTTTTGTCTGTGTTTGGAATTGTAATACACACAACTCTATTCACTGTACTCCCAAAATTTTACCCAGCAAGAATCATAGTACCATTCTGTTAGTGAAGGCATGGATACGTTTCGATCAGATTGTATTGGCAAATATGAATTTGTCCTCTGTCTACTGACTGTATTTTAATGCTTATATGTATTGTATTGTGTATTTCATTGGTTTTGTATCTTCTAAAACTGTAAAATATAAGGCAGCTTACACCAAACAAAAGAAGAAAAGACAGATGAATCCAATATACAGTACTATGTCTATTTATAGCTGTGTAGGCACCACTTACAATGTGTATAGTGTAAGGGTTATAAATCATCTGTACCTTTTTTACAATCTTGGGAATCCCTTGAAGACTGAACCTTGTCATAAGCATACTGTATGGCTCAGAGAGACAATGGTGTATACTGTGATCTATAATCCTTGTTATTCCCTTTACTATACAGTACCCTTTTATTGTAACTTAAATGGATTATTCCAGGGTCAAAAGTTATCCCCTATCTACAGGATACCTAGCTAATTTGTGCGCTCTGACCTCTGGTACCCCCATTATTCAATGGTTTAGGAGCTTATGCTATGAATCCTAATATTTAAAGGGGTACTCTTGAGACTTTTTTTTTTTTAATGAATGCATTACCACTAGAGATGAGTCAACTTCAAGCCCGCTTGGATTAGTTTGAACCTGAGCATGTGGCAGTTGATTACCGACCATAGACTTTATACATGTTTTCCAGGACTCTACAGGGCTGCATCCAACTCCTTTATCCACAGTAATGAAACTTCCCATGCTTAAAGGACAACTCCAGCGCTGATAAAAAAAAAAAAAACCTGAACTGAAGCTCCAGTTGGTGTCTACATTTTTTTTTCACTTCCTGGTTTGGGCTTTCCCATGATGCACTTTGTCTTCTTTGATGTCTAACTAACTATGTAGAACTGTTAGATGGCTTACAGCTTGCTCAGCCAATCAGAGCTGAGCAACCTGAGCCATCTGACAAAGAGAGGCTTGCCTTACAGGGCTTAGACCCGCCTCCCTCTTAATGATGTCATTATCACAAAATGGCTTCCACAGAGCAGCCCGGGGTCAACAGTAATTAGGTAAGAATTAGTTTATTTCACTTCCTGGTGGGGGGATGGGGGGGGGATAGGGAAGAGGGGTAGATAAGTGATTGAAGAAAATTACAAAGTTATATAACTTTGTAATGTGTTTCAATTACTGGGAAAAAGATTTTCACCAGAGTTGTCCTTTAAGTTCAGAGCGTGCTGGAAGTTCTCTCACCTGTATTTACCTCTCCACTTCTGTTTAGAAGAAGCAGTAAGGAGTGACTTGGACCCCTCTTCTGCCACCAATGGTCATGTCTGGAACTGCAGGACAATTAGAAATCATTGCAATCAGCGATGGCACTGGAGAGGCTGCCGTGCTCTGCTATAGCAAAGGGCCATATATATCTCAATGCCAAATTGAGAAAACTTTTGAGAAAGACTTATGTTGCAACACATCAAGTCATTCTGAAATAAAGCCTGATTTATTGTGAGATTAACATATAAGTGCTTTTCTCCTTTGCTATAATATGTATTCTGTGTGCACTATACAGCACAGGGTACCAATTATATTACAAGCTGATCGATCCCCATTGGTCATTAAAATGGAGAACAAATGTAGAACACTCGTCATCACACCGCTCCATTTACTGTTTATGATACTTCTAGACATAGATGAGCG
The DNA here is from genome assembly GCF_027789765.1 of Dendropsophus ebraccatus. Classification (NCBI taxonomy): domain Eukaryota; kingdom Metazoa; phylum Chordata; class Amphibia; order Anura; family Hylidae; genus Dendropsophus; species Dendropsophus ebraccatus. Next base: position 66,804,797 of record NC_091463.1, read on the forward strand.
CTATGGACGGATTGGTGCGCTGGCTCCGTATGCTGCTGCTTCATTTGCTTGGGTGACATTACAGATCTGCATCAAACCTTTAGAACAGTGGTGGAGAACTTGTGAACTACAATTCCCATCATGTCAAAGTCAAATCTGAGTGACATGTCTGTTTTGTAGGTTGCTGGCACAGCTTCATGAAATGGAAAGCGCTTTTGATGGTTTCTGGGAGAAACACCAGCTAAAAATGGAGCAATACTTAGAACTGCTCAAATTTGAACAGCATTTCCAAGAGGTATAGTATGTATACATAACATCAGGACAACCAATACAATATACTGAAGCCATATTATAATGCAATTTTTCTCCACTTTAATCCTAAGTTTGATTACAGGTACTCCCATGAATTCCAAGCATCCCAGATATGTTTTATTACCTGCCTCGGCACATTGTGTTCCCTTTGTACTATATAGCTGAAAGCATACAACAAAATAAAGAATATTTATACGCTGCATTTGTTGTGCTACTTTAAGTTTTGAGAGGACTTGGATAAATAGATCTTAAGGGTAAAAACCCACTTGCCGGATCTACAGCGAGTCTCCTTGCTGCGTTTTTGCAGCTAGACTCGCTGCAGATCCCAGCCCTATACTTTCATTAGCAGAGAAACTCGCAGCAGGGATGTAAATCCCTGCTGCGATTTTGTCTGCAGCCCGCCCCATTAACCCCCCGGCCGCCGGACATTATACATTACCGGGTCCCCGTTCCTGCTTGCTTCGGGGCTCCCGGGGTCTTCACGGCCCGCCCGGCCAATCAGTGCGCTGCGGCGGGGCAGCGCACTGATTGGCCGGGCGGAACATGCCGGGAGCCGCCGAAGCAAGCAGGAGCGGGGACCTGGTAATGTATATCCTGCCCTCCCCAGTGTCCCGATGTGGTCTGGTTTCAGTTTCCAATGACATATAAAGACTGTATAAAGAATATACTGTAAGCAAAAAAAAAAAAAAAAAATTCAGAAATTATTCTATAGTGTAATAGTGAGAAGAGCATGGAACAATTAATATGTTTATTCTGTTTATTATGCTACAACAAGTTATCTATCTCCATTAATGTATGTTATATTTTATTCACCAGCTCAAGAATGCTACTGACTTTATGATGGCACAACAAACCAGTGTTCCCGATACAGGAGAGAATATATCTGAAGTCAAGCAGCGACTGGTAGAGATGAGTAACTTTGAAGAAAGGTCAAAAGTAAGATGGCTCTTCTTCCTACCATGTTATAATAACCTCCTTTACCTGAAATTAAGGCCCTTAAGATCTTAAAGAATTGTATTTTACTCTACGCAAATAAATGGCTCCTCACAAAACAGCTATGTGAATAGCTGTTTTGTTAAAGAGTCAAAAGTTATTGATCGCAGCGGATCTCACTGCTGAGAGGCATTGTGATTGGGAGGTAGCCACTAATTCCCACAATGCCCACAATGCAGTCTAATAGATTTACATTGTCGGAATTAGTCAGTCAGGAGATACAGCTGGGGAGTGGATGGCATGGCCACTGTGCTCTCTCCCCGCCTATATCTCCTCATGACAGTGGGTTTCACCAGTGAGATCTGCTGCAATCAATAACTTTTGATATGCCTGATGACAAGTCAAAAGTTATTTTTAATTATAGTGACTCCTTAAGAGTTATTGCGAAATACAAAGATAAAGCAGAAAGTACAACAAGAAGCAACAAGATACAAAGAAGTAAAGGGGAACAATGTGTTTAGCTGAAACAGGGAGGCCATCTAATGCACACCCAGTTTGAGTGTAGTTTCTTCCTAACATGATTGCTCTTTCTACATGAACAAACCTATTCCAAAGGGTCAGATAACAAGCAAGAACCTTCACCCCCCATTAGAAGACCAGCTTAAAGGGGTTCTCCAGGGGGGGGGCACTTTTTCGCTGGGACCAGGGAGGAGGTGGCTGAGGGAAAAGATGTCCACTGACCTCCCCGGTTCCAGCGGCGGGTCCCGCATCGCGGCGCTCTGGTCCCTGGTTCCTGGCCGCTTCCTGGTGTCTGACGCAGGTCCGAGATCATACGTGATGAAACGGATCCCGCCTCCTTCACTGACTGGCTGAGCGGACCTGAGACGTCACGTTTTGGGCCCGTGTCAGACACCAGGAAGCGATACGGGACCCGCAGCTGGAACTGGGGAGTTGAGTGGACGTCTTTTCCCTCAGCCACCTCCTCCCCAGCGAAAAAGTGCCCCCCATCCCCCGCTGGAGTACCCCTTTAATGTGATTGTGTAGAGAATGTGGAAACTCTCATCAATCCCTTCGGTTTCCATAAAAAGATGTTAAAGCAGAGTCATAAAATTTCCATTAGACAAGTAAGATAGACTTGAGGCTAACATAGAACAATAGCACATTAATAGTATAGACACATATTAACGTTAATGCATATTCCATCCATAGTACAGTAAGTGTCTTTGAATGTGTATCTGCACCGAAAATATGATCTCTTATGGTAGGTTCACATTGAGGAATCTGAGCGAAGAAGTTCCGGCGGATTCTGTCGCTTGTTCCCGCTTGTGGCCGTACGCATCTCTGCCTGTGCTATAGACTCAATTCTATGCACAGGCGGATTCCGCCGCCCGCCAAAAGAATTGACATGTCAATTCTTTCGACCAATGTCAGAATTTGCCTGCCCATAGAATTGAGTCTCTAGCGGGTACAAGCAACGAAATCTGCCGGAACTTATCCGTGCGGATTCCGTAGTGTGAACCCACCCTTAGCTGATAATTCACTGTCCTGACAAGATCATTTCATGGGTTAAAACCATAAAAGAAGTGTAACATAAAGCCTATTAGAAGCTTGCACTTTATTGTACAGCTCTATTCTTGTAAGGTCGATCAACCCATTTAGGTGAACCCATTGTTATCTTACAGGAGTTAATAGGAAGATCACAAATGGTGATTTTACATGGACACCAGCTTGCAGCAAATCATCATTATGCACTTAACCTAATCTGCCAGCAATGCAATGAGTTAAGGCACGCGTCCGACATTTTGTCTGAGGAGATAAAAAGGAAGCTTGCTCGTCTCTCGACCACGCATGAACTACATGTTCGACTTCAGCAGGTAACAATGAAATTACAGTGCCAGGTGTAGCATTGGAAAAGTACCTATAAGTATATGTAGGAAGCACCTTAGTGACCATTTAGAAATCACACCACCAGTCCAAGTCTCAAACACACAGCTACATAGGGGGAGACTAGATGAACTGATATTTAGTTATTCTAAGAGTGAATATTGAGACCACATCTGGAATACTGTGTCCAGTTCTGGAGACCTCACCTAAAAATGGATATTGATAAAATAGAACGGAACCAAAGACGGGCTACAAAAATGGTGGAGGGTGTCAGGCATAAAACATATCAGGAAAGACTTAAAGGAGGACATTTATTAAGTCTGGCGTTTTCTGCGCCGGACTTAAAGAGGTCCCTGCAGCTCCAGAGGTACAGAGATTTATGTAGAGGCGGACTGTCTCTACATAAATCCCGTGCGCACCAATGCGCGCGCCAGGAAACCTACGCCAGCTCAGAGCTGGAGTAGGTTTCCTGATTATTTTTTAGCAAAAATAATGATGAATAGCGCGGACTCTGAGTCCGCGCCCCCCCTTTTCCCACCTTTACACCCACGCCCCCCTGGCGTACTGGGCGGAAAGAGGCCTAATGCGAATATTTTATTTGCAAAATGGCCATTTGCGAATAAATTTATTTGCATCTGGCCCCTTTCCGCCGAAATATATGCATTTTAACATTGATAAATGTCCACCAAAGTGTCACTGTCTCTTCACAAAAAAACAAAAAAAAAAAGTTTTGATCAGTCCAGGTCTGAGTGTTCAGAACCTTGCTGATCGAGACATAGAGCTGCGACCAGGGCTGTGGTCCGGTGCTTAGGGCAGCGCCTTGCAGAGGGGCATACAATATCAGGGAGAGTACAGTATATTATGGGTACAGTCAGGAATGTATTTACCACTAGGCACCCGAGGTCTGGTGCCTAGGACAGCACCTTGCAGGGGGGCAGCACCAGGGAGCAGGAGGAAGGAAACAACTTTTTTTTGTTTCTTTTTTTTTTTAGTCTTCCATCTCCTGTATAGACTTGCCAGTAAATCTGGTGTCTTTTCGAAGGAGGAGGGGGTGGTGGTATTGGTCAGGTCTGGTATGGTGGTGTTATCCAGTCACAGTATGGTGGTATTGGTCAGGTCTGGTATGGCAGTGATATCCAGCACAGTATAGCGGTATTGGTCAGGTCTGGTGTGGCGGTGTTATCCAGTCACAGTATGGCGGTATTGTTTAGGTCTGGTATAGTGGTGTTACTGAGTCACAATATGGTGGTATTGGTCAGGTCTGGTATGGCGGTGTTACCCAGTCACAGTATATCGGTATTGTTCAGGTCTGGTGTGGAGCTGTTAACTGTGATCCTTGGAACTATTTAGAAACTAGTGATGCTAATTGGTGAGTGAAGATGGGGCGTCTGGAGATTTAGTACCTAGGGCAGCAGCAGCTGTTAATACGGCCCTGGCTGGGAGAAGACTGCGCTAAGCACGGTCCTCTTGCAGCTCTGTGTCACGTGATCAGTCAGATTACGCTTAGCACTCTGAACACTCAGACCCGGACCGATCAAAACTTTTGACACGTCTTTATGACATGTCAAAATTTTTCTAAAACTACAGTGACACTTAGGATTTGAATCTGTATAGTCTGGAGGAAAAAAGAGAAAGGGGGGGGGGGCATGATCAAAACCTTTAAGTATGTTAAAGGCTAAATAAGGTTTAGGAGGGGAGTGTTTTTAGAAAAAAATCAACTCAAATACAAGAGGAAACAGTGAGAGGTTATTTGGAGGGAAGATCAGAAGCAACATGAAAAAATATTACTTTACTGAAAGAGTAGGAAAGGCTTGGAACAAACTTTCAGCAGATGTGGTTGGTAAATCCACAATAACTTATTTTAAACCTGCCTGGGATAAACATATATGTATCCTAAGATAATAAGAAGGAAAATACTAAAAGGGCAGACTAGTTGGACCAAGTAGTCTTTTTCTGCCGACAATCTTCTATGTTTCTATTGTATATAAAACACAAAGAAGGATCAAAGACCTGGACATTAACTGATCATTCCTGAGATGCTGTCATACTGCTCCTTGTCTACTTCCTCCATAGTCTGACATCCTCATTGCCTGCACTGGTGTTATAAGTTGTCTTTTACCTGTGTGTGTGTGTGTGTGTGTGTGTGTGTGTGTGTGTGTGTGTGTATATATATATATATATATATATATATATATATATATATATGTGTATATTTTTTTATTTTTTTGATCATATAGCTCCGTTCACACTGAGCAAGAACGGCGAAATTCTGCGGCGGAGCTATGCTCAGTGTCCTGCTTTTGAGTGAATGAGAGGGCGCGTGCTCCTCTGCTGCCACCGCTCTCCGCTCGAAGAAGTGACGTGTAATTTCTTTGAGCAGAGAGTGGCGCCCTCTCATTCACTCAAAGCAGGACACTGAGCATAGCTCCGCCGCAGAATTTCGCCGTTCTTGCTCAGTGTGAACGGAGCTATATGTTAAAAAAAATAAAAAAATTAAATATATATATATATATATATATATATATATATATACACACACACAGGTAAAAGACAACTTATAACATAGAAATGAAGTTAAATATTAGAGGACCCCGGGTTAAGTAAATTCTTTTAGGGTACAAACCCACACACCGTATACGCAGCAAATACGCAGCAAATACGCAACAAATACGCAGCAAATACGCAGCAGTTTGATGGTGAAGATTTAATGCTGAGTTCAGTTATTTAGATCTAATCTGCTGCGTTTTTGTTGCGTATTTGTTGCGTTTTTGCTGCGTATTCGCTGCGTATCGCAGCAGTAAATACGCTGTGTATACGGTGTGTGGGTTTATACCCTTAGGGTGATAGATTAGCCCAGCTCCAATGACAACTACATTCCAAATTTTAGATATACAGTATGCAAAAAGGTCCGTGGAGCCTCAGTTACGAATCTCGTAAGTATGGGCACAATCCATGCCCATAGGCTATTTTACTTCTTAATTTTGTATGAGACTCCTTATAAAACTCTTAGGATAAACTGACAGACTATATAAAGTGCTGAGGAATCAGCTGACGCTAAATAAATAAAAGCATTATTAAATTCATAACTTTAAAAGTTGAAATATGCTGTTATATTCCAGGCTCTTGAAAGCTGTGATAAAGGTGCCTACTTTCTAGCCAACCAGCAAATGGACAAGTGCCAGTCCAGGGAGGGGGCTCAAAGAGCTCTTCAAGATGTTGAGAAGTTTCTAGACAGCTCCGCGTTGGATTTAAGCTTTGATCCACAAACCTTACAGTATGATTTTGAGTCCATTCTGACAGATGAATTGAAGGTACCAGTTAGCATCTTCTTCTACATTGTATGCTGTGTGCATCTACATGAATAGGCTTACATCTAAATCTGATGAAGATATTAGGCGGCTGTCTTCTCTCTTAAACCAACTAGCTTAGATTCTGTTTATATCTGTGCTAGTTTTTTTTCTATTAAGCTGCCCAATCTTATGTGATCCCTTACATATTGAATGCCAATGTCACTTCATGGTGTCTGTCAGTTTTATCAACCAAAGCAAAGTTGCACAACACATGCGGACAGCCAGCACTTCACTCATTATAAATGATGATAATAACAACAGTCCAGCACATAATGGTTCAGAGTAAGGGCCCTATTACATGGAGCAATAATCGACCGAATTAGTGCTCCGTGTAATAGAGACAACATGGGCTGATTGTTTCTTTAGGCCCAAACCTAAAATCATCCGTGCGTCACTGCGTGTAATAGCGATGCACGGCCGATGGCAGACGAATGCCCAAACAGTAAATACTTCACCTGTCCATGCTCCTGGTCTTCTCCTGCGCTCTGTATGAGTCCCAGGATTATGAGCTGTGGCTTCGGAGCAGCCTGGCTGAGCTGACAGGCCACTCAGCCAATCACTAGCCAATGCAGCCACAGCCATTGATTGACTGAGCGGCCTGTCAGCTAAGACAGGCCGCTCTGAAGCTGCAGCATGCACTGCCCGGACACATACAGAGCGCAGGAGAAGATCAGGAGTATGAACAGATCAAGTATTTACTGTTTGGGCAAGAGCTGCATGGACATCACTAACAATGTCCACGCAACCGCGCAAACGATTATTGGGCCGTGTAATAGGCTCAGTAGACGAGCACCGATCTAGCAGATCAGCGCTCCTTAACAATATTGATCGGGCCTTCATCGGCCCGTGTTATAGGACCCTAAGGGTGTGGTCCTTTTTTATTTATTTATTTATTTTTTTTAAACCTTTTTTTTTTTTTTTTTTAAATCTAAGGAAGGCTTTTAAGCAGTGGCGTAGCTACCATAGAGGCAGGGTAGGCAATTGCTATGGGGCCCGTGCAGGAGGGGGGCCCAAGGGAGAAGGTAAGAGCGTGTGTCCTTTTGTCCTTTTGCTTAACCCCTTAAGTACTGCAGTGTGTAAGTGACCCAATGTTATAGGCGCAGTGCTTTGTTTTGTGCTTAGGGGAGGGGGGCCCCTTAAAAAGTTTTGCTATGGGGCCCGGTGATTCCTCGCTACCCCCCTGATTTTAAAGTAAAACTGTGTAGCATTTGACAAAGTTTTTAACTGTGGGTGCGAACTTCAAAACAAAAATCTAAATTTGCCTCTGCTAGTGCTGGTTTATGATGTCCCCAGTGTCACCAGTCCTCTTTATTCTCCACTCCCGTATGATATGTACACACTTGCTTTACCCCATAAATGTAACTATAAGATGTAGGCCCTGTGATGGCCTCTCCTGTAATGTTAGTGACATTCATGGACTTTATGCTTCATAGGTCTTGAGTAGAATAAGATGGATAGACACGTGAACACGCAGTGGAACTAGCTCTTTACAAAAGGAGCTAATAACTGAGATGAAAGGACGAACGCACCAGAATTACATCCTGCTTAATAGTTAAAAGCCATTTTTGGAAGCACTTTTCTAACCCAAAAAAATCTGCAGCTGTACTTTCCTAATGAACACCCTGGAGATGTAAGCCGATTCTGACCTACTTTTCTACAGCCTAAATTCAAGTTCATGTTCAACGTCTGCCAAAGAAAAATTTAGACAAGTCATTTTTTTTATTACACAACATATTTGGAAAACTGGTTGTACAGTCCATGCACAGTCCATGCAGTAGAGGCCTCATAAAATTTTTTAAAAATAGGTCCCTTGTTACTGTATCTACTTTGCTTCCCCTTCCATGCCCTTTTCATGATCCCTGGATTTATGGTGCCTATTCAACTTATAATAAAGTTGGGTGTGGCCAAAGACTGGTGATGTCAGATGAGAGAAGATAATAACAGCAACAACAGTAGTATAGAGAATCACCCTATCGTAACATGGGGAAAATACCAATAGTATATAGCCTAAGGGCTCATGCACACTGTGCAATAGAAGAGGAATGAAGAGGAAAATTTCTTCCTTGATATTCTATTCTTTTCTGACAAAATAGTGGAATTTGGCCCCTTTCACACTGAGCAAACATGGCGGAATTCCGCAGTGGAGCTTTCCGCCACGGAATCCCTCCGTGCTCAATGTCCCGCTGTGAGTGAATGAGAGGGCCACACTTCTCCGCTGCCGCCGCTCTCCGTTCAAAGAGGGGGACGCGTGTGCGCCCTCTCATTCAGTCACAGCGCAAAGTCCGCCATGTTTTCTCAGTGTGAACGGGGCCTTTGAGTGGAATTCAAGTGGAATTTAAGTGGTATGCAAGCAGAATTCAAGCAGAATTTTAAGCAAAATTCAAGCCCCATTGATTTCTATAGGATTCCTCTAGCTGATTCTGCCAAAAGAAGTAACATATAACTTCTTTGGGTGGAAAGTGGAACTGCGACAGAAAATTACGGACAGAAATTCCGCAGTGTGAAAAGCCCATTGAAAAGAATTGAAAAATGCATTGCTCAATTTAATCAGGCGGAATGTCGAGTGGAATTTTGTGTGAAATCCAATCGAAAATCTGCCTCTTTTGCTCAGTGTGCATGAGCCCTAAGGCATCTAGCACTACACAAAAATATATAAAAAAGTCAGACCAAAAAAAATTAAATATACACAAAATGACACAATAAAAAGGATAAAAATGTAATCAGCTTTGATAAAGTGGCTACCAGGAAATGATGATACGGACATGGTCATAAATAATAAGATCAATCCAAAACTATATTAAATATCAAAGAGGCAATACTATGAAGATGTATATAGGAATGTAATTCACAACTCTTTGTAAAGTGTCCAGTGCAATAACATAAATGATAACAAAAATAAACATAAATTACCCACTTAATAGATTACCTAGGTAAAGCAGCATTGTACCCTGGATCACTAGTACTCAAGGGGTAATAGAATGTGGCTGAATCAGCTATTTGTAAGTCCAATGTCCTGCCTCACTAATAAGATGCTGTATACCAGAATCAGTGGGTGTAAAGAGATATTGATACTCGAGCTGTATTGCGGTATACAGTACATGGAAAATGGTCTACTCACAACATCTGGATCCATCATGTCACTTGAGAGAAGAGTTTGGCATGTTGGACTTTTTCTGCTCTACTCTATTGTTTGTGCCCCCCTCCCCCTTTTTTTCTTTGCTAACAAGCTTTTTCTCTGAATAGGTGAGTCCTACAAAGTTCTTTGCTAACCAGTAATAAAGAGAAAGGAGCCAGCTAGGGCTCTTTGCTTGTAGTGTATCCCAGTAAGACAAGGCTCACATCTTTGAGGCTCTGTTCGAGGCATCCAGTGCAAATTCCACTTGGTAGTTATGAATGAAGTAAACTGGTCTGCTGCAAAACAGTGGTTCCCGAGAGACTCTATTGACATTAATGGTTCCATTAATGGGCACCAAATAGAGAACTATAATTTTAGAGCAATTAAAGGAGTTTCCCACCAATAAAGCATAATAACTATTATGAGTGTCTGAAGAATGTCCAAGCAAAGTCTTACTGGTCCGATGTTTTTCCCAATTCGTTGACTGTCTTTATTATAATTCTTGCCGACTTAAACTAATGTATTTCTTTGAATCATCAGGGTCAAATTCAAGCTGTTCAAATCAAGATTGAGAACATCCGAGACCTGTTTGAAAATCGGCAAAGTTGTCTTAAGAAGCTGGCTGATAAGCAAGTGCGGCCGGTCCAGTTAGTAGCTCCTCGTCCTGAGAATCCCCCTAGAGCTAAATCACCTCTTTTTTCTCCTAAACATGGTAAATTATTTACAGAATGTCTGTAGCTTGTATAGAATTAGATCCAGGACCTCCACCCTATAAATATATATTTCCCATATTCAGTATATGACGTTCTATAAGTTGATATAATAGTAGATTCCAGATCCTTCCAGAAAGTCACAAGATGCACCAAATGTACTTATACTGTTCACTGTTTGTACATCCAACTTGTTACTGAATTCACTGATAGCTCCCTCATATATTCATATAATATAACATATGGTTGTAGACTAGGTATTGTGTGCTCCTGTGGATACCCCCAGGTTAGCATAGAGACATGGGAGTCTCCATTGAAGACATAGTTTCACAAATTACCAATCTATTCGTTGTAATAATGTCTACTTTATTTTGAAATAAAGGTATGGATTTCAATTCTTCAAGTCTGAAGTTTTCATTTGACATAACATTGCCTGGGAAAAGAACCACAAGAAAAATGCAGGCTTCACGCAAGGTAACCAGTTGGCCATTTTTTGAGAAATCTCTTTACGACAAGCCAATCCCCCAAATAACTGCAGGGTAGCATTAAGTTAGAATGTGCAAAACTGTTTTGCCGGCATATTATATACTATACAGTGCTACTTTAGACTTTGATCTCTGTTACCAGTGCAGTTTAAACACCACGCTTTTACTATGGAGTATGCAAAAAATTGTGCCTTTGCCTGATCAACTGAATAAGTATCCTAACCTAAAGAGCGCGTATAACCTACATTTTCTGTAATTTTTTTTACTTTGTATACATTGTTATGGGGTCTGCCATCCTGTCTGAGCTGTTCTTAACAGCATTTAGTGACATGCTTTACAACAAGACTCATGGACATAGACGAAAATAGACGGACACTGTTCTCTTGAGATTAATGTGCTCTGAGACCTGTGAAGTCATGTCACAGGGAGCTGCTATTTTCTTGGTGTCACATATTGCTGTAATGCTGCACAATTCACTTTACAGCAGTCTCCTCTTATCACCACAGACAGAACAGGAAGTCTCAGCTTAGTTTAGAGCCGGCATCAAAATCATTATAGGCCGGACAGGTTCCTGTGTAAACAGGAGATGTGTGGCCGATAGCAAAAGGGATGCAGACAGAAGGGTTATGCATATATCTGTGCTACCATTTTCCAGATGCCATCACATCAGCAGTGTATATACTATCAACGCTGCTGTGATCCGTCCTCTTTACCTTCTTCCTGACGGTGTCACATGCGTCTTTCTCCTGACCCGCTCTTTGGCTGCTCCTCCAGAGTGTTTGAAAGCCGGTGGATTGGGGGTGGAAGATACAGTCGCTTTAGAGCAGGTTGGGAGCAGAACGCATGTGACACCATCAGGAAGAAGGTGAAGAAGCCGGATCACAGCAGTGCTGATGGTATGTATACACCGCTTATGTGATAGCATCTAAAAACTGGCAGCACAGATATATGCATATCTGTGCTGTCAGTCTCCCTTCTGTAAATGGCCGCAGGAACAATCCAGGCATTGTTAGTGCGGCCTGGCTGCTTGATAAATTGTGCCGTGCAGAAGCACTGCAAATAAGCACCGATTTCAGAGATTGGCGCTTGTTTGCATCCCTGCACAGGCCGTCGGGCTGTGTAAAAGGACCCGTAGGCTCCATTAAAAGGTTTAGTCACTTCTACTCTATATAGTGCAGTTAGGGCATTAGTTTACTGGGTCACTGACAGCGCTCAGCTAATCAGGGCGCCAATGTATGAGCCTCTTCAAGCACTTGATTTGCGGCTGACAGTTAGTTAATAAGGCAGAGGGGTGGATTGAAAATCTGCTGCAAGAAAGCAGTGACACTAGGGAATAACTGTACCGCATGTGGATGCAGTATTTGTGAACACACCCTTATAGATAATGAATGAAGCAGTGGTCAAGCATAAGCACTACTGCTTTGCTCACTTGTAGGACAAATTACTTCAATTGTAATCTCTCCCAGCCTCCTCATACACATAAAATGTTCTTGTGTTCTCTATGGGGAAGGGTAAGCTGCAGCCAGACAGCTCTGGTGGCAGCTTATCTCTCCTAAAAAAAGGAGTCAGGCAGTGAAAATCCATCACGCTTGACCCCTATCTTCGTCAGCATCCTCTGTCATTGGAGACCCCAATATAGTGGCAGGATTGGATGGCATTGGTATAAACTTTATGGGAACCTTTAGTCATTATTTGGGTGAACCTTTTGACAGATTCACTTTAACACTGATTGTTGGAAGCCATATGGAGCAACACAAAGCAGTGGGATAAAAATCTATAACTTTGTGTACTGTCTTTGAAGTATAGTTAATATTCTACATTATGCAACATTTACAGAATCAGTCATGTAATCAAAGGTAATGTAACAAAAAAGTCTTGTGACCAAGGTTAAAAAGCAAGTCTGGTATAGGGTATATTTAGAGACTTCATTAAACATGCAAGTATACAATACAATATTTGTGTATACAGCCTAAGGCTGGGTTCATACACAGTAAGACATCGGCCGTTCTGTGACCCGGCCATGTCACAGAATGGCCGGTGTCAGTGAGGTTTATCCCGGCGGTACTGCAGTACCGTCCGGTTAAACTTCATTTCTATTGAAATGGGTTGTGGACACATCCATGTGCGCCTGCATCCCAATTCAACTTTGCACACAATGGATAGTGCGTCCAGAGCCGCACTCTCCATTGTGTGACTTGTCAGTTCTGTGCGGTCGCTATTCAATGAATAGCTGCTGCACAAAGGTGGCATGTTAGTTTTCGTTGCGGCGGCTGCGGAGTGTATACACTCCGACCAGGATTTCGTTGTCTGCAGCACAATGTAAATTATCATTTAATCACGGCCATTGTTGCAAATTGCAACAACGGCCATGATTAATTGATAATTTACGTTGTGTGAACATGTTCTCCCACTGTCAAAATGACAGCCTTGTTTTAAAATAAATGCTGCAAATTTGCCGTCATATAAAAAAGGACATCGTTTTGATGGTGTGTGAATATAGCCTATAGAATATGGGTATAGAGTAATATATTTGCCTTATTTGAAGCAAAAATACCTTAGCAGAGAATATTATACGTGGTAGCCTTGGTAATATCCATAATCCTCTAATGCTCAAAAAGAGGTAAATACCTTAAAAACTCCCCATAGAGAAGTATCCTCAGATACACATAAACATTGGAAAATCATTTTACTTTTCTATTATTGAACCTATACATCAAAGCTTGTGAGACTAGAAACACAATGGGAATAATCTATCACAGGCCACTCTTTTAGTGCTGACAGGATATTCTCAGCATCATCGTGTTCAATGATTATAAAACTCCAGGGTCTGTTATAGGTGGAAGGATAAATGCAGACTGTGCGGAGGTTTGATATCTGTGTGTAGACTAGTCACATGGATAGGGAAATGTAGCCGATAATACTCATCTATAAGTGGGCAGTGCAAACAAGGTACAGTGAGTTTCTACTCATGATGGTGTCAATTTCTACATCTTTTATATAAGAATTTATCTGGAACACATATAGTCCAATGCAAAATTGGAAGGAAAACCCTAAAAATTATTCCAAAAGAAAAGTATACAAATTTCACTTTTCAAATAAGGTGCATCACCTGATCGGGGTGTTACAGCCGGGTTGCAATGGTTCAGTCCTTAGTGCTGCTGACAGACCGTGTGAAGGCAATTGCTCTTACAGAGGTTCCAGATTCCTGAGTATCTGTGCAAATTTGGTCACTTGTCCCATCTTGTCCTTATCTTACTTCATTCACCTTCTGTTCATGATCAACAATGGACCTCACCTAACTTTATTCTGATTCGAAGTGATCTATTAAAGCGACTCTGTACCCACAATCTGACCCCCCTAAACCGCTTGAACCTTCGGAAAGCTGCTTTTAATCCAAGATCTGTCCTGGGGTCCGTTCGGCAGGTGATGCAGTTATTGTCCTAAAAAACAACTTTTAAACTTGCAGCCCTGTGCCAAACTGACGTGGCCTAGAGTGTCTGTGCATTAGACTGGCACAACCTCTGTCCCTCCTCCCCGCCCTCTTCATCATTAGGAATGCCCCAGGCAGGTATTTTCCCATTCATCACCCGTGAGAACATGGTACCTGGGCTGGATCGTTAAGGCACCTGTGCAATGTTCACTGCAGGGGAATAGGAAAAATCCTGCCAGTGGCATTCCTAATGATGAAGAGGGTGGGGAAACTTTGGTGGTACAAAGTAAGGGCACAGATACTCTAGGCCTCGCCAGTTTGGCACAGGGCTGCAAGTTTAAAAGTTGTTTTTTAGGACAATAACTGCATCATCTTCTGAACGGACCCCTGGATAGATTAAAAGCAGCTTTCTGAAGGTACAAGCAGTTTGGGGGTCAGATTGTGGGTACAGTCGCTTTAAACTTTGATCCATGGTTGTCAGTAAAATAGTAATGAATCCATTGTCAGTCACTGATGGTCTGTCTGATCTGTGACAACTTTATAGCAAAACTTTATGGCCATAAGGTCCAGCCCCATTGCAAGGCTGATGATCTGACAGCTGTCAGTTTGATTTATCAGACCAATGGTTCTGGCCATAACCTTGATGCAAAAATGCATTAGTGTTTTACTAGTGTGATCCCATCCTCATAGCACAATGAGAGAAAACAGTACCTGATGTATAGACTTCTGTTCGATAAACTATTATCAGAAGGGTTCGTGAAACACATCACACATCTGACCATAGGAATCTGCTGTTGTCAGGTGTAGGTTGTAAAATCACGGGGTTGCAGTTTTTTGTATACATTGATACAGTATAGTAAGTTTTACTAATTTTGTTGGTTTAACCTTGTTATCTCTTGTTTCAGATTGAAGTGATGCACGACTATCAAGAGAAGAGAAACTCATTGCAATTTTATATATCTGAAAGTGAAGACAGTTTGGATATACTTAAAGGGTAATTCTTGTTGCTTTTTTTCCAATAACGAATTCTATTAATCAAACTTACATCAGTTCCAACCTAACTAGACTGGATGGTTTAGTTCTATATTACGAAAAAACTGAAGTGAAGAGGTGAGGCTGGTAGAGGTATTCCCTCTATACTCAAATAGTGGTCAACACCCACACACGCCATCTCAGCTATCTATGGACTCCTACTATCGACCAGGTCTTAAGACCTCCCCCTTTTCTGTAGGAAATGGGAAAAAGAACTCTGCAAACAATTTACCGAGGAACAATGGTCCCGTTGCTTCTTTCTCACACATAAAACGTCAATTGCCACAAGAGCACAGGAAACGTGCTATAAAATTCTGTCTCGGTGGTATAGGGTCCCGGTGTCCCTACACAACTGGTTTCAGACATGTGTTGGAGATGCAGTGGCGCACCCGGAACCATGGTACATATTTGGTGGAGCTGCACCCATCTCCAGCCATTCTGGAGGACGGTAGTGGCCCTTATCTCTGAGATAACGGGCGTTCTCATCCCCAACACCCCTGAATCTGTCTTGCTATTTATGTTCCCCATGGCACAGCAGAAATACAAACGATCCCTTACCCGACACCTGCTGCAAGCAGCCAAGACCGTAATCCCCAGGCATTGGAGATCCACGGATGCCCCTTCCCTGGAGGAATGGTTCAAAGAAGTATCCCACATTCAGAGAATGGAGGAACTTCTCACAGTAACCCCGAAAGAGGCCTCCACCTACACTTCTACATGGTTTGCCTTCCTCGCATCACCCCGTTACAGGACAGTCAGTCTCTCATAGCCGGATAGCTAGATCCCTCCCCTCCTCAGAATATGGATTGCGTTCTGCTGGCGGGGTTCTAGGGCGTCTTGCAGGTATGGCTCCTATGCATATTCCCGGTTTCTCTCCTCAGTCCTATCTGTATGTTTGTTCCTGGCTTTCCTCCCCATTCCCTCTCTCCTCCCTCCCCGCCTCCTCTCCTTGTCTTTTTTCTTTGCCTCTTTATGCCGATAAACTAAGCATTCTCTAAGTGATTGTTATACTGTGGCAAGGTGTTGCCAAATGCCTTATTTACTTTTCTGTTAGTGGTTATATTGTTTCAGAAAGCATTTAGCTTACGCCCTTACGGGTATTAATAGTTTATTCTCTTCTAAGGCTCCAACCACTTATGAGCCGGTAGTACGGCTTGCTGTGCCCAGCTATCTGCATTATATAGCCTACCCCGACTCTTTGTACCTCTAGTATGTTTTACACTTTGATTTCTGTTTTCCTGTATTCTGAAAACTCTTTAATAAAAACTTGAATTTGAAAAAAAAAAATAGTGGTCAACAATGAGCACAAAGACTCATAGAAGAAGGTAACATCAGCTTCTGCCTTATGTAGATTCTACGTGAGAAATTATAGGGTGATTCACAGGTTTCAGCAAAGATTTTATTTTTAAAAGCCAAAGGTGCATATATGATGTGACATGACATGGCTACATCAAAGCAAGAAAAATCTTTTTGCGTGTTGGAATTTGAAGGAACCGTGTCTACTACCTAGACATCTGCTGAGTCACCAATGGAAATAACTATAAACATTTGTAGTGTATGGATAAAACGTGTGTATTCTCATCTTAAAGGGGTACTCCAGCAAAAAAAAAACTGGTGCCAGAAAGTGTCAGAGATTTGTAATTTACTTCTATTAAAAAATCTCAAAGTTTCCAGTACTTATCAGCTGCTCAATGACCTGCAGAAAGTGGTGTATTCTTTATAGTTCAGAGAGCTGGAAAAGTTTTGCTACTGCTCTAGACAGTTCCTATGACCACTTCCTGCAGGACATACAACAGCTGATAAGTACTGAACGACGGGAGATTTTTTTTTTACTAGAAGTAAATTAAAAATCTCTGGCGTTTTCTGACACCAGTTAATTTGCAAGAAAAAAAATTTGCTAGAATACCCCTTTAATAAATTTATGTTACGTTCTCTTGGTTATAAATTAAGACTAAAATTTATATTTATAATTCTCTTTGCGAATTTGTAGTGAGATCCTCTGTGGATCCCTGCCCTGTACACTTATTGGCAGACAAACTCGCAGTGGGATAAACATCTTGCTGTGAGTTTGTCAGCAACCCGCCCCGTTAACCCCCCACTGCTGGAGTGTATACTTCACCTGCTCCCCGCCCCTGCTTGCTTCGGGGCTCCTGGCATCTTCACGTCCCGCTCAGCCAATCAGTGCGCTGCAGCGGGGCAGTGCACTGATTGGCCGAGTGAGATGTTCCAGGAACCGCGAAGCAAGCCGGAGCATGGAGAAGGTGATGTATACGCTCCGGTGGAGGGGGGGGGGGGTTATAGCAGGGCACGCTGCTGACAAACTCACAGTGGGATGTTCATCCTGCTGCGAGTATGTCTGCCCATAAGTGTACAGGGCAGGCATCCGCAGCGGATCTTGTTACAAAGTCGCAGCGAGAAATCCGCTGTGGATCCGTTACATGTGAACGCACCCTGAGTGAAAGATTGAGTCAAAGTTGACCCTTTAAACATTTCTTACAAGTATAGTTCCAGGTCCACAACTACAAAGCCAAGCTTAGTATTTTAAGTAATAAGTAGACTACAAAAACCTTTGCTCTTTGGAGCCTGATGAGCATTAGGGTACGGGCACACTACGGAATTTGGGCGGAAATTTAAAGTCTGTGCGGCGGTCTCTGCTTGTAGTTCCACCTGTCCCATAGACTCAGTGATATTCTGAAACTCAATCCGCCGTACTGCTGTAGAGCACATGGATTATTAACGTAATCCTGATGAGAAGCCCCAGCAATTGAACAAACAGAGACATCTTTCTTAATACTATGGACTCAATAAAGTAGTGATAGAAAAGGAGATTTATTATGGTCGTGGCTGGTCCTTGGTAGAGATGAGCGAACCGGTTCGGCCGGTATGGGATCCGGTTCTGATTTTCCCAAAAATCCCAGTCCAATTGGGCAGCCGCCATTCTAGAAAGCAGGAAGTGTTCCGGGTGGGAAAAGTGCTTTCCCATGATGCCCGGAACACATCCAATCAGATGTCGGTATTGCTTTAAAAGGAGCGGTCAGATGACCGCACTACGCAGTGTGTAGGGAGAGAGAGAGAGAGAGAGAGAGAGAAGCAAGGTGCTGTTGTGTACTACTGAGAAGAAATTGTGGGAAAGGAAAGGAAAGATTAGGAAAGTGGAGAGGAGAAACATCTAGTGATTGAGAGAGAAATATAGAGAGGGTGAAAGATAGATAGGTTAGGCATAGGACAGCAAAGGGTGCACGGAACCAAAACGTGCAGTACAGATATACAAGTCCTAAACTTCTGATAGTGTGTATATCACATCCGTCTTATCCTGAGAGACTAAAATACCTGGTGCAGGTGTAAGTATTATATCTTTAAAAAAGTGCTATATATATATATATACACACACACACACACACACAATTTCTATACTTGGACCCTTCTGATTTCCTGCATAGACAATGTAATGGTGAATTTCCTGCATAGACCCTGTAATGGTGAATATTGAAGTCTAAAAAAAAAAAATGACATTGAGATATCGAAAGGATAATGATGTTACTGACATGTAGAGCCCTAAATTCAACCAAATACACTATCCCCGTATCATATAGATGCTTTAAACTATGAAATCCGAAGAAATCCGAAGAAATCCGAAATTCGGTCGAACCGAACTTTCCGAAAAAATCCGAAAGTCCGGTCGGACCAAACTTTTGAAAAGTTCGCTCATCTCTAGTCCTTGGGGATTATGATGTTCACTCATACTGTGAAGCAATGTTTAACAATCATTTCTATGGATTGAATATGTAATATCAAATGGTTATAGAAGCCTTTATACTTCTGCATTGTTCTCCTTATATTTATCCTGAAATTGTACTTTTTTACTTGCTTTATTTCAGACATGTCATCCATGAACTAATAGAAACTGAAAGGATTTATGTGGAGGAGCTTTACACTATTTTATTGGTATGGGACCTGTAGTTTTCTACCACTGGTCTGGATGCTATATGGTTGTCTAGGATTGTTATGGGGTATACTGGCTTTCTGGCATGGTTAGAGCATACTGTGGTGTCACTGTTATGCTGCCACTCTGGCTTATGCAGTTATGTGTAGTTGCAGTTCCTATAGTGCGTATAATGCTACATCGCAATAAAGTAGAGATAAAGTTCATCCCATGTTGAAACGTTGAATGTTGGCACCTTTTATAAATGGAATTTTTCCCCTAGATGAGGGTCTAATCCAGGCATTGGAAGTTAATTTATATGATCAGATGCCTATTTATACACCATTGCCTGAAAACACTTTTTGATCCTTTACAAACAAAATGGCCATAAAGAACACATATGTATAGGCAGCAGACCACAGCCACTAATATCTTGTTTCTTTCTTAAGGGATACAGAGCTGAGATGGAAAACCCAGAAATGTTCCATTTCCTGCCACTAACCTTGAGGAACACAAAAAATATTCTTTTTGGAAATATGCCGGAGATATATGAATTTCACAACAAGTAAGATCGCTTTGACCCATATACATTTAATATTACAAACCCTTCATGGTTGCAAATTTCTATCTTTTTTCAGTTAGAATTTTTAATCTTTAAGGGGTTATCCAGGTTTGAACGCTTTCCTCCAGAAACAGCACCCCTCCTATTTTCAGGTTAGGTGTGGGTTTTGCAGCTTGGGTCCATTGAAGTGAATGGAGCTGAATTGTAATACCACGCAGGTTGAGGGTGGTGCTGCCCGACACCCTGCTAGAGCCCCAGATACTTACTCCATCTCGCCAAGTCCCGCTCCTGGAGTCGGTCCCGGGATGGAGTTATTATGATTAGCATATGATTGCAATTATATTTCTGTATGTGATAAAAACATCTGACAAACACACATAAAAACCAGAGGGCAGCAGATCATGTGAAAATATAATATTTGTGTCATTCTCAAAACTTTTGGCCATGACTGTAGATGAAACCTTCTTATATTACCTAGTTGTGAATAGTTTATTTAAATTAGGAATTACTCACACATCTACTATTCAGGTTCCCTGTAAATTCTGGTTTTGCCCATAGACAAGCCAATATGTTAACCTAAAAAATTGTGCATATCATTGAGTGCCACCATGTATAAATTATACTTTGTGTTTAATTTTAAACAGAGTATTTCTTCTCAGCCTCGAAAGCTGCATTGGAGCACCGGAAAGGGTTGGGTATTGCTTCTTAGAAAGGGTAAGTATACAATCTGTTTAATATTAGGGCTGAATGGAAATTGATAGACCTCAAAGCACTAATTTTTCTCTTACTAAATTCTATCTATCTATCTATCTATCTATCTATCTATCTATCTATCTATCTATCCAATCAATGAATCAATAATCTATCTATCTATCTATCTATCCTCTATCTATCTATCTATCTATCTATCTATCTATCTATCTATCTATCTATCCAATCAATGAATCAATAAGCTATCTCCTATCTATCTATCTATCTATCTATCTATCTATCTATCTATCTATGTCTCTCCTATCTATCTATCTATCTATCTATCTATCTATCTATCTATCTATCAATCACAAAAACAAAATGGCCAAATGACAAAATATAAAGCCTACTACAATTATTATTTTGTGCAGAGAGAAGATTTCCAGATGTATGAAAAGTACTGTCAGAATAAGCCCCGCTCAGACTCTCTCTGGAGGCAGTTTTCAGATAGTGCTTTCTTTCAGGTATCTATGATTATCAATCAAGGCTAATCAATTAAACACATTTTATTCCATTAAATTTACACAACCGTATTGTGGATAGATTACTAATTCAGCTCAATTTATAAATGATTTTGTAGATATTGGTTCCATCCATGAAGGTGTAGTATCCACTGTGTACATTCTAGCTAAAGACCTAAACTACTTAGACCTAGTTGTATATCAGTAAAAGTAGGAATAAGTTTTTGAATACTCTTTGTTTTCTTAGATGTCATTTCACTTATGCCGTTTATAATTGATCATTGACCCCTTCATTAATGCAGGAATGCCAGAAGAAATTGGAGCACAAGCTAGCCCTGGATTCTTATCTTTTGAAACCAATACAACGGCTAACAAAATACCAGCTGCTATTGAAGGTAATGATCAGGATTGGCTTTACAAATAGAAATGATCAGGGATTTGTGCAGGAATAGGGAAGATTAGATATGTCTATAGCAGTAGGGATTATCAGAATTGTCTTTATGAATAGGGATGAACAGGAATGGCCTAGTAAATAGCAAAGATCAAGGATGTCAAGCAATAGGAATGAGCAGGGCAATTTTTAGACATTTGGGATGTCTTTATAAATAGGGACAATCAGGAATGTGCTTAGGAGTAGGGATGATCAGGGATGTCTTTATAAATAGGGATATTTAGGGATGTGTTTAGCAATAGGGATGATCAGTATTAGTGATGAGTGAAAATGTTCGTATGCTCATACGAATATGACGCCTATTGTTCGTGTTTACCGATCACAAACTATTTGTTCGATGATCGGAATGGTTATAACGATAATTTTCAAACATATTAGAACTTGCGAACATACGCAACTGTGTAATTTACGTTTTGCATCTGATCATCTGTACGCATGTGCGTAGACCGAAATGTGCACTTCTACTCTACATTCCTTATTTGTTCATGAATGTTCGGCGAATGTGATCACGAAGCAATCACGATCATCGGGATGTTTGCTCATCACTAATCGGAATATCTGTAGGAATATGGAGGAAAAGGGATATCTTTATCAATGGTGAGGATTTAGCAATAGGGATGATCAGGGATCTCTTTATGAATAGGGGTGATCAGGGATAATCAGGGATACCTGTAGTCTTATTTATTTTAATCATTTTATTCATGACTGTAATATATCATATTTAAGTTGAGCTGGTGACAGGTTTGACAGGTAAAGGGCTGTTGTTTTCTGCCATGTGGTACATACAATACCATCCTTCTTTAGATATATATATATAGTAGTCATGTAAGAACTGAAATATGTAGGTGAATATGAGATATTGAAAAAAATACTGTAATATAAAATGTATGAATGCTATATTGTACACACAGTTTATTTTGGTATATTCAATAAAGGGGTACTCCAGCGTGGGGGCACTTTTGCGTTGGGACCGGGGACGAGGTGGCCGAGGGAAAAGATGTCCACTCACCTCCCGGTTCCCGGCCTCTTCTGGGTGTCTGACGCGGGCCCGAGACGTGACGTCTCAGGTCCGCTCAGCCACTCAGTGAATGAGGCCGCCTCCTTCACTGAGTGGCTGAGCGGACCTGAGAGTGAGGTGAGTGGACGGCTTTTCCCTCGGCCACCTCGTCCCTGGTCCCAGTGCAAAAGTGCCCCCACGCTGGAGTACCCTGGAGTAATATTGTGAATTCCACAAATAAGGTAAATTTGTTCCATCTGTAATAAATACAACAAATATGAGCGCTCCCCAATATTTAGTTAATATATTATATATCAACAGGAATTACTGAAGTATAGCATTAATTCGGAAGGATTCCAAGAACTACAAGAAGCTTTGGTTTCAATGCTGGACCTGTTAAAATCAGTCAATGACTCCATGCATCAGATTGCTATTACAGGGTATAATGTAAGTATGGATACTTTATGATACAAACTGTAGATTATAGCGCTGATTTGAAATGTATATTTATTGGGTATTGATATTATAAGCGAAAATCACACATTACTGGGACAGCCTTCATACAAATATGAAGTGGATGGTGGCTCAGTGGTAAGCATTGTTTCCCTGGTGTCCTGGGTAAAATCCAACCAAAGACAACACCTGCATGGAGTTCCGTTTGATTGGGCTTCTGGATTCTCTGACTTGTTTCCAAAGAACATAAAAATGAATTGGCCTACTCTGAATTAGTGTGTTTGTCTATATGAGGAAACCAATAATCATATGCCACTCATGCTCTGCTGGTATTGTGCCAGTACCGGTTCCTGCCAGCACTTTGTGTGGCCATTCAGCCAATCAGTGGTCATAAAAGTGACCAGCCTTAGTCAGTGATTGGCTGAGCTGGAATTTTCTGTGTCTCAGAATGAAAAACAGGAAGCTCTGACAGTGGGTGCGTACAATGGGAAAATTGCACCTTTAGGGGGATCAGTGGTAGGTGTCAGGGTAGGGTAGGGTAGGTGTAGGCTGCGGCGGCGTCCTGTGCAGGGACCCGGCGCTGCCACTAGTTCGGCCCCGGGGGGCGCCTTACCTCGCCCCGCTCCTGTCTCTGTCTGTTCCGGACGGCGCGCGCATCCATGCCTCCTAGGGTGCGCGCGCGCCAGATGGCTCAGATTTAAAGGGCCAGTCCGCCCTTAATTGGTAGTTGCTCTGGTCACTCCCTAAATAATCCCAGCATGCCCCACCACAGGTGTTGGAGCCTCTACATCTTCCCATAGCGTTTGGCCCAGCTTCCTGTTGTTCCTGACCTCAGTCCTTGTTCCTAGTCCCTGTCCACTGTGCCGGTCCCTGGTCCCTGTCCCCTGCTTAACCATTGTTCCTGAGCTCTGCCTGCCACCTGCGGTTACGCCTACAGACCTAAGCCTGCATTACCATCTGCCTACTGCTCCTGCCACGCCACGCCTGTTGTCACTAGCAACCAAGCCAGGGGTAGCGACCTGGGGGTCGCCTGCCGCAGCAAGTCCTTCCCGCCTTGCGGCGGGCTCTGGTAAAAACCAGCGGCCCCTTAGACTCCGCTCCCTGGTGCGGTTACCACCATTGCTAGTGACAGTTCAGTGGATCCACGACTCCAGGCATTACAGTAGGTGAGTACGAGTTTCTTTATTTCTTCCTGCCACCCTATAAATCCAATGCAGGAAAGACAATACAGAGGTTCTGCAACTCCTCCAAAGAACAAAGACGTGTTCTCAAGATGGCCTGGCCCATGTGTTTACAAAAAATTTACAAATGTCACCATATCAAAAAGTATACAGTTGAGGCCCTAAAACTTAGCTTTTACTATATTAAAGATAAAAACAAACACAGTATACAAAGAAAAAACATCACGTGTGTCTAGACCAAGTTAAAAGCAGGGCCCATATAGATGAGAGAGTAAATGGTACGCAAGGAGGGTGAAAAGGAAGGGAACAAGAGCACTGTGTCCACTCCTGTCTAATAAACCTCTCCCTGACTTTTGGGGGTGCCCATCTCCTTAATAGGGTGGCCCCCAACCACGAAGACGTGCCCTACTTTGTCCTAACTGCAGAAAAATAACACACAGACAACATAGAACACATTTCACCTATGAGATATTATAGGTTCATAAAGGAAGACATGGGGGGAGATTTATTACACATGGAGTAAAGTGAAACTGGCTCAGTTGCCCCTAGCAACCAATCAGAATCCACTTTTCATTCCTCACAGACTCTTTGGAAAATGAAAGGTGGAATCTGGTTGCTAGGGGCAACTGAGCCAGTTTCACTTTACACCATGCTTGATAAATCTCCCCCATGGTGTCCAAATATAACAATAAACTTGTGTAGTAGGAGTTGTAACTGTGACAATGTACACACTACACAGTAACAGTGAAACTCATGATAGAAATAACAGAGCCATTGGGAGCACGGATCAATGCAACAGAGCAAATACTAATATCTACCAGCCTACAAATACATGAATAGGGATATATAAGAGTCAAAGCTCATGCCGAACACCAGTGTGGATTCATCTTTTAGTCTCTTCAATATCCTTGTGTTTGTCTTCTAGGGAGATATAAATGATCTAGGCCGCATATTGATGCAAGGTTCTTTTAGTGTGTGGATCAGCCATAAAAAGGGACCTACAAAGATGAAGGAACTTGCCCGATTTAAGCCAATGCAGAGACATCTTTTTCTTTATGAAAGGGCAATAGTGTTCTGCAAAAGGAGAGAAGACCATGGAGACGGACATGACAAAACACCATCCTACAGTTTCAAGCACTTCCTGAAGGTTTGTGTGCGGTATATCTATCATATACGTTTAGGCTGAGCTATGGACAGAGGTGTCATCTTTTTCTTGTCTCCTTTTAGATGAATGCTGTCGGCATCACTGAAAATGTGAAGGGTGATAATCGCAAGTTTGAAATTTGGTACAGCGGGCGAGAAGAGGTTTATGTTGTACAGGTATGTGTTTTTTGGTCTTGTACACAAAGTGGCAAGTCCAGTAATATGGGTCCTAGGTTTGCACAACTGAGCAGGGCTAGCTCCTCAACCTTTGCCATTGGAATTGAGCAGAAAAACCCTGGGGCACCTCAACAAATAGAATACGTCCTTATTCAGACTTGCAGGAGAAAACTGGAGTGTGATAATTCTCCTCAAGGTTGACAGGTGTGATCCCCTCACCTGTGGTAGTTACCTTTTTTTGGCTTTAGCAGGCCATAGCCTGGCTGTCAGGAACTTGAAGAGAAATAAGGCTTGAGTTACTTCAGACACTGGCCACAAGGCCAGGCCATGGAAACAACACCCTCAGGATACTATGCACTGCTCTGCTCTGGAACTGAATTAATCTGAAACTTGAAATAAATTCAAACTGAGGCTTCAAGTTTATGCAGGCTTCAAAATGCCAGTATACTTCAAAGTATATAGGAAATTGTTTAAAGGTTTACATACA
The DNA here is from genome assembly GCF_027789765.1 of Dendropsophus ebraccatus. Taxonomy (NCBI): domain Eukaryota; kingdom Metazoa; phylum Chordata; class Amphibia; order Anura; family Hylidae; genus Dendropsophus; species Dendropsophus ebraccatus. The sequence goes on from NC_091463.1 coordinate 66,830,611, forward strand.
TGATTTTTTTGTGCCATCTTAAGCCTGAAAACACACACACATTGCAGTTCTTTTGGATAACTGCCACTGCAGTTTTTGTTCTAAAACCAGAAGTGGATTCAAATGGGAAGGGAAATGGAAATATAAAGGGAGGCCTTTTACTTCTCTTTTTTTTTCTTTTCTGTTGGATCCACTTCTGATTTCGACACAAAAGCTGCAGTGGCGGTTTTCCACCAGCTTCGTGGTGTTTTAAAATTTGTGTTCTCTTTTTTTGTTAAAATAAGGCATGCTTACTTTGTGGCTTTTTCATGTTTTTATCATAATCTTCTTTATAGACTTGAAAACTCTAAGAATAAAGTGTATATTACGAATGTAGCTGTGCATCAAGAGTTAAATGAACACTGTCAAAATATCAGTGCTCAGAATCTTATTTTTTTTTTTTTGTTACATCAACCCCCCCCCCCCCCCCCCCCCCTCTGAAATGATGGAATTCAGCCCTTGAAGTCCACCAGGCATAATAATATTCTTTTTTATGATGAGAAATGCAGGCTAGGGAGCTCTATAAGGTCAATTATATGAGGCCAGAACCATGCTGATCTGCATTTGCATACTGCTGGGTTTACGTATGATAATACATTATCATTATAATTTCCAGGCAGATCATTAAGAAGAAAGAACTCATTCTACTCAGGCTATGTACGTCAGAAGAAATTTCCATACAGCACAGTATATTCCAGTAATAATTGTTTTGGCTGTTTTGCTGCTAGAGTGATGTATATTTCCTCACTAAGAAAAATAATTGAAGCAGACAGATCTATATGCAGCATTTGTATACTCCACTGGTAATACGTGAGCTACCGGAAATTATCAGGACAGAATATATTCCTGATCTGCAGCCAGGGAGGACTCTTTGTACCCTACATATAGGTTGACACTTACCCAAGAGGAGAAATTGATGTTACAATTAAAGTAATTGTTGGCTACCAACACTGCTACCTTAAAGGGAACCTGTCACATTGTATATGTAATGTGACATGTATATAGAGCATGTATAGAGAAGGAGGGGCTGGGCAGATTGATGTATAATTTGTGGAAAAACTTCATTTTAAATGTAAATTTATCTTTATGACATCTGTGCTTATTCTTTTCTTAGGAGTCCAGTGGGAGGGCCTAATCAGTGACTGGCAGCTATCTCTGAACTAATGCTCTTACAGGCAAAGCTGTCATTCAGTGACCCCACCCACCGGACTCCTAGTCTTAAAATGAGCCAGGATTTCAATCAGTAAGGCTGGATTCACACTATGTTTTCCCTATCAGTTTAAAAAAAAAGACATCCATTAAAAAAATAAATAAATAAATAATGAACACAAAAATTAGGTTGACTACGTTTTTATGTTTGATCCATTTTTTTTTTATAATGGAAGTCAATGGAAAATTGGATTAAAATGGATGCACACAAATGCATCCGTTTTCCATCCTTTTTCATCCATTTTTTTTTCAAAAATGGATTGCAAAAACGTAGTGTGAATCCAGCCTAAGTTACAAGTTTTTCTAAATCTCTTTTTGACAAATTTATATATCAATCTGTCCGACTCCACTTGCTTAATATCAATGTGCTGCAGATTGACTTTAATGGATGTAGAGTATTCCCCAACTCTATATTTTCTGCAGTGGAGATGGGCTGTATTCACAGTACCTTAATATTAAAGGCGTCTTGGTAGAGACTTTGACCTATCTGTTAAAATACTCCTTTTTGGGGGGAGCGGGCTTGGTAAGAGTGCTCCACAGTAACTGAAGCTTTTGATAAATAAGACGACTGATGAGGTCTTAGGGCCCTTAAGATGCTTAGGGTCCTATTAGACTAAGCAATTTTTTTTTTCTCCGATTAACAACTGCAAACTAGCGCTTTTGTGAATGACCCAAAATCATTAGCCATAATAATACACAGAACGATAGTTGCTAGTCATGATTACAGTTACAATCGCAACTACAATCACTTGTACACGCTAGTATACGAACGATCATAATAACGAACAATCAATGTGTACATATACCGAAAGATTTGCGAACGACTAGTGAACGATTAACATTGATTTTAAGGTCAGCTCAAAAGATGCGACAAACGGCATACGAAGATCAACGACATAGGAATACATTTTCAGTAGTCGTTTGACCATTGCTTGCACACACACTTGGAAAGATTATGGCTCAAATTCCAACAATATATTTTCCGCACAATAATCTTTCCGTGTAAAGAGGGTCCTCAGATTGTTCTTGATTGCAAATAAGGAGATTTAAGCCTGACCTAGTTCAGGGGTATGTGTACTATTTCCCATTAAAGAGACTTAGTTGGCGTATGGAGACTTGCCTCTCTTTTGGAGGACACTCTGGTTTGTATACGAGCTAGTTTTTTTCTTTGGGAGGATAGCTAATTTGAAGACTGACAGTGGTATATGCAGAATGACTTGCCAGAATGTAATCTGATTCTAAGATGATTTAAAGGAGAAGTCCGGCGAAAATTTTTATTAAAGCATTGTATTGCCCCCGAAAAGTTATACAAATCACCAATATACACTTATTACGTGAAATGCTTATAAAGTGCTTTTTCCCTGCACTTACTAGTGCATCAAGGCTTCACTTCCTGGATAAAATGGTGATGTCACGACCCGACTCCCAGAGCTGTTCGGGCTGTGGCTGCTGGAGAGGATGATGGCAGAGGGATGCTCAGTGTTCTCCAGTGCCCTGTGTCCCTCAGTGTCCCCCTGCCATCATCCTCTCCAGCAGCCACAGTCCGCACAGCTCTGGGAGTCTGGTCATGACATCACCATTTTATCCAGGAAGTGAAGCCTTGATGCAGTAGTAAGTGCAGGAAAAAAGCACTTTATAAGCATTTCCCGTAATAAGTGTATATTGGTGATTTGTATAACTTTTAGGGGACAATACAATACTTTTATTTGAAAAATTGCCAGAGAGGAGTTATTTGCGCCAACAGCACCACAGCTAAACTCTAGGACAAGACTATAAAGGGCTTATAAGAGCTACAAATAGCTCGTATCTGTGTTCCAGGCCCAGACAGCAGATCAGAAGGCAGCCTGGTTAAATGAAATCCGGAAGATACTGACCAGACAGCGAGAACTTATAAAAGGTATTGGATATGTTTGTCCTGTATGAATGTGCGCTTATAGAGGACACAGGTGACCAGTTTCTTACATACAATATTCACTTTCTGTTACAGTAGAGAAACTAAAGCAAAATTCCTTTTCAGACCACGTTGTTCTGTCACCGCAGATGAGTGAGGGGTAAGCAATCTTTTTATCACTGTTAGCTGCTTTCTTTCTACAAAATGCTCAAACATCAGAATTTTTTTTTCTACTACATGATTTTTCTGGTACGTGAACAGTTGGGCCCCCCATATATCCTAAGAATGTGGGGTACTAGCTCTGACGTAATGACTTTTCTTATAATTTCTTTTCTGCACAGTAAAGTTATGGCCATACTAGGGCAGAGCCTGGGGGGAGGCCTCCATGACTGGCGTTTGGAGGGACAGGTATAGCTCGGTAGGGAATTAAGGGCAGATGTCTATGTGGCTGGGAGATAGGTGTGTGTATATGTGATGTGTGGGTAGGGTCTTAGAGTGGGGCTGGTTATAAGGGCAGGGGATTCATTTTTGACTGGTAAAGGGATGCAAAAATGCTATTGGCAAGGAAAGGGGTGCGTGAAAAAGGAGGGGTACAGGGTATATAAGGAAAGAGGGACAGGGTTAGTGCTGCCTCTTTAGGTTTGCTGGTTATAGGTTTACAACTCTCACCCATCCACCCTTTTCTTTAGAGGGGGTATGGTCTTGTTCTGGTTGGTATTCATTGGGGCATGTTGATTTTGGTTGGCACAGCTTATATGTTTCTCTTGTTGCAGCAGTTGAGGTTGGTGTGTGTGTGTATGTGTGTGTGGGGGGGGCCTCGGAGTTGGTATGAGACTACGGGCCTGATAGGTAAGGGACGGAAACAATAGTTAATTCTGGACTCCGTAGGTAATTATTTATTATTTGAGATTTTGATGGTGATCACAGGAAACCATGTTGGGGGTGGGGACTTAGTTTCGGGGGTGGTGGATGGATATATTGGGACCACAGGTGTTTATTACAGGCGCTTCCGAACCTGTGTGAACTAATTGGAGGTACATCCTGTGGGTGTAGTTATTAAATGGGTGACCATCAGGTTATGTTTTTGGGACTTTGAGGACCTCCTCTGCATTTGTTATGCTTGGGGACCTTACAGAGGTTGAGGTCACAGTTAATATGTGTTATATGTAATGTTTTGTTTCATTAATAAACCAACCAACAGTTGTGGCCAAATGAAATCCACAGCTGAATAATGTTTTTATTGGAAGATATGGGTTTATACAGACTTGACAATACCCAATCATGTTCAGCTGTGCACAGTGCCCCCTTAATTGTTATGACTGCTGGGTGGGGGGGGGAACCCATCTGTTGGAGCCCCATTAATCATATATCATATCATTGTCTTAGCGACGACATCACTTTATGAGTTTGTAATAATTTTGTTCCTTCAAGTTCCTCCTAAAATAATTGAAGCATATTATGTTTGTGAATATTTTTTCTTTAAAGGGGTTCTTTGAAGAAAACTTTTTTTTCCCCCGATCAACTGGTGCCAGAAAATATACAGATTTGTTAATGACTTTGATGTAAAAATGAATTCAGCTGCTGTATTCCCTTTAAGAAAATGGTGTAGTTCTTTCCAAACTGTGCTCTCTGCTGCCACCTGTGTCTGTGTCAGGAACTGTCCAGTGCTGGAGAAGTTTGTTCTAGACAGTTTCTAACATGGACAAAGGTGGCAGCAGGGACATTGAGTCAGATTGGAAAGAACTACAAAAATCACTCCCTGGCATTCAGTATAGCAGTGAGTAAGTGCTGGGAGGCATTTTCTTTCAATAAAAATAATTTATGAAAACGTAGAACTTTTTAACTTCAGTTGATCTGAAAAAACAAAAGAACGAAAAACATTTCCTCCAAAATGCCTTTTTTAGTTCAGCTGCCTGTCCTCCAATATTAGCAATATCTATTCAAGACCAGGAGCTGCGACCTTGATCTCTCAGCCCCCGGTCTTAAATTACAGTACATGCCTAATACATCACATCAGCACATCCCTGGATTCTCCACCCCAAATACCACCAGCACTACTACTATTGCTATTACTAGTATTACTACTACTACCACCACCACCACTACTACTACCATCACTACCACTACTACTGCTTCTAATACCAACACTACTACTTCTACCACCATCACTACCACCATTGCTACTACTACCACCACTACCACCATTAATACTACTACTAATACCACCACTACCACTATTAATACTACTACTAATACCACCACTACCACTATTACTACTAATACCACTACTACTACTATTATTACTACCTCCACTACCACTATTACTACTTCTTCTACTACTACCACCACCACTACCACTATTACTACTACTAATACCACTACTACTATTACTACTACCTCCACTACCACTAATACTACTACTAATACAACCACTACTACTATTACTGCTACATCTGCTGCCACTACCACTATTACTACTACTAGTCCTACTACCACCACTAGCACTAGTAATACTACTACTAATACCACCACTATCACTAGTAATACTACTACTAATACCACCACTACCACTATTACTTCTACTACTAATACCACCACTACCACTATTACTTCTACTACTAATACCACCACTACCACTATTACTACTAATACCACCACTACTGCTATTACTACTACCTTCACTACCACTATTACTACTACTACTAATACCACCACCACCACTACTACTATTACTACTATAACTGCTGCCACTACTATTACTACTACTACTACTACCACTACTACTACTATTACTACTACAACTGCTGCCACTACCACTATTACTACTACTACTAATACCACTACCACTATTACTACTAATACCACCACTACTACTATTACTACTACCTCCACTACCACTATTACTACTACTACTAAAACCACCACCACCACTACTACTACTATTACTACTATAACTGCTGTCACTACCACTATAACTACTACTACTAATACCACCACTACTACTATTACTACACTACCTCCTTCACTACCACTATTACTACTACTAATAATAATACCACCACTACTACTATTACTATTACAACTGCTGCCACTACCACTATTACTACTACTACTAATACCACCACTACTACTATTACTATTACAACTGCTGCCATTACCACTATTACTACTACTACTAATACCACCACTACTACTATTACTATTACAACTGCTGCCACTACCACTATTACTACTACTACTACTAATACCACCACTACTACTATTACTACACTACCTCCTCCACTACCACTATTACTACTACTACTACTAATACCACCACCACTACTACTATTACTATTACAACTGCTGCCACTACCACTATTACTACTACTACTAATACCACCACCACTACTATTACAACTGCTGCCACTACCACTATTATAACTACTATTAATACCACCACTACTAGTACTAATACCACCACTACTACTATTACTACACTACCTCCTCCACTACCACTATTACTACTACTACTAATACCACCACCACTACTACTATTACAACTGCTGCTACTACCACTATTACTACCACTACTAGTACTAATACCACCACTACTACTATTACTACTACTACCATCACTACCACTATTACTACCACTACTAGTACTAATACCACCACTACTACTATTACTACTACTACCATCACTACCACTATTACTACTACTACCATCACTACCACTATTACTACTACTACCATCACTACCACTATTGCTACGACTACAACCATTTATAATTATTTTTATTATTATTATTATTATTATTACAATTATCTTTTAGTCCTATGGTAGTTGATATTCTATTTAATTTATTGTAAAGGAAATTACAGAGGGCCTCTGTAAGTTCAGAGGAAAACGACTCTGAAACGTCCAGTCCTATGCTGGAGGGCTTAAACATTTCTCCTCAACATAAACCGCACAAAGGTAAGCACCTCAGCCTGCATATCTAAATAGCTTTTGTGTGTAGTTTGGTTATGGTACTGACTTATACCCATTACTACAGGGTGGCATGGGATGTCACAGTCATTAGAGATTTGTGAAGGTCTCGAACGATGGTCAAATCACTGTTCATATACTTGTTCAGACACAGAAGAGGACGACATGGTCCAGTTGGTTGGTATTCTCTCTCTTGTTATTTGTGCTTGCGATATACTGTATATACTTTTATTGGAATGGGAAAAATATGTAGACTAAGAACCAGCTTGGTTTGTAATATATTTTGTGGTTGTAAAGTAACAATTCCCATCGTATCTGGCATGATGGCAGTTCTAAACCAGATTTTCATATCATATATCCATCAAATAGGATACTTTTAATAGTAAAGCTTTAAAGTAGTGGCTGGTAGGTGGCAAGATGGCAGAAGTCTGAGCCTCTTATGTGCCTGAGCCTCTGGCAGGAGTACATTCTATACTGTGCTGGTAGAAGTGATATGATTTTTTTTCCTGTCATGTTATCTATGCAGAATCTTTACTATGGGCTCATGCGTATATGAATATGTTGTAATACGCTGTATTTGCTATATCATAGTCTCCTGGTAAATACAAGGCGCTGGCTGACTGCAATAAGAGAGGCTCTGAAGATGTACTGGTGAAGAATGGAGATGTCATCCAACTGTTACAGGAAGATGCTGAGGGACAGTGGTACGGTTTTTATCATTTATGCTCATACAACATAGTGAAATCATAGAACATCATCAGCTGGAGACTATTAACCTAACAAGCTAGAGCAGGGGGGTTGAGCCATTTTAGGGTATGTTTACATACATGTTGGAGTTTCAGTTTGTTAACACAATGAAGGACAGCTCGATGGCAATAAAATGATTAAAAGAAAAGTCTCACCAAATTTAAAAAAGGCAGGCGGGGGTGGGGTTCAGACCAAAACAACCTAACTCGCCTCCGTTGCACAGTACCCGGGTCCCGTTGACCACCGCCGGAAGCAATTTTCCACTGGAAACCAGGTACCTCATATATCTGGCTCTTCCACTTGCAATGTCACAGGTGGGTTGAGAGATTGCCCGCTCAGCCAGTCAGTGAAGGGGTCAGTGTCCCGCCCCAGTCACTGATTGGCTGGGCAAGCAATCACTCAGTCGGGTAAATGACGTTGCAGCTGGAAGAGCTGGAAGTTACCTGAACCTGGAAGTGTTTTTTTGGCCATTTGACGACTGCCTGTGTTTATACACACACAAAGGTCTTGGAAGAAGTAATGTTTTTTTTCCAAACCAAAGAGTATGCATTTTTTAGGATTGCTACAGGATTTGCATCCTAGAATGTAAAAAAGAAGTGGCACAAAACAAGTGTATGCAGTGCTTTTTTTTTATTTTATAGCAATAAGTGTAAAAAAAAAATTGAATAGATGCAGATAGATTTTTATAGTCGCTCTGACATGACCCCCCTATATTGCTTCCTAATTGGCAGAGAAAGCCGGTTGTTTTCCTTCCTCCTACTTTCTGCCATGTGGCCAATGCTATTTTAGCAGGTTTCACTGAAACAAACAATCTCAGCTTTGAGTGTGCTCTGAACTGAAGTTTTGCACCAAATACAGGTTCAATGGGTTTGTTTTGCTAATCTCTTATAATAAATATAGCTTTTGCCTTATAACTTACAGTATAACTAATAGCTTTGTGTTTTTTCCATTTGTATCTTTGATAACAGGCTAGTGAAGAATTTGAACAGAAAAAAAGAAGGATGGATTCATGGAAACAATTTACAAATCATCATTGGTGAATGTAGGATGCGGGCATCCAAATTAACAGGTAAAAATTAGAGATGAGCGAACCGGGTTCAGGTTCGAGTCGATCCGAACCCGAACCCTCGATATTTGATTAGCTGAGGCTGCTGAACTTGGATAAAGCTCTAAGGTTGTCTGGAAAACATGGATACAGCCAATGACCATATCCATGTTCTCCACATAGCCTTAGGGCTTTATCCAACTTCAGCAGCCACCGCTAATCAAATGCCGAAAGTTCGGGTTCGGATCGACTCGAGCATGCTCGAGGTTCGCTCATCTCTAGTAACAATACATGGAAGGGTGCAAGCAAGTTACTATGTATAAAGAGATATAACATAGAAAGACGAATGAATTGCTGGCTACAATACTTAGTAGCCCTGAGATTGCTAAAAACGGTGAAATTACTGTCATACATGGACATGCAAGCAAACAAGCTCTCTCAAACGCAGCCTTCAACCCAAATGTAGGTCTTTAGAAGCCAGTGCATTAGTTTTCTGCTATCTGCTGGTGAAAGGTGACCATTGCATGAGAGATATTCACATTTCATCAGCAGTTGGCAGACAGAATTGCACACAGCATATACAGTGATGGCGCCTTCACATTACTGCAGGCTGGATCGGCCTTTTTCAGCCATTTTCTTAGGCCAAGGACAAGCTCTAAATTTGGTTTCCACGTGTTAGTGTCTTCAACAGCATTAAAAATCTGACAAGGCCCATGCTACAGCAGACATCCACTACTAGGAGAAAAGCAGCCTGGCATCTCATTGCCAACCCAGTACACTTGGGGAGTATTTATCTAGACCGGTGTATCTGTAAACCAATCTTACTTGACTTCTCACCCCCATGACCCACGCCAAAATTATTCAGAGGTGCGCACCTCTCAGTAAATCCAGCAAATCTGAGGCTGCCGTATTTATGTGCATGGCCAGGAACTTCTTCCTTTTTAAAACCCTATGGGGGAAATGTATCAAGGGTTTTGCGCCTATTTTTTGGTGAATAATTGGATTTTTTTGGTCTAGGTTCTATTTATGAACCAGTATTCGACAGGCGAATATTTTTTAGATGCAACTTTTTTTTAATCTGCCTGTTTTGAGTATTCACCCAAAAGTAATAATCCGGGATTAGCGCCCAATTTATCATTTGCGAGTTTTTAAAAAGTCACACAAACAGGCGCAAGCTTACGCTGGTCAATACCAGGTGAATAAAACTGCGCATTTTTAAAAAATATTTCCGACTTATTGTGCGAGTTTTTTGTGACTTTTTACTTAGATACATTTACTATGTCAGTGCTACATGTTAATAAATCAGTCACAAGATTAGAACAAAATACGCACCAATCCCCATTAGAATAGTTGCACACATTAGACTCCTTAGTAAATGTCCCACTAAATATTTGCTGAATCCTTAGTATAGACACTGGTTAGCCACTTATGATTACACCTGGCAACTCATTACGATACAACTTTCCTCCCTCTAAGCTAACACTACATACAGTATCGGTCTCTTAAGAGATAAGACTGCAGGCAGTTCTAGTTTCTGTGTAACTCTGTGCTATTTGGCTGTGACTGAGCATTTAGATGTATAATAACTATTACTAATAACTAATAATTTCCCGGTCATTCTAACCCACCTTAGAGATTTCATCCTTTTGTCCTATTCAAACACCAACAATTTATCTAATTCGGATTCTCTTAGGACCTCCTAGCCATATTGTTGCCTGCATAGGTTGTAAATATCATAGTTTGCAATTGTTTTTAGTTTTATAAGGATCTATATAAACTGCATTTGCAGAGACATATGGCATATACAGTATACAAGAAACAGTGGCATAGTGACCATGGAGGCAGGCCACGCAGCTGTTATGGGGCCTGTGGGGCAGGGGGACCCAGGACGCTCTCAGCAAAGCACATGCATGGCCTGCCTCCATGGTGCTAGTGGGCTGACACTTTGGCACTGACCGTGCAATCCTCCCGCAGTGCATCACCCTCCTCTTCCTGTGTGTCCCAGCCTCATATCATTCTCTGCCTCCAGCCTGTTCTCCCCCCAGACAGCAACTGTGTTGCAGCTTTGCCTGCTGGTGCTTTCCTTAGTCACTGGTACTGGCAGCATCCTATGCCTCCAGACCACCCAACAACCACCCCACAGCCAACTAGAGCTGCTACCGCGATCCTCCCCCCAGACAGAAACGGTGTCTGAGGCTGAGGATCCCATTCCCCTTTCCCAATGCACATACTCTCAGGACCCGGTGGCCAGCGCAGTCCCTTGTCTTTCTGTTTTTCCAGCTCTCCGGCTGGCCAGTGATGTCACTTGTGCATCAGGCGTCTGGGAGAATGGAATGCCGCAGCACTGCGCCGGCTGCCGGGTGCTGTGAGTATGTTCATTGGGGGTGTACAGGATTCCTAGGGCCCCATACAGTTTCTTGCTATTGGACCCCATGAATCCTAGCTGTGCCCCTGACTAGAAAAGTACCAGATGCAAAAGCATGCCCTTTGGCCCCATTCACACTGAGATCAAAAACATGTTCTTTTGGCATTGGCATCAGTCAAGATGGTGTACAACAGACTTCTTTACTTTCGGTGGTTTGAAATAATGTAGTAGACTATTCTATTCCATGCAGAAGAATCCAGTAAAATATTGTACCATTCAGACCAGGTCTAGATTTGTCTAACTTGCTGATAGTTCCCCTTTAAGGAATATGTAAAACACTGTTCATTGTATATTGTCTACATACAGTATAGATTATATTACTTGCCATGGACTACTGATGAGCATATATAATAAGCCTCTCACCATGGATTTTTTTTCCAGATGCTGCTTTGTGTAGCACAAGGAAGTTAAGCTCACCTTGACGCACTCCATGAATATGATCACAACACAAGTCTATGGATATTGCTGACACGTTTATCAGAGGCACTGTCATGTGTTAACATCCCCACCTTATCCTACAACATCGTCTGTGACCATCCTCTAAAACCCAGACACCTTTTTCACGTGGACAAAGGACACTTTTTAGAACCTCATTTTGTAAGAAGGTTGTTGTACATTGGACGGTTCCATTTTTACCATGCTCCTTAGTACCATCACCTTATTTTTCATCTTGGCTAATGAAATGTTTTTAACTCGTTGTAAATATGTAAGCGCTGACATTTGTAGACAATCCATTCCAAGCTCTATACATGTTTTACTGTTTTTGAGTAAAACACTTGCACTTTATTCACCTTGACTTGTACATTGTATTTTGATGAGGCTTCTCATGAGACAACAGCTTAAAGTTGGTCTTCTTTATATGAACTGGACTGGTTGATCTTGAACATTCTACATTGTTGCCACTACCTGCTTTTTGGTGTAATGTGACAAATTGCAATAAAAAATCTTGTTCTTCCCATGGAGAAAACAGAGTTTTTGAATTATTGGGGTCAATAACTTGGGGTTAAAAACATTACTATAAAGAAAATTTTTAGACTGAGCTTGCCCTGGGCAACAGTGTTTAGGGGGCCGTGTTAAGTGGGTAAAGTACTTTTGGTGTAGCTGCTCCCATCATGCTGTGGTATAGGGGTGCCGCCAATTCTGTGTTCTGTGTATAGGTGTGAGATCCACTATGAATCTGCAACAAAATCTGCATGCAACATGAAATCACTCTATGTGGTGTATTCAGTCTGACCCATATGGAAGTATGAGTTGTAAGTACGACCCTGAGGAAGACCACAACTAAAGGACTAAAGGTGCACATTACACATTGGTGAAAAAGGTGGCATAGTTTGACATATAAAAGTATAGGGCTGAGTTCACACTACGTTTTTACAATTTTGTTTTTATTCGTTTTTCTTTTGACTTCCAAAAAAAAAAAAAAAAAACAGATCAAAAAGGATCTTTTTTTTAACATACACAAAAACGTAGTCAACTTCATTTTTGTGTCCATAAAAAAAAAAGAAAAAAAAAAAGATCCGTTTTTTATATAATGTAAGTCAATGGAAAAAATGGATACAAATGGATGCACACAAATGCCTCCGTTTTTTTCATCTGTTTTCTGCAAAAAACTGATGAAAAAAAAAATCGGATTTCAAAAAGTAGTGTGAACCAAGCCTAAGGTGTATGGGTACCTTAAATCCCAGAGTGCCCTTTTGCTGGGACCATTGATCTGCTGTAATCTATGCAATCAGAGGTGCTGCCTGTGTAATGCAGGAATGTGCTGGGCCTCCAACTTAGGGCCCTATAACACCAAGTTATTATTGGCCATATTTGGCCGATTATTGGCTCTTACGGCCGACAATCACTTGCTGTAATAGCTCCTGTTAAAAGGCAACGATCAGCCGACATGCACAATCTCGGCTGATCCTTGTTTTTCAACATGTTGAAAAAAAATAGAACGATAGTGACAGTCTGCTGGTCCTTGCTCTGTGCAATAGGAGTGGCAGCAATAGACCGCCGCTATCTCCTATAGTAATTTATCACTTACTACAGTGGTCATCTTACCTGTTATGTACTACAGATTTTGGATCATTTTATTGGATCACATAATAATTATTATAGCTCGTCAGATTTCATGTCACAGCCACAAACCACAGTCAGACACGCCATCTGGCAGCACAGACAGAAACAATAAAGTCACGAGCACTTAATGTTGCTTGGACTTTACTAAAATTATTCTACGGCAACCTAAAGCATAGAAGCACAGCTCTGTATATATCAAAGTACGTCTATGCAAAATCTACTATATTAAATCTAGTGTGTAAAAAATAAAATAGTAGAACAGCTGAAAATATTGAGGAAAAAATATATGTTTGTACTTTGTTGTCTTATTAAGAACAGATGACATGTCTAGTACTATATGGTATTGTATCTTGTTTTCCTGGGCATCTACTTGAGCAATTGTAATTCATTGTGAATAAATGCATGAAAATACTTGCAATTTCCTTAGCAGCATTACTTAAGAAAGATGAAGAGCAAACTGTAATGTCTGAAGTATTGTATACCCAATTCATCTAAGTAGGCTGAGAGAATGTTATGTAGCAAAACTAATAGCACAACTATTTCTTTGGTAGACTACATACATGTGCAACACTTTAAAATATTCTAAAAGTAACAACTAAGATTACAATTTATAACCTATCCTTGTGATAGCTTATAAGTATCTTTGTGGTTGTAGTGGTGGGGGGTTGAACTGCTGGGCCCTGCATTGATGGCAAGAACTTGGGCCTTATCTTATTTACTCATTATGGGAGTGCCAAAAGTTGCTGAGCACTGTACTCTGCTATATCTGTCAGTTCTATAAAGAGTAAATGGACCACAAGTCTGTTTAAAGAAGAAAACAAGGAATTTCTGTGGATAGGTGATAAATTATAATCTTAGGATACTCTCTTTAACAAATGGTGAATATCAGTGGTTCAAAACAATCAGCCAATAAGGTTCAGCAGCAAAACTAAAGTTTTAAATAAAGGTTTCAAATCTTCAAAACTATGACATCCCTAAAAAGCAGCAGCAATCCAATGAACACGCCTCTCAAAGTAAATCTGGGATTCAAGTAACTTTAATCAAGTAGCACAGCCAACATATGGCTGATAAAAGAGTCAGGAGAACATCAATTCTATGGCTGAAGGCAGAGGCAGGAGAGCAGAAAACTTACGGCTGATAACAGAGACAGGAGAGCAGCAATTCTCTGGTTTATGGCAAATTCAGAAGAGCAGCAATCATACCAGATACAGGCGAGCAGTCATCCTATGGTCGATAGCAAAGGAACAGTAGAAGAGATGCAATTGTATAGTTAACAGCAGTCATTGCATTGATCATATGATGATAGTTCTGCCCCATTGTGTTCTGTCTTGGTGTATTTTTTATTAGAGATGTACTGAACCTAACAATAGGCAGGGGACAGCAAATACAGGGAGACCCCTAGTGGCTTAAGACACAGCTTTTTTGTTGAAAAATATTTTTAATGGAAATAAATTACACTTTGGATAATGCTCACATATGCTATTGAATGAACATTAATTGTATGAAAAGCAAGTGGCCATTTAAGCATAGAAACCCTTTTTGTATCCATCCGCAGTAAACATCTATAGCGGACCCCACAAAAATCTATGGATTTATAATATACTCTAGTGGACTTTCAATTTCACAAGGAGGTATACAGAGAGGTTCTGGTCAATGGTTTAGGGCATCCCAGTTATTACGGTATTTCTCTCTAATTTTTTAGTTGAGAATTTAGTGTCCTACAGTGGTATATGTGTATACCGAACCTGCTTGACAACTATGTTGGAGATGCAGTTCGACTTTGGAGAGTTATTAGATCTCAACTGTCAGATTACTTTGCATTTCACCGGTGCCCTCTCATACTGTAGATATAAAAGGTTAGATGTGTCCCTCTATACGTTGATTGTGTTTTTGCATACACCTTATCAATACCTAAAATGTAGTGATGAGTGAATAGTGAAATATTCGAATATTCGTACAAATATCTCCCTGATATTCAAATCCCATTAGTCTATGGGAACAAGTATTTATTTATTGAAAAACATCTATTCGACCACTTGGAGGAAAAAAACGGAAGTAGGGTGATTTGAACGCTTATTTATCGAATATTCGGCAAACTATTTGACAATATTCGATAGATCGAATACCTTACTATTCGATCGAATATCTATTCGATCAAACAGTATTCGCTCATCACTAGTAATATGTATATAGTTGGTGTTGGTCCTGGGCCAAAAAAAAAAGTGATGTGAGGTCCTACTCACAACTTCAATTACCCCTTAGAATTACTTACAGCAATAGAACAAAGCTACCAGCTCTCATCTCATTTTTTTATGTAGCAATAGTTTAAGGAGGGATTATCTATAACAAAACATTTAGCTGACAATCCAAGCAACTCTTAAACATTTTCTTGGTTAAAATTAAACATTTCATGATGAATCATCAGATTTTATAAGCAGCACATTTTCATGTATGCTGAAGATATAAAAAAGGAAATGTTTCCATCTCTAATCCAAGCTAAGTAAGCTTCGTAGTACTCAGAATCCAGTCAGTGTATCGGGAAACTCGAGTGTATACTCCATATTTGTCTTTCTCTGCACATTTATCACCCCAGCTGGTAATTCCGGTCAGAAACCAAATACTTCTAAATTCAGAGGCATGTGGGCCGCCACTGTCCCCCTGACAGGAGTCTTTTTCTTCATCAGCATATCCAGCACAGAACATATAGGTGGACACAGAAAATCGGCTCGACTTCTTGCAGGTGGCCCGGTCAATGTAGGGCACGGCCAGCTTCTGAAGTTTTATAGCCTGTCTTCCCAAGAATCTTACATTCCCCCAGCCAGTCACCCAGCTGTATGATACAGTTCTCACAAGCTTGTCTGTGAAATCTCTGTTTCCAATGCAGATGGGTCTTGCATAGTCATTCAGCTTGATGGGGTCTGTTAGCTCTAAAAGTGCTATGTCATTACTGTATTTATTCTTGGTGGCATCGTAAGTTGAATGTGGGATAACTTTTGCTATATTCAGATATTGCTCTGTCCCCTCCTTAACATCGGTGTTAAATTCTCCTATTAAAGGATAAAAAAACATAAGGTTACTTCCCAGTTCCCAATCGTGTCCTCACAATCCTCCTTGCCATAACGCTTTTATTTTTTCACCTATGGGACTAGTTGGGGGCTCATTGTTACACTGACATTGTTCCATAGTTGTTCAGTCAAGGAGGTAAATGGTTCCTTTTATATATCTGTGTCTGTGCTTCCATAGCATCACATATCTCTGGTATAGTGTGTCAAAGAGACTTAGGGTCCTTTTACACACACAGATATCTGACCAATTTATCTGACAGATTTTGAAGCCAAAGCCAATCCACATTTTCTCCTGCTCCTGCTACTCTCCCCCCTCAGGAGACAGAGATTACATGCCTCTATCTCACAATGTGTGTGTTTGCTAGGCACAGGCTGATGATGCAGACAGGGGGAGGCTTGGCTGGATCCCCCAATCCCCTAAGTGATTCACCATCTCTGACCGCGCCAGAAGCAGCTGCTGCACTGATTTCACTGATTGTGCAAAAGTCTGCAGTGAAATTAGGGCTATGTTCACACATTTTGGAGTGTCATTGCAGTACTGCAGCATCTTCACATAAATGATGCAGTAACACAATTAACCCCTTAGGGACCAAGCCTATTTGAGCCTTAATAACCAGGGTCATTTTTCAAAATCTGACCTATCTCACTTTATGCTCTTATGGCTCAGTGATGCTTTAAGGTATGCTAGCGATTCTGAGATTTTTTTTTCCGTAACATATGGTACTTTATGTTAGTGGCAAAATTTGGTCACTGTCTTGTGTGTTTTTTGTGACAAACATCAAAATATCATGAAAATTTAAAAAAATTTGCACTTTTTTTTTAATTTTAAAATTTTTTATTTTTAATCATAAATAAGGTACATAGACAAAAACATTTTACACATTAACAATATATATCTAAGTGTCTGTAATCCTTACTAATATCTCAATAAATTAATTTTGTTACCATCCCCCACCAAACCTTTAAATCACTAATCTCTTTAATAAACCGAACCAATCCCTTGTTGCCCCCCCTCCCTTCCCTTTCCCCCTCCCCCCTTCCCCCCCGCCAAAGAGACAAAAAAAAAAAGAAAAAAATTCATTGGCATCTTTCAAATTTCTCTATACAGTTCTCCCAGTGTTTTATATTAGGGGTTTCCGGTGCCAGCCATTTTCTCACGATCACAAGTCTAGCATAGAACAACATTCTCTGGATTTTACTCCTACTTTTCCTCTTGCATGCTACAGACGAAGAGTCTCCCAAAACGGCCAACACTGGACTTAATTCAAACTTTAACTTTAACATATCCATAATTTTTCTGTGTACCAGTTCCCAAAAGGAGACCAGGGCCCCACATGACCACAACATATGCCCATAGCCGGCCCGGCTTACACCACACCTTGGGCATTTATCCTCATCCCATTTTTTGATTTTACATAGAAAGAGTGGGGTGTAATATAGCTGATGGACAATATTAAATTGAACAACCCTATGGGAGCCTGCCCTGGAAACTTCCTTAATCCCTTTTAGAATTCTTACCCACTGATCGTTACTCAACTCTCCAAACTCCATTCCCCATTTCCTCCTCCCCTTCTCACCTATTTCATAGTCTGACATGAAGTGTAGATATAGGGTTTTAACCTCATTTTTAAATATTGTCCCATTTCTAAGTTTTCCTATTATTGGGCCCGGTTCGCATATATTGCCCTGGGATCTTTTTAGGTTCCCACGAACTATCGCTGTATACCTCGCATAATCGTACCAGTGTTTCTCCTCTAGTTTATATTCCCTTCTAAGAGTGGTCCAATCTTTAATATCATTACCTAACATTACATCTTTCACTGTTCTTATTCCTGCTTCTACAAAGGCCTTCACTGTTCCCATACCACTTCTCCCACCAAACCCCTCGTGCAGCCACAAAGGGGAAAAGTCCAATATTCCATTTCTTTTTTCCTCTATCTTTAGTTTTTTCCAAACCCTAATTAGGGACCTTACCATTACCCATCTACTCCATTCACCCCGCTCCAAGTGGCCGCTTTCTAAAATCTGGAAAACATCCCATACTCCCTCTCCCAATTTTTCACACAGAAATCTACCCAAATTGTCTTGTTTCCATCTAGCCAACCAAAAACATTCCGAAGCTAACAAATATTTATCTACGTTGGGAACCCCCAACCCTCCTCTTGCAACTGGCACACATAAATCTTCTATTTTCATCCGCACCCTTTTTCTTCCCCATATCAGTGCGTTCCATGCCACTTTAATTCTTTTAAGATACTTTTTCCCTACCCCAACTGGTGTGGCACTGAATAGGTAAAGAAGTTTGGGCAGAAGTATTGTTTTTATTAATGTAATTCTGTCTATCCTGGAGACTCTCAGTCTGCACCAAACAGAGACCTTCCTCTCTATATTATTTACCACATCCTTGGTATTCAGGTCATCAAACCCCCGTAAATCCCTGGACACCTGAATGCCCAAATATGTAAAACTTTTCCCTTTTTCTAAATTATACAGTGGAGGAAAGGATAAGTCCAATTCCTGATCAAGAGACATAAGGGTAGATTTTCCCCAATTTATTAGTAGCCCAGAGTAAACCCCCAGTTCTTGAACCAGGGACATAACCCGAGGTACCCCCTTTTTAGGGTCCCGCAAGAAAAAAAGGAGGTCATCTGCGTACAGGGATATTCTGTCCCCACCGCCCCCCGCCCCAAAGCCTTCTATCTTATCATCAGTTCTTACCTTAATTGCAAGGGGCTCAATCCCAAGGGCGAAGAGCAGTGGGGAGAGAGGACATCCCTGCCGCGTACCCCTACCCAGCGAAAACAACTCAGAGAGGACATCACCAGTACGTATTGCAGCTCTCGGGTTCTGATATAACAATTGGACCATCCCCAAAAAACCCTCCCCTATCCCAAAGTGCCTCATTACTTCCCATAAATACTCCCACTCCATCCTGTCGAACGCCTTAGTTGCGTCCAACGACAGGATGGAGTGGGAGCCCCCCCCCCCCCCCCCATCTGCATATTCACAAACAGACGCCTGATGTTGTGTCTGGGCATACGACCAGGTATAAATCCACATTGGTCCCCATGTACTATAGTGCCTATTATTTTACCTAGTCTCCTTGCAAGAACTTTAGCGAAAATCTTGGCATCACTATTAATAAGAGAGATAGGGCGAAAAGATTCTATATTTAGGTGGTCCTTCCCCGGTTTCGGGATCAAAATTATGGAGGCATCCCTCATGGATGCCGGCAGTTCCCCAGCCTCCATCGCCTCTAGAAGAGTTTGGTGAAGGCATGGTAACAAAACCTCTCTATGTCTTCTGTACATCTCATAAGGGATGCCATCTCTACCCGGGGTTGAATTCCCCACTATTGCCTCTAGGGCCTCATTAAGTTCCATTAAGGAGATAGGGGCATCTAGTTCTTCCTTCTCCAGTTGACTTATCTGGGGGAAAACAATTTTCCCCAGGTATTCCTCCATATCTTCCCTTTTATAAATAGCTTCCTGCGCATACAGATTCTCATAGTATGTCCTGAACTCCCTATTTATCTCTTTCGGGTCATTTACTATATCCCCAGAGTTGCTCCTTATTGCCCTTATACTTTTTTTCCCCTCCTGATTTTTCACCAGGGCCATTAGCCCCTTATTTGGTCTACCCGAACCCAGAAAAGTCCTCACCCCCCTAAATGCCGCAATATTCCTTGCTTTATCCTCTAAGTACTTATCCAACTCTTCCTGTTTGTTATTTAATTCACTTTCTAGTGCTAGTGACTGTGCCTTTTTAAATTCCTCTTCTAATTTTTTAACCCCCTTAATTAATCTCTCTTCCTTTTCCCTAAATCCCTTTTTAATTCTACATATCACACCATGATATTTCCCCCTAATTATAGCCTTTAGTGTATCCCATACAATTCCCTTACTAGCAGAGCTACAGTTGATTTCCCACAACTCTTTTAATTCTAAACCAATTTTTACAGTGTCTGTGATAAATTGAAACCAATGTGGATTTATACAAATACTCCTAAACTCCTTTAGTGCGCTACTCTGAATTTCAACAATGAGTGGTGCATGATCAGAAACACAACGGTGTAAATACTCTATTTTAGTAATTTTTTGTGCCATTAACTCATTCCCAAATCCCATATCTATTCTGGACATAGTACGCGAGGTTTTATTCCAACAAGAGAATACCTTGGATTCAGGGTTCCTCTCCCTCCATAGATCCTTTAACCCCATTTCAGCAATAATATCTGGCAGTTGGGAGTTTCTAATCTGTACCTTCGGGTTCAACATCCTTAATCTATCATTCTGTTCATTCATAACAGCATTAAGGTCCCCCAACATTAGTACAGGACATTCATCTCTATTTTTAATGAAGTTGAACAGCTGCTCCAGAACCTGGGACTTAAAAGGAGGGGGGATATATATAAAGGCAAGAACACAGATCATATTGTCCAGTCTGCAATGGAAAAATATATATCTCCCCTCCCTATCCTTTTTACATTCAAATAGTTGCCACTCTATACTCCTATGAATAAGGACTGATACTCCTCTGGCGTAGTTGGAATAAACGGAGTGATATTGACACAGCCACCATCCCTTCAAAAGTACCCTAGTAGTATCCTCTACCAGGTGAGTCTCCAGTAAACCAACCACACAGGGGAGCTGACATTTCAGAAAATTCATTACTGCCAATCTCTTCAATCTATCGGCTAAACCCCTTATATTCCATATCATTAACTTAACCATTTCCCCCAAGCTTTAAATACGAACCCTTCCAAAACAAAACGGAGAGAAAAAAAAAAAAAAAAAAAAAAATTTGCACTTTACGAACTTTGAAATTCTTTGCTTTTAAAAAAAGAAATTCACATGCTAAAAATTAGTTCGTAAGTCACATTATCAATATGTCCTCTTTATTCTGGCTTCATTTTGTAAACATATTTCACTTTTTTAGGGTGTTACGGGGCTTAGAAATGTATCAGCAAATTAACAAATTTTCATGAAATTTCCAAAACTGATTTTTTTTTTAGGAACCAGTTCTTTTTTTAAGTTGATTTAGGAGGCTTGTATACTGGACAACCCCATAAGTGACCCCATTTTGGAAACTAGACACCTTAAAGAATTAATCTAGGGGTATAATGAACATTTTAACCTTACAGGGGCTGGAGGAAAGTATTCACAATTAGGCCAGAAAAAAATGGAAAATAGAAATTTTCCAAAAATTACATTTGTTAAGATTAAATTATCTCATTTTCATAATAAGCATGAGAGAAATGCACCCCAAGTTTTGTAACTCAGGTTCTCCTGAGTACAACAGTACCCCACATGTGGGCGTAAAACACTGTATGGGCACACAGCGGGGCTCAGAAGGGAAGGAGCGCCAATTAGCATTTCCAGTTCAGATTTTTCTGAAGAAATTTCTGAGCGCCAGGTGCATTTGTAGTGCCCCTGTAGTGTCAGCAGAATAGAACCCCCCCAAAAGTCACCCTATTTTGGAAAGTACACCCCTCAAAGAATACATCTTGGGGTGTGGTGACCATTTTGACCCCACAGGTATTAGAGAAAAGTATTCAAAAGAAGACAGAATTGGAGTGGTGGCGGGCAATCTGGGGTGGCGGCGGGCAATCTGGGGTGGTTACAGGCAATTTGGGGTAGCTATGGGCAGTCTCTGGCAATCTGTGGTGGTTACGGGCAATCTGTGGTGGTTATGGGCTGTCTGCGATGATTATAAGCTGTCTGGGATGGTTACGGGCTGTCTGGGATGGTTACGGGCTATCGGGGGGGGGGGGGAGAGTTACAGGCAATCTGGGGAGGTGACGAGCAATCTGGAGTGGTGATGGGCAATCTGGGGTAGTTCCAGGCAATCTGGGATGGTTACGGGCAATCTGGGGTGGTTTCAGGTAATCTGGGGTGGTTACAGGTAATCTGGAGAGGTAATGGGCAATCTGGGGTGGTTACAGGTAATCTGGGGAGGTGATAGGCAATCTGGAGTGGTTACAGGTAATCTGGGGTGGTTACGGGTAATCTGGGGTGGTTACAGGTAATCCGGGGCACTTGACTTTGGTGACAGGGGTAAAAAAGTGCCGGCACCATTTGGAACAAGCGATCAGCGGTATATAGTATATACCGCTAATCGCTTGTACTGGGACCACACCGGGTGGTCCCCGATCATTGCCTCATGCTCTCTGCCACCTCCGGTGGTGGAGAGAATGGAGCTTTGATCATTTTTAGGAATCCATCACTATGAACAGAGTCTGTTCACAGTGATGGGGGCGGCCATCTTGGATCAGATGGCCGCCCAGGGAGGGGAGGGTCAGTGACCAGGTCACTAGGGTAAATTCTGGGGACAGGGGGGGGAGGGACATGTTTTTATCTCCTCTCACCGTGGATTCACGGTGAGAAGAGATGAAAGCATTCAGCTGCGGTGGCAATGTCTGTTACCGGTGGCCGCCGTTATACTGGTAATAACGGCGATCGCCGGTGAGGGGACTGGCCGGGACTGAGCCCACACTCTGCCCCAACCGGTAGCTGAGAGGAGGGGGCTGTGGGCATTACCGGCACCGCTGCACTATTCTGCACCAGCGCCATAAAGAGCAGATAGCAGCAGTATAGAGCCCATTAGTGATCACCGTAAAAATCCGTATCGGCGGTCACTAATAACATAATACATGTATTCTCTGGGTGACTACGGTTACGGCGATACCACATTTGTATAGGTTTTTTTTAACTATTACCGCTTTTGCGCAATTGAAACTATCTTCCTAGCAAAAACCCACAAAAACTGTCGCCACATTGCAAGATCCATAGCGTTCTTATCTTTTGCGCGACAGAGCTGATTTTGGGCTTATTTTTTGCGGGAAGATCTGTAGTTTCTATTCATACCAAGTTTTTTATGTATATGACTTTTTGATCTCTTTTATGACTTATTTTCTAAAGTGGATTGATAAAATACAGCTATTCTGGTACTGTTTTTTTTTACAGCGTGTGTCGTGCGGTGTAATTATTGATATAGTTTTATAGATTGGGTCGTTACGGATGTAACGATACCAAATATGTATAGGATTTGGGTTTTTGATCACTTTTATGTAACGTTTTATAGTGTATGGGGAATGTCATGCCTTTTATTTTATTTTTTTTTGGGGGGGGGGAGCTGTGTTGTGTTTGGTGCACATTTTTTTTTCACTTTTTTTTACTTTTACACTAGTGTACATTACTGTACACTAGTGTAAAATACTTAGATCACTGATACAATACATTGCAGTACCTAATGTACTGCAGTGTATTGTACCATGCCTCATGCTGACAGGCAATAGCCACGGCCACCCCTGTCAGCATGAGGCATCTCCATGGTGACCCCGGGGACCTTCATTAGGACCCCGGGATCACCATGGAGACATCGGAGGACCCGACGCCACCGCGGGACATCGCGATCACGTACGTGACCCACGGCGCTGACCGGAATCCATTAGATGCCGCTGGTTTGATGCAGCGGCATCTAATGGTTCAAACTGCTCGGGGCAGTTTCGGGGGGGGGGGTCAGCGGTCACACTGACCGCTGATCCCCTGCTCTGCTGCCGCCATCGGGCGTTGGTTTATTCCGATGCGTCCTCCGTTAAAAGGCGTACGCTTCGGAATAAAGCCCATTAGTGACCTCCGTTAAAATACGTGTGGTGGTCACTAAGGGGTTAAATGATGCTAAACGGCACAGAGGATAAGAACCGGCACTGCCAGTCCCACAAAAAACAAGGCATAAACAGTATATCCCATATAAGATAATCGGATAAAGTCCTTATTCTGGGGCTCAACTTCAAAGATAAAAGGTGCTTGATCATAATATGTGTGTGGAGATGAAAATAAAAAAAAAAAATTCAAAAGTTCTTTACTTTATTCCAATATTGGAGTTACAGGTAGAGAATACAGTGCTGTGTGGTGTTACAGGTAGCAACAGTGTGCTGTGTGGTGTTACAGGTAGAGAATACAGCATGCTGTGTGGTGTTACAGGTAGAGAATACAGTGTGCGGTGTGGTGTTACAGGTAGAGAATACAGCGCTGTGTGGTGTTACAGGTAGAGAATACAGGGTGCTGTGTGGTGTTACAGGTAGAGAATACAGCGTGCTGTGTGGTGTTACAGGTAGAGAATACAGCGTGCTGTGTGGTGTTACAGGTAGAGAATACAGCGTGCTGTGTGGTGTTACAGGTAGAGAATACAGCGCTGTGTGGTGTTACAGGTAGAGAATACAGCGCTGTGTGGTGTTACAGGTAGAGAATACAGCGTTGTGTGGTGTTACAGGTAGCAACAGTGTGCTGTGTGGTGTTACAGATAGAGAATACAGCGTGCTGTGTGGTGTTACAGGTAGAGAATACAGTGTGCTGTGTGGTGTTACAGGTAGAGAATACAGCGTGCTGTGTGGTGTTACAGGTAGAGAATACAGTGTGCTGTGTGGTGTTACAGGTAGAGAATACCGCATGCTGTGTGGTGTTACAGGTAGAGAATACAGCGTGCTGTGTGGTGTTACAGGTAGAGAATACAGCGTGCTGTGTAGTGTTACAGGTAGAGAATACAGCGTGCTGTGTGGTGTTACAGGTAGAGAATACAGCGTGCTGTGTGGTGTTACAGGTAGAGAATACAGCGTGCTGTGTGGTGTTACAGGTAGAGAATACACTGTGCTGTGTGGTGTTACAGGTAGAGAATACATTGTGCTGTGTGGTGTTACAGGTAGAGAATACAGCGTGCTGTGTGGTGTTACAGGTAGAGAATACATTGTGCTGTGTGGTGTTACAGGTAGAGAATACAGCGTGCTGTGTGGTGTTACAGGTAGAGAATACAGTGTGCTGTGTGGTGTTACAGGTAGAGAATACAGTGTACTGTGTGGTGTTACAGGTGGAGAATACAGTGCGCTGTGTGGTGTTACAGGTAGGGAATACAGTGCGCTGTGTGGCGTTACAGGTAGAGAATACAGTGCTGTGTGGTGTTACAGGTAGAGAATACAGTGTGCTGTGTGGTGTTACAGGTAGAGAATACAGCGTGCTGTGTGGTGTTACAGGTAGAGAATACAGTGTGCTGTGTGGTGTTACAGGTAGAGAATACATTGTGCTGTGTGGTGTTACAGGTAGAGAATACAGCGTGCTGTGTGGTGTTACAGGTAGAGAATACACTGTGCTGTGTGGTGTTACAGGTAGAGAATACACTGTGCTGTGTAGGTAGGACCACAATGAAATGATAAAGTACTGCAAATAATTCAGTAACACAATGAAACTGCAATGTCTGAACACAGATATTCTGCAACAGATTTGGGCGGGGAATGTGTAGGGTGGAGGACTGTGATGAACAGGGAAATCATTGCATTCTGGAACCTGTAGTACTATGTACAAATGCTCAACCAGGAAGTACATCCACACAAAACAACCCCCCCCCCCAAAAAAACAAATGGATTTTTGGTAATTTCAAAACTAGGATAGATAGGTAAGTGATGCTATTGGCTTCTGCGGAAGGTTCACTTTTTTTTTTTTTGCCTCTACCTGGAGTTCCCCTTTAATTGCAGAAGACTGTAATGCCTCCCCACTACCCCTCCTATCCCTGCTTTATGCACAGTTATGTGAAAGTTGAGCCCTCACCTGCACACAATTTTTATGGACAGCACAGGAGTGAGATTTGGGAGCGGGGTTCAGCACTGGAAGCTATCGGTACAGCAGGGAATCAGATAGGAATGTGATGGGGAATAAGAAGACAGAGAATAAAAGCATTTTTTTCTGAAATGGAAGCACAGATGGATGTGTGAAAGGTTCTATGTGTCTCCTTGCCTCCAGCAGCTACTGTATATAACATATCAGCAGTGTGGAGGAAAATGCAAACTGAAGTCTTACTTTAATGTCATACTAATATGTATTGTTGTGGAATGTAGCTGAATAAAAAAGTAGATTTATAGGTTATATAAGGCTACATTCGCATCTGTAGTGCATTAACATGTGCTAAATATTTTTCTAATTAATTTTGTTTATAATTTTTTAATAATATAATAAAGTATAGGAATATATACCTTGGAAGATTGGTCTTTTGTTTGTTTTTTAAATATTTTGCCTGCTTCCTGGTTGTGGTTACTTAAAGTGACACTGTCACCCCCTATTTGCATTTTGACTGCTCGCCACAGGTGTAAAGGGTAAATGTTACAGCTTTCATTACTTATTTTATATCACACCTCATGGTGCTTGTTCTGGTAAAAAGTTTTTTTTATCACCTGTGGATTGGTATATGTGGGCGGGGCCTCGCGGTCCCTAGCGCCACTTAGCCTTGTCCCCACACCAATGCCCGTTGTGGGGGCGGGGCCTATTTGGTGATGATGTCACGGATGGGGCAGGGCTTAGTGGCACTAGGGGCAGAGCGATATGGCACATAGGCCGTGAGGCCCGGCCCACATATACCAATCCACAGGTGATAAAAAAGACTTTTTACCAGAACAAGCACCATGAGGTGTGATATAAAATAAGTAATGAAAGCTGTAACATTTAACCTTTACACCTGTGGAGAGCAGTCAAAATGCAAATAGGGGGTGACAGTGTCACTTTAAAGACCCAATCTTTTAACCTGTGCCAAATCTCAGATCTGCTATTTTTTGCGGGCACAGAAACGTTACCATTCACAAAAAATAGCAGACTCCATAGACTTCAATTTCATAGAAAAACCCAGATCCGTACTAGGACGTGTCCTTTTTTTATTGGATTGTGTACTGCCCCCTAACCGCCGGTACCACGTTGTAGAGGTCTTCATGCTGTGAGTGGTTTGAGGGTCATCCTTTCTCCTGATGCCGGTATATTGCATCCAGCATTCATGCCCTAGGCCTGTGGCATCTGTCTCCCCGCCTCCCTTCACTTTCAGAACGCCCCTGGGTTGGATGATGCTGGGGAGAGAGGTGCTGCCTGCCTGTAGCGCTGATGTTCTAGGCTACGCCAGCAATAATAGTAGTTTTACTTCAAAATAACAGCAACGGGAAAAAGGCCGATCCCCAAACTGGACGTGGCGTGAGGACCTCTAGTATATGAATGTACATAATTGCCTATTAAGGCCTGAAAAGATGGCTAGAAATGCTGTAGAATGGTTGCCACTAGATGTGTTACCTTGCATTGATTATCACTAGTAAAATCAAAGAGCCAACCCCCTACATAAATATTATAGGAAAGTTGGCCAATGACACCAAATACTATTCACCTGCTAATAAAAAAATATATAGAATCAGAAAATGTGCAAACAGCATATAAACTGCTAATTACCTGCAACGACTCTGTATTCACCAGGTATAAGAAAGCAGTGGGCGGCCGTTACTATCCATTTTTCATTCACAATGGATCCTCCACAGAAGCCTTCACCATTTTTATTGACAATGTGAACCTGTTAAAATTGATAATAATAATAATAATAATAATAAGGCATTGTAACAGGCATATATATTACCAATTCATGCAGTTAGGTGCCATGTTTATTTGTTTGTATATTTCATAAAGTGTATGTAGATGATAATTCTTTTGCATATTCATGTTTCCCAGGGGGCAATG
Organism: Dendropsophus ebraccatus; assembly: GCF_027789765.1. Taxonomy (NCBI): domain Eukaryota; kingdom Metazoa; phylum Chordata; class Amphibia; order Anura; family Hylidae; genus Dendropsophus; species Dendropsophus ebraccatus. Next base: position 66,858,576 of record NC_091463.1, read on the forward strand.
CACCTAGGATTTCACTGCATTGAGCTCTTTCATTAGCAGCCGGCAGTGTTATCGTTTGGCTGGTCTCCCTGAGATCAGCGATCTGTAGATAATATATCTGCATAGATTCCAGTATAAGAACCATGTCCATGTTAAAGCGACTCTGTACCCACAATCTGTCCCCCCAAAACCACTTGTACCTTTGGATAGCTGCTTTTAATCCAAGATCTGTCCTGGGGTCTGTTCAGCGGATGATGCAGTTATTGTCCTAAAAAACAACTTGTAAACTTGCAGCCCTGTGCCAAACGGCTGTGGCCTAGAATATCTGTGCCCTAACTTTGCACCACCCTCTTCATCATTAGGAATGCCACTGGCAAGATTTTTCCTATTCCTCTGCAGTGAACACTGCAAAGGTGCCTTAACGATCCAGCCCATGTACCGTGCTGACACAGGTGATGAATAGTAGAAAATCTGCCTGGGGCATTCCTAATGATGAAAAGGGTAGGGAGGAGGGACAGTGCAAAGTTAGGGCACAGATATCCGACGGTACAAGCGGTTTGGGGGGGGGGTGCAGATTGTGGGTACATAGTAGCTTTAACTGATATATGTAAAGACACAGCCTTGTGGTGCTATTATTATCAGCAGTTCTGAAGAATTGCTGATCCTCACAAGAGTGTGTAGCTACTGAATGGTCACCATTGCCTATTGATATGTAGACAGCCAAAAGGTATTCCCTAGATAGGTCTGAAGGACTTATAATAAAAACTATGGGAAATGCTGTTTTCTTACTAAACTTTCCCTTTAATACATCCTTGTACAAGCCAAGATATATTCAACTTACCAGAGTAAATATTTCAGTTATCAAAGACCCTTACATATTTAACCAGAATAAAATGTGTGTAGGGGGTCATTTCTTTTGTCTTTATTTTATTCTATACATGTTCTTATTCCAGATCTGTTTCCTGTCCACTCTGGTCTAGTGAATAATTGTATTCCACTAGCCTAAGCATCATTTCTACAACTCGGCACCATTTCTTTCCTATTCCACCTTGAAATGTATTAATACAGTTTCATCAGTGTCTTACCATTCATTTGTCAATGATGTGTGTCCCTGCAGACTTGATGGCTTATTAAGTTACCATACAGTAAACAAGCGAATTTTGATTCACTTCGGATTCACTTCACTCATCTCTACTAAGAACGTCTAATCCTTACACGGTGCCAAATTAGAGCTGGCTAACTTTAGACCAAATCATAGGGCATTTTGACTCATCAAGACCACACAAACGCTTTTTCCCTAAACTATGCCGCTTTACCCAGGCCACAATATATTGATTTATGTATCCACCAGACCACTGCTTTTATAGCAGAGCACTGGTCGGTAACCTAGACAATAAGGTGTCAACAATTAGAGGGAAAAAGCAGTATACCAGAGGAAGGAGATGAGTTTGCTAAATTAATGTATTTTTTGAGTCCTATAACTATGTCAGTTAAGTTGGGTCAAAAACATGTACCTCAAAGTGATGTATTTCTTGGTGCAAGTAAACCAAAACACAGCAATAGCTGAGCTCAGGGATTGCTGTTTTGTTGGTCTATTTTTCATTGCCCCTGTTAGCCAGAAGCCTACTCCACACTGACAACTACTCCACACTGACGAGGGGCAACTACCCCGAAACGATCATCTGTGGATGGATGCCTGCTTTGGTAAACCCTTGTCATGTCGCAATACTCGCCACAGAGTTAGACCTTAACGTAAAAGGGGCCACTCTGGTATTTCCCTATTTATGTTCCAATACTCGCAACCGAGTGGGACTTAAGGGGCTATTTATCAGGGTGGTTTGGTGATCTCCCCACTGGGAGGCACCCCCTTGGCAATAGGCTTTCCTCCCCTGGAGGGATATCTGGGTATTCCCGTGTTTTGAGACTCGTAACTGAGACTCCACGGACCCTTTTTTTGCAAGTAAACCAAACCTATTATAAAGTGGGGCCACACCTGAGTTTTCAAAAGGTTTGATTGGTCTTGGTCTGAGTGCTCACGCCCAGCTCTGTGTCACGTGACCTAGATGGACTTCCAATGTAAGTCTATGGTCCAGGTCTAGGTGTCAGACACAAAGCTGGGAGGGGAGAATGCTCACGGCTAATTCTGATAAAAGCTTTTGCTATGTCTCTCTGACAAATCAAAAGTGTTTGTTTTTTTTTCTTTTAAATGACAGATACATTTTAATTCTTTTTTTTTCTAATTTTTTTTTTTTAAAAAGTCTAACACATCTGCCAATACTGACTGCACCAATTGATCAAAATGTGGCAATTCTGACTTTAATACATAATAAAAGTGTTTTTTTTTTTCTATTAGATTCCTCATGATTCCAGGCGGATAGTGCAGACAGCGACAGTATGTTGGATCCATGACCAGTGTCCCTTATTACTACTGTAGGAGCAAACTGTACCTTTAAATCTGATGCATAAAGTAGTAAAATGTCTTTACTGATTGTGTAATGTTGGATTTAGAATACTCGATGGATGAGAGTAAGGAAACAGATTACACCATTTTTTGTAGCTGTTTTGTTCCATTTAAGCTGCTCATGGAGTGATAATTACTGTGGATTTTTAGCTGATTCCCTAAGAGCCTCGATGGTGATTAAACCTAGGGAGTCTTCATTAATACGGTAAATGTACCCACAGGGCTTTATTTTTAAATTAATTTAGGGGAACTTGCTAAAGATCCATCAGAAATTATTCTAGAGAATGATAATGTTTTATATAGAGTAATATAACGAATGATATATCACATTATGATGAAAACTGGTTAAACCAAGACACAGGGTGACATCTATGAAGATGTCGCCAGAATCGCCCTTTTCCGTAGTGTACGCCAGCCATATCCCCATCTCTCCTGTTGGGCCTCCTCCTGCACCAGATTTATTATGATTTATGCCCGCTCACAGGCGTAAATCAAACTTTTGTACCAAACTATTTTTTTGTAAACGACTAACAATGATTTGAGAACATGTTGAAAGAACATGCCTTTGATATTCAATATCATGAATAATAAAAAAAAAAAAATAAAATCATTTTCCGCTCTAAAGACTAATTCTAAACTACAGTCATGGTAACTCGCTTGAAATGATGGGAAATATTATGAGATATTATGTCTTATCCACTTAGAGCCATCAGAGGAAAATGTGTTATTATCTACAGGATAATGAAATCGTGTATCGAGAGAGTGGAAAATGATGGCAATGTACTAATACAAAAAGATCAATATAGGCAAAAATAGCAAGATGGGAACAACAGGTGAGAACACTGGATAATCGCAGCTAATGTACAATCCTGAGATTGAGCAAAATGTTCTGTCTAAAAAAAATAAATGAATCACAGTGTGAACAAGCACTGTATTACTGAGGTAATGATTAACCCCTTAATGACAATTTTAATATTTTGAGTTTCTGTTTACTTTTCTTTCCTTCTGTGTTGATCCAGAGGAAGACAGAACATAAGGCAAATAATAGGAGGAAAAATTTATTCCCAACTCTAAATATGGCAATTAGAATAAATCCCTGTATTATCACCCCTTTTCCAGAGAAATAACGCCAATGACCTAACCTTAAATTGGCCTTTAAAATGCTACATATAGATCACTGCTATAGACATGTCCATTCTTCAGTGTGGAAAGACGCGGAGAGAGGAGGCATGCGAGCCTCCCATAGACTGTCATTATGACACGGAGGCTGGCGGGATTCCGCCAGTTTTACTCCGTGTGAAGGGAGCCTAAGGGAAGCATAAACTAGTGACAGAGACAGCTGTTCCTGAGATCATCATTAAAGGGTACCTGTAGTTTAACCCCTTAACGACACATGGCATACATGTGTGCCTTGGCTTCATCAAGGGAGTTCAGAGGGGGTCGCCTGGCGACCCTGCTCTGAACTGCCGCAATCCCGGGTGCTGTGTGCAGCTCGGGACTGCGGCAATTAGCGGGCAGGGTTCTATCATCATGCCTGCTAATTAACCTTTTAAATGCAGCTGTCAAAGTTGACAGCTGCATTTAAAGTCTTCTTTTCCAGGTTCCCAGTGGTCTAGTGAGGGGATCGCCACCCCCCTTTGCGGAGGAGCAATCCCCGCATCTGGGCCGGGCCGGGGCTTGCGCCATAATGGGGCTGATCCCAGCTCTGCATTCTATTGCTCTCGGCTGCAGCAGCCAAGAGCAATAGAAGCCTATCTCATTGATCTATGCAGTATATCTATAGCAATCAATATCACCACACATTTAATTTTTTTCTGGTTTCGCAGCATACTATGCAAAAATTATTGCAAAGTACAATAAGTGGCTCATGTGGGTCTCTAGGTGAAAAAAATGCAAGTGCTATGGACTTTTAAGCACAAAGAGTAAAAAACAAAAGCGCAAAAATGGAAATTGGCTCTGTCCTCAAGGGGTTAAAAGAAAACTTTTGACATGTCAGTATGACACTATGGATTTTGATCATGGGGGTCAGGGTGCTTACACCTCCAGGATTTCTAGAATTCTAATTCTAACGTTAGAAACAAGCAGACACTGAGTGCTGCTACAGCTTCACATTAGGGAACAGTAGGGGTCTCAGCACCCAGCCCCTTACTAATTAAAACTTCTGACATGTCACTATGACATCTCCTGGACCCTCATCAATCAAATGTCTGACATGTCGCCATGACAGGTCCTTATTTTTTTAAGGATACATTTACCCTTTAAGGGGGTTAACCATAACTGGAAAATAAAATGACTGAAACTAAGTTGTAATACCACACACAACCTGAGGACAGGTGTGGAGCTGTGTTTGGAGGAAAACAGCCATGAGTGTGTGTTTTTTCCTGGATAACTTCTTTCATGATATTGAGAGAGAAATAACTTCTTCAGTTATGAATATTGGGGACTATCGGATGTACATCCAGAAGGACCTGCTACCTCTGCCTATATAGTGTGTATTGCCAGACAGAGGTGGAGGGCAGGGTTAATGGAGCTGTACTGGGCCCAGGTGCTGGAATGACTGGAACTTAGTGGCTGGAACCTAGTGACAGATTCCCTTCATAATGTAGACAGCTGTTAGTCTGATACCAAGTGATCTATAGGTGAGTCAGAGAGGCAGGAGATAATAGTACAGTATGTTACATTATTCGTAAAATAATAATCATTTGTGAACTTGGACTAATACAGATTTAGGGTGCGTTCACACCTACAGGATCTGCAGCAGATCCACAGCAGATTTGATGGTGCAGATTTGATGCTGTGTTCAGTTATTTAAATGAAATCTGCTGCTGATCTGCTGCGGATCCGCAGCAGAAAATCAGCTGCGGATCCGGTAAGTGTGAACGTACCCTAATCAATATTTAGGTAACCTAACATCTAGAAGCCAAAAACTGTAATATTGTTCATATGTGTAGTATTGACATTCACCCACCAGAGGGCAGTACAAGTTTCCTATTTAAACAATCCATACAGAGTTTTTGATTCATTGCTTTGCACATTTTCATGTATTAACAACAGACAAAACTTATCCAGCTGTTTAATGTTCTGTGCAAAATGGATGATAATGTGACGTCCTTCTCAGGACAGACGGACATTTCTTGCTTTGTCTTGCTACTTTTTGTACATTTTGTTTTGCATTATTAAAATATTATTGTGACAACTCCAAAAAGCTGACAGGTAACAGGCAATTTGTGTAACCAGGGTATTGTCTTGATTTTATGTTGAAAGAATGCCTAGCTTTTGCCTTTCTGAGGTCATCTCAGTAGGGACCTGGGAATTCCCTTACAGGAGAATCCAATCTCCTTTGTACCCCCTAATTATAACATACTGTACCCCATGAAAACAACAGGTCCTCACACTATGTCACCTAAAAGTTGCACTACTCTCTAGGCCCCTATGCATTTTCCGTGGCCCGGGGTAGCTGTGAGGTGGTTTTACAGCTAGGTGGGCTTGGAGTACACTTGTCACGGTGACCAGGAGGGGTGTTGGAAACCACCCCCGGATGCATGGGCACTCTGCTTGAAACGGGTTGACCCAAGCGAAAGATGTAGGTGTAGTGGTAGCGTTAAAAAAATAGGACAGAGTCCAGTGACTTAACCAGGATAACTTCTCTACTGGGAAGTACTTCAGTGCAATACAGGTTAAAGGCAGTAAACACTTCACAGGTGCAGTTAAGACAGAGAGTAAAGAGTAAGTAGGTAGAATAGGGAAGGCCTTGGGGGACCTTGTCCAGGTAGAGGGGGACCTTGTCCAGATAGGAAGAAGTTAGTGAAGAACACTCGTACTCACGTGTAGACAAGTTGTTGTCGGACTGCCTTCTGCCCAACTAGATCAGCAAATGTTAAGTTGGGTAGTACGAGTCTAAGGCCTTACAACTAGACGTAGGAGACTTTCCAAGGCTTCCCAGAAGAGCCGTGCATGGTCAGCAATATACCTCAGCAGGGTGGTTTTGTCTTGCTAGGGGTCGGTTCCTGGCTGTGGTAACTGTCCTGAAAACTCACAAGTAGGGTCCCCAGCGTGGACAAGGGTTTCCTCAGAGGACGGCTACCCCTTTGGAGGGCTTAGAACTGCATACCTTAGCAATTCTCTCAGTACCAGAAGAACTTGCTTTGTGTTAGTCCCTCCACACCGCTAACTGACAAAAGACCTCCCACCAGGAACTAACCTCCCTTTTATAGGGGTAACTGAACTGTGCTGTGATTGGTGGGTATGCTGGAGATAGGAGAGAGAAGTATAATACATGTAAAAGAGAGGGAAAAACACTTTCACCTGTCATGGGACAAAGCGGAACCTAGTGACACCTAGTGGGGAAACACATAACAACACCTTCATCCCCTTCAAGTGTGATACTTGACAGAGGCACTTTGCCCAGGTGGAACAAAGACTTAGTGGCCACCCGTACTGGGACACTACACACTGTCCTCATGCCATGAGAAATTTACAATTGTAATAAATATTAATACACACTGTGACACCTTCAAATTCCTTATAATACGCACCTTGGCCACTGAAATTTATTCTAATACACTGTTGCTCATGAAACTCGTTATAATGCATATCACACCAACTGAATGAATTTATTTTGTCCCCTAAATACATTTATACATATAATGTACCCCCTGAAATTAATTTAATATACACTGTGCCTTCTTAAATTAATTTTAACATGGTGTGTCCCCTGAGGATTATAGTACCCTCCGTCAATGTAAATTATACTCACCTGTCCCTGTTCCCTCACTGTCATGCACAGATGCTGGTCTGGTCTCTGCTAGTCAGGCCTAGCTGCTAGGCAAGCATGATAATGCAATAGTGCTGTCTGCATCCCACAGGGAGACTAGACTGTGGTGCAGGGAGACAAGAGCTTCTTTATATGCTGACAACTATTCTTTAAATTGTATGCACGTCCTTAGGACTAAGTTACAAGCTCGGGAGAACTGTCTAGATCCCTCCCTTACATATAAGGCTATGTATCTTTCCTGTCACTCCTTATTCTACGAGTAAGTCTACCATAAAGGGGATTACACAGAAATGATATGTTACTGTACCTGCCATGGAAATTCTCCCTTTAGACTGTCTGTCCCTCCAACAATCCTAACTCGTGGATCCACTGTTACAGGCACAATGTTATCTGAACCGTCATCTGATTTGAGATTTTCTGTAGAGTTGTGGTCTACAACAGAAGTGAAGTTAAAGTCTTCGAGACTGAAGATAGAACGGGTGACATCTTTTGGTAAAGCTTCTGGTGCAGTAACCTTTCCACATGGATATTGTACTGTGCAAATAAAACAACAATTTTAAGTGATTGGAGGTGGAGACTGAAGAACCTACCTATCTATTTTGGATCTCACTGATCCACATGTCTTTATCTTTCTTCATTGTTGTCAGCAACAGAATAAGTGGGGGTCACCACTGTTGGTGGATATGGTATTTTTATTGGTCTGTGAACTTGTGGCTAACTATGTATAACATAAAAACTGCCTTACATTTTCTAAAAGTTTGAAGAGTGGGATTGAATCACATCAGAGAGGAGTCATTCCTTACAAGTAGTAAAGACAGATGCAAATATTACACTAAAAGAGTCCAATGTTGTTACCCCTCCCTACAGGGGCGTAGCTAGGATTCATGGGGCCCCATAACAAAAAACTGTAAAGGGCCCCCCTCCCCTATGCCAACATAAAGTACTGCATATATATAGACTCCGTGATGTGGCCAAAAACTAAAATCTCTTGTGACCAGCGGCAGAATCCTGCAGCTACAAAAGTGACTGGCAGAGCAGAGAGAAAATGGCCGCTTGCTCTGTCAGTCCACTGTATTTAACTTTAAGGGCCCATTAGGAGCCCTTATGGTTTAATACATAGGTGCAGGAGCAGACTACCTTCTGCCTAACCCTTATGTACTGCAGTGTGTAAGTGATTCAATAATCTCTTACATACAGCAACACAAAAAAAAAAGAGTTAAAAAGAAAAAAGGAGCTCTCTGCTTCACTGCTCCTGCACTGATAACCCTTAACACAAATTTTTCTACTTGATTGCAGCAGGGAGAACAGAGGTCAGGGGTTATTAGAGCAGTGAAGCAGAGATCTCCCTGTCCTCTGCATATTAACCCTTTTTATGTTGCAGCATGTAAGTGAACACTGGGTCACTTACACACTACAGTACATAAGGGGTTAATCAGGAGATTTGTATCTTCCCTGTGCATCCCCGGGGCTCTCCCACCCCCACCGGCCCCATAGCAACTGCCTACCCTGCCTCTATGGTAGCTACGCCACTGTCTCCTTAAGTATAATTTATAAGAAACAGAAGAAAAAGCGCTCTTATTGCTGTTGCTGAGTCCCTAAGAGCGCCACTATGATGCACAGCTATTTCTCATTTCCGGAGGTGGGACCAGAACTGAATTGTTTGCAAATAGTATGCTCCCAGGTAGTACCTTCCTAATATCTCTGGCCAATCACAGCACATTATACACTCTTCTGTACTTTGCCATGCCATAAAGCTGGGGAAAGTGCACTGGGCTGGACAGGCAACACAGTGCTGGGCTGGGCTAAGGATTTACAGAGTAAAGTAGTAGATCGCATAAGAAGAGGTTACTGATACACTGGGTTTGCAAGGTGCTTTGTGAGCAGGAAAGTAATAAACAAGTCAAAAGTAGACCAGATAAGTGGGAGATTAACCTCTATGTTTTCTGCAGGTTTTCTACAAGAACAGTAACATGCACTTGTTACATGTATGCAAATGAGCCAGCACCTAGAATACTACAATGATGTGTACGGCTAGTTTACTAAACAGCTTGAACCCTTTTCTAATAGTCAGCATCTGCCTTCGCCTACACAATATTTCTGTACAAATGGCATACATAATAATAAAATCTGCCCATTACCTGCCTCCTCACATGACTTGCCATCTTCTCCTAACTTGTAGCCACTTGCACAGGAACAAATAACTTTTTTACTTGCATCTTCCTTGCACATTTGTTGGCATCCCCCATTGTCAATGGTACAAGTGATAGGCAGTGCTGGCAAGAAAGATATATATGAGATATTATAGAAGGATATTGCATTCTATAGTCAGATAGTTTTCAGTTGTATTTATATTCTCTGCATTTAAAAGCATTAGCGATATCTAACTGTTTTAGGACCAGGGCTTCTGCAGTTCCTGATACAGACACTACAGGCAGCAGAGGGGCCCTGTCACTCAACTGCTGCCAGTCAATGAAACCTTAGAAAAAAATTTAAAGTATTTTCTTTAATAAAAGTTAGATTACAAAGTTATATAACTTTTCGAAAGCCTCTCTTTAATGTGTCCATACATATTCATTGGCTAAAAGCTCATTTTTTTTATGAATATTGAATCAAGCCAAATGTTCATGTTTTTTAATGGAGATAGTGGGATAAGCCCCTGCCAGACTGGCAGCAACTTATCTATCTAGAAACAAATGGGTCAAGCAGTTGAAATTTAATATACCTGTTTCTTCTCTTCCCTGACATCATCTGTGCAAGGGAGTCTGAGGGCTTCAATATCTATTAGACAGTCGGCTGTTCCTGGTAAAGTTAGCAGGTTCAAAAACTTCATCTCCGCTCTCACTTGTAAAGTAGCGGTAGACGGAATTATAATGGAGCCTATGGAGCTTTCAGTAGACGCAATTGCCGGAAGTTCCATAGACTTCATTTTAATTCCATTCTTCACTACTGTACAAGTGAGAGGAGATGAAGGGGCAAAGGGTGCACTCTTATTTGCCTCTTCGTTGTAGAGATAGACGAGGGTCTCAGCACCCGGACCCCCACCAATACAATCCTCCAACATGTCGCTATGACATGTCAGAAGTCAGTTTAAATGAAAGGTACCCTTTAGGCTACAAATAAATCCCATTATAAATGAGGTACATTTGTTTGGGGACATAAATCCATCCAGAATGACTAATTGTGTAATGAGAGTAGTCAGGGCATCACCATTGTATAATCCTATTTTCTTAAGTGATTGTGCGGCCTCGGGATGTTGCTTCTCCGACCTGGTTACCTAGTCTGCTGCATTTAGCTGTCTGGGTGTCAGCAACATGAATATAAATGGCTTCGTACATTTTAGGACTATAGAAGCAACAGATATCAAAAATATGCAACCACCCGCAGATTGCTGCTTACTCAGACATGTTAATAACAAGCATCTCATCAAACAGTAATTACCGGACTATGTAAACTCATATAGTGTAACCGCAGCTGTTCAGCCAGAAGTAGATAACCACTACAGATGAAATGATACGAGGTGGTATGAACACTTAATGTATGGGGATAATGAGCAATGCCATCTGGATGCGCCACCTCAATGCGAAGGTAGTTTTAAATATAGAATATAGAATATTGTAATCATTATGAAATTACAGACAAGATATACTTCTAAATACAGTCTGTATTGTGTGAGTTTGGTAAGAACGCGGTCATACAGAATAGATGAACTTCATAGGAACTTGCTAAATATGGAGGGAACAAATAACTAAGTGTATGGGAGTCCTGATTCCGCCCCCCAATGGCAGATGTCAGGAGTAAAGGTGGCAGCGAGTTCGGACACCAGTATATAAGTAGAAGCATCTCCTAAGATACCAACAAATGATGTCAGTGGAGATAGGGTGGAGAGTCTGATAAATTTTCACTGACCAGCTTCTTTGTTCTCTAAGAGATAAACCATCAGAGCTGTCTGGTTTTTGGTCACTCCTCCCCTCCCCATAGAGAATTCAGTCATGCCAAATGTTCATGTGAATGGGGAGGATGGCAAAAATAACTGTTGGCCCACAGTTTATGTTCACCTTAAAGGGGTAGTTCACCAAAAATGTTGTCTTTCAAATCAACTGGTCCCAGCTAGAAATGATCGGACAGCGGAAAATGCTGGGTTTTATTGAACTCGAACCTTGCCGAACCTTCCACATTTGATTCCTGATGCCTTCCCGGTCCGTGGGGAGGGAGGAGACAGCCCAGGGACCGCCTGAACTTCCAAGATTCAGCCTAGGTAATAGGCTGTATACTGGAATTCCAGGCAGGCCCCAGGCTGTCTCCTCCTTCCCCATGGAGCAGGAAGGCATCAGGAATCAAATGAGAAAGGTTCAGCTAGGTTCGAGTTCAAAAGAAACCAGCATTTTCCGCTGTTCGATCACCCCTAGTCCCAGCAAGTGCAAGAGATTTGTAATTTACTTCTATTAAAAAATTTCTAGTCATCCAGTACTTATCAGCTGCTGTATGTCCTGCAGGAAATGGTATTATTTCCTGTATGGAGAGCAGGAGAGGCTTTCTAAAAGCAGTCGTCTGACAGGTGTATATATAGTGAAAGTATACATATTAATATATTTTGAAATATATAAATATATACACTGTATGGCTATGTTCCCACAGCGCAAGAAAACGCCCGTTCCCTGACGCAGCCCAGTCACGGAACGGCCATTCTGTGAAAAGATCATCCTGGCCGGTACTGTAGTGTGCATAGTGTGCACTGACATGGTTTTCTGAGGCTGCTATTCAATGAATAGCGGCCGCAGAAAACTGACATGTCAGTTGTCTGCGGTGCCGCTAGGGATCTCGGTTGGAGCGTATACCATGTGTATACGCTCCGGACGGGATTCGTAGGCAGCAATGTACAACGGCCGTGGTTTTACGAAAATATACGGTGTGAACATAGCCTATCTCTGTATATACACATTATAGCTATATACACACTGGCCAGACTGTTGCTTTTAGAGCAGAGAGGTGGTCGGTAATCTAGAAAACAAGTTGTCCACAATTGAAAGAAAAGAGAGGCCATACCAGAAGAAGAAGGCAAGTTTGTTTAATATACGGAATAATGTATTTGCAAAAATATCTAACTTACCAAGCCCTACAGGTTTATATATGTTAGTTGAGATGGAACTCCATGTTTGGAGTTCAATAAAATGAAAGCACAATGCAATACATTGGTATTGCAGTGAACTGCCAAAGCTATGTAAGAATCATCTGTATAAGAACCTAAGGGGACTAAAAGTCAGAAAAGTCTTTAATTAAAAAAAATAAAATAAAATAAAATTCAAATAAACCTCATACAGCACAGAATCTGCCAATAAAATACAGGAGGAGACGAAAAGTAATAATAGTGGAAGGAAATAATGGGCACTTGAGGAGATTGGCCCCACCCTGTGGGCACTTGCTGCTTGTTTGCATATTTTAAAAGTAAAATTTGCTTGCAGAAGTGCTGGGATCTAAAGGTCTACCTGTGAGTGTGAATCTAAATGATTCCCTTTAATTCTAAATGCAGCATGTAAATGTACAGTTATTTTTCTAGTGGGTTTAGCTTCTTCCTAGTATTCATACTTCTCCATAAAATATGAGATCAAAACGCTCAGAAATGCACCACAATTATTCAATTACATTATCTGCATTATGGTAATGAAAGCATTTGCATTTGCACACAGGTGCTTGATACAAACCCATTTCACAGTTCCTTCCCCTGTATCCTTGTTGACACCAGCATACGTAAGCGCTCACGTCATCTTTGCATACACCTCCATGTAAACAAGGATTTGATATGCACTGATCTCCATCTAGAAAAAAAGTAATAACCAGTTACATTAATGGAAAACCAGATCACAGTTACCACTGCTAGCAGGGGTAGGAATTGTCAGATTGTTAACGCACAAGAAACTGAATGCTGGTCAAATCTGACTTCTATCCGTGGTGCTGTCCCATTTGTAAAGTAACAGGCCACTCAGCCAATCACTGGCCATGGTGCTGTCCCATCTCTGAAGTGACAGGCCACTCAGCCAATTATTGGCCATGGTTCTGTCCCATCTCTGAAGTGACAGGTCACTCAGCCAATCACTGGCCATGGGGCTGTCCCATCTCTGAAGTGACATGTCACTCAGCCAATCACTGGCCGTGGTGCTGTCCCATCTCTGAAGTGACAGGCCACTCAGCCAATCACTGGCCTTGGTGCTGCCCCGTCTCTGCCAGTGATTGGCTGAGCGGCCTATCACTTCAGAGTCAGGACCAGAAGTGAGAGCTGCAGCTGCGGAGACCGGGGAATCCCACAAACAAGGCTGGAGGACACAGAGGGAGCCTGGACAGGTAAGTAATAGCTTTATTATTTTATACACACAATCATCAGCCTTTGGCCGTGCTACCTATTACAAGCAGCAATGCACGGTCAGCAGCCAATGTTTTTTAGACTTGCCAAAAGACAACGATCAGCCGATGACCGGCTCTTCAGCTGATCGTTGTCTTTATTACACAAAGCAATATCGGCCTGAACCGGCCAATTATTGCTTTATGTAATGTAATACGATTGCCACCTCAGGGCTAGGGCTCAAGGAAAACTATGCACCAAGCACTAGACATACAAAGGGAGATTTATCAAACATGGTGTAAAGTGAAACTGGCTCAGTTGCCCCTAGCAACCAATCAGATTCCACCTTTCATTTTCCAAAGAGTCTGAGAGGAATGAAAAGTGGAATCTGATTGGTTGCTAGGGGCAACTGAGTCAGTTTCACTTTACACCATGTTTGATAAATCTCCAGGACAGTGTATATATCCGGCTCAGTAAACAGTATGTGAAGTGCTTCACTCCTAACTGTGGAGAAACGGGAATTCAAAATGTCATGAGGACCTTCCAGACGGATGCTATGATGCTACTCCAAAATCCATGGATGCTACTCCAAAACAATTCACTCACCCCTACTCACCTAAGCATACATCTCCTGTTTTTGGTTCTGCATCTGTCGATCCAGTCACAGTATATGGCAATGAGGGAGTTCTGCATGGCTCTCTCTGTTATGGAGATGATCAGGCTTGATGCACATGGGTCTGCTATGTGCATGAACCATTGAAGGGAATATGTGCCATTGTGGTATAGGCTCAGCAATGTACTCACCTTTAACACACACGGTTCTCTATATGTATTGTACTTTATACAATAACTGTCACTGAACCCATTGATAATTGTAATAAATGCAGACTTTGCCAAATTGCAGTTAATTACATGATCAAAACTCCTATTTCTGCCCTGATATCTCAATCAAATGGTCTTTATCTCTCGCAATTCAATTATTCTAGAGGCCGCTTTGCATGTAAAGTACTTATTTCGAGAATTCGTGTTTCTATCACAATGATTTATTGCATAGAGCGTGTTCTTTTTGTGAACAAAGCAATAACTCTCTGACCTCTTATGATATGAGATTTTTGTATTAGTTTCTCAGTTGGAAGCATACTGTATGTGTGTCTGCACGGCCTGTATAAGCTAAGACAGTAGGCAAATCCTCTGTGTATGCAAAAACCTATCCGTGATGAATTAAATGATTATGCAGTGTTTGGGGTGAGCTAGATGAAATTATTCTTCTCTCAATAATAAAAAGTGCTATTTGTCTACATAATCCTGTGCTGTAAATGGGGATGGACGACGCAGCCACTCATTCAGCTTTTGGACCAACCCCATGAATAGAGCGACACATTACATTCATGAAATACGCTGGTAAATATAGTTACAGAGAAGGCCTATGAACTGAGACCGTCACTGAAGGGCATAACAAATGGGGTGTCATGCTTGACATTGTGCCCAAAGAGCAGGTTTTATGGTGACATTTTGTTTTCCACAGGCAATGGTAACAATTTTCACAGAAACAGCACCACTTCTGTCCTTAGTTTGAATGTGGTTTCTGCATCTCAATTCCTTTAAAGTGAATGGAGCTCAAAGAGGTTGGTTGTCCAGGAAAAATTCACTTTTTCCCATCCATAGGATACGGGAAAAGTAGTAGGTTGGGGGGGTGGTGGTGGGTCAGACCTCGTTAGGCCCCTGCCAATCTCCGTATTGGGCCCCGTCGGCTCTGTTGTGAATAGAGCTTTGGATACAGCATGCGACCATTGGCTCTATTCATTCCTATGGAGCCGACGGAAAGAGACAAGAACAGTGCTCTTCTGGCATACTCGGCTCTTCCCTTGGAAGAACCAAACTAATAGGAACTAATAGAGCCAATGGGGCCCACTACGGAGATCGCGGGGTGTACAGAGGTGGGACCACCTGCGACCTCCTACTTTTCCCCTATCCTGTGGATAGGGGAAAAGTGAATTTCTCCTGGACAACCTCTTTAATTGTAATACCACACACTACCTGGGGACAGGGGTGGTGCTGTTTTTGCAAGGCAATTGCTTGTCTTTTTCTAATCCTGGATAACCCCTTTTCAGCGCCACTTCTTCGTTGCATAATCTATTGAGGGGAGACAATAGCTCAAAGCTCAGAAACATTTGGAAACCCTAATAGAGAATGTATGCAGAGCTATGAAGAAAAAACTCAAGATATCACTTCAAGATATATAACTTACTAATATAGTGTTATTATTAATAGTACAGGCTTTAGCATACTTTTGCATGATTCATTCATGCCAGAAAGTTTAAAATAGAAGAACTACATGATATGTAGAAATACTGTAATTGTCTTTGTAGCCAACATATTATCCTCTGATGTAACAGGAGGCTTGGCCGGATCTTGCCCTTAGCTCTAGTCCTGTCACCATCTCTACCCAGCCCCTCCAGCCTATATCACCATCTCCCTGTTATATAAACATATACCTATGTATCTTTATGCTAATCTGGTGTGTGGTCTATAGTGTAGTGGTCTGTAATCATTTTAGAATGTAATAAACAAGGTCATATATACAGTTTGTAATTTAAATGTTTTAGGTTGGAATTGTATCCTTTATATAGTAGGTGGGGCATATAGTCCAAAAATGGGCCTGGCCTGCTTAGCCTTCTGCATTGTATACTCCTTTATACAATCTCCTTGATGTCATTTCCCAAAAGTTGGTAAATATAGTATAAGTGCTGTAGGTCATTTGTGTAGATATGTCAGACACCTTATCCTCCCTTTCCATTAGTTTTCATGGTTTCCATGGTTTTAAGTACACAAGACGTTAATAGATAGTATGCAATAATTTACTTTTCTACGATAGGTCGGCCATCAGTATGCAACTGTATTGTTCACCTCGCTGGGGGTGTTTCAGAACCTTTATCTCTTTATAGCAGCTGGGCTCTTTCTGCATATATACATTTTTATTACAATGTCTTGTGCATGGAAATAATTGAAACAAATAAGCCAGTATTAATGTGAGTGCAAAATATAAGACTTTATGTTCCATATATTACACAAAAGAAACTGTAAATGTGAACAGAAATATATCTCACCAATGTACTGCTTCCAAAATTCCATCTGGGGAGAAGAAAAAAAAATATTTCAATAAGTGAGGTGTATAATCAGAAAATAACATATTATTGGTTATTATATTTCTATTGGCCTGGGGAATATATAACAACACTGTTGTTTGGTTGGAGACCCAGATAAGCCCAGTATACAGTATACACAAATAGGGTTTTGTATGCATCTTGTATGTCGCTCCCTGGTCTTGTACATTGGCCTACAGTACTATGATACTTGGCAAATAATTCCTAAAAAAATATATATTCTTAGATTAGTTTAGAAAGCTCAATGGCAGATTCTGAAGTAGTAAAGCATTCAAATAAATGTAGTGTGAATTGTAAAACCAGGTTTTCAAAATGAAATCACTATTAGGGTACCTTCACACGTACCGGATCGCAGCGGATTCCCTTTACGGTCATTTTCTATGGATTTACAAACTCGCAGGGACGTCAGGGAGTCGGGAGCCTGAGAAGCAAGTAGGAGCGCGGCAAGGTGATCTATTAGCCAGGCAGCGCAGGGTTAAGTGGAAAGGGGCTTTACATACAGCAGAATGAAAAATCTGCTGCGAGTATGTAAACCCATAGAAAATGACAGGATTGTTGGTTTCAGAATGGATTATTCTTGAGTAAATCTTTGCCTGATAGGTGTCAGTTACAGAAGACGTGTTACAGCCTGGCTCACAGAACAGACGGAGATCACATGTCCTCTGTCTCAGAAGGAAGGGGGAGGACAGAGGATTGAAGTGGGTCAGCATGTGATGCAAACAAATGGCCCATTTCATGAAATAGAAGCCTATTACATACGTTCAGATTATCGGTGGAGATTGAACAGGGTTAACATGGGTACACCTTATCATACCTATTATATTTCACTTTATTTGCATCTTGTATTCACACAGCTCCTTCCTAATACTGGGTTCCTATTATTAAGGTCACTGCCTAAAGGCCCTATTCCACCAACAGATCTGACGACAGATTATCTGCCAAAGATTTGAAGCCAAACCCAGGAGTGGATTTGAAAAGAGGAGAGATCTCAGGCTTTCCTTTATGACCTGTTCTCTGTTTATAGTCTGTTCCTGGGTTTGGCTTCAAATCTTTGGCAGATAATCTGTCGTCAGATCTGTTGGTGGAATAGGGCCTTAACACTAACAGTGTTCCAGGGTGTTTCATGGGTTCCAGTGGGAAGGAGGAAGAGGAGTCAGCATAGGCCCAGGCCCAGCCAGACATTAATGAAGTGAAGGCATAGCTCCTTGGTCTTGCCAAATGAAAGAGCCATAGGGAAACATTGAAGTATTAGCAGGAAGAGGTTAGTGCAGAAGTGACCACATGTATAACCTGAGAGACCTGCTACAAATGCTCAGATAGTCGTAGTCCCAACCAAGCCAGTAGATTTGATGATGAAAATCCTTGGCTCTTATAGGTCTTTCTGTCTGCAGTCTTCAGACCTGTCTAAGGGTCCTATTACACAGAGCAATAATTGGCTGAATCTAAAATTATCGGCTGCTTATCACACATTGCTATGTGTAATAGCGATGTGCGGCTGACGGCTGCCCAAACAGTTAATACTTCACCACTCCCGGTCTTCTCCTGTGCTCTGTATGAGTCCCGGCACCATGTACTGGGGCTTTAAAGCGGCCTGTCTGAGCTGACAGGCTGCTCAGCCAATCACTGACCAGGACCGCCTGTCAGCTGAGACAGGCCGCTCTGAAGCTGCAGCCCGTGGTGGACACATACTTGGCTGCAGGACAGGTTAAGTTTCAACTGTTTGGGCAAGGGCACTAGCGATGTCCATGCAGCCCTTGGTAAACGATTTTCGGGCCATGTAATAGGTGTATCTAGCAGATCGGCACTTGTTTACAGTATTGATCAGGCCTTCATTGGCCTGTGTAATAGGACCCTTACAGTCCTGCAGTGATCGGGGACCTTGTTTGTATGATGTTACATTAGAATGGGCGTTAAGTCACTGGGACTTAGTGAGAGAGACCAGAGGTGAATAGCACTGCAAGATCATCCACGTTCAATTGTAAGTAAGTCAAGTAATATTTTTGTTCTGTAAAATTAAAAGGGGTCTTTGGTAAAAACATCAGTCCTTGGCAAAGAGCCTTGGCAGTAGTCACAACATATTTTTCCATACCTATTACTTCCATAGTAATTAGATTTTTGTAATAGTAAATTTAGATAAAGAATCTCTTGGATCCCTTTGTAATATTATTAATGTCATGTACAATGAGTCAGCCTCTAATCAGCCTGACACCTAGGCTTCTAAAAAGACACATGAATATATCCTACCCTAAGGCAGCATAAAAAAGTTCCTTTGCCCTAGGATGATTGTGTTTTAATGATGATATAAAAGCATGTTCTGATGTGGGATGGGGATAATTTCTAGACTTTGGACTTTTTTGATCCTGATATTAAAAAACACTGACTTGTGTTTTCTAAACTGCATTGCTCTGAAAAAAAAAATCTGTATCAGTAGACTGTATTGGTAAAAAGGTTGTCCAGGCTTAGCAAAACATGTCAGCTTTCTTTCAGAAACAGCACCTCTCTTGTCCTCAGGTTGGGTTTAGTTTTGCAACTCAGTTCCATTAAAGTGACTTCCCCTAGTTTATGTACTTCACCAGTTCTTGCTTTGAGGCTATGTTCTCACTATGTAAGAGACCGGACATTCCGTGACCCGTGACTTAAGTACCGGCCGGGTGATCTTTCCGGCCGCGGAGCTCTGATGCGGGCGCATCAGCGTGCGCCCGCATCAGAGCTTCCCATAGCCCACAGTGAAGCGAGTGTCCGGAGCCGCTCGCCTCACTGTGTGCACTGACAGGTCTTTCTGCGGCCGGAATTCACTGAATTCCGGCCGCAGAAAACTGACCTGTCAGGTTTTTTCCGGCGCCGCACGGGATCCCGGCCGGAGAGTGTACGATGTGTGTACGTTCCGGCCGGGATCCCATTGCACATAGGCTGTGTCCAACCCTGCAAAACTATGGCCGTAGTTCTGCGGCAAGAACTACGGCCGTAGTTTTACACAGTGTGAACATAGCCTGAAAATGGAGCAGTTTCAAGATTTTTGACTCCACACTGGTTGAACAAATAAATAAGGCCCCAATTTATTTTAGTCACAATTTTTTAACCACTCCACCAATGGGAATGCCTTGTTACACAGAGTGATTATATAGGCTCATGGGGACTTGCTTACAGTGTACCATATTTTCCGGAGTATAAGATGACGGGCCGTTTAAGATGACCCACCATTTTTCCAGTTAAAATATAGAGTTTGGGATAAGATCGTATAAGAATACCCCTCTTCCAATGCACACCAAATAAAAATTAATAAAAAAACATCAGACTGCAGTGAGATCTGAGAGGCAGAGAAGGAGGTACAGTTATACTGGCAGGATGCAAGGGCGGGCCACACGGGTAATAGAGGTGTATTTTTCTAGGCACAGGGCCACTCTACCATATCTCTTTTTTCTATAGCCCGGACACCTACATCTTGCTCTGCCCTTCATACGGTCACCGCATACGGTGGAAATGCGGCTGTTTTTGAGCTCCTCCCACCAAATGCAGTGACCACAGATTCTCCAGTCCGGTTCTGAAGTTTTTCAGCACCCGCCCTATAAGACGACACCCGATGTACTGTATAAGACGACCCCTGACTTTTGGGAAGATTTTCCTGGGTTAAGCATCCGGAGTTCTGGATTGTCTGCCCACCACCCTTACCCCTCTCCCTCGAACCTCACCAGTTGTCTCCTCTGGCCTCCTGCTGCAGCTGTTCCCCAACCTCAGCAACCACACGACCCCCAATCCCATGCCAGAAGCCTAATGCCCCCCCCCCCGAACCGCGTCTTTATATTGAGAACACTTCTTTTTTTTTCTCATCAGGAAATCGTGAAGGCTTTTCCTGATGGTTTCCTGAAGGTAAAAACGGATTACTGTAAGGAAATCCTGATGCTTTTCTGATGCCTTTTAAAGTTTTCTGATTAGGATTTCCTGACAATAAAAACTAACACGGACGTACAGTATGAATGGTGCCTTAGCCAGTAGCTATTGAAGGTGGATGGGTACCTTTATGGATGAGATTGCTCATTGCTGATTATTAGTGCACAATTGCAGACATGTAATGAGAACAGAATGCCTAAAAGGCTGCTCCCCCTTTAAATGAAGAACATCATTTCTCATAATAATAAACAAATGAAAAGGATCTGGCAGAAAATTGTATTGTACATCCATTTGTATATTACATAAGAGAATAAATGTGCCGCATAAGTAAACTATTTATACCGAGTACTAATGTGATCCTCTTGTGTCCTGTCGCTTTTGTTTCAGATGTAAAAGAACATTTTTATTAGCTTTGACGCAGCAGTCTTCATTAGATCGCCTTTACAGAGAATTACACCCAAGGCTTAATTGACCACAGAAATGAAGAAAAACTACAGCAATTAGCACCAAAACAGATAGGAGCCTGGAAGATGGGACACAGTATTGACCATTGCTTTTCAGACATCTAAATAAGTTTACCCAGCACCAGATTTAATTTATAGATGCATATTTATTAGTCTAGCTGACATCTTCAGGGCTTGGTTGTCTAATTAAGATAAACCCCATTTTTAAAATGTTTTTATATACAGTGGTACCTTGGATTAAGAGTAACTTGGATTGAGAGCGTTTTGCAAGAAGAGCTCACAGTTTTTCAAAATTGTAACTTGGTTTAAGAGCATTGCTTTGTGTGGGAGGGGGAGTGGGGGAGGGGCATGGTCTGCACAGCATAGTCTACAGCAATATACTCTGACCCAGGAAGTCTCCCTCACCTTCCAAATTATAGCAAATCCACTTCATGCTGGGGCTTGCATCAGAGAAGGTAATCTCTCCATAGCTGTAACCCCTCTCTCCCCGGACAGAGAGTGCTGCATGTATGTGCCCACATATACCTTGCTCATTCCTTTATGCTCCCTGCAGTCTCCATCAGTCCTTGTATTTCCCATTCTCTCCATTCCTGCTATAATGTGCCTGCACTCACACTCTGCTATACACACTGCTGCTATAATGTGCCCGCACTCACACTCAGCTATACAGACCGCTCCTCTGTGTGCAGCGTAGAATTCGGATGCGGGTGAATACTGATGCGAAATCACAGATGCACCACCTCGTATGGGCGTGCAATAACCACGGTCCAAATACGTGTAAATTATATTTAATTTCCCAGAATCACGTATAAAATCTAACTTTTATTAGATATGCATTAAAAGTAAAAAATGTATTAAAACAAGTGTTCTACACATATGAAATCGGCACTTCACAACAGATCTAGGGTGTTGACCCTCTGATAGACTGGTATACTTAGGGATAGATTAGCCCAGATGTATAAAGATAAACCCAGACTTCAGAAAAAAATTGTGATAAACAGGTATCTCTGTCTCAATCCAAGTCTCTACGCGTTTCATCCAGATATGTCCCTGGGATCATCGGGAGACCTTCACAAAACACAGTGGTTACTGTTTAGAGATTATATAGAATTGTTGTGTTTAAATAAATAGAAAAATCAGATGAATATAGAAAAGGGTAGGAGACAAGTGGAGGTATATATAGTGTGTATACTCTGTGTGTGCGTCGGGTGTTCACCCCGGCCCGGCCTCCGATAAGCATTTGGAGCGACAGGTCAGGATAACCCCAAGACACAGACAAACCACACACAATCAGGAGTACACTTTTATGGCTGCACTATTACACGTCAGGAACTGTATGTATGACCAATAGGGATAGCAATGACCCTCAGAGATAGTCCTTTGGGGTTCAGGTTAGATACCAGTATCCTATGATGTCACAAGCCACATGCAAATATGATAACATACATAACCTCTACGATAATCTATGGCAACCATGCATATACTAGCTATGTCTGCCGAGTACTAGAGGAACATCCAATCCTGGAAGATGAAAAGTGTCTCATACAGCAGGTACAATCACAGAAACTGGCAAGTGCATGAATCATATATACTGACAGTGTTTGCCAAGACAGCCATCATGATAAGTCACAGTGCAGACATGGTGCACTCATCCCCACAGGGATTGCTCACTACCCTCAGCGTGCCCAGGATGGTGATTCTGGTGCTGGGTACCATCCTGGACACGCTGGGAGTAGTAAGTAATCCCTGTGGGGATGAGTGCACCATATCTGCACTGTGACTTTTTATCATGATGGCTGTCTTGGCAAACACTGTCAGTATATATGCTTCATGCACTTGCCAGTTTCTGTGATTGTACCTGCTGTATGACATAGCTAGTATATGCATGGTTGCCATAGATTATCGTAGAGGTTATGTATGTTATCATATTTGCATGTGGCTTGTGACATCATAGGATACTGGTATCTAACTTGAACCCCCAAGGACTGTCTCTGAGGGTCATTGCTATCCCTATTGGTCATACATACAGTTTCTGACGTGTAAGACTGCAGCCATAAAAGTGTACTCCTGATTGTGTGTGGTTTGTCTGTGTCTTGGGGTTATCCTGACCTGTCGCTCCAAGTGCTTATCGGAGGCCGGGCCGGGGTGAACACCCGACGCACACACAGAGTATACACACTATATATACCCCCACTTGTCTCCTACCCTTTTCTATATTCATTTGATTTTTCTATTTATTTAAACACAACAATTCTATGTAATCTCTAAACAGTAACCATTGTGTTTTGTGAAGGTCTCCTGATGATCCCAGGGATATATCTGGGTGAAACGCGTAGAGACTTGGATTGAGACAGAGATACTTGTTTATCGCAATTTTTTCTGAAGTCTGGGTTTATCTTTATACAACTGGGCTAATCTATCCCTAAGTATACCAGTCTATCAGAGGGTCAACACCCTAGATCTGTTGTGAAGTGCCGATTTCATATGTGTAGAACACTTGTTTTAATACATTTTTTACTTTTAATGCATATCTAATAAAAGTTAGATTTTATACGTGATTCTGGGAAATTGAATACTGATGCGCCCGCATACGAATTCAACAGCAGTGAAGATCATTCGGCCAGTACTGCAGTACCGTCTGGGATGATCTTCTCTGACACTGGCCGTTCCGTGACCCGACCAGGTCACGTAATAACCGGTGTCTGATGCCATGTGAACATGGCCATATGCTGTATCCATGGCAGCCTTGGGTTTTCCCCAATTCCCGCCCCACATGAAAAGTTATATAGACTCATAATATACTTTGCTAGCTAATTCAAGCTCCTTACCCCACTTTTCCTGTCAGTCCAGTGTATGACCTGCTTTACCCTGCCGCTCTATGTACAGCAATGTCAGTATTATTAGTACTGCAAGTCCCAGTGGACCTGATGGCCATACACATGTCAGTCCAGTGTATGGCCATCGGGTGCGCTGAGACTTGCAGTTCTAATAGTAGTGACATTGCTGTAGAAGCAGGGTAACCAATAGCAGAGCTTAGTGCCTGGAAGCTCAAAGGAACGCCCAGGATCGTGACATAGTCGGTCCTACGTCCCGACCCAAGATGTTGCCCGGGGCTGTAAGATGGTCCTGACCGAACCCGGAAGTGAGCCACTTCCGGTGGGCAGCGAGACCAGGGAAAGTGTGGTAAGGAAATTGATTTGGCTAGCAAGGTATATTATAAATCTTTAAGGCTGCACTCAACTTTTCCACGCACTGGAAATCAAATGCCAAATGGTCAGGTTCAGCCTAACCAGAACATTCGTCAAGTTAGCTCAACACGTTCTCTGAACCCGAACCCTCGGCATATGAATTCCTGTATCTGCAGAAGTTAGATGTCACCCTAGGAAGCCTTTGCAACCATAGGCTCTACCCATGTTTTCCTGGCAGCCCTTGGGCAGCATCC
Source organism: Dendropsophus ebraccatus (assembly GCF_027789765.1). Lineage (NCBI taxonomy): Eukaryota > Metazoa > Chordata > Amphibia > Anura > Hylidae > Dendropsophus > Dendropsophus ebraccatus. Next base: position 66,883,082 of record NC_091463.1, read on the forward strand.
AACCTCTGCAGCCATGGGGAATTAAATGCTATAGGTTAAGGTTTGGAGAACGTTTCCAAACCCAAACAGTTTGACAGGTCCACGCAACGCTACACAACACTAGTACCCAGTAGCCAGTTTGTTACTCATGGGTTGCTGCTAGTTTGAGAAGCATGTTTGGGAGAACCAGTATTCCTATTATTCACCCACATTGCAAGGAATGGAGCAAATTCTGGTAGGAGTGTGGGCTGGGATGAGAAATGCTTACTTATTGCACTTTGTATGACAATTTATACCTATTAAGAAGCAGTTCACGAAAATTTTTTATTGCCACCCGCTAGGCCCTGGCACGTATATATTCACCACAGGTGATCAGTGTCCCAAAGCGGCTTCATTCTGGTCCCACGGCACCGTTCAAATCTGGCGCACTCACGTCATCCACTCTTCTGTCTCCTGTGATTGAATGCCGGATGTCACGCTGTCCCATAGAGAATGCATTGTAGAGCATGATTCCGCCATTCAATCGCAGGAGACAGAAGAGGGGTCACAAGAGCGGATGATGTCAGCATGCACCGCGGGACACCGATCACCTGTGGTGAGTATATGTGTCAGCACCTACCGGGGTGGGGGTATTCGATCAATAAAATAAAATTGTGAACTGCTTCTTTAAAAGGATAGAATACATTGTGCTTTTCTACCACCCTGACAAAATAAATGCAAATAGAGGCACACTGTCAGGACCATTCAGTGCACTGACTGCAGGGGAATGTAATAGATTATATTATGTATATTTCATAAATGGACATCATTACACATTTTCCACTTGCCCATATCTTGCAGTAAACAAAAAATTTTTGCTCTCCTCTGCCTTTCCGTATGGCCAGTTGGCACCCTGGCCTCATGGAAATGAGAAATATGTCACATTTAAAGCTAGGAATTTGCATAAATGAATCGGATATGATTTTGGCAGCAAGTGAAACCTTGACATTTAAGCGCCTGGATTATAATGTTAGCAGTAAGAGCTAATAGTAGATTTCCTCAGCTGCCTCAGCTGGCCAACACGTATTCATGCCCAAACCCAAAGTCCATAGCTGTATTTTTCTGCAATCAGACTGCATTCATTGTATTGATAATGACCACTATCGTTCTTACAGTTTTGTCATCATTCTCAAAGACTTCTCTGGCTTCTTCATAGGAGCACTTTTCCTCTATGCATTCTCGTTCCAGATTGCCTGCAACGAATTCTTCCAAGCGACCAGCGTTATATCTCTTGTGTCTCACCAGAACGCTGCTTGCAGATTTATCAGACAGGAACACTGAGAAGGAAGCATTTACACATATGTTATATCTGATGGAAGGACTCCCCTCCATTTATACAGAGGCTGAGCATAGTGTCCACTCCAATCCCATTGTAATATGTGTTATTGTCATTGTACACACAGGACATATGATCGTAAGAGGTAATAGGTTATTTGTAAATGACCTCATAAGATACAGGGTCTAGAGGTAACACACTGTCCCAAAAGTCATCTCCAAATAAGATTCATTTTAGACTAAACATTTGGACTGATCTAAAGATAGATTTTTTTTCTCTTTAAAATAATAATAATAATAATAATGATAATAACAATACTTCAGGACATGGGTGCAGCTGCACCATGTCACTCTCTTTAGTGGTATCCTTCATTTCACATAGATTTTGGTTACATTATATGATCTCTAAAAATGGATTTGAAATGAGGATAGATCCCAGTCTTTCCTTTGTGACCTGTTTTTTGTTTATAGTCTATTTCTTGCTTTGGCTGCAAAAATATGCCAGGTACCTGTTGGTGTAATGGGGCCCTAAGAGGCCCTAAGATCTGTTGTGTGAACCCACCGATAAAGGGATTATCTAGTTTTAAAGGGATTATCTAGAATTAGAAAAAGCACAGCTACTTAATTGAAAAAACAGCACTGCCCATGTCCTCATGTTGTGTTATTACAATTCCGCTCCATTAACCACACATAGCTGCAAAACCACATCCAAATTGAGGACAGGAGAGGTGTTGTTTTTGTTTTTCTAAGGGTCCATTTACACAGAAAGGTTATCTGACAGATTATCTGCCAAAGATTTTAAGCCAAAGCCAGGAATGGATTTGAAAAGAGGGGAAATCTCAGGCTTTTCTTTATTACCTGACCTCTGTTTATAGTCTGTTCCTGGCTTTGGCTTAAAATTTTTGGCACATAATCTGTCCGATAATCATTCTGTGTAAATGGACCCTAAGGGGCCTATTCCACGGAGTGATAATCGGCCCGATTCGGCCAATTATCAATCCGTGGAATAGAGAGAACGATCATCCGATGATCGTGTCATCGGCTGATCCTTCATTTGGGTTCAAACCTAAAATCATCGGTCGTCACCCGCGCATCGCTACGTGGAATAGCGGGTGCTAGGGCACCAACGATTTCACAAACATCATACATTACCTGTCCAGGCTTCAGGTCTTCTCCTCCCGGGCCCGCGCGGCAGCATCAGCTTTGGAGCGGCCTGTCTGAGCTGACAGACCGCTCAGCCAATCACTGGCCAGGACCACCGTGGCCAGTGATTGGCTGAGCGTTTTTTCAAATCAGTCAGGTCGCTCCGAAGCTGTTGCTGCGGCGCGGGACCGGGAGAAGGAGAAGACCTGCGCCTGGACAGATAATATATGAAACAAGGGCTGCAAGGACATCGGAAACGATGTCCCTGAAGCCCTCGCTAACGATTGTCGGGCCATGGAATAGGCCCAGTAACGAGCACCGATCTAGCAGATCAGCGCTCGTTTTCATTGTTAATCGCGCCCTGCTCGGCCCGTGAATTGGACCTAAGTCTGGACAAGGCAATTAAGGTCCACATAGACTGTAGAGCAAAGTCAGACAGGAGCTGTGTGGCAGTGACTAATGCTGGGTTTACACGGAACGATTATCGTTCAAATTTGCGTGATAACGATCGAATCAAATGATAATTGTACATGTAAACGCAGCGAACGATCGAACGACGAGTGAGAAATCGTTCATTTTTGATCTTTTATCTTGTTCTTAAATCGTCGTTCGTCGTGTGTAAACAGTCCTAGCGCGAAAGTCTGCCCGTCCGCCGCCCGCAGCCCAGCCCCCCGCTCATCCACAGCCCGGCCCCCCGCTCATCCGCAGCCCCCTGCGCCGGCTCGATTGCCACCCCCGCCGCCCCGATTGCCACCCCCGCCGCTCCGATCGCCACCCCCGCCGCCCTGATCGCCTCCGCCGCTCCGATCGCCACCCCCGCCGCCGCTGTGATTGCCCCCACCACCCTGGCCATGAGCATACGTTACCTGCTCCACGTAGAAGGTCTTCGAAATCCCCGGCTCCCCTCTTCAGTGCATTGATTGGCTGAAGAGGTGAGCCGGGAATTTCAAACGGCTCTTCAGCCAATCAGTGCTCCTCTTCAGCCAATCAGTGCTCCTCTTCAGCCAATCAGTGCTCCTCTTCAGCACTGATTGACTGAAGAGGAGCCGTCTGAAATTCCCGGCTCCCCTCTTCAGCCAATCAATGCACGGCAGCACTGATTGGCTGAAGAGGGGAGCCGGGAATTTCAATTTCGGCGGCGGCGGGGGGGGGGGCAATCGAAGCGGCGGGGGTGGCGATCGAGCAGCGCAGGGCGCTGCGGTTGACCAGGGGGCCGGGCTGCGGGCGCGTGATTTTAAAACGATCGCAAAACGATTTTTCCGTACGATATATCGTACCGTCTAAACGCTGATTGTTATGAAAAAAAATTGTTACTCCGACATCGTTAATCGTACGATCGGGCCAATTATCGTTTCATGTAAACCCAGCATAAGGGTCCATTTACACAGAAAGATTATCTGACAGATTATCTGACAAAGATTTGAAGCCAAACCCAGAAACAGACTATAAACAGAAATCAGGTAATAAAGGAAAGCCTGAGATTTTTCCTCTTTTCAAATCCATTTCTGGCTTTGGCTTCAAATTTTTGGCAGATAATCTGTCTGATAATCTTTCTGTGTAAATGGACCCTAATAGTGTGTTTACATGTACAGATCTTTGGTTGCAATCGGTGAAAACAAAGCCAGGAATGGATTTGAAAAGAGGAGAAATCTCAGTCTTTCCTTCATGACCTGATCTCTGTTTATAGTCTGTTCCTGGTTTTGGCCCTAATAGTGCGTTTTTACACATAGAGAGTTATCTGACTATAAACAGCCATTCCTGGCTTTGGCTTCCGAAAGCTGTCAGATAAATCTGTCTGTGTAAACACACCTTTACCCTTACTCTCTTACTCAGTAGTGGGCTGCAAGCGGTGTTCTGCCATCTGGCTTGTCCGGCGATCTGGCGTCCCAATTGATGTGCCAGATGCTTTGAACTGTCCCATTTAAATAATAATAATAATCCAGTCTGGTTACTGTGACTGGAAAATCTGGCTGTTGTTAAGACATCTCTATAAAGTCATTGCCAGTCACCTGCACACACCATGCATACACAATGTGCTCTCCGGGGCCAGCTAGAGATTATGTAGAAGAGACACTTGCCAACACTGAATGCAATTATTTCACTTGTTCTGAAATAATAACTCAGGTTACGCGTTCAGTCGCTCCTGTCAGTTCCCATATAACCTACAACCAAAATAGATGACCCCTGAAACCAAAGAGCTCTGTGTTGGTCAGTACGTCCGACAATCCGCCCACAACAAACAGAACATCTTGTTTTTGGTTTCTTTACTGTTCCACAAACAGGGAAGTCTCATTTTTGCCTATTCATCTATCTCTGCAGTCTACTATTCGTAAGGATAATTGCATTTAACCCTTTCAGGATGAAGCAAATTTGGGAGTAAAAACCATAGACTTTTTTGGGGTGTTGTAACTAGCTTTACTAGTATTTTGGTATTGTTTTTCTTATATTACTTTTTATTGGTGTACCATTTACCATTCACAGGATACATTTCTTAAAGAGATTGTTAGAAACCTTAGAACATCAACTATGTCTGCTCCTCTGTAGACAAATTAACACATTTCTATGTTCTCGTTATTGTCTATTTGACCATATATTTAACAGGTTGTTATTCCCTTTATCCGTACACTGAAATGTTAAAGGGATTATGAAGATGTATGAAAACTGCGTAGAAAAGGTGGAACAGTTGCCCATAGCAAACAACCAATTTCTTTTCTCATTGGTCAACAGCAACTGGACTGGTTACTCATGGTACCTGCTTCACCTGATTATATTTTATCACTCCCTAGTTCCTTTTTTTTTCCTACCCACAGAGTTTGGTAAATTCCCTCCTATATTATTCTGGTTAAAATCGTAAATTCTTCTAATTTATTTTATTGTTATTTGTTAAAGGGGTTATCCAGCATTATAAAAACATCCACTTTCTTCCAGAGACAGCAACAGTCTTGCCTCCAGTTTGGGTGGGGTTCTGTGATGGCCCATTTACACAGAAAGATTATCTGACAGATTATCTGTCAAAGATTTGAAGCCAAAGCCAGACAAGGATTGGAAAAGAGGAGAAATCTCAGTCTTTCCTTTATGACCTGATCTCTGTTTATAGTCTGTTTCTGGTTTTGGCTTCAAATCTTTGGCAGATAATCTCTGTGTAAATGGACCCTTATGCTACGTTTACACGGAGCAATAATTCGCCCGATCGTACGATTAACGATTTTGAAGTAACGATTTTTTTTTATAACGATCAGCGTTCAGATGGAACGAAACATTGTACAGAAAATTCGTGTTGCGATTGTTTTGCGATCGCTTAAGCCTATCTCACACATAGGTAAAATCAGTGAACGACTGTTTACACGGAATGATCTGCAAATTTTTTGCGAACGATTAACAACGATTTATTAACATGTTCAAAGATCAAAATGAACGATTTTTAGCTAATCGCTTGATCGTTTGCTGCTTTTACACTGAACAATCATCTCTCAATGCTATCGTTATTGCGAAAATTCCCCCGATAATCGTTCTGTGTAAACTTAGCATTACTCAGTTCCATTGAAGTGGAGAAAGTTTATTTACAAACCACACCTGAACTGGAGACGAGTCCTGTTATCTCTGGAAGAAAGTGGCCATGTTTTTCTAACGTTGGATAACCCCTTTAAATAATGTTTTGGCCAAAATATAGTTATACTGTAGCTAAAAGGGTTTTATGATTCCACAAAATTTCAGAGTAAGGGTGCTGACTAAAAAGTTGAAAAAACAACAACAAAAAACTAAATATACTTAAATTCCCTAATCTCCCACTGTCTGTCTTGAAGGTGCCTACCCCTGCAGCACTTTCTACTTTTGTCCAGCACACAGGAAGTACCTGCTCAACCAATCACTGGCCACAGAGCTTACCCACCTGGGACAATGATTGGCTTAGCAGCGCTTCCTGTGTGTAAAGCTGAAAGCAGGAAATGATGCTCAGTTGAAATCAGGCACCATTGGAATGGGTGCAGCAAGAGTCTGGGGCGATTGAATCACTTATTTACATTTTCTTTTGCTAACCCCCAACCCTTACTGTGGAGTTTTGTGGGTCTGGTCAGCCCCTTTAAGGACTACTATTGTACCATATTGTTGACTGTTATATCTATTCTCCTCTAAGCCACGCACAAACACCAGCATAGTCTCACACATATCTCTAACTATGATGGGTGCTTACAGCAAGGTTAGATCGACTTGTTCTTATTTTAGCACAGAACATTATGTGAAAATGGAAAACTCTGCTTTCCTAGAATTAAATATTTATTGGAATTTGACCATATTAAACCATTATACTACTTAAGTCTCTACTAGATCATAACATACTTTATCCAGACATTATCATTTCAAGACATTTGTTTGATCATGGAAAAAAGATATTTTGAGATATAATTAAAGGCAACCAACCTGTTCTTTCCGCCTTGCAGAAATAACCCGAAAGAAAAAGAATGAGAAGGCTTGGAATAGATGCCATCTTCTTACTCTGTAAAACCTTACTGGCAGATGAGTCCGGAGCTAGCACAGGATCAATGGTTCCGAAGTCCACGCTTTTTTTTTCTCTCTCTCTCTCTCTCTCTCTCTCTCTGTTTACTTTTTTCAGCTGAAATTTGAGTTTTTAAGGTGAAACCTGATTACAAAGAGCACATCAGCTTCGCTGTCCGTGTATTATCAGGGACACGCTAGACAGGTAATGGTGCATTAGGAGCGAAGAAAATACTGTATTAATGTGGCAAACAGGAACATCACTATTCATCATTTCAATGAATACGGAGGTGTCAGAAATGCTATGAACTGTTTTATAACATTGTTTTATATTGCTCTAAATATACTCACCAGTTATAAAGCTCCTACCTGTTATAACACATTATATGGTGTTTGCTATAAGTTTATTTGTAATTACTTTGAAATGTTTCTCTATCAGTTCTGTTACAAAACTTGGTGTAATGAGTGAACAACTAAGAAATTCATACTAGGTGCCTCCCCCCCTAAAAAAAAAACAAAAAAACAAAAAAACAAAAACAAAAAAAACAACTGTATTTTTTAACAGTACTTGACATTTTTATTTGTGAATAAATTGCAGTATTGTTTGGGCTTTATATATCAGTATAACCTTATGTCTGATTGGTGGGGTGATGGCACATTGCAGCTTTTCGGCAAGGAAGTAGTAGTTAGCTCCATACATTGTATCTTGTTGGCGCTGGGTTGCAACACCACAGCTTACGTTGAAGTCAATGGTAGCTGAGCTGCAATTATCTGGTGTAGCTGTGTAGAAGAGCTAGTAGTTGGGGGTGCTGGGTGCCAGACTATTCTGTAAGTGAGCCATCAAAGTTAAATGCCACCCCCCAATTGAGTATTAGTTGTATATTGAATATTATTTAGGCGCTATATAATGGTATTATTTTGGGGGCTGTATATGATATAGTTATCTTGGCACATATAGAGTTCAGACTATGAAAAAAAAATTCTTTGGAGGAGTAAAGGAGGGAAAAATGTGTATAGACCAAGAAGGAGTGAGCTTTACGTACGTTTGCCACAACTCTATCCGGCCTTGGCCATCCACCATACATCCCAGACCTTAGATTGAGAATACTTTAGGGCAGATTTATAGAAGATGAACCCCTGACGTACGCTATGCAAAGGGTCCAGATTCTTGCCTTTTCTGTCATGTACACCAGCCATAAGCCCCTGATAAGTGGGCAGGGGGGCACAGCAAGGTGAGGAGGAGGCGTGGCTTCCTCCTGTGCCTAATTTATCATTGCTTAACTTAAGGCACAAACCATGGCAAAAATCTATACTCTGGAGCTCTATGACAAATGCAGGGCCCGCTGGGTTTATTAAGAGGTCTGCACCTTCCAGTAAATCCTGTAGGGTAATTGGGGATTTATTTAAGACCAGTGTACAAGTAGTGTTTTAATAGATCCTTGCAGTGTTTACTGTATGAGGGTAGCTTCACATGTACCTTATCGCAGCAGATAAATCCATTGCTATATGTGTAGTGTTATTCCCTATGGCTCAACATTCTCGCAGCCGAATGAGAATATAGCCCCTGTCCACTTAACCCACCAGCTGATGGCTAATATATTTCCTGTCCGTGCTGCCGCCTGCTTCTCAGGCTCCCGGCTCCCTGGCATCCCGCTCAGCCAATCTGTGCACTGTCCCGCCACAGTCACTGATTGGAGAAGCAGGCAGCAGCGTACACAGCTAATGTATGGTGGGTTACATTGGTGGGGGCTACATTCTCGCAGTGGAATGAAAATACGCTGTGAGAGTGTTGAGCCATAGGAAATGACACGACAGAGTATTGCAGCAGATTTTGCTGTGGAACTCGCAGTGTGAAATCCACTGCGATACAGTACAAGTGAAGATACCCGTACTACCCTACTCTGAGCAATGGGTCCTAGGAAATCGTTTTGACCTAATAGCGTTACAAGGTTATTTTTACAACTGCTCAACAAATGCAATATGCTTAATAAGACAAATGACAATTCTCCATTGTGTATATACACTCTAGTAAATGGCCCTGTTACATGTAAACATTTTATGTGTTCATATGTTGTATCATTGCATAGAATGATACGCTTCTTTATCTGCTGTCCTTGTTTGATGTTCTGTTAATGGGGGATGTGAGTTTTCCCAGAGAGATCTGGTTTAATTTTTAACAGAGATTTCCTATAAACAGGTGAGGACTCTAGTATTATAAGTTGTAGACTATCTGGCTCAGTTTGGTCCATCCATTAGGAGACTGGAACTGTGGTTTTATGTGTTGTACACTTGCAGGTAACCATGTACAACATGTACTTAGATCTTTAGAAATTATGTTATTTTGTCCCACTCTGTCTAACCACACAGGGTTCTTATTAGTGTACATCCTAGCTGTTCAAAGCAATAATAAGGTGTTGCACGCCTCTTAGTAAATTTTGCCGGACCTGTGGCAGCCAATTGGCGGACGCAGAAATTGACACCTGCTCCAGAGCAGGTGTCGATTTCTGCTACGGTCCACACCTGATAAATTAGGTGTGCACCCCTCGATGCCCGCCAATCAGGCAAGTGGGGTATATGCAGGGGCCGTGTGGTTTGGGCAAAAATTTGTGCTTTTTCTATGACATACACACGGGGAGCAGTTAATAAATCTGCCCCTTTGTGCACATATTTACACTATTTCCTAATGCTGGCCACTATCAGGACACAGTACGGAAGCACTGTGAGCTACAAAAGAGCTAAAGGGGTTTTATCTGTTATCCATTGGATTAATCCAATTAATAAAATTTGAAAAAAAATGGCATTGATGTTGGCAGAATGCAATTGTTCCATTAATTCAAACCCTGCTATATAAAAATGTGATGGAGTATATAACAGTCATTAACTGAGATCAGCTGTGTGATATGCAGTTGGCTGGATGTAGATATAGTTGGCTGCAGTTCACAGCCTCCACTGTGGTTTGGTAATATACAGGAAAACTATAGAGTGTTAGGTTTTTAAGACGATAGATAGCCTCAGGGCTGGGTTTATGGTTCTGAAAAATAAAAGGAAGATATATATATATATATATATATATATATATATATATATATTCATTTTATATACTTGTTTTATATACTAAACCCGAAGCCTTCAGAAAAGATTGGCAAATTCAACTGAAGTACCTCAGCATCTGCACAGCCAACAGTTTCATTAATCAAGAACCACAGTCACCTTTAATGTTCTTCCTTCTGCAGCTGTCTGGCATATAAATGTCAGTCACAAAAATTCAGTTCAATAGGCACCGATGTGACTGCCGCCAACACACTGCACTCACTTGGGACTGGACTTTTTTTTTAATATATGTCCGTCTGTCCTCTATAGACTTCTGAACGCTTGAACCATTTGATGCCTAATTTGGCAGGCAGATACATTGCATGCACAAGGGTCCCGTCCTTGCCAGATGTACAGGAGAAGAAGAGGATAGGAAAGACTGCCTTACACACAGGTGACATCATTAGAGAAGGGTGTCTCCCCAGCAATGCACAGGTGAGGGAATTAGCCTCAGCCACAGCTGTAGAGATATGAATTTACAGATCCAAAGAATCACAGTCACAGATATGACAGCCAGGCCTGTTGGTAGCTCACGAGGAGAGGGCTGGGAAAAAACAGACCCATAGAAATAAATGGTAGAATGTTCTGAAGATCAGATTTTACCTCACAAAGATGATGTCAGTGTTTGACTACACCCCTCTCTCTCTCTCTCTCTCTCTCTCTCTCTCTCTCTCTCTCTCTCTCTCTCACTCTCTCTATCTTTCTCTCTCACACACACACACACACACACACACACACACTCTTCTGATTAATTCAGATTAAACAATCCCTTTTAAACAGAAAATGCACGGCTGTTAACCAGAATACAATCAACTAGGCCAGGGCAAAATTCATCCATGTTCACAGTAGAAATATACAGAATCAGCCCTTAACAAAGGATGCTGCCGGGCTGCGTCCTGAAGAGGAGTAGCATGGCGGCTGCTTACACAATTACTGCAGGTGGCTGGCATAAATCTGGATTCTGCATGGTTTTCTCAAGGACCATTTTATATTGCCTGCTCCAGAGTTGGAGCAGGTAAAAATCTTTATGTCTATGCACCTGGCAATAAAACTGCCAATGTTGCATAAAAACAGACTCTGTTCAAAATATTATCACATTATATCTCAGTTTGACTATTAGGTATCTAGGATGTTAATGCACGGCTGTTAACCAGAATACAATCAACTAGGCCAGGGCAAAATTCATCCATGTTCACAGTAGAAATATACAGAATCAGCCCTTAACAAAGGATGCTGCCGGGCTGCGTCCTGAAGAGGAGTAGCATGGCGGCTGCTTACACAATTACTGCAGGTGGCTGGCATAAATCTGGATTCTGCATGTTTTTCTCAAGGACCATTTTATATTGCCTGCTCCAGAGTTGGAGCAGGTAAAAATCTTTATGTCTATGCACCTGGCAATAAAACTGCCAATGTTGCATAAAAACAGACTCTGTTCAAAATATTATCACATTATATCTCAGTTTGACTATTAGGTATCTAGGATGTTAATTTTTTTGTAGTTTATTTCTAATGTGCATAAGTTACAATTCGCCAAAAATGCCAGATGGCCCGGCTGAAGACCATATAATTAAATACAGTGTACTGTAGACTGATACAAAACATGGTAGACTAAAGGCCCTACTACATAGAGCAATTATGTGCCAAATCAGCCAGATTTCGCCCTGTTTAATAAGGACAGCGATCGAGGATCGTCACGGAACGGCCAGTCTCTCCAAAGATCATTTTGGCCAGTACTTAAGTACCGGCCGGATGATCTTTCCGGCCGCAGTGTTCTGATGCAAGCGCATCAGCGCGCGCCCCCATCAGAACTTCACACAGCACACAATGAAGCAAGAGGCCGGAGACGTATGTGAACTGACAGGTCTTTCTGAGGTCGCAATTCACTGAATTGCGGCCGCAGAAAACTGACATGTCAGTTCTTTGCGGCGCCGTATGGGATCCTGGCCGGAGCGTATACGATGTGTGTACGCTCCGGCCGGGATCCCATAGCAGTAAAGGCAGTACTTTTACGTAGTGTGAACATAGCCTTAAGTTGTACTCCTGCATTGACATATAGGAAATAATAAAGATATTATGCTTACACCTCCATTCCCTCCCCCCCCCCCCGTGTCCTCCTGCCATGTCTCATCTCAGTCAGTGATTGGCTGAGTGGCTGTCACTGCTGAGACGGGCTCGGCGGCTGCGATTAATGGGGGACTCAGTGACATGGTAGAAAGACACTGGGGAGTGTGGAGGAGTAGGTATACATCTTTTTTGTTTTCTATATAAAGCAAGACCTGCATGGACATGTATAATGATGTCCATGCAGCCCTGTTTGCATGATTATTGCGCCGTGTAATAAGCTTGGTAGTTTGGCACTTGCTTACCCCGCATATTGGGTCAGCTAATACAGCCTTAATACAAAACACAAAATCTCCCCTTTATCTCCTATAATAACACCAAGGGGAGCTGTATAAAACAATGGTTTAAACAGGAATTGTTTCTTGGAGGAAGATAGAAAGTACCTACACTGATAAGGATGAATGGTTATTCAATGGTGGCTATTTTGCAGCTGAGCTACGAGCTAGAGATTTATAATGTTGTAATGTCTGCATACAGCGCAACCATTAATAACATGGAGTTTTAAAGGTTACCAAGTTGGCTAGCATATCGTATAATACTTTTGCATTTAGAGTTAAATTCATTTGATGCTGAGAAGCACATAAAAAGATGTATTATTATCCCACCATTTTCTAATTTTTTTAGTCTCTTATACTCTAAAGGGATCTAAAAGGGACTTCTATGCCCATCTGTATTTGATGCAATTCTCGTTTCTGATTATAAGAAACCAATCAGTTAAAAAATGCTTATAACGTATAGCGTTGGCTGTCCGGGCATGGTAGGAGTTGTGGTTTTGGGGTGGCTGGGGGGCCTGGGTTTGACACGTCTGCAGTAGGGTTTCCCTAGGTTGGACCTGATGGACTCATGTCTTGTTTCAACCTTATTAACTATGTTACTATATTACTATGTTTCTATGTTAGGGTAATGGGCTGATGCATCAGCCAGCACACTTCCCAAACATGTGCACATACCTATTGTCCCTGCCTGGTATAATCCTGTATAGTTCTATGTAATTCCCTTTCACACGTAGTCACTGTCATCTTGGCGTCTCAGCACTGTAATCACCCTTCTAGGTGTCATTCAAAGTGTTGTGTTACCATGACATCATGGAGAGGCGGGCCTTCCCTCACGTCTGTGCAACAACATTGTTATTACCACGCACTAGCGCAGTACATCGGGTCATATCCGTGCTGTGCTATGCAAGTGTGCTGTAATGACATTGTAGATGCTCTGATGTGAGGTAAGGCCGCCTCTCCTTGATGGCATGGTAACATAGCGCTTGCTTACAGCGCTGACATGTCCAGGGGATGGTGACTGCTTGCAAAAAGGACTAGTTGGGGCTCATTTGCATAGAATGTGGCAGTTTACAGTGTGGTGTCCCACTATTAGTGTTCTTTGACCCTGTCTTAAAGCTTTCTCTCAGGTTAAGTGGTTAATGCGGTATTCTAAGGTTTCGTCACTAGGTGTCAGTGTTTCTTATATTTGCATTTACTTACATGCACAGCTGCAGGAAGTTATAGGTTAATATTGTTTTATACCATGTGTTTATTGCTGACAAATAGGAGGTGCTCTCTTTCTTTCAACCTATCCTGACTCTCTACACATGCTCACCCCCTGTAGGAGGAGTTAGCTCCATGTGGAAGAAAGTGAAACAGCTGAGTCTAGTCACCAACGTGTACATATGCAGTTAGAGACCAACAGTTCTTTTACCACTACTACTATGCAGTGCTAAGCACAACCAAGAGAGAGTAGTTACCAAGGAACACCCTGACCCACGTCTAAAAAGAGCAGGGCAGTATCGTGAACAATAGCGGAACTAGCCTCGATAGGACAAAGCAACCAGTACAGAAGGCTTACATATCCTATCGCAAATTGCAGGTAACTGGAAAACCTTGGACACCTAGCTACACCCAGGTAACCATGGCTGGGGCTTGTACTACCCTACTGGGACAGGTTCTACGATACCAGGGGGCAGAAAGTGGTCAGAAACAGTCTAAACACAAGTACAAGTAACACTTCACTACTGAAGAGATATCTACTAAAATTTTCAGCAGAATACATAGCTACACTCGGTTGGGGCTCCTCTGGCAAACTCCTCTACTCTACTTTCGACTCTTCAAGCACCACTACAACTACCTCTCTTACTTCTCTCAAGCACCTCCTCCAAGCACCAAAGGTCAAGCACTCCTGTGTGTCAAGATTACTGTCTGTAAACTGTGTACTGTTATACTGAAAAGCCTTACAGTAAAGCTGTTATATTTTTTTACTAATGGGATTCTATAATTCTCTGTCTGCACCGCCACCTATACACACAACCATACACCTTGGGTTATTTTTCCCCCTTCTGTGGTTGGCAGTACCGACAGTCTGGGTGGGTCAGTTGCCAATTAAGACTGCTGTGACAAGAGCCCCAGGGACCCGCAACAACCCAATAGGCTACTGACCATTTGGGAAACACTACCATAGAAAACAAACAGGTATCAACATCACATCTGTGTGCTGGACTAGCACTGGCGTCACAACATATAACATCCCTGGCCAAGTAGACAAGCAAGCAACCACAAGAGAAGTAATATGGTGTTGTATCAACCACACACAACTCAAGCCAGGTTCAAAGGTACATAGTTAATTCACTCTCACATGTTGTTAGTATACCCCAGTCAGGGATATTTCGGTCATTGTGACCTTTCTCAGCCTGGTATATAACTGTAAAAGGTTCGGCCACCATCACAGGACCATCACTTTCCACACTCAGGCATCACTCTCTATCAAGCAATCTCTTACCTTTCTTCATTGCGCACCACAGTTATACACCTGGTTAAGAAAGGTCAGACTGACCGAAACATCCCTGTCTGGGGTATACTAACATGTGAGAGTGAATTAACCTATGTAAGATGTGCATGTACCTGAGCCTTTTTTACCTTGAGAGTGAAACAAATAAAAGATGGCTTAGTTAGCATATCTTTTCTGGAGTCGTGTACACTTTATAACTTTGGATTACTTCAACCAAAACAGGAGTCCGTGGAGCCTCGGTTGCGAGTCTCAAAACACGGGATAGGCAGATATCTCTAGCCTGTTGCCACGGGGTGCCTACATGATAAGGAGAGCACCACACCACCCTGATAAATAGCCCCTTAAGTCCCACTCGGTTGCGAGTATTGGAACACAAATAGGGAAACACCAGGGTGGCCCCTTTTTGTCAGTGTCTAACTCAAGGTGCGAGTATTGCGATCATGACAAGGGCTTGCCAAGGCAGGCTACTCCACACTGACGAGGGGCAAAAACCCTGAAACGGCTGTCTGTGGATGGGAGCCTGCCTTGGCAAGCCCTTGTCATGATCGCAATACTCACACCTTGAGTTAGACACTGACAAAAAGGGGCCACCCTGGTGTTTTCCTATTTGTGTTCCAATACTCGCAACCGAGTGGGACTTAAGGGGCTATTTATCAGGGTGGTGTGGTGCTCTCCCTATCATGAAGGCACCCCGTGGCAACAGGCTAGAGATATCCCGTGTTTTGAGACTCACAACCGAGGCTCCACGGACTCCTGTTTTGCATATTTAAATTTTTGGGGGCATCAGTGGAGACTCTTAATTGAATACTTCATTGGAATTTTCTTTCACTGTTCTCCTTGAGTTCAGTGATAACTGTGTTTTGTTGGTCGAATTACTTCAACCACCACCACAAACTGAGTGCACGCACATAATCCTACTAGTTTACAGTAAGTGATACATCAGCACATTTCCCTAGCATTATAGGCATTTTTATTACTGATTAGTCCCCTTTAAGCGGTTGATGAGTTGTAGGACATTAGAAACAGCACCACTCCATGGGCTGTGTCAGATATATGGGCTCATAATAATTTGATTGAGCTGCAATACCAGGCACAGTTCATGACCAAGAGTGGAAAAATTCTGGGAAAAAGGATATACAGTACCGAGGTATTCCATTATGCGACCACCGAGGCCAGTGAAAACCTCTTAATAGGATTGCTGTAATATATTGCCAAACAGGTCGGGCCGCGCGCAATTCCGCCTGTGCCATAGACACGGTTAATTTTTTGGACGGACGGCGGAGTCCGCCCTTGCATAGAATGTAGTCTATTGCAGGGGCGGAAATGCGTGGCCGCCACAGTCTGGAAGCTGTGGAATCTGCGACGGGTGCATGTACCCTTATCTAGCACGTTCTCCGATGGCTATCCATATGTGACAGACCACTAGGCTACTATATGAAGAGATTTGGTGCATATTTATATTCCATAAGAACGACCAGAAACAATTTCCCATTGACTTCTTGATTAGCTTGAGCTTGTGAATATCCAGGCATGTTTGTTGATAGAATTAGGTATAATATTATGTGTCATGTAAGTATAAGCTACACATTACAATAATGGGCAATCATGAAACAAAAAGTGTCATGGGAAAAAAAAAATCGTAAAAGTGAAAGAAAATCTGCCTACACTGCTGAGTAATCCAAGCTCTGAGCTCAAGATGAATCACTTACTTACCTTGGAATGAAGGCATCTTATTGTATGAATAGTTGCGTGAAGTATTTTGGTTGGGTACATATGAGTCATGTACATTGAGCGGGATGAGATTGACAGCATGGCGGTAGGGTTCTATTGACTTGTAATTGCTCGCTTTGTTGAAAACATTTACTTAAAATGTGTAGATACCAATTTGATGTATAATATAGAAGTATGATATATATATATATATATATATATATATATATATATACAGTATATATATATATATATATATATATATATATATATATATATATATATATATATTCATACTGAGAAAAAGTTTGGAACCCTTCCAGAAATTAGATTTTCTGCTAAGAATAAATACTGTATATTCTCTTCAGTAAAAAAAAGTTTAAAGGGGTAATTTAGCAAAAAAATTAAATAAAAACTGAATAAAATCTTTCAAATCAACTGGTGTCAGAAAGTGCCAGAGATTTGTAATTTACTTCTATTATAAAATCTTAAAACTTCCAGTACTTATCAGCTACTGTATGTCCTGCAGGAAATGGTGTATTCTTTCCAGTCTGACACAGTGCTCTCTGCTGCCACCTCTGTCCATGTCAGGAACTGTCCAGAGCAGTACCAAATCCCCATAGAAAACCTCTCCTGCTCTCCAGACTGGAAAGAATACCACTTAATGCAGGACATACAGCAGCTAACGAGTACTGAAAGGCTTGAGATTTTTTTTTTAATAGCAGTAAATTACAAATCTCTGGCACTTTCTGCCACTAGTTGATTTAAAAGAAAAACATGTTTGCTCAACTACCCCTTAAACCCCTGAAAAAGGATGTCTATACTGTAGTTTAGGGGTTTAGTCAGGGAATGGTGGGGTGGTCCTTGGAGTGGGACCCTGACCCAGGTAACCAATATTACCCAGAGGGAACATCAGCCGACAATGCTTTCCAAATGAGAAAGGGTACATGCTGCTACATTACTGCAGTTTTCCTGGCTATAGGTAACAAATTAATGGGGGTCCAAGGACTAAAATCCTGGCTGATAAAAGCTTTTAACATACTTGTGCAATAAAAGTTACAGACACCTAAAAACTCCACAGTGCACTGACCTAATGAAGGTACGTGCAGCCTCATGTTCCAAATCCTATTAGAATCTATGAGAAGGTTAGCATCATCTAACCTGATTATCGGCCATACTTGGCCTATTGCCAACCATTCAGGCCGATAATCATTAAGTGTAATGGCACATGTTGAAGCACAATGATCATGCACAATGCTGGCTGATCATGGTCTTTCAACATGTTGTTAAAAGATCACAATTTTTAAAGTAATAGTCTGCAGCGTGCCGTTCCATCTAAAAGGAGCTGTGGCAGCAGACTGCCACTGACTTCAATGGGCTGCCCCAATGATCTAAGTATTGTTCAGGCTCACTGTCTGTGCATGTAATAGCACGGTGGTGGAAGCAAACGCTGAGCTGACAGGTCAGCGTTCGCTTTCTCCCCTCATCAGGCTGTGTAATACAGCCTTAGGCTGGGTTCACACTACGTAAGACACCGGCCGTTCTGTGACCCAGCCGTGTCACAGAACGGCCGGTACTGCAGTACTGGCTGGATAAACGTCAACTCTATGTTGTCAGTTTTTCGTGCGGCTGCTAGGGATCCCAGCCGGACCGTATACTGTGTGACTCTGACTGCAGTACAACATAAGTTTTGTATTACTCACGGCCGTTGTTGCAAATCGGCAACAACGGCCATGATTAATACAAAACTTACGTTGTGTCAACATAATCTAAAGATGTTGATAAATTGAAAAAGCAAATACAGTATATATACACACATCTCTGCAGGAACTCCCCTGGGTTGGTTGGAAGGTGAAATAGAGTGCTCAGGTTTGAAGCTCGTATGATATACAAGTCTAGCATGTTTTCAGCATTGATTGTTTTCCTCTTTCTTCATTTGGATGGTAAATATACTCGAATCAATAAAATAAAAATAAAAAAAAGAAGAAGAAAGAGAAACAGATTTAAGATCACATTGTATTTGTTAAAATCGCTTAGAGCTATAATTACAAGGCTTAAACATTTTCAGTATAAAACAATACACATTGCAGTATAACATTACACACAAGCTCCAAATGCCATTTCTGAGAACTTCGTATTACATTTGCCACTTTTACAAAATCCTATCTCCCTTATCAGCCCATTGTAAGAGGCTTCAAGGGAAATAAGCCTGTAGACAATTCCTGCTCCTTTATGTTTGTTTTACAAGAAATAGACATTGGTTAATGCTTCATAATCACATTCACGTCATTATTATTAGGGAGCTAAGTGATCTCTCACGTTCTGGCCCCTCATGCTTTAATTTACAATATATTGACTAGCTGACACCTAAGACGTATTAGCCATAAAATCTACATATGATGTTCTCCTTCTCCTGTCAAACACTTTAAACAATAATTCTCCTTTGCCCTCCGTATTCATTCTGGAAAGCAATCTACATGAATAGGTGCGCTCCTTCCCTGTGGCGGCGTATTCATAAAACATGTTTACGACCTATGATCCATAATTAAAAGAGAGAATGCTTCCCGTAGTTCCAGAGTTTGTTAATATTATTAATAATGACTGTGGTAACAAAGAGATGAATATACCAGTGCTACAATGTTCTGTGTAAAAGGAGAAAACAATGAAGACAGTGCTAGAAATGATTTACCGGCTTTAATACAAGCCTGAGTGACTCATGCATGCAACCCTATTAGCATATGCAGCATTACCGGGGTGTAAAGGTCCGATTTTGTTTGCTATGATTTACAATTGGAACTTTATTTTTTAGTTGAGAGATTTTACGACATGGATGCAGAGGTCAGACATCTTCTCAAGCCAGGGTGTCAGTATATACTTGCTTCCTATTCCCTTAGTCTCTGTAGTTCAGCATGGCAGCTCCTACATAGGTTACTGCTAAGTACTAAGGCTGCCCATAGATTGCCCAGCTGTAGTTATTTATAATACATATTTCTCCTTACCTCTTCTCTGTGCTACCATGCTATTTTCTCTTTGCTGTTAGCAGTCTTTGTCATGCCAGAGTAAAGAGCCCTAAGCAAAAGGGGGACATGAGTTTGGGAGGGGGGCCTATAGCCCCCACAGTCTTGTCTGAATAATACACTTGAGCACAGGTGGTTCTGTTTTAAGAGAGAGGAGTATCTGCCCAGTGTATTACTATAAGGAGGATGGAAAAACATTTTCCTCTTGCCCCCCCCCCTTTATTAACTCGGTTGTATTGACTCATAAAATCAGAGAATCATCATTGTGTACAGACAAAAACATTGACATATGCCAACATGGCATAATACAATAACAACATACAACTTAATCATGTATAATAAAGAAAACAAGAAAAACAAAGCAAATAAGCAAGGACAGTACATCATATATATCGGTACACTGCTCTGCAATACCTTATTCGGTCCATTCTCCATGTGTGTAACAAACTTGCGTATCATTTTAGAATACGGCAACAACAACCCACTATTGTAATGAAGGAATGGACGATGCAGGTGGAGCCGTCAGAGGTGTCCACACCTCCCAAATTTTATAGTATTTGTTTGGACATTTCCTGTGCAAGTATAATACTTTTTCATATGGTACTACATTATTTACTACGTTTTTCCACATTTCAAGCGAGGAAGGTCTTGGGTCGATCCATTTAAAAGCATTGGCCTTTCTGGCTAAGAATAAGGTCACACGTAATAGAATACGATGGTAGTGGTCCCATTCCTCCTCATCAAGTAAACCAAATAAACAGATTGCTGGTCGTTTGGGCACTGGGATAGAAGTAACCTTTGACAACAGCTGTAGAACTGCATTCCAGAACTGAGACAGTATGTGGCAGAAATCGTCCTGGGAATGAGAGCATTTTGGGCAAGATGGTGAAGGAATGCAACCCATGGGACACAAACGTACAGGGAAATATATGCTTGGTGAATAATTTATTGTTGGATAAGTCTGTTATTTATGGCCGGAGAAACTGACCGGTGTGATTCCAGGATCAACCCAATATCCTCCTTGTCCAAGTCAGGTATTAAGGCTTTCCATTTTTGCACCACTGGTAGAGGTAAATTGTCCACCGACCCCTTAATGAGATGGGAGTATAATGACGAGATCAGACCTCCTGGTCCCTGTGATCTAATTATATATATCAATGAGTAGGATGAAAGTGAGGTGGACGGAGTACTTAACTGTGCGTTAAGCGTGTGGTGTAATTGAAAAATCTATAAAAGTAGGCTTGAGGAATACCGTATGTGTCCCTGATAGATGTAAAGTCTCTCAGAACCCCATCTGTGTGCAGGTCAGAGATGTAGTGGACTCCATTTTGAGACCAGTATTGGGTGTGGTCCACTGCTAGTAAGTGCGGGAAGACCTAATTGTCCCAAAGCGGGGATTCTGTGGGTATTAGGTTATAATCCATTAAAGTCTTAGAGGCCATCCATACCTTCCTTGCAACTTTATGAGCTGGTAGTAAGCTAGTATGTGGAGGTGTTGGGGATTGCAAGTAAGACCACAATGACAGCGGCCCAATAAAGTCCTGCATATGCACTTCAGGGGAGCCTATGGGTTGTGCCTGTGTCCAAGGCCCAAGGAATTTGAGCTGTAGGTAGAGATTATGAAGTGCTAGGCCTGTATTATCCTTGGGTCTCTGTAGCTTTTCTAGCTTCAGTTTAGGCTTGTCGGCGCCCAGATGAATTTCCTCATAAGAGATTCTAAGAGATGAGAGATGCCTTAGCAAAGGGGACATAAATATGTTGAAGAACATATAGGCATTTGGGGAGGGTCACCATTTTTATTAGATTTACAAGCTCGGCCACAGACAGGGGGAGGCCAGACCATAATCTAAACTTTCCCCTAAAGAGACCAAGTAGAGGTTCACTGTTTAGTGGGAGAACTTGCAACACCTGACTCGTTATATTAATTCTGCCCTCCCCTTTTTTAATCTTTACAACTGCTTCTCTTTTTGTAAGTGTAATAATGCATGTATTATTGTAAATATTAGCTGTTTGTGTATAATACCATATATGCAATGACAATATCGATTTTATTTTCATTTGATTAGTTACAATTTAGCATTAACCTTCTAAGCCCAAGGGAAGGGCAATCCTTCTGCCATGGTTACCTATAGGTTTCTTCCACAGGTTTTTTTTTCTCTCCTAAGTGCTGAAGGATGACTCTTTATAAGTCAAGGTACAGCTTGTCAGCAAATGTGACACAAAGCAGTCTTCAAGGGAAGGGAGCTACAAAACATTAATGGTATCAGACTTTTAATACAATACTTTAATGGTAACAGACTTTAAACGGGTTATCCAGGATTTAAAAAACAAACAAAAAAACCCCTAAAACATAGGCTCCTTTGTCCTCAGTTCATCTGTGGTATTGCATATCAGTGCCAAAGTGCAAAAGAACCATTCTTGTTATTCAGAGAGTGAAAGCTATGGGAGCAGTGGCTGAAGAAGCAAAATGTATGGACAATTGTGAAACATGGATATCCTCCGAGGAGTGGCAGCAGTATTGGTCTGTTGGTATTGGTCTGGTCTTTCTCTTAACAGATCCGGCCTTGAAACCATTAAATAACATGGCACCTCTTCTAAGGAAAGTGCATGATGCAAAGCATCCTCCCCAGTAGGAGATCCTATTAACCAGATCATGTCCTCAGAGGAACTCTTCTAGTATCGTGAAAACCGCTGCTAGGCAGAAGTGGGGGCTACAGTTTACACCAATGGGAAATTAGCTTTGGATAAAATATCCTAATAAGTTTGTTAAAGTGACAGCGATTGGAAAATGTCATTATACATTACTAAAGAAGTATGAAAATAATAAAGTTACATTATTATATAAAAATCTTACATATAAGGCATAACACTGGCATCATCCTCTGGGCCAATGAGGTGGCCCAATAACTTGGATAATCAATAGGTCTCAACATAGCCATAACTAACACTAAAATCTCAGTCCTCTTACAAGTCCTAAAATTCATAACCCAAAAAGTGTGTATAATCTGGAAATATATAAAGCCTATGGGACAGTAAGGTGTAAGAAATGAGATGTGTCTCATAAACCCATTCTAATATAAAATGTATTGTAAATTAGTATGTAATAATCTTCAGTCTCTCCCCTGCCAGGATGCATATCAAGGGCACGCACGCTTTCTTCTGTGACTTATAAGCTTTGGATAACACATGCTCTGACATGCAGCATTTGGTAGGAGCACTACCATGCCTCAAGCGGCGCATATGATGATATTCTGGGAGTCCACGGTTCAGAATAAAAGTCAAGAGAAGCACACATGGGCCAGACTGCATTCATGGAACAACTAAACAATAAGCTGTTGTTGTGAAGCAGATATGATGCAGACGTTGCTGCAATTACTCCTTTATTTTATGGTTACTGCTGCCTAAAGGGCCCAGATCCAGATTGAGCTCTTAGAGACAGCAGTTTACAAAGCATTAACATATTGGTGCCCAACATTCTATTAGAGTCAAGCTCACTCATTGCTTCTCTTGCCTAAAACATTGCCTGAAAATGTTAGGTTTTCGAGCTTTTTGGAAAAAAAATGTTAAAATACAACCTTCATAGATTATACAAAAACTGCCAAGGGGAAAATTAAAA
This sequence comes from Dendropsophus ebraccatus, assembly GCF_027789765.1. Classification (NCBI taxonomy): domain Eukaryota; kingdom Metazoa; phylum Chordata; class Amphibia; order Anura; family Hylidae; genus Dendropsophus; species Dendropsophus ebraccatus. The sequence goes on from NC_091463.1 coordinate 66,906,335, forward strand.
TCTCTAGTTCCAGATGGTCCCTTCAGTACACATCCACAAATAGAGGAGATCAGGATGTAACCTGTAATACATAAAACACAATATTCTCCATGCAGCTTAGTTCCCATTTTACCTTTATTCATAGCCTGTGAATCACTCAGTTGTGCTTTATGTGATATGACAAGTAGGTAATCCAGATGTGTATACAGTACAGACTCGAGCATTTCCCCACTTAATGGATATAAATGGATTTTATAGAGTGATAAACTCTATGCAACTCACTTCAGAGCTCTCAGAAGTCTTCTTCCAGGTCACAGAGGTACTTTGGTTGCGCCATAGGTTTTTTTTTTTGTTAACAGACATGACTGCCTAGCATTACTCTGCTTCTAATGCTATTGTTACTTCAAATTTCTTTTCATGGAGGATTTCATGTTTTTTTTCATTCTTGGACAATGCTTATTCTTGTACTCAGCTGTGTACCACAGCTCCTACACAGTAAGCGTACTATATCTGATAGCAAATCAGTCCTCTGTAGGCACTTTATGACTTAAACACTCAGGTAGCAGAGATTATTTTTGAAGAAGAGGTGGGAGGACGCAGTGGTGAGGTGGGCCAGAATGCACCATAAATGCTGAGCCACAACTCCTCTTTGACTCTTCATTACAAAAAAAGAAATCCATCCACAGACAGCTGTTTCGGGTTGTTGCCCCCTCATCAGTGTGGAGCAGGATTCTGGCTAGGTGGGAGAAATGCCTAGTAAAGCCATAAGAGAAACAGATAACTGATCTCAGGGAGACCAGACAAAGATAACACTGTCGGCTGCTACTTAAAGTGCTCAATGCAGTGAAATCCTAGGTGCATCGATCCCTGGGAAACATGAATATGCAAAAAAAGAGCCTGTGGAGCCTCATTTAATAGTGTCAAAACACAGAACTAGCCAAATATCCCTCTGGGAAGGACCCAGCCTAGGGCTGTCTCTTGAAACAGATATCTGTGGATGGATACCTGGCCTTAGTTTTTCTCTACATTAAATTATATTGCATTTTAATTACATTGACTGATAGGGCCACTTAATATGGTGGTTTCCCTACAGGAGCCACCCTTTGGCTAGTCCTGTGTTTTGAGACTCTTAACCCCTTCGGGACCAGGCTAATTTTCGTTTTTGCGTTTTCGTTTTTTCCTCCTTGTGCTTAAAAGGCCATAGCACTTGCATTTTTACACCTACAGACCCACATGAGCCCTTATTTTTTGCATCACTAATTGTACTTTGCAATGACAGGCTGAATTTTTGCATAAAGTATACTACGAAACCAGAAAAAAATTCAAAGTGTGGTGAAATTTAAAAAAAAAACAAAACGCATTTCTTTTATTTGGGGGGAATGTGTTCTTACGCCATTCGCCCTGGGGTAAAACTGACTTGTTATGCATGTTCCTCAAGTCGTTACAATTAAAACGATATGTAACATGTATAACTTATATTGTATCTGATGGCCTGTAAAAAATTCAAACCATTGTTAACAAATATACGTTCCTTAAAATCGCTCTATTCCCAGGCTTATAGCGCTTTTATCCTTTGGTCTATGGGGCTGTGTCAGGTGTCATTTTTTGTGCCATGATGTTTACTTTCTATTGGTACCTTGATTGCGCATATACGACTTTTTGATCGCTTTTTATTAATTTTTTTCTGGATTTGCACTTTGGGATTTTTTTGCGCTGACGCCGTTTACCGTGGGAGATCAGTAATGTGATTTATTAATAGTTTGGGCGATTACGCACGCGGCGATAGCAAACATGTTTATTTATTTATTTACTTTTATTTAAAACCTGGGAAAAGGGGGGTGATTCAGACTTTTATTAGGGAAGGGGGCTTTTTACTAATGCCAACACTTTTTTTTTTTTTTTTACACATATACTAGAAGCCCCCCTAGGGGACTTCTAGTATATACACTTTAATCTCTCATTGAGATCTTTGCTGTATAGATATACAGCAAAGATCAATGAGATCGGCACTCGTTTGTTTTCGGCTGCTGCAGCCGAAAACAAACGAGTGCCGAGTCGGGGACCGCGCCATCTTGGAGTGGTCCCCGGCCGGCATCAGACAGGGAGATCGATTACTGTATTAGCGGGCACGGCGATCGGACCGTTCCCGCTAATACCGGCGGTCCCGGGCTACAAGCGGCACCCGGGACCGCCGCGGTTCAGAGCGGGGTCGCAGCACGGCCCCGCTCTGAACGCCCGCACCCACGCGAGGACGTACAATTACGTTCTCTTGCTGGAAAGGGTTAAATGAGGCTCCACTGGCTTTTTTTTTTTTTTGCATATTCATGTTTCCAAACTGATTTCACTGCATTTAGCACTTTAACCAGCAGCTGGCAGTATTATCTTTGTCTGGTCTCCCTGAGATCAGAGATATGTTTCTCTTAAGATTCTTCATTACGGTAGGAGACCTGAGATATAATCCACTCCATGGACAAATTGCCAAAAGGTAACATGCTCACTCAGTAGCGGATTATAATAGGTCTGTTTCGGGCAGTAGCCCAGGGCCCTGAGCTTATGGGAGGCCCATGGCCACCCAAAGAAACGTATACTTTAAGTGGTGTATTGTCACCTGGCTAAAATTCTACCATGATTTGCAAAAAATCACAGCTTTTTTAGCGCAATTTGTACAAATTTTGTGCAAGATCAGGGAATTATGACATTATCTATCCACGCTAATTGTGCCATAGTTATGGTAGGGTGGGGGGCCCAGACTTGGTGAACAGCCTGGGGCCTATGGTAAAGTTAATCCGCCCCTGTGCTCACTAGAGGACTTCCAACTACAGCACACTGTCAGCACCTCAGCTAGGACCAGGGTGCTGACAGATTCTCTTTAAACGTTCAGTTTGTCAGGATTCGCAAACTTTGAAAAAAAGTTTGTGTTCATCTGAACCAAACCTTAAATGAACTGCACTAAAACAGCTAAATGATTACAGGTGTTCAGCTGTTTTAGTGCGGTTCACAAATGTGCTCATCAATACAGTTCCCCACTGATCGCAGCTGCCTCCACTTTCTCCATGCTAGCTCCACTCTTGTTTCGGGAGGGACAGCCTGCTCAGCCAATCACTGACTGAGACCCACAGGAGAATGCAGCCGCTGGATGTCCAAATAGGTAAGCATAGGCTCTTTTCTATGTGTATTAAAATGTGCAGCCGCCATCTTTAAAAACTTGTTCTGAACTTATTGCAAAGTTCGTAAAGAATCTCGGTTTGTGGAGCTCTGTTCACTCATCTCTAATGGTCTAATTTTTGTTTCGTGTTTATTGAGTGTACCGGAATGAGGTTGTCGCTCCCTGGACACGGTCTCGTTAACTGCCCATAAACTATTAATAATATCTTCCAAAATAAGACTATTTAATTATACACACCTATTACTTGGAGAGAAGTTTCTCAAACAACTGACAACGTAATCCGCTTTTCAACTTGTAAAAGGGATTTATAGCTTTGGCAGGCAAGAAAACTGCTACGCCAATAATATTTGATGATTAAAATCTGGTGCCAAATGCAGATGCCAGCACTGAACATTACAAAGTCCCCTTTTTCCCAAGAGACTCCAATCATGTTAATGTACTCATGTGCTTGTTAAATGCCATGTCTGCATTGAGCAAAACATTACACCATAAAACAAAACTAAAAAGCTATTTGTTGAACAAAAGTACAAAAAGTGCAGACTGGATATTTATAGGGGCTTTTTACCAAATTAAATTTTGCGGGCTGATGACAAACGTCACGGACCAGCAAAGTGCACAAGTTAATGATGTAGAGCCATCTAAAATATATATCTGTCAATTTAGTAGAAAAATAATGGATAGGTTACAAAGATTAATGTTTCTGTTAGTTCAGCCTAATAAATGAAATCTTTGGATCCGACCTGTTTTGCTTGTATAATGATTGTACCATCAACAGAGCATTATGTTCGACAAAACACTATACCTGCCAAAGGGATTTAATTTTCATTGGTACGCAGATGCCATGTTAGGCAAGCAAACAAGAAAAATGAGAAAGAACAAAGATGAAAAGACAAATGGGCCAGTTGTGCACGGCGTAATCGGGACATTTAGTTTTTTAGCATATGCAGTTGAATAGGTAAGAAAAAAATAACTACATATTAAATATCAAGGCATACCTATGTCATACATAGAAAATAGGGGTCCCATAGGAAGATAAAAATTGGCTCCTCTTATTATGGTGCTAGTTGGGGCCTGATGTTTGTTTCTCCAAAATCTCTCCATCATTTTTCAATGGCAGTTTTTCAAATAAATTTGTTTCCTAACAAATGCAGATTCCAGTGGCGGATGTTTATAATTTTGTAACAGAATTTTTAATATTTCGTAAAATATTATATATTAATGTACTTATATACTTATATTAATGCACTTATATTGCTTTTTTGCTTCTCTCCTATTACACCCTGTTTATAACCTATCATGTACAATCATGGTTGCCCTTCACGGTGTCCCTTGCATCACCACAGACTGACCCCTGGTCGCCTATTTTTCCCAAAATTTCCCCAAAATTTTTCCCCTTGGTTCAGAGAAAGATAAACAGCAGCGAGAGCGCTCTCACTGTGGCTTACTCCTCCCCATAAAGAACATAGGAATGCTCAGCGTGCCACACATTATTGAGTATGGGGAGGACTGGTAGCGGGCGGGAGAGATAACTGATGGCCAGACAATAGTTTGTCAGAAAGTTATTGAAACTGTAAGGAGACCTTAACTGTGTCATCTCCAAACATCCCACCAGGCATATTAGAAAATTAGTAAATGTCCTCCCTTGTGCAGTTTTTTTCTATAATTTATGCAAATCATAGCAAGACCCCCCCAAAGGGGGTATCCTGGCGGAATGGAAAGCATATGTTTTGTGTGAGAGGTCATGGACCCCCAGGAGATTAGGGCTCCAAGTGGTTACCCCAAATGGACGTTATAATCCACAACTGAAGGTTTCTCCCGGTTAATGGCAAAGCACTTTGGACAATCAAATAATGATTTATTTGTATAGCGCCAACAGGTTCCACAGCATATATATATATATATATATTTTTTTTTTTTTTTTCGCACAATACAGGGGTTACATTAACTCTTGTATATACACGTTACAGAATGAAATTATTAAAATAAAGAAAAATACAAAAGGAGTGAAGGACCTGCTGGCAAGAGCTTACAGACTAGGAGAACTGGGGGTGACTGAAGAGAAACATTAAGGGGGATATTTACTAACAAATCTAAAAACATGATTTTGTCAAAGATGTTTTGGCATAATTTCAAATCTAATGTGTTTAGTCAAATTTTTGTAAATTGTCTAAAAGTATAGTAAATGTGTCTTAAAAATAATGGTCTTTTAATTAGTCTAATAAATTCACCTGGTTCGGAGCAGACGTAGCGATGCGCCAATATATGCGACTTTTTAAAAAATTGTGCAGTTAATAAATTTAGCTAAAAAAGAATTCTGGCGCACTTTCGATCTAATTAACAACAAAAAATCTAATTCAAAAAGTCGCATCTAATTTGGATAGTCTTGTCTAAAAAAGCTTCATAAATTCATATTAGATTTATTTTGAGCTCAAACTAGATATATTAGACTAAAAACAGGTGCAATTAGTTTGATAAATGTCCCCCTAAGTGCTTAGTTTGCAATGGTCCAGCCATTGTACATAGAATCGGAAAGTGCCTAGAAGTTTTTATTGAGCCAGTACAGGCGCAAAGTGCATGAAACTGTCGAAGATAAGGCAGGGTATCCTCTGTAAAAGGACTTTACAGCATTTGCATAGGTTGCCATTATGGTATAAACATCCTTAACCCCTTAGCGACCCATGACGTATCTGATACGTCATGGTGCCGCGGGGGGTGTTCAGAGCGGGGTCCCGCCGGGACCCCGCTCTGAACGGCGCTGATCCCGGCTGACATGTGCAGCCGGGCAGTGCCTCTGTTAGCCGGCGTGGGTCCCGTTGCCGCGCCGGCTAATTAAGCACCTCAATGCAGCTGTCAAACCTGACAGCTGCATTGAAGTGCTTTATGCACACTATCCCTGGTGTCTAGTGGGTCGGATCTCCCCCCCGCGATGCGATCGCGGGGGGGAGATCCGTTCTTCTGCCCGTGCCGGGCCTCAGCGTCGGAATGACGCTGATCCCGGCTCGGCAATAGATTGCTATGGCCTGCAGCAGGCCATAGTAATCTATGACCGATCTCATGGATCTTTGCTGTGTATATACACAGCATTGATCTCTATGAGAGATCAGTGCTGTCTATATACAAGCCCCCCAGGGGGGCTTCTAGTCCATGTAAAAAAAAAAGTAAAAAAGTGTTTTTATTAATAAAAAATCCCCTCCCCTAATAAAAGTCCAAATCACCCCCCTTTTCCCATTTTATAAATATAAATTAATAAATAAACAAATAAATAAACATATTTAGTATCGCCGCACACGTAATCGCCCGAACTATTAATTAATCACATTCCTGATCTCGCACGGTAAACGGCGTCAGCGCAAAAAAATTCCAAAGTGCAAAATTGCGCATTTTTGGTCGCATCAAATCCAGAAAAAATGTAATAAAAAGTGATCAAAAAGTCATATATGCGCTATCAAGGTACCGATAGAAAGAACGCATCATGGCGCAAAAAATGACACCTCACACAGCCCCATAGACCAAAGGATAAAAGCGCTATAAGCCTGGGAATGGAGCGATTTTAAGGAACGTATATTTGTTAACAACGGTTTGAATTTTTTACAGGTCATCCGATACAATATAAGTTATACATGTTATATATCATAGTAATCGTAACGATTTGAGGAACATGCATAACAAGTCAGTTTTACCATGGGACGAACGGCGTAAATGCAAAACTCCCCGAAATCAAAACAAATTAGTTTTTTTTTCAATTTGACAGCGCAAATGTTTTTTTCCGGTTTCGCAGCATATGTTATGGAAAAATAATGCCTGTCATTACAAAGTACAATTGGTTTCGCAAAAAATAAGCGCTCATATACGTCTCTAGGTGAAAAAATGCAAGCGCTGTTGACTTTTAAACTTAAAATGGAATAAGCAAAAGCGCAAAAACGAAAATTGGCTTTGACCTTAAGGGGTTAAACATATGTCTACAAAGATTTACTTCCATTTAGAATATAAAAATTAAATAACAAAAAAAAGAGATTAAGCTATGTTCACACAACATTTTTTCTGCTCTGTTTAAAATGACGTCCGTCTTTTTGAGTCTAAAATAACGGATGCCATTTAGCTGCCTGGCCTCCCCTTAGTGCAATGACGGCTGTTAGTACATTAATCTAGTTTGGGATTATTAATTGCACTTTGGGTGTGTCTTAATTGAAAAGTCCATTGAATTTAATAGTAAAGACGGTCAAAGAATAACTAATAAAAAATGTCCGCTGTTTGTTTCTGGAAATAATGTTCATTATTTTGACAGCCGCGGAAAAAACATCCGTTGTTCAATACATTGTGTGCATTGGACGTCCGTCTTTCCTCTTTCTATTGACTTCAATGCATTGCCAGTGCAGTCAGTTAAATTGCGGCAAAAACGGACATTATTTTAAAAAGCAAAATCGTCCGCCTTTCTTTGTTTTTTACATTGTGTGAACGTAGCCTAACAAAGCAGTAATTCCCTAATATAAAATGATGTTCAGGGTATAAACCCACACACCGTATATGCAGCGTATTTACTACTGCGATATGCAGCAAATACGCAGCAGATTAGATCTAAATAACTGAACACAGCATCAAATCTTCACTATGACATCTGCTGCGTATTTGCTGCGTATTTGCTGCGTATACGGTGTGTGGGTTTATACCCTCAAAGCTACTTAGTTTACAAAAAATGTCCCAATAATAGGGCGGTAGAATATTTAAGCTGTCCTAGATGGCCTTTGGTTGCGCTCACACCTCCTTACTAATGATCCTTGTGAGGACCCTATATTTTGCTTTATTAGAAACAGTTTATGTGTTTGGAAAGAAATATATGTTCTCACACATGGACCATAAATATGGAGGTGCAGATAGTCTTATACTGCCAACAAGCGGGCCATGAAGCTGCCTTATTTTGAATTCATGGTCACCTTTTTGCTGATGACTTAATTATTTCCTCCAAAAGATTTGTTGGAGTTGGCTGGGGCAACTCCATTACATGTCCCACGTAAGAGTTAAACTCAGCAGGTTACGGTCCTAGCTTGCCTACTGTTTCTTAAAGAGATCAGACTTTATTTTACATGCCCTGGTAAACTCAAATGGAGAATAAGCCTGGTCATGTATTGTACTTTGACATAGGGCATTTCAGCTACAGATGAGTTTAGAGATACAGGTCCGGAGTTTCAATAATGTTTATTTGATTGTGATAGAGATTGTTTTCTTATTATCTATCTGAATGGAATTCTGCAGAAAGCTACAGATTAGAACAAAAGGTTTTCTTGTACACAAAAAGTTTCTTTCCTCTGAGGAAATTTATCAAGTCAGATAAAACAGATCTATTAGATTATCAAGCTCTTGGTTTAGTTTGGAGACCCCTCTAAACATCAGAAAAGGTGAAGATTGTATTGGATTTTATGAACTTGGCAGGCATTACACAACTCCCCTCAATGTGATTGCCTATGTGATTTCTAACATTTCTGTGAATCACTGTAATAACCAAAAATGATCCCTAAGGCTGGGTTCACACTACGTATATTTGAGGCTGTATTTGTGAGGCTGTATAGCAACCAAAACCAGGAGTGGATTAAAAACACAGAAAGGCTCTGTTCACATAATGTTGTAATTGAGTGGATGGCCGCCATTTAATGGCAAATATTTGCTGTTATTTTAAAACAACGGCTGTGGTATTGAAATAATGGCCGTTATTTACTGTTATATGGCGGCCATCCACTCAATTTCAACATTGTGTGAACAGATCCTTTCTGTGTTTTCAATCCACTCCTGGTTTTGGTTGCTAAGAGGACCTGACATGAGGACCAAATACAGCCTCAAATATACATAGTGTGAACCCAGCCTTAACCTAGAAAACAACTCTGAAGTCTTGACCACTAGGTTTCTCTCTTCTGCCTGGTGTTAGGTCCAAAATTTGAACCGCGGCCCGGTTCCCATGTGTGGCCCCAGTCTATTCCCAGGCATTGGCCCGGCCTAAAGCACTAGAGGCAGGCCCAGTGAGACAAAACCGCCTCTGTGACGCGGCTCCATTAGAATAAATGGAGCCATGTCCCTGGGTGTGTGTGTGTTGGTTTCATCACACTGGGGGCAGGCGGGCCTGCCTCCAGTGCTTCAGACTGGGCTAATGCCTGGGAATAGATCGGAGCCATGCTTAGAAACCAGGACGCAGTTCAAAAGAAGAACCACAGCACCGGCATCCCGGCGCCGGTCAATTCATGTAAAAAACGTAAAGCAATGTACCGGATGGTACATTCACTTTAAAGCTTGCTTCTCATCTCAGCAGCTATGTGTGTGTTGACAAACAGCCTAGCTCTGATCCCATTCCCTGACATAAAAAGAGTGACAAAAAGCTGTGCACCATATTGGAAGCCTCAGGGGCTCCACCTTGTCAGATATTTGTGGACAGCAGTGACTTTGTTGTGTGCTTCTATCCACGCCATCCTTGTTCAGTATTTTTGTAGTTTAAGGCCATGTTCACACAACGTAAGTTCTGTACTAATCACATTGTTGCTTACATTGTCATGGAACGGCGCTCTCATACCAAATGTGAACATAGCCTAAAGGTCTTTTGCAGTTATTCTTGGGTTCTTTTTCACCCATAAGAATTGTTCATTGTTTTCTGGGAATGATCATACTGCTAGGGACAGTAGTAACAGTCCTTCATTTTCTTATTTGTAGACAATTTGTCAACCATGGACCAGGTCTTAAAGAGTCACTGTCGTATTTTTTTTTTTGCAGAAATCAATAGTCCAGGCGATTTTAAGAAACTTTGTAATTGGGTTTATTAGCCAAATCTGCCATTATCTGCATGTAAAAAGCCTTTTCCCAGGTCCCCCCCTCCTTCCTCTTTTTCATCCACTCTGAAAAATCTGAAAATTGTGACTTGTTGCAGGAGACGTCCCCTGTCTGCTCTAGGGAGAGGGGAGGGGGGAGGAGGAAGGAGGGAGTTAGCCGGCAGCAGAAAGCAGATAACAGAGGATTACAGGCACCGAGCTGGGTGACAGCTGTAATCGGAGCTCAGACAGGTCACTGGTGATGGTCAGAACAGATAACGGGTGAGGGATTTGTAGATTAACTCTTTGTTGTCCTGTTTTGGTCTTTTCTTTAGCTCTCTCCATAGGAGAACAATGAAGACAGGGGGGAGAGCTTCAAACTGCTTTTTCATGATAAAAATGCATTTTTCGGATAATAAACCCAATTACAAAGTTTCTTAAAATCGCCTGGACTATTGATTTCTGCAAAAAAAAAAATTCACGACAGTGACACTTTAAGCAATGTTTTTTTAGCCTTTTCCTTCTTAATGCACCTGTATATCCTGTCATCTGACATCTTTTGACGTTTGTTTGCATTGACGTGTGGTTGGCACTAACCAATCTTTATTTAGAAAAATAGATTTGACAGTAAACAGTGTGTGCCTTAATTTAATTGGTCAAGTACTCGTGAAAACAACACTCCCAATCTAATCTTCATAAATTGAACAACTTTTGCCAATTAGCTCTATTGATGGCCTATCCATTCGGGCCAACCTGGGCGCTTATGGCTGTATCCATGTTTTCACAGACTTCCTAGGGCTGCATCCAACTTCTTCAGCCACCGGTAAACAAATGTTGAACAATCGGATTCAAGCACGCTTCAGTTACACTCATCTCTATTAGTAATTCAATGAAGAAATCCAGGTAATTCCAAAGAGTTCACTTAAGATCCTATTACACGGGGCAATCTCCAGGAGCAAGCAAACGCTGACCTGTCCTACGGGGAGCTGTGTGTGTGTGTGTGTGTGTGTGTGTGGGGGGGGGGGGGGAGCGTTGTCCCCAGACGATTTCTAGATTGTTCTGCCAGCCCACAGAAGATAGCGGCGGCAGCACACCGTTGCTATCATTGTCTTTCATCTTTCAACATCGTGCATGTCGGGCCGATCGTTGCTTTTTATCACACAAAGCGATTATCAGCCGTAATGGCTGATAATCGCCAAATATGGCGGATAACTTTTTCTAATATAGTTGCATCTTTTAATAATCCATGTATCAAGGCTCCAGCCACATTATCCCATCATGTTACCGTTCTAGATTCGCCCACCTGCCATGAATGTATTTCTTTACCTCAGGTGACATTAAAACAACAGTGTCTCTCTTTACTGCTTGCGCCAGATTTATCTCTTTATAGCGGTAATAATATTGACTGATAACTATTTGTGTATGCTGTAATGTGGGATTTTATCTCCTTTCAAAATAAATTACATATTGCTTGAACTTTAGGAAACATTTTATAACAGCAGGAAAACAGAAGCGGGGTGAGTGACTTTTCTTTGAGTGTTTCAGAAATCATAATATATCACATTGCAACAGGAATATAGTCATTTTCTCCGGCTTTGGTTTATATTTGTCCCAGGGAAAGACAAATTTCCAGAATGTACGTCATTCCGTTAGATATATAAAAATGCAGTGTTAGTTTCATATACAATCACATACAAAAAAAAATAATGCACCCAGATAGAAATGTTTGATTGTTGCAAAATTTGGCATGCAGTTTTATTTCCGGTAAATGATGGCAGGTGTGGTCTGATTACCACAAGAGGGCGTAAAAGTGCTCTCAGCCCTATAAAAAGGCTTTCAGATGCTACCTTTGGGTAGTGTACCTCTTGGTGAGAGATTTACTGCTAGACATGAGAGAACCAGGGTTTCGGTATGGACATTTTTCAAGCAGTCACTGCTTTACTGCTTGAGAAAAGTTCATACCGAAACGTCGCAATGGAACAATAAAGGTTCAGAGTTTGAATACAAAGAAATGCTGCTGCCTTGGATTTCCTTTGAGTACAATCTGATGACCATCCATTGTGAAGGGGGACATGTAGGTAAGGATAAGGAACGTAATTAATACTGGGGGTTCACTTGCATTTTTTGTCCCCCCCCAATCAACCTTAATGAATAGCATGTATATCTATAAGATATCATGTTTGTGTTCAAACGGACTTCTATCATAACATCTAACAATATATGGCTGGGTTTACACTACGTATATTTCAGTCAGTATTGTAGTCCTCATATTGCAACCAAAACCAGGAGTGGATTAAAAACACAGAAAGGCTCTGTTCACACAATGTTGAAATTGAGTGGATGGCTGCCATTTAATGGCAAATATTTGCTGTTATTTTAAAACAATGGCTGTTGTATTGAAATAATGGCAGTTATTTACCATTATATTGCGGCCATCCACTCAATTTCAACATTGTGTGAACAGATCCTTTCTGTGTTTTTAATCCACTCCTGGTTTTGGTTGCAATATGAGGACCACAATACTGACTGAAATATACGTAGTGTGAACCCAGCCTATACCTGTACTTCAGATAAATTATGCTTAGTTCCCATATAGTATGTACATGTAAAGCTTGTATAATGAGTCAGCCCCTTGCGCCTTGGCCCAAAGGGTGATATTAAAAACTATAAAAAAAAAAGAAGACAAAGTAATATTTTCATCTTCCAAGTAGAAAAAAAGGCTTTTAGACGGCACTTCTGTTTCTAGGGTGGTACACACAGTAAGAATAAATTCCAATAGTAATATAAAATTTCATTCTCGACACTCACCATCACGCTTCATAATTTTTTTTATTGTAGAAAAAAGTCCATCCGAAAAATACATACAACGGTAACAGGACGTCCTGTTACCATTGTATGTATATTTCTGATGGGCTTTTTTCTACAATAAAAAAATTTATCAAGCATGATGGTGAGTGCCGAGAATGAACTTTTTAATAATATTTTCATCTTCCAACATAACAAGTATACAGGCATATAAAAAAGAACAATTGTTGTTTACCCTTATGTAACCAATGTATTGTAAACATTTTTATTTCCTTCCCTTTCCTCAAAGAAGGCCTTTTCAATCTGTATACAAAAGAGTTTATAATTGGTCTCTTAGTAGTTCCCCTTTAAATGCTTAGTGGCCTATATTTACCTGGTTCTCTCTGACAGAGAAGAATAAGGAGTTCATAAGAAAAACAATTTGTAAAAACAAGCTTTTCATGAAGGACAAAAAAGGGACCTTGAGTCGTTCTATTATCTATTCAGACATTCTGCTCAGTCTTCTAAATTCTAAACACTTTATTTTGAATGTTGCATGATTGATGAAACAGATTAAGAAGATTTGGATGTGGACTGTATAACTGATGGAGAACAACATTTCTCTTTGAGATTAGTTTATGAGCCGTGTTTTAGAGAGGCACAGCGGAATCCTAGTGCATCAATTATCATCCATGGTAAAAGTTCAGTAGTCATCTATAGTCCATATTTCAATAATTACAGTTTTCTCCATAGGATTTATTGCAAAACAATATATAATTAACTATAGTAAATGTTCTGTGCTATGGTATTACCAGACTATTCGTTATTCTCATAGAGAGAAATAAAATATTGAAATCTGAAGAAGAATTAGAGATGCAGAGTTAAATACTCATTGATTTTCCTAGCTAAGAACTGATAAAACTGATTTTTATTCATCCCCCAACGGATATAAATTATTGGTTGGACATAAGTACCCATTATGCAGAATTTTGAACCTTGATTACTACAGTAGCTTGTTCAGATTGATAGATCTTTACTTTGTAATATAAATTTATTAAAATAAATGTATAATTTTTTTATTCATATACTATACACTATACAGTATGTTGAGTGGCTGTTGTAAGGCTCAACACAGGCCTCACTGCATCCACCAACGTTCATGTCAGGAACTTCAGCTGATCGATGTCTTTCAGTATGTTCTATCAAAGCTATAAAGATAGTTACAGTCTGCTGCATGCAGTCTGCAGACCACCGCTTTCTTCAATAGACCACCGTCCTTAGATCTTACGAGCAGCCCTTCCTGCAGCTCACAAAGCTGTAGTAGCACAGGCAGCTAGTGGGGAATGATGAAGAAGCCAGTGCTGATCTGACAGGCCCCAAGGGAGGCTGTCTGTTAGTAGAACTGTATATGTGGCAGTCTCTGCACAGTGAGCCCTGATCACTATTACCAATCGCTCTGCTAGTGAGGACCCGGGCTTAGACAGCCCTGCAGTTGCAGACATGAATGTTGGTGGCAGCAGAGGGGTCCCCTGACTGCTGCCACTCAACGTATAATAGTTTATGTAAAAAACAAAACATATATATTTACACACACACACACACACACACACACACACACACACACACACACACACACACACACAGTGGTACCCTGGTTTAAGAGTAACTTGGATTGAGTGTTTTGCAAGAAGAGCACACTGTTTTTCAAAATTGTAACTTGGTTTAAGAGCATTGCTTTGGTTTTAGAGCTCCCTGTACTGGGTGGGAGGAAAATTCGGGGAGTGGTATGGTCTGCATAGCTGGGTATACAGCACTGTACTCTGATCCAGGAAGTTTCCCTCACCTTCCAAATCATGGCAGATCCACTTCAGGCTGAAGCTTACATCAGGGGACAGGACTGTGGAGCTAATATCTTCATAGCTGTAACCCCTCTGTTCCCTGGCACAGTGTGCTGTATTGATGTGCCCACAGATGTCCTGCTCATTCCTTCATGCTCCCTGAAGTCTTTGTCAGGCCTGTGTTTCCCATCCTCTCCATTCCTTCTACTGTGCCTGCACTCACACACAGCCATACACACTGCTGCTATAATGTGCCTGCACTCACACACAGCCATACACACTACTGCTATAATGTGCCTGCACTCACACACGTCACGTCTCGTGCCCACGTCAAACACCCGGAGGCGGCCGGGAACCGGGCACCGGAGCGCCGCGATGCGGGATCCGCCGCTGGAACCGGTGAGGTGAGTGGACGTCTTTTTCCTTGGCCACCTCCTTGGTCCCAGTAAAAAGTGCCCCCCCCCACTGGAGTACCCCTTTAATGAAGTCATATACAAGGTAAACCCCTCCTCCTATGAAAAAATGTATGCTGATCTTATTCATACTTACCATAAATTTAAATCCCTTTGGGCCTGTTGGACAGACAGCTCTTTCTTTTCTATTCTCCCCACCTACCTGGAAACATATTGCCCCAATAAAGTCATATAGGTCATTTAACTGGAGTCTGTTTTGTTTCCACAAAGTTCCTTTTACTTACCCTTGTACTGGGGTATACGTTTATTCTATTTTTGCTTTTGTTATCCTGTATATTGTATGTCCATGTATTTGTGTAAATATGTGACATATTACCAATGAAAACATTGAAGCAATTTAAAAAAACACTACTAAAAATGTCAAAATTGGTGCGAGACATTTTTTTTTTTTTTTACCCCCAAAAAGTTATAGCCAGATGATAGCTGAGAGTTAGTAGCGAAAAAGGAAACCAAAAATGCCCAAAGGATGTTGTTTTTTAGTCTGCCATTTTTTTCAGTACAGTTGTTAGTGTTTCAGTGAATTTGAAGTTGCAGCAGCATTCTTTTTTTTTTTTTTACAGAAACACTGGTGTTTTTACTCCATAGACTGTTAGGGGGGAGGGGGATGTAAAAATACCAGAAATAAACTTCATGTCTATATGCGTTTTGGCGTTTTTTTTTTTCTTTTTGCAGTTATTTTCCTAATTCTTCCATAGAAATCACATGACAAAAAAATAACATGACTTGTATTAGAAAAAAAACCCTGCATGGACAAAACAGCAATAGTATAGTAGAGAAAAACAGCTATAGTATAGATTAAATATAATGAAGAAATGCAATAAAACAGTTGGCAGTTTTGGGGCTTTTTTTTTTAATGTTTGTGTGTGGAAGGGGGGTTTCGGGGGGGGGGGGGGGGAGATTAGTCCAAAAAACTGTGCAAAATGTGTTTATAAGGGAATCTTCATACCAGTTGTACATGTCCATTATGTCTTTTTGCATAAAAGCACATTTGTCTGACTGTTAGTTGCCTTGTGTGCACAGTGTAGCTGAGCGGGAGCTTTGAAAGTGTTCCTATCAATCTTTCCCAGTGTGTTCCATAATTATGACATTTTATTCCTATTTTTGGTATGAGGTGTATATGGGTGGTTCTCTGTCTCCCAGGAAGTCTTTCTAAACTTTTGTGATTTTAAAGTTGTTCTTCTAATTAGCGCATTTAGCAGTGATGGCTGATTGTCTGGGAAGACTCCTGGATTCTCAGCGGGGAACTCTTTATTATCCTTAATAAAAGCACTTTGGCATAGAAGACCAACGGGCAGATAATTACGCTTCAATGATCAAAACAGCAACAGTACTGTCTTTTTACTATTCCAGGTATTCACCAGGGAGAAAACAGTATAAAATAGATATAATAGGTTTGTAAAGTTCCATTGACTCCTGCAGAGGAAAGAACTTTAAAATCAGTTCACATCATAATACAAAAGAAGAAAACAGTTCTGCCGGCAAACATGCAGAAAACATCTAAACTATGTGACCTAAATACAAAACAAATTGTATATTCAGTATTATATTTTCTGTATTATTTGTCAGTGATAAAATAAGTGGTACATTCACATGTACTTAATGCTCTGGACTTGATGCTGTGTGTTTTAGGTATTAATTTAAATTGATGAAATTGTTAGCATCAAATTCTCCAATGTGTGAACATGCGCACCAGGTACAGAGTTGCAGATCCTGGCATTTTAGTGAGGTATAAGTGACAGGACTTTAGTGTCACTGATCATCACTTCTTAAATTGTCCTTTTCGTTACCAGATGAAGTGTCAAAGAGGTGAAGTCAAGCCACAGCACCACCTCCATCCTCCTCCAACCCTTCCTGCTTTGACTGATTGACATTCAGTCTGCCTGTTATCACTGTGGCACTTCTGCTTGTTATGAAAAGGATAATTCTAAATGTTTTCAAATGTTGACTAAAAGTCCTGTTACTTTTAAAGGTCGGCACCTGGCTGCCAGGATCTGCAGCTTAGTACCTGGTATGGAGCTGACAGATTCTCTTCAAAGGGGTCATCAGGTTAAAAAAAATCAATACAATACAAAACACCACTTTCTCATGTTTGTGTGTGGTATTGCAGCTTATTTCCGTTGAAGTGAATGGAAAAGGGCAACCATGTGTCTTTAAATCCTGGGGTGGGGGTGGGGCAGTCAATAAAAAGATAAAAAATCATTAGGGGATGGGGGGGGAATAAAAAAGACAATAGGGGGCATTTATCAGTATTCTGCCCAGGGTGTACGCCAGGGAAAAGGTGCAGATTTTCCCCTTTTTCCTGACGTACGTCTGCCGTATCCCCTGGGTAGGGGAAATTCTGGGGGAAGGAAGGGGGGTGTAACAAGGTGGGGAGGAGGTGTGGCCTCCTCCTACACCAAATTTATCATGATTTATAGAGATTTGCCCCTTCTCCCTGGCATACACCTATGATATCCCCTGCTCACTCGATGGGCAGGCAGGGGGAACTCGGGGGGGGGGGGGGGTGTATGTGGCAAGGCAGGGAAGAGGTGTGGCCTCCTCCTACGCCAAATTAATCATGATCCAAATCTACATCTGCTTCTCCAGTATAATTTTCTCCATACCCGTAATGACTTTTTTCTTCCCCAATGGAATTCTCCTTTAACTCAACTACCAGCATTGTTTATCATTAAAATGCTTTCCTTTAAGTTATACTACTACTATATGTAGGTCTATGTATGGGAATTTTATGTAGATGTATATATTGTAAGGATCTTCCCGGGGGATGGTGTATTTGGACACAGTTCAGCAGCAGACTTGGACTTATAAAAACAGCTTGGCGTTTATTTGCAGCATAAACAGTCCATCACAACAGAAATATAACAACACCGTGCTTTTAAGAACAAAACAAAACAAAAGGTCCGGCCCGTCTGGGCACTTACTAACATACAGGTCACCTATCTGACACTTCGATAAGTGGGTTTCGCAGGGTGTGAATAAGCCCCAGCAGCGGCTGTATTCCCAGCTCCCAGCAAACACAGCACCCAGGCTGTTCACTCCTGGCTGAGAGCTAACACTCTGCACACTGTGAGAGCTTTTACCCTCGTGTAGGCTCATCAGGGCACACCTGGCCGCAACACCCGAACTGGATTGCGGGGAAGGGAATGGCAGGTCCCACTACCAACCTACCCGCCATTCCAGTAAATCCAGGCCCGGAAAATAGAAACAACAACTCAGAAGCATAATACTGCTGAGTGACAGATCTCTCCTGGATTTACCATCTCACCATATGCAGTAGCCTGGGTGAGATGTACCTCCCCTCGAACACTTTTCCAGTGACATGTCTACATATCCCCCCCCTCTTTTTCAGACTGACGGTACACCATTGCCCCTTCACTCTGGTGAACTTATACTTATAACTAATTAACTATGAAAATGACACATGACGCCATTACTACTTCAAGTGCGTGGGGGTAGGCCACAGCTATTTACTTATTTATTTAAACCAAACAAGGTAAATGTAACCTGAGGGGTAGGACCTTGCTCGAACACCTTCGTGGCAAGGTCACCGGAATGCCAAAGCCACCGCCGATGCGGTGGGCATGTCTTTGTAGATCTGCCGGGTGGCCTCGCCGCTCCTTCTCCTTCTCCTTCCCCCTCAGCAAGGTCCTTCCCCCGCGCCAAGCTGTGACAGATGTAAACAGAAAACAATCAGCAACTCAAAACCAACATAGCAGAAAATTAGGGCGGGAGGGTGGGAAAGCTGTTCCTCTTACAGTACGACACGCTGGTGTGGTGACACGTGCTACCAGCCAGCTCCCTATATCAACTACTGCCCTCCCCCTGCCCTCCCCTTCCCTTCTCACATGACACCCTCGTGCTAGGGACGTGCTGCGCTCCCTGTTCCCCTCAGTCACAAGCAGTGCCTCTTAATCAGAGCCACTGCTCCAGACCGGAGGGCTGAGCGTTTTGTCCCCACAGACAGTGTACCCTTGAAAGGGCGTCAGCATTTGCCAGTAACTTTCCTGGCCTGTGTTTCACCGTAAAATTTAAGTTTTGTAGCGACAGAAACCATCAAGTCACCCTTGCGTTTTTTTCCTTGTTTAATTTCATCCATGTTAGGGGGGCATGGTCTGTCACTAACTTGAATTTTCTACCTAGCAAGTAATACCTCAGGGACTCTAGGGCCCACTTCACTGCTAGACATTTTTGCTCAACAATGGCGTAGTTTTTCTTGGCCAGGGATAGCTTTCTGCTCAAGTACATCACCGGGTGCTCCTCGCCATTCACGGACTGTGAGAGTACGGCACCTAACCCTGTGTTAGAGGCATCTGTCTGTACTAGAAACTCTCGCCTAAAGTCAGGGGTAACTAGCACCGGTTGTTGGCACAAGGCAGACTTAAGGCTTTGAAAAGCCTTCTCTGCCTCTGGAGTCCATGTCACCATTGCGGACTTCGCACCATTTGTCAGGTCAGTTAGTAGGGCTGCAACTGAGGCAAAATTTCGCACAAACCTTCGGTAATAGCTCGTAATACCTAGGAAAGCTCTGACCTGTTTCTTTGTGAGGGGTTTAGACCAATTCTGTATTGCCTCAATTTTATTTAGTTGTGGTTTCACTAACCCCCTCTCAATAATGTAGCCCAAGTATTTGGCCTCCTCTAAGGCTAGTGCACACTTCTCTGCATTGATGGTTAACCCTGCATCACTTATGGCATCTAACACCGCCTGGACCTTACAGAGGTGACTTTCCCAATCTGGGCTAAAAATGACCACATCATCGAGGTAGGCAGCGGAGTAATCACGATGTGGTCGCAGAGTCAAGTCCATCAACCTCTGAAAAGTGGCAGGGGCTCCATGTAACCCGAATGGCATCAATACGTATTGGAAGAGTCCATCAGGGGTGGAGAATGCAGTCTTCTCTCTAGCCTCAGGAGTGAGGGGGATCTGCCAGTAGCCCTTAGTGAGATCAAGGGTAGTTATGTACCTGGCATTACCCATCCTTTCTATTAACTCATCTACCCTGGGCATGGGGTAAGCATCGAACTTGGAGATCTCATTTAATTTTCTGAAGTCATTACAGAACCTCCAAGTTCCATTGGGCTTTGGGATTAGCACAATCGGGCTGGACCACTCGCTCTGGGACACCTCAATGACTCCTAGGTCAAGCATACGTTTTACCTCGAATGATACCGCCTCCCTCCGTGCTTCTGGTATCCTATAGGGCTTGAGGTTTACTCTGCTTCTAGGCTCAGTTTCAATATGATGACGAATGAGATGCGTACGCCCTGGGAGGTCAGAAAACTGAACAAAACTATGGGCTCCTGGGCACAGCTGTGAATTGGGCCCCCCGACCCAAGATCAAGTCCCTGCATCCCCCTCCCCCCTAACCTTGTGCTGTGCAGCCCCGTGTGGGTGTATATTGTACTGTAAAGTTCTGTATGGGTATATATTGTTCTGTATTGTACTGTATGGTTCTGTATGGTTGTATATTGTTCTGTATGGGTGTATATTGTACTGTATGGTTCTGTATGGGTGTATATTGTTCTGTATGGGTGTATATTGTACTGTGTTGTTCTGTATAGGTGTATGGATGTATATTGTTCTGTATGGTTCTGTATGGGTGTATATTGTACTGTATGGTTTTGTATGGGTCTATATTGTACTGTATGGTTCTGTATGGGTGTATATTGTACTGTATGGGTGTATATAGTACTGTATGATTTTGTATGGGTGTATATAATACTGTATGGTTTTGTATGGGTCTATATTGTACTGTATGGTTCTGTATGGGTGTATATTGCACTGTATGGTTCTGTATGGGTGTATATTGTACTGTATGGTTGTGTATGGGTGTATATTGTACTGTATGGCTCCGTATGGGTGTATATTGTACTGTATGGTTCTGTATGGGTGTATATGGTACTTTATGGCTCTGTATGGGTGTATATTGTACTGTATAGTTCTGTATGGGTGTATATGGTACTGTATGGGTGTATATTGTTCTGTATGGTTCTGTATGGGTGTATATTGTACTGTATGAATGTATATTGTACTGTATGGCTCTGTATTGGTGTATATTGTACTGTATGGTTCTGTATAGGTGTATGGATGTATATTGTTCTGTATGGTTCTGTATGAGTGTATATTGTACTGGATGGTTTTGTATGGGTCTATATTGTACTGTATGGTTCTGTATGGGTGTATATTGTACTGTATGGGTGTATATAGTACTGTATGGTTTTGTATGGGTGTATGTAGTACTGTATGGTTTTGTATGGGTCTATATTGTACTGTATGGTGCTGTATGGGTGTATATTGTACTGTATGGTTCTGTATGGGTGTATATTGTACTGTATGGTTCTGTATGGGTGTATATGGTACTTTATGGTACTGTATGGGTGTATATTGCTCTGTATGGTTCTGTATGGGTGTATATGGTACTGTATGGTTCTGTATGGGTGTATATGGTACTGTATGGTACTGTATGGGTGTATATTGTACTGTATGGCTCTGTATGGGTGTATATTGCTCTGTATGGTTCTGTATGGGTGTATATGGTACTGTATGGTACTGTATGGTTCTGTATGGGTGTATATGGTACTGTATGGTACTGTATGGTTCTGTATGGGTGTGCATCGTTCTGTATGGATGCATATTGTTCTGTATGAGTGTGTATCCTTCTATCGGGAGCAGTTTTGCAGCATCTGTGTGTGTGTGTGTGTGGGGGGGGGTTCATTCTTCTCCTTCAATGCTCAGGAGCAGAAAAAAAAAACACAAATGGGAACCAATCCGAACATGTGTAAAGATATATATATATATATATATATATATATATATATATATATATATATTATATATATATATTTAAACATGTTAGGCTTGTTTTTACCAGCCTCAAGTGTGTGGGGGCACAGCAGCCTGAAGGGGAGAGCACAGCAGTCTGGGGGGGGGGTGCACATTGCAGCTTTGGAGGTACAGATCAGCTACAGGTGGACAGGGGAAAGCAGCCTGGGGGAGAGGGGGAAGCTATAGGGGGAAGAGGGGTAGGTGTGTATGAGTGTGTGTGTGTGTGTGTTTGTGTGCTTTCTTCTCTCAGCCCAGCTCTGCAGACACCCCCCTCTTCTCTGTCCCGACCTCCCTGCTATCTACAGCTCCAGGTACCTGACATTTCCTGCAGTGGAGCCCAGGACAGGAGGGGGATGGTCAGGAAGCCCTGTAGCTGGAGGCCACTGTGTAGCTGGAGGTTAGCAGCCTGTAGCCTTCTGCTCTCCACACTGCTGATCTCCTGCAGCTGCTGTGAGGCCCCACACATAACCATCCCAAGGCCTGCTGGGGGCAGGAAGTCCCGGGCCTGGAGGAACATGGGACCAGTCCACAGGGGGCGTGGCTTAAAGGAGGGGGGGGGCTTCAGCCGCCCACATCACAGGCCGGCCCTGCAGCTTATTTATGTGAGGAGAGGAGAGCGCTGGGGCAGTGCGCAGCGTCAGTGCGGCCCTGTAATGTACTGGGGAGAGGGGGGCACAGCGTGGATCATCAGCTTCCCTTCCTTTCTGCAGGGTAGGTGGCTGCCACTGGGGCCCACCATGAGTCATAGGCCCCCGGGCAGCTGCCTACCCTGCCCAATGGGAAAGACGGCCTTGCCTGTTTTTCTGCAAGAACTCCTTAGCTTCCTGCTTCTGTGACACTGATAGGGTGTCACCAGTCTTGACCGGAGGGATTGGTTGTGACAAATGATTAACAGGGTTTGTCGCTACCAAGGATTCCCTGTCTTTCCAGGACTTGATCAAGTTTATGTGATAAACTTGGAAACGCTTCCTTCTACCTGGTTCGTGTACCTTGTAGTTGACCTCACTGACCTTCTCTACAATTTCATAGGGACCTTGCCACTTTGCTAAGAATTTACTTTCTACCGTGGGAACAAGTATGAGTACCCGGTCACCTGGGCTAAATGTCCTGATTCTTGCAGAACGATTGTAAATTCTGCTTTGGCCCTCTTGCGCCCTCTGGAGGTGTTCCTTTACTAGGGGCATTACAGTGGCTATACGGTACTGCATCTGTGCTACATGTTCTATAACACTCTTGTATGGGGTGGACTCGCTTTCCCATGTCTCTTTCGCTATATCCAGCAAACCCCTCGGGTGACGACCATAGACCAACTCGAAGGGAGAGAACCCCGTGGACGCTTGGGGCAATTCCCTAATAGCAAACATCAGGTAAGGTAGCAAGTGATCCCAATCCCGACCATCTTTTTCCACCACTTTCTTCAACATATGTTTCAGTGTTTTGTTAAACCTCTCCACTAACCCATCTGTCTGTGGATGATATACAGAGGTACGTAGGTGTGAGATTTTAAACAGTTTGCACAGGTCCTTCATCACCTTGGACATAAACGGTGTACCTTGGTCCGTCAAGATTTCTTTGGGGATCCCCACCCTGGAAAACATATAAAACAATTCATGCGCAATTGTTTTAGACGCAGTGTTTCTTAGGGGTACAGCCTCAGGATAGCGGGTCGCGTAACCTAAGACAACTAGAATATACTGGTGACCCCTAGCTGACTTTACAATGGGACCCACCAAGTCCATTGCGATCCGGTTAAAAGGTACCTCTATGATGGGGAGCGAGACCAAAGGACTGCGAAAATGCAATACTGGAGCGCTAAGCTGACATGTGGGGCACGACTCACAGTATGTTTTTATGTCATTGTCAATCGCAGGCCAATAAAACCTCTGGAGGACTCTCTCCTGTGTTTTATCCGTCCCCAAGTGGCCCCCAAGAACATGAGTATGGGCCATGTCAAGTACCTGACGCCGGTATGACTTAGGCACCAGAAGCTGTTCCACCACCTCGTCATTAATCTTAGTGACTCTATAGAAGAGATTGTTAGTCACAGAAAAATGTGGAAATCTTTTTTCAGCATCTGGGACCTGAGGTACCCCATTCATAACAGCAACCTGCTCTCTCGCATTTTTGAGAGTGGGGTCCTGCAACTGTGCAGTACCAAAATTATCCCTAGACGCCTCTAAGTCTGGAACATTCTGGTCAGTGGGAGGAGCCTCTTCCTCACCAGCCAGGACCTGCAAAGGAAAAGCATGATTTGCATCCTGTACAGTGTTATCATTTACAGTGGGTAATGCATTAGACTTAGGGGTATCCTCACTCCTTACAGGGGATTTTCTTTTTCCCCATAGAGCCCAGAACAATGGAAAATCACGCCCCAATATCACATTATGCATGTGCAGTGTCCCAGAACAGCCCTTCTTATGCTCATACTTTTATTATAACCTGTTCTGTTCTGGAAAGCTATGGTCCACTGCAAACTGCGTGTATTGTGCCACCCCTGCAGTATTCAGGCCTACTATTTCATTCATTTATTGCATGTATATTCAGGTATCAGTGTCTAATGGTATTATGTCGCCTCCTAGTGTTCAAGTATGGTACTTCTCATGTATATTTCTCTGTATATGCCTAATGGTGTGATGATGCAATGGCTGGATGTCACGTGACTGTGCCCCTGCTTCCATGGTAACTCCAATGGTCATCGAGCTTTTGGCTGTGGTTACAATGTGACTTCCTGTTTTACCTCAGTCTATTCCCTGCCCCATAGGGGATAGGTTGTGTGTTTGTCCTCTCTCCCTGCTAAGAGAGAGGCCTGCGTGTGCTCTGCTGCTCCAGTCCACTGGCTGTGTTCCTGTCTCAAGTCTCAAGATTCTCATCTGGGTGTCGATTCTTCAGTTCCTCTCATCATCATCTTCTCTAATCATCAACAGCAAGTATTTCATTCAAGTCTCATTCCACCCAGCATCTCAACTTCAGTTTCACTACTACTCCCATCATTCAGCACGCTACTCTCACAGCCTATTGCAGCATCACCCATTACTCTGCTTTATTCAAGATTGCCTTAATTCCGGTTGCATCCGGAGAGACTGTTGCTACTAGTTACCACCGTTACAATAAATATACAACTACCGTTGTTTCTGAACCTTGGCATTGGTGTGATAATTGGTGCCCTGACTAAGGACAATGAGGAATCGCATGCCCAGTATTCCCGCATTGTCAGGAGCCGGTTTCCAGCTGTATCACCCTCGTGCCTACACCGTGACAACACTATATCCTACAGCTGCCCCGGTTCCTGCCTATTAGCACCATCTATACTGCGGAGTGGCCCCTAGGGGCCAGGGCGTAGCACATTAGGTTTTTAACCACACCAACTTCATATTGTACAGCACCTAGTTCAGTCCCGACATTGGCCAGTACTATAGGGTAAACCTTGGTATCACCATGTATGCACACCACACTCATATGTCTTTCTGGCACAAAGTCCCCAGTCACCAGGCTGGCATGCACCAAGGTGACAAGGCTTCCTGAGTCCAGCAACGCCTTAACAGGGAAGTCATTGACCGTAATGTTGCAGACTTGCGGTTCAGTCTCTAGTCCAGTGACTGCAACAAAAGACGGTTCCGCAAATAGCGACTGACGCTGGCTAGCGTCACACTCCATGGGCTCACTGGTAAAGGAGCAATGGGCAGACACATGTCCTGTCTCATGGCATCTCCAGCACTGGATAGGGCCTGGTCTCCTTGGCAGGGAGTCCTTTTTTAGGCCACTTAGCCACCTGGGACCATCACCAGTCTTTTGCCCTTGAGACACCTCCTGAGCGCTCTTCCCTCTATCAGCACCCCTCCACACTCCCCCAATAGATGGAAGTCTCTTAACAGCTGACGGCGCAGATCTGGCACTCCGGGGAGGTGAAGGTGCTGCAGGAACATCACGGAGGTAGTCCTCAGTTGCCTGGAACCTCTCCACAAGGTTGACAAGTTCGTTGGCACTCCTAGGGTCGCCTTGTCCCACCCAGCGTTGTAGATCAGCAGGAAGTGCTCGGAGGTAGCGATCCATCACGACCCTCTCTAGGATCTGGGCAGGAGTAGACGTGTCTGGCTCCAACCACTTTCTTGCCAAATGGATCAGGTCATACATCTGGGACCTCACTGATTTTTCCAGACGGTAGCTCCAGTTGCGGACCCTCTGGGCACGGACAGCAGCAGTAACTCCTAGTCGGGCGAGTATCTCTGCTCTTAGCCGAAGATAGTCCTTGACCTCTTGCTCACTGAGGTCATAATAGGCCTTTTGAGGTTCGCCTGCTAAATAGGGCGCAATGACCTCTGCCCACTCAGTGAAGGGTAACTTTTCTTGCTCAGCCACACGCTCAAAGACAGTTAAGTAGGCCTCAATATCGTCATCAGCAGTAATCTTTTGCAGCGCTCGCTGCACAGCTCTTCTCACAGACAAAGGCTCTGGCACAGCTACTGCCACTGGCTGTGGATTAGCACCTGCAGACTCCTCTTGCTTTGCTATCAGGTGCTCAATGAGTTTCTGTTGTTGAGCCATCGCCTGTTCATGGCGCAAGTTAGCCTCTGTCAGAGCCTGTTGCTTTCGCAGACTCACTTGCATTTACTGCTTCATCATCTCCTCCATGTTGCTTGTCTGTTTTTGGAGTGAAGCAGCAGCCTTCACCCAGGACATAAGCAGCTGTAGCCAAGTTGATGCACACCGTTGCCCCTAGCAACCGTTTTGCCCGCTCCGCAGCACCAATTGTAGGGATATTCCCGGGGGATGGTGTGTTTGGACACAGTTCAGCAGCAGACTTGGACTTATAAAAACAGCTTGGCGTTTATTTGCAGCATAAACAGTCCATCACAACAAAAAATATAACAACACCGTGCTTTAAAGAACAAAACAAAACAAAACAAAAGGTCCTGCCCGTCTGGGCACTTACTAACATACAGGTCACCTATCTGACACTTCGATAAGTGGGTTTCGCAGGGTGTGAATAAGCCCCAGCAGCGGCTATATTCCCAGCTCCCAGCAAACACAGCACCCAGGCTGTTCACTCCTGGCTGAGAGCTAACACTCTGCACACTGTGAGAGCTTTTACCCTCGTGTAGGCTCATCAGGGCACACCTGGCCGCAACACCCGAACTGGATTGCGGGGAAGGGAATGGCAGGTCCCACTACCAACCTACCCGCCATTCTAGTAAATCCAGGTCCGGAAAATGGAAACAACAACTCAGCAGCATAATACTGCTGAGTGACAGATCTCTCCTGGATTTACCATCTCACCATATGCCTTAGCCTGGGTGAGATGTACCTCCCCTCGAACACTTTTCCAGTGACATGTCTACAATATGTATATAATGTATGTATTGAGGATAATTCTTCTATAACTACAAAACATAATACTATAATGATGGATCATATATTATATGTTAAATCTCACACGGGTTATTTTGTCTCTTTCAATACTTTCAGTTAGCTTTTATCATTTATTACACAGAATTTCCCTGTTTTTCTGGACCAGCACCCCTGTCATTCCCTGTTCACGTTACTGTTACATTTCCACATGCAAGATGGCTTTAAAGACTCATTTCCACGGAGGCATTCAGGCAGACACAATCACTTTTAGTAACGGACAGGCGGAATAATCATGCTACACTTGTTTTTGTAACTTAAAGCTGCCATTCCTTGTTCATATTCTTGCTTTGTATAATTCTAGCAGAAAAGGCATTTGAAGGCGTATTTGTTACAGCCGATGAGTTATACAAACAAGTTTCGTGTAGTCATTTTAGACAGAGGGAGAGTGAAAAAGAGTGATAAAATCCTTCCAGGATAAAACAGTACAGTGCAAATCCATAGATCTTTATATAGAACTACCTTAGTTATCCTGCCCATATATACCATCTATAAATGACTGACGTCAAACCCATCACATGCAAATCTAAACAAATGGGTCAAATTTTATGACACAGACGCATTGGTGGCTCATTGTTTGCACTTTTGCAAGTAGGACAATATCTACAGTTTGTGCTTTATGTTCTCTCTATGTTTCCATGGGTTTCCTACAGTTTCTTCTAAAACCTACAGATAGGTGGATTTACATTATGAGCCCTAATATGGGGACAGGAACTGATTCCAGTCATGTAAAGTGCTGGCAATAAGTTGCCACTATAAAAATAAAGGAATTATTATTATTATTATTATTATTATTATTATTATTATTATTATTATTATCTCTATATGCCATGAGATATTTAGGTTTTTGATTCTAAACCACAGAAACAAAAATTAAATAATTGCTAACTGTTACAAATGCAACATTCTTTAAAGTTTTTCGTGCCAAATGGACTGCTGGATGCTTGTAACGGACTTGGTTACTGTTATGATTCTGGGAGTGGTGCCCCTAGTGGATCAGGAATATCTATTAAACAGCAGGAAAGCCCCAGCTCAGCACCTGTGCAAACTGCTTTGCACAGGCCCCTACTCCAACTGCATGTAACGAAATGTGAAGAATCACCTGGGCTCAGCGGTGCAGTGCATGTAGATTCAGACGTGCACATAGTCATGATGGCTAGTGCACATAGCCATGATTGCCATGATAGTGCACAGTAGCCATGATTGCTATGATGCCATGATAGTGCCTGTAACCATGATTGAGGGTACAAACGTACTGTGTCTTTGTTGATCTTATGGACCACTAAACAAAGAATCTACCTGGACTGCACCGCTGAGCCCAGGTGATTCTTCACAGTTTCCTTATTATCTTTTAAACCACTACAGCCATGGTACTCTTGGTTTTGATTAATAAAATGTAGTTTAGTACAGTTATTTTTTGTAGGCTCTTATAGGAGTTGTCTCATAAGGACAATTAAGTTAAATCGTGGCAATAGTGGGCACCTTTTCTTTCTTTTTTTGACGTTGTGTGAACATACCCTTACACTGAGCGATAATCTGTCGAACCGCACATTGTTCTGTGTAATAGGGCCCTAACCCACAGAACAATAGCCATTTGTTATGATCATTGCTACGATCGTTTACTCCATCTGATCCCAGCAAAAGAATGAACAATATGTAAATTTATATATATATTTATTAAATATATAAATATTTAGTGAACATTTAGCAAATGATTAGCAACTGATTAGCGTACGACTAGCAAAAGATAACAATGATTTTATGGTCGGCTCCAAAGATGCACTCAACACACAAATAATTTTTCGATCGCTACCTGCATTCACCTGAAACGATTATTGTTTAAATTTGAACACTATAGTGATTTTTCACACAATACTTATCCCGTATAATAGCGCCTAAGAATAAGACAGATTATTCAAAGAGTCTTATGTACTGTGTTAAATCTGGGCCAATGTGTGTTTGTTGCAACAGTCATGTGATCTATTGACACTGAACAGAACAGCTGCCTCTCACCCTCCCTCAGCAGGAAGTGACAGCAAATCACAAAGCACCAATCAACCATCACTATATCTATCCATCAGTACGGCTGATATCATCAATCACGTCAATAGGTCATTGCTATGGATAAGTTCAATCGTCAGATCTTATATTTGTGGTCACGGGAATATGGCCAGATTTTTTTTATGGATTTTTCTTCCAGTTAGGGACAAGTACATATATTTCACTGACAGATAGTAAAATCTAAGCAGTATTTAAATCTGTCAAAAGAAATCCTCTCCACTGCATCAGTTTTGGTCATGATGCTATTTCCTATACTGGGCACTTCCATTGTAAAAAGGTTTAGTTCCATGGGGTAATTTGATATTTTATAAGGACACAGCAATCAAATGTTATTTCATTTAACAATCTATTTAAATGAATTTACAAGCATCTTGTATTCATTCGGCAGAAGCGCCTAGGGAATCCCACTGAAGTACTGCAAATCGATACTCTCTCTCCGAGCATAGTAAGCTCCAAACAAATGGCAACTTTAGAGAAAAGATCTGCACAGTTAAATTAAACTCTTATCATCCAACACGTACAAATATCCAAACATTTGCCACATAAGAGCATAAAACAGGGAGCTTTACCCATTTATCCATGATTAAAAATGATCCTTCTTGAACTGTTCAGAAACTATCAAGGCAATTAAGATTTACACTTATCTACAAGGGTTCTTGCGGATTTTGTAAATGAGGATGAAATTACTATTCTAATATACAGGCAGTATAGACAGTATATTCCTGTATGCCAATTTTCTAGTTTACGAAATTTGCAAAATGTAATGCCCCAGTCAATGTTCTAAGACTCTTAGATTGAATGAGACTTGACTTGAAGGGACATCTCTTTGCTTAAGAGGTGTGAGAGCTATTTTGCAATTGCTTGAATTAGTACCCCTCATCGTTGGAGTAAACCATCCCTCCTATAGATCCATGGTGTCTGATTTGAGTCCTGAAGTTTAAGAGATAACACCCCTTCCTGTTACCATAGAAAAGCAAAAGGTAAAAAATGTAAAAATAGATTGAGGTAAGAAAGCAAAAAAGAAAAAGAAAAGATCAGAGGACAGCACCTTGTGTAATATAGCAAGGGTGTGAATAGGTCCTAATAGAGAAAGGAACCTTTTAGCCACTTGGGGATTAGGGATACAGAAGTGCAGAAGGTAGGGCTGCTGGCTAGGTGGATTGAACATCACTGATGCTCCCAAAAGAAAGTTGGACCCATTACAACATGTAACTAATAGCAAAAAGGTTTGCTCAACATAGAGGGGCGCTGCCCATTATAATTCCAAATGAGCCACTTCTTGCACCACATCATACTATTACTTTGTTGGCTGGTAAGGGGGTTAGAGGGGGGGGTCACAATGTGACCCCTCTCTATACTGGGAGGCAGCTGATTACTATCAGTAGCTGGGGGCCACTGCTAGAAGCTGATACTCTGCACCGGCCTGTTACTTAACCATTTAAATGTTGCTGTTAAAACTGACAGCAGCATTTAAATGGCTTTCCATACCTGTCATTTGTGTTACGGGGCCAGAACGGCCCCCCCACAGTGAAATTGCAGGGAGCCGACCCATTCTACCAGCAGCCCGGGTACTGCCTGTATTCTGTGATTGCTAGAGGCTGCCTTCAGCAGCCCCTAGCAATCAAGTGCACATTCTATGGATCAATGCAGTTCAAATGTACTTCATTGATTCCTATGAGCAATTATGGTGTTGCTCATAGTAGTCCCTGAGGATTTTTTTTTAATTAAAAAATAAAAAATAATAATAAACATATTTGCTATCACAGCATGCAGTATCACCCAAACTATTAAATTATACTGCATGGTAATTGACATAAGAGTTTAATTTACTTTTTTTTTTGTTAAATTCAATTTTAATTCAATTTGAATGAATATTTAGTTCATCGTTATGAACATCCAGTGTCCATTAGCTAAGCCCCCAGGTGCTGTGGGAGCAACACTGAATGGAGGTCACACTGCTCTGGACTGGGTTAAATTGGGGACAGTATTCAGGCAGCTTATTGCGTGCCTCCAGCACCTCGTCCTGTTAGGATGACATAACACACCCTATCCTTTGGTAATAAACCATTTAAAATGTTCCAATCCCTCTTCAAGTACCCTTTCACCTCTCCTTGTGTTATACTAAATTGTCCTCTGCAAGGATGTTGAAATGTCTAATGCCCAGCAAGCACCCAGTGAAAGGGAATAATGCACACCAATTGACTTGGTATAATGCCCAGCCAGTACCCAGTAACTTGTTATAATGCACACCCATTGACTGGGTATAATGCCCAGCCATTACCCATTGACATGGTATAATGCCCAGCCAGCTTCTAGTGACTTAGTTTAATGCCCAGCCAGCACCCAGTGACTTAGTATAATGCACACCCAATGCCTTGGTATAATGCCCAGCCAGCAACCATTGACTTGGTATAATGCCATGCCAGCACCCAGTGACTTGGTATCATGCTCAGCCAGCACCCAAAGACTTGGTATCATGCTCAGCCAGCACCCAAAGACTTGGTATAATGCACAAAACCAGCTCCCAGTGACTTGTTATACTGAAAATTGGCTTCCCAGCTGCCATGGAAAACCACCCACAATCTATCTACAGTCTTCTCACAATCCACCATCCTCGCCTCTCCGTCCCTATCTCTCTGTATTTCTCTCCCTGCTCTAACTGCCTGTTGCAACCTGCTCGCCACTATACACAGCCGACTGGCCGCCTTCAGGAAGCCAATCACTTTATTTAGAGGGGAAGGGGGAGGTGCTGACATCACAGAGGCGCTTGCAGGTGATTTGATGTGGAGCAAGGGATTATCGAAAATGTATTTCTCCAGCCCAGTGACAGTACTGTAAGCTAACATGTGCATCTGCCATCTTGGTCGCCATGTTTAGCAAATTTGGTTACGAATCACTGTGAATTCACTTTGCAGAACAAAGCGAATTGATGCCAGATTCGCTTTTATCATCTATACTAATGTGACAGATCAGGAAGGTGCTGTAATCGCAGCTTATTTAGCGCCTCATCTGTGTATAATCACCAGGGACCTACATTACTATGTGATGTTTATATTAACTATGTATACAATGTAAATTATCAGCATCTGCACAACTCCCTAAAGAACATCTCTTCCTAAGGCTAAAAGACCAAAAAATTTTAATATTTTTTTCCTCATAATTTAGCAATATTTCTAGGAATGTTAGAGAGTAGAATACAATATGTTACCAGTTTATTAACTCACACCACATCATCTGTTCCTGCAATCTGTCTCGTTCCACCTTAGTTCAGTGAAAGTCTCCAAGTCGCTCACGCATAATTAACTATTTTGATATTTTGTTATTAAACATCTATCATGTTTTTGTGACACCCACAAATTTACTCTAATACTATTTAATACGATTTCTCAAGAAAGCTGCAAATTTTGGGGCTGTTATTTTCAGTTTTAAGTCCTTATCTACTATGCATGTATCACCATATATAACCTAATTGTACAGCACTATTGCATTGTGAAGAGTTATATTACCAAATATGTTTATTTTGTAAAAAATTCTACAGAATAAGAAAATTCCAAAGA
Source organism: Dendropsophus ebraccatus (assembly GCF_027789765.1). Classification (NCBI taxonomy): domain Eukaryota; kingdom Metazoa; phylum Chordata; class Amphibia; order Anura; family Hylidae; genus Dendropsophus; species Dendropsophus ebraccatus. The sequence goes on from NC_091463.1 coordinate 66,939,206, forward strand.
ACTTGGAAAGATTTATGAACAAACTCCCCCCCTCCTTTCAATTACAATCGTGAGTTTAACATTTCTCATCACCTGTGAAGAGAAGACTGGTATAAACCTCACATGGGTTTCCTCCTCCCTAATGTTGCATGATCTATAGACAGTGAAAGCACTTTGGTCCACATCATGCATAAGAAAAGCTAATGGGGAAAATCTAAACTATGTACCCCATTGTATTTGTATTAATTGCCTCTATGGTCAGGGCCGTATTTACCACTAGGCACCTGTGGTCCGGTGCCTAGGGCAGCACCTTTCAGGGGGGCAGCACCAGGGAGCAGGGGGAAGGAAACAACTTTAGTTCAGACTTGCCAGTAAATTTGGTGTCTATTAGAGGTGGAATTATTCAGGTCTGGTATGGCAGTGTTATCCAGTAACAGTATATCGGTATTGTTTAGGCCTGGTGTGGCGGTGTTAAATATGACCCCTGGAGCTATTACCTACAAATCATGTGATACGAATTCCTTCAGACAATATGCAGACTCCTCTAATCATTGATTAAATGTGGAAATTTGTTTGTTTTAAGCAATAAAATGAAATTAGTATGAAAGACGCAATTCCAAAACCACTCTCCCCCACGTTTCTCAAGATGAGGCATCTTCAAGTTTAGTGCCTAGGGCAGCAGCAGCTGTAAATATGGCCCTGTCTATGGTCTATACAGTATTTTACTGTATATTATCTTCAGGGCCGGCATCAGCACCTGGCTTACTTGGGCAAGTGCCAGGGCCCACAGCACCATTAGGGGCTCAGTCTCACTGGCCACCCTCACCACCTCCTTTTATTCTCCAATACCGCCGAATCAGCTGTGATAATAACAGCCAGATCAAGAAAACTGCAGTGAGCAGGCCTGTAGCGTGCTCTCCTACTTAGTTGTATCAGCAATCCCTAATAGAACTGACTAGTCGGTTGCTGGAAAAATCCAGGGAGGCCTGTGCTCCCTCTCCATCCACTCAGAGATTCTGTGTGATGAGGGACAGCTCTGCCCCATTACACAGCAGCCAGAAGAGACAAGAGAACAGAATGACAGTGGTACAGGAGAACTACGCTGGAGAGAAATGCACAGACATGATTGATATTTGAATTAAGCAAAGTTCTGCATTTACATAGTTTCTAGCAGGGCCGGCTCCAGGTTTTTCCGGGCCCTTGGGCAACAAAGCCTCAGAGGACCCTTATCCATCCACTATGCACCCATTATCCACACACTATACACAATCACTTAAAACACCCATAACATACACAACCACACATTATTGACACTGACTGACTGACTGACTCTGACATTGACTGACACTGACACACACTGACACTAACACACAGCACTTACAGCTCAGTCTTTTCCCTCGTCCTATCTGTCAGGCTGCTCTCCACACTGTGAGATTGAGGACCTTTAGGTCATGTGATCAGATCCTTTACCCTTTTCCCTCTGTGCAGGTCTGGTTCTGTCTCATGTGTCTTCTGATGTTCAGCACTCACCCTGCACTACAGAACATTAGGACATGGGGCCCCTCTCCCTCTCTGGGCCCCTACAGGCGCTGTGGGCTCCGGCACTTGCCCAGGTAAGCCCTGTGCTGACAGCCCTGATTTCTAGCCTGGATGGGACATTTGTCATGCACTACTTTGTCCCCATTTCAAACCCCATAAAGGTCAACTGAGACAATTTTGGCGAATCTGTTCTCTATGACTCTCAGCAGAGCGTCAAAAGTAAGTCATGAAACTTTAAGAAGAAGTCAGAGCAAATGTGATATTGTTATGTCCATTGAAGTGCTGCAAGATTTAAGCTTACAAGCGGGACTCAGTCTTATGCTGCTTACACATTGCACTCAGCTGCAACTTCTGGAATCCACATTGAATCACACTCTGTGACTGCCTGAGGGCTGTGTCTTTAGATGCCCCAAAACATTATATGGAATCTGTAACTTAGCCAGGGCCTCTAAAACTATACAATCCAAATGTTGGTATCTAAAACTCTGGTTTTGACAGCAACAAATCTTGATACACCCCCAGCTGCCATAGTCGATCTTCATATTTCTTTCTTAGCTAACATGAACACTGTACGGTACGAGCCAGGTACAGATTTCTTCCACCAATGCAGTTGATTGCATCATATACGATTGCACAATTGCTGTCCTGGGAGAAAGTGTCATTTTACGCCACTCATTTACCCATGTCCACTGCTGTCCTTGGAGAAATTGATATACAGTACACTGCTGATCCACCAAGGTCTACTACTGTCCATGACAGTAACTGAATGATTGACAGGCTGATTGACATTTTTTTTAATTGTCATTTTCCAATTTTTCACACCGTAACAACAACACATGTTGAAAAAAAATTGCTACTCTGTAACAGTCCAACGATTGTAGCTACTATAGTTTGACTGTTTTAATGAGATTGGTTTGTATTCGTTTTATAAATCTGCCCCAAAATTAACAAACCTCTTGAAACAAAATTTCAGCTGCTTCGCTCACATCTAATAGTTACCCTTAAATAACTCAAGTGTGGTTGGAATTTCTCTTCTTCTGAGAAGGTTCTCTTGTCTTTGGTGTTTTAAGCTTAAAGGGGTTATCCAGTGCTACAAAAACATGGCCACTTTTGCCCGTTCTTGTCTCCAGTTGAGGAGTGGTTTGCAATTAAGCCCCATTTACTTCAATGGAACTGAGTTTCAAACCCCGCATTATCTGGAGACAAGAGTGGGGCAAAAGCGGCCATGTTTTTGTAGCCCTGGATAACCCCTTTAAAAGCCACCATTCATAGGGGTGGCTCATAAATCGCAGGTAAGTCTCATTTTGTCCTTTGTTTTATTCTGAACACATTATTTTTTCTTATTGTTTTTTTTTTCTTTCAGTTCTTTTCAGTTCTCACCTGATGTGAATCTTGTGCTTATTTGTATATATCCATGCGGTTTCATTAAACGCTTTATTTCAGGAGATATTTTACATGGTATACTAAAATCTTCAAACATTATATGCTATTTAAATGATATATTTTGTAATGCTTTGTACCATGTTCACTTAAAAAAAGAGTAATACAGATAAAAATTAAAAACAACAAAATATTATACCTACTGTCTAAATTTAAGGTACAGTTAGAAGCCAAGAACTAGGCTGGGTTCACAATACTTTTTTGCGATATGTTTTTTTCATCCGGGAAAAAAAAAACGGATAGCAAAAACATAGTGTGAACCCAGCCTAAGAGATGAACAAATTTACAGTAATAACAAAGTGCAACGCTTTGTTATCTCTGGAATCGGCTCATCAGCCAGCTGCCTCTTACCTCAGTGCCGCTCCTCCCCGGGTTCTGGGAAGAGGTGGATCTCGCTTTTCCCAGCACCTGGGAAGGAGCGGCACAGAGCGGCACTGAGTTAAAAGGCTTTGCTTTGTTATTACTGTAAATACGCTCATCTCTAGCACTAATATTACATTAAAACCAAAGAAAAATGTATATGCTGGTCACATATGACGTTCACATTTTCATAAGTTTAAACTCATGATGAATATTTTTATAATGGGTCTAAAATGTAGAAAATATTTATGTGCAGTCATCCAAAAGTAAATTGCAGGTAATGCAATATTCATGCAATGCTCAACAACAGTATATTGAGTAGAGTTCAACAAATAGTGACTCATATATACAATGTTGTTTCCTTTTTCTCTTTGTTTACTAAACAACCTTTATATATTGTACTTCAATAAAAAAAAGGTAAGAGTGAGACATGTTGTTTGTAAATAATTCATCTAAACAATTGTATGACACCCAAGGGCTGAAAAGGACAAGGACAGCTCAATCATCTGCGGCTCCCCTGTGGCTCTCCCCCCCCCCCCCAGCTAGGTTTGGGAGCATTTTATTTTTGTGATCTGTAATTTGTAAATCATGTTATTTAGCATAAATGACTCCTTAATGCAGAAAATCACTTGACCACTAGGTGTCTCACTTACCTACAATTTGCTGTCCACTGCATGTTATTAGGCCAAGTATGTCTCTAGTAACAGAGACACCGAGACAGAACTGGGGGAATAGGGGACCGGGCGCAGATAATGCTGTGTGAGAGACCTGTGGAACTGCAAGTTAAGCCCATTTGTTTGCCTGTTCAGGATGATTTACACTGTTACACTGTCCCTGAAACATGAATCAAGGCTTCCCTCTCATTTCTCACCACCCATAAAAGCCATGTGCCTTGTAAAAATACTAAAATACGTATTGCTACATGTCCTTTGTGCTGCAGTCAGTGTAATGTGCCCCTCACCCTCCTTTTAGCTTATCAGCCAGAACAGTAGCTCAGTGCTTAATGTTCCATCTCTCATGTTGTACTGCTTCTATTTCTTTTTTGCTCACATAGCGCCTTATAGTTCTAGATAGTGTGAATCATCAGCTCAGTACACTGACAACCTGTTCTGTGCATTTTCACCAGCAGTGAAATACCGGTGGCTGAAGAAGTTGGATGCAACCCTAAGGCTGCCTGGAAAACACAGATACAAACATAGGCTGTATCCATGTTTTCCTGGACTTCCTAGGGCTGCATCCAACTTCTTCACTGCCGATCTTCATTAAAATGCTGAACAATCGGACTTGAGCATTGACTCATGCTCATTTCTAGACATGGCATAGCAGGGGGAAGTATGTGCTGTGATCAGTTAGAGAAGTAAGGGAAAGGAAGTCCTTTGTGAGTTCTGCTGGGACACAACCCAACTCTGGTCCTGTCCCTGCCCCCTAAAATGTAGAGAATGAGAAATTCTCACCATTCTGAAGGAGTAATGTCAGCAAACATGCAAGAATATATATTTTTTAAAGCAACATGAAAGATTTAAAGGGATTATGGAGGATTAGAAAAAATAAAGCTACTTTTTGAAAAACTGGGCTCTTGTTAGGAATCATAAGCTAACAAGCAGAGCAACACAGAGAAGTAAGCCCTAAACTAGACCCGTATCCCTACCTACTTACCACACTCTGCCCTAAATGGCAGCGGGTAACTTGGAGACAGTGATCCAGCACATGCGAAGAAATGGTTTCTTTATTCCAAATATAACAAGGGTACAGGTAAACGCTACAGTGCCAGGACCCCACAGAGACCCAGACGCGATTCATGCGCATGCGCGCTCTTAATTACTGATACTCCTCCCATACCCACCATTGTTTAAATCACACACATCACAGGTGAATACCCCAGGTGTGTGATAAGATCATTAAAAATAAACTAGTATATAACAAATGACTGCATACAGATGTTGCACATAAACTAGGGACAACAAAAATACATAGTAATTGTAATTATAATCATAGTGATGGTAATGAGTGTCCCATCTGACAAAATATGTCTATATGATACAAACCGCACTGTCTAAACAGGGGTCCGTGATAACACTTATTTATATATATTTATCTCTTGCATTCATTTTACAGATCTATAATTTATTTATGGCCACTGAAGCGGCAATGTTGCACGATATGATATCTGTTCCTCAACAGCAAATTCCACATGTCGGTGTTCACACCAATTAATAAATACGCATGCATTCACTTTTTTTCTGAAGTATTCCAAGCACACTAGACAGGTGTTTATCCTGGGCACCGAAGATTGTCCATCTTGTCTGATTATACTTTATCTTGTTTAACTTGGAGACAGTCCCTGTCCTCAGTAGGTAAAACATAGAACAACACAAGACAGACAAAACACAATAGAGAGAAGTCCGGGTAATAACTGACAGGTAGCAGAGATACTGAATCACTAGGCAAAAGTCAGGGCAGGCTGCAAACTAGAGAAGTCAGAAGGTCCAGCAAGAAGTCAGGAATAACAGAATAAATCACAATGATAAGAGCAGGGTATGCTGTATAGGGTATATACTGCAATAGCCAGCAACTACTACAGTCCCCATAAACAATTTATCGGGAGCCAGATGGCAGGACCAGAACTGATTGAATAGTGTTCATGGCTCCAAACAAAAACACCTGAGCAGAGAAACTCTCACTACCAGCATAGCCGAGACACCAGCATAGCCGAGCTGAAGGGAGTTAGAAAAGCCTGCCGGTGACGCGGACCCCACGGCAGCTGCGGTAGCTAAGGGTGCCATCTGGTAGCTGGTAGCTAAGGGTGCCATCTGGTCTCTGTGACATTACTGGGGCCAGAGCTGAGGGGCCAGACACCTACCAGCAGCATGCGGTTGCCACAGCAACTCCTCAATGGAGCGCAGGACACAGCGCAGGATCCAGGCCAGGTAAGTAACTAACAACTCTACTCTATAAAAACCAAGCTGGTTTGCCCAAAGCAACCGATCACAGCTCAGCTTTCATATCTTAACAAGCTCTGGTAAAATAAAAGCTTAGCTGTCATTGGTTTCTGTAAGCAAATCAGCCCAGTTTGTGCCATTTAAATGATTTTTTAATCCCAACCTAGGGGTTTGAGGGCACCACTAAGTTGCCACATCTAGGAATTGTCCTGATGCATGTGATAACTACCCTCGTGGGCCAAAAGACACTGGTACTATGCATTAGGGGTCAGGTAAGACAGGAGTCCGGGTACAGGCCAAACTCATAGCTGGCATAGTTTGTTCAAAGTCAGAGGTCAGCCAATAAGTCATTGAAGAGTATGCACCACACAACATGAAGCCGAACACATGGAATACCTAAAGCAAGACATGTATCAGTACAAAACCTAAACCATTTAACAGCAGAAAATAAAACCAATGTTTTTTCCATTATTTTCTCATATTTGCAAGGGAATAGGTAGCAAACTGTATAAAACCCCATCTGTTTGTCAATGTTGTCAATGTTCACCTGCAATAGGATAGAAAGCCAAACTATTTCTGGCAACATATGGATATAGCATTTTAATAAAACATGTTAGGCAGGAAGTTTTAATGAATACCCTGAGACCACAAAAGTGCTGCTCTACAGAATCAGAAAATGAACAATGTCAGGGATGTTAACCTGTGAATGTTGGAGCTGACAGATTTATTTAAATTTAAAAAGTGAACATATGGTGGAGAGCTGAGATACAGTGAAGGCAGTGAAGTGTGGTTCAGGCTTACTGTATATCCCCCTTCTGTATAGAGAATTGCCTGTACATCCCTATAGCGCCCCCATTAGTTGGCTGCATCTCTTCAGCCTCTGTATTAAAATTTACTAAAATATTCTATATTCTCTATTAAACCTCTTTATATTAATTATATAAAGGTTTTTTTGTTTATTTTGCAGTGATGAGTTTTACAGAGTTTGTTACCAGATGTAAATAGCAGCCAAAAAGCTAAAGCCCTAAAGTAAAGCCTTCAGCTGTTATTTACATTCCAAATGAGACACATGATGCCGCTCATACAGTATAACTAGTTGTTTTCCCAGAATGTCAAAAAATGCTTTTATTCTCTAGTGAAAAGAGCCTCCTCACTCCCCCTACCATCACTATCTTTGCTTGATTGGCAGTCAGCGGGAAGCTGCGTCACAAAAAGAGTCAAATATAGGAATAGGGGGCAAGGAGGTGTTATAGGCCTCAGTAGTTCAGGAGTTCGGGAAAGCATTTTTGACTTTTTGCACCAGAGAATAAAAGCATTTTTCTACATCCTGAAAGCACATACAGATATATTAATGGTACCATGTGTCTCTTTGCCCCAACTGCTATCTAACAGTGTCATCAGTTTTGTGGTTTTTCTACTAACTGCTAGTAAGATATGGTATGGCCACCCTTGTACCAATTTTATTTTTCTATTGTTCGCTTGATCCCTAAGTTATACAACTTTCTCAATAGTCTTCATGATAAACGTTTGACCACTTCCGTCATTACTCTGACCATCTACCTTCTTAAGATCAGACAGGGTTTCAGATCTTTCTCTTCCTTCTCTCAGTGGGGAAGGAGGATGTACACAGCAAACAAGAATGTAAACAAAAGGGAGAACATACAAGGAGGGCTGCTCACACAAGCTGTAGATAGGTAGGAAGGGATACAAAAGGCATTGTGCTGGGAAGAATTTCATTGGCTATGTACAAGTGTAGAGAAAAAGAAGAAGACACTTGAGAGACTCTAAATCACATCCAGCATGTATCTTTGTCACCAAGATAGACAAATAATAGACCATCAAACTTTAGCAGCAGTTTTTATATAGCTGTGAACAAGATTTGCACATTATTGAGGAGAGTTCTTAGATAATTTCTCCCTAAAAATGTGTTTTTGTTGTCCAATATTACAAGTATGCCTTGTGTGCACAGCCCTCTTCAGATCATGCCACAGCAGTTCAATAGGGTTACAGTCAGGAGTCTGACCCTACCCTTATTGAGATGGTATGACGTGACCTGAAGAAGGCTGTATGCACATCTTTTTCTACCATAACCTGCCATTTGTAAGCTAAAACAACCAAAACTCCAGGCTAACACATTGCAGCAAACTACTAGAGAGAGTGGTGTTCAGTGGCTGCTGCTGGTTTATTTAGCTCGCAGAGCATTGGCTAGAATGGCGTTTGCTTCTTAACTAAAAGCAGGATAAATGAAAAAGGTTTAAAGGGAATGTACCATGTGCACATGAATAGAATGGTGCCGGCGAGGGGAAGCTGGTGCCCCAGTCCATTCTTTGAACCGTGGCCGGGTTGCCGCGCATGGTGTCTGTCTATTACCAAGCACAGACCTTTGCTGAAGCAGTGGAGACAGGCCAGCCCCACCCCAGTGGGAGGAAACCCCTACCCTCCCATTGATTCTAATGGAACCACGTCACAGAGGGGAGGGGTTTCGTCACGCTGGGGGCAGGGTGGGCAGGTGCTTCAGGCCATTCCGGTGGTCGGTATTAATTCCAGCATTGTGCGCGGCAGCTGGGCTGCAGTTCAAAAAAAGGACTTCCCCTCGCCGATGCCAGTCTATTCATGTGCAACACTTAAAGCGAATGTATCTGATAGTACATTCGCTTTAAAGCCAGTGAGTGTACTTATTCACTGACAGCAAATACTTATTTTGAATACATTTACCTTTAACATCCAAACAAGAAAAAAAGTTAAAGTGATAAAAAATGAACAATTTTAAAATAATCCCTGACCTGACCTAGAGTCAATGAGTATCCAATAGCTATATACATATTAACCTTTCCACATGTAGTGGAAGCGATATCTCCTTATAATTAAATGCCATAGCCCTTTTTGCCCTCCCCCTTTCAGACGAGCGGTTCTTACTAGCTGCAATGTAAAACGAGGACTCGCATCCACATAGTATTCTCCAAATATTGATTCCCTATTTTATCTACTGTGAATGCAATCTCTGGAAGACTCCAGTCCTTCTCACAATATTGATTTCTCTCTAACAATTACATTCCATCATTAGAATATGTCCCCATGGAATTATCTCTATTAATTTTTATGGTGGTGATTACAGCAATTTCATGAAGAGTTATTATGGGCGGCTCTGATCACTGTGTTATACTACTGTAAAACATCTTGTTTGATGGCGATTCATAATATCTTCTAATTCAGTTGAAATACTTTTCTATCCTTCCACATGACAATAAAATCATTGACTAAAAATATAATGTACAAATGGAAAGTGTACATTTCTATGCACATGTCGTCTATCTATCTATCTATCTAGCTATCTATCTGGTAGTTTATCGTTTTATCACGTAGTACCTGCTGTCAACTAGGCATAAACTGGACAAGGTTATAATTTTGTGATTTTGATAGAGGATAATAGGACATCTTTTCTTGAATAAGAATGTGAACTGGTACTGTGTACTGTGAAAATATAAGAAATTTTGTTACATATCTTAGAGAAAAATGCCTCTCCCCACCTATAAACCACTTTGTCTCCCCCTCAGATTATCAGCCTGCTGAGGTTCTTATTGTTGCTTATAAAAGAATATAGGAAAAAAAGAAGGAATGAAAAAGGAAAGGGTAGAGAAAGACAGAGACATGGACATGGCTAGCCAGACTAACAGTTTAAAGGGAACCAGTCACTAATACAATGCTATATAACCTATCACCATCATATTATAGAGCAAAAAGAACTGAGCAGATTGATATATAACTTTGTGGGAAAAGATTCAGTATAACTTTAAACATCTTGATTGAAATACCTGCTCTTTCTGTGTTAAGGAGTCCAGTGGGCGGTGTCACTCAATGGACTGGACTCTTTAACATGGACTCAATAAGTTTAAAGTTCTAATGATTTTTCCCCATAAAGATATATATCAATCTGCTCAGCTCTTTCTGCTCTATAACATGCTGATAGCTTAGGTAGCATTTTCATGGTTCCCTTTAAGTGTTTCAGTGCTTGATTCAAAGCTTAGACTGCTCATTTCTGATGTGTAATCTCTTCCATGCTCTCCGGAGAGTGGGCTAGGGACTGGGATCTTTTTTTAATTCTTGAGAAATAATGACAACTAGTCTTCCCCATTATGAGTCTGATCTCAGGGGACACTAAATAACGCCCACAGAGAAGAAAACTGATGAAAAAAATTCAGTATCCATGTCAGATATTGGTTGGCAATAGTGCATTTTTTTACTGTACGCAAACAGCTTATTCTAAAAATTCACCATGTCTTGTTATATAGTATCATAGCGGGAGATAGGCTGATCTGCTTAGTTTACATTTGCAGAGGTTGTTGGTGATTTACAGCCGTCTACAAAACTGCAGACAGTGTATTGTTACTAGAGATGAGCGAACCGGTTTGGCCGGTATGGGATCTTTCCAAAAGTCCGAGTCCGATTGGATTAGGATTTTTGGAAGTCCCCTCCGATTTTTTTTTTCTTTCTTTCTAAAATGGCAGCCTCCATTTTAGAAAGCAGAAAGTGTTCTGGGTGGGAAAAGCGCTTTCCCATGATGCCCGGAACACATCCAATCAGCAGGGATCTTGCAGTAGCCCATCTCCTGTGTGACGTCAGTATTGCTTCAATAGGAGCGGTCACATGACCGCACAACGCAGTCTGCAGAGAGAGAGAGAGAGAGAGAGAGAGGAAAGAGACTAGCAGTGCACACAGCTCGTCATTGTCAAAACGCTGCTGGTGCTGCTGTACTACTGACTACTAAAAAGATATTGTAGTAAAGCAAAGACCAAAAGATTAGGAAAGCGGGGAGGAGAAACATATAGTGATTGAAAGAGAAATATAGAGAGGGCGAAAGATAGATAGATTAGGCATAGGAGAGCAAAGGGTGCACGGAACAAAAACGTGCTATACAGATAGACAAGTCCTATAGTTGGATCCTTGTGATAATGTCTATCACATACGTGTTATCCTGAGAGACAAATATACCTGGTGCATGTGTGTAGCATAAAACTATTAAAAAAAAGTGCTATACAGATAGACAATTCCTATAGTTGGACCCTTGTGATAGTGTCTATTACATATGTGTTATCCTGAGAGATAAATATACCTGGTGCATGTGTGTAGCATAAAACCTTTTTCCTGCATAGACCCAGTAATGGTGAATTTCCTGCATAGACCCTGTAATGGTGAATATTGAAGTCTAAAAAAAAAAAAGTCTTTGAGATATTGAAAAGATAATGATGTTACTGACATGAAGAGCCCTAAATTCAACCAAATACACTACCCCCGTATATAGATGCTTTAAACTATGAAATCCGAAGAAATCCGAAATTCGGTCGAACCAAACTTTTCAAAAAAATCCGGAAGTCTGGTCAGAACAAACTTTTGAAAAGTTCTCTCACAGCAGAATGAGCATGAAGTTTCCAGCTGGTAATCACTTCTCCCAATGTGCGTATAATGGATAAAAGGGTAAGTGGGCTCAGCATAGTGCAGGCCTGGCCATGACTAAAGAATTATTGAGATTGAGCAGGGATTAGTAGATGATAAAGGAACGGGCTGGAAAAACCAAAGTAACTGGGACCCTAAAGGCCCTATTACACAAATCGATTATCGTCCATATTTGGTCGATTATCAGCTATTATGGTCGATTATCGCTTCATGTAATAAAAGGCAACGATCAGCCAACATTATGTCAGACAATTGTTGTCTTTTAATATCTTTCAACAAAGATGAACAATGATAGCAATGATTTGCTGCTGTCGCTCCGTATGACAGGAGCGACAGCAGCAGATATGGGCACTCACCCGAACATCCCTCCCGTACCTCCCCGCGGCCCCCCCTGCACTTACCTGGTTGCTGTTGGCGCATGTAAATACGCTGGCAGCATGTGGGGAACAAGGAACAAGCGAGTGACTTCCGCTGATCGTCCCATGTAATAGGGGTTTAAGGGCCACATTTGGAATCGGTGAGTGCCGATCTGCTCAAGAGAATCTGGCTTGAAAATTGTGCAGCAAAAGCTGTATATATATTGTTAGTAATGTCCGTGCAGCCCTTGCCTTAAAGTAAGAGGTAGAAGTATTAAATGTCATTCCATTGCCAATTTACAATACCTTGATCGTGGTAGGTGCCTAGACCCCTGATTTCAATTAGAGCTGAGCTACAGTAGCTGGGATGAAGCGCAACTAGCATGAAACAACCATAGCTGTGGGCGTCTGGCATCCTCTCTGATACCTGTCCGTGTTTGTATGAATTCACAGATGAAATAAAGAAGTGTTTGTTTTTCATGCAACTTAAGGTGAGTGCCATATTCTTTCTTCTCTCAAGACTGATCTGTAACTATATCAGGTCTGATGCCGCCCAGCAGTTCCTGACACAGCCATTGATGGCAGCAGAGGGCCAATATAATATTACAAATTTAAATAACTTTATAAAAGGTATATTTACAGTGGTGCCTTGGATTACGAGCTTCTAATCCAAATCACTCTTCAACCAAAGCAAATTTTCCCTTAAGAAATTACTGATATACAGACAATTGGTTCCACACTCCAAAAATAATGATTTTTTAAAATTCTGAATAACTTGTAAAACAGATGGAACAAACATTTAGAGCCAGGTGAATATGTCACATAATAAGTTACTGTACAGTTTAGCAATCAGCATGTGGAGTATAATGTATAGTATGTACATAAACCTGATGAAACAGCAGCAGTTTGTAGATACAGGATGGAGCTGCAGATCCCCATAATGCAGTAGCGTAGTACAACATGCTAGAATAGAGAAGCAGGGCTGTCAGAGTTCTGTGTAGTCACATGACAGCAATGGGGAAGGGAGTTGTTTGCAGAAATTGGGAAGAATCACAGCTGTGCAGGTGGACAGTGACAGAAACTTTTCTATAAAGCAGTGTGAATGGCTGAGTGTAAGTGCAGGCGCATTATAGCAGCAGTGAGTATAGCTGAGTGTAAGTGCAGGCACATTATATCAGCAGTGTGTATAGCTGAGTGTGAGTGCAGGCACATTATAGCAGCAGTGTGTATAGCTGAGTGAGAGTGCAGGCACATTATAGCAGGAATGGAGTGTATTACCTCCACAGTCCTGTCCCCCGCGGTAAGCCCCAGCCTGAAATGGATCTGCTATGATTTGGAAGGTGAGGGAGACTTCCTGGATCAGAATACAGTGCTGTAGACCACTGTATATATGTAATATATATATATATATATATATATATATATATATATATATATACATACATACACACACATATAGTTATTTGCCGGTACACCCAGGCACAATAACAAGATTAGTAATGTAAGTTAACACAGATTAAAGGATGTAGCCTCCAGAACTCCTTGTAAGGTACAGCCAACATCCACGATCAGTATATCTTAAAGTTACTATTAAATCAGCCGTTATCCCATAGCTAACACTTTCTCACATTCCTAGGGATTTACATTTTGAACTTGCTTATTTGACTCAGCAGTCATATTCACATAAATAATTTTTTTTGAAAAGTTGAAACCACTTGTCTCCACATAATGAGCCCTTTTGTGATTAGCGAGAGAAAGACGACAAAATGAGCGCTAATGAGCATTGTCGCTGAAGAAACGGAAATACACTTTTCAAGCTGGTTCGTACAGAATGAGATCTGAAAGTATTTCTTCTTGAATGCCTTTCTATAATAAGATTGGTTACGCTTATACTGTGGATTCAGGCTTTATGATTGTTACTGGCAGATGGTATCATTCATCAGCATTTTTATATGGGAGGGGTATGTGACCGGGTTGTATGACTTCTCTGGCATAAATAAGTTCAGTATAGAAGGTTACTTAGTAAGGCTATAATAACACAATGTATAAACAACGGCTGTTATTTCGCACTCAAACAATGACCGTTGTTTTGAGCATCAAACAACGGCCTTGCTTTAAATGCAAATTGCACTGGTCCATGGACAACAGCCGGACATGCTTAATATTTCCACGGCCGCTGTTCAATATATTGTATAAAACAACGGCTATTGCATCATTGCATTATGAAAGGAAGGGCCATTGTATAAATTGAAAACAACAGCCATTGTTTTCATAAAAAAATATGTTGTGTGTACATAGCCCAAAAATATGACATAGTATTTATGTATTGTCCAATTCCAAGAAAATTGTCAATTGCACCCTACCAGTCGGAGACAGATTGACTCCACAAATCTTGGTGCCATTATTTAAATAAAGGAAACCTATCATCAATTTCATGCTGCCTGAACCACAAGTGATCAGGGTGGTGCCTGGTGACTTCTGCCTGCCTTCATAGCTTTGTATAATATATCTCTCCCTATACCCATATCTTCCTAATTAAGGCTGGCGGAAAAAGCTACTGGGAACCACCCTGATGACTTGTGGTTCAGGTAGTATAAAAGTGATAACAGGTTCCCTATATACTGGCAGTCAGATACAGATATCTAAGGGCCTTCCATAAAAAAGCTGAACTTTGTACTACTGTATATTTATGCAAGGAATTTTTAAATAAAGTTTTATACAGACAAATAGAATCCTTTAACCCCTTAAGGACAGAGCCTGAAATGGCCTTAATGACAGAGACAAATTTTATGAATATGACCTGTGTCACTTTATTCATTAATAACTTCGGGATGCTTTTACCTATCCGTCTGATTCTGAGATTGTTTTCTCGTGACATATTGTACTTTACATTTCTGGTAAATTGGAGTCGATACTCATAATGAATCTTTATGAAAAAAACCCAAATAATGTGAAAAAATGTGAAAAACTGCATTTTTCCAACTTTGAAACTTTTTTGCGTATACAGAAATTGGCTATACCACATAAATTATATATTAAATAGCATTAGCAACATGTCTACTTTATGTTGGCGGCATTTATTAAACGATCTTTCATTTTTTTTAGACGATAGGAAGCTTAAAACATTAGCAGCAAATTTCCAAATTTTCAGTAAAATTTCAAAATCAGATATTTTTAGGGACCTGTTCAGGTTTAAAGTGTATTTGAGGGGCCTGTATGTTAGAAAGCCCCACAAAGCACCCCATTTCAGAAACTGCACCCCCCACACTCTGCAAAAGCACATCCAGAAAGTGTTTTAACCCTTTAGGGGAGTCACAGAAATAAAAGCTAAGTGTGTAAGAAATTTGAACATTTAAATTTTCTGTGCAGAGATTTTATTGTAATCCAATATTTTTCATAATTATAAACCTATTACCAGAGAAATGCACCCCAATAATTATTGCTCCGTTTCTACAGTTTATAGAAATACCCCATATGTGGCCCTATTGCGCTATTTGACGCAACCACAAGCCTCAGATACAAAGGAGCGCCTAGTGAATTTCAATGCCTCCGTTATATCTGGTCATTTCTGACTGTACCACTTCAGGTTGGCAGAGGCTCTGGGGTGCCAAAACCTAAAAAACACCCCTAAAGGGACACCATTTAGAAAACTACACCCCTCAAGGAATGTAACAAGGGGTGCAGTGAGCATCTTGACCCCACAGGTGCTTCACAGATTTTCCGAACAATATGGCGTGAAAAAAGAAAATTTTTTTTTTTACACTAAAATGTTGTTCTAGCCTTCAATTTTTCATTTTCTTAAAGGGATAAGAGGAAAAAAAAGACACAAAATGTGTAGCGCAGTTTCTCCCCAGTACGGAAATACCACACATGTGGCGATAAAGTGCCAAGGGGGCGCAGGACGAGCCTCCAAAGTGAAGGAGCGCCAATTGGCTTTTGGAAGCTGAATTTCACTGGAAAGGATTTCAAGGGCCATGTCGCATTTACAGAGCCCTCGTGCTGCCAAGACACTGGAAACCCCCCACAATTGACCCCATTCTGGAAACTACACCCCTCAAGGAATCTAACAAGGGGCACAGTGAGCATATGGACCCCACTGGTGACGGGCACAAATGTGGAACAATGTGACGTAAACGTAAAAAATTTTATTTTTTCACTTTCATGGCACAAATGTGCCCGTCATCAAAGGGTCCATATCCTCACTGCCCCCCTTGTTAGATTCCTTGAGGGGTGCAGTTTCCAGAATGGGGTCATTTGTGGGGGGTTTACAGTGTTTTGGCAGCACGAGGGCTCTGTAAATGCGACATGGCGTTCATCATCCATTCTAGCCAAATCCAACCTCCAAAATCCAAATGGCGCTCCTTCCCTTCGGAGGCTTGCCCAGCGCCCACATGGCGCTTTATGTCCACATGTGGGGTATTTACAGACTCGGGGGAAATTGCTCTACACATATTGTGTGTTTTTTTCTCTTTTAACCCCTTGTGAAAATGATAAATTCAAGGCTAAACCAACATTATAGTGTAAAAAATGTAATATTTCATTTTCACGCCACATTGTTCCACATTTGTGCCCGTCACCAGTGGGGTCCATATGCTCACTACACCCCTTGTTACATTCCTTGAGGGGTGTAGTTTCCATAATGGGGTCACTTGTGGGGGGTTTCAACTGTCTTGGCAACACAGAGGCCTTTTGAATGCAACATGGCCCCTCGAAATCCATTCCATTCAAATCCAGCCTTCAAAAACGAAATGGCGCTCCTTCCCTTCGGAGGCTTACCCTGCACCCGTATGGCGCTTTATGTCCACATGTGGGGTATTTCCGTACTCAGGGGAAATTGCTCTACACATTTATTGTTTTTTTTATCTTTTAGCCCCTTGTGAAAATGAAAAAATCATGACAAGATTAATGATTTAGAGTAAAAACTTTACAAAAATTACACTAAATGTTGGTCTAGCCTTGATTTTTTCCATTTCCACAAGGGGTTAAAAAAGAAAATGAACACAAAACGTGTAGGGTAGTTTCCCCTGAGTACGAAAATACCCCACATGTGGGCATAATGTGCCATATGGGCACAGGGCAAGCCACCAAAGGGACAGAGCGCCATTTAGAGGCTGGAATGGAGGATGGAGGCCATGTCGCAATTACAAAGCTCCTGTGCTGCCAGGTCAGTAGAAACCCCCGACAAGTGACCCCATTCTGGAAACTACACCCCATAAGGAATCTAACAAGGGGTGCAGTGAGGATATGGACCCCACTGGTGACAGTCACTTACGTAGAACATATGCCGAGAAAATAAAAAATACCATTTTTTTTCATTTTCACGTCCCAAATGTGGCCGTCACCAGGGGGCCATATCCCCGCTGCCCCCCTTGTTAGATTCCTTATGGGGTGTAGTTTTCAGAATGGGGTCACTTGTGGGGGGTTTCTACTGTCCTGGCCGCACAGAGGCTTTGTAATTGCATCATGGCATCCTCTAATGGGAATGGCGGCCATACCTATTTAGCTGGGAAAAGGGACAATTCTAATTTATTTGGGGGTATTAGGCCAATTATTAGTTTACAAGGTTGGAAATGACAGGTGTCCATCAAATTCAACCTGTGTTGATCCAGAGGAAGGCAAAAAACCCTCGTGAGGCAGACGACAGTAGCCTCATCACAGGAGAAAAATTCCTTCCCGACTCCATAATGGCGATCAGAATAATCCCTGGATCAACGTGACCCCTGAAATAGGAATAAGGGACGGAATTTAGATAATGTAGAACCCCAGTGACGTGTGGTACGCCTTGAAGCGATCCAGTATGCAGAGGCCGGGGGGATCAGGACAGGTGTCACACTGAAAAATGGTGTCCTTCCTGATCCCCCTGTTACGCCACACTCTGCACTTCTTCTGGGGTCTCCTGTTTTCCTGTGTGGGGGACGTCACCTGGAAAATGTCCTGGTGCGATACGGGGTCCTTCATATCCAGAAGCGCTGGGTCCGCTATATGGCTACTAAATATTAGGGCGCTATTACTACTTCTGATATTTTCGTATCGTGCCGCAAGCTACAGTAGCTCGGGCAGCGAGGGACCGGAAGAGGGGGTGCTGGTATAAAAGTTATCCCCGTACAGGTGGTAACCTTTATCCAGCAGTGGGAAGATCAGTTCCCGGACGATCTTCCCACTTGTTCCGAGGATGGGGGGGAGGGGGCATCTGGGGGCTGGATTCGGGTGTCCCTTCCTACATACACTCTAAGGGTACGTGCACACTGCGGAATGGTGAAGGATAACCCTTCGTGCATTCCGCAGTTGGCACCCACCGGCGGACTGATGCAGGCGCACGTCTCCATCCGTGTCATAGACTCCATTCTATGCACGGGCGGATTCCGCTCTCCGTCCAACGTATTCATTCTTTGGATGGACGACGGAATCCGCCTGTGCATAACATGGAGTCTATGACACGGGTAGAGACATGCGCCCGCATCAGTCCGCCGGCGGGTGCCAGCTGCGGAATGCACGAAGGGTTATCCTTCGCCATTCCGCAGTGTGCACCTACCCTAAATCTGTAAGAGTACCCTGAGGTACGCTCACACAGTTTGGAGAATTTCACGCCATACCGTCATCTCTTATTGGGGCGGTACTGGCAGAAAAGACGTGTCTGGGGGGCAGCGTACGCTACGCTACCCCCAGACATGTCACTGGATGATGAGGATGATGAGGATGAATGGAGGAAAGAAGGATCCCCCCATTCATCCTCACTGGCTGTTTCGGTGTCGGAGGCAATAATAACGTATCCCTCTGACGCCGAAAACACCCTGGGGGCCATCTTTATACGGGGATTGGTATATGGGGTATGTAGTGGTGTAGTGTCAAACTTTATTCAATGTAGTGTGGTGTAATGTAGTGTTTTTTACGTGTTTTTTTTACAGTAAGTATAAAAAAAAAAACCTACGCCAACAAAGGAGTTGCTGATAAATGCCACACTTATGTGCGGCACTTATCAGCAGACCGTGGCAGTAGAATATAGAAAAAAAACACCCTACGCCAAAAAGGAGGAGTTGCTGATTAGCAGCGCACTTTCGTGCGATGCTGATCAACACTCAGCGGCGATAGGGTGCGGAAAATAGAAAAAAAAAAAATTTGGAAAAAAAAAAAAAACTTTTTCTACATTCTGAACATCCCTATAGTGGCTGACAGCACCGACCGCCATTTTTTTCTGGGTCATCGGGTCACCGATGACCCGGAAAGGTTCCGATCGCCGCTATTGGCTGATCTGAATTGATCAGCCTATAGCGGCGATCGTAAGCACGGGGGGTGTTAACCACCACCCGTGCCGAGAAGCTAAGATGGCCTGCTATGATTTATAGCAGGCCATCTTCCCCGATCGCTGTGTGCGAACACGCAGCGATCGGGGAAACATCGGGCGTAAATTTACGCCCTGATGCGCCAAGTACCAGGGCGCGAGGGCGTAAGTTTACGCCCGATGTCGTTAAGGGGTTAACCCCTTCCTGACCTGGTGAATTTAGATTTGTCACAATTTTTTTTTTATTGTTGTTGCTTGTTTTTCTTCTCAACACCTAATGCACTTTTTTTTTAACTTCCTTTATTTCTTAGAAATTTTCTTACAGTATAAAATTTGACAATATATTTACACATGAACACATACATTAACATGATATATCCTCAATCAAAAGTAGTACATGCAAAAATATACAACCCCGCCCCCCGCCCACACCCCTTTTTCCCGTTTACCCCACCCCGGCTGCGGTGCCAAAAGCAAAAAAAAAAAAAAAAAAAAGACTAACTCATTTACAATCTGCCTCATTCTCTCCCATCCTGCCAAGGTAACCAAATTCTATTATAGTGGTTCAATTTCTTAACGGATTGCTTAGCTAGGTTCTGTTCATATCTCACAATTCGTGCAACCAGTGACTCCCATTCAGCTGTCTGCGGGGCTTTCTCACTACACCAGTGTCTGAGGATTACAACTTTAGCTGTCATAAATAGTCTATTCAGAAGAGAACCTTTCTCTGAATCTTCCACAAGTCCCCCCAATAGGATCTCAAACGGGGATACTGTCAATTTAATTCTCAATCTATTTTTAATACGTTCAATAATTCCAGCCCAAAAAGCTTTAATGGCAGTGCATTCCCACACAAGATAAAACATATCTGCTCTTTCCAGATCACATCTGGAGCAGTTAGAGTTCTATCTTACACCTGCTTCATATAACAAACAGGATGAATAATATAACCCATAAAATAACTTAAATTGAATTAAGCGGCATTTACAGAGCATTTTTTCATATTATGTGTAACCAATTCCCATTCTACATCCTGTATAGTGCCCAATTTCTCCTCCCATTTTACCCGTCTTTTTACCCGATGCAAAGGTTCCATTTCATGTACCAAAAAAAAGATATATTTTTTTAAGAGTTTTACACTTCCATAGTTGTCCCCTCAAAAAATCTAACAGTGCGTGTGATTCTATCGTGAAAATAGATACATCCTCAGTGTTTTCAAATGTTCTTTGTGTCCATCTTGGATTCCATATCTCGCCTGCAATTCTGCAAAACTAATCAAAGTGCCTTGGTGTATTATGTGACTCAATTGAGTAACTCCCTTATTTATCCAAAATTTCGAATCCCTCATTTTACAAAATTCATGCAATTTCCCATTTCCCCAAATTGGGGCAAACTCCAAACTATTTTTAATCCCGCATATACGCTTCACCGCCCTCCACATTTTAGTGTATAGTTTAGCAAATGAAAAAAAAACAAAAACTTATCCTCCTTTAACCAGTCTCCCTTTAGACTTTCAAAAATCCCATCCTTCGACACGGCGTCTTGGAATATATATCCAACCGCGGGGGTAGAGCCTCCCCTCATCAGATCTTGTAATTTCATTACTAGAAAGTAAAGTTTAAAATCTGGCATACTCAACCCCCCTTCTCCCTCTCTCTGCACTAATAGTTGGTATTTGATTCTCACTTTTCTCCTGCCCCATATCAATCCATTTACCAGGGCAAGTAACCTTCTAAACCATCTATCCTGGATCCAGATTGGAGCTGCGAAAAGAAAAAATAGTACCTGGGGGAAAATTATCATCTTCACTATCGCTAGTTGATCTGCCATAGAAAGGGGAAGTTTTAACCAAACCTCAATTTTCTTTTCAATTTTCCCTAGCAAGGGGAGAATATTATTTTTACAGTAAGCCTCCACCCTTATACTCACTTTAGACCCCAAGTAGTCTAGTGTCTGATGACTTTCTAACACCATGACTTCAGTCGCTAAGGGAGAAGGCAGGGTGTCAACTGGTAATAAGGAGGACCAAACTCTTTGATGGTATTCATGATTATCGGGAGAGTATTACTGGGATCCGCAACAAACATAATCATGTCATCCGCGTAAAGGAGAATTTTGTCATTTCTGCCACCCATCCCAAAACCGATTATCTTCTCCTCCCTTCTCATCTTCTGTGCCAAGGGCTCCAGATAAATTGCAAATAATAAAGGGGATATGGGACAACCCTGTCGGGTGCCCCTACTGAAAACTTGGATCATTGACCACTACCCTGGCAGTGGGGGAAGAGTAAAGCAGCCTCACCCATACAATAAAATCTTGACCGAAATTTAACACCTCCATTACCTTCCAAAGGAAGCCCCACTCCACCCTGTCGAAGGCTTTTGAAGCATCCAACGACAGGATGGAGCGGGGATGTTCACAGTTCACCTGTAAGTTCCCAAGGACTCTACCGAGATTATCATATATCAGTCTACCCGGGATGAAGCCGGTCTGCTCTCCCCCCACTACCCGTTCTACAACCCTTGATAGTCTCTGCGCCAACACTTTAGCTATAATTTTACAGTCCGTATAGAGAAGGGAGATCGGACGGTAAGATTCCACTCTCAGGGGGTCTTTGTCTTTCTTTAAAAGAAGCACAATATTCGCCTTGCGCATAGACATGGGCAGGCAATTCTCAGTACAGAATTCATTAAGCGTGCCCAACAACATGGGAATTAGTACTTCCTCAAAGTCTTTATAGACCTCAAAAGGGAGGCCATCAGACCCTGGCGCACTTGAGCCTACAAAACTAGCTAGAGCTTTTTTAAGATCTACTAAACCAATTGGGGCATTCAAGATGTCCATATCATCCCGTGATAGGCAGGGCAGGGAGCAGGACACAAGGAATTGCTCAATATCATCCTCTCCCCCCCCTCTCAGATTTATAAAGGTCAGCAAAATTCTCAAGAATTATTTCTCAAATTTTTTGGGGGTCCCTTGTAATTCTACCATCCTTATCATACAGGGCTGCAATATAATTTTTATCCCCTTGGGCCTTTATGATGTTTGCAACGAGTTTTCCCGGTTTACCGGATTCAATAAAGTATTTTTGGCCCCAAAAAAAGGTTTTTTGTTGCGCTTTCTCCACCAAAAAGTCAGAGTATGATTTCTGAACCCTATCAAGATTTTCAACGTTCTCTGAGAAGAGGGAATTGCAAAAAACTACTTCTGCCCTCTGTACCTGCAAAAACAACTCCTGTTCCTTTAATCTAAATATTTTTTTCTTATACTTTACTTCTGGGAATAATAAACCCCTAAGGAACGATTTAAGGGCCTCCCAAACATAGTGGATGTTAGCCACCTAATGCACTTAAACATTTATTTTTCCACCAAGTTGTATAAGGCATTACTTTTTTGTGGGTCAAGTTGCATTTTTTTATTGGCACCTTCCATTTTACTATATAATGTATTGCAAAACTAGCGGAAAAAAAATATTTGTTGGTTAAAATAAACAAAAAAACTAAACAAAACAAAATGTAATTATGCATTTTTGTGAGCCAATCACAGTACAGTACAGCTTTAGTCTATGGGCCCAAATTTGTGTACTTTTTGTTTTACCACTTTATAAAACATAAAAAAAAAAAAAAAAACGGGCCGTGCTCTGCCCCGACACGGGGGGTGGCAGGTTCCCTTTAATACTTTGTAAAATAAAAGAGTACAGTATATAATAAAAAATTGCTAATAGTGCTACAGTGTAGGTAAAAAGCCGTGAGCTGTGCCACTTAGCTAGCTTCACAGCTTTTTACCAATACTGTGACAGCACATTTTTTCCCACAAGGACCCTATTTGCATTTTTTTTAATTATAAACTGGATCCTTTTTTATTATATGCTGTATTCTTTTATTTTAGACTATGTTCACACAACATACTTTTTATAAAAAGAATGGCTGTGCAGGAGTGGTGCATTTACTTCAATGGAACTGAGTTTCAAACCCCACCCAATGTGGAGACAAGAGTGGTGCAAAAGTGGCCATGTTTTTGAAGCGCTGGATAACCTCTTTAATGAAAAGATCATTTTGATTTCTGGTTTCATAACCTAGGAGAGCGTGTACCGTCCCCATAATGAGGATCTTTCCTTTTTTCCATTTGCTCCTAGGGGCAGTATGACAGTAAATGTTCCTTCGCTGCAGATTTGCACTGAACATATTTCTCTTTCCTAATGAAAGGAACCAATGAATTAAAGACTAAATTCACCAATTTCAGTTCTAGCCGAGAGCAGGACAACATTGTAACTTATAACGTTTCGCAGCATGATGTGACAGATAAAATGGATTTATTGAAGAACAAGCCAGTATACCTAGCATGTGCTTTTTTTTTAATTGAAAGGTTTCCGCTGTCACTACTGGATGACTCGCCAGCACTTTTACAGCTCTATGGAACGATCCTTTTAGAATGCACCAAGCTGTTAAATTCTTAATCTAGAATCTCTAGCTTCATTTATTGCAAATTCAAGTTATACATGGGGATAGGGGTCACTTGTAACATGGCTACATAAATATGGAAGCATGACTGCCGCTTTCTGTAGGTTAATAACATAAAGGGGTTACTCTTTTTAAGCATGCTGCATTATCTGTTTTCATTGAGAAACAATAAAATATTTCAGCGGATTCGAAAGTGGTAATGCAGGATTGTGATACTGTGTAAATTCTTAGTCCACACTTTATTATTTATTCAGTTAAATTAATCCAGAATATTACAGGAGTTTAAAGTGTTGTTATTGGGAAAAAAGGCTAAGGCCAGGTTCACACTGGTGTAATTCTTTCCGCCACAGTTCTGTTCAGCTGTTCAGTTTTTAAACAACATAAACGGAATCTGATGTATTCATCCACTGTCCCATTCATTTCTATCCATTTGAACGTATTCCATTAGTGTTCCTTTTTTTAACAGAAAAAATCCTGCATGCACCTTTTTTCTCCGTAAAAAAAAAAAAAATTAATCACAGCAGAAAGTTTTTTTTTTTTTTTTACATTGTAGTGAGCAAGGACAGTAATTAAAAGGTATTTCCGTTAACATCTGTTTGCAAGTTACCAGTTTTCATCAGTTTTTTCACTGAGCATGTGCAGATGATGTGAGAAATAAAAAAATAAACTGATCTGCAAACGGATGCTGATTGAAGCAAGCTGATGTACAAAAGTCAGTTTTTTAAAGCTATAACACAAACGGACCATAAAAAAATGAACATTTTGCAATTGAGTCTGCTCATCAGTTGCTTTTCCATTCAAATAATATAGACAGATCCATAAGCAAATAAGAAAAACGCCAACGGGAACCCAGCCTAAGAGCTTGTATGATGCAGCTGCTATAATAAAGGGGGGTCCTATGAAGACCACTCCTCTTCATATTCTGTTCTCTTTTTGGTGTCACCTTTTAGCAGATCTCAGGTGCTGAAGGCAGCCAGGTGTGCATGAGTCCTGAGCCCACTCCATACTCTTTTTAATGGCCTCAGGATTGACCACAGCAGAGATCTTTCCATTGGGAAAACAAAAAAGTATACAGCATCGTTATATTCCCTGCAGCCTGGGCCAGAGAACCCCTTTAACTCCACACTCCCTTCACTCCCTAGCTGTCAATCAAATCTGACCTATAGCTCCATTATAGCCTATAGAGGGATTCAGTCAGATCTTAGATCTGGGCAGGGACGGAAGTACACTGCCAAGTATATGACCAGGGTGTATGTTGTGATCACAGTGGGTGTCAGGAGTGAGACCTGGTTTAATATGTAACTTTAGACATGTCTCTAGGCATCACAAGTAAAGAACGTCAAAGAGCGCCAAATAATGAAGTATACAAAGGGCCATGGTGTTAATGGTAGGATGCATGCTGGGAAGCAGACATTCTAGTCATACAGGCATACAAACTTAAAGATGAAGAAATCCAACAGCATTCTTGGTGCAATCCAGTTTAAAGTTTTTTCTTACATTGGCCAGTACAGAGAAATGCAACGTTTCGATCACACAGGATCTTCATTAAGCATGCTTTTTTTTTACACTGGACTTCCTGAGCCCTGTGGTCAAACATGGGATAGAAGGAAGAGCTGAGGAATGAATGTGTTATCCTGGAGGGATCCCTTGGGGGGATTGCAGGTGCGTTAAGTGCTTATAAGCCTCCAAACAGGGTAAATACCTTTTCAAAAGAAAATGTGAAAGAGTGGTATCTGGCTTCTTGATACATGTATAGTGATTTATACTTACCTGATCATGTTCCCCATCTCGGGCAGTTATTGACTGAGCGGCCTGTCACTTTCGAGTTGGGAGCAGAAGTGAGATCTGCAGCTGCAGTGACAAGGGGAACCCACAGACAAGGCTGGAGGACACCGTGGGAGCCTGGACAGGTAAGCAATAGTGTTTTTTTATACACACAATCATCAGCCATTGGCTGTGCTACTTATTACATGTAGCGATGCACGGTTGGCGGCCAATGATTTTTAAACTTGTCAAAAGACAACGATCAGCCGATGATCATCTCATCTCATCTCATTCAGCTGGGAGACTGGGAGACTTTTTTTTTTTTTATTAAAATAATTTCAAATCTATAAAACCTTCTGATACCAGCTGAATTAAAGATAATTGTTTTTGTTCCACTGAGTACTCCTTTAAATAAATGGCAATTTTCAAGAAGTAATAATGAGTAGGGACATGGGGGTGGAAGAGAGGGGGAAACATCCACCATGATGATCTGAATTTATTCTAGTTCCTTACAGCAAGACGGAACAATGCGAGAAAGTAACAGTTAATGAAAGTGTCCAATTCTAATGTTTTACAGCCTAGACAGGACAATTGACTGCTACATAGTGGTATTGATGAACGACATAGGAACTTGTCATACCATCATAAAACAAAACAGGCTATTTGTTATTTCTTTGAAGTGATTTCAATTTTTCAAGAGTAGGGAATACATTTACATGGATTTCTTTATTAAGTCTCACAATGGGAACACAATTCAGGAAATGATCCCCTCTATAAGATCAAGTAAGACAATGCAATACAGGACAAAGCATCTGTATACATAGATATAAGTCTTCTTCAAAAAGGGTGGAGTTGGTGATTTAGAATGATATTGGTATCCATTGCTAATGTATTAAGGTCCAGGTGCTATAAATATATAAATAGCAGAATAATTCATAATCCTATAAAAGACTAGATCAAAGCAATTTAATACACTGGTGATGCTATTGCTCTTTCGATCTCAGTACCACAGGGGTAACAAGCAAGACTGCACAGCAGTCAATTCCATCCGCCCTGAGAGGTTTATATGCATATATTTCTATTCCATCAGCTGAGTGGTTTTCCTATAAATCCTATAGCTTATTTCCATTTGTTGTGATGTGATGCAAGGACCTCCTCTATGTGCCTCTCCCCCTTCAGCTATGCCTCCTACAGTAAAGTATGATAATAACAGCACTTATCACATATATTATCACTTCATTCATAATGGGTATATTGGTGGATTTAGGGCGTTTGCCCATTACATACAAGAGACTGATTCTGCATTACTGACCCATATTTTGGTTAACCAGTCAGTAGCCACAACGCCTCAATGTAATCCTTAGTAGGTCCAGAAAAGTCATATAAATATTTCAGTCCAAATCCTTCGCCTCCTCCGGACAGATAATAAATGTTGTGCAGGAGACTGAGAATTTCATTCTGTTTTCATCTCTCTGACCCCTCTAAGAAAGCTGCGGCTTTTGCCTCCAGTTCTGTGCATGTAGTAAATGTGACTATTTTATTGAAAAAAAGAGTTCTCATTTTGGAAAACTAATCTTGTTGAAATGTTACAAATGTATCAGGTTTTCCGCTCTCTACAATATCTGACAGATCTGGAGGATGTGAGTGCATTGATGGAAGATATACGGTTGTAATATAATGGATATTTAGTTATTTACAAATGAATTACATATCACTGACGTTATACAAATGTAATTTAAGGTATAATAGTCTTTTGTTTTGGATTTTAGCCGTCCATATAAGCAGCTAAGGATTTTTAAGTACCTACATAACCATTTAATTAGTTTATTAAATGGGTATGTAGGTACGCAAAAATCCTTAGCTGCTTATACGGACGGCCAAAATCCAAAACAAAAGACTATTATACCTTAAATTACATTTTTATAACGTCAGTGATATGTAATTTATTTGTATCACAGGTTTGCTGCAAATTTAGGAAGACGATAAAGCACAAGGAATGTAATGAATGCATGATGACCAATGGGTTCCCATATAAAAGCGAATGTACCACTAGGTACATCGCTTTGGGTTTTTTACATTAACAGGTGGCTCCGGCACAAGGATGCCGTTGGCGTGGTCCTTTTTTTGAGCCGCCACCTGGTTCCTGTGCACTGCGCCGGTCTTCTACCGAGCATCGGCCCGGTACAAAGCGGGCTCGTCGGCTCCCAGTGTGACAAAACATTCATTCCTCTGTGACGCAGCTTCATTAGAATCAATGGAGCCGCATCACAAAGGGGAGGGGAGATTGTCACACTGGGGGCCGCAGCACCGGCATATCCGTGCCAGTGCCGATCTTTTCATGTAAAAAAAACAAAGCACTGTACCTAGTAACACTTTCTCTTTAACTTATTTTGCCACTACCTTTGCTTTTCTATCCTTAAAGTAGAAGTCCCATGCAAGTAAAAAAATACAGAAAGGCAGGCAGGCGCAGGAATATTATAAAGAAAATGTACTTACCCATCCCAGTGCCCCCGTAACCCCTGCCTTAAAGCGACTTTGTACCCACAATCTGTCCCCCCCAAACCACTTGTACCTTCGGATAGCTGCTTTTAATCCAAGATCTGTCCAGGGGTCCGTTTGGCAGGTCATGCAGTTATTGTCCTAAAAAACAACTTTTAAAATTGCAGCCCTGTGCCAAACTGCAGTGGCCTAGAGTATCTGTGCCCTAACTTTGCACCACACCTCCATCCCTCCATGCCACCCTCTTTATCATTAGGAATGCCACTGGCAGGATTTTTGTTATTCCTCTGCATTGAACACTGCACAGGTGCCTTAACGATCCAGCCCATGTGTCGTGGCCACACAGCTGATGAATAGGAAAATACCTGTCTGGAGCATTCCTAATGATGAAGACGGCGGAGAGGAGGAATTGAGAGGTTGTGCCAGCCTAATTCACAGACACTCTAGGCCACGCCAGTTTGACACAGGGCTGCAGGTTTAAAAGTTGTTTTTTAGGACAATACCTGGATTACCTGCCTAACAGACCCGAGGACAGATCTTGGATTAAAAGCATCTATCCGAAGGTACAAGCGGTTTGGGGTGGGCAGATTGTGGGTACAAAGTCACTTTAACTATTAACTATATTAGATCTCCACCGGGCTCCAGCAGCTCATGCTTCTGCAATGTCATGTACCCTGCTGATGGATTGCTCGTTCGGCCAATCAGTGACTGTGGCAGGACACCACTGCAGTCACTGACTGGCTGAGCGGGCAATCCATCAGCTGGTCTGTGATGT
Organism: Dendropsophus ebraccatus; assembly: GCF_027789765.1. Lineage (NCBI taxonomy): Eukaryota > Metazoa > Chordata > Amphibia > Anura > Hylidae > Dendropsophus > Dendropsophus ebraccatus. The sequence goes on from NC_091463.1 coordinate 66,968,047, forward strand.
TTCAGCAGCAGGATCTGGGGCCCTGACATAGGAGGAAGCCGGATGAAAATTATATACAGCGCCTGTACGAGAGACCCGAGGGTGGTGCTACTGTGGCACGGGGACTGGTAAGTATACTTCCTTTATTATGTTCATGAACCCACCTGCCTGCAGGTGATTTTTAAATTCCATAGGAGTTCCTCTTACAATACTCTAAGGTACCAGTACTTTCAACATACATTGTGCCCCCAGAGAGTGGGGGCTCGGATACTGGACACAGGATGTAGCCATAAGCTTTATTTAAATGTTTTCTTAGGACACACAGCTTTCTTGCTTATTTTATACACATACCCCTTGCTTGATTGACAGCCAGATAGAAGCTGAGCTCCAAGCAGGGTTTGGTATAGGAGGGGTGTTACAGCATGCGGCAGATCAGGGACTTTGCCACACTTCACTGAAGAATATAAGCATTTTTCTACATTCTGGAAGTACAGCTGAATATATGAAAGGTACCAGGTGTCTTCTTGACCTAACAGTTATCTAACAATGTCAGCAGTTTGGAATGTGTATTGCAGTTGACAGATTTACTTTAATGTTACCCTCCCTTTCTTTAGTTTAGGTTGGCATTTGGCAGCTCAAGAGCTAACTGTAATCTTTCCATATAGTTATGGTGTAATTTACAATAATTTCTAGTTGTTATGTATAATGCCAGTGGTCTGCGTGGTCTGCTCCTGCTTGCATACTAATGTTCCCAGCGTGCAAAGCCATTAAATTACTTCTAATCCATGCCGCCTGGTCCGTGTTCCTCTCTTCTGCTGTGCATCTGCGCTTGTCGCTGCCATTGCTGGCTCTGTTTGTAGGGTGTGTGCTCTCTACCTGAGTCTTAAAAGACTAGCGTGCACACCCTGATTCTTTCCCTTTCAATCATCTGCAATAACAGGCAGTCCTAACAACTCCACCTTAACTGAAAAATACATTCCATGTTCCTAGAGAAGGTGTTTCTGCTGGTACTTTGTATTGTCTCACTGCTGCCTGTCCTAAGCCTTGGCCTGTCCTTTATCTGCTTCTTCCTGTCCTTTTGGTCTCTTAATACACTAGGCCACATACCACCCACACCAGGACCACTTTCACATGTAGCAACCTAGTAGTCATCTTCAGCAAAGTCCAGATCCCCAAACAAGTGTGTAAAAGGGTGGGAACCAAGTGGGCTACCTAAACAATTCTCTTGAGAATGGTCCAAAGCCAAACCAGTTGGGTGGCTCACTGTACATAATGTCAACATTGAAACTTGGGGTAGAACTGTATTGGCATACCTCCCAACCGTCCCGGATTTCGTGGGACAGTCCCGTTTTCGGGGTGCTGTCCCACGGTCCCGGAACGGCACCCAGTGTCCCGCATTATATGTGGCCCCAGCGAAAAAAAGCAATAAACCAGTAACTCACCTGTCCGCCGGTCCCAGCAGCTCCTCTCCCGGCAGAGCGTGCACTCCCGTCATCCTCCGGGGCGGGCAGCGGGGTATACAGACACTGACTGTACCGGAAGTGATTCATGATAGAGGCTGCAGGTCACTTCCGGTACAGTCAGTGTCTCTGTACCCCGCTGCCCGCCCCGGAGGATGACGGGAGTGTGCGCTCTGCCGGGAGAGGAGCTGCTGGGACCGGCGGACAGGTGAGTTACTGGTTTATTGTTTTTTCCACTGGGGCCACAAAAATGGGGGGTATTGGCTACTCTGTGGGCACTATATGGGGATTGGCTACTATGTGGGGCATATATGGGGGATTGGATAATATGTGGGGCACTATATGGGGGGCATTGGCTACTATGTGGGGCATATATGGGGGCATTGGCTACTATGTGGGGCATATATGGGGGCATTGGCTACTATGTGGGGCATATATGGGGGCATTGGCTACTATGTGGGGCATATATGGCGGCATTGGCTACTATGTGGGGCATATATGGCGGCATTGGCTACTATGTGGGGCATATATGGCGGCATTGGCTACTATGTGGGGCATATATGGGGGATTGGCTACTATGTGGGGCACTATATGGGGGATTGGCTACTATGTGGGGCATATATGGGGGATTGGCTACTATGTGGGGCATTGGCTACTATGTGGGCACTCTATGGGGGTTTGGCTACTATGTGGGGCACTCTATGGGGGATTGGATAATATGTGGGGCACTATATGGGTGTTTGGCTACTATGTGGGGCACTATATGGGGATTGGCTACTATGTGGGGCAGTTTATGAGGGGATTGGATACTATGTGGGGACCTATATGGGGGGATTGGCTACTATGTGGGGCACTATATGGGGATTGGCTACTATGTGGGCACTATATGGGGGGATTGGCTACTATGTGGGGCACTATGTGGGGGATTGGATTCTATGTGGGGGATTGGATACTATGTTGGTCACTATATGGGGGCATTGGATACTATGTGGGGCACTATAATGGGGGATTGGATAATATATAGGGTATTTTTGGTGGGTTTGGATACTGTATAGGGCACTATTCAGTCAGCAGCATGTGGTGACTGTAGGGGAGTGGCTATGGAGGGTTGCTATGGGGGCGTGGCTATGGAGACCGCGGCGCACATGTCCCTCTTTGCTCTTTGCAAAAGTTGGGAGGTATGGTATTGGTACTTATTGGCTGTAAAGGCATGGCTACCAGTATAAAAGGCAATGGGGAGATTTATCAAACATGGTGTAAAGTGAAACTGGCTCAGTTGCCCCTAGCAACCAATCTGATTCTATTTTTTTTATTCCACACAGACTCTTTGGGAAATGAAAAGTGGAATCTGATTGGTTGCTAGGGGAAACTGAGCCGGTTTCACTTTACACCATGTTTGATAAATCTCCCCACTATGTCTATTAGGAGGTCTGCTGCTCTAAAGGCCACCAACGCTGTTAAAGGGATTTCTCACAGCTGTGGGATACTAGATATAATTATGTATAAGGGATGGGAGACTGAAATAAAGCATGCATATATTCCAGTATGAATAAAAGCGATACTAACCATAATCTTTTTATTTCTTCAGCGCATTTGCTAGTGATGGTAACGTATGGTTCTGGATCCTACTTATCTAGTTACTAATTCAACAATTAAGGCACAGCAGCAAAAATCTTAGTTTCATTGACATATGTCGTAATTAGAGATGAGCGAACCTCGAGTATGCTCAAGTCCATCCGAACCCGAACTTTCGGCATTTGATCAGCGGTGGCTGCTGAAGTTGGATAAAGCCCTAAGGCTATGTGGAAATCATGGATATAGTCATTGGCTGAATCCATGTTTTCCAGAAAATTTTAGAGCTTTATCCAAGTTCAGCAGCCCCAGCTAATCAAATACCGACCGTTCGGGTTCGGATCGACTCGAACCCGAACCCGGTTCGCTCATCTCTTGTCGTAATGTTTTGACCTCAGTGAGCCCTTCCCATGTATTAGAGGGGTTATCCAGCAAAAAAAAAAAAAAAAAAAAACCTTCCAAATCCACTGGTTTTAGAAAGTTAGATAGATTTGTAATTTACTTCTATTTAAAAATCTCCAGTCTTCCAGTACTTATCAGCTGCTGTATGTCCTACAGAAAATGTTTCTTCTCAGTCTGTGCTCTCTGCTGACATCTCTGTCTGAGACAGGAACTGTCCAGAGTAGGAGAAGTTTTCAATGGGGTTTTGCTGCTGCTCTGGACAATGCCTATGTCGGACTGAGGTGTCAGCAGAGAGCGCTGTGTCAGACTGAAAAGAATAAACCACTTCCTGCAGGACATAACGCAGCTGATAAGTACTGGAAGCCTTGAGATTTTTAAATAGAAGTAGATTACAAATCTATGTAACTTTCTGAAACCAGTTGATTTGAAAGAAAAGGATTTTTGCTGGAAAAAAGATCTCCTAGAGGCTGAGATATTCTACACATCTTCTTTATGGACTCTTGAATGCTGTGTTTTTTTTTTTCTTTTAAAGACACTCCATAAAAGTGCATAAAATAGCTATGTGGTGTCTGCGCTTGAGAATAGTCATATACTTGGTAGAAATGTTGGGTAATAAATTCATTCTTATTTATAATGAGGAAATAGAATTCACAATGTACGCCACCTCAATGGTTATGCTTCCTTGACAATACATATGTCATGGATTTAATGAGCACATCAACAAGCACATTCACTTTCCCCCACCACAATCCCACCTATACATATTCCCTCTAGGCCAGATGAATCTATGTGTCTGTTTAATAATTTGATGATATATTGAAATTATGTTACAATTAGAATTGTGCTGCATTCTGAATTCCTGCTCATACCTGTTCCCATCAAGTCATTGTTCTCTAACCTATGTCTTTCCTTACCACGCTCTATCTTCCTGTCACATCTCGCTATGGAAGAATGAACATGCAAATTGACATTTACTACGGATAATATTGTCTTTAAGCTTGCAACATAAAGCAACCGTTTTATTCTTCAGCGTGCATTATATTATATGGATGGGATGATATTGCAATCCATAAAAATAAATTACTTTTGTTTTCAAATGCTAGAATAAAAATATCTGATATTTCTGTATGGAAAACGGTTCCACCTCCAGTTCATAGATTATTAGAGCTATTATGATCATTAAGACTATTAAATGGATACCGGGGAAAATAACAGTCAGGGAGGTCAACCTGGTGGAAGAAATATCTGGAATAATTGGAGATTCCTTCCCTGACCCTGATAAATAATCAATGTAGAAAGAGCTTTGTAGAAAGAAAAAAAATTGCAATACTGTATCATAACTAGAATTTTATAAAGGTTTACGCTGAATTTCTGTACCTGTAAAAGTGAATGCAAAATACTGCGAAGAAAATACAGTGTGACCATCTACTTAATCCTCTTACAAAAACTACACTCTGTAATTTGTACTTCCTGTAGTCAGAGGAAAATGTTTTAGGAATGTGGCGAAGAGCAGATTGTCTCTGGATTAGGTTTCTGCTGGTTCAACTCCTCCACATAGTCATTGAATTACTGAAATCTTAAATTTAGTACTTTGACCACAAGATTGTAAACTGGGGTAAAGATTATCTCTCTTTCAAAGTAACAAGAGAACAAATAGACTTCACGCAGATGTTGACCTTAGCTGGATTCGAACCCAGGAACCCAGAAGAGCTAAAAGGCAACAGTGTGACACCATTCTGCCTGTACATAGCAATTAGTGTTAGAATAGAATGTTGTTGTTGTTGTTGGTGGAGAAGTATAAGTAATATCTCACATCAGTCTGCTGTGGATTTCCACTATGATTTGCACAAGTCAATAGTGTAACTCATAGTGTAATGTTCCTGTACAAGAGTGCCACTAAGCTTTATTTCACCTGTAAAAAGGTCACGCTCCGGGATGATGGGTGCCATTCCGCACCCTCACCACTTGGTGTCTCACTCTCTGGGGTTAACTTTGTTCACTGTTCTGGTTTACCCAATGTCTGGTTCAGGTGCCTCACATGCTCTCTTCCTATGACACACTTCTTTCCTTACTTTCTAGCACTTTTCCCCCCAATAGGAGGTTAGTCCTGGTCACCCCTATATAGGAGAGTTAGTTCCTGGTGGGAGGGTCACTTCTAGTCAATTGTTAGTTGGAGTTGGTGAGAGACAGACGTTCTGTGAGAGTTTGTGAAGAGAAAACTTCTATGCAGTGCTAAACACAAAAGGTGGGGTGACTGTCACCTTGGTTCAACCTTGTCTACACCAGGGATCGGAACTAGTCAGGACAACTCAAATCCCGGATTAGTCTGCAGTGAAGCAAATAGCATATGCTGAAGTACTCCATTGGATCTTGCTCAGCCTACATGGCGTAAATCTTGAGAGGTTAGATTCATCCATTTGTTCAAGCCTGATGCTCATACTACCAAACCTGACAATTGCTGGACTTTAGCCTTCTTCTTCACTACTTATTCTCAACAGTGAGCACAAGAGTCTTCTTCTTCACAAAGTCACTACAAAACATTCTGAGTACTATACTACTTAGGCAAGATCCCCAAGACAGCCCCCTAACCCTACACTTCTGTAACCTACTCAACTCAGCTATTCTTCTAAACCTATTATACACACCCCAAGCACCCAAGCTAACTGTTCTGTGTTATCCACCAAGAGAACGGACATTGTTACATCTTTTGCATTTATTTCACCTGTTTGTATTGCACTGCAGTGTGTATAGCTGAGTGTAAGTGCAGACACATTATAGCAGGAATGGGGAGGATGGGAAACACAAGGGCAGACAGAGATTGCAGGGAACAGGAAGGAATGAGCAGGACAGATGTAGGCACAGTATAGCAGCACTCTCTGTCCAGGGAGAGAGGGGTTACAGCTATGGAGAGATTACCTCCACAGTCCTGACCCCAGTCTGAAGTGGATCTGCTATGATTTGGAAGGTGAGGTAGACTTCCTGGGTCAGAGTACAGTGCTGTAGACCACCCTGTGCATGCCCCTCCTCCAATTGCGCTCCCACCCAGTACAGGAAGCTCTTAAACTAAAGCAATGCTCTTAAACCAAGTTACAATTTTGAAAAAATGTGAGCTCTTCTTGCAAAACGCTCTTAATCCAAGTTACTCTTAAACCGATGTACCACTGTATATAAGAAGGGCTGCACGTTGAATTGCCTAAAATGTGACAAATAAATCCAGTAGTAATACTATCATTTGCATTGTTGTTCTGATGATTATTATTCCGCCTCTCCGTCCGTACATTACACATCTTTGCTCAGATTTTGGAATGCTACAAGGACAGCTGCATTGCCTCTCTTGTTCTCAGTGTCATAAATCTCGTTCCAGAACACTGCAGGTTGCTCGCTATTTGACATTTATGATGCTTCATTCTGGTTCCCGCTTTGTTTGTTTGTTCTTCCTTTTCAGACAAGACACTTTGAATATTCTAGTTTTGGGTCTCTTGTACGCCCTACCCTCCTAATGTAAGGTCTGGGCTCACTTTGTTTCATTTGCACCCGGCTGCTGACGAATGCTGTGTGTGATAAAGGCCTAAGAGATCTTAACTGCACGATAGCATTCAACTGGATAATAGGAATGACGTACTTGCTCTATCTCTACTGAACCTGAAATGATGTGCAGGCAGATGCAGATGCACTTCTGATCTCTACCAGTGCATTATAATCTACCAGTGAACCAGCCCAATAGGGTTTTTCACTGCTATCAATTCTAACAAAGAAACACAAGCAGTCATTCACACATGATCTTCTTTGCAATAGCCTCAAGATATACAAGCTTCTTATTGCTCGTAATATTATTTGTAGAAGTATATTGCTGCTGAACAATTAAATCCTATGTAAATGAAAGGATTCTATTGATATGGTTCTATCCACATTCTAGTATGGACACCTCTCCTGGCTACATTTGTATGCCTGGATTTTTTTAATTTTTTTTGGGCTGGTCTTGCTATCCTAGTTTACACCTATTGAGCTGCTCCTGATGATAGATGACTCTAATGGCTAAGGCCTGGGATATCCCTTTACAGTAACTATACTTATGGGGTTAGATGTTTGATTGGAGTAACACATTAATGGAAAATTCTATTACTGCATGCCAGCATGAATGAAAATAACCATTCTTGTGTAGAAAAGATATATGTAATAAAACATACACGATAAGAGGTATTATTTTATGCCCCATGGTATGTGCCCACTGTTTCCCCACTGTGATTTTAAAAGGTTGTCCCACAGTTTCCCTATACCCTTTTCAAAAACCTTCAATAACCCTTTTATTTATTTTTTTCATCAGATATTTTTATTAGATTTTATCAAGAAATGTTTAACAATTTTTCGTTAATTTTAACATACAGAAAAATTGTGTGTTAAAAAAACCCCAAAACATCAGTTTCGACTAGAGATGAGCGAACCTGGAGCATGCTCGAGTCGATCCGAAATCGAACTTTCGGCATTTGATTAGCGGTGGCTGCTGAAGTTGGATAAAGCCCTAAGGCTATGTGGAAATCATGGATATAGTCATTGGCTGTATCCATGTTTTCCAGACAACCTTAGAGCTTTATCCAACTTCAGCAGCCCCAGCTAATCAAATACCGAACATTCGGGTTCGGATCGACTCGAGCATGCTCCAGGTTCGCTCATCTCCAGTTACGACCCTTTGTAATGTAAGTGAATGGTAAACAAATACTGCAGTATGGCCTACAGCAGCATCCGTTTTTACTATTCGTTATTGCCTCCGTCCATTTCTGTTTCACAATGTGAACCTGGTTTTAGTAAAACTGGGCCAGTGTGTGTTTAAAAGGTAGATAAAAAATCTAAATCTAAATGTAATATTGGCCCCACTCTGTAAAAAATATATAGGAGAGCTGGAGAATGTACAAAGGTGTCTAGATTACCAAATGTATAGGGGATATAATGAGAAACAAGGAAGACTGGGCTGGTTCCGTTTGGAAAAAGATGCCATAGAGGTGATGTCACTAACATGTATAAATGAATGTGTGGCGAATACAAACAACTGACATATAGGGGGGATTTATCAATTCTACTTTCACCAGTTTGATAAATCTCCTCCATAGTTACTTCATTTCAAGATATGTTCAAGAGATACTGTACATATGGAGGATAGCCATTTAAGACCCCATTATAGAAAATTTATTTTTTATTGTTAGACTTGACGTCAGAATGGAGCCAAAACCACAACAGCATTCCTTGACCAATAAAAGTGCAATGCTCACGACAATCCCAGCGACATCTGACAGCCATTGGTTAAGAACTGAGGCCATGGATTTGGACACATTTATAAAGGCATAGTGAGCGCAAATGTGAAAACATAGCCTTAGCATAGTCAGACTATGTAGTTTCCTACCCCAGCAGATACCAGCAATTATAAAGGGCTAAATGCTCATCTTATAATGTTATCGAGGAATAAGTAATTTATAGCTGGAACTAAAAGGATGCGCTTACATCATCAATAATGTATCATACACATAATGTGGGATATGTGCAGTGAACATATACACTTAAGCCTCCTAAATAAGCCACAGAGTAACAGAACAAGGCAAATTGAGACAAATGTGATTGTCGTCTACCATCTATACTGTACAATGGGTGAATTTCATATGAGTTCTTAAACTCAAAGGCCCAGATTTACTAAAACTGAGACAAAAATGGTCAATGTCGCCTTAGTAACCTATTACAGCTTAACTTTGATTTATCAGATTTCATTGGTAGAATTAAACTGTGAAATAATGGGCAACTTTGTGATTCCATAAACTTTTCCTTCACTTTGTATGGAAAAAACACGAGCAATCGTTAGAATAGGCCACACAAAATAACTGACAGGTCTATTCAGTGAACAGTGGCTGTACAATGTAAAGTACGGCTCCCGTGCTCTATGGCTAATTGGAGTGCAGGAACACCTGAATGTGCCTGCATTCCAATTAAGATGAAGTGATGTTCATCAGGCCGAGTAGTATCGGCCGGGTAAACATCTCAGACATCGGCCGTTGTTTGACCTGTTTGACATGTCAAACAGTGGCTGATGTTCACATTCTGTGTGATCATGGCCTTTCACTTGTATTGACAAATATTAACCCTTTAATCATCGATGACTTATATATCTGTCTGGACTCAGGGTTATTTTAACCCAGAAGTTTCCCCGGACTGGATCCAGCTTTTCCCAGCACCTGGGGAGGAGCGGCACGGAGTGTACATCAGTTAGATAGAAGCAGGCTAATGAGCGGATTGCAGATATAACAAAGTGCTTCACTTTGTTATTGCTGTAAATTTGCTCGTCTCTATACTACTAGGCATCTAAGTAATTACACAGAGAGAAGAGTTTCCCCCTGTCAACCTTTTGCCCCCTCTATAATGGGATATAAGGGTCATGATGAGCTGTTATGGTAGCTGGAACCCAAGACTGACATCATAGTATACCTACTAGGCTCTACCAGAGTTTTGAACGTGGGTCTAAATTCACACCTTAAAGTGTACCTGTTGTTATAACTTTCAAAATCTAAACCTAAAGTAGATGTGATATAAAGCAAGTTTGAAATTTACATTCATTATTTTGTTTTAAAATACATTTCCTGTTTTCTGACTTTTTTTTCTCAAAGAGTCAAAAAACAGGATGTCCTGTGTATCCCAGGCCATCTGAGCGCTCACAGAGAGAAGGCAGTCATGTGATTGATGGACACATTGAGCTGTGACTCTCTGTACTGGCCGAAATTCCTGTGTTTAGTCTCTTTTTTTCAACCAGCACAAGTCAGAAAATCTGCCTTTAGGAGACTGGACCTGGATTTCTGGTAAGTTCAGCTTCGTTTTACAGCAAGATAACAACAACAATAACACAAATATTAAATGTATATTGCAAACTTGCTTTATTACACATCGACTGTTGATTTAGATTTTAAAGTGGAAAAAAAAATGTAAAAAAGATTAATGAAATGTTAAAAAAATATAAAATCTGAAAGAAAATTTACAAAAATTCAATTACCGCTTCCCACTGCTTTATTTTGAAAAATAAGTAAATGACTAAAACATCTATGATTGGTATCCTTAAAGGGATATTCTAGTTCCAAAGTTAGGCAATGTTTAGAAGCCCTATGGAGAATGAATAAAGCTCTTACCATATATGTGATATATGTGCAATGCATACAATTTAGTCAGGGCTTTGATTTTCCTGCACTGTTGGGATTGGCTAGGGTCCCAGTGGTTGGGCCCTCCCCGATCTGCTAGTTATCCCCTTGCCATTACATAGCAATGTTGGTGAAAAAACTAAAACCTATTAAGAAAAAACATTAATATGTCCTCAAGACCCAAGATCTCCATAAAGGGTTAAACAACAATGTGAATTCTAAGAAAATACAAGGCATTCACCCTGTGCACATAATGGTTAGTAGACAGCAATCATAAGGCTTAAAAACTATAAATGCACATTATTTTCCATTGGCATTGTTCCTTCACCCTGGGGTTTTTTCAGGAGGCGTAAGAGTAGATGTGTGCTGCAGAAACAGATTTTATAGGTATGCTACATAGTTATTTCCCTTTCGCCAGGAACTGTACTAATCAGGATCCTATTGCCTGGTGTATAACAAACGCATGTGCTTCCCAACAACTGACTGCCAAAAGTGAGCCTTAACTGATCACAGTAGGGTCTGGCTATTGAAACGGGCTGTCGTTTGGGGCAGCTGCAGGCACATTTCACCTTCAATGGCTGCTGTAGGGGAAATATTGTACTGCACAGTGCCTTATCAAATTAATAGGTGACCATACAATATATAGGTCAATCCTCTGAATTTGTAGATGTTCATTGCTTTGGCTTATAAGAGGCATGTGAGTGTGAGACTCTTCTTTATGGCATCTATATGGCATATGGATAGGTGGTTTGCAGATGACATGCACAGATGTGTCGCTTCTCTTCACACACTAATGTTTCCTGGGAGACTATGAGAAGGATTATTACACCAGTCTCTCCGGCAGTGCAGTCTGTAGTATGTTTATTAACAGGGTGCACATTTTGTTGAAGGCTACTCTACTATTATTTAAGAATAAAAAAAGAAAAATTGACATGTCATACAGTATGGAAAAAGGTTAAATTGGGTGGGGCCTGAGTGTTCAGATTGCAATGATCACTGGAAAAAGTTGGGGGAAGTGCTCAGCTAAGCGTTTCTCTCCCCATTTGGCTCCGTTCATACGGAGTTCCGCGGCGGAGGAATCCCGTCAGCCTCCCTGCCATAATGACACTCTATGGGAGGCTCACGCGTCTTCTCTCTCAGTGCTGAAGAATGGACATGTCCATTCTTCAGCACGGAGAGAGGAGGCGCACAAGCCTTCCATTCTGCCAGTTTTGCTCCATGTGAATGAAGCCTTAGATGGAGTGCTTAGATGAGAGGTTGTCTAGTGATGGGTAGAGGAATGAACACTTAAAACCAACCAAATCAACCAACTAAAACTTTTTTTTTATTAATTTTCCTTTTTATTGAAGTGTTTCATTACATAGTACAAAGCATATGGAGATATTTGGACAAGGCAATGCCAATATTTGACTATATAGTGTGTCTGCATCTTTATGTCATTTAACATTCCATTGGTAATAACTAGACATGAGCAAACTTTTCAAACATTTGGTTTGGCAGGTTCGGCAAACTTTGAGGCAAAGTTGAGGCCAACCTCACTAAAATAGCTGAACCATTGCAGACATTTAGCTGTTTTAGTGTGGTTCAGCAAGTTCTATCAATACTCACCTGTCCGTATTCCCTGGTGTCCTCTTTCTCCAGACTTTGATGTCCCCTAAAGCCACATTGAGCCCAATCAGCCAATTACTGACTGAAATGGGACAGCGATGAGGGTGATTCTGAGATGAGATTGACAGCCCACTCAGCCAATTATTGGCTGCGGCGCTGTCCCCTTTGGCTGAGCAGTGTTTGGTTTTGGGAGTGACAGCCCACTCACTGATTGAAACAGGACAGCACTGAGTCCAGTGATTGGCTGAGCTGAGGGTGAGAGTGAGAGCCCACTCAGCCAATTATTGGCTACAGCTCTGTCCATTCTCAGTTAGTGTTTGGCTGAGTAGTGTTTGGTTTTGGGAGTGACAGCCCACATAGCCAATCACTGACTAAGACAACACCATGGCCAGTGATTGGCTGAGCAGGCTTTCACTCTCGTTTTGAGAGTGACAGCATGCTCATCTAATCAGACGTGACAGCACTGCGGCCAGTCATTGGTTGAGCAGGCTGTTACTCCTGTCCAATTAATGTTTAATGTTTTCCATTACTTTGAGAACTAAGGTACAAACATTCCATGGTTTTTATTTTTTAGTAAGTTACCAATAAAACATGATGCAACAGAAGACAAACATGATGAAGCTTCCCTCTTTTCTGTCCTGCTTCAGAACAGGATACAGTTAAATACTATGTAGTTAAATCTGTGTGAATGGGGTGTGACTAAATCGGATATCATACTAAGCATGCAATAACCGTAGATATCTGTGAGATCAAAGTCGAAGGGGCTTAATTGTTGAACATCATAGTCTTACTAATATTACAAATGCCATGAACTCACTACAAGTAAACAACCAGACACAGCGCATGTCAGTGCATTAATCATTACATCACCGGCAGTATACTGTTACTTTACAGCAGCAGAGACTCAACCTTCCTTAACCCATTCTAGACCCAGTGGCTTTTCTCCATGACTTCTGACGTTCTCTGGAACCCATGCCAAGGTAAATCCTTCAAGCAACTTCTGAGCTCCTCTCGTCTATCAATGCAACACGAAGGAGTCCCAGGCACGAAGAGTACAAATATGATTAAATATGATTCATACATGTATGTTCAACAGTACATACGTATGTATTTTATGTGTGTTTCTTTAACCTGGTGAAGCCTTAGTCTTGTAAGATGATCTCCACACAGCTGTCTTCTGCACTTAGTTAGAGCAACTTGGAGAGAAAAAGACCAGTCAGAGGAATTCAGTTTCCCTAAAAATAGAAGCAATATACAGCCTGTGACTTGCCACTTTTCAGATTACTCTAGTGTGAACTGCGTTCAGCTGATGACCCCGGTAATTGCTCTTGACATCGATCCCGTATTTAATCAACTTACTTTTGTGGACAATATTAATAACAGGCAGTGACACAAAGGATTGTCTAGGATCTGTCCTACTGAAGGAGACTGAGAGGTTCCATTGTGTTTTACTGGCTACATGTTGTATTCGGTTGGGAAAACCTGACGGATCACAGCAGCCAGGTAGGGACTCTATCTATTTATCTATCTATCTATCTATCTATCTATCTAAGGAATACACTTTGGCACTTTATTATACTTTATTATTTATAAACTTTTGCAAAAACAAACACACTACATTACCTATAACTACATTTATTATTATTATTAGTATTATTATTATTGTTAATAATTTATTTTTTTTACTAAGAATATTCTATCATCTATCTATCTATCTCTATCATACAATTTATTATCTATAATGTTGTTTATTGCCATTGGTTGCTGTTGTAGCTAAGGGTCTCCTTTTCATTGGGGTTAAGTGTGGGATTTTGTGCCCCTAAATTTCAGATAACCAGACATCAAGAGGAAAACATAAAAAAAAATAAACAAAAAACACCAATTTACATGTAAGTCTTTAGCCAAACTATGCTGGAGTACTGTAAGTTGCTTTACAATTATTGGAAGACAGACGTGTTAATAAATTTGTCGCATCTGTGTCTGTACATGTGCCACAATCTGCCATCTACGTCAATTTCTGGCAGAAATTAGGTAAAAGAGCCAGGCCATGAAAGGCAAAGCCCCTTTCCTGTTAAGACCCACCCACTTTTTAAGAAGTGACAGGTATGGTGCAAAACTGCTGTTTTTGCACAAAAGAACTTTTACTCTTGTTTTCTGGTGAAAATATACCATAAATTTGGTTCTTAGACTTTTGTACTCTAGAAAACTGGCTTACAAGCAGCAAAAATTTCATGTTCTATGAATTTAGTTTTCAACTCAATGACCTATCCTCAGGGACCAGCACTATAGGGCACAAGTGGGAAAAAGGGAGGTCATTTATGTAACCAAATGGATATGATACATACTGAGTTCTTTGTACATAGAGATATTGAAAAGCTTGATTAGTTATTAAAATTTCATTGTGATCATAGAAACAATCAGAATGAGGTTTTTACTTAAAAAAAAAAAAAGGTCTCTGAAAAGTGAGATCTGGAAAATGATTGGTTGCCATAGGTCCCAATTTTATTTCTGGAGCAGGCATCCCATAGCTGCAGCTGAGACTCTCATGCCGAAGGGGGCTCTGATGCCATACCGATAAAATCAGAAATAGCAGCTCTTATCAGCTCTTATGGCTCAAATCCATTGATAGAGTCTGATCTACCAGATATTGCTATAGTCTTTTGTGCATTGTCAATATATTGTTCTTGCACAGCGGCACCTCTTGTCTATAACTACCACTTATATTCACACTAGTTTTGGTAAATCTCTTCTAATGTTTTATAAATAATTTACCCAATACTGCAGATAAAATCTTTATTCATTGAACTCAGTTACGTTTATATGTGGCTCATAGGTTGCTGTAAGGGCACATGTAAGTAACATTTTGTCACCCTACTGCCTTTTTGGCTGAGGGCCGCACTGTCATATTGTTCTACTTCAAGGGGCTGCAATAAATCATAAGCTGCCTAAAATGCTTGTCCCACAGGACAGCACAGATTCCATTGAAATGTATTACCATATGTACTCACTAATATGTTTCTGGTTACCCTCATATAGTTATAAAGACCCCTTTTCCCACAAACAGTAATAAGGTCCCCTGTGTTCCTATAAAATCATAATTCTCCAAGTGCCCCATATAGTTATACTGCCTCATATTCCCCTATATAATTATGTCCCCTGTGCCCCAATATAGTTATTATAGCCCCTCTACCCCCATATAGTTATTATACCCCCTGTGCTACCATACAATAATACATTTCTCTTATTGTAATGATGTCAGATTATCTAGTGAGGATATTGCATCTCTGGGGCCCTTCGGCCTGAAGTGCCTGCAGCCTATGTGAGTAAATAATGGAGCAAAGAACTGACGGCTGCCCGATCCGCTATTCTACATTGGTGCATATATGTCCCGTGGCACCGGGCTAAAAGTCTAGTGCTTGCCTCCTGAATGCCAGGTACTTTAGATCCCGATTTTGTGCACCCCTGCTCTACTGCAAGATATTATCATATAGTAATTCTAATCTATCTTTCAATATAGAACAAAGGAAGAGCACATAAACGACTATAGGTCCAGTGCAGCCTCCTATTCTCACCACTCTATGCCCATAGTTTATGGTAGATTCCCCATTTCATTCCTATATAATAATAGAAAGACCTGTTGCTATAGAGCCATCATTTGCATGTTTCGGTGGTAATCTTAGAGTCCTTGAACATCAGCCGCACAAAATGATGACTGGAAATAGATCTGCATGGGTTGCAGGTACTCTCGGCCGTCTGTATGCCAGTCCCAAGTGTCACAGGATTTTTTGAAACACTTCTATTAGTTGGTATCTGATAAGATAGTTAGCTTGCTGCCCTTAACATTTAATGAGTTTATCAAGCAACACCCAAAGAGCGAGAATACCAAGCTGCCTTATCTGCAGATTCACTGAAATATTAAGAGCTCCCGCACATGACCCTATCACACAGAATAGAACTGCCAAAAATTTCTATGGGGCCTCTGTACAGTTTCATATAGAGCCTTACCTCTAGGGGTAAATAATAACCTTTACCACACAAGCTATGAGGTTGCATAGTAAACTATAGGCGGGAGATTTATCAAACTGGTATAAAGTAGAATTGTCTTAGTTGCCCCTAGCAACCAATCAGATTCCATTTTTTATTCCTCACAGATTCTTTGAAAAATAGAAAGTGGAATCTGATTGGTTGCTAGGGGCGACTGAGCCAATTCTACTTTACACCAGTTTGATAAATCTCCCCCTATAAGCGTATATTATGATTATTTGCCCCTTCCCCTTTTTTTGTTGTAATGTGTTATGGGGTGCCCTGATAGATGCTTGCTATGCCCCTCTGTTCCTGAGATATTGGGCTTTTACCATTTGGTTGACTATCTGTAGTTCAGTGTAGTGGTATCAAGTACCAGGCTTAAAAGGTTTGAGATAAGGAGCTCTATACGCCACCTCCACACATAATTCACACTTCCTTATATTCGCATCACCTGAGCCTATTTTTCATACACTAATTTGCAATAAAGTTCCCCCTGACAATTCTGTCAAAGCTGTAAACTCCAAAATGATCAAAGATGTATGAAATATGCAAAATAGAAGACATATTCAAGAGCACTATACACATATTTGACAATTTAGAACATGCTGGCCCATCATTCTTCTAAAGGCTTATTCCCATGTCCTGCATATTACGGAGTCTATGGAAGGGGAAGACTCCACGGCACTGCATAGGTTGTCAGGCTAACTATAACATGGTGTAAATGAATGGTAAAGTAAGCATTCCATGTTACTTTAACCTTAGAGCTTATCCCTACTGCAAATTACTATTAGGCCATGTTCACACAGCGTATAACACTGACCAGTGTCAGAGAAGATCATCCCGGTCGGTACTGCTTTACCTGCCGGATGATCTTCATTTATGTTGAATTGGGATGCGAGCGCACCCCTGTGCACCTGCATCCCAATTCGTCGCTGCACACAATGGAGCGTGCGGCAGGAGCTCCATTATGTGAACCGTCATATCTCTGTGGCCGCTATTCAATAAATAGCAGCCGCAGAAAACTGACATGTGAGTTTTTCGTGCGGCCGAATGGATTCCCAGACGGAGCGTATACTATGTTTATACACTTTGGCTGTGATTGCATTCATTCAAATAGAACATATGTTTTGTATAAATTATGGCCTTTGTTGCAAATTGCAACAACAACTGTGATTTATGCAAAACATACGTTGTCTGAACATGGCCTTACGATGTTTCTGGGGGACAATACATCCATAACACAGATAAAATGTGATCAAGTATATAACTGACTTATGTACATGAGCCCTTACCTGTGAAAAAGTTTTGAACCCTACACCATATAGATTTAGTCACATAACTGCATTCACCATTTACTCGCAGTATTTACAGGGATATTCTTATAGTAAAGCATTTATGAAATAGCCAAAGGATACGTTAAAAATTTGTGATGGGTGCAAGTTCATCCTTAAAGGGGTTGTCCAGTGAAAATCTTTTTCTTTCAAATCAACTGATATCAGAAAGTTATATAGATTTGTAATTTACTTCTATTTAAAAAACTCAAGTTTTCCCATACTTATCAGCTACTAAATGTCATACAAGAAATGTTGTTTTACTTTCAGTCTGACACAGTGCTCTCTGCTGACATCTCTGGCCGAGACACGAACTGCCCAGAGCAGGAGAAGTTTTATATGTGATTCAGGTTATGTTGGTGATGTAGGTGAAGACAGGTTCACATTAAAGGGCAATTAAAGGGGTACTCCAGGCAAAAGGGCTTGTTTCACTATAGGATGAAAACAACGATTTCCACTTACCTTCCCAGTTCCAGTGCTGAGTCCCCCATCGCGCTGCTCAGGTCTCTGGTGCCCAGCTGTTTCCTAGTCTATGACGCGGCTGGAGACATGATGTTTCAATCCCGCTCATCAGTTCAGTGGCTGTAACGGTTTTAAACATTCAGCCGCTAAGTGGGCTTTAAACGTCATGTCTCAAGCCACGTCATAGACCAGGAAGCGGCCGGGGATTGGAGACCAGAGAAGTGTAATGCGGGACCTAACGTTGGAACCGCAGAGCAGTTTAGAAGACTAACCGCCTATTTTCCCATAGGGCCAGCAACACTGAGTATGAAGGGAATTTTCTTACCTTCATCCTCAGTGCTGCTTGTGGTCAATCTTCACTTTATTTAAAATGCCAATTAGGTTGTTTAGTTCACTTTACTATTATAAAGATTAAGTGGTGATTAAGTTAATTTAAATTCCAATAAAACAAGCAAAAATACTTAAATTCATCTTCTGGAAACAAAAAAATCAGTTGTCACCTACAGCTGCCAGTCTAATCAGCAGAAAGTTGGAAGCTTGCTGACAGCGTGACACATTTTAGATAGCTTCCAAACCTTAAAGTGGCTGTCAATTAGAGATCCAAGGCTGTGATTTACCTAATTCCCACGAGTCCTATTGTGGAACTGTATTTTCCCCAATAAATTAAAAGCATGCTAGAATATTAGTAATATTAGTAGTAACTTAACCCCTTCCCTCATCAGCCACTCTTCATTTTTGCACTTTTGTTTTTTCCTCCTTATGTTTAAGGCCATAGCGCTGCATTTTTTCACCTACAGACTCATCTGAGCATTTTTGCTACAGCAATTGTACTTTACAATGGCATACTATGCTTACCGTCCAAGATCAGAAATATGATTAATAGTTCGGAAGAGGCAGAGATTAGACCGCACGGGGTAAGTTATAACTACTGCGGCAGTCAGGGTAAACAATCAGGGGTCCCGATTGGTAAGTGATAGGACACTTAAATGCCACAATGGCTGCTGCCTGTCATTAATGGTGAGGACGTATATGTAGTACCATCTAGTAACAGGCGCACATGCCATACCCATATGGCATGGGTAATTTAGGGGTTACCAATTTTTTTTTTCTTTTAAATCAACTGGTTCCATAAAGTGCCAGAGATTTGTAATTCACTACTATTAAAAAAATCTTAAGTCTTCCAGTACTAATTAGCTGCTGTGTGTCCTGCAGGAAGTGGTGTTTCCTTTCCTGTCTGACACAGTGCTCTCTATTGCCTCCTCTGTCCATGTCAGGAACTGTCCAGGGCAGCAGCAAATCCCCATAGAAAATCTCTCCTGCTCTCCAGACTGGAAATAATACAACTTCCTGTTGGGCATACAGCAGCTGATAAGTACTGGAAGGCTTGAGATTTTTTAATAGAAGTAAATTACAAATCTCTGGCACTTTATGGCAACAGTTGATTTGAAAGAAAAAATTTTTTTGGTGTACAATCCCTTTAAGATATAATGTTATTTATCCCACATGGTTACCACAGTAAAAAGGGGGAGAAATGCCATATGCCAGAATTTTGTCAAAACTTTTTTTTTTTTTTTTTGTTTTTTACATTTTAACATAAAGTAAAGGCAGTACATTCATCATGAGGACTACAACCCTTATATTAGTCCATGAACAAAGGATACACATTACAGTACTCTAGGCAGAAATAAATGTTATCCAAGACGTGTAACTTAAAGACTTATTCTGGTATCAGAAAATAGTTAATAAAACTATAACCCCAAGATAGAAACATAGATATATAAGATATATCACTTACTAATATAGCATTATAACTAACTGTTCTGGCTTCAGGATGTTTTGTTTCATTTGTCCCTGACAGTAAGTTGAAATAGGAAGAATTACATAATATGGTATTGTCTCCAGCTCCCTGGGTCCTTTCTTTTTCTAGGACACTTTGCTGGGTCTTGTCACCCCCTAAGTGATGTCACCCCCTCTGACCAACCCCTACAGTTTACTTCTACATATCAAAGTCATATACACAAATACATATAAATCTTTATTGGGACATTTAGAGATTAATGAGGTGTTTTCAGCATGCTGCCATGCACTGAACAATGCCACAAGCAGAGGAGCAGACAGAAAATGCAGCAGCTTTTGCAGGCTTGCTGTGTGGAACGACGTTTTACATCAGCTATGGGATGGGACTTGGAAGAAGTGTTGTGGAGTGGGATGAGCAGGGTGGGAGGGCTGTGATGTACAAATGAGAGAAAACAATGTATTCTGGAAATTGTTGCTCATAAGGAAATATAGCGGTTATCACAATAAACAAGTAGATTATTGGTGGCTTTAAAACAGGCAGATGAGTAAACAATGCAATAATCTTCTCCAGAATGTGCATATATATATATATATATATATATATATATATATATATATTCACACTATATATATAGTGGGAGGATTTGCTCGGTAGAGTGCAGGATTGCAGTGTGAACAGCAGTCAACAGGCTCAAACGAATAAGTCCAAGTACAGGCTTTGCCTGTGTTTATTATCCCATGCAAGAAAGCAAATAAACAGCCTTGGCTTTAGGCATAACACAAAATAAACTCTGCTTGTCCAGCACTAACTAAACAGAAGACTGCCCTGTCTATACGCTACGACTCGCTGCAGTCGCACGAACATAACATATTGTATACAGTCCAGTATTTTACCTTAGTCAGGTATATGGTTTCTCCTGAGGCTGCAGCCTTCCAGCACACTCAGCTACACCCAGCCTCCCTCTGTCCATGGCTCTGCAACACTTTATGGAGCTGCTGATGATCCAGCCTCAGCACCTGTGGCGTCTGATGCCAAACAATATCTGGAGTGGAGGAAGTGGAATGGACAGCCCCACTACCAAGCCTGCCATCCATTCCTGCCCCACTACCAAGCCTGCCATCCATTCCTGCCCCACTACCAAGCCTGCCATCCATTCCTGCCCCACTACCAAGCCTGCCATCCATTCCTGCCCCACTACCAAGCCTGCCATCCATTCCTGCCCCACTACCAAGCCTGCCATCCATTCCTGCCCCACTACCAAGCCTGCCATCCATTCCTGCCCCACTACCAAGCCTGCCATCCATTCCTGCCCCACTACCAAGCCTGCCATCCATTCCTAAAAACCAGGCCCAAACACATTTTATCAATACATCCCCAGCAACTACCTTTGCTGGAGATCACAACACATCCCTGGTTTTTCCATGTCTCAGATAGTGAGACATGAACTTCCCTCAGTCCTAGTAGGTGTAATAGCTGAATACAGGTGAAACATAGCGACCATCCAGGATTAACCCCTTCAGTGTCTCACTATATATATATATATATATATATATATATATATATATTCCATTTAAAGCTAATAACATAGTGAAAAATGCTGTTTTTAATGCCCCCCCCCCCATTATATCACTTTTCCCTATTAAGAGAGGGTGTCAATAATATAAGTAATCATGGGATTTGTGGTTCTATAGCAGCTAAAGAACCCCGCCTTTCATAGATCTGTTGTAACTTCACAATCGGGAGTTAGATTTTGCTAATAATAAACACATCTTAGAGATTGTTCTCTCTTGCAGAAAATGTGCTTTAGAATAACAGAACTGCCTGTTCTTGCTTTGATGCTTCAGGTATATACTGGCTGTGTTATATATAAGTCCATAGACAGAATCAGGCAGAACATTGTGCATCTCGCTATACTCTTTAATGATACAATTAGATGAATGAATCCTCAGAGGTTATTTTTCTCTTTATTGTGCAAGTGCAGAATATTTCCATGTGTCTTGGCTTTCATGGGACCGTCCTGGATTTTGTCATTAGAAATAATTGATTTGGAATCTTTTCTCATAGGATTCACATTGCTGATCTCTCTAGATAAGCCGGTTGCAATTTACTTTTGAACAGCATCTATGTCATTCCGAAGGGTGGAAGAGGTGTATTAACTCTTCATATAGCCATGTCAGTGTCTTCTGTTTCATCACTGGGGATAGTAGATTTCACCTAATATGAAGGCAGTGCATAGGAATTGATAAACAGCGGTGTTTGTGATGAGCACCCCAAGGATCATACTTTAAAATCTACTCTGTAGCATTACAGTACAGGTTTACAATGTGTAAAAACGATGGCTGTCTTCCATACTAAGGGCCGTCATAGTCTATATAACGTACATTGTTGCTGCCATTTTAACATAGTGTCAGTGTGAACCTAGGAAGTCCTGCAGCCGGCAGGGGGAAATTTAATAACAAGTAGGAACTTACCTCACCTCACCTAACTTACTTACTAGCCTCAGGACCCCTATCAGGCTCTGGGATCTCCGTCGCTGACACGTCACAACCCGGATGATGGACTGGTGGCTCAGCCAGTCAGTGACTGCGGTGGGATGCTACTCAAGTCACTGATTGGCTGAGTGGCCGGTCCATAAGCCAAGACAAATCTTTTCCCCTAAGTCGTGACGCCATCACATCACAACAACAGGCGGGGATCCTGGGACCAGTTCCACTGCTTAATGTGGACCGATCTGGCATTGCTCTTTGACCCTTGTCAAAGTCCCACCATTTTCATGAAAGTCAATCCTATAAAAATATGCAAATTAGCGCCTTTGGAGCACTAGGGACAGAGCACTGTTTGGCCCACCCTCACCTCCAATGATCACACCTAATACTATGAACATGCATGGGTAGCCGGGAACAACTTTTTTTTTTATATTCTTGACATCAAAAGTTAATTTTATTGACAATAACAAATGACAAACAACCTAAATGTAGCTGTATGGGCTTATAGTTTTAAAAACTTTTCTATTCTCTGTACTTTTATTCAAAAACTTCTGCTCTCTGCACTCTGCTATTGCCCTAAATAAATTGCTAAGAGAAAAGTCCCCTTTATTGCCCTATAGCCTGAAAGCATGTTTTCTTATTATATAAATACCGCAGACACTTAGGACACACACTGAATGAGACACTAAGTCTGAGCAATAGACTCAGTTTTCAATTTCCAATCTGGCTTCTTGTGACCTTACATAAGTCACTTTATCTCCCTGTGCACAGAACCAAAATTAGATCGCAGGCGACAGGTTAAAGGCTGATTATGTTTGACGAATCTTGTGTCCAGTGAGGAGTGTAATGTTGTAAGCATGCAGTGTCTCCCATTTCTGAAATGATCTATACATTTATTGTTTAAACATTAATTAATGGATCTTGGTCTTTAATCAGTAAATAAATTAAATTCTGCAACAATTTCTTTGAAGTCTTCAAAATATGAAAGGCACCATATTTCGTAATGATACTGCAAAAGTTTGCATGTCCTGGAGTCCTGTAGTGAAGTTACACCTGGAGCAATAGCACTTGGATTCTTCTTTATACAATATACTTGTACATTCCTTTTCTTTGCAATATTGCAGTATCTATCTATCTATCTATCTATCTATCTATCTATCTATCTATTTTTACTATGCTTCAAAGTTTTTCTTCTGTAAAGACTTTGAAGAAGAACTCCGGGCTGGGGAAGGGGGGTTGGGGGATGAAATAATTAACAGGCTCCCACCTCTCCTGCTCTAGTGATGGTATTCTACAGCTCCTATCCCCTGGTTCTGGGCGCTTCAAAATCTTAGAGGGACCTAGGGTGTGACTTGTTAGGCTTGCTTAGCCGGTCAGCGACCATAGCAAGCACCAGCGCTGGAGCAGAGGAGGAGAGAGTTTTAGGGCTGTGGCGCCGTCCCATGCTCTGGGCCGCCTCTGCACCCACTCTCTTCACTGGCTGTATTCTTCAGATGTCGGAGCCCACTTGCAGGGGCCCGGTGCTGTTGCTGCTTTGGCCCCTGGGGGTGCCTCACTGCTCCACATTACTGTTCCCCGCTGTCCTGGCTGGCTCGTCCCCTCCTTCTAGGGTGCACAAACGCCATCTGTCCCAGATTAGAAGGAACAGTGCGTCCCGTGGTAGGACACCACACTTACAGCACTCCCCTCTTTCACAGCTTTACTGCAGACACAATGCACATGAGGATACTACAATACAGATGCCTGGCCAGCGGTCATTTTGTATCTCTTGTTGCGTCTCTTTCAAAACCCAAAGCAAAGTCTGTAATTAAGCTACAAAAGGGTTGAATGTGGCACGTTTACCTCCTGGTATCTGTGTTTCACAAACTTTCACATGCAGCTTGATGCTGTTTTCACACTACGTATATATATATATATATATATATATATATATATATATATATATATATAACAACGGCTGTTATATTGAAATAATGGCAGTTATTTACCGTTATATGGCGGCCATCCACTCAATTTCAACATTGTGTGGACAGAGCCTTTCTGTGTTTTTAGTCCACTCCTGGTTTTGGTTGCAATATGAGGACCACAATACTGACTGAAATATACGTAGTGTGAACCCAGCCTAAAGAGGTTATCCAGTGCTACAAAAACATGGCCACTTTTGCACCACTTTTGTCTCCAGATCGGATGAGATTTGAAACTCATTAAAGTAAATGGAGCTTAACTGCAAATGACATCTGAACTGGAAACAAGAGTGGGGCAAAAGTGGCCATGTTTTTGTAGCGCTGGATAATCCCTTTAATGCCTAGTACCCACATCAGGTTTGCCCTATGCTACTATGAAAAGTATAACACTAATGTGCACAGCTACACCACAAAAACACTTAGCTGCACCTAACAAATGTCCTAGTTTTGTTGTGGCTGTCCTACTGGAGATTATCCAGTATGTCCCACAAATTGGGATTCATATGTTAGGAGGTATGGCTTAGATTTGTAAATCACCAGGGCTTTTATACACACAGGGCAGATCCCTTATTTCTTACACACACCACCCAGACCTAAATGAAGGATTTTCCTGCAGGGGGCAGTTTAAAGAGCCAGTATCAGATTTTAGCTATAAAGACTGTATTACTCACTACGGTTTTATGTGGGAACCAAGCGTTGACCTGTCAGGTCAGTGTCCGCTTCCCCCATCGACCTCGCTTGCTGCCAGTGAGAAGTTAGCAGCGGGAAGGGTTGCCCAAACGATCCTTAGATTGTTAAGGTGGCCCATTAAAGTCGGTGGCAGTCTGTTGCCGCCACTTCTATTAAACGGAGCGACGAGCAGAAGACTATTGCTGACATGATAAGGATTTTTTAGCATGTTGAAAGACCACGATTAGCTGACATTGTGCATGTTGGTGGATCATTATCTTTCAGCATGCACTATTACATCAGTAACATGAATGGCCGGTATTCAGCCAAGTAAGGACGATAAACGTTTTGTGTAACAGGGCCTTAAGGGTAGCTTCCCACGTACAGTATCGCAGTTTATTTCACACTGAGCTTTTAATGCGAAATCAACTCTGTGAGACTGTAGCCAATGCCACTTAACTAATTGGATGCCGTCACGTCCAAATCTGCACACCGTTCGTGCAGATGGACGTGCCGGCACGTCCCAGGTATGACAGGGGCACAGGAGCTGCACCCGTGTCATCCGCAGGTGACCCGGCTGTCAGTGACAGCCGGGCACTCGCCACAACTGCCGAGATCTAGGCCGAGCCCCGAACTCGGCAGTTAACCCTATAAGTGCTGCGATCAGTGCAATCGCAGCACTTATACTGCTGCAAGAAGGGAGAATCCTCCCTTCCTCCTCCATTGGGGCTGTGCGGTGAGATCGCTGGCAATACAATACAGCTGGACATACAAATATTACATGAACCCCTTAGTGACCGCCAATACGTATTTTCACGGCGGTCACTAATGGGCTTTATACCGATATGTATGCCTTTTAAGGGCGTATGTATCGTAATGCTCTGCCACCCCCTTGCGGCGGCAAAGCGGGGGATCAGCTGTTAGTGTGACAGCTGATCTCCCCCTGAAACTACCCGGATTGGAGGATTCTCCACTCCGGGAAGTTGAACCCATTAAATGCCGCTGTCATATCATGACAGTGGCATGTAACGGACCCCGGTGGCTGCCGCAGGCACACTTACGTGAACAGAGGTCCCGCGGCTCCATCCGGTCCCTCAATGGTCTCTATGGTAATCCCGGGGGCCTAATGAAGGCCCCCATGTTTACCATGGAGATGCTATCATGCTGACAGGCATGGCTATGCAGATTGCCTGTCAGCATGATGCATAATACAATATTCTGCTGACACTACAGGGGCACTGTAAACGCACCTGGCGCTCAGAAACTTCTTCAGCAAAATCTGCCCTGAAAATGCTAATTAGCGCTCCATCCCTTCTGAGCCCTGCTGTGTGCCCATACAGTGGTTTATGCCCACATATGGGGTACCATTGTACTCAGAAGAACCTGCCTTACAAATTTTAGGGTGCTGTTTTTCTCCATTTCCTTGTGAAATTGAGAAGTTTCAACCTAAACAAACATATTATTGGAAAAATTCTATTTTTTAATTTTTACGTTCTAATTTTGAATACTTTCCTTTCATACCTGTGGGGTCAAAATGCTCACCGCACACCAAGATGAATTCTTTGAGAAATGTACTTTCCAAAATGGGATGACTTTTGGGGGGGTTCTATTCTGCTGACACTACAGGGGCACTGCAAACGCACCGGGTGCTCAGAAACTTCTTCAGCAAAATCTGAACTGGAAATGCTAATTGGCGCTCCTTCCCTTCTGTGCCAGGCTGTGTACCCATACAGTGGTTTATGCCCACATATGGGGTACCGTAGTACTTAGTAGAACTTGTGTTACAAATGATGGGGTGCATTTTCTCTCATGTTGCTTGTCAAAATGAGAATTTAATGTAAACGAATATATTATTGGAAAATTTCTATTTTCCATTTTTTTTTACACCCAAAGGCTGGGTTCACACTACGTATATTTCAGTCAGTATTGTGGTCCTCATATTGCAACCAAAACCAGGAGTGGATTAAAAACACAGAAAGGATCTGTTCACACAATGTTGAAATTGAGTGGATGGCCGCCATTTAATGGCAAATATTTGCTATTATTTTAAAACAACGGCTGTTATATTGAAATAATGGCCGTTATTTACTGTTATATGGCGGCCATCCACTCAATTTCACCATTGTGTGAACAGATCCTTTCTGTGTTTTTAATCCACTCCTGGTTTTGGTTGCAATATGAGGACCACAATACTAACTGAAATACTGTATACGTAGTGTGAACCCAGCCTAATGGTGAATACTTTCCTCCAGCCACTGTAGGGTTAAAATGCTCATTATACCCTTAGATTAATTCTTTAAGGTGTCTAGTTTCCAAAATGGTGTCACTTATGGGGGTTTCCAGTATACAAGCCTCCTAAATCCATTTAAAAAAAGAACTGGTCCCTAAATAAATCAGTTTTGGATATTTCATGAAAATGTGATAATTTGCTGAGACATTTCTAAGCCCCGTAACATCCGAAAAAAGTAAAACATGTTTACGAAATGAAGCCAGAATAAAGAGGACATATTGAAAATGTGACTTAGTAACTAATTTATGTGATATGAATTTCTGTTTTTAAAAGCAGAGAATTTCAAAGTTTGTAAAGTGCAAATTTTTCATGATATTTTGAAGTTTTTTTTAAAAAAACACACAAGACAGTGACCAAATTTTGCCACTATCATAAAGTACCATATGTTACAAAAATCTCAGAATCACTAGCATACGTTAAAGCAGTGCTTCTCAAACTGTGAGGCGGGCGTCACCAGTGAGGCGCCCCCTAGTTGTTGGTGAGGCCCAGCTGGGGAGCCAGTTTTCCCAAAAGTGACTATGATTGGCACAGTCCTTTTGCTGTTTCCAAAAATATCAATTTTAGCAACATTATTAACTTATTTTGTACTTGCTTTATTAGTACATAGAGCTTGGGAGATGGGTGAATAGTAGCCCTAGCATTATTTTCAGCTTTTAAATGGACTTTCACCACAGATAGTGAGGCCCAGGCACCCTCTTGTTCAGTCTGGTGAGGCCCAGGCATTGCCTTGGTCTGTTGGGTGAGGCTCCAGTAGAAAAAGTTTGAGAAGCACTGCGTTAAAGCATCACTAAGCAATAAGCGCATAAAGTGAGACAGGTCAGATTTTGAAAAATGAGCCTGGTCATTAATGCCCAAATAAGTTCGTTCTTGAAGGGGTTAAACAAGCTAATACATTACCCACCTTCTTCTTCACCTGCTTCTTCACCGTTGTCCTGCTCCGCCACCTGGAGTCGAAGAAGCAGGCGGGAGTGTGGGCAGGTAATGTATTAGCTTGTTTAAAGCCTGGCATTCAATTAATTAAAGCCCAGCCATGACAAATTGATGTCAGATAGCATGTGAGAAAATGATGGATTTGTTTACTTCTCCCCATGCCCCCTACCCCCTACAGAAGGCATTTTCCCCCGAGTTGTGATGACATCGGTAGAAAATGCCCCAACCTGGCTGATAAACAGCCCGCTCAGCCAATCAGTGACTGCAGCGGCATCCCGCCCCGGTCACTGGCTGGGATCCCGGTGCCCAGCGGTGTTCCTGAGGCCATTCACATGGCAGATTGCAGGCATGGAGAGAGTTAAGTTAGTGCCGTTTGTTGTTTCCCCCCCAAGCCCTGCCATTTAAAAAAAAAAAAAACAGGCCAGACTTCTCCTTTAAGTGGCATTGGCTACATTCTCACAGCAGTATGGAAATCCACGGCCATGACATTACAAAGTATCAGACCAGATTTTGCTTCAGCATGAAATCTGCTGCAATACTGTACGTGTGAATGGACCCCAAGGCTGGATCCACACATGCAGTTTTTTATTCAGTTTATTGAGTATTTGGATACAAAGGCTGCACAATTCTTTGCTTTATATCCCACTTTCTTCTTGATCTATTCCAAGTATTGATGAACAAAGCAATCTAGAACTACTGGAATCAGATTCATCCCCGATCTTACATAAACATTTAAGTTCTTTATCATATGAAGCCTGCAGATCAGCCATTATGTTTCACAAGGAAGGTTCCCTTTAAGTAACGTTGTACTGTTTTTTCTTTAATCTTTTCTCTACTTATGAAGACTTTTTCCCCAGCAGGGAAGTAGTGATGAGAGCGCATTTATGAATTGCATATTGTACAATCTAAATGTAAGAATAAAAGTGACATTAAAGGGCTGAGATGGACACCAGCGAGGGCTCTATAGGCAGACTTCTAAAATCAGATAGGATTTGTGTTATGCAGAAGACCTCTCCGGCAATGCATCTGAAGTATACTTGACATTTAAGTCGAGTTCTGTCAAGCAGTATAGTGATCATTGTGACAAAATAACATTATATAATTCTGCATGTCATTGTGATCCTGTGCAGTGATATAGAGGAGGTTTATTCTGTCAGAGCTAAAAATGATTTGTAGAGCACAATATTAATAAAGATCAGGACATGATATGGGCATCATCCATTGCTAATGCAGTTACAAAACAATCTGTTCAGGGCCATATCTAGAATATATTGGGCCTCATATAGGGCCCCACACCTAAAGACAGGTGCTTAAAATGGCAGCATAAGTAGCAATAATAACAGGTGTGTATGTACGTATAGAAGAGAACACACACACAGTCCTGTCCCTGTGCAGCCTCTAGCTGCAGGGGCAGTATGCTGGCAAAGGTCTGACTGATTATTACTGCTGCACAGTCACTGGGGGCACAAATTGGTCTCCTAGCTGCTGTCTGTCTGTCTCGGAGCAGAGAGGAAGGGGAGGGAGGCCTAGTACCAGAGCAGCAGAGCTGCTGTGTGCAGTGGCGTAGCTATATTGGTCGCAACGGTCGCCATGGTGACCAGGCCCCTACGCTAGGGGGGCCCGCCGGCCCCCCTCGGCACTTCCTCCTGTAGGCCCCCAGCAGCGCTGCTGCAATCCTCCTCTCATCTCCTCATCACTGTAAGCAGCTCCTGCAGGGTGGAGGCCCCTCCCCCAGGCCAGGTTACAGTGCTGTGCAGCAAGAAAGGAAGGAATCAGTGAGTATGGGGTCGTGACCTGGTCTGGGGGAGGGGCCTCCACCCTGCAGGAGCCGCCTACAGTGATGAGGAGATGAGAGGAGGATTGCAGCAGCGCGATCCACTCAAGTTGCTCAGAGGTGAAGTGCTGACTGCAGGGACGCTGCGATCCTCCTCTCCTCAGTGGTGTATGCTGGATCCTGCAGAGCTGAGGGGTATGGGGTTGGGATCCGACCAGGGGGAGGAGCCTCATCCCTGCAGGATCTAGCATACACCATGGAGGAGAGGAGTGCAGCAGGGGGCACATGGAGGAGTACTGGTCTGCTATATACAGGGGGACACATGGAGGGATACTGGTCTGCTATACACAGGGGGACATGGAGGGATACTGGTCTGCTGTATACAGGGGGACATGGAGAAATACTGGTCTGCTAAAGTACTGGTCTGCTATATACAGGGGGCACAGGGAGGAGTACTGGTCTGCTATATACAGGGGGCACATGGAGGAGTACTGTCTACTATATACAGGGGGCACAGGGAGAGATACTGGTCTGCTGTATACAGGGGGACATGGAGAGATACTGGTCTGCTATATACAGGGGGACATGGTGAGATACTGGTCTGCTATATACAGGGGGCACATGGAGAGATACTGGTCTGCTATATACAGGGGGCACAGGGAGGAGTACTGTCTACTATATACAGGGGGCACAGGGAGAGATACTGGTCTGCTGTATACAGGGGGACATGGAGAGATACTGGTCTGCTATATACAGGGGGACATGGTGAGATACTGGTCTGCTATATACAGGGGGCACATGGAGAGATACTGGTCTGCTATATACAGGGGGCACAGGGAGGAGTACTGTCTACTATATACAGGGGGCACAGGGAGAGATACTGGTCTGCTGTATACAGGGGGACATGGAGAGATACTGGTCTGCTATATACAGGGGGACATGGAGAGATACTGGTCTGCTATATACAGGGAACACAGGAAGGGATACTGATCTACTATATACAGGGGGACACAGGGAGGGATACTGGTCTGCTATATACAGGGGGACACAGGGAGGGATACAGCTGTTGATTCAAAGGTTAGAAAACAATTAGAGAATAACACAGTACAGTCAATCAATAATAGGGGACAGTAGTACAGTTCATGAGGGGACCCAGTGCCACATTAGGGGGCGTCACCTTAGAGTGACTATGGGGGGGGGGGGCAAAACTAAAATTTTGCACCAGGGCCAATCAGCCCTTAGCCATGCCCCTGGCTGTGTGTGTATATATGTGTGTGTGTGTGTGTGTGTGTGTGTGTGTATCTAATCTGCCCTGTTTTTACAGCAGATGTGCCCTGTATAAGTATGGAGGGATATTAGTAGCTGAGTCTGGTCTATACCCAGGGTTGCCAGCTGCTATCTGTTACCAGTGCCTGGCATTCTGTTGTGCACGCCTGTACACATATTCACCTTGCTGGGGAAGCAATAAATAATCCCTAGATGCTATAGTTATAGCCGCACACTGTAATAATACCATAAGAATTAGTATACACTACTTACATTATAAGTGCAGTGTACTGTAAAAAGATGTAACAAAATAAATAAATGAATCCACTGTATAAAAATGAAAATCATTACTTTTCCCTATTTTTCAAATAAAAAAATCTAAATAAAATATATATAACTATGAGTGTATGCTTACACTATGGAATACGTTTGGAAATTTCAAGCGGAGACAGTGCAGCAGACTCCACTTGAAGTTCCAGCTGTCCCATTGACTCAATGATATTCTCAAACTCAATTCTTTGGGTGGACGGCGGATTGAGTTTGAGAATATCATTGAGTCAATGGGACAGATGGAACTTCAAGCGGAGTCTGCCACACGGCCTCCACTTGAAATTTTGAGCGTATTTCATAGTGTGAACCTACCCTGAAACTATATAAAACTATATATACACTACCGTTCAAAAGTTTGGGGTCACCCAAACAATTTTGTGTTTTCCATGAAAAGTCACACTTATTCACCACCATACGTTGTGAAATGAATAGAAAATAGAGTGAAGACATTGACAAGGTTAGAAATAATGATTTGTATTTGAAATAACATTGTTTTTACATCAAACTTTGCTTTCGTCAAAGAATCCTCCTTTCGCAGCAATTACAGCATTGCACACCTTTGGCATTCTAGCTATTAATCTGTTGAGGTAAGCTGGAGAAATTGCACCCCACGCTTCTAGAAGCAGCTCCCACAAGTTGGATTGGTTGGATGGGCACTTCTGGCGTACCATACGGTCAAGCTGCTTCCACAACAGCTCAATGGGGTTCAGATCTGGTGACAGCGCTGGCCACTCCATTACCGATAGAATACCAGCTGCCTGCTTCTGCTGTAAATAGTTCTTGCACAATTTGGAGGTGTGTTTAGGGTCATTGTCCTGTTGTAGGATGAAATTGGCTCCAATCAAGCGCTGTCCACTGGGTATGGCATGGCGTTGCAAAATTGAGTGATAGCCTTCCTTATTCAGAATCCCTTTTACCCTGTACAAATCTCCCACCTTACCAGCACCAAAGCAACCCCAGACCATCACTTTACCTCCACCATGCTTAACAGATGGCGTCAGGCATTCTTCCAGCATCTTTTCATTTGTTCTGCGTCTCACAAACGTTCTTCTTTGTAATCCAAACACCTCAAACTTGGATTCATCCGTCCACAACACTTTTTTCCAGTCTTCCTCTGTCCAATGTCTGTGTTCTTTTGCCCATCTTAATCTTTTTCTTTTATTGGCCAGTCTCAGATATGGCTTTTTCTTTGCCACTCTGCCCTGAAGGCCAAAATCCTGCAGCCGCCTCTTCACTGTAGATGTTGACACTGGTGTTTTGCGGGTACTATTTAATAAAGATGCCAGTTGGGGACCTGTGAGGCGTCTGTTTCTCAAACTAGAGACTCTAATGTGCTTATCTTCTTGCTTAGTTGTGCAACGCGGCCTCCCACTTTTTTTCTACTCTGGTTAGAGCCTGTTTGTGCTGTCCTCTGAAGGGAGTAGTACACACCGTTGTAGGAAATCTTCAATTTCTTAGCAATTTCTTGCATGGAATAGCCTTCATTTCTAAGAACAAGAATAGATTGTCGTGTTTCAGATGAAAGTTCTCTTTTTCTGGCCATTTTGAGCTTTTAATTGACCCCATGTCAGGATCGGGCGATACAGACAGGACAAGACAGTGGGCCCTAGGTCTGAACCCACCCACTGTCACCTGCCTACTTGCCTCAATCGGCCCTAGGCGGCCATGGACAACCACGAAGACGATCCCTACACTGATAAAGTGCACACAGAACGAGACGGACGAACAAACATAAAAGAGTAGTGAACAAGCCGGGTCAAATCCACACAGGCAGCGCAGTACAAAATCAGCAGGCAAAGGGATCGTCAAATAGTCAGGCAGAAGGTCAGATAACAAGTCGAGCAACACAGAGGGATTAGGAGAGGGGTTCGCAGGAATAGACAGGGGAGCTGGGACCAGGAGTAAACCTAATTAGCCAGCGCTGGAACTCAGTCTCTGCTTTGCTTTTATGCTGACCAAGAGCCCGGTCTGGATCCTCATTGGACCGGCGCTCTGATCTTCCAGGTACAGACAGGCAGAGAAACCTGTCAATCACAGCAACAACAAAGGTGTAAAATCAAGTCCAGGAGCTTCTCAGCTTAACTCCTGCATAGCCAGAAGCTGAGAAGCAATTGGGTGTGGCACACAAAAGCAAAACACCAGGTCCAGTTCACACAGGCTACTGCAGATTCCTGACACCCCACAAATGTGATGCTCCAGAAACTCAATCTGCTCAAAGGAAGGTCAGTTTTGTAGCTTCTGTAACGAGCTAGACTGTTTTCAGATGTGTGAACATGATTGCACAAGGGTTTTCTAATCATCAATTAGCCTTCTGAGCCAATGAGCTAACACATTGTACCATTAGAACACTGGAGTGATAGTTGCTGGAAATGGGCCTCTATACACCTATGTAGATATTGCACCAAAAACCAGACATTTGCAGCTAGAATAATCATTTACCACATTAGCAATGTATAGAGTGTATTTGTTTAAAGTTAGGACTAGTTTAAAGTTATCTTCATTGAAAAGTACAGTGCTTTTCCTTCAAAAATAAGGACATTTCAATGTGACCCCAAACTTTTGAACAGTAGTGTATCTATAGAAATATCTCAACTAAACAAAAACAACATTAATTTTCCTGCATGGTGAATGCTATAAAAAGAATATATATGTGCAATAAATTCACTATTGGCATATATGTGCTGTATAATTGCTGCTAGTATGTATCTATGTATGTATATATCTGTGTATGCAGTTGGCTAAATAGATTTCTAATAATTGTTAATTATTATTTTTTTTTGGGGGGGGGGCATTTCAATTCTCACCTCAGGCAGCAGAAAATTTATATATATATACTGTGTATATATTGGAACTTAAACTATATTTTCAAGGAAAGTTTGCTTCGGTTCTCAAACTCTTGCTCGGTTCTCAAACACTTTTTGGGCACCCAGTCTTGAAGTACTCAGTATTCACATACAGTACAGTGCTGTATAAGACTGCTGGAGTGCATATACAGTACAGTAGTAGTACAGTCAGTGCACCACCATCACCCATCCTGTACTGTATAAGGGTATGTTCACATCTCGTATTCAATACAGTGGCAGTATACGTCAACGTATACAGCAAAGAAAAAGTAAAAACGCATGCACTTTTGAACCATCTGTTTCCTCTTTCCTAACATATCAGTCGCATCAGTCGCATCCGTTTTCATACTTTGTATTTCCAAAAAAAGTATAAATTTTTTTATTTGAAAAAAAAAAAAAGGAAGAAAGGACATTATATACTCATATGTGTGTGTGTGTATATATATATATATATATATATATATATATATATATATATATACTTATACTCCTCCGCTGATCCAGTCTGTTCTGGATCATACTTGAACATTCTGGAAGCTTTTTTTTTTAAATAAATAATTTTAAAAAAACGCATAGGGTCCCCCCTATTTTTATAACCAGCCGGGTTAAAAACCAAACGACAGCAGCCTGGTAACACCAGGGTGGGAAGAGCCATTGGTTTAGGCCCTCCCCAGCCTAAATCTTACCAGCCTGCTGCCGCCCGGTCCAGGAGCGCCAATTTTGACGCTCCGGGACCACTGGCACCCGGCTCTTCCCAGTACCCCTGGTGGCATTGGGTACTGGGGTAATAATAGGGGGTTAGTGTTAGCCATTTTATACCGGCTAACACTAGGCCCTAACTTAGTAATGGATTCCGTCTATTAGACGGCTTCCACTACTAAGTCTATAAAGTAAAGAAATAAAGACAAGACACAAGTTAAAAAAAAAATTTATTCAAATAAAAACACCCCCACATCCCTCATTGACCATTTTATAAAAAAAAAAACAAAAAAAAACGCTGGTCATCGACGTAGTCCACGTAATCCGACGTAATCCCCAGGATACAGATATCTGAAAAAACAAAAAGGGAGAAACACACAAAAAACACACAAACAGGAGCACAACACCCATCATTGTGAGCGGTGTTGTGCACCTTACAGTATGCAGCATCTTTACAGATCGCTGCTTACAGTCTGGCCCCCAAGGGGTTAAGGGAGGATGTATTGCATCCCCCTTAACCCCTTGGGGTCCAGACTGATGTCAGACTGCACCCATCCCAGCAAGGAAGGGGTTAACTGACCCCCCCTTCCTTGCTGGGAGGGGTGCAGTGCTGGGGAGGGGGTGGGGAGAGCTGTATACTCACCCTGATGTGTCCTCTTCACTGGTCCGCAGCACAATGAAGTCACTGTGCTGCGGACCCGCTCATTAAATGTGCGCTCAGCCGATCAGTCAATCAGCTGAGCGCACATATAATTCTAAATGTTTCTTCTAATAATGCTATTGTGATAACATAATTAGAAGAAACATTTGATGTTTTCATTAAAGTAAAGTGATGATTAGTACAGAATGCTCTTTTGCCGGCAATATGAATTACCGGCTTATGGAGCTTCCTGTACTAATTAATATTTAATTAATAAAACACATTTTCGATGAAATAAATTCAGTTTCGTTGTTCAATAATTTAATTCTAACGAATCCATCATTTTGCAATTAAATATACTGTCAAAAAATAAATATATATATAAATATACATTTATTTATATATATATTTTAACAGTATATTTATTTGCAAAATGATGGATTAGTTTAAATTTAATTATTGAACAACGAAAGGGACTTTATTACAACGAAAATGTGTTTTATTATTTTAATAGATTAACCATGAGAGACATCGGCATTACTGCAGAGGATCGCAAACCCCGGTAATAAAAATTCATGTAAACTGTGTTCCCTGCTTTCCCAGATGCATCCAGAGGTGTTTGCATCACTTTCTTAAGATTTTATTTGTTATTTTTAGTTGAACCAGATTTCCAAGTAAATGACCGTATGTTTTGAGCCGCATGTCTATTTTTTCCCACGGCCGTAGTTTCATCCGCACATTTACAGCCGCATAAAAAATACAGCCGCACAGTTACATAGTGTGAACCTAGCCTAAAGTTGGGTTCACACACAGTATATTTCAGGCAGTATTTGGTACTCATGTCAGGTACTCGTTGCAACCAAAAGCAGGAGTGGATGGAAAACACAGAAAGGCTATGATCACATAATGTTGTAATTGAGTGACTGGCTGCCATTTAATGGCAAATATTTGCTGTTATCTTAAAACCACGGCTGTTGTATTGAAATAATGGCAGTTATTTATCGTTATATGGCGGCCATCCACTCAGTTTCAACATTGTGTGAACAGAGCCTTTCTGTGTTTTCCATCCACTCCTGGTTTTGGTTGCAATGAGGACCTGACATGAGGACCAAATACTGCCTGAAATATACTGTGTGTGAACCCAGCCTGAGTCAAGATGTATTTCTAGCCAAACGGACACAGAAAAGGCACACTTTGTGCATACTTTGTGCACACTTTGGGCCATATGTATCATCCTGCGAACGGATGATTTTCGGCGGAAAGTGCAGATTTGCGTATTTTTTTTATACGCAAATGGCCGATCTGCGAATAAAATATTCGCAAATCGGCACTTTCCGCCGAGTACGCCAGGGGGCCGGAAAGGGGGCGTGTAGTGGGCGGAACGGAGGGCGCGGACTCAGAGTCCGCGCGATTTACCATCCGTTCCGCCCAAATATACGCCGAAAACCTACTCCAATCCTCAGCTGGCGTAGGTTTTCGGCGGTGCGCACCGGCGCGCCTGGGATTTATGTAGAGGCAGTCCGGAGCTGCGGGGGCATTTTTAAGTCCGGCGTAAAAAACGCCGGACTTAATAAATGCCCCCCTTTGTGCATAGAAGAGAATGGATACTTCATAATGCACGTTTACATCCTTTTTTTTATGCAAAAGACGTGCACGCCTGACAGGAGGAAAAAACGAGATGTGAACATACCCTAAGACTGCTGGAGTGCAGGGTACACTTACAGATTTAGGCTGGGTTCACACTACGTATATTTCAGTCAGTATTGTAGTCCTCTTATTGCAACCAAACCAGGAGTGGATTAAAAACACAGAAAGGCTCTGTTCACACAATGTTGAAATTGAGTGGATGGCCGCCATTTAATGGCAAATATTTGCTGTTATTTTAAAACAATGGCTGTTATATTGAAATAATGGCAGTTATTTACTGTTTTATGCGGCCATCCACTCAATTTCAACATTGTGTGAACAGATCCTTTCCTTGCAATATGAGGACCACAATACTGACTGAAATATACGTAGTGTGAACCCAGCCTTAGGGTACGTGCACACTGCGGAATGGCGAAGGATAACCCTTTGTGCATTCAGCAGCTGGCACCCGCCGGCGGACTGATGCAGGCGTGTGTCTCCACCCATGTCATAGACTCCATCCTATGCATGGGCGGATTCCATCGTCCGTCCAAAGAATGCACACATTGGACGGAGAGCGGAATCCGGCCGTGCATAGAATGGAGTCTATGACACGGACAGAGACGCGCGCCCGCATCAGTCTGCCGGTGGGTGCCAGCTGCGGAATGCACAAAGGGTTATCCTTCGCCATTCCGCAGTGTGTACGTACCCTATAGAGTGTATGAAGGAAGGGACACCCGAATCCAGCCCCCAGATGCCCCCCCCCATCCTCGGAGTTAGTGGGAAGATCGTTCGGGAACTGATCTTCCCACTGCTGGATAAAGGTCACCACCTGCATGGGGATAACTTTTATACCATTTATATACAATAGTTCCAATGGACACACACTATCAACACTGGTCTCTGCCCCGCAGAGTTAATTAACCATACCGTAACAAGTCCAACATAATTAGTTAGCTTTTTAAGAATATCAATTACACCACACAAAGCTAAATTTAAAATATATAAATTTTTATTTGACATGATTAAAAATCAATTTTAAAAATTCTTTTTTAGTGCAAAAGGGAATCCAGAAATAATTGATAACCAGAACACCGTAATCTAATAAGAATCCTCTCATATACCACTATACCATGTAAACGTCTAAATCAATATACACCTAACCATGCAGTGTATCCACACAGCCTCGGATAGCTGAAAACAATGTCAGCCTAAACCTGCAAGTACTAAGAATAGTCAAACGAGACGCTTACCCATCGTGGTGTCTGGCATCCGTAACCCCGACGCACGTTTCGCGTACAGGTCGCTTTATCAAGGGGCGTAATCAACTCCTGTCTCACGCACTATATATATTACTGATGAGGATTCCTTCCGGGGAACGACGCGGGTCAGAGGAGTGGCCAGGGATCACGCAGCTTCCTCCCGGCCTACTTCACTGGAACGCACGCCCGCCGGTGGAACGCAGGTGGGCATGCGCACAGCAACTCAAGAGGCCAAGTTGGAAGAGCGCCTGCGCCAGATTCTCCCCGGACTCGCGTACACGGACGGTAATCATTGTTCCCTATTAGGAGGCTGTGTATATACTTATGGTCATAACAAATATATCTAATAACAAGTGAGAATAAATATGAATAAAGTGCATAAATCTACATCATTGTAAACAGATACCATAATAAGTGTAAAAATTCATCAATAGAAGGTGCAATGGTGCAAAAAATTATTGCTATACATATAAAAATATCAAACATTAAATAACAAACCAACAATACTATAGAAGAATACTCAATATTAAAGTGTACGAGATAATATATAGAGTGTACAAATAAGTGTAAAAAACCCGTATAAAGATTGCTGCAAGTGACAGCATATTTCAATATAATTACAGTGACAATAAATATAAAGTGCATATTAAATATAGTATTTAATATGCACTTTATATTTATTGTCACTGTAATTATATTGAAATATGCTGTCACTTGCAGCAATCTTTATACGGGTTTTTTACACTTATTTGTACACTCTATATATTATCTCGTACACTTTAATATTGAATATTCTTCTATAGTATTGTTGGTTTGTTATTTAATGTTTGATATTTTTATATGTATAGCAATAATTTTTTGCACCATTGCACTTTCTATTGATGAATTTTTACACTTATTATGGTATCTGTTTACAATGATGTAGATTTATGCACTTTATTCATATTTATTCTCACTTGTTATTAGATATATTTGTTATGACCATAAGTATATACACAGCCTCCTAATAGGGAACAATGATTACCGTCCGTGTACGCGAGTCCGGGGAGAATCTGGCGCAGGCGCTCTTCCAACTTGGCCTCTTGAGTCGCTGTGCGCATGCCCGCCTGCGTTCCACCGGCGGGGCGTGCGTTCCAGTGACGTAGGCCGGGAGGAAGCTGCGTGATCCCTGGCCACTCCTCTGACCCGCGTCGTTCCCCGGAAGGAATCCTCATCAGTAATATATATAGTGCGTGAGACAGGAGTTGATTACGCCCCTTGATAAAGCGACCTGTACGCGAAACGTGCGTCGGGGTTACGGATGCCAGACACCACGATGGGTAAGCGTCTCATTTGACTATTCTTAGTACTTGCGGGTATAGGCTGACATTGTTTTCAGCTATCCGAGGCTGTGTGGATACACTGCATGGTTAGGTGTATATTGATTTAGACGTTTACATGGTATAGTGGTATATGAGAGGATTCTTATTAGATTACGGTGTTCTGGTTATCAATTATTGCTGGATTCCCTTTTGCACTAAAAAAGAATTTTTAAAATTGATTTTTAATCATGTCAAATAAAAATTAATATATTTTAAATATAACTTTTATACCAGCATCCCCCTCTTCTGGTCCGTCGCTGCCCGAGCTACTGTAGCTTGCGGCACGATCCGAAAATATCAGAAGTAGTACAGTCAGTGCACCACCATCTCCCATCCCTTACAGTGCTGGGATGGGGGGACTCTATACAGTTAAGGATGGGTAAGGAGTTAGTGACTACTGTACTTTAACTGCTGGTTTTGTTGAATGTTTCTTGTGTATATTGTACTGTACAGTATAGTGTTGCTCTGTAAAATACTGTAAAGTATAGTGTTGCTCTGTGATGTACTGTAGAGATTAAACTTGGCACTTTTCAATGTAATATATGGGTACTGTAGGTAATTATTGGTGGGTACATCACAAACCTATCATTCTCGACAAAAAAATACAATGGTCTTATAGCAGATGGGCCCTCCATAGGAGCTGCTACACCTGATACGGCTACAGTTAAGGTCCTCGTACTTTTTTCAAAAATTGGCAGAACCCACTGTCTGACTAGTGGGACAGGTCTACTGTGTAAAGTGTATGGGGGCCCCAGACTCTCCACCCACAGATGATGACTTGTCTTGGTAATGATCATAATGACCTTGGTTGCTCTTCCCTGCATTCACTCCACTATGTCCTTTCTATATACAGTTGCTTAGGGTCCTATTCCACGGGCTGAGGAGGGCCCGATCAACGATGTAAACGAGCGGCGATCTGCTAGATCGCCGCTCGTTTACTGGGCCTATTCCACGGCCCAATGATTGTTGAGCGAGGGCTGCAGGGACATCGTTACCGATGTCCTTGCAGTCCTTGCAGCATTATATATTACCTGTCAGGTCTTCTTCTCTGCGCTGTCTTCATCCCCGGGTCCCAAGCTCTCTATGTTCCGAATGGCCGGTCAGCTGACAGGCCACGGCCTTTGATTGGCTGAGCGCTCCGTCAGCTGACCGGCCATTCTGAAGATAGAGCGCGGGACCCTGGGATGAAGACAGCGCAGAGAAGAAGACCTGACAGGTAATGTATGATGCTGCGCTTCTGAAATCTTCGGTCGCCCGCCGCGCACTTCTATTCAACCGTAGCGATGCGTGGTGGGGGAACGATGATTTTAGGTCTGGCCCTAAATGAACGATCAGCCGATGACACAATCATCGGCTGATTGTTCTCTCTATTTCACCGAACGATAATCGGCCGAATCGGGCCAAATGGGGCCTATCTGGCCGATTATCGTTACTGTGGAATAGGGCCCTTAGAATCATGCTCCATATTTAATATGTGGTCTGACTAGCTATTTGCTTAAAATTGTATGCTTACCATGAGTATCTATGCTTTTATAATGGATGCCAACACTGTAATTGCCTTGGCAGCAGCTGCCTGGCACTGAAAACTAAACTTGAATTTACTGTTACCCCAAGGCTTTTTCAGTGGAGGTTTTCCCTAATGTTGTACTATTTAGAATATAATTGAGCTTTTGTTTTATCAGCATTTGCTTAGGAACAGGTGCAACAGAAAGAAGGTGCTGGTCTCAGAAAGCTTTATTGGAATGGTACCATGTTATTCCCTGCAATACTTTTTACATATACGATGTTGACTAACTTTTAAAATGGCATACCGACATATAGGGTAATGTACATGCAGGGGCCCTGATGGCTTTAATGCTTGAACATAGTCAGCTTGTGGTCATGTTTTGGTCATGTGTTTACCCAAGCTCAAAAGCACAGCACACCATAATAGTAGTATGGCTATTTTTTTTTTTTTGCTTTTTTTTTTTTTAGCTGCAAAAGAGCCGTTTTTTAGCAGATTAAACACAAATGAAATAGAAGACTTAAATGACTTAAAGGAGAATTCCAGCCAAAATTATT
Source organism: Dendropsophus ebraccatus (assembly GCF_027789765.1). Taxonomy (NCBI): domain Eukaryota; kingdom Metazoa; phylum Chordata; class Amphibia; order Anura; family Hylidae; genus Dendropsophus; species Dendropsophus ebraccatus. The sequence continues at coordinate 67,010,052 of NC_091463.1, forward strand.
TTTTGATATGTTATTAATTAGGGAAAGTTAGACAAATTTCTATTATACACTTATTATGGGAAATGCACATAAAGTGCTATTTCCCTTAATTTAGTAGATCAGGCAGACTTCAGTTTTTCTAAAAACCAGTGACGTCACAAACCGAACCAGAGCAGGGCTGGGTGTAATTCCTATGAAGCGTCTAGCAGGGGTGCAGTGTATGGAGAAATTACATAGTAAGAATAACTATCACAAGTGCCAGCAGCCCCATCCACGGCACATAGGATGGGGCTGCTGGCACTTGTGGTGCAGCTGCTTCCGTTCCAGAAGCCCCCATGTGAACAGCCACACCACCTAAAGACCCCCAAACTACCCCTATCAGAAGTGCCATCAGCCCCGTCGCGCTTAGGACGGGGCTGGTGGCACTTGTTTCTTAAAATCGTCTGGACCATTGATTTCTGCAAAAAAAATGTTTGTGACAGTGACTCTTTGATTTCATTGGTGGACAGTTTCACCTAGTCAGGGGCGGATTAATTTTACCATAGGCCCCAGGCTGTTCACCAAGCCTGGGCCCCTTTACCACACTGTAACTATGACATCACTACAGGATAGTGCATAGTACAGGATAGATAATGTCATGATGCCCTAATTTGAAGTGGAAAAAAAGCAGCGATCATGGCAGAACTGTGGCCAGGAGACAATACACCGCTGAAGGTATAAGTCTGTTTTGGTGGCGAAGGGCCCTCCAGGAGCTCAGGGCCCCAGGGCTACCACCCGAAATGGACCTATTATAATCCGCTACTGCACCTAGTAGGGGCTTCATGATAGTTGGGCCCTCTCCCTAGCCAAGAGATAGGGCCCAACTGCTGTGAAGCCCCGCCTAGTTGACACTGTTAACCAGTGAAATTAAGCGAGAGTAAAGAGGGTCACAGTATCACCTTAATGATGGTCGATGGATGTAAGACCTCATTCACATAACATTTTTTCATCCTATTGAGAGGTACAAGTTAGTGGTTGGGCAAATTTACCAGTAAAACAGTATGTGCTACAATCTTAGATACGGTCTAAGAAAAGAGGCAGGGCTTCTTGGAAGAAATAGCAGATCCTTTCCTTTCTAATCTAAGATAATATCTGTTTTCACTTACATTTTGTAACAAGGTACAAAACACATGATGGTGATGTTAAAATTCTTATTTAGAATTAAGATTTATATATATATATATATATATATATATATATATATATATATATATATATACAATTTATATTGTATTTTAGAAACTGAGAACATGAGAAAACAAAATCTCATGAATCCAGACCCCTGTTTTAAATATCTAATTATAGAGGGTATACAGGGATACGAGAATAGACTACATAGACAGCTTCTTTCAAAGCATTATTATCTGGTTTAGAAAGATATAATTCATTAAAATAATTAACAATTATACATGTCACTGGCACACAAAATAATAACTCTTTCTTCGGCTTATATTACTCTTCTGATATTTCAGCGCTGCTATTAAGTACATTGCCTTTGTTTACGTCTGGTATTCGGAGCTCTCATTGAGCTAACGTGCGAAATGTCTTCAGCCTCGTGCATCTCATTCCAGGCATGTATGTACATATGTATTAAAAGAAATGCCTCTTGTCTCTAGGTGTTAAATGTACATTGTCACTCAACGCATCTTTTACCGTTTGATGAACTTGCGCTGATGGCTTAAGTAATTGCATACTCAGCAATTCCCATACGTAATCCTATATTCATTGAAGAATTGTTTGAGAGAGAGAGAATTGTTTCGCCTGGGTTCAGCTATTACACCTACTAGGACTGAGGGACGTTCATGTCTCACTATCTGAGACATGGAAAAACCAGGGATGTGATGTGATCTACAGCAAAGGTAGTTGCTGGGGATGTATTGATAAAATGTGTTTGGGCTGGGTTTTAGGAATGGATGGCAGGCTTGGTAGTGGGGCAGGAATGGATGGCAGGCTTGGTAGTGGGGCAGGAATGGATGGCAGGCTTGGTAGTGGGGCAGGAATGGATGGCAGGCTTGGTAGTGGGGCAGGAATGGATGGCAGGCTTGGTAGTGGGGCAGGAATGGATGGCAGGCTTGGTAGTGGGGCAGGAATGCATGGCAGGCTTGGTAGTGGGGCAGGAATGGATGGCAGGCTTGGTAGTGGGGCAGGAATGGATGGCAGGCTTGGTAGTGGGGCAGGAATGGATGGCAGGCTTGGTAGTGGGGCAGGAATGGATGGCAGGCTTGGTAGTGGGGCAGGAATGGATGGCAGGCTTGGTAGTGGGGCTGTCCATTCCACTTCCTCCACTCCAGATATTGTTTGGCGTCAGACGCCACAGATGCTGAGACTGGATCATCAGCAGCTCCATAAAGTTTTGCAGAGCCATGGACAGAGGGAGGATGGGTGCAGCTGAGTGTGCTGGAAGGCTGCAGCCTCAGGAGAAGCAATATACCTGACCAAGGTAAAATACTGGACTGTATACAATATGTTATGTTCGTGCGACTGCAGCTAGTCGTAGCGTATAGACAAGGCAGTCTTCTGTTTAGTTAGTGCTGGACAAGCAGAATTTATTTTGTGTAAGGGCTCGTTCCCACTGAGGAAAGGTAGCGGAATTCCGCGACGGAATTGTCCGCCGCGGAATGCCGTTAGCCTCCCGCTCATAATGGGAGTCTATGGGAGGCGCGCGCTCCTGCCCTGTCCGCGCTGAAGAATGAACATGTTCATTCTTCAGCGCGGACAGGGCAGGAGCGCGCGCCTCCCATAGACTCCCATTATGAGCGGGAGGCTAACGGCATTCCGCGGCGGACAATTCCGTCGCGGAATTCCGCTACCTTTCCTCAGTGGGAACGAGCCCATGCCTAAAGCCAAGGCTGTTTATTTGCTTTCTTGTATTGGATAATAAACACAGGCAAAGCCTGTACTTGGACTTTACTCGTTTGAGCCTGTTAACTGCTGTTCACACTAAGCAAATCCTCCCACAATGTATATATATATGTAATTTCTCAAAGTTTAGTTTAGTGAAGCAGACAAAATATCACTTGTCATAGATGAGTCTACAGCGGATATAAAAATGTCTGCTTTGATTTTTTTCCCCCATTGACGGTTATGGGGGGGGGGGGGTGAGTTTTCCAAAAAGTGGAAAAGTTTGGAGCTGAAAGAGAAGCTGGATTGTACTTTTCTATTGTATTCTGGCATTGTTTAACTCATAGGACAGAACTGGCAGTTCATGATACTGCTGTAGTTAGGAATGCAATAAACCATTCTGAAGCTTTTATAGAAAGCATATATACTCTTTACAGTCAATCTCCCCAAAACACAATTGTGCTAAAAACATTTGCTGCTCCTTAGATTAGTTAGTTGATTGGCAGGACTGGCTTTGAGTATATGGCGGCTATATACTATGCTATATACTTTACTATATTATAGGCCTTTAAAAACAGAAATCATGCAATACCTTACCACATTTATTATTTGTATATCCGCGTCTTTCAATTTTGTGATTATGTCCACAAAAAAGTAAGCTAGCTGGATAGCGTTGTTGCTAAGGCATCGTAAAGTGCCTATAAAACATTCTAGCTCACCGGCAAGGTTGGGTTAGCACTTCATCGCGTGAACCCGTCAATGCATAGAAGGAAACAAGGTCCAATCATGTGCCAAACTTTTTTGAGTGTCTAGAAAAACCACACTGAGGAAAAGGAACTTGACAGATTTGGAGTTGATATCAACTTTTAGCCATAAAAACTATTAGCAGCTCGATATAGGTTAAAGTGAATATACCATGAGGTACATTCGTTTTAAGTGTTACACATGAATAGAACGGTTCCGGCACGGGGAAGCCGATGCCGCTGTCCTCCCAGCAAGGGTTTTCTCCCACTGGGGGTGGGCTGGCCCGCCTTCAGTGCTTTAGCCCGGGATGGTGCTCGGTGATAGACTGGCACCATGCACAGCAATCTGGCCGTGCCACCGGCTTTCCTGCACCGTTACCGTTATATTCATGTTTAACACTTAAAGAGAATGTACCTGGAACACCATGTTTTCATATACAATTTATACCAAATGGATTCCCAAACAGAAAGGTTAGGGCCTGTAGTTTTAGGGGCTAGAGGTGAGGGAATGTGGTTGTATTGAGATGCAGTGTCTGTAAAAAGAAAAAAAAAAAAAAAGACAGGCTGTCACATGAACTAATCTGAAGTCTAGTTAAACTCTGTATTTTTGAAGCTGCTATTGTGTGGTGGTGGTGCATGGTTAACCTATATTTCCACATACACCCACTTAATATACACTACCGTTCAAAATTTTGGGGCATATTGAAATGTCCTTATTTTTGAAGGAAAAGCACTGTACTTTTTAATAAAGATAACTTTAACCCCTTCAAGACCAAACCTATTTGGGCCTTAATGACCAGGCTCATTTTTCAAAATTTGACCTGTCTCACTTTATGCGCTTATAGCTCAGTGATGCTTTAACGTATGCTAGCGATTCTGAGATTGTTTTTTCGTCACATATGGTACTTTATATTAGTGGAAAAATGTGGTCACTACTTTGTGTGTTTTTTGTGAAAAACATCAAAATATCATGAAAAATTTAAAAAATTTGCATTTTATGAACTTTGAAATTCTCTGCTTCTAAAAAAAGAAAGTCGTATCACATAAATTAGTTACTAAGTCACATTACCAATATGTCCTCTTTATTCTGGCTTAATTTTATAAACATATTTAACTTTTTTAGGTTTTTACAGGACTTAGAAATCTATGAGCAAATTACCACATTTTTGTGAAAGTTTCCAAAACTGATTTTTTTAGGGACCAGTTCTTTTTTAAAGTTGATTTAGGAGGTTTGTATACTGGAAACCCCCATAAGTGACCCCCTTTTGGAAACTAAACACCTTAAAGAATTAATCTAGGGGTATAATGAGCATTTTAACCCTACAGGGGCTGGAGGAAAGTATTCACCATTAGGCCGTAAAAAATTGAAAAATTAAAATTTTCCAATAATATATACGTTTAGATTAAAGTTTCTCATTTTCAAAAGGAACATGAGAAAAAAAGCACCCCACAATTTGTAACGCAGGTTCTCTTGAGTACTACGGTACCCCATATGTGAGCGTAAACCACTGTATGGGCACACGGCGTGGCTCAGAAGGAAGGGAGCGCCAAGTAGCTTTTCCATGGCAGATTTTGCTGAAGTTTCCGAGCGCCAGGTGCGTTTGCAGAGCCCCCGTAGTGTCAGCAGAGAGAAAAAACCCCATAAGTCACCCCATTTTGAAAAGTACACCCCTCAAAGAATTCATCTTGGGGTAGCAGGGATGAGCATTTTGATGAGCATTTTGACCCCACAGGTGTTAGAGGAAAGTATTCAAAATTAGACAGTAAAAATAAAAAAAAAAATTCCAATAATATGTTCCTTTAGTTTGAAATTTCTCAATTTCACGAGGAATAAGAGAAAAAAAGTACCCTAAAATTTGTAACGCAGGTTCTCCTGAGTAAAAAGGTACCTCATATGTCGGTATAAACCACTGTATGGGCACACAGTGGGGCTCAGAAGGAAAGGAGCGCCAATTAGCTTTTTCAATGCAGATTTTGCTGAAGAAGTTTCTGAGTGCCAGGTGCGTTTGCAGTGCCCCTGTAGTGCCAGCGGAGTAAAATCTCATCATAAGTCCCCCATTTTGGAAAGTGAACCCCTCAAGGAATTAATTTTGTTATGTGGTGAGCATTTTGACCCCACAGGTATTAGAGGAAAGTATTCAAAAGTAGACAGTAAAAATGAAAAACTCAAATTTGTCCAATAAGATGTTCCTTTAGTTTGAAATTTCTCAATTTCACGAGGAACAGGAGAGAAAATTCACCCCAAAATCTGTAACGCAGGTTCTCCTGAGTAGAACGGTACCCCATATGTGGGCATAAACCACTGTATGGGCACACAGCGGGGCTCAGAAGGGAAGGAGCGCCAATTAGCATTTTCCATGCAGATTTTTCTGAAGTAGTTTCTGAGCGCCAGGTGCGTTTGCAGTGCCCCTGTAATGTCTACAGAATAGAACCCCCCCCCACAAAAAAGTCACCCCATTTTGGAAAGTACTCCCCTCAAAGAATTCATCTTGCGGTAGGATGAGCATTTTGACCCCACAGGTATTAGAGGAAAGTATTCAAAATTGGCCAGTAATAATGAAAAACTTGATTTTTTCCAATAATATGTTGGTTTAGTTTGAAATTTCAAAATTTCACAAGAAACAGGAGAAAAAATGTACCCCAAAATCTGTAACGCAGGTTCCCCTGAGTACAACGGTACCCCATATGTGGGCATAAACCACTGTATGGGCACACAGCAGGGCTCTGCCAATTTGCTGGAGCAAAACCGAAGCTAGTAATAGTTATTAGAATAGTGCAGTTACTAAAATAAAATAAAAAAAAATAAGATTACAGGTAATGTAGGGTGGTTAGGGACAATCTGGGTTGGTTACGGACAATCTGGGGTGGTTACGGATAAACTGAAGTCCTTATAAGTAATCTAAGTGGGTACCTGTAATCTGGTGTGGTTACGGGCAATCTGGAGGGGGTCATTGGCAATTTGTGGTGGTTAGAGGCAATTTAGGGTGGTCAGAGGCAAGGTGCTGTGGTCAGAGGCAAGGTGCGGTGGTCAGGGGCAACCTGCGGTGGTTGCGTGCAATCTGGGGGTTACATGTAATCTGGCATGATTACGGGCAACCTGGGGGGTTACAGACAATCTAGGATTGTTACCGATAGACTGAAGTGCTTATAGGTAATTTGGGGTGGTTACAGGCAATCTGGAGGGGGTCACTGGCAACGTGCGGTGGTTACGTGCAATCTGTTGTGATTACGGACAACCTGGGGTGGTTACGGGCAACCTGCGGTGGTTCTGGGGGGGGGGGGGGGGTAGGGGTAATTTGGGAGTAAACTGCAATTATTACTATAATAAAAAGGGTGTGTTTTATTTTTTTGTATGTTTGTCACTTTGTACTTTATACATTCATTTTCACTGTATTACTATGATTTCAGAGTTGGCTGGTTGTGGAGCGCATGCGCACTTCATAACCAGCCAGGATGCTGACGAGGAAGGACCTCCCAGGATCAGGTGAGTATATGGGGAAGGGAGGGTGACTGGGTGACGGGGGGTGACTGGGGGGGCGACTTGGGGGGGACTAACACTTCACTTTTTATCCCCATTTCACCAATCATTTATGGTGACAGGGGATAAAAAGTGCCAGCGGCACATGGCACAAGCGATCAGCATATAGTATATACCGCTGATCGCTTGTACCAGGACCCCACAGGGGGGTCCCCGATCACAGCCCCATGCTCTCCGCTACCTCCGGTGGCGGAGAGCATGGGGCTTTCATTCATTTTTAGGTTAAGATCACTGTGAACAGACATTAGTCTGTTCACAGTGATGGCAGCGGCCATCTTGGATCTGATGGCCGCCGCGGGGAGGGGGGGTTAGTTCCTGGGGCAGTAGGGGGGGCTGATCTGGGGTCTGATTGCAACGGCAGCACCGGACCATTAGTGACCGCCGTATCGGCGGTCACTAAGGGGTTAATGAGGGTCGGCTGCGGGATCGCAGCTGACTCTCATTACCTCCGGGGCTGCAGTCAGATGAGAGTGGGATCACTATCCCTGCAGCGATCCCGCTCTCATCACAAAGCCCCTGTCAGTCAGGAACGTATATATACATTCCTACTGCACGGGATATAGGAACGTATATATACAGATTGCTGATGTGAAGGGGTTAAACTAGTCCTAACTTTAAACAAATACACTCTATACATTGCTAATGTGGTAAATGACTATTCTAGCTGCAAATGTCTGGTTTTTGGTGCAATATCTACATAGGTGTATAGAGGCCCATTTCCAGCAACTATCACTCCAGTGTTCTAATGGTACAATGTGTTTGCTCATTGGCTCAGAAGGCTAATTGATGATTAGAAAACCCTTGTGCACACATCTGAAAACAGTCTAGCTCGTTACAGAAGCTACAAAACTGACCTTCCTTTGAGCAGATTGTGTTTCTGGAGCATCACATTTGTAGGGTCAATTAAACGCTCAAAATGGCCAGAAAAAGAGAACATTCATCTGAAACTCGACAGTCTATTCTTGTTCTTAGAAATGAAGGCTATTCCATGCAAAAAACTGCTAAGAAATTGAAGATTTCCTTCAGAGGACAGCACAAAAAGGCTCTAACCAGAGTAGAAAAAGAAGTGGGAGGCCACATTGCACAACTAAGCAAGAAGATAAGCACATTAGAGTCTCTAGTTTGAGAAACAGACGCCTCACAGGTCCCCATCTGGCATCTTCATTAAATAGTACCCGCAAAACACCAGTGTCAACATCTATAGTGAAGAGGCGGCTGCGGGATTTTGGGCTTCAGGGCAGAGTGGCAAAGAAAAAGCCATATCTGAGACTGGCCAATAAAAGAAAAAGATTAAGATGGGAAAAAGAACACAGACATTGGACAGAGGAAGACTGGAAAAAAGTGTTGTGGACGGATGAATCCAAGTTTGAGGTGTTTGGATCACAAAGAAGAACGTTTGTGAGACGCAGAACAAATGAAAAGATGCTAGAAGAATGCCTGACGCCATCTGTTAAGCATGGTGGAGGTAATGTGATGGTCTGGGGTTGCTTTGGTGCTGGTAAGGTGGGAGATTTGTACAGGGTAAAAGGGATTCTGAATAGGGAAGGTTATCACTCAATTTTGCATCACCATGCCATACCCAGTGCACAGCGCTTGATTGGAGCCAATTTCATCCTACAACAGGACAATGACCCTAAACACACCTCCAAATTGTGCAAGAACTATTTACAGCAGAAGCAGGCAGCTGGTATTCTATCGGTAATGGAGTGGCCAGCGCAGTCACCAGATCTGAACCCCATTGAGCTGTTGTGGGAGCAGCTTGACCGTATACAGTAGTGGATTATAACAGGGGCATTTCGGGCGGCTGCCTGGGGCCCTGAGCTCCTGGGGGGCCCATGACCACCCAAAAAGACTTATACTTTCAGTGGTGTACTGTCTCCTGGCTACACTTCCTCCATGATTTGCAAAAAAAAATCACTTTTTTAATGGCAATTTTGCACAAATCAGGACATCATGACATTATCTATCCTGTACTATGAGCACCAGCCTAGTGCTGCCATAGTTACAGTGGGGTGGGGGACCCAGGCTTGGTGAACAGCCAGGGGCCTATGGTAAAGTTAATCCGCCCCTGACCGTATGGTACGCCAGAAGTGCCCATGCAACCAATACAACTTGTGGGAGCTGCTTCTAGAAGCGTGGGGTGCAATTTCTCCTTACCGCAACAGATTAATAGCTAGAATGCCAAAGGTGTGCAATGCTGTAATTGCTGCAAAGTTTGACGTAAAAACAATGTTATTTCAAATACAAATCATTATTTCTAACCTTGTCAATGTCTTGACTCTATTTTCTATTAATTTCACAACATATGGTGGTGAATAAGTGTGACTTTTCATGGAAAACACAAAATTGTTTGGGTGACCCCAAACTTTTGAATGGAAGTGTAGTTACTTTCCAGCAAGCCTTCCAGTACTTATTAGCTGCTGTATTTCCTGTAGGAAGTGGTATATTATTTCCAGTCTAATAGATTGATATCTGCTGCCATCTCTGTCCGTGACAGGAACTGTCCAGAGCAGGGGCGGTTCTCTATTAGGATTTTCTACTGCTCTAGTTAGTTCTTGACATGAACAGAGAAAGCAGTAGTAAGCTTCTCCTAGTTTCCACTAGCTGACAGCCCGCTGTGCCACCGCAGCCAGTGATTGGTTGATTTTCAGTGAGCCAGGACCCAAAGAAGCAGACGGGAACATGCCAGAGGAGTGGTAGCGGGTGAGCATGGTGTTTGTTATTTTTACCGGCCAGGCATAGAAACAGTTAAAGTTGCAACTACATTCTCAAAGCAGAATGAAGACTCATATCGGGAAATCTGCTAGAATACAATGCGTGTGAATAAAGTAAATGTACAACTTATGCTAATGAAATCGTTTTTTCTTTTCTTTATTAACCGATTGGTGTCAGCATGGACATCCCGGTAAAATCTGCGCCAGTTTCTCCATATGCAAATAGGGCCGCTGTATGCAGTGTAGACAGGCCTGATTATATATATATATATATGTATAATGTGCGACGTTTCAACTGCCTTTTAAGGTCTGGAAATAGACTGCGGGGGCCGGTTGAAATGTCGCACCTTTTTGATTGAATAAAATTCACGTTTAATCTTCAAGAACGGAGTGCTGCTTGTTTTTCTGAATATATATTAGAGTAAGTAAGTGGCATACAGTATTCACTTTAACCCTTTAAGGACGGGGCCACTTTTCGTTTTTGCGTTTTCGTTTTTTCCTCTTTGTGTTTAAAAGGCCATAGTACTTGCACATGAGCCCTTCTTTTTTGCGTCACTAATTGTACTTTGCCAGGACAGGCTGAATTTTTGCATAAAGTACACTGCGAAACCAGAAAAAAAAAATTCAAAGTGTGGTGAAATTGAAAAAAACAACAACAACGCATTTCTTTTATTTGGGGGGATTGTTTTTTTACACCATTTGCCCTGGGGTTAAACTGACTTGTTATGCATATTCCTCAAGTCGTTACGATTAAAACGATATATAACATTTATAACTTTTCTTGTATCTGATGGCCTGTAAAAAATTCAAACCATTGTTAACATATATACATTCCTTAAAATCACTCCATTCCCAGGCTTATAACGCTTTTATCCTTTGGTCTATGGGGCTGTGTCAGGTGTCATTTTTTGTGCCATGATGTGTTCCTTCTATCGGTACCTTGATTGCTCATATACGACTTTTTGATCGCTTTTTATTACATTTTTTCTGGATTTGATGCGACCAAAAATGCGCAATTTTGCACTTTGGGATTTTTTGCGCTTACACCGTTTACCGTACGAGATCAGGAATGTGATTAATTAATAGTTCGAGCGATTACGCACGCAGCGATAGCAAACATGTTTATTTTTTTATTTACTTTAAAACCTGGGAAAAGGGGGGTGATTCAAACTTTTATTAGGGGAGGGGGCTTTTTACTAATAACAATACTTTTTTTTTTTTTTTTTTTTTTTTTACACATATACTAGAAGCCCCCCTAGGGGACTTCTAGTATATACACTTTGATCTCTCATTGAGATCTTTGCTGTATAGTTATACAGCAAAGATCAATGAGATCGGCACTCGTTTGCTCTCGGCTGCTGCAGCCGAAAACAAACGAGTGCCGAGCCGGGGACGGCGCCATCTTGGAGCGGTCCCTGGCCGGCAGCAGTAACGGAGCACCCACTAGACACCAGGGAAATGCTGCATCCCGTAATCGGATGCAGCTGTCATGTTTGACTGCTGCATCTGATTACTATATTAGCGGGCACGGCGATCAGACCGTGTCCACTAATACCCGCGGTCCCGGGCTACAAGGGGCACCCGGAACTGCGGCGGTTTATAGCGGTGTACGGGTACGTCATGCGTCCTTAAGAGGTTAAAGGTTGTTTTTTTTTTTCATTTAGTAGGTACTAACCACTTTATACCAGGAATACACCGCATGATCTGCCATTTTACAGAGTGCCTCGCAGTCATGTAGCCATCCCAATCCGACCCTTATCACAGTCACTCAGATCCTTCTTCTCAGCCATTCTTCCTGCTTCCAGCACATCATTGTCATGAGATAATCAATATTATTCACTTCATCTGTCAGTACTTTTAATGTTAGGGCAGATCGGTTTATATGTATTGTTGCTGACATTTTTAACATGAAGATGGCCTTGACCTGTTTAATGAATCATTTTCTATAAAAATGATGACGCTTCAAGTAAATGGCAGCAGCGAAGGTCATAGCGTTCACATTTTTTTTGACTGTTCCATTTTCTGATGAAAAGATGTCGAGAAATCACAGCAAAGAGTCTACAAGTGTTTCTTTTACCTACCAAAGGCTGTTCAGCTGCATCAGCAATTCTCTTCTATTTATTGTCATTGTCACCAGTCACTGTTATAGTTTTAGGCTGGGTTCACACTACGTATATTTCAGTCAGTATATGTATATTTCAGTCAGTATATTTCAGTCAGTATTGCAACCAAAACCAGGAGTGGATTAAAAACACAGAAAGGATCTGTTCACACAGTGTTGAAATTGAGTGGATGGCTGCCATTTAATGGCAAATATTTGCTGTTATTTTAGAACAACGGCTGTTATATTGAAATAATGGCCGTTATTTACTGTTATATGGCGGCCATCCACTCAATTTCAACATTGTGTGAACAGATCCTTTCTGTGTTTTTAATCCACTCCTGGTTTTGGTTGCAATACTGACTGAAATATACATAGTGTGAACGCAGCCTTATAGAGCCTAAAATGGCAAATAAAATATACAATTATATTATAATAATAACACAAACACACACACAAAAAATAGACACTTTAAATACTAAACTTATAGGTTTGATCAATGGTGAGGGTCTCTTTACTGTAAGATCGGTAAGACTATAGAACTCAATGTTAATGTTAAGCTATGGGAATTAGAATTTTTTCACCCTGGTATGAGGTTATTGGCATCTGCCTAAGAGATTCTTTTCCTTCCTCTGTATCTATATAGTAGTGTTAGAAGTTGAACGTAATGAATAGAGATGAGGAAACTGAACCTGCCAAACCCAGATTCATTTCGACCTTTACAAAAAATGTGGTTAGCTACTGAACCGAACTTTCTGCAAAGTTCATAGGGGTTCAGCAAGATATTGGTGCTCATGTAAAAAAAAAAAAAAAAAACATATTACCACCTGTCCGTGGTCCTCTGGTGGCTCTCTGGTTCGGTACCGGTGTCTTCTATGGTGAAATCCTGCACAGACAATCTCACAGGCTGCCACTCTTATGTCTAGAGTGACAGCCCATTTAGCCAATCACAGGCCGTGGTGCTGTCCCATCACAGTCAGCCTGAGACTCCTGAGACAAGAGTCAGCCAATCACAGGCTGATTAGGACAGGAGAGCACTGTGGCCTGTGATTGGCAGAGCGGGCTGTCACTCTTGAGACAAGAATGACAGCCCACTCAGCCAATCACAGGCCGTGTTGCAGTCCCGTCCTAATCAGTCTGTGATTGGCTGAATGGGCTGTCACTCCTGAGACAAGAGTGACAGCCCACTCTGCCAATGACAGGCTGATTAGGATGGGAAAGCCTGTGATTGGCTGAGCAGGCTGTCACTCTTGTCTCAGGAGTGACAACCAGCCAATTACAGGCCGCAGTGCTCTGCCGTCCTAATCAGCCTGTGATTGGCTGAGCGGGCCTTCACAGTAGAAGACTCTGGAACCGGATGGGACCAGAGAAGAAGGACCCGAGGGAGCACAGACATGTAATTATAAGAAGCAGCCTTTAAAAACCACATTAAAACAGCTAAAAACCTGCAGTTGTTTAGCTGTTGTACCTGTCCAAAATGTATGTCTTGTATTGCACCTGATGTTCATTAAAATCAATGCAGGACCACATGTAATCTGTGGACAAGTGTGATGCTTTTTTTGTAATAGTGTGTTCGCACGTACATATTTTAGGTTGCAATAGGTAAAAACAAAAGCCACACACCGGAAGTGGCCGGTCAGCATAGATTCTATACTGTCACTAGATCACTAGTCATTAGACACAATACCAGTAAATGAAACATAAAAGATGAGGAGAGAGAGAGGTGTTTTCCTAGGAAATCTGGGTATCCTTACTTTTCTATATAAATTCCACTGACTCAGGATTAATGTTATTTTAATTGATCCTTGGAAGACTACTTCCTGTCTGACTGTTCCTTACCAGCTCATTCACCACGGTTTGGTGTCCTGGTGTATCCATGAGGCTGCTAAGTGGTTACCATTCACGATGTAACACTTAGCGCATCTAAAGTATGGTGCATGACCAAACAGCTGGTCCTACTGTTGTACGGCTTATTAGTAAGATATGGCCTATGGTTTAGCCACTTGCAAACACATCCTTGACCTCAAACTTCCTGACCTTTACATACAATATCTAAATGTTTCTCTACAGGCATATTCTTAGGGTTTCTGAGCACGACACACCTTTTCTGTGGACTGAACAGGACACAATGGTATCTCAATGATGATCCTGAGACGTTACTGTGCGCTCTCACTTTCTCTCTGGATTCACAGGCGCCAACTCTATTCTCCTCATGACAACTCTACCGGATGCATTCCTAACAGCTTCCATCAGGCTTTCCATTACTCACAATCATCTCTTAGCCCAATGGCGTGCTCCTTGACAGCTGACTCAGGCCTTCCCTTTGCTCACACACAGAGCAGTTCTCTCCGCACAACACCTTCCTTGCCGGGCATATTATCATTCTTTTGGTGCGAAACACTGTTGCTTGTAGATGTATCTCTACTCCCACCTACTGACTTTGTGCCACTTGAGCACCTCCACGTCCACCAGCACATCAGCATATGGCTTTTAACAAAATGGTCCCTGTGGGGGTAACACCTACTACTGCAAGCTGGCAGCCAGAACCTTAACTCTTGGTTTCAAGGATAGGGTGGCACTAAATGGGGTGGTAGTGTGCCATAACATTACATGGCTACAAGTGGGCTACACAATCTACATTTTTAATTTTTAAAAAGGTATCTACATATTATTATGCAATGGACAAAGCATGGGTTACTCGCTTGTATAGTCCTCCACTAGAAACAGTTTATTTATTATAGGGTAACTATCTATTGAGCGCCCACAGACAAATTATAAGTAGGCATTCTATTGCATATGCTAATAGAGCATTTGCTAAATAAACTATTCCTAAAGGAGCTCAAAAAATGGGTTAACCATGTCAGCTGGCGCTGCGAGATGTGACATAATTCATATTCTGCCTTGCTGTATTATGAATGGGTGTTTAAGCATATGCAGCCCCCCTGCTTGAGCTGAGTGAAGGGTTACCTCTCATTGGCGAGATGAATGTTTGTAGTCAGACACATGATGTGATGAGATTAACCTGTAGGCAGCTGAGTCTTAATGTAAAATATTAATACCTGCTGCAATCCCTCATTACAGGAACAGCAAGGCAATGAAGAGTTTATGTATTTGAGGCAGAATGCAGAGAATTTGGGCTGGATGTCGTAGCCGGGTCTCGATTGCGGCAGTAGATTCAGCCAAAGCAGCAGTGCAAGGGTTCATAAAAAAACACACACACCAAATCTTTTCGCACTGGTCATGAATGTTTTATCAGTGCAGTCTGACGTCCTATAGATTCAGCGTCTGCTGCTGAATGTTGTTCTATATGGAGAGGTGATAGGAAGGAGGAAACAAGTCCAGCTGTGTTTATTGCAGAGATATTCTTATTGTATCACTCAAAAAAGTCAACACTCTGCAGTGAATAAAAAAATACTATGGAACTGCATTGGCTTCCCAGGAGTATCGGTAGTCTGTGACCTATAGCTACAATGGTTAGAATAGGTCTAAGAGTCACTGACACAGTACAATATTACACTTTATATTATACTTTTACATTTAGATTAAGCATTAACATAAATCAGACTTCCTACAGAACAATTCCTCAGTGTATTCTTATTCCACTTGGTCCACAGCTGCAGTAAATATCTATACAAATAAACATAATAATATAAATAGTATTTGTTATGATATAATATATAAATATTATTTGTTTGCTGTTAATTACATTTAGGGAAATTCTATCATCCAGCTGCATAGACTTTTTCTAAACCAATTGCTCCTATCCACATGAATGTTACTTTCCTTCCTGCGTACATCATATGCATACAGTGCAAACATATCTAATACTACATAGAATGGTAATATGCAATATTAACAAGGCTTAAAGGTGTTAGCCCCCCCAAGATCTTAGTACAGTACAAACATCCTAGATGGAACATGTCTCCAAAGCAAAATAATGTGTTTGGGGAGAAGGAATCCTCTATCCGAATATTATATCAGCAGTTCTCTGTTGGGAAAGACTTCAGAAGAGAAGGATTTAGGGGTAGTGATTTCTTAAAGCCTCAAAATTAGTTACCAGTGCAGCCAGATGCAAGGGAAAGCAAATCATATGCTGGGCTGTATAGCGGTGTAACCAGCTGGAAGAGTTGGAACAATTTGGATTTTGTATAGTCCAGAGGAAAGAAGGGAAAGGTGGACATGATCGAAACCTTTACAAATGTTAAAGGACTAAATAAGGTTCAAGAGGGAAGTGTTTTTAATAAAAAAAAAAAAAATAACTCAAGAAGAAGAGGACACAGTGATGGATTAGTTAGAAAAAAGATCAGAAGCAACGTGAGAAAATATTCCGTTAATGAAAGAGTAGTAGATGCTTAGTAACAAGGTAAATGTTAAACAACTGAATTTAAATCTGCCTGGGATAAACATATATCTATCCTAAGATTATAAGAAAGGAATTACTGAAAGTGGTGTCTATGACAGTCTTCAAATGCGGCAGCTTTATCATGATAGCATATTCTGTTTTATAAATCTGTCACGCCTGAAGACTGTTTAGTCTAAGATCAGACTCATTTAATTTATACCAGAACTGGGCATCAACATTTTCAGTGAATCCATATACAGTACCACTTGCACTGCTCCCTGAGCAGAGTCTTAGGAGCAGAGAGAAATAGGCACAATACTTAGCACTGATGGTCATTCGTTATAGCCATAATTGGGGGTTGAAACCTCAGATTTGTCACTGGGACATGTCAGAAGTAACAATGAGCAAATCTCCCAAGGTTCTTTCAGTAGGTTACACTTGAAGCAGGCAGTAAAAATAGTTTTGGATTCAGCCCTTGGTGTGTAACTAGATAAGTGGTAAGGCAAATCACAGCATACTGTAGAGGAACAGGGACTTCTGTCAAAATGAGGAGAGAGTCTGCACTCTTCATAGTTTCTATGGAATCCCCATAGAAAACAGATGGAGTGCTGGCCACACATGTGAGGTGTGTACGATTTATTCTGGGGGAAAATGTGTTCCCAGAGGTTTGACCCAACAATCATTTTGTTATCCCCATTCTATGGACAAGGTGATAAGGTCGTAAAATGAGAATTTAGTATAAGAATTTATTCTTGTTACACTTATTTTATAATAAATAATTGCTAGTGTGACTATTAGCTGCAGACAATGGGGGAGATTTATCAAACTGGTGTAAAGTAGAATTGGCTCAGTTGCCCCTAGCAACCAGATTCCACCTTTTATTTTCCAAAGAGTCTGTGAGGAATGAAAGATGAAATCTGATTGGTTGCTAGGGGCAACTGAGCCAGTTTCACCAGTTTGATAAATTCCCCCCAATATCTATAGAGGACCAGGACACATCAATTGTGGTCTTAAATTGACACTGCAATTAATATTTTTAATGATATCATGAATAAAAGTTATATCTTAGGGTTGAGGTCAATGAAAAAAGGGGCAATGCACCCCATACACCTCAGGGTTTAGTATATAATTAAACAACACCAGGGACCAGGCTGCAAAAAGAGATTCCTCAGGCTTGCTGGGTACAGTGGTTCTCCAGTCCACCATAAATTCCCACAACCTACAATGCTAAAGCTTTCTAGACTTCTTTTTTGAGGGCTTGGTGTGGGACCTAGCATAGTATAGGCCAAGCATGACTGGGTTTAGCTAGGATAGGAGGCAGGGACAGGGTTAATAGCTATAATAACGGAAGGCAGTAAAGGGAGATCAGAGATAGGTCAGTGAAGAATAGTGAGCATAGTGATTGGTTGGGTCACTTACCAGAGGTGGAGCAGGGGTACCGAAGAGAAGAGGGGAGCGAAGGAGTGAAGCAGCAGTGCCCACTGGACCATTAACAAACCACCCAGCCATGTTGCAGCAGCTGTGACTGTTCTGGTGGCAAGTTGAGGGTCTTTTTGTACTTCTTTGTCGTGACAGCTTGCAGTAGGGAGGTCTTGCAGAGCACTTCAGAGTATCGTCTGGGAAAAAAGAGAGCCCATAAAAGTGATGGTATCCTTAGGATTTAGTAAAGGATTTGGTTGTTCCTGATGTGGTGCAGCTGGAGGATAAGTTGGGTGCGGTACTGCTAAAAGGTGCCCTACCAGACCTCTCTAGATTTTGCACCAGACCTCTCTAGATTTATTGCAAGGTTTGTGTTATTTGTTAATTTATTAGTAATCAATAAAAAGAGAGGCTGCTAAGGCCATCTATTCCAACTTTAGGCTATGTTCACACTTCGTAAAAGTACGGCCGTTGTTGCTGCATCAGAACCCTGCAGCCTGCAGTCTCATACGTAGTGTAAACATAGCCTTAATCTGAATACGGGGGGGGGGGGGAATGGGGTTGGGGGAGATAGGGGAGGTGTATGTGTAAAGGGGACATGGATGGGGTAGATACCAAAGTGGAGTTTGGGTCGTAGCTATATTCAGTGTGTGTATATATATATATATATATATATATATATATATATATATATATATATATCTACATATACACTGAGAACTCACATAATAATCATCTTCTATTTTCACTCTATTCCTCTTCATCACCTATGACTGACACAGCAATCCTATGCATTGCACCAACCAATATACATGAACTAACATGCCCTGCAAGACAGAAACATACAGGCATATTCACAGTAACCAGATGGCTTGATAAAACCAGCAACCCAAATGCAAGCAAGATTTCATAGTGGGAAGCTGCAATCTCCATTCATAAAGGAGAAATAGAATATTTACATAGAGAAAGAAGTTGATGTAATACAATTTAAAAGGTTCTATCCGTTTCGTATATATCAGTAACGTGGTGGAACTCCGATGTCTAGAACCTAGTCCATGGTGTTAAATCTCTGCCGATTCCCACCTCCTGATTGTCACGTATATCTGTCTTCAATGACCTTACAAGGACCCATATATATGACAACAGGAAGGTGATCATTGTAGAGTAAAAGAACTCTGTTTATAAATATACATACATACATGTATATAAATATATTAATATTTATTCACTGTTTTCATAAATATTTATAAAAACATATCACTATTCAGACTTCTCACAGTCTGCCGGTTCTCTGCAGGTAGCGTTTAGTAAAGTGGAAGGATATTAATACAATTTAAAGATCTCTGCTTAGACAATATACGGTATATAATGCCTGCGAAACATAAGGATGTGTTAAGATCAAGTCTAAAGGGGTTTGTTTATATGTCTATAGCGATGCAATTCCTGTATAGATCCCTATTGACGTAGCTCATACATATGAAGACATGTGTGTAAACAAACAACCCCCTCCCACCCGCAGACCATGACCTCTGAGATCAGGCGCTACATGTGCTCTGCTATTTGGCTATGTACATTTACACACATTGGGAGGACTGCTGCATAAAAGGGGCTGGGGAGGCAAATATGTGAATGAGTGAATGAATGAAAGGAGGCTACTAACAGATAGAAATCCATGGCACAAAGACATAGCAGAGCTCAATGTGTTCCTCTTGTAGATCTGCATAGTGATGCATAATCCGAGCTCGGGAAGGCATCAGGGTGCACAGGTAATACAGCCATGAGGAGTATAGCACTCGATCTAAATACAGCTAGATCTATCCCTGGAAACCCTGCTATATGCTGCTCTCCTGGGAGTAGTGATGATGATGATCATATACTGTGTATATATAGTGCCTAGCTGATATTATATATAGTGCTGATAGATACACAGGCTCTTGTCCTCAGTGATGTCACAACAAGTCGTATAAGACGGTGTGAGCAGGGCGGGTGGCTGATGACTGGTCTTGCTGAGGTTGTCCTGGTGTGGTCCAGCAGAGTGACAGGAGGCGGACCTCCACTTCCCTCTATTTCTAGAAGGAGGAGGCGTATCCAAGGAGGTTATTTCCAGCTCATTTCCAGCCCCGGCTGTCTGATCTGACGTCGGCAAGCTCCAGTTAAAGCATTGCTTACTACAACAGGCAGCTTTTGTGTTTCAATGTCTAAGCCAGAGCATCTCTGCTAGTTCTATTCAGTTGAGAGGGAAAGAAAGAGAAAGAGAGAGAGAAAGGGACAAGGTAAGACGCTGCAACCAGACACCTGACATAAACCCGTCGCTTTCTCCGGTGCTTGACACATGACATTAACCCATTGTGTGCCGGCGAAGCCGAGACACGGTACAATGTGTTTGTATTGTCACACGACACGAGAACACACCTCTACGTTCCATTATCCATCATTATGGATGTTTGCTTTTGTTCGCATTACTGTCTATTCTTGGTCTGGCTTGAAGTGGTGATGGCATGCAATAGGGGGTGGGGGCTGTACGAAAAATGTAAGGTAGAACATGTCTCTTTGTCTGTGTTCTTGCATGGTGGGAAGAGTAGTAAGATCTCAAAGTGACAACCTTTCACCGTCTGTCTTCTTTTTCTTTGCTCCTTTTAGTCATTGGGGGACTGAAGACACCCATACCGAGTCATTTTTTGGGGGGGAAGAAGAAGGATTTTCTGACGTATTCATCTGAATCCTTCCCGAGAAGAAATTTAATCACATTTGGGAATTTTTACAAGCAAACTGGGATCTATGAGTGGAAAGGTGATCAAACCGAAGGAGGACAAAGATGCTTCTAAGGGTAAGCAGCTTCTAATGAACTTGAATAGAAAGAGTCATTTGAGCAGGTGGTGACCCTTGTGTACCTTTTAACCCTTTACAGTGACCGTGCCTTTATGATACCGAAGGCAAAACAAACATTCATTGCATTGCATTGTATGTGCCGTATGTGTACAGAAACAAGTGTCGGCACCCTATGGGGGGAAGGGGTCATGTTGCAGATGTCCCTTTTGCGTAGAAGTTATATGCGCTCTATGCTGTCCAAGCAAGAGGAGGCATGATCTATGACATCTTCTGTTTAAAGGGCCACTAAGTAGGAAATATAGAAAACATATTGCTCTCACATATGTCTATAAAACGTCTATGGAGTATGTGAATTTTAGAGAGATTAGTAATAAAGTAGAGAACAGTGGGTAGACATTTTTGGACTGCCTATCAGTAATGCAATTGGTTACGCTTAGACTTAAAGTGGCCTGAAATTACTGAGAAGAAAAGACTGCACAATGACGACTTGAGCTTTAGTGTCCCTTTAAGCATTTTCCTTGAAGTGTGCTACCTTGTCACATGTTGCAGTCTTCCTAGGTTACCGCACAGAGGGGCACATGGTGATATAGCCCCCCTTCCAGCTTGATGTAGCACCTAATGCCTGGTGACATGAAGCAATCAGCTGGTCTTCTATAGGATCAATAATGTTAATCTTCCAGTGTCACATTAAGTAGTCTTCCCCCCCCACCTACAGAGAAAGGCTGTGCTTTCTGCAAGAATTGGATGTTTGCTATGATGTGTATCCCCCTATTACCATGAAATCGACTGGCTGTGCTGCCTGATGTAAACTGGGTGACAATTGCCATGGAGACAAGGAGGGCAGGAGGGGGTGGGGGAGGAGAGGTATATTACACTGCAACTGCATTAGTTTCATTTGCATCCTGAACACCAGCAGCAGCAGCAGCGGCGGCGGCAGTGATGCAGATTCAGGTGTTCAGCCGTAAGATACAAGTCCATGAAAGTTCATGACGTGTGAGCAAAACAGACACCGTATATAGGAAACATAAAGCAATGCTGTGCTCAATGCTGAACACTTATTTATTTTTTATACTTTTATTATTTATAAACTTTGGCACTTTATTATACTTTATTATTTATAAACTTTTGCAAAAACAAACAAACAAAAACACTACATTACCTATAACTACATTTATTATTATTATTGTTAATAATTTATTTTCTACTAAGAATATTCTATCTATCCATCTATTATCTATCTATCCTATCTATCTATCTATCTATTCTACTTATTTATCTGTCTTCTATCTAAGTCCAGATAAACTGTAGCACTCTGAAATGTATTAAAAAAATTGTGGTTTATTGACACATGCAAACAGTATCTATCTATCTATCTATCTATCTATCTATCTATCTATCTATCTATCTATCACATAAAGTAAGGCCAGTTCACACAATCGCACTTTGCCTTATGGCGTTTTTCATAGACATACTCAGTTATAATAGCAAATAGCCAAATATACAGCACTGTCCTTCTACTATACATAGGTAGTGTCTACTGTTTAATAGTTATTGGGTCCACACAACAAGACTATTATACAGTGCAGTCTCAGAGACTACACAACTATCAGCCGCATCTAAATAGCTATTTCTATGGTAAAATTTCAACCACTAAAACCAAAGTATGTGTATATATATATATATATATATATATATATATATATATGTGTGTGTATGTTTATAGATATTCAACAATAAAAGTTGTGTCTTTGCTGCATGTAGTGTAGAAAAAAAATCCCTGTGCTGCAGTACACTAAGCTTTTATGGATACACTGCAATCTCAGAGAATACATATAAATTCTAAATTCCACTTGATGCAATGATACTGCGATGATAAGCCCTGTCTGGGTTAGACTTGTGTCTTCCCTACTTGGCTGGTGGTGACTATTGTATCAATTAATGCCATAAAGTAACAATTGAAAAGAAGGCTAAAAGTATCCATACCATCATTGTTATAAATTTCCCACATGAAGCTGTAGAATACAGGGCTATGTTTACTTCAACGCATTGGAGATAATAACATAAGAGAATATGGATCCTGTATGTAAATGCTACCGAAAGTGAACCCTTCAAACGCTATTAAACCTCATTGTGCAGTGAAAAGACTCCTACACAATAGGCTGCTGGCAAGAGGAGGCTCAGATAAAAGAACATATTTGTTATTTTTCTTCTCAGATAGATTTCCATATGTTTTGTCTATTTCCCTGTTTCTTATGCATCTATGTGCTTCTTCTTGTGACCTATGAGTCATGTGAGCAGTGGGGCAGATTTCTGGATGTCGTCACTGGGATGAGGTTGGCACCGTGTAAGAACTGAGTGACGTCTGGGACATAATGGCACAGTGTCGCACTAGACGTGATAAATGTGGCTAATGCTATGGACTGTTATACAGCAGGTCAGAACTGGTCCAGAGCCTCCACCTCCTTCACTTTATTCTTTGTTTACACGTGATGACAATAGTTTTGTCCCCACCACATCTGTACAAAGTTATAAAATCATCCTACGTATCATAAAAAGCTTTAAAAAGCTCCAAGATAAATATGGTGCAATTTTCACTAACCTCAGCTTTCCAGATGAATCTATTCTAATGATCAATCAGTCTGATCTTATGTGTTTTTATCTATCTATCTATCTATCTATCTATCTATCTATCTATCTATCTATCTATTGTCTATCTATCTATCTATCTATCTATCTATCAACTATCTATTTGTTTCTATCAATTTAACTATTGGCTATCAACTATCTATCTATCTATCTATCTATCTATTGTCTATCTCTTTCTATCAATCAACTATTGTCTATCTATCTATCTATCATCTATCTATCTATCTATCTATCTATCTATCTATCTATCTTTCTGTCTATTATTGTGTAACTATCCATCACCTATTTTTTTGTCTGTCTATATCTATCTGTCTGTCTGTCTGTCTGTCTATCTATCTATCTATCTGTCTATCTATCTATCTATCTATCTATCTATCTATCTATCTATCTATCTATCTATCTATCTATCTACCCTAGCTTTTTTCATACTGCATGGCTAGACTGAATATAAATCATTACCAGGGACAGTGAAGGCTATTCATCATGTTGCATGCCTAGTTGAATACCATAATATAGGATATAGCCATACATTTTGTATCTGAGTCAACAAACATAGATGAATAATGCACTGGAAAAAATCTGCAGAATGCTACAATCCTAAATGCCAAAATACTGGAATATGAGCTAATCCTGAAGAGCACACTATAAAGTCAGAGCCATGGAAACAAATGCAGGGTATAAAACATTTGCATTAATAGAATGATTTTGGAAATGCAATATAGATATATTATTTTATTATTTTATTGCCCCTCCCCAGGCACCTTGGGGCATGCTGTTAATCTCTAAGTAGTTACATCTCCAAGTCTTTGTCATTTCATAAAACATCTGTCAGGGTAACTTTGCTGCTTTAATGCTTAAATGGAGAGACTGTATCAATGTGACCATAGCTTTTACTGCCCGCTAAAGTAGGTGTTTGGTACCTGTGTTGCTTATGGGACTTTGTGCCACGTTTACAGTACAATGCCATTTAGGCTGTCTTGTTTTATAACTTTTATAGAATACCATCCCCTTCTGTATAGAAGTACTGCCATGAGCTCATTCAGTCTATTTCCATAGGGCAGAGGTGATGGGTTGGGAAATTAATAGTTTTTTTAATATGTAATTATATATTAACAATAAGAAAAGATAATAGGACGTTGCAACAGTTGTTAACCAGGTATGATGAATAAGGCGCACACTGCTGCTGGGCAAAGTCGTTTATCACAATGACCAATCTTATGCTCCTTGTTTTATTTACACAGGTTGCCAGGGGTAAATGAAGGATTTGTAAAGGGGGGCATTTCCAGTGTATTTGTACCCCTGGCAGAGATGGCCTCCCCCTCCCCCCCCCCTCTGTAATTGGATTTATCAACCTTCTACATGTACCACATCACAATGTAAATGTGTTAACGTTCTTGTACTATTGTAGCTAAAGCTTTGGCTGTCCAGGCATGATGGGAGTTGTAGTTTTGCAACAGCTGGAGAGCCAAGGTTCCCTACCTCTAGTTTAGTGGTTAGTATTTAGTACTGTATTAGAGGTTATTTATCAAACATGGTGTAAAGTGAAACTGGCTCAGTTGCCCCTAGCAACCAATCAGATTCCACCTTTCATTCCTCACAGACTCTTTGGGAAATGAAAGATGGAATCTGATTGGTTGCTAGGGGCAACTGAGCCAGTTTCACTTAACACTATGTTTGATAAATCTCCCCCTATGTGTTTAATGTTTAGGAATGGGTGATGAAGGGGTTAATAGAGGCAGGCGAGACAGTTTACCTATCATTTTATTTTAAAGTATGGATGTAGCAGAGTCAACAGTCAGACTTGGTGCATTAACACTCTATGACTTTGTAGGTGTCAGAGCTTTTGTTGTTCTAAAGTTCCAGAAATGTTAGATGATGATGACATAACACAAAATGAATCCCCACTCGGATCAGGCGGGGTAATACAAGAGGTTAAGAAGTCAGAATCATATATGAGAGACTGCCAATTCTTCTTTAGGAGAACCAATCATATAGCCAAGGGGAAAACAAAGGGTTTATATTGGTATTGGAGTCCAGGAACTTAGAAACTTATGAAGATGCAGAAGTTCTTGCGTAAGGGCCGCGCCTCGCAAGCTGCCTTCAGTTGTTGGCTGTCTGTCGGCTTCCATCAGCTAACATGGCTTTCCAAAAGACAGCTGGGAGACTGTTGTCTGCAGTTGAAGGGGCATGACACGTAGTGCTCCATGAAGTGGTATGGGACCTTGATGACAGGAGAAGGTCTTCCTGAATACTTCTTCCTAATAACACAGTCATTGCCAGCCTGGGAGGGGATGTGATCACTCCTGTCTTCTGTATTGATTCCATACTCATCAGATAAAGGAAATATTTGTTCTGCTGAGAATAAGGCAAATGATAATACTATAATGAAGAGTTTATCATGACCTGGGGAACACAATGGGCAACTAGGCCCCCTGAGATGTTGATGGTTGAAGACCAACCCTTAGCTGGCTGTATATTTTTCCCCAGAATTACACTTGTTCTTTATTAAGGTATTTAGATATATCATGAACAGCCTAAGAACAGTTTGTGGCCTGTACTTTCCTTCTACTTCCAATGTCATTGGATTTTGTATCAAGAAGGGCACACCTTCAGAGGTACTTTAGCATTAATGGTCTATCTTCAGGATAGGATATCAGGGTGTGAACTATAGGGTGCCAACACCCGGCATCCCCGCCAATCAGCTGGTAGGCAGAGACGGCATATCCACAGTCTACTATCGGCACTCCACCGATAAGACATTGATGGCCTATCCTCAGTATACGTCATTAATGCAGAAGTCCCTGAAACCCTTTTACCATCTGCACCCTCCATCTACATAATAATATATTGCATCCATCTATATAATAATTTGAGTTAAATACATTGTTTTATTTTCTCATTCTGATCCAGAGTGACAGCCTGTTTAATAGTCCAGAGCTGTCTTTTAAAATTGCAGCAACCCTTACTTTTATTTGTTGATTCATTGTCTGTAATTTTTTTTTTTTTTATGGATGATTTTTATTCCAGGGAGAGTAGCTTTACAATAGGATCCAAAAGTAAGGATCCTCAAGGGAAAAAACCTGCAGTTCCAAGAGTCAAGAAATATAATTACATTTCCTTTTGTACTTGACACTAGAAAAGTTTTTAGAAGATAAAATAAACAAAGATTTTTTAATTACGTTTCCTGACTTGTTTTTCCCCTGAGGATACTAACCTTAGGATTAGATACACCTGCAGACCAGCAGCTGCTTGTGTCCATGCATCAGGTCTCACATGGTGAGTGACTATTTAGGACCCAACGGAGGGGTAAGCTGATCAAATTTCTTCTTCAGCTTTATAAAAGGCACCGGACATTAATCGGATAAAGGATTACTGGAGTTCAGCTATGTATCTGACAACCTGCTGACAACCTGCAGAATTGTTACTGCGGCTCTGGACTGTGATACATGCTGTAACTCATACAGGGCTATCAGGGCCTGGTGAGGGTTAAAGCATTGCACCATAGGAAAGTGACAAGATGATAACTAGCACCTTATGTATTTAGTCATACAGCCAATATAAAAACTGCAACATGTAGACTTATTTCAGGCAACCGGGTGATTTAATTGTGTCTAAAGCCCCTATTACACGGGGCGTCGAGAGGGAGCAAGCGAGAGCCGACCTGTCAGGTCAGCACTTGCAAGGCGATTATCGTCTGTAGCGGCTGATATCGGACGAATACAGCCGATAAACGTAATAGGGCCTTAAGCTCCAGGCCCTCTATCCATCAGGCAATATATAAACTGACACACGTAATAAACTTCTTTTCTTTTTTCTTTAATAAATTTCAAAAAGTTTTCACAAAGTATACTTTTCCAAAAATACAATGACAATTCACCCAGTGCATGTGAGGCAGGACATCAACAGTAGACATCCGACATCGGCTGGTTTTCAGCTGGTTTTAGTCATACAGCTCCATTTCTAACATACTGTCACTGTGGAGTGAGTTGTGTCGAGAGAATAAGCTGCAATAGTAAAGTGTGTAGAAATAAAGAGGTAGTCCATAGTTTACGTCTTTGCTGCCAAAGCAATAGCTTGTGCGGGTAGAAAGAGTAATTAGTTTAATAGCATTATAATTAAGAGAACGTGATACAGACTTTTCACCACACTCTTACATCTTGGATCCCTTTGATGATAAAGACATAATACAATTTACTAAATCCGTAATGGGTCCTGGGAGTATGGCGTACATTATGGCTGTTTGAAGCATCAAGGGGAAACTACGACAGGTGCAACCACCAATATCTCCAGTCTTCTTGTTGTGGCTGAATCTCAATGACTGAGTTAAGATGTGAAAGAAACAATTTCCATTCTCTTGAAAGGCATTAGTAAATGCATTATGGATATCTCAGGCTGAAAATTAACAAATGTCAAAAAGATCGTGCTGATGCATAGTTCCCTTTAATACGTCTTTCCCGAGTGTTTTATTCTGGTCATTTTATGCATCGCTCTATAGCAATTTCAGTTGTTATATTGGAAGTTAATAATTCAGCAAAATTGGTTGAAAAGTAATATGAGCAGTCTGTAATATCCTTCACATCGGGGGTCCATTGTTCATCTTTTATACGTCTGTCAATTATTACAAAGATTTTTTTCACAATGACATAGGAATACCATTAAAAAATGGAGACCATGTCAAAGATGGTTCTTTGGTAAGAACTACCCCTAGTCTTATTGCTGGTTTGGAAAACCCATTTTTAAGTATTGCATTACAAACATCTGAGTTCATAGAACTTTCATGTTTCAGCCAGGAGAGAGAACAGCTATAACCACAGTTTTTGCTCTAGAGGGTTTGGCATATCTCTGCATAACAAGGGCAGCCTGTGTTAATAGGAACTATACAATATTTAAATTTTCCTGAAGAGGTGCTGTAGGGGAGTTAGAGAGTTGGTCCAACGCTTGGATTTTTTTTTTTTTTGCTTCAACAATGAGAAACCTACCATGCTGCTCCATTCCTGTTACCATTCTGAGGATGCCAGGTTATAGCTGCTCACTGCTGCTCTCTGCTTTCTCTGTTGTTTTGACCCAGTAGATGTTCCCTTACTGAGTTGGATCACTGCTGTGACCAATAAGTTACTGAGCTGGCACCACCTGCAGGGTCGACACATCAGAGGAAGTGGGGAGCAGCAAGCAGTTGCAAGGGATCATGCGCGAAGGAGAAAGGAGGAGCCTATCCTCCGAAACGTCCGCAGGACACCAGGTGGACTCTGGGTGATTGTTACAGCCTGTGAGCTACCTTGTACCAGCACCTTGAATAAACACGTCTTTGCATGGACTTGTGGCCAGAGTTCGTGGATTTCTTTCTGTAAGAGTCCAGATATACGAAGGACTGTGGTCCGGAGATGCACAGGTACCAGTGTAAACACACCAGGTTTTTTCTCACTACTGTTTGGATTATGTTGCATTGTGGAGGACATAGTGGAAATTCTTGTGTGATAATCTATTGTTAGACATATATAGTGCAGTAGTACTATTACATGTACAGAGTTCCTTGTTATAGCAATCACTTTGCATGGTGTGATGTCATCCTATTGATACTGCAGTTCTTCTACTCAGGATAGGAAGCTGATTTATTAACATAAGTTGGTTTGAACAACCTGTATAGATGAGCATACTTTTTGAATGCTAACTGGTTTACGTATTGAATATGATCTATATTACCTAATTGGACATTTGTCCTTTTTTATTTCATATAATAATTATTATAAGCATATGTATCTCTCTGCCTCTGTCTCTATTCTGAGCTATTTGCTGATCCTCTCCATGCCATAACTTCTCCATGCTGACTATTACACAATTACGCTCTTGCTCCTGGCATTAAAAAATATATATTTTGTCTTACTGTCTATATTTAGTAACCAGAATTTTCTATAAAAATTTCCTTTCACGGTTTGTTTTCTGGTTTGTCTAATTTTAACCACTTCTCCAGCCACATCTTAGCCCCAGGCGGCTCCTGTCAGCCCATTTTGCTCAGAAGTCACTCAGCAATTAGCCTATTGCTGTTACATGGTGTCTGCATGGCCCCAAAATAGAAAAGTTCAGGAGTCTTCAATTGAAAAAATAAAAAATCTAAGTCCTCTCAACCTAAGAAAAATGCTGTGGAATATTAAAAAAAAAACATACAAAAGTGGGTCAATATTGATAAAAATACAATTTGCATTGAAATATTTGAGCATCCTATAGTAATACTATAGTAAATAACATACTGCAGGTAGTATAATGAGCATGTAATGTCATGTAAAATGTGGGTCTGAGTAATATGTTTTTATATATTAACATTTGCTGTCTGTGCTGTTTGTAAATAAGATACCTGGAGTTTTTAGGGCATTATACAGCAGCTCAAAGAGTTGTCTCTCTGCATTCATTTGCCCCTGCTGCAAGCACGCCTCCTGTCTGATGATTAACAGGCAAGAGGCGTGCTTCCAGTAGGGGGAGAGCTAAATGCAAAAAGTTGACTCCTGGACTTTGAGCTGATGTGTAATACCCCAATGACTCCAGGTACTCGAGCCCGAAATGAGCATAATTGTACATTTGCTTTGGCATCCTCTGTCCTTGATCTTTTCCACTGGCTGATAAATGGAATCAGTAGAGAAAGCCTATGCACAGGAGCACAATCAATGTACATGCCTTACCTGCACTCAACAATTTTACATTAAACCACATAGAATTATACCATGCTGTAGAACAAATTTCTTTATATAGAATAAAACAGGACTCCTGGAAGTAGGGGGGTTCTCAAACCAAAGTTCATTATTTGTAGCTCTGGGGCCCTCAGTGTATCGCTTACCAGCTGTTGGCGGCTGTATGTACTATTACGTACCAATGACTCCAGGGATCTAGGAGTATTACTAAAACAGGGCACTCGGCACCTCACCATATGGCTATCAGGATTGAAACCATATTACTGTAACTTTGATCATATTACTTTACTATATATTTGATTTTAGCCATGGCTTTGATAGGCTTTGTATTCTTTAATACCCAATGGGGCTCAATAGCACCTGTTTTAGCTGTATGTGGCTCTTGGGCTAAAGAAGGGTTAAAGTATAACTAAACTAATAACTACACTAATGAAACAGAGTAGCGATGTCTATAAACTATAAATATAAAATAAACAAACTAAAAATAAAAAAAATCATTTCTAAAATTTACCAGTACGATACCTATGTACTTTGTTATAGCCATGTAGCAAATGGATTCCATTATCGGCCATTCTAATAACTGCTAAAATAATTTATCAGATTTATTTTCATCCCCTTGAAATATCATTGCTAATAAATCAACAGCACGTTGTACACTGCAAACTTGGCTACGCTACACGTTACTAATGCAGAGTTGCTACAGCAATCCGGTCGGGCATTGCTACAGTACGTCTCAGCAACAGCATGCACAGATAGCCCTGCTACATCAGACAACATTATCTCTGCTGCATCTGTCCCTATACCTATAGTTAATTGTGCAGTTTGCAGGCCAAGGTATTTTAATCTGAATTATAGGCTTTAATTTTATTTAAGTTGGAAACACATAGGGGAAGGTGATTTTGCTGTGAGACTAGCATTATGATATAAATAAGTAAAAAGCTCATTTTCTCTGCATGTGCAAAATAAATGGAATTCAATTTCCTTTTTTTTCAAAATACAAAAACATGAGCCAGACTGTAGCAGAACCAAATTCAGTAAGGAAAATACATAATAATTAAATGTCCCCTTAAATGTGAAGCTCAGCATAGACCCTTGTCAAGGTTTCTATTTTTAACTTCCTGGAGGAGATGCAGACACTGACGAGAACGTGTAATGCCTATTTCTGAATCTTGAAGGAACCGAGGCCCATCTGTTTAGCCAACAATCTGAAATGCACTTTCAGAAACAAATAGGTACTCCAAAGCCTCAGGTCTGGAGTCTCTATATATTTACAGCGCTAAACATGTTAGCCGAAATTGGCCTTCTAGTTGCACACATTGAGATTGGGCTGTGATTAGATGCAAACACATTGCAGAGCCTTGTCATAACCTTGTCCTGATTTTCTACAAGATGTCAGCTGCAAAAACAGCTTCAATGTAGTCTTCTGAAAATCTCAACAAATTCGAGGTAATCAGAACTAGATGCATCGAAGACATTTAAAAAAAAAAATAATGATGACATTGAAATAAAAGTTAATTATGTAGAACTGTATGCATGTGTAAGTATGGACTGAAATAAAGTTTTACTATTGTTCCTGTTTGAACTACTGTTGTATGTCACCTTTTCTTTGTAAGCCTTTAATCATATACATTTAAAGGAAATAGCTGTGTAGTTGCAGTTTACCTATAAATTTGCTAGTCACTAGTATTGAGTGAGCATGCTCTATCAAGTATAGTGTTTGATCAAGCATCGAGCGCTATGCTTGACCGAGCACCTCTTGGTGCTCGGGATATTGGAAGACACATTAGAACTCCGGCAGTATGCCACGAAGTGATGACATGCTGGTGGAGTTATAATGTGTCTTGCAGTAACGTATTGCTTTTTGTCATCCCTTTAAAGGATTTTTGAAGAAATTTACAAAAATTATATTTAAAAAAATGTAATAGAATACTGCAAGACACCTTAGAACTCTGGCAGTATGTCGTCAATTGTTGACATGCCTCCAGGGTTCTAATGTATCTTGCAGTAACCTATTTAATTTTTGTAAATTCTAATTTCTTTACATTTTTTTTTACACATTCCTTGAAAGTGAACCAGGCACTCCCATTGATTTAAATGGGGTTTGCTATCGAAGTCAGGAAGTCGAGCATTGAAAAATAAAATTAACATGAAATATTTCAGCCTTTACATTAGCCACAAGTAACCTGATACTTCCTGTTTTCTGTAGTTCACTTGTCAGCTCTGCTGTACAGACTGGACTAGAATAAGCAGAGTCCTCTCATTACCATTAGGGGGTGGAAGAGTTGATGACAGTTCTATTTAAACGCTGAAGGCCTAAATAGGGCACCGATAATATCATGTATATCATTATATACATAAAACTCTATAAATATTCCTTCTGTTTCTCCCAGGTCTCTGGGGGAAGGGGTTATACACATCACTTACTGAACATTCTTCTCTGTGAATTGGCTCTAATTCATTTAACCTGCCATAAAGTACACACATTCAGTTTCTATAAAGTTAATAAAGGAAGAAAGGGTACTGTCTGAAGATACCCCCTTGCCAAGGCAAGTTTTAAATCAATCAATAAAAAAAGTATAATAATAATAATAACAACAACAACCATAAAAGCAAGATGTTCCTTTTAAGGAATGACATGCTCTAAACCATATGCTTGTGTCTGAGGCAGCATGCTCCAGTGCCATACAAATGTTTGAATGGGCTTCATAAGTGACAACCAATCTTCAAAGCCAAAAATGAATTGCCGATTCATTCATACTGGATAAATTAATAAGCAAGCAGTGCAACATTAAAGGGATGGGGTCCAAACACAATAATATTCTGTGACAAGGCTGTTTGGTGTTATAATAAGGTTAGGTATTGATTTGTTTTTGTATAGCCCTGCCTGTAGCTTAGGTTCAAATCCATCTCTAGAGTGTTTGATTGAGTTGAGGTCAGGGGTCTGGGCAGTCTTGATTAATGTGTGAACACAAGGTGTTCAAGCAGATAACAGTCTACAAATAAAATGGTGTGTAGATTTACCCTCAGACTGAGGCCTTTCTTTTGTAAGTCATGTTACATGGAATTTTTAATTGAAAATATTATATTTTAGAATTTTATATTGAAAATAATGTGATACTTTTACTTTTAAAAACTTTCCTGTGGTATAAATATATTAGAACACCCATGTCCCTCCTGTACTGCCTGTGCAATGCAATACAACAGGGTGTGTGGGCTCTATAGCAGCTGTAATGAATGGGAAGTATTGTTTGGACACATGTCATTTGACTCATACAGTCCCCATGCAACTTCAAGTACAACCCCACAGAATAAGTGACAAGCCGGCTGCATACAGAGCCAACATTTTTTTTAAAATTTGGGTGTACTAATGGTGGATCAACTGTATGTATAGTGCTATTTCCAGCAGTATAAGTGATCTGTCTTCAGTCAATATATGTCCCTCAATCTCATGATAATGTGATGACTCTGCTGACTCAATCCCAATCTACACAGAAAAGCTGAAAAGCAAATAGCAGAAAACATCTATTGTCATGGAAATATATGGTGGTCTGCATGTCCCCTTTGAAATGTATTTACATCGTTTTCAGATTTAGCTTTAGCTGATGTGGTTGTGCCTGGGATAAACATACCTTATATCTAGCCTAAGATAAAATTTAAAAAGAAACACTATAAGGGAAGACTAGATCAACCATGTTTTCATATCTCTAAGATGGGCATGTTCACTAGCCCTAAATATAGCATAGTATTATGTCGATCCACATTGAGGTTTAATATGCAGTATATGTAAGAAAAGCAAATGTCACCGTTTCTATACTTCCTGTCCAATTCCTAGTTTTGGTGAGAAAAAGCAAAAGAGAAAGCCCAGGCCGCATTTGTGTGAACGGACACAAGCCATCAAGAATACATTACGTTTTTCCTTGGCAGCTTTTCCTATAGTTCCCTCTGCTATGTATTCCACAACAAGAGTTATTTTCCAAGTGATTTCTGCTGCACACACTATTAATGTAGTGGCAGATAGACGGGATAAATCAGTGTTGCTTTACTTGTCATTCGGTATTATTGTGTTCTACAATATTACCGTTCCCCCTATAAATATACAGCGTATCTCTATTATTATAATTAGCTCCTCTAGGAGTTAAGCTTTCAGAGACGGTATAATATAATACATAACAAGCTTGTCTCGTCGGGATATTTATACAGTAATCCTGCCCTTATCAATGTCCTATACTAAAAATCACCAGGATAGGCTCCGCAGAGTTATACTAATGTAAAGGTCAAATCCAATGTGAGCCGTGAATAACATCAGGATGAGTCAGATGAGGTGTGAGGCGAAGGAGGGCATGCTGCTATATGACATAAACGACATAAAAGTAATATCATCCATGTAATACAGTCTCTTAATGAAGTACAGAACTTTCTTATGTTTTGAATGATTTAGGGTTAAATATTGATGAGGTTACAGTTCAGATTTTGAATGAAGGGGTTTTCCAACTTTTTCATTCTGATGGTGTAGCTTCCAAATAGGCCAACATCACCCAACATCCTGGCTGATAAACTGATTAAAGAGACTGTGGTGGTAGCGTGATCACAGCAGCCTCTGCAGTGTTTACCAGCGCCCATGAATGGGACGCAACTCCTCCCATTGAAACAGAAAGCGAGTGCTGTATAGTTCATTTATCTGTAGAACTGGGAAAAAAATTGGAGAAAGGAATTAGCGCTTTAAAAAAAGAAGCCTGTATACAAGCAGTGGACTTTAGCAAATATTTTCGTGTACATTAGTCTAAAACTCTGGGACTCTTTAGGACATGACAACATATCTATGAATATCATGTGATGATACATCTTGAAAATCCATTTGTACACCTCCAGGGTCCTCCCAGCTAATATTTCATTGCCCTGTGCAATATTTCCTGCTCTGCAGTGTATAGAGTGTCCTGAAGTCTACTAATAGTGTTTACTCTGGGGGTTGTTGTTTTATTATTATTACCTGCTTGTAATTCCAGTTCATTCTAGGACTTGTGTTGCCATCACTCCTGTGTATATTTTTTACTTCTTTCATAACTGGAATATTTTTGGACAGGAAACCGTTTCCACGGTCCTTAAATGTCCACATAGCCCCTAAATAATAGTCATACAATTACTATCTATTATTGATATTCAAGGACCAAAGAATATCACCAGATCAAGACAACATATTACCACTATATAGTGTCAGTATATTACTATCATACTGTTACGAAAATATTCCTTCAAAGGACCATATATTACCACCACATACTGTAGTCTCTGAATAAGAGTTTGTTCACATAAGAAAAACTTGTGTGGTTTTTGACACAGAGATCACACCGATCTCTGTGTAAAAAAACATGCAGTGTCACTGCTCCCATATGTCAAAGAAAGCTCTTTTGCACATACCCTGATACCGTTAATGAATAAAAATAACACTATATAAGGTTCAAAATTACTACCATAAAGTAATTGTGTAGTGGTAGATTCTAGTTCTACACAGCCTTTGCAGACCATATAAGTGGTTTAGTGACCCATATTTGATATTTACCTTTCTTTTTCCTCTCTATACAATCCTGACCACCATAAAGATTTCTTCCAGCCATGACTGGAAGAGTTTTCTGCCCCAATCACATGGCTTTTGCACCCTCCCCCCCTGTTCTCCCCTTTCCACACAAACATTCCATTCTGCTGCCCCTATAACAGTACCATACGGCTGTGTCACCCATTACTGTGCCTGCTATCCCATTATTGTGCCTTACTGTGCCCTCTTTTCACAGTAATAGTTCCCCTTACTACCCCTAAACAGCAACAGTATCATTCATTTTAGTGTTCATACAAAGTAATAGTACCTCTCTAGTACTTCTTTAACTTCAATTGTACCCCCTTACTAGCCCAACACAGGCATAATGCCCCCCTTCTAACATGAGCCTGAAAAAAATAAAATAAAATGAATACTCACCTAACCCCATTAACACAATGAATGAAGAAGCTCAGATTACAGGGTACAATCCAATGGCCTGTTTTATTAGTGGCACAAAATAGTCAGGGCAGGTATGATTAAGTCATAGCATTGCCTACTGCATTGTATATGAAGTGAAATGCCTGTGACCTATCAGTATGTATGGCATTATAGACAGCAAATGGCTCCCTGGTCTGCCATAGTGTTCAATTGTTTGCACCCTGAGGATGGGCATATGGTTGAAAGGGGTGCAAGAGACCGCTTTACCAGTGTAACATCTCCCATCCTTGCATCCTTCCCCTTTCTAACTTGTAGTCATTTGTGCTGGTTTAGAGTTTGGCCTCAGGTTGTATTCAGAATTCTGCTGGTTTTCAGCAGAGCAGTGCATTATGGGAGTTCAGGCGATAGTTATGCCCCGAAGGCTAATCTGTAAGGTCACAAGTCTGACAGGAAAGTAGAACTAGACCAATGTCCGAGAGCAATGCTGCTTATTGGATCTTCTCCTGGGAGGTGACCTCTTTGGATAATTTGTCACTGGTTTCTCAGTTGACAATACTTGGAGATGAGCAAAGTTTTCAAACAGTGGCTCTTGCTGGAGACCTAAAACTTCTGAAAATGCTGGGTAATGCTTTCCTTGTGTACATTATCAATAACTTATTTTGTTCATACATTTCGTGGCATACAATATTCTTGCCGAAACGTCATAGTGACTAATTCAATCGCAGGGCAATGCTGTATATAATATTGGTACAATCAATATTATCCACACAAGCGACTTCTCCGTGATGTTTTTTCATTTGGAATAGACCCATATTTTAGAATTACCTGCCCTTTAAGCTTTTCTGAATGTAATTCTGTTTTCTGCATGAGTCATTGAATGCTCTGATCACATTAAGATCAATGAACCTCCTCTGATTAAAAATGTCAGAAAACTCTGCGAAATCAACGTGTCACTTCTTGTGTTGCTAACCAAGTGATATATATCCCATACATTATTTATCCTACATTCAATTATGTATTTCTTTCTTTCTTTCTTTTTTTTTCTTCAAGGCATTGGGATTCTCTATAATAGGCTATTCAGTACAGAAAGAACAATTAAGAAATTTCACTTTGGAATGGCATAGTCTCTTAGACATACCATTCATATTATATAATTCAATGAAGAACAAAGGTTTCCATGAAACATTGAGCTTGATGTGTTACACCTTCTATGGTGAGGGCTGCAGAAAGTGTAAAAGGCACACATTTCCGCCAAACCAGGCAACCTATAGAATTGCCATGGGACCTAAAAGTAAAAAAGAAATGTACTAGATAATGATTTAAAGGTTCCTTAGAGGGACTTTGTCATAATTTTTCATGCTGCTATTAATATTTTATACCTGCAGGTGTAAAAAAGTCATACCCACCTATCTGGGTTCCTTGCAGCCCCTGGTGTGACATCATCCCACCCCCTGCTTGTCACTCTAGTTCCTACTTCTGAGATGGAGCAGTGACAGCCTGTTCAGCCAATCATTGAATAAGACGAGACACAGTTTTGGCCAGTGATTGGCTGATGGAGCAGTTCTTGATATGCCCAGTCCACCTCAGGAGGAAGCAAAGTGATGAGCAGGGGTTTTGATGACATCCCACCGGAAGCTACAGGAGACCTAGGTAAGTGAGTATGACTTTCTGTTTTTATAGTGTTCCCACAAAAGATAGCAGAAATATATATGCCTGCATAACCCCTGTTATCCCTGGATTAGGGCCTAACAAAGGACACTCTTGCCACTTTTTCTAAACCTGAACACACCAATATCCAGCAATCTTGAATAGTTACGGCACCCTATGATGTGCTTGCTACAGATTAAACAATGTTACATGCAGCCCAAATAGGTTGAATTTACTTTATTTGTTGAATTGCACTGTTCCAGTAATCATAGGATCTGTTAGATTTAACATTTTAAAAATAAATGCTTTTTTAAACTTTAGCTTCAACTCTGATGTCCACTTAATCAACCTCCCACCCTTGTTTAACCTCTGCATCTCCCTGTGGTCACCTCATTCAGAATAGAAAATTCAGAATTAACAATGGCATATAAGAAATAGCACGGAGCAGGGTGCACCCTTAGCGCAGGCCTAGCATGACTGGATCAGCTGGGTCAGGAGACAATTATAGAGGTTAAAAAGAGGTAATGAATGGTGTGGAAGACAGTGGAGGGGCATTAAGGGTTAAAGACAGGTCAGTGGGGGAAGGGCCAGATTGGTAAGGAAGGGAGGGGTTATTAGGTTACCTGCCATGGTGGAGCTAATGGGCCTATAAGAAGAGGTGACGAAAATATGGAGCATCAGTTTTCCACTGGACCAGTTTCAGGCTGCCCACGAGCCCATGTTACTTTATGGATTTTTTGGATCTTTGATATGTTTTATGTTATTTACTATATACACAGTCTTTATATGCATTTATAAGCCTGTTCTGTTAAGAGCTTTAATAAAGAGGTTTTTATGGCCTCTTTTAAGTGTCCATTGATTCTGTTGGATCTGTTTGAAATGGGATCGTGGGGCTGTAACAACTAATCCTGTCCATACTTCACTGACCTGATCTGATACCTCCCATCATTTAATACCTCCTTTTTGTGCTTCTCCTGTCCGCTTCTTACATAACCACCTCCGAAATTTCTCCTGATCTTCCCCCATACTCCCTATATCCTATATAGCTCTAACTGACCCAACACACTTGTCTCTCACAAACCATCACAATTGTCAAAAACAACTTGAAAACAAACCCTACAAGACACAAAAACCTTGCTATACAGTATATCATCATCATCATCATCATCATCATCATCATCATCCATCCATCCATATTTTTTTTTCTTGCATTATGTTGTATGCACATAAAGCGAGAAGTCTAGACTGCAGTACAGTGTGGTATCATCCATCCCCTTGTTTTCTTGTACAATGCACCGTGGTTGCTAAGCTGGAGCTTGTTGCTAGTTGTGAACTTGACCTGATGCCTCTGCACCTGCTCCACGCATGACTTGGATTATGTAGAGTCTTAAGGGTATACAGAATTAATGCACAATATTACAGAGGATTATGTAATGCTTATAGTTTTCTTTCTCCATTAATTTTAGCATTTTGGGGCAGATGACGTGTTCTGCTTTCCAGGTGTGCGTTTTCTATTTTAAAATGTTATACTTCTTCCTAAAAATATTATTGCTATAATTACTTTAAGTGGACTCTGTCAGTTATAGAAGAGCCGAGGGAAGGGGCTGCTCATTGCAGAGGATTCTGGGCACTTAACATGATGGATCTGCCTCCCGCTTACTTACCATAACAGCAGGCAGGGCAAATACATTTTTATCGGCCATGCAGTTTGCAAGACTGGACCCCAAGGTATAGTTACTCCTCCCTCCTGATCCTATATATAGTGCTGTCAGCAGTTGTGATTGCTCAAAGGAGAACTGGTTCCTAGTCAAAATGTATATGGGCATTATTCAGCTATTATCACTAGAGAAATTTCATCCATCCATTCATTTACACTGTACCGGAATTATTGTATGGCCCCTGCTTGAATGGTTATAACCAGATCAACTCCACCACCCTAGAGCATACTAAAGATGTCCCCAGGGCTTTTTTAAGACCTCAAAAGTGGGGCCCCCGCCTCATAAAGTTTAACTAAACACAAACTACAGCACCAACACCCCCCCCCCCCCACACTCACACACACACTCACACACACTACCAGACTTCCCCAGGGGTTGTGTTCACCAATAAGCGGGTCTAATTTTTAAGCCGGTATTTAAATGACATTTTATTGTAGAATCCCATTTTAGTTCACCAATGGATGAGTTTGTGTTTTTAAACATATCATGCTTTATTTATGCACAGCCGTCACTACTGTATAAGAACTATATAATAGATGGGCCGTCAGTTTTTCAGAGGTTTCTATTATAAATTCTACTAAATCTTTAGCACAAATGATTTACTATTAAGGTTCTCTTTTCTTTTTATTATGAACCTGATATACTGTCTACTATTTGGAGATATTTTGCATCTATAATATAATTTTCATTGTTGCTGATGTATTATATGAAATTGTAGTCATATTACTGCCTTTTTCTATCTTGACAATATCACTAAGGTTCTCCTGTTGTACACAATTTCTGTAATCCTACTTTTTCAATGTGCTCTTATTGTGATGTACTTGATTTTTTGCCTGCTTAATAAAATATTGTTAAAAAAAAAAAAATAGATGATTGCTAATATTCAAAAAGGTTCATAAAATGGTCTCCTCAGTTCTCTTCTCTATAAAAATAAACTGACTAAAGCATTACCATTCCCTGCCAATGGTATTACCATTGTACTGTTGTTATCAGCCAGTAAAGGCTTGGGAGTTTCTGACTCTAGTCATTTTTTCATTGGGATCCATGATAGGGATTTTTTACATAAACTATACCCAGATCTAAGTACATTCAGAATCATGTAAACACACGTGTGTACCTTTTTAGCTCATTTTCAATTTACCTTTCAAAGGGGTACTCCAGGTCTGGGGGTATTTTTGAGGATCGCTGTGGAGGGGGTGGAAATTAAAGCCGGAGGTCACTTACCTCCCCTGTTCCAGCGCCGGTGCCCGGATTGCGCTGCCCGCTACTCCCGTCCCGCGCCGCTTCCTGGTCAGAGCTGCCGCATGAGACATTATGTCTCAAGGCAGCTCTGCCAATCAACAGCTATCCTCAAAAATACCCCACGGCCCGGAGTACCCCTTTAAATCTTTCTATGGCTATGTTCACACAATGTAAAAAAATAGAGAAAATGCGGCCGCTATTGCAATTTAAAGAGAACCAATCATCGATGAAAATCAAAAAATTTTTTTCCCCTAATTAGATGTATTTACTTATTTTATTAATATTTGTAAATATAATTGATTACTTTTTTGGCTGTGTTTTTAAAATATTTATTTTTTACTTTCCTATCTCGCCCCGGCTCTTTTCAAAAGAGCCGGCGCGAGACAGGAAGCTCCCGTCATGCACCACCGCTGGAACGCAAAAGACTAAATCAAGATGGCGGCGCCGGCCTTGCTGTAGCGGTCCAGAGGATCAGGTAAAGTATAAGATACAGACTGCAAAGGCAGTCTGTATCTTCATTTTGTCTATTTATTAAGATACAGACTGCCTTTGCAGTCTGTATCTTATACTTTACCTGATCCTCTTGTTCGGTGCAGGAAGGCCACGCGCCGCCATCTTGAATACGTCACTTGCGTTCCAGTGGTGGAACGCAAGTAGCGTAATCAAGATGGCGGCGCCGGCCTTGCTGTAGCGGACCAGAGGATCAGGTAAAGTATAAGATACAGACTGTAAAGGCAGTCTGTATCTTTCCGAAGTCTATTTATGAAGATACAGACTGCAAATGCAGTCTGTATCTTATACTTTACCTGCTCCTTTGTTCCGGTGCAGTAATGCCGGCCGCCGCCATCTTGATGACGTCACTCTGGAACGCACCGCTGGAACGCAAGTGACGTCATCAAGATGGCGGCGGCCGGCATTACTGCACCGGAACAAAGGAGCAGGTAAAGTATAAGATACAGACTGCAAATGTAGTCTGTATCTTCATAAATAGACTTCATAAAGATACAGACTGCATTTGCAATCTGTATCTTATACTTTACCTGCTCCTTTGTTCCGGTGCATTAATGCCGGCCGCCGCCATCTTGATGACGTCACGTGCGTTCCAGCGGTGCGTTCCAGCGGTGCGTTCCAGCGTGACGTCATCAAGATGGCGGCGCCCAGCATTACTGCACAGAGGAAGAGAAATTAGGTAAAGAATAAGATACAGACTGAAAAGGCAGTCTGTATCTTCATAGATAGACTTAGGGAGAGAGAATCTTTGATAATAGGGATAGTAAATTTTAGGTGATTGGTTCTCTTTAAAATAACGTCTGTTCTTGCCGCGATTTAGCTGACTGCAATGCAATGCGTTGAAGTCAATGGAAAGACAGACGTCCAATGCACACAATTATTGAATAACAGATGTCAAAATAATGATCATGACAATTATTTTCAGACGTCTTTTGCAAACAGCGGACGTTTTTTATTAGTTGTTCACACAGTTTTTCTTTTGTCACCGTTCTTTCTCTGTTTTTACTATTAAATTCAATGGACTTTTCAATTTAGACACACCCAAAGGGCAATTAGTAACCCAAACTAGAATAATGTACCAACAGCACTAAGGGGAGGCCAGGCTGTTAAATGACGTCCATTATTTTAGACTCAAAATGACGGACTTCATTTTAAACGGAGCTAAAAAAAAAAAAGTTGTGTGAACATAGCCTATGACAATACTCACAGTTATTTCTAATAGGTAAAATATGGCTCATTTCATGGTTTTACTATAACAATGCTGGGGCTTTGTTTTCCACTAACACGGTATATAGTTTAGATATTATTTTTGCCGTAAATGAGAGAATTCCTTATTTGCCAGAGAATGAGTCACGTCTGCTGCTCAGGTGTTACTAACATGGCTTTCATTGCTATGTGAGTCTGACCTGCTGCTATTAACAAATAAGTAGAGGTTTAATAATGAAATGATTGACTATGAAAACTAATGAATTACCCTGCAAGAGGTCTCCGAGCTGCTTTATAAAGGAGACGTGAACTCATTGCTTTACAGGAAAGAGATTGAGCTGAATACAGTGTTGTGTGATACTCCAGATACTGTAGCAGGACTAGTTCTAGGTGCATCAGTATGCTTGGGAGACAGTCACTGCAGGCACCATGGGCACTGTGTCTACCCAGTTACAACACTTACAGCATGTAACATGTTTACACAGATTGCCCTGAGCCCTCCTAGCACAAAGCATTGTATCCCCCAAAGTTTGCATGACGTTGAAGTTGACTCAAATAGATGGCAAATGAGATCCCCTACTGGTACAGATTAGCACCAC
This sequence comes from Dendropsophus ebraccatus, assembly GCF_027789765.1. Classification (NCBI taxonomy): domain Eukaryota; kingdom Metazoa; phylum Chordata; class Amphibia; order Anura; family Hylidae; genus Dendropsophus; species Dendropsophus ebraccatus. Next base: position 67,052,813 of record NC_091463.1, read on the forward strand.
CATATGCCCAAAGGGTTACTCAGGTGTCTAAAAATTGTGTTTAAATAAAAATATCACCCCAAGACATACAACTTATATAGTGTTATCACTAATAGTACTGGCTTCAGCGTGCTTTTGCATCATTCACTCCTGACAGAAAATGGAAAATAGAAGCAGAAAAATACAATGGGGGAGATTTATCAACCATGGTGTAAGTGAAACTGGCTCAGTTGCCCCTAGCAACCAATCAGATTCCACTTTCATTCCTCACAGACTCTTTGGAAAATGAAAGGTGGAATCTGATTGGTTGATAGGGGCAACTGAGCCAGTTGTATTTACAGCATGCTGCCCTTTGCTAATTGATGCCACAGAAAGCACAGAGGGGTAATATACACAGCTGATGCTGCATCATCGCTAGTTTGCAGTACAATGACATAATTTGCAACAGCTTTGGGTAATGAACTGGCAGGAGTGCTGGGGGAGGGGAGTAGGCAAGGTGGGAGGACTGTGAAGCTGAGGGATAGCAATGCATTCTGAAAGTTGTTGTACTCAGCAGGTACAATTAACAGTTTTCCATTCTTTAAAACTTTTTCAGATTTTTTTCAGGAAATGCTAATATGCAATTTGCAAAACTTATTATTATTATTATTATTATTATTATTATTATTATTATTATTATTATTTAATTTATTATTGAGGAAGCCGTATTGCATACAAATATTTACAGTGGTAAAGCAGATATAGCATGGTCATAAATAGAATATGTTCAGCCAATTCATTTCTATGGGTATAATAATAATAGTAATAATAATAGTAATAGTAATAATATTATTAGTAGTAATAATAATATTATTAGTAGTATTATTATTACTACTAATAATATTATTACTATTACTATTATTATTACTATTATTATTATACCCATAGAAATGAATTGGCTGAACATATTCTATTTATGACCATGCTATATCTGCTTTACCACTGTAAATATTTGTATGCAATACGGCTTCCTCAATAATAAATTAAATAATAATAATAATAATAATAATAATAATAATATTTATATAGAACCAACAGATTCCGCAGCACTTTACAATTCTGGGATTACATACATAGACATAAATCTGACATTACAGAGATATACATATCACTATCAGCCATACATGAGGAGTGAGGGCCCTGCTCGCATGCATGAGCTTACAGACTATTAGGAGGGGATGCGAGACAAAATGGCAGAGGGGCAAAGTCAGAAGACCTTTTTGACAGTTTTTCGATGTATATGCTTAATATAGCACTTTACTGATGTGAACCCAGCCTTAAAGCCCTTTTACACAGGCTGATTGGGGGAGGGGGGGGGGAGTAATTTTTATGTTCTTTTACACTGGCCAACGAAGGCCTGATTAATATTGTAAACGAGCACCAATCTGCTAGATCGGCATTCGTTTACTGGCCCATTACATGGCCCCACAATTGTTTAGCAAGGGTTGTACGAACATTATTAGCGATGTCCGTGCAGCCCCTGCCCTAACAGTTAACACTTTACCTGTCCACGCTCCTGCTCTTTTTATGTGTCCCCGCACGGTGCACTTCAGCTTCAGAGCAGCCTGTCAGATCACACAGGCCGCTCTGAAGCTGTAGCGCGCAGTGTCGGGATGCATACAGAGCACGGGAGAAGACCAGGAACGTGGACAGGTAAAGTATTAACTATCCTGGCATTCGTCAGCCATCAGCCGTGCTTCGATATTACATGTAGCGATGTGCAGTGGTTTTAGGTTTGGGCCTAAAGAAACGATCAACCAATGATCGTTTCATCGGCTAATCGTTGTCTCTATTACACAGAGTCATAATCAGCCGAATCGAGCTGATTTGGCCGATTATGTCAGTGTAAATGGGCCCCTTAGAGAGTGCAGATCTAGTAGTTACATCCGGGTTCTGGATGTGTGAGATTTTTCACTGGGACCCAGAAGCTCCAGGATAAAAATCCATGCACACGTTCTCACTAACCATTAAATGAGGGATAAGTCAGATCTGGGTTGCACCCGCTCTCCTTGTGGGTCCCTTGGTAGTGCTGGGTCGTTCTATGGTGCTTATGCCTTCAACATGTGCATAATGCAACTCACAGAAATATATTAACCCCCTGCTGGATTCATAAACACTCCAGCATGTCCATCATCTAAAGTGCTCACTGACACTTTCAGTCAAACAGATCTTTAAATGATGCTTTCAATCACAACATCTCCAAGCCGACAGAGAGTCATCTTTCAAACACTTAGATCAGAGATCAGACATCATCAATTTGAAGTTTATGATGTGCAGGTTGAATGTCTCACTTTAACATCTGACGTAAACAGGAATTAAATGTTTCCTACAAATTTGCCAGATCAAATTTCCCTCAAGCCATTTGAATAATCAAGAATGAAGCAAAGGAAATGTGAAGTGTTTATTTTAAGAGAAAACCTTGAGGCTTTGCAACACAGATTACCTGTATCTGCGAATGAATGGGCAAATATTTCATAGGGTTGGCTCAACTCAATTCAGCCCTCTTGTCAGCTGATCACAATGGGTCTGGCTTCACTAGCCTCTGGAGTGAGTCCTATCGGGCTAGTCTATCCCTGTCAGGGAAATATAGCTTAAAGAGTTTATAGTAAAAAATAGTTATTTTGTAGCTTCCGATGCTCTGATTCGAAAATGGTTTTATCTTGTTGCGGTTCCATCCCTTTCCTGAGAATTAGGAATTTACAATTTGGTTGACTATCTGAAATTTTACCTGAATAGTCAGATGGGCCGGAACTTCAAAAACGGGTGTAAATTCCAGGCTAAGGAGGGGGTCAGCATGAGGCTCAGGGCTTCTGTAAATTATACTTAGGGGGATGTTAGTATGAGGTTAAAGGGGTTATCCAGCGCTACAAAAACATGGCCACTTTCCCCCTACTGTTGTCTCCAGTTTGGGTGGGGTTTTGAAACTCGGTTCCATTGAAGTAAATGGAGCTTAATTGCAAACCACACCTGAACTGAAGACAACAGTAGGGGCAAAAGTGGCCATGTTTTTGTAGCGCTGGATAACCCCTTTAAGGAAGGTGAATAAGGTTCCCACAAACCTGATTCTAGCCTTCATGACTATTTTTTTTTTTTTTTTTAATTTCAGGTGATAATCAACCAAATAGCCCATTCCCTATATTTTGTGAATGGGCTACCAAGGCCACAAGATAGTATATAAAACTTGATTTTCTTATACAGTTCACAGATCCTCTATACAGGATATATACCAATAGGATGGGCCATAATAGGGCATACAGTATGTGTAATAAGGCTGGGTTCACACTACCTCTTTGCAATCTGTTTTTTTCATCCATTTTTACAAAAAACAGATGCAATTTTTTGTATCCATTTTGATCCATTTTTCCATTGACTTCCATTATAAGTAATCGGATCAAAACGCATCCTTTTTTTTAGCGTACACAAAAATAAGGTCAAGTACGTTTTTGTTTACGTTAAAAAAAACACAATTTTTTTTTTATAATGAAAGTCAATGGGAAAACGGATCATCCTTTTTTCCATCCGTTTTTGCAAAAAAAAAAAAATATATATATATATAAATGGTATGACTTCACCTTCAACGAGGAAAGGAGTAGCTGTTCATCTCCTACCCCAGTAGGAAATCCCAGCATGACTTGTAGCTCCATTTACCATCTGATTACACTGAGCCAATAAGGTGAAGAAAGAAGTTATAAAAAACAGTTTTTCGTAAAACTTTTCCTGCGTACACTTATCTGTGCTTGTCCCAATGTGAAATACATTGGAGCTCAGAGCTTTATCTATTCGTTCTATAAGGAGTTAATGTAGGGCTGGTAATGCTTCTCAGTTACACATCTTATGACTACATCTGTGGCTTTGTAATTTAAAGCTGAGGTTAACAAGGACTGAGCCCTGGGGAATACATTGAGGCAGAATCCTGAAACTACAGGATAATGATAAAGGCTTCAGAGTTTGCACGAAAGTGCTTTAAACAGTGTGATAGATGCTAACAGGGGGGTAATTTCATAGGCAGAACAAGACTGTTGCTTTTCTGAGGTTTTAATTAGACTCCTATTGTATAATAAACCTTAACAGCTAATTTAATGTCATATTTTGCATAGTGTATTGTGACAGGGTATGCATGTAAAGCCATCAGATGTTCTGACGCTTAATGCAAGGGCTGACAGAACATGATCTTGCATTGTTTATCTTACGATATTTGATACTCACTTGCTACCCAACTAATTTAATTATTTATGTCACATATTGATCAGACCACATAAAGACAAATGATTTAATCAAAGAAGAATCCCGGGGGAACTCCACCATGAGTTTCAAAGGATGCATGTTTTTTTAAGTAACTGAGTAAGTCTAGATATCTTTATGGTTTGTTTAGAAATAACACTGTCTAGTCTTGTTTTATCGCTATAAAATTACTTTAAGCTGTCATTTCAGGTGGCTTTCAAGGACTATATATGTCCAAAATATATTACATACTGTATGTAATTTTTCTGAAGATTTCTGCTCTGCCAGATAAATCTGTAATTTTCAGTTCTCTCGGATGTAGTGCGCAGAACCTAATGTCTATGGTGCCAATACACAAATTTGTGTTTCTCTGCACAAAAGAAGCAGCAGCTGCAGCATGGAAGCAATGATAAGGCTAGGTTCACACTATGTAAAAATGACGGCCGTCTTTTATTGTGCCAATAATGTGTTTTTTGTTTTTTTTTAAATAACGGCCGCTATTTGCACAATGATGGCTGTTTATATGTAAGACTGCTGTAATTTTTACATAGTATGAGCCTAAAGCTATAGTATTCAATCTAAACTGTGTAGAAAGCTCTGGGGGGAGATCTCTAGATGACTCTTTTTTTTTTTCCCCAAAATATTTTTATTAGAATTTTCAAATTTTATCTATAACAATACAGTTACATATCAAAGAAAGACATTAATAGGATACAATATAGTAAGTTTGAAGCTGACTCTTATTAATGAGCTATCTGTAAGATGGTATGGAGAAAGAAGATGTTTTGATAACAGAAGAAGGAAGCATTTTTGTCTGATAAGATATATTACAAATTTTACTATATTCACTTGTTTATACTTTTCTATGCACTCAGTGAAGGTAAATGAATGAGACAAATGAGATAAACATTGTAGGACCAGCCAAACTGGATTTTGAGGGTAAATGAATCTAACCTGCTGATATGCCCCTATTGCGCAGTAGACGCTGAGGATGAAGGTAGTTCTCTTACCTCCCTCCTCTTTGCCATTCCAGTGCAGTTAGTGATTTACTCCACGGTCTGGTAGGACCGTTAGGAGCACTGGGACACTGTTAGGAGCACTGCCCCGTCTCCATTTTAAAGATCTGGCCCGTCCAGGCCAGCCAGTGGCAGATCGGCGCTATGGAGGGTTAAAGTACTTCTTATGGTGTCCCAGTGCTCCTAGCGGTCTTGCCAGATTGTGGAGCAAAAAACTAACTGCACAGGAACGACACTAGAGATGAAGCTAAGAGAAATACCTTCATCCTCGGCATCTCCTGCGCAATAGGGACCGCAGCTATATCTACAGTTCCATATAGCTTGAATGTTACTGTGTTCTTAATGGACAAAGGGAGCGTAAACTGCTCTTACACTTCTCTGGCAGCAGCTTGTCTCTCTGAGAACAAAACAATCAAATAGTTGAAATCCAACATACTGTATGTAATTCTTCTTTGTCTGGAAAGAGTAGGGAGGCCCCCATACACATAAGGCTGACATTTGTGTAACGTGTATGTTCTAAGTTGCCATAAACTGATGATTTCTCA